>NC_092712.1:184909433-187441519 GCF_047496885.1 Scyliorhinus torazame
CCCCCCCCCCCTCCCCCCCCCTCCCCTCCCCCCCCTCCCTCCCCTCCCCCCCCTCCCCCTCCCCCCCCTACCCCCCCCTCCCCCCCTCCCCCCCCTCCCCCCCTCCCCCTCCCCCCCCTCCCCCCCCTCCCCCCTCCACCCCCCTCCCCCCCCCTCCCCCCTCCTCCCCCCTCCCCCCCCCTCCTCCCCCTCCCCCCCCTCCCTCCCCTCCCCCCTCCCCCCCTCCCCTCCCCCCTCCCCCCCCCCCTCCCCCCTCACCTCCCCCCCTCCCCCCCTCTCCCCCCTCCCCCCTCCCCCCCCCCTCTCCCCCCCTCTCCCCCCCCCTCTCCCCCCCTCCCCCCCCTCACCCCCCCTCCCCCCCCTCCCCCCCCCCTCCCCCCCCTCCCCCCCCCTCCCCCCCCTCCCCCCCCCTCCCCCCCCTCCCCCCCTCCCCCCCCCCCCCTCTCCCCCCCCCCTCCCCCCCCCCCTCCCCCCCCCTCCCCCCCCCTCCCCCCCCCTCCCCCCCCCCTCCCCCCCTCTCCCCCCCTCCCCCCCCCCTCCCCCCCCCCTCCCCCCCTCTCCCCCCCTCCCCCCCCCTCCCCCCCCTCTCCCCCCCCCTCCCCCCCCCCTCCCCCCCTCTCCCCCCCCCTCCCCCCCTCCCCCTCCCCTCTCCCCCCCCCTCCCCCCCTCCCCCCCCCCCTCTCCCCCCCCTCCCCCCCCCCCTCCCCCCTCTCCCCCCTCCCCCCTCTCCCCCCCTCCCCCTCCCCCCCCCTCCCCTCCCCCCCCTCCCCCTCTCCCCCCCTCCCCCCTCCCCCTCTCCCCCCCTCCCCCCTCCCCCCTCCCCCTCTCCCCCCCTCCCCCCTCCCCCCTCCCCCTCTCCCCCCCTCCCCCCTCCCCCCTCCCCCCTCCCCCCTCCCCCTCTCCCCCCCTCCCCCTCCCCCCCTCCCCCCTCCCCCCTCCCCCCCTCCCCCCTCCCCCCCTCCCCCGCCTCCCCCTCCCCCTCCCCTCCCCCCTCTCCCCCCTCCCCTCCCCCCTCCCCCCCCCCTCCCCCCTCCCCCCCTCTCCCCCTCCCTCCCCCCCTCCCTCCCCCCTCCCCTCCCCTCCCCCCCTCCCCCCTCCCCCCCCCTCCCCCCTCCCCCCCCTCCCCCCTCCCCCCCCTCCCCCCTCCCCCCTCCCCCCTCCCCCCTCCCCCTCCCCCCCTCCCCCTCTCCTCCCCCCCCTCCCCCCTCTCCTCCCCCCCCTCCCCCCTCTCCTCCCCCCCTCCCCCCTCTCCTCCCCCCCTCCCCCCTCTCCTCCCCCCCCTCCCCCCTCTCTCCCCCCCTCTCTCCTCCCCCCCCTCTCTCCTCCCCCCTCCCCCCTCTCCTCCCCCCCTCTCTCCTCCCCCCCTCCCCCCTCTCCTCCCCCCTCCCCCCTCTCCTCCCCCCTCCCCCTCCCCCCCCCCCTCCCCCCTCTCCTCCCCCCCCTCCCCCTCCCCCCCCCCTCCCCCTCCCCCCTCCCCCTCCCCCCTCCCCCTCCCCCCTCCCCCTCCCCCTCCCCCCTCCCCCTCCCCCCTCCCCCTCCCCCCCCCTCCCCCCCCCTCCCCCCCTCTCCCCCCCCCCTCCCCCCCTCTCCCCCCCCTCCCCCTCTCCCCCCCCCTCCCCCCCTCTCCCCCCCCCTCCCCCCCCCCCCTCCCCCCCTCCCCCCCCCCCCTCCCCCCCTCCCCCCCCCCCCCTCCCCCCCCCCTCCCCCCCTCTCCCCCCCCTCCCCCCTCCCCCCCTCTCCCCCCTCCCCCCCTCTCCCCCCCCTCCCCCCCTCTCCCCCCCCCCCCTCTCCCCCCTCCCCCCCTCTCCCCCCCCCCTCCCCCCCTCTCCCCCCCCCCCCTCCCCCCCCCTCCCCCCCCCCTCCCCCCCCCCTCCCCCCCCCCCCCCCTCCCCCCTCTCCCCCCCCCTCCCCCCTCTCCCCCCCCCCTCCCCCCTCTCCCCCCCCCCCTCCCCCCTCTCCCCCCCCCCTCCCCCCTCTCCCCCCCCCCCTCCCCCCTCTCCCCCCCCCCCCTCCCCCCTCCCCCATCTTCTGCCACCTGAGGCTATCAATTACCAGGCTTATGGGTCACCGCATATAATTCATATCCTCAAATAAGGGTCTTTGAAAATGAGTTGTGTTGATCGTGAGGCTCATTTACCATTCCGGAAGCTAAATTGTATGTTGGTCTTGGCTGAAACGTGCCCTGCCGCTCTCCTGATCAACTTTCTCTTTTTTTCCCTACAATGTCCTATCAACGCTTTGCAGAGCTCTGCAAATGGACTGAGGATTATTTCTCAATTGCATGTCTAGCCATTCTGAAACAATAAAGCAGATTGTTTGGATACATGTATTTTACACCACTTTTTTTTCCAAATGGCAACAAATTCCCCAAGTTGCACATTGCTCCTTATTTGCATGGTCCGCGAGGCCTGTGCCCAGCTTAACCTCTGCATTTACACCTACTGATAATGAAGCAACAACTGAGTTAGATAAGCATCTATTATTTTATATGCATTTAGTATCCCACTTGAGCCAGGCAAAGCGATAATAAGTTTGAAGACATGGCTGCACTGATCAATCCATAGCTCAAGAGGCTGAGTGAAGTGCACTGGCTCTCCAGTCAATTCTACCAGTTGTTCGCAAAAAGGAATGTCGCTATACAGAAATTTTAGCAGTGGCCACTGATACCACCCCACCCTGTATGATGCTATTGAATACATCATCAATGATAGCTAATAGAATGGGGATTGGACAGCCATGTGTGATTTTTCCAGGAACACAGATGAATTTATGAGAGAAAGGGAGTTAAAATAATGATGGTTTTGTATGTGGTGACTAACTATCGTGTAGTAGAAAAACTGAATAAGTGTAAAAAAATATATAGTGAATGAGTTTAAGGTGAAAGGAGACAATGTTCCATTAGATATTTTTATATTCTTCTGTGGGATATGGGCATTTCTGGCTAGGCCAGCATTTTTGTTGCTCATCCATAATTGTTCTTGAGTTGATGGTGGGAAGCCACCTTCTTAAACCACGGCAGTCCATGTGGTGCAAGTACACCCACAGCGCTGCTAGAGAAGGAGTCCCAGGATTTTGACCCAGTGAAAGTGAAGGACGTTGATATATTTCCAAGTCAGGATGCATTAAGAAGTCTTGCAACACCAGGTTAAAGTCCAACAGGTTTGTTTGGAATCACTAGCTTTCGGAGGGTAGCTTCTTCATCAGGTGACAGAGCTACGGACCGAAAGCTAGGACTGCAGCACGGTAGCATTGTGGAAGCACAATTGCTTCACAGCTCCAGGGTCCCAAGTTCGATTCCGGCTTGGGTCACTGTCGGTGCGGAGTCTGCACATCCTCCCCGTGTGTGCGTGGGTTTCCTCCGGGTGCTCCGGTTTCCTCCCACAGTCCAAAGATGCGCAGTTTAGGTGGATTAGCCATGATAAATTGCCCTTAGTGTCCAAAATTGCCCTTAGTGTTGGGTGGGGTTACTGGGTTATGGGGATCGGGTGGAGGTGTTGTCCTTGGGTAGGGTGCTCTTTCCAAGAGCTGGTGCAGTCTCGATGGGCCGAATGGCCTCCTTCTGCACTGTAAATTCTATGTTAATCTATGTTACTGTGCCCACCCAAGTCCAACGTCGGCATCTCCACATCAAGTCAGTATGGTGTGTAACTAGAGGGAAGGTTGCAGGTGGATGTGCTCCCATGCATTCCCTGCACTTGCCCATCTAGGAGGTAGAGGTGGTCAGTTTGAAATATGCTGTTGAAGGAGCCTTGGTGATTTGCTGCAGTGCTGCTGCCACTATACGTTGGTGGTGGTGAGAGTGGATGTGGATAGGTGCTTGATGGCCAGTGTAGACACAATGGGCTGAAGGGTCTCTTTCTGTGCTGTAAAGATGGTGGATGGGGTGTCAATCAATCAAGTTGATCCTGGATGGTGTCAGGCGTCTTGCATATTGTTTGAGCTGCAATCACCCAGGCAACTGGAGAAGTGTTTCAAGTTCAGTATATTACTTTTGGTTCTGTGTTGACATTCAACAAATACAATTTGATGTGGTAATTGACATAATGGCGGCAGAAATCTGTCTGTGAACTTGATTATAACTTCGCCATTATTTGAGTGCTTTTCCAAATTTTGCTGATCAATGTATTTTAGTCTGTGGTATCCTCCACTTGGCACTTCAAAATCAAACATGGGGCTATAGTTGGACTCTCAATGAAGAAGAAAAAGGAAGACTGCTGCAAGAAAAAAATAGCAAGCAGTGAGAGGAGACAAAAAAAAGCAAGAAATGGGGAAAGGCGTTCTGAAAGAGTTCAGCAGAGTTTCTGCAGCACAAAAGTGGAGAAAAGCACAAAAGAGCAGTCTGAATATTTCTACTCTCTGTTATGACCAGGTGAGAAGGGGTGAACTGACTTCCCTCTGTTCAACCTCCTCCGTTGGTCACAGAAAAGGTTTAAATGTCTTCTAGAGAAGGATAAGCCTTTGCCACTTAAGAATACATTTAACTATGTAAGCAGTAAGCCAATAAAACAAGGTTTTCTTGTGTCAAATAAAGCAAGTTTATTTACCCCGAAGCCAAGGAAAAATAATAAAAACGTGATGTCACGTATTCAGCCTTCCTGCACTCATTTGCGTGAATACACAAACATCAGAAATAAGGGGCATTTGAATAGAATAAAAAATGGTCAAAGAATGTATGGTTAGATGCCCTTAGTTGCCCTTCGAGGCACAGATTTAGGTTAGCTTGTTTCTTGGATGCAGTCAGATGTAAAAGTGCAATTATTGCAGGCTCTCAGTTTGCTGGTTGAGTTAACTTCATGAACAAGGCTTATGCTGAAAGTGGAGGAAGAGCAGACATCAGATTGTTTCCTCTGATGAAAACTTTCTTGAAACTGCCTATGTCACTTGCAATCTCTCTAGTGGCTGGAAGCCTTGCCTTGAAATACTTCACCCATTGTTCATTTCTAAGAGGTTTGGGCGTGTTAGTTGTGACAGCGATGTTTCAATATTCGGCACTTTGCATGTTTAATGTCTGATCCTTACGCAGTTACGAGTTTCAATGGGGGCTGGATTACAGGAAATGGCCCTCTCTTCTGTGGATGGCATGGTAGCACAGTGGTTAGCACTTGCTTCATAGCTCCGGGGGTCGAGGTTCGATTCCCGCTTGGGTCACTGTGTGGAGTCAGCATGTTCTCCCCGTGTCTGCGTGGGTTTCCTCTGGGTGCTCCGGTTTCCCCTCTCAGTCCAAAGATGTGCAGGTTAGGTGGATTGGCCATGGCAATTTGCCCTTAGTGTCCAAAACTGTTGGGTGGGATTCCTGGGTTATGGGGTAGAGTGGAGGTGTGAGCTTGGGTAGGGTGCTCTTTCCAAGGGCTGATGCAGACTCGATGGGCCGAATGGCCTCCTTCTGCACTTTAAATTCTATGATTCACAATTCCCTGAGGCTGATATGGTTGTTTCACACTGCTACCTTGGAAGGTGCCTTTGCATTTTTAAGCAATTTACTGTGTCTCAGTTCAAATTGCAAAATTTCCAGTTTGGCGAAAGTTGAGAAGTCATATTTTCAAAGCTAAAGCCTCGTAAAAAATTATAACGTCCAGGGGTGCTCTAGAAATGAACTGCAGTTAAAGTTTTGGCTTTGAGTACTCCGAGAGTTGTACCTTGCTAGCAGATGGTCAAAGGTTTTGGGATAGAATTCCATTTTGCCTAAAAATGGGCAAACCAGAGCAAACGATCAAGGAGTTTAAAACACATATCACACCCAGCTCAAATTGAGTTTCCTAAACTTTGGTGCTGGCTCAAAGAACATTTTGCTCACAGTATAGGCTGCACCCTCCGACCAAATTAATCATCGTGGCAAATGTCTGCTGATTTATGGCCCTTCATTCTGTTTTCTTTACAGGCAAAGGTACCTTTTTTTAAACCGTGCTCCAATTAAATTAGTAAATGGTTCTGAATTTTATTTTAAAGTTGAAGCCATGGGTTGGACTAGGTACTGTGACTAAAGCTGCTTATATTTCTGGTTAAATTTGTTTCAGCTGTATTATTAAAACTGCACTAGGTTACTATCCATAGGGGAGAATTTTAAATGTACTGGGTAGGCGCATGTGCACGATATCTAGGTTGACGGGCTCAGATGTGGATCAGCAGCGCTTCTGCCGATAATTAGGCATCTAGTTGAGGGAACTATTTGCCAAACTGACCTGTATTTTACATTGCAAGCTCGTCACCAGAGGAATACGGGCAGTTGGATCAACCATTCTTGAACATTTTTCAATCAAGAATGGGATAAAAGGGGCTGTAGAAAATAGTTTCTGGGAATAAGGTGAGGGGTGTTTTTGAGTATTGAAAGAGTTTTCTGTGCTTTTTATTTCTCACATTGTGGAGCTCACTGGACATTCCTGTCTTTGGCAGCTGAAATCTGGGCCCCACTGTCACCCTGTGCACACCGGTCAGCTCCATTTGCAAATGAGTATAGTATACTCAATAGGGAGCACCTCCTCTGAGGAGGAGAATAGGGGATAAAGAAAGAAGAGGCCAGGTGGCTGCTGGCATCCACCCTTGAGCAGAGGCACAGACACAGAATCATCAGGGCCAGCAGGGAGGGCAAGGCGGATGCCTCTGGCCCTGGGCACGACAAAGGTCTAGTGCTGCAGCAGGCTTCAACTTTCAAGGAAAGCCGTAATGACCATCTGCCAGATGATTGGCCCAAGATAGCCAGCCGGGCACCTTTGTGAACACGTAGGGTTTCCACTCCATGAATGTTCAGATAGTGTGTCAATTCTGATTCCCCGATTCTGAAGGTCTGTGCAAGGTACCCTAGCAGCTCTTATAATGTCTACATACTGCAGCACTCAGTGCCAAGCCTCTACAGTGCTCCAGCTGGGCTGGAAGAGTGGTTGATTGGTGACAAGAGATACCAGTTGATGAGGTGGCTGATGGCACCTGTCAGGAGGATAGAGACCGAGGAGAGATACAACCGTTTCCATGTATTCGGTATTGGAGAGGACCATTGAGTTGCTGAAGATCAGGTTCCAATGCCTAGACTGATCCGGCAGTGCCCTGCAGTATTTTCCTGAGCGACTGTTGCTCATCGTCGTTGCATGCTGTGCTCTTCATAATTTTGCTCCTTTGAGGGATGAACCTCTGGACCAGGAAGTCACTGTTGCACTTGGCTCAGAAGAGGACACCAATATTGACTCTGATGCAGACCTCAGGCAGTGATGCACCATCAATTACGACGAGACGAGAGTAGAGAGTAATTGAGGCTTTATTACACAGAGATGTGTAGCCTCCTACAGCTGCTGCCGAAATGGCTGCCGTTCGGAGAGCACATACATTTATACTCCGCCTACTGGGCAGAGCCAGCAGGCAGGGATCTACCCCCGTACCTGTAGTACAGGGGCCTTACCGTAATACCCTCGTAGCAGTGCAATATATACAATATAATAAAACAGTGGTGACTACCACATTCACCCCCTGTTAAAAATGGGTCCAACGGGGGTGGTGAAAAACTATTTACATACAGGTTGTCATTAAAATTTCAGAGAGGGTTACAAATTTAGACGGTCAGGCGCCTTGATCCGTCATTGAGAGCGCCGCAGTGCTGGTGGCGAGTCAGGCGTCGGCTCGGTTGTCGGTGACTCCGGGAGCATGTCGACATCCTCTTCATCCCCAGGTGGGACCAAGGGGAGGACGGATTGTCCTGGAGCGGGGGCTGTGGTGGGGTGCACTGGGGGAAGGGAGGGTGGCGCCGGGGCCGAAGGGGGGGGGGGTGAGGGGACCTAGTAGGTGCCAGGTCCCTGAGGGAGACTGTGTCTTGGCGGCCGTCAGGGTACGATGTGTAGGCGTACTGCGGGTTTGCGTGGAGTAGCTGTAACCTCTCAACCAACGGGTCCGCCTTGTGGAGCCGCACGTGCTTGCGGAGGAGAACGGGTCCTGCTGCTGCCAGCCACGTTGGGAGCGAAACCCCGGAGGTGGACTTCCTGGGGAAGGCCAAGAGACGTTCATGGGGGGTTTCGTTAGTCGCCGTGCACAGGAGCGACCAAATGGAGTGAAGTGCGTCGGGGAGGACCTCCTGCCAACGGGAGGCCAGGAGATTTCTGGACCGTAGGGCCAGCTGGATGGCCTTCCAGACTGTCCCATTCCCCTGCTCCACCTGCCTGTTTCCCCGGTGGTTGTAGCTGGTCGCCCTGCTCGAGACAATGCCCCTGTTGAGCAGGTACTGGCGCAGCTCATCGCTCATAAATGAGGATCCCCGGTCGCTGTGGATGTAGGCGGGGAAACTGAACAGAGCAAAGGTGGTGTTGAGGGCTTTGATGACGGTGGCTGACGTCATATCGGGGCATGGGATGGCAAAGGGGAATCTGGAATATTCGTCGACCACATTGAGAAAATACGTATTGCGGTCAGTGGAGGGGAGGGGCCCTTTGAAGTCCACGCTGAGGCGTTCAAAGGGGCGGGAGGCTGGTAGAAGTGTAGTTTACACTCCGCACAGATCTGGCAGTCTCTGGTGATAGCCCAGACTTCCTCGATGGAGTAAGGCAGATTGCGGGCTTTAATGAAGTGATAAAAGCGGGTGATCCCTGGGTGACAGAGATCGTCGTGCAGGTTCCGGAGTCAGTCCACTTGTGCGCTGGCACATGTACCTCGGGACAGGGCATCGGGGGGCTCGTTGAGCTTACCGGGGCAATACAAAATCTCGTCATTAAAGGTGGAGAGCTCGATCCTCCACCGCAAGATCTTATCATTTTTGATTTTACCTTGC
This sequence comes from Scyliorhinus torazame, assembly GCF_047496885.1. Classification (NCBI taxonomy): domain Eukaryota; kingdom Metazoa; phylum Chordata; class Chondrichthyes; order Carcharhiniformes; family Scyliorhinidae; genus Scyliorhinus; species Scyliorhinus torazame. Next base: position 184,918,177 of record NC_092712.1, read on the forward strand.
TGTGTGTTGTCAAACATGAAGGCAACCGACCGTTGGTCTGTGAGGAGAGTGAATCTACTGCTGGCCAGGTAATGCCTCCAGTGCCGCACAGCTTCAACGATAACTTGGGCCTCCTTTTCGACGGAGGAGTGCTGAATTTCGGAGGCATGGAGGTTGCGGGAAAAGAATGCCATGGGCCTGCCTGCCTGGTTGAGGGTGGCGGCCAGGGCGACATCTGATGCATCGCTCTCGACTTGGAAGAGGAGCGTCTCGTCGACCGCGAGCATTGCAGCCTTGGCGATGTCGGCCTTAATACGGTTGAAGGCCTGGTGAGCCTCGGCCGTCAGTTGGAAACCGGTGGAGTGGATGATTGGGCGGGCCTTGTCCGCATAGTTAGGGACACACTGGGCATAGTACAAAAAGGGCCCCAGGCTCGTTTGAGGGCCTTGGGGCAGTGGGCAAGGGTGTGATCCATGAGGGGGCGCATGCGATCGGGGTCGGGCCCCAGATCTCCGTTCTGAACCACATAGCCGAGGTGGCTAATCGGTTCATGCTGAACACACACTTCTTGTTGTAAGTTAGGTTGAGGAGTGTGGCGGTGTGGAGAAATTTGGAAGGTTAGCGTCGTGGTCCTGCTGGTCGTGGCCGCAGATGGTGGCATTATCCAGGTACGGGAAAGTGGCCCGCAGTCCGTACCGGTCAACCATTCGGTCCATCTCCCATTGGAAGACCGAGAGCCAGTTAGTGACGCCGAAGGGAACCCTAAGGAAATGGTAAAGGTGGCCGTCCGCTTCAAACGCGGTGTACGGGCGGTCCGCCTTGCGAAAGGGGAGCTGGTGGTAGGCAGATTTCAGGTCCACTGTCGAGAAGACCTGGTACTGTGCAATCTCATTGACCATATCAGATATGCGTGGGAGGGGGTACGTGTCGCGCTGCGTGTACCGATTGATGGTCTGACTGTAGTCAACAACCATCCTGTTTTTCTCCCCTGTTTTCACCACGACTGCTTCGGCTCTCCAGGGGCTGTTGCTGACTCGATGATACTTTCCTGCAACAGCAGCTGGACACCAGACCTGATGAATGTGCTGTCCTGGGCGCTGTACCGTCTGCTCCTGGTGGCGACAGGTTTGCAATCCGGGGTGAGGTTTGCAAACAGAGAAGGCGGGTCGACCTTAAGGGTCGTGAGGCCGCATGCAGTAAGGGGTGGTAGGGGCCCGCCAAATTTCAGGGTTGGGCTCTGGAGGTTGCACTAGAAGTCCAGGCCGAGTAGCAAGGCAGCGCAGAGGTTGGGGAGAATGTAGAGCCGGAAGCCGCTGAACTTTATGCCCTGGATGGTGAGGGTGGCGATGCAGTACCCCCGGATCGCCACGGAGTGGGATCCGGAGGCCAGGGAGATTCTTTGGTTAATGGGGTGTACCGCGAGGGAGCAGCGCCTTTCTGTATCGGGGTGGATGAAGCTCTTAGTGCTCCCGGAGTCCAGAAGGCAGGATATCTCATGCCTGTCGACCTTCAGCTTTGTCGACGCAGTCGCGAGGCTGTGCGGTCTGGACTGGTTGATCGTGATGGAGGAGGCGAGACGCGGCTGGTCATCGGCGGTTGCAGGCGATGAGCAGCTCGATGAGGTGCCTGATGGGCAGAGGTCCTTATGGGCAGAGGTCCTGAGGCGAGGAAGATGGCGGCACCCATGGGCCGTATGTGTCCTGAGGCAGGCAAGATGGCTCCGCCCATTGGTTGTGAGGCAAGCAAGATGACAGCCCCCACGGGCCACACGTGTTGTGAGGGGAGCAAGATGGCGGCGCCCACGGGCTGCACGTGGTCTGAGGCGAGGAAGATGGCGGCGCCTACTGGCCGCACGCGGGGGTGCAGGGATAATAGCGGCGATTGAGCGGGCCTGGCACACTGCATTGAAATGTCCTTTCTTGCCGCAGGCCTTGTAGAGCACGCTCCGCGCCGGGCAGCGCTGCCGAGGGTGTTTTGTCTGTCCGCAGAAGTAGCACTTGGGTCCCCCGGGGTTGGTTGGCCGCCGCACGGCGCAGATGTGGGATTGGCTGGGGGCAGTCGATGATGGGTCCACGATGAGGTGGCTGCTGGCGGGGTCCACGATGCCCAGGAGGGGTGAGGTCGGGGGCATACGCCTGTACGTTGCGTGAAGCGACATTGAGCGACAGTCGCCGCGTAGCCCCTTCTAAGAGGCGCTGGCGGATGTAGGCCGACCCTATTCCCATAATGAACGCATCTCTAACTAGCAGGTTAGAATGTTCAGCGGCCGAAATGGCCTGGCAATCACAGTCTCTCACCAGGGTGAGCAGAGCACGCCAGAAATCTTCCACAGACTCACCGGGAAGTTGGTGCCGCGTGGACAGGAGGTGCCTAGCGTAGATCTTGTTGGTCTGCTGAGCGTAGTTCTCCTTCAGTAGCGCCATGGCCTCTGCGTAGGTAGGCGTGTCCTGGATGAGGGAAAAGACATCGGAGCTCAGCCGCGTATACAGAATCTGGAGCTTCTGTGCTTCTGGGATTGGGTCTGTCGCAGATCCGATGTATGCTTCAAAGCAAGCTAGCCAATGTGCAAGGTTGTTTTTGCTGTTGTCTGCTTGAGGATGCATCAGCAGGCAATCCGGCTTGATGTGGAGATCCATCTTTGTAAAATCTCTGTGTAATAAATTGATGCACTATCAATTACGACGAGACAAGAGTAGAGAGTAATCGGGGATTTATTACACAGAGATGTGTGGCCTCCTACAGCTGCTGCTGAAATGGCTGCCGTTCGGAGAGCACACACATTTATACTCTGCCTACTGGGCGGGGCCAGCAGGCAGGGATCTACCCCCATACCTGTAGTACAGGGGCCTTACCGTATTAGCCTTGTATACAGTGCAGTATATACAATATAATTCAACAGTGGTGACTACCACAGGCAGCCAGCAGGTGAGGAGGGGCAGGCTGAAATCTGGAACCTTCAGGGGTGCTATGATGCAATGGAGGCCCTGATTCAGTGCTTTTGATGCTAGGCTGCCATGACTTGCCCTCCCACAGGATCCATGGCGACCAACCCAGTCTCAAACACCTCACACTTAACCATTCCATCAACCCAACTGCCTTAGTAATAAAAGTTGATACCCGGGATGTCCAGCTACAGCCATTTATGAGGCTGAAAACATTCGAGCACACAGGACACTGTGGGTTAATGAGCAATAAGTAATTTAAGGTTAGAACAATAGCTTTAAACAAAGCAAAAACGTACAGTTGGATTATCAACTGTATAAAGTGATGGGGAAATTAAACCAAACTATCCTGTCTACACCCTTGGTTGTGTTCATTGTGTCTTCAGCTTATGTTTGTGGGTGCCATGTCTCGGTTCACCCCACCCCCCCCCCCACTTGTTGTGCGTGGCATGGGAGGCAGGTTGTTGTCTATGATGCCAGTTGGTGCAGGTGACCTTGGCGATCATCCTCTGACCGGTAGACCCTGAGCAGATTCTGCCTGGGAGGGATCACTTAGCAACATGGCTCAGCTGTCCTCATTTGCTACGGACTTGCAAAATGATGCATTGTCTGGCAGAGAGGCAGAGAAGTTACTGCGCTCATCCAGGACAGTGTGAGAGGAGGCTACAAAGATGACATAGCTTGTTCGCCATTGTGAGGTGAGTACGCACCTACCAATGAACGATGGGCACCCATCAGAGACACTGATCCTTCTCCTATCCTGACAATGACTTCTTGAGGTCCCAACGCAACCCAAGGAGATTCGATTCCTGGCTTGGGTAACTGTGCGGAGTCTGCACCTTCTCCCTGTGTCTGCGTGGGCTTCCTCCGGGTGCTTTGGTTTCCTCCTCCCGAAAGACGTGCTGTTAGGTAATTTGGACATTCTGAATTATGCCTCCGTATATCCAAACAGGCACCAGAATGTGGCGACTAGGGGCTTTTCACATTAACTTCATTGCAGTGTTAATGTAAGCCTACTTGTGACAATAAGGATTATTATTATTAGGAATGCCTCATTTTGTTGCTGGTGCTGACTCTCCATGAGCGTCACCACTCTCAATGGAGGAGGCTGAGGCTATGCACTCAGAGCTAAGAGTCAACACAGTACTCCTGCTCCGCAGGGACTCTTGTATGTCAGAGACCATGGCATGCAAACTCTCTAGGATCTCCACCAGATCTCTCCACCCATCCCGCTGGACATCCAGTATTTTCCACCTTATGGACAACCCAAGAGGCGCGTCATCTTCATCAGACTCAATATAGGCCTGGCCTTCAGTGGCCCTCCAACGGCCGGGTATCAGACACTTCAATGCAACTGAGACCAATCACACTGGGCAGCATGTGTTGAAAATTTAGTCTGTGCGGTATGAGTTACGTCTCTGACTGCTTGTTTTCATCCCTCAGATGAGCCATCCACCAGAGCCAGCCAGGGGACCGACAACATCCTTTGAAAAGCATTAAACCTTACAGGATGCACTAGTGGCATACCATCTCTCAGCATTGAGCACCAGCGCAGATGCTGGCACATCTGTGAGAATCACCATGTTGGAGTTGGTAGTGCATAGCAATGAGCACACATCACGCTCGCTGAATCAGATGGTGGAGGCAGGGAGTGTCCAGTGCTCTGACATTGACCGACTGGCCCCGCTGACCTCATGTGGCTGTGATTCAAGCTGGCTGCCTGCGTAATATCTCAAGGTCTAATTGGCCGCGGGCATGACCGGGAATCACAGCCGCTTTTGGTTCCACCCGCCAAGCACTTGAAATTCTACCCATAAATATATCAAGGAACATTTTTTACTGCATAAAGATAAAAAAAACAAAAGGCAGCACGGGCGTGGCACATTGGTTAGCACTGCTACCTCACAGCACCGAAGACCCGGGTTCGATCCTGGCCACGGGTCACTGTCCGTGTGGAGTTTGCACATTCTCCCCGTAGCTGCATGAGTCTCACCCCCACAACCCAAAGATGTGCAGGGTAGGTGGATTGGCCACACTAAATTGCCCCTTAATTGGGGAAAAAAGAATTGGGTACTCTAAATTTATGAAAAAAAAATAAAAAACAAGCAATAAAATAAGTCTTGATTGTGCTGGTTCATGGAGAATTCCACACTAATTATGTAAATATGTTTGAATGGAACCATGAACCATAATCTTCATTCCAGAAAACGTATGCAGTTTTGAGAGCAGAAGCTTTAAAAGATGTGTTTAGTATTGTTGCTAACTTTCCGGTTGGTTCAATTGGCTCTGTTTTATTACCTTTGCTCTCGAGTCGCCAGGTATCTTTATGATACCGCCACGAGGTTCAAGTCCAAGTAATGATCAATAACTCAATACACCGATTAGTAAGATTCAAATCAAAGCACATTTATCATACACAGTAATCGCTACTCATGCACATTTTCTACGTCTAAGCTACTTCAACAACTAACAGGGCTATACTTAACTTCAGACTGGCCCACCAGGTCAGGGGAACAAATGGCCTTTCGTTCGGGTTCTGAGTCTGCGGGATTCGAAGTTGGTACGGATTGGTAGCTAGGAGCGCCTATCTCGCAGCGAGCGTTGAATTAAGACTTACTTCTTTCGGCGGTCACTGCACCGGTCACGGTCAAGATTGGTTTACGTTGCTGGGTGACCCGGGCAGGAAGAAAAGAGCGAGTTGAACTTGGGGGCTTAACTTTATAGTCCCCAGGGGCTTCCCGCCTTTCGGGGTGGACCCTGTACCTGGTTCTAGGTGATTGGACTTCGTTCCAATCGCTTTGTTTCGATTTCTCCAATACTGGAGCGGTTCCCTGATCGATGGGCGGTCTTGAGGTGTTCGTTAACCTCTTTTGTGTTGGCTCCTGCTGGCGCCAGGGAGTCTGGCTTAGTTTTGTGTGTCCCAAATGTTGCTATTGTTCCTGGGTATTGCCCATTAGTATGTAGATGGCTGCTACATTATTATGCTGATGGTCGCTGGTATCGATGCTGTCTGGGCTTTTGCAGAGTTAAATACACAGCAAACCTGCACCTGCTGGTTTCTGCCTGTGTTGGCTGAATTTCCCTTCAGCCTTTGCCGTTCGCCATTTTAAATCGGGAGTTGGCCAATTTAGGTGGCTACAATGTACAATCTTAGAAATGCAGTGAATTACAACTATACCAGTGTCATTTATATTTCTCAATAAACAATGCAGAAGAAATACCCTGATTGGCCACAGTGGTAGATTTACAGTGAAATAAACCGTGCTGTGGCATGGGGCACCCAAACAATAGGGGGCCCCAAACTGAACGCCAGGCAGAACCAGCACACACTAGACCATACAGAAATACTTTACTTTTCGGCGAGCACTCATTCTCTGTGAAACTTAGTAAAGAACAATGCGATAAGTAAGGATATCCTCATTGAAATTTGGCACCTGCCATAGCCACAACTGCAACATCAGAGCAGGGTGAGGAAGGCATTGCCAGTGGGTGTGAAGATGAATATTGCAATTAACTTTGACACAGTGTGTTCTTTCCAGGCAGGAAATATTTGCAAGCTCTCCCTGTTTGTCATCCATATAAAATAAGGGAGGCCACTGTTACCCTCTCTATTCAAATAGAGCTGACTATATTTCGTTCTTTTTTGTTAGACAACAGTAAGCGGAGCAAGTGTGCAGCTGTGTGAGGGTTACCAGCTTCCCCATGAAGCAGTGTGCCATTAGCTGATGTGATGTTACTTTATGAGTGCTATCTATCAAGTCTGAGACCGAAAGGAATTCCACTCCTTCAATATCTCACTGGGTTGTGATTATATACAATAAATCATGCAGGTCTATGTCTGTTATCCTGGGAGGAGTCTTGATGCCTTCGTTCAGCAGCAGTCCCGATGCAAGCTGTATTTGAAACACCATTTCAAGCCAAAGGATGATAATAGGGTGGCAAGAACTACCTGCTGACCATATGACTGAGGACTCCATTGCAAATCCCAGGCACACGTGGGCAGCATGCACACAGAGAAAACTTTGCTACTCCACAAAATGTGATTGATCAGTTCATTGGTATACCGAAACAATGCTTCTGCTGCCTGAACTGCACGCGAGCATCCCTGTTGTACTCACCAGAGCGGGTGTTGAGATTTGTAATGGTCCATTGTACTCTTCGTAACTTTGCCACCATGAGGGCATAGCCATTTCACTAGTTACATGGTGAGTAGCTGAAGATTAGGAAAAAGAGGAGGAAGCAAAAGAGAGGAGACAAGCTGACAGCCCCTTTATCAGGTGGTCTATGAAAAACGTATCCAACAGAGGTAACAGTAATCATAACTCCAATTTCCATTTACATCAGTTCACCAACCTTACCTTTTGTTACTGGTCATCTTGGCATTGGTTTGGGCACAATGCAAAAATAAGAGCAATTGGGTACTTTGGTAAAGAGGTTCCTGGGGCCCCATCTGGTGCACACCACACTGCTGATCCGGTACAGCAGGTGAAGGTAGGAATACCCAAGGGGACGGACGATCGGAGGGTGGACCGACCACAGGGACTAGCTGCCGTTCAAACGGGTTTCGGGCTTCTGGAACGGATGGTCCGATCGATTGTGGAGATGCAGTTGCAGAGCCAGGGGTTGTCGGCTAGCACCTGCAGGTGTTCAACCGCGTGCAGCAGCAAGAGGTTGTGCTGACAATCAGTGCCACCCAGGCCAACACTGCACGGGTAGTGTCCATGGTGGAGGCCTTGGGGGCGAAGGTTTCGGCCATGGATCAAGATGTCCAAGGCCTGGGGAAATCTGTGCAGGCGCTGGCCTAGGGCCAGGACAGGGCTGCGCTCTCACAGGCAGCCATGTGCCAGAGCCACCTGGACATTGCAGCGGCGCTCCAGAACATGACTCAGTCACAGCGGGTCATCACTGAAAGCGTCGGCGGCATTGCCTGGGCACTGGCCAACATGGCACAGACACAGAGGAAGGTGGCCCAGTCCCAGAGGGAGATGACCCAGTCATATACTGATGTGACACAGACGCAGAAGGTGGTGGCACAGTCACTGGGTGATGTGGCGCAGTCCCAGGGCCGCATGGAGCATGAAACATGGAGACTCTAGTCGAGACGAGAGCCGGACTCCAGGACTGGCAGCATCAGGTGGTCGGCAAGCCTCCGGGGTTAGCTCCACTCACACTCCCATCCCATGGAGTAGCCTCGGGGCCATCGGTGAGGAGGAGGTGGTGGGGGCCATACCGGTGACTCCCAAAGGGGAGGTGCTGGAAAACGACAGTGCCTCGGACTCCCCCTCCTTCTGTCGGTGAATCACATGGGCAGCGGGCAGGCCCAGTTCCCCCAGCAGATGGCTGTGCTCCTGCTGCTGCACGCGGTTGAACTGCTCCAACTGCACTTGCAGGTACTGGATGCTCGTCAACAACCCCTGGCTCTGCAACTGCATCTCCACAATCAATGGACCCAGGTCACAGGGTTGGAATCACAGCAAGCTGCCTCCACTTCTGATGTACCGCCTGGGGATCCATCAAGGCGTAGCATGAGGGCCCGTAAGGCCAGAAAGGTTGACACCATTAAGTTGGTACGGGTGCTGCACATAATATGACGATAGGGCATATGACCTTGAGGTAGGCTGGTGGTTCCAGAAAGGGAAGATATGATGTGTGCCCTCTGAGACTGGACCACTTTCGTTATCAGAAATGATGGCTTAAGGTACTCTTTGGGGTTCCTCCTGCGCGTATTACTACAGTATTCCAACCAAGGTCCAGAGATAATGAGCAGGATTCTCCATCCCATGATGCCCCGAATGCATTCCCTGATGGGACAGATATTCGGGTGTCAGGGAAACATCAAGATCGGCGCAGGACGCTGATCCGAACATGATGCTCAGACCCTCTGATGGTGATGTGAACGAGATCCACGATGCACGCTGGCGGGGGACGTAAATTCATACAAATGGGTCTTAATGGCTCAAGATGGCATCCCGATAGCAGGATTCCCTGGGAATCCCTCATATTCCACGCTATGCAAATTTATGCATGGCGTGGAACATTGAATTCTATCTAGCTTTACGACAGCAAGGGGATTGTAAAACTGGTGCAATTCAGATCCGGAGGAAGACCATATGGTGGGATTCTCCATTTCAGTCACGAATTGTTGACACTGGGACTGAATCGGTGGTGTTCTGCAATGGGAAAATTGGCACCGTTCCCAGAACAATTCATCAACCGTTACAGCACCATGTGGAACACGACCGATTCCAATGAAATCCGATGTCTGATTTACCGGAGTCGGGATTGACACTCGAGAGGCTGACAAGCTGCAGCTTCATATAAGCACTCCATTCCCCACACAAACTCATCCCAGCCAACAAGATGGCAGAAAGGAGAGTGGCACTGTTGTTCACCGATGTGGAACTGGAGACCCTACTGGGCACAGTGGAGGAGAGGGCGGGCCACTCTGTTCCCGGGGTGGGGAGGAGGTTGCCACCCGCCTCCATGCACTGGCCCAGGCGCAGATGGGAGAGGCCATGAACGCCGCGAGCAGCACCACCAGGACTGGCCAGCAGTGCCACATGAAACTGCACAACCTCTAGAGCAGACAGAGTGAGTAGGCAGCACCGTGCACCCGGCACTCACCCCTAACCAACACACCTGTAACCCAACCACCCCCCCCCCCCATTTGAGGGGGCAGGGGGGGCGGTGGCCGATCCCCACCTGCACCACCTACCAGCACCCATACAGGCCGGATGCCCTGTCAAGAAGGTCACCAACCACACACCCCCAGTGCTGCATGCATCCGACTGTCTAACACCATACATTTTCTGTCTTTCCCCCACCCCAGGAGAAGTCGGACCACAACCACCAAGAGAGGGCAAAAACCGAAGGGGGATGCCGGACTTGCAGCACCTCACCGCAGCTGAGCAGCGGGCACTGGACTTGATCGGTGGGCCCGGGGAGAGGGCGGTCACCGAGGCGGAGGTTGGCATCAGGCCAGCAATGAGACACCGCTGGGTTGTGGTTCCCCATGGTACGTATGGCACCACCCCCATACCCACCACCGCCCCCATACCCACCCCCACGCCCACACCCACCACCACCACCATCTCTACCACCCCCACCCCCACACCCACCACCACCCCCACACCCACCACCACCCTTACACACACCAGCACCCCCACACCCACCACCACCCCCTCACCCACCACCACCATCACACACACAACCCCCAATACAGCCCCCTCCACCACCACCATCCCTACTACACCCACCCCCACCCCCACACTGCCCCCTCCACCACCACCATCACACACACAACCCCCCAATACTGCCCCTCCACCACCACCATCCCTACCACCCCCACCCCCACACCCACCACCACACGCACACCCACCAGCACCCTCACACCCACCAGCACCCCCACACCCACCACCACCCCCACACCCACCACCACCATCACACACACAACCCCCAATACAGCCCCCTCCACCACCACCATCCCTACCACCCCCACCCCCACCCCCACACTGCCCCCTCCACCACCACCATCCCTACTACACCCACCCCCACACCCACCACCACCCCCACACCCACCACCACCATCACACACACAACCCCCCAATACTGCCCCCTCCACCACCACTATCCCTACCACCCTCACCCCCACACTGCCCCCCCAGCACCACCATCACACACACAACCCCCCAATACTGCCCCCTCCACCACCACCATCCCTACCACCCCCACCCCCACACTGCCCCCTGCACCACCACCATCCCTACCACCCCCACCCCCACCCCCACACTGCCCCCTCCAGCACCACCTCCACCCGCCACCCCAACACACGGTCCAATCATGCATCTTGTCTTGTATCTTACAGGATCACCTGCCGATGAGGTGGGCCCCTCTGGTGCTCCCCGCCCCCCCAACCCTAACACTACCCCAGAAAGAGAGCAGCGAGAAGGAGGACTCAGAGCCCGATGGGAGCTCTCGACCCGCAGCGCGATACGCTCTGGAACACCAGTCCGGGGATGACACTGACTTTCCATCACAACTGTCTCTAACACCCTCCACCATCCCAGAGACATTCATCTCAGTTAGAGTCATAGATGTTTACAGCATGGAAACAGGTCCTTCGGCCTAGCTTGTCCATGCCACCCAGTTTCTATCACTAAGCGAGTCCCACTTGCCCGCATTTGGCCCATATCCCTCTATACCCACCCTGCCCATGTAATTGTCTAACTGATTTTTAAAGGAAAAAATTGTACCCGCCTCTACCACTGCCTCTGGCAGCTCGTTCCAGATGCTCACCACCTTCTGTATGAAAAAAGTTCGCTTCTGGTCTCTTTTGTATCTCTCCCCACTCACCTTAAACCTATGCCCTGTAGTTCTAGACTCCTCTACCTTTGGGAAAAGATGTTGACTATCTACCTTATCTCTGCTCCTCATTATTTTGTAGACCTCTATAAGATCACCCCTAAGTCTCCTACGCTTCAGGGAAACAAGTCCCAGCCTATCCAGCCTTTCCTTATAACTCAGACCATCAAGTCCTGGTAGCATCCTCGTAAATCTCTCCAGCACTCTAGAACACAGAACATAGAACATTACAGCGCAGTACAGGCCCTTCGGCCCTCGATGTTGCGCCGACCTGTGAAAAAACTCTAAAGCCCATCTACACTATTCACTTATTGTCCATATGTCTATCCAATGACCATTTGAATGTCCTTAGTGTTGGCGAGTCCACTACTGTTGCAGGCAGGGTGTTCCACGCCCTTACTACTCTCTGAGTAAAGAACCTACCTCTGACGTCTGTCTTATATCTATCTCCCCTCAATTTAAAGGTATGTCCCCTCGTGCTAGACATCACCATCCGAGGAAAAAGGCTCTCACTGTCCACCCTATCCAATCCTCTGATCACCTTGGATGCCTCAATTAAGTCACCTCTTAACTTTCTTCTCTCTAATGAAAACAGCCTCAAGTCCCTCAGCCTTTCCCCATAAGATCTTCCCTCCATACCAGGCAACATTCTGGTAAATCTCCTCTGCACCCTTTCCAATGCTTCCACATCCTTCCTATAATGCGGCGACCAGAATTGCACGCAATACTCCAAATGCGGCCGCACCAGAGTGTTGTATAGCTGCAACATAACCTCATGGCTCCTAAACTTAATCCCTCTACCAATAAAAGCTAACACAGCGTACGCCTTCTTAACAACCCTCTCAACCTGGGTGGCAACTTTCAGGGATCTATGTACATGGATTAAACTCTCTCTGGTTTAACAATATTCTTCCTATAATCGGGTGACCAGAACTGAACACAGTATTCCATGTGTGGTCTTACCAATGTCTTGTACAATCCCAACTCCTGTATTCAATAATCTGACCAATAAAACCTAGCATGCTGAATGCCTTCTTCACCACCCTGTCCAACTGTGACTCCACCTTCAAGGAGCTATCAACCTATATCCCTAGATCTCTTTGTTCTGTAACTCTCACAACTCCCTACCATTAACTCAACAGGTCCTGCCCTGATTTGATCTATCAAATGCATCAACTCACATTTATCCAAATTAAACTCCATCTGCCATTCATCGGCCCACTGGCCCAATTGGTCAAGATCCTGTTGCAATCTTATATAACCTTCTTCACTATTCACTATGCCACCAATCTTGGTGTCATCTGAAAACTTACTAACCATACCTCCTACATTCTCATCCAAATCATTAATATATGTAACAAATAAAAGTGGACCCAGCATCGATCACTGAGGCACACCGCTGGACACAGGCCTCCAGTTGGAAAAACAACCCTCCACAACCACACTTTGGCTTCAGTTGCCAAACCAATTTTGTATCCAATTGGCTACATTGCCCTGGATTACATGAGATTTAACCTTTTGCAACAAGCTACCATGCGGTAGCTTGTCAAAGACCTTGCTAAAATCCATGTAGACAACGTCGATTGCACTGCCCTCATCTACCTTTTTGGTTACCCCTTCAAAAAACTCAATCAAATTCATGAGACATAACTTTCCCCTTACAAAGCCATGCTGACTTTCCCTTATTAGCCCTTGACTGTCTAAATGCCTGTAGATCCTGTCCCTCAGAATACCTTCTAACAACTTACTCACTACTGAAGTAAGGCTCACTGGCCTGTAGTTCCCAGGTGTATCCCTACAGCCCTTCTTAAACATGGCACAACATTGGCTACCCTCCAATCTTCAGGCACCTCTCCTGTGGCTGTCGATGATTCAAATATCTCAGCTAGGGGGCCAGCAATATCCTCCCTAGTGTAGCCATCTGGGATGGCCACGTTCCGATTACAAAATGGACACTTGCAAAGAATGCAGGGAAAATTGGACAATACTGTCTGTCTGTTGATTAGAACCTTAGCTCTCAGACAGGACAGAAACTGCTAAGCCATCTACATACTAATGAGCCATCTCCAGGGACAAAAGGGAAACATTTAGATAAACAATGTCAAGGCAGACACCCCGGCGCCAGAGGAGGCTCAAACTAGGCAGACCAACGGCCACCTAGGACACGCCCAGCAACCAGGGAACCCACCCCTCTATTGGAGGAAGATCGATACAAATGATTGGGAAAGGCCCAACTAATTGAGGCCAAGTTCAAGGCCCGCCCAAAAGCGCGCAAAGCCCTTTTAGGTATAAAAAGGGCTCCCAAGGGAGAATCTTTCTTCTTTGGCCTTGGCTCTCAGTGAAGAGAGAGACCAGCCGAGCAGCTACACCAGACCAAGTAAGTTCCAAGTCAACGAGTCTTTGATCAGTATTCGGTTCTGAACCTTGTGGCAGTGTCGAAAGATACCTGGCGACTCTTGAGCAAACATAATTAAACAGAGCCAAATTAAGAGACAACACCAAAGAGAGCAACATTTACTGGCGACATCTGACGGGACTCGATTTAGAAGTGGCCTAACCACTCCGAGAGAACCCAAAATTTGAATTGAGAATCCAATTGGAAACAGAAAAACCACAAGCGTAAGAACAGTACTGATCAAGCCTCAGAGATTCGGAAGTGTGTTAATGCATGCGTACTAACAGGGATATAAGGTAAACCTGAGAGATTTTGTTGCGTAAAACTGTTGGGAGTTTTGTAGGCCGGAAATTAGCGTAAGCCGTACCCGTGTTTACATCACCACTTTATCACCCCCTGTTCCAAATTCAGTAGAGAATCTAGATAGAGAAAATGGCAATGAAGGCAATGGAACGCCTTATGAACGCAGCGACCAGTAGAGTAGGACAGTGTCCCGTTTGGGAAGATGAGATCAGGAAATATCTCAAAGGGAAAGGATGGCCGCTTTGGAGTGAATTCTGCGATAATGGGGAAACAGGTCCCGGGAGTATAGGACATACTTGGTGGGAGAACCTGTCAGAGATACACAAGAAGAGCTGAGGGAAAGCTCGCAAGCCGATGGCAATCGTGTCCTGTTTGGCACAGTTACGAGGCACAGAGGAGGTCGTTAGGACGCTCCGTAGAGAGATAGAGGAGAGAGACAGAAGTAATGAGGTAGACGTGAGCGACGTAGCGAAGGAGAATTGAGATTTAAAAGAGCAGTTAGCAGCAAGAGACAGAGAGGTGGATGATGCCAAGTGGGCACACCAGTCTTGTCTCGCGCATTTGAACAGTTTTCAGACGCAATATGATAAGGCCTACCAGGACACGTAACGTAAGACAAGAGACAGAACAACAAATGGAGAAATTGCAGAAACAATGCAACGATTTAAAAGCAGCCCTACGAGCACTCCATACTTCCACGACGGAACAAAGGCCGTAGACCACGCAAAGTGCCGGAAGCAAATTGCAGAATTGCAATCTCTGCTTTCTGTTCGAAATGGATCTCAAAGCACATTTGGACCACAATTAGATCAAGAAAACGGCCCCGATTGGCAGGAGTTAAATGAGACTGCCCACAGATACGTACATGGGACATGTACGCAGGAAAAACCCCCAAAAAGGAAAGCGCCCCAACCCCCAACCGAACAGGCAGAACACACCCCCATGAACCCTGTAACCACACACTGCAGGGCTGCAGGAGAAGGAGAAGCAGACTTCCTTTACACAGCCCCTTTAACCGTGACCGAATTACGGGACACGTGTGGAAAAATTACACCGTTCCTTCCCACATCAGACCCCCACCAATTTTTCGCGAAAGTCAAACAGCAGGCTACCATGTACGGCCTGGACGAAAAGGAGCAAGTGAAGCTCACAGTTTTAAGCCTCGACCCTTCAGTCGTAGCAGCCCTTCCCAACCCACAGAATGTAGGAGGAGGCACACTCCAAGAGACGCACACAGCGATCCTTGATGCAATTGGCTTTAACAGAGGAGACCCCGTAGAAGGCCTAAATAAGTGTAGGCAAAAGAAGACAGAGCACCCACAGCGTTTGCTGGACGTTTGTGCATTCACTTCACCGCAGTTTTCGGAGAGTTAGCCCGCGCCCATTTATCCACAGATAATATGGCCAAATGGACCCGAATTCTAGTCTCCCACGCCACAGAAGCAGGACAAAAAGCTTGCGCAAATTATGACCCCTCAGATGAGGCCCACAATGAAAAATGGGTTTTAAAGAGATTTTCCCGCGCTTGGGAGCAATCAATTGCAGGCAAAACCGCATTTATAACACCCGATGAAGAGCAGGCAGAGATGAAACCAGTTAAAGCGCGCCAGAATCCCGCATGGGTAAATGAGGGCAGGAACAGGCAACCCCAGCCCAAAGCTCAAGACTGTTACAATTGTGGACAATTAGGACACTATGCACGAGGATGTAAAGCCCACCTGAAACAGAAATGGAATCAGCCCATAAATGCCCCCCGAACCAGCAACGACACCAACAGCCCCAACCCCCCACCCAGGGAACCATACCCAAGGGAGCAATACCCCAGAGAGCCTGCTCCACCTTACGTGCCCCAGGGGTCATGTTACAACTGTGGGCAGCCAGGACACTTCGCCCGAGATTGCAGGAGACACCCACCACCAGCCAGACTAGCCCCCGGATATGAAAGGGAACACCACCCACAGCAGCTGCAAGGTCCCAGCTGCCCCATGCAAACTGTGAGCGCTTACCCTGCATTTCTCATGGCAGCAATACCTCAGCAATGCCACTTCATTTTTGTTTCGCTCCTCCTTCCTCTCTTCTTCGGTCACACTACACTACCTCCATATGCTGGTTACACCCCAGTCCAAATGTGATTTACGATGTCCTTTCTGATGGAACCTGCACCATATTTGTTGTATGTTTGTTCGTTAGTGTTAACGTTCAGTGTTGTTCGTAAAGTCGAAAGTTTTCACGGCCCCACCTCACCACTCCCTTGACGCCCAATGCCTGTTAATGGAACAAGTTTGGCGCCAGACAACCGTTCAGAGGAACTAGTTTGTCGACAGAACACGACTCATAGCTACTCTCCTGATTCAAGAGGAAGCCCCCACGATAACCACATTCTTACCCGTTCTTGCCGGTTGCTCAGGCAGTGGAGAAACGGCATTGGTCCCCGCCCTGCCTGAGGACCCCCCTCTGGTGAGCTACACTCGGGTAGAGCACATACGGCATTGATCACCGTCCTACCCGGGGATTCCACCCATTTCTTACCCGCCGCGGCCCATATGCACCCCATTTTGGCTCGTTACATTCAAAATTCCTTTGTTTGGTTTTGGCAACCCTTACGCTGCTTCTGTATGCTATTTACACCCTCTGGGATGGTAAATCACACAGACTGCGAGACGGCTCGCAGGACGGCAGTATTCTTCTTAGATGTCTGGTCCCAACATTCGGTTTTTAAAAAAATAATGAGGGAGTCACAGATGGTGACCAATTATAAAGGGAAATTGGCAATAAAGGACAGACAGACATACGAGATCTTAAGCAAGATAATAACAGAAATTATGCTTGTGTTCACAGAACTCAGGAACCTCAGGAACCCCAGAGGAAGACAAAGAAGAAGACCGACAAAGATGAAGACACCCTTCGTGTTCACATGGCTCTTTGCGGGATCCCTTCAGTTGCACGCGGACGCTACCCCCCCTGACCCCTACCACACAAGCCGTAAACGATTCTCACCCCTGTAATACACGGAACCCCAAGATAACTAGCCCCGCGGCAGCTGGCAATACCCCGACCTGGTGTGATAAGTTTATCACCTGGTACTCACTCTCATATGTAGTCGAAGCACTCTTAGTGCTGGCGATACTTTGCAGTGTCGTGTAAACGTTTAGAGTTAGGAAATGGCGAAAGAGAGCATATCGCTCTTGCACCCCGGTATACAGATTTAGGTCCCCCATTTTCGGATTTCACCAGACCACCGAACCCATTGGGACGGATTAAAGTGCATTCATTTTTCTTTATGTATTCTGTGGAATAAAGAGATGTAAACCTCTGTGTCTGACTGCCAGGCCAGAGACATTTGTGTGCTGCTATTTTGTACAGTTTAAGATGTATAGATTATTTTTGGATTGTTTGATTGAGGAGAGTTTATTGAGAATAGTTAGAGGTTCCAGTTTTTTTAATTTTTCTGTAATGCATGTATTAATGTCATACCGCCCCGTAGAGTTTTATGATAATGAATGTATTTAAAATCGTTTAGGTAAAATTGTGTTGCATGGGATAGGACAGTGTAGAGTCTATTTATGGGTGCCCCATTTGGTCAGAGGATGAAGACGACACAGTAGTGTGATCCTTCACGCTTTGCGTTGAGGATCACAAGGAGGGTGTGTAGCCACTTGGGATGGCCACGTCCCGATTATAAAATGGACACTTGCAAAGAATGCAGGGAACATTGGACAATACTGAGAAACAAGCAGGTGCAAGATCTGTCTGTTGATTAGAGCCTTAGCTATCAGACAGGACAGAAACTGCTAAGCCATCTACATACTAATGAGCCATCTCCGGGGACAAAAGGGAAACATTTAGATAAACAATGTCAAGACAGACACCCCGGCGCCAGAGGTGACTCAAACAAAGCAAACCAATGGCCACCTAGGACACGCCCAGCAACCAGGGAACCCACCCCTCTATTGGAGGAAGATCGATACGAATGATTGGGAAATGCCCAATTAATTGAGGCCAAGTTCAAGGCCCGCCCAAAAGCGTGCGAAGCCCTTTTAGGTATAAAAGGTATTCCCCAAGGGAGAATCTTTCTTCTTTGGCCTTGGCTCTCAGTGAAGAGAGAGACCAGCCGAGCAGCTACACCAGACCAAGTAAGTTCCAAGTCAACGCACGCTACGAGATAGATGCTCCTAGTTGCTATCCTGTAAACAGCTCAACCCAGCAGCCTCAGAACCGAGCAAAAGCCATTGTTCCTCTGACTGAGTGGGCACCCGAAGCTAAGTATAGGCTTTTAGTAATAGTGATAGTTTAGGTTGTAGAGTTTATGCCTGAGTAGATTTGACTGTGTGTAAATAAATGAGCATTGCTTTTGAACTTACTAATTGGTGTATCGAGTCTTTGATCAGTATTCGGTTCTGAATCTTGTGGCGGTGTCGAAAGGTACCTGGCGACTCTTGAGCAAACGTAATTAAACAGAGCCAAATTAAGAGACAACACCAAAGAGAGCAAAACTAGCCTCCCACAACGTCCTGGGATACATTTAATCAGGTCCTGGGGATTTATCTATCTTGATCCGCTTTAATATCTCCAGCACCTCCTTCTCTGTAATGTGTACACTCCTCAAGACATCACTTTTTATTTCCAAAATTTCCTAACAGTCGTGCCTTTCTCAACAGTAAATACTGATGACAAATATTCATTTAGGACCTCTCCCATCCCTTGTGGATCTGCACATAGATGACCTTTTTTACCCTTAAGAGGGCCGACCCGCTCCCTAGTCACTCTTTTACCCTTTATGTATCTGTAAAAGTTCTTTGGATTTTCCTTTGCCAGCAGTCAGGAACTCAGGAGCCTCAGCCCTTGACTCTGTCCAACAGGTTTGAGGCACTTGCTCCCTGTGTGGATGGCGAACAGGGCTGCAGGAAGGATGAGTCAGCTGAACAAGGCACCATGGTTCAGCAGGCCATTCAAGGGGAGGGAGTAAATAGGCAAGTTGTAGTTGTAGGGGATTCTATTATCAGGGGGATAGATAGTATCCTTTGTGAGCAGGATAAAGAGTCCCGCATGGTATGTTGCCTGCCCGGTGCTAGGGTGCGGGACATCTCTGACCGGCTTGAAAGGATATTGGAGAGGGAGGGGGAGGATCCAGTTGTTGTGGTCCATGTCGGTACCAACAACATAGGCAAGTCTAGGAAAGAGGACCTGTTTAGAGATTATAAAGAGCTAGGATTCAAATTAAAAAACAGGTCCTCAAGGGTCATAAACTCCGGATTACTGCCCGAGCCACGTGCAAATTGGCATAGGGAGGCGAGAATAAGGGAAGTTAACACGTGGCTGAAAGAGTGGTGTGGGAAAGAGGGGTTCCTTTTCATGGGACACTGGCATCAGTTTTGGGACAGGGGGACCTATACCGTTGGGATGGTCTCCACCTGAACCGAGCTGGGACCAGTGTTCTGGCGAAAAGAATAAATAGGGTGGTCAATAGGACTTTAAACTAAAGATTGGGGGGGGAAGGGAAAGTCAGGGAACCAAGAGGTGAAGTAATCAGTGGGAAGCGTAGCTGCTTAGGAATACAAAAAAGCACGAAAAGACAAATCTCAGGAAAGGTTACGGTAGTCCCCATCCCACAAAATATGACACAGTGTATGGAAAGGCTCAGTAAACCAAGGTCCACCACACTAAGAAAACAAAAAGGGACGGTCAATAGAGAATTAAAGGTGCTATATTTAAATGCGCGCAGTGTACGGAACAAGGTAGATGAGCTTGTGGCCCAGATTGTGACTGGCAGGTATGATGTGGTAGGCATCACAGAGACATGGCTGCAGGGGGTTCAGGACTGGCATTTAAACATCCAGGGATTCACAACCTATCGAAAAGACAGGGAGGTGGGCAGAGGGGGCGGGGGTGCCTTGTTAATTAGGAATAAAATTAAATCAATAGCACTAAATGACATAGGGTCAGATGATGTGGAGTCTGTGTGGGTAGAGTTGAGGAACCACAAAGGCAAAAAAACCATAATGGGAGTTATGTACAGGCCTCCTAACAGTGGTCAGGACCAGGGGCACAAAATGCACCACGAAATAGAAAGTGCATGTCAGAAAGGCAAGGTCACAGTGATCATGGGGGACTTCAATATGCAGGTGGACTGGGTAAATAATGCTGCCAGTGGACCCAAGGAAAGGGAATTCATTGAATGTTTACAGGAGGGCTTTTTGGAACAGCTTGTGATGGAGCCCACGAGGGAACAGGCCATTCTGGATTAGTGTTATGTAATGAGCCAGACTTGATTAAAGATCTTAAAGTAAGGGAGCACTTAGGAGGCAGTGATCATAATATGGTAGAATTCAATCTCCAATTTGAAAGAAAGAAGGTAGAATCAGATGTAAAGGTGTTACAGTTAAATAAAGGTAACTACAGGGGCATGAGGGAGGAACTGACGAAAATCGACTGGGAGCAGAGCCTAGTGGGAAAGACAGTAGAACAGCAATGGCAGGAGTTTCTGGGAGTAATTGAGGAAACAGTACAGAGGTTCATCCCAAAGAAAAGAAAGGTTATCAGAGGGGGGATTAGGCAGCCATGGCTGACAAAGGAAGTTAGGGAATGCATCAAAGCAAAAGAGAAAACCTACAATGTGGCAAAGAGTAGTGGGAAGTCAGAAGATTGGGAAGGCTACAAAAACAAACAGAGGATAACAAAGAGAGAAATAAGGAAAGAGAGGATCAAATATGAAGGTAGGCTAGCCAGTAACATTAGGAATGATAGTAAAAGTTTCTTTAAATACATTAAAAACAAACAGGAGGCAAAAGTTGACATTGGGCTGCTCCAAAATGACGCTGGTAATTTTGTGATGGGAGACAAGGAAATAGCTGAGGAACTAAATAAGTACTTTGCGTCAGTCTTCACAGTAGAAGACATGAGTAATATCCCAACAATTCCGGAGAGTCAGGGGGCAGAGTTGAATATGGTAGCCATCACAAAGGAGAAAGTGCTAGATAAACTAAGAGGTCTAAAAATTGATAAATCTCCGGGCCCAGATGGACTACATCCTAGAGTTTTAAAGGAGATAGCTGAAGAAATAGTGGAGGCGTTAGTTATGATCTTTCAAAAGGCACTGGAGTCAGGGAAAGTCCCAGAGGATTGGAAAATCGCTGTTGTAACCCCCCTGTTCAAGAAGGGAACAAGGAAAAAGATGGAAAATTATAGGCCAATTAGCCTAACCTCGGTTGTTGGCAAGATTCTAGAATCCATTGTTAAGGATGAGATTTCTAAATTCTTGGAAGTGCAGGGTCAGATTAGGACAAGTCAGCATGGATTTAGTAAGGGGAGGTCGTGCCTGACAAACTTGTTAGAGTTCTTTGAAGAGATAACAAATAGGTTAGACCAAGGAGAGCCAATGGATGTTATCTATCTTGACTTCCAAAAGGCCTTTGATAAGGTGCCTCACGGGAGACTGCTGAGTAAAATAAGGGCCCATGGTATTCGAGGCAAGGTACTAACATGGATTGACGATTGGCTGTCAGGCAGAAGGCAGAGAGTTGGGATAAAAGGTTCTTTTTCGGAATGGCAACCGGTGACGAGTGGTGTCCCGCAGGGTTCAGTGTTGGGGCCACAGCTGTTCTCTTTATATATTAACAATCTAGATGACGGGGCTGGGGGCATTCTGGCTAAGTTTACCGATGATACAAAGATAGGTGGAGGGGCAGGTAGTATGGAGGAGGTGGGGAGGCTGCAGAAAGATTTAGACAGTTTAGGAGAGTGGTCCAAGAAATGGCTGATGAAATTCAACGTGGGCAAGTGCGAGGTCTTGCACTTTGGAAAAAAGAATAGAGGCATGGACTATTTTCTAAACGGTGACAAAATTCATAATGCTGTAGTGCAAAGGGACTTGGGAGTCCTAGTCCAGGATTCTCTAAAGGTAAACTTGCAGGTTGAGTCCGTAATTAAGAAAGCAAATGCAATGTTGTCATTCATCTCAAGAGGCTTGGAATATAAAAGCAGGGATGTACTTCTGAAGCTTTATAAAGCATTAGTTAGGCCCCATTTAGAATACTATGAGCAATTTTGGGCCCCACACCTCAGGAAGGACATACTGGCACTGGAGCGGGTCCAGCGGAGATTCACACGGATGATCCCAGGAATGGTAGGCCTAACATACGATGAACGTCTGAGGATCCTGGGATTATATTCATTGGAGTTTAGGAGGTTGAGGGGAGATCTAATAGAAACTTACAAGATAATGAATGGCTTAGATAGGGTGGATGTAGGGAAGTTGTTTCCATTAGCAGGGGAGACTAGGACCCGGGGGCACAGCCTTAGAATAAAAGGGAGTCACTTTAGAACAGAGATGAGGAGAAATTTCTTCAGCCAGAGAGTGGTGGGTCTGTGGAATTCATTGCCACAGAGGGCGGTGGAGGCCGGGACGTTGAGTGTCTTTAAGACAGAAGTTGATAAATTCTTGATTTCTCAAGGAATTAAGGGCTATGGAGAGAGAGCGGGTAAATGGAGTTGAAATCAGCCATGATTGAATGGTGGAGTGGACTCGATGGGCCGAATGGCCTTTCTTCCGCTCCTATGTCTTATGGTCTTATGGTCTTATCTGCCAAGACAATCTCATGTCCCCTTTTTGCCCTCCTGACTTCTCTCTTAACTCTACTCCGACAAGCCCTATACTCTTCAAGGGATCCACTTGATCCCAGCTGCCTCTGCATAAACAAACAAAGAACAAAGAAATGTACAGCACAGGAACAGGCCCTTCGGCCCTCCAAGCCCGTGCCGACCATACTGCCCGACTAAACTACAATCTTCTACACTTCCTGGGTCCGTATCCTTCTATTCCCATCCTATTCATATATTTGTCAAGATGCCCCTTAAATGTCCCTATCGTCCCTGCTTCCACTACCTCCTCCGGTAGTGAGTTCCAGGCACCCACTACCCTCTGCGTAAAAAACTTGCCTCAAACTTGCATGTCATCTGCCTCCTTCTTCCCTTCGACCATGGCCTCAATATCCCGAGTCATCCAGGGTTCCCTCCTTCTACCAACCTTACCCTTCACTCCAAGAGGAATGTGCTCACTCTGAACCCTAATTAACATCCTTTTGAAAGACTCCCACCTACCAGCTGTCCCCTTGCCTGTAAACAGGCTCCCCCAGTCAACTTTTGAAAATTCCCGCCTAATAACATCGAAATTGGCCTTGCCCCAATTTAAAATGTTAACTTTTGGGCCAGAACTGTCATTCTCCATAGCTATCTTAAAACTAATGGAATTATGGCCACTGGTCCCAAAGTGTTCCCTCACTAACACTTCTGTCACCTCATAGAATCATAGAATTTACAGTGCAGAAGGAGGCCATTACGGTCCATAATTTCTGCACCAGCAGTTGGAAAGAGCACCCCACTTAAGCCCACGCCTCCACCCTATCCCCGGAACCCAGTAACCCCACCAAACCTTTTTGGGACACTAAGGGCAATTTATCATGGCTGATCCACCTAACCTGCACAATTTTGGACTCTGGGAGGAAACCGGAGCACCCGGAGGAAACCCACACAAACATGGGGAGAACATGCAGACTCCGCACAGACAGTGACCCAAGCCGGGAATTGAACCTGTGACCCTGGAGCTAACCACTGTGCTACCATGCTGCCCTTCCTTGTTCCCCAAGCGGAGGTCAAGTTTTGCCCCCTCTCTAGTCGGGCTATCTACACATTGAATGAGGAATTCTTCCTGAATACACTCAAAAAACTTCTCTCCATCCAAACCCCTAGTGCTATGGCTGTCCCAGTTAATGTTGGGAAAGTTAAAGTCCCCGACTATTACTACCTTATTCTTCCGGCAGCTATCTGTAATCTCCTTGCATATTTGCTTCTCAATTTCCCTCTGACTATTTGGGGGCCTACATTACAGTCCTATCAAAGTGATCTCACTCTTCTTATTTTTCAGTGCAACCCATATAGACTCAGTGGGCGAATCCTTGAATATCCTCTCTATGTACTGCCGTGATCTTGTCCCTAATCAAAAATGCAACTCCCCTCCTCTCCTATCTCCTGTTCTATCTTTCCTATAGCATCAGTACCTCGGATCATTGAGTTGCCAGTCCTGCCCCTCCTTTAGCTGTGTTTCAGTAATAGCTATAATACGCCAGTCCCATGTACCTATCCATGCCCTGAGTTCATCTGCCCTGTTAGGCCTCTTGCATTTAAATAAATGCAGTTCAATATGTTTCTCTGCCTTCCACTTTTCTCTTTACTGGCTTTTGTTTCTATCCTCTCTTTACTACCCTCTAACTTCTTGCATTGGTTCCCCCTGCCACATTAGTTTAAACTCTCCCCAACAGCGCTGGCAAACAAACCCCCCGGACATTTGGTTTCAGTCCTTCCCAGGTGTAGACCGTTCAATTTGTAATGGTCCCACCTCGCCCAGAACCAGTTCCAATGTCCCAAAAATCTGAATCCCTCCCTCCTGCACCATTTCTCAATCCATGCATTCATTCTGTTTATCCTGTTATTCCTATTCTGACTAGCACGTGGCACTGGTAGCAATCCTGAGATTACTACCTTTGAGGTCCTACTTTTTAGTTTAGTTTCTAACTCCCTAAATTCAGCATGTAAGACGTCATCCCGTTTTTTACCTATATCGTTGGTGCCTAAATGCACCACAACAGCTGGCTGTTCACCCTTACCCCTCCCCCTTTAGAATGCCCTGCAGCCGCTCTGAGACATCCAGGACCCTTGCACCCGGGAGACAACATACCTTCCTGGAGTCTTGTTTACATCCGCAGAAATGCCTGTCTACTCCACTTACAATTGAATCCCCTATCTCTATAGCTCTACCACACTTTTTCCTGGGGTCGGGCTGCCCTCCGAATGTCCGCTCCATCGGGATTTCCTACCTCTGCCTACTGTACCGCAGCACATGTGTGGTGCACACCAGAAAGTGGGCCAGGAGCCTCTTCACTATAGTGCCGAACGTTTAGTGAATTGGTCACACCACAGATAAAGAATACTGAGGGAGATAGGGAATGGGTGACCAACAGGCTGAGGAAGAGCAGCAGAGCCAGCCACTGTGCCATGAACCTGGCTACTGGTGCCTTCCCCTGGTGAGCCATCTCTGCCAACAGTATCCAAAACGGCATACCTGTTTTGGAGGGAGATGACTGCAGGGGGCCCTGCACCGCCTTCCTGATTGAAGGGCAGCACCACACCACCAGGGACACCGAAGCAGCAGCCAGGCGCATCCAGATTTGGTCGCCCCAGAAGATGGCCGCCAAAGGACCCAGGTCACAGGATGGGAATCACAGCAGGCCGCCTCCCCTCCTGGGGAACTGCCTGGGGATCCACCTAGGCGTAGCATTAAGGCCCTGAAGTCCAGAAAGATAGACACATTAAGCTGGCAGGGGTTCAGCACATATGATAGCAATAGGGATTAGGGCACAAACCTGTATATATCTGTTCACCTGTTCACATTAAACAGCTGTTCACAATGTTACAACCTGCCTCGGTGCTCTGTCAGAAGGGTGTGAGGGATGGGATTGGCTGGTCTGGGCTGCCTGCAGAGGCCGGTGAGGGTGGGGGATGGGGTGATAGGTGCATGGTGGAGGTGGGCGTGGTGCAGCATCATCAGTTCAGCAAGCGCTCACTGCTCTGATGTCCCATCCCATCCCTTTCCACAAATCCCCACTGTCCCCACCTCCGCCACCCCAAGGATTTTGTGGGACTATGTGATTGAATGGCCAGCTTGTATGCAGAGATCACCTAGGTGGACAGTGGAATGTGCTACCATGGGCAGGAGTCAGACCTTGTCAAGCTCATCGCAGAGCGGGATGTCATCATCCTCCATCCCATTGACCACACTCGTTGTTGCTGCCAACACCCGCAGTGAGCGGGCAGGTAGGAAACACGGAAGGGGTTGCAAGAAGGTGGGGGTTCATGGGAGGGTTGGTCAGCCGATGGGAGGGGTGGTTGGGATGGGATGGCATGCCGTTGGCCATGTCTTCTAGTCGGTCAGCCTGGAGGTGATTCGAGCGTCCGGTGCATGCCCGGCTCAGGTGCACATGTTGTGTGGCCTCCTGTTCCTGCCCGAGCACCATGTCCTGCTCCTCCTCACTCTCCCCCCACATCTTCCTCATCGGAGGAGGATTGGCGGCCGTCCTCCTCCGCCAAAACGTCGCCTGTCTGCTGCATGAGGACGCAACATGCCACCATAATGCGGGAAACCCTACCAGTCATACCGGAGGGCCCCTTCAGAGGGGTCCACACACCTGAACCGCGTCTTCAAGATTTCAAAGCACCACTCGATCACGCACCTGGTCGTAGCATAGGCATCGTTGTAGCGGGTTCTCCAGGGGTCATCAGCAACGGCTGCAATGGATAACCCCTGTCATCCAGGAGTCAACCCTCAGCCGGGGATGCACCTCAAAGAGGTCAGGAACTGTTGAGTGTGCCCGGATGAAGGTGTCGTGCACACTGCCTAGGTATGATCGTAGACATGTGCATGATGCTCAGCTCATTATCACACATCAGCTGCATGTTCATCCAGTGGAACCCCTTTTGATTTGTGAAGCTCGTAGGGCGACATGCATCCCGTCAATCACCCCCTGGACCTGGGGTATCCCTGCGATGGCAGCGAACCCTGCCGCCTGGGCATCCTGCTGGGCTTGGTCCACATTGAAGTGGATGTATTGCACTGGCAGTCATATAGGACCTCCGTGACAGCGCTGATGCACCTAAGCACCGGTGTCTGTGAAACCCCGGACAGGTCCCCACTCGGCATCAGGAAGGACCCGTGGTGTAAAAGTTCAGGGCAACCGTCACCTTGACGGTCACCGGGAGTGGGTGTCCTCCCCCATATCACGGTGCCAGTGTGCATGATCTGGCAGATATGTTGCACTGTCCCCCTGCTCAGCCGGAGTCTTCGATGGCATGCCTGGTCCGGCAAGTCATTGAATGATGGGCGCTGCCGGTATATACAAGGCCTCATGTGGTTCCTCCTTCCCACCTCCTCCTCCTCGGCCTGTTGGGGGGCCAGCTCTCCATGCTCATCGCTGACTCCAGTTCCGGATATAATGCTCTTCATTTCCAGCATGATCTAATCACTAACTGAGTTCCTACTCTCCTCCTCACTTCACTTCACTTAAGAGTGCAGGCATGAGTGGGAGATGTAGACACATGCACCCTTTCAACAGGAGGAAGCAGATAAAGACTGGTGGACAAGGCCTTTGTGCAGCAAATTACCAGAAGTGGAGCCTTGCAGGGAATCCGGGTTGCTGCTGTGGTGCATCCCAATCAATGATTCACGTTGAAGACTATCTGCTGACAAAATTCAGCGAAGGGTTCACAAATCTCCATTTGGCTACTGGAGAGTTATTGCCTGGCTTGATAATTAATGAATATGCCCAAAAAAACTACATCCAATCACACTGCTGATTTCCCTGGCTGTTCACCTCTGATCAGGGCTCTTTGGTAATGTTAGCCTTCTTCATCCATCTGACAGGAAACAAATCTCTCTGTGATCTTGCACTACTTCTGGAGGATCTCAGCAAGGTGTTGCTGAACCTTTAAGCCAACAATGGGTAACACGGTAGCATAGTGGTTAGCACTGTTGCCTCACAGCGCCAGGGTCCCAGGTTCGATTCCCTGCTGGTTCACTGTCGGTGCGGAGTCTGCATGTTCTCTCTGTGTCTGCATGGGTTTCCTCCAGGTGCTCCGGTTTCCTCCCACAGTCCAAAGACGTGCAGGTTAGGTGGATTGGCCACACTAAATCGCTCTTTGTGTCCAAAAAGGTTAGGAGTTATTGGGTTAGGGGGATAGGGTGGAAGGGAGGGCTTAAGTGGGTCGGTGCAGACTTGATGGGCTGAATGGCCTCCTTCTGCACTGTATGTTCTATGTCTATGTCAATGGGTTTCTCTTTATGATTCCTTACTGGAGTGTCCTGATGAACTTTTACAATTTGTTTTCCACACTTCTGTCCTTAGTAACATAGCTCCTCTTCCATCCACAGGCTCTTTTATACTTGGAGCGCTACTTTGGCTGCCTTTTAAAAATGACCTCAGTCCAGCACCTGTGAATTGTGACAGTCTTGCCTCTGGCAAGTGATCGGGCATTCTGAACGCGTCACTTCTGCTAATTGGCCATCCGAAGTATGATTGTGTTTGACTGGCTGCTGGATGGCCCAGCTCAGGAGCCATGATGCGACAACTAAATTCCACTCAATTTTTTATGATTTTTGTTTTAATATTTGTTCTTGGGATAGAGACGTCGCTGGCTGGGCCAGCATTTGTTGCCCATCCCTAATTTCCCTAATTGCCCTTGAATTGAGTTGCTCAGCCATTTAAGTGGAGGTAAGTTAAGAGTCAACCGTCTGGAGTCACATGTAGGCCAGACCAGTTCGGACGGCAGATTTCCTCCCTGAAGGACATTAGTGAACCAGATGGTTTTTTACAAAAATTGGCAATGGTTTCATGGTCATCATTAGGCTTTTACTTCAAATTTCACCATCTGCCATGGTGAGCTTTGAACCTGGGACCACAGAGCATTAACCTGGGTCTCTAGATCACTAGTCCAGCGACAATACCACTACGCCACCGCCTCCCCTATTGTGAAATATGACAAAAAATGTTAAGTGCACTATTTGTCAACATGTTTATGATGTCAAGTACGTGCTTTATTTTGAAAATGTTGTGAAGAAAACTTTACAATGGAAAAGCTTTCTTTTTTCCCTAGGAGTGAGATGGAGTCTGGCAGGCTGGAGACGGCACTATTTTGTGTAAAGTTGGCTTGAGTCGGTCGACTGGCAGCAAAGAAGCAGCGTGAATGGGAGGGAAGCAGCAATTCACTCTGAGGTAAGCAGGGCTCAATGAAACTCACAGCAACGACTGAATGGGTTGCTTGGGCTCCTCCTGGAGGACTGGTTCGGAATGGCAATGTTTAAAAATTTACAGGCCCAGTCCTTGCATACCTACACAGGGTAAAAAGGGGTCTTAAAAACCCGGGGTTACAGTTTGAAAACAGGCCCATGTGTTCAGGCTTGCCAGGGAGGTGATTGTAGTGGCATATAGAACAGGGCTAAAGAGCTGGCTTTTAAAGCAGACCAAGGCAGGCCAGCAGCACGGTTCAATTCCCGCACCAGCCTCCCCGAACAGGCGCCGGAATGTGGCGACTGGGGGCTTTTCACAGTAACTCCATTTGAAGCCTTCTTGTGACAATAAGCGATTTTCATTTCATTTAATTTCATATTCGGAGAAGGAGTATTTGAAGACTGGAGCTGCAAGACACGTAGGCAAAAATAAGTTTGCTGCTGTTCATCCTGTTCCTTTGAAGTAATTGAATGACTAGAATCTGCCGTACAGTGCAAAAGATCATTTCTGATGGTTTGAATAAAGATGATTCTGGTGAATCCCAGTAATGAAGACCAGCTGGAGCCATGCTGAGAAATTTCTGGAGAAGCACGCCTTTTGGTTGAAGGTTGTACCATGGAACTCAATTTGAATGGGAGCTGCTGTTGAATGAAAATCTGTGGCTGAGTACATGAAGAAAGGGAGCTGGAATTGTATCTGAGGAAGATAGAAGGACTTTGTGGTTTAAATTCAACCATACGATACAGATGGAGTGGGTGCCTGGGAAATCTTTGTTGTATCTGCTACTTAAGGTGTAATTTATATTGATCCTGATTTGTCTGTTCATTCACGTCTAAATTATATTGATTCTGATTTGATTGTGAAAATAAAAATTATAAAGTATTTTCATTGGGGCTGTTGGGTAAATTTGGTTCCTGTGGTTTGTTCATCTGCACAGGATCATGCTTTGTCACACCAGGCACGCTAACTTGCTGCCATGCTAGTATGTAAAAGGAAGACACAGCTAGTAATTATGCTCCCCATTACTTGACATCCATTTTTTCTAAACTCATCTGTAGAAATTCATTTTACTGGAGATTAAGTACATTGAGATCCATTAATAACTAAAAAAAGTCACACACAATTTATTTTGTTTCATAATTTAGGTTATTCACTTGCCGTTTTGCTCAGTTGGCTGGAAAGCTAGTTTGTGATGCAGAGCGGGTTCAACTCCTGCACTGGCTGAGTATTATTATTATTCATGAAGGCCCCGCCTTCTCAACCTTGCCCTTTGCCTGAAGGGTGGTGATCCTCAGATTAAACCACCACCAGTCAGCTCTCCCCCTCAAAGGGGAAAGCAGCCTATGGTCATCTGGGACTATGGCAACTTTACTTTACATTTGCAAATAGACGAGACTCTGATGAAAAACACCAGAAAGTGCGACATAGTGAAATATTTTAAATGTAAACATCCAATATATTAAAACTGCATAGTACCTACTAAAAGGGATAGGTAATTCTGAGCGGAATAAACAAGCTTTTATTGGCAATACTATGTTTTATAATTAACTAGTAAAGAATGTAATCTGCTTATAATGTACTCTCCATTATAAAATTCACATGTCATAAAGTATTACTTGCCAACTCATCAAGGTTTAATTTTCAACAGTTTGAGGCATATCACAAAGCAGTGCCTACAGTTCAAAGGTACTTTATTAGCTGTTAAATATTTTGGGACATCCTGAGGTCATGAAAGGCACTACATAAATGCAAGTTTCTTTCATATTTTAAACTGTAAATAGGTCGTAAAACCACACAATAGAACCTCTTACACAGTCTGTTCACTTAAGAATCACAGACACTGGGCACATAGGTATCAAAAGGATTTATTAAAATGTCATCACCAGCAAGTTGAAATGCCCAATATTGAGAGAACGTTATTTACACTTTTATTTGCACATAACAATACTAGGACAGTGACATGCAATGACTCTACGCAATGTTATGGTTACAAGTGTTGTACAGAAATTATGTAACTAATAAAGCTTATGGTAGAGAGATGACGTCAAGCTCTTATAATTCATGTTTCAACAGTACTTTCGCTGCCTTCATGTTTGAAGCCACTGAAGAAAAAGAGAATGTTGGTTAGTCAAGTATGGTAGACAATTTAAAAACAATGATAAAATGCAGCAGTTCTGACTTTGGCAGATTATTTCTTGGATTATTTCTCTGTGATTACTCACACAGTTACATTGGTTACAGTTTGCCATTTCTAGAAACTTCAGAATATGAGTTTGGAGGGTGTTCTTGTGAGTTATGGGGTGGGATTCTCCCTTCTGGGGACAAAGTCCCCACACCCACCGTAAAACAGGCGGGAATCACTCAGTACTTTTTCCGAGAAAGTCCGGGGTAATGCTCTGCCTTCAAGGGGGCTAGCAGGGCCCTGACATGCGTCCCGAGCTCCGGCTGCCGGCGGGGCCCTGCAGTTATGCCCGTGCGACTGCGCATGCACGTGTCGGCCAGCTTCGCGCCAACCCTGCACAACATGGCAGCGCCCTACAGGGGCCCAGCACGGAGGAACATAGGCGCCCCCCCCCCCCCCCCTGAATGAGCGCACCTGCCGATCGGTAGCCACCAATCACGGGCCTGCCCACCGTGGAGTCCCCCCCGGGAGTCAGATCCCCCCGCCCCCCCCCAACAGGATGGCCCCCACAGCCAGAACGCCAAGGTCCCGCCGGGTGGGACCACATGTGAACTAAGCCGGTGGGACTTGGAGGAGGTCAAGCGCGGAGACCGCTTTCAACAGCCCCCAATCGGCGCCGCGTCGATCGTGATTTTGCATGCCAGTGTGGGATCTTATTTTAGGTAATTCTCCGCCCCCGCGCCGAGTGCGATTTCGGCGCAGAGGGTCGGAGAAGACCCCCCATAATCTGTTAGAATATATTCCATATTCCCCAGTACTTCTGAACTGGTAGAAATTACTGTGAGCATTTAAAACATTCCAGCCACATGCTACTCTTTGATCTTGTTTGGTAAAGTCACACTTCAGTTTGAAAGAGGCCCAAATCTGTTTTTGGGACTGATTAGTGATGTTGAACCAGAGGAAATTTGACATGAATGTAACTGATGTTTATATGCATTTGAAAAACTCAGCTTGGATTTTTCTGGAGGTGGGATCAAGAAAATTAATGTTTTAGATGTCTATCTTTTAAGGCCTAGAAACCGTATTTCAGGTTACTAATATCCTGGTTGTTCTACTTCAACTGACAGCATGGAATGGCCCGTAGCTTCTTTACACACATTCTTTGCCAGCACCACTTTGTATTGTCTTTGATGAGGTGAATGCAATATAGTCAGTAATTCTCCCACCAGCATGAGGTACTCTTTATCATAGTTTAGCTAAGAGCTTGGCAATAGTTAACACTGAATTTGAACCAACGTTGAGCTCTATTTCCAACAAATGGAAATCTGTGGTTGTAGCACTCAGACAAACATTTTAAATTTCTTGGCTTTTCCTTTAGTTATTATGAAGCCAGATCATGGAATCATAGAATTTTACAGCATAGGCAATGGCCATTCAAACTATTACATCTATACTGGCTTGTAAGAACTTACACATTTTTGCCCTTTATTTTCCCTGACATTGGTACCTGTTCTAAAAGCTATTACAGATTCTTCTTCCACCATGGTTTCTGGCAGTGCATTTCATGTTCTAACAAGCACGTGATATAAAAACAAACTACCTTTGGTTTCATCCTTTGGACATTCGTTCAATAAATTCATACCACCCAATTCCTGGCCAACTGAAATGGTTTATTCCTTTTGTCCCATCAAAACCCTTCCATGTTTGATTATGTTAATCAGATTGCCTCTTATCTGCTCTGCTCTAATGCAAATAGCACCAGCTTCTTTAATCTCAAGACCTGAAGTAATACAACTACAGATGGACCACAGATGATAAATGAATGGTTTAACAGCTTTGAATAGGCATGGACACTTACAATAGCTTTCATCACCAAGAAATCACAAATTTTGAAATGTTAAATATCTTTTTAAAACCCAGACCTCCCAAGTTCAATTAAATCTTTCTCAGTGATTTCTATAAGCAATTCAGAAAAGCTGTAATTTAAATTCAAAACTTAAAATTTACCAATGAGGGAGATCTAAAAGATCAATGTTCCTAATGTGCACTCCTGGTTTGGAGTCTTGCCTGCTGGAAGCGTGCATCAGGAAATCACAAGTGTGTACTCAACAATTTCATGTCCTTTTTTTGCCATTTGGATACGGTCCCACAGGCTAACTAAAAACTGCCATTGCCAGCAGATTATTCAACTGTGGAGATGTTACAACTGAGACCAATTTTACATAACCCTAAATCTACATTTCCAATAGGGATTACAGAATAACAACCAGAAATTCAACACTACTTGCCCAAACAAAATTGGGCCAGAGATTATGGTCTCAGCACTGACTCTGGAAGGTTGCAGGGTGCCTAACTGAGAGATAAGATGCTGTTCTTTGAGCTTACACTGAGATTCATCCAGGATTCCTGCTCCTGAGTTTTATTTGAACTCTACAGGAGGTTGAGGATAGAGGGGTCAGCTTGAATGTAAGGTGAAGAGTTAAAACAATGGACAATCAGAAGCTCAGGGTCCTACTCAGGCCAGAAAAAGACAAAGTTCGATCCCGGGGTGACTGGAGGCACCCCCACCTTAAAGCCCGATGGTCTCTGGACCTCCCTCGCAGTCTATCCAGTAACACTCAAAATTGTTCCCCTGGTGAAGCCCTAGACATTCCCTACAATCCCCACTCTGGAATCCCAGCTATTTACCGGTCCTTCGGGTCCCGGGGCTTTGTTCCAGGCAGCTCCCTGCAATGCCTCTTCCACCCACGGCAATGCTGTGCCTGGAGGGACTGGAGAGCTACTGGCCAAATTGGATTGGCCGGCAGATCTTCCTTCTGAGTGAGGGTGGAAGTCCCACTTTTGGCCAATCAATGGTCATTGGTGTCCAATTTGCATTGGAGCTGCTGGAGTCAACGGGGATGTGTTCAGGCCATTAAGAATTGTGACAAATATATTTACAGTTTAATAGAAGCAACTTGGACTTACAGAGGTCAATGTCACCAGATTCATAAGTGTATAAACGATTGTCATACTTCCCTCTGATATCTGCTCTCACTGTCAAGGAGGGATCTGTATTCAAAGAAAAAAACACACTCAATACTTAAGTACACATATTAAATGCTGGGAATACTAACCAATATAACTATATCCCTCACATAAAACAAAATTCTTACCTACAAAGATTATCCTGGGAACATACTGGCTATCAGGCCACAAATTTTTGTCATTTGTCTCAAACTGAAATGAAAATGAAAATTTAGTTGCAGTTGTAGTTATGTCATAAATTAGAATCAAAGTTGCATCCAGCAATGCCAATTGGTAATGCAAACAATACATATACAAAACATATACAAAGTATATATTTAAAAGAAAGAATGCAATGTATAAATCTGTATGTAGATAGCGCACACCTGCTCTTTATTCAATAAGCTGGGGTACATGCTAGCAGTGTAGCATGAATAGGTTTGTTCCCTTTGTTTTTTTTCATTCCTGAAATGGCCAAGCTGACTGAATAAAATCACTGACAGAGAAGCCAGACATAGATGCACCCATAGATGGAGGCCTAAATTTTCATGGAGTTGGAAGGGCTTTGGACCTTAACCAAAATGGTGCCAGACCCCAGATTCCCAGAAGTCCTGCCCCTGAACCCAGCACCCACTATTTTTGCTGGGGTGGGGGACAAAACAGGGGCCAGAAGTATTCCCATATCCATGGTTCAAGGAGGCAGCAACACATTTAAAAGTGCAGTTGCCATGATTCAAAAGTAATTTTCACTATTCAGGTTTCTGAAAAACAACTCATGGGCTTTAGACATTTGAGGAAAAGCTCCAAATGTACCAGAGTTATTTGGAAAGGATAGGTACCTCTTTGGGAGTGTTAATAGTGGGCATTAATGTGCGCAAAAAGTGGATACACTCTGTGGCACTGTGAAAAAGTCAAGAAATTTAAATCCCAGCCCTTTAAACTTTGAAGAAATAAAACCCCAGCTTGCTGCGACCCTCAGCTGAGAATACAAATTGGTGCTTGCAATTAAAATAGATGTTTGAAAGTTATCATAGGATTAGTGTGACAAACGGATTCCACATCCTATCATTATCACAGTGGGGGTCTGCATGTTCAGAGTTTGATTGATTGCCGCAAGTGGTTATAAAGTAATTAGCTGTTTTTGATGTGGGGCTATGAATGCAAAGGTTTGTTTTTGAATTAAGTTCTTGAAGGGCTTTAAGTGATGAATGGGTTTTTATCAATGAGAGTGTTTAAAAAAAAAATTGACATCTGTAATCGATAGCTAGAACTTTATTTTAGTTCATCTCAGCATGGTTTCTGAGGTTGCCCATGGTGGCTAATGGCATGGAGGGTGTAAGGATAAATGGTTGGCATGGATGGCGATAAGTTGGAATGATCTGATATGAATGGGGCATGGACAGTGTGTGGGGGATGAGGGCTTAGAGGACTGCTTTCTGCTTTACTGTTTTTCTTACAACTGGGACCAAGTCTCAGAGCACCAAGGTAGTAATTTTAAATAGCCTGCTTTTGCTCAGTTTCCAGAGGCAGTGGACTCCAATTAGCAACTGCCCCCCACAACTTTCCCCCATACCCCCCAAAATGAAAATGAGATAGTTCAGGGATATTTCTCCCAGTCACGTTTGGAAAGTTAGCAACTTGCTGACTCTAGAGCAAAATTTCAGTCCTGAAATTCTAATGTGTGCTACTGAAGATACTGAATGCAAGTTCTATTGCCAGTAGGTTATACTATAACCTGTGAACTGCTCAGTGTTAAAGAACAATGCAATTCTATTTAAAATAGACCATTTATTGCACTTTTATTTTACCCTCATTTTTCATCACTCCCACTATTATACCTTTAAAATGCATTAGGGGCACAGCTAATACTGTGGGTTCACTAAGAAAAGATTAGAATTGCCAAAATATCTTGCACCTTTTCTGACCAAGATGTCAACATGGCTTTCCTTTCCAAAGCTATCAGGACGATTTCTTGTCATCAGCACCTTGGATGGTCATCAGCATGATCCTTTAATGACATGCTGAGTTACACACTAAAGGTTGAACTATAGGTGTTAGACCCCGTGGTATTACTGTAATATGGATGCAATGACTTCGGATCCCATATAAATGAGATCAAGAGGTGCCTGTGAACATGTCCAACACAAATAAATGGGACAGCATTCTCTCAGCCCAGGCCGGAGAATCGCCGGGACGGGCGTGAATCGCGCGATGCCGCCCCAATGCCGGTCCGCCGATTCCCCGGAGAGCGGAAGATCGGCGCTATTGTGGTGGCGCGGTCGGTGCGGCGCTGGTACAGCGCCCCCCCCCCCCTTGCGATTCTCGGCCAGGGATGGGCTGAGCGGCCTTACAAAAAAATCCTGGGTCCAGCTGCCGCTGTTCTAACCTGGTCTTACCCGGCAGGAGCTCAGCGTGAATGGATCCGGGGGCGGCCTGGTGGAGATGGGGGTCCGACCCCGGGGGGGGGGGGGGGCCTCTGCTGTAGCCTGGCCCGCGATTGGGGCCTACCGATCGGCGGGCCGGCCTCTTGGGCTGGGGGCCTCTTTTGTTCCACACCTGCTCCTGTAGCCCTACGCCATGTTGCATTGGGGCCGGCACAGAGAAGGGAGCCACCGCGCATGCGCAGACCCGCGGCGCCCATCTGACGCCGGGATCAGCAGCTGGAGCGGCGTGGGTCACTCCAGTGTCGTGCTGGGCTCCTGTAGGGGTCAGAATCGCTGCTCCTGAGGCCAGGTTGACGCCGTTCAGAAACGCGACGACATTTACGACGACGTCAACACTTAGCCTCAGGGTCAGAGAATCCCACCCATGGTATTTTCTATATAGGCCACCAGGCACCACACAGCATACATTCCATTTTCAGTCAACCATATTCAGCATGTTTTTACATTTAAAAATTACCATATACTTAATTTTGCTCCATTGGCCTTGTAGACACATGCCATTGTGAATCTTGTTTTCTATTGCCCTGTCATTTTCACAAGAAGTCATTTTCACGAGAACTTTTTTCAAACTTTTCCACTCCAGTTTGACTGCTGGGCAGTCATCTATTTTGCTAATGCAACTTAATGGGGACGTGTGTTTTTGCCGTTCTATCATGACTGCCTGGAACAGGTCATTTTGGCAATGCTTTTATTTTATTTTTATTTTTTATTCTTTCGTGGAACATGGGTGTCACAGGTTCTGCATGCATTTATTGCCCATCCCTAATTGCCCTTGAAGTGGCAGTTAAGAGTCAACCACATTGGTGTGGGTCTGGAGTCACATCAAGGCAGACCAGGTAAGAATGTCTTGATAGTCAGATTTCTGATGCCAAAAAATGGGGTAGTCTTATTCACTGGTCATAATCTACAGTGATTCTGCATATCCTAACACTTACCTACACTCAAAAATATGTCATATGTAAACCCTATAAATATATACAAGTATGCATTAAACTAAACATTTGGACACTACATACAAAAACAAACTTATTTCCTGTTCTCACATTTTTGTCACTTAATATTTCTGTTATGAAATAGCAAGCGATCAAACTGATTTTTTCATTAAAGTATTCACAGGAAAAAAACTGTTCTCTTGAGAAATAGTGCAAGCAAAACCAATGATTTTTATTGAAATGGAAAATAATTCTGACACAAACTGAAGGAATTTAAATAAAATAAATCTCCAGGGTTAGATGGTAATCATTTCCAAGGGGATTTGTGGATCATTAACAATTGTACACAATTAATGGCCACTGGGGAATTTCCTGTAAATTGGAAACTGGTTAATTTCATGCCTTTATTCAAAAGGGATGGCAAAACAGACAGTCAATTAAATATGGTGTCTTAATTAGAATGCACTTGAGGATTAACAACCTGGAAAACAGCAAATAACAAACAATCTTTAATTGAGGAAAATCCTGCCTGACCAACAATCTTTCAGTACACAATCATAGAATCCTTACAGTGCAGTCGGAAGCCACTCGGCTCATCGAGTCATCACCGGCCCCCTGACAGAGCAGCCTACTGGGCCCAGCCCCCCAACCTAGCCCCATAGCCCTATCTAACCTTTGGATACTAAGGGGCAATTTAGCATGGTCAATCCATCTAGCCTGCACGTCTTTGGACTGTGGGAGGAAACTGGAGCATCTGGACTCCACACAGTGTCTCCGTGGGTTTCCTTCGGGTGCTCCGGTTTCCTCCCACAGTCAGCTGATATGGATTGACCATGCTGAATTACCCCTTGTGTCCAAAGATGTGAAGGTTAACTGGGGTTATGGGCTTAAGGGGATGGGTAAGGGGCGTAGGTCTCGGTAGGGTGCTCTTTCGGAGAGTCAGATTCAAAGGACCGAATGGCCTCCTTTAGCACCGTAGGAATTTTATGGTTCAAAAATAGCTTAAATTCATAATTACCTCCATAACTCTTAGTTTCCTATGCTGTTACATAAAGTGCTTTTTAATATTTTATTTTCTCTCTTACCACAAGATTAAGCATAACAAAGTCCTCTTTTGCCATTTTTTGAATTTCCTTATTCTCAGCAAATGCTTTCTTCAGGGCTGTTGTTAGAAAAAAAGTACAATGCAAGTAACCTTTCTGGGTGAAGTGATATTGAATCTTCCAAAAAAAGGCAAAACATTTTTAGAATCTATTTTACTCTAAAGCACAATTAAATATAATATATAGAAAATTAATTATTGAAGTGATTACTTACCTTGACTGTATGGGCAGTCATCCAAGTGGTGTATAACCATTAATGGTCGATTGCTAAAATGGGGGGAAAATACAATATGATTTTTTATTTAACATAAAATAACTAAATGTCAGATCAGCTGGTCAATGCACAAGGAAATAAACAAAGGAATACTCCAATGAGTTTCATTGTTTAAATCTGATGAAATGCGCATATTTAAAAAGCTTACATTTGGAAAAGGACTGGAATTCTTGTTGCACATGATCAGCATTGATTGAAGGTTTAATTAGTTTCTTAAAGTCTGCTTCTCTCATTTAACTTAAAGCTCATACAAGTGTCTTTTGTTACCCACACAAGCCAATTGTGACATTTGAGTGTACTGTAACCAACAATTTAGTATTATATTACAAGCCATTTGGGTTAGTAATTAGCACATGTACCATTAACAATTGAGAGAATTATGCCGGGATAGGGACGAAACACTAACTGGAATGTTCCCGTACATGATCGAGATTCAGAAACTCAAATGCAAAGAGATTACGTTTGCAGATGATACCAAACTAGAAGAAAGACTGGAATTTGCAACTCAGAAATTACACAATGGATTGGACAAATAATGGCAACTACAGAATAAAGTATAAAGTGCTAAAATTAGGAAGGAAAAAGAGTTGACGAAGGATGAATCTGAAAGAGAACAAGGAGCCTCAACCGACTCAATGTTAAACATGCAAATAAAAAAGCTCAAAATAGTAATAGTAATTTTGTAACTGACAATCAAGAAACTCATTTTCACATAAAACTGTTAAACAAATCCCAGATTAATTAATGAGAACAAAATCCCTGGAATCATTAAATCATTTAAGAATCAATTCAATTATATAATTGGGTGACGTTAGCATTTGAAACCAAAGAGAAAATGCTGGAAAATCTCAGCAAGTCTGGCAGCATCTGTAGGGAGAGAACAGAGCTAACATTTCAAGTCCAGGTGACTCACGTTGGGACTTGTCTGGATGAAGAATTAAGATGGGCTGAAAGACCTTTATTCATTGCTGATTACCTGCACTGGGATAGTTTTGAATTGTCTAATTGGTCAAGACCTGATCCAGGATCAACCTCAGCTGAGTAAGCTTTCTACATCAGACCATCACTTCAAACACTTATTATGCATTTGGAAAAGGCTATCCAAAAAGTTATGTTTTGTTCCCCAGTGGTTCTCTCCTTGTTATTGAACCCATCCTCCCTTGTTGCCCTAACTTGCCTTAAGGTCAGATCCTTAAAGGGAAATAAATATCAGACTTTTTAATATGTAAAAAGAAGTGCTGTAAAGCAACTTTGCCTCTCTGCTGAGGCCGTGCAAACAGGAATGTGTTGCACAGGAAACGTTCCTTTAAGGTGCACGCATGTGTGGTTACATGCACATGTTACAGGGATAATCTGGCTGTGCACAGAGAATTCAGATGGAACATTGTTGTAAGATCCTTCAATGGTTACTGGAGTCCAAAACATCAGCCAAGAGCCATACATTATTTTCAGTGTGTCATATCTTACATGCAGACAGCACCATAGAAATTCTTAGAGTGGGGTATATTACTTTCCCTGTATAGAAGCCATGCTCATCGGGTTCTGTCTGTCTCAGTTCTCAAATAAGCAGACCACGCATGATACTGTGAGTTCATCTCACTTAAATACCCGAGGTGGTCCA
Source organism: Scyliorhinus torazame (assembly GCF_047496885.1). Taxonomy (NCBI): domain Eukaryota; kingdom Metazoa; phylum Chordata; class Chondrichthyes; order Carcharhiniformes; family Scyliorhinidae; genus Scyliorhinus; species Scyliorhinus torazame. Next base: position 184,958,490 of record NC_092712.1, read on the forward strand.
GACACACTACGAATGATACACTGGGAATGCTACAGGTCAAAGATAGAATGTCAATCACAATATCAGGGATGGACTGCAGGCAATCTATATGGTGCCACCCTTTTACGTTGTGTAAAGTGGTAGTGGCCCAAGTCCGCATTCAGGATAAGGCTGTTGAGAGGCCTGTCCAGAAAAGAGAATGGCAGCAAGAACGATTGGCTCTATAACAAGGAGGGATCTGCTAGGAACACATCCTTATTGTTCAACATGTTCTCCATGAAGTATTTGGTGGCCTTTCTTTTCTGAAGTCAGGGCCATAATGAGCTGAATGCACCCATACAAGCCTCTGCGCCATTAATTGAAATGAAATGAAATGAAATGAAAATCGCTTATTGTCACAAGTTTCAATAAAAACAGGAAATGCTGGAAAAACTCAGCAGGTCTGGTAGCCTCTGTGGAAAGAGAAACAGTTAATGTTTCAGATCTGTATAACTTTTGTTCAGAGTTAAAGAGAGGGAGAAAAGCGATGGATTATATACTGTATAAGAGTGGGTGCAGCAGGTGGAGCAAAGTAGAAGGTCAATAATAGGTGTGAGCTAGGAGAGATTGGAAAAAAAGCTTTACGGCACAAGGCAAAGGAAGTGTTAATCATAGAATCCCTGCAGAAGGAGGCCATTCAGCCCATCGAGTCTGCACCGACCCTTCGAAAAACCACCCTACCTAGGCTCAAACCCCCATCCTATTCCTGCAACCCCACCCTGAGGGGCAATTTAGCATGGCCTACCCACCTAACCTGTACATCTTTGGACTGTGGGCGAAAACCCATGCAAATGCAGGGAGAACGTGCAGACTCCACACAGTCACCCAAGGTTGGAATCAAACCCAGGTCCCTGGCGCTGTGAGGCAGCAGTGCTAATCACTGTGCCACTGTACTGCCCTTAAGGGCTATATAAGGACTATAAAAGCTGTTGATAGTGGCATAAAAGTAAGATAATAGAATGTATTGATAGAACAAAGATCCGTGCTCAGTGAAAGCAAAACTTAAGAACAAGTCTTTGGGGAGGGAGGGCGAGGTTCCATAGTGACAAAAAAATATTGATTTAAAAAAAGGCTCAAAATGGAGGAAAAAGTTCACAGTCTAAAGTTGTTGAAATCAATGCTCAGTCCAGAAAGCTGTAAAGTACCTAAATGGAAGACAGGGTGTTGTTCCTCCAGTTTGCATTGGGTTTCACCGGAACATTGCGAAGCCAAGGGCTGGCATGTGGGAATGACAGCAAGCTGGTGAGTTAAGATAGTGACAGGAAGGTTGGGGTCATGCCTGTGGACTGAGAGAAGGTGTTCTGAAAAGTGGTCACCCGGTCTGTGTTTCAGTACTATACAGTGGAGGTCATGTGAATTACTGCCTATCCAGAAAAAAAAAGTGTTTAGGGCCTTGGACGATGAAGGAGGTAAAGGGGAAGATGTAGCACCTTCTGCAATAGCTTGGGAAGGGGATGTGGGTGATGGAGGAGTGGACCAGGGTGTAATGGAGGCAGTGGTCTTTGCAGAAGGCTGATGAGGGGGTGAGGAGAATTTGTGTTTTGTGGTGGCATCATGTTCAAATTGGCAGAAATGGCAGAGGATTATCCTTTGAATGCGGACATTTGTGGGGTGAAAAGTGATGATGAGGGGTCCTATCATGGTTCTGGGAGGAAAGGACGGAAGGCAGAGATGCGGGTGATGGGTCAGACACTATTGAGTGCCCTGTCAGCAACAGTGTGGGGGATACCTCAGTTAAGGAAAAAGGCAGACATGTCAGAAGCACTGGGCTGGATTCTCCGCCAGTGGGATTCTCCGTTGTGCCAGCAGCACACCCATGCCCGGGGATTTCCCGATGGTGTGGGGCTGCCATTGGCCGGCTGGCAGGACGGAGAATCCCGCTGCCAGCGGGGGCATGCCGCACCAGAAAACTGGTGCAGCAGGAAGGAGAATCCTGCCCACTATTTTTGAATGTGGCATCATTGGAATAGATGTGACAGAGGTGTAGAAACTGGTAGAATGGGATGGAGTTCTTACAGGAAGTGGGGTGTGAGGAGCTGTAGTCGAGGTAGCTGTGGGAGTCGGTGAGCTTATGATGAATATTGGTGGTCAGTCTCTCACTGGAAAAGGAGACAGAGGTTAAGGAAGTGAAGGAAAGTGTTGGAGATGGTCCACGTGAAGGAGAGAGAGAGGGGTGGAAATTGGAAACAAAATTGATATATTTTCCAAATCTAGGTAAGAGCTTGTAGCAGCACTAATATAATCATTTCAGGAACGGTGAAAGAGTTGAACAAGAAATGTCCACGTACCTCACAAAAAGACAGGCATAACAGGGGCCCATAGCCACACCTTTTATTTGCAGGAAGTGAGACAAGTTAAAGGAGAAATAGTTGAATGAGGGGGCAAGTTCAGCTAGGCGGATGAGAGTGGTAGTGGATGGAGATTGTTCAGGCTTCTGCTCAAAGAAGATGCAGAGAGCCCTCAGACACTGCTGGTGGGGAGTGGACAGCCAGTGAAGAGGTGGCAGCTAGGGCCAGGAAGTTGTTGATATGATATAGGGCATCAGATGAAATCTGATGTAGGTGGGAAGCAACTGGACAAGGGGAGAGAGGATGGAGTAAAGATAGTAAGCATGGAGTTCTGTGGGACAGGAACAGACTGATACAATGGGTCTACCAGGGAAGTCCTGTTTTGTGGATTTTGAGAAGGAGGGAGAAGCGGGGTGTGTGGGGTTGGGGGACTATGAGGTTGGAAGATTTCCAGGGGAGGTGAGGTCAGTGTCAGTCCAGCAAAGAAAGGCTTGCTGTTTGGTGGTGGGGTCATGGCCTAGGAAGAAGTGTCTGAGAGTTGGCACTCAGCCTCCGTAAGATACAGGTCAGTATGCCAGAAAACAATAGCACCATCCTTGTTGAAAGATTTGATAACAAATTCAGAGATAGACTTGAGAGAACAGAGTGCCGCAAGTTCAGAAGGAGAGAGACTGGAGTGAGTGAGGTGGTCGGAGAGATTGAGATAGCCGATATTGTGCAGACAGTTCTCAATGAAGAGATCAAGAACAAGTGTGAGGCGGCTGGTGGGGGTGGGGTTGTCCAGGTAGAGGGAGAATATTGGAGGAGTGTGAAGGAGGCCATTAATAGGGGAGGGAGGGGGAGGGGAACTCCTGCCCAAAGTGAGCACCGAGATAAAGGTGACAAATTGCATTAGCTTGTTCGATGACCTGGCTTCACATATCAGCTCATTGAGCCTAAGGCACAACAAGCTGGAGTAGATGGATCTTTCTGATTTTAACAAACATGTACACATAAAACATGATCTAAAGATTAGTAACTAAAAGGTTTAGTTGATCAATCAACTATGATCCATGACTTAGAATGGCAATTGTAATGTTCTGCTTTTTTGTACATTGTGAATCATCAATTCTCATTTCAGGAGAAAAAAAAAGTATTTTATTTGATGATGCAGGTCAGGTGTAACTATTTCCGGAAGTCTTTCCACACTGTAGACCTTTCCCTAGCCACAAGGCAACTCACAAATCATTCTTTCATCTGCCAATACTGCCATGAGAATGTGAGAGGTTCTCCTGGGATGACACCTGTCAGGCACTGTCACTCCCTGAGGAGAATCAAGGTCTGGTATTCTGGGCAGATTCCTAACCCAGGCAACAGCCCATGCTCAGTTGTTAACACATTCAAGAGAGAGGTCAATAGATTGTGGGGACATTCAGGGATATGGGGATAGTGCAGCAAGTTGTGGTACGATCTTGTTGAATGGCGGAGCAGGCTCAGAGAGAAGCGGCCCTCAGCTCCTATTTCTTGTGTTTTTATATTTTAGAGATTACGAGCTCCCTGTAAATAGCGCTCAGGAGAGAATCACAGCAGTAAAAAACTATTCAACTTCAATCTGTGCCTGGAGTAAGCCGTGTCCAATTCATTCTACCAAGCGCTCTGTCAGGTTATAATCTAAACCTATTATGTGGACTTTGCGGCAACACACATTAACACGCCATAGAGCTTTCTATGACTTACAAAGTAAGCAGCGCTGCACTTCACTTTTTTACTTCATCTCCTAGTATTTCCCAGAGAATGTTTTGTACATGGATTTCCTCCTCCCCCTTCATCTTTCAATTGTTCTTCGCAGGGTAGGGACACTTCTCATTTCCTGTTTTAGCTGTGATCGCTTCAAATGGGGTGGTTGCCTGTATGTGGCCACCTCTGGGGACATTCCTCCACCCCCCCATCCCTTAATGTACATTCCATGTAATTCCTCTCTGTGTGTGTCTATCTCCCACCTTGAGGTGCCTGTTGAAATGAACGCGGTCCATTGATAAGCACAGTCTGCAAGGTTTTGAGTTTCATTCCTAGGATTTCCCTAATCGGGTTACAATCATCTCGGGAGTTCTTCCATTCCTACATCATTTACCACCTAATCTGACATGAGTATCCTTTCGGGACACATCCAAGGAATCGAGAGAGAGGGGTGAAGAATGTGTACAGGTACAGGAACAACACCGGCAGGCGCCAGAGAGCGCGCTTTTAGTTAGAAAAGGCTGCATTACCTCTTCCTTGATTTGTACAGTCCTTCCTCGTAGGTCTGAACCCAGTTAAGTTCGTCTCCCCAACCTAAGATTTGAAAAAAAAAACATTAACCTGCAAACCGTATCACAGGAAAAGTGTGAAGAGAACGCAAACGAAGTGAACTGGACCGATAGAAAAGTACAATCAAGCAACGCAGCCCGAATTACTGTGGAAAGTTGCAGCACCGAATTACCTCTGGAAAAGCTGGGAGGGCATTTCTTCACATTCTCACTCTCGCTTTTAGATGGAGGACTCACAGTCTTGGAACCGGCTGCACCTCTGGCCAGACAACCCGGGACAGCCGCCAGCAGCACGAGCAGGGAAAGCGAAAGTGTTGGCATCCTGGTGGGATTCGACTTGGAGCAGATTACTGGGGACACAGAATCAGCAAAGTAATACTTTTCGACATTCACCACGTCTGAATAATTCCAAAAAGATGTAGAAGGAGGGGTCTCGGAAGTGCTTCAGATTGTCAAAAAATGATTTCACTTTCTTTGCGAAAATCAAAAGTAAAAGTTGCGTCTCCTGCTTACCTGCAACAGGTTCCGCTGAGTCCGGCTGGGCGCTGTTGTGACCGAGCTGTGATTCCGAAGTGTTATGTTCCCAAATATATACCTGATGCTCGCCACCCCATTGGTCACTGTCCTTTCATCAGCCCATCCCAATTTGGGAATGCAGGAAGAATGGACTTTACTTAGATTATCTGTAAGTAACAATTCTAATTTGGGAATTTTTAAACTCAGAGCATTCAAAATAAAGAATGTTCGTGGTAATTTTGCAATTTTAAATCGAGATAGTGAACTATTTAAAAAGTGTGACATCGTGTCAAGACAAATCAGTACCTGTTGATTTCTTTGAAAGCTGACTGGTCTCTTTGCTATTGGCTAAAAGTTTTACAGGCAGCATGCTAATGTGTTTTAATTACATTCCAATCGACTTCTGTGCTGATTCACAACTTCAGATCTGGGTTGACATGAATAGTGGACACACCCCAATGTTGCTTCTGCAATATTTTTGGATTTCTTTAACAGAAAATCAAATTTATATGACAAATGCATTAAAAAAAAATTAAGGATGAGAAAAATGCTCTGTTTTCACATAATGTTCACATAAAGTCAACAGCAAGGCACATCGTGCATTCTTTCAGGCCTGGTTTCAGAGCATTCTTCTGTCTATCTCTTCATGATGAAACAGAAGTTTTAGTACAAGCCTATTTGACGACATGCCGTATGTGCGGAATTTGGGCCCTTTGAGGGGTTGGGTTTTACAGTCTAGGTTATCCTTGTAATGCCACCAAACAGAACAAATAGTTCCAGCACACACCAATGGCAGATATTAAGAGTGGAATAAATTCCTGGTCAGCCATGTGATGGAAAGAAAGTTGGAGCTTCTTTCATCACTATCCATAACTCCAAAGTACAAAGCGTGTGTAAAAAATGCATTTTGCCACAGCAACTTGGACTCCCTAAGTGATCTGTAATGGACACACACAAGCATTATTTCCCAATGAGTATATTGAGATGGTGACCCCTCCATATAAACCTAACATTTCATTTGACTTTAATTTTAATTTGTTCACCCAATTTTAAAGATATTTAAGCTATATATCTAGATTCTTTTGTTCCTGCACTACATTGGGAAATAGACCATTGCCTGTTTATATTTTCCAGTAGCCTATTGCAATGTTTCTGCTTGCTTGTTATACTCTGTAATTTTTGCATTATCAGCCGATTTTGCCCAAAAACAGATTATGTATATGTATTAAAAACTCAGGTTCTAATACTGATCTCTGTGGAGCCCTAATAGCCATTACATCAAGCCTAAGAAGTGTTAATTATTGCAACCCGTTGCTATCTGAAATCAGTCACCTCTTTATCCATATTGCCTCATTTTGTTTTAATCTGCACAGCACCTTATCAGGTACATTCTGAAAGTTCACAAAGATGACAGCGACTAAATTCCTATCTTTACTTTTAATTATTCGCTCAAAATATTTAATCAGGCTATTCAAACATCACATACCCTTCATGAGTTTTATATTGACTAATTGTGATCAGTTTATACTTTTCCAACTATTCATTTATTTGACCTCTTTTAATGTTCTTTGGCTATTTTCCTACCATTAACATAAGGTTAACTTTAAAAAAAACTGTCCTCCCACCCTTTTGAACAGAGATGTGATATTTGTCACTCTCCAGTCATTTGGAAAATCACAGCTAGTCCATCTGTTACTACCTCAGTAATCTCCTTCAGCATTCTGGGACATGTCCCTTCTAGTCCTTGGCATTTAATTGTCCCAGACCTTTTAGAACCAATCTCCTACTAATACACACATTAACAAATTAAATGGGCATTCAGCAGAATGCATGTCACAGTCATGCTGTGTTAATTCAACATTATTACAATTATGCAGCACTTCCTCAGGGCTTTTTCCTGCCCAGTTGTTGCTTTGTAATTACAAAGCAGAAAAAATATTTTTTTAAATTAAGAGATTCCTTCTCACTGAGGAGGCTTTAGGCCAATTCACATCCAACAACCTGCTCTGTAAACTCTGCTCATGTTTTGAAAGCTGTGACAAATTCCACCATAGCTGCTGAGAAATTCCACATCAATCTAAAACAATCAAGAATATACTAAAAAAAAACCACAACATTTTAAAAATGCAAATTCCCCCTATCTCCGAATGTTAAGGGATTCTTTAAAAAAAATCCTGGATCCAGATTTAGATCCACAACTTTCCCAAAAACCAATCAGTTATTTTATTGGCCATGTTGTCAGATCACACTTATTTTAAGTGCCTTGCGACATTTTACTATGCTAAAGGTGTTTTATGCATGCAAATTATTGATGATGTGCTTAAATTGTGTAAAGGTAGAGCTTCATTAGATGTCAGATAGTTCTTTCATCTTTTCCCAGAGGATGGTCGACCTATATCACAAGTTGCATGCTCAAATGGAGAGTTCAGATTTGCTTCATTGTAAAAGAGAGATGCTCCAGTTTTCAGCATGGTCAGATAACAGGTAGGCAATTCATAATTAACCGTATGAAAACAAAAAATGCTGGGCAAATTCAGCAGGTTTGACAGAATCTGTGGCGTGAGAAACAGAAATAACTAGTGAGATTTTCCTGCCTCGTCCGTGACGGGAGCAGATGCGAGTGAGAACGGAAAATTTGGCGTTCCAGCCAAGAACTCCAAACTTTCAGTGACTTGGAAAATCCCAGCTGCAAACGAGGACGGACGATTTTGGTCACTGGCGTTGGCCAAAAACACCTGTCAGACCTGAGGAGTTTTTCCATCATTTTGAGTTCTAAGATTTCCAGCATCCGATATGAAACCGTGTTCACTTTAACTAAGTTTGGTTGCATAAAGGGCTGGGAGAGGAATTTTGCAGAGTTTGTTTCCGCTTTGGGTTTTATAATGTTTTATGTTTGTCTCTTGCAGAAGATCATGTGACTGCTGGCAAGTGGTGGCTGTAGGAAAGAATGGCTGTTTTTTTCATTTGGCTGGATTCTCCAAAAATGGGGCTACGTTCCCACGCTGTCATAATAACGCTGGCGTTTCACTCCAAACGTTCCTGAAAAAAATAAAGAGCAATTCACTTACCTGCAGGAAGCTGGCAGGGACCTGGAAAGCTTCATGCAGCTTTGGCTGCAGATAAGGGCCTCCGCATCTCCAGTTCCGAGTCCACGCATGCGCACGGCGGAGGCCTCCAACGGCCGCGCCAAACGCAATGGCGGACTCAGCCGGTGGACCTGGACCAACAAACAAGGCCCCACCGATCTGCCCCGCGCCGCTCCATCTGACCTGTCCAATCGCTGCCCCAGCCCCCCTCCCTCCCCCGGTGCATGATCCCCCCACCCCCCACCAGAGCGGCCGTGGACTGAGTCCACAGCCTGCCGCACGAGAGTCCCGACCGGCCAGATGTTGTTAGAACCACGCCGTCACGAATCCGGCCCGCCGGGACAGAAGTATCGCTGGAAGGGCCTCTGGTAATGGCACCCCAGCCGTGCTGTGTAATACGATCATGAGCGATTCTCCGGCGACCGGAGAATCGTGAGAGCGCCGCCGGGCCCGATTCTCACGTAAAGACTGATTCTCCACCCCGCGCCAAATGCGATTTCGGCGTCGGGCTGCGGAGAATCCAGCCCATTGTCTTCACCTTTTATATGTTTATATAACTGCACAGGACCCAAGCTAAATTGTCACATCACATCATCAATCATTGATTATACAAATATCATATTCTGTCACCATAAAAGGACTAGAAAGTATAGAAATTGGCAGAAAATTTTGAATAAAATAAATAAAAAGTGCAAGGTAGAAATAATGAAATTAAAAGAATGGATCATGGCAGAAAGAGGAAACTACCCCTGAAAATCTACGAATGGATGCATCGTAGGGGCTTTTCACAGTAACTTCATTTGAAGCCTACTTGTGACAATAAGCGATTTTCATTTCATTTCATCGTGACAAATGATTGATCCACAGGGAACATCTGCCATTGATCTCAAGAACTATCTGGGGTCAGGAGGAGGGTCTTAAATTTGTCTGTGAATGTAAGGTATCCGTACCATTGTGAACACACCGGAAAGGCTGACAAAGATCGGGGGGGGGGGGGGTGCGTGGTGGTGGATGGTTGGGGTGAGGCGTTGGTGTTGAGAGGAGTACGAGATCACACAGAAAGAATTTAAAGCTTTTCACAGCTACCCAGGAAAAATTAAGATGACAAAATAAAATAAATATGTTTAATTGCTTTAAAGTCATGTTACATTGTCATTGTTGTCCTAACATTTCCTTTAGTGTTAAATGGTGTGTGCTGGTATTAAAAATGTAAATAATTGTTTCTCTTTCTGACACCTATTATCAACAAATCAGCAGAAACATTCTTCTTGCCAATTCCACATTCCAGCTGATCCATTCTAGGATTCATGTTTGGCTGAGGTCTGCACAGAATGTTTTAGAATGTATTTCACGCATAAATGCACTTCGCGCATTTGCAGTTATGAAAGTTCCCTCGTCAGAAACAGTATTAGCCTATTATCGTACCACAGACACCAAAACATTAAACTACCAAACCTACATGCAAACAAGGTTAAACTAATACGGGAAACCAAGTACTTTGCAAAGTCTGATGACAGCCACCCGAAACATAAAACTGCAGTTTGTTACAGTGAACTTTGCACAAAGTTTAAACAGTGATTCTTCCTTTCAAAATACAGTTGATACAGATGCTGCAGTGATCTTCACGCGATTAGGTAAATCTAAATTGCCAAATATAATGTTTGATGTTCACCACTCCCTTCATTGTGATCCATTGGTCATTACTTTTCCCCATTTCAAATACAGTTAAGGTATTAGAACAATAGCCTAAAATTATAAAATAGTGAATTTGAAATGTGTCTCACTCCGTTTGCTGAAGAACATGATACATTTCCCTCTGTGTCATTCTCCAAGTTAATACAAATAATTATCCAAGGCAGATTTGAGTTCCAGTAAGTTCTGAAAAGCATTAAGATGTTGAGTTTACCTGCAATGTTTTTTTTCATAATTGTGGAGGTAAACAGATTTGATTTTCTTAAAAAGAGAGTGGTCTGACCTCAATTTAATGATGCTAGATAAACCTCAGGATGTTTCTACATATTAGCTCAAAAAGAAACTACTGTGGATGCTGGAAATGTTTAATACTAGTATATTAGATTGCCGTTTAAGCTACCACACCTTTGTGTTTGTAAAAACCAATTCACAGTATTGTCGTCAGCGCTGACAGGTTTGACTGCTTGCTCAGGTAACCAGAGACATCAAATGATTTTGAAAATTTGGCAACTTTTCAAATCACTATGTACATCATATTATATATTACTGGTTTGTCTGAAGGATGACTCGTCTTTTTGCCATTGGTTTAAAATCTTATAGGCATTTTATAATTTATTCAAAATGACCATCATGCTGATTCATCACTTCAGCTCTGCATTTAATTGAATGTCAACACCACAGATGATGTTAATAAACTTCTCTATTGCACGACACAACATTTATTCAAATCCATCAACACATTTTGACAGCAAAAATGGTTTCAACCTTTTTTTTGGTTTTGAGTATCCATTCAGCTGATTTGATTCATGATTCTATCACAAGCTGTATTAACAGTTTGTTGCAGATTGAGCATATGAATACACACATTAGGAACAGGAGTATGCCATTCGGCCCTTCGTACCTGCTTCAACATTCAATAAAATCATGGCTGATCTGATTGAGGCCTCAATTCCACATTCCACCTACCCCGATAACCTTTGACTCCCCTATTAGTGAGAGGCAGCACGGTTTTGTGAAGGGGAGGTCGTGTCTCACTAACTTGATAGAGTTTTTCGAGGAGGTCACTAAGATGATTGATGCAGGTAGGGCAGTAGATGTTGTCTATATGGACTTCAGTAAGGCCTTTGACAAGGTCCCTCATGGTAGACTAGTACAAAAGGTGAAGTCACACGGGATCAGGGGTGAACTGGCAAGGTGGATACAGAACTGGCTAGGCCATAGAAGGCAGAGGGTAGCAATGGAGGGATGCTTTTCTAATTGGAGGGCTGTGACCAGTGGTGTTCCACAGGGATCAGTGCTGGCACCTTTGCTCTTTGTAGTATATATAAATGATTTGGAGGAAAATGTAACTGGTCTGATTAGTAAGTTTGCAGACGACACAAAGGTTGGTGGAATTGCGGATAGCGATGAGGACTGTCTGAGGATACAGCAGGATTTAGATTGTCTGGAGACTTGGGCGGAGAGATGGCAGATGGAGTTTAACCTGGACAAATGTGAGGTAATGCATTTTGGAAGGGCTAATGCAGGTAGGGAATATACAGTGAATGGTAGAACCCTCAAGAGTATTGAAAGTCAAAGAGATCTAGGAGTACAGGTCCACAGATCACTGAAAGGGGCTACACAGGTGGAGAAGGTAGTCAAGAAGGCATACGGCATGCTTGCCTTCATTGGCCGGGGCATTGAGTATAAGAATTGGCAAGTCATGTTGCAGCTGTATAGAACCTTAGTTAGGCCACACTTGGAGTATAGTGTTCAATTCTGGTCGCCACACTACCAGAAGGATGTGGAGGCTTTAGAGAGGGTGCAGAAGAGATTTACCAGAATGTTGCCTGGTATGGAGGGCATAAGCTATGAGGAGCGATTGAATAAACTCGGTTTGTTCTCACTGGAACGAAGGAGGTTGCGGGGCGACCTGATAGAGGTATACAAAATTATGAGGGGCATAGACAGAGTGGATAGTCAGAGGCTTTTCCCCAGGGTAGAGGGGTCAATTACTAGGGGGCATAGGTTTAAGGTGAGAGGGGCAAAGTTTAGAGTAGATGTACGAGGCAAGTTTTTTACGCAGAGGGTAGTGGGTGCCTGGAACTCACTACCGGAGGAGGTAGTGGAAGCAGGGACGATAGGGACATTTAAGGGGCATCTTGACAAATATATGAATAGGATGGGAATAGAAGGATACGGACCCAGGAAGTGTAGAAGATTGTAGTTTATTCGGGCAGTATGGTCGGCACGGGCTTGGAGGGCCGAAGGGCCTGTTCCTGTGCTGTACATTTCTTTGTTCTTTGTTCTTTGTTGTTCTTTGTTCTTTGTTAGTCAAGAATCCATCTACCTCTGCCACAAAAATATTAATTGATCCCACTTTCCGCTGCTTTCAGGGGAAGAGCTCTAAATATTCCTGACCCTCTGAGAGAAAAATTTTCTTCTCATCACTGTCTGTGCGGAGTCTGCACATCCTCCCCGTGTGTGCGTGGGTTTCCTCCGGGTGCTCCGGTTTCCTCCCACAGTCCAAAGATGTGCAGGTTAGGTGGATTGGCCATGCTAAATTGCCCATAGTGTCCAAAATTGCCCTTAGTGTTAGGTGGGGTTACTGGGTTATGGAGATAGGGTGGAGGTGTTGACCTTGGGTAGGGTGCTCTTTCCAAGAGCCGGTGCAGACTCGATGGGCCGAATGGCCTCCTTCTGCACTGTAAATTCTATGATCTATGAAATGGGAGGTGCTTTACTTTTAAAATATGTGCCATAGTTCCAGTTCAGAGAATTGGAGCACTGAATTTTCAGAAAAAAGATTGAAACATTCTTGATTTCTGCCTGTAGAGGCAGAACTCTAGAAGACAAAGATGGCGGAATGGTGGAACTTGTTTTAATGTCTCATAATGTGTGATTCACGAGAAGCTCTGATTGATATTTTGGAAGGACCTGTTGCTAGTTGCATTAAGTAACATAGCTTATGATTTCATAGTGCAGAAATAATTTTCTGATGTTGCTGAAGTGGGCTTGGTTGTCAGCGAATGATGCCAACAAAGCCGAGCAGACAATGGTGAAAACAATTGTTTTTAGTTTTCTGTTTGTTATTTGTATCCACACAGTATCTGGAACATACAAAGCTGATCATTTCTTTTAAAACACACATTAATTTCAGCTGTAGCAATGAGCAGCAACTATAACTCATAGAATAAACTTTATTAAACCAATTAACTCATAACACAAAACACCATTGTTTTTTACATTATGAAGTACGGTATCGACTGGGTCTTTTGTAAAGCCATGTTCTATCATACAGGAAACATTGCACTTCAAAGTCATGCTGTGCAATATCTCTGGCTATTTGTTTTTAACCAAAGGTTATTTATTGTAACCAGTTAATGTCTGTTAAAGTTTGCACGAAAATTGCATACTAATATGTTTCGTACAGTGCAACTTCAATCAAATAGTGTTTGCTGTGAGCTGCTTTTAGATTAAATATTGCAGAACAAGACATGCTCATATAAATGCATACTTAGTCACTACATTGTTCAGCTCATGTCAATCAAAGTGCTGTTGTGTGCATGTTTAGACTACAAAATGTTATACTTCAGCACGGTGGCACAGTGGTTAGCACTGCTGCCTCACAGCGCCAGGGACCCAAGTTCAATTCCGGCCTTGAGTGACTGCCTGTGTGGAGTTTGTACATTCTCCCCACGTCTACGTGGGTTTCCTCCAGGTGCTCTGGTTTCTTCCCACAGTCCAAAGATGTGCAGGTTAGGTGGAGTGACCATGATAAATTTCCTGTTAGTGTCCAAAGATGTGAAGGTTAGGTGGGATTAAGGGGATAGGGTGGGAGAGTGGGCCTAAGTAGGGTGCTCTTTCAGAGGGTCGATGCAGACCCGATGGACCAAATGGCTGCCTTCTGCACTGTAGGAATTCTATGGTTCTGAAAGAGGGTAATATCCTGGATAAAGCATCAGTGCAAGAAATGTAACCATATTTAGATGATGCTGGTCATTTTTAGAAGTTTTATTTAAATTTTTTTTAATGCATGTGAATAAAAATCAAACAGGCTTTCTTTACGCTCAGGTGTTTTCCTAAACTACCTCATTCACATGCATGCTGTGTTTGCTATTAATATCGAAAAAATACATTAACTGATTGTTTTAATACAAATATCAACACATTCAAACCTACAATAAATAATTGTGTATTTTGTCAGCCATCTTTAAGGGTTATGGTTTTTTTATATCACCACTGAACCAATTAATTTCATAAATAAAGGACAAAATCTTCATTTAGTTGTGCTCAGGCCCTCTCAGATGTCCAGAGAGGCCCGGGCCACTTCCAGCTTTTGAGGCTCCAGGCCATAATAAAGAAATGAAGATACATGAAAACAAAAGAGGGCAACAAAGAAAAGTGAGACATAATTTGAATGTTTAAAAATTTGGTAAATGCTTTTCTAGTCTTTTCCTGTGCCAATGCACTAATTGTTGAGGAAAAATCTAGCTCTCATGCAATGTCACCGTTGATATTAAGCATGGCAAGACCATTCAAACGCTACTGTCCCAGAGGTGAACAGTGATAGACCTTTACCTGCTTCAGCACATTGAAAGTGCGTTCATCTGAGGGACTCTTGAAACAGTGAGAAATGACCTACTGCATTCATCATTGTGGCTGTGTCAATGGGCAGGAACTTCTATTGCCCTGAAGGTGACCCCCGGAGGTGAGTTTTGTGGCAGTAAGTCAAGTGAACCATGCAAAACGTTGTCGACATCAACAGGAATGGAAGATCCCGCCGGCAGCCTATGGTGAGATGCCTCCGTCACCAGAAAACACGCAGCAAGGTTGGGGGGGGGGGGGGGGGGGTGCGGGGTGGAGCAGTGGAGAGAGGTGCGGTGGGGGTGCAGCGAATCCCACCAAATGTTTCTCGGGCCTGCCTCTGGCACTCTGAGTAGTCCCCTGAGTCAAAGCGGTGGTCCCATTTAAAATGCGAACCAAGCCCTAAGAAATACAGGATCCCTCCCAATGCTTTTACTGGACTGAGCTGTGCCTCGTGCCAGGTGATGATCTGGTTGAAGAGGATCCTGCAAGTGATATTTTTGTTACTGCAAGGACCAGTTGTGCTTTACCTGTCTCCACAAACACAGCTTGGAATGTTGTATTTCAGCTCCTTCCTTCACAGAGTGTCCCTGTCACCCTCACCTGTCCCCCGCAGCAAGAATCTTTCTTCCACCTTGAGTGTCCAGGCTGCCCAGGATCTACGACTTATGCAAGTAGCCCAGACATAGTTGGATATAAATTTGTCCTGGTCCTCAAATAGACAGTGCCACTTGGCTGGTCATCTAGTGGCTGGATTTAAGGAATGTGTCCAGCTTCCTGTACACCACTCTGGAGAAACGTCTACCTCTTTGTGTATAGTTTTGTGACTTATATAATACAACACTCAACAAGGGAATTGGCTATTTCTGGGAATAAATTGAGCCACTTAAAGTCAATTAATGGTGT
Source organism: Scyliorhinus torazame (assembly GCF_047496885.1). Lineage (NCBI taxonomy): Eukaryota > Metazoa > Chordata > Chondrichthyes > Carcharhiniformes > Scyliorhinidae > Scyliorhinus > Scyliorhinus torazame. The sequence continues at coordinate 184,973,847 of NC_092712.1, forward strand.
CATATGGTTCGCACCACTGCTTCACAGTGCCAGGGACCTGGGTTGGATTCCGGCCTTGGGTGACAGTTTAAAGATTGGCCATGCTAAATTGTCCCTTAGTGTCCAAAGATGTGCTGGTTAAGTGGGGTTACGGGGGAGTGGGCCTAGGTAGGGTGCTCTTTCAGAGGGTCAGTACAGACTTGATAGACCGAATAGCCACCTTCTGCACTGTAGGGATTTTATAGATTCTAATCTGGAGCCCACTGGAATTTAGTGGTTGCTCAGTGATCCTCCTGAACTCACACCAATTTCCAGACGGCCATTCAACAAACCTTTTGCCTGCAGCCTCATGCAATATTCCTCATTGGCAGGCACACTGTGCCCGATCAGAAGACCCGGCATTGGGAAGGGGAATCACTGCTGAAAGCTATCCTTCTGCCATTTTACTCCAAACTCCCTTCACTTCCCCTTCGGTCTATCAAGTCTGTACTCACCTGTGTCCTGGCATCCAACATCGATTCTGGGACTGGGCTTCAGTGTATTACCAGAAGGATGGCGATGGAGAGCTGCCAGCCTCTGATTGTCTTGCAGAGTTCAGGGCTAGGATTTCCATCCTTCAAGACCTTAATTGTGTGGGACACTTGGCTTTGGCCACTTAAGGTTCTGATGGGCACTTAATGGCATTGGTCATTCCCTTCAGAAATGACACAGAGTACCTTCCAGTTTTCCAACCAGGAACCAGGTGGCTGAAATAAAATCCAACCCACAGTATAGAATGTAGCAGTGCACCACATGTTGCTGTCTCATTGAGTGACCACTGAAGAATAACCTTCACTGGAATTTTAATAATATAATACTAATAAGAGTTTCTGTATAGAGTATCCTAGCTATATGGACCATTGAGGGTTCACTGTTAATAATTTTTGTGTACTATATGTTGGTGAGTGAGATTTAGGATGTCAGAATGTCAACGTGATGGTTAAATGTCATGTTGCATCATGGACCTAAGTTATTTTCCATGGTGAAGTGTGACTTGCAATTTCAAGTTTGTTGAAGTTTGTATCAATTGCCCTGATCCAGTATTCTTAATCAGATGGTAGATTCCCTTAAATATCAGCAGAAGTGTAGTAAGTTGATGAAAAGCTGCGAAAGTGTCCCCAAACAGGATCGTTGTTAAGATAAGGCAGTAGTGTGTGAAATACGGCTGTGTGCATCAGGATACTGAGGCTAATATAATCAGAAGAATAATGGCAACTCTTCTGTTTGGACAGCGGTGTGTGCAATTTACATGTGTGCATCGATGCATGTTGAATGAGCTAGTGGCTTTTACCCAACTGAAGTATTCATGAACATGCAAAAGACCCAGAAAGGTCAGCACAAAAGAATTGTATTTTGTGTTGGACTTACATGAACTTAAGCGAACATATTCATATTCCCTGAGGCCCTGTACAGCAGCCATACACCTCTGCTAACCTGCCCTGCCATGTGCAGCCTGTGGCAGAGTTCCAGCTGTTCTTTCAATCATCTTCAGAATACTGAACCTCACAGTTGATTCCTTCTGCTTGACTGTTTGTTGTGTAGTAATTTTGTATTTACCCCGAGACCCGCTGTTCTAAGGGTAGGTGGACTCGGGAGGGCTGGTGACCGCCGTCATCTCACTGCAGGGAATTCCGGGGTGGTCTCCAGCGTTCCGTCCTCCTGGTCAATCCCATAGGGCCCCCCGGGGGTCACCTCGGGATGGAGGGGCAACTGGATTGAGCTCCGGCTACCCCTGCATCTTCTGGCTCTGTCAGCCCTGGCAGTTCCCCAATGCCTGCACCATGGTATCGATACCCTTAGCGATGCTCCTCTGAGAGTGAGCCCAGCTCCCCAGCACCTCACCAATGTCCACCTGTGTCTGGGACACTTGTCTTCAGCGACCAGGACACCATCAGGAGCGCCTCAGTGATGCCCACCTGAGACTGGGAAATGCACCGCAATGCTTCGGCAATGAGCATCTGGCACTGGGACATGCTCCGCAACACCTCTGAAAGGCCCACCTGCGTCTGGAACTCGGACATGTTGTCGAGGTGTGCAGCCAAGGCCATCACTGACTGAGCAATGTCTTGGACATGACCACTCATGGTGCTGAGGTCATGCTTTAGGATCTCCACTGCCGTTGTCACCTTAGCAATGTTGGCCTAAGTGCCATGCATTGCCGGCACCATCTCCTGCGCCCATAGCATTTGGGACTCCTCCAATCAGCAATGGACCCGTGGAATCTTACCATAGCATCCTATTGACTCTATTAGCTCTTGGATAGCCTGGTCCAGATGCTCGACATCTGATGGGATCCAGCTGGATGCTGGGATCCAGCAGATTGTGCCACAGAAACGTGTCCACTACATTCGCCCACTGAGGTGCATGTCTCTGCACTGGTGGACAGTGGGGATGACAGCCTTGACACAATGATGGTGGCATCTTCAGATCTCCCTCCAAGGTGTTCTCTTGGGAAGCACCCCGGATGGGTCAGTATGCCGTGTTGAGATCTGCGGGAGAATGGACATGTGGTCAGTGAGAGGGAAGGATCATCATGCTGGCATGAACAACTCACATGTGACAGGTCACCTCATTGGGGGCCAGTGGATACTCAAGTCCATGGCATAGGCCAAGCTCAACATCAGTAATCAATTGTCCTCGGCCACCCCCGCAACCTCCAGGACCCATTCCTTGTAGTGGCTAAGGACCCTGATGTTTGGCACCCCGCTGTCTGTCTAGGTCCTCTACAATTTGTTGTGGGCCAACTTCTCCTGCGGGGACAGAGAAGCAAGTTTCATGCATCGCGGAGGGGGGCAGTGGGGCGTGGCGGGGGAAAGGTGTGAGCACCAATGCTGGCCATGAGTGGGTTGTGCTGGTGGATGACAAGGTGTGCTGGGACATGTGGCGATGCGGTGCTGTGGGGGGGGGGGAGGGGCAAGCAGGGGGTTATTGGGGTGGGGCCCCCGTGTAGCAGGTGGGACCGGTGCCAGGAGACTGGTGCCAACTCACCCGTGCGGCCTGATGGAGGTAGTTGAGCTTCTTGCAGCACTGGATGACGGCCCTTCTTGTCATATTCCCCGAGCTGTCCTGTGGCTGACCTTCCGACCTCCTCAGGGGAATGTGGTGTCCTGTCTTGCCTCCACCATGTCTGGCCAGGTTGGCAAACCCAGTTCATGGAGCTGGTCTATGTGGTGGCATGGTTGTGTGCTGTCTGGGGTTTGCTCTGCGGGGCTGGTTTAAATGCTGCTCCCCCTGCTGCCGAGCGCGGTCCCAGTGAATTAGCCGGTGGGACTGTCAGTTGTTGCGTGAAGCCCCTGGGGCTCCATTAAGAGAGCTAACTAATAGTAGATATCGATGCTGGCCTTGCCACGTTGGCTGTCGGGAAACTCCCAGTGTTTTCCGCTCGCTATCATACTTAGAAGGAATTTGGTTAGATCGCCTCCTCTATCACTTTCTCTGTTTCTATCTTTGTTCTTCCTCCGACTCTCTGGATCTGTGACTATTCTCTTCTACCCTTGTTTCTTGCTCCCTCTCTTCCCACCTTTTATGCCTCATACCTGTCCTCCCTGCAAGTTGATTTGTGCCGTTCTGCTCCTTGTGATCTCTCCCATGTGCTCCATGGTCGTGAGCATGGTCGAGACGAGAGTGGGTCTCCAGGACTGGCAGCACCAGGTGATGGCAGCCCCTTCCCATGGAGTAGCCTAGGGGCCATTGGGTACCCCGAGGGAGGAGGCAGGGATGCGGCCTGTGCCGGTGACTCCCGCAGGGGAGGTGCAGGAACACCGCAGCACCTCTGATACTCCCCATCTGCCCCTGGGGCATCTAATGGGGAGTGAGCACTGCAGGATGACAACATGCCACCTGTGACACCTGGAAGACTGCTGGACCCATTCGGGCCCAGTCGCTCCAGAGGACAGTCACCAAAGAGGACCCAGGTCACAGGGTGGGATTCACAGCAGGCTGCACCCACTCCTGATGTACCGTATAGGGAGAGGCCTAGACGAAGTTTTAGGACACGTAAGTTAGATACCAGTCAAGTTGGCACAGGTGAAGCACATAGGTTAGCGGTAGGGGCGAGGGCACACTACTTGTATTGTCATGTGAGAGTACCTTTAAGAAATGGGTGTTTATCAATGGGTGTGTAGATAAATATCTGTAGTGAGAGTACCCTTAAGAAATGGGTGTTTATTACTGCAGTGATGTCAGAGAGTGGGTGGAGCTCAGCTGTCTGTCAGCTTTTTACTTTCCTTTTAGGCTGTTTGCTGCAGGGTGAGTTTTGGTTTCGTTTTCAGAGCTGAATAGCTGCAGTCACAGCCAGAATGTGTATGAATCTCTCTCTGTAATCTAAGACTGTAAATCGATCCTGGTGATTTAAAACTAATCTAAAACAGTAATGACTTTAACCTGATGTGCTCCTGGTAAAAGGTGTTTTAAGTCTTATGGATATTAAAAGGAAAGCTTAAAGAATTACTTAGTGTTGTATTCTGTGGGGGTTGTAGTTGAATTGATGGTTGCTAAGATGTTCACTGTATGTTTCAAAAATGTTAACTTGAGTTCATAGAATAAACATTGTTTTGCTTTAAAAAATACTTTTCCATTTATGCTTTATCATGCTGTAGAGTGGGTCGTGTGCTCCCCATACCACAACCTAGTCAAATTTGTGGGTCAGGTGAACTCCATGATACACTTTGGGGTTCTCTAAACCCTGGCCCATAACAAACTGGGGGCTCGAGGGTGATAGAAATCTACCTATTGGATTGGCTTAGTGAACTTAAAGACAGTGAGGAGTGAGCATATTGTGGTTGCTTTTCAGAGGCTCAGAAGTTTTTGGGGGTGGAGACGGTCACACGCAGGACCTTATGGACAGAGACTAAAAGCAGACTGGTAGATTTGGCAAAAACTTTGCAGTTAACATTACCTGACAAAATGTGAAAAGCTGAGGTCATTATGGCGGTGGCTAAACATTTAAAGTTGCCTGAGATACAGTTTGACTCGTTGGAAATAGCAAAAATTCAGTTGCAAATTAAGCAAATGGAACATGAGAAAGAATTGAAGCAGCTTGAATACGAAAGAGAGAGAGAGGAAAAAGAAAGTGAAAGAGAAAGAGAGAGAGAGGAAAAAAAGAGAGAAGAAAGGATAATTGAAAGAAAAGCCCTAGCAGAACAAAAGGAAGGAGAAAGGGAGATACAGATCGGGGAAAAAGATAAAGAGAGAGAGTTTGAACTTCAGAAAATGGCCATGAAACATGACAGTCAGTTAAAATTTGCAGGCGTATTGGGAATGTACAGTTGAATGATAGTGATGAGGATAGTGAGAAAGAGCGTCATAGTCGAAGGCTTGGTGGGAATCTATTTAAATATGTCCAAGCTTTGCCAAGGTTTGACGAGAAGGAGGTAGAAGCCTTTTTCATTTCATTTAAGAAGGTAGCTAAACAAATGAAATGGCCACAGGACATATGGGTATGCCTGATTCAAACAAAACTGGTAGGTAGGGCTAGTGGAGTGTTTGCACCACTATCAGAGGAGGTATCTGAGTCATATGAGGAAGTGAAAAAATCCATCTTAGGTGCATATGAAGTAGTGCCTGAAGCCAACAGACAAAGGTTTAGAAATTTAAGGAAAGAATTTGGTCAAACATACCTGGAGTTTGAAAGATTCAAACAGAGTAATTTTGATCGGTGGATAAGGGCTTTGAAAGTAGACCAAACGTATGAAGCTCTCAGAGAAATTATACTTTTGGAGGAGTTTAAAAATTCAATTCCTGATGTAGTGAGAACTCATGTGGAAGAACAGAGGGTTAAAACTGCAAGATTAGCAGCAGAAATGGCAGATGATTATGAATCAGTTCATAAATCAAAGATTGGTTTCTGACATCAGATTCAGCCGGTGAGGGATAGAAACTGGGGACATGAGAAATACTCAAGTGGTAAAGGTAAAGGTGATCTGATGGGAGATAATAAGGAGAGTGTATCTCAGATTAAAAAAGAAATCCAGGAGGGTGGAAAAGAAATTAAAAGCTTCAAATGTTTTCACTGTAATAAACTAGGCCATGTAAAATCACAGTGTTGATGGTTGAAGAAAAGCACTGGGAAGGCTGATGTGGTAAAACAGGATAAGACAGTAGGGTTTGTTAAAGTGGTAAAGGAAAACCCAAGTGAAACGAAGAAGGTGCAAAAGATTGTACAGCCTGATCAAGAGGTGATTGATAAGAAGGTGCCAGATCTCTTTAAAGAATTTACTTGTGTGGGTAAAGTTTACTCATGTGTATCAGGAGGAGCAGGTAAAGAAGTCACAATTTTAAGAGATACGGGAGCGAGTCAATCTTTAATGGTAAGAGATAAGGAGGTATGTAGTTTGGAAAGAATGTTGCCAGAAAAGGGGGTAATACGTGGAATTCAGGGTGAGAGGAGTAGCGTTCCATTATTTCAGGTAAGGTTGGAAAGTCCAGTGAAGAGTGGTGAAGTGGTAGTAGGAGTAATAGAGAAACTATCTTGTCCAGGAATACAGTTTATCTTGGGTAATGATATAGCTGGATCACAGGTGGGAGTGATGCCTATTGTGGTTGATAAGCCAGTGGAAAATCAGACAACGGAAGGGTTGACCGACGAATATCCTGGGGTTTTTCCGGATTGTGTAGTAACAAGGTCGCAAAGTCACAGGTTAAAGCAAGAGGAGAAATCAAAGAGTGAAGATGAAGTTGAAGTGCAATTATCAGAAACGATTTTTGATCAGACGGATGAAAAAGAACAAGAACAGGTGGAGGATGAGGCAGATATTTTTAATTCCGGTAAATTGGCTGAGTTGCAACAGAAAGATATAGAAATAAAATGGATGTATCAGAAAGCATACACGGAAGAGGAATCTGAGTGTATACCAGAGTGTTATTACCGTAAAAGTGATGTCTTGATGAGAAAATGGAAATCTTACCAATGCAGGAGGATGAAAAGTGGGCAGGCGTTCATCAAGTCGTATTGCCGGTATGGTACAGAAAGGAGGTGTTGCGAGTTGCACATGAGGTACCAGTGGGAGGTCATTTGGGAATAAGAAAAACTCAAGCTAAAATCCAAAAACATTATTATTGGCCAGGATTACATAAAGATGTAGTTAAATTTTGTCAATCATGTCACACATGTCAAATGATAGGGAAACCTCAAGCAGTGATAAAACCAGCGCTCTTAATACCCATTCAAGCATTTGAGGAATCTTTTACAAGGGTCCTAATTGATTGCATCGGACCGCTTCCTAAAACAAAAAGTGGGAACCAATATTTTTTGACTGTAATGGATGTGTCTAATAGGTTTCCGGAGGCCAGTCCAGTATGTAATATTACAGCTAAAAAGATTGTGGAGGAGTTACTTAAATTCTTTACTAGATATGGACTACCTACAGAAATACAATCGGATCAAGGATCAAATTTTACCTCGAGGTTATTCAAAGAAGTTATGGATGGCTTAGGAATAAAACAATTTAAATCAACTGCGTACCATCCAGAATTGCAGGGAGCATTAGAAAGGTGGCATCAGACATTAAAGACAATGTTGAGGGCTTATTGTCAAGATTATCCAGAGGATTGGGAGAAAGGAATTACATTCGTACTGTTTGCAATTAGGGATGCACCTAATGAATCAACCAAATTCAGTGCTTTTGAACTAATCTTTGGTCATGAAGTAAGAGGACCATTTAAATTGATTAAGGAAAAATTGGTGAGTGAGAAATCAGATATTACATTCTTGGATTATGTGTCAAATTTTAGGGAATGATTAAATAGAGCAGGTGAATTGGCTAGACAGCATTTAAATGGTGCACAAAATGTGATGAAACGGGTAGCGGTTAAGAAATCCAAAGTTCGTAGTTTTGTCAGTGGAGATAATGTTTCAGTGTTGTTACCAGTGGTAGCTGAACCTTTAAAAGTTAGAGTTTGTGGACCTTATCAGATTGAAAGGAAATTAAGTGAGGTGAATTATGTGGTAAAAATACCAGATACCGAGTGTGTCATGTGAATATGCTTATCAGGTACTTTGAAAGGGAAGGAGAGGCAAAGGAGGTTTTAATGATTCTAACTCAAAGTGACAAACCAAATCCAGATGACTGTGAATTTGACATACCTCAAATTAAATTGGAAAACGAGGATGTTCTTAAAAATTGGGATACATTGCTGAGTTACCTTCCAGAGGAAAAACGGACCGACCTGAAGGAGTTATTGATATCATGTGGGCAGGTTTGTAGAGATAAATTGGGAAGAACTAAAATGGCTATACATGATGTAGATGTGGGAAAGGCTGTTCCTATCAAACAACATCCATACAGACTTAACCCTTTAAAATTGGCACAGGCTAACAAAGAGATTGAGAGTATGCTTAAAAATGGCATAATTGAAGTGGGTTGCAGCCAATGGAGCTCACCCATAGTGATGGTACCAAAACCAGATGGTACCCAACGGGTGTGTGTGGACTATAGAAAGGTTAATGCAGTTACAAGAATGGACTCTTATCCTATCCCACGTTTGGAGGATTGCATTGAGAAAGTGGGACAATCAGCTTTTATTTCCAAATTGGATTTACTTAAAGGTTACTGCCAGGTACCTTTATCCGAACGGGCGAAGGAGATTTCAGCTTTTGTGACTCCAGATGGTACATACCAATTCAAAGTTATGCCATTTGGCATGAAAAACGGCCCAGTCACATTTCAACGGTTAACTAACAAAGTTGTTTCAGGATTACCTAATTATGCGGTGTACATCGATGATCTGGTAATTTTCAGCCAGACATGGAAAGAACATTTAAAATATCTGATGGAGTTATTCGATCGACTTCAGGAGGCGGGTTTGGTGATAAACATAGCCAAAATTAAATTGGAAAAGCCCAAGACACTTCCCTTGGCCATACAATCGGGCAGCGTTGAATGATCACACGGGATGTGAAACCAACAGTTATTGAGGAGTTTCCAATACCCCCGAGACAAAGGGAAATATTGCGATTGCTTGGCATGAGTGGATTTGATCGAACATTTGTGCAAATGTTTTGTAGCGTGGTTGCTCCACTGATGGACTTGCTGAAGAAACGTCGAAAATTTCAGTGGACAGCGGAGTTTCAACATGCATTTGACTGCCTGAAAGCTGTGATAACCAATGCTCCTGAGTTGGAGAATTACAAGGGACTCTGTGATCAGATTGAACTAAAGTATCTAACTTTAAAGAGAAATGCTGAGGTGTAGCGAAATGGACGGATTGTGCAGAGACCTTCTCGTTCAAAGAGACTGTCAGTCGAGAAGGAGTTCAGTTGGAGGAAGAAGAACAAAAATGGACTATATTATTTCACCTGTTTGGGTGAGTTGTTTTTTTTTAAACAAAAAACTATATTTACTGTGTGCATTTCTTAAACGATAGTGAAAAGGTGAAAATTGAAACTATCTTAAAGTTGATGGTTTATTTATTTTTTTCTTGGGGGGAGGTGTCATGTGAGAGTACCTTTAAGAAATGAGTGTTTATAAATGGGTATGTATATAAATATCTGTAGTGAGAGTACCTTTAAGAAATGGTTGTTTATTACTGCAGTGATGTCAGAGAGTGGGTGGAGCTGTCTGTCAGCTTGTCACTTTTGTTTGAGGCTGTTCGCTGCAGGGTGTGTTTTAGTTTCGTTTTCAGAGCTGGATAGCTGCAGTCACAGACAGAACGTGTATGAATCTCTCTCTGTAATCTAAAGACTGTAAATCGATCCTGGTGATTTAAAACTAATAACAATCATGACTTTGATCTGATGTGCATCAGGTAAAAGGTGTTTTAAGTCTTATGGATGTTAAAAGGAAAGCTTAAAGGAATATTTTGTGTTGTGTTGTATTCTTTGGGGTTGTATTTAAATTGATTGTTGCTAAGATGTTCACTGTATGTTTCAAACAGGTTAACTTGAGTTCATAGAATAAACATTGCTTTGCTTTAAAAAATACTTTTCCATTTCTGCTCTACCACACCTGCAGAGTGGGCCGTGTGCACCCCATACCACAATCTAGTAAAAGTTGTGGGTCAGGTGAACTCCATGATACACTTTGGGGTTCTCTAAACCCTGACCCATAACAGTATATATCACAAATAAACACCTGCTCACCAATGTTCTGAGCTGCCTCGATGCTCTGTCAGACACGTGTGGGATGGGCTTGGCTGGGAGCCGAGGTTATGCTGGGTGGGAGGCCAGCGGTGTGTGGCACGGGCATTGGAGGTGGGCACGGGTCAGAGCCCCCGGAGCAGTCGGGGGCCAGCCCGATGTTGCTCTTGGCGGCAGCAGGGGACAGGGCCAGATATGTAGGGATGCCATGCTTTGGGGCAGTGAGTGACCCATCACCGCACACTGCCCCAGTGCCTGAACCCAACCCCTCCCCCCCAGCCCACCCCATCTCTGCCACCCCAGGGGTTCGATGAGACTATGAGATGGAATGGTCAGCATGCAGGGATCACCTGAGTTGTCGGTGGAAAGTGCTACCGTGGGCAGCAGTTAGACTTCGTTGATAAATGCAGAGCACCAGAATTCATTGCGGAGTGGGTCATCATCATCCTCCATCCCATGGACCAGACCCTCTGATACTGCTAACCCAGGGCCAGCATCCTGCAGTGAAGAAGGTGGGAAGCATGGGGGTGGTGGTGTGTGCAGGTGTGGGGGGCCTCTTGTATCTGGCCACCACAATGTGGGAGACCCTTCTGGGGCTGTATTGGAGGGCTCCTCCAGAGCATCTTCAGGACGCCGATCCATCTCTCGATCATGCTCCTGGCTGCAATATGGGCAACTTGTTGTGGGTTTTTCACGTTGGTCTATGGCCTCCAGATAGGTAACATCTACCACGAAAATAAATGAAATGAAAATCACTTACTGTCACGAGTAGGCTTCAATGAAGTTACTGTGAAAAGCCCCTAGTCACCACATTCCAGCACCTGTTCGGGGAGGCTGGTAGGGGAGGCAGCAGGGGACAGGGCCAGATATGTAGGGATGCCATGTTTTGGGGCAGTGAGTGACCCATCACCGCACACTGCCCCAGTAGATAACCCCTGTCACCCAGGAGCCAACCTCTCACCCGGGGAAATGCCTGGAACTGTCAAGTGTGCCAGGATGAAGTCGTCATGCATGCTGCCTGGATATCAGCCACAGATGTGCATGATGTGCAGCTGGTGGTCACATACCAACTCCACGTTCAATGAGTGGAACCCCTTTCAGTTCGTGAACGGCACCCCCTCATGTAGCAGTGCTCATAGTGGACATGCATCCCGTCGATCACCCCCTAGATCTGGGACATCCCAGCGATGGCGGCGAATTCCCCTGCCCAGGCAAGCTGATGGGCTCAATCCATATCCAAAATCATAGAATCATCATGAAATCATAGAATTTACAGTGCAGAAGGAGACCATTTGACCCATCGAGTCTGCACCGCACCCTGGAAAGAGCACCCTATTTAAGCCCTCACCTTCACCCCATCCCCGCAACCCAGCAACACCACCTAACCCTTTTGGACACTAAGGGCAATTTAGCATGGCCAATCCGCCTAACATTCACATCTTTGGACTGTGGGAGGAAACCAGAGCACCGGGATGAAACCCACACAGACACGAGGAGAACAAAGAACAAAGAACAAAGAAAAGTACAGCACAGCAACAGGCCCTTCGGCCCTCCAAGCCTGCACCGACCATGCTGCCCGTCTCAATTAAAATCCTCTATATTTGCGGGGTCCGTATCCCTCTACTCCCATCTTATTCATGTATTTGTCAAGATGCCCATTAAACGCCACTATCGTCCCTGTTTCCACCACCTCCTCCGGCAGCGAGTGCACAGAGGTCTGGGAGATCCCAGATAGGTCCCCACTCGCAACCTGGAAGGACCCCGTGGCATAAAGGTTCAGGTGCCCGTCACTTTGACAGCCACTGGAAGCAGGTTTCCTCCCCCATACCCCGTGAGTCTAGGTGCACCATGATGCAGCAGAAATGCCATATGGTCGCCCTGGTCAGCCAGAGCCTTCGGCGACAGGTCCTCGAACGACAGGCGCTGTCAATACATACTTTGCTCTCCGCACCTCACCCCTGGCCCCATCGGTGCCTGGCACCGGGGGGGCCTTTAACCTCGGCACCTGACCTTGATGGCAGGGGTACCGATGGCTGCCATCCGGTGGCGGGGCGACTGGGGGTGGGGGAGGGGTGGTGTTGCATTGGGCACAGTGACCACCGACCGGCACCCCTGGGCAGGGCCCATGGGTGGGGCTCGTCCATGGGAGTGGGCACATGTTGGGACTGTTGCTGCGGTGAGCTGTGGGTCCTTTGTGCAGTGCACCAGCTGTGTCTACTTGTCTGGGGGAAGAATGGATGTGGGCATGGGTGCAATAGGCAGGCAAGCCTTGGGCAGAGGCACACATAGTGCAATTACAGGCCATGGGGGACGGTCAGTGGGATGTGCTGCTAGACGGCTGCCTTTCACGCTGCTGCAATGGCAGACCGTGCCTGGACACACCGGTCCCGGGGGGCACCCCAACACCATGGTGGATCCCCTGGTCACCTTCTGCTACTACCCCTGGCAAATGCATCCCCAGGCAGCGGCACAACTGGGAGCCCACGGTTACACCTTTGGAAACATTTCTTACCCCCTCTCTCACCCTCAGCAGCTACGGTGCCTGTTCCCTGATTTTATTTTATTTTTTTAGAAAATATTTTATTGAGGCATTTGTAATTTTAACATTTTTAACAACAAAGAGATCCAACATGCGCAAAAAACCCACAATAACATACCAAATCCCCCCAGCCCTAAACCCTAACGACCCATACATTAGATACCCTGCCTGTTCCCTGATTTTAAAGACCACAGCTGAACTGTGCCGTCACCTGGCGGGGACGGAGCGTCATGGGCCCGTTAATGGTACGCTGACGGCCGTTTCTGTAAAATGTTCTTGCCCACAGCGGTGCGCATCATGGAATGCATTCACACTGTGGTCAAGGCACCGAGCATGAGGGCAGCACCGTGGCGCAGTGGGTTAGCCCTGCAGTCTCACGGCCCCGAGGTCCCAGGTTCGATTCCGGCTCTGTCCGTGTGGAGTTTGCACATTCTCCCCGTGTTTGCGTGGGTTCCGCCCCCACAACCCAAAAATGTGCTGGGTAAGTGGATTGGCCATGCTAAATTGCCCCTTAATTGGAAAAAATGAATTGGGTACTCTAAATTTTAAAAAAAAGAAAAAAAAATGGCACCGAGCATGGTGTTCCGTTTTGGATATTCGGCTGACACTTGATTTTCCATCCGATCGTGTTTCACGATTCCAGAGTCGCTGGACGATGAATTCCGCCTATGCTGTTATTAAGTGCATAATGTGTGCTTGGTATCCATCAAACAAATATATAAAGGTGCACTTTAAAATTGGAGATTAATTAACTGATTTGCACGTCAACAACATTTTTCCTAATCTCCTTCTCATCTTATTCCCATGCTGTGCATGACTTTGGTGGCACAATAGGTCAACGTGCACCCCTTATTTATCAGTACAAGCTCAGGAATTGCTGTAGTTGTAAGTTTGATCCTTGTTCAGAGCCTCTTAATCCTTAAAGACACAGAAGGATATGGGGAATGGTGCAAAGGAGTAATTAAAATGGCGCAAGGCTCATAATCTAAAAAGATCAGTAGGACCGAATGGCCTGATTCCATCCAATGGAGTGTACAAATGAAAGGATAATTCCCACTACAGTTCCTTTGCTGTCACTTTGGCAGCAAATTCACCCTCTTCCTGCTAACTGTATAAATTAGCTTCCATATTTATCTCTGTTTCAACAGCAATTAATTTACTGTGAAGTAATTTGGATTGTTTTTTGTCAGCATGTACTAATTGCACTGTACGCCTTGTTTATCTGCTGTATTTTCTATCTTCTATTGAGGTAAAATGTTTTATGTAAATGCATGTTTGTTCTTTATCACATCAAAGATGAAGTGGAGAAAAGTGAAAATGATTTGTGATTTTCATTTAGCAATTTGTGGTGGGAGGTGAGATTGCTGATATAATGATAATTTGACGCGCCGATTTGTCTCATTGAGAAAACATCCCTTTCAATTTTTGGGCTGCATGAGCAATTGCAATAAAGATTTTGTAATGAGTCACTTTCAGAATCTGAACTCAACCGGAAATTCTCACTTCCCTGCACAAGTAAGCAATCACTCTGTAAAGGGCTTTTGAGGACTATCTGAATGTTACTGAGATTACACTGATAACTTTTTCGATCAAACTCTGTGAATATTTCACTTCAGTAAACAGCTGGCACTGCATATGGCTATTGTACCCTGTCTCTGATACAGTCTGACCTCTGTGTGTAACCAGTGATTAAATAAACAAACTTAACTCACCCCAATACACCTGCTACAGGAGTAGATTCAATATTTGTGTGAGGTGGGGCAGGTGCTATGGAAACGAATGTAAGTAGCATGACAGAAATTAATGCACTTTGTTCATTCAACCAAAAGCAATGTTTGCTCTTATTAAAATACTAGAAAAAGGTAAAAAGCATATTGAAAATCAATAGTGGTCACTAGTGAAATAATAAAACATGGCTTCTATTTACTAATTCTCATAACATTTCATTCTTATTGGCCAAGTTATTTCAAATTTATCATATAACTTACATAGGTTATGAATTTGACCATTAAGAGAAAATAAGAAGAGGAAGAGAAAAGTCATCAGTGATTATGAATGAAAAGGTAGGGCAGCTGAGTTTGAAACAGAGTACTTCAAGAAGTGAACAGCCACCTATCTTTCTTCTCTGTAAAAGAAAGACTTGGATTTATATAATGCCTTTCATAACCTTAAGGCACCTCAGAGTGCTTTAAAACCAATTAAGTACATTTTGAAGTGTAGTCACTGTCGTAAGGTTCGGATCTTTGTTTTATTCATTTATGGGATGCAGGCATCGCTGGGTAGGCCAGCATTTATTTCTCATTTCTAGTTGCCCTTCAGAAGGTGGGGGTGAGTTGCCTTCTTGAACCACTGCAGTGCTTGAGGTGTAGGTGCACCCACAGTGCTGTTAGGGAGGGAGTTTCAGAATGTTGCGCCATTGACAGTGAAGGAACGGCGATATATTTCCAAGTCAGGGTGGTGAGTGATTTGGAGGGGAACCTCCAGGTGGTGGGGTTCCCAGGTATCTGCTACTTTTGTCCTTCTAGATGGCAGTGGTCGTGGGTTTGGAAGGTGCTGTTAAAGGAACCTTGATAAGTTATTTCAGTGTATCTTGTAGATCGTACACACGGCTGCCACTGTTCATCGGTGGTGGAGGGTTTGAATGTTTGTGGAAGGGAGAGCAATCAGGCGGGCTGCTTTTGATTAACTGATTGATTGATTGATTTGATTTATTGTCACATGTACCGAAGTACAGTGAAAAGTATATTTCTGCGGCCGAGGGAACGTACACAGTATGTCCATAGTAGACAAAAGAATAATCAACAGAGAACATTGACAAATGGTACATCGACAAATTGGTTACAGTGCGGAACAAGGGGCCAAACAAAGCAAATACATGAGCAAGAGCAGAATAGGGCATTGTGAATAGTGTTCTTCCAGGGAACAGATCAGTCCGAGGGGGAGTCATTGAGGAGTCTAGTAGCTGTGGGGAAGAAGCTGTTCCTATGTCTGGATGTGCGAGTCTTCAGACTTCTGTACCTTCTGCCTGATGGAAGGGTCTGGAAGAAGGCAATGCCTGGGTGGGAGGGGTCTCTGATAATACTGTCTGCCTTCCTGAGGCAGCGGGAGGTGTATACAGAATCAATGTGGGGGTGGAAAACGTGTGTGATGTGTTGGGCTGAGTTCACCACACTCTGCAGTTTCTTGTGATCTTGGACCGAGCAGTTGCCATACCAGGTTGTGATGCAGCCGGATAGGGTGCTCTCTATCTGTAGAAGTCTGTGAAAGTCGATGCAGACATGCCAAATTTATTTAGCTTCCATAGGAAGTAGAGACGTTGTTGGGCTTTCTTGACTGTTGCATCAACGTGAGTGGACCAGGACGGACTGTTGGTGATGGTGACCCCCAGGAACTTAAAGCTATCGACCATCTCCACTTTGGGGCCATTGATCCAGATGGGAGGGGGGGGGGGGGGGGGGGTCATGCTACGCTTTCTGAAGTCGATGATCAGTTCCTTGGTCTTTCCAACATTTTCCTGGATGGTGTTGAGCTTTTTGAGTGTTGTTGGAGCTGCACTCATCCAGGCAAGTAGAGAGTATTCCATTACACTCCTGACTTGTGCCTTGTAGATTGTGGACAGGCTTTGAGGGGGTCAGGAGGTGAGTTACTCGCATTGGGATTCCAAGCCTTTGACCTGGTTGCCACAGTATTAATATGGCTAGTCCAGTTTAGTTTCTGATCAATGGTTACCCCCAGGATGTTGACTATGGATGATTCAGCAATGGTAATGCCATTGAATGTCAAGAAGCGGTGGTTTGATCCTCTCTTGTAGGAGATGGTCATTGCCTGGCACTTGTGTGGCGTGAATATAACTTGCCACTTGTCAGCCCAAGCCTGGATATTGTCCAGGTCTTGCTGCATTTGGACATGGACTGTTTCATTATCTGAGGAGTTGCGAATGGTGCTGAACATTGTGCTGTCATCCGCAAGCATTCCCACTTCTGACCTTATGATGGAAGGAAGGTCATTGATGAAGCAGCTGAAGATGGTTGGGCCTAAGACACTATCCTGAGAAACTCCTGCAGTGTTGTCCTGGAGTTGAGATCATTGACCTCCAACCACCACAACCTCCTTCCTTTGTGCCGGGTATAACTCCAGCCGGTGGAGAGTTTCCCCCCTGATTCCCATTGACTCCAGTTTAGCTAGGGCTCCTTGATGCCATACACTGTCAAATGCTGCCTTGGCCAGTCACTCTCACCTCTGGCATTCAGCTCTTTTGTCCATGTTTGAACCAAGGTTGTAATCAGGTCAGGAGCTGAGTGACCCTGGTGGATTCCAAACTGAGCGTCCGTGAGCAGATTATTGCTAAGTACGTCCGCTTGATAGCACTGATGATGACTCCTTCCATCACTTTGCTAATGATTATCAAGGAGAAAATCTTCAAGTAGCTGGAGTCATCTCTCATGCAAAGGAAGGTGTTTGTGCTTGTACAATGGCAATCATTGCAGTCCCAGTACATCACCGCAGCAGTTCTTCAATGTAGTATCTTCATATGTTTCTCCAATCACTTGGCACCCATTAATGTCAGGATGAGGGTTGTTTGCTGATGATTCTGCATTTTTAAGCTACATTCACAACTGTCCTTATATTGAAGCAGCACAAGTAGCTTATAACAGACCATGGGCAATGCTCAGTGTTGGCTTGATGACTGGCAGCTAACTTTCATGCCATATATATATATATATCAGAGAACATCTATCGCCAATGAAAAAAGATCCAATCACCCCACTGATTTTCAATACACCACCATTACAGAGCTACATAAATATTCAAAGGGTCTCCTTTGGGCAAAATATTACCTGGACCACTCCGGTCAACAATATACTTACAAGGATGTCGCAAAGGCTGGAGAGAGTGCAATAAGTAATTCTTCATCTTGATCCCTCAAAGTTTCTCACTACAGGGTTCAAGCTGGAAGTGTGATTGTTGATGCACCTGCAACAACATTCAAGAAGTTCAACAATATCCAGGACAGAACAATCTGCTTCATTGCAGCCTCTGCTGCCATCCTCTACCTCACCAGTGAATTGTGACTGCAAATTCTGTGATCTACAATAGGGGTTCGCATCACGTGAAGTTTCAAGATCCTGCCAAATCAGGATCTTTAAAGAAATAAATCGTTGTAAAAATCACATTAAGTGATTATACTTCCACTGTGCTATTCCAGGCATTCACATGGGGCATGAAATCGCACCCTTGCAACCTACAGAGAAGCAGACGAAGACGGTCAGGAGCAAAACATAATGTATCGTCGTCCCCTCTATTGCTGTTGGAGGAGAGGAGACCTTGCATTTTGTCCTCAAACAGGCCGATTAGGTTCGTCACCTGGCAAGCCACGAGTCTGTGCTGTCCTGATTGCCATGTTTAATTCTGATCAGTGTAGCAATAGGTCAGTTGGGTTTGATGTCCATTAATGGGTTGAGAAAGGGTCAAAGAGTGTTATTGAATAATAGGTTGACTTCACCTTTTCCCCTTTCTGCAGCTCACTGCTGTTTTTCCATCACAGCTATTTCCAGAGCTGAGCATGGCATGGGTGGCTGATCAAACCACCCGCTGCCAGCACCACAAGAGCAATGAGACCTCGGGTCCAAGTCCTGGAAGTGAACCTGGAGTTTAGGTGCACATTCTATATGTTATATGATCCCTCTAATGTGTTATGTGTGACCTTGCTTTGTGCAAATTTGCTGGCTGGTTCTTATCACATCACAGGAGCCCGTCCGTTTCGGTAACAGTTTCACATTAAGTAAGCAAAGTAATAACAAGAAATATTTCAGAAAAGAGAGGCATGTTGCCAAAGCTTTTTGTTTTGCACTCATCAGGACAAAAGCCAAATTTTTAACGATTACAAGAATTTATACCAAAGCAGAGAAGGAATGTTGATTGGTTGACAAGTTGACTCTGACTGGCTGAGGCACTGTGATGGAGAAAGCAATGAGAAAACTGTAGGTTCCCCATGCTTCTGGGTAATTCAAAAAATGTGAGCAGCTTGAGCAAATTCCTTTTGTTTGCAGAGAATGGGTCCCTGTGTATGACTGTATGTAATTTCTAGCAAGCGTAAAGGAGCCACGTTATGAGCTTGACTGAATTTCTTGTTTGTGTAGACATTGGCGGATTTAGGATTTGTTCGGTAAGTGGCTGCCCACTTGCAGAACAACATCTACAGAAGACATTTTGTTTTGGGTTTTGCAAGCATGGACTGGTTGAATACAGTCTGCTCCCTGCCTATTCTAAACAGCCAGAGGAACATTTAATTTGATCCAATCAGCCAATCACTGGGACATTGTCCTCATACTGGCACTTAAAAATCATATACTCAATTGTGCGGTAGGCAGAATGTCTTTGCTAGGACTCTCCACAACCTACATATTGCTGGCATTGTCTTGTTGGAGTGGAGCCTCAGAAGCAAAGGGTCTGGGAATGCCTGATCTCAGGATACACTGCAGCAACTCAAAAAGTTCACTTTAACAGTACCTCGCTTCCCTGAGACTTTTACCACCAAGAAGAACAGAAGTGCGAAGATACGGGAACCTAATCAAGTGCAAGTGTCCTGCCAATCACACTTTATCCTAATTTGGACCGACTAGTAAAAACAAAGGTGGTCAGCATGCCTTGGGAAGGAGTCTAGTACTCCTGAGTAAGAGACCAGACAAACACATAGCATAATTATGTGGGATAACAATCCTGTTATCAATAATGTTTTCAGGACCATCCTTTAAAGTAAATCTATGCACTCATGTATATTTGGGGCCACCGTATTTGTCTCAACTAGATTATGAGAAATGGTAATTTCAGGATGGAGTCGGATGTATTACCTTGAATTGGTCTACTAGTTGCATAGTCTATGGAATAAGTCCCTCAGGTTTTCCTGTGTTTGTAGGACAGGGCAGAGATCTTGGGGTAGAGAATAGAGATTTGTCTGTGGTGTCTTTTATGGTGTGACGGCACAGCGCTAGGTGGAGTGAAATTCCACTGGAGACTGTGGAGCATGTTGGTGTAATTCACTGTATGATATCTCATTACATTTACTGCCCTTGGGGAACAGTTGTTGCCTCTTTGATTATGTTCTGTAATTTAAATTGCGTTACTCGATCGGCCTTCATTTTGATTATCTTATGTTTTAAAGATAAGAAAAAATAGCCCCAACACCTGTTATTTGCTAAAGATAAAAAATGATGAGCAATAACACAGAAAGGATTAATGGGAATCCATGCGACCGAAAGGGATCAATAAGATAGGCATTTCCAACCTTTTTAAAGTGTACCTCAAAGATACCTTAATGAATTTTTAATTCTGATATGGAATTTTACCCATGGTGTAAGACTGAGTATGGCACCAAGGAGCGCTGGCAAAACTCAAGTCTATGGGTAATTGGGGGAAAACTCTCCACTAATTGGAGGCAAACCTGGCAAAAAAGAAGATGGTTGTGGATGTTGGATGTCAATCATCTCCACCCCTGGACATCACTGCAGGAGATCTTCAGGGTGGTGTCCTAGGTCCAAACTTCTTTAACTGCTTCATCAATGACCTTCTCTCCATCATAAGGTCAGAAGTTGGGATGTTCCAGTTCCAGTGGCGGCCATGAGCTGAGCAAGGTGGCTCCCGTATGGGAACAGAGAGAAAAACCTTTCAACCCCATCAAAGGCCACCAAAATTATCCCCCACCCCTCCCCCCACCAGTATAACCCCTGCAGACCACGTTGATGAGAAGCCCAGAAAAAGGGGAGTGGGAAAGAGCCATCCGCCCATCAGGAAAGCCAACAAGGATGAGGGGAGAGAAACCGCAACCTTGGACTCGGCAGCCACACGAGTCGACACAGAAACGGGAAGGCCCGACTCCACAGAGTTCTCAGCGCAAACCCAGGTGCTGATGGACAAGCTTGGGGGCTTTATTATCACCGAGCTCCAGAGATACAGAGAGCAGCAGAAAAGAGACTCCTGGCAGCCGGCTAGACAGTGGTGGAAACGGCGACGGCCCCCATGAAGGAGACGATGGCCAAAATGGAGCGGCGGCTGGAGAATCGAAAATGAGAGACCTGGAGAAAGCCGCCACAGACCAAAGGAACCGGATCGCAGCGTTGGAGAGCCAGGTGGCCAGCCTGATCAAGACCCAGAAGGACCGAAGAGAGAAAATTGATGACCAAGAGAACAGGTCTCGCCGCCAGAACTTAAGAATCATGGGGCTGCTGGAAGGGATAGAGGAGAGAAACCTCACAGAATATGTCTCGGAGATGTTCGGGAAACTGGCCGGCAAAGTGGTCTTCGCCAAGCCCCCGGAGGTGGACGGCGCCCATAGGTCGCTTCGACAGAGGCCCAGAGCCGGGGAACCACCACAGGCGATGATTGTGAAGTTCCACAAATATCAAGATCAGGAGCATATTCTGAGATGGGTGAAAAGTGCAAAAGGGTGCAAGTGGGAGCAAAGTGAAAGAGGAGGCCGTGGCGTGCCTCCTGGGAGGGAGGGAGCGCCTGGCAGGAGGAAGGAGACAGCTGGAAATTCAGGGAAAACAAAGGGTATGAAGGGGGGTCAGAGGTACGGGGCGGGGGGTAGAGCTGAGCGGTGGGGAATAGGAAGGACAAACACAAGAGCAGGGGGAAGTAGGGGAGAAACGGGGGAGAGGGGTAGAGCTTCGGTTGCAATAGGCTACATGTGGAAGTGGTCAGAAAGGTGAAGCAGTTGGCGGCCATTATGAATGGCCCAAAGGCAAGGGCAGGTCCGAACGGACAGAGCCGGGCCCAGAAGGTGAGTATGGTTAACTCCACAAGGGGGGGGGGGCAGCACCCCCCATTTGCTTTGTTGCATTGAACCTGAGGGGCATCAATGGGCCAGTGAAGAGATCCAGAATTTTAGCCCATCTTAAGAGTCTGAGGGTGGATGTAGCCTTCCTACAGGAAACACACCCTAGAGCAACAACGGGTAAGGAAGGGCTGGGTGGGACAAATATTTCACTCATGTTTCGACACCAGGACGAGGGGGGTGGCCATATTAGTTATCAGGACAGTTTCATTCACGGTGATGAGTACAGTCATGGACCGGGGAGGGGCGGGGTGGGGGGGGATTCTGTTCTAGTTAGCAGGGCCCCAGTAGTTATGTTAAATATATACGCCCCTGGGGTGATCAAGACCCAGAACTATACGAACTGGGATGACACAGAGTTTGTCAAAAACAATGGCCGAAATCCCACACTTGGATACCCACCAACTAATCATGGGGAGCGACTTTAACTGTGTACAAGTCCCCACGTTGGACAGATCCAACCCCAGGACAGGTAAAAAGGCAGGCTATATTGAACACCTTTATGGGACAGGTGAGGGGGGAGGGGTTAGAACTGTGGAGGTTCCACCATCTGGGGGGGGAAATAATTCTCCTTCTTCTCCCATGTGCATATGGTCTACTCACGGATAGACTTGTTTGTGGTAGGCAGATAAAGTGCAGGCAAGCAGGGGCTGATTGACTCCATACTGGAGGTGGATCGGTGGTACTCCACTGCACCAACCGTGCAACTGCTGGAGGAAAGGAAAAAGCTGCAAATGAAATTTGACCTGCTCTCCATAGGGAAGGCAATCCACCTACTCTGCCAGGTACGGAGGACCGTCTACGAACTGGTGGGTGGTGTTCTCATGTGTAATGGTGGTATCCATGTCGATGATCTGGCACGTCTGCCAGAACACCACCCACCAGGTACGCGGTACATACTCGTGCAACTCGGCCAACGTTGTCTACCTCATACACTGCAGGAAAGGATGTCCCGAAGCATGGTACATTGGCGAGACCATTCAGACGCTGCGACAATGAATGAACGGACATCGCGCGACAATCACCAGGCAGGAATGTTCCCCAAGGCGGCCTTCAGGACGTGCGACAACGCAGAATCGCCAAGCAGAAACTTATAGCCAAGTTCTGCACACATGAGTGCGGCCTCAACCGGGACCTGGGATTCATGTCGCATTACCTTCCCCCCCCACCATCTGGCCTGCAAAATCCTACCAACTGTCCTGGTTTGACACAATTCACACCTCTTTAATCTGGGGTTACCCCATCTCTGGATCTGAAAAGATTTAATCACCTGCTAATGCTTGCATTCCAAGCATTGTCTGGCATCTTTGAATTTGTCTATATATATGTTTCTGGAACATACCTCTTCATTCACCTGAGGAAGGAGCAGCGCTCCGAAAGCTAGTGATATCGAAACAAACCTGTTGGACTTTAACCTGGTGTTGTAAGTTTTGTAAAGGCCCCGAAGAATCCAGCACGAGTTTTAAGGATACAAAATAATAAAGTTTATTTACTATAACAATATATACATAGTAGTAGCAGTAACCTCCCTTGCTACCTTCTCCTTCCTCTTGGTTCCTGGACTGGCCAGCTTATTTATAGTAGGAGTTTCTCCGCCCCCCTCATTGGGGAAGTTCATACTCCCATAGGATTGTGGGATAATCATTAGTCCCCAGCCAATCGTCAGTAGGCAGGTTATAACATCCCTCCCCCCCAAAGTCCAAGGAATCCACCGTAGGCCCTGGCGAAGGAAGGCGTCGAACTCGTTTGGCCGCAGGCCGGACGCCATTTGCACGCGGCGCTGGATCAGGCGGCGTATAACGAGACGGAGACCGGCGCTTCCGTGATGAACGGCGCGGTTGTACATCCACGGCCTGTGGACCCGAGGATTCCTCCTCTGATTCATCCTGTGTCTCCATCTCGGAGTCAGAGTCTGCTGCCTCCGTCATGTCAGCATCTCTGTCCCCATTCGGTCCCGTCATGACCTGCGCAGGCTTTGAGTGAGGCACCAGTGGAAGATTTGGAGGACTACCTTCCCTTGTTTCTGGTCTTTGCCGCTGTTGAACTGAGCTCCGGGGGCGGGGAATCTTTTGCGGGGATGATCTCCTGGACCGGACATGGTCTACATGTTTTCGCTGGAGACGACCCTGGGCTTGCACTTGGTACGATATAGGGCCCGTTTGGCGAAAGATTACCCCAGGAACCCATTGGGCACCACCAGCAAAATTCCGCACGAATACTGGGTCACCGGGCGCAAACTGCCGAATCGGACGATGCTGAGACAATCCCGGTCCCTGCCGTTCTTGTGTGCGGCGTACTTTTGCGCCAATGTCCGGGAAGACCATACTAAGGCGGGTGCGAAGTCTCCGGCCCATTAGGAGTTCTGCGGGAGCTACCCCAATCACTGTATGGGGGGTGGTCCTGTACGTAAACAAAAACCGAGCCAGTCTCGTGTCCATTGATCCGGAAAACTGCTTCTTTAGGCCTCTTTTGAATGTTTGCACTGCACGCTCTGCCAACCCATTTGAAGCCGGGTGGTAAGGGGCAGTGCGGATATGGCGGATGCCGTTCATCTTTGTAAACCTAGCAAACTCCTCACTCGTGAATGGAGTGCCATTATCCGTGACCAGCACCTCGGGGAGGCCATGCGTGCTAAATGATAAACGCATTTTTTCAATTGTTGCGCAGGATGTTGTCCCCTGCACCTTATGCACCTCCAGCCATTTGGACTGGGCGTCAATTAGTAGGAGGAACATGGATCCCTGAAAAGGGCCTGCGAAATCTGCATGTAAGCGTGCCCAAGGCCGCCCTGGCCATTCCCAGTGATGTAGGGGCGCGGCCGGCGGAAGCTTCTGATGCTCCTGGCAAATGGAGCAGTTTTGGGCCACCTTCTCAATGTCGGTGTCGAGGCCTGGCCACCAGACATAACTCCGGGCCAACATTTTCATCTTGGTCACGCCCGGATGCCCATTGTGCAAGTCTGATAATATCAGCTCCTGGCCTTTTTCCGGGACAACCACACGCGTCCCCCACAAAAGGATGCCGTCTTCCACGCTGAACTCTGACAGCTTGGAGGAAAATGCCCGTAACTCGCCTGGGAGCTGTCTATGCTGCCAACCATACAGGACTATGTGCCGAACCTTTGACAGGACTGGCTCCGTCTGGGTCCACTCACGGATCTGTGATGCCGTGACAGGCAAGGTGTCCATAAAATTTAGGGTTGCGACCACCTCACCGGTCATGGGGGTCGACATGGGGCCGGTCGATAAAGGCAATCGGCTCAGTGCGTCGGCATTTGCTATCTGCGTACCTGGTTTGTGCTCCAGAGAATACTCATATGCAGCAAGCAACAAAGCCCAGCGCTGGATCCGTGCAGAAGCAATGGGCGGTATCGGCTTATCCTCTCTGAAGAGTCCCAGCAGGGGCTTATGATCATTCACGATAGTGAAATGGCGGCCGTACACATACTGGTGGAAGCGTTTCACCGCGAAAACCACTGCCAGGCCCTCCTTCTCGATCTGCGCGTACTTCTTCTCCGCTGCAGTCAATGTGCGGGAGGCGAAAGCTATCGGTCGCTCGGCCCCGTTCTCCATCTTGTGGGACAGGACAGCCCCAATACCATACGGGGATGCATCACATGTGACGAGCAAAGGCTTTCCCGGATCATAGTGGGTTAGTAACCCAGACGACGACAATTGTTGCTTTACCCGCCGGAAAGCGGTTTCTTGCGGCTCACCCCAAACCCAGGTGTGATTTTTCTTTAGCAGCAGGTGTAAGGGGGCCAGCGTAGTTGCCAGATTGGGGAGGAACTTCCCGTAATAGTTTACGAGACCGAGAAAAGAACGAAGATGCGAAGTGTCAGTCGGGGTGGGGGCATGTTGAATTGCACGCACCTTCTCTGCGACGGGGTGCAGACCCCCGCGGTCCACCCGATAACCTAGGTAGACTACTTCTTTTGCCTGAAATACGCACTTTGTGTGACGTAAAGGGACTCCAGCCTCCGAAAGGCGTTTAAGGACAGCCTCCAGATTTTCCAAATGCTCTTGCTCCGACGTCCCTGTAATCAACACGTCATCTAGGTAGACAGCCACACGTGGTAAACCTCTCAAAATGCCCTCCATAACACGTTGAAAAATTGCGCAGGCAGAGGATACTCCAAAGGGCAACCGTGTATATTCATACAGGCCCCGGTGTGTGTTAATTGTTACATATGGTCGGGAGGCAGGGTCCAGCTCCAACTGCAGGTAGGCGTGACTCATATCTAATTTTGTGAATGAGAGTCCGCCTGCAAGTTTCGCGTAGAGATCCTCTATGCGAGGCATTGGGTATCGGTCGAGTCGGGAAACTGTATTCACTGTAAGTTTATAGTCGCCACACAAGCGAACTGTGGCATCTGGCTTCATTACTGGCACAATTGGTGCTGCCCAGTCAGCAAAACGGACAGGCCTGATAATACCCAAACTCTCCAAACGAGTGAGCTCCCCTTCTACCTTCTCGAGCAAAGCGTAAGGCACTGGGCGCGCCCGGAAATAGCGCGGTGTGGCTCCTGGTTCAACTTGGATACGGGCTACGGCCCCTTTTATTTTCCCCAGACCAGGCTGGAATACCTCTGGGTATCGTCCTAGCACCTCAGTCAACCCTCCAGAAACTGTTTGGAGGATGTGCTGCCATTGCAACCGCAAATGGCGCAACCAGTCCCGACCCAACAGGCTGGGCCCATGGCCACGCACTACGATAAGTGGGAAACGCCCCTCCTGGCGTCCATAGACAACAGGGGTCATTGTAGTTCCTGCAATTTCCAGTGGTTCCCCCGTGTAGGTGGCCAACCTGGCCTGTGAGTCAGTTAGTGTAAGGGTCTGTATACCCTGCTTGATGCGGTCGAATGTCCTCTGGGCGATCACGGAGACCGCTGCGCCAGTATCCAACTCCATCTCCAGCGGGTGGCCATTGACCCGTACTGTCACCTTAATGGGGGCCACACGGGGAGCTGCCACACAATGCAGCTGCAGGCAGTCGTCCTCCGTCTCCACGTCCTCAGGAGTGGTCGCCGCAGGTTCATCCACATGGAAGGTACGGCCTCTGGGCTGGTCCCAGTTACGGCCCCTGGGCTGGTCCCAGTTTCGGTCGGAACGACGGCGTCTCTGGCGTCCCCAGGACCGCCGTCCGCGACGGGGTCGGCGCCTACAAGTCTGACACGGACATGGCTCCTCATTCATTGGCTCTGGAGAAGGCTCCCTTCGGGGAGGAATGTCCGATGGCCACTGGCGTCGGTCTGGTCGTTGCCTCGCCCAAGGTACCGCAGGAGTGTGGGGGGACGTTTTTGGGCGGAAAGGGTTTCGCCCCAAGGCATGCACTTCCATTCCCTGTAGCTCCTGTACTCCTCGCTCTGCGCTCTCTCGGGACAAGACTATTTGTATTGCCTGTTGAAAAGTCAATGTTGGCTCCGCTAACAACTTTCTCTGGGTGGCCGCATTGTTAATACCGCAAACCAAACGGTCGCGTAACATTTCTGACAAGGTCTCACCATAGTCACAGTATTCCGCAATCCTGCGTAGCCTGGATAAAAAATCGGCAAGGGATTCTCCAGGGGTCCTCTCAGCGGTATTAAACCGGTAACGCTGGACTATCGTGGACGGGGTTGGGTTAAAGTGTTGCCCCACTATATTCACAAGTTCGTCAAACGTTTTGGTGTCCGGCGCAGCTGGGTACGTAAGGCTCCTAATCACCCCAAACGTATGCGGCCCGCAGGCGGTGAGCAATATGACCACCTGGCGCTCGTTTTCAGTGATATTGTTTGCCCGGAAATAGTAACGCATCCGTTGCGTGTACTGGTTCCAGCTTTCCAGCGCAGCATCAAAAACATCCAAACGTCCGTACAGAGGCATGGTATAATAGAAAACAACTTCCAACCTGTATCCAACAAAAATCCAGGGAGGTGGCTTCAGCAGTGTAGACAGCTATTCACTTTTACCTTCGTCGCCAGTTTTGTAAAGGCCCCGAAGAATCCAGCACGAGTTTTAAGGATACAAAATAATAAAGTTTATTTACTATAACAATATATACATAGTAGTAGCAGTAACTTCCCTTGCTACCTTCTCCTTCCTCTTGGTTCCTGGACTGGCCAGCTTATTTATAGTAGGAGTTTCTCCGCCCCCCTCATTGGGGAAGTTCATACTCCCATAGGATTGTGGGATAATCATTAGTCCACAGCCAATCGTTAGTAGGCAGGTTATAACAGTAAGGCTTCTTACTGTGTTCACCACAGTCCAACGCCGGCATCTCCACATCACGGGTGAGCTAGGACTCGGGGATGGCACTGGCTAACCCTGTTAATTGTGAACACTGAGTGAGCATCCAATACTTTGATCAGTTCACTACCTCTTGTACAAAACCAAATGCTCTCCTGTGGATAGGCTAGGATTGCTCCCAAAAGTTTTAACACAGCACTAACCCCAGGATACTCCATTCATCCCTTGTCATCATGTAAGAAGATTCATAAACCACAATTTCACATCCCCAAAATCTAGAGAGAGCAGTAGATTTACCAGGATGCTCCAAAGTCTGGGTCCTGATGACACCAGTAATAGTAAATCCTTGCCACTGTGAGATGGCATTCAGGGCGAGGGGTATTAATAATCGTTAGATCTAGTGACCAGTTATATTCTGTGCTTAAATTGTTGTCTGTAAGTAGCAGTATTTCTACCACACTTGCAATTAAATTATGGTGGTGCAATGGCTAGAGGTCCAAGGAAATTCAGGACCTTTGACTTTGTGGCAAGATGGGCTCAGTGCTCAAACCAGATAAGACAGTCAGATTGTGTTAGGACTAAAAGTTAATGGTTAACAGAGCTTTCCATTTGGATTGTTCCCCAATGCCCCGTATAGAGGACCCATATGCAAAACTGGCCGGTTGACACTCATTTACCAAGCTCAATATGAGCCATGCGTATTTGCAGTTAGAATTGGATCCTGCCTCCCGAAAATACATCACTGTAAACACACATAGAGGCCTGTACGAATATACCAGTCTACTCTTTGGAGTGCCGTCGGCCTGTGCCATATTCTAGAAGGTGATGGAAGACATTCTGTGCGAGTAGCTGTATTTCTGGATGACATGTTGGTCATGGAGGCGACCGAACAGGAACATCTAAATAACTTGGACAAAGTGCTCCGTCGATTCTCGGAAGGGCATTCGCCTGTGGAAAGCAAAGTGTGTTTTTTACTCAAGAGTCGTGTACCTGGGCTACCAGGTGGATCGTGGTAAACAGAACCAGGGGCGGGATTTTCTGACCCCCCCACTGGGTCAGAGAATCCCCGGGGGGCGGCGTGAATCCTGCCCCGCCACGCCGGCTGCCGTATTCTCCGGCGCCGGTTTTCAGGCGGGGGCGGGGATCACGCCACGCCGGTTGGGGGCCGTTGGCAGCGGCCCCCCGGCAATTCTCTGGGCTCCGGTGGACCGAGCGGCCATCAGTATCTGGCCAGTCCCGCCGGCGTGGATTGGACATGGTCCCACACGGCAGGACCTGGCAGGTAAATTGGCTTGTGCGGTCCTCGGGGGGGGGGGGGGGGGGGCGCGGGGGGATCCGACCCTGGGGCGGGCCCCCACGGTGGCCTGGCCCGCGATTGGGGCTCACCGATCTGCGGACGGGCCTGTGCCGTGGGGGCACTTCTTCCTTGTGCACCGGCCCCTGTCGGGCTCCGCTATGGCTGGCGCGGAGAAGACCCCCTCCTGTGCATGCGCCAGAATACGCCGGCCGGTCTGCGCATGTGCTGAACCACGCCGGCAGTTCTGCGCATGCGCCAACTCGCGCAGTCCCTTCGGCGCCGGCTGATGTGGCGCCAACCCCTCCGGCGCCGGCCTAGCCCCCAGAAGTGCAGAGAATTCCGCACCTTCCGTCGGCCCGACGCCGGAGTGGTCTGCTCCGTTTTTCACACTGGCGTCGGGCCATCGCGCCGATTCGGGAGAATCCCGCCTCAGGAGTGGGTGTGGAGGAAAAAACAGGAAGAAACTAAGTAAAGAAACAATTCACTTCTTCCAACTTGTTAAAACATTATGATCTGCAAAACTACTAATTGTCACGTGTGACGCGTCTCCTTATGACATTGGCGCCGTTTTATCACACCGATTGGAAGATGGCAGAGATAGGTCGATCAATTCCGCCTCCCCGACACTGGCCATAGCCAGGCGCCATTATGCACACATGGGCTGTTTAGCACAGGGCTAAATCGCTGGCTTTGAAAGCAGACCGAGGCAGGCCAGCAGCACAGTTCGATTCCCGTATCAGCCTCCCGGAACAGGCGCTGGAATGTGGCGACTAGGGGCTTTTCACAGTAACTTCATTTGAAGCCTACTTGTGACAATAAGTGATTTTCATTTCATTTCAAGAAAGCAGGTCTGGCAGTTGCCTTCATTGTGAAGAAATTCCATCAATATGTGTACAGTTGGCGTTTCACTGATCATCACAGACCACAAGCCACTGCTCGGTCTTTTCAAAGAAGACAGGACAATTCCGCCCATCTCCTCTGCCAGGATCCAATGTTGAGCCTCCTGCTGACCACCTATGAGTAATCATTTGAGCATCGTCCCAGCACTCAGATCGCAAATGCGGATGCAGTGAGCCAACTGCCCTTGCTGTGAGCCCTCCTTCTCCAAGGCAGACGAGATAGTGGCCATGCTCAACTTTATGGATTAATTGCCTGCTATGCATCCCAAATCCGTGAGTGGGTTCAGTTGGACCCAGAGTTCTTTTGAATGTTGGACATATGGGGGTCAACATAGGCAGTTTCCAGGTGAGCATTCTCGACAAAGATGTCTCAGTTTAGCGTGGATGACGGCATCCTGCTGTGGGGTACTTGCGTCATCATCCCGGAAAAGAGCCAGGACCTGGGGCGGGATTCTCCGACCCCCCGCCTGGTCGGAGAATCGCCGGGGGCTGCCGTGAATCCCGCCCCCGCCGTGTCCCGAAGTCTCCGCCACCAGAGATTCGGCGGGAGCGGGAATCGCACCGGGCCCACCCCCACCGATTCTCCGGCACGCGATGGGCCGAAGTCACGCTGCTGGAATGCCTGTCCCGCCAGCGTGGATTAAACCACCTTTTGAACGGCAGGACAAGGTGGCGCGGGCGGGCACCGGGGTCCTGGGTGGGGTGTGGGGTGATCGGGCCCTGGGGGGTGCCCCCACGGTGGCCTGGCCCACGATCGAGGCCCACCAATCCGCGGGCGAGCCTGTGCCGTAGGGACACTCTTTTTCTTCTGCCTTCGCCATGGTCTTCACTATGGCAGAGGCGGAAGAGACACCCTCCCCTACGCATGCGCGGGATGAAGTCAGCAGCCGCTGACGCTCCCGCGCATGCGTGGACCTGCGTTGCCTGGCGAAGACCTTTTGGCCCCGGCTGGCGTGGCGCCAGAGGCCTTTCCCGCCAGCCGGTGGAGCGAAAACTGCTCCGGCGCGGGCCTAGCCCCTCAAGGTGAGGGCTTGGCCCCTAAAGGTGCGGAGACTTCCCACCACTCCATCACGCCGGGACCCCCCGCCCCGCCGGGTAGGGGAGAATCCCACCCCTGATCTTGAGGGATCCGCATAATGGACACCCAGGGGTGTCAAAAATGATAATGCTACAATGTAGCTACGTTTGGTGGCCAGGCCTGGATGCTGACATAGAGATATGGCCCAGCAGTGCGGCATATGCCAGGAGCATCAGAAGCTTCCAACAGCCCTACCCGTACCCCTTTATCCTTGGGAACTGCCAGGCAACTGTGGGCGTGGTTACACGCCGACTTTGTCAAACCGCTTCAAGGCCGATGTTCCTACTCGTGATAGATGCCCCCTCTAAGTGGTTGGACATTCATAGGATGTTGGCGACCACGTCCAGGACGACGATCGAAAAGCTGGGTTTGTCCTTCTGTACACACGGCATCCCAGAAGCGTCAGTTACCGGACAATGCAATACCTTTCACAAGTAAAGAGTTCTCGGGATTCTTGAAGGCTAACAGGGTGTAGCACATCCGTATGGCTCCATATCACCCGGCTTCAAATGGGACGAAGGAAAGAGTGGTACAAACGTTCAAATGTGGACTGAAAAATCAGTCTCTGGGGTCGATGGACTCGAGGCTGGCCAGGTTTCTGTTCTGATACTGAGTGACTCCACACGCCACGGCCGCGGTCGCTCTGGCTGAATTGCTGATGGGCCGGAGGCTTCAAACCCGTCCTGGTATGGTTTTCTCTGATATAGGTGGGAATGTGCCGCAGTCCCGTTCGATGAAAAACACCCAGACCCTTTGTACTAGGTGAAGGCGCCCAGTGGATCTCCAGGACATTGTCCGCCAGACAGGGCCGGTATCTTATCGAGTGCAGGCAGAAGGTCACATCATGCAAAAGCATCTTGATCACATTTGGCCTCGATCACCAGTTCTTCGTAAATTTCCTCAGGGGAGGAAAGTTTGTGGCAAACCCAATCTGATGGCTGAAGAGGCCAGGGCCTTGCCCCATGGGGGTCAAGATGCCGAAATGAGAGAGGTTGGAGACACAGATTCAGACATGGAAACACAGGCATCGGGGGTCTCCGATGGGGGCAGAGCATCAAACTGTGCATCCACCATGGCATTCCAATCAGAAGCGGTGCTCGCCATCCAGATATACACTGCCAGATCCTGCACCACGAGTGCAAGAAACACAGCCAGATGTGACGGGAATCCGGCCCTCTCCTACTCCGCAGCCATAGGAGGAATCTTCGGACCTTCGGGGGGTGGGGGGGGGAGGATTGTGAGAACCAGCATTCGACCTACGGGGTTGGAGTAATCAGTCTGCCCCTGAGTCTTGCCAAATATGAGCTCCTCCGCTATGGGGGCGGGGAGCCCTAAATCATTCATGGTTAAGTTCTGTATTAAGTCGGCCAGGGATGGTACCGATTGGCGACTGATGTACATTGTAAATACTAGTGTGTTGTAATAAACCAAGTTTTATTTAATCTTCTCAGTTCGGACTAATTTGTGGTCAATAAAAGTCACCTTCATCTGTATTTTACTGGGAATTACTAGCAGCGGTGGTAGATTTGGGGGGAGATTGCTGGTTTTGTGTGTGTGTGTGTGTGTGGCGGGCGGGGGGGGGGGGGGGGGGGGGGGGCTGCGGGGGGAAGCAATGTTGGACGAGCAAGATGAGCCAGCTGGGATATCAGCCAAGGTGCTGAGATTAGTCTGTATAAGAGTCAATTAGAAAAAGGAGGGTGTGTGGACTGGCAACTGCCCATCTTTTAAATGTGAATTCAGGAGGAAAATTATTACTCCTCCTGCTGACTCCACACTTAGCTCAGTAGAAATGTTTAATTTATGCTCTGTGTAGCTGAGGAAACTGATAAGCATGTACACATATGCTGCATTCAGCTGCAATCCAACTTTACAAAGGCAATAGGCCCAATATAATTTTCAGGCCAGGGCCCTATGATCCTCCATTAACTATATGGCACTCTTGTGATGTGGACCGAGTATATATATGCCATGTGGTCCATTGTAACATCAGTGTTGCCCCCCAAAAAATAACCATTGAGATTCTAGACAAAAATATGCATCCAACTCCCTTTTAAAGTGACTCACATTAACAGCTTCATTGATTTCAAACAGCAGCTCCCAATGTGAAATAGTTATACCTGACTGTCCATTCAGATTTTGGATGTAATTTTCCACTTCTGACGTGCGGTGGCGGTTGGGAAAGGTGCTGCGGAACCCACTGGCTGTCGTGTTGAGTTGCTGTGCCAAATTGTCCACTTTTCAGCTCATTATATATGCATAAATGTGAAGCATTTCTATTATCATGGCAGGGCAGGCTGTGATTCGTCCGCCAGTGTAACCTCATTGTCTCTTATTTCCAGGCGTCATATTTAAAATACATCCACGTGGACATCACTCTCTGCAGCCCAGGACGTGTACTACTGACCAGCAGTCATTCCCATTTGGTGCACCTTTTACTGACCTCCGTGTAATGGCCGTCAGCCTTGAGTATGGGTGCACAAAACCCACCAAATATTGAAGCTCTTATGCGCTCCTGGTGGCCTGCAGTGTAATCTCATGTTTGCATGTACATCTAAAGATCACCCGAATGGTAATTCCCAAGTTTTCCACCTGTGTGATGCAGAGCTATGATCTCACTAACACATGTTGAGCCTTACGATTCCTGCTAGAGAGATGAAACAATGTAAGATCAGAGGTGTGTGTGGAAAGGCCACAATGCTGGTCTTTGACCTGGGAGAATGCTGCACTGGGTCAGAAGGTGTGGCTCACATCTCTTGACATCAACCGTGTTCCAACTCTCAGATGGTCAGTCGATGGTTATGTATGAGTTTCGAAGGAGATTGTTATCGACTTCAGGAAGTGTAGAGGAGAACATGCCCCTCTCTACATCAATGGGAATGAAGTAGAAAGGGTCGAGAGCTTCAAGTTTTTAGGTTGCCAGATTACCAACAACCTGTCCTGGTCCCCCCATGCCGACACTATAGTTAAGAAAGCCCACCAACGACTCTAATTTCTCAAAAGACTAAGGAAATTTGGCATGTCAGCTACGACTCTCACCAACTTTTACAGATGCACCATAGAAAGCATTCTTTCTGGTTGTATCACAGCTTGGTATGGATCCTGCTCTGCCCAAGACCGCAGGAAACTACAAAAGGTCGTGAATGTAGCCCAGTCCATCACGCAAACCTGCTTCCCATCCATTGACTCTATCTATAATTCCCACTGCCTCTGAAAGGAAACCAGCATAATTAAGGACCCCACGCACCCCGGACATATTCTCTTCTACCTTCTTCCGTCAGGAAAAGGATACCAAAGTTTGAGGTCACGTACCAACCGACTCAAGAACAGCTTCTTCCCTACTGCCATCAGACTTTTGAATGGACCTAAGTTGATCTTTCCTCTACACCCTAGTTATGACTGTAACATTACATTCTGTAGTCTCTCCTTCCTTCACTGTGTACGGTATACATGGTCTGTATAGTATGCAAGGAACAATACTTTTCACTGTATACTAATACATGTGACAATAATAAATCAAATCAAAGGTATTAGTGTGCGTCATTGCCAGGTGGATATGTCAGATGGGTCGAAAGAAAATGTGCAGGCCTCAAATGTGATCAGAGCGAAACTCCAATATACCTGATGGGTTCTCTTCATTATCAAATATTGGAGTATTTAATGTCTACCTGGAGTGTTGCAAATTCGGGTCCACAGATACTGTGTGGGAATTTGTAGAATCATAGAATCCCTACAGTGCAGAACGAGGTCATTCGACCCACCAAGTCTGCACCAACCCCCTGAAAGAGCAACCCCTCTAGGCCCACTCCCCTGCCCGATGCCCGTAACCCCACATAACCTGATCATCCCCGGACACTAAGGGGCAATCCACCTAACCTGCACACTCTGGATTGTAGGAGGGAACCGGAGCATCTGGAGGAAACCCACGCAGACACGGGGAGAAAGTGCAAACTCTACACAGAGAGTCACCCGAGGCCGGAATTGAACCCGGGTCCCTGGAGCTGTGAGGCAGCAGTGCTAACCACTGTGCTACCGTGCCACCTCACGGAGACTTTAACCAAAGGCATTGTCATGACAGAGATCAGAATATGCTGTTGTTAAAGCTTTCACTGTCTACTAAAAGATGAGCTTAAGTGCAGACTGGCATCCATGACTGAGAGTTACAGATGACTGTATCATTAAGATAGATTTCATGCTGGAATCTCAGAATGATGATGAGGCCTGCACACTTGCCTTGCATGACCAATTGCCTGTGCAGAGTTAACACAGCTTCTACTTCAGGCATCAATGACCCTTGAAGCTATGTGGCACCTGTGAGTGACTCAGGGCGTATGAGTCATGGAAGCTTCTTGGGTATCTTGCACATACCTGCATAATTTGCAGCTTGTGGTTGCAGACCACTGCACGTTGAGAGAGTGGGTCCCCTTCCTGTTGATGAATTGTAGTGGCTGCTGCCAGGGAGCTCTGAAAGTCACATGTGTGCAGCCGATGGCATGCTGCACCTGTGGGAGTCTGGAGATCGCTGCAAATCTCACTGCTTTGGCAGCCTGGCTGGATCAATTCAGGGAGAGCTGGATGTAATTGTGGGCCTTGCTAAGTAGGGTGTCGGTAACCTCTTGGGTGCATTTATGAGCAGATGCTTGAGATAGTCCACAGAGATCCCCAATGGAGGTCCGGGGTGAGCCACTCGCAAAAAGGTTTGGGCGGTGAACACACTTTGAGAGTCACTGGCAATAGATGGCCTCCCAGTCCCGATGATGTCAGCTCCTCCCAGAGAGTGTGGCAGATGTGAGTCACCCAATCCTTATACATGCAAAGGCATCTGTGACACTGTCTCTCCTCATTCATTTGTAGATATGAGAAGCATATTCAGTCCACCCTTTGCCATGCCAAATACCTCTGTTGAAAGGATCTTTCAACCTCAGCTCCAGGGTCCTGAGGGTGCCTCAATCTCACTGGCCTCGAAAAAGGACAAAGACTCGACAGATTGTGGATCATATAGACCCATCTCTCTCTTAAACACTGGTGCAAAAGTCCTTGCGAAAGCTCTGGCGAGGCGCCTGGAGAGCTGCCTGCGAGAAGTGATCACAGAAGATCAGACTGGGTTTGTCAAGGGAAGGCAGCTAACAGTGAACATCAGGTGCCTGCTGAATGCAATAATGACCCATCCGGGGAGAGAACACCAGAGGTGATTGTATTCCTGGACGTTGAAAAAACCTTTGATCGAGTAGAATGGAGGTAACTCATGGAGATGCTTGAACGCTTTGGTTTGGGAGTTGGGTTCACCGTGTGGGTGAAGCTCCTGTACAGTGCTCCTACGACGAGCAAATGGATGAATGTCACCAGTTCCAAGTACTTTCTGCTGCACAGAGAAATGAGGCAGGAGTGCCCATTATCCCTGCTCCTGTTTGCAATGGCAATCGAGCCACTGGCCATCACCCTTAGATTGGCGGAGTGATGGATAGGCAATCGGAAAGGGGGCAGGAAGCACAGAGTTTCACTCGATGCAGATGATCTACTCTTCTACGTATCAAACCTCCTGGCCAGCATGTGAAAGATAACAGGACTCCTTTGGGAGTTTGGTGCCTTCTCAGGTTACAATCTCAACCTGGGGAAGGGCAAAATATTCAGGGTTAAACTCCAAGAGGGAGGAGGGGAGCTGAAAGACCTGGCAAACCAGGTTTAGCTACCTGGGGATACAAGTCGGCCACAACTGGATGAAGCTGCACAAGTGGAACCTCTCCAGCCTGGTGGAGGAGGCGAAGAGGGACCTGCAAAGATGGGACTCACTCCCTCTTTCTCGCTAGCGGGAAGGGTACAGACGGTCAAAAGGAATGTGCTGCCTAGATTTCTCTTCATATTCAGATCACTCCTGATCTTCATCCCCAAATCCTCCTTCACCAGGGTTGACAAGCTAATCATGGTCTTAGTTTGGGCAGGGGTGGGGGAGTGATGACCCCCCCCCCCCCCCCCCCATCCCCCAAACAAGAGGGTGACACATGGGAGGTCTGGCCCTACCGAACCTCCTATTCTGCCACTGGGCGGTGTAGTGATCTTTACATGGGTATGTACAGAAGGGGTTGATGGAAAGATCACTAGGGGGCAGCACTGGCGGGTATAAAAGGAGAAGCAAGCAGCCCTCCTGTCTCTTTGGCTGATTAGACTGTGAGGAGAGCAGAAGCAGAGATTTTGCTCAGGGCTGCTAGTGTGGTCAGGCCTAGTTGGTGTATGTTAAAGTTGTAACCTTTCTACTAGTATAGTTCTTAAAGTAAGAACTCACGCAGTTGTTAAGTTCTGTTACTCAATAAACCTTACATAAACTTCTGGATGACTTCGAGCCTTCTTCCGGAAGCCTCTGCTGTAACTGGTTTGAGTAGCACATGTTACGTACCACACAGGTAACAAAACATGGTACCAGGTTGGCTTTAATCGAACAGTACTAGATAGATTAGGTTAGAGACAAGAAAGGAAACAAAAAGTAAAGGACCGACCGCTCGACAGTGGAAGACTTCGCAGCATTTGGATCCCAGACAACCAACCGATGCGATGGAACACACGCCAGTTCCTCGGCCGCTGAAAACTACCGGTAATTTAAATAGTAACTGGAAAATGTTTAAACAGCAGCTTCAAATATACATGGCAGCTAATGACTTAAACGCAGCCTCCAATGGGAGAAAGATTGGGCTATTAGTAGCAATGGCAGGCCAGCAAGCTGTAGACATTTATAACTCTTTCACTTGTGGTGACAATGAAGACAAAACTACCTTTCAAGCGATAATTGCAAAATTTGACGAACACTGTAAAACACAGTCCAATGAAATCATGGAAAGATTTAACCTACGTAACAGGTTCCAAAAAAACGGGGAGACAATCTCTAATTTTGTCACAGATCTCCGATTACTAGCACAAGGCTGTAACTATGCTGATGTGACAGATTCCATCATCAGAGACCAATTAATCTATGGCCTCTCTGATGAAAAGTTAAGGGAATCACTAATGCAGCAAAATTATCTAACTCTAAAAACCATCATAGCAAAGTGCAGACAGCAGGAACAAAAGAAACAGCAGTACCTAGAGTTTCTAGAGAAAAAAAACGTGGAGAAAATCCTCCACGAGGTGGAAGACGTTAAAATGGTGGCCTCTCCTCACAGGCATCCTCTTCCGGCCACCTGCTCCCATTCAAACATGTACGCGCATGCACTCAATCAAGAAGCTGCGCATTTGCAGTATGCAAAGTACAGAACCCAGCCAGAGGAGCGATTCGCGCATGCGCAATCGGTGCCTATGCATGACGTCACGAACGTCATGACGTGTTACCACTGTGGCAACGCCCACTTAAAAGGGAAATGTCCTGCACAAGGGAAAAGATGTTTAAAGTGCTCCAAAATGAATCCTTTCGCCTCCCAGTGTAAATCAACAGCAAAATATCACTCTCCAACACAAAGACATGGAAACTTCAAGGTTCGCACAGTGGATGCAATGGACAACCAAACACCTGAAAAAAAAATTCCCGACCACGAAGATTTCCACTCCTGGGAGGACACATACTACGTCGGAATAATACATTCGGCGGAGGAACCACACGAGCCAAACACGACTCCTCAATACGTGAATGCCATTGACTCCACCAGTGAATGGAGCGCCACGTGCAAGTGAACAGCTCCCCAATTACGTTCAAGCTCGACATGGGAGCGTCCGCGAACTTGATGACAAGCAAAGATCTCGCATCCATCCCAGGGACATACGAGATGATACCTGCTGCATGCAAGTTAAAAGACTACAATGGCAATCAGATCACCTCAAGGGGATCATGCCACCTACAAGTAGTCAATAAGAGGGACACGAAAGGACTATGCTTTGACATCGTGGACGATGAAAAACGTCGCTGTTAGGTGCTCAAGCCTGCAAGGATTTGCGGCTGGTACAAAGAATTTTCATGCACACGAACGATTCATCCCGACTGGATGATGCCATCCAGCTGCTTTTCAGAGAGTATCCTGATGTCTTTCGTGGCATGGATATGTTGCCCTACACATACAAAATACTGGTCAAAGAAGATGCAAAACCTCTCATTCACCCACCAAGGAGGGTACCAGCTCCCTTGCGGGACAGGCTAAAATCAGAACTCCTACGCCTACAATCTCAAGGTATCATATCAAAGGTCACAAAGCCGACTGACTGGGTCAGCTCGTTGGTGTGCGTCAAGAAGCCATCAGGTGACCTCAGAATCTGTTTAGATCCCAAAGATCTGAACAAAAACATTCGCAGGGAACACTACCCCATCCCCAAGCGAGAGGAGATAACAAGTGAAATGGCAAACGCTCGCATTTTCACCAAACTTGATGCCTCACAAGGCTTCTGGCAGGTGCAGCTCGATGCTTCCAGCCGACTGTTGTGTACGTTCAACACACCATTTGGACAATACTGCCATAATCGCATGCCTTTTGGGATCATCTCTGCATCCGAAATATTTCACAGAATTATGGAGCAGATGACAGAGGGCATTGAAGGCGTCAGAGTATATGTCGATGACATCATAATATGGTCAACGACAGAGGAAGACCACATTGCTCGATTAAGACAAGTCTTCAAAAGAATTCACCAATTTGGGTTGAAACTCAACCTATCCAAGTGCACCTTTGCATGCTCATCTCTGGCCTTCCTGGGTGACATGATATCAGAGCGCGAGTTGAAGCCGGATACTGAAAATATTGCGGCAATTCAGAACGTGCAGCGGCCACGTGACAAGAAAGCGGTGCTCTCTCTGCTCCTGCTCTCCTCACAGTCTAATCAGCCAAAGAGACAGGAGGGCTGCTTGCTTCCCATCAACCTTGATGGTTTCTTGGATTCATCAACTTCCTAGGCAAGTTCACACCGAACTTATCAGCATGGATGACAGCATTATGAAATGTGATAAGGAAGGACACGGAGTTTGCCTGGACTCCACACCACCAAGAAGAGTGGGTGGATCTAAAGCACCAATTGATGGCAGCTCCAACGCTGGCATTCTTCGACCCAACGAAACCCCCAAAGATCTCCACCGACGCCAGTCAACATGGAATTGGTGCGGTACTCCTCCAACAGGATGACCAATCCGACTGGGTCCCAGTTTCATACGCGTCTAGAGCGATGACCGCCACAGAGTGCAGGTATGCATAGATAGAGAAGGAGTGCCTGGAACTGATCATAGGCATAACAAAATTCCACCACTATGTGTATGGCCTTCCCATGCTCCTAGTGGAGACTGATCATAGACCACTGGTGAACATAATTGACAAGAATCTTAATGACATGACGCCATGCCTACAACGCATGATGGGGTATGACTTCACACTGGTCTACACTTCTGGGAAGGACCTAATCATACCTGACACCCTGTCCCAAGCCATTGACGCTGACAGTTCCCCTCCGGCATCCATTACCGATGTAGAGAGACACTCCTGGCATCAGACGAGAGGCTGCAGCAAATTCGTCTGGCTACACGAGAAGATGCAACCTTGCTCCAGGTCATGCACAACCTTCAGCATGGCTGGCCAAGAGGACGGTGCACACAGTTCCAAAACATCAAAACTGAACTGTCAGTGGTGGATGGCGTAATATTGCGAAATGACAGATCGTCATTCCACTGGTGCTCCGATCAGACATGCTCCGCAGGATTCATGAGGGGCATCTTGGAATTGCAAAAGAAGAGCACGGCAATCTGTGTACTGGCCTGGGATAAATGAGGACATAACAAACATGGTACTCACATGTGACACGTGTCAAAAACATCACCCGGTGCAAGGCAAGGAGCCACTCCAGCAGCATGAGATGGCTACGTCACCGTGGGACAAAGTTGGTATTGACTTGTTTCACTCCATGGGCCGAAGCTATGTTCTTATCATTGATTATTACTCCAACTTTCCGGAAGTAATGAAACTCCCGGATCTCACATCTGCAACAGTTATCAAAGCCTGCAAGGAAACCTTCTTGAGGCATGGCATCCCACAAACAGTCATGTCCGACAATGGTCCTTGCTTTGCAAGCTGGGAGTGGACGGAATTCTCCAAGAAATACAACTTTAAGCACGTGACATCGAGTCCACACTTTCCCCAATCCAACGGCAGGGTAGAGAAAGGTGTACACATTATTAAGCAACTCATAAGCAAGGTCACTGACTCAAATTCCAACATACACTTGGCTCTATTATCATATCGGTCATCACCATTGAGCTCAGGGCTATCACCGGCTCAAATGCTCTTCAATCGAGATGTGAGGACAACGCTACCAGTGTTACGCTTCAGCAATCCGGATCACTCGCAAGTGCTGGACAAGATGCGCCACCAACATCACACACAAAAGCAGCACTATGACCGACATGCAAAATTGCTGCATCCGTTAGTGATCAATCACATGGTTCGCCTGCGACACCCTGGTGGAGGATGGTCCAACACGGCAATGGTGCTACGACGAGTCTCGCCATGATTGTACATTGTAAAGTCCAACGAGGGTGTGCTGTTCAGATACAATCGACGAGACCTGCTGAAGGTTCCACCTCATCAACCTGTCTTTCTGATGTTAGATCTGCAGGACGCTATCATACGACATCCCTGGACACCATCAGCCAGTGACCAGATGGACATTAAAACCTCAGGGTCTCCATGTCCACTTAGGAGATCGACCCGAATCAGACGAGCACCCAACCGTCTGAACTTGTGAACATTGAACTGATGCAATCATTGATTTCTGTAATGTATTTGTGCACGACACCAACTGTGTTTGTTCCATTTAGTTACAACACTGCAACTATGTAAAAAGAAAAATGAGAAAAAGGGGGATGTAGTGATCTTTACATGGGTATGTACAGAAGGGGTTGTTGGGAAATGGAAAGATCACTAGGGGGCAGCACTGGCGGGTATGAAAGGAGAAGCAAGCAGCCCTCCTGTCTCTTTGGCTGATTAGACTGTGAGGAGAGCAGAAGCAGCGATTTAGCTCAGGGCTGCTAGTGTGGCAGGCCTAGTTGTTGTATGTTAAAGTTGTAACCTTTCCACTAGTATAGTTCTTAAAGTAAGAACTCACGCAGTTGTTAAGTTCTATTACTCAATAAACCTTACATAAACTTCTGGACGACTTTGAGCCTTCTTCTGGAAGCCTCTGCTATAATTGGATTGAGTAGCACATGTTACCGACCACACAGGTAACAAAACAGGCGGTAAGTGCAGAGAGGGTGAGCGGGTGGCTGAGGATACTTTAGACGGACTGGGTCTGAATGGTAGAAGCCTCCTATATAGGGACGTCTCTCCGAGCGCTGGCCACCATTACCAGCCCTGCCACACACACACCCCAGGAGTCCGGTGTTGGTGGCCACCAGTTCAGTGGCCACTGGAACCAGTTCAGGTGCCACTTCAAGCTTGATGGTATGTCAATAGAGGCCCCCATCTACAACAGATATAGTTTCAGACTGGCGAAGATAGCCGCCACGTTTGAGATGTGGAGGGAGGACAGAGGGACATTGAGAGTAAAGGACATGTACACAGACGGTAGACTGGTGACCCTGGGGGAACTCTTGGAGAGATTGTACAACTTTCTCTGCAAGGCGACAAAAACGGTCCCCTAAAGACCCGGAGACACACTTTTGGACACAATGGTGGTGCTAAGTCCCAGGGAGTGTCCATGACTCCTACATTCTGAGCTGTTCTCAGATCCCTAACAACTTTCAACATCTTCAGTGGCTGCAGGGTTGGCTCCTCGGGACAAGTGCTATCCACTCAGGAAGTGGCTGATGATATCTGTGCGGAAGCCACAGAGTGCAGCTGAGAAAAAGTACAACGGGGCTCATGCTACATTCACACTTAGACTAGTTAACATTGTGTGCAAGTGATTAACCTCCGTGTCCATGCTGTGCAATGAAACCGTCTAACCCCGCCGTTACATCTTCGTGCACCCCATTCATTATCCACAGTGGAGGTGGAGGCAACCTGCGGAATGCCATGCCCTGTGTCTGTGATGATCTTGAGTTCAAGCACCCTCCGCCAGTCTGGGATCTCTCCGTTTTGTTGTCTGCCAGCTTGTCCTGCATGAAGACAGGTGAGGAAGTGTAAACAAGGTGTATACCTGGCTGGATGATAAGAATGCCTGACGTATGTGGATACTGAGTGGGACGATGGATGGGATACAGACAAGACATGCAGGGGAAATTATGATGTGTGTGTGTGTGGGAGTGAGTAGTGTTGTTCCTTGAGTGAGTGAGATCCCCGGGGATTTGTGATGTCTTTGTGACAGTAGCGCAGTGGTTAGCACTGTTGCTTCACAGCTCCAGGGTCCCAGGTTCGATTCCCGGCTTGGGTCACTGTCTGTGCAGAGTCTGCACGTTCTCCCCGTGTCTGCGTGCGTTTCCTCCGGGTGCTCCGGTTTCCTCCCACAGTCCAAAGATGTGCACGTTGTAGTGATCTGCATATCTGTATGTATATGAAAGGTTAAAATACAGAATTAACAGCTCGGTAATCGCTAGATGACAGCACTAGAGATGGGTATAAAAGACAGAGTCAAGCCGAGTTCCCGCTTCTTCATGTGTGCCGTGACTAGTAACCAGAGGTAGAGAGAGATAGCTCACAGTGCAGGTGTTATTAATCATAGTTAATGTATATTTAACCTTGTTTGTTTAATCTCTAGTTTAGTTGTTGAAGAGAGAAGAAACTCACAGTTTATTTGTTAATGTTACTCAATAAACAATTTGCTTTAATTAGAGACTTTGAGTGTTAATGAACATCGAGTACAGGATCATCTTGGTAAGAAGCAAATGAGTAACACATAATACACAAGGTAATAAAACACACGTTAGGTGGATTAGCCATGCTAAATTTCCCTTAGCATTCAAAAAAGTTAGATTGGGTTACGGGGATAGAGTGGAGGTGTGAGCTGAGCACTCTTTCCAAGGGCCGGTGCATGCTCGATGGGCCGAATGGCATCCTTCTGCACTATAAATTCTATGATCCTATGAGTTGAGAGTGACGAGAAGAGCGATTTACCCTGGCGGAACCGACGAGATCATTCATCCTCTTTTGGTACTGGATGGCTGTCCTCTTTTGGAGGAGATTGGTGCTGACCACCACTGCCACCGACTTCCATTCTGAATTGGTGTCCTTGCTTGGTGGTCTTCAGCCAGAGCGTGCGTAGAGGACGTCGGTATGGGCCTCCACTGCATCCAGCAGATGCTCGAGGGAGGCATCACAGAATTTAGGGGCGACATTCTTCTTGGCTTTGGCAGCCATCAGTGCACACTACAGCTCTGTGCAAGGGCAGCCTTTAAACATGGTGCTCGGACTAATAAAGGTCTTTCCACAGCCTTACTGCAATGTTGGCCTAGGACGATTAGGGTGCAGTGCCTCTTTCCTTACAACCTACTGCCTTTATATTAGCAAATAGAGCTGATGGACTGCACCATCAGTCTCCTGCAGATTCATGCCTTCACCTGGATTTCTTTGCTCTTCAATTCTGCCGGCAGCTTCTTAGTTCTCTCTCCCTACTGCCTTGAGAAAGGCCATTACCAAGCTTTGCAAATAATTATCCTCTTTAAATTTTACTCATACATAACTTTCTGTTCCCTCCACTGGTGCGCACCCCATACCCATCGAAATCAGCAATTCATAAATGAGCTGTCCTTTGAAAATTGTTGCAGAAAGCTCACTCCCACTTAAACCCATCGATCAGGTCTAACTCGTACCCATATCAGATAACCCAGGCCATCGAGTTTCTTTCAGGAGAATGCCTGGATACTGTTGCTCTTTTTAGCCTTAGTTTATTAGCTCTGATTATGTCACCTTTGCTCACGAGTCGCCAGGTA
Organism: Scyliorhinus torazame; assembly: GCF_047496885.1. Classification (NCBI taxonomy): domain Eukaryota; kingdom Metazoa; phylum Chordata; class Chondrichthyes; order Carcharhiniformes; family Scyliorhinidae; genus Scyliorhinus; species Scyliorhinus torazame. Next base: position 185,018,632 of record NC_092712.1, read on the forward strand.
TCTTTCTGATACCGCCACGTGGTTCAAGTTCAAGTTATGATTAATAAGTCAGCACACCACTTAGTAAGATTGAAATCAACGGTCATTTATTATATCCAACAAGTAATGTTTACAAAATAATCCTACTATCTATATAGAAACCTATCACTACTGGCCAATACCTAAGTTTAGGAAGAGCCCACCAGGTCAGGGAAACAAATGGCTTATCGAATTGGATCTGGCCCGCGGGATTCAAAAGGCTGATACAGGTCGATGGCTAGGAGTCTTTATCGGGTAGCGATCGCTGGATTCAAACTTACAGTTGCTGGTTGATGTTCTTGCGAAGGTCTCGAGCAGGCGAAGAAGGGAGAGAGAGAGAGATCTGAACTTGGCCCCTCACTTTATAGGGCCCAGGGTCTTCCCGCCTCTCGGGGCGGCCCTTGACCCTGAGTCCCAAGTGATTGGACTTGTTCCCAATCACTGGGTTCGATACGTCCAATTGCGAGGCGATTCCCCGATCGGGGGGTGGTCGTTCACCTGCCTTTGTTTCGGCCACTGCAGGCGCCGAATGTTGCAATTGTTCCCAGGGATAGCCGATTAAACTGCAGATGTCTGGGTTGATGGGCTGCTAATAGTCCTGAGTATAACTGCAGATTATCATAGAATTTACAGTGCAGAAGGAGGCCATTCGGCCCATCGAGTCTGCACCGGCTCTTGGAAAGAGCACCCTACCCAAGGTCAACATCGCCACCCTATCCCCATAACCCAGTAACCCCACCCAACACTAAGGGCAATTTTGGACACTAAGGGCAATTTATCATGGCCAATCCACCTAACCTGCACATCTTTGGACTGTGGGAGGAAACCGGAGCACCCGGAGGAAACCCACGCACACACGGGGAGGATGTGCAGACTCCGCACAGACAGTGACCCAAGCCGGAATCGAACCTGGGACCCTGGAGCTGTGAAGCAATTGTGCTATCCGCAAGGCTACCGTGCTGCCCACAAGATGTCTGGGTTGATGGGCTGTTAATAGTCCTGAGTATCGATCTGGGCCGACTTCCCCAGAGCCGAATATGATATTCTGCCTGCAGCTGTCCGTTTGTGTCCTGTTGCCTGCTTTTCCTATTAGCCTTTTCGGTTAGCCATTTTAAATCGGGTTTTGGCCAAATTAATAGGGAATCAACCATTTTAGGTGGCTACAATACTGTCATAATATACACCAGTATATCGTGATGCAGATACACACACACTGATGGTCACACAGCAAGACCAATCTTCACACACAACACCACAGCCAATCACCAGTTAGAGCACACTCACTAGAAAGACAGGGGGCATCAGAGTTCCCGCTCATTCAGGATACAGCCTCCTACAAGGACAGAGCTTACAGCTTACAGCACAGATCCTCACCATGTGTTGAGTGCATAGACTGGCTCGGACAGGCATAGGTCTTTAGTTTAATTTAACATCGTGTTAACCCACAGTGAAAGTATGTTCAACAGTTTCTAACTTAAAATAGTGCAACACTATTTTATTAAGTGTTGGTGGCCTGTATGTGGTCCACAGATCCAGAGCACCCAACACATCAGATACAATGAAGGAACTGAGTCAGCATTGAAGTTTCCAATACTAGAAACATTTGGAGAATTTAAGTTGAAATATTTCCTCACCCTGAAAAGTCCTGAATAACAGAGAGGATCCCTTAAAAAAGAAATGATGATATTCTGTAGCACTGTATGTACTTAACCTAAAAGATAATATCAAAATTCTTTGCATTCATTGTATGACTACTATTGGTAGGAGTAAACAGAAGATGAACCCAAAAAATGTTAACCCTTAGGGTGCTGGCAGGTTCAGGGGCACTCCTGTCTCTCGAGTCCGATGTTTTTTTTACCCATAAATTTCAACATTAAAAAAAGCACATCGGCCTGGAATTAACAGCCAGTGGTGAAGGAACATTGCTTGCCATTCATCACAAATACAGCCGCCCACTAGCTTCTCATTAACATTTTAGTAGCGGTTTATGGCATTGAGAGAACATTTCCAGCATGGAGCCCATTTCAGGAGAATAATAAAAATCCTTATTGTCACAAGTACGCTTACATTAACACTGCAATGAAGTTACTGTGAAAAGCCACTAGTCACCACATTGCGGCATCTTTTCGGGAACAAGGAAGGAGAATTCAGAATGTCCAAATTACCAAACAGCACGTCTTTCGGGACTTGTGGGAGGAAACCGGAGCACCCAGAGGAAACCCACACAGACACAGGGAGAAAGTGCAGACTCCGCACAGACAGTGATCCAAGCCGGGAATTGAACCTGGGACCCTGGCGCTGTGAAGCAACAGTGCTAACAACTGTGCTACCGTTGGGATTTCACACAGAGTGGGTGGCTGTGCCCAACAGTTGGAAAGTCACAGTCTTGTCCGTCTGCCAGCCCTGGAAACGAAGGGCAGGATTCTCCATTTTTGGGACAAAGTCCCCACGCCGTAGGGAAAACTGTGGTCTTTTACGCCAGGAAAACTGGTGTCAAAAGACCACAGATTCCCCGTGTTGGTGGCGGCTAGCAGGAAGCCATCGTAGAGCTCGCAGCTCTAGCTGCCGTACTGGTCCCCGCACTTCCGGGACAGAGGCCACGCATGTGCATGGCAGCGGCCTGCAGCGGCTGCGCTGTGCTCCATAGCGGACTCAGCCCGCGAACCTGGACCATTGAAATAGTGCCTCGCATCGACCGCTAGCACACCCCTGACTGCCTGCACACATTGCCCCCAGCCCCGAATGAAGCCTGCCCTGCTGCCGATTGGCCCTCTCCCGTCTGCGGTGGCCCCGCACTGAGTCTGCAGCCGCCTCACGAGGTTTGTGAACGGCAGAACCGTGAGAGTCCCACGCCGTTGGGAAATCGGCCTGTCGGGGACGGAGCATCGCAGGGCGAGCCTCAGGCAATGGCCTGAGGTGGTGGATACTCGATTTTCGCAGGGCGTACAATTGGAAAACTGGAGTGGGTCCCGGCATCGGGAACAAAACGGATTCTCTGCCCCTCGCCGAACACGATTTTGGCATCGGGAGCAGAGATTCCAGCCGCGTGACTTTATTTGCCGTGATTTAAGCGATTAATTTCCTGAAGTCGTGGCTTCCACCCTTCTGATGCAGGATTCCCTGCCTTCAAGAGCTGCAAACTAGTCAGATTTCCAGCTGCTCCACTATGAGCAGTTCCCAGGCCAGCGATCCAGCAAGCCAGAGATGAGGTAAATGGGGTGAACACTGAAGAAGAGTTACATGGACTTGAAACATGGGGCTGGATTCTCCGGTCGGCGACGCCGAAATTGCGTTCGGCGAACGGCTGCAGAATCCAAATTCCCGTCAGAAGCGGGGGCAGCGGCGCTTCTGCGATACTCCTCCCCTCCAAAGCGGCGTACTCTTCGAGTACACCGCGTCATGTATCGACGGCCTCAGGTACATTGCCCCCCCCCCCCCCGATGCTCCGCCCCTGATCTGGCCGAGTTCCTGACGGTGCGGGACACGTGTGGTCTCATCCATCGGGAACGCGGCGTGGCGGCTGCGGAATCAGTCCAGCGCTGCCACAGTCGGGGAGGGTCGATCCGCGGCAGGGGGGCACATATTCGGGGCTTGGGGCACTGTGGTGGGGCAGTCCGTGGCTCACGAGCCGGCTGAAGGGGGGGACTATTTCGCCGGACGGATCTGCGAGCGGCTCCGGCATGAAGCATGGCATGGCCGCTGCAGGCCGCCGCCGTGCGCACTCGCGGCTACAGACCCGGCAATTCTCTGGGGCTTATTGGCAGCTCGAGCCAGGTGCTGTACACTGCCTCCCAGCTATCCCCCAGCAAAACGGGGAATCGGTGGCCGCTTTGCGCCAGTTTTCCTGCCACCATTCCCACGCCGGCGTGTGAGCAGAGCACCAGAATTGAAGAATCCAGCCCATGAACTCTGTTTCTTTCCCCACAGATACTGCCTGATCTGTTGAGTTTTTCTAGCACATTTTTGTTTGAGGTAAATAGGTTTGGGGATTACTGGTGCTAGTAAGGCTGGCCCTGGTGAGGGAGGGGATGGTGGGCTGGGGAGCAGATTTTTTGCTGGGGCAGTGGGAAGTCTTCCTGCAGAGGTGGCCTGTGCTGAGGAGGGATCTAGGGAGGCTGCCAGGTTTTACTGGGCATTATCCTCAGGTGGCAAAATAACCCCTGCCCTACCAGCCCACTGCTGGTAAAATACCAGTGTCAGTGGGAAGAGTACCTTAGGTGCCCAAACATTAGCTGATTAAGGGCTTCATTTTGCCTCAGGGTGGGTGAGTCGTCAGCGAGGGGAGGGTGACCAGGAGGACCACAACATAGTGCCGCAAAGAGCTAAACAATCTCCACTGGGCCGCACGGGTGAGTTGGCATCGGCCCCGGGCACCGGTCCCACCTATCACCCCCGGCATCCATGCACCTGACACTACCCCACCCAGCACCATACCATGTCCCACCCCCACCCATGCCCAGCAGTGGTGTCCACGCCCGCTGCGTTGTCTCCCTCGCCCCCATCCCCCCCCCCCCCCCCCCCCCCCCGGTGCATGAAGCTGGCCCATAACAGACAGAAGAGTGCCCAGACGGGCGGCAGGGTGCCCGATATCAGAGTCCTAAGCCCCTATGAGGAACTGGTCCTGGAGGTTGCGGGGGTGGCCGAGGACATCGAGATTGGCCTGCACCGTAGAGGTGAATAGATGGCTAACCAACACCCCCCTCCCCCCCCCACCCCCCCCCCCCCCCCAAACCAGATGACCGGTCACACGTGAGTTTTTCCTGCCAGCATGTCCAGTCTCCCACAGGATCTGCATCGGATGGCGACGGCCCATCTGGGGTAATCCCCCTGCATGCCTCCCAAGAGAACGTCTCGGAGGAGAGCTCCGAGGATGCCACCATAATAGTCGCATCACCACTGTCAGCCACCCTCCACGAGCACAGAGACACACACATGGTGGGCAAAAGCAGTGGACAGGCTTCTGGGGAACATTCTGTTGGGCACCACACAGTTGCAAATACACATCAGGTGGAGGCAGGAACATCCAGGCGAGACAGCATCAGAGGTCTACTGGCTCCCAGGACCCAGCTGGGTCTCAGTCAGACGCTGAGCCTCTGGACCAGCTCTACCCAGAGCTGATGCAGTCGATAGGGTGCGGCCGAGAGATTCAGAGGGAGATGTTAGTGAGCTGAGTAATCACAGCACCCACCCAGATGATCGGTCACATGTAAGTTGTTCCTGTCAGCATGTTGGTCCTTGCCCCCACTTACCACATGCCCATTCTCCCACAGGATCTCCATCTGATGGCGCCTGCTCATTGGCGGTGGTTCTCCCATTCCCCCAATGTCTCCAGCAGGTCCACAGCGAATTGGAGGAGGCCCAAAGGCTGAAAGCACTGGCAATGCGTGGCACCGAGGCCAATGCTGCGACTGCAGTGGAAAGCCTGGAGCATGGCGGCAGCACCATGAGTGGTGGTGTCCAAGGCATTGCCCAGTCAGTGACGGCCATGTCTGAGCACCTCGGCAGCATGTTCCACTCGCTGCGGGGGAGGGTGTATCCCTGATGCAGGTGGACCTTTATGATGTGCTGGGGAGTATGTGCCAGTCTCATGCGGGCATTGCAGAGGTGCTGAGGAGCATGTCCCGAATGCTGGGGTTGGTGTCCCAGTCTCAGTTGGCCATTGCTGAGACGCTCAGGAGCATATCCCGGTTGCTGAGGACCGTGTCCCAGACACAATTGGACATTGGCAAGACTGCAGAACAGAGCCTGCTCACAGAGGAGCATCGCTGAAGGCGTCAATACCATGGTGCAGACATTGGGGAATGGCTAGGGCTGGCAGGGCCAGATGATGCAGGGGTATCCGGTGCTCAGTCCAGCTGCCCGTCCGCCCCGAGGTGACCCCAAGGGCCCTACAGGCACTGACCAGGAGGCGAGGACATTGGGGTCAATCCCGAGCATCCCTACGGGGTGGCAGCGGCGGCCATCAGCATCCCCAAATTCCTCCCCCCGCCCGATAGCCACGGGTCTCGGAGTCAGCATTTGGAACTTGATGGTGTGACAGGGCATGTTCCACCAGAGAGTGGTGCATCCTGGGGAAACACCTACAGGTAGTGGCAGAGCACGGATAGCTAAGTGCATAGAGATCACTGAAAGAGCACTGGGGTGGAGAAGGGGAGTGGGGAAGGGGCATGGGGAAGGGGGAGGGGAATGGGGGGTGGCACCATCGGGGTCAGTTGAGATCACTATTATACAGCAATAAAACATATTGCACCCGAGACACGTGAAACCTCTGGCATGTTATTTTGCAATGCAGGTCGATCTCCAACCCCTGCCCCGGCTCATGGCACACTGATCTCTCGCACTTTGGGTCCAGGATTAACAGCAGAAGCTGCCCTGGTCCATCCCTTATCCCTTCTTTCCCCCTTCCCATTTGGGTTCAGTTTGGCAGAGAAATCAACCTGGCTTTAAATTGCCCCCCTCCCACCACCCTCTCTAGCATCTCAGGACTTAAAATCCTGAAAATCCCTGTCTCTGGCACGCGTCTCGTCCCTACCTCTCAGATACCAGGTCTGGTACCTACACTTGGCACAGTTTCCCGCCGTAGTGTTCCTTCAGGGAATTGAGTGCAGCCAATGTTTACATGAATTAAAAAGGTTCAATAGATTTTCCTTAAATTAATCCTTAGCGGCAGTGAAAGTTCAGATTTGTAGAAGATTGTTTCTGTCCTTAAATGTTCTTGGGAAAAAGGAATTTGCAAAGGAAGCATGTTGGGGTGTGTGTGTAGTTGGAGCTGTTGGTTATGAATTCTTTGAGCGTGTTTACATATAAGCTTAATGTACTACTTAGAAATATTTAATTATTCATTCAAAACTTTATTACAGCATGACAACCCATTGGATTGTCCCGATTCTAGAGACTGTGACAGCCTTGTAATGTGACCAATTAGGAAAGGCTAGAATCTCATGAGTAATTGTTTGTAACAAAACAAGTTTTCCAGCATTCAACTTTTTCAAGGAGGGCAATGTTTTCAGCAGTCATAGAATCATAGACTTTACAGTGCAGAAGGAGGTCATTTGGTCCATCAAGTCTGCACCGGTCCTTGGAAAGAGCACCCTACTTAAGCCCACATCTCCAGTCTATCCCCGTAACCCCACCTAACTTTTTTGGACACTAAGAGCAATTTAGCCCAGCCAATCCACCTAACCTGCACATCTTTGGACTGTGGGAGGAAACCGGAGCACCCGGAGGACACCCACGCAGACACGGGGAGAATGTGCAGACTCCGCACAGACAGTGACCCAAGCCAGGAATCGAACCTGGGGCCCTGGGGCTGTGAAGCAACTGTGCTACCGTGCTGTCTGTATTGTGCAGTTAGATATAAATGGAAATCCAGTATTGCTGATTTGAATGGTGTTACATTTCTCTATGGTGAATTTCATTCGTCACAATTGGCCCATAAAACAAGATCAATTAGATCTTTGGGCTAACCCATCTGCTGCTTCAAAACTGGCCCTTATGTACTAGTGTCAGCTTGTGGAATGGGAAGGAGGAGGAAATAAAATTGAAAAGAAATGAGGTTTGTTAAAACTGCTTTATACAAAAAACAAATTGGCTATTACAATCCAAAAAGAAGAGTTCTGTGGAAATCTAAATCAACATTTATAGAAGAATTAAACTGAATGCTAAACTCATTTCATAAGCCAAGAGTCAGGTAGCAGAAACAGGTCTGTCTGGTTTAGGTTTGGCAATACTGTAACCTGAGTTAAGTTGAGTGACTAGAACACTGCAGGCAAATATTTGGCATTAACTTTCTCTTTGCAGAAATTGTAATGTATGGGAGCACGTATCGGGAATTTTGAGCTCAGGGTTTTCCTCCTGATTTTCCAGTACCTGATCCATGTGAATTTCTGCACCTACTGAGACACGCAACATTTTTCAAAGCAGTTATACTGCCAACATATATTTCTAGTGTTTGAATTACCTAATTTAAATATGACACTCCAGAAGGAAACACAGATCCTGTACAGAGTTGTCATCTTGGAACTGGACCAACTGTGGGAGCTGCGATTACAGCTTTCCATCCTCATTTCCTGGTAGTTTGATATGCAAATACAAAAGGTTGCATGCCACTTATGACCTTGTAGCTGAGCTAAATGAGATCAGAGACAGAATCACCAGAATTGTTGCAGTGCAGAAAGGGCGGAGCCAGCAGGCAGGGATATACCGTTGTACCTGTAATATACGGGCAGTGCCGTAGTACATACGATATACCACTAGTGGTGTTTACCACATTCACCCACTGTTAAAAAAAAGTCCGGCGGGGGTGACGGAAACATTACAAATTAAGTCTGTCGGGGGCTTTGACCCTCCGCCGCGATCGCCTCAGTCCTGGTGATGATGTGGGCACCAACCTGGTCACCTGCGACTCCGGGAGCGTGTTGTCCTCGTCTTCGTCACCCCTGATTGGATCCAGTGGGAGGACGGATCCTGCTGGGGTGGGGGCTGCAGTGAGGTTCGCTGGGGGGAGGGTGAGTGGCGCAGGGGTGAATGAGGCAACCGGGGGGGGGGGGGGGGTGTCAGGTCATGGGTGGGCACCCAGCGGGTGCCAGGTCCCGGAGGGAGACAGTGTCTTGGCGCCCGTCGGGGTGTGCCACGTAGGCATACTGCGGGTTTGCATGTAGGAGGTGCACTTTCTCGACCAGGAGGTCCGATTTATAGCTCCGCACATGCTTCCACGGGTCCAGGAACTGTCAGCCATGTTGGGAGCGAGACCCCGGAGGTGGACTTCCTGGGGAAGGCAAACACACGTTCATGAGGGGTCTCAAGTGGCGGTGCAGAGGAGTAACGGGATGGAGTGGAGCACGTCGGGGAGGACCTCCTGCCAGAGGGAGACCAGGAGATTTTTAGACTGCAGGGCCAGCAGAACGGCCTTCCAGACCGGCCCATTCTCCCTCTCCACCTGCCTGTTTCCCTGGGAGTTGTAGCTGATCGTCCTGCTCGAGGCGATGCCCTTGCTGAGCAAGAACTGACGCAGCTCATCGCTCATGAAATAGGATCCCCGATCGCTGTGGATGTAGGTGGGGAAACCGAACAGAGTGAAGATGCTGTGCAGGGCTTTGATTACCCTGGCAGAAGTCAGAAGGGGCATGGGATGGCGAAGGGGAACCAGGAGTACTCATCAATAATGTTGAGAAAGTACACGTTGAGGTCGGTGGAGGAGAGGGGCCCTTTGAAGTCCATGCTGAAGCGTTCAAAGGGGCGGGAGGCCTTCACCAGGTGCGCTCTATCTGGCCGGTAGAAGTGCGGCTTGCACTCTGCGCAGACTTGGCAGTCTCTGGTGATGGTCCTGACCTCCTCAATGGAGTAGGGCAGGTTTCGGGCCTTGACAAAATTGAAGAACCGGGTGACCCCTGGGTGGCAGAGGTCATAGTGGAGAGCCCAGAGTCGGTACACCTGTGCGCTGGCACATGTACCGTGGGATAGAGCATCAGGGGGTTCATTAGCTTCCCCGGGCGATACAAGATCTTATAGTTATAGGTGGAGAGCTCGATCCTCCACCTCAAGATCTTGTCATTTTTGATCTTTCCCCGCTGTGTATTATTAAACACCATTGGTCAGTGAGGAGAGTGAATCTCCTGTCGGCCAGGCAATGCCTCCAACGCCGCACAGCTTCCACGTTGGCTTGGGCCTCCTTCTCGACAGAGGAGTGCCAAATTTCGGAGGCATGGAGGGTGCGGGAAAAGAAAGCCACTGGACTGCCCGCCTGGTTGAGGGTGGTGGCCAGAGCCACGTTCGATGCATCGCTCTCCATTTGGAAGGGGAGGGACTCGTCGATCGTGTGCATCGTGGCCTTGGCGATGTCCGCCTTGATGTGGTTGAAGGCCTGGCGGGCCTCAGCCGTCAGGGGAAAAACTGTGGACGTGATGAGTGGGTGGGCCTTGTCCGCATAATTAGGGACCCACTGGGCGTAATATGAGAAAAACCCCAGGCAACGTTTCAGGGCCTTGGGGCAGTGGGGGAGAGGGAGTTCCAAGAGGGGGCGCATGCAGTCGGGGTCAGGCCCTAGGACTCCAGGGGCTGGTTAAGCACAGGGCTAAATAGCTGGCTTTTAAAGCAGACCAGGGCAGGCCAGCAGCACGGTTCGATTCCCTTATCAGTCTCCCCGAACAGGCGCCGGAACGTGGCGACTAGGGGCTTTTCACAGTAACTTCATTTGAAGCCTACTTGTGACAATAAGCGATTTTCATTTCATTTAATTTAATTTCATTTTCCACTACATAGCCAAGGATGGCTAAGCGGTTGGTGCGGAACACCCATTTCTCCTTATTGTAGGTGAGGTTAAGGAGTTTGGCGATATGGAGGAATTTTTGGAGGTTTATGTCGTGGTCCTGCTGATCGTGGCCGCAGATAGTGACGTTATCTCGGTACGGGAAGGTGGCCCACAGCCCGTACTGGTCAACCATTTGGTCCATCTCTCGCTGGAATACCGAGACCCTATTGGTGACGCCAAAGGGAACCCTAAGGAAGTGATAGAGGCGGCCACATGCTTCAAACGCAGTGTATTGGTGGTCCCCCGGGCGGATGGGGAGCTGGTGGTAGGCTGACCTCAAGTCTACTGTGGAAAAGACTCGATACTGCGCAATCTGATTGACCATGTCAGAAATGCGTGGGAGGGGGTACGCGTCGAGCTGCGTGTACCGATTGATGGTCTGACTGTAGTCAATGACTATCCTGTGCTTCTCCCCAGTTTTCACTACCACTACTTGAGCTCTCCAGGGGCTGTTGCTGGCCTCAAAGATTCCTTCCCGCAGAAGCCGTTGGACCTCCGACCTGATGAAGGTCCTGTCCTGGGCATTGAACCGTCTGCTCGTTGTGGCGGCGTAGTGGCGACGGGTTTGCAGTCCGGGGTGAGTCGTGAGGCCGCAGACAGTGAGGGGGTCCCCGAATTTCAGGGGAGCAGGGGTCCCCGAATTTCAAAGTCAGGCTTTGGAGATGCTTTGGAATCCAAACCGAGCAACAGGGCAGCACAGAGGTGGGGGAAGATGTAGAGCCGGAAGTTGCTGAACTCTATGCCCTGGGAGGTAAGGGTAGAGTACCCCCGGATTTCAACGGAATGGGACCCGGAGGCCAGGGAGATTTTCTGGGTGACGGGTGTACCGGGATGGAGCAGCGCCTTACCGTAGTGGGGTGGATGAAACTCTCTGTGCTCCTGGAGTCAAAGGGGCAGGTGGTCTCGTGCCCGTTGATCTTCACCGTCGTCGTAGCGGTCGCGAGGTTGCGGGGCCGAGACTGATCCAGGGTGATGGAGGCGAGCTGCGGAAGAGGCTGGGAAGTCCAGGGCTGATCAGCGGTGGTGGAGGTAGCAGTAGGTGGCGAACGGCCAGACGAGCAGGGGTCCTGAGGCATGGTCCAAAATGGCGCCGAAGAGGGTGGCGCTCACGGGCCGCACGCGGCTTGCAGTGGGGAAGATGGCGGCGCACACGGGTCACACGTGGCTTGCGGAGTGGAAGATGGTGGCGCCCCTGGATCGCACGTGGGTGGTGTAGAAATGCCAGGCCTGGAAACAGCGGCGACCTACCGGGCCTGGCAAACGGAAACAAAGTGCCGTTTCTTCCCACACCCGTTGCTGATCGCACTCCGCGCTGGGCAGCGCTGCCTGGGGTGTTTGCTTTGTCCACAAAAATAACACTTGGGCCCCCCCAGAGTTGGCTGGCTGCCGTGGGGCGCAGGCTTGCGGTGAGCTGGAGTTGGCAGCTGGTGGGGCCCACGATGCCTGCGTGGGTGCCGCGCGGTCGGGGTTGTAGGACTGCAGGTTACGGGAGGCCACTTCCAAAGAATTAGCAAGCTGCCTAGTCCCCGCGAGATCAAGTATACCCTCTTCCAATAGTCGCTGGTGGATGGACGTAGACTTCATGCCTGTGACATAAGCGTCTCTAATTAAAGGTTCGGTGTGTTGGACTGCCGAAACTGCCTGGCGGTCAGAGTTCCTACCGAGGATCTGTAGGGCCCGTAAGAAATCATCCAGAGTCTCCCTGGGGTGTTGCTGTCTCGTGGCCAGGAGGTGCCTGGCATACACTTGATTCACCGGTTTAACGTATTGTCCCTTCAGGAGCATCATCGCTTCGGAGTAGGTGGGCGCATCCCGGATGAGGGGAAAAATGTCAGGGCTCACCCGTGAGTAAAGGACTTGGAGCTTCTGTGAGTCTGAGGGTTCTTCAGTGGCTGCTCTGAGATAGCCTTCGAAGCAGGCTCGCCAGTGGTCGAAGGTGGACGTGGCGTTGGCTGCGTGAGGGCTCAGCTGCAGGCAATCAGGCTTGATGAGGAAATCCACCTTTTAAAATCTTGTTCGATAAATTGATGCAACATCAATTGCCACGAGACGAGAATGGTGGAACAATCGAGGCTTTATTGCACAAGATGTTGTGCCTCCTGTAGCTGGAACCAGAATGGCTGCAGTGCAGGAGAGCACACACTTTTATACGCCGCCTGCTGGGCGGAGCCAGCAGGCAGGGATTTACCGTCGTACCTGTAATATACGGGTAGTGCCGTAGTAGATACAATAAACCACTAGTGGTGTTTACCACAATCACCATGGGAGCCAACACATCACAAGTCCAGTTCTTGTTTCAGTCACCATCCATGCACAATCTTTCCTAGCAGAGGGTAATGAGTAGGACTGATTCCTTTCTGTTCTTTAATGCTAAAGCCAACTGTAATAGATGGTAAACTGTTGTAACAGATACATTCTTTTTACAATCATTAACGTGACACTGGACACAAATGTCACTGAGATAAGTGCCAACTTAGTGCTGAAGGCTCCATTAGGAAGAGCTGATTTTGAACAACTTGCTGACATTGAGATAACATCACAGCAGAGTTCACGTGTGAGAAATGTTTTAAGTATGAGAGGTTGAGATGGCAATAAGAAAGTACAAGATTTCATTGGAACTTGTTTGGTATCAGTCCTTGATGATAGCATGGCTTCATTAGCCATGGTCGAAGTGGGTAACCCTGGTCTTTAAGCTAACATTCTGACATATTGGGCTGAAATTTCATGGAGTTGGATAAACTCGATGGATCTTTAAAAATGCCAGCTGGGACCTGTTTCCTGGATTCCTTGCCCCATTCCCGGCGCTCTTCATTTTCAGCAGCGCCTGATACAGGTGCAGACTGGTGCATGTCGCAAACCTGCACCTTGCACTGCCGACCTGTGCCTCACTTTGGACAACAGTGGGTCCCTGCTGGTCCAATACTTGATTTGCTGCGCTGAAACTGGCAATCTGTCCAAGAAATTCAACACTATAACAAATTTTCTGCGGTACTGGGGAGGTGCTACACTCTCTGGTAAAGGCAGGTGACTAAGCACATCTGCATTTGAATTATGTATTCCAGGCGGTTGCTTGAATGTATATTCATAGGTAGACAGAATTAACGGCCAACGCTGAATTTTTGCTGACGCGATTGGCCTTATCTTCTTTAAAAAGATCTAAAAATGTTTTTTGGTCCATAACAATGGTAAAGTGCCTCCCATATACATAGTGTTATGGGCGAAGCGTTTTCAGAACTCCAAAATGTATCATGGAGTTCAACCAACCTCTCCCTTTAATGGATTTATTGCTTTTCCTGGCACATGGCTTTTTCCCGAGGTGTGGGATTACAATTATGGACACGTGGGTTTTTAAACACAAAACACTGTTTATTCCATGAACTCAACTTAACATCGTAAAGAAACATTGGATCTCTTAACACCCCTTACTTCAAAGATAGCTCAGAAAATATTGCAACAGTAAATAATTCCTTAAAATGTTCCTTCAAACTTCCAAGAGACTTAACACCTTTAAACAAAATCACATCAGGTTAAAAGTTTTACTATGATGAGTTTAAATCACCCAAATGATCCAGAGATGGTCTTTTATGGCAGACATCCAGCTCACTGCAAAACACAGACACACACCCAGTTCTTTTCCTCCAAACTGCAAAACTAAACTGCAAAATGGCTGACCTGACCTCAGCTCCACCCACTCTCTGAAAGCACTGTTTTCTTAAAGGTACATTGCTTATACATCCATGTCTTAAAGGTACTCTCGCATGACAATAGAAATATAGAAAATAGGAGTAGGAGGGGGTCATTTTACTCTTTGAGCCTGCTCCACCATTCATTATGATCATGGCTGATCATTCAGCTCAATAGCCTAATCCCGCTTTCCCCCATATCATTTGATCCCCTTCGCCCTAAGTGCTGAACCTAACTGCTTCTTGTAAACGTACAATGCTTTGGCCTCAACTGCTTCCTGTGGTAACAAATTCCACAGGCTCACCACTCTCTGGGTGAAGAAATTTCTCTTCATCTCTATCCTGAAACGCCTACCCCATATCCTCAGACTGTGACCCCTGGTTCTGGACACACTCGCTATCGGGAACATCCTTCCTGCATCTACCCTGTCTAGTCCTGTTAGACAAGGATTGCTTTTCACTTCCCCTCCTCCTCTATTTCCTGAATTAGTAGCCTAAGCATTCAATGTATTGTATCCAATCTTCCACAGAGGCATCAAAAGGATTGATCTGTCCGAATAAAGGCATATTCACAAACACACTTCTGTTTCCCAATTCGAACTGAACTTCAGCGTGATTTAATATTCACGATCGTAGGACTGCTTTTTTTTTCTTTTATCGTCCTCGCCAATTTCCCGTTCACCAGTAAGGTAAATAACTACAGCATTTTTGTACATATTCCCACAATGCAGAGGATTGCAGCCAAGTCAGCTTCTCGAATTGAACTGAATTAGAAACCCTCACTTGCTTGGGTTATCCCCCAACCCGGTTTCCCAGGCCACATAACCCTCTCAGCAGATTGCCCCATAAAACAGGACAAAAACCCGCAACAGGAAAACATTTCCTGTTGAAGAAATTTGGATACTATTCAGATGAGGCATATACCGCCACACATTTTTCATCAACGATTGTGATTAATCAAATTTGGGTGTGTGCTATCTCTGTTTTAGGAAGTTGATGGGCAAAGATATGACATTTGAAGCCTGTCTGAACAAAGCACTTACTTAATGCAATGGTACACTACTTTTATGATCTGTATCACCTGAGGCCACCTGGAAATATCAAGTGGCATAAAAGTTCAAAACTGTTGTTATCTTGACAGGCAATGGCAGGCCTGTGCGCTTAGTAGAAAATTAATGCAAGTCTGGTGCCAACACCTGGCATAGCCCATTTGCTACATGGGATGGAACCATTGGATTCACCATTGGAAAAATTCATGCAGGGTTTTCTTGGTCTATGTGACTTCTTCTGTGTGTATGTACGATCAATTGTTGTGAGTACAGATGGTGCTATACTGTCTTTGCTCCTCCATGTCTACATCTTCAAAATTCTTGAGCAACAAAGCCCCAATGGAAAAAAAATGCTTTCCTAAAATTATTTTCATTTTATAAATTCTGTGTGGAAGCTAACCAGTAATTTTAGTACTTTACTTTTCAAGAAGTTCAGTTGTTGCCAGATGTTCCACATCTTTAAAAACCCTCATTGTTGCTGATAAATGTGACAAATACCCTCTGCCATGATTTCCCAATTGTGGAACATCAAGCGATCATGAATATGGTGGGTTTCCTCGTGGTAGAAATGGATGGGAACGAAGGGAAATCCAAGGAGTAGAAGGGCCCTTACGCAACCCCCCCATCCTCCTTCTCCCCCCGCCCCCCTCCATTTCCAAAGAGAGGGGCAGCTCAGCTTGGCAGCTGCAGTCATATTTGGGAAATCAGAACAAAACACGGGGCTGAACTCTCTGTTTCTGAGGCTCTGTGCCGGCACGAACGGAGAATCCGCTGGAGGTTCACAACAGGAGAATCCATCACTGATTCCGGTACCGGTGAAAGTCTAGCACCGGCGCCGTGTGAATCTCCCGTGGATCATGCCGAAAATGGGCGGGTCCTAGGCCACGCAGGGCTGATGACCTACACGGGTCGTGCCGTAAAACATGGCGCCGGCTGTGCGTGAACCATAATAGGTCAGCCTCGATCCCACAGCCCACCCCCTGGCAACCCCCCCAGACTCCCAGCCCTAGCAGAAGCCCCCCCGGCCAGCGGCATGGATCCCGGCCGAGTGTGGTGGGGCTCGACCCTGTCCGCAGCCGGCACGCCGGGTTTCTGACCGCTGGGACAACATGTGGTCCGCCCCATTGGGAACTCAGCACATCGGGGGCGGAGCATCGCGTGTGGGCCGGCCGATGCCATGCCAATGGCGTTGAAACAGCGAGCAGCACGCAACACGATGGCGCCAGATTGGAGGGGGCACAGCGTTGCGGTCCGGGGTCAAACCGGCACCAGCCCCGATTCCGGCGTTGGAACCCATTCTCTGCCCGGTCGTCAATCACGATTTTGGTGTCGGGCTATGGAGAATCCAGCCCGCTATTTTTGCAGGGGCATGATTCTGTGGAATATTCTCCTTGCAAAATGTTCCTTTTTCTCTGACCTCTGAAGACCCCGCTCCAGGAAAATCGGCAGCTAATTGTTGACATGAGAAGAATCAAAGTTAAATGTTGACATAAGAATATGACCAGAAATTCTGACATCTGGGTCAAGATCTTCTGCCTATTCACGTTGGTGGGAATGGAAGATCCCGCCAACAGCACACTCCCACTGTGGGAATTCCCATTGAGAGTGATTGGACCAGAAGAACCTGTTGCTGGCCAATAGAGGGCCGCCTCATGCCGCTGAGAAACATGCCATGGGGAGGCCAGAGAATCTCGCCCCTGGAGATTGGAGGGATGTGTGTTTATGGGTCAGATTCATAGAATCATAGAATTTACAGTGCAGAGGGAGGCCATTTGGCCCATCGATTCTACACCGGCCCCTGAAAGAGCACCCTACCTAAGCCCACACCTCCACCCTATCCCCATAACCCAGCAACCCCACCTAATTTTAAGACACTACAGGGCAGTTCAGCATGACCAACCCACCTAACCTGCACATCTTTGGCCTGTGGATGGAAACCGGAGCACCCGGTGGAAACCCACGCAGACAAGGTGAGAACGTGCAGACTCCGCATAGAGACCCAACCCGGGAATCGAACCCGGGTCGCTGGTGCTGTGAAGCAACAGTGCGAACCACTGTGCTACCAAGCCGCCCCTCATGCCGAATCTCTGTCCCCCTCATGGCGTGTTTCTCAGCGGAGGGAGGGTGTGGTAAACCATTGTTGCACCTCTATTAGGTGATGTATGGTAGTCCCTGCCTGCTGGCTCCGCCCAGTAGGCAGAGTATAAATATGTGTGCCTCCATGCTGTAGCCATTTCGCCAGCTGCTGTGGGAGACCACACATCTTAAGGCAACATAGCCTCAGTTGTACCCAACTCAAGTCTTTGTGCAATTGATCGTGCATCAATTTATTGCTCTAAGATTTACAAAAGATGGACCTCCATATCAAACCGGATCGCCTGCAGCTGGATCTGCATTCAAGCGACGCCAAAAAGGCCTTTCAACACTGGCTAGCTTGTTTCGAGGAGTACATCAACTCGGCGCCCAGCCCTGTCTCGGAGGCTCAGAAGATACAGATCCTGTACTCAAGGTTGAGCTCCAACGTCTTTCCGCTAATCCAGGACGTGCCGAACTACGCCAAAGCCATGACGCTTCTCAAAGAGAATTACGCTCAGAAGACGAACACGCTCTTCGCCAGGCACGTACTCGGCACTCGCTCTCAACTCCCTGGTGAGTCCGTAGAAGACTTCTGGCGGGCCCTAATCCCACTCGTCCGGGACTGTGACTGCCAGGCCGTTACGGCCACTGAACATTCAAACCTCCTCATGCGGGACACGTTTGTTACGGGAATTGGGTCGGACCTCATACGCCAGCGACTGTTAGAAGGGGCCACGCTCGACCTAGCAGAGACAAAGAAACTAGCGCTCTCTATGACGGTCGCCTCACGCAACGTTCAGGCCTACACCCCCAGCCGCGCAGCCCACCCCTCCTACACATCGTGGACCCCACAGACAGCCGCCCCAGCGGGGCCCTTACCCAGCCAATACGCCTGTGCCATGCGCCAGCCAGTGAACCCAGGGGGTCCCGATGTTACTTTTGCGGCCAGCAGAAACAACCCCGCCAACACTGCCCGGCCCGCGCTGCCCTTTGTAAGGCTTGAGGCAAGAAGGGGCACTTCGCCACGGTGTGCCAGGCCCGTGCAGTCGCCGCTATCGTCCCCACCCCCTTTGTTTATGGACAATGGGCGCCACCATCTTCACCTCCCCGGACCACGCGCGGCCAGAGGGTGCCGCCATCTTCTCCCCCTCAGACCACCCGCGGCCAGTGGGTGCCGCCATCTTCTCCCCCTCAGACAAAGCGCGGCCAGTGGGCGCCGCCATCTTCCTCTCCGAGCAACACGTGCGGCCCATGGACTCCACCATCTTGTTCAACCCCCGCCACGTGCGGCCCACGGGCGCCGCCATTTTTTCCTCCTCAAGATCTTCAGGCGCCGCCATCTTGTCTCCCCCACGGCACATGGGCACTGCCAGCATTCCAGCACCTGTGCCCCCGGGCTCTCCATCATTCGACACCAGCGACGGCCGACCACGACTCGCCTCAGCGACCATCTACCATCTCGTCCACACAACCTGGCCACCGCATCGACAAGTATTAAAATCAACGGACATGTGACCTCTTGCCTGCACCGAAAGCTTCATCCACCCGGATACGGTAAGGCACTGCTCCCTCCCGGTCCACCCCGCCAACCAAAAATTCTTCCTGGCCTCCGGATCCTATTCCGTGGCGATCCGGGGGTACCATACGGTCACACTCATGGTTCAGGGCGTAGAATTCAGCGGCTTCCGCCTCTACATCCTCACTAACCTCTGCGCTGCCCTACTGCTAGGCCTGGACTTCCAGTGCAACCTCCAGAGCCTAACCCTGAATTTCGGCGGGCCCCTACCACCCCTTGCTGTGTGCAGCCTCGCGACCCTAAATGTCGATCCACCTTCCCTGTTTGCTTATCTAACCTCAGATTGCAAACCCGTCGCCACCAGGAGCAGACGGTACAGCACCAAGGACAGGACCTTCATCAGGGCCGAGGTCCAGCGGCTGCTTCGGGAAGGCATCATCGAGGCCAGCAACAGCCCCTGGAGAGTCCAAGTGGTAGTAGTTAAAACTGGGGAGAAACACAGAATGGTCGTGGACTACAGCCAGACCATCAATCGGTACACGCAGCTCGACGCGTACCCCCTCCCATGCATATCTGATATGGTCAATCAGATCGCACAGTACCGGGTCTTCTCAACGGTAGACTTCAAATCTGCCTACCACAAGCTCCCCATTCGTAAATCGGACCACCCATACACTGCCTTCGAGGTAGACGGCCGCCTCTATCACTTCCTAAGGGTTCCCTTCGGTGTCACCAACGGGGTCTCGGTCTTCCAAAGGGAGATAGACAGAATGGTCGACCGGTACGGTTTGCGGGCCACCTTTCCGTCCCGAGACAACGTCACCATCTGCAGCCATGATCAGCAGGATCACGACGCCAACCTTGCCAAATTTCTCCACACCGCCACTCTCCTAAACCTCACCTACAACAAGGAGAAATGCGTGTTTAGCACAACCCGCTTAGCCATCCTCGGCTATGTGGTCCAGAACGGAGTTCTGGGGCCCGACCCCGATCGCATGCCCCTCATGGAGCTCCCCCTCCCCCACTGCCCTAAGGCCCTCAAACACTGCCTGGGGTTCTTTTTGTACTATGCTGAGTGGGTCCCAAACTATGCGGACAAGGCCCGCCCACTCATACAGCCAACCCATTTTCCCTTGATGGCTGAGGCACAACAGGCCTTTGCCCGTATCAGAGCTGATATCGCCAAGGCCGGGATGCACGCAGTAGACGAGACACTGCCCTTTCAAGTAGAGAGCGACGCATCAGACGTCGCCCTAGCCGCCACCCTCAATCAGGCAGGCAGACCCGTGGTATTCTTTTCCCGCACCCTTCATGCCTCAGAAATTCGGCACTCATCCGTCGAAAAAGAGGCCCAAGCTATCGTTGAAGCTGTGTGGCATTGGAGGCATTACCTGGCCAGCAGGAGATTCACTCTCCTCACTGACCAACGCTTGGTAGCCTTCATGTTCAATAACACACAGCGGGGTAAGATCAAGAATGACAAGATCTTGAGGTGGAGGATCGAGCTCTCCACCTACAATTACGAGATTTTGTATCGCCCCGGCAAGCTCAACGAGCCCCCAGACGCCCTCTCCCGAGGTACATGTGCCAGCGCACAGGTAGTCCGACAGGTGCACGACAGTCTTTGTCACCCGGGAGTCACATGGTTGTACCATTTCATAAAGGCCTGCAATCTGCCCTACTCCGTCGAGGAAGTACGGATAATCACCAGGGACTGCCAGGTCTGTGCGGAGTGCAAGCCGCACTTCTACCGTCCAGACCGTTCACACCTGGTGAAGGCCTCCCGCCCCTTTGAACACCTCAGCGTGGATTTCAAAGGGCCCCTCCCCTCCACCGACCGTAACACTTATTTTCTCAGTGTGGTTGATCAGTACTCCAGATTCCCCTTCGCCATCCCATGCCCCGATATGACGTCTGCCACCGTCATCAAAGCCCTCAAAACAATCTTCGCTCTGTTCGGTTTCCCCGCCTACATCCCCAATGACAGGGGATCCTCCTTCATGAGTGATGAGCTGCATCAGTTCCTGCTTAGCAGGGGTATTGGCTCCAGCAGAACGACAAGCTACATCCCCGGGGAAGCGGACAGGTAGAAAGGGAGAATGGGACGGTTTGGAGGGCCGGCCAACTGGCCCTACGGTCCAGGAACCTCCCGGCCTCCCGCTGGCAGGAGGTCCTCCCTGATGCACTACACTCCATTCGGTCACTACTGTGCACCGCCACCAACAACACACCCCATGAACGTCTTTTTGCCTTCCCCAGGAAGTCCACATCCGGAGTGTCACTCCCAACTTGGCTCGCAGCTCCAGGACCCGTCCTGCTCCGTAGGTACGTCCGACTCCACAAGGTGGACCCGTTGGTGGAAAGGGTGCAATTGCTCCATGCAAACCCCCAGTACGTCTACGTGGCATACCCCGACGGCTGCCAGGATACTGTCTCCCACAAGGACCTGGCACCAGCAGGTCACACACACCCCCCCCCCCCTCCGGCCCGGCTCCAACCCCTCTACCCGGCGCTCCCAGCAGCAACCCCCCCAGGACCATCCGTCCTGCCCCTGCCCGAGGATGAAGAGGATTTCAGCACGCTCCGGAAGACTCTGGACATCAGACCAGCATCGGCATCGCCGCCACCACTACGTCGCTCCCAGCGGCACATCAAGGCCCCGGACCGGTTAAACCTCTCGCTTTCAAATGTCAATGTAAATGTAAAAATTAAACCATTTGCTGTATATAGTTCTCCACCACCCCCGCGGGACTCAATTTTAACAGGGGGTGAATGTGGTAAACCACTGTTGCACCTCTATTAGGTGATGTATGGTAGGACCTGTACTACAGGTACGTTGGTAGTCCCTGCCTGCTGGCTCCGCCCAGTAGGCGGAGTATAAATATGTGTGTCCTTCCATGCTGCAGCCATTTCGCCAGCTGCTGTGGGAGGCCACACATCTTAGAGTAATAAAGCCTCAGTTGTACCCAATTCAAGTCTTTGTGCAATTGATCGTGCATCAGAGGGGGCCTGCCGTTGGCTGGCAGCAGGATCTTCTGGTTCCACAGCTGTCAATGCGATTTCCCATTGAATCCACCTCACGCCACTGGGGATGTGTCCTCAGAGGGACCGCGAGATTAAGCCGGCGTGAACAACCGGAAAATCTCGCTCATAATGCAAAATTGTTATTAATGTAGGAACAAGTTGATTATTAAATATCACGCGAAGCGTGAAGGATCACATAACTGCGTTGTTTTTCATTCCCTGACCCGGCGAGCACTCTCCTATGGCCTCTACACTGACCATAACTATGCAAAAAATTTTTAACTGACCATTCTGAGGGGCGCTGTGTCAAACAGGGACATGCATTACAAAACAAGAAAATCGGAACCTCTAACTATCCTTAATAAACTACACTCACTCAAACATTTCATCACACTAACTTCCTAACCCATACAAACAAAATCGTAGCAGTATTATACACATTTTCTGGCTTGGCAGTCAAGCTCAGGATTGTACAATTGCTCATGAACATTTTTAAATTTACAACAAATCGCAAACGAATGCCCTTTATTATAGATCGCGGGGGTCGGGGTCTGGTCATATCTGAAAATAGGGGATCTTATCCTATATACCGGGGTGCGAGCGCGGTAGGCTCTCCTTCTCCATTTTCTCAGACGCATAGTCTGCACGATGCAGCAGAGTATCGCCAATACCAATAGGGATTCTATCAAGTAGGACAGGGAGTACCAGGTTATAAACCTGTCACACCAAGATGATGTGGTGTCGCTTGTGACTGGGCTCTGGGTACTGTGGGGAAGTGAATCATTAACGGCTGGGGGGGGGTTGAGGTCAGGGGGTTCGCGTTCGCGCGCAACCAAATGTCCATTAGGGTTATGAGCCATGCGGAGGATGTCCTCATGGTTCTTCTTCTTTCACCCTTTTCTTCTCTTCTCTTCTCTTCTCTGGTCCTGGAGCTTCTGGAGGTCTGTGGGATCAAGCATAGTATCTGTTACTATCTTGGTTTAATATCTTGTATGATAGCCTGTCTGTCCTTTAGTGCCAATTACTCCCATTATAATTGGTCACTATGTGTGACTCCCTCATTTTTTTTTTCAAACACCGAATTTCAGGACAAGACACACTTACAAATAATGAACCAGTGCGAGCCGTCTCGCAGGCTGTGCAATTTACCATCCAAATGTTTGAGGATGTAAATAGCATAAGGTTGGCAACCTAACGGTCACCTGAAAACAAAAGAAACTTTTTTCAACAAAACTTGCTGAAATGAGGTGCGTATGGGCCGCGACGGGTACGATTTGGATGGAGTCCCCGGGTAGGACGGCGACCAATGCCGTGTGTGCTCTACCCAAGCGTAGCTGATCAGAGGGGGGTTCCCAGGCAGGGCGGGTCCCAATGCCATTTCTCCCCTGCCTGAGCAACCGACACGAACGGGCAAGAAATGTAGTCATCGTGGAGGGCTGCCGTATTTGTTCTTCCTTCGAACCAGAAGGGCAGTTATGAACGGGGGTCTGTGTTTCAGTCGACAGATGAGTTCCTCTGAACTGGCGTCTGGGTCATTAACAAGTCTCTGCAGACAAACTAGTTCCACTGAACTAGCGTCTGGCCAAACTAGTTTCTCTGACTACCAGTGGGCGTCAGAAGGGTGGTGTCGTGGGGCCGTGGAAATTTTTTTTCCAGTTTAACATACAACATTTAACAGTACAAGTACAAACAACATCAAACATGCTGCAGGTTCCATCAGAAAGGACACCGTTTTGTCCCAAGCGGTTCCTTTTTAAAACATCATCTGGACACCTCAGTTATCGGTTGCAAACAGGGTCGCAAAGGGGTTCTCGTTTTGGGAGTCAGACTCAAAGTCGTCATCTTCTCCCAGATGCCAAACTCTCGAGTGTATCAGGGCTGCATGGTGTGATCTTGGATCACTCTCGTCGTTCCGGATGAGTCTGTACGAATTATCTCGGTGCCAAAAGGTGGTGTTTAGTTCTGTGGGGACGGAATCGGGGTCGTTATTGTAGGTCGGTGGTTGGTGGTGGGGTTTGTTTAGGAAAGTGATCACGAAGGGATCACTCGAATCGTGGTCAGATTCGCTGGGTGTCGGTCCTGTTGCATGAGGATAGTAGGGAGGTGTGATGTGGCTATTGTCTGAGTCACAGTCGCTGTCGCTGCTGCTGCTGTCTGTGGGCTTTCCGGGGCGGAGTGTATATTTCTGGGGTGGAGTCGGGGTTGAGTTCGTGGCTGGGCTGGATGTGTTGGGGGAGGGTAGGGTTACGTTGGCTGTGGGCGGGGCGTGGTCTGCTGCGTCAAGCATGACGTGGTATGCATGGTTAGACTGTGTTCCATATGCCTTCAGCTGGTTGATATGGAACCACGCAGTCTTTCCATTGGGGTACCTTATTTTGTAGACGGAAGGGCTTACTTTGTCCGCAATGGAGTACGGACCCGAATACTTAGGTGACACGAATGTGTTGGGGTTGTATACGGAGAGCATGACTTGCTGTCCTACACTGAACTCAGTCGCATGCACTGTCTTATCGAAACAGGCCTTACTCTGTTTCTTTCTTGTGCCCAATTTCACTGCGGCTGCTAGCTGAGCTGTTTTTACGTTTTCCACTAATTGTTCTACTGCTTTCTCGTGTGTGAGGGCCGTCACTTCGGGGCTGGTCAAATCTAATCCTAATAAAAATGATGTGCCTTTCATGGGGCGTCCGGTCATGAGGGTGTGTGGGGTGTAACCTGTGGATGTGGAAACTGTATTTCGCAAAAACATCAGCGCAAAGGGGAGGACTGAGTCCCAAGTGGTGTTGTTTTGCTGGACCATTTTTCTGAGGGTGGATTTTAGGGTCCGATTCATGCGCTCCACGATCCCACTTGACTGGGGGTGGTATGCAATGTGGAATTTTTTGGTAATGCCAAATATCGTGAGGACGTTCTGCATGACACGTCCCGTAAAATGGGAACCTTGGTCGGATTCAATGCTGCGGGGGAGTCCCCATCTTGTAAAGATGTGGTGGGTTAAAATCTTGGCTGTGGTCTTTGCCGTGTTTGTTCTGGATGGGAATGCTTCCACCCATTTTGTAAACGTGTCTATCACCACGAGTACATATTTATAACTGTTCCTGCAAGGGGGCAATGGCCCTATAAAATCAATATGGAGGTTCGTCCAGGGGCAATTAACGGGTCGGGTGTGACTAAGCTGAGCCTTTTTTGCGTACCTGTCTGGGTTGTTCTGGGCACACATAAGGCAATTCTCAACGTAATGAGTTACATCGTCCTTTAAACTCAGCCACCAACAGAGCTGCCTGAGGTGGGCTGTAGTGGGATCAGTTCCCTGATGTCCATGACTGTCATGGAATAAACAAATCAGTTGATTCCTGTCCTGTTCAGGAACCACATAAAGGGTGTCTTTTAACACCACACCGCCATGTGTGGTCAGAGCGTTTTAAAATCTCTCATAGGGGGCTGGATAGTTTCCTTTTAAAATCTCCCTGAGATTGCTGTCCTGCTTCTGAGCCTGCACTAAATCCTCGATATTAGTCTGCGAGACCGGAACTGCATTCACTGGTGCGCTTTCGGGGGATGTCCAAAAATATCCGTGTCTGGAACCTGCTTTAGCTAGTGCGTCGGCTTTTACATTTCATGGTGGGGAGGAACGATGGTGACTTCGAACTTTGACTATCCCAAAAGTCCTGTTCTGTGCTCGCTCTAAAATGTGACGGAGCAATGGGGCTGAAGGGAGGGGTTTTCCGTCCGCGGAAACAAATCCTCTTGCTTTCCACAGGGGTAGGAATTCCGTAAGGCTGATGCAGACATAGAGGCTGTCCGAATATATGTCTGCTGGGCTGGGGAAGGAATCTGGGTGTTCCACTGTGTATGCGATGGCCGAAAGTTCTGCTGCCTACGCGCCTAAGTGGCCTGGCAGTTTTATTGCTATTTTTTCTGGGGCGCGTCCCTGTGCATCCTCGACGTAAATACCGCAACCTGTTATGCGCTTCCCTTCTAATATTGTGGAAGATCCATCCACATATATCCTTATGGGTTCGCACGTGTCTGTGTGCTTGGGGCTCTGGGTTGAATTACCTATCTTTCTGAGGGGTGTTTTAGCAATAAAGGGGCCTGTGTTGTGATGTGGAGATATAATTTCACATTCATGGGGGGTTCCGGCGTACTGCAGGTTGTCGGCTAAAAAGGTGTGTGCCTTTGTCTGTTTAACAGTGATGTCCCGTCCCTGCAAAAGAAGGGTCTATCTCGCTGCTCTTATCTGACTAACTGTACCATCCTTGAGTTGTCCGTCCAGTAAAAGTTGGGTGGGGGTGTGTTCTGTGAGGATTGTGATGGGGTTCAGTCCGGTTATATGTGAAAAATACTGTACTGCCCAGAATACTGCGAGCAGGTGCCTCTCACAGGCTGAAAATCCCTGCTCCACAGCATCTAAAAGTCTGGAGGTGTAAGCCACGGGCCTTAACTGGTCGTGTCGTTCCTGGAGGAGCACGGCCGAAAGGGTGCGGTCTGTGCTTGCTACCTCTATCGCATAGGGGGAAAGTGGGTCTGGAACTTGTAGTGTGGGGGCTGCTATGAGTGCTTGTTTCAAAGAGTCCACAGCATACTGATGCTGTGGAAGCCATTCCCAGGGGGCTCCTTTCTTTAGGAAGTCTGAGAGGGGTGCTGCCTTGCTGGCGAAACCGTCAATGTGGTTTCGGCAGTAGCCAACCAGTCCTAAAAACGACCAGAGGGTGAAACGTTCTGGGGAAGGGGCAATTTAGCAATCGAGTCAATCCTTTTATGCTCGATCTCGCGTTTACCATGTGTGATAATTGTACCCAAATATATCACCTTATTTTCCAGAATCTGGGCCTTCTTGGGGTTAACTTTACATCCAATTGCTTGTAGGAGTTCCAGGAGTTCGGACAGAAGCTCGATGTGCTCTTCCTTGGTGTCTGTCTGCAGTAATAGGTCGTCTACGTACTGGACCAGACATTCGGGGCGAGAACATTTGGCTAAACCATTTGCCAGCTGTCGGTGGAAAATGGAGGGGGAGTTGTGGAATCCTTGTGGAAGGCATGTCCACGTGTACTGCTGTGCTTTAAAGGTGAAGGCAAATTTGTACTGGCACGCCTTTGCCAATGGAATGGACCAGAATCCATTACTGATATCCAAAACCGTAAAGTATCGGGAATTGAGTCCCTGCTTGAGCATGGTCTCGGGACTTGTGGCTACCGTGGGGGCTGCTGCGGGGCTGACTTTGTTGAGTTCCCGGTAATTGATGGTCAGTCGCCATGATCCATCGGGCTTTCTCACTGGCCAAATCGGGGCATTATTAGTGGAGGCTACTGATCTAAGTACGCACTGCTCTAATAAGCTGTCGATTACTTTTGCAATTTCTCCCTCTGCCTCTTGGGGAAATCCGTATTGCTTTTGGGGTCTAGGGTCAGGTCCTGTTATTTGTGCTGAACCAGTCATCCGGCCACAGTCGTGTTTGTGGGTCGCGAATGCTGTCCTGTTCTTTTGTAACACTGCCCTAACCTGCTTGTCCGTGCTAATTGTCGTTGGGTTAAACCAAAATTCGCCTACTGCGCTAATTTTGTTGCCGTACTCTCCTATTGTGAGCGTTGCGGGGGCTCTTGCAGATTTTGTCATTTTCCAGACACATTGGTTAACTGGATCGAAGGATAGACTGTGGGAATTCATAAAGTCTATGCCCAAAATGTGCCTGCTGTGTGGGGCAGGTCGACTAAAACTACGGGGTGCTTGGTGGTGATGTTGCCGATTTGAATGGGTACAGGGGCGGTGATGTGTCCCTGCTGTGAGTGGCCTGTAAAGCCGCTGAGGGTGATCGTGGCTGTAGTAGGCCACGTGTCCTTTTGAAACAGTGTGGAGGAATTTATTGTGGTGCGGGACCCTCCTGTGTCCCATAGAAATTCGATGGGCTGTCACCGAATTTTCGCTGCAACCACCGGTCGTCTGGACCTATCCCAAAGGGTGTTGCAGACCCAACTGGGGGAGCCCGAACACCGTCAGTCCGTTCCGTTCAGGTCCGTCTGATCTGAAAGGGTGCTCACACTATGTATGGGCTCTGTCTTATTCTTACTTCGAGTGCCCGTCTGCTGGGCTCTCTGTGGCTTTCGTGGGGCAGTGCACTCTCTTGCAAAGTGTCCCAACTGTCCACAGTTGTAACACTCCTGTGACTTTTGTGGGGGGCTGTTCTTGCTTTCATTTACCCATGCGGTCACCTCTGTTATACCCGATCGCGTCTAGGACGCATTTCTGCAAGGATGCCTCCTCCTACATTCTGTGGGTTGGGAAGGGCTGCTACCACTGAAGGGTCTAGACTCAAAACTGTGAGCTTTACATGCTCTCGCTCATCCAGGCCGTACATGGTCGCCTGCTGCTTTACTCTGGCAAAGAAGTGGTGGGGGTCTGAGGTGGGGAGGAACGGTGTGATTTTTTCGCACGAGCCCCGTAATTGGGTCACTGTTAAGGGGTGGTGTACAGAAATTCCGTATCGTCCGATGTGGCTGTGCGGTGGGTGGTTACTGGGTTCATTGGAGCCTGAACTATCTGCTCTGTGGGGGTTTGGGGTGCTTTTCTCTTTTGGGGCTTTCCCTGCGCACGTGTTCCCTGAACATATCTCTGCGCTGTCTCATTCAACTCTTCCCAATCAGGGCCGTCTTCCTCATCTAATTTTGCTCCGAAGGTTTCCTGGAATCCTTTTTGAACTGAAAGTGGAGATTGCAGCTCTGCAATCTGCTTCCGGCACTTTGCGTGGTCTAACGAGCTTTGTCTTTGCTCCGTGGTGGCAGCATTGAGTGCTCTTAATGCTGCCTTCAGGTCACTACACTGCCTCTGCAATGCTTCTACCTGCTTCTCGATTTCTCGGTTTCTTCTCGTACCAGGACTGCACGTTGCGTGTCCTGATAGTCCTTTTCATACTGGAACTGGAAGCTGCTTAGGTGCGCCAGACAAGACTGGTGTGCCCCCTTGGCATCATCCACATCTCCGTCTTTTGCTGCCAACTTCCTCCTTAACTCTACGTTCTCTCTTTCTACCTCACTAACATCGATCTTGCTCATTCGATGTATGCCTTCTATCTCTTTCCGGAGCGTCCTAACGACTTCCTCTGTGCCTCGCAACTGTGCCAAGCAGGACACGATTGCCATCGGCTTGCGAGCTTTTCCTAAGCTCTTCTTGTGAATCTTGCTCAGGTTCTCCCACTCAGTATGTCCTATACTCCCGGCACCTGTTTCCTCATTGCTACAGAATTCGCTCCAAAGGGGCCATACTTTCCATTTGAGGTACTTCCTGATCTCTTCTTCCCATACGGGACATTGTCCTACTCTCCTGCTGCTGGTCGCTGCGACCACAAATTTATCAGGTGTTGCATTGCCTGCATTGCCATCTTTCTTATCTGAATGCTTCTTTTAAATTTAGAACAGGGGAACTAAGGCGGTGCTGTAGTTACGGGTACAGCTTTCGCTAATTTCCAAAATACAAACTCCCGACAGTTTTGTCGCAACAAAAAGATCTATCAGTATTACCTTATAGCCCTGTTAGTTACGCATGCATTTAACACACTTCCGAATTATGAGGATTGATCAGAACTGCTTGAACACTTGTGGTTTTTTGTTCCCAATTGGATCTCTAATTCAAATTTTTGGGTTCTCCCGGAGTGGTTAAGCCACTTCTAGTTCGGGTCCAGTCAGATGTCGCCAGTAATATGTTGCTAACTTTTGGTTGGTTCAATTGGCTCTGTTTTATAACCTTTGCTCTCGAGTCGCCAGGTATCTTTATGATACTGCCACGGGGTTCAAGTTCAAGTAATGATCAATAACTCAATACACCGATTAGTAAGATTCAAATCAAAGCACATTTATTATACACAGTAATCGCTACTCATGCACAAATTCTACTTCAAAGCTACTTCTACAACTAACAGGCCTATACTTAGCTTCGGACTGGCCCACCAGGTCAGGGGAACAAATGGCCTTTTGTTCGGGTTCTGAGTCTGCGGGATTCGAAGTTGGTACGGTTTGGTAGCTAGGAACGCCTATCTCATAGCAAGCGTTGACGTAAGATTTACTGGATAACGGCGGCAGCTGCACCGGTCACTGTAAAGGGTAGGTTCGCGTTGCTGAGTGAACCGGTCAAGAAGAACGATTTGCACTTGGGGGCTTAACTTTATAGTCCCCAGGGGCTTCCCGCCTTTCGGGGCGGACCCTGTCCCTGGTTTCAAGTGATTGGACTTCGTTCCAATCGCTTGGTTCGATTTCTCCAATACTGGAGCGGTTCCCTGATCGATGGGCGGTCTTGAGGTGTCCGTTAACCTCTTTTGTGTTGGCTTCTGCTGGCGCCGGGGAGTCTGGCTTGGCTTTGTTTATCCCAAATGTTTTGATTGTTCCCGGGGATCGCTCATTAGTATGTAGATGGCTGCTACATTATTATGCATTTGGCTGCTTGTCTCGATGCTGTCTGGGCTTTTGCAGAGTTTAATACACAGTAACTTGCACCTGCTAGTTTCTGCCTGTGTTGCCAGAATTTCTCTTCAGCCTTTGCTGTTCTCCATTTTAAATCGGGACTTGGCCAACCCAAGTGGCTACAGCAGGATTCTCTCAGTCCATGAATCGCGCCACGCCACCCTGACGAGATGGGCCGAGCGGCGTCGTGAAAATGCCGAGTTCCGCCGGTGCCGTCCACACCTGCTCTCGGCCGGCGGGACCTCAGTGCGGAAGGGTCGGGGGGGGGGCAGCCTGTGGGGGGGGGAGGGGGGGTCCGTCCCCGGGGGGGGGGTCTCCGATGTGGCCTGGCCCGCGATCGGGACCCACCGATCGGCGGGCTGGCCTCTCTCGCTGGGAGTCTCCTTTCCTGCGTGCCGGCCCCTGTTTTCCTGCGCCATGTTACGTTGGGGCCGGTGCGTTGAAAGAAGCCACTGCGCATGCGCGCGTTGGCGCCGGCACCACTGCGCCTGCACGGATCCCGTGACACCCAGTTCGTGCCGGGATCAGCAGCTGGAGTGGCGTTAACCTGTAGGGGCCAGAATTAGTCGTGGGGTCGGCCCGTTCATGCCGTCGTAAAACACGACGGCGTTTACGACGGCGTGGACACTCTGCCGCGGGATTAGAGAATCCCGCCCAGTGTATTCCATCACTTGCCTGACTTAAGGAGTCAGGAGGTAAGTAACTTGTCACAGAAATCCCAGCCTCTGACCTGCTTTTGTAGCAACAATATTTATATGTCAGATTCAGTTCCATTTCTAGTTAATCATATCGCCCAGAGTGTTGATTGGTAGGGAAGTGGGCAATTGTAATGCTGTTGAATGTCAAGGGAAACTGGATAGGTTTTGCCTTGTTGGAGATTGTAGCGCACAATGACTTACGAGAGACGAGAAGTGATGAAGTCGATCCAGGCTTTATTAAGCGATGCTTGTCCCCAGCAGCTCAGCAACAGAATGAAGCTGCGGGGAGAAGCTCGGGTTCTTATACTCCGCCTTCAGGGCGGAGCCAGGAGTCGGCAGCCAACCAGGACCCGGGATCTGTCAGCCAATAGCATCTCGGCTTCACAGTCCCACATGACCCCTAATACATACCACCACATTCGCCCCTTGTTAAAAAGGAACCCGATGGGGTGGTGGTTCGCATGGTGGTAGGGGTTTACAAGGCTGGCCCTGGAAGGAAAATTTCGGACAGTGTTACTACAGTTTTTAGCCCTACACTGGGCTATGTACAGGTTTGTGCAAACTATTTACAATATTAGCAAAAGCTTGTTTTGTTACAACAACATTCTTGGTGTCACGCGGATTCCACGAGTCGAGCGGGCGGTCTGGTCTTCCTCGTCGATCGCCTCAGCCCCGGTGGTGGTGCAGGTGCTTGCTCAGGCGTTGTCGCCTCCGGGAGCGTTTCGGTGTTTGTTCCTGTTTTACTCCTGGGCGGGCACGGGAGGAGGACCGATCGCCCCGGGAAGGGGCGGTCGCGGGGTGCACCGGTGTCAGGGAGGGGATGATCGGTGTCGGGGGGTGTGTGTGTTGCCGGCGGGCGCCAGGTCCCGCAGGGAGACCGTGTCCTGTCGGCCGTCGGGGTATGCCACGTAGGCGTACTGCGGGTTCGCGTGGAGAAGGTGAACTCTCTCGACCAACGGGTCCGATTTGTGCGCCCGCACATGTTTCCGGAGCAAGATGGGTCCTGGGGCTGCCAGCCAGGTCGGCAGCGGCGTTCCGGAGGAGGACTTCCTGGGGAAGACAAGGAGGCGCTCATGAGGCGTTTGGTTAGTGGTGGTACACAGCAGCGACCGGATGGAGTGGAGAGCGTCCGGGAGGACCTCCTGCCACCGGGAAACTGGGAGATCCCTGGACCGTAGGGCCAGTAGGACGGTCTTCCAGACCGTGCCGTTCTCCCTCTCTACTTACCCGTTCCCCCGGGGGTTGTAGCTGGTCGTCCTGCTCGAGGCTATGCCCTTGCTGAGCAGGAACTGGCGCAGCTCGTCACTCATGAATGAGGACCCCCTGTCGCTATGGATATACGCGGGGCAACCGAACAGTGTGAATATGGTGCCAAGGGCTTTAATGACTGTGGCCGCTGTCATGTCGGGGCAGGGGATGGCGAAGGGGAAACAAGAGTACTCGTCCACCACGTTCAGGAAGTATGCGTTGCGGTCGGTGGAGGGGAGGGGCCCTTTGAAATCCAAACTGAGGCGTTCAAAGAGGCGGGAAGCCTTAATCAGGTGCGCTCTATCCGGCCTGAAAAAGTGCGGTTTGCACTCTGCGCAGATGTGGCAGTTCCTGGTGACTGTACGGACCTCCTCCACAGAGTAGGGGAGGTTGCGGGACTTTACGAAATGGTTGAATCGAGTGACCTTCGGGTGGCAGAGGTCCTCGTGGAGGGCTTGGAGGCAGTCTATTTGTGCGGTGGCACATGTGCCGCGGGATAGGGCATCGGTCGGCTCGTTCAGCTTTCCGGGACGATACAAGATCTCATAGTTGAAGGTGGAGAGCTCGATCCTCCACCTTAAGATCTTGTCATTTTTAATTTTGCCCCGCTGTGCGTTATCGAACATGAAGGCTACCGACCGTTGGTCGGTGAGGAGAGTGAATCTCCTGCCGGCCAGGTAATGCCTCCAATGTCGCACAGCTTCCACTATGGCTTGGGCTTCCTTTTCCACTGAGGAGTGGCGGATTTCTGAGGCGTGGAGGGTCCGGGAGAAAAAAGCCACGGGTCTGTCCGCTTGGTTAAGGGTGGCCGCCAGAGCTACGTCGGATGCGTCGCTCTCGACCTGGAAGGGGAGGGACTCGTCGATGGCGCGCATCGTGGCCTTTGCGATATCCGCTTTGATGCGGCTGAAGGCCTGGCGAGCCTCTGTCGACAGAGGGAAAGTAGTGGACTGTATTAGCGGGCGGGCCTTGTCTGCATACTGGGGGACCCACTGGGCGTAATATGAAAAGAAACCCAGGCAACGTTTCAGGGCTTTGGAGCAGTGGGGAGGGGGAATTCCATAAGGGGGCGCATGCGTTCGGGGTCGGGGCCTATTATCCCATTGCGTACTACGTATCCCAGGATGGCCAACCGGTTTGTGCTAAAAACGCACTTTTCCTCGTTATATGTGAGATTCAGGGCGTTAGCGGTCTGGAGGAACTTTTGGAGGTTGGCGTCGTGGTCCTGCTGATCGTGGCCGCAGATGGTTACGTTGTCGAGATATGGGAACGTGGCCTGCAACCCGTGCTGGTCAACCATTCGGTCCATCTCCCGTTGGAAGACCGAGACCCCGTTTGTGACACCAAATGGGACCCTTAGGAAGTGGTATAGATGCCCGTCACCTCGAAGGCGGTGTACTTGCGGTCACCTGGGCGGATGGGGAGCTGGTGGTAGGCGGACTTGAGGTCCACGGTGGAGAAGACCTTATGCTGTGCAATCCGATTGACCATGTCGGATATGCGGGGGAGAGGGTACGCATCTAGCTGCATGTACCTGTTGATGGTACATTTGAGTCGATTTCGGCGTGAGAATCAGCTGGTGAGTCAGTTTCAGCGGGAGCATTGCGGAAGTGGCTGCTGGGAGGTGAGTCAACCTTTAAAAGCACTTGTCTTTGCAGGGGCAGGACAGTCGATTTCGGCGTGAGAATCAGCTGGTGAGTCAGTTTCAGCGGGAGCATTGCGGAAGTGGCTGCTGGGAGGTGAGTCAACCTTTAAAAGCACTTGTCTTTGCAGGGGCAGGCCAGTCGATTTCGGCGTGAGAATCAGCAGGTGAGTCAGTTTCAGCGGGAGCATTGCGGAAGTGGCTGCTGGGAGGTGAGTCAACCTTTAAAAGCACTTGTCTTTGCAGGGGCAGGCCAGTCGATTTCGGCGTGAGAACAGCTGGTGAGTCAGTTTCAGCGGGAGCATTGCGGAAGTGGCTGCTGGGAGGTGAGTCAACCTTTAAAAGCACTTGTCTTTGCAGGGGCAGGCCAGTCGATTTCGGCGTGAGAACAGCTGGTGAGTCAGTTTCAGCGGGAGCATTGCGGAAGTGGCTGCTGGGAGGTGAGTCAACCTTTAAAAGCACTTGTCTTTGCAGGGGCAGGCCAGTCGATTTCGGCGTGAGAACAGCTGGTGAGTCAGTTTCAGCGGGAGCAGTGCGGAAGTGGCTGCTGGGAGGTAAGTCAACCTTTAAAAGCACTTGTCTTTGCAGGGGCAGGCCAGTCGATTTCGGCGGGAGAATCAGCTGGTGAGTCAGTTTCAACGGGAACAGTGCGTAAGTGGCTGCTGGGAGGTGAGTCAACCTTTAAAAGCACTTGTCTTTGCAGGGGCAGGCCAGTCGATTTCGGCGTGAGAATCAGCTGGTGAGTCAGTTTCAGCAGGAGCAGTGCGGAAGTGGCTGCTGGGAGGTAAGTCTGTCCTTTAAAAGCACTTGTCTTTGCAGGGGCAGGCCAGTCGATTTCGGCGTGAGAATCAGCTGGTGAGTCAGTTTCAGCGGGAGCAGTGCGGAAGTGGCTGCTGGGAGGTGAGTCAACCTTTAAAAGCACTTGTCTTTGCAGGGGCAGGCCAGTCGATTTCGGCGGGAGAATCAGCTGGTGAGTCAGTTTCAGCGGGAGCAGTGCGGAAGTGGCTGCTGGGAGGTGAGTCAACCTTTAAAAGCACTTGTCTTTGCAGGGGCAGGCCAGTCGATTTCGGCGTGAGAATCAGCTGGTGAGTCAGTTTCAGCGGGAGCATTGCGGAAGTGGCTGCTGGGAGGTGAGTCAACCTTTAAAAGCACTTGTCTTTGCAGGGGCAGGCCAGTTGATTTCGGCGTGAGAACAGCTGGTGAGTCAGTTTCAGCGGGAGCATTGCGGAAGTGGCTGCTGGGAGGTGAGCCAACCTTTAAAAGCACTTGTCTTTGCAGGGGCAGGACAGTCGATTTCGGCGTGAGAACAGCTGGTGAGTCAGTTTCAGTGGGAGCATTGCGGAAGTGGCTGCTGGGAGGTAAGTCAACCTTTAAAAGCACTTGTCTTTGCAGGGGCAGGCCAGTCGATTTCGGCGGGAGAATCAGCTGGTGAGTCAGTTTCAGCGGGAGCAGTGCGGAAGTGGCTGCTGGGAGGTGAGTCAACCTTTAAAAGCACTTGCCTTTGCAGGGGCAGGCCAGTCGATTTCTGCGTGAGAATCAGCTGGTGAGTCAGTTTCAGCGGGAGCATTGCGGAAGTGGCTGCTGGGAGGTGAGTCAACCTTTAAAAGCACTTGTCTTTGCAGGGGCAGGCCAGTCGATTTCGGCGGGAGAATCAGCTGGTGAGTCAGTTTCAGCGGGAGCAGTGCGGAAGTGGCTGCTGGGAGGTGAGTCAACCTTTAAAAGCACTTGTCTTTGCACGGGCAGGCCAGTCGATTTCGGCGTTAGAATCAGCTGGTGAGTCAGTTGCAGCGGGAGCATTGCGGAAGTGGCTGCTGGGAGGTGAGTCAACCTTTAAAAGCACTTGTCTTTGCAGGGGCAGGCCAGTCGATTTCGGCGTGAGAACAGCTGGTGAGTCAGTTTCAGTGGGAGCATTGCGGAAGTGGCTGCTGGGAGGTGAGTCAACCTTTAAAAGCACTTGTCTTTGCAGGGGCAGGCCAGTCGATTTCGGCGTGAGAACAGCTGGTGAGTCAGTTTCAGCGGGAGCAGTGCGGAAGTGGCTGCTGGGAGGTGAGTCAACCTTTAAAAGCACTTGTCTTTGCAGGGGCAGGCCAGTCGATTTCGGCGTGAGAATCAGCTGGTGAGTCAGTTTCAGCGGGAGCATTGCGGAAGTGGCTGCTGGGAGGTGAGTCAACCTTTAAAAGCACTTGTCTTTGCAGGGGCAGGCCAGTCGATTTCGGCGTGAGAACAGCTGGTGAGTCAGTTTCAGCGGGAGCATTGCGGAAGTGGCTGCTGGGAGGTGAGTCAACCTTTAAAAGCACTTGTCTTTGCAGGGGCAGGCCAGTCGATTTCGGCGTGAGAACAGCTGGTGAGTCAGTTTCAGCGGGAGCATTGCGGAAGTGGCTGCTGGGAGGTAAGTCAACCTTTAAAAGCACTTGTCTTTGCAGGGGCAGGCCAGTCGATTTCGGCGGGAGAATCAGCTGGTGAGTCAGTTTCAGCGGGAGCAGTGCGGAAGTGGCTACTGGGAGGTGAGTCAACCTTTAAAAGCACTTGTCTTTGCAGGGGCAGGCCAGTCGATTTCAGCGTGAGAATCAGCTGGTGAGTCAGTTTCAGCGGGAGCATTGCGGAAGTGGCTGCTGGGAGGTGAGTCAACCTTTAAAAGCACTTGTCTTTGCAGGGGCAGGCCAGTCGATTTCGGCGTGAGAACAGCTGGTGAGTCAGTTTCAGCGGGAGCATTGCGGAAGTGGCTGCTGGGAGGTAAGTCAACCTTTAAAAGCACTTGTCTTTGCAGGGGCAGGCCAGTCGATTTCGGCGGGAGAATCAGCTGGTGAGTCAGTTTCAGCGGGAGCAGTGCGGAAGTGGCTGCTGGGAGGTGAGTCAACCTTTAAAAGCACTTGTCTTTGCAGGGGCAGGTCAGTCGATTTCGGCGTGAGAATCAGCTGGTGAGTCAGTTTCAGCGGGAGCATTGCGGAAGTGGCTGCTGGGAGGTGAGTCAACCTTTAAAAGCACTTGTCTTTGCAGGGGCAGGCCAGTCGATTTCGGCGGGAGTGGAGCTGGCTGGTTAGTCAATTTCAGCAGGAGCTGAGAATTTTTTTTTTTTTTTTAAATTAGTTTTTTAGGCGGGAATAGGAAGTAGACACTCGGACGTCTGGGAAGACCCTCACCAATAAATTCTGGTGGAGAGGAAACCCGAGACACTACACGTGTAGTGTCTCCCACCCGCCCTCCTCCTCTAACCTAATAATAAAACCCATTGGTCTGAGGTAAGTACCATATTTTATTATATTATTATTATTTTTTATAAAAATTTAATTTAGTTGTTAGCCAGATCTTGGTAGAAAGTAAGAGGAATGGCAGGGAAGGGAGTGCAATGTTCCTCCTGCAGGATGTTTGAGGTGAGGGATGCAGTTAGTGTCCCTGCTGATTTTACCTGCAGGAAGTGCTGCCATCTCCAGCTCCTCCAAGACCGAGTTAGGGAACTGGAGCTGGAGTTGGAAGAACTTCGGATCATTCGGGAGGCAGAAGGGGTCATAGATAGCAGCTTCAGGGAATTAGTTACACCAAAGATTGGAGATAGGTGGGTAACTGTAAGAGGGACTGGGAAAAAGCAGTCAGTGCAGGGATCCCCTGCGGTCGTTCCCCTGAGAAACAAGTATACCGCTTTGGATACTTGTGGGGGGGGGGACTTACCAGGGGTAAGCCATGGGGTACGGGCCTCTGGCACGGAGTCTGTCCCTGGTTGCTCAGAAGGGAAGGGGGGAGAGGAGCAGAGCATTAGTAATTGGGGACTCTATAGTCAGGGGCACAGATAGGAGATTTTGTGGGAGCGTGAGAGACTCCCGTTTGGTATGTTGCCTCCCAGGTGCAAGGGTACGTGATGGCTCGGATCGTGTTTTCCGGGTCCTTAGGGGGGAGGGGGAGCAGCCCCAAGTCGTGGTCCACATTGGCACTAACGACATAGGTAGGAAAGGGGACAAGGATGTCAGGCAGGCTTTCAGGGAGCTAGGATGGAAGCTCAGAACTAGAACAAACAGAGTTGTTATCTCTGGGTTGTTGCCCGTGCCACGTGATAGTGAGATGAGGAATAGGGAGAGAGAGCATTTAAACACGTGGCTACAGGGATGGTGCAGGCGGGAGGGATTCAGATTTCTGGATAACTGGGGCTCTTTCTGGGGAAGGTGGGACCTCTACAGACAGGATGGTCTACATCTGAACCTGAGGGGCACAAATATCCTGGGGGGGAGATTTGTTAGTGCTCTTTGGGGGGGGTTTAAACTAATGCAGCAGGGGCATGGGAACCTGGATTGTAGTTTTAGGGTAAGGGAGAATGAGAGTATAGAGGTCAGGAGCACAGATTTGACGTCGCAGGAGGGGGCCAGTGTTCAGGTAGGTGGTTTGAAGTGTGTCTACTTCAATGCCAGGAGTATACGAAACAAGGTAGGGGAACTGGCAGCATGGGTTGGTACCTGGGACTTCGATGTTGTGGCCATTTCGGAGACATGGATAGAGCAGGGACAAGAATGGATGTTGCAGGTTCCGGGGTTTAGGTGTTTTAGTAAGCTCAGAGAAGGAGGCAAAAGAGGGGGAGGTGTGGCGCTGCTAGTCAAGAGCAGTATTACGGTGGCGGAGAGGATGCTAGATGGGGACTCTTCTTCCGAGGTAGTATGGGCTGAAGTTAGAAACAGGAAAGGAGAGGTCACCCCGTTGGGAGTTTTTTATAGGCCTCCTAATAGTTCTAGGGATGTAGAGGAAAGGATGGCGAAGATGATTCTGGATATGAGCGAAAGTAACAGGGTAGTTATTATGGGAGACTTTAACTTTCCAAATATTGACTGGAAAAGATATAGTTTGCGTACAATAGATGGGTCGTTTTTTGTACAGTGTGTGCAGGAGGGTTTCCTGAAACAATATGTTGACAGGCCAACAAGAGGCGAGGCCACGTTGGATTTGGTTTTGGGTAATGAACCAGGCCAGGTGTTGGATTTGGAGGTAGGAGAGCACTTTGGGGACAGTGACCACAATTCGGTGACGTTTACGTTAATGATGGAAAGGGATAAGTATACACCGCAGGGCAAGAGTTATAGCTGGGGGAAGGGCAATTATGATGCCATTAGACGTGACTTGGGGGGGATAAGGTGGAGAAGTAGGCTGCAAGTGTTGGGCACACAGGATAAGTGGGGCTTGTTCAAGGATCAGCTACTTCGTGTTCTTGATAAGTATGTACCGGTCAGACAGGGAGGAAGGCGTCGAGCGAGGGAACCGTGGTTTACCAAGGAAGTGGAATCTCTTGTTAAGAGGAAGAAGGAGACCTATGTGAAGATGAAGTGTGACGTTTCGGTTGGGGCGATGGATAGTTACAAGGTAGCGAGGAAGGATCTAAAGAGAGAGCTAAGACGAGCAAGGAGGGGACATGAGAAGTATTTGGCAGGAAGGATCAAGGAAAACCCAAAAGCTTTCTATAGGTATGTCAGGAATAAGCGAATGACTAGGGAAAGAGTAGGACCAGTCAAGGACAGGGATGGGAAATTGTGTGTGGAGTCTGAAGAGATAGGCGAGATACTAAATGAATATTTTTCGTCAGTATTCACTCAGGAAAAAGATAATGTTGTGGAGGAGAATGCTGAGCCCCAGGCTAATAGAATAGATGGCATTGAGGTACGTAGGGAAGAGGTGTTGGCAATTCTGGACAGGCTGAAAATAGATAAGTCCCCGGGACCTGATGGGATTTATCCTAGGATTCTCTGGGAGGCCAGGGAAGAGATTGCTGGACCTTTGGCTTTGATTTTTATGTCATCATTGGCTACAGGAATAGTGCCAGAGGACTGGAGGACAGCAAACGTGGTCCCTTTGTTCAAAAAGGGGAGCAGAGACAAGCCCGGCAACTATAGACCGGTGAGCCTCACGTCTGTAGTGGGTAAAGTCTTGGAGGGGATTATAAGAGACAAGATTTATAATCATCTAGATAGGAATAATATGATCAGGGATAGTCAGCATGGCTTTGTGAAGGGTAGGTCATGCCTCACAAACCTTATTGAGTTCTTTGAGAAGGTGACTGAACAGGTAGACGAGGGTAGAGCAGTTGATGTGGTGTATATGGATTTCAGCAAAGCATTTGATAAGGTTCCCCACGGTAGGCTATTGCAAAAAATACGGAGGCTGGGGATTGAGGGTGATTTAGAGATGTGGATCAGAAATTGGCTAGCTGAAAGAAGACAGAGGGTGGTGGTTGATGGGAAATGTTCAGAATGGAGTACAGTCACAAGTGGAGTACCACAAGGATCTGTTCTGGGGCCGTTGCTGTTTGTCATTTTTATCAATGACCTAGAGGAAGGCACAGAAGGGTGGGTGAGTAAATTTGCAGATGATACTAAAGTCGGTGGTGTTGTCGATAGTGTGGAAGGATGTAGCAGGTTACAGAGGGATATTGATAAGCTGCAGAGCTGGGCTGAGAGGTGGCAAATGGAGTTTAATGTAGAGAAGTGTGAGGTGATTCACTTTGGAAGGAATAACAGGAATGCGGAATATTTGGCTAATGGTAAAGTTCTTGAAAGTGTGGATGAGCAGAGGGATCTAGGTGTCCATGTACATAGATCCCTGAAAGTTGCCACCCAGGTTAATAGGGTTGTGAAGAAGGCCTATGGAGTGTTGGCCTTTATTGGTAGAGGGATTGAGTTCCGGAGTCGGGAGGTCATGTTGCAGCTGTACAGAACTCTGGTACGGCCGCATTTGGAATATTGCGTACAGTTCTGGTCACCGCATTATAGGAAGGACGTGGAGGCTTTGGAGCGGGTGCAGAGGAGATTTACCAGGATGTTGCCTGGTATGGAGGGAAAATCTTATGAGGAAAGGCTGATGGACTTGAGGTTGTTTTCGTTGGAGAGAAGAAGGTTAAGAGGAGACTTAATAGAGGCATACAAAATGATTAGGGGGTTGGATAGGGTGGACAGTGAGAGCCTTCTCCCGCGGATGGATATGGCTGGCACGAGGGGACATAACTTTAAACTGAGGGGTAATAGATATAGGACAGAGGTCAGAGGTAGGTTCTTTACGCAAAGAGTAGTGAGGCCGTGGAATGCCCT
This sequence comes from Scyliorhinus torazame, assembly GCF_047496885.1. Taxonomy (NCBI): domain Eukaryota; kingdom Metazoa; phylum Chordata; class Chondrichthyes; order Carcharhiniformes; family Scyliorhinidae; genus Scyliorhinus; species Scyliorhinus torazame. The sequence goes on from NC_092712.1 coordinate 185,059,397, forward strand.
ACCTGCTACAGTAGTGAACTCGCCAACATTGAGGGCATTTAAAAGTTTATTGGATAAACATATGGATGATAATGGCATAGTGTAGGTTAGATGGCTTTTGTTTCGGTGCAACATCGTGGGCCGAAGGGCCTGTACTGCGCTGCATTGTTCTATGTTCTATGTTCTATGGTCTGACTATAGTCTACGACCATCCTTTGCTTCTCCCCGGTCTTTACTCCTACCACCTGGGCTCTCCAGGGACTATTGCTGGCCTGGATTGTGCCTTCCTTCAGCAACCGCTGGACTTCAGACCGAATAAATATCCGGTCCTGGGCGCTGTACCGTCTGCTCCTAGTGGCGACGGGTTTGCAATCCGGGGTGAGGTTTGCAAACAAGGACAGCGGTTCAACCTTGAGAGTTGCGAGGCCGCAGATAGTGAGTGGGGGTATCGGGCCGCCGAATTGGAATGTTAGGCTCTGCAGGTTACACTGGAAATCTAATCCCAGTAATGTGAGCACGCAGAGTTGGGGAAGGACGTAGAGCCTGTAGTTCTTAAACTCCCTCCCTTGCACCGTTAGGTTTGCGATGCAGAACCCTTTGACCTCTACGGAGTGGGATCCTGCAGCTAGGGAAATCTTTTGCGTGCTTGGATGGATGGTCAGAAAACAGCGTCTTACCGTGTCTGGGTGAATAAAACTTTCAGTGCTCCCGGAGTCGATCAGACATGGCGTCTCGTATCCGTTGACCAGCACCGTTGTTGTCGTCGTCTGGAGCGTCCGGGGCCGCGATTGATCCAGTGTCACCGAAGCCAGTCGTGGTGGTAATGTCGCGGCGTCTTCTTCGGACCCAGTGGAGCCGTCGATGCTGGGGTGCTTTGTTGTCAACCAAGATGGTGGCGTCCATGAATCGCACGCGGCCGGGGGTAGACAAAATGGCCGCCCCCATGGATCGCACGTGGTCGGGGGTGGACAAAATGGCCGCCCCCATGAATCGCACGTGGCTGGGGGGTCACAAGATGGCGTCGCCCATCCTCCCCTCGTGGTGCCCGGGACCCAAAATTGCGGCACCCGCGGGTCGCACATGGGGCGCTGGGGGGGTTGGGGAGCATTTGGGATGTGCTGGCTCATTCTTCTCCAGGGATTGCGGCGACCCCCCGGGACTGGCACACTGCCGCGTAATGGCCCTTCTTGCCGAAGCTTTTACAAATAGCTGCGCGGGCCGGGCAGCGCTGCCGGGGGTGTTTCGCTTGTCCACAGAAATAGCAGCGGGCCCCCCCGGGATGGTCTGGCGCTTTAACCGCGCAAGCTTGCGAGGGGGGGGGGAGTTTGTCACGACGGGGGTCCACAGAGCCTAAGGGGCTGCCGCGCGGTCGGGGCCGTAGGCGCGGGCGTTTTGCAAGGCCACATCGAGGGAAGCTGCAAGGGCCCGTGCCTCTGAGAGTCCTAGCGACTCTCTTTCTAAAAGTCTTTGGCAGATTTGGGGAGAGTTCATACCTGCCACAAACGCATCGCGAATTAGCATGTCCGTGTGTTCGATCGCGTTCACCGGCAGGCAGCTGCAGCCCCGTCCTAAAATTAGCAGCACGGCGTAGAATTCTTCTAGCGATTCTCCGGGACATTGCCGTCTCGTCGCGAGTTGGTGGCGCGCGTAGACCTGGTTAACGGGCCGAACGTAGATGCCCTTCAGCAATGCGAGCGCCGTCGGGAAATCCTCTGCGTCTTCTATGAGAGGGTAAATTTCCGGGCTTGCCCTCGAATGCAGGACCTGCATTTTCTGGTCTTCTGTGATCCGGCCGGGGGCCGTTCGGAGATAGCCTTCAAAGCATGCTTGCCAGTGTTTAAATACTGCTGCCGAGTTCGCTGCGTGGGGGCTGATCCGCAGGCATTCCGGGGCGATCCGGAGCTCCATAGTCTTTTAAGCTCGCTTAATAAATTGTAGCGCACAATGACTTACGAGAGACGAGAAGTGATGAAGTCGATCCAGGCTTTATTAAGCGATGCTTGTCCCCAGCAGCTCAGCAACAGAATGAAGTTGCGGGGAGAAGCTCGGGTTCTTATACTCCGCCTTCAGGGCGGAGCCAGGAGTCGGCAGCCAACCAGGACCCGGGATCTGTCAGCCAATAGCATCTCGGCTTTACAGTCCCACATGACCCCTAATACATACCACCACAGAGATATTCATAGAATTCATGCTGTGCAGAAGGTGGCCATTTGGCCATCAAGTCTGCACCAATCCTTCGAAAGACCACCCGACCTAGGCCCGATCTCCCGACGTATCCTTGTGACTCCACCCTAAGGGACAATTTAGCATGGCCAATCCACCTAACCTGTACACCTTTGGACTGTGGGAGTGCCTGGAGGAAACCCACACAGACACGGGGAGAATGTGCAAACTCCACACAGACGGTCACTCGAGATCGGAATCGAACCTGGGTCCCTGGTGCTGTGATGCATTGTGCTGCCCTTAATTCGTTACTTGGCACTTGTGTGACACAAATGTTACCTGTTCCTTATCAAACCAAGCATGAATGTTGTCCAGGACAGCGTGTGCTGCATGTGCATATGGACTACTTCAGTATCTGAGGAGTCATGAATGCTGCTGAACATTGTGGAATCATCAGTGAAAATCCCCATTTCTGAGCTTATGATGAAGGGAACATCATTTTTTAAAAATTAATTTAGAGTACCCAATTATTTCTTTTTTCCAATTAAGGGGCAATTTAGTGACGGCAATCCACCTACCCTGCACATCCAGAGGCAACAAACACAACAACAAGCACGTCAATAACAACAATGACAACAACATTAGAACAACAACTGGTACGACATGGTACAACTCTGCCCATGAAGGACAGTGTTACTGCTCAGCTCAGAACAATGGCGAGAGTGCAAACATATCATGGCATGTCAACGCATCTGACCAATTCACGTTTGCTACACTACGGACAAGCAAACCAGCTTTCAGGAAAGATGTCATCAAGAATTGCTACCACAAGCTTAAAAAGCTTAAAAACCTCAGACAATGAAGTGATTTGACCATTTGAACACCTCCTCATGACTTCTTGGTTATGTAAACACCAGGACACTAACGGCGTTCACAAGGGGATGACAACATCAACATCGACACTTCCATAACAGCACAAGAAAGCCACTCGACCGTGTAAATTCATGAACTTTGGACTCATAAATATTATTTGGTATTGTTTAACCCTCAATGTCATCATAACTATTCTTTGATCTTGTATCGTCATCACAGTCACCATAACTTGTACATGTCATCACTTATTTACCTGTTTTTGTTCAATTTTTCTTTAACACTGTGCAGAAAATATGTAACACGAAAAAAGGGCGATGTGGTGATATGCATCACTGTAAATACACAAGGGGTTAATGTAAATACACTACAACTAAGTAAACACTAGAGGGAGCACCAGAGATGTCACGACCTGCAGACATACAGCTAATGAACACATAGAATAGGACATGACCAACGGGCAGTCAAGACACCCAGAGGTGACACTACCACAAGGGGACATTACACAACCCATATACAAGGACAGGGTACACATGCTCTGTCTCTTTCCACAGGTGACACTTAGAGAGTAGAACAGGGGCAGATCAGAAGCACCACACCCACCATGTGGTTTAGAGCAGACTGGTTAGTTAGACTGAGTTACTATAGCACGATTAGCAGGAGAGTCGAACTCATAGAGAACTGTGCTAATGGTTCAATAAATCACATTGAACTTACTTCAAAGTCTGGGGTATCTTTTACTCAAAGCTGCATCGAGTTGCAGCCTGTGTTATCCCAGAGTACACTTCAGTGCTGACAGCCATAGGGAGCTGCTTGCTTCTGATTGACCAGCTGCTCTCTGGGGGTGTCATTTCTGCTCCTAGGCACCATGATCTCGGGAAGGACCAGCCGCTGGCCACTTAAGTGCCTGACTGGCACTTCATACGGCAGGCCTTCTCCAAAGGAGGCATTGTGGGGCTCTCACCAATTCTTCAGCTGGTGGGGGAGAACCCTGTTGTTTAGATTTGATTCCTCCCATGACATCTGTTCAGCTTTTAGTTACATTTTGTTAAGGATGAATGTATTTTGCAATCTGAAATGAACAACACATTTTAATACGAAAAGTGACCTTACCCTAACCTCTATCACATCACTGGGTTCCCCACATATGTCAACCAATCATCGTTTGCCTTATTAAAAAAACAATCTCTGGGAGTGAATTGTCCTCCTTTCTGGGTGTGATTTGTTTTTTAACTTGTTCCACCCTCCTTTTTGGCATTCAGCTGAAGCATCCTGGTAGCAGTTGTAGGATGTGCCTGTGATAACAGCCAGAAAGCAATGAAAATGATTGCCTAATACGACAGTCTGTAGTTTATACACCTGTTATATCCGGGATAGGTTTTAAATCATACCCGACCGCTCCTAGCTATTTATACATGTACTACCTCTTGTTCAATTCTTGTGCCAACTGCATGTTAGTTTTTGTTTCCCACCATCTAAATATGTATTTTTTCTAGTGAATTCTTATGCTGTTAAAGGTGAACAATTTGAAGGCTTTGATTAGAACATTTCTCTACTTTTGATGTCAAGTGAGAAATTCAAAGGGAACGATTCAACCAAAACATTTCTAAGGGTGTGATCTTCCGGCCTTGTTACTCTATCACTCAAGCGTAACGAGGCCGGTGAATAGCGGGAGAGTCCAAAAGCGGGAACTGTTGCCAAACAGTTTGTGGTGCAACTGGCCCGCTTCCGTAGGCGAATTTGGAATCTCGTCGTAGTGTGGCGAGAACCAATTATCACCACTCAAGCCCCATTTCCATACAATGAACGGGAGCCACCCCATATCCACCGGCCTCCCATCATTCAGCGGCCTCCCCAGCAAGTGCTCACTCTGGTGCCGATTAGTACTCCTTTTGAAAAACATGGGGCGGGATTCTCTGGTCGCCGACGCCAAAATAACATTCAGCGATCGGCCGGAGAATCCCCGTTTGTGCCGAAATCTGGGGTGGCGCTGCTTTTGTGATGCTCCGCCCCCTGAAAAATGGCGTACTCAAGGAATATGCCACACGCCGTCTGGACGGCCTCAGGACGTCACCTGAGGCCCTCCCCGGATGCTCTGCCCCCGATGGGCCAAGTTCCCGACGGCGTGGATCTCTCACGGTATTTTCTTCTGTGGAAAAGTCCAGCTTTGGCAGGGGCTGGGGGCACTGGTGGGAAGTGGTCCGGGGCGGTGGGGCTGGCTACAGGGGGACATTATTTGGCAGGCCGGGTCCACGTGCGGCTGGCGCAATGTTGCACGGCACGGCACTAGGCTCCCACTGCGGTCGCCATCCTCGGTGGCACTCATTGCCGGCGTCATCTCTGGGACTCCTCCAATCAGCTATGGATCTGCTGGAGTGACGCTGACATCTCCCTCTGAACGTTCAGGTTGATGCCTATCGTCTCCATCAGCCCCGGGTAACTCTGTTCCAGAGGCTCAGCATCAGGCTGGGACCCAGCTGGGTCCAGGGATCCAGCAGACCACCAACTGCTGTCACTCCTGGGGGTTCCTGCCTCCACCAGATGTACATCACCAGATTGTGCCCCAGAAGCCCGATCACTAACATTTCCCACCGAGGTGTGTGTATCTGTTCTGGTGGAGGGTGGGATGACAGCTGTGCCGCGACTATAACAGTTGCATCCTCGGAGCTCTCCTCCGAGGTGTTCTCACCGGAGTCAGGAGAGGGGGCCGCACGGGGTGGGTGGTGCCGTTAGCTGCTGGACCTGTAGGAGAATGGACATGTGGTCAGTGGGAGGGATAGGTCAGCCAGTAAGGCAATCACTACTCACACTTGACATGTCCTTCAGGTGGAGCCTGGTGGTCCCTGACCTCTGCGGCGTCCGCCAGCCTCTACATTGGTGACCGCCCTGTCCTCGGCCACCCCAGTCACCTCTAGGGCCCGCCCCTCGAAGGAGGTGAGGGTTCTTAAGTCCAGCACCCATCACCAGTCTGGGCCCTCGCCCACTGATTGTGGGAGAGCTTTTCCTGAGGTGACACAGAGAGAGCATCATAGCCACATGCGTGATTCACAGTTGTGGGGTGGGTGTGAAGGGAGGGTTGGGGTGGAGGGAGGGTTGAAGGGGTGGGAGATGGAGAGAGGGTTGGGGGTCGACTGGGGGATGCTCCTTTGGGGGTTGGGGCTGGGACGTTGGTCCCACTCATGCTGCCCGGTGCAGGTCTTCTGACACTGGAGGCCAGTCCTCCTGGTCACACTGTTCGAGCTGACTACTGCCACCACATTGGCCCAGGCAGCATTGGCTGCCTTGTGGCTCACCGTCCGGGACCCTCGGGGGAACAGGACATCTCTCCTGGCCACCACCGTGTCCAGGAGCCTCCCCAGGTCAGCATCCCCGAATCTTGAGGCTGGTCTCCCCGACCCCGTGGTTGTGAGCCGGAGGGGGTTGGCTGGGTAAGTGCAGCTTAAGTGTGGCTCGGCATTGTTAGCGGGGGGCTAGCGAGCGGGGTCCCAGCGAATCAGCGGGCTAGCCGGCATTTGGAGCACGAAGCCCGTGAGGCCTTGTTGAGTTGACCAATTAACGTTGAATAGTGTTTCCGGCCTCGCTTGAAACTCGCAGCAATTCCCGCCCGCTACAGCACTTGGAAATGTTTCCGGAGAATTGCGCCCTTAGTATCATTTTGGGGGAGTTTGGCAGGGTGTTTCCTGCCAGCTTTTTGGGTGTGATCCAGACTGTTATTCACCCACACTTTGCGCCTTGTGGAGTTTCTCCTCAGGCTATCCTATAATAGAAATTAATTCAGCAGCGGGGAGCTGAACTCACTGGCCAGACCGGCTCCTCAGAGATCGGGCCGCCATTTTGAATTTGTGCCTCAATCCCGAAGTGAGCTTCAGGGTTCCCCACAGCCTCAACCCACAGCAATGCCACCCCACCACAGACATGGGTATTACCGCCCCCCCCCCCACCCACTAAGTGAAGACACTCTGTTATATAGTCGCTGAGGGCCCCGTTTTTCAGGTGCCCACATCTCACCTTTTGGGTCCCCCCTTTTAGGACCTCCCCCTTCACCCCCCAAAAAACTTATGAGACCGCTTCATAGACCCCTTCACCTCTCACACCCTTCACACTGTTATGGGCCAGGGTTTAGAGAACACCAAAGTATATCATGGAATTCACCTGACCTCCAGCTTTTAATAGATTTTGGTTATGAGGAGCACAAGGGCCCATTTTCCAGGTGTTATGCAACAGAGATCTTAAGTATTTCTAAACAAAACAATGTTTATTATATAAATCCAGTTAACATTTTATAAACACACAGTAAACATCTTATCAACTACCAACACAACTACCCCCATAGATACAGTACTCTATAGGTAACCCTTAATAACTTTCCTAACAACATCCATAAGCTAAACACCCTTTTACTACAAAGAAAATAGGTTTGAATTCCTTACAGAAAACAGGTATTACTTTGAAGTTATGAAGTGGCCTGGAGACATTCTTCAGCATGCAGAGAGAGAGAGACCAAAAATACACCTTCTTTGTTTGTTGCTCGTTTTAGCCTTAGTTTATTTGCTCTAATTCTGTCAGCTTTGTTCTTGAGTCGCCAGGTATCTTTCTGATACGCCACGTGGTTCAAGTCCAAGTAATGATTAATAATGCAACACACCGCTTAGTAAGAGTTAAATCAACGCTCATTTATTATATACAGCAATTAATACTTATACAATAATTCTACTTCTAAACTACTACCTACCACTAGCAGGCCAATACTTAACTTTGGAAATGGCCCACCAGGTCAGGGAAATGAATGGTCTTTCGAATGGGTTCTGAGCCTGCGGGATTCTAAAGCTGATGCAGGTCGATAGTCAGGAGTGTCTATCTGGTAGCGATCGTTGGATTAAAACTTACGGTCTCTTGTAGAAGGGTCTCGAAGGGTGCGGAGAGGAGAAGAAGGGTCGATTTGAACTTGGCCCCTATTCTTACAGTCCCCAGGGGCTTCCTGCCTCTCGGGGCGGACCTTGTACCTGGTTCCAAGTGATTGGACTGGTCCCAATCACTTGGTTCGATATTCTCCAATACTGGAGTGATTCCTTGATCGAGGGGTGGTCGTTTACCTTTCTTTGTGTCAGCTCCTGCTGGTGCCGAAAGGTCTGGGTCGGCTTTGTGTTGCTAATTTGTAGCAATTGTTCCCGGGGATCGCTGCTTAGTATGCAGATTGCTGGGGTGTTGTGATGTTGATGGCTGCAGGTATCGGTTTGGTCTGGCTTCCCCAGAGGTGAATACACTGTTTTACCTGCAACTGTCTGTTTGAGTCCTGTTGGCTGATTTTCCCATCAGCCTCTTCCGTTCGCCATTTTAGCTAGGGGTTACGTCTGGAGACCATTACAACTGGTCTCTGCTTGTGGAAACCAATAGTAATTGGCGCCGTGTTGAGGCCTTGTTGGTGCGGACAGTGACTTCTGGACACGGGGTGAATGCGACGTCAAGATAGCCGCGCACATTTAAATTAGTTGAATGGCTCATTTAAATATCGTTATCTGATCACAGCCAGCAAGGTCTCGGGTGCTGGGTGAATCCGGCATCTGGATATTTAAATGAGCCAGTGGGCTCCTTTTAAATATGTAGATCTGGATCTCGCCCTCCAGACTTCGCCGGATGATCAGCTCACACGGAGCCTGATTTGGGGCTCTTGCGAGATTCACTGGCACTCAGCCAGGCACAACAGGGTCACTGAATAGCGCCTGTTAGCTTCATTCTCTCCCCACGGAAGCTGTCAGACCTGCTGAGATTGTCTAGAATTTTCTGTTTTTGTCTCCATCATCTGCTTTTTGTGGGCCATTGTGGCATCTGAACTCCATGAAAGGCTCTGTGCACTGGAACAGATTTCTGGACACCTTTTACTACAATTTCCACTCCTTTTTGTCATGTGAGTATCCCTTTAAGGAAGGTTTAGTCTCTTATCATGTGACTTGTAGCACATTGGGCGGTGGCTGTGAGGTGAGGGGGGGAGGTTTCAGTTTCAGTTTGGCTGCTTTGGACTGCAGAAGGAGAAAGAAGTGTTTTCCCTGTTTTTTCTCTGTTTCATTTTAAAAGCTGTTCCAGTAAAAAGCACATTGGTTTTGGCTAACTGCCTTGGTAACTTTAAAGATATAGTTGTTTTCCGGAAGGTGTTTGAATCTGCTAGTTGGAACTGGATCAGAATCTCAGGGACAGGATCAGTCCCATTCAAATGAGAGTACAGTGTGCTGGACCACGCCCTTGAAAGGGTTTTTGATTTAATTGGATTTTGTTATTGAATTGGAACAGCTAAGGGGGAATTCATTAAGTGTGATGTACACAGATTACTGTAGCTGTGTTCTGTCTTCATGTTTGTAATTGCTGTGTTTATACATATATACATATATATTATATATGTTAACTACATTCTTTGAATAAACCTTGTTTTGATTAAAGTATCTAAGAAGTCTATGAATCACACCTACAGTGAAGGCTTTTGTGCTCATCCTAGTCAAATTCAACATGAAAGTTTTAGGTTAGGTGAACTTCATAATGCACTTTGGAGTTTCTAAGAACTCATAAAATTTTATGGCCCATAAAATTTTGAACACAAACTTACAACTGACGCTTGACCCTTAATTCCATCCTTTAGCAGCACATTATGTCCTATTTCCAAAGGGATAAGAGAGGTTAGCAATGCTTGGAGTTTGCCTATGATGGCGGTGGGGGGGGGGGTTGCAGAATTGCGGGTTGCCGCTGCATTCAACTTTAATCTCACTAAAGAGATTAAAATTAATGCAAATTAGATGTCATCAGTTTCTTTCTCCTTCTGTGTGAAGTTCTGACCACATGAAATAGAGCGTGCTGGGTGAATTGGAAACTGTTTTGCGCCTGGCACGGTTCCCGCTTTGGGGCTCTAATGCAATTCTCCTGACATAGCGGGATTTGCGAAAGGCGCAATGTGGCCAGAGAGTCACCTCTTGTTATTTTGAAGGATTGTGCAAGATTACACAGACATGCTGCTGAGCACTAGGCCGCACGGCCCAATCAATTCATGCCAGCATTTATACTTCTTTTGAGCCTCCTCTCTTCTTTCTTCATCCAAATCCAGCAGCATAACCTTCTATTCCCTTCTCCTTCATATACCTATCTAGCATCTCCTAAAATGCACTAGTGCTTTTGGCTTCAGTAAGTCCCTGAGGTAGTGATTTCCATATTCGTACAAAGATTTGGGAAAGAAATCCTTTCCGAATTCCCATTGGATTTTTTGGTGACTGTCCTATATTGATGGTGTCCAGTCATGTATGCTCTTCTCTCCAAGTTGAACCATTGCCCCTGTGTCCACTTCATCAAAAGCTTTCATAATTTTTAATAACCCTGTTAGGTCACCTTAAAAAAACCCTTTCCAAGAAATAATAGGCCTGCGAGTTCATCCTTTACTGAAATGAAATACTTTGCTGTGATTCTCCATCGGCCCGAATCGGGAAATGGGATCGGGTGTTGAAGCATGCATCAGCCGGAAACCGAGGACGGTGCCGGGCACCCGATGGAATTCCATTCTCCGGTGCATCGACAGCGGTGTGAATGCATTCTACGTTGCACTGACAGTAGACACAGTTGGCATATTATTAACGTGCCTGTCCAGGGAATCTCTGGAGCTCCCGCAATGCTCCGCCTCTCCCAGGAGAAATTACCGATGGTGAGGTTCCATCGTAGTTTTCAAAATCAGGAAACAGGCGCAGGGGATGCTCAGGAAGAGAGTGAAGGGAGGCCATGTGTCCAGAAACGCGACCCTGAGTCCTACCGCTGGCATAGCTGGCTGGGTGGGGGTGGGGGTGGGGAAGGGGGCATCTGCCAGGCCGGAGTCGGTCGTTGGGGGGTGACCAGGGATTGGTGTCACGGTGACCCCAGGGACTGTGGTCTCCAAGCACAGACTATCATTGCCACGGCATGCAAGGTAGCCACCTTGCTGCGCAGCCCACTGCTCACCCATCGTGGCCCATGGTTACGTGGCGTGACACTGGCCGTATGGGTGACCAACCTCACTCCCACCCCCAACCCCTCCCTCCACCCCACCAACTCCCTCCCACACCCACAACCGGATGGCAATTGCTAGTGGGGCATCACAAGGCCCACACAATGGTAATGCCCATGGTAGTTCTATAGGAGGGCTCCGGACGGGGGCCGCAGAGCATACCGCTGACATGGGTAGTGCCAACTGCCCCTGCCGGCAAGGACAGGTGCCAGCGCCAGAGAACACATGGTGCTGGGCACGATGGTGCCAGGGTTGCGGTGAGGAGGACAGAGTGCCGGGGGAACGGCCGGGGTTGGGTGTGGGAATAGGAGAGCAGGGAGAGGGGAGGAGGACATGTGGGGCAGGAGCTGCAGTGCACGCCGGGACCACCATGTAGCCCGAAGGACCTGGCTGGGTACAGGGGTACGCACCATGTTAACATGTCTGCCCTTCACCCCCTGCAGACTGCAGAATGGATTTCCGAATCCAACCAGGAATGGTGAACTTCATGCTAGCTGCCGCTGCCCTGGGGGATGCACTGAGGATGGACAAGCAAGAGCTGCTCAGGGAGGACCCTGCAGAAGCAGAGCCTGCCCAGAGGAACAGGAACCAGCCGGTGAGGATGGAGAGCTGACCGTCCAACAGACCGACGAGGAGATGGGAAGGATGTGGCGCATTAGGCCTCGTGTGTACTGGCAGCACCTATCATTCGAGAACCTGCCAAACTGGGCATGTCGTTGAAGACTCCGGCTGAGCATGGAGACTGTAGGGCATATTTGCATCTGTACCTCGGGCGTACGGGGGAGGACACCTGCTTCCGGTGGCTGTCAAAGTGACGGTCGCCCTAAACTGTTTCGCCGCAGGGTCCTTCCAGGCGGTGAGTGGGAACTTGTCCAGGATCTCACACACCTTGATACACAGGTGCATCTGCGCCATTGCAGAGGTCCTGTATGCCCACTCGGCACAATACATCAGGTTCAATGTGGACTGAGCCCACCGGGAAGCCTGGGCAGAGAGGTTCACTGCCATCACTGCGATGCCCAACATTAAGGGGTGATCGCCGGAATGTCCGACCCTCTATGAGGACCGGTGCATGAGGGAGTGGTATTCACAAACCGAAAGGAGTACCACTCCATGAATGTGCAGCTGGTCTGTAACCATGAGATGCGCATCATGCACGTCTGCGCCTGACACCCAGGCAGTGTGCACAACACCTTCATCCTGGCTCACCCGATGGTTCACGACACCTTCGAGGCACATCCCCGGTTGAGGGGTTGGCTCCTGGGCGGCAGTGGTTATCCATTGTAGTCATGCCTGATGACGCCTGACCGGAAGCCACAGACCGATGTGGAAATTTGCTTCAGCCATGCCTATGCAGCGATCAGGGGCGTGATAGAGCGGTGCTTCGGCGTGCTCAAGATGCGGTTCAGGTGCTTGGACAGCTTTGGAGGGGCCCTTCAGTATAGCTCTAGGAGAGTCTCCCGCATAGTGGTGGCCTGCTGCATCCTCCACAATATCGTACAGCAGAGGGGCGACATCCTGGAGGAGGGGGATGAACGGCAGACCTCGTCCGGTGAGGAAGATGTGAGGGACGGCCAGGATGGGCGGGACATGGGGCCGAGGCAGGCACAGGCGGGCGCACAATGTGTGCGCCAGGGCCGGCATCACAGGACGCCCTAATCGCCTCCAGGTTCACCAACTAGGGGGCCTGGCCAACGGCGGCACGGATATCCTGTCCCACCCCCAAAAACCCCGCTACCCCAGCCGACCACCCCCTCAGATGGCCACCCTCCCTGCACAAGCCCTGCGCCCCCCCCGCCCATCCTCATCTGCAATCTCCTTCATGATTCCTACCTGCCTTACAACTGGGTGCGGTTCCTGGGTTAGCATGCATTACTATCAGAGGAGGATTCTGAGTCGTATGAGGAGGTGAAAAAAATCCATCTTAGGTGAATATGAACTAGTGCCTGAAGCCTACAGCCAAAGGTTTAGAAATTTAAGGAAAGAATTTGGTCAAACATACATGGAGTTTGAAAGGCTCCAACAGAGTAATTTTGATAGGTGGATAAGGGCTTTGAAAATAGACCAAACGTATGAAGCTCTCAGAGAAATTATAATTTTGGAGGAGTTTAAAAATTTAATTCCTGATGTAGTGAGAACTCATGTGGAAGAGCAGAGGGTTAAAACTGCGAAATTAGCAGCAGAAATGGCAGATGATTATGAATTAGTTCATAAATCAAAGTTTGGTTTCCGACATCAGTTTCAGTCTGTGAGGGATATAAACTGGGGACATGAGAAATACTCAAGTGGTAAAAATAAAGGTCATCTGATGGTAGATAATAAGGAGAGTGTACCTTAGATTAAAAAAGAAATCCAGGAGGGTGGAAAATAAATGAAAAGTTTCAAATGTTTTCATTGTAATAAACTAGGCCATGTAAAGTCACAATGTTGGTGGTTGAAGAAAAGCACTCGGAAGGCTGATGTGGTAAAACAGGATAAGACAGTGGGGTTTGTTAAAGTGGTAAAGGAAAGCCCAAGTGAAGAGAAGGAGGGGCAAAAGATTGTACAGCCTGATCAAGAGGTGATTGATAAGAAGGTGCCAGATCTCTTTAAAGAATTTACTTGTGTGGGTAAAGTTTACTCATGTGTATCAGGAGGAGCAGGTAAAGAAGTCACAATTTTAAGAGATACGGGAGCTAGTCAATCTTTAATGGTAAGAGATGAGGAATTATGTAGTTTGTGAAGAATATTGCCAGAAAAGGTGGTAATATGTGGAATTTAGGGTGAGAGGAGTAGTGTTCCATTATACAAGGTAAGGTTGGAAAGTCCAGTGAAGAGTGGTGAAGTGGTAATAGGAGTAATAGAGAAACTATCTTGTCCAGGAATACAGTTTATCTTGGGTAATGTAAGAGCTGGATCACAGGTGGGAGTGATGCCTACTGTGGTTGATAAGCCAGTGGAAAATCAGACAACTGAAGTGTCGAAGGACGAATATCTTGAGATTTTTCCAGATTGTGTAGTAACAAGGTCGCAAAGTCACAGGTTAAGACAAGAGGAGAAATCAAAGAGTGAGGATGAAGTTGAAGTGCAATTATCAGAACCGATTATTGATCAGATGGTTGAAAAAGAACAAGACCAGGTGGAGGATGAGGCGGATATTCTTAGTTCAGGAAAATTTGCGGAGTTACAACAGAACAATGTCGAAATAAAACGGATATATCAGAAAGCATATACGGAAGAGGAATCTGAGTGGACACCAGAGTGTTATTACCGTAAAAGTGATGTCTTGACGAGAAAATGGAGACCTTTACATCTGCAGGCGGATGAAAAGTGGGCAGAAGTTCATCAAATAGCATTGCCGGTAGGGTATAGAAAGGAGGTTGTGCGAGTTACACATGAGGTACCAGTGGGAGGTCATTTGGGAATAAGGAAAACTCAAGCTAAAATCCAGAAATATTTTGATTTGCTTGCATTACATAAAGATGTAGTTAAAATTTGTCAATCATGTCGCACAGGTCAAGTGAGAGGGAAACCTCAAGCAGTGATAAAACCAGCACCCTTAGTACCCATTCCAGCATTTGAGGAACCTTTTACAAGGGTCCTAATTGATTGCGTAGGACCGCTTCCGAAAACCAAAAGTGGGAATCAATATCTTTTAGAACATAGAACATTGCAGCACAGTACAGTTCCTTCGGCCCTCGATGTTGAGCCGACCTGTGAAACCACTCTAAAGCACATGAACACTATCCCCTTATCGTCCATATGTCTATCCAATGACCATTTGAATGCCCTTAGTGTTGACGAGTCCACGGCTGTTGCAGGCAGGGCATTTTCCGCCCTTACTACTCTCTGAGTCAAGAACCTACCTCTGACATCTGTCTTATATCGATCTCCCCTCAATTTAAAGCTATGTCCCCTCATGCTAGACATCACCATGCGAGGAAAAAGGCTCTCACTGTCCACCCTATCCAATCCTCTGATCATCTTGTATGCCTCAATTAAGTCACCTCTTAACCTTCTTCTCCCTAACGAAATCATCCTCAAGTTCCTCAGCCTTTCCTCATAAGATCTTCCCTCCATACCAGGCAACGTTCTGGTAAATCTCCTCTGCACCCTTTCCAATGCTTCCACATCCTTCCTATAATCCGGCGACCAGAATTGCACGCAATACTCCAAATGCGGCCGCACCAGTGTTTTGTACAGCTGCAACATGACCTCATGGCTCCGAAACTCAATCCCTCTACCAATAAAAGCTAACGCACCATACGCCTTCTTAACAACCCTCTCAACCTGGGTGGCAACTTTCAGGGATCTATGTACATGGACACCGAGATCTCTCTGCTCATCCACACTGCCAAGAATCTTACCATTAGCCCTGTACTCTGTCTTCCTGTTATTCCTTCCAAAATGAATCACCTCACACTTTTCTGCATTAAACTCCATTTGCCACCTCTCAGCCTAGCGCTGCAGCTTATCTATGTCCCTCTGTAACTTGTAACATCCTCCCGCACTGTCCACACCGCCACCGGCTTTAGTGTAATCTGCAAATTTACTCACCCATCCTTCTACGCCCTCCTCCATGTCATTTATAAAAATGACAAACAGCAGTGGCCCCAAAACAGATCCTTGTGGTACACCACTAGTAACTGGACTCCAGTCTGAACATTTCCCATCAACCACCACCCTTTGTCTTCTTCCAGCTAGCCAATTTCTGATCCAAACTGCTAAATCACCCTGAATCCAATGCCTCCGTATTTTCTGTAGTAGCCTACCAAATGCAAGTCAAACGCTTTACTGAAATCCATATACACCACATCAACTGCTTTACCCCCATCCACCTGTTTGGTCACCTTCTCAAAAAACTCAATAAGGTTTGTGAGGCACGATCTACCCTTCACAAAACTGTGTTGACTATTTCTAATCAAATTATTCCTTTCCAGATGATTATACATCTTATCTCTTATAAACCTTTCCAAGATTTTGCCCACAACAGAAGTAAGGCTCACTGGTCTATAGTTACCGGGGTTGTCTCTCTCCCCTTCTTGAACAAGGGGACAACATTTGCTGTCCTCCAGTCTTCTGGCACTATTCCTGTAGACAAAGATGACTTAAAGATCAAAGCCAAAGGTTCAGCAATCTCCTCCCCAGCTTCCCAGAGAATCCTAGGATAAATCCCTTCCGGCCCAGGGGACCTATCTATCTTCACACTTTCCAGAATTGCTAACACCTCCTCCTTATGAACCTCGAGCCCTTCTAGTCTAGGAGCCTGAATCTCAGTATTCTCCTCGACAACATTGTCTTTTTCCTGTGTGAATACTGACGAAAAATATTCATTTAGCACCTCTCCTATCTCCTCGGACTCCAAGCACAACTTCCCACTACTGTCCTTGACTGGCCTTACTCTTACCCTAGTCATTCATTTATTCCTGACATATCTATAGAAAGCTTTAGGGTTATCCTTGATCCTACCTGCCAAAGACTTCTCATGTCACCTCCTGGCTCTTCTTAGCTCTCTCTTTAGGTCCTTCCTAGCTAACTTGTAACTCTTGAGCGCCCTAACTGAACCTTCATGTCTCATCTTTACATAAGCCTCCTTCTTCCTCTTGACAAGTGTTTTGACTGCTTTAGTAAACCACGGTTCCCTTGCTCGACCACTTCCTCCCTGCCTGACAGGTACATATTTATCAAGGACACGCAATAGCTGTTCCTTGAACAAGCTCCACATTTCCATTGTGTCCATCCCCTGCAGTTTTCCTCTCCATCCTCAGTCTTGCCTCATCGCATCATAATTGCCTTTCCCCAGATATAACTCTTGCCCTGCGGTATGTACCTATCCCTTTCCAGCACTAAAGTAAACGTAATGGAATTGTGGTCACTATCACCAAAGTGCTCACCTACCTCCAAATCTAACACCTGTCCTGCTTCATTACCCAGTACCAAATCCAATACGGCCTCGCCTCTCGTTGGCCTATCTACATACTGTGTCAGGAAACCCTCCTGTACACTTTGGCCAAAAACGGACCCATCTAAAGAACTCGAACTATAGCGTTTCCAGTCAATATTTGGAAAGTTAAAGTCCCCCATAACAACTACCCTGTTGCTTTCGCTCCTATCCAGAATCATCTTTGCAATCCTTTCCTTTACATCTCTGGAACTTTTCGGAGGCCTATAGAAAACCCCTAACAGGGTGACCTCTCCTTTCCTGTTTCTAACCTCAGCCCATACTACCTCAGTAGACGAGTCCTCATCAAACGTCCTTTCTGCCACCGTAATACTGTCCTTGACTAACAATGCCACCCCTCCCCCTCTTTTACCACCCTCCCTGAGCTTACTGAAATATCTAAACCCCGGCACCTGCAACAACCATTCCTGTCCCTGCTCTATCCATGTCTCCGAAATGGCCACAACATTGAAGTCCCAGGTACCAATCCACCTTATTCCGGATGCTCCTGGCATTGAAGAAGTGTACTTTAAACCACCTTCCTGCCGATAATGGATGTGTCTACTAGGTTTCCAGAGGCCATTCCAGTACGTAATATTTCAGCTTTTGTGACTCCAGATGGTCATACCAATTCAAAGTTATGCCATTTGGCATGAAAAATGCACCAGCCACATTTCAACGGTTAACTAACAATGTTGTTTCAGGATTACCTAATTGTGCGGTATGCATCAACGATCTGGTAATTTTCAGCCAGACATGGAAAGAACATTTAAAACATCTGATGGAGTTATTCGATCGACTTCAGGAGGCGGGTTTGGTGATAAATCTAGCCAAAAGTGAATTTGGAAAGGCTCAAGTCACTTTCCTTGGCCATACAGTCGGACAGGGTCAAATGGTCACACGGGATGTGAAACCGACAGTTATTGAGGAGTTTCCGATACCCTGAAGATGAAGGGAAATAATACGATTTCTTGGCATGAGTGAATTTGATCGAACATTTGTGAAAAATTTTTATAGCGTGGTTGCTCCACTAATCGACTTGCTGAAGAAACGTTGAAAATTTCAGTGGACAGCGGACTTTCAACAGGCATTTCATGGCCTGAAAGCTGTGATAACCAATGCTTCTGTGTTGGAGAATTACAAGGGACTCTACGATCAGATTGAACTAAAGTATCTGACTTTAAAGAGAAATACCAAGGTGTAGAGAAATGGACGGATCGTGCAGAGACCTTCTTGTTCAAAGAGACTGTCAATCAGGAAGGATTTCAGTTGGAGGAAGAAGAACAAAAATGGACTATATTGTTGTACCTGTTTGCGTGTGTTGTTTTTTTTGAAACAAACAAGTATATTTACTGTGTGTATTTCTTAAAGGATAGTGAAAAGGTGAAACCATCTTGAAGTTGATTGTTATTTTTTTTTCGGCGGGGGGGGGGAAGTGTCATGTGAGAGTACCTTTAAGAGATGGGTGTTTATAAATGGGTGTGTATATAAATATCTGTAGTGAGAGTACCTTTAAGAAATGGGTGTTTACTGCAGTGATGTCAGAGAATGGGTGGAGCTGGGCTGTCTGTCAGCTTTTTACCTTCGTTTTAGGCTGTTTGCTGCAGGGTGTGTTTTAGTTTCATTTTCAGTGTCGGAGCTAAAGCCAGACCAAGCAGGTGTACTGTTGTTCTCTCTGCCATCAAAAGACTATCTCTTGATCATTTGGTGAATTCAAAATTATAAATGTTCTCAGTAGAGAATGTAAACCTAATGTGCTTCTGTTAAAGGTTTTGTTTTTAAGTTGTATCGATGTTGAAAGGAAAGTTTTAAGGATTACTTAGTGTTGTAGTCTTTGGGGGTTATATTTGGATTAATGGGTGCTAAGATATTCACTGTATGTTTTAAAAAGGTTAACTTGAGTTCATAGAATAAACATTGTTTTGCTTTAAAAAATACTTTTCCATTTCTGCTGTACCACACCTGTAGAGTGGGCCGTGTGCTCCCCATACCACAATCTATTAAAAGTTGTGGGTCAGGTGAACTCCATGATACACTTTGGGTTTCTCTAAACCCTGGCCCATAATACAATCGAGGTGAGTGTTTCTGAGATTGTGCAGGATGTTAGAGACAACAGTCATGGAAACTCATTGTCGTCCCCATCCTTGTGCTCTGGGATGTTTCGGGCTGCGGTTTGAGGGCTCTCGTCACTGTCCATTGCCTCTTCTTCGCTGCTATTCACTTGGGATTGGGGTCGGGGGCGGGAGACACTGAAGGGCCCATCTTGTTGCCAGGTAGTCCAGCAAGACATGGCTGGCTGGAGTGCTGGGGTTGGTGTGGTGGGGTGGGGGTGGTGTGGGGGTGGCAGGGTGATGTGGGGGTCGTGCCATGCCTACCATAGGGACACCTCAACACAGTGGGGTCTCACTTGGTTCCCCGATGCTGACCTCTGCCTCGGCGACTGCCCTCCCCCGGGCCCACCGACCAGGTCCATTGCCCTCTGTTCCACGATGATGAGGGGCCGCAGGTGCGACGGGCCCCCTCCAGTTTTCTCTCTCTCCCTGCAGTCATGCGCCTGGTGGAGAGTGGGTGGGAGACAGAAAATGCACAGTATTAAGCAGTCGGACGCGAGCAGCATGGGGGGTGGGCAGCTGGTAGCCTTTGTGAACAGGGTACCCGGCCATGACAGGTGATATGGGTGTTGGCATGTGCAGGGTGGGGTGTGAGACTGCTGGCGGGTGATTTTGGCCGCCCTCCGGTTGAGGAGGAGGGTTTATGGGTGTGTGGGATGTGGGTTGGTGCCAGGGACACGGTACTGGATGCTTACCTGGCTGCCCCGAGGAGGACGTGCAGCTTCTTTTGGGGGACCCCTGAAGGGCCCGCCTTGTTGCCAGGTGGTCCCGCAAGACATGGCTGGTTGGCGTGCTGGGGGTCCTGGTGGTGGGGCCCTCTGCGCTCACGACCTTTGCGACCTGCACCCAAACCTGGTGTTCAGCGGTGAGTGGCAACTTTCTTCCCATCCCGGGTGCCCCACCTCTCTCCCACAGTGTCCAATAGTGTCTCGAGCTCCGCATCTGCGAACCGGTGTGCTGCTCTGTGGGCTGCCATCTTGTTGGCTGGAATGGGTGTGTGTGTGTGGGGAGTGGCGTAGTTATATGCAGCTGCAGCTTGTCGGCCTGTCAGGATCCTGGCGAATTTGGCACCATTTTTCATTGGAATTGCTCTAGTTCCATGTGGCATGGGTGCGAGCCCATTAATTGATCCTGAATTTCTCCAGGACTGGCGCTGCTTCCGTGGTCGCAGAACACCACCGATTCAATCTCGGCGTCAGCACTTAGTCTCTGAAACAGAGATTCCTGCCCCTTGTATTTCTGGCACTATCCCTGTAAATCTTCTCTGCACTCTCCAATACCTCCAGAATGATCCATTTACAATACAATGACCAGAACTACATGCAGTATTCTTAAGTGTGGCTTAACCAACGTTCGATACAAATTTAGCTTAATTTGCTTATTTTTTAATTCTATCCTTCTAGTCGTTGATTTGTTTTATTTTAGTGATCTTCGTAACCTGTTGAGCAACGTTTAGTGATTCGTGTACTTTGAGACATTTGTGTTCCTCGGCCCCACCTTGATTCGCACCACCCAAGTAATAAATGATCCCTATTCTTCCTGCCAAGGTGTACTACTTCACATTTATCTGTGCCTATTATTTGACCATCCTGCAAGTTTATTCGTGTCCTCCTGTAATTTGTTGCTGCTCTCCTCAGCATGTTGGCCAAATATTGGAGCAGTAATTTGAGCTTTTCTTTTGAACTGGCAGCTTTTTTCTTACATTCTATACCCATCACTCAAGCCAGTAAAGACAGCATGGAGCTGACAAATACTCCTGTGTTATTTTGTTGAAATGCTAATGTGGCAGATGAGAGAGAAGCCCTCAATGCTGCTTAATCTAAGGGATAAGGCAGAACTGTTTTTCAGGTGGTTTTGGAATGAAGGTGAAAAAGCCGTTGAATGGGCGGTACGATAGCACAGTGGGGGCGGCACGGTAGCACTTTGGCCTGCACTGTTGCTTCACAGCTCCTTGGTCCCAGATTCAATTACCGGCTTGGGTCACTGTTTGTGCGGAGTCTGCACGTTCTCCCTGTATCTGTGTGGGTTTCCTCCGGGTGCTCCGTTTTCCTCCCACAAGTTCCAAAAGACGTGCTTGTTAGGAAATTTGGACATTCTGAATTCTCCCTCTGTGTACCTGAACAGGTGCCAGAATGTGGCGACTCGGGGCTTTTCGCAGTAACCTCATTGCAGTGTTAGTTTAAGCTGACTTGTGACAATAAAGGTTGTTATTATTACATTATTTAAATTCCAGACTGAGGTAAATGTGTCCCCAGGACACAACCATATTGCACACACCCAGTGAAACATACAGCTTGATTGTGAACTAACCTATCAACGGTTTGTCCATAGTTACACAGAAGAATTACACTCTGTGGTTCCTGAGAAATAACCTTGGGCACAAAATGAATCAGAATTGGGCTGTTTGTTCAAATCATTGAAATAATTCATACAGCAAAAGCAGAATTTTCAATTTCAGATAAAGCAGGGTTACCAGGGGAGGCAGCGGCCTATTGGTATCGTCATTGGACCCAATGCAATGCTCTGGGACAAATCCCACCACCCTCGATGATGAAATTTGAATTCAATTTTTTAAAATCTGGAATTGAGTGTCTAATGATGAATAATTGTTGTAAAATCCCACCTGGTTCCCTGAAGCCCTTTAGGGAATGAAATCTGCTGTCCTTTATCTGGTCTGGCCTATAAGTGACTCCACACCCACAGCAATGTGGTTGATTCTTAACTGCCCCTGAAGGGAACTAAGGGATGGGCAACATGGTCCTTGCTAATTGTTGGTGGTATGCAGCCGTTAAATATGTACTCACTGTTGGTGC
This sequence comes from Scyliorhinus torazame, assembly GCF_047496885.1. NCBI lineage: Eukaryota > Metazoa > Chordata > Chondrichthyes > Carcharhiniformes > Scyliorhinidae > Scyliorhinus > Scyliorhinus torazame. The sequence continues at coordinate 185,081,264 of NC_092712.1, forward strand.
AGACAATGGGCGGAATTCTCTGATTTTGAGACTAAGTGCGGTGGAGGGTCGCTCTGGCAGTGCCTTTTCTGCTGGACAGAATGACGGGATCCCCTGCCAGATTCTGCCCATGGAGCGTAATTAATTGTGCATGGGCGAGTTCCCCTCCGGATCTCCCGGTGGGCCGGCAGATGATTCATCTGCCTGCCGTCAGCTGATGGGTTCGAAGATCCCAGCGCTGTATTTAAACACAACTTCAGCACCCTCATGTCACTCTCTCCAACCCACCTGTCTTCATCAGGCTGTGCAGGGTGTTAGCAAAACAAAGGAAAAGAGCCTCAAGAAGAAGTCTGTTCCTCCATTCAACCACCTTCCCTTCCGCCGTAGTGAATGGACGTTTGGCTGAGCGCCAAATTCTTAGTTCTCGCTGGCAGCAGTAGCGAGGTGGACTCACAAACGAGAATCCTGCCCAATGTCGATAACGTTCTCCAACCCTTACATGGCATTTACAGTTTATCTTGTGTGCCATCGGAATGACATAAAAATATTCAAATGAACTGACATTATTATGCACGAGTCATTTCATTTGGTTGCAAGCAGCAATCACCATTGCCATTTGCCAGCTTCTCATCATCCACTCTTTATGCTTTGTAAAGTAGTGACGTTTTTGATAGCCAATATTGACAAGTAAGGGCTAGGTCTCTTCAGGACTCTCAATTGTCCAGTCAAATTCATGTGTCATGTAAGAGTACCTTTGAATGTTGAATGGTAAGAGATGAGGAATTATGTAGTTTGGGAAGAATGTTGCCAGAAAAGGTGGTGATATGTGGAATTCAGGGTGTGAGGATTCGCGTTTTGGATCAGATGGATGAAACAGAACCAGAACAGGTGGAGGATGAGGCGGATATGTTTAGTTCAGGAAAATTGGCGGAGTTACAACAGAAAGATGTAGAAATAAAACGGATATATCAGAAAGCATATACGGAAGAGGAATCTGCGAGTATACCAGAGTGGTATTACCGCAAAAGTGATGTCTTGATGAGAAAATGGAGACCTGTACATATACAGGCGGATGAAAAGTGGGCAGAAGTTCATCAAGTAGTATTGCCGGTAGGGTATAGAAAGGAGGTCATTTGGGAATAAGGAAAACTCAAGCTAAAATCCAGAAACATTTTTATTGGCTTGGACTACATAAAGATGTAATTAAATTTTGTCAATCATGTCACACATGTCAAGTGACAGGGAAACCTCAAGCACCCTTAATACCCATTCCAGCATTTGAGGAACCTTTAACGAGGGTCCTAATTGATTGTGTAGGACCGTTTCCTGAAACAAAAAGTGGGAATCAATATCTTTTGACTATAATGGGTGTGTCTACTAGGTTTCCAGCGGCTTTTCCAGTACGTAATATTACAGCTAAACAGATTGTGGAGGAGTTACTTAAATTCTTTACTAGATGTGGACTACCCACAGAAATTCAATCGGATCAAGGATCGAATTTTACTTCACAAATATGCAAAGAAGTTATGGATAGCTTAGGGAATAAAACAATTTACCATCCAGAATCGCAGGGAGAGTTAGAAAGGTGGCATCAGACATTAAAGATAATGTTGAGGGCATATCGTCAACAATAATTGTTGATTTAAAAATATTTGGAGATTTAAAAAGCGCGGGAGCTGAGAGTCAGAGCGGAGATTTAAAAAGCGCGGGAGCTGCGAGTCGGAATGGAGATTTAAAAAACGTGGGAGCTGCGAGTCGGAGCAGAGATTTGAAAAGCGCGGGAGCTGCGAGTCGGAGCAGAGATTTAAAAAGCGCAGGAGCTGCGAGTCGGAGCATAGATTTAAAAAAGCGCGGAAGCTGCGAGCCGGAGCAGAGATTTAAAAAGCGCGGGAGCTGCGAGTCGGAGCAGAGATTTGAAAAGCGCGGGAGCTGCAAGTCGGAGCAGGGGTTTAAAAAGCGCAGGAGCTGCGAGTCGGAACGGAGATTTAAAAAAGCGCGGAGCTGCGAGTCGGAGCAGAGATTTGAAAAGCGCGGGAGCTGCGAGTCATAGCAGAGATTTGAAAAGCGCGGGAGCTGCGAGTCGGAGCGGAGATTTAAAAAGCGCTGGGGCTGCGAGTCGGAGCGGAGATTTAAAAAGCACAGGAGCTGCGAGTCGGAGCGGAGATTTAAAAAGCGCGGGAGCTGCGAGTCGGAGCGGAGATTTCAAAAGAGCGGGAGCTGCGAGTCGGAGCGGAGATTTAAAAAGCGCTGGGGCCTGCGAGTCGGAGCGGAGATTTAAGAAAGCGCGGGAGCTGCGAGTCGGAGCGGAGATTTCAAAAGCACGGGAGCTGTGAGTCGGAGCGGAGATTTCAAAAGAGCGGGAGCTGCGAGTCGGAGCAGAGATTTAAAAGCGCTGGGGCTGCGAGTCGGAGCGGAGATTTAAAAAGCGCCGGAGCTGCGAGTCGGGGCAGAGATTTAAAAAGCGCGGGAGCTGCGAGTCGGGAGCGGAGATTTAAAAAGCGCCGGAGCTGCGAGTCGGAGCAGAGATTTAAAAATAGCGGGAGCTGCGAGTCGGAGTGGAGATTTAAAAAGATCGCGGCCTAGTTTCGAGAGCCGTTCGGGAGGAGGAGGAGCAGTCTCTGTCAGGGAGAGAACCTGAGAACATCTGAGACCCTCAGAAGGTAAGTAAGTGATTTTTACTCATTTTTACTTTTATTTCCTTTTCAAATTGTGTGTATGTGGGGGGGAAACTGAAGTGACATCACAGAAAAGCTGTGACCTGAGTGGCTGGTTGGGAATCTACACTAAATTAAAAAAATTAAGCATTGGTAACTAATTAAACATAATTAGTTAATTATAATTTGGAGGGGTATCTGAGCCAGAGATCGGAGAGTACTATATTTAGCTTTCACATTTGTAGTAGAAATCTAGTGCTAGGAAACAGATAGGAAACAGTAACTTTTTATTTTTTATTTTAACTTTAATTTACTAATTAATTGACGCAATGTCAGTTAGAGGGGGTGCAGTGCTCTGACTGTGAGATGTGGCAGGTCCGGGAGGCTGCCAGCCTCCCGGATGGCTTCATCTGCAGAAAGTGCACCCAACTGGAGCTCCTCACAGACCGCATGGTTCGGTTGGTGCAGCAATTGGATGCACTTAGGAGCATACAGGTGGTGGAAAGCGTCATAGATCGCAGTTATATAAATGTGGTCACACCCAAGGTGCAGGCAGAGAAATCGGTGACCACCAGAAAGGGCAGGCAGTCAGCGCAGGAATCCCCTCTGGTTGTCCCCCTCTCGAACAGGTATACCCCTTTGGATACTGTCGGGGGGGATAGCCTATCAGGGGAAAACAGCAGCAGCCAGAGCAGTGGCACCACGGCTGGCTCTGATGTTCAGAAGGGAGGGTCAAAGCGCAGAAGAGCAATAGTCATAGGGGACTCTATAGTCAGGGGCACAGATAGACGCTTCTGTGGACGTGAAAGAGACTCCAGGATGGTATGTTGCCTCCCTGGTGCCAGGGTCCAGGATGTCTCCGAACGGGTAGAGGGCATCCTGAAGGGGGAGGGCAAACAGGCAGAGGTCATTGTACATATTGGTACTAACGACATAGGCAGGAAGGGGCATGAGGTCCTGCAGCAGAGTTCAGGGAGCTAGGCAGAAAGTTAAAAGGCAGGACCTCTCGGGTTGTAATCTCAGGATTACTCCCTGTGCCACGTGCCAGTGAGGCTAGAAATAGGAAGATAGAGCAGCTAAACACGTGGCTAAACAGCTGGTGTAGGAGGAAGGGTTTCCATTATCTGGACCACTGGGAGCTCTTCCGGGGCAGGTGTGACCTATATAAGGACGGGTTGCATCTAAACTGGAGAGGCATAAATATCCTGGCCGTGAGGTTTGCTAGTGTCGCATGGGAGGGTTTAAACTAGTATGGCAGTGGGGTGGGCATGGGAGCAATAGGTCAGAAGGTGAGAGCATTGAGGGAGAACTAGGAAATAGGGACAGTGTGGCTCTGAGGCAGAGCAGACAGGGAGAAGTTGCTGAACACAGTGGGTCTGGTGGCCTGAAGTGCATATGTTTTAATGCAAGAAGTATTACGGGTAAGGCAGATGAACTTAGAGCTTGGATTAGTACTTGGAACTATGATGTTGTTGCCATTACAGAGACCTGGTTGAGGGAAGGGCAGGATTGGCAGCTAAACTTTCCAGGATTTAGATGTTTCAGGTGGGATAGAGGGGGATGTAAAAGGGGTGGCGGAGTTGTGCTACTGGTTAGGGAGGGTATCACAGTTGTACTACGGGAGGACACCTCAGAGGGCAGTGAGGCTATATGGGTAGAGATCAGGAATAAGAAGGGTGCAGTCACAATGTTGGGGGTTTACTACAGGCCTCCCAACAGCCAGCGGGAGATAGAGGATCAGATAGGTAGACAGATTTTGGAAAAGAGTAAAAACAACAGGGCTGTGGTGATGGGAGACTTCAACTTCACCAATATTGACTGGGACTCACTTAGTGCCAGGGGCTTAGACGGGGCAGAGTTTGTAAGGAGCATCCAGGAGGGCTTCTTAAAACAATATGTAGACAGTCCAACTGGGAAGGGGCGGTACTGGACCTGGTATTGGGGAATGAGCCCGGCCAGGTGGTAGAAGTTTCAGTAGGGGAGCATTTCGGGAACAGTGACCACAATTCAGTAAGTTTTAAAGTGCTGGTGGACAAGGATAAGAGTGGTCCTAGGGTGAATGTGCTAAATTGGGGGAAGGCTAATTATAACAATATTAGGTGGGAACGGAAGAACCTAGATTGGGGGCGGATGTTTGAGGGCAAATCAACATCTGACACGTGGGAGGCTTTCAAGTGTCAGTTGAAAGGAATTCAGGACCGGCATGTTCCTGTGAGGAAGAAGGATAAATACGGCAATTTTCGGGAACCTTGCTGCTCGGGTGTCCTGGGCGCGTGGTGCTGCTCTGTTCTGCCCACTGTCCACCAGATGTACTGGGATAGTGGGGAGGGTGGGGGGGGCATAAAACGTGCTGCGGTATTCCGGCACCTCCCCTGGGGGAGTCACCAGCACAGGCCCTATCACCTCCTCCAACCTCGGGGTGCCCTATGGCCACTGGGCTACTCCTTGGGACGGGGTTGTGAGGGGAGCGATCCCCTAAGGCTGCACCGCCACCTGGCACTGCCAGTCCTGGAGGCCGGTTCTGATCTGGACCAGGGTCCGCACGCCCATGGCCATGGAGCACAGGGGATCGACCATCTCCGTGTGGGACTGTGCCACATCACGCTGCGACTGTGCCAACACCTTCTGAGTTTGTCTCACGTCGGCCAGTGACTACGCCATCTCCCTCTGAGACTGGGCCACCTGCCTCTGTGTCTGCGCCATGTCAGCCAGCGCCTGGACAATGCTGCCGACGTTCCCAGCCATGGCCAGCTGTGGCTGGTCGCCTGCGAGGCAGCAGCCCTGTCCTGGGCCTCGGTTAGTGCCTGCACAGAATGCCCCAAGCTTTGGACACGCTGATCCATAGCCAAAACCGTTGCCTCCACCGCGGACACCACCTATGCAGTGTTGGCCTAGGTGGCATGCATTGTTGGCACCACCTTCTGCTCCTGCAAACGGTTGGACTCCTCCAACTGCACCTGCAGGTACTGGATGCTAGCCGACAACCCCTCATGTGGTCCCGGGCTCTGCAACTGTCCCTCCGCTATGGATGGGTCTATTTGTAACAGAGGCTCAAGACGCACCTGAATGGCAGCTAATCCTTGGGGACGGCCTGCTCTACGACCATCAGCCTCCTCGGGTGTTCCTACCTGCAGCTGCTGTACTCGGTCAACTGTGTGGTGCACATCAGGTAGTGTTCCAGGAGGCTCTTCACTACAGTGCCCAATCGAGGTGAGTGTCTCTGGGATGGTGGAGGGTGTTGGAGACAGCTGTGACGATAAGTCAGTGCCACCCCCGGACTGAGCTCTGGGGTCTCCTGTATCTCGGGTGGAGGGCTGGTGTCCAAGCTGCTCTCCTCATCAGTGCTCAGCCCAAGGGGCGGGGGCGGGGGGGGGAGGGGGCTCCGGCTGTGGTACTACCTGGGGTTGGGAAGCCAGATGGACCCGCCCCATCACCAGCAGATCCTGCAAAACTCAAGATAAGACGCATGATTTGACCATGGGCCATGGGGGGGCGGGGGGGGGTGGTTGTGTTGGATTGAAGGTGGTGTGGGGGTGAGGGTGGTATGAGGGTGAAAGTGGTTGGGGGGTCTTGGGGGGGAGGTGGTGCTGGCACAAATGTCACAGGGAACCGCAAGTAAGTGGGGTCTCACTTCCTTGCCCGCAGCCGAGATCTCCCTCGGTGACCTCCCGTTCCTCCAGGCTGCCGACCACGTCCAGGGCTCTCTGGTTGGCCGCAGTGAGGGGCCGCAGGTCCGGCGGTCCCCTGCCTATCTTCTCACGCTCCGGCGGTCCCCTGCCTATCTTCTCACGCTCCGGCGGTCCCCTGCCTATCTTCTCACGCTCCTGGCAGTTGTGCACAGCCTTCTCCAGGGGCGGGGGGCACAGAAAACGACAGTGTGCGACAGTCTGACGCAAGCAGCCCAGGGGTTGGTTAGCTGGTTGCCTCAGTGGTCCGGGCACCTGGCCATGTTGACCGGTATGGGTACCGGCATGTGGGGTAGGATGGGGGTTCGGCCGTCCGCCTGGTGGTGGGGTGGGGGGGGGGGGGGGGGGGGGGGGAGAGGGAGGGGGTTGGATTACGGGTGTGTGGGACGCAGATTACTGCCAGGGGCACAGTGCTGTGCCTGACTGCCCTGAGGAGGTTGTGCAATTTCTAGCGGCACTGCTGGCCCGTCCAGGCGGTGTTGCCTACAGCGCTCATGGCCTCTGCCACCTGTACCCAGGCACAGTGAACAGCAGCAGCTGGCAGCCTCTTTCCCGGGCCAGGGTATAAGGTCTTTTGCCGTTCCTCCACCGTGTCCAAGAGGGTCTCCAGCTCGGCATCTGTAAACCTCGGGGCTGCTCTCCTCACTGCCATCTTGTTGGCTGGGATGGTGTGTGTGGGGAGTGAAGTGTGTCTATGCGGCTGCAGCTTGTCAGCTTCCTGAGTATGAATCGTGAAACCAGTGAGTCCGGCACTGTTTCTCATTAGAATCGATTGTGTTCCACGCAGCGCTGGTGCTAGCCCTTGGCAGTCGCGGAATCGCTGCAGGTGCGGCGCCAGTTTTTTCACCGTGAAAGTACATCAATCCTGCATTGGCGTCAACACTTAGTCTCAGAAATGGAGAGTCCGCCCAGTATTTTTTACTGAGTTTCTGCCAGTGCTGCTCTTTGAAAATCCAGTGGGTATGGACCGACTTGTTTTTTAAAAAGACTCCAGTGATAATTTATTTGGAGCTGTAAGTAGTAACTTAGATGCCAAATCTTTCAGATTCATGATCGTTAGAGACTAGATGTAGGATTGATATGCGCGTCGGGACTCTGTGGATGTCCTGATGCACTAACCCATGTGGAAATATCCCAGGAAGCTTCAACTCCCAATAGGCAATTCCCCTGCTTCCCTCAACCCTCCATGAATGTCTTCGACTCTGAGTTAGTCAGATTTTGGACAGTTGCAATGTACTTAACCGGATAGTTACCCAGGAAATGTTAGACAGATTAAAACCTGTCTAACTCCTGGACAGCTGCAGGGCTGACCACTCTCCACCCCGCCAATCACTCACACTGACCCCCACTTCTCCCCCACCTTCTCCTGACTCTGCTCTATTGGGAAGGAGTTCTCCAATAAGCTGTGCTCTGCAATCCTGGGCAAACTGGGCTCTGAAATTCCTGGAAGAAATGCGGAGCAGCATCAAGTCGGGTGAATGTTCGAGCCTAGCAATGATCTAATGATGACTGCTGCTCCTTGGAAGATCCAGGCCATCGTGTTATTAGCTTTCATGTCCCAAGATACCACTGCACAGTGTATTTGTACATATTTTTAATGTGGTCCCTGTTTTGTTACCTGTGTGGTAGGTAACATGTGTTACTCAATCCTTGGTTAATGATGAGGTCTTCTGAATCTCGATGAAGACTCAAACTCATCCAGTAGTAACACAAGGATTATTGAGTAACTATAACAATAATTGCATGAGTTCTTTACTTTAACTTTGATACTGGTGATAAGGTTAACAAGATCTATCTACAGTAACTATACGTAACTCCACTAGCCATCTGGACTAGTCTGCTATTGCCCTGGTCACAGTGCACCCAAGAGAGGCCCAGAGACCCAATGTGGTTGCCTTTTATACCCCTGTTGGTCCGGCCCCCTAGTGATCATGTGGTGCTACTGATTACACATTATTGAGGAGGTGGGGAGGCTGCAGAAAGATTTAGACAGTTTAGGAGAGTGGTCCAAGAAATGGCTGATGAAATTCAACGTGGGCAAGTGCGAGGTCTTGCACTTTGGAAAAAAGAATAGAGGCGTGGACTTTTTTCTAAACGGTGACAAAATTCATAATGCTGAAGTGCAAAGGGACTTGGGAGTCCTTGTCCAGGATTCTCCAAAGGTAAACTTGCAGGTTGAGTCCGTAATTAAGAAAGCAAATGCAATGTTGTCATTTATCTCAAGAGGCTTGGAATATAAAAGCAGGGATGTATTTCTGAAGCTTTATAAAGCACTAGTTAGGCCCCATTTAGAATACTGTGAGCAATTTTGGGCCCCACACCTCAGGAAGGACATACTGGCCCTGGAGAGGGTCCAGCGGAGATTCACACGGATGATCCCAGGAATGGTAGGCCTAACATACGATGAATGTCTGAGGATCCTGGGATTATATTCATTGGAGTTTAGGAGGTTGAGGGGAGATCTAATAGAAACTTACAAGATAATGAATGGCTTAGATAGGGTGGACGTAGGGAAGTTGTTTCCATTACCAGGGGAGACTAGGATCCGGGGGCACAGCCTTAGAATAAAATGGAGTCACTTTAGAACAGAGATGAGGAGAAATTTCTTCAGCCAGAGAGTGGTGGGTCTGTGGAATTAATTGCCACAGAGGGCAGTGGAGGCCGGGACGTTGAGTATCTTTAAGACAGAAGTTGATAAATTCTTGATTTCTCGAGGAATTAAGGGCTATGGAGAGAGAGCGGGTAAAGGGAGTTGAAATCAGCCATGATTGAATGGTGGAGTGGACTCGATGGGCCGAATGGCCTTACTTCCACTCCTATGTCTTATGGTCTAATGGTCTTAACCCCTTGTGTACATGCACATGTAGAGATCACTACAGTCCCAGGGATTAGTCGAATTAAAATGATGTTCTAGTTTAATTGATATAATAAGGGCCGGAATTCTCCAGCCGTTGAGATTCTCTTTTCCCCACTGGCAGTGCTCTTTTCCCCACAGGTTTCCCGGTGGGAAGAGATAATCCCACCGGCAACTAACGGGGTGTTGCTGACAAACACACGGCTGGGAGACCAGAGACACCCACCCCATGATCTTTTACTTCCGTAAATGTTTTTAATTTTAGTCAGAAATATTTATGAGAAGGTACGAAATGTAAATAATATTAATATACACCGACGATGTTCTGGTCTTATTATAGATGCTCATCAATCACACTTGAAACAGTAAATGTATCTATGCCGTGTATGGTTCCCTCTGAACGTTTCTCTCTGCAGGTTTGTTTATGGGCTTGTGCTGATTTATCATTTCAATGCCAATTGGTTAGCTGATTCCTTTCATCTCCAAAATGTACTGTAACAAAGCTTCTGTGTATGAATCACCTTTATTAATCGTGAAGGAGAAGGATGGGGTATCCTGGAAATGCTGCTAAATGAATGACTGTATTGTCCAATGTGCAGTCAAGTCTAGCTTTTAGCATGACGTTCAGAAAGAAACCTTTGACCCAAATTGAAACTGGCACAAATGTTAATTTATTCCCCAAAGCACCTGGTTTCATTTGATACAATATGCTGATCATTGGTGAAAAAACTCCCAGTAGATTTTTATTCCCTTGTGTTGTGGCTTCATTCAGTTCACCTACATAAGCATCACACTTATTAACTAGCTGTAGTAACTTGCTGTCAACCAAAACTGACAGCAAGTGCACCCAGAAATAATATCTAGTCATAGGTAGCAGTAGTCGTGTACACTTGATTCTTCACAGCCAACCGATACCAGTACTTCTGCAGGTCACGTTAAGAGAGAGAGTGAGAAATCATTGAACAACGATAGGTTCAGCAAGGAGGAGGAACTCCAGTCACAAGAGTCCCAATCAACTAAACTAGACCAGCTTCCACTTAAGATTGTACCCGCCCCACCACCTATAGAAAATGCCTGGGCCCAAAGAACAGTTGGAGGTTCCAGTAGAACAAGGGTTACATCCCTTGATATTCACATTGAAAAATACTGCAGAGTGGTGAGGAGATGGTTATGTGGATGACATATCTTGAACAAAAGCTTTTAAATCTTCCCTTCGGTTATGTCTGAGGCTGTGAGCTATGTGCTTATCACAAATACCCGATGAAAACCTTCAACATAAATTTAGAATTTTACAGACAACTTATCTGTCAGTTTGGCAATTTAGTTCAGCCTTTATTCTGCTACTTCTAACAGGCAAGAAGCCAACAGGTTTTCAACTCTGATCAACAAAGCTATAGCTATAGCACTCTCACGTCAGTAGAGTGGGGGTGGCGGGGGTGGGGAGTGCGGGGGGTGTAGTGGTGTAGACAACAGTATGTGTACTCAAATCCTGTTCACTTCGGACTGGAAAGAAGTGATGGGAAACATTGAAAATCAAAGAAAGGGAGAGGCACCCATCCCAATGTTGGAATTTTTAGAAAGCATTTCCTAAACGTTTAAGTTTTGTATTGTGAAATGTGGACAGTCTCTTGGAATAATTGAATTTTAGAGCATAAAATGTCTTCATTTGTCCAGTTATTCCTGCGCCAGACCTCTGAAGGAACTACCACTTAACTCCATTTATCTTAACTTTTTACATTGTTTTATTTTTCAAACATTTGCCTGTTCCCTTTTTAAAAAAATGCCACTGCTTCTGCCATGAGGATATTCTGGGGCCGATTTCCGACTTGCTGACCAAGTGTAAAACTGGCATTGGGATCCACTGCCCAGTAAGATGAAAATTAAATAGTTCACATAGTTGGTGGCCGATCCATACACCAGTTTATGGCTCAGTGGAAAATGATAACCGATCTCTCCATGCACTGCATAAAATTAACCTCATCATTTTCTTTTTCAATTTTGAAAAGGATTTGGGTCAATTTTGGTTTGTTGTGACAATCAGGCAGCTAGCATTGCGACTAAGCTAAAGCAAAATACTGCAGCTGCTGGAGATCGGAAATAAAACCAAAAGTGCTGATAATTGCAGCAGGTCTGGCAGAGTCCGTGGCGAGAGAAGCAGAGTTAAGTCCAATGTGATTCTCCTTTGGAACAGGAAGACAATTCTGAAGAAGATTGGTATTGGACGTGAAACGTTAACTCAGTTTCTCTCTCCTCAGATGCTGCTAGACCTGCTGAGATTTTTCAGAATGTTCTGTTTTTATTGCAATTAAGAGGCCTGCCTAATCACATCTTGTCGTTACTGCACCAATTTGAGTGCTTATTTGGGCATGACAGTGGACACATGCATTGGTTTTCTCTTCTGCAGCTCCTGATCTCTCATCATTTAAAACACATTCTGATTTGTCCTTGTTGGATCCAAAATTGGTGACCTGAGCATTTCTACATTAAATTCTATCCTCAATCGCGTTTCACACTTATTTAGTCTGTAATTTCTCCTTTTGTTCCAGTGATCCTAATGTTCTGTAAATGGATGGTTTTTGAGTAACTTCAATTCTTGTCGTTTCAGTGGATGCATTTAGTGATCACAGAGGAGCCCGGTAAGAAAGTTTAAAAAAAAAGTTTTATTGTCAAAGTAAACTATGTACAAGCACAATTCAAGTCCCAGCTGGGACTGCACACAACAACACGACTCCTACCTGGGCCAGCTTTTATGCCCCAAGTCCAATATCCTGCTGATGGGTCTCCATCCCTCAGCGGGGGAGCTCATATTCCACGAGGCACACAGGGAGATCAATTGGTTCATCCCCGTGGGTGTCGTGGGGGTTATGACAATGCAGCAATGAAGTGCTAATCTTACTAGGAGGTTGAGCAGTTTTATTATAACTTCCCCTGTCTTGTCGGATAGATATTGATAGATTAAATGGAAAATGGAATGATGTTCAGGCAAAGAAAGTAAAGTTGAGTCAATGGTGGCAGATATTGGTGCAAGAATCTTCAGCTAATAATCACAATAGGAAATTTCCTCTATTGTTCAGGCCATTACTCAACCTATATTTTCTTACACTGTCTATGAGTTATTATATAAATAGTCATTTGGTTGTGTTGAGTATTGTTGACAAAGACATTTTGTTGAAGCTTTTCACCTTACACTCATTAGGACAATTACACCAATATCAATGTCAGTGGAAATAATGGCTGGGATTTTCCTCTTCCAATTGAGGCAAGCATGTTTGGTGGTGAGACTGGAAAATATCACCAGAAGGTCCTGGATGTGTTTCTTGATGTCATGAAAGCAGGGTGTAATCATCATCCCCCCCGTCAACAGCGGGTCACGTTTCATACTGTAGAACATCAAGAAGGTGATTATAAATAGATTTGCATCTAACTATAGAGGTCACATAGTGGTACCATTCCCCCATGTCAAATTTAAATCCCACATAGGTGTGATCTCAGAATGCCGTGATGTACAACTGGTTTCAAAAGGCATGCACCTGGCGAGCTGAACTCCGAGGGTAACTCAGGTGTGAGTGCACATGACCTAGGGCAGCACTTGTGGATCCCAATTCAAGGAAGTGGCTCCGCATATTCAGCGAGGGGATATAGGGAAGCATCCATAGCAGCTTTTTTATGGCTGCCTTGTGGTGTCTTGGCACTGGGAACTGTGCAGGGGGAAGGGAGGTAAGGAACTTTGGGGAACAGAGAACAGTGGTGGGGGCTGGTGGGTCTTAAGGTAGCACAGACTGAAGGCTACACAGAGGAAAATGGGGATGGGAGTGCATAGGGAGGGGGGCGGGGCGGGTGATGACAATGGCCAGTCAAATGCAAAACAATGTCAAAGATGAGCACACTATCACAGCTGGGATTGTTTAGCTTTGGCTCAATTGTCATGCTCGTAGTCAGGCTAGTTGAAAAATTGTGCCGACTTAAGCAGCACTAATGTCTGAGTGTGCCGATGATTGCTGCTTTACGTTTAACTCCTCATTTGCAACTTCCAAATTCAATGAGTAATATAATTTTGCAGAACCATTGGGTGACTGGGCAAGCTTGAGGATTCCCTTTTAAATGTAGCCTTGGAGCACTGGGGTCGAGGGCTTCCCACTGAGGATGACACCTGTGTGGAGGCCTCAGAGTGTAGCAGAGACAAGATACAATAAGGCTCATACTGCAACTCACATTTTGATGAAGCAGACCATAATAGTGAATGGATCTCTCTGTTGGAGCCCTGAAATAGAATCCACAAAGGGTGCCACAGATCATAGTTACCTGCTGCGCCACACACAATTTGGCGCTGCTTCGGGGGGAGGAACTGCCAGAGGAACAAATGGAGGAGCTGCACTTCTCCAATGAGGAGGGCAGCAATGGAGGTCCTCAAAGGCGATGATGAGATCAATGAGATCATTGCAATTTCCAGACCAGGCAGTCACACCTCAAAGGTGCTGATAGCACACAAGGAGAATGACGGAACTCTGTGGCATGGGCCAAGGACATTGTGGCAGCAATGATAGTTGCCGTCAAGACACATGTATGACTGATGTGTCCAGTGACTGTGAGAATGCATCATCAGTGTGATGGGAAGGTTGCACACAGCACAGAGAGGAGGCCCTGGACTGAGACCTTGACTTTTCTAACCCTGCCGTTACATCTTGGTGCATCCCCAACATCCACAACAGGAGGCAGCCGACTGATTGCTCTGCCCTGTGTCAGTGATGATCTTGGTGGGTGTCCACTGGAGGGCTGAGACCCGGGGGGCCCCGGCCTGCGGTGCAACCCGTCTTGGTCTGTGGAGCTGGAGCTGAAGGGGTCGCAAGAAGAGGGATTCAGATGGGCCGGACATTCCTGGAGTCACCTGGGCAGATGGCTATGGGGTGTGCACCTCCTGTCCCTCCTCTGTATAGGTGACTGATGGATGCCATCTAGTGCCTGGATGGCAGCTCCTGCAGCAGTGCAGCACAGATGTCCTGGAGCAAGGTCTCCCCGCCAGTCACCACCCTACCAGTATTGACCTGAGTGCCTTGGCATGTCAGTGCCATCACCTTAGTCTGAAGGTGGACGGACTCCTCCATTGTGCCTTGCAGTCTGACAAGTGCAGACATCCCTTCCTGCCTCCCCCTGCTGTTGATCAGACAGAGCGATGTGTTCACCAGATTGTGACACTGCGGCTGCTCTAAAACTAGGTCCAACTGAATAATTTGTCTCTGTGCTAGTGGTGAGGGTGGCTCGCTGTGACGAGTCAACAATGTCTGTATCTGCGTATTCCTCTTCTGTGGTGTCCAGGACCTGGCCCATGGACCCCCTCAGTTATTTCCTTTACGTGCCTACGGAAGATAAAAGAGATCATTTGTGCATGACAAGGGCCTGTGAACAGGAGACATCACTCACAGCATGGTTGGCTGGTGGATATTGCAGTGCTGGGTCATCACTTGGTTGTGCGCCGCTGACTTCACCGGGGCTGGACTCTCCAATTTGCAGACGAAGTGCGAATGCTGGTGTGGGAACGGTGGCATTTTACGCCAGGAAAAATGGCGCAACAGCTACACCAATCCTCCGTCCAGTGGGGGGCTAGCAGCCGCGCAGCTTCTGACTTTACCTGCGGATACGGTCGGAGAATTGCCGGGTCCGTGGCCGCGCATGCACTCGGCGGTGGCCTGCGGGGGCCGCGCTATGCAACATATCCACGCGCGGATCCAGCCTGCCAAAAACTGCCCCCCCTGTAAGCAGCCTCACCACCCTCGGACCATCCGCCACTAGTCCCCCACGCTCCACAGCCCCCATCCCCTGCCAGCAAAACGGCTTCTCCCCGACTGTTGCGGCGCTGGACTCAGTGCGCAGCCGCCACACGGGGTCCACGAAAAACAAACATAAATGTTCCACGCCGTCGCGAAAACAGCCCATTGGGGCAGAGCATCAGGGGAGGGCCTCAGGTGACGTCCTGAGGCCGTCCCGACGGCGTGCGGCATACTCAGCGAGCACGCCATTTTTGAGTGGTTTGGGCTGACTACTGTTGCCTCCCATGCTGGATTGGTGACCTTGTTTGCTAGTCTTCACCTCAAGCGGGGGTAGAGGACTTCACAGTGGGCCTCCACTGCATTTAGTAGTAGCTCGAGCGAGGTTTCGCTGAATTTGGGGTGAGCGGATTTCCTAATTTTGGCAGCCATCAGGTGACAACAGCTTCCTATCCCTTGGAGAGTGCTAGCTCTGTGGCAGGATGGCCTTTAAATATGGTGCCAGGATTGATGGATCTCTGAGGGCACAGCGGGGCGGGAGAATCTAAGGCCATGCTGCCAGCGTTGCACAATATTATGGAAAAATCTGCTATGGGCATCGGCGGATGCAATGCCGCTTTCACTGCCTAACATCAGACATTCCCAATTTCTGGGATGATTCCGTCCAACATCTTTATACAATATAAGAAGAGAGTGCTGATTGGTTGGCAAGAGAATTCTAATTGGTGGAGGAATTGCCATGGAGAATTCTGGAAATATCTGTTTGCGGCAACTTCACTTGTTACCAATAAAACAATGGAAAACATATATTTGATGGTTAAACTTTTGCTATCTATGTCAATTTAGTGTACAATGAGAGACATTTTTTACCACTCCCAATGTCTCCTTCTACTATGATTAGATGACTCAAGAAAATACAGTGCAATTCCTTGCCTGATATATGAATAAACAAACAGTGGCATATATTTTACTGATGCAATTAGAATTTTTGCAAGCATTACCCAAAAACTTTCTGCTTTACATCTGTCACTGATACTGATTAATACCCAGATAAAACACTTCCGTGGCTGAAGGATGACTGGCTTTAACTACTCATGCCATTGGTTAGCATTGTCTAAACATCCTACTTCTTGTTTAACTTAAACGTAAAGGAGTGTTGTTACTTGCAGGTAGATTTCCAACCAGAATCAGATTGTGCCAAGAGCAAGAACTGCCTTTTTGTAAATCCATTGTGATGCTGTCATTTTTTCCAAAAAGAAACATTTATTTTTAAAGATTGCTTGGCTATTTCCATTCCAAACCTCTTCCCGCACCTCGTGGTGCACTCAGGCCGGCTTTTGTCTGTTTCCATAGCTAGTAATTGGCGGAACAGGTCACTAGTCTGTCGCCAGATGCTTATAGCCTGAGGGGCACCACTCCACATCAAGTGTGGCTGACCAGGAGTCTCTCCCACTGTTACCGTCAACCAAAGGCGGGTTTGGAGGGATTTTCAAGGTGACACGCAACCTGTTTGTCCGCATTATGAACACACCTCTCTTAGCCATTACGCTCTAGGGTGAGATCTGAACACTCTGGCTCAGAGGCAGGGATGCTACCCACTGCACCACAAGGTCTCAATTTGCTATTCAGTTTCTTGTTTTCCTTCTTCCCATTTTAGTTTTAAAAGTATATTGCTAATTTTCTCTGGAAATTCTCTCTCCATTCACCCCACCTCCTCCCAAAACAAACCTCGCCATCATTTATGCCTGGTTGGTTTGTTTCCAGGGTCACAGTGCTTTGCCAGAATGGTTATTATCTATTTATGAGATGTTACACACACACCCCGCACCCACACATATAGTGAGGCCGAGATCAATTGTAGAATCTCTATTGCTATGAACACCAGAAAGCATAGATTAGAGATTGATCTTAAAATCTTCCTAACCTGTACGTCTTGCCAATGCACTGAACTACAACTTCTTCTAAGATAAGTGGTAAAGCAAAAAGTGCAGAGGATACTGGAAGTCTGCAGAGGGATTTGGACAGGCTAAGTGAATGGGCTAGGGTCCGGCAGATGGAATACAATGTTGACAAATGTGAGGTTATCCATTTTGGTAAGAATAACGGCAAAAGGGATTATTATTTTAAATGATAAAAAATTAATACATGCTGCTGTGCAGAGAGATCTGGGTGTGCTAGTGCATGAGTCGCAGAAAGTTGGTTTTCAGGTACAACAGGTGATTAAGAAGGCAAATGGAATTTTGTCCTTCATTGCTAGAGGGATGGAGTTTAAGACTAGGGAGGTTATGCTGCAATTGTATAAGGTGTTAGTGAGGCCACACCTGGAGTATTGTGTTCAGTTTTGGTCTCCTTACTTGAGAAAGGACGTACTGGCACTAGAGGGTGTGCAGAGGAGATTCACTAGGTTAATCCCAGAGCTGAAGGGGTTGGATTACGAGGAGAGGTTGAGTAGACTGGGACTGTACTCGTTGGAATTTAGAAGGATGAGGGGGGATCTTATAGAAACATATAAGATTATGAAGGGAATAGATAGGATAGATGCGGGCAGGTTGTTTCCACTGGCGGGTGAAAGCAGAACTAGGGGGCATAGCCTCAAAATAAGGGGAAGTAGATTTAGGACTGAGTTTAGGAGGAACTTCTTCACCCAAAGGGTTGTGAATCTATGGAATTCCTTGCCCAGTGAAGCAGTAGAGGCCCCTCATTAAATGTTTTTAAGATAAAGATAGATAGTTTTTTGAAGAATAAAGGGATTAAGGGTTATGGTGTTCGGGCCGGAAAATGGAGCTGAGTCCACAAAAGATCAGCCATGATCTCATTGAATGGCGGAGCAGGCTCGAGGGGCCAGATGGCCTACTCCTGCTCCTAGTTCTTATGTTCTTATGTTCAGCTTAGGGAGAAAACCTGCAGCAGATGTGATTATTGATAGAGTAGTGTTTTTATGTTCCTTTTTGGTACAACTATTTTCAATATTCGGAAAGTAAATTCTTTAAGGGTACAGAGTTTGTTAAACCAGGCGGGAAGGGTACTTATCGAGTAGATAGTTCTTAATGAAATCTGTTCTTGAAGAATATTGATGGAACTAAAGAGCAGCAGGAATAATGGTAATCACCCCTTAGCTCAGAATAAAGGAATTCGGGGATATGGTGTACGGGCCGGAGAGTGGAGCTGAGTCCACAAAGATCAGCCATGATCTCATTAAATGGCGGAGCAGGCTCGAGGGGCCAGATGGCCTACTGCTGTTCCTAATTCTTATGTTCTTATGTATTCCGTTGGATGAGTTTAGGGAAAAGGGTCACAATTCAACAGATACAGCACAAATTGGTTCTTGAACTCATCCATGTCTCTCTCTATAAGAACTTTCAACGGGAGTTGTTAAGTAAATGCATAAGTCAGAGAGGACATTTCTCCATTAATGATTCATCCCTGGAAGTGTTAGTCATGTCAGAGTTTACCGTGGCTATGCTGTTTCATTTTGTCATCTTGTTTTCGGCTAGTCTTGAAAATGTTTTTTGCTCAACTTGCCAAACCTACATTCTTCCTTAAAGATTTATCAAATTAATACTGATACATGTTATACTTGTAAGCTGGAACTGAAATGGAGCACAGTCTTCGACATGGCAAATACAAGATTAGAATAACGTGCATGCTAATTGTTTTGGAGTGCTAGTCGTAGTGCATTTAAAATGGGATTAATTCCCCCCTTTCTGCATCATTACCTTTCTATTTCTCTCTTTCTTTCTCTTTCTCACTCTTTGTCTCTTTCACAACATCTTTCCCCCTGTTCATCACTTCACTTTTCTCTCCCATATATCCTCCTTTCTACTCATCGTCTCTCTGATTTTCACCACACTATTCCTTGCCGCTCATGGAATGGGAATAAAATGACTTGGGCAGATTTATTATTTTACATTGTCCAGGCTGTTGCCTTTAAATGGACTGCATGCTTCCAATAGTTTAATTGGGGAATCCGTCGACCAAATAACTAGATTGCTAATCAAAGGTTATGTAAGCTGGAATGTAGGTGTGCAATTGGAAATATGTCACGGCAGTACGGTAGCACAAGTGGCTAGCACTGTGGCTTCACAACACAAGGGTCCAGGTTCGATTCCCCGCTGGGTCACTGTCTGTGCGAAGTCTGCACGTTCTCCCCGTGTCTGCGTGGGTTTCCTCCGGGTGCTCCAGTTTCCTCCCACAGTCCAAAGACGTGCAGGTTATCTTGATTGGCCATGCTATATTGCCCTTAGTGCCAAAAAAGGTTAGGAGGGGTTATTGGGTTAGGAAATAGGGTGGAAGTGAGGGCTTAAGCGGGTAAATGCAGACTCAATGGGCCGAATGGCCTCCTTCTGCACTGTATGTTCTTACTATGGACTTCCTTTTCTGCATGTCTCCTGTCACTCTCCCTCTTTCTAACACTTGTTTTCTCCTTCTTTATGTTTTTCTCTTATTTCTCCTATGCTAAACGTTCTGATGTTTTCCTTGGGAATGAAGTTCTTTATGAATCCTGGTAAGGGGATGGTGTAGGTGATGAATGATTTATGGAAAGGGGGCTTCAATTCTCTGGATCTTCAGTAATTTGAAGGAACGTCAGTTCAATTTTTGTAAAGGGGACTTCATTGGCTCACTGATTATTTTCAATGTGCCAACATAGTTTTTAACATATTTCATCAGAATTAGATTTTTGCAATGACAAAGTTTTCTTTTTCATTGTTAAAAAAGGAAGTCTATATTATAAAGGTGACATATTTCCAATTGCACACTTGCATTCCACTTTACCCAACCTTTGATTAGCAATCTGTTAATTATTCATTCATATTTGATTTAAAAAAAATGAACAATGTAACAGCGCTGAATTTTTGATTAGACAATTGGCGCGATTCTCCGGAAAGATTTCTAAGTCTTGAGGCGAGCGGGAATTGCCGCCAGCTTCCCGGCACTCGGCCCAGCGAGGCCGACAACGCTATTCAATGTTCACTGGGCCACTTAACCAGGCCTCATGGGGTTCTCACCTCAAATGAAGGCTCGCAGCTGATTCGCCGGCACCGCCCTCGCCAGCCCCCCATGAACAAGGTCGAGCAGTACTGAGCTGCATTTGCTCAGCCAACCCCAGCCAGCTCGAGACAATGGCGCTGAGGAACCAGCCTCAAGATTCAGGGAAGCTGACCTGGGGAGACTCCTACACATAGTGGAGGCTAGGAAGGATGTCCTCTTCCCCTGAGGGTCCAGTAGGTTGAGCCATAGGGCAGCCAGTGCTGCCTGGGACGAGGTGGCGGCCGCTGTGAGCTCAGGGAATGTGACCAGGAGGACTGGCCTTCATTGCCGGAAAAAGATCAACGCCCTACACTGGGAGCACGAGTGAGTAGACAACAACGCCCCCCCACTCCCCCCAAGGGAGCATCCACTCCCCAACTATCCATATGACTCCCAACCCTCCCTCCACCCCCTCCCCCTTCAACCCCCCCAACCCTCCCTTCACAACCCCCATCCCACCACGCGTGTGGCTAACGATGCCCCCTCTGTGTCTTCTCAGTAAAAGCTCTCCCATAATCATCGGGAGAGGGCGCAGAACTGGTGGAGGGGTGCCAGACTTAAAATTCCTCACTTCCTTCGAGGACGTGCCTTAGAAGTGACTGTTGTGGCCGAGGACAGATTGGTCACCTATGTGGAGGCTGCAGAGATGAGGAACCACTGGGCTCCACCCAGAGGACCTGTCAAACATGAGTTGTTATTGCCTTACTGACTGACCCATCCCTCCCACTGACCACATGTCTATTCTCCAGGCAACGGCACCAGCTTATCCCAGGTGATACTGTCTCCCAGGAGACCATTTCAGAGGAGAGCTCCGAGGATGCAAACATTATAGTCGTGGCACAGCTGTAAACCCCATCCTCCACTAGCGCAGATACACACATCTCGGTGGGACATGTTAGTGATCAGGCTTCGGGGGCACAATCTGGTGAGCATCACATAGCTCCTGATGCACATCAGGTGGAGGCAGGAACCCACAGGCAAGACAGCAGTCGGAGGTCTGCTGGATCCCAGGATCCAGCTGGGTACCAGCATGATGCTGAGCCTGTGGAAGAGGTCATCCTGGAGCTGATGGAGACAATAGGGTGCGGCCGGGACATTCAGAGGGACATGTCAGTGACACTCCAGCAGATCCACAGTTACTTGGAGGAATCCCAGAGGCTTAAAGTGCAGGAGATGTGGCCGGCAATGCATGACACCAAAGCCAACTCTGCTGGGGTGCCAACCGCAATGGAGAGCCTGGTGCATGATGTCGGCACCATTAGTGAAGGTGTCTAAGGCGTCGCACAGTCGGTGACGGCCATAGCTAAGGGTCATGACAGAATATCTGCCTCGCTGGGGGTGTGACCCAGTAACAGGCTGACCTTGATGAGGTTCTGCGGTATGTGTCCCGCTCTCAGATGGGAATGGCCGAGGTGCTACGGAGCTTGTCCCAGTCACAGATGGGCATTGCCGAGGTGCTGCAGAGCATGTTCCAGTCACTGAGGAGCATCGCCGAGGTGTCGATACGATGGTGCAGACCATGGGGAAATGCCAGGGCTGGCAGAGTCAGATGATGCAGGGGCTGCCGGGGCTGGAACTAGCTGATCCTCCATCCCAAGGTGAACCCCAAGGCCCTCTGGGGTGGCACCATCGGGAGAGTGGGAACTTGTATTACAAATTAAATACCCTTGTGTACAACCAATGTGATACCTCTGTCACTTGCTTCCGCAATGCGGGCCGACCTCCGATCCCATGCCCGATCTCCCCAGGTATCCCCCCCTCCCCGCGGCAACCACCCACTCTCCGGCTGTGCACATGTCCCCGGAGCTGTGTCCCATCTCTTGGGTGTTCGTATGTTGGCTGCTGGATGTGTGGTGTTGTCCCCCACAGTGTTCAGGCAGAGTGCCCAGGCATGAAGGTGTGATTGGGGTGCTAGACAATGGCAATCCACTTAGGATGTGTGAAGTGCTCACTTAACCACGATTGTAATTCCCTATTAATAATAGTCAGAGAGATCTGGGCGTGCAGGTCCACAGATATTTGAAGGTGGCAACACAAGTGGACAAGGTAGTCAAGAAAGCATACAGAATGCTTGCCTTCATTGGATGGGGCATCGAGTATAAAAACTGGCAAGTCATGCTACAGTTGTATAGAACCTTTGTAAGGCCGCACTTGGAATATTGCACACAATTCTGGTTGCCACACTACCAGAAGGATGTGGAGGCTTTGGAGAGGGTGCAGAGGAGGTTTACCAAGATGTTGCCTGGTCTGGAGGCTGTTAGCTTTGTGGAGAGGCTGAATAGGCTCGGACTGTTTTCATTGGAAAGCCGGAGGTTGAGGAGTGACCTGATAGAGGTCTACAAGATTATGAGTGGCATGGATAGAGTGGATGGGCAGGCACTCTTTCCCAGAGTGGAGGGGGTCGGTCACCAGGGGGCATAGGCTAAGGTCTGTGGGGCAAAGTTTAGAGAAGATTGCGAGGCAGGTTTTTTATGCAGAGGGTGGTGAGTGCCTGGAATGCTTTGCCAGTGGAAGTTCTGGAAGCAGATACATTAACAGTGTTCAAAAGGCACCTTGACAAACACATGGATAGGATGGATATAGAGGGATACAGCACACGGAAGTGCTGAGGGTTTGGCAAAGGTTGGTACCATGATCGGTACAGGCTCAGAGGGCCGAAGGGCCCAACCCAAGCCTACTGCTACACAAAAAACTTACCAATCCACCTGCTCTTGCCTCCCATTCTGCTAGCCTGTATGGCTAAGACCACTGTGCCGAGGAATAACTGCTGAGGTCCTATGGCAGCCGGAATGGAACCATCTTATTAAAAACATCTTCCTCATCATAGATCCCACATACCACAAACCCAACTTCAACCTGCCACGCCAACACTCAGCACACCTTAACCATTTCTGCACTGGCCAAGGCCTTTATGCAGCAAATCCACACAAGTGGGACCTTGCATGGAGCCCGGACTGCAGCTGTGGTTCACCCTGATTAATGACCCACATCATTGAAGACTGCCCGCAGGCAAAATTCAGTGGAGGGCTCAGAGAGCTCCATTTCGCCACTGCAGAAGATATTGTCTGGCTTGTTTATTACTGCACATGCAAAAAAAAAAAAGAAAACTTTTCCAGTGGCTGGTGGGTTAATAATAAGAGTACAGATTTAAATTGATTATCAAAGAACTAGGATGTGGTACCGTGGCCCCTTTAAGGGGGTGGGATCCATGGACCATGTGACCAGCTCAGGGCCAATTGTGAGGGCGGAGTGAACCCCGGCCAATAGGGAGTTTGCGTGAGACCCTAAGAGCAGGGCCCTGGGCAGTGTAGACCAGGGAACTGAAGTGTAAAGGCCTGTTGTATAGTGTTCTATGTCTGTTATTTAACAACCTTTGCCTTTCAACAGACCTGCTGCCATTGAATGCTCGAACATTAATTGGCAGCAAAGAAGACTTTGCTTGGCCAGAAGTCCTGCCTTGAAGAGCTGCTGGCCAATCTGATTGACCAACAACTCTCCAGGCCCTTGTGGCACAGTGCTGCAGTGGCCGGAAGAGGAATCTGCCTGGGATTAATTGTTGGGACATGGAGGCAGGTTCTGAGAAGAGGAGAGTAAGGAACACCTGGGGGCGTGGTTCGTCAGGGGGAGGGGGTGTGATTGGGGTCCTGGAGGATAGACTGGGCTGAAAGAAGTTCTGGAGGTCAACAGGCCTTCAGGGGAGGGTACCCACTATCAGAAGTGGGCTCCTGATGGAGCGTACTACGCTCCACCCTCCTGCTGGAGATTTATGTTCTTTAATGTTTCCCTTGCCCCAATCTGTCATCTGCCCGCCAGCCTAAAACTTGAGACTGGGTGGGAAATAGTCTTTAAGTGTCCATCAAGAGAATTAATTGGAGCATAGCTGGGCTTCCCTGTGGCTCTGCAACCTCACCATAAAATTTCTATCAGGTCGGGGCAGGCCGAGGCCCAGAAGGAATTCATGCAATTTCACTCTATCCCCACCACAAAATCTGGCAGGGGAACTTCATATTTAGGCCCAGGTGAACAGATCAGAGTGAAGGGTAAAATCCCAGATTTGTATGTGGCACATATAAGTGTTTGAAGTTTCGAATGTTATGTGTTTAATAACACTTCAAATTAATATGTTTTATTTGCCATGACCTTTTTCTGTACAAAATATGCTGTAAGGTGATGCACATGAAGAATATACACAGGACACCGAACATACAGTGCAGAAGGAGGCCATTCGGCCCATCGGGTCTGCACCGACCCCCTTAAGCCCTCACTTCCACCCTATCCCCGTAACCCAATAACCCCTCCTAACCTTTTTAGACACAAAGGGCAATTGATCATTACCAAACCACCTAACCTGCACGTCTTTGGACTGTGGGAGGAAACTGGAGCACCCGGAGGAAACCCACGCAGACACGGGGAGAACGTGCAGACTCCGCACAGACAGTGACCCAGCGGGGAATCGAACCTGGGACCCTGGCGCTGTGAAGCCATAGTGCATAGTGATTAGTACTGGGTGGCATGGTGGCACATTGGTTAACACTGTGTATGTGTGGGTTTCCTCCGAATGTTCCAATTTCCTCCCACAATCTCAAGATGTGCAGGTTAAGTGGATTGGCCATGATAAAAATTGGCCCTTAGTGTCCAAAGATATGCATATTGGGTGAGGTTATGGGAATAGGATGGTGGGGTGAGCCTAATTTGGGGTCAGTGCAGATTCAATGAGCTAGATGGCCTCCTTCTGCACTGTAAGGATTCTATGGATTCATAGTTAATAGATATAAAACACACATTTTCAAGAAAATTTAGTCAATTTTTATTTCTACCATTAAGGCAAACTTGATAGGTCTTTCTGTTTTGTACTTGACCATCAAATAATATCAGGTAGAATTGATAAATGTCACTTGGGTGGGGAGAGCAACACGGTAGCATAGTGGTTGGCACTATGGTTTCACAGCGCCAGGGTCCCAGGTTCGATTCCCCGCTGGGTCACTGTCTGTGCAGAGTCTGCACGTTCTCCCCATGTCTGCGTGGGTTTCCTCAGGGCTTTTTACAGTAACTTCATTGCAGTGTTAATCTAAGCCTACTTGTGACAATAAAGATTATTATTAATTAATTAAATTTTCTCTTCATGCTCTGTCCAGGCGATAATTTGAAATGCCAATGCAAAATAGTGAAATCTATCCGAAACATCTCAATGGCAGTTATGGGAGTAAACATATCAACTTTACTGGCTGGAAAATAATAGAACAGTCACTTGTCTGCTCAAATTCCAAGTGTGAGCTGCCATTGCATGAAGCCTAACCGGTATTGTTTAATTGCAAAATGGACCCTGTGTTCTGTGCTGTATTATTAAAAGTTATGTTGATGTAAGAATTTTGCTCTAAAAGAATGGGGCTGAGCACTTTACCAGTGAAAGAGATGGAATAAGGACAAGCAATAAGGACATAACTTGATTTTTTTTTAGGAGGCTGTGGCAAGCATGGGGTAAAGGTTAACCAGCCAAAATGCCCGTGAAAGAGGATTTCAAACTCTAATGTTTTGTGGTTCAAACATTGTGTCCCAATGGCATTGTGAAAGGTGCAGGGAGCAAGTGGGTTGAAAGGCCTGTGCATTATTTTCATTTGTGGCAGCCTTCTGCCTATAATACAATGGGTTGTGGCATGGTGGTCAACTGTGTTAAATTTCCAGAATAAAGATTACACTTGATGTATCCTGACAGCTGTGCCATAATCCATTCAATATTCCACCAATTGATTTGTCCAGTTTCTTGTACTTAACTTCAATGTCTACAACTTTTGCCTTTTTTTCTAAACCTGAATTCTCTTTGTTGTTCGCACAATACTTAAAACAGTGCACATTGCCAAACCTTTCACATGAAGAATAAAATGATCAAAATCCCCAACATGTGACACTTTTTAAATGCCTGGTGCAAGTTAATTTGACTCCACTGAAAGGGTGACTCATGCTTCAACTTTTATAACTTGGGCGGCACAGTGGCACAGTGGTTAGCACTGCTTCTTCACAGCTCCAGGGACCTGGGTTCAATTCAAGCCTTGGGGGACTGTGTGGAGTTTGTACATTCTCCCCGTATCTGCGTGGGTTTCCGTCTGGTGCTCTGGTTTCCTCCCACAGTCCAAAGATGTGCAGGTTAGGTGCATTGGCCATGATAAATTTCCCCTTAGTGTCCAAAAGTTTAGGTCGGGTTACGGGGATAGGGTGGAGGCGTGGGATTAAGTAGGGTGCTCTTTCCAAGGGCTGGTGCAGACTCGATGGACCGAATGGCCTCCTTCTGTACTATAAATTCTATGATTCTATACATTTGTATTGCATTTTCAACCTGTACAATTTCTCAGTCACCAAAACACATTAATATGGAGGTTTTAGCAAGAATATCTGTGGAAACAAATGCCATTCATGTTATATAATAATTCAAATGGCCTTTAGTGCACAAAGATATATATTAAACAGAATTTTAATTTATGTTTAAAGTGTTGTAAAATCATTGCTAAGTATCTTGATTAAGACAAAGCTCTCAGTCTGATTATATCAAACTAAAAATAAGAATTAATTATAATGACTAGGAGAGCTGCAGGAAATATTATTTTCTACAAATTTAATGATAGGAAACTAATACTTTTGAAAGTGTAAAGGATAGTCAGCACTCCTAAATGTGTATTTCTACATAGTTGAGGAATTCTTCAGCTATGTCTGTAACAGGGTGTAACTGTGTTACGCAACTACTTCTTTGTTCAGGCTAAGGTACACGTGTACTTTACACACTGGTGGGGCATTGCAGGACTTCAAGTGCATAATTTTACTCTGCAGTCAGCTAAATCCTAATGCCACGATAGAATGTTTTTTGAAACCTAATCCATTATCTGATCAACTATTTATTTTTACAAGGATAGAGTTATTTTTCACATCTGTATTTTATCACATTTGTGAGAGTATAGTGATTTCAAGCAGGAGTTGACACTATATTTATTTACATCACACTGACTTTAATCAATTGTCATATACCAAATTGCAGCGTTTGTCGCCTGTTCCCTAATTGCCCTTGAGAAGGTGATACTGAGCTACCTTTTTGAACCGCTGCAGTGTATGTGGTCTAGGTACCACAGTGCTGTTAGGAAGGGAGTTCCTGGATTTTCACCCAGTGACAATGAAGGAATGGCCATATAGTTCCAAGTCAGGAGGGGAACTTTCAGGTGGTGATGTTCCCATGCATCTGCTGCCCTTGTCCTAGGTGGTAGATCTCATAGGCATAGAAGGTGCTGTTGAAGGAGCCATGATGAGTTGCTGCAGTACATCTTGTAGATGGTAAACATTTCTGTCACTCTGTGCTGGTGCTGGGTGGACTAAATGTTTAAGGTGGTGAATGGGGTTCTGATCAAGTGGGCTGCTTTATCCTGGTTGGTGTAACGCTTCATGAGTGTTGTTGGTGCTGTATTTATTCAGGGAAGTGGTGAGTATTCCATCACAGTCCTGGCTTGTACCTTGTAGCTGCTGGACAGGATTTTGAGACTCAGGTGATGAGTTACTCACCACAGAATTCCCATCTTCTGACCTGCAGTTGTAGTCATAGCATTTATATGGCTGGTCCAGTTTAGTTTCTCGTCAATGGTGACCCCCAGGATGTTGATAATGGGGAATTGGGCAATGGGCATTGAATGTCAAGGAAAGATATTTATATTCTCTCTTGTTGGAGAATATTGCCTGGCACTAGTGCAGCTCAAACAATACTTGCTACTTAAGAGCCCCAGCCTGAATGTTGTTTAGATCTTGCTGCATATGGGCATTGACTCCTACAGTATCTGAGGAGTCACTAATGTGACTAAACATTGTGCAGTAATCAGTGAACCTCCCCACTTCTAAACTTACATTGGAGAGAAGATCATTGATGAAGTAGTTGAAGATGGTTGAGCCTGGGACACTACCCTGAGGAGCCCCTGCAACAATGTCCTGGGGCTGAGGTGATTGGCCTCCTTTGTGCTAGATATTACTCCAATCAGTGGAGAGATTCCCCCCCTGATTCCCATTAACTACAGTTTTGCTAGGGCTCCTTGATGCCACACTCGGTCCAATGTTGATTTCACATATAGCCACTTTCACCTCACCTCTTGAGTTCAGCTCTTTGGTCCATGTTTGGACCAAGTCCGTAATGAGGTCAGGAGCCGATTGGCCTTAGCAGAACCCTAAGTGAGCATTGGTGAGTAGGTTATTGCTGAGTAACTGCTGTTCTATTGCACTATTAATGACACCTTCCATTGCTTTGTTGATGATTGAAGTGTCTGATGGGGTGGCAGTTGGCTGAATTGAATTTGTCTTGTTTCTTGTCGACAGGACATACTTTGGGCTATTTTCCACATTGTCAGGTAGATGCCAGCATTGTGGCTGTACTGGGACAGCTTGGCCAGGGATGCAACGAACAAAGAACAAAGAAAAGTACAGCACAGGAACAGGCCCTTCGGCCCTCCAAGCCTGCGCCGCCCATGCTGCCCGTTTAAACTAAAATCTTCTACACTTCCGGGGTCCGTATCTCTCTATTCACATCCTAGATGCAGCTAGTTCAAAAACAGTAATACCGCCAGAATTATGCCAGGGCCCATAGACTTTACTGTATCCAGTGCTTTCAACCATTTGTTGCTATCATATGGTGTGAATTGAATTGATTGAAGACTGGCATTTGTGATGGTGGCAACCTCAAGAGGAAGCCATTATCAATCAGCTACTAGGCAATGCTTCAGCCTTGTTTTTTTGTATCAGTTGAGATTTTACAACAGGACAAGAGCTCTGTAGTTCCACTTACTGATGTCAACTTTATATTTCCATGATCAGACTATAACAATGCAGGATGGTGTGGAAGTTTCTCCTCACACACTAAAATCACACGTCATGGCATCAGGTGAGGCTCCTGACATCATTACGCCTAAATTCAATAATGCAGATGGCAGGAGAGCTCAGAAGTTGGAGATCTGCCCACGTTTTTTATAAGGCCAATTATGAACAAATTAATGCAATCAAACTGCATTATTTTGATTTAACTCAAACTGTGTGTTTAGCAATGGACAAGAGGGCTATACAAAAGGTGAAAAATCAGAACAGGGAATTAGAAGGCTGGAGCTAAGTCTGCAGGAGAGAAAACTCCATCTCCATTTGTCTTCTACACAACATACTTTCCCATAAATTTAGAGTATCCAATTGTTTTTCCAATTAAGGGACAATTTAGCATGGCCAATTCATTTTATTGCACATCCTTTTGGATTGTGGGGGGTGAGACCCATGCAGACAGGGGTAGATTGTGCAAACTCCACACGTACAGCGACCTGGGGCTGGGATTGAACTCGGGCCCTCGGTGTCGTGAGATAGTGTGCTAACCACTGTGCCACTACGCATACCTTGTGTCATCTGCAAATTTAGCTACCTTGTCTTTACTTCCTTTATCTAAGTCATTGATGTAAATTGTAAAAAGTAGAGACCCCAACACAGACCCCTGCAAGACGCCACTGGTCAAATCTTCAGCCCGCCAATCTTCAATCCAGGCTGATATGTTACCTCTTAGCACAGATGGTTAGTGTGTGTGGTACGAATAAGGCCAAGGTTGCAGGTTCGGCCCCTGTGATGGACAAAGCCACCAACCTGTCTGAACAAATGCTGGCACTTGTTATCTTTAGTTCCAGTGCTTTTGTTTTTTGAAAACCAGTTCATTGAAAGCATTTTAAATATATACATAATGACAAAAATACAAAAGCCAATCACGGCAACAGGTTAAAAAAAAAACTTCCCCCACACCCACTCCCCAACAACAGCCCCCACTCACCTGGCCGCCACCCCAGTACCTGCCTTCGCACCCCCCCCCCAACCAAAAGGTAAACGCCTACTCCCACGCCCGCTGATGACTCAATACTCCTTACAGAAGTCGATAATCACCTTCCACCTCAAGGTGAACCCTTCCTCCACCCATCGAATGGCGAACCTAATATTTTCCAAATGCAGGAATTCGGCCAAATCACTCACTCATACCCCTCACTCATATCGCTGGCTCTGAATCCTGCCAACACAGCAAAATCCATCTCCAGATTATCAGGGAGGCAAAGGCCAAGACATCGGCCTCTCTCCCCACCTGTACTCCCGGACCTTCCGACACTCCAAATATCGGCGCCTCCTGACTCGCAGCTACCCATACCTCCAAAATCTTTGACATTGAAAATCCCTTCCAAATCGCCCTCAACCTCGGACACGCCCAAAACATATGCACATGGTTCGCCTGTCCCCCCGCACACCACCCACATCTATCTCCCACCCCGGAGAAGAACCGACTCATCCTGGACACCATCCTGAAATGAAATGAAAATCGCTTATTGTCACAAGTAGGCTTCAAATGAAGTTACTGTGAAAAGCACCTCGTCACCACATTCCGGCGCCTGTTCGGGGAGGCTGGTACGGGAAGTTCATGTGAGCTCTATGCACCACCTTAAATTGAACAAGACTTAGCCTAGCACATGACAAGGATGATTCACCCTCCGCAGAGCTTCTCTCCACACTCTGGCCCCACTCTACCCCCCCCAACACCTCCTCCCACTTGCGCCTGACCTTCCCCACGTGAGCACCCTCCCTCTTCATCAGCTCCCCATTTATATCCGCAACCCTGCCCTCCCCAATTTCATCCTCGGACCAAAGCTTATCCTGCAGCACTGGGGGTGGCAGCACTGGAAAGGACGGCACCTCCTTTCTAATACAATGCAGATACCTGAACCTATTGCCCTTTGATAACTAGTATGTCTCCTCGAGCTCTTACAGGTCTGCAAACCTTTCTCCCATGAACAAACCCCTGAAGCACTCTATCCCCACCTAACGCCACACCCGGAACCTTGCATCCAGCCACCCGGCGCAAACCAATGATTGTTGCAAATTAGCGCCCACAGCGACATGCCTCCCAATCAAAAGTGCTGTCGACACTGGTTCCAATCCCTCAGTACTGATACCACCACTGGACACATGGAGTACCGAACTGGCGAGAATGGAAGGGCGCCAACAACAGTGCCCTCAAGCTGGTCTCCTTACACGCCTCCCTCTGTCCCCAAACTGACCGCCTCTCCACCGCCCATTTCCTTGCCATTAGTGCCCAGTAGCAATTCAACAAACTCGGCAATGCTAACTTCCCCCCCACAACCGTTGATCCCTCTCCAAATCACCCTCCTCACCCGTGGAGCCTTCTCTGCCCACACACACCTCAAAACCAACCCAATATGAATCTCACCACAGTGAGCTTTTATTTTTTGTAATAGCCTTTGATGTGGGACCTTACCAAATGCTTTCTGCAAATCCAAGTTTTATTATATCTACAGACAGAATTAAAAAAATAGGAACTAAGGAAATCAGCAGGATCAACATTAGGCTGCACCTTGGTGGCTGCCCCCTGGTCACCTGAGGTGTGGGGGCCCAGGTATTACCTAATGGTAGGAGCCTCCTTCTTGTAGCTTCATTAGGTGCTGGTGTCACTGGCAGAGAGTCAGAGGAGCCGCTGTCACCAGCATAAGTGCCTGAGAGGAACCCCCAAGAAGCAGACAGCTGCTGATCATTCTCCGATATGAGGTCTACATGACCCTCTCTGCTAACCTAAGATAATCCAGAACCTGATTAAGATTGCATGACCTTGTTAAGTACATTGACAGTGTGTAGGCTTGCAGGTCTGAATATATACCCAGGAAACCTTGCCTGAGCTGCTAGACCTGGCACTTCATGAGAGTCACGCATTCAGAAGAGAAGATCTCAGTGCTCATTACCTGGATAGACTCCTCCGCTGTCCATGCCAGGGCATGCACAACTTCTGGAAGC
Source organism: Scyliorhinus torazame (assembly GCF_047496885.1). NCBI lineage: Eukaryota > Metazoa > Chordata > Chondrichthyes > Carcharhiniformes > Scyliorhinidae > Scyliorhinus > Scyliorhinus torazame. The sequence goes on from NC_092712.1 coordinate 185,113,059, forward strand.
TATGTCAGATCTCAAACTGCAATGGTGGGACTATAGTTTACATTCTCTGGATGAGTAACCCAGGCCTCTGCATTACTGGTCAAAACATAACTATATGAAGAGTAAGCCAATTATAAAATGACAGGTACGATCTCAGCTGTAATGAGCCTAATTGTCTGTCAACACTAATTTTCTAAACGCAACTGTGAACAAAGAGCACTTGGGAGAGGCACTTAAAAATATGCAGTATCTTTAACATAATAATTTAGTGCCCACACTGGAGGAGAGGAGAAAACATTGGAGGCTCGATTCCCGCAATAATGTCATTTTGGGTGAGTTTGTCGGGGTGATTCATGCCGTCTTTTTTGGTGAGATCCAGACCTGTATTCATCCACACTTAGGGAGCGATTTACCGGCTGCATCACACTGGAATCGGGATGGGGCGCGGCTGGTAGATCCTGGGAGAGGCCTCTTCCAAGATTCCCGATAGACGTTATGGATCGTGAGATCTCCTGAGATGTTGCGATCTGGATCCCGCCCACAATGGCCGGGACACAGACTTGCAGAGTTAAGTGAGTTTAAAAGCTCACTTACCTCTGCCGACACCAGATTGAACCGACACCCAGGGTCTACTGGCCTCACTGAGGAGACTCTGGATGCCATTTAGCACCAATCCCCACAAACAGGGACCAGGTGGAACAGCATTTGGTACACCCGGGGTGCCAGGTTGGCAGTGCCAAGGTGCCCAGATGGCATTATGCCAGGGCCCGGGGTCAGGCCCTGGTATGCCCTGCCCATATGAGGTGGGGAGCGGGGCTTGAGGATCCCACAATAGGTGACTTGGGGCGTTGGAGGCGTCTGGGTGTCGTGTTAGGAAGTCGAGAGACCAGGGAACCATTTTTTAAATGGCGCCCCAATCTCTTCCTGCACCGACGAGTGGAACTTCTCAGTGCAGGAAATGTGGCTGAGTGTGGCCTTGGTGGGGTGTTTCCCATTGAGGCCCGAAAAAAAAACAAGCGCTGGGAACGACCCCTCTAATCGCACCCAGAATGGACTCTTTTTTAAATTAGATTGCGCACCCTTAGTCATTTTTTTGGAGCTTGGGGAGTTTCCCACCAGAATTCCAGACTTCGTTTTTTCTGTAGAAGAGAACTAAACTCGCTGACCAGACAGGATCTTCAGAGATTGGGGCACCATTTTTAAAGGATGCCCCAACCTCAAAGTGAGGATACGGTCACCCACATCACACCCTAGGACAATGTGATCTTCTGCAGACAAGGGCAAGACCCCAGGCCCTAGACCCCCGAGGGGCAAAGTCCCCCGCCAACACTGAAAGTCCATGAGAGCTCCCCCCTCTCCACCACCCAGGCATGAAGGTGACCATGCCCCACATCCATCCATCCTCGCAGGCACCGGGGCATCGCCCCCAACGCCCACGTGAGCATACTCTGATATTGGGTCACAGAAGGCCCCCCCTTTCAGTCCCACTCCTTTCAGTTCCCCTGGTCAGTACCCTCCCTTCATACCCCACCCTGCATAATGCCCTTCACACTTCCTTCACCCCCACCCTTCATACCCCGTGACCCCTCCACGTGCAAGAAGTGTGTCAACTGCAGCTCCTGTGAGGCCGCTTGATGGCTCTGGAGCTGCAGGTGGATTCACTTCTGAGCATCCGTGATGCTGAGGAAATCGTGGACAGCACGTTCAGTAAGTTGGTCACACTGCAGATAAAAATTACTGAGGAAGATAGGGAATGGGTGACCACCAGCAAAGGAAGAGTAGGAAGGCAGTGCAGGTGTCCCCTGTGGTCATCTCCCACCAAAACAGATATTCCATTTTGGATACTGTTGGTGGAGTTGGCTCACACGGGAAGGCAGCAGTAGCCAGGTTCATGGCACCGTGGCTGGCTCTGCTGTGCAGGAGCACAAGAAAAAGAGTGGCAGAGCTATAGTGACAGGGGACTCAATTGTAAGGGGAATAGATAGATGTTTCTGCGGATGCAAATGACACTCCAGGATGGTATCTTGCCTTCCTGGTGAAAGGGTCAAGGTAGTCTCAAAACGGCTGCAGAGCATTCTGGAGGGGGAGGGTGAACAGCCAGCTGTCATGGTTACCAAAGATACAGGTAACACAGGATAATGTCCAACAAGCTGAATTTAGGGAGTTAGGAGTTAATCTAAAAAGTAGGACCTCAAAGTTAGTAATCTCAGCATTGCTACCAACGTGCTCTGTGTCTCTTTGCGAGGAGCATGTGTAATAAGGTTGATGAATTAACTGCGCTGACAATCATTAACAGATATGGTGTAATTGGGATCACGGAGACCTGGCTCCAGGATGACCAAGGATGGGAACTCAACTTCCAGGGGTATTCAATATTCAGGAAAGATAGAAGGAAAGGAAAGGGAGGTTGGATAGCTTTGCTGGTTAAAGAGGAGATTAATGCAATAGTAAGGAAGGACATTAGCCTGGACAATGTTGGAATCTGTATGGGTGGAGCTGCAGAACACCAACAGGCAAAAAGCATTCGTGGGAGTTGTGTACACACCACCAAACAGTAATTGAGGTTGGAGATGGCATCAAACAGGAAATTAGAGATGTGTGCAGTAAGGGTCAACAGTTATTATGGGTGACTTGAATCTGCATATTGATTAAACTAATCAAACTGATAGCAATGTGATGGAGGAGGATTTCCTGGAATGTATAAGGGATGGTTTTCGCAATCAATATGTCGAAGAACCAACTAGAGAGCAGGCCAACCTAGACAGGATATTGTGCAATGAGCGAGGATTAATTAGCAAAGTTGTGGTGCGAGATCCTTTCGGGAAGAGTGACCAGAATATGGTAGAATTCTTCATTAAGATGGAGAGTGACACAGTTAAGTCTGAAACTAGGGTCCTGAACTTAAAGAAAGCTAACTTTGATGGTATGAGATGTGCATTGGATAGGATAAGCTGGCAAAGGATACTTAAGGGGTTCACTGGGATCGGCAATGGCCAACATTTAAAGAACACATGGATGAACTTCAACAATTGTACATCCTTGTCTGGCATAAGAGTAAGATGGGGAAGATGGTTCAACCATAGCTAACAAGGGATAGTGTTAAAGTCAAAGAGGAGGCATATAAATTGGCCAGAAAAAGCAGCAAGCTTGAGGACTGGGAGAAATTTAAAATTCAGCAGAGGAGGACAAAGGGTTCAATTCGGAAGGGGAAAATAGAATACGAGAATAAGATTGCAGAAAGCATAAAAACTGGCTGCAAAAGCTTCTATAGATATGTAAAGAGAAAAGGACCAGTGAAGGCAAATGTAGGTCCCTTACAATTAGAATCAGGTGAATTCATAATGGGCAACAAAGAGATGGCAGACTAGTTGAACATTTACTTTGGATCAGTCTTCACTAAGGAGGTCATAAATAACCTTATGGAAATGCTAGGACACAGACGGTCTACCATGAAGGAGGAACTGAAGGAAATCCTTATTAATCAGGAAATTGAATTGGGCAAATTGATGGACTTAAAACCTGATAAGTTCCCAGGGCCTGATGCTCTGCATCCCAGAGTACTTAAGGAAGTGACCCTGGACATAGTGGACGCATTGGTGATCATTTTCCAGAATTCTATTGACTTTGGAAGAGTTCCAAAGGATTGGAGGATAGCTAATGTAACCCCACTTTTTAAAGGGAGAGAGAAAACGAGCAATTATAGACTGGTTAGCCTGACATCGATGATGGGGAAAATGCTGGAGTCAATTATTGAGCATTTGGAAAGTGGGGACAGGATCCAAGTCAGCATGGATTCACTGAAGGGAAATCATGCTTGACAATTCTTCTGAAATTTTCTGAGGATGTGACCAGCAGGGTGAACCAGTGGAGGTTGTTTATCTGGATTTTCAAAAAGCTTTCGACAAGGTCCCACACAAGAGATTAGTGAGTAAAATTAGAGCTCATGGGTATTGAGGGTAATGTATTGGCATGGACAGAGAGCTGGTTGGCAGACAGAAAGCAGAGAGTGGGAATAAATGGGTCCTTTTCAGTGGGGCAGGCAGTGAGGTACCGCAGGGTTCAGTGCTGGAACCCCAGCAGTTCACAATATACATTAATGAGTTGGACGAAGGAATTGCATGTAATATCTCCAAATTTAATCATCTTTATTATTGTCACAAGTAGGTAACATTAACACTGCAATGAAGTTACTGTGAAAAGCCCCTAATCGTCACATTCCGGTGCCTGTTCGGGTACACAGTGGGGAAAATTCAGAATGTTCAATCCACCTAACAGCACGTCTTTCGGGACTTATGGGAGGAAACCAGAGCTCCTGGAGGAAACCCACGCAGGCACGGGGAGAACGTGACCCACACAAACAGTGACCCAAGCCGGGGATCGAACCTGGGACCCTGGCGTTGTGAAGCAACATTGCTAACCACTGTGCTACCGTGCCGCGTGCAGACAACACTAAGTTGAATGGCAGTTTGTGTTGTGAGGAGGATGCAAAGATCCATTGTCTCCATCTACACATCCCATTGCCTGGGGAAAGCGGGCAGCATAATCAAAGGCCCCTCCCACCCGGCTTACTCACTCTTCCAACTTCTGCCATCGGGCAGGAGATACAGAAGTCTGAGAACACGAACAAACAGACACAAAAACAGTTTCTTCCACAGTTTAAAATTTTTTTTTAGGGTACCCAATTCATTTTTTCTAATTAAAGGGCAATTTAGCGTGGCCAATCCACCTACCCTGCACATCTTTGGGTTGTGGGGGCGAAACGCACGCAATCACGGGGAGAATGTGCATTAACATAGAACATAGAACAAAACAGCCACTTCAGCCCACGATGTTGTGCCGACCATTTATCCTAATCTGAGATCAACCTAACCTACACCCCTTCAATTTACTGCTGTCCATGTGCCTGTCTAAGAGTTGCTTAAATGTCCATAATGAGGACTTCCGATTGCGGCAATGCAGAGCTAAGTCGCACATTCGGCAGCTCCTGCTAAAAACAGACTTTTGGGCTCTTTTCAGGGCTTCCAACGGCATTTTTTTGACGTTTCCCGGTGTGGGAAGAAGATTGCAATAGTTCCCCGACAGTGTATGGCTTGGACCAGGAGCGAGGCGACTAAAATAGTGGTGGTGAACCCCAAAAAGGTGCGAGGGCAGAAGAGGAAAATGGCGGCGGGCGGGGACCAGGCAGCGTGGATGCAGTGGGCGCAGGAGCAGCAGGAGGTTATCCAGCGCTGCTTCAGGGAGGTTAAAGCGGACCTGCAGGAGCCGATGAAGGCTTCTATAGCCAAGCTGCTGGAGACCCAGACCGCCCAGGGGGTGGCGATCCGCGAGGTCCTACAAAAGGTCTCCGAGGACGAGATATTAGGCCTTGCGGTAAAGGTGGAGGCGCATGAGGCGCTCCACAAGAAATGGCAGGAACCGTTCAAGGAGATGGGGTTGCTGCTGCTATGGTCAAGGTTGAGCTGGAGCGAGTAGAGGGGGTTGGGACGGGGGTCTGCGGCCGTGGGGAACGGGCCGGGCGTGGGGTGCGGGCGCGTGGCTGGCCAAGGGGGGGTTATGGCTAGTCGGCGGGGGAGGGGGGCGGGTGGCCCCCCGATCCGGCTGATAACCTGGAATGTAAGGGGACTGAACGGGCCGGTCAAGCAGGCCCGGGTGTTCACGCACCTGAAGAGGCTGAAGGCAGATGTGGTCATGCTCCAGGAGATACACCTGAAGGTGGCAGACCAGGTAAGATTGAGGAAGGGCTGGATAGGTCAGGTGTTTCACTCAGGGTTGGATGCTAAAAGTCAGGGGGGTGGCGATCTTGGTGGGAAAGAGGGTGTCGTTCGAGGCGTCGAGCATTGTGACAGACAATGGCAACAGGTACGTAATGGTAAGTGGTAAGCTGCAAGGGGAGAGGGTGGTGCTGGTCAATGTGTATGCCTCAAACTGGGACGATGCGGGTTTTATGCGCCGCATGTTGGGTCGGGTTCCGGACTTGGAAGTAGGGGGCCTGATAATGGGGGGGGACTTTAACACGGTGTTGGATCCGGCACTGGATCGCTCCAGGTCTAGGACGGGTAGGAAGCCGGCGGCGGCTAAGGTGCTGAGGGGGTTTATGGACTAGATAGGAGGGATGGACCCTTGGAGATTTGCAAGGCCGGGGGCAAGGGAATTTTCATTCTTCTCGCATATCCAGAAGGCTTATTCTCGGATCGACTTTTTTATTATGAGTAGGGTGCTCATAGCGAGAGTAGAGGATAACGAGTACTCGGCAATAGCCATTTTGGATCATACCCCGCATTGGGTTGACCTAGAGCTGGGGGAGGTGAGGGACCAGTGCCCGTTGTGGCGCTTGGAGGTGGGGCAGTTGGCGGACAAGGAGGTGAGTGAGCAGTTCCGAGGAAGCATCGAGAGATACCTGGAGGCCAACGATAACGGGGAGGTCCGAGTGGGAGTGGTACGAGAGGCGCTGAAGGCGGTGGTTAGGGGAGAGCTGATCTCCATTAGGGCCCACAAGGAGAGGAGAGAGCAGAGGGAGAGGGAGAAGTTGGTGGGGGAGATGATGAGGGTAGACAGGAGGTATGCGGAGGTGCCGGAGGAGGGACTGCTGAGGAAGAGGCGTAGCCTCCAGGCCGAATTCGACCTGTTGACCACCAGGAAGGCAGAGGTGCAGTGGAGGAAGGCCCAGGGGGCGATTTATGAGTATGGGGAAAAGGCAAGTCGGATGCTGGCGCATCGGCTTCGGAAGCGGGACGCAGCTAGGGAGATCGGGGGAGTTAAGGATAGGGGAGGGAGCGTGGTACTGAGTGTGGTTGACATCAATGGGGTCTTCAGGGACTTTTATGAGGAATTGTATCGGTCCGAGCCCCCACGGGAGCAGGGAGGGATCGGACGCTTTCTGGACCAAGTGAGTTTTCCGAAGGTGGAGGAGGGACTGGTAGTGGGATTGGGGGCCCTGATTGGGCCAAAGGGATAGGGAGCATGCAGGCAGGGAAGGCATCGGGGCCGGAGGGTTTTCCCGTCGAATTCTACAAGAAATATGTGGACCTGTTGGGCCCGTTGCTAGTTAGGACCTTCAATGAGGCAAGGGAGGGGGGGGGGGGGGTGCGATGCCCCCAACGATGTCTCGGGCACTGATCTCCCTGACCTGAAGCGGGACAAGGATCCCCTGCAGCGTGGGTCTTACAGTACAATTTTGTTGTTAAATGTAGATGCCAAGGTGCTGGCGAAGGTCTTAGCCATGAAAATTGAGGATTGTGTGCCGCAGGTGATCCACGAAGACCAGACGGGATTCGTAAAGGGGAAGCAGTTGAACGCAAATGTGCGGAGGCTCCTGAACGTTATTATGATGCCGGCGAGAGAGGGGGAGGCGGAGATGGTGGTGGGGATCGACGCTGAGAAGGCCTTCGATAGGCTAGAGTGGGGGTACTTGTGGGCGGTGCTGAAGAGGTTCGGGTTTGGGGAGGGGTTTGTTAGGTGGGTTAGGTTGTTGTACGAGGTCCCGATGGCGAGCGTGGCCACGAACAAGAGGAGGTCTGAGTACTTTCGGTTGCATTGATGGACGAGGCAGGGGTGTTCCCTGTCCCCCCTGCTCTTCGCACTGGCGATTGAACCCCTGGCTATGGCACTGAGGGAGTCGAGGAACTGGAGGGGGTTGGTGCGGGGTGGGGAGGAGCATAGGGTGTCGCTCTATGCGGACGACTTGCTGCTATATGTGGCGGACCCGGTGGGGGGAATGACGGAGGTAATGAGGATCCTCAGGGAGTTCGGGGATTTCTCAGGGTACAAGCTCAACATGGGGAAGAGCGAGTTGTTTGTGGTTCACCCAGGGGACCAGGAGAGGGGAATTGGCGAGCTCCCACTAAAAAGGGCGGAGAGGAGCTTCAGGTACTTGGGGGTCCAGGTGGCCAGGAGCTGGAGGGCCCTGCATAGACTTAATTTCACGAGGCTGGTGGAGCAAATGGAGGAGGAGTTCAAGAGGTGGGACACGCTGCCGCTGTCCCTGGCGGGTAGTGTGCAGTCAGTTAAGGTGACGGTGCTCCCAAGGTTTTTGTTCTTGTTCCAGTGCCTCCCCATTTTTATCCCGAAGGCCTTCTTTTGGCGGGTCAACAGGAGCATAACGAGGTTTATGTGGGCTCGAGGGACTCCGAGGGTGAGAAGGGTTTTCCTGGAACGGAGTTGGGATGGGAGGGGGGCTGGCACTACCCAACCTCTGTGGGTACTACTGGGCCGCCAATGCGGCGATGGTGCGCAAGTGGGTGATGGAGGGGGGGGGGGTCTGCATGGAAGAGGTTGGAGACGGCGTCTTGTGAGGGTACAAGTCTGCAGGCGCTGGCAACGGCGCCGCTGCCGCTCCCTCCAATGAGGTATACCACGAGCCCGGTAGTGGCGGCTACCCTCAAAATCTAGGGGTAGTGGAGGCGGCACAGGGTGGAAGTTGGGGCCTCGGTATAGACCCCAATATGGGGGAACCACCGGTTTGTCCCAGGGAGAATAGATGGAGGGTTTTCGGGGTGGCACAGGGCAGGGATAAGAAGGTTGGGGGACCTGTTTGTGGACGGGAAGTTCGCGAGCCTGGGTGAACTGGAGGAGAAGTATGGGCTCCCCCCGGGGAACACCTTCAGATGGTTACAGGTAAGGGCGTTTGTCAGGCGGCAAGTGGTGGAATTCCCGCGGCTGCTGCCACGCACAGTACAGGACAGGGTGCTCTCGGGGGGGGTGGGTTGGAGTGTGGAAGATCTCGGAAACTTACCAGGTGAGGAGGAGGCCTCGGTGGTGGAGTTGAAAGGTAAGTGGGAGGAGGAGTTGGGAGAGGAGATCGAACAGGGTGTCGTGTTGGGTGTTCCGATATACAAACGAACCAACACGGTTGTAGATGGTACAACTCTGTTTTATTATTGTGTACAATAATAACTATTAACTTCTGGCTTGGGTACGTGCTTCACCAGCTAACCTGTGGACCCAGCCCTATCACTATCTTAGTGAGGCACTCAGCACATGGTGTATGTCTGAGTGGCATGCTGTGAGCTCTGTGCTTTGAGCTATCTCCTGGTAGAATGAGCGGGAACTGTGGTGTTCCCTGTTTTATAGTGCGTGTGCTCTCACTGGTGATTGGCTGTGATGTTGTGTGTGTGTTGGTTGGTCCATCAGTGTGTGTGTGATTGCACCATGATATGTTAATATGGATATCATGACAGAGGGGACGTGGGCAGATGCCCTAGGGAGGGTGAACTCTTCCTCTTCGTTCTGTATTTAATTTTACTGGGTTTCTTTTTCATTCTGTTTTTGATATTTTGTGAAAACCCTAATAAAAATTATTTTTTAAAAAAAAATGTCCATAATGACTCTGACTCCACCACCTCTGCTGGCAGTGCATTCCACACACCCACCACTCTCTGTGTAAAGAACTTACGTCTGATTTCTCTCCTGTACCTTCCTCCAATCACCTTAAAATTATGTCCCCTTGTGACAGCCATTTCCACCCTGGGGAAAAATTTCTGGCTATCCACTCTATCCATGCCTCTCATCACCTTGTACACCTCTATCAAGTCACCTCTCTGCCTTCTTCGTTCCAGTGAGAAAAGACGTAGCTCCCTCAACCTTTCTTCATAAGACATGCCCTCCAGTTCAGGCAGCATCCTGGTAAATCTCCTCTGTACCCTCTCCATAGCATCCATATCCTTCCTATAATGAGGCGACCAGAACTGGACACAATATTCCAAGTGTGGTCTAACTAGAGTTTTATAAAGCTGCAGCAAAACTTCGCGGCTCTTAAACTCAATCCCCCTGTTAATGAAAGCCAACACACATGCACCTTCTTAACAACCCTATCAACCTGGGTGGCAACTTTGAGGGATCTATGTAGTGGACCCCAAGATCCCTCTGTTCCTCCACACTTCCAAGAATCCTACCTTTTATCCTGTATTCAGCATTCAAATTCGACCTTCCAAAATGAATCATTTCACATTCTTCCCCACTGTTACCAGACTCCTAAACGATCCACTTATGGACTTACCTCATTAACACTACACCCCTGTATGCTTCACCCGATGCCAATGTTTATGTCACTAGCTTTCGGAGCGCTGCACCTTCCTCAGGTGAATGAAGAGGTATGTTTCCGAAACATATATATAGACAGATTCAAAGATGCCAGACAATGCTTGGAATGCGAGCATAAGCAGGTGATTAAATCTTTACGTATAGAGGAAGGAGCAGCGCTCCGAAAGCTAGTCACATCGAAACAAACCTGTTACTTTAACCTGGTGTTGTAAAACTTCTTACTGTGCTCACCCCAGTCCAACGCCGTCATCTCCACATCAATGTTTATGTAGTTACATTGTGTACCTTATGTTGCCCTATTATGTATTTTCTTTTCTTTTCTTTTCATGTACTTAATGATCTGTTGAGCTGCTTGCAGAAAAATACTTTTCACTGTACCTCGGTACACGTCACAATAAACAAAATCCAATTCAAGAGGCTACCGGGTGACTTCGACAGGCTGGTTGAGTGGGAAAATACTTTGCAAATGCAATATAATGTAGGTAAATGTTAGGTTATCCACTTTGGTGGCAAAAATAGAAGGCAGATTATTATCTGAATGGTGTCAGTTTTGGAAAAGAGGAAGTGCAACAAGACCTGGATGTCATGATGGAACATAAGAACATAAGAACTAGGAACAGGAGTAGGCCATCTGGCCCCTCGAGCCTGCTCCGCCATTTAATGAGATCATGGCTGATCTTTGTGGACTCAGCTCCACTCTCCGGCCCGTACACCATATCCCCGAATCCCTTTATTCTTTAGAAAGGTATCTATCTTTTTCTTAAAAACGTTTAAAGAAGGAGCCTCAACTGCTTCACTGGGCAAGGAATTCCAGAGATTCACAACCCTTTGGGTGAAGAGGTTCCTCCTACACTCCGTCCTAAATCTACTTCCCCTTATTTTGAGGCTATGCACCCTAGTTCTGCTTTCCCCGACCAGTGGAAACAACCTGCCCGCATCTATCCTATCTATTCCCTTCATAATTTTATATGTTTCAATAAGATCCCCCCGCATCCTTCTAAACTCCAATGAGTACAGTCCCAGTCTACTCAACCTCTCGTCATAATCCAATCCCCTCAACTCTGAGATCAACCTAGTGAATCTCCTCTGCACTCCCTCCAGTGCCAATATGTCCTTTCTCAGGTAAGGAGACCAAAACTGCACACAATACTCCAGTTGCGGCCTCGCCAACACACTATACAATTGCAGCATAACCTCCCTAGTCTTGAACTCCATCCCTCTAGCAACGAAAGACAAAACTCGATTAGCCTTCTCAATCACCTGTTGCACCTGCACACCAACTTTTTGCGACTCGTGCACCAGCACACCCAGGTCCCTCTGCACAGCAGTATGTTTTAACATCTTACTGTTTAAATAATAATCCATTCTGCTGTTATTCCTCCCAAAATGGATAGCCTCACACTTGGCAACATTGAATTCCATCTGCAGACCCTAGCCCATTCACCTAACCTATCCAAATCCTTCTGCAGACTTCTGGTATCCTCTGCACTTTTTGCTTTACCACTCATCTTAGTGTCGTCTGCAAACTTTGACACATTGCACTTGGTCCCCAACTCCAAATCGTCTATGTAAATTGTGAACAACTGCGGGCCCAACACTGATCCTTGAGGGACCCCACTAGTTACAGGTTGCCAACCAGAGAAACACCCATTTATCCCCACTCTCTGCTTTCTGTTAGTTAACCAATCCTCTACCCATGCTACCACTTTACCCTCAATGCCATGCATCTTTAGTTTATGCAGCAACCTTTTGTGTGGCACCTTGTCAAAAGCTTTCTGGAAATCCAGATATACCACATCCATTGGCTCCCCGTTATCTACTGCACTGGTAACGTCCTCAAAAAATTCTACCAAATTAGTCAGACACGACCTACCCTTTGTGAACCCATGCTGCGTCTGCCCAATGGGACAATTTCCCTCCAGGTGCCCCGCTATTTCCTCCTTAATGATAGATTCCAGCATTTTTCCTACAACCGAAGTTAAGCTTACCGGCCTATAATTACCCGCTTTCTGCCGACCTCCTTTTTTAAACGGTGGTGTCACGTTTGCTACTTTCCAATCCTCTTGGACCACCCCAGAGTCTAGTGAATTTTGATAAATTATCACTAGTGCGTTTACAATTTCCCTAGCCATCTCTTTTAACACTCTGGGATGCATCCCATCAGGGCCAGGAGACTTGTCTATCTTTAGCCCCATTAGCTTGCCCAATACTGCCTCCTTAGTGATTACAATCATCTCACCTGTATTGAAGTCCAGTTTCTGTGCTCTGACCTCCTGCTGGTTGAGTCTGGTGACATCATTCACTCCATTGTTCTGTTGGTTGAACTAATCAGTGGCTGTCTGGCATCTTGCAGTTTGTCCATTCAAAGGCTGGGGGTTCTCACACACACGCACACACCCACCAGCATGCTGAGCCTACTGGGAGATTTGGTCAGGTTTTGCAGCCAAACGTGGCCAACTTTCACAGTTCCTTGATTTCAATCCTCTCCCAGCTCAGAGAAAAGCCTGAGTTGCCCGAAAAACTTACAGATGCCCCTTCGATACATCCAACCTTGCTTGGACCGTATCGACATAAACGTTGAGGGCAACACTTCTCATCCTTGGTGACTGTGAGCACTGCCTTCAACAACTCGTGAAGCTATATGTCCCGAGAGGGTTCCCTTAATCTAAACTTACCCCTTATCCTAACTCTAGCGATAAACAACGATACATTAAAAGGACAATTAAACATCAGTGCAACCAGCGGCCCCCCAAACGTAAGAGTTACCGCATCCGTAACATATCACAACCATGGCTCCCAAACGTAGGGATTACCAAAATATATACATTATGTAAAACACATTCTAACTACAGCATTGGGGAAAACACATTGGGAAACGAATCCCTTTATTACTATCGTGACTGATATACTGTCACTACACCGCGGTTCTTCTGTCTTGAGTGTAGATACCCAATTTAAAATACACTCTAACAAGAACCTGACGGAGCTCTAAACCTACACTAAAACTATATTTTAAACCTTAAACCTTATATTACCTAGCCACCCCTCCAGGGTGGCCATCTCAAAACTGGTCCCCACTTGGCTGGGGCCAGTCATCCATTTGGCCCGACCACTCTGTACAGACCTCCCTCGCCCGGGGGTCCGGACTGCCCCTTGCCTCTCCTTCCCCAAAGGGGTACGGGGATCCCTCTCTGCTCCCTCCGGAGACTGGGCTACTTGTGGCAGCACTGGGCAGTGTCCTACACTTCTCACCGTTCCCTTCTACCCGGGCCCTCTTACTGCGGGACCGGGTTCTAGGGATGTGTGATGGGGACCATCTTACCGGGGGCTTGGAGACCCAATTGCTCCTTCGTCCCCTGGATGGTTCCCAAGCCAAAGGTGATACCTCCATCTCCTCTGCCTCCCTAGCCTCTATACTAAGGCAGGCAACCTGACCCACAGGCAGGGGCTTGGGGATTGTTACTGTCCCTGGGCTGGGTGCTTGCAGCACTGTCGGTTTCTTTGGGACTGCCCCTTCTAGTGCTGCCTCTTTGGGACAGCACATTGTCACCGGTTGTGTGACCGTGAAGTCAGGGACCTTCCCCACCGTCTTTAATTCTACGAGGGCTTCCTCCACTACCACCCCCAGTCTTCCCCCCAACTTGCTCTTTCTTGCCCTTATGGGGTGGAACAATTTTAATTGACTGATGTGGCGTTCGCATGGGTCCCACTTTAAGGGATTTAAACTGCAAATAGCCGCTGAGGCAGCCTCCAGAATGGGACCCTGCACCTGGACCGGACCAGGGTCTGGGGCGAGAACTACCCCTGCGCTCCCTTTTTCCTGAGGCTGCTCCCTGGGTAGTCATACGGGTTCTTGTGGTGTGGGTGCGGGCAGGTCCTGGCCCGTTGCCATTGCCACCTGTCCCGACCCAGCTGCTAGGCTCTGCAAAAAGGCTTTTCAAGCTGATGTTTTCCGGGGCAGCTGCTCCTGCCTCTGGGGTCTGACTTTCTACTGCAGGAGCCCTCTCCTCCTTGCTAGGGTTCTCACACTCCCTCTTGAAATGCCCGGTCTTTCCACACCCGTAGCATACCGGTCTCTTGTCAGAGGTCCGGGTGCCCTCATGCTTCCACTCTCTCTTAGGGGGTGCTGGTGTGATTCCATGCACCTGACCCTTATGGGGCTTTTCCTCACTCCTCTCCCCGTTGCGATATGCAAGGGTGAGTTTTCTAAGGACCTCTGCCTCATTAAGGTCCGGACTCTGCGGGTCGAACCAGTGTTCGGCCTTTGCCCTAACGTGAGGGAGACAGTTAGCTATGAGGGTCTTCAGCCAGTGGGCTGTTCTCTCATCTAAATTCTGCCTATCCGCGGGAGTCCTGCACGCCTCCACATAGACAATCCACAGCCTGTCTGCAAACATGGTGGGAGATTCCCCTGGTTGCTGCTTGGTTTCCCCCACCCTCATGAAAGGGCTCCCCAGATTCAAACCCTTGCCTCCAGCACAGCACTCTGTGCTGCCGCCCATGTGTCAGGTCTTGCCCCATTCCCGGAGGTCACTGCCCTGCATAGCTGTGCATCTAGGGTCATCAGGAGCATCCTCACCCGCTCCCCCTCGTCGCAGTCATTGATGCTGGCTGCCTGCTCCACCTACATGAAATGAAGTGACGGGTCCCCTTTCGGAGTTAGCCTGGGGACGTGGGCCACCATCCCCCTGAGCGCGGATGCACCATGGGGAATAATAATGTCGCCCTCCACCTGTCCTCTATTCGCCAGCCCCGCCGGGGGACCATACCTCCTCTGCCTTACAGGGCACATCTGTCCTACCTGGGGCTCCTGTTCCTCCTCCTCCCTGTCTGACCCTTCTTCTCCTGTGCCCGTTGGCCCTACCACCCCTGGGTTAACTACCCACACAGGGGATGCTGTTACCTGGGGATTCCTCTCGGCTCCCCCTTGGGCCCGTCCCTCCCCGGACGTCCCGTTCCCTGCCTGCCAACCCGGACACCATCCCGGCGCCTCAGGAGGCGGTCTATTCCCCTTGGCCTTTGAGGAATCGTCCGCTGCGAGGAGCGCCTTGCCCCTTGGGAACCCCCCTGGGCTTACCAGGTGTACCTGTCCCCTGACCTTGGACAAGGTCTCCTCCAACTCCGTTATCCGTGCCTGACACGGCCCATGAGCGCAGTCCCCTACCTCCTCGCAAGCCACCCGGTACGCTGCCTGGATGTCCCGGAACTTCCCCTCCATCTTCCTATACTGCTCCATACTTCAAGCATAGAGTTCCTGGAGCCTTCGTTCCTTTGCCTTACCCTCCACTATCTGGCAGTGGAGATATTCCTTCTCGCACCGTTTAGACTCGCTTTCCTGTAGGCTGCCCTGTTTTATTTCTGCCAATTCCTCCATCAGTCGTTCAGCTGCGCAAGCGCTGTCCCCTGCACTGGCCCTAACTTCTCCCAACTCTTGCTCCAATTCTTCAATCCTGCGCTCTGTTTTGGCTACCTGCTGGGACAAGCAGACCAGCCACACTGCCTTCTCCAAATGCTTTCGGTGTGCCTTACCTTCTGTCCATGCGGCCGCTGCCATTACGGGGCGCTCCGCATTAATTAATTCTGAGACCCAAGGTTTGGTGAGGTTGACCTTTTGCCACGTATACGAGGAGATTCTCTCCTCCATTTTACTTTGTTCCTTCACCCCCTCTGCCAAGTCACATACTCCAAACCACCAGGTTCCTGCCGCGGTCGCCATTGTAGTGGGTTCCATTCTTGCTTTACTCCACTACGGCAGGAGCGTAGAATCAGGAGCATTTAGAGCTGAACTGTTAGCTCCACTCAACTTGAGTTACCTAGCTGAATTGCTGAACTTGAGTGATAGAATCAGAGCAGTTTACAGCATGGAAACAGGCCCTTCGGCCCAACCAGTCCATGCCGCCCAGTTTTTACCATTAAGCTAGTCCCAGTTGCCCGCACTTGGCCCATAACCCTCTATACCCATCTTACCCATGTAACTATCTAAATGCTTTTTAAAAGACAGAATTGTACCTGCCTCTACTACTACCTCTGGCAGCCCATTCCAGACACTCACTACCCTCTGAGTGAAGAAATTGCCCCTCTGGGCCCTTCTGAATCTCTCCCCTTAAACCTATGCCCTCTAGTTTTAGACTCCCCTATCTTTGGGAAAAGATGTTGACTATCTACCTTATCTATGCCCCTCATTATTTTATAGACCTCTATAAGATCACCCCTAAGCCTCCTACGCTCCAGGGAAAAAAGTCCCAGTCTATCCAGCCTCTCCTTATAACTCAAACCATCAAGTCCCGGTAACATCCTAGTAAATCCTTTCTGCACTCTTTCTAGTTTAATAATATCCTTTCTATAATAGGGTGACCAGAACTGCACACAGTATTCCAAGTGTGGCCGTACCAATGTCTTGTACAACTTCAACAAGACGTCCCAACTCCTGTATTCAATGTTCTGACCAATGAAACCAAGCATGCCGAATGCCTTATTCACCACCCTGTCCACCTGCGACTCCACCTTCAAGGAGCTATGAACCTGTACTCCTAGATCTCTTTGTTCTATAACTCTCCCCAATGCCATACCATTAACTGAGTAGGTCCTGGCCTGATTCGATCTGCCAAAATGCATCACCTCACATTTATCTAAATTAAACTCCATCTGCCATTCGTCGGCCCACTGGCCTAATTGATCAAGATCCCGTTGCAATCCTAGATAACCTTCTTCACTATCCACTGTGCCACCAATCTTGGTGTCATCTGCAAACTTACTAACCATGCCTCCTAAATTCTCATCCAAATCATTAATATAAATCACAAATAACAGTGGACCCAGCACCGATCCCTGAGGCACACCACTGGTCACAGGCCTCCAGTTTGAAAAACAACCCTCTACAACCACCCTCTGTCTTCTGTCGTCCAGCCAATTTTGAATCCAATTGGCAACCTCACCCTGGATCCCGTGAGCTTTAACCTTCTGCAACAACCTACCATGCGGTACCTTGTCAAAGGCTTTGCTAAAGTCCATGTAGACAACGTCTACTGCACTGCCCTCATCTACCTTCTTGGTCACCCTCTCAAAAAACTCAATCAAATTTGTGAGACATGATTTTCCACGCACAAAGCCATGCTGACTGCCCCGAATCAGTCCTTGCCTCTCTAAATGCTTGTAGATCCTGTCTCTCAGAATACCTTCTAGCAACTTACCTACTACAGACGTTAGGCTCACCGGTCTGTAGTTCCCAGGCTTTTCCCTGCTGCCCTTCTTAAACAAGGGCACAACATTCGCTACTCTCCAATCTTCAGGCACCTCACCTGTGGCTGCCGATGATTCAAATATCTCTGTTAGGGGACCCGCAATTTCCTCCCTAGCCTCCCACAACATCCTGGGATACATTTCATCAGGTCCCGGGGATTTATCTACCTTGATGCGCTTTAAGACTTCCAGCACCTCCTCCTCTGTAATATGCACACTTCTCAAGACATCACTATTTATTTCCCTCAGTTTCCTAACATCTATGCCTTTCTCCACCGTGAATACCGATGAGAAATATTCATTCAGGATCTCACCCAACTCTTGTGGCTCTGCACATAGATGTCCTTGTTGATCCTTAAGAGGCCCTACTCTGTCCCTAGTTACTCTTTTTCCCTTTATGTATCTGTAGAGTCCCTGGAACCACTTGATTGAACCGCCAAAATGGCTGTCCTGGCCCCTTACTTTATAATATGATTTCCAAGCTCCCGCAGTCTCCGCCGACTCTCCAACAGGCAAAGTTCCTGTGACAAAATCCACTATCTCTTTATCTGCAAGATAAAAGGACTTCTTAACAGCCGTTCCTTGTTTCTCCGGAGATTCTGAACTTACTTCCCCATCATGGTAATGGGTATCTCCTTACCGTGAGATAAGGCCGTTAGCACCTGTATTGAAGTCCAGTTTCTGTGCTCTGACCTCCTGCTGGTTGAGTCTGGTGACATCATTCACTCCATTGTTCTGTTGGTTGAACTAATCAGTGGCTGTCTGGCATCTTGCAGTTTGTCCATTCAAAGGCTGGGGGTTCTCACACACACACACACACCCACCAGCATGCTGAGCCTACTGGGAGATTTGGTCAGGTTTTGCAGCCAAACGTGGCCAACTTTCACAGTTCCTTGATTTCAATCCTCTCCCAGCTCAGAGAAAAGCCTGAGTTGCCCGAAAAACTTACAACATGTGCCCGCTACCCAGGGACTCTTCACTCCCCCATCCTTCATACTTCTCTTCATACCCCTCCACCCTTCATACTGCCCCACCATTCACGCCCCCACCATTCTTGCAGACCTTCAGACCTCCCCTTTCAGCCCCCCCCTTTACGCACCATGTCATGCCCCCCATCATCCCCTTTCATGGGCATGGCCTCCCTCAGGCCCTGCGCCTCGGCACAATGACAGTGCCCTGGGGATCTGGGCACTTCCTCTGCACCCCCACAGTGCCAACCTTGCACTGCCCTTGTGCCAGGTTGGCAGTGCCAGGGCTCCAATGGCCTCCAAGCCCCACCGCCCCGGCATGGCCATCACGTCCGATTTCCGTTTCTGGAAACCATTACTGATTGGCGCTGACTTCACACTGTCAGTGGGGCCGGTGAATAATGGGAGCCGGGTGACTCCTGCCCCGAACGGGCATGATCCAGACTGTGTCGGGCGCAGTACGTTGGGAGCATCACGATTGGTTTGGCACCAGGCGTGAAATCCAAGCTATTCTCAAGCTATTCATCAGGAATAACCGGATTGGTGCCAGGTGCAATGGGGCTGGAAAATCGCCCCCTAGATTTATCAAAACATGAGCCCTGACATTTACTCTTGCCCCACCTCCTGCCCCTTTGAATCCATTCTCACTAAACTGCTGACCCTCCAACTTCCCTTCTCTATCTCTGTAAAGTGTTTTGAGGTGTTTTTCTAAATTAGAAGCTTTATATAAATAAATAGTTTTGTGTTATTACATGCAGTAAGTGAAAAATGATGCTTTGGCAGGGTTACTCTTATTAATACAAAATCATTTTTACATACATGGTGTCATTGACAGCTTTTGAACATTTATTAATCAATACATAAATCAAGTCAATGAAGATATCTCCAGAGGCAGGGAATACCATCTTGTTAAGTGGTTTTGCTCCTTTCCTGCGGAAATGGAGACAAAGATAGCTGACCATTGCCACTGTCGGAGCACCTTCTGATAGTGTCAGGCACCAGGAGCAGTGAAGCCCCCTCCAAAACCAGCAGAGGGAGAAGCTACTGTTATGTGTCCAGCAGCAATCAATACACAAGCACCATGTCCTGAAACAGCTCCTTCTCGTACATAAGCATCTCAGAGATGATCACTGACACCTCAGTCCTGAATGCTCCAGCAGCACAATCCAAGCATAGACCTCCAACCTCTCAATACTGAGGTGGCAGCACATAAGTGTAAGAGGTTACAATCATTAAAAGGCGTTTAGCCACATGGTAGTAACAGTGATAACAGTAGAAGTTGGGCACAATGCAGGAACAAGATGGTGATAAACATACATTTCTGACAATGTAAAATATTTGTTTATGTTTTTGTTGGATGGCCTCCTGTTATCCCAATGCATGGTGATTAATGTTTTTAACTATTTTCTCACAAAAAGGATATAAGAAATATTACAGATTAAATGGGGCCTTCATAACCATCTGTTGGCATCAATGCCACTGTACACTTGTGGGAATCTATTCACTGCAAAGATACTGATATCTCTGATTTACTGTCTCAGTCATGGCACAGTACGGCTAGAGAAGGGGGAGCTTTTGAAATAATCTTGTTTGCTCTGAGAAAAGACATCAGAATGAGTGTATTCAAAGAATACACCCATATTCATTTCTACTACACTGCCGAGCTGCATGCAAAGTCAGCCAGTGACAAGTATAAATCATAAAATAGAATTGATGGGAAGTAGGAGGAAAGGCTGCAGAAAAAAACTAATTTGAAAATAAATTGTTTCATGCACTTGTGAAGAAAACAGATTGTGGATATAATCTACTTATATGCATGTACACAAATATATACTTGTGTAAAGGTTGCCTGAAAAAAACCCATAATATTGTTTCATGTACCCCATTTAAAGTCAACCCGAGATTTTCAGGATCAAGGCCCAAAGTATAATCCTGTAGTTGCAAATGATTTGTTCTCTCAGAGGGTCGTGAGTCTCTGGAACTCTGTTCCCAAAAGGGCAGTGGAGACAGAGAGCTGGATTCTCCCAAAACGGGACTATGTCCCCACGCCAGCGTAAAAACGCAGGCGTTGCACTCCCGAGTTTCCTGAAAAAAATACCAGCCGATTCACTTACCTTCAGGGAGCTAACAGGGACCCGGAGTGCTTCATGGAGCTTTGGTTGTGGATATGGGCCACCGCATTTCTGGTTACGAGTCCGCGCATGCGCACAGCCTCCAGCAGCCACACAAAGCGCCATGGCGGACTCGGACTGTGGAGACATCTGGAAGATGTAGGCCCTCCCGATCGGCTGCGTGCCCGAGCATCCGTCCGGCCTGATCTCTACCCTGGCCACCCATGAGCCCCCCCCCCCCCAGTGCCCGATCTCCCCGCCCCCCAACAGGGCGGCCGCGGACTGAATACGCAGCCGCCACGCGAGAGCCCTGGCCGGCCATAGCATGTTAGTTCCACGCTGGAGGTGCGCTTGGCAGGCCTCTGGCAATGGCCCCCCAGCCACGCGGCATAATTCATGAACCCGCGGATATTCGGGCCCCGGAGAATTGCAGGATGGCGCCGGGCCCGATTCCGTCGTGAAATTTGATTCTCTGCCCCCGCGCCAAACGCAATTTCGGCGCGGGGCTGCGGAGAATCAGCCCAGAGAGTCTCTGAATATTTTTAAAGCAGAACTCGATAGATTCTTGATGAACAAGAGAGCGAAAGGTTATTGGGGGTAGGCAGGGAGTGTAGGGTTGAGTTTACAATCAGATCAGCCATAATCCTATTGAATGACAGAGCAAGCTAATTGGGCTGCGTGGTCTACTCCTACTCCTAATTTGTATGTTCATGTGTGTCGTATGGTTCAATTTCATTATAAATGTATAAATACTAATGAAAATGAGTTTTGGGACATGCCAAATCAAAGCTTCCTAAACTGTGTGGCCCCATTTTAATGCCTCATACTTTGTGTGACCTGAGTTGGGGTTGGTGATGGTGGAGGGTCTGTTTTAGCTCCAGAGCAGTTTTGGACTGGTGGGGGGGGGGGGGGGGTCAGCCCTGTAGTGATATTATGGTTGTGTTGTAATTCACCGTGACACTGGGAGTCTCATTAGTAAATAAGTGAATGTTAGAGTCAGGTGACCTCAGACTGACCAGGGAGCTGGGAGAGAGACAGTGGTTTGTGCATGTTCATACAGTTATTCATCTGTTGTTTTGTATATATTTGACCCACAGTTAAGGTTAATAAATTGTTTATAGCTTTAGTTACATGTGTTCTTGTAATATAAATCAGGCCATCCGACAAGAACATTTCACCCCCCCACTCAGTGGCAGGTGTGTTTGCGGACATCTTCAACCTCTCCCTACTCCGTTCCGAGGTTCCCCCTGCTTCAAGAAGACCACCATCATACTGGTGCCAATGAAGAACCAGGCAACGTGCCCCAACGACTATTATCCGGTGGCATTGACATTATCATTATGAAATGCTTCAGGAGGTTGGTCAAGAGACATATCAATTCCATACTCCCAGAATGCTTTGATCCACTGCAATTGCCATACTACTACAACTGGCCCACAGCAGACGCTATCTCGATGGCCCTATTCAATCTTGGAGCATCTCGACAACAAGGACTCCTACATCAGACATCTATTCATTGACTACAGCTCCACCTTCAACACCATAATAAAGAACAAAGAACAAAGAAAAGCACAGCACAGGAACAGGCCCTTCGGCTCGCCAAGCATGTGCCGACCATGCTGCCCGTCTAAAATAAAATCTTCTACACTTCCAGGGTCCGTATCCCTCTATTCCCATCCTATTCATGTATTTGTCAAGATGTCCCTTAAATGTCACTATCATCCCTGCTTCCACTACCTCCTCCGGCAACGAGTTCCAGGCACCCAGCCAAGCTCATATCAAATCTCCAAAACCTAAGACTGAGCTCCTCCCTCTACAACTGGATCCTCGACTTCCTGACCCAGATCACAATTAATAAGGATAAACAACAACATCCCCTCCATGATAGTCCGCAATACCGGGGCCGCGCACGGCTGCGTACTTAATCCCCTACTAAACTCCCTATACACACACGACCGTGTGGCAAAATTCAGCTCCAACTCCACCTTCAAGTTTGCTGATGACATGACCATAGTGGGTCGGGTCTTGAACAACGATGAGTCAGAGTACAGGAGGGAGATAGAGAACCTAGTGGCATGGTGTAACGACAACAATCTCTCCCTCAACGTCAGCAAAACTAAGGAGCTGGACATTGACTTCAGGAAGCAAAGTACTGTACACACCCCTGTCTGCATTAACAGGGTCAAGGTGGAGATAGTTGACAGCCTCAAATTCCGAGGTGTGCACATCACCAACAATCTGTCCTGGTCCATCCATGCCGATGCTACGACTAAGAAAGCACAGCAGCGCCTATACTACTCAGGAAACTAAGTAAATTCGGCATGTCCACATTAACTCTTACCAACTTTTACAGATGCACCATAGAAACATCCGACCTGGCTACATCACAGCCTGGTGTGGCAACTGCTCAGCCCAAAATCGCAAGATACTACAGAGAGTCGTGAACACAGCCCAGTCCATCACATGAACATGCCTCCCATCCATTGACTCTGTTTACACCCCCTGCTGCCTTGGGAAAGTGGGCAGCATAACCAAAGCCCCCCCCACCTTCGTTATTCTCTTTTCCAACCTCTTCCATAGGTTAGGAGATACAAAATTCTGAGAACACGCACTAACAGGTTCAAAAACAGCTTCTTCCCCGCTGTTACCAGACTCCTGAATGACCCTCTTGTGGACTAAACTGATCACGCCACGCATCTTCTCAACTGAGTAGTACCACACTCCGTATGCTCACCCGATGCCTGTGTCTATGTATTTACATTGAGAATTTATGTATGTCCTATGTTTTTCATGTATTGAACAGTCTGGACTGTATGCAGAACAATACTTTCCACTTTATCTCGGTGCACATGACAAAAAATCCAAGTCCAATCCAAATCCTTTAATGTGTTGTCAAATCTTTGAAGTATTTATTCACAGTCAATTTCTGGAATAATTCAAATTTATCAAGCACCTGTGCATGCTTAAAAGCCTAAAAACTTTGAGCTGCATTACTTATCTTGAATTTCATGATCTATTGGCTTTTACAAGCCTTTTGATTGATAGGTCAGGCAATTTCAAAGGAGGAATTATTGTTTGTTGTTCAGTAACTTTGAAGTGCTTCCTCTTTTGAGCAGGAGCTCTTTCTAGCCTCAATTCTTTAAAAAGAGACTGACACTTTGCTCTGAAGAACTTCCTAAAAGAACAGGGGAGGAGAATCCAATTTCACGCCGAAATTGGATTCTCGCTGGTCCAGCGATTCTCCGGGACCCGAGAATTGATGTGAACGCAGAGTATGCCGCGTGGCTGGGGGCCCATTGACAGAGGCCAACCCAGCAATCCTCCGCTCCCGACCAGCCGAGTTCCCGACGGCGTGGAACTAACCTGGTATTGCCTGTCGAGATGCGGGTGTGGACTCAGTCCGCGGCTGCCCTAGTGGGGGGTGTGTGGTAGTATGCATTAGGGGTCATGTGGGACTGTGAAGCCGTGATGTCATTGGCTGACAGATCCCGGGTCCTGGTTGGCCGTTGACCTCTAGCTCCGCCCTGAAGGTGGAGTATAAGAACCAGGAGTCTTCCCCCGTAGGCCAGTCTGCTACTGAACTGCGGGGGAACAGTCACGCTTAATAAAGCCTCATCGACTTCACTCTATTCGTCTCTCGGAGTCTTTGTGCGCTACAATTTATTAAGCGTGACTAAAGGACTATGGAGCTCAGGATCATCCCAGAATGCCTGAGGATCAGCCCCCACGCAGTGAACGCAGCAGCAGCTTTCAAGCACTGGCAGACTTGTTTCGAGGCCTACCTCAGAACGGCCCCCGGCCGGGTCACAGAAGACCAAAAACTACAGGTCCTGCACTCGAGGTTAAGCACGGAGATTTTCTCTCTCATCGAAGACGCAGAGGATTTCCAGACGGCGTTCGCAGCACTCAAAAGCATCTATGTTCGCCCAGTAAACCAGATCTACGCTCGCTATCAACTCGCAACGAGACGGCAAAGTCCCGGAGAATCGATAGATGAATTCTACGCCGCGCTACTAATTTTGGGACGGGCCTGCAGCTGCCCGCCGGTGAACGCAAATGAACACACGGACATGTTAATGCGCGATGCTTTTGTGGGAGGTATGAACTCCTCCCAAATCCGCCAAAGACTTTTAGAAAAAGAGTCGCTAGGACTCTCAGAGGCACAGGCCCTAGCAGCCTCCCTGGACGTGGCCGCGCGAAACGCTTGCGCCTACGGCCCCGACCGTGCGGCAGCCCATTGGGCTCCGTACGCACCCGTCGCGACAAACCCCCCCCCCCCCCCCGGTCACCCCACAGGCTTGCGCGGCTCAGACGCCAAGTCGCACCGGGGGAGCCCGCTGCTATTTCTGCGGCCAGGCGAAACACCCCCGGCAGCGCTGCCCTGTCCGCGCAGCGATCTGTAAGAGCTGCGGGAAAAAGGGCTATTTTGAGGCTGTGTGCCGGTCCCGGGAGGTCGCCGCTGTCCCAGGAGAACAAGGAGCCCTGCAAGCTTTTTACGCTACCCAACCCCCCCAGCGCCCATGTACGACCCGCAGGCGCAACCACCTTGGGTCCCGACCACCGCTGTCCCCGGAGAAGAGGGAGTTCTGCGCGTCTCTAACGCTCCCAACACCCCCCGCGCCCCATGTACGACCCGCAGGCGCAACCACTTTGGGTCCCGGCCACCGCTGTCCCCAGAGAAGAGGGAGTCCTGCGTGTTCCTAACGCTCCCCAACCCCCCCAGCGCCCCATGTGCGACCTGCAGGCGCCGCCATTTTGGGTCCCGGCCACCACGAGGGGAGGAGGGGCGCCGCCATCTTGGACCACCCCAGACCTGTGCGACGCATGGGGGCGGCCATTTTGTCCACCCCCGCCGCCATCTTGTGACCCCCCCAGGCATGTGCGATGCATGGGGGCAGCCATCTTGCTCACCCCCGCCGCCATCTTGGACGGCAACAACGGACCCCAGTGTCGACGGCTCCACGGGGTTCGAAGAAGACGCTCAAACATTACGATCACGTCTGGCTTCAATGACGCTGGACCAAGCTCGGCCCCGGACGCTCCAGACGACGACGACATCGGTGCTGATAAACGGGCACGAGACACCATGCCTAGTCGACTCCGGGAGCACGGAGAGCTTTATCCACCCCGACACGGTAAGACGCTGTTCTTTGACCATCCGTCCCAGCGCACAAAAGATTTCCCTAGCTGCAGGATCCCATGCCGTACTGATCAAAGGCTTCTGCATAGTTACCCTAACGGTGCAAGGGAGGGAGTTCAAAAACTACAGGCTCTACGTCCTTCCCCAACTCTGCGCCCCCACATTACTGGGATTAGACTTCCAGTGCAATCTGCAGAGCCTAACCTTCAAATTCGGCGGCCCAATACCCCCACTCACTTTCTGCGGCCTCGCAACCCTCAAGGTTGAGCCCCCATCCTTGTTTGCAAACCTCACCCCGGATTGCAAACCCGTCGCCACTAGGAGCAGACGGTACAGCGCCCAGGACCGGACCTTCATTCGGTCCGAAGTCCAGCGGCTACTGAAGGAAGGCATAATCCAGGCCAGCAATAGTCCCTGGAGAGCACAGGTGGTAGTAGTAAAGACAGGGGAGAAGCAAAGGATGGTCATAGACTATAGCCAGACCATCAACAGGTACACACAACTAGACGCATACCCTCTTCCCCGCATATCCGACATGGTCAATCGGATTGCCCAATATAAGGTCTTCTCCACCGTGGACCTCAAGTCCGCCTACCACCAGCTCCCCATCCGCCCAAGTGACCACAAGTACACAGCCTTCGAGGCAGACGGGCGATTATACCACTTCCTAAGGGTCCCATTTGGCGTCACAAACGGGGTCTCGGTCTTCCAACGAGAGATGGACCGAATGGTTGATCAACACGGGTTGCGGGCCACGTTCCCGTATCTCAACAATGTAACCATCTGCGGCCACGATCAGCAGGACCACGACGCCAACCTCCAAAAATTCCTCCAGACCGCTAAAGCCTTGAACCTCACTTACAACGAGGACAAGTGCGTTTTTAGCACAAACCGGCTAGCCATCCTGGGCTACGTAGTGCGCAATGGAATAATAGGCCCCCGACCCCGAACGTATGCGCCCCCTCATGGAATTTCCCCTCCCGCACTGCTCAAAAGCCCTAAAACGCTGCCTGGGGTTCTTTTCATACCACGCCCAGTGGGTCCCCCAGTACGCAGACAAGGCCCGCCCCCTAATACAGACCACGACCTTCCCTCTGTTGACAGAGGCTTGCCAGGCCTTCAGCCGCATCAAAGCGGATATCGCAAAGGCCACGATGCGCGCCATCAACGAGTCCCTCCCCTTCCAGGTCGAGAGCGACGCCTCCGACGTAGCTCTAGCGGCCACCCTTCACCAAGCGGGCAGACCCGTGGCCTTTTTCTCCCGAACCCTCCACGCTTCAGAAATCCGCCACTCCTCAGTGGAAAAGAAAGCCCAAGCCATAGTGGAAGCTGTGCGACATTGGAGGCATTACCTGGCCGGCAGGAGATTCACTCTCCTCACGGACCAACGGTCGGTAGCCTTCATGTTCGATAATGCACAGCGGGGCAAAATCAAAAACGACAAGATCTTAAGGTGGAGGATCGAGCTCTCCACCTTCAACTATGAGATCCTGTACCGTCCCAGAAAGCTGAACGAGCCGTCCGATGCCCTATCCCGCGGCACATGTGCCAACGCACAAATTAACCGCCTCCAAACCCTCCACGAGGACCTCTGCCACCCCGGGGTCACTCGGTTCTACCACTTTATTAAGTCCCGCAACCTCCCATACTCTTTGGAGGAGGTCCGTACAGTCACAAGGAACTGCCACATCTGCGCAGAGTGCAAACCGCACTTTTTCAGGCCGGATGGTGCGCACCTGATTAAGGCTTCCCGCCCCTTTGAACGCCTTAGTCTGGATTTCAAAGTACCCCTCCCCTCCACCGACCGCAACACATACTTCCTTAATGTGGTGGACGAGTACTCCCGCTTCCCCTTCGCCATCCCCTGCCCTGACATGACAGCGGCCACAGTCATTAAATCCCTGAACACCATATTCACACTGTTTGGTTGCCCCGCATACTTCCACAGTGACAGGGGGTCCTCCTTCATGAGTGACGAGCTGCGCCAGTTCCTGCTCAGCAACGGTATAGCCTCGAGCAGGACGACCAGCTACAACCCCTGGGGAAACGGGCAAGTAGAGAGGGATAACGGTACTGTCTGGTAGACCGTCCTACTGGCCCTACGGTCCAGGGACCTCCCAGTTTCACGGTGGCAGGAGGTCCTCCCGGACGCTCTCCACTCCATCCGGTCGCTACTGCGTACTAGCACTAACCAAACGCCTCATGAGCGCCTCCTTGTCTTCCCCAGGAAGTCCTCCTCTGGAACGTCGCTGCCGACCTGGCTGGCGGCCCCAGGACCCATCTTGCTCCGAAAACATGTGCGGGCGCACAAGTCGGACCCGTTGGTCGAGAGGGTTCACCTCCTCCACGCGAACCCGCAGTATGCTTACGTGGAGTACCCCGAAGGCCGACAGGACACGGTCTCCCTGCGAGATCTGGTGCCCACCGGCAACACACACACACCCCCGACACCAATCACCCCCTCCCTGCCACCGCCGCACCCCGCGACCGCCCCCTTCCCAGAAGGATCGGTCCTCCTCCCAGGCCCGACCAGTAGTGAAGCCGAAGCTGAAACCATAAGGCTCCTGGAGAAGACAACACTGGAACAAGCACCACCACCACCACCTGGGCCGAGGCGATCGACACGGACGACCAGACCGCCCGACCGACTCGTGGCGTCGATCTAACACTACAATATGTGGACTTTTAACGAGAACATTTTGTCTTTTTCTCCTGACGATTACTGTAAATAGTCCGAAACAAAAAAAAAACTTGTACATACTGTAATGACATGCGAAAGTTTTCCTCCCAGGACCAGCCTTGTAAACCCTTACCACCATGCGAAGCATCACCCCGCCGGGTTCATTTTTAACAAGGGGTGAATGTGGTAGTATGCATTAGGGGTCATGTGGGACTGTGAAGCCGTGATGTCATTGGCTGACAGATCCCGGGTCCTGGTTGGCCGTTGACCTCTAGCTCCGCCCTGAAGGCGGAGTATAAGAACCAGGAGTCCTCCCCCGCAGGCCAGTCTGCTACTGAACTGCGGGGGAACAGTCACGCTTAATAAAGCCTCATCGACTTCACTCTATTCGTCTTTCGGAGTCTTTGTGCGCTACAGGGGGCGGGTGCTCAGAAACCGAGGGGGGTCTTATAGGTGGCCAAGGTTAAGATCCGCGTCGTCAGATCCTCGGGCCTGCGGCCTATCGGGGTTGGTCTAATTTTTCAGTCTGCCTCTGTGGTCCGAGTCCGCCATGGCCCTCAGCGCGGCTGCTGGAGGCTGCCGCCTTGCGCATGCGCGCACTCAAAACTGGAAGTGTGGGGCCTGTATCCGCAACTAAAGCCGTGTGAATTACTCCGGGTCCCTGCTAGCCTCCTGCAAGGCATTGAATTACCTCTACTTTTTTGCAAGATCTCTGGAGTAAAACTCTAGCGTTTTTACGCCAGCGTCGGAACATAGTTCCATTTTGGGAGAATCCAGTTCCCAGGTGCGGATAGTTTCCAATAGATTTTTAAAATCATTTTTTCTGCTTTATTTGTTTAAAAAGGACCAGCAAATGCTTGGCAGTTTCCATCAGCAAAGATAAAAAAGAGGCATTTCAGTTAATTTTATTATTTTTATTGACAATTCTTACTGGAAATTTTCAAGCATTCTACCTGAGGCAATGAGAGACATGCATCATGCAAACAATTATATTACTAAAAAGCAACCCAATACTTTGTAAACATGTATAATCAGGATTGTTGCTTCATAGGCGAGTGAAGCGTTTGGTTTGCTGAGAACATTAAAAACCGGTGTAATAGGAATGCATTTCATTGGAGAGAGGATAACATTTTGCTAGCCCTATGTCTAGCCCCACTACTCCACCGCCACTCTCCCACAAATCTCATCCTATTTCCAGTTCTCTCTCGCTCTGAAAAGTGTCATTCAGATTTGAAATGTCTGGGGCGGGATTCTCTGGTCCTGAGACTAAGTGTTGATACGGGGGCATTCGTGGGGGCGGGTCTCTCCGCGAACTGGCGGGGCGGGCCACTCCAGCGCAGAGGAGTGGCGTGAACCACTCCGGCGTCGGGCCGCCCCAAAAGTGCAAAATCCTACGCATCTTCAGGGGCTAGGCTGGCGGCGGATTGGTTTGCGCCACGCCAACTGGCACCGAAGGGCCTCTGCCGGGCGGCGCGAGTTGGCGTATGCGTGGGAGAACCAGGGTGTGCTGGCGTCATCCCAGCGCATGCACAGGGGGGTTCATCTCAGCGCTGGCCATCGCGGACTGTTACAGCGACCGGTGCAGAGAGAAGAATGCCCCCACGGCACAGGCCCGCCCGCGGATTGGTGGGCTCCGATCGCGGGCCAGGCCACCATGGGGGCACCCCCCAGGACCAGATCCCCCTGCGCCCACCTGACAACCCCGGAGGCCGCCTGCGGAGCCAGGTCCCGCCGGTAAGTACCTGTCGTAACATACGCCGGCGGGACCGGCCTAAAAGGGGCGGCCACTCGACCTATCGCGGGCCGGAAAATCGCCGGGAGCGGCCCCGACCGGCGCGGCGTGATTCCCGCCTCCGCCAAAACCAAGGCGCCAGAGAATTCGGCAGCCGGTGGGGGCGGGATTCACGCCGCCTCCCGGCGATTCTCCGACCTGGTTTGATTCAGCACAGCTAAGGGGCTAGCACCGGCGCCATGTGGAACACAATCAATTCCAATGAGAAACGGTGCTGGTTTCGCCAGATTTGCAATTGACACTCAGGAGGCTGACAAGCTGCAGCAGAATATACACACTTCACACCCCATACACCCCACCCCAACCAACAAGATGGCTGCAAGTAGAC
This sequence comes from Scyliorhinus torazame, assembly GCF_047496885.1. Classification (NCBI taxonomy): domain Eukaryota; kingdom Metazoa; phylum Chordata; class Chondrichthyes; order Carcharhiniformes; family Scyliorhinidae; genus Scyliorhinus; species Scyliorhinus torazame. Next base: position 185,143,334 of record NC_092712.1, read on the forward strand.
GGACATCCTGTTTCAGGGACGCCAAGCTGGAGACCCTCCTGGACGCGGTGGCGGAGAGGAGGATGGCCCTGTACCCTGGCTGGGGAGGAGGCTGCCAGCTGCCGCCGTTCCCCATGCCTGGATGCAGGTGGCAGAGGCAGTCAGCGTCATGTGCAACACCATCTGGACTGGCCTGCAGAGCCGTTATAAACTGCACCTCCTCAGGGAGGCCAGGGTGAGTAGATTAGTTAATTTCAACACTGTACTCTTGGCACCAACCCCCATCCCACACATCTATAACATGAACCCCCCCCCCCCCCCCAACTGGAGGGCATCCGAACCCCCACCCTGCACCCATGCCGGCACACATACCGGCTGCCATGACCGGGTGCCCTGGCCGCTGAGACCACCAGCTACCCACCCCCGGGGCTGCATGCTTCAGCGTGTCTAACACTGTCATTTTCTGTTTGCCCCTACCCCACCTCCTGGGAGAAGGCCGCCCATAACTGCCGGGAACGGGAAAAGACTGAGTAGGGACCGCCGGACCTGCGGCCCCACATCGCATCAGAGCAGAGGGCCATGGATGTGGTCGGCAGCTCAGTGGAAACGGAGGTAGCTGGGGTGGAGTTGGGCCACGGGTGAGGAAGTGAGACCCTGCTGAGTTGCAATTCCCCATGCTACATGTGGCAACTGCCCACCAAAATCACCCTCACACCACCTTCACCCCCGTCCTCACTCCCACCCTCACCCCCACCCTCACCATTGGGCATTTAGTGAAAAGGCTCCAGGGACACTATATGGTGCGCACTACACAGCTGATCTGGTACAGCAGGTGGAGGTAGGAATTCCAGAGGGGACGGACGGTCGGAGGGCAGGCAAACTCCAGGAACTAGCTGTTGCCCAGACGGGTTTTGGGAGTCAGGAACGGGCGGCCCCATCGATGCAGTCACACAGCCAGAGACTACATGAGGGGTTGTCAGCGAGCATCCAGTACCTGCAGGTACAGTTGGAGGAGTCCAACTGCGTGCAGGAGCAGGAGGTGGTGCCGAACGTGAGTGCCACCCAGGCCAGCACAGTACGGGTGCCGTCTGCGGTGGAGGCATTGGGGGCGACGGTTTTGGCTATGGATCAGCATGTCCAAGGCCTGGGGCATTCTGTGCAGGTGCTGGCCGAGGCCCAGGACAGGGTTGCCGCCTCCCAGGCAACCATGTCACAGAGCCACTTGGAAATTGCAGCGGCGCTCCTTAGCGTGGCCCAGTCATAGCAGGGAATGGTGGCGCCATTGCCCAGGCACTGGCTGACGTGGCGCAGACAGAGAGGAAGGTGGCCCAGTCCCAGAGGGAAATGGCGCTGTCATTAGCTAATGTGACACAGACCCAGAAGGTGGTGTCTTGGTCAATGGGTTGTGTGATGCAGTCCCAGATCATGATGGCCCACTCCCTGTGCTCCATGGCCGTGAGCATGCAGACCCTGGTCGAGACCAGATTGGGCCTCCTGGACTGGCGGTGCCAGGTGGTGGGGAAGCCTCAGGGGTTAGCTGCATTCGCACCCCTGTCCCATGGAGTAGCCCGGAGATCATTGGGCACCCACGAAGGAGGAGGAGACGATGGAGCCCGTGCCGGTGACTCCCGCAGGGGAGGTGCCAGAACACGGCAGCACCTCTAACTCCCCCCCTACTATCCCTGGCACATCTGGTGGGAAACAGGGAGAACAGGGTGGCATCATGTCACCTGGGACACCCAAGCGGCAGCGGGCCCATCCAGGCCCGGTCGCCCCAGAAGGCGGATTCCAACGGGAACCCTTGTCACATGCCGGGAATCACAGCAGGCTGTCTCCACTCCTGCTGTACCATCTGGGGATCCATAGGATGTAGCTTTAGGGCCTGGAAGGCCAGAATGTTCGACACCAGTTAAGTCAGCATGGGTGCAGGGCACAGTTTAGTTATAAGGGCTAGGGCACAATTCTGTATATATTTGTGGACATTAAACACCTGTTAACACTGTTACAAGCTGGTTTGGGCTGGTCAGAGTGGGGGTGCATGGGGGCGGGGGAGGAATGGGTGGATGTTGTGGGTGGCCTGAACTCCCCATCCTCTCCCTCCCTCTCGACCGCCCCACCACCGTCACCTCGGGGTCTGATGGAAGCGTGAGATGGAATGACCAGCTCGCATGCAGGCATCACCCAGGTGGACGTGGAAAGTGCTGCCATGGGCAGGAGTCAGTCATTGGCATACGATGTGGAGCACCAGAGTTAATCGCAGAGCGGGTTGTCATTAACCTCCATCCCATGGAGCAGACCCGATGTTACTGCGAACACAGGGCCCAGACCCCGCAGTGCAGTAGGTATGTATCGCGGAGGGATTTGCAGGTGATGCAGGTAAAGGGGCAGGAGGTTGTGGGTTTGGGATGCAGTGTCCGTGTCCCTGGACACATTTTACCCCCTCCACAGCCGCAGTCGGTAAACCTGGAGGCGATCAGAGAGTCCCATGTGCATTGGCCTGGCGCACAAGACGTACGGCCCCCCGAGCCTGCTAGGGGCCCATGTCCTGCTCATCCTTGCCTTCCCCTGCATCCTCCTCATTGGAAGAGGACTGGTGTTCACCCTCCTCCTCCAGCACGTCACCCCTCTGCTGTGCGATGTTGTGGAGGACCCACAATTTCCAATTTCCCCTGTCATCCCCCAGCCAGCCCGGCCAGTGACCGGCCCAGCAGCCCATAGTCGCTTCTCTCTGTGTCCTACCTTCTGGCTCTCCCTCATCAGCCACGATGCCGGTCTCACGATATTTGAAAGTAAAAGTGAACCTCGCCATCGGGAACTCGACCCATTGGCGGCTCCGGAGAATACCGGGTCAGGCCCACTAATGATATGCAAACGGTGTTTACTGTACATCCGTTCCGGACTGCATTGATGCTGATGCTGAGGCGACGTAGAATTGTGATTTGTCATCAAATCGGCGATTTCGACATCGGAACTGTTTCTCCACTCAATTGCGTTCCCCGATTTTGGTGTTGGCTGATGGAGAATCCCGCCCCTGTTTTGTCTCCACAGGTGCTGTCACAGCTGCAGAGATTTTCTAATATTTTCTGCTTTTGTTTCAGATTCCAAAATTCACAGTAATTTGCTTTTGTCATAACATTTCTAGTGTTTCCAAAGCACATTTCCATTTCATACGAAAAAATAAGCAAGAAAATTGTGATCATTCAAAAATATTTATTTATTAATTCACAATGTAAATTGTAAATGAGTGCTGGCTAAATTTAAAAAAGGTTTAAGGCACTGTGCAAGATTTAGGTAATTTCTTGTCTATTGATTATAGACAGGAAATTATGTGGATTAAGTCATTAAATGGAAACAGTATAAGTAAAGAAATTAAATCCCAGTGCCTCTCTCAAGTAAAAACAAGTATTGTTGCTGCACTTCATTATAGCTCAGATGGCATCAAACGTTTTGATCTCTTCATATTTTGAATCACTGGAAAAAGAAAACAATGTTAAGCAAAATCTGTCAATCCAATCCAATTTGATGCAAACATTTTATAGCACAAAATTAAATATGTCTCTGGAGCCAAACAAAAATTGTTGTTTTCATGCGATGTGGTGATTTTGGTATCGTGATAGATCACTGATCCCAGCCATGTCTTCAACATGAGGCCTAAAATGGCCAAAACATGAATGGTTCCTGCTGCCATTTCACCAGCCTGTCCACCTCCTACCCCATTTCCAGAGGGCTAGTCAAATCCAGCAATGAAAATGTTGTATAATTTTCATTGGTTAATTTCAACTTTTTCAGGGAATAGGTCTGATGTACTTAATAGGAATGAATTAATTTGGTAGCAGTGTGTAAATGATCAAATATCACCGATTACAATGTCTAGCCTACACTGAATGCAGATTTACAAGCTCTTTTCAGAACATAAATAGGAACAGTTGGAAGCCATTTTGGCCTCCGAGCCTACTTTCACATTCAATATGATCTTCAACCTCAACTTTACATTCCAGCACTGTTGCCTCACACGCCAGGGATCCAGGATGAATTCCGACCTTGTGTGACTGTCTGTGTTGTCATGTGAGAGTACATTTAAGAAATGGATGTTTAAGCAAATTCTTAAATTTCCTTTAAGAAATGGAAATTATCATATTACTGAAGTGATGTCAGAGGGTGGGGGGAGCTGAGCTCACTTCTGCTTTTTTTGAGCTTCAGTTTGAGAACGCAGCTGGGAGTGTCTGTGTGTTTTGCTGTGAGCTGCAGGAAGAAACACAGAGCTGGTCTGTTGATTTCTGCAATCCAAAGACTATAAATATATTGAATGTTACCTAATATGCTCCTATTTTTGAAGGTTGGAAGTCTTTTGGATGTTTAAAGGAAGAGTTTGAAGGATTATTTAGTGTTGTAGTCTTTTGGGGTTATCTTTGAAGTAATGGGTGTTAAGATATTCAATGTTTGTTTTAAAAGGGTTAACTTGAGTTCATAGAATAAACATTGTTTTGTTTTAAAAACCACTTGTCCATTTCTGCTGTATCACACCTGGAGAGTACGCCGTGTCCTTCCCACACCACAATCTATTAAAAGTTGTGGGTCGGTTGAACTCCATGAAACACTTTGAGGTTCTCTAAACCCGGACCCATAACAATTGGGGGCTCATCCGGGATAAAAGTCTATCGATTGGATTGGCTTAACGAACTTAAAGACAGTGAGGGGTGAGCATATTGTGGTTGCTTTTCAGGGGTGGTATTTTAGTTTAAGTGGGGAGTGTGTTGTACACGATGGCTCTTTCAGAGGCTCAGGAGTTTTTGGGGGTGGACATGGTAACTCGCAATACTTTACGGACAGAGACTAAAAGCAGACTGTTAGATTTGGTAAAAGCATTGCAGTTAACATTGCCTGGCAAAATGCGAAAAGATGAGGTACTTACCGCGGTAGCTGAGCATTTAAATTTGCCTGAGATACATTCTGTCTCATTAGAAATGGCAAAGCTCCAGTTGCAGATTAAGCAATCTGAACATGAAAAATAATTAAAGCAGCTTGAATATGCAATGAGAGAAAAAGAAAAGGAGAGAGAAGAAAGAAATAAAGAAAGAGATAGAGATAGAGAAGAAAAAGAAAAGGAGAGAGAAGAAAGAAACAAAGAAAGAGATAGAGAGCAAAGGGAAAAAGAGAGAGAGTTTGAACTTCATAAAATGGCTATGAAACATGAAAATCAGTTAAAATTGGCAGACGCAAAGGGAAACATACAGTTGGATGAGATTGATGAGGATAGTGAGACAGAGCGTCATAGTCGAAGATGTGGTGGGGATCTATTTAAATATGTCCAAGCATTGCCAAGGTTTGATGAGAAGGAGGTTGAAGCCTTTTTCATTTCATTTGAGAAGGTAGCTAAACAAATGAAATGGCCACAGGACATGTCGGTATTACTGATTAAAACAAAGCTGGTAGGTAGAGCTAGTGAAGTGTTTGCATCACTACTGGAGGGGGTATCTGGAACTTATGTGGAGGTGAAAAAATCCATCTTAGGTGCATATGAGCTAGTGCCTGAGGCTTACAGACAAAGGTTTAGAAGTTTAAGGAAAGAATTTGGTCAAACATACATGGAGTTTGAAAGGATCAAACAGAGTAATTTTGATAGGTGGATAGGGCTTTGAAAATAGACCAAACCATGAAGCTCTCAGAGAAATTATACTTTTGGAGGAGTTTAAAATTTCTATTCCTGATGTAGTGAGAACTCATCTGGAAGAGCAGAGGGTTAAAACTGCGAGATTAGCAGCAGAAATGGCAGATGATTATGAATTAGTTCATAAATCAAGGCTTGGTTTCTGACATCAGTTTCAGCCTGTGAGGGATAGAAACTGGGGACATGAGAAATACTCAAGTGGTAAAGGTAAAGGTGATCTGATGGGAGATAATAAAGAGAGTGTACCTCAGATTAAAAAAGAAATCCAGGAGGGTGGATGAGAAATGAAAAGTTTCAAATGTTTTCACTGTAATAAACTAGGCCATGTAAAGTCACAGTGATGGTGGTTGAAGAAAAGCACTGAGAAGGCTGATGTGGTAAAACAGGATAAGACAGTGGGGTTTGTTAAAGTGGTAAAGGAAAGCCCAAGGGAAGCGAAGGAGGTGCAAACGATTGTACAGCCTGTTCAAGAAGTAATTGATAAGAAGGTGCCAGATGTCTTTAAATAATTTACTTATGTGGGTGAAGTTTACTCATGTGTATCAGGAGGAGCAGGTAAAGAAGTCACAATTTTAAGAGATACAGGAGCTAGTCAATCTTTAATGGTAAGTGATGAAGAATTCTGTAGTTTGGGAAGAATGTTGCCAGAAAAGGGGGTAATACGTGGAATTCAGGATGAGAGGAGTAGCATTCCATTATATAAGGTAAGGTTGGAAAGTCCAGTGAAGAGTGGTGAAGTGGTAGTAGGAGTAATAGAGAAACTATCTTGTCGAGGAATACAGTTTATCTTGGGTAATGATACAGCTGGATCGCAGTTGGGATTGATGCCTACTGTGGTTGATAAGCCCGTGGAAAATCAGACAACTGAAGTGTTGAAGGACGAATATCCTGGGATATTTCCGGATTGTGTAGTAACAAGGTCGCAAAGTCACAGGTTAAGACAAGAGGAGAAATCAAAGAGTCAAGATGAAGTGGAAGTGCAATTATCAGAAATGATTTTTGATCAAATAGTGGAAAAAGAACAAGAACAGGTGGAGGATGAGGCGGATATTTTTAGTTCAGGAAAATTGGCCGAGTTACAACAGAAAGATGTGGAAATAAAACGGATATATCAGAAAGCATATGCGGAAGAGGAATCTGAGAGTATACCAGAGTGTTATTACCGTAAAAGTGATGTCTTGATAAGAAAATGGAGACCTGTACATATGCAGGCAGATGAAAAGTGGGCAGAAGTTCATCAAATAGTATTGCCGGTAGGGTATAGAAAGGAGGTGTTGCGAGTGGCACAGGAGGGACCAGTGGGAGGTCATTTGGGGATAAGGAAAACTCAAGCTAAAATCCAGAAACATTTTTATTGGCCCGGACTACATAATGATGTAGTTAAATTTTGTCAATCATGTCACACATGTCAAGTGATAGGGAAACCTCAAGCAGTGATAAACCAGCGCCCTTAATACCCATTCCAGCATTTGAGGACCATTTTACAAGGGTCCTAATTGATTGTGGAGGACCGCTTCCTAAAACAAAAAGTGGGAATCAATATCTTTTGACTATAATGGATGTGTCTACTAGGTTTCCAGAGGCCATTCAATACGTAATATTACAGCTAAAAAGATTGTGGAGGAGTTACTTAAATTCATTACTAGATATGGACTACCCACAGAAATTCAATCGGATCAAGGATCAAATTTTACCTCAAAGTTATTCAAAGAAGTTATGGATAGCTTAGGAATAAAACAATTTAAATCAACTGCGTACCATTCAGAATCAAAGGGAGCGTTAGAAAGGTGGCATCAGACGTTAAAGACAATGTTGAGGGCTTAGTGTCAAGATTATCCAGAGGTTTGGGATAAAGGAATTCCATTTGTATTGTTTGCAATTAGGGATGCACCTAATGAGTCAACCAAATTTAGTCCTTTTGAACTAATTTTTGGTCATGAGGTAAGAGGACCACTTAAATTGATTAAAGAAAAATTGGTGGGTGAGAAATCGGAAATTACACTATTGGATTACGTGTCAAATTTTAGGGAACGATTAAATAGAGCAGGTGAATTGGCTAGACAACATTTGAAAGCTGCACAAAATGTGATGAAACGGGTAGCGGACAAGAAATCCAAAGTTCGTAGTTTTTCCAGTGGAGATTAAGTTTTAGTATTGTTACCAGTGGTAGGGGAGCCTTTAAAAGCAAGGTTTTGTGGACCATATCAGATTGAAATAAAATTAAGTGAGGTGAATTATGTGGTAAAAACACCAGATAGAAGGAAGACTCTCCGAGTGTGTCATGTGAATATGCTTAAAAGGTACTTTGAAAAGGAAGGAGAGAAAAAGGAGGTTTTAATGATTCTAACTCAAAGTGACAAACCAAATCCAGGTGACTGTGAATTTGACATACCTCATATTAAATTGGAAAATGAGGATGTTCTTAAAAATTGGGATGAATTGTTAAGTTACCTTCCAGATGAAAAACGAACTGACCTGAAAGAGTTATTGATATCACATGGGCAAGTTTGTAGAGATAAATTGGGAAGTACTAAAATGGCTATACATGATGTAGATGTGGGAAATGCTGTTCCTATCAAACAACATCCATATAGACTTAATCCTTTAAAATTGGCACTGGTTAACAAAGAGATTGAGAGTATGCTTAAAAATGGCATAATTGAAGTGGGCTAGAGCAGCCTGTTGGTTATTTTTCAAAGAAATTGAATTCTCACCAGAAAAAGTATTTGACGATTGAGAAGGAGACTTTGAGTTTGGTGCTGGCTTTGCAACATTTTCACATTTATGTGACCAGCAATCCGTCTGATACCATTATATTTACTGATCATAATCCGTTGACGTTTTTGGAGCGATTCCGGAATAACAATGCAAGACTGTTTCGCTGGAGTTTAGCACACTGGGCTAAATCGCTAGCTTTTAAAGCAGACCAAGGCAGGCCAGCAGCACGGTTCAATTCCTGTACCAGCCTCCCCGAACAGGCGCCGGAATGTGGCGACTAGGGGCTTTTCACAGTAACTTCATTTGAAGCCTACTTGTGACAATAAGTGATTTTCATTTCATTTCAATTCATTACAGCCATTTCATTTAAAAGTAGTACATGTGGCTGGACGGGAAAATATGATAGCCGATGCTTTGTCACGAATGTGATGAACGGAAGGATTTCAGTTGGAGGAAGAAGAACGAAGTAAAATGGACTATCATATTATACCTGCTTGCGTGTGTTGTCTTTTTTGAACCGGTAAAGTGTTTTTACTGTGTGCATTTCTTAATTGATGGTGCAAAGGTGAAAAATTAAACCATCTTGGAGTTGATGGTTTGTTTGTTTTTCTTGGGGGGGGGGGGGTTGTCATGTGAGAGTATCTTTAAGAAATGGATGTTCAAGCAATGTACCTTGAAGAAATGGAGCTGATCATATTACTGAAGTGATGTCAGAGGGTGGGGGGAGCTGAGCTCACTTCTGCTTTTTTTGAGCTTCAGTTTGAGAACGCAGCTGGGAGTGGCTGTGTGTTTTGCTGTGAGCTGCAGGAAGAAACACAGAGCTGGTCTATTGATTTCTGCAATCCAAAGACTATAAATATATTGAATGCAACCTAACGTGCTCCTATTTTTGAAGGTTTGAAGTCTTTTGGGTGTTCAAAGGAACAGTTTGAAGGATCAGTTAGTGTTGTAGTCTTTTGGGGTTATCTTTGAAGTAATGGGTGTTAAGATATTCAATGTTTGTTTTAAAAGGGTTAACTTGAGTTCATAGAATAAACATTGTTTTGTTTTAAAAACCACTTGTCCATTTCTGCTGTATCACATCTGGAGAGTACGCTGTGTGCTTCCCACACTGCAAACTATTAAAAGTTGTGGGTCGGTTGAACTCCATGAAACACTTTGGGGGTTCTGTAAACCCGGACCCATAACAGTGTGAAGTTTGCACTTTCTCCCTGTGTCTGCGTGGGTTTCCTCTGGGTGCTCCGGTTTCCTCCCACAGTCCAAAGATGTGCAGGTTGGGTGGATTGGCCATGCTAAATTTTCCCTTAGGTCCAAAGATGTGCAGGTTAGTTGGGTTATGGCAATAGGGTGGAAATGGGGCTAGGTGAAGACTCAATGGACTGAATGGCCTCCTTCTGCACTGTAGGAATTCTATGGTTCTTATGGCTAGGCAAATCTGAAGTTTCCAGTAGTCCATTTGAAAATCCAGAACCATTTTGCAAATTATTTCCAAATAACCTTTCATAACAAATTGCAGATGTGTCAGCGTGGGTTTCCTCTGGGTGCTCCAGTTTCCTCCCACAGTCTAAAGATGTGCAGGTTGGGTGGATTGGCCATGCTAAATTGCCCCTTAGTGACCAAAGATTTGCAGGTTAGTTGGGGTTATGGGACTAGGATGGGAATGGGGCTAGGTGCAGACTCAATGGACTGAATGGCCTCCTTCTGCAGGAATTCTATGGTTCTTATGTCTGGGCAAATCTGAAGTTTTCAGTAGTCCATTTGAAAATCCAGAACCATTTTGAAAATTATTTCCAAAAAACCTTTCATAACAAATTGCAGAAAATTGTCATCGAATTGGCAAAATATTCTTGAATTGAGACAAGAGCATTCAATAAATTTAGAAATTCTCACTTACAAAGCTGAATATCTTGTGGTTCATATGTGTAGAGCCGGTTTGAGTACTTTCCTACGATATCTGCTCTCACAGTCAAAGAAGGATCTGCAGCAATACAAAATACAGCGCAATGAAAACAGGAAACCTTCTTAGTCCCCCCCCCTTCATTGGGGCTGTTTGATTGTATTGGCTATATTTACTGCCACAAAACCAGGGGATTTGTTTTGGTTAAAAAGTAAACAGCAAGAAATGTAAAAATATTGCTGACTTTTTGCCATGTGGGATAAACAGATAAACAATGAAAGTTTCATTAAGATATCTCCTGATCAAAACGGACAAAATCTTTGTGAAAACATATAATTTGTACATTATTCAAATTTAGACAGCTCCAGTCAACACATGGAAAAATTGCCACTTTATTGCTGTTTTTATTATTATTTCTGGGTGTTTCTATTTATTACGACTATCTTCAATGGCTCTTCTTTTAGATTTCCAATTAGTGCAGATAATAAACTCAATCAAAGAATGGGTTTGAAAGTTAACAGTACAACTGAAGAAAATGCTGGTAATGACACTTCAAATGTACGCAGAGAATGCATGTCAGGAAGTTGTTCATTTCCAGCCCATGGTTTGCCATCCATTAACTTTAATGGATCTAAGATCACAGTTCGGGAGTGTGCGGTTTCCTGATACAATCTCTTGGCATGGGCCAGGTCCAATACATTAGAATTTTTAGGTGAAAGTTAAAAAGATCTGCCACTAAATTTTTAATCACTAAAGATGCAATGGGGTTAACTTATGTGTGCAATAGAGCCAATACCCATGCTGAGTTAGTTAATGTCAGGTCATTTGCACAGTGGCAGCAAAAGAACAATGAATGTTAACTACAAACCTTTGCATAGCTTTTTTTTGGCTTGTTAAGAGCATTTTTTTGCATCAATCAAATGTGACTGTTCAAATTTATTCATGTTTGTCCTCAAGTCCATATTGTATTGATAACAATTATTATGAAGGTAGCATTGGGAGTCAGGGGTATGTTGACAGAAATTCCGTGTAAAATAGAGCCGAGACATTCTAAAGGGTAGTTCTAGCCACATGTAAATAAACATGGGTGCAACAGCAACTCTAATTTCTCTGGACATTTCTCTGGAGAAGAAGGAAATCTGTAGAAAGGATAGCCAGAAATATCTGAGCCGTGGGAGAATAATTAAAATCGATGACTGGGCGGCATGTGGCGCAGTGGATAGCACTGGGACTGCGGCGCTGAGGACACGGGTTTGAATCCCGGCCCTGGGTCACTGTCCGCGTGGAGTTTGCACATTCTCCCCTTGTCTGCGTGGGTTTCGCCCCCACAGCCCAAAGATGTGCAGGTTAGGTGGATTGGCCACACTGAATTGCCCCTTAATTGGAATAAAAATAATTGGGTACTCTAAATTTATTTTTTTTAAAGTAAAAAAATCGATGACTTGCTCACACAACATGCTGACTACTGACGATAGATTGTATCCAGGACCAATGGGTGAAAAATATAATCTCAATAAGAAAACCATGTTGCATGTTGCCATCTTATGGAACTTGTCCTGCAACCATCAAGCAGGATTGGTGCTGTGCTGCTGACATTTTTTTGGAAATGTCACAGCACTTGGGAAGGATTAGCTTATTTCCGATTCATTAGCCAGTGCTGGATTCTCCGTTCTGGAGACTATGAGCTGGATTCTCCGTCCCGCCGTACCACATTTCTGTTTCAGCATATCGGCGGGATGCTCCATTATGCCGACTGGTCAATGGGGTTTCCCATTGTGGGGCAGCCCCACGCTGTGGGGAAACCCCCGGGCTGCCGGCAAAATGGAGCATCCCGCCGGCGGAGAATCCAGCCCTATTCCAACCTGTAAATTAACACCCATCCCCAGTTTGAAAGCCAGTACAGCATCAATCTCTAGTCCAACCAATTATCCTTGTAATACTTGAGCGTGGGCTGTTGTAATTGTACCTATTTTTTATTTCAGTGTCGATTATAAATGAGAGAGAACAGAACACCTCCCAACATTTGTTCAGATAATATAATAAATAATAAACACTATGGAATTACCAAACTGGTTGGTATTGTTGTGGTAGAACGGAGTGTGATGAATTATTCAGCATGAAATGGTGAATCCACAAAAAAAATCAGACACTTACCTACAAACATTATACGGGGCACATATTTACCATCAGGGGCAAGGTTCTTGTCAACGGTTTCATGCTTGTAAAAAAGAACAAAAGTATGAAATACCTTGAGTGAAATCTCCATTGTTTGAAAATTGAATTGTATCAAAACACACACTGAGAGCTAGTGTGCTTTTTACAATGGATGAGGTAAAGGGGCAGATAAAGGGGCAGGTGTTACAATTTCTGCAATTGCATGGGAAGGTGCCATGGGTGATGGGAGAGGTGTTGGGAATGTTGGAGGAGTGGACTAGATTATCTTGGAGGCAATGGGTTCTGCGGAATGCTGACAGAGGGAGTGAAGGGAAGGTGTGATTGGTGGTGGCAACACGTTGGAAGTTGGCGAAAATGGCGGAGGATTATGCTTTGCATACGGAGGCTGATGCAGTGAAATGTGAGAACAAGGGGGATGCTATCCTTGTTCTGGGAGGGAGGGGAGGGGGGCGAAGGTAGTGGAGCAGGAGATGGACCTCAGCTTTGCCCTCTGCCACCATGCATAAATCCCCTTTTTGAAACCTAATTGGCCCTACTCCTCTTTTTACTATTTATATTCCTATAGGTGTGCTGAGCAAATGTGGCTTGCGATCACTGTCAATTACACTTTCCCTTTCTTTGCTGATGATTGAGAGTAGGCTGATGGGAAGTAATTGGCTCAATTAGATTTGGTATGCTTGTTGTGGACAGGGCATAACTGCATAATTTTCCACATAGTTAGCGAGATGCCAGTGTTGTAAATGTACTGGAACAGCTTGGGAATTCAGATAGTTCTTGAGCACAAAGCATTTAGAAGGACAAGGGCAGCAGATACACTACCTGGAGGTTCCCCTCCAAGTCACTCACCATTCTGACTTTATAATAATAATCTTTATTGTCACAAGTAGGCTTACATTTACATTGCAATGAAGTTACTGTGAAGAGCCCCTAGTCACCACATTCCGGCGCCTGTTCGGGTACATGGAGGGAGAAATCAGAATATCCAATTCACCCAACAGCCCGTCTTTCGGGACTTGTGGGAGGAAACCAGAGCACCCGGAGGAAACCCGCGCAGACACAGGGAGAACGTGCAGCCTCCACACAGACAGTGACCCAAACCGGAAATCGAACCTGGGATCCTGGAGCTGTGAAGCAACCGTGCCGCCATCCCTTCACTGTCGCTGGGTCAAAATCCTGGAACTCCCTACCTAATAGGACAGTAGATGTACCTACACCACAGGGACTGCAGCGGTTTAAGAAGGTAGCTCACTACCACCTTTTCAAGGGCAATTAAGGATGGGCAATAAATGCTGGCCTAGCCAATGAAGCCCACATCCCATAAAAATGGATTAAAAAAACATTACAGCCAGGATGTTGTCAGGGCCTTCAGCCATTTGCTGTCACCAGTGTCTTCACCCTCTAATTTATATCACGTGGAGTGAATCAAATTGGCTGAAGACTGGCACCTGTGATGCTGGAGACTTCAGGAAGAGGCCAAGATGGATCGTCCACTTGGGAATTCTCACTGAAGATGGTTGCAATTGTTTCAGCCATGTCCTTTGCACAGATGTGCTGGGCTCCACCGTCATTGAGGATGGAATCTTCTTCACAGGTTAATTTGTGAATTGTTCACTATTGTGTTGGGTGCTCTGGATCCGTGGAAAACATACAGGCCACCAACACTTAAAATAGTGCAATGCTATTTTATTAAGTTAGAAACTGTTGAACATACTTTCATTGTGGGTTAACACGATGTTAGATTAAACTAAAGACCTATTCCTGTCCTAACCAGTCTATGCACTCAGCACATGATGAAGATCTGTGCTGTAAGCTGTAAGCTCTGTCCTCCTGAGAAGCTGCATCCCGAATGAACGGGAACTCTGATGCCCTCTGCCTATATAGTGCATGTGCTCTAACTGGTGATTGGCTGGTGTTGTGTGCGTTGATTGATCTTGCTGTGTGTCCATCAGTGTGTGTGCATCTGCACCATGATATACTGGTGTATATTATGACATCCCCCCTTTTATAAAAAAATGTATGTGTGTGGCAATAAATAATGTATGGTGAGAATGTTCCTAACTACGTGTGGGGTGCGAAGACATATTTACAGGACTACGTACATGAGAACTAAGCTATTTACATGGGAAGGTGCCTGGTGCAGAGAAGCAGTATGCAACAAGAATAACGAGATCAACACTATAGACAAACCAGGGAAATGATCAAACAAAGCAACAAAACAATTCAGAGAGTCCATAAATTCGAAAAGTTCACAAATTTAGTCTCTGAGGTGGGCGACGAATTCTGGTTGACCGCCTCAATGGTGGGTCGAGAGCCGCCAGTTCAGGAGCGGGCTGGATTGTGTCAGAGTCAGGGGGATGCAGAGTGACAGGGAGCTCTGCATAGTCCGTGGCAGGGTCAGCAGGAGGGCGAGGCGACACTGGAGGATCACGTGGTGAGCGTGGAACGAGACGAAGGGCGCGTCGATTGCGGCGCAGAATAGAGCCATCCAGTAGACGAACCAGGAACGAGCGGGGTCTACCTGCCAAAGGACAACAGCGGTTGCAGACCAGCCACCATCTGGAAGATGGACACGGACGTTGTCATCTGGAGCCAGAGCAGGGAGGTCAGCTGCACGGGAGTCATGAGCCGCCTTGTGCTGTGCACGAGACAGCTGCATCCTGCGAAGGACCGGAACGTGGTCGAGGGCTGGGACATGGATGGACGGCACCATCGTCCTCAGGGTACGACCCTTGAGTAACTGGGCTGGCGACAGGCCAGTGGACAGTGGGGCGGAGCGATAGGCCAGCAAGGCAAGGTAGAAATCGGACCCAGCATCGGCAGCCTTGCATAGGAGCCGTTTGACGATATGTACTCCCTTCTCCGCTTTGCTGTTGGATTGGGGGTACAGGGGACTGGACGTCACATGGGAAAAATTGTAACGCCTGGCAAAGTTGGACCATTCTTGGCTGGTAAAGCAGGGGCCATTGTCCGACATAACCGTGAGCGGGATGCCGTGTCAAGCAAAGGTTTCTTTACATGCACGAATGACTGCAGACGAGGTGAGGTCGTGCAACCGTATCACCTCCGGATAATTCGAAAAGTAGCCCACGATGAGGACATAGTCTCTACCCAGCACGTGGAACTGGTCGATGCCCACCTTGGTCCATGGTGACGTGACCAACTCATGGGGCTGCAGGGTCTCACGTGGTTGGGCCGGCTGGAAGCGCTGACAAGTGGGGCAGTTGAACACTGTGTTGGCTATGTCCTCATTAATGCCGGGCCAGTACACTGCCTCTCGGGCCAGTCGGCAGCACTTTTCCACGCCAAGGTGGCCCTCGTGTAGTTGTTCCAGGACAAGCTGGCGCATGCTATGCGGGATGACAATGCGGTCCGGTTTTAGAAGAACCCCGTCTACTACTGCCAGATCATCTCTGACATTATAGAATTGAGGGCATTGGCCCTTGAGCCACCCGTCCGTTAGGTGGCGCATGACACGCTGTAGTAAGGGGTCAGCCGCCGTCTCGCGGCGAATTTGGACGAGGCGTTCATCCGAGGCAGGTAGATTGGAGACCACGAATGTCACATGGGCGTCAACCTGGCAGACAGATCCCGCTGGGTCACATGGAGTGTTGACTGCCCTGGGGTGAGCATCAGCAATGATGAGGTCTTTGCCTGGGGTGTACACCAGCTGGAAGTCGTATCGCCGGAGCTTGAGAAGAATACGCTGGAGGCGAGGCGTCATGTCGTTCAAGTCTTTCTGTATTATATTGACCAGCGGGCGATGGTCGGTCTCAACGGTGAATTGAGGAAGTCCGTAGACATAATCGTGAAACTTAACCACACCGGTCAGAAGGCCCAGGCACTCCTTTTCAATCTGCGCATAGCGCTGCTCCGTGGGGGTCATCGCACGTGACGCATATGCGGCGGGGGCCTCATCACGTTGAAGGAGCACTGCCCCAATGCCGGATTGACTGGCATCGGTCGAAATTTTGGTCTCCTTTGCTGGATCAAAGAAAGCTAAGACCGGGGCCGTGGTCAGTTTTGTTTTGAGTTCTCTCCATTCGCGCTCGTGGACAGGGGGCCATTGGAAGTCTGTCGTCTTCCTGACCAGGTTCCTGAGAGCCGTGGTATGAGAGGCGAGGTTAGGGATAAACATCCCTAAAAAATTGACCATGCCCGGAAATCGGAGGACCACCTTCTTGTCCTCTGGTGTTTTCATAGCTGTGATGGCAGCTACCTTGTCCACATCCGGCTGCACACCCAATTGGGAGATGTGGTCCCCGAGGAACTTGAGTTCCGTCTGACCAAAAGAGCGTTTGGCCCTGTTGAGGCAGAGGCCATGCTCATGTATACATCTGAATACGCGCTGGAGGCGACTAACATGCTCCTGGACCAAATGATTATGTCATCGACATAGACGCGAACACCTTGAATACCTTCCATCATTTGTTCCATAATCCTATGGAACACTTCTGATGCAGAGATGATCCCGAACGGCCTCCTGTTGTAACAATATCTGCCAAAGGGGGTGTTAAATGTGCAGAGTTTCCTGCTGGATTTATTAAGCTGGATTTGCCAGAATCCTTTTGAGACATCGAGTTTGGTAAAGAGCTTGGCGCGAGCCATCTCACATGTGGGATCTTCGCGCTTGGGAATTGGATAATGCTCCCTCGTGATATTGCGATTTAGATCCTTGGGATCAATGCAAATTCTCAATTTGCCGGAAGGCTTTTTTACACATCCCATGGAGCTGACCCACTCGGAGCTGACCCCGTCGGTTGGTTCCGTGACTTTGGAAATCACTCCTTCGTTCTGGAGGTCCTGCAGCTGCTGCTTGAGGCAGTCCTTGAGGCGTTGAGCTGTGCCCTGAAGTCGGTGTCCTGAAAGGCAGACGCGTCAGCAGGAGAGAGAGTGAACTCTCGGAACTAGGTTCAACAGGTTGCATGCCTGCACGCCAAGCAGGGAGGCTTTCGAGGAGCCCATGATTTCAAAGGAAAGGATGGCTTTGCGTGACCTGTGCGTCACTTCAAGTTGGCATGAGCCGCTGGCAGCAATGGCATTGCCATTATAATCTAACAGCTGGCAGGCTGATGGGAGGATGGCTTTGGACACGAAGGCTTTGGAGGTCAGACCACGCAATGAGATTGGCGGAGGCACCAGTGTCCAGGCAAAATCGTAATTGGGACCGGTTGACCGTAAGGGTGGCACACCACTCATCGTCTGGATTGATGCTGTATACCGATAAAGGCTGGATTCTTTGCTTCGGGGACACCCTGTTTTTTGTAACGATACCGACTCAAAAAGGCGCCTTCGGGTCGTTGGTGTCAATATCGGGTTGCAGGTCCGAGTCGGACTCGGTGACCGTGGGTTGAATTGCCCGGACATTCCTGCGAGGCTGGCTGGAGCGACAAGAGTTGGCAGGCTGAGCTGATCTGCATAAAGCAGCATAGTGGCCAAGTTTGCTGTATCTCAGGCATCGTTGGGATTTGGCAGGGCATTGACGCTTTAAGTGGGCAGAGCCACAGTTGCCGCACATTGTAGCGTCAGTACGTTCGCTGCGCCACCGCTCATGCGCGGTGCGGTCGTACGTGGTGCGCACCTGCGCAGTACATTCATCGACGTCGCCGTCCCCTCGTTCGGTGCGCACAAGCGCGGGAGTCTGTGAAAAGTGGGCGAAATGGCCGCCCTCATCCAGAGCTGAGGCCCTGGAGTTGCTCGATTGCTTGGATCCGTTCTGCCTCGTGGGGACCTTGCCGCGCCATCTGAGCCGCTTGAATGTGGAAATACCGACTAATGGCGTGTTCTCATGTAGCACGCAGGTCTCAATGGCAATCGCGAGGGGAGCTGCTTTACCTTGAGGAGCTGCTGTCGTAGGGGATCCGACTGAACACCGAAAACGATCTGGTTGCGTATCATGGAGTCGGAGGTGGGCCCGTACTTGCAGGACTGCGCAAGGATGCGGAAGTGAATGAGAAAGGACTGGAAAGGTTCATCCTTACCCTGCATACGCTGTTGGAATATATAGCGCTTGAAACTTTCATTCACCTCGATGTTGCAGTGACTGTCAAACTTGAGGAGGACCATCTTGAATTTTGATTTATCTTCACCATCAGCAAAGGTGAGAGAATTCAAAATGTGGATGGCATGTTCCCCGGCCGTGGATAGGAAGAGAGCGATCTTCCTGGTGTCTGAGGCAGCTTCCCGGTCTGTGGCTCCAAGGTAGAGCTGGAAGCGTTGTTTGAATATCTTCCAGTTGGCCCCTAGATTACCGGTGATGCGGAGCGGCGGCGGCGGGCGGACGCTGTCCATTTTGCAGGATGGCTGTATGCTGGTGGAAGGCAGATCACTTGCAGGTAGGTCTAAGAAGTTCTATCATCCCTCAACTCCTGGTATCATGATGTGTTGGGTGCTCTGGATCCGTGGAACACATACAGGCCACCAACACTTAAAATAGTGCAACACTATTTTATTAAGTTAGAAACTGTTGAACATACTTTCACTGTGGGTTGACACGATGTTAGATTAAACTAAAGACCTATGCCTGTCCTTACCAGACTATGCACTCAGCACATGAAGATCTGTACTGCAAGCTGTCAGCTCTGGCCTTCTGAGAAGCTACATCCCGAATGAACGGGAACTCTGTAGCCCTCTGTCTATATAGTGAGTGTGCTCTAACTGGTAATTGGCTGCGGTGTTGTGTGTATTGATTGGTCTTGCTGTGGTGTCCATCAGTGTGTGTGTCTGCACCATGATATACTGGTGTATATTATGACATTCACCACCAGTCGTGAATAGATGTGAAAGGACTGAATGCAAAAGCTATACAAGCTTACATTATTTTTGGATTTTCCAATGAATCTATATTATAGCCTGGCAGCAAAGGCAAAACCCTCTTGTACATGCGTGATTTGGGAGCCAAATTGGCAGAAATCTATAAATTGCTCATGAGCTAAATGTGAGTGCCTTTGACCAAAGAATGTGGGAGGTATTTTCCACTCTGTGCACAGAGCGCTGGCTGAGGCGAGAAAACCAGCGTGCAGCTCTCCAGCTGCACAGTTGCGTTTTCTCTCCAGATACTCTAGCACACTGCATATAGGAAATGTGTGTTTGTGGTTTTTGCTGTTATGCTGGCAAGGAGGGCCCTGAAAGAACCAGTAATGCTGACTCCATAAAGATCGAGTGTCATTTTTAAAGGGTGCCCTGATCTGCGCTGAAAAAAATACTCTCCCTCCCACCCATGGATATGAGGAAACACCCCTCTCCACATGCGCCAGGGCAAATCCTCCCCCTTGATAAGTGGACCCCTCCCCCCACAAACACCGGGGCAGCCCCTCCCACACATAAGGGGAACCGCCCCCCCCGCACAATGGAGTTCACCTAAGGGCCCGTCGCCACTACGCCCTGGCATTGTCAGATGGCAGTGCCCCAGGCATGTCCCTCTCTCCCCGTAGTCTACACTGTGCACCTCCGGTGGGTTCCCTTTGGCTGCTTTACATTTTTCAAAAGTGGTTGTAAACCTTGCCGATGTGATGTCATGTCGGCGAGGGAGGATTTCTTTCATGTGGGGGGGCACATATAGCGGGGAAGACATTTTAATTGTATTTCCAATTATTAAATTCAATTGAAATGAGGATCACACCTTTTCTGGGCAGGAACCTCATTGTGTCACCGGTGAGGGGTGTGGAAAATCAGAAAATGAGATCTTGTTTTCTGATTCTCATGAGAGTTTGTGCCCAAGTCGCTGTTTGCAGTCAGGGCGAATGCAGTGCAAATCCGGCCCCAATGGGTCAGGCTCACTGACAGAACCATGGATGTCAGGATAGTGCTATTTTCAAGTGTTGGGATGCATGCAAGTAATACATATTCATGGAGAATATTGTGCAGGCTGTGCATGTAATGGCCCATAGCAATGACTGTCCCTCAAGCATGGAGTTAAGGCTCTCACCCAAGAAGCTCTGGCTTTGGTTCTCTTAGATATCTGCCTTTTTGGAATGTACCTAGCCTGTATCTGAAACAGCACTTACTTAAAGATCACCCATTGTTCTGTTACAGTTTTTCCTGCCAATCTTTAATTCCATTTTACCCTGGCTAGATCCCCTGTCATCCGTCTTCCAATTTAGAAACACTTCTTTAGATTGTTCTAGCTCTTTTCCATTGCTAATATAAACATAATGATACAATTATCACTCCTCCTCATGTGTTCCCTATAGACACTTGGCCCTCCTCATTTCCCAACACCAGGTCCAGCAATTCCCCCTTCCCAGTTCGACCAAGAACTTTTGGTCAAGGAAGTTTTCCTGAACACGTTTCATGAAATTTCTCCCCTTCTTTACTCTTTTACTCTGACATTATCCCAATTGATATTTGGGGAATCAAATTTTTCAGCACCACCACACTAGGTTTCTTGTACATCTCTGTGAATTCCCTGCAGATTTGCTGCTCAACCTCTCTTTCACTTTTTGGAGGTTCTATGTCAGGCCCTTTGCCAATTGGGAGTGGGTCTCCTCCATGCTCCTTGGCAGTGACAGCTAACAGTCTAGCAGTCCAACCAATGTACCCAGCATTTCAGCATGCTTCTCTTACAGTGTTCTACTGCCCTATCGAGTCCTCATCGAAGTCCTCCGTAGCAGAACTTGTCTGTGATCTTTCTCTTCAATGAGCTGAAGAGAATGAGCCATCCTTTATCTCTGGGCTTGGCTGCAGCCCTTTTGTGCCCAGTGATTTACGAATTAGAGGTCCCAACTCAGTACTGTTCTTGAAGGTACTGTACACCTGCAAAAACCTTGATCTTTCTGCTTGCCCTGGTGTTTATTTTTCAAGCATTCCCACTTATCAAACTCCTTTTCCAATTTGGTCCAACAAACTGGACCAGTAATTTTCATCGGCAGAACAAATTTTGAACGTGCATTCCGCGTGAGTAAATTGCAAGCCAGAAGTACAAGTTTGTAAAGTTTTCCCTTAGCATCAGTAAGTAGAGGAATCCTTACCATTAGATTTAACATAATGAAATCTTTGTCAGCCATCGTCTGGATTTCTTCATTTCCAGCAAAAACATCCTTCAGTGCTGAAAAAGATTGATAATATCACGTGTTGTGTGTGCTATAGTAATAAGAAGAGAAAGGTTGCATGGATAGAATACCTTTCCGCAGGATGTCCCAAAATGCTTTACTGTTAAAATATAATCTTTGTGTTCATGTGGCTGTTGTGTTATGCTTCTTCACGTAGCATAAGCTGCTTCTTTGATCTATGCTCTGACAAAGGAAGGTTCAGACTTGGAGATAGGTTTAACACATTTATTGAACAATTGAAATACTTGGGTTCGACTCTCCTGCTAATCTAACTATAGTAACTCAATCTAACGAACCAGTCCGCTCTAATCCATGCGGTGGGTGTGATGCTTCCAATCTGCCCCTGTGTCTCTGAGTGTCGTCTATGGAAAGAGAAAGAACATGTGTGCCCTGTCCTTTTATATGGGTAGCCCCCTTGTGGTAGTGTCACCTCTGGGTGTGTCTTGACTGCCCATTGGTCATGTCCTATCTTACTGACCTATTGGTTGAATGTCTGTGTGTCATGATGTCTCTGGTGCTCCCTCTAGTGTTTATTTAGTTGCAGTGTACCTACATTAACCCCTTGTGTATTTACAGTGTCCTAGTGGATCTACATTAACCCCTTGTGTATTTACAGTGATGTATATCACCACATCCTCCCTTTTTTCGTGTTACATATTTTCTGTACAGTTTTAAAGAAAATTGAACATAATAGGCAGATAAGTGATGACATGTACAAATCATGATGCGTGATGATGACACAATACGTCCAAATCATATGTATGAGTCCAAAGTTCATGAATTAATATGGTCGAGTGGCTTTCTTGTGTTGGTGAAGTGATGATGTTGATGGCGGCATGTCCTTGTGAACGCCATCAGTGTCCCTGTGCTTACGGAACTACGAAATGGTCAAATCACTTCGTCGTCTGATTTGGACTCTTTTTTTTCTTTCAATGCTTGTGTTAGCAATGTACGTAATCTGTGTCATACTGCTATGGTATGTCATTGTACTGAGCTGAACAGTAACAGTGTCCCGCATTTGCAGAGTTGTACCATGTCGTACCAGCCGTGGTTCCATTGTTGTTTTTGTCATGCTTGTTGTTGCCGTTGTTGCCTTTGGTACACTTCTTGTTGTTGTCTTTGTTGTTGGATTTGTAGGGTTTGTTGTTGTGTTTGTTGCGCTCAACGACCACCCTCTGTGGATAATATGAGTCCTTCACACAGTTACTCGTGTCAGCGTCTTTGTGGCATCTGCTGTTTCCTTGAGTGTACCGTCACTGAGTCCGCGGCGCTCCCCATCTGGAGTAATGTCCGGCTTACTTGAATCAGCTTTGGCTTGTCGATGCTCCCCGTCTGGAGCCCTTTCTGGTTCACCTGTGTCAGCTGAGGTTTCTTGATGCTCCCTGTCCGGAGTCATTTCAGGTTCACTTGAGTCAGCTGAGGTTTCTTGATGCTCCCCGTCCGGAGTCATTTCAGGTTCACTTGAATCTTCTGAGGTTTTGTGATGTTCCCCGTCCGGAGTCAAAACATTCAGGAATGCATTTGCTTGTGGAGAGGCTCGAGCGGATGAGGTTTGAATTAACGTGGTGTCACCGGAGTCACCAGTAGTCTCACTGTGATTGTCGAGTGCCTCTGTACACACTAGTTGAGGTCTGTCACATTGTACATCTGGTATGGGAAGTGGAATGCCGTTGTCACTTGTCATACATACAGTGGGTAGAGCCTCAGTGTCTTCTTGTCGTGGTAGACTGTCATAGTCTTCTTGGTGTACACTTGAGCGTGGTAGACTGTCATAGTCTTCTTGCTGTTCACTTGAGGTTGCTAGACCTTCATGGTCTTGTTCATGCAAGGACTGCGGTCTGGAGTCTTGCGTTGCTTCCATCGTGGAGTCTGTCCACGAGCTCACTGTGGAGGCTTGTATCGCTCTCTCTGTGGAGTCTGGGATCGTTCCCTGTGTGGAGTCATGCAGTGGTCTCGCTGTGGAGTCGATTTGTACGCTCTCAACAGAGTCGTGCAGTGGTATCGCTGTGGAGTCTTTCTGTGTTCTCTGTGTAGAGACGTGCAGTTGTCTCGCTGTGGAGTCCATCATTGCTTTCTGTGCAGAGTCGGGGATTCTTCGTGGTGCGTGGACCACTCTCTGTGCGGCAGCAGGCCGTTCTCTGTGGGCTTGTACCACTCTCTGCCTCTTGGCGTCAGGCCGCAGCATAATCCTGCACTCACGAGGCGGGATGTCATATATGCTGGGCTGAAGATCCTCAAATCTAAAGAACATGTCCATATCTGTGTCGGATTCTTCACTGTACAACACATTGCGTTGCGGTTCGGATTTGGTACTGGGGTCGCCATCTCCAAAGATGAAATCTTCGTCTGAGCAGCAGTCTTCAAGGACCATCTCATCACTTTTTGTGTCAGAGCTGTCATTGTGCTCGCGATGTCCAAAGAAGTAATCAACGTGTGAGTCGTAGTCGTCAAGGACTAAATCATTACTTTGGGCAGTGCTAACTGCTAGTTGCAGGGTTCTGCAGGGGTTACTTTCAGCTACTGTGGTATTGTGCTGTCGTTCCAGGTGAAAGAATTGTGTTTTCCGGCTTTAAATTTTTAAAAACCGTTTTGGGACATTTCCCCTTTAAGTGGGCATGGTCCGGGGCCTCTGACGTCATGACGCTGGTAACGTAGAGTGTAGGAACGGATCGTGCATGCGCGGATCGCTTCTCCTTTACTTTGCGCTCTTTGTGCAACTGCGCATGCGCAAAACCCTGTTTTGCCGGTACGCTTCTTTTGGGGAACTACGCATGAGGGGCTGGTTTAGCACACTGGGCTAAATCGCTGGCTTTTAAAGCAGATCAACCAGCCCAGCAGCACGGTTCAATTCCCGTACCAGCCTCCCTGAACAGGTGCCAGAATGTGGCGACTAGGGGATTTTCACAGTAACTTCATTGAAGCCTACTTGTGACAATAAGCGATTTTCATTTTCATTTCATTTCATTTCCTGTGCGGCTCCTTTCCCAAGATGGCTGCCAATCAGAACTGCCATTTTCTGCATTTGCAGGCCTGCCTTCGCCTCGTGGTGAGTATTGGCGCTTCGTGGTGAGTATTGGCGCCTCTTTTACTGTTCTCTCTTGTGTGTTCCTCGCAGTATTCTCGAAACTTGTCCAGGACTGTCTGGAAGTCTCTCTTTTCTTGCCCTTTGGAGTACTTGAAGGTCTTGAATATTTCTGCTGCTTTTGCACCCGCGATGGTGAGCCGCAGCTTTATTTTCTCTGCATCCGCCACGCCATCTAGGTCGGACACTACCAGGTGGATCTCTAATCTCTGCCTGAATGCACGCCAGTTTGCACTGAGATTGCCGGGGTACCTGAGCTGCTGTGGAACCGGAATTTCGAACATCTTGCCTGGGTGCTATTGCTGGTAGTCACGGATTTGTTGAGTTGAACTATGTACCATGTTGTGTTATGCTTCTTCACGTAGCATAAGCTGCTTCCTTGATGTATACTCTGACAAAGGAAGGTTCAGACTTGGAGATAGGTTTAACACATTTATTGAACAATTCTCCTACTTGGGTTCGACTCTCCTGCAAATCTAACGATAGTAACACAATCTAACTAACCAGTCTGCTCTAATCCATGCGTGGGTGTGATGCTTCCGATCTGCCCCTGTGTCTCTGAGTGTCGTCTATGGAAAGAGAAAGAGCATGTGTGCCCTGTCCTTTTATATTGTGGTAGTGTCACCTCTGGGTGTGTCTTGACTGCCCATTGGTCGCGTCCTATCTTACTGACCTATTGGGTGAATGTCTGTGTGTCATGATGTCTCTGGTGCTCCCTCTCCTGTTTATTTAGTTGCAGTGTACCTACATTAACCCCTTGTGTATTTACAGTGATGCATATCACCACAGTGGCAAACATGATAACCAATGTGTGCAGTTTTAAACCACACAAGATGGAGAAGCAGGTAAAATGTTTTGCTCATCATGGATGAGGGGTAAATATTGGTCATTGGCCTCCTGTGCTGTTCTTCAAATAGTGTCATGGGTCTAGTAATTTTGGAGCAGTACATGGACATTTCTATAAAAGCTCTTGAATCACTCCAGTACAGCTGGAGACCTGGTGAGTCTCCAACAATGCGATTACAGTTCTTTACTAGGTGAGTCCCAAGAACAGACAATGAAAACAATTAGAAACTTCTGACTGATGTTATTACATTAGATATTTTGTGCCAGTAAGTGCAACTACCAATCCCTCCTTTCGTGTAAACTCTTTTGCCAACATTCATGGCCATTCCATTGATTTCACAGGGCGGAGTTCTCCATAGCCCGATGTCGAAATCGAGAACGCGATTGGGCGGAGAATGGCTCCTGGCGGTGAAATCGTGGCAGGTGCCAGTTTGATGCCGGTTCGTGGAGCTCCACCCCCTCTAAATCAGCGTCATCAGGTCGTGCGCAGTCGTAACCCCGTTGGAGCGTCATCAGCTGGCCCACACACGATGCTCCACTTCCAATGGGCCATGTTCCCGACGTCGCGGACCACGTGTGGTTCCAGCGGTTGGGAACTTGGCATGCCGGCTGCGGACACTGTCCAGTGCCGCCACACTCGGCAGAGATCCGTGCCGCTGGCTGGGGGCTTCTGCTAGGGCTGCAGGAAATGGTGGGGGGTGGCCAGGAGGTGGGCTGTTGGGTCAGGGTGGGCGGGTACGCTGTCCAGCATGGCCAGCGCCAGGTTTTCCTGCTCGACTGGTGCGGATGTAGGTGGGCGTGGCTGCAGCATGTCAGCCCTGAACATGTGCGGTCGGGACCCGGCGATTTTCCGGTCGTTTTCCCCATGTTCGGCAGGTGTTCCACGTGATGCCAGTGCTAGCCCCTCACCGGTACAGGAATCGGTGAGGGCTTCGCGATGATATTCCTGTCGTGGAACACCCAGGATCCTCCGCTGGCGTCAGCACTTCGCCTCAGAAACAGAGAATCCAGCTACAGTTTTTCATTGGCTCTTTACTTCCAAGCATCTATCACAAACAAAGCAACAACTGCTCACTTCCTTCTGCCTCCCACTACTTAGATTCAGAGGGCGGATCATTCCATATTTCTTCAAAGTGTCGCTCACACCGAGAAAACCTGGGAGAATTGCGGGAAAAGTCACCATATATTCAGTCCCTTTAACTCGTGATTCTCGCCGTGCTTCTTGTTACTTGCCTCTGCTACGCTCGCCCCAGGAAAACATAGGACGGGATTCTCTGTCGGCCAACACTGAAATCAGGAAAAGCGATTGAACGGTGATAGCTTCTGATGCCAAAATCACGGCAGGCGCTGGTTTGATGCCAAATCATGATTCACCATCACCCCGAAAATGGCGTAAATGTGCCACGTACCAAGCAGAGTTTAAACGCCATTTGCATCTCATTAGTGGGCCCACCTGTGATTCGCAGCCACTGATGGGCCGAGTTCCCGACGGTGCAGTCCACGTGTGTTCTCAAACATCATGAACCTGACGTGGTGGCTGCTGAGAGAGAAGGTAGGACATGGAGATGAGTGGCTGCAGGCTGCCGGCCCACACACTGGCCGTGCTGGCTGAGGTGGAGGTGGGCCGGGTGGCCAGCGGTACCCCCCCCCCCGCCATGGGATTGTGCTGGTGCCCAGGCACCAACCGCGATTACGGTGGTCATCTTGCTGCGCACCCACTGACCACCTACCTTGGCCCCTGGTCCTGCATAGTGACACCAGCCCTATTGGTGCTCCCCCCTCACCCCCCTGCACCCTCCCCCGCCACAATGCCCCTCCCGTCTCAAACTCCCGCCCAACCGGCAGATCACCCATGGTAGCAGCCATGGCAGTCCCCAGCAAGGGCAGTGCCAACCAACGGTACACCTGGCATCATAGACGGGTGCCAGGGCCAGCGACTCCCACAGTGTTGGCTACTGATATCACAATTTATAGAGCTGTTTCATATCGTGCCAGCATGACATGACGGCGGTGCCCGATCAATATTCATTGAGGGGGTGATGTTCCGGCAGGAGGGCATTTAAACGAGGTCATCCGGCCCATCGTGACCACGCCGGTCAACCAAAATCTTGACCACAGTAATCCAATTTTCCAATGCTTGGCCCCTAGTCCTGGAGGTTATGGCATCACAAGTGAACATCAAATTACTGTAATGTAATTAAATAGCTCTCTGACAATCAAGCTGAAAGAATCTCAAAGAACAGATCATTTACCTTGACAGTACTTGCAGTCTTGCAAGTGGTGGATGATCATTAATGGCTTGTTGCTAAAACAATAAATAATGTGCAACTCAGAAAAGACATTCAGAAAATTATCATAGTTACAACATGGCCTATCTATACATCGACTGCTGAATTGACTGCTGAACTCGGTTTCAATTCCAGCCTTGGGTGACTATGTGTGTGAAGTTTGCACATTCTCTCCTTGTCTGCATGGGTTTCCTCTGCGTTCTCCTGTTTTCTCCCACAGTCAAAAAGATGGGCAGGTTAGGTGGATTTGCCATGCTAAATGTGCCCTTTAGTGTCCAAAGATGTGTAGGTTCGGTGGGGTTACAGGGATAGGGTGGGGGAGTGGGCCTAGTTGAGATGGTCTTTGTGAGGATTGGTGCAGACTCAATGGGATGAATGGTCTCATTCTGCACTTTAGGGATTCTGTGGATTCTAAGAAAAGTATGTGAGTTAGACACCACAATCTCAGGGTCAGGATTCAAATTTTCAACACCTCCTTCATTATAGTTACCAGTGGAAAGTATGTCCAAGTAGTGTTCACTTCACCAAATAGAAAAAAATTAAGGCCAAACCATTAAGATACAATTCTGGCTGATCCTATGATCATGACATAAGGATGGAAGTCTTGCAGAGAGCTGACATAACAGTTACCTCTCTGCAGCAACTAAAACAGAAAATACTAGACAATAGCAACAGGTCTGACATAACCTGTGGAGAGAGAAGGGAGCTAATGTTTCGAGTCTGGATGACCTTTTGCTTTGACAACGAGTCATGCAGGCTCGAAACGTTGTCCCCCTTTTCTCTCCACAGATGCTGTCAGACCTGCTGAGATTGTCCAGTATTTCTGTTTTTGTTTCAGATTCCAGCATCCGCAGTCATTTGCTTACATCTTTGCAGTGCTTTGGTGGTTAGACAATTACATGAAAAAACTTCATCAACCAATTCAATCAATTTTACTTTCAATGTTACTTCACCCATGAACAGGAGCTTGGTTTATTTTCTGCAGCTTCCAAACAGAACTCTAAAACAACGCCCCTTACCGGATACAAATTTATAGCCATATTTATTCTAGTTGCCATAGCATTTGTTCAATTTGAATCCTTCAGTATTGCAGTAAAACATTAAAATTGGCAAAATGTTCTTACCTTTTCTTTGCTTTGTAAAGCCCTTCTTCATAGGTTTGAACCCATGTTAAATCATCCCCCCAACCTAAAACAATAATACGCACAACAACATTAGACAAATGTTTAATAATCAGTTTCATCTACTATGTTCCAGTTAATTGCAAGGGACCATCATATTGATATGCATTTTCAGAAATTAATTTAAGAGTAAAGAATTAATTTTGGATGAGTAGCATTAATTCAGCCTCTAATGTCAAAGATCATAAGAAATAGGATCAGGACTAGGGCATTTGGCCCACTGAGCCTGCTCCACCATTTGACCAGGGCAGCACGGTGGCACAGTGGTTAGCATAGTTGCTTCCCAGGTTCGATTCCCGGCTTGGGTCACTGTCTGTGCAGAGTCTGCACGTTCTCCCCGTGTCTGCGTGAGTTTCCTCCGAGTGCTCCGGTTTCCTCCCACAGACCAAAGATGTGCATGTTAGGTGGGTTGGCCATGATAAATTGCCCTTAGTGTCCAAAAATGGTTAGGTGGTGTTACTGGGTTATGGGGACAGGCTTGGGCTTAACTGGGGTGCTCTTTCAAGAGCCGGTGCAGACTCGATGGGCTGAATGGCCTCCTTCTGCACTGTAAATTCTATGATTCTGTGATTGGGTTCGAGTGATAACTCCAATTTCCTGCTTCCAATCCATCACCTATGACTTTCTGCGGATCAAAAATCTGTGTAAGATTTGGAAGATAATTCCAAAGACTAAGACACTCGAGAAAATAAATTCCTCCTCACCTCTGTCTCAAATATAAGACCCCTTATTTTTGAATTGTGCCTCCCGTCCTAGATTCCCCCACAAGGAAAACGTCTTCTCAGCACCCACACTGTTAAACCCCATCAGAATCTTGTGAGATCTTTCAATGAGATCAGATCTCATTCTTCTGAACTCCAATGAGTACAGACCCAGCCTGCTCAACCTTTCCCCAAGATAATCCCTTCATCCCAGGCTAGTGAGCCTTCTCTGAACTGTCTCCAACTCAGGTATATCACTCCATAAATAAGGAAACCTGAATTGTGCACAGCACTCTCGGTGCAGTCTCACCAACATCCTCTACAGTTGTAACAAGATTTTTCTACTTTCATATCCATCCACCTTGCAATAAATGCTAAAACTCAGTTTGTCTTCCGACTTACTTGATGTACCTGCATGCAAACTTCCTGTGATCCATGCATGAGGATATACAGATCCATCTGTATTGCAGGATTCTGCAGGTTCTCCATTTAAATAATATTCCACTTTTCTGTTTGGACAATCATATTTTCCCATCATTTGTACGCCACATTTATTTTTCTCACACTGATACTCTGCCACATTTTATCCATACACATAAGTGATCAATATCCTTTTGTGTCCTACTCAGAACTTGCTTTTCTACCTATTTTTGTACCATCAGCAAACTTGGCTACAGTACACTCGGTCGCTTCATCTAAGTTATCAATATAGATTATAAATAGTTGTCACCACAGTACCGACACCTGTGGCACATCACTATTCATAGATTGATAACCTGAAAATTACCCACTTATCCCGACTCCCAGTTTTCTGTTCAATAGTGAATCTTCGATCCATGCTGATATATTACCACCAACATCATGACATCTTATCTCGTATAGTAACCTTGTATGTGGCACCCATAAGAAGGCCATAAGATCATAAGAAATAAGAACAGGAGTAGGCCGTTTGGCCCCTCGAACCTGCTCCACCCTTCGATAGGGTCATTGCTCTTAAATGTCTTCTGGAAATCCAAAAACCCTACATCTCCTGGTTCTGCTTTATCCACCCTGGTTATTACATCCTCAAAAAACTAATACATTTTTCAAACATGATTGCCCTTTCATTATACCATGTTGACTGTGCTTGATTGTATTATCATTTTCTAAATGTTCTGCTATTACTTCTTAAGTGATGTATTCCAGCATTTTCCCAATGGCAGACGTTAGACGAACTGTTCTATTGTTTGTTGCTTTCTGACTCACTTTTTTGAATAGAAGTGTTATATTTGCAGTTTGCTAACCTGCTGGAATCTTTCTGGAACCTAGGGAATTTTGGAAGACTACGATTAGTGCATCAACTATCTCTGCAGACACATTTTTCGTCCCATTAGTTTTCCTATACTTTTCCCTTGTGACAATGATAATTTTAAGTTCCTCCCTCCCTTTGTGGTTTGTACTTAACTTACAATATGGCAACTTAATGCAATTTTCTTTATTTGCTCCTGGGATGTGGGCATTGCCGGCTAGGCCAGCATGCACTGCACATCCCTAATTGCCCGTGAGAAGGTGGTGGTGTACTGGTTTCTTGAACTACTGTAGACCATGTATGTGGGAAAACTCACGGGATTGCATGTTGGCACAGTGGTTAGCACTTCTGCCTCCCAGCACCAGGTTCTCGGGTTCAATTCCAGCCTCTGGTGACTGTGAGGAGTTTGCCCAATATCCCTGTGTCAACGTGGGTTTCCTCAGGGTGCTCCAGTTCCCTTCCACAGTCCAAATATGTGCAGGTTAGGTGGATTGGTCATGCTAAATTTTGCCTTAGTGTCCAGGGATGTGCAGATTAGTTTGTGGGTCCTGTGCAGTGTGCTCTTTCATAGGGTCAGTGCAGACACGATGGACTGAATGGTCTCATTCTGCACTGTAGTATTCTATTCTATTTGGAAGGATTTCAGTGGTGAGGCAGACAGCAATAGCCTCACTGTTATTTTGACAGGAAAATCACTTCAGATGCAATGGCCGCAATTTTCCAGCCATTCACATCAGTGAGATCTTCCAGTCCCGCTGCTGATGCACCCCGCCACGGGTTTCCCGGCGGCGAGGGGTGCAGTCAATGGGAAATCCCATCGACAACAACTGGACCAGAAGATCCAACCACTGGCCAATGGCGGGCCAGCTCCACTGCCTCGAAACATGTGACAGCTTGGGCGGAAAATCCTGCCCAATAAAGTTTTTGGAAGTGGCATGGGAGGATTTAGAGAGCTTGCATCTGAGGGTTGTATCTTGACAATATGGCCATGGTAACAAAAATACATAGTCATGGGCAAAACTTTCTCTGTCACCGCAGCACAACTTCCTGTCCTTCTGCCACTAGTACAAACATTTTCTAGGGATCTCCACAGCTCCTCTCAGAGCGACTTTATCAATTAATATAAAATAAAACTGTGCATCATTTAGAAACTGCATTTTTTTAAACTCTTGCTGTTCACAGCCAGGGCTTGTCGACCACAAGGCAGTCAGTAGTAGGAGTGCTGAGTGAAGTTTTGTCACTTTTATTAGTTTATCATCTCTAAATTATGTTTCGAGCCCATAAATATATACAATGGAACTGAACTATAAGCAAATGTAACTTGAAATGTCAACACTAAGAAGACGTAAAAATCGATTTGCTTTCTAACTATAGTTAGGACGCAAGTGGTCTTTGTGTGGCGGAGCTGTTAATAGATGAATACAATGATATATTTAGGTAGCAGGAAAATAAATATAGTCAGTAAAACACTGTAAATTCTTTTTTTAAATCCCAAAAGGTTTCTCACAATTTCCTTTGGCGATATACAAGTGAAGGTTGTAGTCGACTGTGCAAGTGTTTATTGCCTACTTTCAAGATCGTTCATGGACAAAAATAAGCACCCTGGGTCCGATTCTCCGCTCCCGCGACTAAGTGCCCACGCCATCGTGAACGCCGTCAAGTTTCACGACGGCGCGAAACGGCCCCGATCACGATCGATTCAAGGCCCGAAAATGGGCTAGGAGCGGGGCCGCGAGGAACTGGGGGGGGGGCATGTCGCGAAAGCAGCGTCGTCAGCGTGCGCCGGGTATTGGCGCCGTGTAAAAGCGGCGCCGCGTAAATGACGCGGCCGGCGCCGCATAACTGTGTCACCCCGCAAGATCCATCCGACATCTTCTTGTGGGGTGGCCTCGGGGAGGACGGCAACCATGCATGCGCGTGTGATGCCAGTTACGCGGCGCCATCTTTAAGGCGGCGCATGTGTGGTTGCCGTCCTCCCCGAGGCCGCCCCGCAAGAAGATGTCAGATGGA
This sequence comes from Scyliorhinus torazame, assembly GCF_047496885.1. Classification (NCBI taxonomy): domain Eukaryota; kingdom Metazoa; phylum Chordata; class Chondrichthyes; order Carcharhiniformes; family Scyliorhinidae; genus Scyliorhinus; species Scyliorhinus torazame. Next base: position 185,176,214 of record NC_092712.1, read on the forward strand.
TCTTGCGGGGCGCGGAGGAAAGGAGGTCCTCCTTCAGAGAGGCCGGCCCGCCGATCGGTGGGCACCGATCATGGGCCAGACCCCATTTGAGGCCCCCCCGGTGCAGGAACCCCCCTCCGCCCCCACAGGCCATCCCCCAGCGTTCCCGTGCTGTTCCCGCCGGCAGTGATCAGGTGTGGACGGCGCCAGTGGGAACCCGTCGTATTGGGCAGGCCGCTCGGCCCATTCGGGCCGAAGAATAGCGGAGACAGCGGAGAATCGCCATTTTGGCTGTCTCGGGCGATTCTCCAGCCTCCTTTCCTCCGCGCCCCGCAAGATCCATCTGACATCTTCTTGCGGGGCGGCCTCGGGGAGGACGGCAACCATGCATGCGCGGGTGATGCCAGTTACGCGGCGCCGTCTTTAAGGCGGCGCCAATGCCCGGCGCGCGCTGACGACGCTGCTTTCGCGACACGTCCCCCCCCGAGTTCCTCGCGGCCCCGCTCCTAGCCCATTTTCGGGCCTTGAATCGATCGGGGCCGTTTCGCGCCATCGTGAAACTAGATGGCGTTCACAATGGCATGGGCACTTAGTCGCGGGAGCGGAGAATTGCGCCCAAGATGTCAGGTGGCTTAAAATGGCAGACAGGTACTGCTTGCTGAGCTGCTACACTGTGATTTCATCTCCCTGCTTCTTGAGAACTTGGATGCCACCTATCAACATCTGAAGTGTCTCCAGGTCTGATGGTGCAATTCATACCGCAATGCAATTTTAACCATCAAATGCTCGGATCACCACAATCATGGTGTTACAGCATAAAAATACCTGCAAGCAGGATAGGCTCAGAAGAAGCCCAGCAAAGATTTAATGGAAAACAATTCTTGTAAAGTTCCTAGTGGGCCAGGAGTGGCAGTATTGCCACCAATATCGCACTTCCCGCCTCACCTAGTGGTCATTTTTGAACCTGATCCCTCCTTCCTGACTCTCTTTGCTGGGAATGTTTCCCCATAGGTCCCCAGTGACACTCTGCAGCTGCCTGACTGCCTGCTCCCGTCAGCCGGCCTCCACGTCATTCCCATCCGCTTCAGTCACGAGTCAGTGAGGGGAGTTTAAAATGCAAAATCTGGTTCTTTCTGCCACAGCAGTCTGCTTTTGCAGTTATGCAAAGCCCACTCCTCTTTGATATAACTTTCAATACCAACTTGGAAGAAATTCAAGAAAAGCAATATTTAATTACTAAATCAATAAAGTAAATATCACATACCTCTTGACAGTGTTTGAGGTGGTCTTTTTTTGATTGTCGTCGCTTGGCTGGATGTGGCAGCAACCAGGAGCAAAAATACAGGAACAAATAACCGCAGCATAATAGCTGTAATTATACCTTTGAATAAAATTCAAACTGGAAGAACTGGTCAAACAGAGTTAATAACTCTTTCTGCTTCAGTTCAGTACGAGAAATGCCTGTCTTACTCACTGTTGAGGCAGGTCCCTGGTAGGAAAAGGTTTTTGAAATGCATGATTTATTTAAGTAAGGTGGCTATGCAATCACCTCATCAAATAGCAGTTCCCATGGCAACTGTGTGACGTTCAGCTGAAACAGCGCTGATCAAAACTTCATTCAATCCAATAAGTTCACAAAGCTCTGACCATTCTTGGTTCTTTTAATACCTTTTGCAAGGATATAAAATGAAATGTTATTGTTATGTGCATGCCAAGATGAAGTAGAAAGAGGGAAGGGAAGTACATATTCATTAAATAGCTTTGCTATTTGTGCTAGTTTTAATTCTAGATCAGTACAAATTAGAACTGGGTGTAATTCATAGAAAGAGAATCGACCAATTAAAAACTGTACAGTCATTCTAAACTTTATAATGATGACTGGTCTCAATCCTATTCGTACTGGATGAAAGCCAATTATTGTTTTTCATTCATTCTGTGGGGAGCACTTTATCTTTCACAATACTAATGTTGGCTCTAAATTGAAAATTATCTATGTCTTTCCACGTGGTTCTTTTTATTTTCACTTTATTAAAATCTTCAAGATAAATCTTATTGGATGTGCAACATTTTCTTATTTTACTGTAAGACTGATGATTGATGGTTATAAAAAAGCCAAATGCTTAGAAACTAAGAGTGCTGGATTTTATGTCACCGAATATTAGAAGATTCAAGCCAGGTAGATGTTTTTCAGGGCCACATACAGTCGAAAATGAGGCTAACAGTACATTGTATTGAAGTGGGAAATGGTTCAGAAGGGCACTTGGCACAGAAGATGGCTGTCTGACACACAAGATGGAGACACAAAGAATGAAGCCGACATAACTGATGCCTGGAGCCCAGCGGGGTGCCAGTGGGACAGATAGGAACAGATCCAGGACAAAGGGAGCCAGACAGGAAGATTAAGAAATACATAAATGCGGGACACCACTTGAATAAAGCTGACTTCAGCCAAGGTGTACACAATGATATGCTAATACGAATGTCTTGGGCCATTTCCTAAAACAAAGGGACAATCGATACTGCTTTCCTGCTGCTACCTGTAACCTGTAAAATCTCTTTAACTATAACCATGTGTAAATGGCAAAATGCTTACAAATAGCGATGTACAATCTATAAAATGTTTAAAGATAACAAGGTGATAATTGTTTTGTATCTGGGCCCATTGTGAACCCAAAGTATAAAATGAATGGCTGCCATTCAAACCACGAGAAAGGCTGGCTACCATACCGCGGGGTACGTATGCTTTCTCCCAAAGCTTCGTGTAACAATAAACTGCACTAATTGGACACAGCAAGTATGACTCCTGAAGTGATTGATTTTCCCACAACATATTGGCGTAGTCCGGCAGGATCTTACTTCTGGTGAGTTCCGATCGAAGGCCTCTATCGGAAATCCGGGGTTAAGATCGTTTCGAATCTGCAGGAGTCAGACAGGTCAAAAGGTGCAGTTTAAAATAAGGTACCTACAGTGATAAGCATAGTGATATAAGTCTTGACTGTATAGAACATAGAACATAGAACGATACAGCGCAGTTCAGGCCCTTCGGCCCACGATGTTGCACCGAAACAAAAGCCATCTAACCTACACTATGCCATTATCATCCATATGCTTATCCAATAAACTTTTAAATGCTCTCAATGTTGGCGAGTTCACTACTGTTGCAGGTAGGGCATTCCACGGCCTCACCACTCTTTGCGTAAAGAACCTACCTCTGACCTCTGTCCTATATCTATTACCCCTCAGTTTAAAGCTATGTCCCCTCGTGCTAGCCATTTCCATCCGCGGGAGAAGGCTCTCACTGTCCACCCTATCTTGTCCACCCTATCTAACCCCCTGATTATTTTGTATGCCTCTATTAAGTCTCCTCTTAACCTTCTTCTCTCTAATGAAAACAACCTCAAGTCCATCAGCCTTTCCTCATAAGATTTTCCCTCCATACCCGGCAACATCTTGGTAAATCTCCTCTGCACCCGCTCCAAAGCTTCCACATCCTTCCTATAATACGGTGACCAGAACTGTACGCAATACTCCAAATGCGGCCGTACCAGAGTTTTGTACAGCTGCAACATGACCTCATGACTCCGGAACTCAATCCCTCTACCAATAAAGGCCAACACTCCATAGGCCTTCTTCACAACCCTATCAACCTGGGTGGCAACTTTCAGGGATCTATGTACATGGACACCTAGATCCCTCTGCTCATCCACACTTCTAAGAACTTTACCATTAGCCAAATATTCCACATTCCTGTTATTCCTTCCAAAGTGAATCACCATGTATAGTGACATGATAATAGATCAGTTTTGGTACTAACTGCTGATAGTATTAAGGATTTGTGGCTTGTGCTGATCAACAAATGGAGAAGGTAGTGCTGCCCCAAACGCCCAGCCTTAGACTGGCTGTCAGGAGGAGGAATCTCCCACGCGAAGGTCAGGATTTGAAGTGGGTATTTAGGCACCAAAGGCACTAAGGATTGTGAAGCACAAGTGGCAGAAATCGGCTAACCCCGAACTCTGTAGTGGCGAACAAACGCAGAGTTCTTGTATGAAAGTAGAGCATGAGTTGAGTACTGGGCTGTCAAATGTCTTATTAGCGGTGCGGAAAAGGAGCTGATCAACTCTGGCCTAGAGCTGAACTCCGGTGCAGAAGCACGTTGCCGAGGCGGTAATAGTGGACACCGTGAGTATAAGTCAAACCCTGAGAGACGGTAGCGATAGCGCGGCGCTGGAAAAGTAATAGTGGCTGGGGGGTAGTGAAATCCCTTCAGTAGAGAGCACACTTTGCTAGGTGGCAGCTGCGGCCGTACAGAAGGTGCTAGGGTAGTAATAGTGGCTGGGGGGGGGGGGGTAGTGAAGTCCCTCCAGTAGAGAGCACAGTTTACTCATAGTAACCGGGGGGTATTGAAGACTGCGAAATGGCAGGCAATGATATAAAAAGGGGATCTGCAGGTTCTCTTATCGAGACATATATGACCGACAGACAAGTGTTGATAAAAAAGATGAAGAAGGACGGCTGGGACACTTCCCAGACCTTAGAACAACAGAGGGGTCATCTCCCTCTGGGACTGGGTCACCTCTCTCTGTGCCTGTGCCACGCCAGCCAGTGCCTGGGCAATGCGGCCAACACTCTCAGCCATGGCCCGCTGTGACTGCGCCACAGGCAGGAGCACTGCTGCAATGCCCAGGTGGCTCTGGCACACGGCCGCCTGTGAGAGGGCAGCCCTGTCCTGGGCCTCAACGACCACCTGCACAAATTGCCCCAGGCCTTGGACATGCTGATCCATAGCCAAAACCCTCGCCCCCAGTGCCTCTACCACAGACGACCACTTTATTTTTCTCAAACAGCTGAGAAATGTAAGAGTAGAAATGAACTCTGTATGCACTTTACGGTATAAAATTGGCAACAAAAAAATGGATTAATTTCAAGCAAAACATCCAGGTTGAAAATATCTGATCAAAAATTGGGTTTGGCCATTTTTCAGGCATTCAAGGTAGCTGCCTTAAAGGCCACTTGCACATGCTCATAAGGTGCCAATCACCTCTTTAAGGTATTTACTAGCCAACGGCCACCATCAATAAAGTTAATAGCATTGTTATCTTAGGCAACGGTATTAAGAGTATGGAAACACGTCAAGTAGATTGAGTGAAGACAATGATCAACCTGATTTGACTGAATGGTGAAACAAGCGCAAGGAGCTGAATGACCTACATATATTCCCATGATGCTGTGGTTCTGACATCAGTTTTATCCAAACCATGTGCATACGAAAATGTGGGGCATGTCAAATTGGAGCCCAGTATAGGTTCTCTAAGTGTTACTGTACTCTTAACCACCATAATAGTCAATGTATAAGACAATGATAAGGATTTCCAGCTATATTTTCAGTATTGCTGAAAGAAGAAACATGCTGTCGAAGCTTTTCATTTTGCACTCATCAGGACAGCTGTAAGAATGCCAAGTTTCATAAGGGAACAACAATTTACAGTGCAGGAGAAAAGGATGCTGATTGGTTGGCAAGTCACCCTGACAACATGTCTGTTTTTTTCAATAAAACTCTAAAATTATTTATTGAAATAATTAGACGGATATGAGATTACAACTTGAAGGCAGTATGATTGGTGCTTGAAATTGTTGTATCTCAACAATTACAACTTTGCAGTGAAACTCCATACCAGGGGTTAAGTTTGTGTCTAAAAATTGGAGAAGAGTGCCCTCTGCTGTGCACAGACAGCAAACATTTTTCATATATCTATTTGGAAACATTTAAAGTACTTGAACAACTTTGCATTCCTGTCCTTGAATGGGTGGAAATGCGAAGAAGGAGGGGCAGGGTGTTGGTGAGGAAGTATATATTCATCACAAAAAGTTAGATCAAAAAGATGAATGTAATCTTCAGTTATTTGGTATGTGAATACTAGTAATTAATTTTTGAGACATGATATGAAATGAAAGTGAAATGAAAATTGCTTATTGTCACAAGTAGGCTTCAAATGAAGTTACTGTGAAAAACCCCTAGTCACCACATTCCGGCACCTATTCAGGGAGGCTGGCATGGGAATTGAACCGTGCTGCTGGCCTGGCTTGGCCTGCATTAAAAGCCGGCTTTTTAGCCCTGTGCTAAACCAGCCCCGTGTTCACTTATGGGAGAGATGATGGTATGGTGGTAATGTCACAGAGCTAGTTATCCAGAGGCTTGTGCTAATGCTCTGGAGTCATGGGTTCAAGTCCCACCATAGCAGCTGGTGGAATTTAAATTCAAAAAATTAAGTCTGGAACTGAAAAAGCTAGTCTCAGTAATGATCAAACTATCATTGATTTTTGTAAAAACCCAGGGATTGCTATTGCCCATTGGGGAAGGTAATCTGCCAACCTTAAATGTTTGGCTAACATATTACTCCAGATTGGTTGACTCTTAAGTTATGGATGAGCAACAAATGCAGGCCTTGCCAGCAATGCCCACATCCCATGAAAGAATAAAGAAAAATAACTTTGATGCCAAGTGCACGCACATCATAAAGCATTGGACTCTACACTTACTTGATTATATAATTCAAAAAATAGAAAATTGAACAACAAATCAAAAATAATATGTATCGCCCATGTATATCTATGGAGACTGATAACTTGAAAAGAATGTCTAGCAATGACAGAAATAAACAAAAGGTCAAGATTTCACATTTTAAGACTTCTACTGTAACAAACAAACTAAAATCAACAGAAATCAAACTCAGGCAACTACCACATTGAACTGAACAAAATGCACTTTTGAATTGTTATGGGCGAGGCATTTTCAAAACCCCAAAATGTATCATGGAGTTCAACCAACCTCCCCCTTTAATGTATTTGTTTCTTTTCCTAGCACATGGCTTGTTCCCTGGGTGTGGGATTACAATTATGGACACGTGGGTTTTTAAACACAAAACAATGTTTATTCCATGAACTCAACTTAACATCTTAAATAAACATTGGATCTCTTAACACCCCTTACTTCAAAGATAACTCAGAAAATATTGCAACAGTAAATAATTCCTTAAAATGTTCCTTCAAACTTCCAAGAGACACCTTTAAACACAATCACATCAGGTTAAAGGCTTTACTATTATGAGTTTAAATCATCCAAATGATCCAGAGATAGTCTTTCATGGCAGAGATCCAGCTCACTGCAAACACAGACACTCCCAAGCTCTTTTCAAACTGCAAAACTAAACTGCAAAATGGCTGACCTGACCTCAGCTCCACCCACTCGCTGACATCACTGTTTTCTTAAAGGTACATTGCTTAAACATCCATGTCTTAAAGGTACTCTCACATGACACCTCCCACAAAGAAAAAAACAAAAACCATCAACTTCAAGATGATTTCATTTGTCACTTTTGCACCATCCACTAAGAAATGTACACAGTAAATATACCTTTTCTTTCTTTAAAAAAAAACCACACGAAAACAGGTATAATAATATAGTCCATTTTTCTTTGTTCTTCTTCCTCCAACCGGAATCCTTCTCAATTAACAGTGTCTTTGAACAAAGTCTCTGCACGATCCATCCATTCCTCTACTCCTCGGCATTTCTCTTCAGAATCAGATAATTTAGTTCAATCTGACCACAGAGCCCCTTGCAATTATCCAATACAGGAGCATTGGTGATCACAGCTTTCAGGCAGTCAAATGCCTGTTGAACGTCCGCTGTCCATTGACATTTTTTAGGTTTCTTTAGCAAGTCCATCAGTGGAGTAATCACGTCACAAAACTTTTGCCCAAATGTTCGATCAAATCCACTCATAGAATTTACAGTGCAGAAGGAGGCCCATCGAGTCTGCAGAGGCTCTTGGAAAGAGCACCCTAACCAAGGTCCACACCTCCACCCTATCCCCATAATCCAGTAACCCCACCCAACACTAAGGCAATTTTGGACACTAAGGGCAATTTAGCATGGACAATCCACCTAACCTGCACATCTTTGGACTGTGTGAGGAAACCGGAGCACCCGGAGGAAACCCACGCACACAAGGGGAGAACATGCAGACTCCGCACAGTCAGTGACCCAAGCCGGGAATCGAACCTGGGACCCTGGAGCTGTGCTACCATGCTACCATGCTGCCACTCATGCTAAGAAATCACATTATTTCCCTTCATCTTGAGGGTATCGGAAATTCCTCAAGGAAAATGATTTGGGCTTCTCCAAATTCATTTTCGGCGAGGTTCATCACCAAACCGGCCACCTGAAGTTGATCGAAGAACTCCATACGATGTTTTAAATGTTCTTTCCAAGTCTGGAAGTTGGAAATAAAAGCAGATTGTCCCAATTTCTCAATGCAATCCCTCAACCGTGGGATAGGATAAGAGTCCATTCTTGTAACTGCATTCACCTTTCTATAGTCCACACACAACCGTTGGGTATCGTCTGGTTTAGGTACCATCACTATGGGTGAGCCCCATTGCCTGCAACCCACTTCAATTATGCCATTCTTCAGCATACTCTCAATCTCTCTGTTAACTTGTGCCAATTTTAAAGGATTAAGTCTATATGGATGTGTTTGGTAGGAACAGCATTTCCCACATCAACATCATGTATAGCCATTTTAGTACTTCCCAATTTATCTCTAAAAACTTGCCCATGTGATATCAATAACTCTTTCAGGTCAGTTCGTTTTTCCTCTGGAAGGTAACTTAATTCATCCCAATTTTTAAGAACATCCTCATTTTCCAATTTAATTTGAGGTATGTCAAATTCACAGTCATCTGGATTTGGTTTGTCACTTTGAGTTAGAATCATTAAAACCTCCTTTTTCTCTCCTTCACTTTCAAAGTACCTTTTAAGCATAGTCACATGACACACTCGGTGAGTCTTCCTTCTATCTGGTGTTTTTACCACATAATTCACCTCACTTAATTTCCTTTCAATCTGATACGGTCCACAAAACCTAGCTTTTAAAGGCTCCCCTACCACTGGTAACAATACTAAAACTTTATCCCCACTGGCAAAACTACGAACTTTGGATTTCTTGTCCGCGACCCGTTTCATCACATTTTGTACAACTTTCAAATGTTGTCTAGCCAATTCACCTGCTCTATTTAATCATTCCCTAAAATTTGACACGTAATCCAATAGTGTAATTTCCGATTTCTCACCCACCTTAATCAATTTAAGTGGTCCTCTTACCTCATGACCAAAAATTAGTTCAAAAGGACTAAATTTGGTAGACTCATTCGGTGTATCCCGAATTTCAAACAATACGAATGGGATTCCTTTATCCCAATCCTATGGATAATCTTGATAATATGCCATCAACATTGTCTTTAATGTCTGATGCCACCTTTCTAACGCTCCATGCGATTCTGGATGGTACGCAGTTGATTTAAATTTATTTATTCCTAAGTTATCCATAACTTCTTTGAATAACTTTGAGGTAAAATTTGTTCCTTGATCCGATTGAATTTCTGTGGGTAGTCCATATCTAGCAAAGAATTTAAGTCACTCCTCCACAATCCTTTTAGCTGTAATATTATGAACTGGAATGGCCTCTGGAAACGTAGTAGATACATCCATTACAGTCAAAAGATATTGATTCCCACTTTTTGTTTTAGGAAGCGGTCCTACACCATCGATTAGGACCCTTGTCAAAGCTTCCTCAAATGCTGGAATGAGTATTAAGGGCGCTGGATTTTTCACTGCTTGAGGTCTCCCTATCACTTGACATGTGTGACATGATTGACAAAATGTTACTACACGGGCTTGGAGAGCCGAACGGCCCGTTCCTGTGCTGTACATTTCTTTGTTCTTTGTTCTTGTTTGTACATCTTTATATAGTCCAGGCCAATAAAAATGTTTCTGGATTTTAGCTTGAATGTTCCTTATTCCCAAATGACCTCACACTGATACCTCATGTGCAACTCGCAACACCTCCTTTCTATACCCTACCGGCAATACTACTTGATGAACCTCTGCGCACTTTTCATCCGCCTGCATATGTACAGGTCTCCATTTTCTCATCAAGACATCATTTTTACGGTAATAATACTCTGGTATACTCTCAGATTCCTCTTCTGTATATGCTTTCTGATATATCCATTTTATTTCTACATCTTTCTGTTGTAACTCCGCCAATTTTCCTGAACTAAAAATATCTGCCTCATCCTCCACCTGTTCTTGTTCTTTTTCAACCATCTGATCAAAAATCGTTTCTGATAATTGCACTTCAACTTCATCTTCACTCTTTGATTTCTCTTCTTGTCTTAACCTGTGACTTTTCGACCTTGTTACTACACAATCCAGAGAAATCCCAGGATATTTGTCCTTCAACACTTCAGTTGACTGATTTTCCAATGGCTTATCAACCACAGTAGGCATCACTCCCACCTGCGATCCAGCTATATCATTACCCAAGATAAACTGGGCAAGATAGTTTATCTATTACTCTTACTACCACTTCACCACTCTTCACTGGATTTTCCAACCTTACCTTATATAATGGAACGCTGCTCCTCTCACCCTGAATTCCACATATCACCACCTTTTCTGGCAACATTCTTCCCAAACTACATAATTCCTCATCTCTTACCATTTAAGATTGACTAGCCCCTGTATCTCTTAAATTTGGGACTTCTTTACCTGCTCCTCCTGATACACATGAGTAAACTTTACCCACACAAGTAAATTCTTTAAATACATCTGGCACCTTCTTAACAATTACTTCTTGAACAGGCTGTACAATCGTTTGCACCTCCTTCACTTGCCTTGGGCTTTCCTTTACCACTCTAACAAACCCCGCTGTCTTATCCTGTTTTACCACATCAGCCTTCCCAGTGCTTTTATTCAACCACCAACATTGTGACTTTACATGGCCTAGTTTATTACAGTGAAAACATCTGAAACATTTCATTTCTTTTCTGAGTTTCTAAATCTGAGTTACACTCTCTTTATTGTCTCCCATCAGATCACCTTTACCTTTGCCACTTGAGTATTTCTCATGTCCCCAGTTTCTATCCCTCACCGGCTGAAACTGATGTCGGAAACCAATCTTTGATTTATGAAATAATTCATAATCATCTGCCATTTCCACTGTTAATCTCGCAGTTTTAACCCTCTGTTCTTCCACATGAGTTCTCACTACATCAGGAATTGAATTTTTAAACTCTTCCAAAAGTATAATTTCTCTGAGAGTTTCATACGTTTGATCTATTTTCAAAGCCCTTATCCACCTATCAAAATTACTCTGTTTGAGCCTTTCAAACTCCATGTATGTTTGACCAAATTCTTTCCTTATATTTCTAAACCTTTGTCTGTAAGCTTCAGGCACTAGCTCATATGCACTTAAGATGGATTTCTTCACCTCCTCATACATTCTAGATACCTCCTCCAGTAGTGATGCAAACACTTCACTAGCTCTACCTACCAGTTTTGTTTGAATCAGTAACACCCACATGTCCTGTGGCCATTTCATTTGTTTCGCTACCTTCTCAAATGAAATGAAAAAGGCTTCCACTTCCTTCTCGTCAAACCTTGGCAATGCTTGGACATATTTAAATAGATTCCCACCAATCCTTTGACTATGACGCTCTTTTTCCACTATCCTCATCACTATCATCCAACTCTACGTTTCCCTTCACGTCTGCCAATTTTAACTGATTGTCATGTTTCATGGCCATTTTCTGAAGTTCAAACTCCCTCTCTTTATCTTTTTCTCTGATCTGTATCTCCCTTCCTTTTTCTTTTTGTTCTGCTAGGGCTATTCTTTCTTTTCTCCTTTCTTCTCTCTCCTTTTCTTATTCCCCTCTCTCTCTTTCTCTTTCTTTTTCCTCTCTCTCTTTTTCTCTTTCTTTTTCCTCTCTCTCACACTCACATTCCAGCCGCTTTAATTCTTTCTCATGTTCTATTTGTTTCATTTGCAACTGAATTTTTGCCATTTCCAATGAGTCAAACTCTATCTCAGGCAACTTTAAATGCTTAACCACCACCATAATTACTTCATCTTTTTGCATTTTGTCAGGTAATGTTAACTGCAATGTTCTTGCCAAATCTAACAGTCTGCTTTTCGTTTCTGTCCGTAAAGTACTACGTGTGAATTTCTCCACCCCCAAAAACTTCTGAGCCTCTGAAAGAGCCATTGTTCACAACACTCTCCCCACTTAAACTAAAATACCACACCGGAAAAGCAACAATCCTTCACTGTCTTTAAGTTCACAAAAGCCAATCCAATAGATAGACTTTCATCCCGGACGAGCCACCAATAGTTATGGGCGAGGCATTTTCAGAACCCCAAAATGTACCATGGAGTTCAACCAACCTCCCCCTTTAATGTATTTGTTGCTTTTCCGAGCACACAGCTTATTCCCTAGGTATGGGATTACAATTATGGACACGTGGGTTTTAAAACACAAAACAATGTTTATTCCATGAACTCAACTTAACATCTTAAATAAACATTGGATCTCTTAACACCCCTTACTTCAAAGATAACTCAGAAAATATTGCAACAGTAAATAATTCCTTAAAATGTTGCTTCAAGCTTCCAAGAGACTTAACACCTTTAAACAAAATCACATCAGGTTAAAGGTTTTACTATTATGAGTTTAAATCACCCAAATGATCCAGAGATAGTCTTTCATGACAGAGATCCAGCTCACTGCAAACACAGACACCCCCAAGCTCTTTTCAAACTGCAAAACTAAACTGCAAAATGGCTGACCTGACTTCAGCTCCACCCACTCCCTGACATCACTGTTTTCTTAAAGGTACATTGCTCAAACATCCATGTCTTAAATGTATTCTCACATGATAGCATTAACTAACTTACCCAATAAGTCTAACAACTCCTTTCACTGTGCACTGGACTTCTGGTAGAATAAGTCTTGAGTTAATTCCAGCATTCCAATATGCTCACTTCTCCCTGCCAAGTCAGATTGTAATTTTCAGTGCCCTTCAAAAGTCGGTTCACTCAGTCTGGGTCTCCCAGATCCAACTTCCATCAGCAAGCCCTCCTTGATGAATCATCATTCCTTAAATCTCCAAAAGGACAATCCATTTTGTTCCCTTCCTTTGGACGGAAAATAGGTTCTTCTCAACTTCCTGCTTTCACCACAGCAGTATGTTCCTTGTCACTCTCTGTCTGTGTCTCACAGCAGAAAGTGCCATTATATTTGTGTCAAGTCATGAACATGTTACCTGATGTTCAGTAGGTTGCAGTTTGGGTTTACTTCTCCATGGCCGCAGGCTTCCTGGGCCTGTCTCCAGGCAGAGATTTAATATGACCACCACACCCCAATTCAGAACATTCTGTTTCACCTTAAATTATAGGAGACATTTTAAAACGTAAATGTCTTGTACAGTCCCATATACTTACTTAAGCACAGAAATAATAGTTGACACCCTGGCAGAGTGGCCAAACCGCTTTGCTAGTTAAACTATTTTGTAGTGCCATGGATGGGACATGATGCCACCAAAATGTAATTGATCAGCGAGTATACAAGTTTGGCAAAAGGGATAGAAAAAAGCATGAGTGAGGCCTATACATTGGGCTAAAAGATTGACAAAATTATGGTTTTATTTTAGCTATTTTTTACTTTTTCCCTCTACCAAATACTCACACTGAAATATGGGGTGGGATTCTCCGCCGGCGGGATGCTTCGTTTTACCGGCGTCCGGGGGTTTCCCGACGGCATGGAGCTGCCCCACAATGGGAAACCCCATTGACCGGCCGGCATAACAAAGCATCCTGCTGGTGTGGTGAGGAAGAAATGTGGCGCGGCAGGGCGGAGCACCCCGCCCATGGTTCCATAATTGACAGATATCCTCCAGTTACTCACTGGATGATTAACCTGCTCTCGAGAGATGGGTCAGCAATTCAATATGTCAATGAAACAGTGTGCCTCACATTTTTGCAGCCTTTTAGTTTTATCATCTTCAAGGTATACGACCCAGGGCTTGGGAAACCCGGCAGCTGAAGGGAGGTGAGAGTGACCAGATCCATCAAATAAATGCTTTTTATACCACTGCATGTAGATTAGGTGGAGTAGGGGTACTACCCCTTCTCCAAACCAATGTTATGTCCCACTCTGCAATCTACCAGTATCCCCAGAATCTCCATTCCTGGAAATGGAGAAAAAAATATTAAAATGAGTTAGATCTTCTGTGTCTCCACCCCCCCCCCCCCCCCCCCCCCCCACCGCCCCTCCCCATAAATATAGGGGCTTTTATCACCAAGCCTTAACCGTGACGTTTTAATAAATACTTTTGCAATCGTGATGTCAGATTAAGGTTCATTCTCTCCTCATCCACATTAAAAGGAGTGAAACTTGTAAATGTTGACTTAGGTGTGCTTGTTCAAGGAATACAAAAAGTTAGCATTTAGATACAGCAAGCGATTCGAAAGGAAGATAGCATGATGGCTTTTATTACAAGAGGATTGGAGCTTAGGAATAAAGAAGTCTTGCTGCAATTGTACAGAGCCTTGGCGAGACCATACCTGGAATACTGTGTGCAGTCTTAGTGTCCATATTTAAGGAAGGATATTGAAGGTGATAAAGCAAACGTTCACCAAATTGGTCCCAGGAATGAGAGGGTTGTCCTATAATGTGAAGCTGAGTAAATTGGTTCTAAATTCTCTGGAGAATGAGAGATGATCTCTTTGAAACATGTAAGATTTGGAAGGGGCTTGATAGAGTAGGTAATGAGAGGTTGTTTCAGTTGTTTGGGGAAACTAGAACAAGGGGACAGTCTCAGGATAAGGATTGGCCATTTAGGACTGAGATATGGAGAAATTGCTTCACTTTAAGTGTTGTAAGTCTTTGGAATTCTCTACCCCAGAGGGTTACGGATGTTCCCTTGTTGAGAATATTTAAGCCTGGGATAGACAGATTTGTAGTCTCTCAGGGAATCAAGGGATAGGGGGGAATGGATGGGAAAGTGGAGTTGAGACAACGCTTACCTCAGTTCCTGCACTGATGAACTCAGCTCGTCAGTGCGGGAAGATATCAGGACGCTATTTTTAAATACCCCCTTGGACACCCCACTGTGGCCTCCAGATCCCCCCACCCCACCACCCTCTGCCGCAACCTACCTCTTAAGTATTCCTTAAGCCACCCTCTCATCACACCACTTAAGGGCAGGGCATCCCTCAGGCCGATCCCTGGCACGAGCAGCCTGGCACATGGGTATCTTGGCATGTCAGTCTCGCACCCTGGCAGTGCCACCATGTTAGTGCCACTTGGGCACCCTGACAGTGCCTAAGTGGCAGTGCCAAAGTACAAGCCTGGCAGCACCAAGGTGCCCAGGTGTCAGTGGGAGTGCCAGGGTAGCACCCTGTCAAGAGCCCGACCACCTGGGGGCCTCCGATGGCTTGGGAGACGCCCCAAAGATGCTGTTACGCCTGGTCCATGTTTGGCTGGGCCAGTGCTAAACGGCGCCATGGTGAGGTATCCCATTCGTTCCCAGGTCTCAGGAGAATTGGGCGCCGACATATTTCAATGAGCCTAATGACCCACTTAAATATGTTCATCAGGATCTCGCCGACCGTGAGCACGAGCGCGATCCAGGTCGTGATGTCTCGCGAGATTTAATGGGCTCACCCCGTCACTGAATCGGGCTCGAAGAGGCCGTTTGATTGGGCACCATGTCTTCTCAGGGTCGCGTCTTTCTAACACAGGTGTTCATGTGACTGGGAACTCCAGATACATGTCGTTGAGGAACTTGCACCCTGTGGAATCAGGATAGTCCTGGCTCTGTGTATATCTGCAATGAGACCTTCACAAACTATACACAGTACTGCTGCTTGCTTTATATTGCTCTCCATTCTCCCCTAGAGCATATTAGCCCTGGACCAGTTTAAGGGGGGCTACTGTCTTTCTAATATTCACTCTGATTGGGTGTCAGCTGGATATCTGCTACTGCTGGAGTTCTGCCCCTGATCCAATGGAAACTGCTTCCGAGGAGTTGCTGCTTCAATTCATTTGCAACTAACAATTGGTTTTCATTTGCAACCACCACTTTCACATTTTACAGCATCTTGCTGCAGCTGAAGTGAGAGACTCCTTGGCCGGGATTCTCCAATCCTGTGGCCAAGTTCTGACGCCGGCGTGAAAAGCGGCGCGAGCCTCTCCAGCGTCAACGGGCCTCAAGTGGCAGCTATCCACCCATTCCTAGGGGGCTAGTACAGCGCCGGAGTGGTGTCCACAGCTCTGGTGCCCGAAAGCCAGCGTGCCACGGCTGGCGTGAGTTTGCGCATGCACATGGGTTCCCATCTCCGCGCAGGCCCCCCAGCAATATAGCAGAGCCCTACAGGGGCCCAGCATGGAGGAACATAGGCCCCCACGGAACTAGCCCGTCCGCCGATCGGTAGGCCCCGATCGCGGGCCAGGCCACCGTGGAGGCACCCACCCGGGGTTGGATCCCCCTGCCCCCCCACCAGGACAGCCCCGCAGGCAGAACTCCGAGGTCCCGCCGGGTGGAACCATACGTAATACATGCCGGAGGCCCGGAGAATCGCTGGGGGGGGGGAGGCGCTTTCAGCTGCCCCTGACCGACGCAGCGACAATCCCGTGGGCGCCCGAGAATCGGCGCCGGAGAATCGGCGAGCCGGCATCAGGGCGGCGTGGCGCTTTTATCGGGCCCCCCCCCTCCCCCGGCGATGGGTGAGTTATCCTCATTGAGGGGAGGAAGAGATAGCTGAACATGTGCAACCTTGTATTGATCAGCTCGTTACTTATGCATCAGAGTGAATTTCGTCATGGAGATGGGCAGCAGGTCATCCTCCCCACTATTACCTCATGGGCTCAAAGATCTGGGTGCCATATTTAAAGGAGGCTCTGGACAGCTTTGCTCCTTTTCCCGCTTATCTTGCCTGCTTGGTCCAGCTTTCCACCCCACCCCTCTCCAACCGTTCCGCCTTTACACAGCTTGTGCTACTGCCACATGATATGAATGAGGCTCTGAGGGGTTCCCCAAGAAGGTGAAAGCAAGAGGTCATAAAAGAAGTGAAGCTCGCCAGGTGCTCACCACTTGTATAAAGTTGTAAAAGTGAGTTTTCTATTTTCCTGCTGGTGGGGAACCTAATTTGATGGCGGGGATGTTAACTCTGGTGAGGTGGTCTTTTATTGAGCATGTATGACATGTGCCTGCATGCAAAAGGACTTTTGACATTGCTCATCGGGAAGCCCCACCTGCCTTAATCCACCTTTAAAGACCAAAAACAACATTCCAATAGTTCTTCCTGATGTCGGGAAACTGATTTTTGGCCTCATGCTAATTAAGTTCCCCTGCCAACTATGCTTCCCGCTGTTGGCAGGACTTGAAGATTCCGCCCAATGAGGCTAATGGTTTGCCAGCACAGTGTGCGCTCTATCACTTTTCACAGTGCTCAATGTTTTCCTTTTACACGTTCTTCTTTTCTAGACTGATGCCATGTTGCGACTTTGCCAGCAGACCCCATTTTAAATTGGATCGCTTAAAATTCCCTCGCAGGAATGTGAGAGCCGAGGAAATTTAATCTAAATCCCAGCATGAGGATCCGTAAGGTATGCAAACACAGATAAAACGGGAACACTGGCTCATCTCAACATTCAGAAGACAGGCTGAGAATGAGCATTCGATCTTCTATAAAGATCTTATTAATGCAATTCGATCCACCCAGGACAAAAAGTTCCCTTCATCCAGTGCTTAATTCTAAGAAAGCAAATAAAATAGATTCCTGCATGTGTTTTTATTTTAATAAGGCTTTTCATTTCAAGAAATTAATCTCTCCTCTACAATTTCTGTAACTCAGTCCAGTCTCTTGCTTTATTGCTCGGTTGACCACAGAACTATTTCAGTGCAAAATTCTTGAATCAAGTCCAGGTTTTTACATACATAGAATGGGTAGAATCAACAGCAACTCATCACTTGTTTATCATGTAAATTTCAACACTGAGGTTGCTCGATAGTTGTTAGGTGAGTGTATTAAGAAAGAAAACAAAGGGATTGGTGGGATGGGGCGGGGATGGTGCCAGGGGCACAGTGCTGCCTACTCATCCTGACCGCAAAGGTAACGGATGTGTGGAGGGGGCGGGGTTGGTGCCAGGGGCACAGTGCTGCCTACTCATCCTGACCGCAAAGGTAACGGATGTGTGGAGGGGGCGGGGTTGGTGCCAGGGGCACAGTGCTGCCTACTCATCCTGGCCGCACTGAGGAGGTCGTGCAGTTTCTTCCTGTACTGGATGCCAGTCTGGACGACGTTGCCCACAGCACTGACTGCGTCTGCCACCTGCGCCCAAGCACGGCGAATGGCGGCACCTAGTGGCCTTCCTCCCGGGCCGGTGTATAGGGTCATCGTTCTCTCCTCCACGGTGTCCAGGAGTGTGTCCAGCTCAGCTTCCCTGAATCGTGGCCATCTTGTTGACTGGGACGGTTTGTGTGGGGGGATGGATCGTTTAAATGTGGCTGCGGCGTGTGAGCCTCATGTGCGCCAATCATGGACCCGGCGAATCCGGCACCATTTTGTTTGGAACCGGTTGTATTCCAAGTGGCGATGGTGCCAGCCCATTTAGAGTTGCTGAATCGGTGCAGCTGTTTTTGCTGTCGTAAAACACCACTGTTTCCATGCCGGCGTCAGCACTTAGTCTCAGAAACAGAACTGCTACTTTTTTGGGCTGTTATGGAAGCTGCTGGAATTTTGTAATAAAAGAGTCAGGCTGCTGTGGAAGGCATGGGAGGTGATTGCATGGGCTCTGACGTTAATGTTCAAACCCTCACTGGACACAGGAGAGGCACCAGTGAACTAGAGCACAGCTAATGTGGTACCATTATTCAAGAAGAGAAGTAGGGTTAAACCAGGTAATTACAGGCCAGTGAGCCTGTAACATTTTGGCATGGATAAGATTTTTGTCATAACCCCAATGAGATTCGCGGGGATGATCCGATTGATCTCAACTCCCCCGCTGAGTGGCAGAAGCCCAACAGTGGGCTTGTTAATTCCCCAAGATAAAAGCCGGCTCAAGAGGGAGCCGGCATCTCAGGATGGTCCCGGCTGGGACATTTCCTAACTGTGTGTCGGAAATAAACCTTTTGGCTGACCTTTTCACGGCTCCTCATTGAATACAATATTGGTAACGAGGATAACATGGAACTACAGGCGACGCTGCTGTACACTCAGACCACGGCTGCATCTCAACACAGAGGAGCAAGGTTAGCACTGTCTCGAAAATGCCGCTCTTCATTGGACTCAACGCTTTTGGCATGTGTGTGAAAAACTGGGCTCAGTATGTTGAGTGTATGAACTATTTTTTCATGGTGAACACCATTACTTGGGAGGATGTGCGGGTTAGGTGGATTGGCCATGATAAATTGCCCTTAGTGTCCAAAATTGCCCTTAGTGTTGGGTGGGGTTACTGGGTTATGGGGATAGAATGGAGGTGTTGACCTTGGGTAGGGTGCTCTTTCGAAGAGCCGGTGCAGACACGATGGGCCGAATGGCCTCCTTCTGCACTGTAAATTCTATGATAATCTATAATGACTGCCAGAAGGTGATTCTTTTGACTGCCTGTGGGCTCACACGTTCAGCATTATAAAGAGCCTAACATGCCCTGCGGCCGCAGACTCCAATACGTTTGAGAAATTGGTTGGACTTGTGAAGAACCACTATGACCCCAAGCCGTCGGTCATTGTCCATAGATACCGATTCAATACAGACAAAAGAACTCCGGGGAAGCCTGTTACTGAGTTTCTGGCACGAATGCACAAACTGGCAGAGCATGGCAATTAAGGGCTATCCCGACCGGAGATGCTGCAAGACTGCCTTGTGTGCAGAGTTAGCAACATGGTGACCCAGCGGAAATTACTGGCCAAACCGTCTTTGGACCTAAAAAGAGCCATTGAGGTCGCCCTCTCATGGGAGAGTGTGGAGAAGGGAGTCCACAAGTTCCAAGGTACATCAGAGATGTAGGCGAATAGCGTAGGATGCCCCCCAATTATACGGCGGCAATCCCGAGGAACAAGTTTTCCAGGAGAACTTGGATAAGAACAAAGGTGCCTGCCCAAGGTTCATGTAGGCCCTAAGGCTCAACCAAAGTACTTTAGGGCTCAACCAGTTCCCTATGCATTGCTGACAAGCCATGATGTGGAGATGCCAGCGTTGGACTGGGGTGGACACAGTAAGAAGTCTTACACCAGGTTAAAGTCCAACAGGTTTATTTGAGTCTCACCGGATGAACGAGCTGCATTCCGAAAGCTAGTGATTGAAAACAAACCTGTTGGACTTTAAACTCAGTATGAAGTCTTACAACACCAGGTTAAAGTCCAACAGGTTTGTTTCGATGTCACTAGCTTTCGGAGCGCTGCTCCTTCCTCAGGTGAATGAAGAGGTCTGTTCCAGAAACACATATATAGACAAATTCAAAGATGCCAAACAATGCTAGGAATGCGAGCATTAGCAGGTGATTAAATCTTTACAGATCCAGAGATGGGGTAACCCCAGGTTAAAGAGGTGTGAATTGTACCAAGCCAGGACAGTTGGTAGGATTTTGCAGGCCAGATGGTGGGGGATGAATGTAATGTAACATGAATCCCAGGTCCCGGTTGAGGCCGCACTCATGTGTGCGGAACTTGGCTATAAGTTTCTGCTCGGCGATTCTGCGTTGTCGCGGGTCCTGAAGGCCGCCTTGGAGAACGCTTACCCGGAGATCAGAGGCTGAATGCCCTTGACTGCTGAAGTGTTCTCCGACTGGAAGGGAACATTCCTGCCTGGTGATTGTTGCGCGATGTCCGTTCATTCGTTGTCGCAGCGTCTGCATGGTCTCGCCAATGTACCACGCTTCGGGACATCCTTTCCTGCAGAGTATGAGGTAGACAACGTTGGCCGAGTCGCACGAGTATGTACCGCGTACCTGGTGGGTGGTGTTCTCACGTGTAATAGCGGTATCCATGTCGATGATCTGGCACGTCTTGCAGAGATTGCCATGACAGGGTTGTGTGGTGTCGTGGTCACTGTTCTGAAGACTGGGTAGTTTGCTGCACACAATGGTTCGTTTGAGGTTGCGCGGTTGTTTGAAGGCAAGTAGTGGGGGTGTGGGGATGATCTTGGCAAGATGTTCACCGTCATCAATGACGTGTTGAAGGCTGTGAAGAAGATGACGTAGTTTCTCCGCTCCGGGGGAGTACTGGACGACGAAGGGTATTCTGTCGGGTGTGTCGACAACAAGTTCTTCATCCAGACGCACGGAACAGCCATGGGGACCAAATTCGCACCCCAATACGCCAACATCTTCATGCACAAGTTTGAACAGGACCTACTCACCACACAGGACCTTCAACCGATGTTATACACCAGATACATCGATGACATTTTTTTCCTTTGGACCCACGGCGAAGAATCACTGAAACGACTACACGATGACATTAATAAGTTCCATCCAACCATCAGACTCACCATGGACTACTCTCCAAAATCAGTTGCATTCTTGGACACACTCGTCTCCATCAAGGACGGTCACCTCAGCACTTCGCTTTACCGCAAACCTACGGATAACCTCATGATGCTCCACTTCTCCAGTTCCCACCCTAAACACATTAAAGACGCCATCCCCTATGGACAAGCGCTCCGTATACACAGGATCTGCTCAGACGAGGAGGAGCGTAACAGACATCTACAGACGTTGAAAGATGCCCTCGTACGAACGGGATATGGCACTCGACTCATCGATCGACAGTTCCAACGCGCCACAGCGAAAAACCGGACCGACCTCCTCAGAAGACAAACATGGGACACAACCGACAGAATACCCTTCGTCGTTCAGTACTTGCCCGGAGCGGAGAAACTACGTCATCTTCTTCACAGCCTTCAACACGTCATTGATGACGATGAACATCTTGCCAAGGTCATCCCCACACCCCCACTACTTGCCTTCAAACAACCGCGCAACCTCAAACGAACCATTGTTTGCAGCAAACTACCCAGTCTTCAGAACAGTGACCACGACACCACACAACCCTGTCATGGCAATCTCTGCAAGACGTGCCAGATCATCGACACGGATACCACTATTACACGTGAGAACACCACCCACCAGGTACGCGGTACATACTCGTGCGACTCGGCCAACGTTGTCTACCTCATACGCTGCAGGAAAGGATGTCCCGAAGCGTGGTACATTGGCGAGACCATGCAGACGCTGCGACAACAAATGAACGGACATCGCGCAACAATCACCAGGCAGGAATGTTCCCTTCCAGTCGGGGAACACTTCAGCAGTCAAGGGCATTCAGCCTCTGATCTTCGGGTAAGCGTTCTCCAAGGCGGCCTTCAGGACCCGCGACAACGCAGAATTGCCGAGCAGAAACTTATAGCCAAGTTCCGCACACATGAGTGCGGCCTCAACCGGGACCTGGGATTCATGTCGCATTACATTCATCCCCCACCATCTGGCCTGCGAAATCCTACCAACTGTCCTGGCTTGGTACAATTCACACCTCTTTAACCTGGGGTTACCCCATCTCTGGATCTGTAAAGATTTAATCACCTGCTAATGCTCGCATTCCAAGCATTGTTTGGCATCTTTGAATTTGTCTATATATATGTTTCTGGAACAGACCTCTTCATTCACATGAGGAAGGAGCAGCGCTCCGAAAGCTAGTGACATCGAAACAAACCTGTTGGACTTTAACCTGGTGTTGTAAGACTTCTTACTGGACAAAGGTAGAGGATGAGCTCAACCGCTTGGAAAGACGAGGAATCATCTGGCCAGTAAAATTTGCAGGTTGGGCAGCATTCATGCCTCCCCACCAACATCTTAGGTCTGTCACCCACTCAAGATGGCTCCCGGCCTCACCCCCCTGGTGGGACATAGCTCTGTCCCCAGCCTCCATCAGTGATCCACCCCCACCAATCCCCCAAATCCCCAACCACTTCTTCTCGAAACGGCTCTCCTTCTCTTTCTCCCCCTCCCCCTACCATTCATACCTCCAAGGCAAGTTGAAACCTGTCCGCACAGGTTTGGCCGGCGTAGCACCTCCCCCCACCTCGCTCCCACCCACTAGTCAGCCCTTGCTTGTTAGCGAGGTGGCCCCGTCAAAGCACCCTCCCCCCCGTACTTATCAAACATAAACAACCCTCAGACACAACCCCTCCTCACCCACTCCCTCTATCTTGAACACTGAAACTCCTCTGCCCCTCCACCCAACTACCTTCCCACACAGTGAAACACAAATCAAGTACAGAGCAAAAACAGCCAAACATGTTACAAACAATCAAAAGAAAAAACACAGGGGAAAAACTAACACAATATCCTAACGTCCCCAAACCAACCCAACCCAACCATAACTTCAGATAACTTAATCCAAACTCAATTGGGTACTCTAAATTTTTTTTTTTTAATTTCAGTGCAGTCCCAGTCCTTCAGGATTCATGAACTCCTCTGCCTCCTCCGCCATATCAAAGAAATGGCCCTTGGAGTTGTGCATTTCACTCAGTTTTGCCAGATAGACCACCCCGAACAATACACCAATATTGTAGAGTGCTGCCTTTGCCTTGTTAAAGGCTGTGTGCCTTCTTGCCAGCTCCATTGTGACGTCCTGGTATATACAAATACTACTACCTTCCCACCTCACCTCCTGGTTCTGCTTGGCCCATTTCAAGACCTTCTCCTTAGCCCGATAGCTGCTAAAGCAGACTATCACTGCCCTTGATGGCTCATTCATCCTTGGCTTTGGCTGAAAAGACCAATGGGCCCTATCCAGCTCGAAGGGGGTGGCACTTCATCCTCCCCTTCACAAAAATTCTTGCAAAGTACTCCATCGGTCTCTGGCCCTCCAGCCCCTCCAGCCCCTGCAGCAGCCTCACAATCCGAAAATTGTGTCGTCGTGACCGATTCTCCAGGTCCTCCACCTTTTCCCTCAGGCTTTTATTGCTATCCTCCACCCTCAACAGTTGGTCGCTATGCCACAAAAGTGCTTCCTCCACTTCCTTCAGCAGCTCACCTTGCTCCTGCACCGTCTCTGCCATCTTTCCAAGAGCTCCTTTACTTGGGCAAGCGCATCCTCCACCGACTTTTTAAGAGTCCCCAACATCTCCTTCCCATGCTGCTCAAAGTGCTTGGCAAGTTACTGCTCGAATTTCACCGCCATCACACTGCCAATGTATCCACTGTGATGGGCGCAGTCCCACCCGACGAGCTTGCACCTCCCATCTTTCCTCACTCAGAACTCCGACCCTTGCTCGAGACCACTAGCTGAGGAACGCTCATTCCCCTACTTCCCATTATTTTTTGTTGTGATTTCGGCATCCTCTGCTACCCACAACCTTATTGGGAACAAAGTTTCATCAAAGTACCTTCAAAAAACAAGGTGAAAAGAGCTAAAACTAAGAACTCGACTGGGAGTCACCTAGCGTGCAGCCTCCACCGACATGTCGCCACCAGAAGTCCTGATCATACATAGAACATACAGTGCAGAAGGAGGCCATTCGGCCCATCGAGTCTGCACCGACCCACTTAAGCCAGATGGGGCGGCCATCTTGTTGGCGGCCATCTTCTCGACCCGACACATGCGACCGACGGCGGCGGCCATTTTACGATTCCGACTCGGCTGAGGACTCGGACTACCCGCAACTGGGAGCGATTACTCTCGACCAAACGCGGCCAAAACATCTGCAGAACTCGATGATGAAGATCCATGTCAACGGGCTTGACACTCCATGCCTTTTGTACTCCAGGAGCACGGAGAGCTTTATTCATCCTGAGACGGTAAGGCGCTGCTCCTTGCGCACCAATCCCGCGTCCCAAACCACAGCCCTCGCATCCGGGTCCCACTCGGTACAAATCAAGGGGTACTGTATCACGGATCTCTCGATCCAGGGCGCCGAATACACCCGTTTCAAACTATATATACTCCCTCACCTCTGCGCCCCCTGCTGCTCGTACTGGATTTACAGTGCAGCCACCGAAGCCTGACACTGAAGTTCGGCGGACCCTTGCCCCCCTCACGGTATGCTGCCTTGCGACACTGAAAGTCGCACACCCCTCTCTATTCGCAAAACTCACTCCCGACTGTCAGCCCGTCGCCACCAGGAGCCGGCGGTACAATGCCCAAGACATGACTTTCATCAAGCCAGAGGTCCAGCGTTTACTGGGAGAGGGGGTCATCGAGGCTAGCAACAGCCCCTGGAGAGCACAAGTGGTGGCAGTCTGGTCCGGGGAAAAGAAACGAATGGTCGTGGATTATAGCCAGACCATAAACCGATTCACGCAGCTCGATATGTACCCCCTTCCTCGCATAGCAGAAATGGTAAATCGGATCGCCCAATACCGGGTATTTTCCACGGTCGACCTCAAATCCGCCTACCACCAGCTCTCCATCCGACCGAAAGACCACCCCTATACTGCCTTCGAAGCAGTCGGTCGGCTCTTCCACTTCCTCAGGGTCCGCTTCGGCGTCACAAATGGGGTCTCCATCTTCCAAAGGGCGATGGAACAAATGGCGGACCAATACGGTTTGCGGGCTACATACCCGTACTTGGACAATGTCACCATCTGCGGTCATGACCAGCTGGACCATGACGCGAACCTCGAAAAGTTCTTCCAGACCGCCCGAGCCCTCAACCTGACCTATAACGAGGCAAAATGCGTTTTCCACACAACCCAGCTAGCCATCCTCGGCTATGTCGTGGAAAACGGGGTCCTTGGTCCTGACCCTGACCACATGCGCCCCCTAAAGGAACTTCCCCTCCCCCGCAGCCTCAAGGCCCTCAAACGGTGCTTGGGGCTCTTCTCCTATTACGCCCAGTGGATCCCCAAATATGCGGACAAAGCCTGCCCACTCATAAAGACCACCACTTTTCCCCTCTCGGTTGAGGCCCGATCAGCCTTCAGCCGCATCAAGGCCAACATCATCAAGGCCGCTATGCACGCGGTGGACAAAACTATCCCCTTCCATGTAGAGAGCGATGCGTCAGACATCGCCCTGGCTTCTACCCTCAACCAGGCAGGCAGACCAGTAATGTTCTTCTCCCGGACCCTCACCGTCTCCGAGATTCGGCACTCTGCAGTCGAGAAGGAGGCACAAGCCATTGTGGAGGCTATGCGGCACTGGAGGCACTACCTAGCCGGTAGGAGGTTCACCCTCATCACCGACCAACGGTCGGTAGCCTTTATCTTCGATAACGCACAACGGAGCAAAATGAAAAACTATAAAATTTTGAGGTGGAGGATCGAACTCTCCACCTACACGTTCGATATCAAGTATCGTCCAGGGGAGCTCAACGAGCCCCAAGATGCCCTGTCCCGCGGCACATGCACCAACGCGCAGGAGGACCGCCTGCAAGCCATCCACAATGACCTCTGTCACCCGGGGGTTACCCGGCTCGTCCATTTTATCAAGTCCCGCAACCCACCTTACTCAACCAAGCAGGTCAAGGCCATGACCAGGGCTTGCCAGATCTGTGCGGAGTGCAAACCGCACTTCTGCCGGCCAGACAAGGCTCGGCTCGTGAAGGCCTCGGGACCCTTTGAGCGACTAAGCGTGGACTTCAAGGGCCCCCTCCCGTCCACCAACCGCAATGCCTATTTCCTCACCGTTATCGATGAGTTCTCCCGTTTCCCATTCGCCATTCCCTGCCCCGACATGACCTCAGCCACGGTGATTAAGGCACTGCACAGCATCTTCACCCTGTTTGGTTTCCCCGCTTATATCCACAGCGACCGGGGTACATCGTTCATGAGCGATGAACTGCGTCATGTATCTGCTCAGCAAAGGCATCGCCTCGAGCAGAACAACCAGTTATAACCCGCGGGGAAACGGGCAAGTGGAGAGGGAGAACACGACAGTGTGGAAGGCTGTCCTTCTGGCCCTACGGTCGAGAAGTCTCCCAACCACCCGCTGGCAGGAGGTCCTACCCGACGCCCTACACTCCATTAGGTCGCTCCTCTGCACTGGCATGAATGAGACCCCCCACAACCGATTGTTTGTCTTCCCCAGGAAGTCCACTTCCAGGGTCTCGCTTCCACCTTGGCTAATGGTTCCGGGACCTGTTCTTCTCCGGAGGCACGCGAGGAGCCATAAAATGGACCCCCTGTCGAGAGGGTCCGATTACTACAAGCGAACCCCAGTTACCCCTACATTGAGTACCCCGATGGCAGGCAAGATACGGTTTCCCTTTGGGATCTGGCACCCGCTGGTTCCCCCACTACAGATGCCCCTTCCCTCACAGCTCCCCTGCGGGACCTGCCACCCACAACACCTCCCCCCGGTCCCACTCCCCATTGGTGGACACCGACCGCGTGCGCCCCCTGGCGCGCCCCCCTCTACACACCCCGCTAGCACCGGCACAGCTACCCCCAGTCCCAGCTATTTCCCATGCGCCCCGATCCCCAACCCCGACCCGGACCAAGGCTCCGACCACCGTGCTCCCGGGCGTACCCTCAACTAAGATGTCCGTGTCCGCCGCACCACCGCCCGAGCTGAGGAGGTCGATGAGGACGATCAGGCCGCCGAAACAAAAGGACTTATGGTGGCACTTCATTCCAGCCGGACTTTTATTTTAAAAACAGGGGGTGAATGTGATGAACGGTCACTGTATTACTGTACCCTTATCATCATGTACGGTGATGTTCCCTTAAGACCGGGCTTGGAATCCTGGGGGAATCCGCCTCCGGCTCTGCCCACCTGGAAGCCGTATATAAGGGGCCATCTTGTGGGCGGCACCCAGTAAGCACCCATCTCGGCACCAGGCTAGTTCTTAGCTTATTAAAGCCTTCTTTACCATTTTACTCTCTCGTTATTGAGGGTGCAACAATGTTCATTAAAAAAAATTTCATGGGATGTGGGCGTCGCTGGCCGGGCCTGCATTTATTGCTCATCCCTGAGGGTAATTAAGAGTCAACTAGATTCCCGTGGGTCTGGAGTCACATGTAGGCCAGACAAGGTAAAAAAGACAGATTTCCTTCCCTAAACGATGTTAGTGAACCAGATGTTGTTTTTTAAAGCAACAATTGACAATGATTTCATGGTCATCATCAGACTTTAAATTTGCAGATATTTGATTAAATTCAAATTTCACATTCTGTCAGGGTGGGATTTGAATCCAGATTCCCCAGAGCATTACCCTAAATCTCTGGATTATGAGTCCAGCAACAATACCACGACACTACTGCTTCCATGTCACCAATAACAGCTCCTGGATTTTTGGGTCATTGAGCCCGATTTAATGGCTGCGTCGTGCCTGACTTGGTGATGCGACGAGGCTGCTGAATCTTGCGAGATCCAGATTAACATATATAAATGAGCTATTAGGCTCATTTAAATATGTCTGTGCCGTATTTTCCTGGTGCCCCGGGAACAAACGCTCACTTGGGTGACCTCGCCAGGATGCTGTTTAGCACTGGTCCACACAAATGTGAGCCAAGCATAATGGCACCTGGGGGGGGGGGGGGGGGGGTCTCTCAGGCCAATGGAGATCCCCCAGGTGGTTGCGCACTGGACAGGGTGGTATCCTGATACTCCATTGGCACCCGGGCACCTTGACACTGCGAGTCAGGCATCTTGGCACTGTCACCAGGACACCCTGGCAGTGCCACCGAGCACCCAGGAGCACTGCCAGGTTGCTCGGCTGGCAGTGCCAAGGTGTCCAGGTGCCAGGTTGCCCTTGCCCTTGCTGCCAAGAAACACCCGCGTAACACACCCAAAACGGGACTCTATTTTTCCCGGTTAAATCGCTCCCATTGTTGTCTTCACTGTCTGTAAATCACAGTCAATATATTCCTGTTCTTTTGTTACATTCAGACCATTCTACATAACTGACTGGCAGCGAATAAAGCTGCAAAATACTTGTCATGTGTAATGATTGCTTTATGTCCTTTCTCAAAGTGATACCCCTACAGTCAGCAACGATTTAAAAGGGAATATCACTGAGTGCGCAGCTAGCCAAACTTCTGTAATTGGATTCTGTGAGGTTATTTGCGAGAGGAGACCAGTTATGATGATGACCACCCAGGCATTTCCATTGCTGGGACCACAACTTCAACTGCTTCAGGGCATCTAACTTCTACTAGTGGCAGCACAGAGACGCCCAAAGAGGAGAAAGAAACAGTGTAAGCGCTACTGAGACTGAGGATCTGGGAGTGGAAGAGAGATAAGAGATAATTTAAATGATCACCCTTAGCTTAGGACTTTAGCGACCCAGATCTGAGGGACCCAGACTTCAAACAAGGGAGTACTGATCTCATCTGGAGGCAGTGGAGAGAGTTCCTACACATATGGTTGAGATTATTGTTTTTATTTTAATCTCCAGCATTTACTGTGTTAATGCATTAGTTTACAATTCACTGCCAGGGATATTATTCTTGGAGAAGCTCTTCTTCTCTCGCCGATACAATTTTGTTTCTTCACTGCTTTCTGTCTTCACAGCCACATCAGCCACATCATCATCTGCTCCTGACTTATTTATAAAGGCTCCAGCTGAAATTCCGCCTGCTGCAAAGTTCCATTTCATCCTTCATCAAATCTGCCATTTTAACAAAACAATTGTTTTGTTTTTGAAAATGATTTTTATAAAGAATTTATATAAAAGATACAAAAGACATAATCAAACATTCTTACAAAATACCAACCTCAATCCCACTCCACTCACCCCGTCCCCAAACCAACAAAATTAACCCTTACCTCCCCCGCCTCACCCACACCCCCAACACTCCCCCGCCCCCAACAGCTAACAGTGACCAATTCTTTAAAGCGCAATATAAATGGCCGCCACCTTCGGTAGAATCCCTCAATCTTTGCTTTAGTGAGATCCGCTCAAAATACCACCTGATGCACTATCAATTACTACAAGATGAGAGTAGAGAATAATCAAGGCTTTATTAAGCAGAGATGTGTGGCCTCCTGCAGCTGCTACCAGAATGGGAGCAGCTCGGGTGTGCATTCACATTTATACTCCACCTACTGGGCGGAGCCAGCAGGCAGGGATTTACCTCTGCACCTATAGTACAGGAGCCTTACTGTATTACTTCTAATAATCATCATTACAATTACTATACAATCAGTGGTGACTACCCCTGTTAAAAAAGAGTCCAGCGGGGGTGGTGGAAAAATTTACAGTTTGGTTGAAAAATTTACAGTTCAGGCGACATTTACAAGTTCAACCGGTCGGGAGCAGGAACTGACGCAGCTCATCACTCATAAAGGAGGATCCCCGGTCGCTGTGGATGTAAGCGGGGAAACCGAACAGGGCAAAGCTGCTGTTGAGTGCTTTAATGACCGTGGCAGACGTCATATCGGGGCATGGGATGGCGAAGGGGAAGCGGGAGTACTCATTGACCACGTTCAGGAAGTACGTGTTTCGGTCGGTGGAGAGGAGGGGCCCTTTGAAGTCCATGCTGAGGCGTTCAAAGGGACGGGAGGCCTTCACCAGGTGCACTCGATCTGGCTGGTAGAAGTGCGGCTTGCACTCCACGCAGACCTGGCAGTCTCTGGTGACAGTCCTGATCTCCGCAATGGAGTAGGGCAAAATGCGGGCCTTTATGAAGTGAAAGAACCGGCTGACCCCCGGGTGACAGAGACCATTGTGTAGTGCCCGGAGTCTGTCCACTTGTGT
Organism: Scyliorhinus torazame; assembly: GCF_047496885.1. Classification (NCBI taxonomy): domain Eukaryota; kingdom Metazoa; phylum Chordata; class Chondrichthyes; order Carcharhiniformes; family Scyliorhinidae; genus Scyliorhinus; species Scyliorhinus torazame. The sequence continues at coordinate 185,206,738 of NC_092712.1, forward strand.
GCTGGCACATGTACCTCGGGATAGGGCACTGGGGGGCTCGTTGAGCTTTCCGGGGCGATATATAATCTCGTAATTGTAGGTGGAGGGCTCGATCCTCCAGCTTAAGATTTTATCTTTTGTGATCTTGCCCCGCTGTGTATTATTGAACATGAAGGCAACCGCCAATTACACTGAGGAGAGTGAATCTCCTGCCGGCCAGGTAATGCCTCCAATGCCGCACAGCTTCCACGATGGCTTGGGCCTCTTTTTCGACAGAGGAGTGCCGAATTTCGGAGGCTTGGAGGGTGCGGGAAAAGAATGCCACGGGCCTGCCTGCCTGGTTGAGGGTGGCGGCCAGAGCAACGTCTGATGCATCGCTCTCGACCTGAAAAGGGAGGGACTCGTTGACCGCGTGCATCGTGGCTTTGGCGATGTCTGACTTGATGCGATTGAAGGCCTCATGGGCCTCAGCCGTCAGGGGGAAAACTGTGGAGTGGATGAGTAGGCGGGAAGTCTTGTGCCCATCGACTTTCACCGTCGTCGTCGCGGTTGCGGTTGCGAGGTTGTGAGGTCGGGACTGGTCGAGCGTGATGGAGGCGAGCTGTGGCTGGTGCTGGTAGGCCCCGGGCTGGTCGGCGTTGGTGGCAGGTGATGAACGGCCAGACGAAGTTCCCGACGAGCAGGGGTCCTGGGGCGCCGTCCAAAATGGCGCCGAAGATGGCGGCGGCCACGGGGCGCACATGGCGGGCGGCGTTAAAGATGGTGGCGCCCAGGGGCCGCACGTGGTCTGCGGGGATGAAAATGGCGGCGCCCACTTGTTGCACATGGTGGGTGCAGGAACGCTGGGGCTAGGAACTGCAGCGATCGATCAGTCCTGGCACACCGCAGCAAAATGTCCCTCCTTTCTGCAGGCCTTACAAGTTGCATTCCGCGCCAGGCAGCGCTGCCGGGGTGTTTGGTCTGCCCGCAGAAGTAGCATTTGGGCCCCCCGGAGTTGGCTGGCTGCCGTGCGGCACAGTCTTGGGGTGGATTGGGGGTGGTGGCTGTAGCTGGTGGGGCCCACAATGTCCATGAGGGTGCCGTACGTTACGGGAGGCTACTGTTAGTGAGTTCGCGCGCTGTCTGGTCACCGCTAAGTCGAGCGTACCCCCTTCTAATAGACGCTGGCGAATGTATGCCGACCCTATGCCTGTAACAAAAGCGTCCCTGATTAAAGGTTCCGTATGTTTGACTGCCGAAACTGCCTGGCAATCACAGTTCCTCACCAGGATGTACAGGGCACGCCAGAAATCGTCTAATGACTCACCGGGGAGTTGCTGTCTCGTGGACAGGAGATGCCTGGCGTAGAGTTTGTTGGTCGGCTGAATATAATGTCCTTTCAGAAACTCCATTGCTTCAGTGTAAGTGGGCGCATCCAGATAAGGGGAAAAATATTGGAGCTCACTCGTGAGTACAGGACCTGGAGTTTCTGTGCGTCCGAGGGTTGTTCAGTCGATGAGCTGAGGTAGCTTTCGAAGCAAGCTAGCCAGTGGTCGAAGGCCGACGTGGCGTTGGCTGCTTGAGGGTACATCTGTAGGCGTTCAGGCTTGATACAAAGTTCCATCACTGTAATATCACTGCTTAATAAATTGATGCACTATCAATTACAACGAGACGAGAGTAGAGAATAAGCGAGGCTTTATTAAGCAGAGATGTGTGGCCTCCTGCAGCTGCTACCAGAATGGTAGCAGCTCGGGTGTGCACACACATTTATACTCCGCCTGGAGCATAATGGTGGAGCCAGGAAGCAGGGATTTACACCCGTACCTATAGTACAGGGGCCTTACCGTATTATTTCTCATAATCATCATTACAATTACTATTAAATCAGTGGTGACTACCACACCACCTTCAGCTGAATGAGGCTCAGTCTTGTGCAAGACAATGTCATGTTCACCCTTCTAGTGTTCAGCGCCTCACTCCACACCTCTTCCTTCAGTATCGGCCCCAACTCCTCCATCCATTTTGCCCTCACCATCTCATGAACTCACCTCCTCCCCCACTATTCACTGATACATACCGGACCTACTCCCCTCCACTCACCCTGTGCAGAATGGAATCTGCTCCAACAAGGTAGATGGTTATAACATCGGGAAAGCCAGAATCTGTTCCTTAACCCAGCTTCACACCTGGAAGTACTGAAACACATCCCCATTCACTAGTCCAAATTTCTCCTTTAATTCCACCAAGCTGGCAAACCACCCCCTCCAAAAATAGACTCCCCCACCTTCTCCAACCCTCTCTCCGTCCATGTATCTAGCTTTGCCAGCTTGAATAGGTGATTGGTACAAATGGGTGCCAGCCATGAAGCTGCCCCCAATTTGAAATGCTGGTGTAGCTGCTTCCAGATTTTTAACGTGGCCACCACCACCGTATTTGGTGAGTACTTCACCAATGCCACTGGAAGTGGCACCGTTACCAATGCCCCCAGGTTTGTCCCCTAATTGATTCCGTCTCCATCCAGACCCAAGGTACCAACCCAACACTTTCTCCACGTTAGCCACCCAATAATAGTACAGCCATGCCCCCTGCCTGTCTCGCCCTCTGAAACATCCCCCTCCGAATTCTCGGGACCTTGCTCGCCAAATAAATCCACTAATAAGTCAGTCCACCTCTCGAAAAAACGACTTGGGTGGAAACACTGGGAGGCACGGGAATAAAAATAGGAATCTCGGCAAAATAACGGGAGACTATCCCACATCTGTAGGTCCGCCTTGAACTTCCCCACCAAGCACATGTAATTCAGTTTTCAGAAATGTCCACAATCCCATGCCACCTGTACCCCCAGGTACCGAAAGCTAATCCCTGCCAATCGAAACGACAATCCCCAAATCCAGTTCCCCGCCCGTGCCCCTGTCACAAAATATTCACTCTTCTATGTTCATCTTGTGGCCCGAGAAATCCCAAAGCGCTGCAGTATCCCCATAATACTCCCAACAGAAGCCTCCAGGTCCTAACGTATAATAACAAATTGTCGCCATAAAACGATACTCTATGTTTCACCCTGCTTCTAATGATCCCACTGCATTCCTTCGAGGCCCTCAACGCCATCGCCTATGGCTCAATTGCCATCGTAAACAACAAAGGAGACATCGGACACCACTGCCTCGTACCTCGACGTAGCCAAAAGGCCCCAGAGGTCATATTGTTAGTACAAACAAAAGGAAACGGAGCCGCATACAGCAGCTGCACCCAGGATACAAACCCCGCACCCAACCCAAATTTTTCCAGTAGCGTAAAGAGGCATCCCCACTCCACCTGGTCAAACGCCTTCTCCGTGTCCATGATCTCCAATACAGGCCCGGCCACAGGAGTAAGCACCTCCCTAAGGAACCGCGCACATTCGCCCCTTCACGAACTCCTCCTACTACCTCCAAAGGAACGGATCAAGTCTTAATGCCAACACCTTGGCCAGAAATTTGGCATCTATGTTCAGCAGGGAAATTGGACGGTATGACCCCACACTCTGTGGGGTCTTTGTCCTTCTTCAGAAGTAGCGAGAAGGACACCTGCCCTAATGCCTACGAAAGGGCATCCCTCTCAAAGGAGTCTCTGAACATACCCAACAACAGAGGGCCCAACTGATCAACAAGCTTTTTATAAAACTCCACTGGGAACCCATCAGGCCCCGGTGCCTTCCCTGCCTGTATCTGTTTCAGCACTATCTGGACCGCCTCTAACCATAACAGGGTCTCCAATTCCTCCCCCAGCTCCTCCCTCACGTTGGGAAGCCCAAGATCAACAAAAACACGAACTATTTTTCAGGTAATAAGGATCACAAGTTTCACTAATGCATGGATCCATTATGGATCCTTCGTATCCTACACTTTCCTCTGACCCAAACCATTTTTCCAAACTCTTGCTTTGTTTTCAGAATCCCCTCTGATCTTCTCCTCTCTGAATCTCTTGAGTATCTTATCTTCTCTAGGTCTTTTCATTGAGAACTGCTGACTTGACATAATAGGCGCGATCAACCTGCCGTGGCCCATCCTGGATCTACACAGCTCACCATGCCTCGTGAGTTCCTACGGGATCTCATGAGCCGTCACGATCCGAATTCCACCCATTGTGGGCAGGATCAGTATGTGGCAAATCTGCATATTAGAGTGAGTAGTTAGTCTCACTCGAATATGCAGCTTGCCTGATCTGCCAAGGCGTAGACCTCTTCACCTTGGAGACCTTGGGTGGGATTCTCCATTGGCTGATCCCAAAATCGGGAAATGCGATTGGGCGGAAAATAGATTCCGACACGGAAATTGTGGCGGGCACTGATTTGCCGTCAAATCGCAATTCTCCATCACGTCAATGGTGGCGCCAATGTGGTCTGGAAGTCATAGACAGTAAACACCATTTGCATGTTATTAGCGGGCCTGAACAGGTATTCTCTGGGTCCTCCGCGAATCTCCGCCCCGGATGGGCCGAGTTCCCAATGGCGCGGTTCACCTCTGCTTTTACAAATCGTGAAACTGGCGTTGTGGCTAATGACGGAGAGAGAGGAGTTAGAGAGGCGCGGCCGTTGACTGCCGGGCTGGACACTGGCTGGGCTGGCTGGAATAGGCGGGCCCTGCCACGGTTGTGGGTGGGAGGGGGTGGTGATGGGGGAACAGGCCGAGGTTCGGGGGTACCTGGCCCCACGAGACTGGGCAGTGTACAGCCACGGACTGCCATTGCTGTGGCCTGCAAGGCTGCCATCATGCTGCGCACCCCACTGGCCACCTACCTTGGCCCCTGGTTCTGCAGAGTGACACCGGCTTATAGGTGCCCTCACCACCCCCACCCCACATTCAGCCATACCCCCTCCCTCCCACACCGTTGCCAACCGCCGGTGGGGCATCAGGCGACCCACCCAGGGCACTGCCCACTGTAGCCCCAAAGGGGGCGATTGGCAGGGGCAATGGAATGTGCCGCTAGCAATCGCAGTGCCAGTCAACAGTACACCTGGCATCAGAGACAGGTGCCGGGACCAGTGGCCTCCACAGTGCCGGGCACCAGCAGGGCCTGGGGTGTGGGGGTGGGGGTGGGCGGAGAAGGCAGGGGCAGAGCCTGCAGCACCAACCGGGGCCACTATGTAGCCCGTTTGACCTTTTTGGACACGGGGATATATACAATGCTAACATGTCGGCCTTTCACCACCCACCCCCCCCCGGCAGACAATGGCAATTGTGGCTGTAGTACCATCAATATGATGCAAGGCAGGTTGAGGTAATGTCAATTGAAGGCTTTATTAAGCAGAACTTTATCCCCAGCAGCGTGGTTACAGAATGCAGCTGCTGAGGGAAATGGAGGGAAAAGCTGTGTTCTTATACCGGCATTTCTGGGTGGAGTCCAGTAGGTGGCAGATCCTATCAGGACCTGGCATCCCTCCACCAATAGCCTGTCGACACGTGGTGTACCGTATTACCCCTAATACATACCACCACAGTGGCTTTCCTGCTAGCCGCCACAGACCTGGGTGATGATCTGCGGCTCCACGAGCTGGCTCTGCTCGAGGAGGAGGAAGCTGCAGCAGCAGAGTCTGCAGCAGCGGAGGGTGCCGCAGAGGAACAGATGGCAGACTCCTAGGATGGAGAGTCAGCCGCCTGACAGGCGGAGGAGGAGGTGCTAAGGAGGTGCCACATGAGGCCTCGTGTGTATCAACACCGCCTATCATTTGAGGAGCTGCCGAACCGGGCATGCCGTCGGGGACTCCGGCTGAGCAGAGAGACAGTGCGACATGTCTGCCAGATCATGGCAGCACTGTCACCATGGGAGTGTGGGAAAGAACGCCAGCTCCTGGTGGCCATCAAGATGACGGTTACCCTGAACCTCTGTGCCACGGATTCCTTCCAAGGCGCCGAAAAGGGACCTGTCCGGGATCTCACAGACCCCAGTGCACAGGTGCATCCGTGCCACCATGGAGACCCTATATGCCCAGGCGGATTATTACAACCATTTCAATGTGGATCAAGCCCACCAGAATTCTCAGGCAGTGAGGTTCGCCTCCGTCAGCGACATGCCCCGGGTCCAGGGGGTGATCTCCGAGATGCATGTCCCTCTACGAGCGCTTGAAGATGACAGGCCGCTCTACACTGATCGAAAGGGGTTCCGCTCGATGAATGTGCAGCTGATATGTGACCTGCAGTTGCGCATCCTACTGGTCTGCGGCCGACAACCGGGCAGTGTGCACAACACCATCATCCTGGCACACTCGACGATTCCTGGCATGTTCGAGACACCTCCCCTTGGCTGGGAGATTGGCTCCTGGGTGACAGGGGCTATCCACTGCGGCCTTGGCTGATGACACTTATCTGGAGGCCACAGACTGACGCGGAGAACCACTGCAACGGCACCCATGCTGCGACAGGGGTGTGGTCGAACAGTGCTTCGGCCTCCTGAAGATGCGTTTCAGGTGCCTGGACCACTCAGGAGAGTTCCTCCAGTATTATGCTGAGAGGGTCGCCCGCATTGTGGCGGCCTGCTGCATCCTCCACAACATTGTGCAGCAGAGAGGCCGTGTGCTAGAGGAGGAGGATGAACGTCAGGCCTAGTCCGACAAGGAGGATGAGGGGAAGGATGGGCAGGACATGCGGCCCAGTCAGGCACGGGAGGCCGCACGACGTGTGCGTCAGGGCCAACGTGCATGAGAAGTTCTGATGGCCACCAGGTTCACCATCTAGTGGGGGGGGGGGTTGGAGAAAGACACTGGACAGGGGCATGGACATCGCATCCCAACCCCACACCTCCTCCTCCCCTCCTGGCCAACTCCCCGATTGCACCTTCTCTGTGATACATACCTGCTGCACTATGAGGTGGGAACCCTGGATTAGCAGTAACAGTGGGTCTGGTCCATGGGATGGAGACTAATGACAACTCGCTCTGCGGTGATAGGCAGTGCTGGTACACACGAGCTCATGTGAGCTCTTGTGCTCCGTATTGTTTCGCAACGTCAGACACGGTAGCACTTTCCACTGTCCACCTGGGTGATCCCTGCATGCGAGCTGGCCGTTCCATCACATGGTGCCATTGAATCCCTGGCGTGATGGTGGTAGGGACGGTCAGGGGTGGAGAGAGGGTGGGCAGCCCAGGCCCCTCCCTCCTGCCGGCACCCTCTCTCTGGCCAGCCGAGACCAGCCCACCTCTCACATCCATCTGACAGAGCACTGAGGCAGGTTGTAACAGTGTGAACAGGTGTTTAATGTGACAACATATACACAGATTTGTGCCCTAGCCCCTATAACTAAACTGTGCCCCGCACCCGTGCCAATTTAATTGGTGTCTAACTTTCTGGGCTTACAGGTCTTAACGCTACATCTAGGTGGATCCCCAGATATTACAGCAGGAGTGGAGGCGGCCTGCTGTGACTCCCTCCTTGCGACCTGGGTCCCAATTGGCAGCTGTCTTCTAGGGCGACCGGGCCAGGATGGGCCCGGTTGTTGTTCAGGTGGCCCAGGTGGCATGGTGCTGACCTGTTCTCCCTGATTCCCACCAGGTGCACCAGTGACAGGAGGGGAGGAGTCCGTGGTGCTGCGGTGTTCCGGCACCTCCCCTGCAGGAGTCAATGGCACGGGCCCCACCTCCTCCTCCTCCCTGGGGGTGCCCGATGGCCCCCGGGCTACTCCATGGGTGCAAGCGGAGCTATAACCTGATGCTCCCCTGCTTCCTGGCGCTGCCAGTCCTAGAGGCCCGCCCTGATCTCGACCATGGTCTGCATGCTTGGGGCCAAGGAGCGCAGGGTGTGGGCCATCTCTGTCTGGGACTGCACCACATCACCCATTGACTATGCCACCACCTCTGGTCTGTATCACATCAGCCAGTGACTGGGCCATCTCCCTCTGGGACTGGACCATCTCCCTCTGTCTGTGCCACGGCGGCCAACGCCTGGGCAATGCCGCTGACATTCTCAGCCATGGCCTGCTTTGACTGGGCCATGCCCAGGAGCGCTATTGCAATTTCCAGGTGGCTGGGGCACATGGCTCCCTGTGAGAGGGCAGCCCTGTCCTGGGCCTCGGTCAGCACCTACACAGAATGCCCCAGGCCTTGGACATACTGACCCATAGCCAAAACCATCACCCCCCAATGCCTCTACCAATGATGTCACTCATGCAGTGTTGGCATGGGTGGCATGCATGGCTGCCACCACCTCCTGCTCCTCGGCGCAGTTGGACTCCTCCACCTGCAGCTACTTGATGCTCACTGACAACCCCTCATGTCGTCCCTGGTTCAGTGACTACATCTCCATGATCGATGGGACTGTCCGTTCCAGAAGCCCGAAACCTGTCTGGCCGGCAGCTAGTTCCTGGGGTTGGCCTGCCCTCCGACTGGCCACCTCCTCGGATGTACCTACCTCTACCTGCTGTACCGGATCAGCTGTATGGTGCACACCAGTTAGTGTTGCAGGAATCTCTTCATTAAAGTGCCCAACCGAGGTGAGTGTCTCTGGGATGGTGGAGATTGTTGGAGACAGCTGTGATGCAAAGTCAATGTCATCCTCAGACTCGAGCTCTGGGGTGTCTTGAATCTCGGGTCGAGGGTTGCCGTCTGAGCTCCTCTCCTCATGCCTGCCCGGCTTCCGGGGGGGCTCCAGCTGTGGCACAGGCTGGGGGCGGGGGACACCGGATGGACCCGCCCCATCGCCAGCAGGTCCTGCAAGACACAAGACAAGATGCATGATTAGACATCGGGCCGAGGGGGGGCTGTGGGTGAGGGTGATGTATGGTGACGCTGGGGGCGAGGGAGGTGTCAGGGTGAGGGTGGGTGTGAGGGTGATGTGGGGTGAGGGTGGTGCACGGTGAGGATGGGTCTGAGGGTGAGGATGGTGTGGGAGTGAGGGTAAAGTGGGGGTGGTATTGGGGGGGCGGCGTTGACACACATGTCATGAGGAACTGCAACTAAGCGTGGTCTCACTTCCTCACCCACGGCCTAACTCCACCCCGGCGAACTCCCTTTCCTCCAGACCGCCGACCACACTTAGGGCGACTGCAAATGGAAACAAGAGTGTTAGACAGTCCAACACATTCAGCCCCAGGGTGGGTAGCTGGTGGCCTCAGTCACCAGGGCACCCGGCCATGGCAGCCGATATGGGTACCGGCATGTGGTGCAGGGTGGGGATTCGGCTGCCCTCCAGGTTTGGGGGGGGTGGTATGGTTACGGGTGTGCAGGAGGTGGGTTCCTGCCAGGGGCACAGCGCTGCTTACTCACCCTGGCCGCCCCGAGGAGGTCATGCAGTTTTGTAGGGCACTGCTGCCCTGTCTGGACGGTGTTGCCCGCAGCACTGACCGCCTCTGCCACCTGCGACCCGGCATGATGAATGGTGGCGACTGGCGGCCTCCTTCCAAGGCTGGGGTACAGCATTGCCCGCCTCTCCTCCCTGCGTCCAGGAGAGTCTCCAGATCGGCGGCGGTGAAGCGTGGCATGGCACGCCTTGCTGCCATCTTGTTGGCTGGGATGGTGTGTGTGGGGAGTGCAGTGTGTGTATGCAGCTGCATCTTGTCAGCCTCCTGAGTGTCAACTGCAAAACTGGCAAATCTCACACCATTTCTCATTGGAATCGATTGTGTTTTACGTTACCTCGGTGCTGACCCCTTAACAGTAGCAGAATCGGTCCAGTTGCGGCGGCAGTTTTGCTGTTGCGGAACGCCATGAATTCTGCGCCGGCGTCAACACTCAGTTTCAGAAATGAAGATTCCAGCCCCCTATGTGAGTGCCATTCAGTACTGGTCCCCACAAAAGGGCACCAGGAAGAATGGCACCTGGGGGTCAACAAGGGGATCAGAGGCCGCCAGGTGGTTACCCTCTGGGCAAGGTGGCACCCTGGCACTGTTGCTGCACCTGGACACCTTGGCACTGCCATCCTGGCACCCAGGTGCTGCTGGCCTGGCAGTGCCAACTGGGGGTCAGCCTGGCACTGCCGAGGCGGCACTGTCAGTTGGAAGGGGCACTGCCAGGTTGGCATTTTTCCTGCACTGGTGATTGTGCCCGGGGGCTGAATTGGGGCTTGGGAGGTTCTGGGGTCATGTGGGAGGTTGAGCGATCAGGACACCGTTTAAAAATGGCATCCCAATCTCCTCCTGCACTGAGGAGTTCTGGCGAGGCGAGCTTGTCAGTGCAGGAAACGGGACTAAGTGTGGCCCGATGGGGCGTTCCCCACTGAGGCCCCGGATTGCAACAAAGTCACATTCAATAGCATGGTCTTTCTCCGAGCTGCAAACATTGGAAAACACCCGGCTAAACGCGCTCAACATGGGACTCTGTTGCAATTCAGTTAGATCACGCCCAATATGTCTCAATTTCTCTGCTCCCCTCACTCACTCCAACCCATCTCCCAATGAACTTGCATTCTCTTAGGCACAATCCTAACATTGTCATCAAATCTGCAAGCTAAGGTGGCCTGCTGTTGAATAGTGCACCGACCTTTACCTAATACAGCTTGCAGCATGGTAGCACAAGTGGCTAGCACTGTGGCATCACAGCGCCAGGGTCCCAGGTTCGATTTCCGGATTGGGTCACTGTCTGTGTGGAGTCTGCGCGTTCTCCCCGTGTCTGCGTGGGTTTACTCCGGGTGCTCCAGTTTCCTCCCACAGTCCAATGACGTGCAGATTAGGTGGATTGGCCATGATAAATTGCCCATAGTGACCAAAAAGGTTAGGAGTGGTATTGGGTTACGGGGATAGGGTGGAAGTGAGGGCTTAAGTGGGCCGGTGCAGACTTGATGTGCCGAATGGCCTCCTTCTGCACTGTATGTTCTATGAATGCCTAATCTACAGCACTTTAAATACTACCCCTGGACCACGACCGCACCACTGAACATCAAACCATTGGTCCGACACTGTCACTCATCTCATCTCCTCGTCTTCCTTCCAAGCCTCCAACCTTACAATCTCCCAAGTGTTGAGAGACCCCTTTACCTCTTTCCTAAGATCCACAAATAGGGACTGGCCTGCTGGACCTATCATTTCAGTCTGTTCTTGTGCCCAAAACTGATTTCTTCCTCTTTCGATTATTATTTCTCATCTTACCCAGTCTCTTTTCACTTTATTTGTATCTGTAGAAGGGACTTTAGTTGGCGGATTAGTTGCCTGAATACCCTGTATTCATTTTAACCAGCTGCTTGACTATATTTCATGGAAATAGGCACTTGGCAAAGCATGATGGACATTTAGCCTTATTTCAGTCAAGAAGTTCTGTATGAAATAATCAGAAGGTCATACAATGTAAACAAGCATACAGCTGTACATTGTTTTGCTGACAGCATACATTTATTATTTTTCTTAGGCAAGAAACCCAAGGCCTGTTATTAAAATCTAACTCCAGCCTACTAGGTTTTCTGTCTCTTGCTAATCTAAAGAATGCTTTCTGTCCTAGATATTGCTTACTGTATCATATAAATTGCCTGCCTTTACCTCTGTAAAGTGGGGACATTTGGAGTGACCGTGGTCTCTCCAATCCCCCCACAAACTTTATGTTTAATTCAAGGACCTTTAGCGAAAACTCGAAGTGCTGACTTATAATTTCTTCGAGAAATTGGCGTAGTCGTGCAGTTTCCCTAATTTAACGGGAAGTGAACCCCAAAACGAATCTCTAAACAGGACTCTCTCAGCTGAAAGGGAGAGAGCCATAGCGCGGCCCCAGCTGAAAGGGGGGGTCTGCCGCTCGGCAGTCTTAATTACAGGCCAGTGACCCATGCTTGGAGAGTTATCTTAATTAATAAATTATTGATAACTGCATGACACGAGCAAAGATGCCTTAGAGACCAAAACAGAAACTGAACAATCACCAGGCTTCGAGATTCGCAAAAGGACACACACCGGTGTGCGCTCCTTGTAGTATTTGTTAATAATTTCCTGTGGTCCTTGTTGTTATATGTATATGCTCTGATGTATTTTTCAGAAGGAACGATGAGCAATAAACTTGACGCCCCCTCACAAGTCATCCTGAAGCCTCGGTAAAGACATCCGGAGTGAGAAAGAAGGTGAACTCCTCAAAGAAGACAGATAAGGGAGTCAAAATGAGTAAGAAAATGAAAAGAAACAATCGTAAAGCAATGGAATGAGGTAGGAAAACCTATATGTCCCGCATAGGAATCTAATGAAGCTGACCCCCTCTCAGAATAAAAAAAACAGGGGAGTAAAAGTAAATAGAAGATTAAGGTAAAAGCGTAACAGATGGGTTCATATCTAAAAGGGAATTCAGATTTTCTGCAGGCGTGAGATAATATTTGTGAGCTGTGAGAATCTGTGTGTTTTGTTTAACCAATTAATTTTGATCAAAGCATGAAGTGCTAAGTGAGTTGTATTTTTTATTGTCTGTCATTGTGAGCCCGAGAATATAGCTGAAGTGATTTATGTTCAGATTTCTCTAATGCACTGAAACATTGGAAATTAAAATCAGTTTAAAAGAAAGAAAGGACCTTTACAAATAAAAGTAATTGAATATGAATAAGTTTTTAGATTACGTGAAAAGACGTAAATGGCATCATTCCAAGTTCTCCGCTCTCTTAGGTTCTGCAGGAAACATTAACCATTTCAGCAGACAGTTGACCTTTTCTGAATTGACAAAGTAAAATATGCGTCTCTAAGAATAGCTAATGCCGATAAAATCAATAATTGGAAATTGACTTAAATGTGTGGTATTTATAGCCCCCTCCCAGGGGATGTTTTGCTGCTTCTAAAATACTCTTATGGTGCATCTTGCCCAGCTTTGAAGGATGGGATTGCAGTCCCACCTGGCATAAATGGGGGCTGGGTTCCCAATAATGATAATCGTTTGAATGAAGGAAATGAGTCCCTCGAACACTGGTTTGCAAATAGAGGGAAAGAGTCTATCATGCAAAGGGCCAAGAAGAATTTAATCCCCAGGAAGGATGTACCCAACTCAGTGACACCTTCCCCTATTAGGCAGACAGACACTCTGCAAATTAGGAGCGGTAATACATTGCATTGATAATGGAATGTTTATACAACTGTCTCAAATACGAGCTCACCAGCTGCAAAATTTAATAACTTCTGAGCCTGCGCCCGATCGCTCTGTGTCTGTGTTGTATGCTGGCAGCTGAACTTTAACCCTTACAGTACCACTGTTAAAAAAAAAAATTTTAAACTACAGGAAGCCTTACAAAAGATTAGTGATCCTTGGGCACAACTATTAAAACACCTGATAGAATCCAGACGAGAGAATATCGTGACCCACTGCACGGCTTGGTACGCTCGTGAGGATGAGCCCGCATACAATTTACAAGCGCAATGTCACCTAGGAAAGCAGACAACATTGCATGTCACTCCATTTTTATTTTTCGGTGTTGTGGGATTAGCAATGTTAGTACAGTTGACCGATAGTCAGAGGGACCTCTTTAGGATGGGTTTAACTTCAGAACCCCATTTAACATTGGCCGTAAGACATCCCGCCAAGGCAAAGCAAATTGGAGAACTGATGAAAGAGGCCAGAGATAAAAAAAGATGATGCATCAGATTGATTTTGAAGTAGACGGACGTAATTGCCTGATAGAGTTTTATGGCAAACAGGAAAGAGGAGCAATGGCCCGCTACATTTGAAAGACAACAACCACCCCGAAACAGCCATCATATACTCCCTTCAGTTCTGGCCCAGGTACTGGCACATCTATGGGCCCAACATAAAAATCATGTTGGAAAAGTACATTCTGCCCCAGCGCATAGGGTGCAGTTACAGAAGAACGTTGTCCTGCCCTGCTTAAAACTATACTGGTTGGCACTGGAAGCAGAAAAAGGGATAGAGGAAGTGATCAATGCACTATTACAGCAAGGGGTGTTGAAGAGAACACAAAGCCCCTGTAACCACCCTATACTCCCCATTCCAAAGGTAGGAAGACCCAATGAGTGGTGGTTTGTGCAAGATCTCAGAGCTATCAATAAAATTGTTATCACTATTGCTCCATTGGTGCCGACTACAAATGTAATTTTGTCTTCTACACCACCAACAATGGATACTTTCTCAGCCTTTTTCTCCATACCATTGCACCCAGAAAGTCAATATCTATTTGCCTTTACATATCGGAATCAACAGTATTAAAAAAGACTTGGACGAGTGCCAGTTGTCTGCAGGCTCAACATTCACTCAATATGATGATGATTTATTGATAGCCTCAGAGGGAGGGCTAGTTTGTCAACAGAATACCCTTCTGTTATTATCACATCTGACAGAAGTAGGGCATAGGGTCTCAATGGACAATCTGCAATTCTGTCAGGAGACAGTTCAGTATTTGGGATTTCAGCTGCAGCAAGGACAGCGGAGGCTTGGGTCTGAAAGTGCACAGGCTGTAGCAAGGGTTCCAACTCCGCGCATGGAAAAGGAGACCCTCACCTTTCTCGGAATGGTGGGCTATTGCAGGCAGTGGATTCCGGACTATAGAGAGATGGACGCAGTACTGCGCAAGGCTACCCTACAGGACACCCCTTCAGTTATTACCTGGATCCCAGAGAGGGAGCAAGCATTTTGTAACTTGAAACAAGCCATGATTAGTGCCCCTGCCTTGGGACTTCCTAATTTCAGCAAGCCCTTTACTCTTTATGTGAATGAAGCAGCGTGATTTGCAACAGGGGTCCTGGTGCAAGAGCATTGAGGAGGGAAAAGACCCCTTGCCTATTATTCAGTTGCCCTATGTGCAGTGGTAAAGGGTATGCCAAGTTGCTAAAGAGCAGTAGCAGCCACGGCCGCCATAGTAGAAAAATCAGTACCCCTTGTACTTGACCACCCTCGTACAGTATTAGTTCCTCACTCTGTTTTGCTGCTGCTTAATTCATCCGCAACGCAGCATTTTACTGCGGCTCGACGCACTGGGTACAAAGTAATTCTCTCTAAAACCAACTTTACCTACAAGCGAGTGCCAGCTGTCAACCCTGCTACACTCTTGCCCACGCCCTCGGAAGCAGAACACACATATGATCATGACTGTTTACAATTGGTTGAAGCCACCACAACTCCTCGACCTGATTCATTGAGTCACCCACTAGAAAATCCAGACATCATTTTTTTCACCGATGGGTCAGCAAACCGACCAAATGATATGACCCTCCTGGCCGGCAATGCAAGTAACTCCATTCAAGGTAGTGGGAGCTTTGGCTCTGCCTTTGGGAACGGCTGCTCAAGCGGCCGAATAGTTTGCCCTTGCTAAAGCATGTATTCTCGCTAAAAATAAAACAGTCAATATTTATACTGATTCCCGATCCGCTTTGGGGTAGTACATGATTTTGGCCAATTGTGGAAAAGCAGGGGACTCATAAGTTCCTCCAGCCAACCTATTAAACATGCTAAATTGGTTTTAAATTTACTAGATGCTGTTCAGCTGCCCAGCAAGATAGCCATTTTAAAGTGCGAAGCGCATACTGCTGCAGACAATGAAGTCTCCAGTGGTAATAGATTTGCTGATAAAACAGCAAAAGAACTGGCTCTCAAACAGCAGCCACAACTGCAAGCTCCTGTAGTAGAACTTCCGTCCACCATAACAGAACCAAAGTTAAAACAGGCACAGGAGCAAGCCTCCCACAGGAGCATCGCACTTGGCTAAAGGCCGGTTGCTAACAAGACAGCCATTAGATCTGGGTCCATCCAGATACCCATGCAGTATGCCCCAAAAGTCTGTTTTTGCCACTATGTCACCTTGCCCATGGGCAGGCTCATGTGGGCAAAGGAGTGATGACACATGCCAATGTCAACAATGGTATGCTCCAGGTATTACGGTGACAATTGAAAAAGTAGCCCGCATATGTATGATTTGTCAGAGGAATAATCGGGGCAAAATACCCACTGTCTTTGATCATCTCCCCCAGCCCGAAATGCATTTTGAAAATTTGCAGATAGATTTTGTACACATGCCGATGGCTAAGGGATTCAAATACATGCTGGTGATGGTGGACATGTTTTCCCGGTGGATAGAGGCTTTTCCAACCAAAGGAGATGATGCTAGAACAGTTGTAAATATTCTGTTGCAGGAAATAATACCTAGGTTTGGGATATCGATGGGTATTAACAGTGACAGGGGAACTCATTTCACTAGCAAATTGACCAAAGCCCTAACAGAAGCCATGGGATTTGATTGGAAATTGCATATACAATATCAGCCATAATCCTCAGGAATGGTGGAACGGCCGAATGGAATAATTAACACTGCAGTTACCAAAGTGCGTCAACATAATGGGCTGCTATGGCTAGATGCCATACCCACAGTAATGTATGCCCTGAGAAATCAGAAAAATCGCAATACGGGTTTAACCCCGTATGAGATATTAATGGAACGTCCCATTACAACTGGAACTAAACCCCCAATGACGCCAGCGGCAGTAGCCTTAATATAGGCAGATGAGGCATCACTAAAATATGCCCAGGCCATGTGTGAAACCGCTGAGAAGAAAAAAAACATGAAAAGGTGCGACAGGCTCAGATGCATCCAAAAGAGGGAAATACACACCCTTTAAACCTGGAGATCAAGTATATGTGAAAGCACGAAACAAAGATTCTTTTTCTCCTCGGTGGAATGGACCCTACCAAGTGCTGCTAACAACCCGAACAGCCGTTAAAGTAAAAGAAAAGCCAGATGGGATCCACGCAACTCGGTGTAAACTACATCATACAGAACTTTGAGAGTACTAGCGAAACGCTGACTTGAAGAGAATGACGCTGTTGATGTTTTTATATTACCATATTAATCCAACATCATGTAGAGGGTAAACTGAACATTAACACCTTGATATACATGTCTCACTCATATGCAGAGAGGGTAAATAAATCCAGTTGTTGGGTTTGTACACTAATTCCCAGATGCTCGGGGGAGGGCATCCCCGTGCGACCTATCCCATTCACCAGTAACGAGAAAGCAGATTGGGCCCTGCGACGGAATCATACAGGGCATGGTGAAGATACACAGGATATGTTAGATTGGAGATCAGCTGGATACAATATGAATAGGTTTAAAGGATGGTGGTGGCCTAGATTTAATGTGACACGCCAGCCACCCTGTTTGATCCTTCCCAATTATACTGGAGTCCCAAAGGGTAGCATATGCTTTAGGAAACATAAAACATATAGGACCTACCCAGTAGGCACGAGTCAGTGTGACCAGACCTTGAATTGGCAACCCCCTCTGTTCCGCCTTACAGTTAAAGGACTATTCATCTTTGACTGGTCAGCGGTTGAAAATCGAACTAGTGGAGGCCCCTGGGAGGGGATCCGATTAGACTAATGATGACTGATAGTAAAGGAAACCTGACTGCATATAACGGCACCTCCCTTATGTACATCACGTCCAGCAACTGCAGGACCATCCCCATCACAGGACGACACAAAGTGTTATGACATGGGCACAAATGCTGGGAATCATGATGCCACCATTAGGAATAGCCACTGATGCATATGACCTACGCGAATTACGAGACATCCTTGAGCAGGTAGCTAATGACACTGCGGAAGCTGTTAACCAGGTAGAACCCAATAAACTACAGTCACCAGGTTGGTAACTTTAAAACATAAGTACCCTTTTATTTGTACAGTATTATAATTAAACAGATAGAAAATGTAACTGACTATCCACCACCCCTTTCCCAACCCCACCCTGCTAACTCACCCCACCTGCTACACACACATTAATATAAACAATACAGAGGGAGAAGGGTGGTGGAAAAGGAAAAAAAAATTAGTGAAAATACAAGGATAAGGATTTTTGATAACTGGGATAACTTCCAGTCAATGTCTTTCTGAAGTTCAGGTTTTAATTTTGATATTTCTTCCTTCTAGGCTTGAGATGTTTTTTTTTGGCAAGGGTGTCTCCCTTCTCTGAAAATTCAGCATCATTTCAGGTTCACATCAAAGGATGTCCCAGGCTTTCACTTCAGCTAGCAGGAGAGCAAGAGAATATTCCTTTCACTTCCAAGGTTTAAACACTTCCGTCCAGTTCTCTCAGAAAGCATTACGTAGGAACCAATCACTGACCAATCAGGCAGAACACTGTCCCTGGTCAACCCACTGGTTGTCAGTTAACCAACTGAACCAACTTCCTAAAAAGATGGTTCCTAAGAACCACTCAGTGCCGCTGAGCCTGCCTTCTCCTTTTCAAAATACAAAGCCTGGGAACACAGTATCCTGACATGCAGGCTGTTTCAACTTTGAACCTTCTGCTTAAAGGCATATCCCAATTATGGGTCCATGGACCAAAATAATAAGAATAAAATAAAAGCAACGGGAAAAAAGGAAATAAACAGGAAGGAATCTTACACCATTTTCTTGCTCCTTCAGTTGCGCTCCTCCTGCACATTGTGTCTCAATTAGAGCAACAATGTCAATGTCGAGCTGCCTGAGTTTCTCAGCTATGATGACAGTGCTGCGCTCAAGCCTGTTACTTTTGGAGCTGCCCATAAGGGTCCAGATGTTCCAGGTCACAAATTTCATTTTGAAGGTGGAAGTTGGCAGTGAGTGATTTTTAAAAAATAGGTGATGGTTGTTGCAATTTGGCTACCATAGAGTCTTGGTAGAGCGGGAACTTGGTCTAATGGCAATGGGGTTCCAAGATGATTGGAGGCCAGTTTCTGCTGTGGGACATTAGCATGGTCAGTGCAAAATCATGTGCATCACAGTTTACATGTTCCTACACTTGAGGCATTAGACAGGCCAAGGAAGAATTCTACACTGAGATTGAGCAGTCCTTAGTCCGAGTCCCAGCAAACCCTTTGAATGTATTTTCTGCGACTATACAACGGCACTAATTATTTGGGGCAAATTTGGGGTGGAGGTTGGTCAGCGACATTCTCTTAACTGCATTTGCATGATGAGGTGGGTGGAGCTCCTCGCAGGCAGTAAAGAAACTGGCACTAATTTGGGAGGATAATTCAAGTGTAGATATTTTCCAAAGGTAACCCCTAAGAATTCATTCACTGCCCCGAATTCACCCTTGAGTGAACTGCAATTCAGAAGGAAATCTAGATCACATGGTTGAATTCAAGAATCAGAAGCTAACGTGATGCTGATCACTTTCAAAATGGCTGTGAAATGAAGGTTATATAATTATTTTCATACAGAGACTTTTAGAATATACCATGACCCTTTGTCATCTAGACTCGAAACGTTAGCTCTCCTCTCTCCACAGATACTGCAGACCTGCTGAGATTTTCCAGTATTTTCTCTTTTGTTTTCAGATTCCAGCATCCGCAATAATTTGCTTGTATCCAATGGCTATTGAAGTTGAGTTCATTATAAATTTGAGTAAAGAATTAATGAGGGCAGCACGGTGGCGCAGTGGGTTAGCACCGCTGCCTCACGGCACTGAGGTCCCAGGTTCGATCCCGGCTCTGGGTCACTGTCCGTGTGGAGTTTGCACATTCTCCCTGTGTTTGCGTGGGTTTCGCCCCCTCAACCCAAAGATGTGCAGGATCGGTGGATAGGCCACGCTAAATTGCCCTTTAATTGGCAAAAAATGAATTGGGTACTCTAAATTTAAAAGAAAAAAAAAAGAATTAATGAAGAGAAAAATACCAAAGGGTCAGGAAAATGTGGTCCAAGAGTAGATGGTTCCAAAATGAAACTAGCATTGGTATGATAGAGGCATGATGAACCAAATTGTCACTTTCTATCTTGAAATTTGGACGATTATATGTCAAACTTTTGATAATTACAAAAATGCAGAAACCTTACCCATCTATGTGCTTCTTAAACCTTGCTCATCCTTCATCTAATAAAGTCAGGTGGCATTGTTACCTGGATATTCTGTTGATAACACATTTGTGGGTATATCACCAGTGGTTTACTTTTTATCTGCACCACAAGCGAGTTGCAGCCATGTAAAATGGCCACCTGCAAAGGACCATGGAAATTGTAGTCAATTTGGGACACAGACAGGTGCACAGCCTCTGTGTATTGTGCAAAGAAACCAGACTTGGCTGAAACTTGCATCCGTTGAGTCTCAATTACCATTTTCCCCAAGACAAAAGCATTCGCATTAAGGACCATCAACGACAGCAGACTAACCGGCGCCACACCCCCTTATTTGAAAAGGCCTACATGCCTGGGACAATGATAGCTAGGACCCACCCAGCCAACGAGGTATCCGCCCCCTAATGGGCTGAGATCGATGAGGGTGATCAAAAACCCTATTGATCCATTGGACCTGGAGTAAGGACTGCCCAAAAGGGCACGAAAGAGACGAAGGATAAAAAGCCCTGCGCACTAGAGATCAATCTCTTTTATACCGGCCTGTGTTCGACCAATTGCAGCATATCAACTAGCCAAGTTCAAGGACCCGCGACCATCCTGAAGGACGAGCCCAGCTGAGACGAACCCAACAACTTCCAACCGACCACGTGGACCCGGATAAAGGCCTTATCTCGCACAGTGTCGGTCACTCGAAGTTAAGTAAAGGTCATCTTAGTTGTTAGGTGTAGTTTAGTACAGAGCCGCGTATATTATTGCATAGCGATACAAGTCTTGTGTTATTAATAAACTGTGTTTTGAACTAACATACTGGTTGTGTGGTCACTTGGTCAATATAAGAAACAGCTTGTGGTTCACATAAAGGGTAAAAAGGGCAACATTTATTCGTGACTCTGGTGGGACTCGATTATAAGTGACTTTGTTACTCAGAGAGATCCCACAACTTTGAATTAAATTGGGGAAAGAGAACGAACCACAAGAGTAAGTTTCATATCGACCAAATAACCGATTTTCGGAAGTGTGCACTAACCGCATGCGTAACTAACAGGGAAGGGTAAGGTAAACCCGTCAGACTTGCGTGCAAATCGAGAGGGATTGTGAACCGGAATATAGCCGTAAGCCGTACCTGTTGTTCGATCGACTCCTTATTCCCCCTTGTTCCAAATTTTAAGTAGAAAAGAGATGGCAGCGCAGATGATAGAGAGAATGATGAATCCGCAGCAGCAATTTGAGGTTACAGTAGTTGACAAATCAGAACAGTGCCCCATATGGGAGGATGTGTTGAGAAAGTATTTAAAGGGGAAAGGATGGCCCCTTTGGTTGAATTTTTGTGCAAACACTGAGACAGGTCCAGAAAAGATAGGACAGACTTGTGGGAGAATCTTTGTGAGATATATAAGAAAAATGCAGTTAAGTTCAGGAAGCTAATGGCAATAGTGTGCTGCTTGGCACAGTTGTGAGGCACCGAGGAGGTCATTGAGACACTCCGCAGACAGTTAGTAGAGAATGAAGAGGAGAATGAGAGAAACAGTAAGGAAAGCGAGAAAATTATTGAGGAATTCCAGGAGAAGTTAGCCGCCAAAGATAGGGATATCGCCGATGTTAAACGCGCCCACCAGTCTTGCATAGTACACCTTAGCAGCTTCCAAACCCAGTACGACAAGGCCTATCAAGATACGCAGTGCGCAGTCTTGGTAAGAGAGGAGACTGAACACCAGGTCACCCAATTAACAAAGAAATGCACCGATTTACAGGCAGCTTTAAGAGCGCTCCACCAGTCCACCAAAGAACAAAGGCAGAATACCGTTGACCACGTTAAATGCCAGCGGAAGATAGATAAGCTCCAGTCGTTACTTTCAGTTCAGAATGGTTTTATGTGTGCCTTCGGGACAACGAGACAGATGAGGAAGAGATGGCAGATTGGGAAGAGTTCACTGAAAGCGTGCAAATGTATGTTAAAGGAACGGAAAGTCAAAAGCAGCCGCCACATATCCCAAAAAGAAAGGCACCGGCAGCATCAGCTGCACAAGTCGCACCAACCCCCACAGCTGCCCCGACACCCATGAATCCGATAACCACAG
Source organism: Scyliorhinus torazame (assembly GCF_047496885.1). Classification (NCBI taxonomy): domain Eukaryota; kingdom Metazoa; phylum Chordata; class Chondrichthyes; order Carcharhiniformes; family Scyliorhinidae; genus Scyliorhinus; species Scyliorhinus torazame. Next base: position 185,228,481 of record NC_092712.1, read on the forward strand.
AGAGAAGGATTAGAGATAAAGCAGGTCCAGCTACCACCTACACCTCCCCACTTTCGGTAACCCAGTTAAGGGACGCTTGCGGTAAAAAGACTCCATTTCAGCCCACCGCAGACCCACATAGCTTCTTTGAGGAGGTGCGCCAGCAAAAGGTCATGTACGGATTAGATGAGAGGGAGGAAGTAAAATTGATTGGAATGAGTCTCAGCCACTCAGTACGATCAGTTTTGCCAGAACCCCAAAACGTAGAAGGAGAAACCCTAGAGGAAATGAAGGCCACAATATTAGATGCTATCGGATACAACAAAGGGGATCCGTTCGAGGGTTTGAACAAATGCAGGCAAAAGAAAGGGAAACATCCGACTGCCTTTGCCGGTCGCCTCTGGATACATTTCAAGACAGTATATGGAAATTTAAACCGCGCTCACCTAGATGAGGCGGACACCACTAAGTGGTCCCGTACCTTAGTTTTGCATGCTACGGAACCAGGAAAAAGGGCTTGCGCAAATGATGACCTGGCAGATACCACACATAATGAGATTTGGTACTTAGACACCTATTCAGGGCATGGGAACAGTGACTTCAGGATCAGACGGACCAGAACGGATTAGAAGCCACAATGTACCCAGTCAGAACTGGCCAGGAACCCGCATGGATAAATGAGGGCAGAAAAGAGGAACATTACCCCCGAGAACAGTACCCCAGAGCACAAGCCCCAGCCCACGCAGCACGAGGTTCCTGTTACAATTGTGGACAAGTAGGACATTTTGCCCGCGATTGCAGACAAAATCCCCCACACCACCAACGACCCCAACAGCCCAACCCCCACCCAGAAACAATAGGCCTGACCACGACCGCCAGCCGCGACAGCTAGAAGGCAACGCTCGCCCCATGCATAACGTAAATGCCTGATCAAAAAACCTCGCTTATAACTCCCTAGATTGACGGTGTCCAGAGTCTCCAACATGGGTCTGTGACACGCGCTGGGATAACGTCGGAAGACCGGTAGTCACAGGCACAGTCCGGGGACAAGCAGTTGATTTTCTTTGGGACACAGGAGGATCCCGAACCACACTAAACTCCGCAAACCTGTTCCAAGAAACACCCTGGCCCACCACAGACACCATCACACTCAGTGGATTCACAGGCCACATGCAAGAGGGATACATCACAGCCCCTATAGCCATCCAAATAGGAAACGTAGCCACTACCCACCCCATTTTTCAAGTAGACCTCCCCCCGACTGCAGCACACATTCTAGGCATAGACTTTATGAATTCCCATAACCTCTCCTTCGACCCCGTAAACAAGTGTGTCTGGTGAATGTCTAAGACAGCTAGAGCCCCTGCCACGCTCATAATAGGAGATTACGAAAACAGGATTTGCTCAGTGGGGGACTATTGGTTTAACCCTTCGGCAATTAGCACAGGTGACACCATTAGACGGGTATTAGCCACACACAAAGGCGCATTTGCCCAACACAAGCACGACTGCGGGCACATTCCAGGTACAATTATTATCTCAGGTCCCGACCCCAAACCATAGAAACAGTATGGATTTCCACAGCAGGCTGAGGGCGAAATTTCAAAGGTAATTAACAGTCTGTTAAAACAAGGAGTGATTCAGCCCATAGCTCCCACTAATAATGCCCTGATTTGGCCCGTAAAGAAACCTGACGGTTCATGGCGACTCACCAATGACTACCGCGAACTAAACAAAGTTACCCCTTTAACAGCCCCCACCATTGCCACAGTCCCGTGACCATGTTTAAGCAGGGAGTGCAAGCAAAGTATTTCACCGTGCTGGATATCAGCAATGGTTTTTGGTCCATTCCCCTAGATCGGGCTTGCCAGTATAAATTCACATTCACTTTTCAAGGACAGCAGTACACGTGGACGTGTCTCCCCCGAGGATTCCATAATTCTCCCTCCATTTTCCACAGACAGCTAGCTGCTGGTATTTCCAAATTCTCCCGCCCCGAATGCCTTATTCAGCATGTAGATGACCTGCTCCTGCAAACCAACACCAGGGAAGAGCACGTGGCTCTATTGGCCGAATTAATAACCCTGCTCCAGTCCATCGGATGTAAGGTGAACCCCAAAAAGGCACAGATATTGAGGGAAAAGGTACTTTATTTAGACACCACTATTACCCATGGTAAAGGTGAAATTGAACAAAAACGCATTGACTCCATTGTGAAATTGCCCCTGCCCCGTAATGTAAGTGCACTCCACTCATTTCTAGGTTTAGTGGGATACTGCAGAAATTATATGGACGGTTTTGTCAACAAGGCCGCCCCGCTCTCAGAGCTTCTGAAAAAGAACACCCCATGGGACTGGCTTCCCCAGCACACAGACCCATAGACGATTTAAAACGCGCCCTAGGTACAGCTCCCGCTTCACAAGTCCCCAACCCCGACTTGTCCTGTGCCATAGAGGTAGCAACCACCGACCGAACCCTCTCAGCAGTACTCCTACAGGAACGCCATGACCGATTAGGACCGGTAGCCTATGCTCTAGAGTTTTAGACCCCGTAGAACAAGGATTTTCTGCCTGTGAATGACACTTACTTGCAGTCTTCTGGGCCGACCAGTACTTTTCCTACATTACAGGACTCAACCCAGTCACGATATTCACCGAGCACACCCCCACCCAACTGTTGTTAGACGGCAAACTAAAGGATGGTTCAGTTAGCCAGACCAGAGCAGCTCGCTGGACACTCTTATTACAAGGCAGGGATATTTCTGTGAAACGCACCAAGACCCACACGTTCTTGGCAGACAATTTACAATATGCAGGGACCCCACACGAATGCCAGATAATTGCAGCCACACACCCCACAGGACCCTTTGTTCCCAAATCACTACACCCACGTGTAAACGGTGAGACACAAGGTTCCCAAGACACAGGGGGCACAGTAAAGATCTTTGTAGATGGCTCCTCCGCTGTTGAAGATGGAGTAAGAATCACAGGATGCGGGAATTACATGGAGGACTCACAGGAACGCCAACGAGAAGAGGTATCTTTAAACTTACCAGCCACTTGGGTTCGCAGGCAGCTGAACTGGCAGCCATAGCTTATGCAATTGACCACCCAGACTCCTTTCCAACGCCTGTGGACATACACTCCGACAGCTTGTATGTTTGCAACAGTTTGACAGAATTCCTTCCCCTATGGGAATCTCGAGGTTTTGTATCCGCCGATGGAAAACCCCTACCCTCCGCCCCTCTCCGAAACATATTCTTAAGAAAGCCACCGGCCACACATATGGCATCATTAAAGTAAAGAGCCATCACCGCACCTCCCTCCCCCCACCGGAAATCACAAGGCCGACGCCGTAGCTAAAGCTGGATCACGCACTGGTCACTTCTGACAACCTCCCGAGTGTGAACAGATACATTCAATCCAGGTCTCCCAAACCAATATTGAGGATTTATCTCAGGCACAGAAAGCAGATGACTCCCTTAAACAGGTACTGAACGGCACCGACCCAGCCCCCTATGATAAATGGAAGGACACACTCACAATACAGGACGGACCAGTGTTAAAGGACGGAATTTATGTGGTCCCCACCCAAGACCGAAACCAGTTCATATACCAATTCCATGACGGACACGGACATCAGGGAATAGACACAACCATTGCCCATTTAAGACCCTTGTGCTGGTGGCCCGAATTAAAAAGCGATGTCACACATGTTGAGAATTACCTCATTTGCGCCCAGAACAATCCAGAACATTATGCAAAGAAGGGACAATTAAGACACACCCGACCTGTAAAAGGCCCCTGGACAAATCGGCAAATTGATTACATTGGTCCCCTCCCCCCCTGCAGGAACGGTTTCAAGTACGTGCTGGTCATCATAGATACATTTACAAAATGGGTCGAAGCATTCCCCACACGTTCAAACACAGCAAAGGCCACCGCTAAAATTTTGACCCAACAGATCTTTACGTGCTGGGGTCTTCCACGCAGCATTGAGTCAGATCAAGGTACCCACTTCACCGGCAGAGTAATGCAAAATGTTATGACCATTTTCGGCATCAAACAGAAATTCCACATTGCCTACCACCCCCAGTCGAGCGGCATAGTAGAGAGCATGAACCATACTTTTAAAACGACCATTAGGAAAACGATACAGCAGAACAATTCACTTGGGACATGGTACTACCCTTTGCTGTCATGCTTATCAGGACACAGTTTCCAGTTCCACAGGTTTCACCCCCCACACCCTTATGACAGGGAGACCCATGAAAGACATTGAATATTTATTAGGGCTCGATTTAGCAAATCCCAATGTAACCATGCTCACCCACGAAAAAGCAGTCCAACAGGTCGCAGAAAACATTAAAGCGGCACAACTAGCTGCTGCTGTCCGACTAGGCGCTAGGAAAAAGCAGAGTAAAGCCAGCTTTGCCAAAAAGGTTCACCCCATAGAGTATACAATCGGCCAGTAAGTTATGATCTCTTTGTACAACCCCAGCTCCTTCCTAGCCCCTAAATTCGCAGGCCCCTACTCCATCTCTGACAAAGTAAGCCCCTCTGTGTATAAGATAGCAAACCCCAACGGTAAGACTGGTTGGTTCCACATCAACCAACTCAAACTCTACGGATCACAACATAGCCATGCCCACCACTTAGCCTTGGTAATGGGAGAGGATGATGCTCTGCCCACTGCCGACTCAGCCCAACGCCCACTCCAACCCTCCCCCTCTGGACGACACTCTCCCCTCGACTCCACCCATAATCACAGGTTTCAACCTCAAACTTGATTCTGATGAGAGCCTCCCGGATTTGACTACCGTCCTGAGTGCCCTCCCCACCATCAGCTACCCTAGCCCCCGGAACGATGCCTTGGATTTTTCCGACCCCTTGTGCGACCGTCCCCGCCCAATGACTTTTCCTGCGCCCACTCCCAGCAACATTGCTTCCACTTCCAGCACACCAGTTCCCGACTCCCCTCCATCATACAACAGCCCCGTTACTCCCTTTTGGCACCGTGACAATTCCTACAGGTTGGTAAGGCATGACGAATCGGACCCCCCACAGGCCTATGCGGCTACTGCCCGGAACGTGCAGACACGAGTCTGGCAACCAGGAGAAGGTGATGATTTAAGCAATGAGCCCCTTCTGTGGAATGTGTCATGTGAGAGTACCTTTAAGAAATGGGTATTTAAGAAATGTACCATTAACAAATGGAGCTGCTCATGTTACTGGAGTGATGTCAGAGTGTGGGTGGAGCTGAGCTCTACTTCTGTTTTTTTGTTTCAGTTTGAGAAAAGCTTGGGTGTGTCTGTGTTTTTCAGTGTGCTGCATCTAAAGTAGAGCTGTACTGTTGATCTCTGCCATCCAAAGACTCTCTATGGATCACTTGGTGAACCCAGAATTGTAAAAGGTCTCAGTATTACATGTAAACCTAATGTGCTCCTGTTTGAAGGTTTGTTAAGTCTTCTGGATGTTAAAAGGACAGCTTACAGGGTTACTTACTGTTGTAGTATTTGGTGTTGTATTTGAATTAATGGTTGCTTAGATGTTCACTGTTTGTTTTAAAAAGGTTAACTTGCGTTCCTTGAATTAACATTGTTTTGCTTTAAAAAATACTTGTCCTTTTCTGTTGTACCACACCTGTAGAGTGGGCCGTGTGCTCCCCATACCACAATCTATTAAAAATTGTGGGTCAGGTGAACTCCATGATACACTTTGGTGTTCTCTAAACCCTGGTCAATAACAATTGGGGGCTTGTCCGGGATAAAAGTCTATCTATTGGATTGGCTTAGTGAACTTAAAGACAGTGAGGGGTAAGCATATTGTGGTTGCTTTTCAGGTGTGGTATTTCAGCTTAAGGAGAGTGTGTGTTGTGGACAATGGCTCTTTCAGAGGATCTGAAGTTTTTGGGGGTGGAGACAGTCACATGCAGCACCTTACGGACAGAGACTAAAAGTAGACTGTTAGATTGGCAAAAACATTGCAGTTAACATTACCTGACAAGGTCAAGTAATTATGGCAGTGGCTAAGCATTTAAAGTTGCCTGAGATACAGTCTGACTCATTAGAAATGGCAAAGATCCAGTTGCAGATTAAGCAACTAGAACATGAAAAAGAATTAAAGCAGCTTGAATATGCAATGAGTGAAAAAGAAAGAGAGAGGGACATACAGATCGGAGAAAAAGAAAAGGAGACAGAAGAAAGAAACAAAGAAAAAATAGCCCTAGCAGAACTAAAAGAAAGAGATTGAGAGGAAAGGGAAAAAGAGAGAGAGTTTGAACGTCAGAAAATGGCTGTGAAACATAACCGTCAGTTAAAATTGGCAGACGTAAAAGGAAACATACAGTTGTATGATAGTGATGAGGACAGTGAGAAAGAGCATCATAGTCGAAGGCGTGGTGGGGATCTATTTAAATATGTTCAAGAATTGCCAAGGTTTGACGAGAAGGAGGTAGAAGCCTTTTTCATTTCATTTGAGAAGGTAGCTAAACAAATAAAATGGCCACAGGACATGTGGATATTACTGATTCAAACAAGTTGGTAGGGAGGGCTAGTGTTTGCATCACTACCGGAGGAGGTATCTGAGATGTATGAGGAGGTGCAAAAATCCATCTTGGGTGCATATGAACTAGTGCCTGAAGCTTACAGACAAAGATTTAGAAATTAAAGGAAAGAATTTGGTCAAGCAGACATGGAGTTTGAAAGGCTCAAACAGAGTAATTTTGATATGTGGATAAAGGCTTTGAAAATAAACCAAACGTATGAAGCTCTCAGAGAAATTATACTTTTGGAGGAGTTTAAAAATTCAATTCCTAATATAGTGAGAACTCAAGTGGAAGAGCAGAGGGCTAAAACTGCGGGTTAGCAGCAGAAATGGCAGATGATTATGAATTAGTTCATAAATCAAAGCTTGGTTTCCGACATCAGTTTCAACCTGTGAGGGATAGAAACTGGGGACATGAGAAATACTCAAGTGGTAAAGGTAAAGGTGATCTGATGGGAGATAATAAGGAGAGTGAACCTCAGATTAAAAAAGAAATCCAGGATGGTGGAAGAGACATGAAAAGTTTCAAATGTTTTCACTGCAATAAACTAGGCCATGTAAAGTCACAGTGTTGGTGGTTGAAGAAAAGCACTGGGAAGGCTGATGTGGTAAAACAGGATAAGACAGTGGGGTTTGTTCAAGTGGTAAAGGAAAGCCCAAGTGAAGCGAAGGTGGTGCGAAAGATTGTACAGCCTGTTCAAGAGGTGATTGATAAGAAGATGCCAGATGTCTTTAAAGCATTTACTTGTGTGGGTAAAGTTTACTCATGTGTATCAGGAGGACCAGGTCAAGAAGTCACAATTTTAAGAGATACGGGAGCTCGTCAATTTTTAATGGTAATCGATGAGGAGTTATGTAGTTTGGGAAGAATGTTGCCAGAAAAGGTGGTAATATGTGGAATTCAGGGTGAGAGGAGTAGTGTTCCATTATGTAAGGTAAGGTTGGAAAGTCCAGTGATGAGTGGTGAATTGGTAATAGGAGTAATAGATAAACAATCTTGTCCAGGAATACAGTTTACCTTGTGTAATGATATAGCTGGATCGCAGGTGGGAGTGATGCCCACTGTGGTTGGTAAGCCAGTGGAAAATCAGACAAATGAAGTGTTGAAGGACGAATATCCTGGGATTTTTCCGGATTGTGTAGTAACAAGGTCGCAAAGTTACAGGTTAAGACAAGAGGAGAAATCAAAGAGTGAAGATAAAGTTGAAGTGCAATTAGCAGAAACGATTTTTGATCAGATGGTTGACAAAGAACAAGAACAGGTGGAGGATGATACGGATATTTTTAGTTCAGGAAAATTCGCAGAGTTACAACAGAAAGATGTAGAAATAAAACGGATGTATCAGAAAGCATATACGGAAGAGGAATCTGAGTGTATACCAGAGTGTTATTACCGTAAAAGTGATGTCACGATGAGAAAATGGAGACCATTACATATGCAGGCGGAAGAAAAGTGGGCAGAAGTTCACCAAGTGGGGCAGCACAGTAGCATAGTGGTTAGCACAATTGCTTCACAGCACTAGGGTCCCAGGTTCGATTCCTGGCTTGGGTCACTGTCTGTGCGGAGTCTGCACGTTCTCCCTGTGTGTGCGTGGGTTTCCTCTGTGTGCTCAGGTTTCCTAACACAGTCCAAAGATGTGCAGGTTAGGTGGATTGGCCATGCCAAATTGCCCTTAGTGTCCAAATTTGCCCTCAGTGTTGGGTTGGGTTACTGGGTTATGGGGTAGGGTGGAGGTGTGGTCTTGGGTAGGGTGCTCTTTCCAAGAGCTGGTGCAGACTCGATGGGCCGAATGGCCTCCTTCCCACTGTAAATTCTATGGTTCTATGATAATCTATGAGTATAGAAAGGAGGTGTTGCCAGTTGCACATGAGGTACCAGGATAAGGAAAGCTAGAATCCAGAAACATTTTTATTGGCCTGGACTACATAAAGATGTAGTTAAATTTTGTCAATCATGTCACACATGTCAAGTGATAGGGAAACCTCAAGCGGTGATAAAACCAGCACCCTTAATACCCATTCCAGCATTTGAGGAACCTTTTACAAGGGTCCTAATTGATTGCGTAGGACCGCTTCCTAAAACAAAAAGTGGGAATCAATATTTTTTGACTGTAATGGATGTGTCTAATAGGTTTCCGGAGGCCAGTCCAGTATGTAATATTACAGCTAAAAAGATTGTGGAGGAGTTACTTAAATTCTTTACTGATATGGACTACCCATAGAAATACAACCGGATCAAGGATCAAATTTTACCTCAAGGTTATTCAAAGAAGTTATGGATAGCTTAGGAATAAAACAATTTAAATCAACTGCGTACCATCCAGAATTGCAGGGAGCGTTAGAAAGGTGGCATCAGGCATTAAAGACAATGTTGAGGGCTTATTGTCACAATTATCCAGAGGACTGGGATAAATGAATTCCATTCGTACTAATTGCAATTAGGGATGCACCTAATGAGTCAACCAAATTTAGTCCTTTTGAACTAATTTCTGGTCATGAGGTAAGAGGACGACTTAAATTGATTGAGGAAAAATTGGTGGGTAAGAAATCGGAAATTTCATTATTGGATTACGTGTCAAATTTTAGGGAACGATTAAATGGAGCAGGTGAATTGGCTAGACAACATTTGAAAGTTGCACAATATGTGATGAAATGGGTCGCGGACAAGAAATCCAAAGTTCGTAGTTTTGCCAGTGGCGATAAAGTTTTAGTGTTGTTACCAGTGGTGGGTGAGCCTTTAAAAGCTAGGTTTTGTGGACAATATCAGATTGAAAGGAAATTAAGTGAGGTGAATTATGTAGTAAAATCACCAACTAGAAGGAAGAATCACCGAGTGTGTCATGTGAATATGCTTAAAAGGTACTTTGAAAGGGAAGGAGAGAAAAAGGAGGAGGTTTTAATGATTCTAATTCAAAGTGATGAACCAAATTCAGATGACTGTGAATTTGACATACCTCAAATTAAATTGGAAAATGAGGATGTTCTTAAAAATTGGGATAAATTGTTGAGTTACCTTCCAGGGAAAAAAACGAACTGACATGAAAGAGTTATTGATATCACTTGGGCAAGTTTGTAGAGATAAATTGGGAAGTACTAAAATGGCTATGCATGACGTAGATGTGGAAATGCTGTTCCAATCAAACAACATCCATACAGACTTAAACCTTTAAAATTGGCATAGGTTAACAAAGAGATTGAAAGTATGCTTAAAAATGGCATAATTGAAGTGGGTTGCAGCCAATGACGCTCACCCATAGTGACGGTACCGAAACCGGAGGGTGCCCAACGGTTGTGTGTGGACTATAGAAAGGTTAATGCAGTTACAAGAACGGACTCTTATCCTATCCCATGTTTGGAGGATTGCATTGAGAAAGTGGAACAATCAGCTTTTCTATCCAAATTGGGTTTACTTGAAGGTAACTGGCAGGTACCTTTATCCGAAAGGGTGACGGAGATTTCTGCTTTTGTGACTCCAGATGGTATATACCAACTCAAAGTTATGCCATTTGGCATGAAAAACGCCCCAGCCACATTTCAACGGTTAACTAACACAGTTGTTTCAGGATTACCCAATTGTGCGGTACACATCGACGATCTGGTAATTTTCAGCCACGATGTGCAGATGCCGGCGTTGGACTGGGGTTAGCACAGTAAGAAGTCTAACAACACCAGGTTAAGGTCCAACAGGTTTGTTTCGATGTCACTAGCTTTCGGAGCGCTGCTCCTTCCTCAGGTGAATGAAGAGGTCTGTTCCAGAAACATATATATAGACAGATTCAAAGATGCCAGACAATGCTTGGAATACGAGCATTAGCAGGTTGACATGGACAGAATTGTGGGTCAGGTGAACTCCATGATACACTTTGGGGTTCTCTAAACCCTGACCCATAACAAATGATTTAACGAAACTGATGCACGCAAATATTTGAGGTGTCCAGATGATGAGAAACGGATACCACCTAAGAATTAAGGTGTCCAAATTTCTGATGGAGCGTGCCCGTCTTCTTGCTTCAACCTCCTCTTCTCTCCAAAACATGGTTTTAATCTATGTTGGCCCGACACTCAGTTATACAGTCATAATTACTCCTCTGATTCAACCATCAGACACGGTTTACTGACCAATGGCAGTTGAATGCACTACAATACGACTACAAATTCTTCCTGTTCATCCCGGTCACCCAGGTAGGGAGTCACGGCACTGATCCCCGCCGTACCCGAGGGCCCCAAAATATCGGGTCAATCACGCTCGGGTAGTGCATTCACGGCACTAATCCCCGCCCTACCCGGGGATCCCACCCATTCTTGTCCCGTAGCGGCCCACACGCACCCCACATTTCACATCATGCTCGCTGGAATGGTTTACTACACCCTTTGCTGCTTTGGGCAGGTCTTGAATCTTCCTTTCCGCTCCAGCTCTAAACCGTTGTTTCTTCCACTATTCTTTCCGACCTCTTCGGGTCACCTCCAAATTCTATTTACACTTAGAACACAGTGGTTGCTGATCACTGCTGCTACCTCTGAGCCCCTGGGACGAAACCCTATAAAACTGGCTGCCCTGAAAATCGGCTGGTTGAGCAAAGCCAACCTCCCATGGTTGCTAGTAAAGATGGAGAATGGTCGAAGAAAGCAGCCGTCCACTCCTCGCATCGACCACACAAGCTGTGAGACACTTGAATACTTGAATTGAGACACTTGGATTAGTACATCGCCCCAAAATTTTTTTTTAGAAACAAAATGGAGGAGTCACACATGGTGACAATCATAAAAGGAAATTGGAACTATGAGAGAGAGACTAACACACACACATATTAACCAATGATACTGACATGATACTATGCTTAATTCCCTAGGATTGCACAGAAGCCAGACACCGCAGGACGAACCCAGCCCCCATGATCTTCATCTGGATAGTTGCCGCACTTATTGAACTCCGAGTACATGATACCCAAAACTTTCCACAGTCCGGTGGTCTGTGGTACCGTCCCCCAGATGCAGAGGAATGTGAGAGTGGCACCCTATGGGTGCGTAAGAACAGAAGCATCATATTTGGGTGCAATAACCAACGGACAATTTACAGAAAGCGCAACGGGTCCACATCAGACTGTTACATTAGCACAACCGGAACAGAAGATTGGTGGGAACTTACTAATGAAGAGTGCCCCGAAATTGGATGTTTAAATAAAATAGCAGGGAACACAATAAGAATCGGACAAAATTGCCCCGGGACACCCACTAAAGGTAATTTGGCAATGCACACAATTAGAGTAGGACCTAAGCCAGCCCCGAGCGACACTACCCCACAGACCACCTCCAGTCAGGATACCACACAACAACTGTTAGAGATAGAGACCGAAACCCCCACCTGGTGGGAAGGCATTGCAAAATGGACCCCACTCTCATACACAATGGAGACCCTCCTCCTGATTGCAGTAATCTATAGTGTAGTCCTCACATTCAAACTCCGTAAATGGAAGGCAAAAACCTCCGGCCCCCTATACAGACAGTTCGAGCCCCCCTCTTTGGAATACAATAGAACTCTACTAAGAATGTACAACTTACAAATAAAAACTATGATAACCGCTGCTAAATGGACCCTTTGTGCCTCTGTACTAATGAAATGTGATAAGAAGGAAGAATGTGGTGCTGCTGTTTAAGTTTTGTAGATTTTGTGTTGTAGATAAGTTCTTTATGTAAAAATCGCAGCATGAGTGTAGCAACCAACCGTTTAGTATGAATTTAAGTTTAATTAATTTGTATGAATTTAATTTGGATATAAAATAGCCAGTTGATGGGAATTGTTTTAATGAATGTATGTGATAAGGTATTTGGTAAAATTGTACAATGAAGTCTAGGACAGAGTAGAGTAGGACCTGAACTGACTGACAAGTGACCGGCTTGGTAAGGTAGACAGTGGGATCAAGACTGTGACCCACCATGCTTTGTGTTCACGATCAAGAGGACGGAATGGATCCATGTAAAATGGCCACGTGCAAAGGACCATGGGAATTGTGGTCAGTTTGGGACACAGACAGATACACAGCCTCTGTGTATTGTGCAAAGAAACCAGACTTGGCTGAAACTTGCATCCGTTGAGACTCAATTACCATTTCCCCCAAGACAATAGCATTCGCATTCAGGACCATTAATGGCAGCAGACTAACCGGCGCCATTCCCCCTTATTTGGAAAGGCCTACGTGCCTGGGACAATGATAGCTAGGACCCACCCAGCCATCGAGGTATCCGCCCCCTAATAGGCTGAGATCGATGAGGGTGATCGAAACCCTATCAATCCATTGGACCCGGAGTAAGGACCGCCCAAAAGGGCGCGAAAGAGACGAAGGATAAAAAGCCCTGCGCACTAGAGATCGATCTCTTTTGGACCGGCCTGCGTACGACCAATTGCAGTATATCAACCAGCCAAGTGCAAGGACCCACGACCATCCTGAAGGACAAGCCCAGCTGAGGCGAACCCAACAACTTCCAACTGACCACCTGGACCCGGATAAAGGCCTTATCTCGCACAGTGCCGGTCATTCGAAGTTAAGTAAAGGTCATCTTAGTTGTTAGGTGTAGTTTAGTACGGAGCCGCGTGTATTATTGCACAGAGATACAAGTCTTGTGTTATTAATAAACTGTGTTTTGAACTAACATACTGGTTGTGTGGTCATTTGGTCAATATAAGAAACAGCTTGTGGTTCACATAAAGGGTAAAGAGGCAACAGAGCCCAACCACTAAAAATAGGACGCGATTAACCAGCTTCATCGCGCCTAAGTTGGACGGGACAAAGCTGTTGAATCTTGAGAGACATCACAATCTGGATCTTGCCCTCACTGGACGTGATCCAGATTAGCATGTTTAAATGAGCCATTGAGCTCACATAAATATGTCTGCGGCGGATTCTCACTGTTCCCGGGACCTAATGGCTGCATCTGGGACACCTCATGAGGGCGCCATTTAGCACTGGACCATACAACCATAGACCAGGTGTTATGGCAACACAGGTGGTCTCCCAAGCCATTGGAGACCTCCAGCTGGTTGTGCATTGGACAGGGTGGCACCCTGGCTCTCCCACTGGCACCAAGGCACCTTGGCACTTCCAGCCTGGCAGGAGCACTATCAGGGTGCCAGGTTGGCAGTGCCAACATGCCCAATGGCCAGGTTGACCTTGCCAGGGGACGGGCAAGAGGTGGGGTGAGGAGGGGCTCGAGGACACTGGAAGAGGTAGGTTGGGTGTAGTGAGGGGGCCATGGTGGAATTCCTGAGGGTGTTCGAAAGATGGGGATTGCCTTTAAAAATGGTGCCCAATCCGCGAGTCATCTTCCTGCACTGAGGAGCTGTGCTCGTCACTGCAGGAAATGATGTATGTGCTGCCTCAACAGGCATTCTCCGCTAAGGCCAAAAAAATGGCAAGGTGACGTTGAATAGCTGCATATTTCTCGTGCTGCAGGCACCGAGAAATACCCCATGAAGCACACCCGAAAGGGAACTCTGCTTCTGTTCCAGCGAATCATGCCTACGATTTAGTAATTTCCAATTTTAATGCTACAGCGTCCTGCTAAAGATGCTCTTCAGTTCCTACTTTATGAAACCAGGATATCTGCATTGTAAAGATGTTGGCAGGTCTGGCATATGTGGCACGGCATGTAGCCGGAGGGAAGTCAGTCACTCTCTTTTGGAAGAAAAGATAGCGTCCTCCAGGCCCTTTTACTCTTAAAATTTTGAAACAAACATTGCTGACCTTCTGTCTTCAGCCAAGGCTCTGAATTGAACCCCAGATTGGCCCCAATACTGCTGAGTGCCAGCATAGCCTGCTCTTGGGGAAGAGAGGTAAGTCTGTATCGAATTATTAGAAGTGATTTCTCCCTCCATGATTCTGAAACAGGAGACAGAATTTAACCAAGAAATTTCTAAGTGTCATTTTGGGCGGGTTTGGCTGGGTGTTCCTGTTGGCTTTTTGGGTGAGATCCACACCTCTGTTCAACAACACTTAGTCATTTTTTGGGGCCTTGGGGGAAATTTCTTCCCAATCAAGTCAACACTTAGAAATATTTTCATCACTGGGGAGCTGAATTCGCCAGTCAGACCTTTTCTTCAGCAATTGGGCTGCCATTTTGAAAGGGTGCCCCAATCTCCAACTGAGCTTGAGGGTCCCCCCACCCATGGACAATATCACACCCTGCACAAATGGGCCATACAAACATGGACAAGGTGTAATGGCACCACAAGGGTGTAATACCCCCCCCACCCCCACAAATAAGGACACTCCGCTATGGGGTCACTGAGGGCCCCCTTTTTCAGGCCTCCTCATCCCGCTTTCAGGCCCCCCATTATTCAGGACCTCCAGCTTTAACCCCCTTCCAAAACTTTATGATGCCCCTTCATACCCGCTCTTCAACCCCCACTCTTCACAACCCCGTCATCCACCTTTTCATGGGCATGGCCCCCCTCAGGTCCTGACCCTTGGAGGTGTCACCCCAGCAGATGCACTGCCACCCTAGTACATTGGCAGTGCCACTGCCAGCCTGGCAGTGCCACCCAGTCACCCTGTCAGTGCCAAGTTGGCAGTGCCAAGGTGTCCGGGTGCCAGAGAGAGAACCAGGAGACCACCTGCCCTGTCCCTGACCACCCAGGCATCTTCAATGGCCTGGGAAACCCCCTAGCTGCTGTTATGCCTTGCCCACTTTTGGGTTGCTATGAATGGAAGACTTTAGGAATATTAGATTCCAAGACAATTTAAGGGTTAAAAGCCTGGGGTTAGAGTGTGTTTAATTGCAGTGGTCATGTTTTAAAAAATAATAATTCTGTTTTGCAGTGCCTGGGTGCTTTTTGAAGGCCAGAAGGTGAAATCGAAAAGGGAATGTGTATTTTCATCTGGGCTAATGGATTGTGGTTTGACTGGGGAAGTCCCTGGGGAGTTAATATGCTTTGCAGCTTGCAGAGATATTTTTTTTCGAGAAATTAGGTAATTGCTGGGTGGAGCCAAGGAATGCAAAGTGACATTTTGAATAGAATCCCTATGGTGCAGAAGGAAACTATTTGGCCCATTGAGTCTTCACTAACCCTGTGATATTGGGGTTTCAGTCCAGTATCCAAGCCACTGTTGGGGTCTGGTCTGGGATCGTTATTATATGGACCTTTTCTAAACGGCGTCTAGCCCAGGCCTCGCTGGGGAGGCCGTTAGTTCCCGAGCGCCAATAGAATCCGGAATAGACATATTCAAATGACCCATATGGCTCATTTAAAGATACTGACCTGAATCTCACCTTGCGCGGCTCGTGAGGTTCGGATGAATCTTGCAAAACCTCTCAGGTGTCATGAATCTCGCAAGAAGCCTCTCGCAAAATTCAATGGCGTCGTCTCTGTGGTGATCTTTGTGAGGTGGACCTCAGGATGGAAAGCGTAGTGTTCACAAATACAGTTGAAGTGATGTTCATCAACAAAGATAAATTTCTTTACCCTACTTAAATTAACGTTCAACACTTATTCCTACAGTAAACAAATAGATTATATTAAACTACACTGACTAACACTATCTCTATACTCTAACTGTAACTATATTCTATCTTTTTAGCTCTACAATGTGCTTCACTCCAGTCCCCTCTCCTCTATTCCACTCTCTCTCCCAGAAGCCTAAGAGTCAATGCCTTTTATACTACTGTCCCTAGCTCCAACTAGTGGCTAATTGTAACATGAATTAACTCTTCACATGCTGTACATTTCTATAATGCCACGGTCTGATCACCAAGTTGGGCGTGGCGAGGCTGGTAAATCGCACCCAGGGTGTTAGAATATTTAACTCAATGAACAATATGTAAAGAAAGTGAAAGAATAGAAGGAAAGTATAATGGGACTAAAATAAAGATAAAAGAGACACAAAAAGTAAAAATAAGTCTTTTTAATTTAAAAAATATTCTCCAACAATAATTAAAATCTAAAGGATTGAGACTTCACTTGTAAAAGTGAATTTTAAGTGGCAGAGCGTTTTTTGTGGTCAGTAATTAAGACTTATAACACTGGTAGAAATTCACTTATACCTGAATGGACATATCCCATCTTTCTCTGATCTGGTTAGTGGGTATCTAATGACTATAAGAAGGACGGGTTACATCTAAACCAGAGAGGCATAAATATCCTGGCCGCGAGGTTTGCTAGTGTCACACGGGAGGGTTTAAACTAGTATGGCAGGGGGGTGGGCACGGGAGCAATAGGTCAGAAGGTGAGAGCATTGAGGGAGAACTAGGGAATAGGGACAGTGTGGCTCTGAGGCAGAGCAGACAGGGAGAAGTTGCTGAACACAGCGGGTCTGGTGGCCTGAAGTGAATATGTTTTAATGCAAGAAGTATTACGGTAAGGCAGATGAACTTAGAGCTTGGATTAGTACTTGGAACTATGATGTTGTTGTCATTACAGAGACCTGGTTGAGGGAAGGGCAGGATTGGCAGCTAAACGTTCCAGGATTTAGATGTTTCAGGCGGGATAGAGGGGGATGTAAAAGGGGAGGCGGAGTTGCGCTACTGGTTTGGGAGAATATCACAGCTGTACTGTGGGAGGACACCTCAGAGGGCAGTGAGGCTATATGGGTAGAGATCAGGAATAAGAAGGGTGCAGTCACAATGTTGGGGGTTTACTACAGGCCTCCCAACAGCCAGCGGGAGATAGAGGAGCAGATAGGTAGACAGATTTTGGAAAAGAGTAAAAACAACAGGGTTGTGGTGATGGGAGACTTCAACTTCCCCAATATTGACTGGGACTCACTTAGTGCCAGGGGCTTAGACGGGGCGGAGTTTGTAAGGAGCATCCAGGAGGGCTTCTTAAAACAATATGTGGACAGTCCAACTAGGGAAGGGGCGGTACTGGACCTGGTATTGGGGAATGAGCCCGGCCAGGTGGTAGATGTTTCAGTAGGGGAGCATTTCGGTAACAGTGACCACAATTCAGTAAGTTTTAAAGTACTGGTGGACAAAGATAAGAGTGGTCCTAGGATGAATGTGCTAAATTGGGGGAAGGTTAATTATAACAATATTAGGCGGGAACTGAAGAACATAGATTGGGGGCGGATGTTTGAGGGCAAATCAACATCTGACATGTGGGAGGCTTTCAAGTGTCAGTTGAAAGGAATTCAGGACCGGCATGTTCCTGTGAGGAAGAAGGATAAATACGGCAATTTTCGGGAACCTTGGATGACGAGAGATATTGTAGGCCTCGTCAAAAAGAAAAAGGAGGCATTTGTCAGGGCTAAAAGGCTGGGAACAGACGAAGCCTGCGTGGAATATAAGGAAAGTAGGAAGGAACTTAAGCAAGGAGTCAGGAGGGCTAGAAGGGGTCACGAAAAGTCATTGGCAAATAGGGTTAAGGAAAATCCCAAGGCTTTTTACACGTACATAAAAAGCAAGAGGGTAGCCAGGGAAAGGGTTGGCCCACTGAAGGATAGGCAAGGGAATCTATGTGTGGAGCCAGAGAAAATGGGCGAGGTACTAAATGAATACTTTGCATCAGTATTCACCAAAGAGAAGAAATTGGTAGATGTTGAGTCTGGAGAAGGGTGTGTAGATAGCCTGGGTCATATTGAGATCCAAAAAGACGAGGTGTTGGGTGTCTTAAAAAATATTAAGGTAGATAAGTCCCCAGGGCCTGATGGGATCTACCCCAGAATACTGAAGGAGGCTGGAGAGGAAATTGCTGAGGCCTTGACAGAAATCTTTGGATCCTCGCTGTCTTCAGGGGATGTCCCGGAGGACTGGAGAATAGCAAATGTTGTTCCTCTGTTTAAGAAGGGTAGCAAGGATAATCCCGGGAACTACAGGCCGGTGAGCCTTACTTCAGTTGTCGGGAAATTACTGGAGAGAATTCTTCGAGACAGGATCTACTCCTGTTTGGAAGCAAATGGACGTATTAGTGAGAGGCAGCACGGTTTTGTGAAGGGAAGGTCGTGTCTCACTAACTTGATAGAGTTTTTCGAGGGGGTCACTAAGATGACTGATGCAGGTAGGGCAGTGGATGTTGTCTATATGGACTTCAGTAAGGCCTTTGACAAGGTTCCTCATGGTAGACTAGTACAAAAGGTGAAGTCACACGGGATCAGGGGTGAGCTGGCAAGGTGGATACAGAACTGGCTAGGCCATAGAAGGCAGAGAGTAGCAATGGAAGGATGCTTTTCTAATTGGAGGGCTGTGACCAGTGGTGTTCCACAGGGATCAGTGCTGGGACCTTTTCTCTTTGTAGTATATATAAATGATTTGGAGGAAAATGTAACTGGTCTGATTAGTAAGTTTGCAGACGACACAAAGGTTGGTGGAATTGCGGATAGCGATGAGGACTGTCGGAGGATACAGCAGGATTTAGATTGTTTGGAGACTTGGGCGGAGAGATGGCAGATGGAGTTTAATCCGGACAAATGTGAGGTAATGCATTTTGGAAGGTCTAATGCAGGTAGGGAATATACAGTGAATGGTAGAACTCTCAAGAGTATTGAAAGTCAAAGAGATCTAGGAGTACAGGTCCACAGGTCATTGAAAGGGGCAACACAGGTGGAGAAGGTAGTCAAGAAGGCATACGGCATGCTTGCCTTCATTGGCCGGGGCATTGAGTATAAGAATTGGCAAGTCATGTTGCAGCTGTATAGAACCTTAGTTAGGCCACACTTGGAGTATAGTTTTCAATTCTGGTCACCACACTACCAGAAGGATGTGGAGGCTTTAGAGAGGGTGCAGAAGAGATTTACCAGAATGTTGCCTGGTATGGAGGGCATTAGCTATGAGGAGCGGTTGAATAAACTCGGTTTGTTCTCACTGGAACGAAGGAGGTTGAGGGGCGACCTGATAGAGGTATACAAAATTATGAGGGGCATAGACAGAGTGGATAGTCAGAGACTTTTCCCCAGGGTAGAGGAGTCAATTACTAGGGGGCATAGGTTTAAGGTGAGAGGGGCAAGGTTTAGGATAGATGTACGAGGCATGTTTTTTACGCAGAGGGTAGTGGGTGCCTGGAACTCGCGACCGGAGGAGGTGCTGGAAGCAGGGACGATGGTGACATTTAAGGGGCATCTTGACAAATACATGAATAGGATGGGAATAGAGGGATACGGACCCAGGAAGTGTAGAAGATTGTAGTTTAGTCGGGCAGCATGGTCGGCACGGGCTTGGAGGGCCGAAGGGCCTGTTCCTGTGCTGTACATTTCTTTGTTCTTTGTTCTAAAACATTCATGCCCTTCCATGCATGTGAATGCTTGAGTGAGTTACTATTAGAACAAAATTTGTGGAAGAGCATGGAAAATTGGACAGCTGCTTCCTGTTTTCCATCTTTAATTGCCTACATGGGGGTGCTACTGGATGTTGCTACGTGATGTACGCCTCGATAATGGTGAACCCTGATAGCCTTTCTTCTTAGCTCAAATTCCAGGTCCATGTTTTTTGCTTTATCCAGCAGATGGCAATAAAAGTCTTCGCCATTATAAAAACTGAATGAGAAAAGTTGTGCAATAGGTTCTATAATCATGCTTTCGCATTCTTCATTTGATGTCAATCTAATTTTATTGGTATTGTTTCAGTAATCTGCACAGCAGGCAGGCGTTATCCAACTGCATTTAGTCATTCTCTAATAGCACCCTTTTAGAAGACATTCTGGTGATCTAAACAACTATCATAAAAATAATCAGAAAAGTAATTTTTAAATTATAATTTACTTTCTTTACAGTCATTGTAAAACTGTGTGGGCTGATGTGTATGACTGACATTGTAACTATGAAAATGGAATAATTTTATCCCTTGACATTTAATCAAAGAGTTTGGTCATGATGGCTAACCTTTCATCATAGCATTCACAATGCAGTGATTTATAATTTAAAAATCTGCACTAAAACCTTTAATTGTTTCAATACGACATTTTGACTTTTGAATTGAATCATTTTCTTTAAATCCCTATGGATAGGGGATTGTGACGGACAATTCGGAAAGCACACAAATTCAAAGCGATTTCCCATTTAAAATATTTCCATGTTACTTCACAACTCAGGTAATTGTTGCTGGACTTTGGTTTCATTCAATAACTAATATGCTACCATCCAGCTCCCTATACTCATTTTTTAATCTATAATAAATAATTAATTTTATTATTTAGTATTCATGAGAAAGAAAAATCAAATCTTAAAAGTTAAAAGAAGAAATTTAATCTTAAAATCTACTCTTTCCCGATGTTTTATTTTCCGACAGATTAATCCTTAATTTTGCATCCTTTACATAGTCAATGATAATATAGTACTGATTAATAATTTAATCGATTCCAGATTAACCCTTTAATGGGTTAACAAATCACATGATTTATTGGAGCAGTGTAAATTAGGAAGGTATGAAGTTCAACTCTTGGGGTTAGATTTCCAGTCCCGTCCGTCATGGGAAATGTCCTTAGCCCGACCGGAAGATCCTGCCCTAGATCTGTTTTCAGTTAAATGATATTGTGTTAGGTTGCAATTGGGCTCAGCATCATTGTAATCAATGATCCCACTCCTCATTACTACTGATAAAGCAGGGATATGTAGTTGCTTGGAAGTACAGAACTTGAATATTTCTGAAAAAAGAGACATGTTATTGAAGCTTTTCATCAAGCACTCATCAGAACAGGCACAAGAATGTCAAATTTCAAAGGGAGGAACAATTTATACTACATGAGATAAGAGTGTTGATTAGTTGGTGAGTCGGCTTTGATTGATCGAAGCATTGTCATGGAGAATGCACCAGGAAGTCTTTGTCCCTCATGTTTTTGTTTAATTCCAAAAAGGCGCAATGCCTAGATATATCCATTTTGCCTGCAGAAAACAATATCCCTGCATATCATATGAAATTATGTAACTTTAAGCAAATGTAAGTGAGCCACATTGCAAGCCTGACTGACAATCTTAAATTGTTTATTAGTGTAATTCATAGTCCACTCACTCAGGATTGTTTGGCAAATGCTGTCCAATCGTGGAATCACATTTAACATTAGACATCATGATCTGAGTTTTGCAGGGATGGACTGCTTGAGTGAAGCCAGTACTCTGCCTATAGCAAACAGCCAAAAGGATATGCTGTTTCATACAATCCAGCCAGCCATTGGGATGCACAACCAATGTACCAGGCATCACACCGGCATTGAAATCTATATAACCACAGTACTCATTTGTGTGGTCGGCAGAACATCTTTTTGGCTTGACAGCAGCATCCAGTTAGTTGAAAACCACTCATGTTGTTCGTGCATAGTAGCAGTGCAAAATGGTTAGTTTCACTTGTTGTTCAATCTTTTTGAAATACCTTGCCCATCCAGGATAATTTCAGCACCATTTTCTAATACAGTTTAATTGTTACTATCTTTGAAATTTGGCATTTATGTGTTTGTCCGGATGAGTTCAAGATGAAAAGCTTCCACAGCAAGTCTCTATTTTTATAAACAATCCTTATATATATTATATATGTATTTTAAATTTCAATTTAAGTTTTTATATGGGGAACCAAATTTGTGTTTTGAAAAAACATTTATTAGGTGTTTGTCACTGTCTCATATTGCACTCAAATCACATTATTCATCTGAGTTATTTCATACGGCAATACATCATGGGTGGGATCCTCTGTTTCGTTGGCAGGATCCTCCGCTTCCCTGGCAGCGCACTCACACCCGTGGATTTCCCGACGGCGTGGGGGTGGCCAGAATGGGAAACCCCATTGGCAGGCTGCCAGGATGAAGGATCCCACTGCCGGTGGGGGCGCGCCATGTATGGTGGGACAGAGAATCCCGCCCCATACCTCTGCTTGATCCTGTACTTAACAAATGTACACACCTACATTTTTGAGGTGGGCCCCCAGATAGGAACGGGAGTCCTGAATGATGTTCCATCCCAAGGCTAGGTGCACCATGGCCACAATCTTGAATTGATAGACATATATGCACGTGGAGAGCCCGTTGATACAAACAGATGCATTTATCACACATTAGGGAGAAATTATGGGTTGGCTGCAGCAGTTTCAAGTTATGAGTTATGCCCAAATACCATACCAAAACTATGGCTGGAATATTCCATGGAGCTGCTCCTGCTCCAGCACACTTCTGGAAAAGTAATTCTGGTAGAGTTGTGCAGGTCAAAGAGACACAGCCTGAGTGAGTGAGACACAATCAGAGTGGGAATTTGAAACTTGGTAATTTGATGCAGTGAGGTAACCAGGAAAGGTAAGTGGTAAATCTAATTCTGCTGTTTTTCAGTTAACAGTGCAGTGTAGATTAGTGTCTGATTGGCTGAAGCTGCCCCCACCCTAATTGCTGAGAGGCAATTATCTGGCAGTCCCCTGAGGCCTGTTTAGGGGCACAAAGGTACACATTGTATTCTTCTCTTTGAAGTTTAAGTAGTGTGAGTCATCCTGGAGTCTGTATAAAAGACAGACAGAAAACGCACTCAGTAAGCATTGCGCAGGTCAAAGAGACACAGCCTGAGTGAGACACATCCGGAGTGGGAATTTAAAACTTGGTAATTTGGTGCAGTGAGGTAATTCGGTGCAGAGTGGGAGAAGGTGCTTTTCTCTACTGTTTTGTTTTGTTCTCTCTCTTTCTTCTGGCCTGTAACTTTTAATCAACAGGGAGAGAACCTGAGAGCATCTGAGACACTCAGAAGGTAAGTGAGTGATTTTTACTTATTTTATCTTTTCAAATTGTGTGTGTGTGTGTGGGGGGGGGGGGGGGGGGGGGACTGAAGTGACATCACAGAAACATTGTGACCTGATTGGCTGGTTGGGAATCTACAATAAATTTAAAAAATTAAGCATTGGTAAACTAATTAAACATAATTACTTCATTATAATTTAGAGGGGTATCTAAGCCACAGATCAGAGAGTACTGTATTTAGCTTTCACATTTATAGTAGAAATCTAGTGCGAGGAAACATATAGTTAACAGTAACTTTAAAAAAAAACTTTTAACTTTAATTTACTAATTAATTGATGCAATGTCAGTTAGAGGGGTGCAGTGCTCTGACTGTGAGATGTGGCAGGTCCGGGAGGCTTCCAGCGTCCCGGATGGCTTCATCTGCAGAAAGTGCACCCAACTGGAGCTCCTCACAGACCGCATGGTTCGGTTGGAGCAGCAGTTGGATGCACTTAGGAGCATGAAGGTGGCGGAAAGTGACATAGATAGCAGTTATATAAATATGGTCACACCCAAGGTGCAGGCAGAGAAATGGGTGACCACAAGGAAGGGCAGGCAGTCAGCGCAGGAATCCCCTGTGGTTGTCCCCCTCTCGAACAGGTATACCCCTTTGGATACTGTCGGGGTGGATAGCCTAGCAGGGGAAAACAGCAGCAGCCAGATCAGTGGCCCCACGGCTGGCTCTGATGTTCAGAAGGGAGGGTCAAAGCGCAGAAGAGCAATAGTCATAGGGGACTCTATAGTCAGGGGCACAGATAGGCACTTCTGTGGACGTGAAAGAGACTCCAGGATGGTATG
This sequence comes from Scyliorhinus torazame, assembly GCF_047496885.1. NCBI lineage: Eukaryota > Metazoa > Chordata > Chondrichthyes > Carcharhiniformes > Scyliorhinidae > Scyliorhinus > Scyliorhinus torazame. Next base: position 185,252,466 of record NC_092712.1, read on the forward strand.
TTGCCTCCCTGGTGCCAGGGTCCAGGATGTCTCCAAACGGGTAGAGGGCATCCTGAAGGGGGAGGGCAAACAGGCAGAGGTCGTTGTACATATTGGTACTAATGACATAGGCAGGAAGCGGCATGAGGTCCTGCAACAGGAGTTCAGGGAGCTAGGCAGAAAGTTAAAAGACAGGACCTCTAGGGTTGTAATCTCGGGATTACTCCTTGTGCCACCTGCCAGTGAGGCTAGAAATAGAGCAGCTAAACAGCTGGTGTAGGAGGGAGGGTTTCCGTTATCTGGACCACTGGGAGCTTTTCCGGGCCAGGTGTGACCTATGTAAGAAGGACGGGTTGCTTCTAAACTGGAGAGGCATAAATATCCTGGCCGCGAGGTTTGCTTGTGTCACACGGGAGGGTTTAAACTAGTATGGCAGGGGGGTGGGCACAGGAGCAATAGGTCAGAGGGTGAGAGCATTGAGGGAGAACTAGGGAATAGGGCCAGTATGGCTCTGAGGCAGAGCAGACAGGGTGGAGTTGCTGAACACAGCAGGTCTGGTGGCCTGAAGTGCATATGTTTTAATGCAAGAAGTATTACGGGTAAGGCAGATAACTTAGAGCTTGGATTAGTACTTGGAACTATGATGTTGTTGCCATTACAGAGACCTGGTTGAGGGAAGGGCAGGATTGGCAGCTAAACGTTCCAGGATTTAGATGTTTCAGGCGGGATAGAGGGGGATGTAAATGGGGTGGCGGAGTTGCGCTACTGGTTAGGGAGAATATCACAGCTGTACTACGGGAGGACACCTCAGAGGGCAGTGAGGCTATATGGGTAGAGATCAGGAACAAGAAGGGTGCAGTCACAATGTTGGGGGTTTACTACAGGCCTCCCAACAGCCAGCGGGAGATAGAGGAGCAGATAGATAGACAGATTTTGGAAAAGAGTAAAAACAACAGGGTTGTTGTGATGGGAGACTTCAACTTCCCCAATATTGACTGGGACTCACTTAGTGCCAGGGGCTTAGACGGGGCAGAGTTTGTAAGGAGCATCCAGGAGGGCTTCTTAAAACAATATGTGGACAGTCCAACTAGGGAAGGGGCGGTACTGGACCTGGTATTGGGGAATGAGCCCGGCCAGGTGGTAGAAGTTTCAGTAGGGGAGCATTTTGGGAACAGTGACCACAATTCAGTAAGTTTTAAAGTGCTGGTGGACAAGGATAAACATGGTCCTAGGGTGAATGTGCTAAATTGGGGGAAGGCTAATTATAACAATATTAGGCGGGAACTGAAGAACCTAGATTGGGTACGGATGTTTGAGGGTAAATCAACATCTGACATGTGGGAGGCTTTCAAGTGTCAGTTGAAAGGAATTCAGGACCGGCATGTTCCTGTGAGGAAGAAGGATAAATACTGCAATTTTCGGGAACCTTGGATAACGAGAGATATTGTAGGCCTCGTCAAAAAGAAAAAGGAGGCATTTGTCAGGGCTAAAAGGCTGGGAACAGACGAAGCCTGTGTGGAATATAAGGAAAGTAGGAAGGAACTTAAGCAAGGAGTAAGGAGGGCTAGAAGGGGTCACAAAAAGTCATTGGCAAATAGGGTTAAGGAAAATCCCAAGGCTTTTTACACGTACATAAAAAGCAAGAGGGTAGCCAGGGAAAGGGTTGGCCCACTGAAGGATAGGCAAGGGAATCTATGTGTGGAGCCAGAGGAACTGGGCGAGGTACTAAATGAATACTTTGCATCAGTATTCACCAAAGAGAAGAAATTAGTAGATGTTGAGCCTGGAGAAGGGTGTGTAGATAGTCTGGGTCACATTGAGATCCAAAAAGACGAGGTGTTGTGCGTCTTGAAAAATATTAAGGTAGATAAGTCCCCAGGGCCTGATGGGATCTACCCCAGAATAATGAAGGAGGCTAGAAAGGAAATTGCTGAGGCCTTGACAGAAATCTTTGGATCCTCACTGTCTTCAGGTGATGTCCCGGAGGACTGGAGAATAGCCAATATTGTTCCTCTGTTTAAGAAGGGTAGCAAGGATAATCCAGGGAACTACAGGCCGGTGAGCCTTACGTCAGTGGTAGGGAAATTACTGGAGAGAATTCTTCGAGACAGGATATACTCCCATTTGGAAGCAAATGGACGTATTAGTGAGATGCAGCATGGTTTTGTGAAAGGGAGGTTTGTCTCACTAACTTGATTGAATTTTTCGAGGAGGTCACAAAGATGATTGATGCAGGTAGGGCAGTGGATGTTGTCTATATGGACTTCAGTAAGGCCTTTGACAAGGTCCCTCATGGTAGACTGGTACAAAAGGTGAAGTCACATGGGATCAGGGGTGAGCTGGCAAGGTGGATACAGAACTGGCTAGGTCATAGAAGGCAGAGAGTAGCAATGGAAGGATGCTTTTCTAATTGGAGGACTGTGACTAGTTGTGTTCCGGGATTTTTGCTGTTGTAGTATATATAAATGATTTGAAGGAAAATGTAACTGGTCTGATTAGTAAGTTTGCAGACTACACAAAGGTTGGTGGAATTGCGGATAGTGATGAGGACTGTCAGAGGATACAGCAGGATTTAGACTGTTTGGAGACTTGGGCGGAGAGATGGCAGATGGAGTTTAATCCGGACAAATGTGAGGTAATGCATTTTGGAAGGTCTAATGCAGGTAGGGAATATACAGTAAATGGTAGAACCCTCAAGTGTATTGAAAGTCAGAGAGATCTAGGTGTACAGGTCCACAGGTCACTGAAAGGGGCAACACAGGTGGAGAAGGTAGTCAAGAGGGCGTACGGCATGCTTGCCTTCATTGGCCGGGGCATTGAGTATAAGAATTGGCAAGTCATGTTGCAGCTGTATAGAACCTTAGTTAGGCCACACTTGGAGTATAGTTTTCAATTCTGGTCGCCACACTACCAGAAGGATGTGGAGGCTTTAGAGAGGGTGCAGAAGAGATTTACCAGAATGTTGCCTGGTATGGAGGGCATTAGCTATGAGGAGCGGTTGAATAAACTCGGTTTGTTCTCACTGGAACGAAGGAGGTTGAGGGGCGACCTGATAGAGGTATACAAAATTATGAGGGGCATAGACAGAGTGGATAGTCAGAGACTTTTCCCCAGGGTAGAGGGGTCAATTACTAGGGGGCATAGGTTTAAGGTGAGAGGGGCAAGGTTTAGAGTAGATGTACGAGACAAGTTTTTTACACAGAAGGTAGTGGGTGCCTGGAACTCTCTACCAGAGGAGGTGGTGGAAGCAGGGACGATAGTGACATTAAAGGGGCATCTTGAAAAATACATGAATAGGATGGGAATAGAGGGATATGGACCCAGGAAGTGTAAAAGGTTGTAGTTTAGTCGGGCAGCAGGGTCGGCACAGGCTTGGAGGGCTGAAGGGCCTGTTCCTGTGCGGTACTTTTCTTTGTTCTTTGTTCTAGAGTAGAAATCCCTCCAAGGAATTCTGTGACCTTTTATTGGCTAATAAAACTGGATTTGAACTGGATTTCATCCTTTTGTGAACTAGGTAATAACTATTTACTCATATCTTCGGTTGGGATCGATTGTGAAATATCATATACAATCAAAGTGATGACCAGCCCCTCAAAACTTATCATTTTACAAAACATACCAGTAAGAAATTAGATGTAGACAAAATATGGTATGTGAAATATGTTTCTAATTGAGGCAGCAAAAATCACCATGTTCAGAAAAACAAATGTTTTTCTTTTGTTGAGCTTATATATGCTTGAATTTAATCAACAATTAACGATTCTATATTTAGGCTTCTTATTTATATTAAATTCAGTACTGTGTGGTTTATAATCTCAGAGAAATGGCAGGCACGTCCAGTGCTGGGGCAATATCTGTTAAATTGAAGGATTGAGGGGACGACACTTCACCGTTTGATGATATGACTGACAGGGATATATAAGCTACCCGTCATTATGTAGTTTGAAGCCATTGGGCGTGGTTCTGCGGCTATGTCGTGCCCAACCTAGTATTGGGACGAGGTCACTGAATTTTGCCAAAAGCCTCTCACGAGACTTGCGACACTCAAAAGGTCTCACGAGATCCAACGGAATCTCGCGAGACATCATGATCTGGATCACATGCTCATTGGACGTGACCCAGTTCAGCATATTTAAATACCATACCTGGGAGACCTCGCCAGGGCACCGTATAGTACTGGTCCACACAAATGTGGACTAGTCATGATAGCACCTGGGGGGGGGGGGTCTCCCAGGCCATTAGAGACCCCTGGGTGGTTGGAGTCCTCTCTCACCTGAATACATTGGCACTGCCAGCATGCCAGGCTGGCAGTGTCACAGTACGAGGTTGGCACTGCCAGGGATCGGACCGGGGGACCTTACCTGGTGGAGGGTGAGATGAGGGGGTGTTCCTGGGCCTCCCTAAGATTGGGGGAGGGTCAGAAATGGGGGGGAGATATCTGGGCAACTTCCAAAATGACGCCACGATCTGCGAGGAGATTTTCCTGCTGGCGAGCTGATGGTCACTCTAAGCGTGGCGTAGGCAGAGGGCAAAATAAACAACAAAGTGCTGTTGAATAGTAGGGGGATGGATTTCTCCGATTTTGATGGTATGTCCCACGCCGGCGTGGGAACGGTTCCTTTACACAAATTTTGGCGTAAAACGGCCTCCGATGCTCTGTTTGGCTGGGGACTAGCTTCCGATACAGCCCGAAGAATTGCGGGTCCGTGGCCATGCATGGGCACGGCCTGCAGCAGCCGCGCCGTGCAACATGGCGCTGGACGCTTGCTGACACGGCCTGCAAAATAGTGCCCCCCCTTTGACTGTCCCATGAGCCCTGGACCGCCCCCAACAGTGCCCCCAGCCCCGACAAAGTCTCCCATGCCCGCAAATCGGTCCTCCCCCGACTGTGGCTGCACTGGACTGAGTCCACAGCCACCACGCCGAGTTCCCGACGGTTGAGACCATGAGAGACTCACGCCGTCGGGATCTCAGCCGGTCGGGGGCGGAGCATCGGGGGGTGCGCCTCAGGAAACGTCTTGAGGCCATCGGTATGGCGGGCGGCGTACTCTGTGAGTCTGCCGCTTTGGAGGGAGCGGAGTATCGGGAAAGGGGCACCGCCCTCGATTTGGTCGGAAACGGGTATTCTCCGGCCGATCGCCGAATACAATTTCGCCGTTGGCGACCGGAGAGTCTCACCCAGGATGTTTCACGACGCTGCAGCCACTGAGAAATATCTTGGTAACAGCATCCAAAACCAGACATGGAATTTTTTTTGCTGAATACCGCCCATTGTTTTTGATTTTGCATCCAAAAGCAGAAATAATTATATTCTGCCTTTGACAGATACGTTTGAGTGGGCTCTGTTCTTCATTATCAGATCACCAAAGAAACCAGATGTTGTTTTGTGAACAACCAAATGTAAAGTGTGCAAAAAATGTTTGCTTTATTATCGTAATCTATCTTCATTTGCCAAAATGTCTTGTATGCCTGTCTTCTGGCATACTCAATCTGAAACGTGTTATTCTGCTTTGTTCGTAGCATATATACGTAACCATTCTGGTGAAGCACCTCTGTCCCTGTGTCAATCCATCTGTTGCTGAAACTTCATCCATGCTTTTATTACCTTCAGCCTCGACTATTCTGTAGTTTTCCTGGTCAACCTTCCACCTTCCCATCCTTTCCATGGTCAGGGGGAGATGTTCTGAGGGGTGACAGGTTGGTGGGAGGTCTCATGGCAGGAGGCGATTGAGGGGGGGATGGAGATCTATGTCTTGTTTGGTGTGGGAGAGCATGGGAGGGGGAATGTTGGTTAATGGTCATTGGGATGGCTCAGAATGTGAACCATTCTCAGGCAGACGCCTCGCTCAGGGATAAGTCAAAAGGCATATAACTCTCGAATCCACCAACGTCTCACCTCAAGGAAACTGCCAGGCTTCCAGCTTGGGAAACCTGGCCGGCAACAATTAAAGGTCAAATGCTACTTGAAAACATGGTTCTCAGCCTTGTTATTGTATTTAGAACTGCAATTCACCTTCTCGGGCTTGTGTTGGCTGTGTGATCATCTTCTGGCCTCAGTTAAACCTGGAAATGGATGGTTTGGAGGCAGATTTGAATGAGGAAACAGATTCATCTGGCATTAATCTCCACAATCTAACCCAAACTTGCCCATAGATTTTAGTTAAAAATAACCACCACATCTTTATTAATAAAGCCAAGGATGCGATTTGAATTTTTCACAGGCTTCGTAGCTTGTCCTGCCACCTTCAAAGATTGGTGTACATATGGCAAATCCCTCCAATTCTGCACCCCATTCAAATTTGCACTCTTCGGTTTATATTGCCTTTCCTCATTCTTCCTATCAAACTATGTCACTTCACAATTCTCTGTGTTGAATTTCACTTGTCCTGTGTCATCCCATTTCACCAGTCTGTTATGATCCTCTTGATTGTTTACTACATTTCTGAGTTTTGTGTCACTGGCAAACTTTGAAATGATGCCCTGCATACCAAGGTCTAGGTCATCAATACATATCAAAAAAACATACCAACCTCTGTGGTACATCACTTTTGTCGATGAGCCCTTAAATTTCTCAATGCTAATTAATTTCTTTCCAGCATGTCTCAAAAGGTTTCACCATCAGCCGTGCGCAGACTGAATGGCTTGCTATTGCTGTGTTTATTTCCCTCTCGTTTCTTAAACAATGATCTTACATTTTCAGTTCTCCTATCGTTTAACACCAGCCCTTAATCTGGGAGGATTGAAATAGTGGGGCCAGAACCTCTGCAACTTCTTCCCTTAATTTCGACAGTAATCTCGGGCTGAATTTTATGGGGCGCCATATTTCCTGCAGCCCCGAGTGGAAAGGTGATTGCCAATCCCGGCCACCCAAAGGCCGGCTGCTCAGAAGCCATTTTATGTTGGGAGCAGCCTTAATTGGTTCAGGGTGAGACTTCCAGCCCGTCTAGGGAGGAACTCTTGCCTTAGAGAGCTACTGGTCAATCAGGTGGATTGGCAGATCTGTAGCCCCAACAGTGCCAGGTTCAAGCACTGGCCACAGCTGGGGCTACAAACAGCCCCCGAGAAGTAGAAGTGCCAAGGCCTAGACTTCAAGATAAGTCCAGGCCTTTGAATGAGTCTGGCTGGAAAACCCCAGCAAGTGGTGGGGGTGGATGGTGTGTGTGTGGGGGGGAGGGGAGGGGGGGGGGGGGGGGTTGTTGGGTGAGGGGGGTGGATGGACGGTCTTAAAGGCTGAGGGAGGGAGGTATGATTTTGGGGGTGGGGAGAATGTCTCATATGGATACAAGGAGTTCTCCAAAGGAACTCCCCCTCTTGCTTGACAGCAGTCGGTGCAATGAAAGATGATTGGATACCCTCCTGCCCTCTGCATTCCCCTGCTGCAGCTAAAATAGCAACAGATGTAAAATAAAGCCCTTAAGGACCTTTGTAGACCAAGGGCAGGCTGTTTGCATGATTCCTCCCCTTATGTGAGGGCCAGTTTAACTCACTTGGCTAAACAGCTGGTTTGTGATGCAGAGCAAGGCGGGCAGCACTGGCCTGTACCGGCTGAGGTTATTCACGAAGGTCCTGCCTTCTCAAACTTTCCACTTTCCTGAGGTGTGGTAATCACCAGTCAGCTCTCCCCGTCAAGGGGGAAAACAGCTTATGACCATCTGGGGCTATGGTGACTTTACCTTTTACCTAATATAGGAGACAGGTCAGGGGTGGGTGGGAAGGCTGGGAAGGCCACCCAGTTTACTTTACATGCCTTCCCACCCACCTCTTCAGATATATTGGCAGAGAGGGGCCGTAAAATCCAACCCCTTGGACGCAGCCTGTACTGATCAGTTGACTTTTTACTTTGAAGAATGGTAACCTTTTAAGTACCTCTTCTTTATCTATTTCTATTCTATGCAATATTGCTGCCAACTCCTCCTTTGCTGCAGCGTTTGTACCTCAGCCTTCCGGATGCTACCCAAGAAGGTCCCCTTTTTGGCCCCGAATTGACCGAGTCTTCCGTTGACTTATATCGTTAGAAAAGATCTTTGGGTTAATTTTTATGTTCGCTATTAACCTAGTCTCATATTTACTCTTTGGCTCTTATTCCCTTTGTTTTTTTAATTTCCTCTGCACTTTCTGTATTCAACTTGGTTCTCTACTGAAATATGAACTAGATATTTTGCATAAGGCGTTCTTTCGGTTTCATGTTAAACTACATCTAGAGTCATCTTGGGACCTCCAGCGTTGGATGTCCTTCCTTCCCCCTTCTTTAGAATGAGCCTACTCTGTACCTGAACTTGTTCCTCTTTGATCATTGTTCAATTGCCATTTTAACAATTAATCTCTGATTCCACTCCACCTGAGCCAGATCCCTTCTATGCTCACTAGGCAGAATTTAATGTTGTGGTGGGAGTCATGGCAGCCGGCTTTGCTTAATTATGGGAGAGGCCATGTGTCAGTCTGCTGATGGTGGTATAGGAGTAGATGGTTATTATTGTTGGAGTAGATAGTTATTAATGTACACAACTGCCGTGATCAGCAGCAGATGTTGTGGAATAAGTTAAAGTATATGTGAAAAACAACACAGGTTCAGTTACTCAATGACCAACATCACTGAAAACACAATAGGTTGTATGTGATTAAGACATAAACCAATCAGTGGGGGATAAACCCAATCAGTGGATGTAATGTCCCATTGCAGCATATTACAATCAATCAGTGTGAGGAACTGACATTCTCACAGCCCTGCCTCTGAAAGGAGTTATAAAAGTTGTGAAAGTTGTAAGCATTTAAGAGAAAGAAGTGATACCAGCATGTAACGTTGAAGACTGAATAAAGTTTTGTATCCATGATGTGGAAATGCCGGCGTTGGACTGGGGTGAGCACAGTAAGAAGTCTTACAACACCAGGTTAAAGTCCAACAGGTTTGTTTCGATATCACTAGCTTTCGGAGCACTGCTCCTTCCTCAACCTGAGGTTCTGAGAGTCCAGAGTTGAATAACATGACAAAAGGAGGAAAAGGAGACCTTCAGACCACCATGAAAGGTGGTAGGGCTCCCCCTGATGTGACTGAAGCAGAAATGATGCAACAAGTAAGAGAATTTATTGAACAACAATTTGACATGCAAAAACACTGACAGAAATTGAACAAAATTATTATTAATAATAATCTTTATTGTCACTTACATTAGGCTTACATTAACACTGCAATGAAGTTACTGTGAAAATGCCCTAGTCGACACACTCTGGCGCCTGTCCGGGTACACGGAGGAACAATTACCTAACAGAACGTCTTTCGGAACTTGTGGGAGGAAACCGGAGCACCCGCAGGAAACCCACACAGACACGGGGTGAACATGGAGCCTCTAAGGGACAGTGGACCTTAGACAACATCAGGAGAGCCTGGGGAAAAGCAAAGATGTATCCGGTAAGGTCCGCATCCGCTGGTCACTCACCCTGATGAGCCAACTAAGACAGAAGAATGAGAACACACAACGGTCAGAATCAGACACCAAAGCTAAAGGTTTGCAGGACCAATTGGCCACCATCTGTGCATCATTAAAGAAGGAGAAGCATAAATGCCAAAAATTAGCCGACGAAAACACGTTCCTTAAAAACATCCCAGAACTTCTTCCTCACCACCCTTATACCCATCAGGCATAGGTTAAAAGTCATCAAACCGACAGTGCAGGCAGGATGACTCTTCGTTGTCTTCAGGTGGAGAGAGTTGTAGTGAGGAGGACGAGGATCCATCTCCTGCCCATATTTTTCCAGTAAAAACTCGATCACGGAAAGATACCACGGTAGAAACCAAAGATGAACGTTTTTGGACATCATCAAAGACGCACACCTATAAAACACATCACTCTCACAAGCCAGCAGACCCAGACAAGATTGATAAGTGGTCACAAGACGTTCCTCATCCTAAAAAAAGTGGAACCAAGACTTGGGATGTCCAAAATGTCTCAATGGATTCTACAGACTCCACCCTATGGATGGAGTCCAGATTCTCAGTTGTGTCGTCCCCGAATATAAGGGAGGTGAATTGTTACAGAAAGTACAGACAGGTTTGGCAGAATCTGGTGGGAGGTTGGGACTTAGTAAGGGCGTGGTGCATGGCATATACCCCGTGTAAGACAGACTAGGGAAATACAGATGCCTGCCAACAGAAAGCAAGTGAGGAAGTATCTGACTATGAAGAGCGATTTATAACAACGTGGCTCGAACACTCAGACATCAGAGAGGTGAAGGCTGAAAATACAGACAAAAGTAGTTTGATGCCACTCAAAACTGCCTTTGTGGCTGGCCTGAAACCTGAATTGTCCAAACTATTGAGAATAAATAAGTCCGATTGGGATACAGAGGGTACTGATTTCACTCACTTTGTTACCTATCTTAGCTGATTGGAACAGGATATGACCGCAAGTGATTGTGCGATCATCTAATGACAGACGTCCGGGACGGTGTCATCACTGAGGGAAGGAAGGCCAAAACTAGGGGAAGGGGCCAGGGGGGGCAGAATATCAATAATGGGAAGAGTTACAAGGGTGACCCCGATGGATTAGAGGATCAATTTAGACACCTCGCAGCCCGCCAACAAGAAGCAGCCCTACCCTCGCATTAACCCTGTTGGCCCTCCTGCAACAACGGGCCAATGGCATATATATCAACGTGAGGGTCGGTGAAGAATCAGTGTACTGTTTAATAGATACCGGAGCTGAATTAATGTGTATACCTCTTAAACAGCTTCCCTGTGTTCCCTTGTCAGGCAATGAAATACTATGTAGAGGGGAAGACAAATGCCATGTTTGAGATGATACCCGTCGTCACAGACTTGGAGCCACATCAAATTGAGACACCTGTGTGCGTGGGACCTGTGACCCAAGCACTGCTAAGTAAGGAAGTACTCATACAGGTGGACTCATCCCTATGTTTTTCCAAAGGAAGGGCAACCTGGAACATTCGGCCCCTCAAGAAGGATGAATTAAAGGAACATCCGATCTGGGCAAAAGACAAAAATGATTGCGGCCTGTTACAGATGGACCTAGTCACATTCACTGAAAAAAACTCCGCTTGTGCCAAGTAGTAACCCATCGGTAAAACGTCTATAAATGAGATTTTGATGATTGTGGAAGAGCTAGTAGGCAGGGGAATGTTGGTCAAGGACCATAGTGTGTCCAGCAGTCCAGATTGGCCAGTTAAAACGGCAAATAGAACATAGCAATTGACAGTGGACTATAGGAACACCAACCAACAAGTGGACAGACTGACCCCTTTGGTAGTTGACCACGCCCCCCCCCCCCCGCCCACCCAACCAACAATCTTCAGTGCACTGTCACCAGAACATGGATGGTTCTCAGTGATTGATATGGCCAATGGGTTTTGGCCAGTTCCCTTATATCCTGAAGTACAGCCATGGTTTGCCTTCATAATTGATGAGCAACAGTACACCTGGACTAGACTCCCACAGGGATTTCACAATAGTGCATTATATGGCCCTGGGAAATCACCTCCGAGAAATGCCAGAGGCCGATTCACTCATTATTGAATATGTGGATGACTTTCTGATCACCTCCAAGACCGAGGAACAGTACGAGACTGATGTGAAGATGTTGCTGGACTAGTTGTACCAGAAGGGTCATAAGGCTAGAGTAAGATTCCCCTTATCTCTCACTCATAGCTAAAGTCTCAGGTCTCAATACGAAGCACTGTTTATTTCTTTAAGAACTCATTTTGATATATTTGCAAAGCTTTTCTGTGTAATTCAAATGTTCTTGAGACACTGAAGAGCGAAAGTAAACTTCAGAATAATAGTGACTCCAGATTTACAAATTAAAAGTTATTTCAACAAAAGGCCTTTTTAAAAGTAATTTCCACAAATGCTTCAAGGGCCTCCGACACATTCTTCTCTTTAATCAGTTAAACGGATCACATTCTTAAGGAAACCCTTATCTGGGTTTAGCCCCTTACTTAGTTTTACTGGTCCTAATTCTCAGCCTAGACTCACTTGATTCGTTAAGGAAATTGTCAGTCACTTAGACATTAACAATTACTCCAAATTAATTATCTTTCCCATGACTTGTCCACGTTTAAACTACCTAAATCACGTCTGGTCTCAGTTACGAGATTGTTTCAAACTCGTTGAATGTACCCTCATATCACTTACTTGCAGTACGTTATTCGTAACATTTGAGACAGTCATGGACAGTATTCAAAAGTTTAGCTAATTTTATAACTTACTTATATTTCTACAAATTCAATCATTTTCAAGAATCATTAAATTTTCCAGTATATTTTAGCTAATATTTTAAAGGACCCTCCCTCTGTAATTGTTGAATCCAACAGCTCGCATTAACCAAGCCCAAATCGCTCACGGGGAAGTGGTGTATCTGGGGCTGAAGATATCCCAGGACAGCAGGGAAGTAAACCAGAACCCGTACCAGCCTCCCCGAACAGGTGCCGGAATGTGGCAACTAGGGGCTTTTCACAGTAACTTCATTTGAAGCCTACTTGTGACAATAAGCGATTTTCATTTCATTTTTCATTTCAGAACCATACCACCGCTACTCAAGCCGCCAAACAGCCCACCACAGTCTGAGAGTTATGAGTGATCTTGCGCTCTGTAACTACAACCTATGTTGGGTGGATTCATATATGCAACTGGCATAATCCCTGACAAAACTCCGGAAGGGGACGTCGGACTCAAAGGAAAGGATAATGTTGAATAAGGAGCAGGAACAAGCATTTGGCCAACTTAAACAAGCCTTGTGTACTGCGCCAGCCTTGGGGATCCCGGACAATGGAAGACCCTTTACTCTTTTTGTCAGTCAAAAAGGGGGTACATTACTAGTGTACTCACTCAAGATCACGGAGCTCGACTAAGGCCAGTGGGATACTACTCGGTGAGCTTGGGTAAAGTGGCTCAAGAATGGGGAGCTTACCTAAGGGCAATACAGGCCACGTGATTGGCCGTAATGGCAACTGCAAGCATTGTCCTGGACCAAAGATTGATTATTATGTGTCCCCATCCAGTCCATACTCTATTATCCATGAACCCAATGTCACAGGTGATGGTGCCAAGGTGAACAAGGCGGACTATGGTGTTAGAGGCTCCTAACATCAAAATCTGCAAGGCCAGTCCAATAAATCCAGAAATCCATGCTCCCAGAAGTTGAAGAAGCCTTCCATGATTGTGTTAATCTGGTGCAGGAGGTGGAAGAAATTAGTGTAACCCAGGAAATGGCTTTGGAAATCTTGGACACCATCCTGTATTAGATGGATCATCATTCACTGAGAATGGAGTCCGAAAAGGAGGTTGGGCTGTGACCAGCGTATATTCTGTAGTTGCAGGTGGAAGTCTCCCGGTAGGGACATCTGCGCAACAAGCCGGACTAAGAATCCAGGTTGAAGCCTGTAAAATAGTTCAAGACCAGACTGAATTTTTACACAGACTCCCGCTATGCTTTTGATGTGGCCCATGATTTTGGGCAGTTATGGCGACAGCGGGGTTTCCTCATGGCAGCAGGAACTCCAATCAATCACGGACAGGATGTGAAGGATTTGGTGGAAGACATGGGGCTATCAAAAGAGGTGACCATTCTAAAATGTGAAGCACACACCTGAGAAGACACTGAGGAAGCGAGAGGGAACGCTTTGACGGACGAAGCGGCAAAATTGGCTGCTGGAAGACAAGTGGCAGGAGCTAAAGTCCGAGAAGTATCAAAACATCAATCCGCTCCAGACCGTAACCCAGATGCAACATGAGTGCACTCGACAAGAAAAGTGGATGTGAATGGAGAACGGGGCAAAACTATATCGGGATGACGTGGGGCGACACGCGGAGACAAGAAAACCTGCAGCCCCAACCACATCGATGCCATACCTAGCACAACAAATTTACTCTTGTGGACACCTAGGATCCGAGTAGGCAATGGCCTGATTCCAATGCAGCTGGTGGGGACGGTGCTTTAAGAAATACACCCAGGTTGTAGTGGATCTCTGCTTAAATTGCCAAAAGAATAATTCTGGAACCAAGGTACAGGTACCACAGCTGAAGGCTTCTGCACTCCCGGGGGCCATTCCAACATCTTCAGGTGGATAACATCACACTACCACCCAGTCAAGGATCGGCCAATGTCCTAGTTATAGTGGATAAATTCTCAAGGTGGGTGGAAGCTGCACCCACCCGCCGCGCCACCGCCACACACACGGCCAAGGTACTGAGCAAAGACTATATACCCCAGTGAGGTTTGCCTGCCAGTATAGATTTTATTCTGTATCTCTTTTTGAATCATTGGTTATCTTATCCTCTGATCCAGCCGGTCCGCCGGTAAATGAGTCTCCGCGTTTCCCCAGGAAATTGCAAACCAACACGTTTCTTTGCATGTCTTATACTTATACCAAGGCATCTGACCTGTCTGTGATGAAATGCATAAGCAACCAAGTATTTACTGATGTAAACGACCTTTGGCCAGCACGTGGCAGTGTAAATCTACCACGTGACTCTGTATCTCAAGGAGTTGGGAGATAGTCATGTTAGTGGATTGTCATACTTGCAGTAACTCTAGGATAATTTATCAGTATTAGTAGTTTGTAATATATTTCATATAGGTATATTTACCACGCTTTTATTTTCTAATAAAATACTTCAACTAGTCAAGAACTAGATGTTCTACTGTGCATCATTCCTACTGGCCAAGCACCAGAATGTAACATGGTATCAGGGCTGAGGATCTACTAAGAAGATCAGAACAATCAAAGTTAACTCCGAAGAAGAAGAAGGTAAAAAAGAAAAAATCTTCTACTAACCTCATGAACTAATGGCACCTAATACACCTAATGGCACTGTTAGACTTCGAAGTCCAGGATGGAAGATCTGAAGGCACCACACCAGTTTCGAGTCACTGGTAATGTAGAGGACAATTGGCGTGTATTCAAACAGCAAGTCAAACTCTACGTTGCAGCCCTTCGTCTGCAGGCACAGCCTGATGAGAGGCGCATAGCAGGTCTACAAACAATAGAAATATTTAGTATGTTCGTTTTTGATAGCGAGGCGGATAGCAGGAAATTCAATGAAGTTGTAAAGCAATTTGTTCGGCATTGCACATCAAAACAAAATGAGACATTCGAGCGCTACATATTTTGCATGCGCACCCAGAAGGCAGGCAAAATGTTTCATAGTTTTCCGACCGATTTGCGATTGAAGACGCAGTCGTGTAATTTTGCTGCCCTACAAGTGTCGATGATCCGCGATCAGGTCGTGTTTGGGATTTGCAACGACAAGGTACGTGAGAGGTTATTAAAAGAAAATGAGCTCAGCTTGATCATGCTATCGAAATTTGTCACGCCAGTGAGCTAGCTGCACAGCAGATTAGCACTTTGAATCTCAAACGCACCGGCCAAGCATCAGGACGTAACACTGACCAAGTGATGGATTTGTTCATATATCTCGATTCATGCAATATCGTTTAGCAGAAATGAAACGGAGGGAGTGTTTTCCTGTCACAATGTCACGAGGTATAACAACTGCAGACTCGGGCAGCAATAGCTGGGGGGGGGGGGGGGGGGGGGGGGGGGCGGGGGGTCGTACCTTATAGACAATTCAGGAGATATGTCTGACTGGCCCGCTGCCAGGAACAGTAATCTCACCCATTTTGTGGGATGGTACCAACCCACCTATAATCGAACCCATGACCCCCATACCTCATATTGGCCAACACTTCAGGGTGTTGGATGACCTCAAAGAAAGTTATGGTTTACCTTGAATGAGAAGGAGGGTATTAAGATAGGAACCAGCAGCTGTGCCCACAATTTCAACCTGATAGACGATGGAGCCCAGAGAATAAAAATTTATAACTAAACAAGCGGCAATGATTTTATCCAGACTTGGTACAGGAAAGGTATTGCTAACTGGACAGCCTATAATAATAGTTATTTTGTTTGCGGGCACAGAGCCTATCCTTGGCTTCCGGCCAGATGGAAGGGCTCATGTTATCTGGGACATGTAGTCCCATATATTTATCATTTTTCCTGGCTCCCTTCGCTGGCAAGGCGCTGACACACCATCATAGGTGCGGAGCACTTCATTGCCATCATGTATCCTTGGTATGGGGTCGAGAGGCTATCACAGGAACGCACTAAAATTAGCTTGGTCCTGGAAAAGGTGGCTAATGACACCGCCACCGCATTGACCCACATAAACCAGGAAATGGTTGTCATTCATACTGTGGCCCTGCAAAACTATATGGCCTTGGACCTTGTTCTGGCAGCAAAAGGAGCCATTATTGGGTCTGAATATTCTACTTATATCCCCGATTGTTCAGAATCCATAACTAATTTGGGAAAATTCCACTCATAGTGTATTTCACAGCCTCAGGATATCTGAATGTGCTTTGCAAACAATGAAGTACTTTTGAAGTCTGGTGCCTGTTATGTAGGAAATGTAATGTAGTGTTGCAATTTATTTAACTTGAATCCTGGTGAACACTTTTGCTATGATGAAATTATTACTCAACCGGTGGCAAATGTTTGGAATAGTGAAATGTGGCTTTCAGTTGCACAATACTGAAGTGTTCTGCTTTCAATCTCATGGCAAAAGAGGGACCAACTATTTCTGCATCAAAGTCACTTCAGGTTATTTGCGCACATTCTAACAGCCAGTCTTAACCTACATTCCTGGAAGCTATGAGCCAACTGAATACATGGTTCAAGGAAAGAAGGAAGAAAACAACTATAACAGAAAGTCTTTTCCCTCACCAAAAAATACCACTGACTTATACTCAGTGAAAATTATGGGCAGATCTAATCAAATGGGAATGGGGATGTCCTACAGCGAGGGCACTTAACCACATGTTTCCCGGCACTCGCAGCACCAAGAAACACAATGCTATCTAACAAGACTCCGGTTAGATATGGAGAACACCATTACGAGGCTGCACTTAGCCCCATTTTCTGCACTGAGGAGCTCCACTCGCCAGAACTAAAAATGGCGTCCGAATCTCTTGAGCCCCAGATGCAACCCTCAAACACCTTCCCCCCCCCACGGCCGCAACTCGCTATGATGGGCCCCCCTGCGCCCGCACAGAGCACACTGCTGCCTGATCACCACCGTGCAAAAAATACCAGCTTGGCACCTCAACAGTTCCAGCCTGACAGTGCCCCTTCCAGCTGGCAGTGATACTTGGGCACTTTCTCAGTGCCAGACTGGCACCCAGGTGGCACTGCCAGGGTGCCAGACTGGCAGTGCCAGGGAGCCATACCAGCAGTGCTCGGGTGCCCAGGTGGCACCAGCAGTACTACCCTGCCTTGAGGGCAAGCACCTGGGGGCCTCTGATCCGCTGGGAGACCCCCACAAGTGCCATTCCATCTGATCCCCGTTTATGGAGACTAGCACTGAATGGTGCTCACCTATGGTCTCCAAGGCAAGGGAGTTAGATCCCACACCTTGGTTAGATCTCGGGGATGCATATTAGAGCGAGACTAGTTGTCTTGCTCTGATATGCAGAATTGAGAAAAAGTGATCCCACCCACAGTAGGCAGGCTTCATGTCGCGACGTCTCACGAGATCGCGATCGGTCTCGCAAGGCGTGGCAAGCTGGGTAGATCCCAGGAGATCTACCTTGGAATCTGGAATTAAAAACCTAATGATGACCATGAAAGCATTGCAGATTGTTATAAAGACCCATCTGGTTCACTAACATCCTTGAGGGAAGGAAATCTGCCGTACTTACCTGGTCTGGCCGACATGTGACTCCAGACCCACAGCAATATGGTTGACTCTTAACTGCCCCCTCTGAATTGGCAATTCAAGAGCAATTCGGGATAGGCAACAAATGAGATGCCCACATGCCAAGAACAAATTTTTAAAATGTTGAATTCCATTACCCAGTGGCCAGGCACACTACGCACATTGGCAAGATTGAAGAGCTGACGTATGTCCTGGGACCAGGTCAACCCTCCAGCAGAAATTCTGGGGGGGCGGAGGCCAGTGGTGTCAAGATCCCCTCTGTGGGCCAAGGAGTGGTCATTACGGCAGCCTGCTTCCTTTCCCTACCTGTAGTAAAATATGGTAAATACTTAGCAGGGCCATCAGGCCACCTATCTACCAGCTATGGTCCATCATGCCCTTATGCCAATGTAAACCCACGACACCCACCCCAAATGGTTCCTTATACTCCAATGCCAAGCTATGCCACCTCTACCCACCTGTATGCCAAGTTACCCCTCCTCCCACCCACACCCCATGACCTCAACTCTAAAAGCCTGGCTTCACTCGATGAAAACTGTCAAGGACTGGGACATGCCTTTCTCTGCAATGGAAACGGCCAGGTTTGGAATGTGGGGCGTCATTCTCCGACCCCCCGCCGGGTCGGAGAATGGCCGTTGGCCGCCGTGAATCCCGCCCCCGCCGACGTCTCCGAAGGGAGAAAAGTCGGCGGGGCGTTAATGGCGCCGCTGCCGCGGAGAATGTCACGGGTCTGCGCAAGGCAGCCGATTTTCGGCCTGCCGATATTCTCCCTTCCGGATGGGCCGAAGTCCCGTCGACGTGATGACCGTTCACGTCGACGTCAATCAAACCTCCTTTTCATCGGCGTGACCCGGTGCTCCAGGCTCACGCCGACCAGCGAGGAGGTGAGTGATGGCCTGGGGGGTTGGCTCTGGGCAGGAAATGGCGTGGCCGCAGACCTATTACGTGAGGAGAGGTGTGTCTCGGCTTGTGTGTGTGTGCGGCCGGGGGGGGGTTAGAGTAGGCTGGGCTCCGGGGGAGTGCCGGGAGGGGGTCCGTGCCGGGGTGGAGGTTGGGGGTTGGGGGGGGTCCGTGCCGGGGTGGAGGTTGGGGGGGGGGTCCGTGCCGGGGTGGAGGTTGGGGGGGGGGTCCGTGCTGGGGTGGAGGTTGGGGAGGGGGTCCGTGCCGGGGTGGAGGTTGGGGGGGGGGGTCCGTGCCGGGGTGGAGGTTGGGGGTTGGGGCGGGGGTCCGTGCCGGGGTGGAGGTTGGGGAGGGGGTCCGTGCCGGGATGGAGGTTGGGGAGGGGGTCCGTGCCGGGGTGGAGGTTGGGGGTTGGGGGGGGGGTCCGTGCTGGGGTGGAGGTTGGGGAGGGGGTCCGTGCCGGGGTGGAGGTTGGGGAGGGGGTCCGTGCCGGGGTGGAGATTGGGGGGGGGTCCGTGCCGGGGTGGAGGTTGGGGGTTGGGGAGGGGGTCCGTGCTGGGGTGGAGGTTGGGGGGGGGGTCCGTGCCGGGGTGGAGGTTGGGGGTTGGGGGGGGGTCCGTGCCGGGGTGGAGGTTGGGGGTTGGGGGGGGGGGTCCGTGCTGGGGTGGGGGTTGGGGAGGGGGTCCGTGCCGGGGTGGAGGTTGGGAAGGGGGTCCATGCCGGGGTGGAGGTTGGGGGGGGGGTCCGTGCTGGGGTGGAGGTTGGGGAGGGGGTCCGTGCCGGGGTGGAGGTTGGGGGGGGGGTCCGTGCCGGGGTGGAGGTTGGGGAGGGGGTCCGTGCCGGGGTGGAGGTTGGGGAGGGGGTCCGTGCCGGGGTGGAGGTTGGGGGGGGGGTCCGTGCCGGGGTGGAGGTTGGGGGTTGGGGAGGGGGTCCGTGCTGGGGTGGAGGTTGGGGAGGGGATCCGTGCCGGGGTGGGTGATGGGAGGGCAAATGAGTTGGTCCACCTGGCCAGGTGCCAGCCTCCAACAGTTGGACCCATGCGGTCCATGCCACCTGGCTGGGGGGAGGAGGGGATATGGGCAATGATGACATGTCGTCGTTCCCCTCCCCCCCACAAGGCCGTCATGTTTTCAGACCATCCAGCGATGTTGGCCGCCGTGGTGGCAGCCGCTCATGTCTATGTTGCCCTGGATGAGGAGGAGGAGGAGCGTGCCAGAGAGGCGGCGCAGGCTGCCGCAGAGGGGCAGGCGGCAGCCGCCCAGGCTGGAGGGACACCTGACTGACAGGACGAGGAGGGGGAGGAGGACGTCGCGGCCCCACGGCAATGGAGGCACCCGAGGGCGCCCCGTGTGTACCGGCCCCGGCAGTCATACCAGGACCTCACGGACCGGGAATGCAGGAGGAGACTCCGGATGAGCCGGGAAACCGTGGCACACATCTGCCACCTGCTGGCACACCTGTCACCGCGTGGCACTGGCGGGGGACACCCTCTCCCCGTGTCCGTCAAGGTTACGGTGGCCCTGAACTTTTATGCAACGGGGTCATTCCAGGCACCGAGTGGGGACCTGTCCGGCATATCGCAGACATCGGTGCATCGGTGCATCCGGGCAGTGACAGATGCCCTTTATGCCATGGCGCACCGCTACATCCGCTTCCCCGTGGACCGAGCCAGCCAAGATGCCCGGGCCGTGGGCTTCTCTGCCGTTGCCGGGTTCCCCATGGTCCAGGGCGCGATCGATGGGATGCACGTCGCCGTGCGGCCACCTGCAGAGAACAGGGCCGTGTTCACTAATAGGAAGGGGACCTATTCAATGAACGTACAGGTGGTCTGTGACCACCGCATGATGATCCTGCACGTCTGCGCCCGTCACCCAGGCAGTGTACACGACTCATTCGTGTTGTCGCGGTCATCCATCCCCGGCATGTACGAGGGACGCCATCCCCGGCTGAGGGGCTGGTTGCTGGGCGACAGGGGCTACCCATTGCGATCGTGGCTGATGACGCCTATACGGAGGCCACGCAATGAGGCGGAGAACCGCTACAATGATGCCCATGTAGCGACAAGGGGAGTGATCGAGAGGTGCTTTGGCGTGCTGAAGATGCATTTCAGGTGCCTGGACCTCTCTGGGGGCGCCCTCCAGTATCGGTCAGATAGGGTCGGCCGCATCATTGTGGTGTGCTGCGTCCTGCACAACATAGCCCAGCAGAGGGGCGATGTGCCGCAGGCAGAGGAGGGCGGAGTGGAGGAGCAGCAGGAAGAGGCCCAGTCCTCCCCAGATGAGGGGGATGGGGGCAATGGTCAGGGCAGACGGGGTAGACACAGGCGGGTGGCTGTCCACCGTTACCGGCTGGCCCAGCGGGCACGGGACAGACTGATAGACGCCCGCTTCACTGACTAGATGGGCGTGGGAATCGGGTAGTATGGCCACAGACCGCACACCATGACAACAGCCGAACACCCACACCCCCCACCCATCCACCCACCCAGCACCCTCACCCCCCTCCCCAACCCCACACACCCCACCCGCATGCACACCACCCCCCCACCCCCAATTACCGATCCATCGGCGGCACAACGGGCCGGGCTCACCCAGTTGCGGGTGGACGCGTGTCTATCGCAGGCCATGGAGAATGATGACAACCCGCCTCCGATGAGCTCCTGGCTCTACATCGTTGGACTATGTCTGACCCATGGCCACAGTACCACCATCCACCCGGACCATCCCTGCATGCGGCTGTGACACTGCAGCGCACGGTCCCGTCCTCTGCCCGGGGGATGTTGATGGCGGCCCAGGGGGAAGGGGGCAGACTCACCTGGGGCTGAGGTAAGACCACCCCTCACACACACACTTGCGCTCAACGTACATGACACCCCCGCTCACTTTGGACAGAGCACAAAGGCAGCTTCGGTAGGTGAAACATTGACTTTAATAACCAAAGGAGTTCATGCACGTGCCCTAGCACCTAAAACTCATCTGTGCCCTGCACCCGTGCCAACTTACTCAGTGTCTAATTGTTTGGCCTTACGGGCCCTTTGACTACGTCTACGTGGTTCCCCAGACGGTACAGCAGAACTGGAGGTGGACTCCTGTGATTCCTGCCCTCTGACACTGGATCCCTTTGGCGGCCGTTTCCTGGGGCGTCCTGGCCTAGATGGGCCAGGCTGCGGCCCGGGCGACTGGGATGGCGAGCTGCCAGCCTGTCCTGCCCGTTGCCCACCCGATGCACCTGGGACGGAAGGGGGGGAGTCCGAGGTGTCGCGGTGTACCGGGACCTCCCCTACAGAGGGAGCCGGGACGGACCACACCACCTCCTCCTCCCTCGGGGTGCCCGATGGCCCCCAGGCCTCTACATGGGTGGGGGATGCGAACGGACTGGCCATCCGACGCGCCCCCGACATCTGGCGCTGCCAGTCCTGGAGGCCCGTGCTGGTATCGACAGGGGTCTGCAGGTTTGCAGCCATGGAGCCCAGGGGGTTGTCGAACCCTGTCTGCGACAGTGCGACGCCAGCTTGCACATGGCCACTGGCGCCGATGCCCTCAGCGATGGCCTGCTGAGACTGGGCCATGGCCTGCAGAGACTGGGCCATGGCCTGCAGAGACTGGGCTATGGCCTGCTGAGACTGGGCCATGGCCTGCTGAGACTGGGCCATGGCCTGCTGAGACTGGGCTATGGCGTTGAGCGCCTCTGCCATCTGGCGCTGGCACTGGCTCATGGCCTCCTGTGAGAGGGCAGCCATTTCCTGGGCCACAGACGCCGCCTGCACGGAAGGCCCCAGGCCTCGCAAACCGTTCCCCATGTCTGACACCATCGCACCCATTGCCTCCACCGCGGACGCCACCCGTGCGGTGTCAGCCTGGGTGGCACGCATGACCGGGACCACTCCCAGCTCCTGGACGCGGGTGGACTCCTCCACCTGCGACCGCAGCCGCCGCAAGCCACCCGTCACCCTATTCGCTCGTCTCCGTGTCGGTGGTTGCATCGGATCTATGTGTGGGTGTGGTAACTGCAGGAACCCGGGATCCATCTGGGCGGCAGATGTTCGCTTGGCCTGGGCTGCCCTCCGACCGCCCGGTCCCTCTGCTGCTCCTCCCTCCACCTGCTGTACCGGGGCGGCTGTGTTGTGCGCACCAGTGAGTGTACCAGATGCCTCATCACTAAAGTGCCCAACCGTGGTGAGTGTTTCTGCGATGGTGGAGGGTGTTGGTGACAGCAGTGGCGTTGTGTCGTGCTCTTCGTCCCACTCTGAGTCCATGGCACTTTGGGGTGGGGGTTCGTCTCCACCCATCCGCTCTGAGTCACTGTCCGGTATGTCGTCTTCCCGGGTAGGGGTGTCCTGGGTAGCGCTGTCCCGGGTAGTGCTGTCCCGGGTAGTGCTGTCCCGGGTAGTGCTGTCCCGGGTAGTGCTGTCCCGGGTAGGGGTGTCCTGGGTAGTGGTGTCCCGGGTAGTGGTGTCCTGGGTAGTGGTGTCCCGGGTAGGGGTGTCCTGGATAGTGGTGTCCTGGGTAGTGGTGTCCTGGCTCGGATGTGACGGGGGCCTGTGGCTGCCCCCCTCATCGCTGGGTGGTCGCTCCCGCACGTGACGGGGGTGTCGTCTCCCTGTTGCTCCAGGTCTCTCCGTCTCCCGTGGTGTGCGAGGGGCATCCTGCGGGCGTCGCATGCTGGAGGGTTCGGGTCTCTCCGTCTCCCGTGGTCTCCGAGGGGCATCCTGCGGGCGTCGCATGCTGGAGGGTTCGGGTCTCTCCGTCTCCCGTGGTCTCCGAGGGGCATCCTGCGGGTATCGCATGCTGGAGGGTGCGGGTCTCTCCGTCTCCCGTGGTCTCCGAGGGGCATCCTGCGGGCGTCGCATGCTGGAGGGTGCGGGTCTCTCCGTCTCCCGTGGTCTCCGAGGGGCATCCTGCGGGCGTCGCATGCTGGAGGGTGCGGGTCTCTCCGTCTCCCGTGGTCTCCGAGGGGCATCCTGCGGGCGTCGCATGCTGGAGGGTGCGGGTCTCTCCGTCTCCTGTGGTCTCCGAGGGGCATCCTGCGGGCGGTCTGCATCTGCGGGGATGGGTGCCTGGACGTTTGGTCCTGCGATACGCAATGAAGCATGCATGGTTAGACATCAGGCAGTGATCAGGTGATACGGGGGAGGGGGATATAGGGGAGGGGGGATATGGGGACGGGCTGTTGGTGGCTCACTTGCTCGTGGGGCCCCGACCTCTGCATCAGCAACCTCCCGGTCCTCAGGTCCGCCAGCCAGTTCCAGGGCCCTTTCCTCGTGTACGGTCAGTGGCCTCTCATCAGCGGGCCCTCCTCCAGTCCTCACATGCTCCCTATTGTTGTGTGCGCGCTTCTCCTGTGAGGGGGGGGGCGGGTGGTGGCAGGGGTAAAAGACAACAGTGTTAGGCAGGTATATGAATGCACGCCCTCGGTTGCGCGTGCATTGCAGAGGTTAAGGTTAGGGCTGGATTCACTTGGGGATATGGGGGATATGGGGGAGGGGGGATATGGGGGATATGGGGGAGGGAGGATATGGGGGAGGGGGGATATGGGGGAGGGGGGATATGGGGGATATGGGGGAGGGGGGAATATGGGGGAGGGGGGAATATGGGGGAGGGGGGATATGGGGGAGGGGGGATATGGGGAGGGGGGATATGGGGGATATGGGGGAGGGGGGATATGGGGGAGGGGGGATATGGGGAGGGGGGATATGGGGGAGGGGGATATGGGGGAGGGGGGATATGGGGGATATGGGGGAGGGGGGATATGGGGGAGGGGGGATATGGGGGAGGGGGGATATGGGGGATATGGGGGAGGGGGGATATGGGGGAGGGGGGAATATGGGGGATATGGGGGAGGGGGGATATGGGGGATATGGGGGAGGGGGGATATGGGGGAGGGGGGATATGGGGGATATGGGGGAGGGGGGATATGGGGGAGGGGGGATATGGGGGATATGGGGGAGGGGGGATATGGGGGAGGGGGGATATGGGGGAGGGGGGGATATGGGGGAGGGGGGATATGGGGAGGGGGGATATGGGGGAGGGGGGGATATGGGGGAGGGGGGATATGGGGGAGGGGGGATATGGGGGATATGGGGAGGGGGGGATATGGGGAGGGGGGATATGGGGGAGGGGGATATGGGGGAGGGGGGATATGGGGGAGGGGGGATATGGGGAGGGGGGATATGGGGGATATGGGGGAGGGGGGGATATGGGGGAGGGGGGTATGGGGGATATGGGGGAGGGGGGATATGGGGGAGGGGGTATATGGGGGATATGGGGGAGGAGGGATATGGGGGAGGGGGGATATGGGGGAGGGGGGATATGGGGGAGGGGGGATATGGGGGAGGGGGGATATGGGGGATATGGGGGAGGCTCACCCTGCCTGCTCTGACGAGGTCGTTCACCTTCTTGTGGCACTGGGTGCCTGTCCGTGGTGTTAGGGCCACATCGGTGACGGCCTCTGCCACCTCCCTCCACAGACGCCGGCTGTGGCGTGGGGCAACTCTGCGGCCGTGCCCGGGATACAGGGCGTCCCTCCTCTGCTCCACCGCGTCCAGGAGCGCCTCCACATCGCGTGACTCGAACCTCGGGGCTGAGCGACGGCCAGCCATCAAGTCAGGTGTTGCGGTCGGCTGTTCCGGTCGGGTGGGGGGGAGCTGCGCGGCCTTATGAGCCGTCACGCCGTGCAGCGCGTATGACGCTGCACGGCGTGAACCACTGCGCAAGCGCGGATCCCGTTACGTCGCTGCTAGCCCATTTCGGGCCGCAGACTATCGGCCCATTTTTATGACGTGACGCAAGTGGGATTTGCGCCGTTTTTTTGCGCCGATCGGTGGACTTTCCGCCGATAATGGAGAATTTCGCCCTAGGTTTTTGACAGCAACCAGCTCGCATTCTTTAAAGGCACTTCTGGAAATCAGGCAGGGGTCGGGAATCCTGGACTTGGGATCTACCATTTTCAAAGGGGTCCCGAGTCATCCCAACTTGGTGACAATTCAACCCAATATTCCCATTGCAGTGAGCCAGTGTGTTATAAAGGTTTATCACAACTTTGTTGCTTTTGTACTCTATGCCTCTATTGATAAAACCTTGGATCCCATGTAATTTTTTGCTGAATGTAGGAAATTGTTATATCAGGCGCGATTCTCCGGAAATATTTCCAAGTGCTGCAGCGAGCGGGAATTGCTGTGGGTTTCCCGGTGCTCGGCCCATTGAGGCCGGCAACACTATTCAACGTTAATTGGTCCACTTAACGAGGCCTCACGAGCTTCTAGCCCTGAATGCCGGCTCGCCAGTTAATTTGCCGGGACCGTGCTCACCAGCCCCCCGCTAACAAGGTTGAGCTGTAATTAGGCTGCACTTGCTCAGCCAACCCCAGCCAACCCGCAACAATGGCGCCAAGGAGACCGGCCCCAAGATTCGGGGGTGCTGACCTGGGGAGGCTCCTGGATGCGGTGGAGGCCAGGAGGGATGTCCTGTTCCCCCGAGGGTCCTGGGAGGTGAGCCACAAGGCAGCCAGCACTGCCTGGGACGAGATAGCCAGCTGGCTGCCTCCACCTCCGATGTGCATCCTGGGACACAACTATATGCAATGGTAGAGCTAGGAGAGCAAAGCACATTGAGGACAACTGAGGGCACCGGGGAAGGGGGGAAGGGGCAGGGAGGGGGTGAGGGGTGTGTGGGGGATGAGGGGGTGGGGGGGGTGGGAGGGTATGCACCATCAGGAGTGTGGGGGCATATATTGAACAGTAAACACTCTTGTGTACAATCGGTGGGAAGCCTCTGTCACTTTCTTCCGCAATGCATTGACGCGTGCAGGTGATGGGTGTGAACGAGCACTCAGCAGACAGGCAGGGGTACCACAGGTCACAGCAGGCCCCCTCACTGGGCCCCAGTCCCTGTACCACAGACACCTGCTCACTACACCACCCGGACCGGGTGCTGGCCCCCTCCCCGTGGCACTCAGCCATCCTCTGGCCATGGGCATGTCGCTGGAGCTGTGCCTCATGCCCTGGGTGGCCGGATGTTGGCGGCAGTGTGTGTGGTGTTATCTCACGCAGTGTTCAGGTATACTGGCCAGGCATCACGGTCTGTATTGGATGCCAGGCAATGACCCCCACATGCTACATGGCCCGCACACCCAAGGAATGCACTTGGGTTGTGTAAAGTGCTCAGTTAATCATGATTGCCAATTCCTTCTTGGCAATAGCCTTCAGCTGCACGGCCAGAGGCCTCGGCAGCTAGTGGGGGTTAACGGTGATTCAGGGTAGATGGGCAGGGACAAGGGTTGCCCATGGAACGGATACACACGATCCAGGGATTGGCATGATGATGCGAGTGGTTGCCCCCAGGTTGCCACCTCCAGCACTCCCCCATCCTCCCATGGTAGCCCACCCCTGCAGCAGGTCCTCCCACCCCCAGCTGAGGGTTCCTCATCCCCCACCTAGCACAGGGGCAGCAAGCCCTGTGCCCCCGAGCTCTTTGCCTGTGAGCAGATGGCTACTCACCTCCTCGTCCCCACAGAAACCTTTCCGTCAGGTTCACGTTTTTAAAAAGGAGTACTGGCGCTGTTTCCCGTTTTTGACTTCTCCCACTATTCACCGGCCTTGTTGCGCTTGAGCGCGAGTGTAACGAGGCCCGAAGATGCATCCATATTATATTTTATATTTGTTGCAGTAATGTTATTTTAAATTCTGGTTTAAGATGCATACAATCAGTATGTCTGCTCAAGCTGTAATTAAGGAGTTGTAAAAGTGAGATAATCATTGATTTTTGACCATTTACTTGTTTGCAGATAGATGGCTAATGGAGCATTGTTTTGATTTTGGAGGATCCAAGGTGTAGATAATTTATGAGGTGCTTAGTCCTGGATGAACAGGTCCTGAGACATCTTAGTGGGAGGAAACCAAAGAATGCCTTATGGTGGAATTAATGGGTGGAGCCATGTCTATCTGTAGTTTTGCAATTTGGCATAGGATTTTAGTCTTACAGGGCAGGTCTTCAGCCAGTCCCTGGGAGGTTCGCTCCAAAGTCTTTACACAGAGAAAAGCAAGTAAACCTTATTGTTAACTTTATTTATAAGTGGTCTTTGAGCTATATTGGTTTGCTTACTTGGCATTTATTTGGTGGCAATTCAAAGATTTTAAAGTAGGGAGCAATTTAAACTTTTTCCTTTTATTTAATAGTTATTTGAACTGTTAACTGTAAAGCTTATTGATTTTGTGATTGATTCTGGGTCTAAATCAAGCTTTGTTTTAACATAAAGGATACCTATTGGTCAGTGTTATCACTCCTGTAGTGAAGTATCCTTTCCCCACAATTTTCCAATTCACAAATTGTTGGGGTTTTCTTCCGGGATCTGAACAATTTGTGCTGTCTCAACCTGCCCTGCCACCTTCAGAGATTTGTACACATGCACACCCAGATCTCTCTGCCCCTTTAGAATTCTAACCCTTTGGTTTATACTGCCTCTCCCTGTTCTTCCTACTAAAATTAGTTACTTCTCTGCAATAAATTTAATTTGAGTCTTATCCACCCATTTCAACAACCTAAGTCTACTTGAAGCTTAACATTATCTCCACACAGTTCACAATACGTTCATGTTTTGTGTCATCTGCAAACTTCGAAATTATGCCCTACGCACCAAAGCCTAGTATACATCAGGAAAAGCAGGGATGCTAATACCATCCCCTGGGGTATTCTGCTATAAACCTTCCTCCTGTCCAAAGGCATTCACCTATCAGTTTCTCCGTACAAATATTGAAACACCCACTGTGTATTTCCAAGATTTCCCATTTTTGTCACAAAGACAAGTATTATAGAAAATTAGGAAAAGCAATTTGGGAATTTTAACCGGAGTGAGTGGGTGGATTTGTGCAGGTGGGAGGAGTGTGGTAAACTACTGTGTTCTTATATTAAGGGTGTACGGTGGAACCTGCACTACAGGTTCACCTGGGCCCCTGCATGCTAGCTCCACCCAGGAGCCGGGTTATAAATATGCGTGGCCTTCAGCTCGCAGCCATTTCGTCAGCTGCTGTAGGAGGCCACACATCAGATCCTAATAAAGCCTCAGTTTGAATTCAACTTCGTCTCCAGTCAAATTGATCGTGCCACAATTTATTAGTACCTGATTCAGAAGATGGATCTCCGGATTAAACCAGATCGACTGCAGCTGGATCCACACGCAAGCGACGCCAGAAAGGACTTCCAGCACTGGCTAGCTTGTTTTGAAGCGTATATCAACACGCGCCGACCCCTGTTCCAGAGGCTCAGAAGATTCAAATCTTGTACTCCAGATTCAGCTCTAAAATCTTTCCGCTGATCCAGGATGCGCCCAATTACGCTGATGCTATGACTCGACTCAAAGAAAATTATGAGCAGAAGACGAACACGTTCTTCGCCAGACACACGCTCGCAACGCGTACTCAACTACCTGGTGAGTCAATCGAGGACCTCTGCAGGGCCCTGATCCCACTAGTTCGGGACTGTGACTGCCAGGACGTTACAGCTAAGGAGCACTCAGATCTCCTTATGAGGGACGCGTGTAACTGGGATTGGGTCCGATGTTATCAGGCAGCGGCTCCTAGAAGGGGCCACGCGCGACCTCGCAGAGACTAAAACACTAGCGCATGACGGTCGCCTTGTGCAATGTACAGTCCTACGCCCCCAACTGCGTGGCCCACTCCTCCTACGCTTCATGGACCCCACAGGTAGCTGCCCCAGCGGGGGCGCTCCCCACCCAATACACCTGCACTACGCGCCAGCCAGTGATCCCCGGGGGGGTCCCGATGCTATTTTTGCGGCCAACAAAGACACCCCCGCCAACGCTGCCTGGCCCACGCTGCCCTTTGTAAGCCCTGCGGGAAGAAGGGCCACTACGCAGCGGTGTTCCAGGCCCGCTCAGCGGCAGTGGTCGCCCCCACCCCCCCCCCCCTGGTCATGGACAATGGGCGCCGCTATCCTCCCCTTCTCCCCAGGCCATGTGCGAGCAATGGGTGCCGCCATCTTTTCCCCCGCACAACACGTGCATTTCATGGGCACCGCAATCTTGCTCCACCCCCGCAACGTGCGTTCCATGGGCGCTGCCATTTTGTGACCCACAGGACCTCCGGGCGCCGCCATCTTGTCCACCCCGCAGCACACGGAGACCAATGGCGTTTCAGGACCCCGACGCAGCGGCCGCCTCACTACCCGACGATCAACCACGACTCGCATCCATGATAATCGACCAGTCCAGACCACACACTCTGACCAACGCATCCACCAGCGTGAAAGTCAACGGCCAAGTAACCTCCTGCCTACTGGACTCCGGGAGCACCGAGAGCTTTGTTACATCCAAATATGGTAAGGCGCTGCTCCCTTAAAGTACACCCTACCAATCAAAGTATCTCCCTGGCCTCCGGATCCCATCGCGTAGTGATCTGGAGGTACTGCACGGTCACGCTCACAGTCCAAGGCATAGAGTTCCATGGTTTTTGCCTCTACGTCCTCCCTAACCTCTGCGCTGCACTTATCCTTGGCCTGGATTTTCAGTGCAACCTCCAGAGCCTGACCCTTAAATTTGGCGGACCCTTACCACCCCTCACTGTGTGCAGCCTCGCGACCCTAAAGGTCGATCCTCCTTCCCTCTTTGCCAATCTAACTCCAGATTGCAAACCCGTCGCCACCAGGAGCAGACGGTACAGCACCCAGGATAAGGCATTCATCAGGTCAGAGGTCCAGCGGTTGCTTCAGGAGGGAGTCATCGAGGCCAGCAACAGCCCCTGGAGAGCTCAAGTGGTAGTGGTTAAGTCTGGGGAGAAAAACAAAATGGTCGTAGACTACAGCCAGACCATCAGCAGTAACACGCAGCTCGACACGTAATCCCTCCCACGCATATCTGACATGGTTAACAAGATTGCACAGTACCGGGTCTTCTCAACGGTGGACCTGAAATCCGCTTACCACCAGCACCCCATCCATAAATCGGACCAGCCATACACCGCCTTTGAGGCAGATGGCCGGCTATATCACTTCCTTAGGGTCCCCTTCGGCGTCACCAATGGGGTTTCGGACTTCCAAAGGGAGATGGATTGAATGGTCGACCGGTACGGCTTGCGGGCCACGTTTCCGTACCTGGACAATGTGACCATCTGCGACCATGATCAGCAGGACCACGACGCAACCTCGCTAAATTTCTCCGCACCGCCACTCTCATCAACCTCACGTATAACAAGGAGAAGTGTGTGTTCTGTACAAACCGCTTAGCCATCCTCGGCTACGTGGTCCAGAACGGAGTTTTGGGGCCCGATCCCGACCGCATGCGCCCCCTCATGGAGCTTCATCTCCCCCATTACCCCAAGGCCCTCAAACGCTGCCTGGGGTTCTTCTCGTATTACGCTCAGTGGGTCCCAAACTATGCGGACAAGGCCCGTCCACTCATACAGTCCACTCATTTCCCCCTGACGGCCGAGGCCCAACAGGCTTTCGCACGGATCAGAGATGATATTGCCAAAGCTGGAATGCACGCTGTAGACGAAACACTTCCTTTCCAAGTAGAAAGCGACGCATTGGACGTCGCCCTTGCCGCCACCCTCAACCAGGCTGGCAGGCCCGTGGCATTCTTTTCCCGCACCCTCCATGCCTCCGAAATTCGGCACTCATCCATCGAAAAGGAGGCCCAGGCTATCGTTGAGGCTGTGCGACATTGGAGACATTACCTGGCCGGCAGGAGATTCACTCTCCTCACTGACCAACGATCGGTAGACTTCATATTCAACAACACGCAGCGGGGCAAGATCAAAAATGACAAAATCTTGCGGTGGAGAATCGAGCTCTCCGCCTATAACTATGGGATTAAGTATCGCCCTGGCAAACTCAACGAGCCCCCAGACACCCTATCCCAAGGTACATGTGCCAGCGCACAGGTAGACCGGACCCTGCACGACTGCCTTTGTCACCCAGGGGTCACTCGGTTGTACCACTTCATTAAGGCACGAAATTTGCCCTACTCCGTCGAGGAAGTAAGGATGATCATCAAGGACTGCCAGGTCTGTGCGGAGTGCAAATCGCACTTCTACCGGCCGGACTGCGCGCGCCTGGTGAAGGCCTCCCGCCCCTTTGAACGCCTCAGCGTGGATTTCAAAGGCCCCCTCCCTCCTCCGACCGACACATGTATTTCCTCAGTGTGATCGATGAATACTCCCGTTTTCCCTTCGCCATCCCATGCCCCGACATGACGTCTGCCACCGTCATTAAAGCCCTAAATTCTATCTTCATTCTGTTCGGCTTCCCCGCCTACATCCACTGTGACAGGGGATCCTCATTCATGAGTGATGAGCTGCGTCAGTTCCTGCTCAGCAGGGGTATCGCCTCCAACAGAACGACGAGCTACAACCCCCGGGGAAATGGGCAGGTAGAAAGGGAGAATGGGACGGTATGGAGGGTCGTCCAGCTGGCCCTACGGTCCAAAAATCTCCCGGCCTCCCGCTGGCAAGAGGTCCTCCCTGATGCACTACATTCCATTCGCTCATTACTTTGCAGTGTACCTCACAGTACACCGCATGAACGTCTTTTTGCCTTCCCCAGGAAGTCCACATCCGGGGTATCACTCCCAACTGGCTCACAGCTCAAGGAACCGTGCTTCTCCGTAAACATGTGCAGTTCCACAAGGCTGACCCGTTGGTGGAAAGGGTGCACCTGCTCCACGCAAACCCACAGTACGCCTACGTGGAGTTCCCCGACAGCCGCCAGGATACCGTCTCCCTCAGGGACCTGGCACCAGCAGGTTCCACCCCCGCACCAACCCCGTCGCCCCCGGCGCCACCCTCCCCTCCCCCGCCGTCCCCATCACCCCCCCAGGACTGTCCGTCCTCCCGCTGCCCACCCCCGTTGATGAAGAGGATTTTGGCACGCTCCCGGAGTCAACTTCGACCACGACAGCACCAACATCGCCAGCTCCACTACGTCGATCCCAGAGGACGATCAAGGCGCCCGACCGGCTGAACCTCTGACCGGCCCACCGCATGACCAGAGACATTTTTTTACCGTTCTGTAAATAGTAAAGATTGCGAATTGTATATACTTATCCACTACACCCGCCAGACTCAATTTTAACAGGGGGTGAATGTGGTAAACCACTGTGTTCTTATATTAAGGGTTGTACAGTAGAACCTGCACTACAGGTTCGCCTGGGCCCCTGTATGCTAGCTCCGTCCAGGAGCCGGGTTATAAATATGCGTGGCCTTCAGCTCGCAGCCATTTCGTCAGCTGCTGTAGGAGGCCACACTTCAGATACTAATAGAGCCTCAGTTTGAATTCAACTTCGTCTCCAGCCACATTGATCGTGCCTCAGGAAGGGGATGAGCTAAATGGTCAATAGTTCAAAAGCATCAGGAAAAGTCAGTTTCAATATGCTGGCTTCCGATTAGAGCTGAGATAGGACAAGAGGCAGGCATCCAACCTGCTCCCAGGAGATGGGTTGGCATTATCAAGATGTTAATGAGACAGGAATCCACAGATGAAGCAAGTTTTAATGTGGCCAGATGGGTTTCCTGGCAACTACAGTGCCATGAAGGCTGCCTCATTCACAATGCTTCACAAAGGTCAAGAGGAGTAACAATTGTTCCAGTCAGCTTCCCAATTCCTACAACATCAGAGAACCCCTCACATTAAAACCCCAACGATCACAACCACAAGGATCAAATCACCCCCTTCCAACCCTGAACCCACGTCTGGAATTAGATTGCCCTCTTCAGGGTGGTGGTTAGATCTACCGAGTCCCATGACTTCCTTTAGCATGCCCCCCTAACCCACCTGACAGGAAGCCAGACCTGTCAGTTAGGGTGACATTCAAGTGGTGAACCTGTCAGGGCCAAAGCTTGCACACTGTTGAGTTTCAATTCAGCAGCATGCAGGGATATCAAGGTTTCCCATTGGCTACTGCTTGCAGGAACTCTCCGACCCATCCCCCTAGCCCCCTTCCACCCCACACACTCATCTTGCTCCCAGCGCATTGGCGAGAACCTACAACTAATATATCATTTTTAAAATTCAAACA
Organism: Scyliorhinus torazame; assembly: GCF_047496885.1. Lineage (NCBI taxonomy): Eukaryota > Metazoa > Chordata > Chondrichthyes > Carcharhiniformes > Scyliorhinidae > Scyliorhinus > Scyliorhinus torazame. Next base: position 185,286,094 of record NC_092712.1, read on the forward strand.
AACATAGCTAATTATTTAATTGTTTGATTGTGTCATTACAGAAATCTTTGTGTATAGACCTGGCAAAACATCATCAGACAACAATGCTGCTTTAAAGGAAAACTAGTTCAATAATTGAAGTGGCATGGCTGCTTAAGATATTCTGATATCAATCATGACTAATTATTACCAAATATCTGCTTTACGAGCATGAGCTTGTTTTTGCTCCCAAAATATCTGCATGACTAATACAGTGGTCCTGGTGATTTCCATTTATTTGAGTGGAATCAATTAACCCTCTCCATATATCATTTCCTTCGGAACCTTACAGTTTCTGCACACATGTATGTTTATAGTCTAACTTTTAGTTCTAAATGACTGTTCTATCGATACTGTTCCAGTGTAGCTGTAGCAAATTAAATTCTTAATTTCTTACTTTCAGAAATGGCTGCAGGCGCTCTATTCTGGGTTCTATATAATTTGATTATACATTTTAAATTGCAAAATACAAAAATTAGTTGCAGGAAGGAAATGTAAACTGAATTGAAATGTTTCAGCTATGTGGTCTGATGCGGCAATTAATACAATATGTATACTTGACAATGTCCTCTAAAATTAAAAAACATGTTTATTGTTCTGTGAAATGTGATAGTCTTTTCCTACATTTGATGTTCAAGCATGTTTCGCTACCACAGTAAATTAAAGTGAAGTCCAATGTGTATTATATCAGTTGAAATAAATCCACATAACCTTCCAAATCTGATGGAAGGAAGCAATCAAACGACCAATATTTTGGTAATTAATGCTACCTTTTTCAATTCATGTTTGTTAAGAAATATAGCGTTTGTAATTAGTGCAATCCATACTCTGGTTTTTCAAGACGGAAGAGGAAATAATATAATCCAGTTCGTGAGACCTGGAAGAAAATAACTGCCGACTGGATGTGAGAGCGAGAACAAAGGGAAAAAAGAAATTGAATTGCTACACAGGAATGACATAATGGTGAACCTCTTATTTATGGTTTTGACCACTCGGATGAGAGGACATAGATTTTCAAAAGGGTTGTCAGCTTGCCTCAGCTTGGAACCCTCCAATTCAAGAGGCTGTAGGTGAAGTGTTGGGTGCTCTGAGATACGGACGAACCAACACGGTTGCAATTGGTACAACACAGTTTTATTCTGTTAAACTATTTATACAACAAACTTGGTACTCAGCACGTGGTCCGCACGTTCCTGCGAGGTTGTCGGAGATGCGGGAGATCAACAGGCTGAGCCGCTCGACAGTAGGCAGCGTAGTGGCCCAACTTGCCACAGCGTAGGCATTGTCGGTTTTTTGCAGGACATTGCTTTTTTAAATGTGCAGCTCCACAGTTGCCGCACGTCGTGACGTCATGGCGTTCGTTACGCCACTGCGCTTGCGCAGTTCGGTCTTGCGTCGAGCGCGCCTGCGCATCACTTCCCTCAGTGTTGCCGTAGGTTTTGGCGCGCACAAACACGGGAGGCCTCGAAAAGCATGGAAAATGGCCGCCGTCGCCCGGGCCGCGGGCCGGGGGAAACTCGATCGCCTGGACCCGTTCGGCCTCGTGGATCGCCTGGCTCTCCGATCCGGTCGTGTAGGACCCCCTCCGCGCCGATTCGGTCGCCTGAAATTGGGCATAGCGGCTAGTCGCGTTCGCATGCAGGACACAGGCTTCAACTGCAGATGCTAAGGTCAGGCCTTTTATTTTTAGAAGCTGCTGGCGTAGGCTGCCGGAGGCAAAAACGATCTGGTCCCGGATCATGGACTCTGTCGTAACTGCAGGACTGCGCGTGTATGCGGAGATGCGTCAGGAAGGACTGAAAAAGCTCATCTCTTTGGGGCAGCACGGTAGCATTGTGGATAGCACAATTGCTTCACAGCTCCAGGGTCCCAGGTTCGATTCCGGCTTGGGTCATTCTCTGTGCGGAGTCTGCACATCCTCCCCGTGTGTGCATGGATTTCCTCTGGGTGCTCCGGTTTCCTCCCACAGTCCAAAGATGTGCAGGTTAGGTGGATTGGCCATGATGAATTGCCCTTAGTGTCCAAAATTGCCCTTAGTATTGGGTGGGGTTACTGGGTTATGGGGATAGGGTGGAGGTGTTGACCTTGGGTAGGGTGCTCTTTCCAAGATCCGATGCAGTCTCGATGGGCCAATTGGCCTCCTTCTGCACTGTAAATTCTATGATAATCTTACCTTGCAGGCGCTGCTGGAAGGCATACCTCTCAAAGCTCTCGTTGACTTCAACGTTGAAGTGTTGGTCGAGCTTGAGGAGGACCGTGTCATACTTAGATTTGTCCTCGCCTTCCGCGAACACCAGGGAGTTGTATACATGGATGGCGTGCTGACCTGCGGTGGTGAGGAGGATGGCAATCTCCTTTTGTCCGAGGCGCCCTGTTTTTCGTTGGCTTCCATAAAGAGCTCGAAGCGCTGCTTGAAGAGCGTCCAATTTATGCCCAGGTTCCCAGCGACTTGCAACGGCTGCGGTGTGTTGACAGTGTCCATGGCACAGGATGGCAGATTTGTGGGTAGGTTTCGATTCACTTCTGGTACCATGAAGTGTTGGGTGCTCTGAGATACAGACGAACCAACACGGTTGCGATTGGTACAATGCAGTTTTATTCGGTTAAACTATTTATACAACAAACTTGGTACTCAGCACGTGGTGACTGTGTGAGTGTCTGGCTTTGAGGTCCTTGCCCTGTGCCGTCTCCTAATGGACTGCCCAGGAAGTGTTGTGTTTCTTGTTTTGTACTGTGTATGCTCTTGTCTGTGATTGGCTGTCATGTTATGTGTGCTAATTGGTCCGTTGCTCTGTCTATCATTATGTATGTGTTTATGTGCTGTGATGTTCTCTTGAATATCATGACAGTAGGGTCAAACCCCTTTCCAAGACTTGAACACAATCTAGGGCAGTCATTTTCAAAGTCAGGGTCGTGACCTGCAGGTGGGTGGCGGGCGGATGTCGGGAGGGTCAGGGAGCCATCCATTGCAACATTCCCGATTGTGGGAATTAACGCGCAATGGCCGCAGCAGCCGGCTTTAAAAATGATGGTTGCCACCGGCTTTCAAAATGCAGGCGCGCTGCGCATGCGTGCCCACTCATCAGTGCGCATGCTTGGAGCCCAACAAGAAACACCGTCGCCTCCTGACATTAGTGGCATGACTCAGGAGAAGATTTTTTTTAAAAAATCAGTCTTCCTGCCTGAAGCGAGGCAGAGAGCAGGCCACGTGCCTCGAACACTGACGTGCTCTGGGCGCGATTGCGATTCCTCCAATTTGTCAGCAGCAAATAAGCAATAGGAGAAAAATTTAAACTGGATCGTTTTGTAATAAGGAAGAGAGAGCCAGAGTCACAAACAGGCCAGGATCTCACAACTAAACTTGCTGGAGAGAGTGGCTCAGGAGAGTCCACAACAGGACAAAGCAGTGGTGGTGTGAGCTGTTCAGGAGAGTCCGCAACAGGACAAACCAGTGCTGGGGTGAGCTCCAGGACCTCTGATGAACAACCCGTACAGAAATGTAACATTGAATGACAAAGCAAGTGAGATCGTGATGAGCAAGCAGGCTCACCTATCACAATAAAGGTAAGCAAAAATGGTGGGTCACGAAGTTTGGGTGGCATGGATTGCGAAGTCGACTGGCATGGGTCGCGAAGGTAAGCTGGCATGGGTCGTGACGGCTGGCTGGCATGGGTCCCGATGGTTGGCCGGCTGGTAAAAATGGGTCCCTGGAAAAAAGGTTTGAAAAACATTGATCTAGGGGGATATTTCAATGCTGCATTAAAAGGAGTGCTAACTCTATAGGGATTGTCCCTTATATCAACTTACCTTTTCAACTGAATTTTAAAGAACCCATGGCACAATTAGTGCTGACTCTTCCCTCAATCAAAAACAGATTAACAGCTCATTTGTTTTCTTTAATGTGGCCCCTGTGTAAGCTCACCTCAACCACAGTGGTGCTACAAATGTCTTGGTTGATGTTGATGAGGTTACTCAACCAGTCCCCACTCTTTATGGCAAGGCATGCCTTTAAAAACAGAGACCTAAGATTAACCGTCACACTCAACAACTCTATAAGAAAGTTTGATTGACCTTTGAGGCATTTACATTTCTCTCCCTTTCGTCACTCTCTCTGTTCTAACCTCGTCCCAAACCATCATTAGAGTGACGAGAAATACCCATCTGGTCCATCTAAGCTTCATACAATTCCAAAACTGAGTCATCATTCAAATTAATCATCCACCCAGGAGCAGACTTGGTGCCCACAATACTTAATAAGGAGAGTTAGAACTGTATAAGTGTTTAAACATTGCATTAACACACAAGTTTAGAATCATATTATATTTATATATGTGGTTTGTTAAAAAGGAAAACTTGCAAACCACAAAGGTGATAGTCCCAAATGACCATAGGCTGCTCTCTCCTTTTAACATTTTTTTAAGAGTACCCAGTCATTTTTTCCAATTAAGGGGCAATTTTAGCGTGTTCAATTCACCTACCCTGCACGTCTTTGTGTTGTGGGAGCGAAACCCATGGAAACACGGGGAGAATGTGCAAACTCCACACGGACAGTCACCCAGAGCCAGGATCGAACCTGGGACCTCGGCGCTGTGAGGCTGGGTGCTAACCACTGAGCCACCATGCTGCCCTGCTTTCTCCTTTGAGAGGGAGAGCTGACTTTTGGTTATTTAACCTGAGGTTCACCACACCTCAGGCAAGGGGAAAGGTTGAGAAGATGGGGCCTACATGAATAACCTCAGACGGGACAGGAATTGAACCTACGCTGCTGGCCTTGCACTGCATCACAAACCAACTGGCTAGGCAAGTGAGCTAAACCAGCCACAAAGGTATAAAGGATGGAAGAGTTTTATTTTAAAGGTGCTTTTCACACAGACTGATGGAAGAGACTGATTGTTAGCCCACCCAAACTGTTGATGATGTCATCAGTCCATCACGTGATCAAACTCTTTACATGACCTGGTTCCAACTAGGAACAAACATGAATACATAACACTCCTCCTTTACATTAAATGTTCCTGTAATGAAATACAATGTGACATTAACAATCAAAATTTACATTATGAACAATTTCTAAACACAACAATCAATAACTTAGACCAGTGTTCTTCAAACCTTTTTTCCGGGGACCCATTTTTACCAACTGCCCAACTTTCGGGACCCAACCTGGCCGACCTGCGCGACCCACGCCAGCCGACCTTCGCGACCCACGCCAGCCGACCTGCACGACCCACCATTTTCTCTTACCTTGTTTGCTGCTGACAAAAATGGTGGAAATGGTTTTGTGTCCCTTTGGCCCTCGTACACGCTCCTCCAATGGAACCTGTTGGATGAAGATGAAGCCTTCCGGTGTCGGAAACTATGGAGTCTCCATCTATCCAAAGTTCTGCATTTTTTTCCTGTAAAATGTTATCAAATAAACCCCCCCAAACTTGTAAAAAAAAATAAATAAATAAAATAACTGAATAAAATGAATTAAAAAACCCCGAACTTATAAAACAAAAAGCTGCGACTGTTTAAAAAAAAAGCGGCCGCACTGCGCATGCGTGCCCGATCATGCATGCGCGCCGATAATCTGGCACGCATGCGCAGTGCGGCTGCATTTTGTTTACATGTCACAGGCAGGCTCAGTTCTAAGCTGATTAAAACCACTGCTTACTTTTCCACGTGTCTTCGAGTGAATTGATGGTCGCATCAGTATTACAATGATGAAAACTGAGGTGCTAACCCATGTGTCTGCCCTGGCACTATGACTTCCAACTCCATTAGAATTTGGACCTTGATTTGACTCCGTTCTGCTCCGTCGGTGACCTAACACTCAATTATAAAAGCAACTCCGATCAACTTGACCCTCCAGTGCCTTCTCAGGGCAATAAGGGATCAATAAAGTGCAGCCTTGCCAACACTACTCATCACACAGGAATGAACAAATCAAAAAGTAGTGGTTCATCGTGGAGATGGTCTGTGGAAGCGATAGCCTATGTGAGCTGAATAATTTTCTCCATGTTAGATAATTTGTTTCCCTCAGGTTTATGCAGTCTTCATTGTGGAATAAGGCTAAAAAGCATTGACTTGCTGCTCGTTTTGCAAAGAGGAAAAGAAAGCAGCAGATATGGAGCAAAAATTCCATTCTTAAACAATTACTATTCTCTCCAGTAATGCACTGTAACTGTTCAATCTATCTTCTGGTGCTGCTTAGTTGGTTTATGCCAAGTCTAACTCTATTTGTCCTCTACTACTTGGTTGTCTGATATAGTTTATATTATACCGTATTCAAATTAGTCCCATTCTTAAGGTGGGATTCGTTTATGCTGAGAATAATTTGAAGCATATAATTTGGCAAGTTGATCTTTGCAATTACATGTTGGATTGATGGAGACAATGGGGCTAACGTGAATGGAGTAAAGGTCCTTTGTTTAGGAATTAAATGATTTACTGCTACAGTGTTAAAGCCAAAAGAATACAATGCCGTCCAGCAGGGTTGTTAAGCTGGGTGAGTGGCTCGTTATTAATAAGCCTTTCAGTAAGGTTAGATTACATTTTTGACAGCAAAATCAAATTTAGTGCTGAAAATATCTGGGGCGGGATTCTCCATCGGTTGATGTTGGAATCGGAAAACACGATTGGGCTGGAATTGTGGTGGGCGCCGATTTCACGCCAAATCACAATTCTCCGGTGCCTCGACAGTGGCGTCAATGCGTTCTACTCTGCACGTCCAGTAAATGCTGTTGGCATATCATTAGTGGGTCTGACCCGGTATTCTCTGGGGCCTCCGCGATTCTCCATCTCCCCTGGGGGGAATTCCTGATGGCGAGGTTCACTTGTGCTTTTAAAAATCGAGAAACAAGCACCATGGCTGATGAGGGAGAGAGGAGGTAGGACACGGAAAGGCATGATCGCAGACTGCCCCATTGGACAGTGGCCGGACTGGTTAGGGGGAGGGGGGACCTGCCAGGGCCGGTTGACGGGGGGTCGGGCGCGGGGCCGGGATAAGCCCCCACAGGACTGGGGCAGTGCCCAGGCACGGACTGCCATTGCGCACCCCACTGATCACCCACCTTGGAACCTGGTTCTGCAGAGTGACACTGGTTATATGGGTGCCCCCAACTCACGACCCCCACACCTCTGCCCTTATCCTCCACCACACCCTCCGCCATATCACCCCCCAACCGGCCGCCACCCGTCAGCAGGACATCATGCAGTCCGCCCAAGGACAACCTAGGAGGGCGCCGGATGAGGGCTGCGGAGCGTACTGTTGGCAAGGGCAGTGCCAGCCAATTGTACCCCTGGCAGTAGGGGCTGGCACCAGGGGTCCATACTGTGGCAGGGGTGCAGGGATGGGGGACATGCGGGGGCAGAGCCCGTAGTGCCAACTGAGGCCATCGTGTAGCCTGGTGGGCCTGGTTGGGGAAGGGGGTATTCACCATGCTAACATGTCAGCCTTGCCCCTCCTGCAGACAATGGATATTGGAATACAACCAGCTTTGGTGGCCTTCCTCCTAGTCGCCGCAGCCCTGGGGGATGCACTGTGGATGTCCGAGTTGGAGTTGCTTGAGGAGGTGCAAGTTGCAGCAGCGGAGCATGCTCCAGAGGAACAGGAGGCAGCTGCTGAGGATGGAGAGGTGGTCACCCAACAAGCTGAGGAGGAGGAGGTGCAAAGAAGGCCCCACATGTGTAACCCAGCACCTGTCATTTGAGGATGTGTTGGACCGGGCATGCAGTCGAAGGCTCAGCTGAGCAGAGAGACAGTGCGACATATCTGCCAAATCATGGCGCACCTGGCACCATGGGAAATGGGGGAAGGACACCTGCTCCTGGTGGCCATCAAGGTGACTGGCGCATTAAACTTTTAGGCCACTGGCTCCTTCCTGGTGCCAAGTGGGGACCTGTTCGGGATCATAGAATCATGCAATCATACAATTCACAGTGCAGAAGGAGGCCATTCAGCCCATTGAGTCTACACCAGTCCTTCGAAAGAGCATCCTACTTAATCCCACACCTCCACCCTATCCCCGTAATCCAGTAATCCCCCCTAACCTTTGAACAAAAGGGCAATTTAACATGGCCAATCCACCTAACCGGCACATTTTGAACAGTGGGAGGATTCCTGAGCACCCGGAGGAAACCCACGCAGACATGGGGAGAAAGTGCAAACTCCACACCAACAATCGGAGGCCAGAATTCAACCCAGGTCCCTGGAGCTGTGAGGCAGCAGTGCTGACCACTGTGCCACTGTGCCGCCCTCACCGTGCCACTCTCACAATGCTCGGTGCACAGGTGTGTGGTAGTCACCACTGTTTGTATATAGTACACATATGAGATGTAATACGGTAAGGCTCCTGTACTACAGGTACGGGGGTAGATCCTTGCCTGCTGGCTCCGCCCAGTAGGTGGGGTATAAATGTGTGTGCTCACCGAGCTGCAGCCATTTCGGCAGCAGCTGTAGGAGGCAACACATCTCTGCGTAATAAAGCCTTGATTGCTCTCTACTCTCTCTCCTCGCAATTGATAATGCATTGATAGTTCCCGTACCAGCCTCCCCGAACAGGCGCCGGAATGTGGCGACTAGGGGCTTGTCACAGTAACTTCATTGAAGCCTACTTGTGACAATAAGCGATTTTCATTTTAATTCAAGGTGCATTCGCGCCGTCACGGAGGCCCTATATGCCAGTCGGCACATTACATCCATTTCGATGTTGACCGAGCGCACGAGGATGCCTGGGCAGCGGGGTTCGCTGCCATTGCTGAGATGCCCTGGGTTCAGGGAGTGATTGACGGGATGCACGTTGCCCTATGACCACCTGCAGGTAACAGGCCACTCTACACAAACCGAAAGGGGTTCCACTCGATGTATGTGCAGCTGGTGTTGACTATTAGATGCACATCATGTACATTTATCCGATACCTGGATAGTGTGTACAACGCCTTGATCCTGGCACACTCGATGATTCCCGGTCTCTTTGGCGCCTCCTGGCTGGGGGGGAGTTGGCTTCTGGGTGACAGGGTTATCCGCTGTAGCCATGGCTGATGACACCGATCCGGAGGCCACAGACCTATGCGGAGACCCGCTACAATGACGGCCATGCCGCGACCAGGGGAGTGATCGAACGGTGCTTCGGCATCCTGAAGATGCGATTCACATGCCTGGACCGTTCTGGAGGGATCCTCCAGTATAACACTGAGAGACCTGCCCGCATCGTGGCAGCCTGTTGCATCCTGCACAACATTGTGAAGCAGAGGGGCAACGTGCTGGAGGAGGAGGATGAAAGCCAATTCTTTTTTTTTTAAAATATATTTTATTAAAGATTTTTGATCAAAAAGAATTTTCCATTTTTACAACTTTGTAACAAAATGTACATTGACCATTATTTAAACAATATATTAAACTAACAACAAGTGCAGAAAAAGAACAAGAAAAAAGAAATAATAATACTGAAAAAATAAATATAAACAACTAGCATGGAGAGAAAGAAAAAAAAAGAAAACCCCCAAACACCGAATACACCCTTCACCCCCCCCCCCCCCCCCTCCCTCCACCCTGGGTTGCTGCTGCTGTCTTTCCTGTTTTCCCTTATCGCTCTGCGAGATAGTCAAGGAACAGTTGCCACCGCCTGGTGAACCCCTGAGCCGAACCTCTTAGTGCGTATTTTATTCGCTCCAATTTTATGAACCCTGCCATGTCGTTTATCCAGGCCTCCACGCCCGGGGGTTTAGCTTCTTTCCACATTAGTAGAATCCTTCGCCGGGCTACTAGGGACGCAAAGGCCAAAACATCGGCCTCTCTCGCCTCCTGCACTCCCGGCTCCTCTGCAACCCCAAATATAGCTAACCCCCAGCTCGGTTCGACCCGGACCCCCACCACCTTTGAGATCACTCTTGCCACACCCACCCAGAACCCATGCAATACCGGACATGACCAAAACATGTGGGTGTGGTTCGCCGGGCTTCCCGCGCACCTCCCGCACCTATCCTCCACTCCAAAAAATCTGCTCAGCCTTGCTCCCGTCATATGCGTCCTGTGTAGAACCTTGAATTGGATCAGGCTAAGCCTGACACACGAGGACGAGGAATTTACCCTATTTAGGGCATCTGCCCACTGCCACTCCTCAATCTCTTCCCCTAGCTCCTCCTCCCATTTACCCTTCAGCTCCTCTACCATCGTCTCCCCCTCGTCTCTCATTTCCCTGTATATATCGGACACTTTACCTTCACCAACCCATGCCCCCGAAATCACTCTGTCCTGGATCCCTTGCACCGGGAGGTGCGGAAATTCCCTCACCTGTTGCCTCGCAAATGCCCTCACTTGCATATATCGGAAGGCATTCCCAGGTGGCAACCCATATTTTTCTACCAATGCTCCCAAACTCGCGAACGTCCCGTCCAAGAACAAGTCCTTCAACTTCCCAATTCCTGCTCGCTGCCAAGATTGGAATCCCCCATCTATCCTCCCCAGGACGAACCTGTGATTGTTCCTTATCGGGGACCACACCGAGGCACCCGTCACTCCCCTATGTCGTCTCTACTGCCCCCAAATCTTCAAAGTCGCCACCACTACTGGGTTTGTGGTGTATTATTCCGGGGGGAACGATAACGGCGCCCTCGCCAGTGCTTTTAAACTTGTTCCCTTACAGGTCGCCATCTCCAGCCTTTTCCACGCCGCCCCTTCTTCTTCCCTCATCCACTTACATATCATAGACACGTTGGCGGCCCAATAATAGTCACTCAGACTCGGCAGTGCCAATCCCCCTCTGTCCCTACTGCGCTGCAGGAACCCCCTCTTTACCCTTGGGGTCTTTCCAGCCCACACAAAGCTCATAATACTCATGCCCACGTTCTTGAAAAAGGCCTTTGTAATCAGTCTGGGGAGGCACTGAAACACGAAAAGAAACCTCGGGAGGACCACCATTTTAACCGCCTGTACTCTGCCCACCAATGGCAGGGGCACCATGTCCCACCTCTTAAAGTCCTCCTCCATCTGCTCTACCAGTCACGTCAAGTTAAGTTTATGCAAGGTTCCCCAGTTCCTGGCCACCTGGATCCCTAGATATCGAAAATCCCTTGCTACTCTCCTCAGCGGCAGATCGTCTATCCCCCTGCCCAGTTCCCCGGGGTGCATCACAAAAAGTTCACTCTTTCCCATATTCAATTTATATCCCGAGAACTCTCCAAACTCCCTGAATGTCTGCATTATCTCTGGCATCCCCTCCACTGGGTCCGCCACATATAGCAGCAAATCATCCGCATACAATGACACCCGATGTTCCTCTCCTCCTCTGAGCACCCCTCTCCACTTCTTAGAGCCCCTCAGCGCTATGGCCAATGGCTCGATTGCCAACGCAAACAGTAACGGGGACAGGGGGCACCCCTGTCTTGTGCCCCTATGTAATCGGAAATAGTCGGATCGTTGCCTGTTTGTAACCACGCTTGCCACCGGGGCCCCGTACAGGAGCTGAACCCATCTGATGAACCCCTCTCCAAATCCAAATCTCTTCAGTACCTCCCACAGGTAGTCCCACTCCACTCTATCAAAGGCCTTCTCTGCATCCATCGCCACCACTATCTCTGCCTCCCCCTCCGGTGGGGGCATCATCATCACCCCCAGCAACCTTCGTATATTGGCATTCAATTGCCTCCCTTTAACAAACCCTGTCTGGTCGTCATGTACCACCCCTGGGACACAGTCCTTGTCGCCATCACTTTGGCCAGTAACTTGGCATCTACATTTAGGAGGGAGATGGGCCTGTATGACCTGCACTGCAGCGGGTCTTTGTCTCGTTTCAGGATCAACGATATTGTCGCCTCCGACATTGTCGGGGGTAGTGTCCCCCTTTCTTTAGCCTCATTGAAGGTTCTCGTCAGGAGTGGGGCCAGTAGGTCCACATATTTCCTGTAAAATTCCACCAGGAACCCATCTGGTCCCGGGGCCTTTCCTGCCTGCATGTTCCCAATTCCTTTAATCACCTCCTCCACCTCAATCTGCGCTCCCAAACCTGCCACCTCCTGCTCCTCAACCCACGGAAACTCCAGCTGGTCCAGGAAGTGTATCATTCCCTCTTTCCCCTCCGGGGGTTGGGACTTATACAGCCTCTCATAAAATGACTTAAACACCCCGTTCACGCTCCCCGCTCTCTGCTCCATTCTTCCCTCCCCGTCCCTAACTCCTCCGATCTCTCTCGCCGCCCCCCTCTTCCTAAGTTGTTGGGCCAGCAATCGGCTCGCCATTTCCCCATACTCGTATTGTATTCCCTGTGCCTTCCTCCACTGCGTCTCCGCCTTACCCGTGGTCAGCAGGTCAAACGCCGTCTGTAGTCTCCGTCTTTCCCTGTATAGCTCTTCATCCGGGGCCTCCGCATATTGCCTATCCACCCTCAGAATCTCCCCAATCATTCTCTCTCTTTCTTTACCCTCTTGTTTCCCCCTGTGGTCTCTTATGGAAATCAGCTCCCCACTAACCACGCCTTCAGCGCCTCCCATACTGGACCACTCCATCATCATTGACCTCTTGGTATCTTTCAATACATCCCCTCACCCTTCCACATACCCCCTCGTCCGCCAACAGTCCCATGTCTAATCTCCAAAGTGGGCGCTGCTCCTTCTCCTCTCCTAGATCCAGATCCACCCAATGTGGGGAGTGATCTGAAACGGCTATAGCCGAATATTCCGTTCCTACCATTTTTGGGATCAGCGCTCTTCCTAGGACAAAAAGGTCTATCCGGGAGTATACTTTATGGACGTGGGAGAAGAAGAAAAACTCTTTACTCCTCGGTCTAGCAAATCTCCAGGGATCTACTCCTCCCATCTGCTCCATAAACCCCTTAAGCACCTTGGCCGCTGCCGGCCTCCTCCCGGTCCTAGATCTGGACCGATCCAGCCCTGGGTCCAGCACCGTGTTGAAGTCCCCTCCCATTACCAAGTTTCCCATCTCTAGGTCCGGGATGCGCCCCAACGTACGCTTCATAAAACCCGCGTCATCCCAGTTCGGGGCATATACGTTCACCAGCACCACCGCCTCACCTTGCAATCTGCCACTCACCATCACGTACCTGCCCCCACTGTCCACCACTATGATCTTAGCCTCAAACGATACCCCACCAGTATTGCCACCTCTCTATTTTTCGTATCTAAGCCTGGGTGGAATACCTGTCCCACCCATCCTTTCCTTAATCTGGCCTGATCCGCCAATTTCAGGTGTGTCTCCTGAAGCATAACCACATCCGCCTTCAGTCTCTTTAGGTGCGCAAATACCCTTGCCCTCTTAATCGGCCCATTCAGCCCTCTCACGTTCCACGTGATCAATCGGGTTGGGGGGCCCTTTACCCACCCCATCGTCGACTAGCCATCCCCTTTTTTAAACCAGCTCCTCACCCGGGTCCCATGCACCCGTTTGTCCCCAGACGGCGCCCTCCCGTCCCGACCATCCCATATCAGCTCCGCCTTACCCTCAGCAGCAGCAACCCAGTTAATCCCCCCTCCTACCCCCCGCTAGATTCCCTTCTAGCTTGATTGCTCCCCCCATATTGCTTCCGGGAGTCAGCAAACTCTGGCTGACCTCGGCTTCCCCCGTTTACCCTTGGCCTCCCTGCGTGTGAGGCCCCCTTCCTTCCTGCGCCCACTTTTCCCGCCGCAATTTCCATAGCGCGGGAAAAAAACCCGTGCTCCCCTCTCGGCCCCGCCCTAGAGGCGCAACTCCCTCTCCCCTTCCCTGTCCCCTTCCCCACCAGCGCCCACATTTCTTCGTGTGTCCCCCCCTCGGGGGGGGGGCGGGGAGATAAATTCTCCCGTCTAACATTTTTACAGATAAACCCTCCCCCTCTCCCCCCTTTGCAATTCTTTGCCACCACCTCGCTACTTCTTTCCAAACATCAATTCCTCAAATCTAGTCCAACTTCTCTTCTTGAATAAATGTCCACGCCTCCACTGCCGTCTCGAAGTAGTGGTGTTTGCCCTGGTGTGGAACCCACAGTCTTGCCGGCTGCAGCATTCCAAATTTTACTTTCTTCCTGTGGAGCACCGCCTTGGCCCGATTGAAACTCGCCCTCCTTCTCGCCACCTCCGCACTCCAATCTTGATACACGCGGATCACCGCGTTCTCCCACCTGCTACTCCGTGTCTTCTCAGCCCATCTCAGGACCATCTCCCTGTCCTTGTAGCGGTGGAACCTCACCACTATTGCTCGCGGTGTTTCCCCTGCCTTTGGTCTTCTCACGAGGACCCGGTATGCTCCCTCCACTTCCAGGGGGCCCGTCGGGGCCTCAGCTCCCATTAAAGTATGGAGCATCGTACTCACATACGCCCCAACATCAGCTCCCTCTGTCCCTTCGGGAAGACCCAAAATCCTTAGATTCTTCCTCCTCGAGCTATTCTCCAGGGCTTCCAGCCTTTCCATGCACCTCTTATGCAGTGCCTCGTGCGTCTCCGTCTTCACCACCAAGCCCTGTATCTCGTCTTCATTTTGGGCTGCCTTTGCCTTCACTCCACGGAGCTCCTGGGTCTTTTGCGTCTCCTTCAATCCCTCAATCGCCAGCACCTCCTTCTTGAGCTCCTCCACACATCGTCGGAGGAACTCCTGCTGTTCCGGGGCCCATACCACCTGGGCTCCCTCAGCCGCCATCTTGCTTCTCCCTTCTCTTCTCTGCCGCTGCTCCAGAGGATCCTCCGCAATCTGGCCACTACTATCGCTTCTTTCCATCCACACCCGGGGGGACTCCTTCCTTTGTCACCTCACACTGGGTTTGGCCGTCAAAAATTTCCGTTGGGGCTCCCTATAAGAGCCCAAAAGTCCGTTGAAACGGGTGCCGAAACGTGCGGCTTAGCTGGTCATCGCCGCAACCGGAAGTCCCGAAAGCCAATTCTTGTCGGACGAGAAGGATGCCAGGGAGGGTGCGAATGGACAGGACAAGGGGCCCAGGCAAACACAGGAGAGCGCACAATGTATGTGCCAGGGCCAACCTGCACGGGATGCTCTGATTGCCTCCAGGTTCACCGAATGGGGGTGTGGTGGGGAGGGGGGAATGGGACAGGGGCATGGACACCACATTCCACTTCCCCTACCACCCCTCTGGCTGACCAACCCCCCCCCCCCCCCCCACCCCACCCCTGCCTGCAACCCCCTCCATAACACATACCTGCTGCATTATGGGATGTGGAGCCTGGGTTGTCAGTAACAGCAATTATGGTCCATTGGATGGAGGATGATGATGATCCGCTCTGCGATGAGCTTTGGTGCTCTGCACCATTTGACAATGTCTGGCTCCTCCCCACGGTAGCACTTTCCACTGTCAACCTGGGTTATCCCTGCATGCGAGCTGGCCATTCCATCATATGGTCCCATCGAGTCCCTTGGGTGGCAGATGTAGGATGGTAAGGGGAAGGGGGTGTGGGACGGGAGTGGAACACCGGAGCGGTAAGCACTGGCTGAACTGCGGTCCGTGAACCAAGCCCACCCCCAATGTCTGCCAATTCCCCCCTCCCCTCCCCCCCCCCCGTGCCCCTTCTGTGACCAGCCCAGACCAGCCCACACCTTGCACCCTTCTGAGCATAGAGGCAGGTTGCAACATTGAGCACAGGTATTCAATGTGAAAACATATATGCAGATTTGTGCCCCAGCTCCGATCACTAATCTGTGTCCTGAATCCGTGCCACCTTAACTCGTGTCTAATTTTCTGGTCTTGTGGTCCCTAATGTCTAGTTGGGTTCCCAGATAGTACATCAGGAGTGGAAGTGGCCTGCCCTGCAATCCGTATCCCCATTGGTGCACGTCTCCAAGGGTGACCTGGCCTGAAATGGGCCCGGCCATTGCTCGAGTGACCCATGTGGCGTGGTCCTGCCCTGTTCTGTCCCTGCCCACCAGATGTGCCAGGAGCAGGAGAGAGGGAGTCCGAGATGCTGTGGTGTTCTGGCACCTCCCCTGTGGGAGTCACCGGTGTGGTGTTGGGTGCTCTGAGGTACAGACGAACCAACACGGTTGCGATTGGTACAACGCAGTTTTATTTCAACTAGTTATTTACACATCTGACTTGGTACTCAGCACGTGGTGACAGTGTGAGTGTCTTGTTAATGAGGTCCTGGTCTTGTCCTGTCTCCAGATGGACTGACCAGGAGGTGTCGTGTTTCTTGTCTTATACTGTGTCTGCTCTTGTCTGTGATTGGCTGTCGTGTTATGTGTGCTAATTGGTCAGTTGGTCTGTCTATCATGATGTGTTTGTTGTGATGTGTGTTTGAATATCATGACATCCCCCCCTTTTTTTTACAAGATTATGTGCCTACGTGGTTATAAATATAAATGTGTCCTGAGTGCAGCTAAAGGTGTGTGTGTGTGATATTTACAGCATGTACATGTGGCGTAACTATATACAAGGGGCGATGTCAGGTGTGACATGCTAACAAGGTTGTACCATAACAAAAGAAGAAGAACGTTGAAATTTGGACCGCTCAAACGAGGCCTGGAACGATAAAACAGTGACATGTTACAATACAGTAGTTGCTAAAATTTGACGTGTGAACAGTCTCATAAGTCCAGTCTAGTAGGTGGGCGACGAATTCGGGTTGACCGCCTCAAGGGTGGGTCGAAAACCACTGGCTGAGGTGCGAGCCTGGCCACGGGCGGCGACAGAAGGGGCATGGTATATGGCAGCTCCACGAAGTCGCTGTCAGGAACCAGTGGAGGACACGGCTTCTGTGTATGGTTCCGTTGCGAGCGTGGAAGTAGGCGAAGGGCTCGGCGATTGCGCCTACGCACGGATCCATCCGGCATGCGTACCAGGAATGAGCGGGGAGCCTCGCGTCGGAGAACTTCGGCACGTGCTGACCAGCCACCGTCTGGTAGGTGAATGCGGACGTTGTCTCCAGGGGCCAGGGAGGGAAGATCAGTTGCCCTTGTGTTGTACGATGTCTTCTGGCGATCGCGCTGCAGTTGCATCCTGTGCAGTACCGGAGCATGGTCTATTGTTGGTGCCAGGATGGAAGGCACAGTGGTTCTGAGGGCGCGACCCATCAGCAGCTGTGCTGGCGAGAGACCCGTGGCTAGTGGGGCCGAGCGATAGGCCAGCAGGGCGAGGTAGAAGTCCGATCCGGCAACAGCAGCCTTGCAGAGGAGCCGCTTGGCAATGTGAACGCCCTTCTCCGCCTTTCCATTGGACTGGGGGTGCAGAGGGCTGGACGTCACGTGTGTGAAGCCATACGAGGCCGCAAAGGACGACCATTCATGGCTGGCAAAACAGAGCCCATTGTCCGACGTGACAGTCATCGGAATGCGTGGCGAGCAAAGGTGTCTTTGCAGGCCCTGGTGACAGCAGACGACGTCAGATCGTGCAGGCGTATGACTTCTGGGTAATTGGAGAAGTAGTCCACTATGATAACATAGTCCATGCCAAGCGCGTGAAATAGGTCGACACCCACCTTCACCCAGAAGGACGTCACCAGCTCATGGGGCAGAAGCGTCTCAGGAGGTTGCGCCGGCTGAAACCTTTGGCAGGTTGTACAGTTGATCACCATGTTGGCAATATCGTCACTGATGCCCGGCCAGTATACCGCCTCTCGGGCCCTCCGTCTGCACTTCTCGACCCCCAAGTGGCCTTCGTGTATTTTGATCGAGAACCAGCTGGCGCATACTGTGCGGAATCACAATCCGGTCCAGCTTCATAAGGATCCCATCAATGATGGCTAGGTCATCTCGTACATTATAGAACTGCGGGCACTGCCCTTTGAGCCATCCTCCCGTCATGTGGCGCATCACTCGCTGTAAAAGGGGGTCGGCCGCTGTCTCTCGGCGGATGCGGGCCAGACTGGAGTCGTCAGCCGGCAGATTTGCCGCTGTCAAGGCCACCTGTGCCTTGAACTGACATACGAGCCCCTCCGCATCTGGCGGCGTGCTCACTGCTCTGGATCGGGCATCCGCCACGATGAGGTCCTTCCCTGGAGTGTAGACCAGTTAGAAGTCATACCTCCTGAGTTTAAGTAGGATGCGCTGGAGGTGAGGGGTCATCTCCTTCAGGTCCTTGTTTATTATGCTGACCAAGGGGCGGTGGTCAGTTTCGGCCGTGAACCGTGGAAGACCATAGATGTAATCATGGAACTTGTCTAAACCGGTTAGCAAGCCCAGGCATTCTTTTTCGATTTGCGGGTAGCGCTGCTCTGTGGGGGTCATAGCTCGCGATGCATAGACAACCGGGGCCCATGACGATGTGTCATCCCTCTGCAGGAGCACTGCTCCACTGCCGGATTGGCTGGCATCAGTTGAGATTTTGGTGGGACGAGACGTGTCGAAGAACGCCAACACTGGTGCCGTGGTGAGTTTGCGTTTGAGCTCCTCCCATTCCAGCTGGTGTGTGTGTTGCCACTGGAACTCTGTAGATTTTTGGACGAGGTGGCGCAGAGTCGTTGTGTGGGAGGCAAGGTTGGGAATGAATTTCCCTAGGAAGTTGACCATGCCAAGGAAGCGTAGGACAGCCTTCTTGTCGGCCAGCTGCGGCATGGCTGTGATGGGGCTCACCTTGTCTGCATCCGGACGGACCCCTGACCGCGAGATATGGTCCTCCCAGGAACTTCAATTCGGTTTTGCCAAAGGCGCACTTGGCTCAGTTGAGGCGCAGGCCGTTTTCCCGTATGCGGGCAAAAACGCGTTGGAGACGATGTAGGTGCTCCTGCAGTGTGGTGGACCAGATGATGACATCGCCCACATATACGTGCACCCCTTCGATGCCTTCCATCATCTGCTCCATGATTCTGTGGAAGACCTCGGATGCCTAGATGATGCCAAATGGCATCCAGTTGTAGCAGAATCTGCCGAAAGGGGTGTTGAAGGTACATAGCTTTCGGCTGGACGGGTCCAGTTGGATCTGCCAAAATCCTTTAGAAGCATCCAGTTTCGTGAATATCTTCGCTTGGGCCATTTCACTGGTGATCTCCTCCCGTTTGGGTATGGGATAATGTTCCCGCATAATGTTGTTCTTGAGGTCTTTGGGGTCTATACAGATGCGGAGCTCGCCAGAGGGCTTCTTGACACACACCATGGAGCTGACCCATGGCGTGGGCTCCGTGACCCTGGATAGGACCCCTTGGTCCTGGAGATCCTGCAGCTGCAGCTTGAGGCGGTCTTTAAGTGGCGCAGGAACCCTGCGAGGTGCGTGAACGACCGGGATGGCGTCCGGTTTGAGGCGAATTCGGTAGGTATATGGCAGTGTTCCCATGCCTTCAAATGCCTCCTGGTTGTGGGCGAGGAGCGATTGGAGCTGTGCGTTGAACTCTGCATCCGGGAAGTCAGACGTGCCGTCTGGAGAGAGAGAGAGAATTTGTTGCACAAGGTGGAGAGCCATACATGCCTGTGGTCCCAGCAGCGAGTCCTTCGATGAGCCGACTATCTCGAACGAGAGTGTGGCCGTGTGTGTTTTGTGTGTCACCTGGAGCTGGCAGGATCCCATGGCCGGGATAACGTTCCCGTTGTAGTCGACCATCTTGCACCGGGATGGCTGGATTGGTGGTCTGAACTTCATGGCATAGAATGCTGACCATGCTATGAGGTTGGCGGAGGCGCCAGTGTCCAGGCGGAAAGTTGATCGTCAGGATGGCACCCCATTCATCGGCCGGATTGATGGTGTTGACCTGGTTCACATCAATGACCGCAACCCGGAAGGCGTCTTGGTCATCTGTGTCGTCGGTTTGGATGTCGTGATGTGGAGGCTGGATGGTCCGCACGTGTCTGTGAGGTTGTCGGAGATGTGGAAGATCCACAGGTTGAGCCGCTCGACAGTAGGCAGCGTAGTGGCCCACCTTGCCACAGCGTAGGCATTGTCGGGTTTTTGCAGGATATTGCCCTTTTAAATGTGCAGCTCCACAGTTGTCGCACGTCATGACGTCATGGCGTTCGTTACGCGACTGCGCATGCGCAGTTCGGTCTTGCATCGGGCGCGCCTGCGCAGCATGTCCCTCAGTGTTGCCGTAGGTTTTGGCGCGCACAAACGCGGGAGGCCTCAAAAAGCGCGCGAAACGGCCGCCCTCGTCCGGGCCGCGGGCCGGGAGAAACTCGATTGCCTGGATGCGTTCGGCCTCGTGGGCGGCCTGGCTTGTCGATTCCATCGCTTGGGACCCCCTCCTTGCCGATTCGGTCGCCTGAAATTGGGCATAGCGGCTGGTCGCATTTTCATGCAGGACACAGGCTTCAACTGCAGATGCTAAGGTCGGGCCTTTAATTTTTAGAAGCTGCTGGCGTAGGCCACTGGAGGCAACGCCAAAAACGATCTGGTCCCGGATCATGGGCTCTGAGGTGGTGCCGTAACCGCAGGACTGCGCGAGTATGCGGAGGTGCGTCAGGAAGGACTGAAAGAGCTCATCCTTACCTTGTAGGCGCTGCTGAAAGATATACCTCTCAAAGCTTTCATTGACCTCAACGTTGAAGTGCTGGTCGAGCTTGAGGAGGACCGTGTCATATTTAGATTTGTTCTCGCCTTCCGCGAACACCAAGGAGTTGTCTACATCGATGGCGTGCTGACCTGCGGTAGTGAGGAGCATGGCAATCTTTGTTTCGTCCGAGGCACCCTATTTTTCGTTGGTTCGCATGAACAGTTCGAATCGCTGCTTGAAGAGCTTCCAATTGATAAGGTGCCTCACGGGAGACTGCTGAGTAAAATAAGGGCCCATGGTATTCGAGGCAAGGTACTAACATGGATTGACGATTGGCTGTCAGGCAGAAGGCAGAGAGTTGGGATAAAAGGTTCTTTTTCGGAATGGCAACCGGTAACGAGTGGTGTCCCGCAGGGTTCAGTGTTGGGGCCACAGCTGTTCTCTTTATATTTTAACGATCTAGATGACGGGACTGAGGGCATTCTGGCTAAGTTTGCCGATGATACAAAGATAGGTGGAGGAGCAGGTAGTATGGAGGAGGTGGGGAGGCTGCAGAAAGATTTAGACAGTTTAGGAGAGTGGTCCAAGAAATGGCTGATGAAATTCAACGTGGGCAAGTGCGAGGTCTTGCACTTTGGAAAAAAGAATAGAGGCGTGGACTATTTTCTAAACGGTGACAAAATTCATAATGCTGAAGTGCAAAGGGCCTTGGGAGTCCTAGTCCAGGATTCTCTAAAGGTAAACTTGCAGGTTGAGTCCGCAATTAAGAAAGCAAATGCAATGTTGTCATTCATCTCAAGAGGCTTGGAATATAAAAGCAGGGATGTACTTCTGAAGCTTTATAAAGCATTAGTTAGGCCCCATTTAGAATAATGTGAGCAATTTTGGGCCCCACACCTCAGGAAGGACATACTGGCACTGGAGCGGGTCCAGCGGAGATTCCAACGGATGATCCCAGGAATGGTAGGCCTAACATACGATGAACGTCTGAGGATCCTGGGATTATATTCATTGGAGTTTAGGAGGTTGAGGGGAGATCTAATAGATACCTACAAGATAATGAATGATAGGGTGGATGTAGGGAAGTTGTTTCCATTAGCAGGGGAGACTAGGACCCGGGGGCACAGCCTTAGAATAAAAGGGAGTCACTTTAGAACAGAGATGAGGAGAAATTTCTTCAGCCAGAGAGTGGTGGGTCTGTGGAATTCATTGCCACAGAGGGCGGTGGAGGCCAGGACGTTGAGTGTCTTTAAGACAGAAGTTGATAAATTCTTGATTTCTCAAGGAATTAAGGGCTATGGAGAGAGAGCGGGTAAATGGAGTTGAAATCAGCCATGATTAAATGGTGGAGTGGACTCGATGGGCCGAATGGCCTTACTTCCGCTCCTATGTCTTATGGTCTTATGGTCTTATGGTGCCCAGGTTCCCAGCGACTTGCAACGGCTGCGGTTTGTTGTGGGTGTCCATGGCTCAGGATGGCAGATTTGCCGGTAAGTATTGATCCACTCACTGGTACCATGTGGTGTTGGGTGCTCTGAGGTACAGACGAACCAACACGGTTGCGATTGGTACAACGCAGTTTTATTTCAACTAATTATTTACACACCTGACTTGGTACTCAGCACGTGGTGACGGTGTGAGTGTCTTGTTAATGAGGTCCTGGCCTTGTCCTGTCTCCAGATGGACTGACCAGGAGGTGTCGTGTTTCTTGTCTTATACTGTGTCTGCTCTTGTCTGTGATTGGCTGTCGTGTTATGTGTGCTAATTGGTCTGTTGGTCTGTCTATCATGATGTGTGTGTTGTGATGTGTGTTTGAATATCATGACAACCGGCATGTTTCCCAATGCCTCCTCCTCTCTCGGGGTGCCCCGATGGGCCCTGGGCCGGGGGGGATGACCGGAGTGAACCCTTGAGGCTGCCCCGGTAACCATCCTGGCTGCCCAGGAGATGGCCATCAACGGAGAACAGGTCGCAGTGAGGAATCACAGCAAGCCATCTCCACTCCTGCAGCACTCTCTGGGGATCCACCCAGATGTACCGATAGGGCCCGTGAGGTCAAAATGATAGACATGAGTTAATTTGGCATGGGTGCAGGGCAGAGTTAGTTATAGGGGTCAGGGCACAAATCTGCAAATATTCGTTCACATTAAACATCTGTTCACACTGTTACAACCTGCCTCGGTGCTCTGTCAGATGGATGTGAGGTGTGGGCTAGTCTGGGCTGGCCAGAGATTTGAAAGGGAATGGGTGGACGTTGTGGGTGGCCCGGACTCCCTCTCATTCCCCCCCCCACCCCACCCCCCGACCATCCCCACCACCGTTAACCCAGGGATTCGATGGGACCATGTGTGGAATGGCCAGCTGGACGGTGGAAAGTGCTACCGTGAGCAGGAGTCAGACATTGTCATGCGATGGGGAGCAGCAGAGCTCATTGTAGAGCGAGTTGTTATCATCCTCTATCCCATGGACCAAACCCGCTGTTACTGCCAACCCAGGGCTCACACCTCATAGTGCGGCAGGTATGTACCACGGAGGGATTTGCAGGCAGGGGTTGATCGTGGGGGGAGTGACGGTGGGATGCGACATCCATGCCCCTGCCCAGTCCTCTCCCCACCAGTTGGTGAACCTGGAGGTGATCAGGGCGTCCCGTGCATGTTGGCCCTGGTGCACACATCGTGCGGCCTCCTTGCCTGCCATGGGCACCATGACCTGTCCATTCTCGCTCTCCCCTCTCGGACGAGGACTGTTGTTCCACTCCCTCACACAGTACTTCGCTTCTCTGCTGCACGATGTTATGGAGGACGAAGCAGGTTGCCATGATGCGGGCGGCCCACTCAGCTTATACTGGAGGGCTTCTCCACAGTGGTCCAGGCACCTGAACTGCATCTTCAGGAGGCCGAAGCACCCAGGGCGGGATTCTCTGGTATTCGGCGGGCGGGCCGGAGCAGGGCCAAAGAGTGGCGTAAACCACTCCGGCATCGGGACGCCCGGAAAGTGCGGAATCCTCCGCACCTTCGGGGTCTAGGCTGGCGCTGGAGTGATTGGCAGAGCCGCTGGCATGATTCCTGCGCATGCGCAGGGAGTTTCCTCTCCGTGCCAGCAATGGCGGAGTTTTACACAGGCCGGCGCGAAGGGAAAGAGTGCCCCCACGGCACAGGCCCACCCGCAGATCGGTGGTCCCCGATCACGGGCCAGGCCACCGGGGGCCCCCCTGGGGCCAGATCCCCCCGCACTCCCCTGAGGACTCCGCAGGCCGCCCGCAGAGCCAGGTCCCGCCGGTAAAAACCTTGTGTAATTTACACCGGCGGGACTGGCCGAAAACGGGCGGCATCTCGGCCCATCATGGTGCGGAGAATCGCCAGGGGTTCGCTGCGAATGGCCTTGGACCAGCGCGCCGCAATTCCCGCCCCCGCCAAAAAAACAACACGGGAGAATTCAGCAGCCCGCGTCGGAGCAGGATTCACGCCGCTGTCATGAGAATGTCGCTTTACGAAATGATTGGCTGCTCATGTTACTGCAGTGATGTCAGAGTGTGGGAGGAGCTGAGCTCTGGTTCTGTTTTTAGTTTCACTTTAGGAAAAGCTTGTGTGTGTCTGCATTTTGGTTTCCTTTTTCAGTGTGTTGCAGTTGAAGTCAGCCAAAGCAGCTGTATTGTTGAGCTCTCTGCCATGAAGGACTATCTCTTAATCATTTGGGGACTTCAGAATTATAAATGTTTTCAGTATTGATTGAAAGCTCTGATGTGCTTCTGTTTAGAGGGTTGTTAAGTCTTTTGGATGTTAAAAGAACAGCATACAGATTACTTAGTGTTGTAGTCTTTGGGGGGTGTATTTTAATTAATGGTTGCTAATATATTCACTGTTTGTTTTAAAAAGGTTAACTTCAGTTCATAGAATAAACATTGTTTTGTTTTAAAAACCACTGGTCCATTTTCTGCTGTACCATACCTGTAGAGTGAGCCGTGTGCTCCCCATACCACAATCTATTAAAAGTTGTGGGTCAGGTGAACTCCATGGTACACTTTGGGGTTCTCTGAACCCTGGCCCATAACAATTGGGGGCTCGAGGGGGATAAAAGTCTATCTATTGGATTGGCTTAGTGAATTTAAAGACAGTGAGGGGTGAGCATATTGTGGTTGCTTTTCAGGTGTGGTATTTTAGTTTAAGTGGGGAGTGTGTTGTGGACAATGGCTCTTTCAGAGGCTCTGAAGTTTTTTGGGAGTGGAGACTGTCACACACAGTACCTTACGGACAGAGACTAAAAGCAGAGTGTTAGATTTGGCAAAAACATTGCAGTTAACATTACCTGACAAAATGCGAAAAGGTGAGGTAATTCTGGCAGTGGTTAAGCATTTAAAGTTGCCTGAGATACAGTTTGACTCATTGGAAATGGCAAAAATTCAGTTGCAAATTAAACAAATGGAGCGTGAGAAAGAATTAAAGCAGCTTGAATACGAAAGAGAGAGAGCGGAAAAAGAGAGAGAGAGGGAAAAGAAAAGGAGAGAGAAAAAAGGAGAAAAGAAAGAATAGCCCTAGCAGAACAAAACAAAAGAGAAAGGGAGATACAGATCAGGGAAAAAGATAAAGAGAGAGAGTTTGAACTTCAGGAAATGGCCATGAAACATGACAGTCAGTTAAGATTGGCAAACGTAAAGGGAAACATACAGAAGCAAAGGAGGTGTAAAAGATTGGACAGACTGTTCAAGAGGTGATTGATGAGAAGGTACCAGGTCTCTTTAAAGAATTTACTTGTGTGGGCAAAGTTTACTCATGTGTATGAGGAGGAGCAGGTAAAGAAGTCACAATTTTAAGAGGTATGGGAGCTAGTCAATCTTTAATGGTAAGAGATGAGGAGTTATGTAGGTTGTGAAGAATGTTGCCAGAAATGGTGGTAATATGTGGAATTCAGGGTGAGAGGAGTAGTGTTCCATTATAAAAGGTAAGGTTGGAAAGTCCAGTGAAGAGTGGTGAAGTGGTAGTAGGAGTAATAGAGGAACTATCTTGTCCAGGAATACAGTTAATCTTGGGTAATGATATAGCTGGATCGCAAGTGGGAGTGATGCCTACTGTGGTTGATAAGCCAGTGGAAAATCAAACTGAAGTGTTGAAGGACGAATATCCTGGGATTTTTTTCAGATTGTGTGGTAACAAGGTCGTAAAGTCACAGGTTAAGACAAGAGGAGAAATCAAAGAGTGAAGATGAAGTTGACGTGCAATTATCAGAAACGATTTTTGATCAGATGGTTGAAAAGGAACAAGAACAGGTGGAGGATGAGGCGGATATTTTTAGTTCAGGAAAATTGGCAGAGCTACAACAGAAAGATCTAGAAATAAAACTGATGTGTCAGAAAGCATACACGGAAGAGGAATCTGAGTGTATACCAGAGTGTTATTATGGTAAAAGTGATGTCTTGATGAGAAAATGGAGACCTTTACCTATGCAGGCGGATGAAAAGTGCGCAGAAATTCATCAAGTAGTATTGCCGGTAGGGTATAGAAAGGAGGTGTTGCGAGTTGCACATGAGGTACCAGTGGGAGGTCATTTGGGAATAAGGAAAACTCAAGCTAAAATCCAGAAACATTTTTATTGGCCTGGACTACATAAAGATGTAATAAAAAATTTTCAATCATGTCACACATGTCAAGTGATAGGGAAACCTCAAGTAGTGATAAAACTAACGCCCTTAATACCCATTTGAGGAACCTTTTACAAGGGTCCTAATTGATTGCGTAGGCTTGCTTCCTAAAACAAAAAGTAGGAATCCATATCTTTTGACTATAATGGATGTGTCTACTAGGTTTCCAGAGGCCATTCCAGTATGTAATATTACAGCTAAAAAGATTGTGGAGGAGTTACTTAAATTCTTTACTAGATATGGACTACCCACAGAAATACAATCAGAGTGTTAGAAAGGTGGCATCAGACATTAAAGACAATGTTGAGGGCTTATTGTCAAGTTTATCCAGAGGATTGGGATAAAGGAATTCCATTCGTACTGTTTGCAATTAGGGATGCACCTAATGATTCAACCAAATTTAGTCCTTTTGAACTAATGTTTGGTCATGAGGTAAGAGGACCACTTAAATTGATTAAGGAAAAATTGGTGAGTCAGACATTATTGGATTACGTGTCAAAATTTAGGGAATGATTAAATAGAGCAGGTGAATTGGCTAGACAACATTTAAAAGTTGCACAAAATGTGATGATACGGGGAGC
Source organism: Scyliorhinus torazame (assembly GCF_047496885.1). Classification (NCBI taxonomy): domain Eukaryota; kingdom Metazoa; phylum Chordata; class Chondrichthyes; order Carcharhiniformes; family Scyliorhinidae; genus Scyliorhinus; species Scyliorhinus torazame. The sequence goes on from NC_092712.1 coordinate 185,312,662, forward strand.
GGACAAGAAATCCAAAGTCCGTAGTTATGCCAGTGGAGATAGAGTTTTTGTATTGTTACCAGTGGTCGGTGTGCTTTTAACAGCAAGGTTTTGTGGACCTTATCAGATTGAAAGGAAATTAAGTGAGGTGAATTATGTGGTAAAAACACCAGATAGAAGGAAGAATCACCGAGTGTGTCATGTGAATATGCTTAAAAGGTACTTTGAAAGGGAAGGAGAGAAAAAGGAAGAGGTTTTAATGATTCTAACTCAAAGTGACGTACCAAATCCAGGTGATTGTAAATTTGACATACCTCAAATTAAATTGGAAAATGAGGATGTTCTTAAAAACTGGGATAAATTGTTGAGTTATCTTCCAGAGGAAAAATGAACTGACTTGAAAGAGTTATTGATATCACATGGGCAAGTTTGTGGAGGTAAATTGGGAAGTACTAAAAGGCTATACCTGATGTAGATGTGGGAAAGGCTGTTCCTATCAAACAACATCCATATAGACTTAACCCTTTAAAATTGGCACAGGTTAACAAAGAGATTGAGAGTATACTTAAAAATGGCATAATTGAAATGGGTTGCAGCCATTGAAGCTCACACATAGTGATGGTACCTAAACCAGATGGTACCCAACGGTTGTGTGTGGACTATAGAAAGGTTAATGCAGTTACAAGAACGGACACTTAGCCGGTCCCACGTTTGGAGGATTGTATTGAGAAAGTGGGACAGTCCGCTTTTATTTCCAAATTGGATTTACTTAAAGGTTACTGGCAGGTACCTTTATCCGAAAGGGCAAAGGAGATTTCAGCTTTTGTGACTCCAGATGGTATATACCAATTCAAAGTTATGCCATTTGGCATGAAAAATGCCCCAAACACATTTCAATGGTTAACTAACAAAGTTGTTTCAGGATTACCCAATTGTGCGGTATACATCGACGATCTGGTAATTTTCAGCCAGACATGGAAAGACCATTTAAAACATTTGATAGAGTTATTCAATCGACTTCTGGAGACGGGTTTGGTGATAAACCTAGCCAAAAGTGAATTTGGAAAAGCCTAAGTCACTTTCCTTGGCCATACAATTGGACAGGGTCAAATGGTAACACGGGATGTGAAACCAACAGTTATAGAGGAGTTTTCAATCCTCTCAAGACAAAGGGAAATAATGCGATTTCTTGGCATGAGTGGATTTGATTGAACATTTGTGCAAAGGCTTTGCCGCGTGATTGCTCCACTGATGGACTTGCTGAAGAAACGTGGAAACTTTCAATGGACAGCGGACTTTCAACAGGCATTTGACAGCCTGAAAGCTTTGATAACCAATGCTCCTGTGTTGGAGAATCTGTTGGAATTCAATCTGATCACAGAGTCCCTTGCAATTCTCCAACACAACAACATTGGTTATCACAGCTTTCAGGCTTTCAAATGCCTATTGAACTCTGCTGTCCATTGAAATCTTCGACGTTTCTTCAGCAAATCCATCTTGTTCTGTTTTCTAGTTTCACTTTGAGAAAAGCTTGGGTGTGTCTGTCTTTTTGTTTTTGTTTTTCAGTGTGTTGCAGCTGAAGTCAGCCAAAGCAGCTGTATTGTTTGAGCTCTCTGCCATGAAGGACTATCTCTTAATCATTTGATGACTTCAGAATTATAAATTATTTCAGTATTGAATGTAAACTCTGATGTGCTTCTGTTTAGAGGTTTGTGAAGTCTTTTGGATGTTAAAAGAACAGCATACAGGTTACTTAGTGTTGTATTCTGTGGGGGTTGTATTTGAATTAATTGTTGCTGAGATATTCACTGTTTGTTTTAAAAAGGTTAACTTGAGTTCATAGAATAAACATTGTTTTGTTTTTAAAAATACTCGTCCATTTCTGCTGTACCACACCTGTAGAGTGGGCCATGTGCTCCCCATACCACAATCTATTAAAAGTTGTGGGTCAGGTGAACTCCATGATACATTTTGGGGTTCTCTAAACCCTGACCCATAACACCGCCCCCCAGCGATTCTCCGGCCCGGCGGGGGGTCGGAGAAACCCGCCTCTTATGTTTTTAACACAATGTTTTAAGTGACCGAGATTATCCTCATGTCCCAGAATAAACTGAAGAAAGCAGCAGATACATTAGCGTGCCAACTGAATGTTTACCAGACATAACCGGAGAGATCAGTGGCCGGAATTCTCCGTTCCTGAAACTAGGGGCGGAATTCTCCATTGGCTGATGCCGAAATCAGGAAACGCGATTGAGTGAAGAATAGGTTCCGACGCCAGAATTGCAGCGAGCGTCGATCTTGACACCAAATCGCAATTCTCCGTCACCTCGACAGCGACGTCAATGTGCACCAGAACGCACATACAGTAAACGCCATTTGCATTTCATTAGCGGGCCAGACTCAGTCTTCTCCGGGGCCTCCGCAATTCTCCTCCTCCCATGGGCCACGTTGCCAACGGCGTGGGTCACTTGTGCTTTTAAAAATCGTGAAACCGGCGTCATGGCTAAAGAGGGAGAGAGGGTGACTGTGGGCTGGCGGGCCGGACATTGGCTGGCTGGGGTGGGGAGCCCTGTCAGGGTCGGGGAGGAGGAGGGGTGATGGGGGGAACAGGCTGAGTGGCTGGTGTGACCCCCCAAAGGACTGGGGCGTTGCCCAGGCATGGACCGTCATTACTGCGGACTGCAAGCATCTTGCTGCTCACCCCACTGACCACCCACCTTGACACCTAGTTTTACAGGTTGACACTGGCCATATTGGTGTCTCCACCTCCCCACCACTGCACCCCCCACAACCCCCACCTCGTCAGAGCCCCCCAAAAAACACCTAAAGAAAAGACACCCCAGAGACGCCCTATATAAGAGATCCCCCCCAGATGCCCCTGAAATAAAAAGACCCCACAGAGACTCCTAAATAATCAACACCCCGAAATACCCCAATATGAGAGACCCCAGGGACCCCTCAAATAAGAGACCCCTAAATAAGGGACCCCCCCAGAGACCCCTTAAATAAAGAGACCGCCTAAATAAAGAGACCCCATGAAGACCCTGTAAATAGAGACTCCCAGAGACCCCCTAAGTAAGAGACCTCCTGAGACCTCCACGTAAGAGCCCCCGCACAGACATCCCAGAAATATGCCCCCTGTTAAGAAGCTCTCTCTTCTGGGGGGGCTTTCTGATCGGGGTCACTTTTCTGGGGAGCTTGTTGGGGGTTTCTCCTTACTTATAGGAGTCTCTTTATTTCAGGGTCTCTGTGGAGGGGTCTATTTATTTAAGGGATCCCTGGGGGGGGGGTTCATTTCATCTCGGGGCTCTCTGGTGGAGTGGGGGGGGGGCAGGTCTTGCATTGTGGATGGTGAGGGTGGCCCTTGGATGTTCTTTGGGAGCAACTCCCTCAAAAAGTTATCCAATTGGCCCAACGCAAGGTCCATCGCGTTAGGGCCACGCTTGTCAGGACCAGCAGTGATTCTTGACGACGTGATTCACGGCCCAGAGGACTGGAGAACCACACTGGCCTGAAGATTCTGGTGCCCGGTTGGTTTGCATGGGCCGAGAACCTTGATTCCACTGCCAGCGGCGGCTTAAGCATTGGAAACTTATCAGCGCCATACTTCCCTTCACAACGTTGGATTCTCTGCTTCACTATCGACGGCGCAAGGCAGAGAATTTCACCTCATGTCTTTTATCACACACAGGTTCATCAAGGGTGATGGAGGAACAACTGTGGGAGGAGGACGAGCACTGTGAGGAAGGACAGTTCATGAATCAGGCCCACTATCGCAAATGCACACACATCTCGATGGGTATTGCAGTGGACATAGCAAGATTGTCACGTGGTGAGGTACATCACAAGTGAGCAGGAGCAGGTGCTGGAGATGGGGACAACAGTAGACAGTCTCTGTCGGGGGGTTGCAGCGCACTCCAGCTCTGCTCTGCTGGATTTAGAGTTTGAGACTCAGGCACTCATCAATGTAACAACACTTCTGGTGCATCAGAAGGAAATATGTGCAATTCTGCTCGTGTTTCTTGAGGCACTCTATCAAGAGTGCATTGATGTCTCAGGCAATTCTGCTAATGCCTTTCTCCATGAATAAAGTGGCCACCCTCATGGAGATTTAGACATGACAGGGAAACGAGTACATGCTGGCCCTGACCTGTGGCCAGCACGCTCTGTCTGCCACTTTACAGAAGGTGGAGGAAAGCCTTGCATTGATGACACAACACCTCACTGACATGCAGTCAAGTACTTTTCATGACAAGAAAATGCACTGGGCCATGAGAGGGGAGATGGAAAAAGGGCTCACGGCAAAGGGGGATGCGTCTCACAAATCTCCCACCTCTCACCCATTGCACCCCCTAACCCTCCCATTCATCCCTCAGGCAGAGCCCCACATGTTGCCCAATGACTGGACCTGCCTCGGTACAGGTGCAGGTGGGGTAGTATTTGGTCCACCCACTCTGGTTACCTCAAGCATGCCAGTATGAGGACATTGCAGGCTTCTCAGGCATTCTGGTCAGGCATCAGTGGCTGCAGATAGCATGGTAACACCTAGCTCCTCCTCCTCTTTATCCTCAAATGCTGATTAGTCTGTACCTTCCTCCTCTTTGCAACTCCATTCCTCTCTGCAGCACCAAGTTGTGCAAAGCGCAGCAGACCACCATCATTCCAGACTCCCCTGCTGTATCCTGAAGGTCATTCCTTCATCTGTCCGGAAACCTGAATTGCATCTTCAGAAACCCAATGCCTTTTTCAATGTCCGCACTTGTGCTCATGTGACCCTTGTTGTACCTTTCCTCTATTTCAAAGGTTAGGCTCCTCACAGATGTCATAAGACAGATCCTTAGAGGGTAACCTATGTCTCCAAGAAGCCACCCACTCACACTGTGTAGAGTTTTCAGTATATGTGGAAAATGTGACTGGTCCTCTTCTCGATGCTCGTCGTGCAGGGTTGGAGGTGGCTGCCCCCATCCCCCCAACCTCCCACTCACCCCCCAACCCCAGCTGGGGCCTAGGTTTTTAGTGCCTGGGCGTCAGGGTGATAGCATGGCAGAGGTGAAGGCACTTTGTTCGATAAATCTTTTGAGAGATCCTGGTGGTTGTTCAATTCTCCTGTCATGGTCTTTCCAAGCGACATTGATGGTGTTATTAATCCTTCAGTTCTTCAATAATCCTGGACTTTATTCCCCTGTGGGGTATGCTTTTGATTTATTGTTGTTACTTCTGCTCCTAGAAAAGGTGTGAGACGTGTAAGCAAGTGGTCTTACATAGTGGCTTTCATTGTGGTTGGGTTTTCCATGAGGAAGCGGTGTCCTTGTGTCTGTTGAGGCAATGGTGCCATGTCCCCTAGTATCCTTTTTACAATGGCATACAGTATTGGGCTGAGACTAATGTTCATGGTTAGCTCTGACGTTCGTCCCTTAAGAGGGTTCTTTGTCTCTTCACCTGGGTGAGCAGGATGCTGTTAAAATCCTGTTTTGGTCGATTGGGTTACAGGAGAATCCACCTTATTGTTCTGGGTGGAGAGAATCGGCCTCCCCCTTCCAGGACGCCCAATTATTGGGTGCCATGATGGTTCTTCTTCTCTTCGATGGTGATATTTTCCTGGTTGAGGCTGGTGAGTTTTTTCTAATGACAGTGGGGTTGGTGCACTGTCCTGGGTGTACTAGGTGAGGTGCTGGTCTGGCTGGGTGGTGGGTCTTGGTGTGTGCTGGGCGTACTAACTCCTGTGTGTCAGAGTGTGCTGGACAAGGCCAGGTCCGCTGTGGTTGTTATCCTGTTGTCCCCTTATGCTTGGGACACCTCTCCTCGAAGACACTTATTAGGGACATCCTGAGGCTGGCCTTTTCTTTTGATGAGTTTGAATATCCTTGGCTTACGGACTCCTTTGTGCGTGAGGGCCTGGGGTTGAGCCGAGACTTGTACTATGGTTCATATTCTGTTGACCCCCTTATGGTTGGGATGCTCCTTTGTCTGAACAAGTAGTTTTTTCTCCTCTTTATCAAAAGTTGATGGGCGTGCGCCGGAGGGATATGGACCCTTGTCTGGATCCTGGTCCTCTTTTATCCTGTGACCTTCCGGTCCTGGTAGTTCTCCTTTGATTTGATTTTTTGAAGAAAATCTTATCAAGAAAGAAATTGCTTCACCTTTTGAAGGATGAAACAGTTGAAATAAAAGCAAATTACCAAGGATGCTTGAATCTGAAGCAAAAACTGTTAACACTGGACAATCTCAGCAGGTCTGACAGCATCTGTGGAGAGAAACGGGAGCTAACGTTTCGAGTCTGGATGATTCTTTGTCAAAACAGCTGAAATGTTGGTTGTGAAAGAGAAATTAAGTGATCATTGTAAGGGAACCATTAAGGAAAATATTTTCTTAAGAGTCATAATGCATACAAAACATAGAAATAGTTATTTGATTGGTGAAAAAACATCTTACTGCAATAAATGGTGGAGGAAAAGCTATTTTTATTTTTTCTTAAGTAATTGTCTGGATAATGAAGGCACAATTTAACTAAGAAATCACACGAACAGGATTAAGAAATAATCTGGGTCATTCGGGGTACATTTTGAAAATTCCTCAGTGTGCAGTTGTGAGAATTAATGTGATACTTAACAAGTCATCATGCACTTACATTGACCCATTTAACAACGTCAGTACAGCAACAACTGGCAGGAAGTAAACTATGATTGGTCCACATACAACAAAGAGAGCACCCCTCCAGTTTCCTACTATAACAGTCTCGAGAGATTTCGAGCATGCACTTACAAATTGAAAGTGGCACACTCCATAAAATAACATACCAAGGTGACATTATAGTTAAGGGGACAGCACTGTACTCAATTGGGTGCATTAGCTTCTGTTATAGATCATTGAGCTTGCTAATTAATTTATATGATTTGTCTTTACAGTTCAAAACCAAAATATTAGCCAATTTTAATGAAATGTTCAACACTTTTTATCTCGGACTAATGTGTGCGTGCTTCTGTTTTCAAAAGCTTATTCAAATCATCTCCATCTTGTGATGCTAGTCTCTGGCACCATGATTGGGAGGAAGCAGAGTCACGAGGTCATTTCTGTAAATTGCAATGCAGACACGCACATAAGATATCAATCTAACACAGGCAGGTTTGAATAGTTTCAAAAACAAACACATGCTGAAAAGAAATTTCTACTTCTTCTGAACTTCAAAAACATAAAGGTGCTACAATGTAAAAATGTGTGCAGAAATTTACACTTTTCAGTAAAAATCCAACCGTTTTCCTGGCTTCTTTAAATTTATGTCATGGTTCTTTTGTTTTACTATGCAAGATGCAGGGCAAATCTTATTTGAAGATATGCAACATTTTATGAACAATATCTGCAGAAGGAAGAGATACAATTGCTACTCAGGGCTATGGAGATCGTGTGGCGCAGTGGGTGGTGTGTCCACCTTTGGAGGTTGAGTCCCATCCCAAGATTTGATGACCAAGGAAGGTGCATAATGCGGCCAAACAATGCCAAACTGCAAAAATCCTTTCAACACACCAATGGTATGCGGTAAGAGCAGGGGAGGTTCCTAGTCAGCCACGCTTGATGTGGAGTGGCGCTCCTCATGTTATAAGTGTCATGATATCCACATCAGCATATCACGGTGCAATCACACACACTGATGGACAGGCAGTTCGACCAACCAGCACACACATAACATCGCAGCCAATCACCAGTGAGAGCACACGCACTATAAAACAGGGAACACCACAGTTCCCGCTCATTCTATCAGGAGATAGCACAGAGCTCACAGCGCGCCACTCAGACATAGGCCATGTGCTGAGTGCCTCACTAAGATAGTGATAGGGCTGGGTCCACAGGTTAGCTGGTGAAGCACATAGTTAGTTGTTACAGTTGTTTAGACAATAAAAGAGAGTTGTACCATCTACAGCCGTGTTGCGTCATTTGTGCATCAGAACACACAACACGACATGATACCAGTCGTGGACGCTAACCAGCGACTGTGAGACCTACCTGCACCCTTTCAGAAATCCGCCATCCTGCTCCATGGAAAACATCAGCCCGCTGCAGTCGCTCCGAATTGCTGGTAATCTCGGCGTAAACTGGAAGCTGTTTAAACAGCGCTTCCAGCTCTTCCAAGAAGCCACAGACAGGGAGAATGCATCGGACACCAGGAAGATCGCCCTCCTCTTCTCCACGGCGGGGCAACACGCCATCCACATCTATAGCTCCCTGGCATTCGCTGAAGGCGAGGACAAAACAAAATATAAGACGGTGCTTCTGAAGTTCGATGAACACTTCAGCGTGGAAGTCAATGAGAGCTTCGAGAGGTACCTATTCCAGCAGCGCCTGCAGGTTAAGGATGAGCCTTTCTAATCTTACTTGACACACCTCCGTATCCTCGCGCAATCCTGCGGCTATGAGGCCACCTCCGACTCCATGATACGGAATCAGATAGTTTTTGGGGTCATCTCGGACACCCTACGTCAGCAGCTCCTTAAAATAAGGTGCCTCACCCTAGCGACTGCCATCGAGACCTGCATCCTCGATGAGAACGCGACCAGCCAGTACTCCCAAATCCAGGCGGCCGAAATGGCACGGCACGGGTCCTACGAGGTGGAGTGGGTCCAGTCAATCGAGTTCCTCCCGGCCCGCGGCCCGGACAAGGGCGGCCATTTTGCACGCTTTCCGAGGCCTCCCGCGCTTGTACGCGCCAAAAGAGGGGACGTTGACGCAGAGGGACGTGATGCGCAGGTGTGCTCTACGCAGGACCGCACTGCGCATGCGCGGTGGCGCAACGAACGCCATGATGTCACGATGTGCGGCAACTGTGGCTCCGCCCACTTAAAGCGGCAATGTACAGCCAAAGCGCGACAATGCCTCCGCTGTGGCAGGATGGGCCACTATGCTACCTGCTGTCGAGCAGCTCAACCTGCCAACTCCCAACAATTTCGCCAGCCTCGCAGGGACGTGCAGGCGATTCAGCCCCCCTACACTGAGTCATATCCAGATAGTATGCAGACCAGCGATACCGAAGACAGGGAGCCCTTCCGCGTTGCGGTAATCCACAAGAACCGGATGCCCCCAAGTCGGAACCACCAGCCGCTGCCAGTGCATAGCATTGATCCGGGCGATGAGTGTTGTGCCACCTTAACGGTCAACCGATCCCCGATCACATTTTGTCTGGACACTGGTGCCTCCGCCAATCTCCTCGCATGGTCAGCCTTCCAGACCCGGAAGGTTAAACCACCGATTCTGCCATCCCGCCGTCAGCTGGTTGACTACAATGGAAACGTCATCCCGGCCACGGGGTCCTGCCAGCTCGATGTTACACACAACTCACACAAAGCCACATTATCATTTGAAATCGTAGGATCCTCGAAGGACTCTCTCTTAGGCGCACAGGCGTGCAAGATCCTCCACCTCGTTCAGCGGGTACACACTCTGTCTCCAGGAGGCACATCCGATTTCCCGGATGCAGACTTTAGGGCGCAGCTCCACTCACTCCTCGCGCACAACCAGGAGGTTTTCGAGGGCGTGGGCACACTGCCCGACACGTACAAAATACGGCTCAAACCGGACGCCACCCCGGTCATTCATGCACCTCGTAGGGTCCCAGCACCACTCAAGGACCTCCTCAAGCAGCAGCTGCAGGACCTGCAGGACCAAGGAGTGCTTTCCCGGGTCACGGAGCCAATGCCATGGGTCAGCTCCATGGTGTGCGTCAAGCCCGCTGGCGAGCTTCGGATCTGTATAGACCCGAAAGATTTGAATCACAACATTATGAGGGAAAACTACCCCATACCCAAATGAGAAGAAATCACGAGCGAAATGGCTCAGGCAAAAATATTCACCAAGCTTGATGCCTCAAAGGGCTTTTGGCAGATTCAATTGGATCAGTCCAGCAGGAAGCTGTGCACTTTCAACACTCCACTTGGCAGATACTGCTACAATAGGATGCCATTTGGCATTATTTCGGCCTCCGAAGTGTTCCATCGCATCATGGAACAGATGATGGAGGGCATCGAAGGAGTACGCGTCTACGTAGACGACATTATCATCTGGTCCACCACACCACAGGAGCACATCAGTCGTCTCCAGCGTGTCTTTGCACGGATACGGGATCAGGGCCTGCGCCTTAACCGAGCCAAGTGCTCTTTTGGCGAGACTGAGCAAAAGTTTTTTGGGGACCACATCTCCCGGTCGGGTGTGCGGCCGGATGCCGACAAAGTGGCAGCCATGCAGCAGCCATCAGACAAGAAGGCAGTGTTACGCTTTCTGGGGATGGTCAACTTCCTGGGGAAGTTCATTCCTAACCTTGCTTCGCACACGACTGCTCTTCGCCACCTGGTCAAAAAGACAATGGAATTCCAGTGGCTGCCCGCACACCAGAGTGAATGGGAGGAGCTCAAGGTCAAGCTCACCAACGCTCCCGGTACTGGCGTTTTTCGATACCACACGGGAAACAAAGATTTGAACTGACGCCAGCCAGTCTGGCATTGGGGCGGTACTCCTGCAACGGGACGACACCGCATCATGGGCTCCGGTCGCCTATGCGTCGTGGGCCATGACCCCCACAGAACAGCGCTATGCGCAGATTGAGAAGGAGTGCCTAGGCCTGTTGACTGGCATCGACAAGTTTCACGACTATGTATATGGTCTTCCGCAGTTCACTGTGGAGACAGACCATCGCCCCTTGGTCGGCATCATTCAGAAGGACCTCAACGACATGACCCCTCGCCTCCAGCGCATTCTGCTCCAGCTCCGGAGATACGACTTCCAACTTGTCTACACCCCGGGGAAGGATCTCATCATCGCAGATGCTCTGTCCAGGGCGGTCAACACACCACCCGATTCGGAGGGGTTCGTTTGTCAGGTCGACGCACAAGTAGCCTTCACATCGGCCAATCTGCCGGCCACTGATGCACATCTGGCCCACATTCGCCGTGGGACTGCGACTGACCCCCTTCTGTGCCCACAATTTTACAACGTCTGGGACGACTTGGCCGTCATTGTTGGTGTCCTCTTGAAGTTGGACCGGATTGTGATCCCACACAGCATGCACCGGCTTGTCCTCGAACAATTACACGAAGGCCATCTCGGAGTTCAAAAGTGCAGGCGGAGGGCCCGAGAGGCTGTGTACTGGCCGGGCATCAGCGACGACATCGCTAACGTGGTGCTCAACTGCCCCACCTGCCAGAGGTTTCAGCCGGCGCAACTCCCTGAGACCCTTCAGCCCCATGAGTTGGTCTCGTCCCCCTGGGCGAAGGTGGGCGTGGACCTCTTTCATACGCTCGGCATGGACTACATTATTCTTATTGACTACTTCTCAAGTTATCCGGAGGTCATATGCCTGCACAACACAACGTCATCAGCTGTCATCCGGGCATGCAAAAAAACCTTTGCTCGCCATGGAATTCCGCTCACCGTCATGTCTGACAACGGGCCTTGCTTTGCGAGTCAAGAATGGTCTTCCTTTTCCACTTCATACAATTTCACACATGTGACGTCCAGTCCCTTGCATCCTCAGTCGAATGGCAAGGCAGAAAAGGGCGTCCACATTGTGAAGCGGCTCCTCTGCAAGGCTGCTGATGCCGGATCTGACTTCTGTTTAGCGCTGCTGGCCTATCGCTCGGCCCCACTGTCCACGGGCCTCTCGCCAGCCCAGCTGTTGATGGGTCACACCCTCAGGACCACTGTGCCATCCATTCATGTTCCTGACCTCGACCATGCTCCAGTATTGCGAAGGGTGCAACAACAGTGTGCTCAGCAGAAGGTGGCACATGACGCTCCGGCGACTGATCTGCCTGCCCTGGCGCCTGGAGACAATGTCCGCATACACCTACCGGAGGGTGACAGGTCGGCAACAGGCGAGGTTCTCCGCCACGTGGCTCCCTGCCCATTCCTGGTTCGTGTGCCTGATGGCTCCATTCGCCGGCGTAATCGGCAGGCCCTTCATCTGGTTCCGCGCTCGCTATGAGATCATGCACTCGTGCCACGCCCCCCTGTTGTCCCTGATATCGACTTTGTTGAGCTTCCTGCCACTCTGCCTCTTCCTCTCTTGCCCGTGGCCAGGCCCATTCCTCAGCCGGTGGATCCTGACCCACCATTGAGGCAGTCAACCTGAATTCGTCGCCCACCTGAGAGACTTGACTTATGGGCCTGTTAGCACATTGGACTCACTGAATTGTTTTACAGTACTGTTAACGAGTTTCTTTTCTTGTCGTTCATTGTTCCAGACGTTTTCTCTCGTCGTTTGTTGATTGCATTTGTTCTGTTATTGGTACAACCACGTTGTTCTGTTGCAACTGATACCTTCCTCTGTATATAGTTTAACCTCATGTACATGTTGTAAATATTGCACACACATACTCAGATGCACACAGTACACATTTCTATTTATTAGCATGTAGACACATATCCTTTGTGAAAGGGGGGGATGTCATGATATCCACATCAGCATATCATGGTGCAATCACACACTGATGGACAGGCAGTTGGACCAACCAGCACACACATAACATCACAGCCAATCACCAGTGAGAGCACACGCACTATAAAACAGGGAACACCACAGTTCCCGCTCATTCGACCAGGAGATAGCTCAGAGCACAGAGCTCACAGCGTGCCACTCAGACATAGACCATGTGCTGAGTGCCTCACTAAGATAGTGATAGGGCTGAGTCCACAGGTTAGCTGGTGAAGCACGTACCCAAGCCAGTAGTTAGTTGTTACAGTTGTTTAGACAATAAAAGAGAGTTGTACCATCTACAGTCGTGTTGGATTATTTGTGCATCAGAACACCCAACACGACAATAACCTCCTGGCGACAGACTAGCAACCTGTTCTAGAACTAACTAGCCATGGAAACAGACAGAAGTCTGCCTTCGTACCCCACTAGGTGTGGGAAAAGAATTGTAATGGAGGCAGTCATCCTGTTGTTATTGCTCGGGGAAATCGTTCTATTGTTGAGATGGCAGTAATTTCCAGTTGTAACTGGAATAAAACAACCTGTATTAATTTCATGATACTCATGAGGTAGATTAATTTTTAAAAGTGTGAAATCAACCATTTAAACTGAAAGTGCTAAAAGAGCAATGACAGCTTCTGCACTGAAACATCAGCTCAAAGTAGTGCCCAAGAAACCCCACTGCTGGTATCATAGTCTCAAGGCAATAGTAACATACCGGACAAAGGAGGTTATTGGACCAATCATACCTGTGTGGGTTTTCTGTAAGAGTTCTCCAAATAGTCTCAATCCCCTGTTCTTTCTCCTCGCTCTGCAATTTTACTTCTCTTTTTAAGTGTATACACACTTCACTTTTGAGAGTTGCTACTGATACCTCTTCCACCCCGTTAGAGACATTGCATTCCAGTGTATAATAAAAATTCCTCTTTAACTCACCCCATCTGCTCCCTCCCCTCTCCCTCCCCCCCATAAATGATTGTCCTCTAATTACTGATCTTCCTAGTAGTAGAAAAGGTTTCTCCCCATCTACTCAATCAAAACAACTCTGGAAAATCTCCCCTTAACTTCCTTTGTCCGAAGGTGAGCAATCCCAGGTTCTTTGGCTTCTGCACATAAATGAGTTTATAATAATTGGTAATCAGTCCCTAATCACCGCATTTGTGGAAACAAAATTATATATACTGCTACTTTTGCTATACCGGAAGAATCATCCTCTTACCAGGCTACTTGATCGATTGTAGAGACCTGGACTATGACAAAAGACTCTGACAACGCACGGTTTTCCATGACTTAAAGTTTCCGTTTGAAGCATGTTATGCAAAATTACTCCTCAGAATTCTGCCACTGATGTGCAAACTCAGTTTTCAGCTGCAGAAAAGTACATATCTGAAAAAGGAATTGTCACCAAACTGCAAGAAGGTCTGTCACTGTTATCTCCACAGGTTCTACCAGGCAGTACTTTGAACATTCAGGAGATGCTAGAAATACATGAGAGACAGCTGTCCAGCTTCGAGCCAGAGCCTCTTCTTTGGTCCATGGAGCCTAGTGTCCTTGGTAACACTGGGAGGCCAACTCCATTTAGCTGGCAGCCCTCATGAAAACATAAAATGGCCCTTAATAGAGCTAATAATGTCTTTACCCAATCAAACTGGGGCAGGCAACCTCTCCATATCCTGTCCATTCTCAGTAAAATGCCCCAGAGGTGGGACCGCATTGGGGAACCAATTCCATCTGGCTTCCTGCAATTTTATCAGTCCCCATGCCTCCCACCCTGCCTCCCGGGGACCGGTAAAATCTTGACCGATAAGCCTATAGAATGATATTGGAGGATTTCTTAATGTATCTCAGAAATTAATTTACCTTGCACTAATCTGTCTCAGGTTAAGCTACTTGAATGTTTTTGAAAGATACCGACTTGGATCCTTCCCCGGTGTTCTCTCCTGCTGCACCCCACCCCTGCACCCTCAATAGTTTTTAGAAAGTAAACTTTTGAAAAACAAATCACGGAGGTGGCAGATATGTTGAGCATTGGTGACATGGCTAGATGGGGCAATGTCTGTCCCAACAGGTAAATACAGATAATGGCTTGAAGTACTGATTCATTAATCTCTGTGGTCAGTTACTACAGGCAAAAAAATATATCCTGGATCTGCATGTGCACCTTTTTTTGGCCAGAATATAGAGCTGCTGGTCTTGCTATGGATTGAGATAATGAATAACTTAGACTAGCTTATATAACATAATAATAATAATCGCTTATTGTCACATGTGCAACATATGCAACATTAATATGTTGGCACACAAATTAAATTAAGTTGAAAACAGTTCAATGCTTGTTTGTTTAGAATGAGATGTTTCTTCAGACAATCATGTATAATCGTGTAAAAAGAGGATTCTAAATTGCAGAAGGCTGTTAGGGCCAGCAACATATGCTTCAATTTGTGATTCCAATATCATGCTCACTGAAGCAAGCCCAAGTACAGTAAATGAGTAAACATTAGATGACACCTTCCATGACTGTGTGAAAATGAGCTTCAGTAAGATTAAAGACCCATTACTGTGGATGTGTACATTTCTGGACTCTGGTATTTGTATACATAACAATCTGGAAAACTAACAAAGGCTGAAAAATAACTATAGAAAAATCCTGACCAAGCCCATAAAAATCTTACAACTTAAATAATTACATATTGTCCTTAAAGTAGGCCTCTTACCTTGGCTACTCCTTCATGGTGACTGGAAAACCTTAATTTAAAATTGCTGACAAGAGAGATGTCTTGCCAAAGCTTTTCATCTTGCACTCATCAGGACACACACAAGAGTGCCAAATTTGAAATGGCCACGACAATGTATACTATAGGAGAGAAGTCTGCTTATTGGGTGTCAAGTT
The DNA here is from genome assembly GCF_047496885.1 of Scyliorhinus torazame. Taxonomy (NCBI): domain Eukaryota; kingdom Metazoa; phylum Chordata; class Chondrichthyes; order Carcharhiniformes; family Scyliorhinidae; genus Scyliorhinus; species Scyliorhinus torazame. The sequence continues at coordinate 185,327,985 of NC_092712.1, forward strand.
GACTCAAACTTCAATTCCTATTTTTTTTACATGGACTTCTAATGTTTTGGTGATCAGATCACACTATTTCACCTGCTTTTCTGTGAAATATGATAACTGATGGTTTTGCTACAATACATAAAAACAGGTAGTTACACTGGGAGTGCAGTGTGACATGACCTTGTTGCAACTTAAGGTAATGGCCTGGTGATGCCAACTCTGTGACCTGGCCAAAAGTGTGATTTTCTTGTGTTATTAGATGGCTACATTGGATGTTATGGGGGTCATCAATTTGCCTCCGACATGTTTTTCATATGCCCAAAGGATGCTGAGCCATTGGTGGAGAGGTTTGTGCAAGGAAATCTAATTGAAGCAGCTTTAAAATAGTTGCTACACTAGACAGGTTACATCATTGTTTTTGGAGGACCCTGATGGCTGTGTAAATAAAAACGGCTGGAAGAGTTGCAATCACTTTCCGCTTCACTGCCGCGAGGCTAGAACTCAGCCTGGAGTACGTTATTTAGGACAGGGGTCATTTTATGAACAGAAGGGAGCCATCAAGATAGGCTTCAAAAGATGGTGTGCACTGTCAGATCATGGCATGATACCACATCAGCAATGTAACTGGTAAAATTGTGGCCCAATCTTTCATAGTTAACATTTTTTCAGTCCCCATCTTTAAGATGTTGGGAAATAAAGATCAGGGTGGGATTCTCTGGCCCGCCAGCCCCGTTTTCCGGCACAGCGCGCCCCTGCTGGCAGCGGGATTCTCCGGTTCTGCAGCAGGCCAATGAGCCAATTGTGGCCACCCCAACGCCATTGGGAAACCCGTGGTCGTGGCTGCGCTGCCGGCGAAGTGGAGAATCCTGCCGATGGAGAATCACGCTGCTGATATACTTTCACTCACAGAACCTGGGACTGGATTCTCCGATAATGGGGCTAAGTGTTGACGCCATCGTAAAGACCGTAGAGCTTTACAATGGCGTCAACGGGCCCCCAGGCCAACCAATTCAACAGCCCACAAGGGGCCACAGCATGGGTGCTGCGCAAAGCCAGATCCGCCCCAAACACTTCTGTCGCATGGAAGATGGCCACCCGCCGTGCAGCGGCGAGCTTTCAGGAGGGAGAGCTGGTCACCCTCCTGGACGCCGTGGAGCAGAGGAGGAGGGTCCTGTACCCCGCACCCGGCAACAGGATACCAGCCGCCGACATCCGGCATTCGTGGGTGAAGGTGGGCAATGCCCGTGGCACCAACCCCTCTCCGACACATGTGAGGCGCTCCCCCACTCCCCCCAAGTGGGACAGTCCCACTCCTGCCCAGACCCACATGGCTGCACCCACCCATGGTAGCTGCAGTGGCCTCGTGCTCTGTGCACCAATGAAATCACGGACCCAACCGCTGGGCAGCATGTGTCGGACCGTCTAACACTGTTGATGTTTGTGTGCCCCCCCTCAGCAGAAGAACGGCCATAACCGCAGGGAGCTGGAGAGGACTGGGGGTTGCGGAGGGGGGAGTGCTTGGACTGCGTCCCCTCACCGTGGCCGAGCAGAGGGCATTTGACCTCGCTGGCGGACCCGAGGATCGGGAGGTTGCCAATGCCGAGGTCGGATGCATGCCACCAAGTGAGGCGCGCCCCTGCCTGGCCGTGGCCCTCACAACACATTTGTGCCAGAACCCACACCCCCGTCACCACAAACCCCCTCACCTCAACCCCCCTCACCTCAACCTCCCTCATCACAACCCCCCTCACCCCAACCTCCTCACCTCAACCTCCCTCACCCCAACCCCTCTCACCCCAACCCCCCCTCACCACAACCTCTCTCACCCCAACCCCCCTTACCCCAACCTCCTCACCTCAACCCCCCTCACCCCAACCTCCCTCACCCCAACCCCCCTCACCCCAACCTCCTCACCTCAACCTCCCTCACCCCAACCCCTCTCACCCCAACCCCCCCTCACCACAACCTCTCTCACCCCAACCCCCCTTACCCCAACCTCCTCACCTCAACCCCCCTCACCCCAACCTCCCTCACCCCAACCCCCCTTACCACAACCCCCCTCACCTCAACCTCCCTTAACCCAACCCCCCTCACCCCACCCCCTCACCCCAACCCCCTCATCACAAACCCCTCACCCCTACCCCCTCATCACAACCTCCTCACCTCAACCTCCCTCACCCCAACCCCTCTCACCCCAACCCCCCTCACCCCACCCCCCTCACCCCAACCCCCCCTCACCACAACCCCCCTCACCTCAACCTCCCTCACCCCAACCCCTCTCACCCCAACCCCCCCTCACCACAACCCCCCTCACCCCAACCTCTCTCACCCCAACCCCCCTTACCCCAACCTCCTCACCTCAACCCCCCTCACCCCAACCTCCCTCACCCCAACCCCCCTTACCACAACCCCCCTCACCTCAACCTCCCTTAACCCAACCCCCCTCACCCCACCCCCTCACCCCAACCCCCTCATCACAAACCCCTCACCCCAACCCCCTCATCACAACCTCCTCACCTCAACCTCCCTCACCCCAACCCCTCTCACCCCAACCCCCCTCACCCCACCCCCCTCACCCCAACCCCCCTCACCACAACCCCCCTCACCCCAACCTCCCTCACCCCAACCCCCCTCACCACAACCCACCTCACCTCAACCTCCCTCAACCCAACCCCCTCACCCCACCCCCCTCACCCCAACCCCCTCATCACAAACCCCTCACCCCAACCTCCTCACCTCAACCCCCCTCACTCCCTCATCACAACCCCCCTCACCAAAACCCCCCTCACCACAATCCCACTCACTCCAACCCCCCCTCACTCCAACCCCCCTCACCACAACCCCCCTCACCCCACTCCCCTTCAACCCACCCCCCGTCAACCCACCCCCCCTCTCCACAACCCCCCCTCCCATTACCCCGCCCATTGATCTAACCATACATGCTGCCATGTGCCTTACAGGACCAGCCGACGATGTTCCGGGCCCATCCGGCGCCCCCAGCCAGTGCCAGGGCCGGTGCTCCCCAGAGACGCAAGCATAGTTGGTGAGGCCAGCCATCTCAACAGTCTTGCGCCTGATACATCTACACAGGACACATGTACATAGGATACATCTACACAGGGCACATTTACACAGGACACATCCACACAGGGAACGGATACACATAGGACGGACACGCAGGGATCCAACGGACAGCACACCAGGACACAGGAGACGCCAGACTTCGGGTCCGATGAGGACATTGTGTTAGACTCTCCGGCACTGCTATCACCCACATCCTCCAACATCACAGAGACTATCACCTCGGTTGGTAGCATTAGTGAGGGGGCTTCTGGGACACTTACTGGTGCGCACCACATAGCCTCTACGGCACAGCAGGTGGAGGTAGGAACAGCCGAGGGGATGGATGGTGGGAGGGCAGCCCAGCCCCAGCAACCAGCAGCCGCCCAGATGGTTCCCGGGTTCCTGGAATCTCTACTCCCACCCATAGGTGCAATGCATTCAGCCACCCAGGAACCGGACAAGGGGATGACGGCCGGCATCCAGCACCTGCAGATGCACGTGGAGGAGTCTACCCGTGTCCAGGAGCAGGGTGTGGTGCCGGTTACGCGTGCCATCCAGGCCGAAACCGTACGGGTGGCATCCGTGGTGGAGGCACTGGGGCAACAGTGTCGGACATGGGTCAGGTTATGCCAGGCGTGGGGCTTTCTGTTCAGGCAGGGGCCATGGCCCCAGACATGGCTGCCCACTCACAGGCAGCCATGTGCCAGAGCCATGTGCAGATTGCACTCCTCACTGTGGCCCAGTCTCAGCAGGCCATGGTCCAGTCTCAGCACGCCATGGTCCAGTCCCAGCAGGCCATGGCTGAGAGCATTCTCACCATTGCCCAGGTGCTGACCAGTGTCGCACAGACCCAGAGGGAGGGAGATTTCAGAATCCCAGTCAGGGATGGCCCTAGGCTCCATAGCCGCCAATGCCCAGACCCTTGTCGATGCCACAGTGGGACTCCAGGACTGGCAGCACCAGATGTCGGGGGCACCCCGAGGGAGGAGGAGGTGCTATGGACCGTACCAGTGACTCCTTCAGGGGAGGTCCTGGAACACCGCATCACCTCGGACTCCCTCCGCCACCCCCCCCCCCCCCACCTTACCGTCCCTGGTGTATTTGGTGGGCAGCGGGCAGAGCAGGGCAGCAGGACGCCAGCCAGCATGCCCGAGGAGCGACCGGCCATATCCAGGCTGGGCCGCCCCAGGAAACGTGGGCCAATGGGGACCCTTGTCGCAGGGCAGGAGTCTCAGCAGTCCACCTCCACTCCTGCTGAGCTGTCTGGGGAACCACATCGTTGTAGTGATAGGCCCCGTAAGGCCGGAAGGTTAGACACTGAGTAAGTTGGCACGGGTGCAGGGCACAGTTCAGCTATAGGTGCTAGTGCACATGTCCATAAATGTACAAATTAAACACTTTTTATCACTGTTGGAAGCTGCCTCTGTGCACTGTCCGATGTGTGCCATCGCTGAGGGGGTGATGGAGCTTTGAGCCCCGGTGGGTTTGCCGTGCAGCCCCAGTACGTCCACACCACCCTGCAGGTGTTGCGTCTTAGTATGTGCATGAGTCAGACATTGCCCAAGGATTTGGAGCTCAGAGCTCATCGCAGAGCGGGCTGTCATCATCATCCATGCCATGGACCAGACCCACTGTCACTGGTAACCATGTGCCCCCAGCTCGATGTGCCGCAAGTGGATGTATAATCGAGGGGTAGTGTGCATGCGGGTGCTGCGGTGGTGTGAGGGGAGGGTGGTCAGTGGTGGGGGAGGTGAGTGTGGTTGGTGGTGGGTGAGGTGTGTGTGGTCGGTGGTGGGGGAGGTATGTGTGGTCGGTGGTGGGGGAGGTGTGTGTGGTCGGTGGTGGGGAGGTGGGTATGGTCGGTGGTGGGGGAGGTGAGTGTGGTCGGTGGTGGGGGAGGTGTGTGTGGTCGGTGGTGGGGGAGGTGTGTGTGGTCGGTGGTGGGGGAGGTGAGTGTGGTCGGTGGTGGGGGAGGTGAGTGTGGTCGGTGATGGGGGAGGTGAGTGTGGTCGGTGGTGGGGAGGTGGGTATGGTCGGTGGTGGGGGAGGTGAGTGTGGTCGGTGGTGGGGGAGGTGTGTGTGGTCGGTGGTGGGGGAGGTGTGTGTGGTCAGTGGTGGGGAGGTGAGTGTGGTCGGTGGTGGGGAGGTGAGTGTGGTCGGTGGTGGGGGAGGTGAGTGTGGTCGGTGGTGGGGGAGGTGTGTGTGGTCAGTGGTGGGGAGGTGGGTGTGGTCGGTGGTGGGGGAGGTGAGTGTGGTCGGTGGTGGGGAGGGGAGTGTGGTCGGTGGTGGGGGAGGTCAGTGTGGTCGGTGGTGGGGAGGGGAGTGTGGTCGGTGGTGGGGGAGGTGTGTGTGGTCAGTGGTGGGAGGTGTGTGTGGTCGGTGGTGGGGAGGGGAGTGTGGTCGGTGGTGGGGGAGGTGAGTGTGGTCGGTGGTGGGGGAGGTGAGTGTGGTCGGTGGTGGGGAGGTGTGTGTGGTCGGTGGTGGGGAGGGGAGTGTGGTCGGTGGTGGGGGAGGTGAGTGTGGTCAGTGGTGGGGAGGTGGGTGTGGTCGGTGGTGGGGGAGGTGAGTGTGGTCGGTGGTGGGGAGGTGTGTGTGGTCGGTGGTGGGGAAGTGTGTGTGGTCGGTGGTGGGGAGGGGAGTGTGGTCGGTGGTGGGGGAGGTGTGTGTGGTCGGTGGTGGGGGAGGTGAGTGTGGTCGGTGGTGGGGAGGTGTGTGTGGTCGGTGGTGGGGGAGGTGTGTGTGGTCGGTGGTGGGGGAGGTGTGTGTGGTCGGTGGTGGGGGAGGTGTGTGTGGTCGGTGGTGGGGAGGTGTGTGTGGTCGGTGGTGGGGAGGGGAGTGTGATCGGTGGTGGGGAGGGGAGTGTGGTCGGTGGTGGGGGAGGTGTGTGTGGTCAGTGGTGGGGAGGTGTGTGTGGTCGGTGGTGGGGAGGGGAGTGTGGTCGGAGGTGGGGGAGTTCCCCCCCCCCACTAGTTGGTGAAACATGCGGCTATTAAACCGTCCCATGCTCGCTGCCCCTGCCGGTGTCGTCGTGCTGCCTCCTGCCCATATCCAGCCCCCATGTCCCGCCTCTCCCATTCCTCCTCGTCTGGAGAGGCCTGCCCCACCTCCTGATCCTCCTCTTCCCCCTCCTCTACCTCCAGCACATCGCCACTCTGCTGGGCTATATTGTGGAGGACGCAGCAGCGTCCCTCGAACATGTCGGGGATCACAGATTGTGCCATCACAAAGGGGTCATGCGCACTGTCCGGGTACCGGGCGCAGGCGTGAAGTATCTTCATCTGGTGGTCACAGACCACCTGAACATTCATGGAGTGGTACCTCTTCCTGTTCTTGAACAGCGGCCTGTTATCCATGGGTGGCTGCACGGCGACGTGCACCCCTTCGATGACCCCCTGGACCATGGGTATCCTGGCGACGGCAGCGAACTGCGCTGCCCGGGCATCCTGGTGGGCGCGGTCCACAGGGAACTGGATGTAGCGGTCCGCAATGGCATACAGGGCGTCATTCACGGCACGGATGCACCTATGAATCGACGCCTCTGAAATGCCGGACAGGTCCCCACTCGGCGACTGGAATGACCCCGTCGCGTGGAGTTTTAGAGTGACCATTACCTTGAGGGCCACCGGGAGGGGATGTCCTTCCCCACTCCCACGCGGTGCCAGGTGTTCCATCATGTGACATATGTGGCCCACGGTTTCCTGGCTCACCCTCAGTCTCCTCCTGCATGCCCTGTCCGTGGAAGGACATGCGGCGCCGGTACACACGGGGTCTCATCAGGCGCCTCCGTGGCACCACATCCTCCTCCCCCTCCTCCTCCTCCACATCATCATCCTGCAGCTCCCCCTCATATGGTTCCTCTATACAATTAATGGGAACCATCCCCTATCCAACTGCCCCCATGATCCAACGGCCTCCACAGCAAGTGGTCACGTTGGCGCCAATTAGTACTCGTTTTAAGAACGTGAATCTGACGGAAGGGCAGCTGCGGGGACCCGAAGAGGTGAGTACTCATCATCACTCACAGGCAAAAAGCCGGGGGCACTGGGATTGTTGCCCCAGTTCATGGAGGGGGTGGGAAAGCAACCAGGGGGCCAGCCTCAGTTGGGGTGGGCGGCAATGAGGGGTGGGTGTCGCGGAGCGGGTTAGGGGGGGTGCAGAGAAGAGTGGTCGCCCATGGTCTCGGCTGGGCATGGGGTCTAATCGCCTGTGGGTCTGCCATGCCAACCCCTGGAACATGTGTACCCTTTCCGGGGGCAACCCTAACCCCTTCCTGTCTGCCCCACTGACACATAACTCCCACACCTCACATTTCCCAAGTGAATTTCCATGGGTAGGCGGGCCATGTGGCATGTGGGAGTTATTGCCTAGCATCCCAATCAGACCATGATACCTGGACAATGTGTCTGGACACTGCAGGGAGCAACACCATGGACACAGCGGGCAATATCCAAACACCCAGGGGCTGGATCCACTCCCTGAGAATCCAGCTCATGAACGACCACGAGATGAAGATCATGCACGTGTCTGCAGGCTTCCTACAGTGTGTGCTCGACAGCTACATCCTGGGGCAGTCGGACATCCCCGGTCTCTTCGAGGATCACCGCAGGATGGCCAGTTGGCACTTGGGGGAGAAGGGGTACGCACTTAAGACCCAGCTAATGATGCCAGTACAGAGGCTGGTGACAAATGCAGAGACCAAATACAGTGAGGCACATGTGGCCACCCGGACTGTCATTGAGCGGTGCATCAGACACCTCAAAAATGCAGTTCCGATTCCTCGACTGCTCTGGTGGTGCACTCCAGTACACCTTCCAGCGGGTCACCCACTTTGTGGAGGTCTGCTGTGTCCTCCACAACCTGGCACAGCAGCGGGGCAACATGCTGAAGGTGGAGGGGGAGATATATGTGGCCACCTCCAAGGAGGAGGACGATAAGGATGAGGAGGCCCCCGGACCGGTAGGGGCTTCAGTACAAGCCCGGGAGGAATCCACAGGACCAACCGGAGGATAGAGGACAGGTGGTAACAGTGAGGGTCCGGCAAGCTCGGAGAGCCAGGGAGGCCCTAGCCCTCACTCGCTTCACGTAGGACATGGCCTCGTCCGTCATTCCCATCGTTCTGCATCTCCTCGCCCCGCCTTCACTGTCCGCTGCTGCCCCTGCCTTTTCCCACCCTCCGAGGGTCTGTGTAACATCAATCCAGGGTGATGGGATTATGTCGGCGCTGTCAGCGGTTCGCTGCGAGAACAGGGGCGTGTTGATAACTTAGAGAGCTGAGCGGTAGTATCCTCATTCAATGTCATAGTCCGCAGAGTGCTTGCTCACACCCATCTCCTGCACTGGTGGGTGGCGGGGGGGATGCAAGGAGTCCGCGACCCGTGTCCAGGGAGATGGGACATGGGATTGGTGCTAGGCCCACATAGTGGACGAAAGTGCCAGAAGTATCTGGTTGAGGTGCAGATATTTTAATGCACTGGCCCACTCTCACGATGGTGCTGGCCCACTCTCCCCACCCCTCCCACATCCTCCCCATCCTTCCCCCCCAATGCACACCCTTATCCTCTACCGACTTCCACCCTACCCCCCCATTGATCTCTCAGTGATTCTCGACGAGCATAGCTTTCTGTGCTCTATTGCTGTGTCTAGGGGTGGCTCCAGGAAGCACATCAGAGGTGGAGGCAGTCAGCTGCTTACCACGTCCCATGGCCTTCGATGGCACTCACAGGCTTCTTCTGGGGATTCTGGATCAGGAGGGCCCTGGCGCACTTGCTATTGACACATGCCCCACTGTGCCACGCTGTACCGGGTGCTGACTGCGAGTGGCACCGTTGTCACTGAGGTGGAACTTGGAGGAGCTGGTGGCCGCTGTTGCCAACCTGTAGGATGGGTCCGGGTCGGCATCCAGCACCACCTCCTGCAGATCGATGCCCATAGGGCCCTGAGGTTCACCTCGGGACGGAGGGCCAGCTGATTCGATCCCCGGCTGCCCCTGCATCATCTGGGTCTGTCATCCCTGCCTGCTTCCTAATGTCTGCAGCATGGTGTTTATGCTCTTTGCGATGCTTCTCAGTGACTGGCCCATGCTCTGCAATGCCCCGGCAATGGTCACCTGTGACTGGGACAAGCTCCGCAGCATCTCGGCTATTCCCATCCCAGACTAGGACATGTCCTGCAGAACCTCATCAAGGCCTGCCTGATACTGGGTCATGTTCCCCAGCGAGTCAGATATTCTACCTAGGCGGCATGATAGCACAGTGGTTAGCACTATTGCTTCACAGCTCCAGGGTCCCAGGCTCGATTCCCGGCTTCGGTCACTGTCTGCGCGAAGTCTGCACGTTCTCCCCGTGTCTGCGTGGGTTTTCTCCGGGTGCTCCGGTTTTCTCCCACAGTCCAAAGATGTGCAGGTTAGGTTGATAGGCCACGCTAAATTGCCCTCAGTGTCCAAAAAAAAAGATTAGGTGGGATTACTGGGTTATGGGGATAGGGTGGAGGTGTGGGCTTAAGTAGGGTGCTCTTTCCAAGGGCCGGTGCAGACTCAATGGGCCAAGTGGCCTCCTTCTGCACAGTAAATTCTAATATTCTATGCCCTCAGCCATGCTGGTCACCGGCTAAGCTATGCCTTGGTCACCTCCACTAATGCTGCTAATGTCGTGCATCAGACTCTCCACTGGTTGCCATCCAAGCAGTGTTGGCTTTGGTGAAACGCATGGCTGGGTCGTTCTCCTGCGCCTGTAGCCTCTGGAGCTCCTCCAATTAGCTATGGACTAGCTGGAGAGTCGTTGACACCCCCCCTCTGAATGTGCTGACTGCTCCCTATCATCTACATCAGCTCCGGGTAAACTGGTCCAGAGGCTCAGCACCTGACTGGGACCCAGCTGGGTCCTGGGATCTTACTGCTGTTCCACCTGGGCATTCCTGCGTCCACCTGATGTACATCAGCAGCGGTGAGGTATTCACCAGAATGTACCCCAGAAGCCTAACCACTAACATTTCCAACCGAGGTGTGTGTCACTGCACTGGTGAAGTGTGAGGATGACGGGTGTGCCGCGTCTATGGTGGCATCCTAGGAGCTCCATTCTGAGGTCTCAGAATCATAGAATTTACGGTGCAGAAGGAGGCCATTTGGCCCATCGAGTCTGCACTGGCCCTTGGAAAGAGCACCCTACCCAAGCCCACACCTCCACACTATCCCTGTAACCCAATAACCCCACACAACCTTTTTGGACGCTAAGGGCAATTTAGCATGGCAATCCACCTAACCTGCATATCTTTGGACTGTGGGAGGAAACCGGAGCATCCGGAGGAAACACACACAGACACGGGGAGAATGTGCAGACTCCACACAGACTGTGACCCAAGTCGGCAATCGAACCTGGGACCCTGGAGCTGTGAAGCAACCGTGCTAACCACTGTGCTACCGTTCTGCCCTCTTCTCATGGGAGGCAGTGGGGGGGACCACCCTGGATGGGCTGGCGCCGTTGGCTGGAAGACAACCAGTGGGAGGGATGCGTCAGTCTGTATGGCATTGACAACTCACATGTGACAGGTCATCTGGATGGGGGTTGGGGTACCCTCACCTCTGCGCCGTGCGCCGACCTCCACATTGGTGACGATCTGTCTTTGGCCACCCCCGTAACCTCCAGGGCCCGTTCCTCATAGTGGGTGAGGACTCTGACCTCCGGCACCCCGCTACCCATCCTAGCCCTCTCCCGACAGTTGTGGGCCAACATCTCCTGTGGGTACATAGAGAGGGCATTGATAGCTGCACACGAGGGGACTTGGGGTGATGTGGGTGGCACTGCTGGACATGGGTGGGCTGTGGCACAACACGGTGCTGGGTGGGGGTAGTGCCAGGCTCAATCACGTGGGTGAATGTGGGGGGGGAGGGGGAGGCTGTTCCCCACATCTATATCTCTGAATCGTGGGGCTGGTCGTCTCAGCGATATGCCTGTGAGCTGAGCGGGGCTGGCTCTGCAGGGGCAGTTTAAGTGTACTGTTCCTTGTTATCTGGGGGCTGTGAAGACAGTCACGGTGAATTAACTGGATAACTGGGGCTGGTTTAGCACACTGGGCTAAATCGCTGGCTTTGAAAGCAGACCAAGGCAGGCCAGCAGCACGGTTCAATTCCCGTAACAGCCCGCCCGAACAGGCGCCGGAATGTGGCGACTAGGGGCTTTTCACAGTATCTTCATTTGAAGCCGACTTGTGACAATAAGCGATTTTCATTTCATCATGATTTGCAGCACCATGATTTGGGGCGTGAAGCCCCTGGGGTCTCGATAAGTGGACCAATTGACGTTTCATAGCGGTGATGGCCTCGCCGGGCCGAGCGTAGGAAGCCCGCAGGAATTCCCGCTCAGTACCACACTTAGGACGGTTTTGGTTAAATTGTGCCAGTGATCTCATATTTTATATTTGTCTGCACTCAACTCCTTTGGAAGGATATCCCAATGAACACCTGGCATGAAAGGATGTGTAAAGAACATGAAAGAAGGAACCATGCAGTGAATTGGTGAGAACACATGGCAGCAATGTCTGAATGAAAATATACCCTCGCCTTTGGTGACGATTAAGTTGGAATTGCAATTCCAACATTTAAGAAGTGAGAGTAAGGGTCAAACAGGCCACGTCACAGATGTGGCAGTTTACTGTAGATTGAGTACCTGGTATATGTATCACACAACCATCCCTTACATAGAGTGGCATCTCTTAGTGAACTAGTCATGAGTGGAGTCAATTAATTTTCCATTAAATTAACTAAGTGTGGCCAATAGATTGGCCTGGACTTGTACAAATCCCTTTACACTGGCTCCATTTGCAGAATGTGCGCCTTCTCCTAAACCTGCTGTTTCAACCTGCAGTAAGAACTCCAGTATTTCTTTGCTGAAGCGTGTGGTTTTGAGTATGTCCACCCATGTTGCACCACCTTCCTTTAAGACTGCAGCCCTTTGAGAGCTTCTACACCGCTGATTCATTTTGTGTCCGAGCCTTTCCTCTGTAATTTTGCTGTGTATATTCCTCTTTGCTTTGTTTATAAAATAAAAGGACCCAAAAACCAGATGGAGATAGACACAATCCAAGAAAGAGTCTCCTTATTTACTTACACAATCTAAATAGTTTCTTCTTTCCATTTGTGTTCAATAGCTGACAACATAAAATCAACACACACGACATTTAAACTAAATAAGGGATGTGAAGACAAATAAAAGCAAAAGACAGATGCATAAACAAAATGTTGGGTCCACCTTACAACTGCTGCTTACGCATTTTGCATTTAAAACTTTGGGGTGCAGTAATTGAAAATTGAGATGGGCTGTGTGCTTTCACCATGACCAAGGCCCACCCAAAGCAACTTTTAGGCAAGCTGATAAAAAGCCTACAACTGGACTGCCTATTTCAATCAGGAGGCTGTTAACATTTGTAAATTAGAGTCCTAGTCCAATTGTATAATCCTATTTGCAATTTTCACTAAACAATGGGCAGAGGGGCCTAACTAATGGTCTTTCAAGAGACTGCAAAGGAAACTTCAGAGAAATACCCAAACTTTTTGCTTCTGCTGGCTCCACAAGAATATTATGGCCCAAGGTCAGCCTTGTTTCGATCAAATTCAGGATCAAAATCTCAGCACTCCGCCCCAACCTTCTTGCCGGCTGAATGTGAAGCTGACATTTTTTTCCATCCTCTCATTACTGGTGAACTGTTGTGAAGTATCCCTTTAGCATCCACAACTTTCCCTCCCCATTCATATGAAGTCCAAACCTAAAAATGCCAAATTTGGGCAGCAAAGCCCACTTCTCACTTGCTTTGGATAGATGTCAAAAATTAACTGTCCGGCCTTCCATGGCTGGCCTGTTTGCAGCTTTGAAGACAAATTATTCCAGAAGTTTTTTTTCTTTTCTCAAGTGCCGTTCAGAAAGGATGTAGCTTGAAGACGTGGAATTATCAACATGAATTCCTTATTTTCCAATCTTGGGAATGGCTTCTAAGCAATTGCCTGTCTATTAGGTCTCCAAGTCATCCTCTCCTTTGCAATAAGCTTTAGACTTTGATGGGTCAAAAGTCTTTAGCTGTCTCGAGCCGAATCTTGTTGTTAATGCTGCATATCCCATAACGGTAAAGATAGGGAAGGATATTTGGTTTTTTATTTGGTTAGAGTTAAGAAACAATAGAGGTACCATTACCATTGCTGGGTGCACTCCATTGGCCACCAACTCATGGGAAAAATCAAGAGGAACAAATTTGCGAAGAAATTACAGAGAGTTGCAAGAAGTATAGAGTAATTATACTGGGGACTTCAGCTATGCTAATAGAGACTGGGATAGTCATGGTGTAAAGGTTATAGAAGGGAAATAGTTTTTTTGGTGTGCTCAGGAGTATTTTTTCCAGCAGTATGTTTCCAGTGTAATGAGCAAGGACGGATTGCTGGATCTTATTCCAAGGAATGAGGTAGATCAAGTGGACTAAGCATCATTGGAGGAACATTTAGAGAACAGTGATCATAATTTCTTTCAGTTTAGGTTGGCTTTGGAAAAGGACAAAGGGCAATCCATGGCAAAATTAATTAATTGGTGAAGGACCAACCTCAGTGGGATGAGAAGGAATCTGGCCCTACTAAATTGGAATCAAAGATTGGCAGGCAGAACTGCAATAGAACAATGGATCACCGTTAAACCGGAGATTGTATGGGTACAGTCAAGCTACATTACCGAGGGGAAAACAGAGCAAACAAATCCAGAATTCCCTGGATGAAAAAATGGATAGAGATTACGATGAAGAAGATAATGGGTGCACATGACAGATATTAGGTTGATTACACAATTGTGAACCAGGCTCAAAATTGGTTCAGAATGGAAGTGAAAATAAAATAACAGAAGCGAAGAGAAAGTATGAGAAGAGACAGTCAGCTAACATAAAATGGAATCCAAAAGTTTATTGTATAAATAGCAAAAGGATGGTAAAGGGAAGAGAACGGATGGTTCTAGAGTAAAAAGGAGATTCATACAAGGAGACGGGGAGCATGGCTGAGGTACTAAATTGATACTTTTCACCTGTCTTTACTAAAGGGGAAGGTACTGCCCAAGTCATTTTGAAAGAGGAAGTAAATAATGAGTTCAAAATTAATAAAGACGAGGTATGAGATAGGTTGGCTTTATTTAAAGTTCATAAGTCAGCTGAACCAGATGAGATGCATCCAAGAAAACGGAGGAAAGTAAAGGTGGAAACTGCCAAGGCACTGGCCAAATTTTCCAATCCTCATTAGTACAAGGATGGTGCCAGAGGACTAGAAAATTGTAGATGTCACACCTTTGTTCAAAACAAAGTGCAAGGTTAAGCCCATCAGTTATAAGCCAGTTAGTCTAATATCGGTGGCGGGGAAAGTTTCAGAAACAATAATTCAAAACAAAATTAACAGTCTCTTGAGTAAATGTGGATTCATTGAGCAAATCAACTTAGATTTGCTAAGGGAAAATCATGTTTAACTAAGTAGCTTTCTATGAGAGACTGTTGATGAGAGCAATGCTGTTGATGTGGTTGGTATACATGAATTTCCAAAAGGCATTCATTAAATTACCAGATAGCAGAGTTGTCAGTAATGTTAGAGCCCATGGGAATGAGAGGGATGGTGGCAGCCTGGATACAAAATTGGCTGAGTGTCAGGACACAGAGTACTGGTGAAGAGTTGTTTCCAGACTGGAGTAAGGTAGTGGGGTTCCCCAGGAGTTGGTATTAGCAGACTTAGTGAGGTCGAAATAGGCCATGCGCAGCAGTTTGTGCTGTTCTTTGCATTTTTCTTGAATTTACCACATAGTGAAGATCACGGGGGACAATTTTCGGCCCACGTTAGTTGTCAGTGAGAATGGCAACATGAGCAGCAAATCCCCCAAGAATTTGAAAACTCGATTCTTGTTGGCAAGATCGTGTTTTCTGATTCACCACACCCTTCACAGGCGATCTAATGAGGTTCATGCCCAGAAAGGGCGGGAACCTCACTTAAATGCATTTTAATATACTTACCGAGCCCCCCGCCACATGATTCCTCCTTCACTGAATATTCATCAGCAAATTTCACAACTAATTCTGGAAAACAAGAATCAGTTGGGAGGCCCCTCCCCAGGGGCGCGAAGTTAAGTATAGCCTCTGGGGGAAGGGGGATGGCTGGCACAGTTTGGCACTGCTAGGAGGCAGTGCCAGTGTGGACTCTCTGGGGAGCCCGATTGGGGTTGGTATTCATGTTGCGGGAGGAGCCCCTGGTGCTGATGCTTGTGGTGATGAGGGAGGGGTGGTGATGAGAGCCTTGATGCTGCTGGTGGTGGAGCCCAATGCAAGGGGGGAAGATCTGTATCCACAGGGAGGGGGGGGGGGGAGGGTTATTTTCTGTGCTGATCAGGAACAAGGGTGCTCCAATTCATAGAAATTACAGTCCAGAAGGAGGCCATTCGGCCCATTGAGTCAGCACCGGCCCTTGGAAAGAGCACCCTACCCAAGCCCACACCTCCTCCCCATCCCCGCAACCCAGCAACTCCACCCAACCTTGTTGGACAGTAAGGGGCAATTTAGCATGGCCAATTCACCTAACCTGCACATCTTTGGACAGTGGGAGGAAACTGGAGCACCCGGAGGAAACCCACGCAGACACGGGGAGAACGTGCAGACTCAGCACAGAGTGACCCAAGCCGGGAATAGAACCTGGGACCCTGGAGATTTGAAGCAACTGTGTTAACCACTGTGCTACCATGCTGCCCCCAATGTCTGTGGATCCGGTCTCACCATCTCTATCAGGCATCACCCAG
Source organism: Scyliorhinus torazame (assembly GCF_047496885.1). NCBI lineage: Eukaryota > Metazoa > Chordata > Chondrichthyes > Carcharhiniformes > Scyliorhinidae > Scyliorhinus > Scyliorhinus torazame. The sequence continues at coordinate 185,343,815 of NC_092712.1, forward strand.
CACAGTGGTGACTTAAACCATCCCACACTGATCATTCTTTTCAGAGAGGCTCAAAATCTGGACTAAAAATTCAGCTGTGGAGCTGAAGAGCTACATGCCGGGATTCAGTCAGATCCTGACACTCTGAAAAAATATGGGAAAATTCCGCCCAATGTCTGATGTGCCTCTTTTGGGTGAGAACCACACTGGAAATCTGGAAGGAGCTCTTCAGCCATTGGGAATGATCGAATGGCAGAGGAAACTTGATGGGCGAATGGCCTAATTCTGCTCCTATTATCTTATGGTCTTATGGTAAGAGGTGACAGAGGGGAATCTTGGCAATGATCTCCTCTGTGGCAGACAGCAGATAGACTCTTCTGTAGTTCCCACAATACTCTCCCTTCTTGAATATAGTCACAATCACAGAGTCCCTGACATCCCCCAGCATGCCCACCCTTTCCTTATTGAGGAATGTGGGGTTGGGCAGCTTTGCAAGAAGTGTATCGCCGTTGATTATTTTCCATATTTTTGGAGCCTTTTCTTGACAAAGTCAGACAGTCAATGAAATTCATCATTGCCTCTATGAGCCAGCTCAGCTTTTGGCTGACAGAGGACAAAAGTATTTGAGGACCAGGATCACAAACCCAATACTAAGATAATGGTCTACTGAGTGGTCCCCTATTTTCTTCGGAGACTTGGGGAAACTACAGCAGGCATCTCAAAGCACTGGAGAAGACCCATCAACGGGCACCTTCACAAGATCTTCAAAATCCCATGGCAAGAAATGGGAACTAACAGCATTATCTTCTCCAAAGCCACCAGTTGCAGCTTTGAGGTGCTAATCATCTCAGAAGTAGTTCTGCTGGATGGGACATGTCATCTGTCTTGTTATGAATATTTCATGCATTCTGATGAAGAATATTTAATTATATTTCTTTCCAACTATTCTTATTGTGGACCGTATTCACTGATATATTATCAATTAATTTTCTACTCTTTCCTGTCTCACTTTACATGCTTTTACCTAAATCACTGTACTGCTCCATTGCCTCAACTTTGCTATTTAGATTGCTACAGATCCCTTTACCTGACCCCACCCTTTTTTATTTGTAACATTTCACTATTGTTGTAATTTTCTAATATAATTTCTGCATTCTCTGTCACTAAATAGGCTGCTCGACCTCGGTACCTGATTAGTAGGAGATTAACGTTTCCTCCTTTATAACAGTTACTACACTTTTGAAGTACTTCATTGGCTGTCGAGAACTTTGGGATGTCCTGTGATTGTGAACATCTCTATGTAAACACAAGCCTGTCTCTTTTTTGTATTTAATTCTGACTACAGTTATGGAGGCATCCCACAATCTCATTTTGTCCATACTGCTATCTTTATTACATTTCTGATTATCTGGAATGTCTTCATCTGAAATGTTTCATTTCACATTCGCAGGAATGATAAAATATCAGCCAACTAAAGGCACCTTTGGTTTAAGCCCTAAGATGTGGAGTTCAATCGGGTAAAAAGTGATTGTCATGATATACATCAGCATATCATGGTGCAATCACACACACACTGACACACTGATGGACATGCAGTAGGACCAACCGGCATACACAACACCGCAGCCAATCACCAGTGAGAACACACGCACTATAAAGACAGGGGACACCAGAGTTCCCGCTCATTCTAGCAGCAGCCAGCTCAGAGCACAGAGTTCACAGCCTGCCTCTCAGACATTCACCATGTGCTGAGTGCCTCACCTAGATAGTGATAGGACAGGGTCCACAGATAAGCTGGTAATGCACGTACCCAAGCTTACAGTATGTTATTACAGTTGAGTTGTTAATAAAATAGAGTTACACCATCTCCAGCCGTGTTGACCTGTTTGTAGACCAGAACACCCAACATGACATGGTTCCAGGAGTGGACGCATACTAGCCCCTGTGAGACCTACCTGCAACTTATCAGCAAACCGCCATCCTGCAGCATGGAGAACATCAACCCACTACGCATCACTGGCAATCTCGGGGTGAATTGGAATCTTTTTAAACAGCGCCTACAGCTCTTCCTAGAGGCCACAGACAGGGAGAATGCATCGGACACCAGGAAGATTGCCTTTCTTCTCTCCACGGCAGGGCAACACGCCATCCACATATTTAACTCCTTTACATTCGCGGACGGCGAGGACAAAACCAAAGACAAGACGGTGCTCCTAAAATTTGATGAACACTTCAGCGTTGAAGTCAACAAAAGCTTCGAAAGGTACCTGTTCCAGCAGCGCCCGCAGGGTAAGGACGAGCCTTTCCAGTCTTATTTAACGCACCTCCGCATACTCGCGCAGTCCTGCGGCTATGGGCCCACCTCTGGCTCCATGATACGCGACCAGATAGTTTTTGGGGTCATGTCGGACACCCTGCGCCAGCAGCTCCTTAAAATCAAGCAACTCACCCTACCGACGGCCATCGAGACCTGAGTCCTGCATGAGAACGCCACCAGCCGGTACTCACACATCCAGGCGGCTGAAGCAGCGCAGCAGGGGCCCCACGAGGCGGAGCGGGTCCAGACGATCGATTACCTCCCGGCCTGCGGCCCGGAGGAGGGTGGCCGTTTTGCGTGCTTTCCGAGGCCTCCCGCGCTTGTACGTGCCAAAAGAGGGGACGTTGACGCGGAGGAACGCGATGCGTGGGTGCGCACTACGCAAGACCGCACTGCGCATGCGCGGTGGCGCAATGAACGCACTGACGTCATGATGTGCGGCAACTGTGGCTCCCCCCATTTAAAGCGGCAATGCCCGGCAAAAGCGCGACAATGCCTACGCTGTGGCAGGCTTGGCCACTATGCTGCCTGCTGTTGAGCACCTCAGCCTGCCAACTTGCAACAGTTTAACCAGCCTCGTAGAAATGTTCGGGCAATTCTACCCACGTTCACCGAGTCCGATCCTGACATCATACAGACCAGTGACACTGAGGACAAGGAGCCTTTCCGCATTGCTGTCATCAACAAAAACAAGCTGTTCCCGAGTCGAATGCACCAGCCGCTGTCGGTGCACAGCATTGATCCGGACGACAAGTGATGTGCCACCCTGACGGTCAACCGGTCCCAGATCACATTCCGCCTGGACACTGGTGCTTCCGCAAATCTCCTCGCATGGTAAGCATTTCAAACCCTGAGGGTCAAGCCAGCAATTCTTCCATCCATCTGTCAACTGGTCGAATATAATGGTAACGTCATCCCCGCCACGGGGTCGTGCCAACTCGAAGTGACGCACAACTCGCGTAATGCCATCCTACCCTTCGAGATCGTGGGCTCTTCAAAGGACTCTCTGCTAGGCGCACAGGCGTGCAAATTCCTCCACACTCTCTCGCTCCAGAAGGCACGTCTGACTTCCAAGATGCGGAATACAGGGCGCAACTAAACTCAATCCTCTCTCACAACCAGGATGCTTTCGAGGGCATGGGTACACTGCCCTACGCATACAAAATCCTGCTCAAACAGGATGCCACCCCGGTAGTTCATGCACCTCGCAGAGTCCCAGCATCCCTCAAGGACCGCCTCAAGCAGCAGCTGCAGGACCTTCAGGACCAAGGAGTGCTTTCCCGGGTGACGGAGTCAACTGCATGGGTCAGCTCCATGGTGTGCGTCAAGAAGCCTTCCGGCGAGCTCCGGATCTGTATTGACCGGAAAGACTTAAATCGCAATATAATGAGGGAACATTACCCTATACCCAAACGTGAGGAGATCACGTGCGAGATGGCTCGGGCAAAAATATTCACCAAGCTTGATGCCTCAAAGGGCTTCTGGCAGATTCAATTGGATCAGTCCAGCAGGAAACTGTGTACCTTTAACACTCCATTTGGCAGATACTGCTACAATAGGATGCCATTTGGAATCATCAGCCTCTGAAGTTTTCCATCGCATCATGGAACAGATGATGGAGGGCATCGAAGGCGTGTGCGTCTATGTGGACGATATCACTATTTGGTCTACCACACCGCAGGAGCATATCAGTCACCTCCAACCCGTCTTTCAACAGATACGGGATCAGGTACTGCGCCTTAACAGAGCCAAATGTTCTTTTGGCCAAACCAAGCTCAAGTTCTTGGGGGACCACATCTCCCAGTTGGGGGTGCAGCCGGATCCCGACAAGGTGGCAGCCATCACGGCTATGCAGAAGCCGACAGACAAGAAGGCGGTGCTACGCTTTCTAGGAATGGTCAACTTCCTGGGAAAATTCATCCCTAACCTTGCTCCCCACACCACAGCTCTCCGGCACCTTGTCAGGAAGACAACTGAATTCCAGTGGCTTCCCACCCACCAGCGTGAATGGGAGGAGCTCAAGGTCAAGCTTACCACTGCCCCGGTACTGGCGTTCTTCGATCCGGCAAGGGAGACGAAGATCTCGACTGACGCCAGCCAGTCCAGCATTGGGGCGGTCCTCCTGCAACGAGATGACGCCTCATCTTGGGCCCCTGTTGCCTATGCATCACGTGTCATGACCCCCACAGAGCAGCGCTATGCGTAAATTGAGAAGGTGTGCCTAGGCCTGTTGACTGGCGTTGACTAGTTCCACGACTATGTGTATGGCCTTCCTCAGTTCACTGTGGAGACCGACCATCGCCTGCTGGTTGGCATCATCCAAAAGGACCTTAATGACATGACCCCTCGCCTCCAGCGCATTCTGCTCAAACTCCAGAGGTACGACGTCCAACTTGTATACACCCCGGGTCAGGACCTGATCATAGCAGACACTCTGTCCAGGGCAGTCGACACTCCGTCCGACCCAGAGGGGTTCGTTGGCCAAGTCGACGCACATGTAGCCTTCACTTCTGCCAATCTGCCGGCCACTAACGAACGCCTTGCCCACATTCGCTGTGAGACTGCGGCTGACCCCCTTCTGCAACATGTGATGCGCTACATGACGGACGGGAGGCTCAAGGGACAATGCCTACAGTTTTACAACATTCGGGACGACTTGGCAGTCGTGGATGGTGTCCTCCTGAAGCTGGACCGCATTGTGATCCCACACAGCATGCACCGGCTTGTCTTAGAACAGCTGCACGAAGGCCATCTCGGCGTTCAGAAGTGCCGACGGAGGGCCCGAGAGGCTGTATACTGGCCAAGAATAAATGAGGACATTGCCAACACTGTGCTCAATTGCCCCACCTGTCAGCGGTTCCAGCCGGCACAACCACGTGAGACCCTTCAGCCCCATGAGTTGGTCACGTTCCCCTGGTCGAAGGTGGGTGTGGACCTGTTCCATGCGCTCGGCAGGGACTACATCATCATCATCGACTACTTTTCCAGCTATCCTGAGGTCATACGCCTGCACGACACCACGTCACCAGCTGTTATCTGGGCCTGTAAGGAGACCTTTGCTCGCCACAGCATTCCGCTCACCGTGACGTCAGACAATGGCCCCTGCTTCGCGAGTCAGGAATGGTCTTCCTTCGCTAGTGCATACAACTTTGCACACGTGACGTCCAGTCCTCTGCACCCTCAGTCAAATGGCAAAGCAGAGAAGGGCGTCCACATTGTAAAAAGGCTCCTCTGCAAGGCTGCTGATGCAGGATCTGACTTCTGCCTCGCCTTGCTGGCCTATCTCTCGGCCCCACTGTCCACGGGCCTATCGCCGGCCCAGCTGCTTATGGGTCGCACCCCCAGGACCACTGTACCGTCCATTCACGTCCCAGACCTCGACCATGCTCCGGTACTTCGGCGGATGCAACAAGAGTGTGAGCAACACAAGGCGGCCCATGATGCTCGGGTGACTGATCTTCCTGCCCTGGTGCCTGGATATCATGTCTGCATACATCTTCCGGAAGGTGGCTGGTCGGCAACCGCTGAGGTTCTTAGACAGGTGGCTCCCCACTCGTTTCTGGTTTGTTTGCCTGATGGCTCCATTCGCCGCCGCAATCGGCGTGCCCTTCGTCTGGTTCCACGCTCGCGACAAAATTCTGCACCGGTGCCACGCCCTCCTGTTGTCCCTGACATGGACTTTGTTGAGCTTCCGGACACCCTGCCTCCTCCTCACTCGACCGTGGCCCGGCCCATTCCTCAGCCGGAGGATCCTGAACCACCCTTGAGGCGGTCAACCCGGATTCGGCGCCCACCCCAAAGACTTGATTTATAAACCTTGCACTGTTGGGACTCACTGACTTGTTCTGCCGTACTGTTTAAGAGTTTTTCACCGTTTGTTAATAGCATTTGCTTCGTTCTTGGTGTAACATAGTTTTCCTCTGCACCTGGCACCTTCCCGTGTATATAGCATAGCCACATGTACATATTGATGTAAATAATGCACACACATGATCAGACACACTCACTACACTTTATTTATTCTCATGTAGGCACATATTCTTTGCGAAAAGGGGGGATGTCATGATATACATCAGCGTATCATGGTGCAATCACACACACACTGACACACTGATGGACATACAGTAGGATCAATCAGCATACACAACATCGCAGCCAATCACCAGTGTGAGCTCATGCACTATAAAGACAGGGGACACCAGAGTTCCCGCTCATTACAACAGCAGCCAGCTCAGAGCACAGAGCTCACAGCCTGCCTCTCAGACATTCACCATGTGCTGAATGCCTTACCTAGATAGTGATAGGACAGGGTCCACAGATAAGCTGGTAATGCACATACCCAAGCTTACAGTATGTTATTACAGTTGAGTTGTTAATAAAATAGAGTTACACCACCTCAGCCATGTTGACCTGTTTGTAGACCAGAACACCCAACACGACAATGATGATTTGACAAAAGCAGTTCACCAGGTGTGCATGCCTGCTGCCTTGGGGCACACATCTCTGAACCTGTCACCCCAGTCAAATACTTACCCTAGCCTCACTTGAACTCAGTAAGCAGAGACATTTTCAGACTACCCAAGGAGGGTGTGTTTACATTGGTTGTGTATTGAGGGATGTCTTATTGCCCAGGGGTCGTTCCCTTTCTGCAGGTACAGAAATTATCAGCTGCATGTTCGTTTAGGGGATTGAAGCATGCAGCCAATGTAAACCTTACAATTGAGTGGCTGCATGCCACATCAGGGAGTCTAGAATCGAGACAAAACAGCAACAGTTAAAACTACTTGAAACTAGCCGACACCTTTTATAGTGGAGCTGGAATGTGGCTGGAGCAGGTGCTGGAAGTCATTCTCTAATTTGGGGGCGGGGGGGATGGGGTGGTTTGGTGAGGGTGCAGGAGGTCCTCCAGACAAACCCTGGAGACAGTGGATCAATCAGTCGTGTTGGTCAACACCAGTTATTTAGCCCAGTGAGTCTGAAAAAGTGCTGCCACAAATGTAATTACCTCACATTCGGGCAAGGTCAGTAAATGCATTTCCAAAATGTTGTGATGTTCTGTCCCACCCATTGCAGCTCAAGCTTCAGACACTGCTTAATGCACAACAACCCACATCACTCACGTCCCAGCAATCTCCACTAATCAGGACCTAAGATTTATAGTTTCACCTCACACTTCGCACCTCGGCATGCCTCACACCTATATCTCACAGTTTACTGTTGGTTATTTAATTATCATAGCCACAACACCCAAATGAATTGCATTACACTCACTGATACATTTCCCTCTCTCTTGCAGACCAGGTGGCAGACAGAAGGGGACAGGTTCACTTCGTATCCTTGGAGAAAGTGTTGCTTGCCATCAATGGGCTGGTCAATCCTGAGACTGTGGCCAGCTGTAGGGCTGAAATGATAGACTATTACATTATCCTTGTCCCTAATCTTAATCCTCCAATACCACTTATCCCTCATCCAACAATCTTTTCTGATTTGGGATAAGCTTGCACTTCTTAACACTCCCTCATTACAATCCTAGCCTTGGGTCTTTCTCCTTTTAGATGCTCAAGGAATACAGCCTGTCCAAGCAATGATGAAGAAACATCATCACTTAATTTTGCAATCACAACCACCAGCTGAGGTACAGACACCGCATCTATTTTAGAGGATAGCTTAGAGGTGGGACATGCACATGGTGGCACACCATGCAGGAGTGACTGACAGCTGGGGCAGGGGGAAAGAATAGTGCTGGTTGCAGCACCCCTGAGAGTGGGGTGGCATAGGAGTTTTGCTGCAGAGGACTCCTATGAGTACTTTGATGGGGCAGGCAACAAAAGAGAGCTGATGGCTTTGCACAGTGAAATGCTGGGTGCATCGGCATGTCTGCCAGAAAGCCTGTATCTGATACAAGAAAGCAATATCAAAGAATATGCAGGAGTCTGGCACAAACTTTGCACGGGACTTGGAGTGCATTGTTTCTAGAATAGACATGGTGGCCATTCCTTTCGGCACCTGTGGTAGTCACCACTAACTGTATTAGATGTATATTAGATGTAGTACGGTGAGACTCCTGTACTAGAGGTACATGGTTTGCCTGCTGGCTCCACCCAGTAGGTGGCGTATAAATGTGTGTGCTCGCCGGTGCTGTTCCCATTCTGGTGGCAGCTACAGGAGGCCACACACCTTTGCTCAATAAAGCCTCGATTATTCACTACTCTCGTCTTTGTGGTAATGGTAGTGCGTCAATTTATTGAGCAAAGATTTTAAAACGATGGAACTTCGCATCAAGCCTGATCGCTTACAGCTGAGCCCTCAAGCAGCCAACGCTACGGCCACTTTTGACCACTGGCTAGCCTGCTTCAAAAGCTACCTCCGAACATCCGCTGAAGAACCCTCAGACGCACAGAAGCTCCAAGTCCTTTATTCACGGGTGAGTCCTGACATTTTTCCTCTCATCCGGGATGCGCCCACTTACGCTGAAGCAATGGAGCTCCTGAAAGGACATTACATTTGGCCGGTCAACAAACTATACGCCAGGCACCTCCTGTCAACGAGACAGTAACTCCCCGGTGAGTCCCTAGACAATTTCTGGCGTGCCCTGCACATCCTGGCGAGGAACTGTGACTGCCAGGCAGTTTCGGCAGTCCAGCATACAGAACTTTTAATCAGAGACGCTTTTGTTATGGGCATGGGGTCGGCGTACATCCACCAGCGCCTATTGGAGGGGGGTACGCTTGATCTTGTGGGAACCAGGCAGCTCGCGAACTCGTTAACAGTGGCCTCCCGTAACATCCAGTTATACGCCCCCTACCGCACGGCACCCTCATGGGCCCCGCCAGCTACCGACCCAGCCCACCGCAAGCCTGCACCGCGCGGCAGCCAGCCAACCCCGGGGGGCCCAAATGCTCCTTCTGCGGGCAGACCAAACACCCCCCGGCAGCGCTGCCCGGCGAGGAGCGCAACCTGCAATGGCTTCGGAAAGAAGGGACATTTTGCTGCTGTGTGCCAGACCCGGTCAGTTGCTGCTGTTTCTAGGCCCAGCGTTCCTACACCCCCCACGTGCGGACCATGGGCGCAGCCATCTTCTTCTCCGCAGGCCACGTGCGGCCCGTGGGCGCCGCCATCTTTAATGCCGTCCGCCATGTGCGCCCCGTGGGTGCCGCCATCTTCGACGCCATTTTGGATGGCGCGTCAGGACCCCTGCTCGTCGGGAAGCTCGTCTTGCCGCTCATCGCCTGCCACCACCGCTGACCAGCCCGTTGCCTCCCAGCATCAGCCGCAGCTCGCCTCGATCACCCTCGACCAGTCCCGGTACCCAACCTTAGCACCCACAACGACAACGGTGAAAATCGATGGGCACAAGACTTCCTGCCTTTTTGACTCTGGGAGCACGGAAACCTTCATCCACCCCACTACGGTAAGGCGCTGCTCCCTCGCAGCACACCCCATTAGCCAGAAAATCTCCCTGGCCTCCGGATCCCATTCCATGGAAATCCGGGGGTACTGCATCGCGACCCTCACCGTCCAGGGCGTGGAGTTTAGCAACTTCCGGCTCTACGTCCTCCTCCATCTCTGCGCTGCCCTGTTACTTGGCCTGGACTTCCAGTGCCAACTCCAAAGCTTAACTATAAAATTTGGCGGACCCCTACGCCCCCTCACCGTATGCGGCCTCACGACCCTTAAGGTCGATCCAACTTCCTTGTTTGCAAACCTCACCCCGGATTGCAAATCCATCGCCAACAGGAGCAGATGGTACAGCACCCAGGACAGGACCTTCATCAGGTCTGAGGTCCAGCGGGTTTAGCAGGAAAGCATCATTGAGGCCAGCAACAGCCCCTGGAGAGCCCAAGTGGTAGTAGTAAGGACTGAGGAGAAACACAGGATGGTCATTGACTACAGTCAGACCATCAATCGGTACATGCAGCTCGACGCGTACCCCCTCCCACGCATATCTGATCTGGTCAATCAGATTGCACAGTACCAGGTCTTTTCCACAGTGGACCTGAAGTCCGCCTACCACAAGCTCGCCATCCACAAGGAGGATCGCCAATACACTGCGTTCGAAACAGATGTCCGCCTCTATCACTTCCTTAGGGTTCCCTTCGGCGTCACTAACGGGGTCTTGGTCTTCCAATGTGAGATGGACCGAATGGTTGACCGGTACGGACTGCAGGCCACCTTCCCGTACCTAGACAACATCACCATCTGCGGCCACGACCAGCAGGACCACGACGCTAACCTTCTCAAATTTCTCCACACCGCCAAACTCCTTAATCTCACGTACAATAAGGAGACGTGCGTGTTCCGCACCAACCGCTTAGCCATCCTTGGCTATGTTGTGGAAAATGCAGTTCTAGGGCCCGACCCCGATTGCATGCGCCCCCTCATGGAACTGCCCCTCCCCCACTGCCCCAAAGGCCCTGAAACGATGCCTGGGGTTCTTCTCCTATTATGCCCAGTGGGTCCCTAACTATGCGGACAAGGCCCGCCCACTCATTCAGTCCACAGACTTTCCCCTGACGGCTGACGCCCGCCAGGCCTTTAACCGCATCAAGGCAGACATCACCAAGGCCACGATGAATGTGGTCGACGAGTCCCTCCCCTTTCAGGTCGAGAGCGATGCATTGGACGTCGCTCTGGCCGCCACCCTCAACCAGGCAGACAGGCCCGTGGCATTCTTTTCCTGCACCCTCCATGCCTCTGAAATTCGGCACTCCTCTGTCGAAAAGGAGGCCCAGGCCATTGTGGAAGCTGTGCGGCATTGGAGGCATTACCTGGCCGGCAGGAGGTTCACTCTCCTCACTGAACAACGGTCGGTTGCCTTCTTGTTCAATAATACACAGCGGGGCAAGATCAAAACGATAAGATCTTGAGGTGGAGGATCGAGCTCTCCACCCATAATTTCGAGATTTTGTATTGCCCCAGGAAGCTCAACGAACCTCCTGATGCCCTATCCCGAGGTATATGTGCCAGCGCACAAGTGGACCGACTCCGGGCTCTACACAATGGCCTCTGTCATCCGGGGGTCACCCGGTTCTTCCACTTCATCAAGGCCTGCAACCTGCCCTACTCCATTGAGGAGGTCAGGACTGTCACCAGAGACTGCCAGGTCTGCGCGGAGTGCAAACCGCACTTCTACTGGCCAGATCGAGTGAACCTAGTGAAGGCCTCCCGCCCCTTTGAGCGCCTCAGCATGGACTTCAAAGGGCCCCTCCCCTCCACCAACCGAAACACGTACTTTCTGAACGTGGTCGACGAGCATTCCAATTTCCCTTCGCCATCCCATGCCCCGATATGACTTCTGCGACGGTCATTAAAGCACTCCACAGCATCTTCGCCCTGTTCGGTTTCCCCGCTTACGTCCACAGCGATCGGAGATCCTCCTTTATGAGCGATGAGCTGCGTCAGTTCCTGCTCAGCAAGGGCATCACCTCAAGCAGGATGACCAGCTACAACCCCCGGGGAAACGGGCAGGTGGAGAGGGAGGACGGGGCGGTCTGGAAGGCCGTCCTGATGGCCCTACGGTCGAAGAATCTCCCGGTCTCCCGCTGGCAAGATGTCCTCCCCGACGCGCTCCATTCCATCCGATTGCTCCTCTGCACTGCAACTAACAAAAGCCCCCATGAACGTCTCTTTGCCTTCCCCAGGAAGTCCACCTCCGGGGTCTCACTCCCAACATGGCTGGCAGTTCCTGGAGCCGTCCTCCTTCGCAAACACGTGCGGACCCATAAGTGGGACCCATTGGTCGAAAGAGTCCAACTACTGCACGCGAACCCGCAGTAGCCTACGTGGCGTACCCCAACAGGCGCCAGGCACAGTCTCCCTCCGGGACCTGGAATCCACTGGATCCCCACCCACGGCCCACCACCCGACACCCTCCCCTCTGGTTGCTCCTGCACCATTCACCCTCCCCCCAGCGCACCTCACCGCAGCCCCCGCCCCAGGAGGATCCGTCCTCCCACTGGTTCCACTCGGGGCGATGAAGATGAGGACAACACGCTCCCGGAGTCACTGGTGACCAAGTCGCCGCCCACATCACCACCAGGACCGAGGCGATCACAGCGGAGGATCAGGGCCCCCCGACAGATTGAACTTGTAAATTTTTCCACAACCCCCGCCGGACTCTTTTTTTAACAGTGGGTGAATGTGGTAGTCACCCCTAACTGTATTAGATGTATATTAGATGTAGTACGGGTAAGACTCCTGTACTAGAGGTACATGGGTAAATCCCTGCCTGCTGGCTCCACCCAGTAGGCGGTGTATAAATGTGTGTGCACACCGGAGATTCTCCCATTCTGGAAGCAGCTACAGGAGGCCACACAGCTTTGCTCAATAAAGCCTTGGTTATTCACTACTCTCGTCTTTGTAGTAATTGATAGTGCATCAGCACCCTTGTGGACACAACCATGATATAGTATCTAATGGCTAATGTCTCAGCTTCTATTCAGCACAGGAGAAATGACCCAATGCCTGAGCAGTGCAGTGGAAGCTCAGATTTTTGCCATGCAAGCTCAGACCACAGCCATCATGGCTGTGAGTACTAATGCTCAAAGGAACTTGTAGTGTGCCACTGAGCAATCCAGCAATCTGTCTTCCAACAGATTACGGGGACTGCTGAGGCAGTGAGATCATGAAGCGTGAACATGTCCTCCTGTCTCAGGATGACGGTATTCAGCTTCCACAAGTGGCCCTGCTGTTGCTCGTCAGTCTGCCAGCTCACAATGCTGTTATGCTGCCAAGATGGTGCAATCTGAAGTTGAGCCTTCTAGCCCAGAGCTGCTCCACCTTGTCCATCTGCAGCCTCCACCACTGAAACGCAGCAGCCTTCCACCGGGCATGTTTTCAGCTAGTGGAATAGCATTGGTAGGAGCACAAGGCACACAGAAGATAGTCATGAAGAGAATGCACTGGAGTAATTTGTTGACATTCATGTGCAATATGGTCAAATTTGATTTCTAAAATTAGTTTGGAATGTTTATTTCATGTTGTTTTTAATTTTGCACAAGGTAAACAGACACTGTGATGGTCAGTAACAGAAAGGAGCGAAGGCGTGGGACTGGTGGTGAAGGGGATTTGGGTTTCTGTTTACTGGTATCACAGTCCAATGAGCTAATTATGGAGAACCCAGCCAGAAAGGGTTTGTCAAGGTTGCCTCCTTCCTTCCTCTTCCTCCTCCTTCTCCTCTTCCCTAGCTGCTGCCGGTACAACTGGTGCCAATGGCTGTATTCTCGAGATGGTGAGATGTAGCCTACATCATACCACCACAAATCTTGACACCTGCACCTGTTTTAGACCATAAGATCACAAGACATAGGAGCAGAATTAGGCCACTCGGCCCATTGAGTTTGCTCCCCCATTCAATCATGGCTGGTATTTTTCTTATCTCCATTCTCCTGCCTTCTCCCCTGTGGTAGTCGGTATTAGGGGTATTACGGTACCTAGGTTGTGGCTGTAAGATCATTGGTGTGGGAGGTACATGAGACAGGAAGATCATTGGTGAAGCCTGCCTGCTGGTTCCACCCAGTAAGGCGGAGTATAAGAGTCTGTGTCTCCCTAGCAGCTGCATTCTGTACCTGCGCTGCTGGGGGAAACATCTAGTCCAATAAAGCCTTCAATTGTCATCCAATCTCGCTTCTGGAGTCATTGATCGAGCATCAATTTATTGGACTAGATTTTAAAGAATGGGGCTGCGAATCAAGCCGGAGTGTCTGCAACTCAGCCCCCACGTGGCAAACTCAGCAGCAACCTTCAAACACTGGCTGGTGTGCTTCAACGGGTACCTCAGGACGGCCACGACTGCACCCACGGAGGACCAGAAGATGCAAGTTCCCCACTCGAGGGTGAGCCCAGAGATCTACACCCTCATCGAGGATGCGGACGATTTCGAGGCCGCGATGGCCCTCTTGAAAGGACACTACATTCGCCCAGTAAACCAAGTTTACGCCCGACATCTGCTAGCGACAAGGTGACAAATCCCGGGGGAATCGCTGGATGAATTCTACCGCGCACTCCTAGTACTGGGTAAGAACTGTGACTGCCCGCAAGTTTCAGCCAGCGACCACACAGAGCTTTTAATTAGGGACGCTTTTGTTGCAGGTATGCTGTCCTCCCAAATCCGTCAGCGGCTGCTTGAGAAAGAGACACTAGGCCTCAAGGAGGCACGGGTCCTTGCTTGCTCCCTGGATGTGGCCTCCTGAACCGCCCGCGCATACGCCCCCGACTGTGCGGCAGCCACCTTGGGCAGCGTGGGACCCACCCGCGGCCAATCCCGATGCATCCCCCATTCCCCCACAAGCTTGTGCCGCGCGGCTACCAGGCAACCCCGGGGGGGCCCTGCTGTTATTTGTGCGGGCAAGCCAAGCACCCCCGGCAGTGCTGCCCGGCCCGCTCCTCCACCTGCATAGGTTGTGGCAAAAAGGGCTATTTCGGGGCGGTATGCCAGGCCCGGGCGGTCGCCGCTGTCTCCAGGGCTGAACTGGGGCCGCCACCACAACTCTCTCCACGGGTCACGTGCGGGCTGCGGGCGCCGCCATCTTCATTTTCCCGCGCCACGTGCGGGCCCCGGGTGCCGCCATCTTGTTCCCCAGGGACCACGTGCGATGTGTGGGTGCCGCCATCTTGCCCACCCCCAGCCATGTGCGACCCGTGGACGCCGCAATCTTGGCTGGATTCTCAGGACCCCGATTCAGATGACCACACACCGCCCGAGGAAAATCTTCAACTTTTACCATGACTCGCCTCGGTGACCCTGGCCCAGTCTCTGCCCAGAACGCTCTCGACCGCGACAATGACCGTGCTCAACAACGGGCGCAAAACATCCTGCCTGATCGACTCCGGGAGCACAGGGAGCTTCATACACCCCAACACGGTAAGGCGCTGTTCTCTTCCCATACACCCAGTTAACCAAAGAATCTCCCTGGCCTCCGGGTCTCACTCTGTAGTGACCAAGTGGTTCTGCGTAGCGAACCTCACAGTCCAGGGAAGAGAATTAAAAAATTTCCGACTCTACATCCTCCCTCACCTCTGCGCTGCCACGCTCCTGGGATTGGACTTCCAATGCAACCTCCAGAGCTTAACCTTTAAATTCGGCTGCCCTAAACCCCCCTCACTGTCTGCAGCCTCGCGACCCTCAAGGTCGACCCGCCTTCCTTTTTGCGAACCTCACCCCGGATTACAAACCGGTTGCCACCAGGACCAGACGGTACTGTGCCCAGGACCGGAACTTGATTAGGTCGGAAGTCCAGCGGCTACTGAAGGAAGGTATTATCAAGGCTAGCAACAGCCCCTGGAGAGCTCAAGTAGTGGTTGTAAAGACCGGGGAGAAGCACAGGATGGCCATCGATTATAGTCAGACCATCAAGAGGTATACGCAGCTCGATGCGTACCCTCTCCCACGCATATCTGATTTGGTCAATCAGATTGCACAATACAAAGTCTTTTCCACGGTGGACCTCAAATCCGCCTAACACCAGCTCCACATCCGCCCGGGCAACCGCAAGTACACTGCATTCGAAGCAAATGGGCGGCTCTACCACTTCCGAAGGGGTCCCTTCGGTGTCACAAATGGAGTCTCGGTCTTCCATCGGGAGATGGACCGAATGGTTGACCGGTACGGTTTGCGGGCCACGTTTCCGTACCTCGACAATGTCACCATCTGTGGCCATGGCCAGCAGGACCACGACACCAACCTCCGCAAATTCATCCATACCGCAAAAACCCTTAACTTAACCTACATCAAGGACAAATGCATGTTCAGCATCAACCGTCTAGCCATCCTCGGCTACGTAGTGCATGATGGAGTCATCGGCCCAGATCCCGAACGCATGCGCCCCCTCATGGAGTTTCCCCTCCCCCACTGTTCCAAGGCCCTGAAACGCTGCCTGGGACTTTTTTCATTTTACACCCAGTGGGTCCCCAATTATGCGGACAAGGCCCGCCCACTAATCCTATCCTCGGTTTTCCCTGTCGGCAGAGGCCCGCCAGACCTTCAGCCGCATAAAGGTGGACATCGCAAAGACCACGATGCACGCAATCGATGAATCCCTTCCCTTCCAAGTGGAGAGCGACGCGTCCGACGTAGCTCTGGCGGCCACCCTCAATCAAGCGGGCAGGCCCGTGGCCTCCTTCTCACGCACCCTCCATGCCTCCGAAATCCGCCACTCCTCAGTCGAAAAGGAAGCCCAGGCCATAGTAGAAGCTGTGCGACATTGGAGGCATTGCCTGGCCGGCAGGAGAGTCACTCTCCTCACTGTCCAACGGTCGGTAGCTTTTATGTTCGATAATGCACAGCGGGGCAAGATAAAGAACGATAAGATTTTACGGTGGAGGATCGAGCTCTCCACGTACAAATATGAGATCTTGTATCGTCCCGGGAAGCTAAACGAGCCTCCTGATGCCCTATCCCGCGGCACATGTGCCAACGCACAAGTGGACCGACTCTGGGCCCTTCACGATGACCTCTGCCACCCGGGGGTCACTTGATTCTTCCATTTCATCAAGACCCACGACCTGCCCTACTCCCTCGAGGAGGTCAGGACCGCCACCAGGAACTGCCAAATCTGCGCGGAGTGCAAGCCGCACTTCTACAGGCCAGAGAAAGCGCACCTGATAAAGGCTTCCCATCCCTATGAACGCCTCAGTATGGACTTCAAAGGGCCCCTCCCCTCCACCGACCGCAACACGTACTTCCTGAACGTGATTGACGAGTACTCCCGGTTCCCATTCGCCATCCCCTGCCCCGACATGACCGCAGCCACCGTCATAAAAGCCCTCCACAGTATCTTTACCCTGTTCGATTTCCCCGCCTACATACACAGCAATAGGGAGTCCTCCTTCATGAGTGACGAACTGCGTCAATTCCTGCTCAGCAAGGGCATTGCCTTGAGCTGGACGACCAGTTATAACCCCCGGGGAAAACGGACAGGAAGAGAGGGAGAACGGAACAGTCTGGAAGACCGTCCTACTGGCCCTACGGTCCAGGAATCGCCCAGTCTCCCGTTAGCACGAGGTCCTTCCCGATGCACTCCACTCCATCCGATCACTGCTGTGTACCACGGCAAACTAAACTCCTCATGAACATCTCCTTGTCTCCCCTCCGGGACCTCGCTCTCAACCTGGCTGGCAGCTCCAGGACCCATTTTGCTCCACAAATGAGTGTGGGCGCACAAGTCGGACCCATTGGTAGAGAGGGTCCACCTCCTTCAACCTAACCCTCAGTACTTCACAGGTGGATCGGTTCTTCCACTGGTCCCAGCCAGGGGTGATGAAGCTACCGAAGAAGCCGAAGTCACGCTCTCGGAGTCACGGATGCCCGAGCCGGCACCTGCATCACCGCCGAAACTGCGACCATCACAGAGGACGACCTGGGCCCCCAATCGACTAATTGCTTCATTCTAATATGTACACATAAAATGAATACTGTAAATAGTTGTGACATGTAATAAGGCAAAACACTGTACTACCGATGGGTACCACCATAACCTCTACCACTGTATGACTCGAGACCACACCCCTGCCGGACTCTTTTTTTAAACAGGGGGCGAATGTGGTAGTCAGTATTAGGGGTATTACGGTACCTAGGTTGAGGCTGTAAGATCATTGGTGTGGGAGGTACCTGAGACAGGAAGATCATTGGTGAAGCCTACCTGCTGGTTCCGCCCAGTAAGGCGGAGTATAAGAGCCTGTGTCTCCCTAGCAGCTGCATTCTGTACCTGCGCTGCTGGGGGAAGCATCTAGTCCAATAAAGCCTTCAATTGTCATCCAATCTCGCTTCTGGAGTCAGTGATCGAGCAGCATCCCCATAATCCTGGATCCCTTTTTGCAGGACTCCTCCAAAGTTTTCCAGTGTTTCGCAAACCAGTGATCGTTCGATCACATTTCATGTGACAGCATGGTTTTCACTGTATACCCTCGTGTGCATAGATGGCGCCCGAGAGTCATCAGCCATATGATCAGTGGATAGCCGTCATTGCCCAATAGCCACCTTCCAGTTTATCATAATGGCTCAAGTGCAGATGCCACAGCCGCCTTCCACAGAATTAAGTTATCATGACTGCTGCCAGGGTATCGGGCATCGATATGCCTGATTTGCTGCGTATGGTCACATGTCCGCTGTACACGGAAGGAGCGGAATCCTTTTCAGTTGCTGATGTGTCAGAGGTGGTAGACAGTGCCCACAAACAAGATCCGTGCACCACGAGGAAAGCCTGACATCTTCGCAATCCATCGCTCTGATAAGAGCATCAGTGACCTCCCTCCTGAAACAGCGAACACTGCAAATACCTGGAACGAACTTGATGCATAAATGTTCACGGCCATAGTCACCTTCATAGTAATACCAGTGCTCTGAGGTTGCAGATGTGGCTGCAGCAAGCATCGGATATCAGTAACAACATCATTAGTGTTTAAATTAGTGCGCCAAACTGGCAGTGTCAACCCGAGTCGGGGCAGTGCCGGGGCAGGTCCTAGTGGGATCCCAATGGGACAGGGGTTCATTTATGTGTGGTGGGAGAAGGAGGGGGGAGAGCCGACACTGAGGGGGGGAGGAATGCCAGCGACACTTCAAGGTTTTTTTGGGGGGTGGAGGAATGCTGGTGATGATTGTCAGGGGGTGGTGAGAGGAATGCCTGCAATGACTGTCAGGGAGGGGTGAGAGGAATACCTGCAATAATTGTTGGGTGGGGGGGTTGAGGGGATTGCAGGCAATGATTGTCAGTGGGGGGGGGTGGGTGAGGGGAATGCCTGCAATGATTGTCAGGGGGGGGGAAGTGAGGGGAATGCAGGCAATGATTGTTGGGGGGAGGGGGATGAGAGAAATGACAGCGATGATTATTGGTGAGGGCCGGAGAGGAAGGGGAATGCCAGCAATGATTGTTGGAAGGGGCGGTGGGGATAGAGTCCGATACTTCCTGATGCACAATCAATTGCACAAAGACGCAGATTGGGTACAACTGTGGCTTTATTACAGTCAGATGCGTGGCCTCCTGCTGCAGCTGGCGAAATGGCAGGGCACTGGAGGTCATGCATATTTATACAGTTCTTAATGGGCAGAGCTACCGGCGAACCTGTAGTGCAGGTATCTACCTTATATCCCCTAATACAGTGGTTCACCACACTTCCGTGGTAGGGGCTGGGGCTGTTAGGTTGCAGTTCTGAATGGGATGCCCTTTAAAAATGGTGGCGGCCTGATATCTGTTGAGCCGGTTGTCGGCTCTGTCAGGCCCCGCCAGAGTGACGGCGAAAATACGCCCACTCATTTTTACTTGAAAGAAGCTCAATATCTGGAAAGAAAACTGGTCTGTTCAACTGGAGGGCTACACGCCCATTTTCATCCTGAGTCTGCCTTGATCCAATTTTAAGACATAAACCATGAAATCCATGGACAAGCACATAATTCCCATTACTACTCAACCACCAAAAAGAGACATATGACTCCTTTGCTGGTGACTGCCTGGCTGTCCAATGAGGTGCCACAGGCAAGCCTTCCCCATGTAGCCAATCAGCATGGTTATGCAGGATTTACCTCTGCCTGACCAGTGTCCTACACAGAGAGACATCTGTCAGCCAATACCTGGGCATCCCCACTGAGTAGATGGGCAATGCCACCTCCAATCTCATATTCATATCAGTCACATTTAAGGCTGCAAGTGTACTTTCGTGCACTGCACTTATCTTGCCCGAAACCATCAGTAAGAAGTCTTACAACACCAGGTTAAAGTCCAGCAGGTTTGTTTTGAATCATTAGCTTTCGGAGAACTGCATCGAAAGCATCAGGTCATTGACCCTATTCAGGCACTGTAGTTACAATGAGGTACAACCCCATCCATGGCTGCTGAAATTCTGTACTATTTACATCCAGATCTTGGTTTGGTGTCCGGCCTTCTCCTGCTGTCCTATGGGAACAGGACTTCCCTCCGTTTCCTTACAGGCATCGTTGAATTTTAGAGAGACCTTCAGCAACGTCTTCACTTTTTCCCTCCAGAGTTGTTGTATTATCATGACCTGTTGACTGACTCTGAAAGATGATGCCAGAATGTCAGGATCCTGAATTCCCCCGCTCCATGTTGCCTGCACTATCTCACCAGCCGCCTCCCCTGCCTGCTGGCCCTTATTTGACCGACCCTGACAATATCACGCTTGCAATGCCGTCACCCACCCACGCGGCAGGACTTGCTTGCTCGAGGTAAAATTCTGGCTTTTGTTTTACAGATGTTCCATATTAAGAGTTAAAATTTAAGGGGAAAAAGCTGTGTCTTGTTAATTGTGGCAGGTTGCGAAATTGTGTGTGTAGACAGCTGAGAGTCATTTCCTGCCATACAATCAATCACAATAGCCCCTCCCATTCAATAAAGTAATGTTTTGAAAGAACTGCAAGGAGACCATTCAAACAATGCTTGGGACTGTTTACCCAGCAGGCTTTTGGCCAGCTCCCTTCCTGCTTACAAAGCACCCTAGAGCAGACGTCTTTGCCATCCATCAACCCTCACTTCTCAGACCACATGACTTTAAAGCCGAAGAAGCTGCCAATCAGGGAGCTGCAGCATCAAAGGCATCTATCATCTGTGAGCACAATGGACCTTTTGTGCTGTTCTCAAACTGAGACGCTGGCGGCAATCAAGCAGGGAAGGAACTTGAGCTTGCCTTCTCATCAGTCACTGAGTCACACCATCTGCTTGGTGCTTTAACGTTGGCTGTAATTGATCTTTTAAGTGAAAGACATAAAGTAAGGCCCTAACTTCTCTGTCATGTTACTTTTTCTTGTCAGTAATTCTGAAAGTGCTCTGCACAAATGCAACACACTTGAAAAGTTATTGATAGATGTGAAGTTTGAGCTGTTAATGTCAATTCTTAAAATAACAAACCATCTCAGCTAATTTGCACAGCCTTTTCAGTAACGCAGTCCGAGCAGAACAGGGCTGAGGTGCGTGCACTGATTGAGATTTGCTCTTCATTTCACCAGGTAGATTTGAAGCCGAGTGTGAACCTGGGACATTTTCGAATCGGCTTTGGGGGAAACTTGAGTTGGCACATTTAATCAAATGGAATGCAGTGCAGCCTTTGATGTAATAAAATGTCCCCAGGCACTTCAAGGTATTAGTGAACCGGGGGGCAAATGAGGCCAGCGAGCATGGGGATGATAGGGGATGGGACTTACTGTGAGTTAAGAAATAGGCAGTAATTTTAGATGCCGTCAGGAGGGAAGAATGTGGAAAAGCATCCAGAAGTATATTAGAATAGCCAAATCTAGAAACAACAAAGGCAGAGATGAGCATTTCAGTAGCAGCTGTGTTGAGAGCAAGAGAAATGGAGAGGTGCAAATAGGTAGTCTCAGTGACTGGGTGGATATGATGTTAGAAGCTCACCTTGTGGTCAGATATGACACCAAAGTTATAAACCGTCTGGTTTGTGGTGATATGCCTGTGCACAGTTGTGTATATAGTTAGCTAAGCGCCCTCCAACCAGCTGGTGGCGATAGAAGATCTATCTCGTGACTCGAGACACCCGCCAGATGGTAGTAAGACGTACATGAGGATAGTCACAGTTAGAGTAGCTCCAGGAAAATTCACTGAATTTATTTAGTAGCCATTGTCTGTATCATAGTTTGTTGGTTAGCTTTCCACGTGTTTGTTAATAAATCAGCTTTCCAGTTAAACAACTAGGTGTTCTGTGTACATCATTGCAATGAAAATCACATAGAACACAACACTGTTGTCCGAGATAGTGATGTAGTCGATGGCTAGGGAGTAAAATTTGGGGTAGGTATCAAAGATTAGAGGTGGGGTTTTCTGCGATGTGTTTTGAGTGGCAGAGGCAGCCGACCATTGGCCAGTCGCAGGACCTTCTCGTCCCACCACTGCCAACAGGCTTTCCCATTGTTCGCATCTACCGTCACCAGAGAATCCTTGGTGGAGGTCCACTGTTGGCAGGGCTAGAAGATCCCATCGGCTGGAAAATTTCAGCCAATGAGCTGACTGTTTGTTCTGGGGTCAAAACCGGGTCAATTTTCAGGTCGGGACCATGTGTCAATGCCTGACACCCGACGCAATCTTTGACCAGCAGGCCAATTATTGGCCAACGTGTGCACTTGACATTCAATTACGTCAATAAGAGGGCTCCCGCGGCTAGAGGCCGTCAAACTATGACATATTGGCAGCCAAGTGGGGGCTGCTAAGGCAGGTAAGAGAAAGAAGGCACCTGCCTGACTTTAGAGGTTCCCTCTGTGGAGATTTAAAGAACTTTTGTCAAGAGTCATCGCTGCCAAGTCATCATCTAGGAGCAGTAACCCCTCTCCACTAGATGGTCAACAGTCACAACTGTGGCCCAAGAGTTCAGGGGAGTACAGCTGGCAAGTACCTCAGCAGCATAGAGCACTGGTACCCCTCTCCAGCATCCACCCTCTTCTGTCATTGTGTTTCGGTATCTGTGGGAGACTGTACGTTGACTGGAAAATTTAAGTTGGCATATGGAGAGTGGCCATAATGGATCGTTTAATCAGCTCATTGGGTTCCCTGCTATCTTCAGGTGGCTAGCTGCCAGCCCACCAATCCTCGCAAAATGAAAATGGCCCGAAGGTTGCTTAGAATTTCAGCGCAATGTCATAGGGCATCCCAATATTTAACTGCGGGAAATTTCTGCTCATGAGTATTGGGTGTGTCATGTGAGAGTACCTTTAAAAAATGGGTGTTTAAGAAATTTACCTTTAAGAAATGGGTGTTTATCAGTGATGTCAGGGTGTGGGTGGAGCTGGGCTGTCTGTCAGCTTTTTACTTTCGTTTTAGGCTGTTTGCTGCAGGGTGTGTTTTAGATTTGTTTTCAATGTTGGAGCTGAAGCCAGACAGAGCAGGTGTACTGTTTATCTCTCTGCCATAAAAGACTATCTCTTGATCATTTGGTAAATTCAGAATTATAAATGTTCTCAGTAGTGAATGTAAACCTAATGTGCTTCTGTTGAAAGGTGTTTCTTTTGTCTTCTGGATGTTGTTTGGGAATTTATTAAGGATTACTTAGTGTTGTATTCTTTGGGGGTTGCATTTGAATTGATGGTTGCTAAGATGTTCACTGTATGTTTTAAAAAGGTTAACTTGAGTTAACAGAATAAACATTGTTTCGCTTTAAAAAATAATTTTTCATTTCTGCTGTACCACACCTGTAGAGTGGGCCATGTGGTCCCCATAGCACAATCTATTCAAAGTTGTGGGTCAGGTGAACTCCATGGGGTTCTGTAAACTCTGGTCCATAACAAATGGGGGCTCGTCCGGGATAAAAGTCGATCTATTGGATTGGCTTAGTGAACTTAAAGACAGTGAGGGGTGAGCATATTGTGGTTGCTTTTCAGGTGTGATATTTTAGTTTAAGTGGGGTGTGTGTTGTGGACAATGGCTCTTTCAGAGGCTCTGAAGTTTTTGGGGGTGGAGACGGTCACACGCAGTACCTTACGGAGAGACTAAAAGCAGACTGTTAGATTTGGCAAAAACATTGCAGTTAACATTACCTGACAAAATGCGAAAAGATGAGGTAATTATGGGGTAGCTAAGCATTTCAAGTTGCCTGAGATACAGTTTGACTCATTGGAAATGGCAAAAATTCAGTTACAAATTAAACAAATGGAACATGAGACAGAATTAAAGCAGCTTGAATACGTGAGAGAGGAAAAATGAAGAGAGAGAGAAAGAGGTAGAGAGGAAAAAGAAAGAGAGAGAGATGAAAAAGAAAAGGAGAGAGAAGAAAGGAGAAAAGAAAGAAACACCTGAGCAGAACACAAAGAAAGAGAAAGGGAAATACAGATCAGGGAAAAAGATAAAGAGAGGGAGTTTGAACTTCAGATAATGGCCATGAAACAAGAAAGTCAGTTAAAATTGGCAGATGTAAAGGGAAATGTACAGTTGGATGATAGTGATGAGGATAGTGAGAAAGAGCGTCATAGTCGAGGGCTTGGTGGGAATCTATTTAAATATGTCCAAGCATTGCCAAAGTTTGATGAGAAGGAAGTGGAAGCCTTTTTGATTTCATTTGAGAAGGTAGCTAAACAAATGAAAAGGTCACAGGAGATGTGGGTGTCACTGATTCAAATAAAGGTGGTAGGTAGAGCTTGTGAAATGTTTGCATCACTACCGGAGGAGGTATCTGGGACGTATGAGGAGGTGAAGAAATCCATCTGAAGTGCATATGAGCTAGTGCCTGAAACTTACAGGCAAAGGTTTAGAAATTTAAGGAAAGAATTTGGTCAAACATACATGGAGTTTGAAAGGCTCAAACAGAGTAATTTTGATAGGTGGATAAGGGCTTTGAAAATAGACCAAACGTATGAAGCTCTCAGAGAAATTATACTTTTGGAGGAGGTTAAAAATTCAATTCCTGATGTAATGAGAACTCATGTGGAAGAACAGAGGGTTAAAACTGCGAGATTAACAGCAGAAATGGTAGATGATTATGAATTAGTTCATAAATCAAAGACTGGTTTCCGACATCAGTTTCAGCCAGTGAGGGACAGAAACTGGGGACATGAGAAATACTCAAGTGGTAAATGTAAAGGTGATCTGATGGGAGACAATAAAGAGACTGTACCTCAGATTAAAAAATAAACTAGGAGGGTGGAAAAGAGATAAAAAGTTTCAAATGTCTTCACTGTAATAAACTAGGCTATGTAAAGTCACAGTGTTAGTGGTTGAAGAAAAACACTGGGAAGGCTGATGTTGTAAAACAGGATAAGACAGTGGGATTTGTTAGAGTGGTAAAGGAAAGCTCAAGGGAAGCAAAGGAGGTGCAAATGATTTTACAGCCTGTTCAAGAAGTAATTGTTAAGAAGGTGCCAGATGTCTTTAAAGAATTTACTTGTGTGGGTAAAGTTTACTCATGTGTATCAGGAGGAGCAGGTAAAGAAGTCACAATTTTAAGAGATACAGGGGCTAGTCAATCTTTAATGGTAAAAGATGAGGAATTATGTAGTTTGGGAAGAATGTTGCCAGAAAAGGTGGTGATATGTGGAATTCAGGGTGAGAGGAGTAGCGTTCCATTATATAAGGTAAGGTTGGAAAGTCCAGTGAAGAGTGGTGAAGTGGTAGTAGGAGTAATAGAGAAACTATCTTATCCAGGAATACAGTTTATCTTGGGTAATGATATAGCTGGATCACATTTGAATGTGATGCCTACTGTGGTTGATAAGCCAGTGAAAATCAGACAACTAAGTGTTGAAGGACGAATATCCTGGGATTCTTCCAGATTGTGTAGTAACAAGGTCGCAAAGTCACAGGTTAAAACAAGAGGAGAAATCAAAGAGTGAAGATGAAATTGAAGTGCAATTATCAGAAACGATTTTTGATCAGATGGTTGGAAAAGAACAAGAACAGGTGGAGGTTGAAGCGAACATTTTTAGTTTAGGAAAATTGGCGGAGTTACAATGGAAAGATGTAGAAATAAAACTGATATATCAGAAAGCATATACAGAAGAGGAATCTGAGAGTATACCAAAGTGTTACCGTAAAAGTGATGTCTTGGTGAGAAAATGGAGACCTGTACATATGCAGGTGGCTGAAAAGTGCGCAGAAGTTCATCAAGTAGTATTGCCGGTAGGATATAGAAAGGAGGTGTTGCGAGTTGCACATGAGGCACCAGTGGGAGGTCATTTGGGAAGAAGGAAAACTCAAGCTAAAATCCAGAAACATTTTTATTGGCCTGGACTACATAAAGATGTAGTTACATTTTGTCAATCATGTCACACATGTCAAGTGATAGGGAAACCTCAAGCGGTGATAAAACCAGCACCCTTAATACCCATTCCAGCATTTGAGGAACCTTTTACAAGGGTCCTAATTGATTGCGTAGGGCCGCTTCCTAAAACAAAAAGTGGGAATCAATATCTTTTGACTATAATGGATGTGTCTACTAGGTTTCCAGAGGCCATTCCAGTCTGTAATATTACAGCAAAAAGGATTGTGGAGGAGTTACTTAAATTCTTTACTAGATATGGACTACCCGCAGAAATTCAATTGGATCATGGATCGAATTTTACTTCAAAGTTATTCAAAGAAGTTATGGATTGCTTAGGAGTAAAACAATTTAAATCAACTGCGTACCATCCAGAAACAAAGGGAGCGTTAGAAAGGTGGCATCAGACATTAAAGACAAAATTGAGGGCGTATTGTCAAGATTATCCAGAGGATTGGGATAAAGGAATTCCATTCGTATTGTTTGCAATTAGGGATGCACCTAATGAGTCTACCAAATTTAGTCCTTTTGAACTAATTTTTGGTCATGAGGAAAGAGGACCATTTAAATTGATTAAGGAAAAGTTGGTGGGTGAGAAATCGGAAATTACACTATTGGATTATGTGTCAAATTTTAGGGTATGATTAAATAGAGCAGGTGAATTGGCTAGACAACATTTGAAAGTTGCACAAAATGTGATGAAACGGGTAGCGGACAAGAAATCCAAAGTTCGTAGTTTTGTCAGTGGGGATAAAGTTTTAGTGTTGTTACCAGTGGTACGTGAGCCTTTAAAAGCAAGGTTTTGTGGATCGTATCAGATTGAAAGGAAATTAAGTGAGGTGAATTATGTGGTAAAAACACCAGATAGAAGGAAGACTCACCGAGTGTGTCATGTGAATAGGCTTAAAAGGTACTTTGAAAGGGAAGGAGAGAAAAAGGAGGTTTTAATGATTCTAACTCAAAGTGACGAACCAAATCCAGATGACTGTGAATTTGACATACCTCAAATTAAATTGGAAAATGAGGATGTTCTTAAAAATTTGGGATGAATTGTTGAGTTACCTTCCAGAGGAAAAACAAACTGACCTGAAAGAGTTATTGATATCACATGGGCAAGTTTGTAGAGATAAGTTGGGAAGTACTAAAATGGCTATATTTGATGTAGATGTGGGAAATGCTGTCCCTATCAAACAACATCCATATATAATTAACCCTTTAAAATTGGCACAGGTTAACAGAGAGATTGAGAGTATGCTGAAGAATGGCATAATTGAAGTGGGTTGCAGCCAATGGAGCTCACCCATAGTGATGGTACCTAAACCAGACAGTACCCAACGGTTGTGTGTGGACTATAGAAAGGTGAATGCAGTTACAAGAACGGACTCTTATCCTATCCCGCGTTTGAAGGATTGCATTGAGAAATTGGGACAATCTGCTTTTATTTACAACTTCCAGACATGGAAAGAATATTTAAAACATCGTATGGAGTTCTTCGATCGACTTCAGGCGGCGGGTTTGGTGATGAACCTAGCCAAAAGTGAATTTGGAGAAGCCCAAATCACTTACCTTGTGGAGTTTCCAATACCCTCAAGACGAAAGGAAATAATGCGATTTCTTAGCATGAGTGGATTTGTTCGAACAGTTGTGCAAAAGTTTTGTGGCGTGATTACTCCACTGATGGACTTGCTTAAGAAACGTCAAAAATTTCAATGGACAGGGGACTTTCAACAGCCATTTGACTGCCTGAAAGCTGTGATCACCAATTCTCCTGTATTGGAGAATTGCAAGGAACTCTGTGGTCAGATTGAATTAAAGTATCTGACTTTAAAGAGAAATGCAGAGGAGTAGAGGAATGCATGGATCGTACAGAGACTTTGTTCAAAGAGACTGTCAATCGAGAAGGTTTTCGGTTGGAGGAAGAAGATCAAAGAAAAATGGACAATATTATTATACCAGTTTGAGTGTGTTGTTTTCTTTAAATGAAAATGTATATTTACGGTGTGCATTTCTTAGTGGATGGTGCAAAAGTGAAAAATGAAACTATCTTGAAGTTGATGGTTTATTTTATTTCCTTGGGGGGAGGTGTCATGTGAGGGTACCTTTCAGAAATGGATGTTTAAGCAATGTACCTTTAAGAAAACAGTGATGTCAGAGTGGGTGGAGCTGAGCTCAGTTCAGACATTTTGAAATTTCAGTTTTGAGGAAAAGAGTTTGGTGTGTGTCTGTGTTTGCAGTGAGCTGGATCTACTGTGATCTCTGCCATGAAAGACTATCTCTGGATCATCTGGGTGATTTAAACTCATAATAGTAAAGCCTTTAACCTGATTTGTTTCTGTTTAAAGGTATTAAGTCTCTCTTGGATGTTGAAAGGAATAACTGAAGGATTATTTAGTGTTGTCATATTTTCGGGGTTATCTTTGAAGTAAGGGGGTGTTAAGAGATCCAATGGTTACTTAAAAGTGTTAAGTTGAGTTCATGGAATAAACATTGTTTTGTGTTTAAAAACCCACGTGCCCATAATTGTAATATCACACCTGGAGAACAAGCCGTGTGCTCGGAAAAGCAACAATAGCATTAAAGGGGGAGGTTGGTTGAACTCCATGATACATTTTGGGGTTATGAAAACGCCTCGCCCATAACAACAGAATATTTGAAACATCTGATGGAGTTAGTCGATCGACTTCAGGAGGCGGATTTGGTGATAAACCTAGGCAAAAGTGAATTTGGAAAAGCCCAAGTCACTTTCCTTGGCCATACAATCGGACTGGGTCGAATGGTCCCACGGGATGTGAAAACAAAAGTTATTGGGGAGTGTCCGATACCCTCGATATGACGGGAAATAATGCGATTTCTTGGTATGAGTGGATTTTACCGGAAATTTGTACCGAATATTAGCAGTGTGGTCCCTCCACTGACGGACTTGCTCAAGAAGCATAACAAATTCCAGTGGACAGCGGAGTGTCAACAAGCATTTGACGGCCTGAAGGCTGTGTTAACCACGGCTCCTGTGTTAGCCATCCCAAATTATACGAAACCATTCAAAGTGGCGGTTGATGCAAGTGATGTGGGTGTAGGTGCGGTGCTTCTCCAAGACGATGATGAAGGGCTAGAGCGGCCTATTGGTTATTTTCAAAGAAATTGAATTCTTACCAGAAAAAGTGTTCCACTGATTGAGAAGGAAGATTTTGAGTTTGCAACATTTTCACATTTATGTGACCAGCAACCCGTCTGACATCGTTTTCTCTACTGATCATAATCCGTTGACGTTTTTGGAGCGATTCCAGAAAAGCAATGCAAGGCTGTTTCGCTGGAGTTTACTGTGACAGCCGTTTCATTTAAAAATAGTACATGTGGCAGGACGAGAAAACGTGATAGTCGATGCTTTGTCACGAATGTGATGAACGGAAGCAGTTTCAGTTGGAGGAAGAAGAACAAAAAAAAAATTCACTATATTATTATACCTGTTTGTGTGTTGTTTTTTTTTAAACAAAAAAGTATATTTACTGTGTGCATTTGTTAAAGGATAGTGAAAAGGTGAAAAATGAAACCATCTTGAAGTTGATGGTTAATTTTTTTTCTTGGGGGGAGGTGTCATGTGAGAATACCTTTAAGAAATGGGTGTTTAAGAAATGTCAGAGTGTGGGTGGAGCTGGGCTGTCTGTAAGCTTTTTACTTTCGTTTTAGGCTGTTTGCTGCAGGGTGTGTTTTAGTTTTGTTTTCAGTGTTGGAGCTGAAGCCAGACAGAGCAGATGTACTGTTGATCTCTCTGCCATAAAAGACTATCTCTTGATCATTTGGTGAATTCAGAATTATAAATGTTCTCAGTAGTGAATGTAAACCTCATGTGCTTCTGTTAAAAGGTGTTTCTTTTGTCTTCTGGGTGTTGTTTGGGAAGTTATTAAGGATTACTTAGTGTTGTATTCTTTGGGGGTTGTATTTCCCGTACCAGCCTCCCCAAACAGGTGCCGGAATGTGGTGACTAAGGGCTTTTCACAGTAACTTCATTTGAAGCCTACTTGTGACAATAAGCAATTTCATTTCATTTTCATTTCATTTGAATTAATGCTTGCTGAGGTGTTCACTGTATGTTTTAAAAAGGTTAACTTTAGTTCATAGAATAAACATTGTTTTGCTTTAAAAAATACTTTTCCATTTCTGCTGTACCACACCTGTAGAGTGGGCTGTATGCTCCCCATACCACAATCTATTAAAAGTTGTGGGTCAGGTGAACTCCATGATACACTTTGGGGTTCTCTAAACCCTGGCCCATAACAAGTGTCTAAGAAATAATCTGACAATGTAGAAAGAGGAAAAGGGTTCAGAGAGGGTGTAGAGAGTGAGAGCCAGGTGTCATCAGCACCCATGTGAAAACTTACATTGTGCTTTTGGATGATTTTGTCGCGATCTGGATGGGGCCAATGATTGGAGCACACCAGAAGTACTGGTTCAGGAGCAGAAGGCTAAGCCACTGTAGGTGATCCTGTGGCTATGAATAGGATCAGACAAGAGCAGTTCCACCCAGCTGGACGACAGTGGAGAGACATTGAAGCAGGATGGTGTCATCTACTGGCCAAAGGCTGCAGGCAGGTCGACGGAGGTGAGCAGGAGTAATTTAGCTTTGTTACAGTCACATAAATTCGCATGTGTGAATTTAGTGAGAGCTTTATTGGTACTGTGACATGGAGAACCAGGAAAGATGGGAACAGGCTTGGGAAATGGCAACAGTGTTCAAGAATTTTGGAGAGGAAGGGGAGGTTGGAGATGTAGCTGAAGGAAGAAAGCAGTAAAGAGAGCTCATTGAGACAATTAGCATGGTACTTGGCTGGACACTATAGAACAAGCATTTCAAATGAGAGGGAAAACTGTGGAACGAGATTGTCATAATATACACCAGTATATCATGGTGCAGACACACATTGATGGACACACAGTGGAACCAATCAACATACACAACACCGCAGCCAATTACCAGTGAGAGCACACGCAATATAAAGACAGGGGACATCAGAGTTCCCGCTCATTCGAGTAGCAGCTAGCTAGGAGCACAGAGCTCACAGCCTGCAACACAGACATTCACCATGTGCTGAGTGCATCAGCTCGTTAGGACAAGGCAAAGGTCTTTAGTTAAAGCTGGTATTGTATTTACCCACAGTTCAAGTATGTTTAAATAGTTAACCTTTTAATAAAATAATGTTGCACTACTTCAAGTGTTGGTGACCTGTATGTGATCCAGAACACCCAACACATCAAAGGTGAGATACTTCATCGAGAAGAAAGTGCTTCAGGGGCGCCTATTCATCTTATTTGGGAGTGCATACGTGCCTTGGACAAAACAACCAGGACCCGCCCAGCTATCAAGGTACCCGCCACTAATTGGCCAGAATCGATTAGGGTGATCGAAATCCTATCGATCCATTGGATCCCGAGTTGGGACCGCCCAAAAGAGCGTGAAAGATCAGAGGATTAGAGGAACTGAGTGACCAAAGCTCTGTACAATAGTGGGACCGGCCTCTCCCCCACCAACTGCAGCATATCGACCAGCCAAGTTCAAGGACCCGTGATCGCTACCAGATGGACGAACCTCAGCCCAGAAGTACCTGACAACTTCCAGCCGCCACAAGTGGGGAACCAGATAAAGGCCTTATCTAACCTGCACTGAGCCGGTCACTTGAAAATTAAGTAAAGGTCATTTAAGCTGTTAGATATAGTCTAATGTGCAGTAACATGTATGTTATTAAGTATAGAACCAATCCTATGTTTGATAATAAACTTCAATTGAACTAATATACTGATTGTGTGGTCATTTGTCCAATACACGGAACGTACTCGCATCTTGTGGTTATGTAAAGATAATCGTCAACAGTAGGTAGTGGACATGCACTTCTGAAACAGGTGGAGCTTCATAAGTATAACAGCAAGTGTCATTATACACACATTGATACAATTTTACAAAGATTTTGCCCAGAGTAACTCAGTTCCTGATCACTCCCAGAAACCTGAGCATTGACACATTGTCAGCAGCCAGTTCAAGTTAGACACATGAATAAAGAAAAAAACTATACTCATTATGTACTTTTGTGGCTCACAAAACAACTTTTATGCCTCTATCTCCTTCCTTATGGACCAGGGCTTAGAAACTGCAAAGTGTATTATGAAGTTCACTTGACCTATAACTTTTATGTTGAATTTGGCTAGAATGATCACAAAAGCCTTCACTTCAGGTGTGATTCATCAAACTTTCTAGGCACTTTTATCAAAACAAAGTTTATTCTAAGAACGTAGTTAACATATATATATAAATACAGTAAGAATTTTTATCAATTACAAACATAAAGACACCACACAGCTACAGTAATCTATGTGTAACACTTAATGAAGGGAATTCATTAACAAAATCCCTTTTCAGGGGCGTGGCCCAGCACACTGTATTCTCACTTGAATGGGACTGGTCCTTTTCCTGAAATTCTGATCCAGTCTCAAACAGCAGATTCAAGCTCCTTGCGGAAACCAACTATATCTTTAAAGTTAGCCACAACTAATATGCTTTTTACTGGAACAGCTCTTTAAAATGAAAACATAGAAAGCCAGGGAAAAACACTTCTTTCTCCTTCTGAGCCCACAGCAGTCAAACTGAAACTGAACCCCCCCCCTCATCTCATAGCCACAAAATGACATCACTGAAGCCATGTGATAAGACCTTTCTTAAGGGACACTCCCATGACAAGGGAACATTAGTGATATCAGACAACCTGTGACCTATGAAAGTCTAAATCCAGAACATATAACATGTCGCTCTCACAATGGGCAACATGCAATAAGCAGAAGAGGATCTGGAGTACATACTGCTCGTCAAGCTCCTGCCAAAGTAGTGCAGCCTTTGTGAATCCCAGTCTGAGCTCATCTACGATGATGTGTACAGGATGATGGGGGTAACACTGGCTTTCCAAGTATGATATTCTCTTTCTTGGACAAACTCACATTTATCCTTAGTTTATACGAGGTCAATCAATTCTCCACAGTAGAAGTTGAGAATCTTATTTCAGCTTGCTGAGAGCTACCAGCCAATCTGAACCTGGAGGCTCCATTGAATGGCAGTGCCATTCGGGGGGCAGTGGCTGCTGCTGCTACCAGAGGCCTAGGATAATCACCGGATCCCAGACCACAGGTATTCAGGGGGTGGATGTCACAGTGGAGTGGGGGGGGGGGGGAAATCAGCAGCATGGGTGGGGGGGCTGGCTCTCAGGGGGCCCTCCTCCCCTTCCTGGTGCCAGGTGCCTCGATCAGGCACTGAGTGCCTGACAATGAGGATGCCCCGGAAGCACCGCACAAATATGATCATTGTGCTCACCTCATGGTGAACACCTCTGTCCACTACTAGGTGGATACGAGTGACGGTGGGATGAGATATTTATTGGGCATTAATTTGCCTAATTAATGCCTGCAATTTGTCGCAGGGCCTCCTGCCATGGACGTAATGGTGGAGGCAAGAAAATAGAGGGTTCCCCTTCCTCCCTCCTGCTTGATTAAATGCCCCCCCGCCCCCCAAAAAAAACCCCATCAAACTCTCCACGGAAGAGGGAACAAGTTTCCACCAAATAACTCTTCCGCCAGCCTCCAGTTTCCTGGCACAACTGTTGCTTTTACATAATGAAAATACAACTACTCTATAGCTTCATCCCACTCCAGGACATGGTGAGCGCCCTCCTTGAACTGAGACCTAACCAGTCACCATCCATCATCTCTCTCCTCCACCAGGCTAAAGTTCTGACATTATCAGTGCCATTTCCTGCACTCAATCCAAAATAGAAAACTCTGTCAACTTTGATTTCAATTTCTGCAACTCCACATGATCCATCTCCGTCGCTTCCTTGTCTTCTCCACCTTTATTTTTGGGAATAAGCTATTGACCAATTCCATTAACTCCAGACCCACAGCAATGTGGTTGACTCATAAATGCCCTCCGGGATGAGCAATAAATGCTGGCCCAGCCAGCAAGGCCCACATCCCATGAATGAATTTTAAAAAAGAATTCTGGCCCACTGACGTCCAAAGATACCTTGACTAAATTTCCTCTATCCCACTCCTTGTAATTAATTAATTATACTTGCAGTTTCTCCGCCTCATCTATGCTAATGGTACCACATGCCATACCACATGTCTTCCTATTTTCTAAACTGACGAATCCTCCCACATCTTGCATTTTTCCTCTCACCCCTTTCCCTCCCTCCTAGAATCACAATCGGTCTCCCCTCAAAAGGATGGCAAAGGCTGCAACAGGTTTTGGAGAAGTAGTGACAGAACCGTTGGTCTCTGCAGCACCACAGGAAGGTGGAACACAAGGTGCAGAGCCACGCTATTTGCCAATTTGAAGATGGACTCGTCCATGATTCTTGACAGTGACAGGAGGCTGTCTGTCAGGCTGGTCAATGCATCCAGCATATAGACGTGTGTGTCCACCAGGGCTCTCCTTAATGTTGCCACACTAAAGTCCACATCTGAGTGCCCTGTAACAGAACTCATCTGTGCCTGCACCCTCTAGGGACAAAATCTGACCTATTCCCCCTGTTGTGCAGCCTACTCATGCTTTTTCTCTCTCTTTGTACTATGGTTGGCCAGGTGGCAGTTCTTAGGTATCTAAAAAGCAGCCTATACAAGGGAACAGTTGGGATGAGAGAGGCGATTGGTGGCACAGAAAGCAGCTGGTCCATGGTCACATCATCTTGCTCACCATGCCACAGGCATATGAACATAGAACATACAGTGCAGAAGGAGGCCATTCGGCCCATCGAGTCTTCACCGACCCACTTAAGCCCATCGTTTAGGTTTGAGGAAGCAAACCTTGCATCTTTGCAAGGTATGTAAGGGTAAGATGGAGAATATGAATGATAGACCACCAATGTGAGGTTAATAAGCAACTTCTGTCACTTCTTCCAGTGCCCTCAGGATCAGACTCTGGCATTGCCTTGCCACCTTCGCCTACTCCCAATGGAGAGTTTGCCTTGAGGGACTCCTGGGCCCCCACAGGTACATAGCATCTCTCCTCTTGACAGCCTCCATGACCAATGGCTCCAGTACTCTCTGCCATGGTATTCCATGTCGCTCATGTAGAATTGCAGCAATAGTCTTTAGCAGCTTCCTCTTGTCACTCAGTGCAACTAACCTTGAAGAGTTGGAGGCTAGCTGCCACACCTGGTGGTCTTATATGCTTTTAGATTCTCTTATGAACCAGTCAACAGAATTGGGCAGATGGGACAAGGCGAAAATCATAGGAAAAGGAGTAAAGCAGTGTTGGTGTGCAGTCTGCTGGTCGGACAGCATTATTTTCTCATTCATCTCATTATTTCAAACACCAAAATATGCAACCATCACTTGTAATAATACAGAATCAGGTATTTTTTGAGACATCATTCCATGAATGCATGCATCTTTATTGAGCTTACATTACATTATCCAGCATGAGTACTGAGGCACATCATACTATACAATTCAGCAGGTACTGTTACATTATACTCCACAATCCAGTGCATGTATTGAGATTCCCTCTTAACTCTTACACTAATTATACCTTTTACCTCCACATTACATGCATGTTACCACTAAATCATTGCAATTCAGAGATGTATAAAAATGGCATCAGCATGGCAACAGGGCGACAGATGATGAACTTAGAAATTCTGAATCTCTCCTAATCATTTCATTACCAAGGTTGTATGACCCACTTCAAGTTATTACTCTTAACATGAGTGACCTGAATAACATCTCCATGATCATTATCAGAAATGGATAAGTGACTTTCATACATTCCATCAGTTTCATAACCATAACATAACAAGGGGCTGGTTTAGCACAGTGCTAAAGAGCTGGCTTTTAAAGCAGGCCAGCAGCACGGCTCAATTCCCATACCAGCCTCCCCGAACAGGTGCCGGAATGTGGCGACTAGGGGCTTTTCACAGTAACTTCATTTGAAGCCTACTTGTGACAATAAGCAATTTTCCTTTAATTTCATGAGAAAGCCTCAACTTTGGCCTACTTATGCAATGCATCCCATATTGAGTCAAAAGCTCAACAACCCAGGATATTGAGGCACACACATAATGTGAAGCAATGTTTTCAAACTTTTTCTAGGGACCCATTTTTACCAGCCGACCAACCATCGGGATCCACGCCGGCCGACCGTCGCAACCCATGCTGGCGAACGTTCAAAACCCATGCCGCCTGAACTTCTTGACCCACCATTTTCGCTTATCTTTAATGTGATAGATGAGCCTGCTTGGTCCTCACCATCTCACTTGTTTTGTCATTCACTGTTACATTTCTGTATGGGTTGTTCATCAGAGGTCCTGGAGCTCACACCAGCACTGGTTTGTCCTGTTGTGGACTCTCCTGAACAGCTCACACCACCACTGCTTTGTCCTGTTGTGGACTCTCCTGACCAGCTCACACCACCACTGCTATGATTCTACTGAGCCACTCACTCCAGCAGGTTTAGTTGTGAGATCCTGGCCTGTTTGTGTCTCTGGCTCTCTCTTTCTTATTACAAAACGATCCAGTTTAAAATTTTCAGTCCTGTTGCTTGTTGCGGCTGACAAAATGGAGGAATCCAATCACGCCCAGAGCACGTCAGTGTTCGAGGCGTGGGGCCTGTCCCCTGCCGTCACTTCAGGCAGGAAGACTGCATTGAATTAAAAAGAACCTCACACAGTGCCTGTACCTGAGCTAGTGGCAGTGAGAGTCAGATTGAGAGCTGTTGCTTTTTCCTCCTCCATATCCTCTCAATCTAGGCGTCAGGGTGGGGTGGGCAGGCGTGAAACACCATTGGCGCAACCGGCAAGGCAGCCATACTGCTGCGCACACTGCTAACAGCCCACTGTGAACTTAGGGCCATGGTTGTACAGTAGTCTCCCCAGGGCACCCTCCTGGGTGCCCTCTGGCCCGAGCCGACCAATCAGCTGTATGGGCATGCTGCAGCACAACCAGTGGCATCTTGTTGGCTGGTATGAGTGTGTGCGGTGATTGTAATGTGTATATGCGGCTGCAGCTTGTCAGACTCCCGAGTGTCAATCACGGACCTGGCGAATTTTGCAACGTTTTTCATTGGAATCGTTTATGTTCCACGCGGCACCAGTGCTAGCCCCTTAATAATAGCTGAATCGGTCCAGGTGTGGTGGCTGTTTTTCAGTCATCAAAGTTGACGAATTCTGCATTGGCGTCGACACTTAGGGCTGGATTCTCTGATTGCCGCCGGCGAAATCGCATTTGGCGATTCGCCGGAGAATCCGTTTTGACTCCGAAATCAGGGGCGTCGCTGTTTCTGGATGCTCCGCCCCCTCAAAAAGGGCGTCACCGCTGAGTACGCCGCATGCTGTTGGGACATCCTCAGGACGTCACCTGACGCCCTCCCCCAATGCTCCGCCACGATGGGCCGTCTTTCCAACAGCATGGGGCGCGTGTGCTCACAGTTTTCGGGGACCTCGCGTGGCGGCTGCGGACTGTGTCCAGCACCGCCACAGTCAGGGTGAGCCGTTCTACTGACCGAGGGGGCTTTGCCGAGGGCCGGGGGGACTAGTGGAGGGATGGTCCAGGGGCAGTGAGGGGGGTTACAAGGGACACTACCTGGCAGACAGGGTCCGCGCACAGCCGGCGCCATGTTGTACGGAATGATACTGCAGGTCACCGCGATGCGCATGTGCAGCCACGGACCCGCCAATTCTCTGTCTGTACCTACAGGTAAAGCCACTTAGCATGACTGAGCATCGGTGCGGGGGCCGTGCCAACTTTTTGTCTCAGAAACGGAGAATCCCGCCCCATATATGTTGGATAACCTGTAAAAATGCAGCAACAGGTAATGTACCAAAGATAATGCAGTCTTTCTAATGTCAAAATCAACAATAAATAACTTTAAAATGATCATTTATACCTTTAAGAATCAAACTTGGAAGGCTAAAGCAGGAAAACCGATCATCACCAAAAAGAAAGTGTTGGAAAATCTCAGCAGGTCAGGCAGCATCTGTAGGGAGAGAAAAGAGCTACCGTTTCGAGTCCAGATGACCCTTTCTCAAACCCATCATCAGTTTTAACAGACCCAAACAGGTAAAAAGGTTCTGGGGTGAAATTCTCCGGAAACGGCGCGATGTCCGCCAACTGGCGCCCAAAACGGCGCAAATCAGATGGGCATCGCACCGCCCCAAAGGTGCGGAATGCTCCGCATCTTTGGGGGCCAAGCCCCAACATTGAGGGGCTAGGTCTGCGCCGGACGGATTTCCGCCCCGCCAGCTGGCGGAAAAGGCCTTTGGTGCCCCGCCAGCTGGCGCGGAAATGACATCTCCGGGCGGCGCATGCGCGGGAGCGTCAGCGGCCGCTGACAGCATTCCCGTGCATGCGCAGTGGAGGGAGTCTCTTCCGCCTCCGCCATGGTGGAGACCGTGGCGGAGGCGGAAGGGAAAGAGTGCCCCCAAGGCACAGGCCCGCCCGCGGATCGGTGGG
Organism: Scyliorhinus torazame; assembly: GCF_047496885.1. NCBI lineage: Eukaryota > Metazoa > Chordata > Chondrichthyes > Carcharhiniformes > Scyliorhinidae > Scyliorhinus > Scyliorhinus torazame. The sequence continues at coordinate 185,382,291 of NC_092712.1, forward strand.
CCCCGATCACGGGCCAGGCCACCGTGGGGGCACCCCCCGGGGCCAGATCGCCCCCCGCCCCCACCAGGACCCCGGAGCCCGCCTGTGCCGCCTTGTCCCGCCGGTAAGGTAGGTGGTTTAATTTACGCCGGCGGGACAGGCATTTTAGCGGCGGGACTTCGGCCCATCTGGGCCGGAGAATCGAGCGGGGGGGGCCCGCCAACCGGTGCGGCGCGATTCCCACCCCCGCCGAATATCCGGTACCGGAGACTTCGGCAACCGGCGGGGGCGGGATTCATGCCAGACCCCGGCGATTCTCCGACCCGGCGGGGTGTCGGAGAATCTCGCCCCTGATTTCTTTGCAAAACCATTATAAATACGATTGACTAAAATTAAGACATGCAAGAGGTTCACTCAGGTTTTGCGGAAAGCCTCCAAAGGATTATAAATGTTTTTCCTTGTTGTATTTGCCATGTGACTGGTACAAGATCTGCCCCTAGAAAGCAAAAATGCGCTGTGCAGGTTCATCACCATTCAATCGACTCTATTACTCCCTCAGTGGTAGTGACCACTTATTAAAAGCAAATTGCTGTGGAATCATCCATTTCTGCCTGTTTGACACAAGGAATTATCATTACTTTTTAAAATTTGCATGCAGCAAATAAAGTATTTATAGTTTGTGGTTTTAAAATAACACAATTATTAATAACTAAAATGCAGCAAAATTACTTCAAATTGAAGGAAAACAGACCATTTATACTTTTAGAATACTTGATAGATTAATATTTAATAGAAAAATTGGACAATAGACTGTATAAAAATCACCAGCACATCAGAGTGTAACTTTGATGTACATATTTTGTGTCTTCCCAAAATAATGAATAACACTGGTTTGGCTTTGAATGAGATCTACCCTCGATAATTGACCTAATTGACATTTTAATCAACAGTATTCTATTATAGCTAACTAATGTATATGTTGGATTACAGTCAGCTTGTGTAAATGACACAGGATAGTCCAACTGCTTTTGCTCATTCTTCAATAATTTGTTTCAAATCAATCGTCAAAATTCTAATCTCTAAGATTAAAGGTTATGTCACTTGTCATAAATGTTATCTGCGCGAGTATCCCAACTTGGAACACCGGTTCGTAAGGGTGTATAGTTTTGTTTGTTTGGAATGGTGTGAGGAGTCAAGTGAAACCTCAAGAGAATAAGCAGCACAGTCGTGTGTAACAATTATTAAATACTATTTATTAAATTAAAGAAAAGACAAATACACATGAACAGACTATACTACGTTAATATAATTAAGTATATGAACCATTAAACACACAGTTTATGCAGAACATACCCCTTGTTCAAAAATATATCTACGATCCCTGAACTCCACAAGACTTCTCCTGCTCCCCAAACAACATTCAAATTAAATAAATCTATAAGTTCAGACCATCTTATAATTACCACACAATACAGGGATCATAATCAAGTCTGGGAAACATCTTGTTCTGGTCCAGCAAAGATATTTAAATTCCCTTTATGAAGGTTTCTGCCTTGGCTCTGCGACTTTGAGGCTGTTAGATGTAAAATGTGGCTCCCAGGCTGCTACCTGGAAACTTGCTTGTCTGCTTCTGAGGCTGTGAGGTGTTAACTGGCCTGTCTTTCTTCTGAAGGTCCAGGCAATTATACCTTTGTTTCACTTTGATTCTTCCTTCTGTTATTTGGGTGACCATCCCTATCAAATTCCTTGACTCTAGACATTAACGATCTCCCAATCGTCTAGGTAAGCTATTTCTCCTAACAGCTCTTCACATCTGATTCTATCTAAATGCCTTCTAATCTCATTACTAGGAGAGGCATATTTCATCAGGCCTTTTGAATACTAGCTACTCCTGTCACTAGGCAGATTTATACCTGTCAATGGGCAGGTCACATCCTATTATGTCTTGTTAAATTCATGTTACTGCAATAAGCCTCCATGATAAATCCATGACAGTCTTTTTTGCAACGATTGTATTGCAAAAGTATTGGAGCTACAAAGAATGGATTTTGCATAAATATAAATGAACAAAAGTGCTAGCGGTTAGGCTGCAAACTCCCAGTTAAGATAAAGAAAAACAACAACTTGAATTTATTTAGCACCCTTACAGTAAAATATCCCGTAAGAGTGTTATCAAACAAAATGTTGTGCCAAGTCACAAAAGGAGATATTAATACAAAGTTACTAATACAAATTAGTACAAATGCTTGGTTAATAAAATATATTTTAAGGAGTGTCTTGGAGAGAATGGAATTCCAAAAATTAGGTCCCAGGCAACAGGCATGGCCACCAAGGGTGAAACAATTAAAATTGGTGGTTTGTAAAAGGTCCAAACTGGAGGAGCACAGAGATTTTGGAGGATGATAGGGCTGGGGAAGGTCACAGAGATGAGGAGGATGAGGCCATGGAGGCTTATTGTGCCAGCTTACATCATAAAGTACAGCAAATTTAAACACCGCTGGAGTCAAGCCAGGAGAGACAGATAGAAAAAACAATGCACGTATATGACCAAAAGTCCTCTTTATAAAACAAGTCACAGCTGACTGGCGAGAATGGCCAAGACACCAATGGAATTTAAAACAGTTCATAATGTAGAAAAAAGTACAATAAATGACCCAGCCTAGAATAGAAATGGAAATAATAAGCCCTGGATTAATTTCCAAAAAGCAATTAAAGCCGCTTTTGGATATCACGTAAAAAAATAAAAATAAAGTTCTGGTTCCCAAACACCCAGAAATATATTCCCAAAGAATGAGTGTTCCCAGTTCAAAGCTGGCACGACTTGTTAACCTTCTTGTCCCCATTTGCATTAATTTTCTTTCTAAGGTAGATTTTAGGTATTTGTGCTCCCAGCAAATGTTTGCTGCCAAGACCACATATATAAATTGGATAGAAATTCCTTTGGGACATGTTGACCCCCCTGCTGAATTCCTGATATACTTTCCTGGTGCTAGGCTGCATGCCAAGACTTCAAATTTGTAAAATTCTATCCTTATGAAATTTGAAAGACTTTCTTTGATGTTGATGGCTGGCTAAGATGTGGTTTCAGTGTTGATTGGCAGATGCCCTTGACTCTTCAATCAGGCATGTTTCCTATGCCAGCACCCACAATGGTTAGCATTAAAAGGAGAAGAAATTTGGGAAAATAGTGCTAGATTGTGGTTTTAATGTTGTTTCCAATTTTCCATACTGTGAAAAACCAATGTGTGGGTTGAATTCTTAGCTTTGTGCTTGGACTTATGGACTCTTACATCTTAAAGAGACACATCGGATGAAGTCAAGCTATATAAACATCTTGCTTTACTCTCTGGTTATTCCCTTATTTGCCAGAGATGTACAAGCATGCACAAAGTTTTATTGGATTGTGGGCTGGCCACACACCCTGGGTCATTGGTGGTGGTGGGGGTGGGGGGTGCAATTGGAGTTACATTAATCCTTGGGAAGGTCTTACGATCTCTCAGTCCAAAAAGCCTTTCCTCACAGGCCAGCGAGATATTACTCATAACCCGCATGAGACCTACGGGGTAGAAGCAATTAGCCACGGACTTGTCTGTGGTCACTAAAATCTTCTTTCTGAACAACCGTATCAACCAAAGTGACATCAGATTATTTTTAATATTTAATTTTTTAAATAAGTTTAGAGTACCCAATTAACTTGTTCCAATTAAGGGACAATTCAGCGTGGTCAATCCACCTAGCCTGCACATCTTTGGATTGTGGGGGCGAAACCCACGCAAACACGGGGAGAATGTGCAATCTCCACATGGACAGTGACCCAGAGCCAGGATCGAACCTGGGACCTCGGTGCAGTGAGGCAGCAATGCTAACCACTGCGCCACCATGCTGCCCGGGGTGACATTAGATTATAAAGGGAAATCATGCCTGTGTAAGCACATCTGGGAGTGAGGAATGGAAAATTTACAATTTTGTAACCACTGGTGTATATTTAATGAATAATTTCCTTAATGTGCAGATTTAATATTTGCAGCAAAACCATATTTAAGTTGTTAGGATTTATTTTATGAAATTTGATACGGTTGTTCGGAAAGAAGATTTTAGTGACCACAGACAAGTCCATGGCGAATGGATAAGAGAAATTAGATTTATTCCGATTTATTTTATGAATTTGGAGTTTTGGTACAAGCTGTGTTCAGAGGCCACACTGGACGTTTGTTCATAGACGTAGCACGCTCTGTGTATGGGGAAGATTTCCCCCATCATCTGAACCAATTAGATTATGAACAATCACAACTACATCAGCACAGCACTTAATTACTTTCTATAGGAATCTGACTCACGTAGCACAGTGAAATAGCCAGGGGCTATTAAACCCTCAAACCGAGATTTCTGTTTGTACACCTATGCTTCATTGTTGAATTATGTCACAAGATTGCACTTGCCAGCACAGTACTGGCTGAACTGAATGAGTTTTCATTAACCTGCTTTCAACAGGAGACAGGCTTTACGAGAAAATCTGTGGATTTCAGTTGATGGCAACATGGGGAAGATATTAGTCCGACTAAATAATCAATCTGTGATCTTCTTGATAAATCCAAAGAGAACAAAAGTCATTGACACCATAAATGTGCTCACTAGGGGCTTGGAAGGATGCCAAAGTAAGAAAATGCAAACAGAAAATGTCAGAGATACTCAGCTGGTCTGGCAGCATCTGTGAAGAGAAGAATAGAGTTCATGGGTGGAATCTGTTGTGATGTGCATCAATGTAAATACATGTAGGCTAGCTAGACACTAGAGGGAGCACCAAAGATATCACACACACACACGCTTAACCAATAGATCAGTTAGATAGGACAGGACCAATGGACACTCACGATACACACGGAGGTGACACGACCACAGGAGGGCATTACACCAACCCATATATAAAGGACGCCACACACATGATCTGCCTCTTTCCAGTGGAGACAGTCAGTGAGAACAGACACAGGGTTGAATCAATATTACACCCCCAACGTGGATTGCAGCAGCCGGTTAGTCAGTCTGGGCAGCTATAGTAGGATTAGCAGTAGTGTCGAATCCAAGTAATAGAAGTGTAAATAGTTTAATAAACGTGTTGAAGTTATTGCCATGTCTGAACCTTCCTTTGTCAAGTGCACCACAAGGAAGCCGCTTATGTTACACATACAACATAACAAATCATGGTACCAGCAGTGAACTGTTTCAATCTATATAGCCATACCTCAGCGTACAGTGACAACCAGCAATGATACCCAGGCAAGATGTTCGAGATCCGGGTTCCGCAGCAGCTCCAGTGCCACGGCGATCTCCGTGAAAACTGGTAGGCATTCCGGCAAAAGTTTGAAATCTTCCTGGTGGCAGCCGAACTAGAAGAAGTGGCCGATCCTGAAATAACAGAGCTTCTCCTCACCATCGCCAGTGCCAGAGCAGAAGAAACTTTAAAAAATTCAAGTTCTCCAAGGGGCAAAACAGGAGCGACTTCCAAGAAAAGGTAAGAGAAGCGCCAGTACTCACCTCGAGGCCGAAATCCCGGAGCAGAGAACAATTTTGGTTGGCGGCCATCTTTTTAAAGGGACTGCACTGGCGCAGTTGCGTGAGAAGCGCGCAGAATGGGAAGGTCCATTTGCGCATGCGCAAGACGTCGCGCATGCACAATCACGAAAACGGCCATCAGTAAAGGAACAGCGATCTGCGCATGCGCAATCACTTTCTACGCGTTACGTCACATGCGTCATGGCGTTAGAGGCCCCGGACCACGCCCATTTAAAGGGGAAACATCCTAAATCAAAGAAAAAATCTTTTAAAGCTGTAAAACAACCTTCCTTCATCTGGAATGACAGCACAATGCCTCAAATTAAACCAGGGAATGAAATTAACCTCCTAAGAACCCTGCAACAAGCAGTTACCTAAGCCCAAACCGATGATTCCGACCTTGAATACTTAGATACCAACCTTTACATTTTCTCTGGACCTCGCGAGCCCAATGCCAGCTCCGACTCAAACAGTGATGATTTGGTCCTAGAAGACTACGACTCGGATGAACCTTTCACCTTGGGAGGCTACCCCAGTACCAAATCCGAACCACAACTAGATGTGTTGCACATTGGCGACCCCCGTATTGAATCCGACGCAGGCGCGGATTCGTTCTTCGGATTTAAGGATCTTCAGCCCAGCAGATATGACATCCCAACTTGTGAGTGCAGGATGATGCTGCAGCTGAAACCAAGAGACAGAGAGCGGACACGCCCACAGAGGGTGGCCTGCTGCCACACAGAGCGTGGTCCACGTCAGGGTTCCCGACTCTTTGAAAGAAGCCACGCAAGACTCCACGCCGCAGTCCTTGCATGAACAAGAAGTGACTCCAGTGTCACAAGCCTCCACAGCGAGCTCGTGGACAGACTCCACAATTGCAGAAACACAAGACTCCAGAGCGCAGTCCTTGCACGAACAAGAAGTGACTTCAGTGTCACAAGTCTCTGTAGCGAGCTCGTGGACAGCCTCCACGATAGAAGCAACGCAGGACTCCGCACGTGGTCTTTGCAGGAACGGGACCATGAGGGTCCAGCAACTTCCTCTGACCAACTAGCGGCAGATGATGCAAGTCTGCCATGCTCAAGTAAACAGCAAGAAGACTATGACAATCTACCATGCTCCAGTGCACAGCAGGACGACCATGATGGTCTATCATGCTACAGTGAAGAACAAAGCGACGATGACAGTCCAAGCCCAAATGACGGACAACAGCAAGACAATGACAGTCCACCCACATTGTTTGCACCATCAGATGAAGACCCTGACAATTTACCAACCCAAGTGAACAACAAGCAGCTACTGAGGATCTAGCCACGGCATGTGAGACGAGTGACGATAGCATCCCACTTCCCATGCAAGATGTGCAAAGTGACAGACCTCAGCTAGTGTGTACAGAGGCACTCGACGATCACTGTGAGACCACTGGTGACTCCAGTGACACCACGATACTTCCACTCTCATTCGCTCAAACCTCTCCACAAGTCAATGTGTTCCTGCATATTCCGACTCCAGACGTGCAGCTTCAAGAAATCTCAGCTGACTCCAGTGAACCTGCTAAGACTCCTGACGGGGAGCATCAACAAACCAACACTGACTCAGTTAAAACAGGCAAGACTCAGATGGGGAGCAACCAAACGCCGACTTTGCTTCACGTAAGCCGGACTTTACTCCAAACAGGGAGTGCCGCAACCTCAGTGATGGCAGGCTCAGCGTGACAGCAGATGCCACAACGACAGGAGATGGATCACTTAACAATTACACTGGGTCAGTGATAACAAGCAGCGGCTACAGTCCAAGAGGAATACACCAATATTCACCACAGCTATATCCACGCATTTTTTCCACACCAGCAGTGCAGCCAATGACAGCTCATGCTGGACAAACCCAGTATTCAGGCATGCAGCAGCCAGCAGTCTATGCAGCATAGAACATAGAACATTACAGCGCAGTACAGACCCTTCGGCCCTCGATGTTGCGCCGACCTGTGAAACCACTCTAAAGCCCATCTACACTATTCCCTTATCGTCCATATGTCTATCCAATGACCATTTGAATGCCCTTGGTGTTGGCGAGTCCACTACTATTGCAGGCAGGGCATTCCACTCCCTTACTACTCTCTGAGTAAAGAACCTACCTCTGACATCTGTCTTATATCTATCTCCCCTCAATTTAAAGCTATGTCCCCTCGTGCTAGACATCCCCATCCAAGGAAAAAGGCTGTCACTGTCCACCCTATCCAATCCTCTGATCATCTTAAGTCACCTCTTAACCTTCTTCTCTCTAACGAAAACAGCCTCAAGTCCCTCAGCCTTTCCTCATAAGATCGTCCCTCCATACCAGGCAACATTCTGGTAAATCTCCTCTGCACCCTTTCCAATGCTTCCACACCCTTCCTATAATGCGGCGACCAGAATTGCACGCAATATTCCAAATGCGGATGCACCAGAGTTTTGTACAGCTGCAACATGACCTTATGGCTCCGAAACTCAATCCCTCTACCAATAAAAGCTAATACACCGTACGCCTTCTTAACAACCCTCTCAACCTGGGTGGCAACTTTCAGGGATCTATGTACATGAGATCTCTCTGCTCATCCATACTGCCAAGAATCTTACCATTAGCCCAGTACTCTGTCTTCCTGTTATTCCTTCCAAAATGAATCACCTCACACTTTTCTGCATTAAACTCCATTTGCCACCTCTCATCCCAGCGCTGCAGCTTATCTGTGTCCCTCGGTAACTTGTAACATCCTTCTGCACTGTCCACAAATCCACCAACTTTAGTGACTTCTGCTAATTTACTCACCCATCCTTCTACGCCCTCCTCCAGGTCATTTATAAAAATGACACTGCAGTGGCCCCAAAACAGATCCTTGTGGTACACCACTTATAACTGGACTCCAGTCTGAACACTTCCCATCAACCACCACCCTTTGTCTTCTTCCAGCTAGCCAATTTCTGATCCAAACTGCGAAATCTCCCTGAATCCCATGCCTCCGTATTTGCTGCAGTAGCCTACCATGGGCAACCTTATCAAACGCATTACTGAAATCCATACACACCACATCAACTGCTTTACCCTCATCCACCTGTTTGGTCACCTTCTCAAATAACTCAATAAGGTTTGTGAGGCACGACCTACCCTTCACAAAACCGTGTTGACTATCTCTAATCAAATTATTCCTTTCCAGATGATTATACACCCTATCTCTTATAAACCTTTCCAAGATTTTGCCCGCAACAGAAGTAAGGCTCACTGGTCTATAGTTACCGGGTTTGTCTCTACTCCCCTTCTTGAACAAAGGGACAACATTTGCTATCCTCCAGTCTTCTGGCAGTATTCCTGCAGACAAAGATGACTTAAAGATCAAAGCCAAAGGCTCAGCAATCTCCTCCCTAGCTTCCCAGAGAATCCTAGGATAAATCCCATCCAGCCCAGGGGACTTATCTATTTTCACACTTTCCAGAATTGCTAACACCTCCTCCTTATGAACCTCAAGCCCTTCTAGTCTAGTAGCCTGAATCTCAGTATTCTCCTCAACAAGATTGTCTTTTTCTTGTGTGAATACTGACAAAAAAATATTCATTTAGCACCTCTTCTATCTCCTCGGATTCCACGCACAACTTCCCACTACTGTCTTTAACTGGCCCTACTCTTACCCTAGTCATTCTTTTATTCCTGACATATCTATAGAAAGCTTTAGGGTTATCCTTGACCTTACCTGCCAAAGACTTCTCATGTCCCCTCCTGGCTCTTCTTAGCTCTCTCTTTAGGTCCTTCCTGGCTAACTTGTAACTCTTGAGTGCCCTAACTGAACCTTCATGTCTCATCTTTACATAAGCCTTCTTCTTCCTCTTGACAAGTGTTTTGACTGCCTTAGTAAACCACGGTTCCCTTGCTCGACCACTTCCTCCCTGCCTGACAGGTACATACTTATCAAGGACACGCGGTAGTTGTTCCTTGAACAAGCTCCACATTTCCATTGTGCCCATCCCCTGCAGTTTTCCTCCCCATCCCCAAGTCTTGCCTCATCGCATGATAATTGCCTTTCCCCCAGATTAACTCTTGCCCTGTGGTATATACCTATACCTTTCCACCACTAAAGTAAACGTAATCAAATTGTGGTCACTATCACCAAAGTGCTCACCTACCTCCAAATCTAACACCTGTCCTGGTTCATTACCCAGTACCAAATCCAATCCTCTCGTTGGCCTATCTACATACTGTGTCAGGAAACCCTCCTGCACACATTGGACAAAAACGGACCCATCTAAAGTACTCGAACTGTAGCGTTTCCAGTCAATATTTGGAAAGTTAAAGTCCCCCAGAACAACTACCCTGTTGCTTCCGCTCCTATCCAGAATCATCTTTGCAATCGTTTCCTCTACATCTCTGGAACTTTTCGGAGGTCTATAGAAAACCCCTAACAGGGTGACCTCTCCTTTTCTGTTTCTTACCTCAGACCATACTACCTCAGTAGACGAGTCCTCATCAAACGTCCTTTCTGCCACCGTAATACTGGGCGTCATTCTCCGACCCCCCGCCGGGTTGGAGAATCGCCGGGGGCTGCCGTGAATCCCGCCCCCGCCAGTTGCCGAAGTCTCCGGCACCGGAGATTGGGCGGGGGCGGGAATCGCGCCCCGCCGGTTGGCGGGCCCCCCCGCTCAATTCTCCGGCCCGGATGGGCCGAAGTCCCGCCGATAAATTACCTGTCCCGCCGGCGTAAATTAAGGTACCTATTTACCGGCGGGACAAGGTGGCGTGGGCAGGCTCCGGGGTCTTGGGGGGGGCGTGGGGCGATCTGACCCCGGGGGGTGCCCCCACGGTGGCCTGGCCCGCGATCGGGGCCCACCGATCCGCGGGCGGGCCTGTGCCGTGGGGGCACTCTTTCCCTTCCGCCTCCGCCACGGTCTCCAGCATGGCGGAGGAGGAAGAGACTCCCTCCACTGCGCATGTGCGGGAAACGTTCAGCGGCCGCAGACGCTCCCGCGCATGCGCCGCCCGACATGTCATTTCCGTACCAGCTGGCGGGGCACCAAAGGCTGTTTCCGCCAGCTGGCGGGGTGGAAATTCCTCCGCCGTCGGCCTAGCCCCTCAATGTTGGGGCTCGGCCCTCAAAGATGCGGAGCATTCTGCACCTTTGGGGCGGCGCGATGCCCGTCTGATTGGCGCCGTTTTGGGCGCCAGTCGGCGGACATCGCGCCGTTTGAGGAGAATTTCGCCCACTGTCCTTGACTAACAATGCCACCCCTCCCCCTCTTTTACCACCTTCCCTGAGCTTACTGAAATATCTAAACCCCGGCACCTGCAACAACCATTCCTGTCCCTGCTCTATCCATGTCTCTGAAATGGCCACAACATCGAAGTCCCAGGTACCAACCCATGCCGCAAGTTCACCCACCTTATTCCGGATGCTCCTGGCATTGAAGAAGACACACTTTAAACCACCTTCCTGCCTGCCGGTACACTCCTACAACTTTGAAACCTTACTCATGACCTCACTACTCTCAACCTCCTGTATACTGGAGCTATAGTTCAGGTTCCCAAGCCCCTGCTGAACTAGTTTAAACCCTCCCGAAGAGCATTAGCAAATTTCCCCCCTGGATATTGGTACCCCTCTGGTCCAGGTGTAGACCATCCCATTTGTAGAGGTCCTACCGACCCCAGAATGAGCCCCAATTATCCAGAAATCTGAAACCCTCCCTCCTGCACCATGCCTGTAGCCACGTGTTCAACTCCTCTCTCTCCCTATTCCTCGTCTCGCTATCACGTGGCACGGGTAACAACCCAGAGATAATAACTCTGTTTGTCCTCGATCTAAGTTTCCATCCTAGCTCCCTGAATTCCTGCCTTACATCCCTATCCCTTTTCCTACCTATGTCGTTGGTACCTATGTGGACCACGACTTGGGGCTGCTCCCCCTCCCCCTGAAGGATCCCGAAAACACACTCCGAGATATCACGCACCCTGGCACCTGGGAGGCAACACACCAACCGCGAGTCTCTCTCGTTCCCACAGAATCTCATATCTAGCCCCCTAACTATGGAATCTCCAATGACTAATGCTCTACTCCTCTACCCCCTTCCCTTCTGAGCAACAGGGACAGACTCTGTGTCAGAGACCTGTACCCCATGGCTTACCCCTGGTAAGTCATCCCCCCCAACAGAATCCAAAGCGGGATACTTGTTACTAAGGGGAACGACCTGTACTGACTGCTTCCTCCCAGCCCCTCTCACCATCACCCAACTATCTTTATTCTTCGGAGTAACTACATCCCTGAAGCTTCTATCTATGACCACCTCTCCCTCCCGAATGCTCCGAAGTTCATCCAGCTCCAGCTCCAGTTCCCTAACGTGGTTTCTGAGGAGCTCGAGATGGGTGCACTTCCCACAGATGAAATCAGCAGCGACACTGACGGCGTCCCTCACCTCAAACATTCTGCAGGAGGAACATTGCACTACCTTCCCTGCCATCCCCTCCAGATAAAACTGCCTTTTCACTCCCCTTCTCAGCAAGCACTTACTCAGCAACCTCTGCTCCCCGCATGATAACACCTGAGGGAAAAATCAAAGAAAAACTACTTACCAGTCACCAGCTAATCCCTTACCTGCAGGCTGTGACGTCACGGTTCAACTTCTTTCTATTTCTACCTGCCCTCGAGCCTTCCTCTTGATCTTTACAGCGGTTGGTTTTATTTGGTTAGAGGAGGGGGTAGGGAGGGAAATATTGAAGAAGTGTTTCGGGTTTATGTGTCACTTGACAACAGCTCCTCCACAAACTACTTTCAAGTAATTCTCAAACAGGTCAGCACTACGGATTGCCCACTAATGGAATCAAGACCGAAGGAGGACTACCGCAAGCGCAATCTGCACTACAGACTGGATTCCTTAGTTACAGCCCAGGATTTGCTGCACCCCAGCCTGGCCAGACGGCATATTCCTATCAGATGCAAGGTTCTAGTTTCACACCATCACCAGGTATTTATGCGAGCAGCAATTCTGTTTCCAATTTGACAAGCTTCAACGGTTCTCAGCAGGATTACCCTTTCCGCACAGCATGTGGCCAGAACCAGTAGTACAGTCTTATCCAACTTCAACATATGGCACATCCATGACCTCGAATGATACTGTTGATGGTACCTCTTCAACGTCAACACCTTATCAGCTACAAGTTGCCATCCGACAGCACCATCACAAACATCGAAAAAAGAAAGGGACTCCAAATCAGACAGCGAAGTGATTTGACCACTTCGTGGTTCCTGTGGCAGTTGATGGCGTTCATAACCAAGAGAGACATTTGACCATGATGATTGATGGTTTTTGGACTCACACGAATGATTTGGACTTATTGTTTAATCACTGTTCCCATGACTTGTATATACCTTACCTTATCCACCTGTTCTTTGTTCAATTTTCTCAAAGTGTGCAGAAAATATGTAACATATAAAAAAAGGGGGATGTGGTGATGTGCATCAAAGTAAATACATGTAGGCTAATGAAAATACACTAGAGGGAGCACCAAAGACATCACACACACACACGCTTAACCAGTAGATCAGTTATGTAGGACAGGACCAATGTACACTCACGATACACACGGAGGTGACACGACCACAGGGGGGCATTACACCAACCCATATATAAAGGACACCACACACATGATCTGCCTCTTTCCAGTGGAGACAGTCAGTGAGAACAGACACAGGGTTGATTCAATATTACACCCACCACGTGGATTGCAGCAGCCGGTTAGTCAGTCTGGGCAGCTATAGTAGGATTAGCAGTAGTGCCGAACCCGAGTAACAGAAGTGCAAATAGTTTAATAAATGTGTTGAAGTTATCTCCACGTCTGAACCTTCCTTTGTCAAGTGCACCACAAGGAAGCCACTTATGTTACACATACAACATAACAAATCAGAATCTTCCCCCGGGACTGGGAGCTAATTGTGAAAGTCACGCATCAAGTCAGTTCCATGATGTGCTCCCACCTCGAAGCAACCTCAATGGAGGGAGACACAAAGCAGCAGTGTTTTCTGCCCAGCATACTCAAAACGTTAGTTAGGACCAATTGTGGACCAATTTAGGGAAATGTGCAGATGCTGCCCACATCCTCCAGGCTTTGGATCAGCATCTGCCCCCCCCCCCACTCCCCAGCCCCCGGGCCAAATTGGTGGCCTAGGCGTCTCTCATCTCACTGGCCCCATATTAGGTCCCAAGAGTGAAAAGATAAGTTCAGTGATATCCCAGCCAGTCAGTTAAACTTTGGTGCTGGGGAGTCTTCGAGAAACAATGGCCAGGATTTTCCGGCTCAGTTGTGGCGAGACCCATTGTAGGAGATTCAGCGGCCCAGCCAAAAGTCCATTGGCATTCGATGGAACTAGATGATCCCAGCAGTGGATGGGGCACAATAATGTGGGACAAAATTAATAGTCCTGTGGACAATTTTTTAAAAGAGTATTTCTATTGGGTTTTCACATTTTGTATTTCACAACTCATATGTTACACTTTACATAACCGCAGTGACCAGAAAACCCCCCAAAAACGAGCAAGAAATAAAAGGACAGGCAGTTGTCAGTACAGATATTTAGATACAATTGCTTTCTCTCCTGCTGTGGCCGTAACCCCACTTTGAACGGTATAGCTTTGTTGCAGTTCCTAGTTTAGCCTGGGGGCGTATTTAGTCCCTTGTCCCTCTCATTTTCCTTGTGTGTCCTCCCCCCACCCCCCCACCCCCATTTTCCTCCTCCTTCATTCTTTCCCCTCCCCCCTCTTTCCTTTTCACCTTTATCCCGTGACTTTCTTGTGCCCCCTCCACTTACTCTGTTGGTTGCTGACTATAAACAGATCTTAGAAGAAGTTGGTGAATGGCTTCCACGTCCTGTGAAGCCCTCTTCCAACACTCAGATGACAAATCTTATTTTCTTCAGTTTGAGAAATTCCGCCAGGATTGACAGTCGATCTGCAGCTTTGGGTGGTGCTGCCGATTGCCAGCTGAGCAGGATTCTCCGGCAGGCGATCAGGATGGCAAAGGCTAGAGTATCGGCCCCCCTTCCCATGAAGAGTTCAGGCTGGTCTTAGACCCCATAGACCGCCACTTTTGGGCATGGCTCCACCCTCACTACACCTCTCCCTACTCCGTTCCGAGGTTCCCACCTGTTTCAAGAAGACCACTATCATAATTGTGCCAAAGAATTACCAGGCAACGTGCCTCAATTGCCTTGACATCAATCATTATGATTTGAGAGGTTGGTCATGAGACACATCAACTCCACATTTCCAGAACGCCTTGATCCACTGCAATTCACATATCGCCACAACTGGTCCACAGCAGACACTATCTCCCTGGCCCTACGCTCATCCCTGAAGCATCTCGACAACAAGGACTCCAACATCAGACTCCTATTTATTGACTACAGTTCCGCCTTCAATGCTATAATCACAGCCAAGCTCATATCCAAACTCCAAAACCTAGGACTTGGCTCCTCCCTTTGCAACTGGATCATCGACTTCCTGACCCATAGACCACAGTAAGGATAAACAATGACACCAAGTACAGGAGGGAGCTAGAGAACCTAGTGGCATGGTGCAACAACAAGAATTTCTCCCTCAATGTCAGCAAAATGAAGGAGCTGGTCATTGACTTCAGGAAGCAATGTGTCATACACACCTCTGTCTGTATCAATGGTGTTGAGGTGGAGATGGCTGACAGCTTCATATTCCTAGGTCTGCACATCACCAACAATCTGTCCTGGTCCACCCACTTCAGCGCTATGACCAAGAAAGCACAACAGTGCCTATACTTCCTCAGGAAACTAAGGAAATTCAGCATGTCCACATTGATTCTTACCAATTTTTACAGCTGCTACATAGAAAGCATCCTATCTGGCTGCATCACAGCCTGGTATGGCAACTGCTTGGTTCAAGACCGTAAGAAACTACAGACAGTCATGAACATAGCCTAGTCAATCACGGGAACTCACCTCCCATCCATTGACTCTGTCTACACCTCCCGCTACCTTGAGAAAGCAAGCAGCATAATCAAAGACCCCTCCCACCTGGGTTATTCTCTCTTCCAACCTCTTCCATCAGGTAGGTGATACAAAAATCTGAGAACACGCACAAACAGATTCAAAAACAGCTTCTTCCCCGTTGTTACCAGACTCCTAAACGACCCTCTTGTGGACTGAACTGATCTCTCTATGCATCTCCTCTACTGTTGTAGCACTACACTCCGTGTGCTTCCCCCGATGTCTATGTCTATCTATTAACATTGTTTATTTATCGTTTCTCCTATGTTTTTCATGTATGGAACGATTTGCTTGGACTGTACGCTGAATAATATTTTTCACTGCACATGGTACATGTGACAATAAAACTAAATTTAAATCACTCCCACATCCCTGGACATTGTCTCAACAAAAGTTCATCCAGTACTTGGCAATTCCCGAAAGACATGCTTGCTAGATGAATTGGACATTCTGAATTCTCCCTCTGTACCCGAACAGGTGCCGGAGTGTGGTGACTTGGGGATTTTCACAGTAACTTCATTGCAGTGTGAATGTACGCCTACTTGTGACAATAAAGATTATTATTATAAGTCTGGGCAAGACCAGAACATGTGTGTGTGGTTGGCTTGGGCTCCCTGGCACCTTTCACATTTGTCCTCCACCTCCGGAAAGTACCTGTTCATTTGGGTTCTGGTCAGGTGCGTTTTGTGCACCACCTTTAGCTGCATTAGACTCAACCCTGCGCATGTGGAGGTGGAGTTCGCCCTGTGCAGTGCTTCAATCCAAAGTCCTCCCCATATTTCTATGCCTAGTTCCTCCTCCCATTTTACTTTGTCTCGTCCAGGGGCGAGCGTACCGCCTACAACAGTCGGCATACAGGTCTTCACAGTTTCCCTTCCCTAGATCGCCAGCAATTCTTCGACTAATGGTATCTCACGTTGATCCTTACGGATGAAGAATTTGACTTGTATGTGTCTTAGCTCATTTCCTTTTGGCAATTGGAATTGTAAATTCGCCCACGGTGGCTACTTTGGCGGCTGAGTACATGTCCCTAACCGTCACTGTCCCCTTGTCCTATCTCCACCGTTTGAAGGTGGAGTCCATTATTGAGGGAGTAAATCTGTGGTTGTGGCAGATGGGGACCATGGTGGACATTGTGGTTAGGCCAAAGTGTTGCCTCATTTGGTACCATGTCCAGAGCGTGGCTGCTACCACTGGGCTTCTCGAGTGCTTGGTCAGAAGGGATGGGAGTGCATTGTGGCTAGGGCTCGGAGGGATGTCCCCATGCAGGAACTCTCCTCCATCCTTACCCATTCTGCTCCTGGTTCCTTCACCCAGCCCCCACTCTATCTGCTGTGGCCGCTCAATGGTAACACTGTAGGTTTGGGAGGGCTAGGCCTCCCATGCTTATTTTCCTCCGAATCCTCAGGTTATTCCCCCACCATAAAAATACCATGATTAGTTTGCCTACCGTGTTGAGAAAGGCCTTGGGGATGTAGATCGGGAGGGACTGGAACAGGAAGAGGATCCTGTGCAGCACGTACATTTCATCGTCTGCACTCTCCCTGCCAGGGAGAATGAGGGTGGGTTCCACCACTGCAGGTCCTTTCTGACTTCTTCCACCAGACTCATCAGGTTCCATTTGTCGATCCGTGTCCAGTCATGGGCAATTTGGATCCCCAGGTAATGGAATTTGATCTGGGCTTGTTTGAACAGCAGTCTCACCAGCTCTGTCCCTCCCCGCTGTGGGTTCACAGGAAAGATCTCACTTTTGCTCAGGTTAGGTTTGTGGACCGAGAAAGCTCCGAACTCATTCAGGAGTTTCATTATCCCTTCCATGCTGGCCCGAGGTTCGAGATGTAGAGGAGCAGGTCATCAGTGTGGAGTGAGACTTGACGTTCTCTGTCCCCCCTTTGGATACCTCTCCACCCCTTCACCATTCTGTGGGCGATTGCCAGGGGCTCAATTGGCAGAGCAAACAGCAGCAGGGATAGTGGGCATCCCTGTCTCATGCGTCTGTGCAGCTTAAAGTATTCAGAGCTGGTGGTGTTTGTCCATACGTTTGTCATGTGAGTGCTGTACAGTCGTTTCAGCCAGGTGGTGAACCCTGTTCCAAACCTAAACCTTTCCAGTACCTCTATGAGGTACTTCCATTCGACTCTGGCAAAGGCCTTTTCTGCATCCAGGGGGATGACCACTTCTGGTTTCTCTCCCCGCATAGTGTCACTATCACGTTCAGCAGGCGCCTGATGTTCCATGTTGGCTGCCTGCCCATTTAGTCCTCTACGATTACCCTTGTAGAGGTTAGCTCTCCAGCTGCAATGCAGGACTTTTGCCAGGATCTTAGCAGCTGCATAGAGCAGTGAGGTGGGCTTGTAGGACCTGCATTCCGTCGGGTCTTTGTCCTTTGTGGTATCAGTGATGTTGAGGCTTGTGCCAGTGTAGTGGCAGGGTGCCCCTAACTATCGAGTCTGTGAACATCTCCACAGATGCTGGCGCAGATTTTTTGTATAAGTCCGCCAGGAATCCATCTGGCCCCGGGCCTTCCCTGCCTGTGTGAAGTTTACACTGTCCATGACCTCTCCTGATTCTAATGGTGCTTCCAGGCCCCATCTCTTCTCAACCCCCACAACCAGCATGCCCAGTCCATTGAGAAACTGCGTCATCCCCGAGTCCCCTTCGGAGGGCTCAGAGTTGTACAGCCCTCGGTACAAGGTCGCATCGGCCTCTTTGACGCTTTCCGGAGTGGCGACTAACCTACCGCTTCTGCCTTTAACCTGGGGCTATGTCCCTTGTGGCTGCCTGCTTTCTCAGGTGGCTGGCTTTGTCTCCGTGTTCGCAGAATCATAGAATTTACAGTGTAGAAGGAGACCATTCGGCCATCGAGTCTGCACCGGCACTTACAAAGAGCACCCTACTCAAGCCCATGTATCTACCCTATCCCCATAACCCAGTAACCCCCACTTACCCTTTTTGGACACTAAGGGCAATTTAGCATGGCCAATCCACCTAACCTGCACACCTTTGGGTTGTGGAGGTGAAACCCATGCAGACACGGGGAAAATGTGCAAACTCCACACAGACAGTGACCAGGGGCCGGGTTCAAACCCGGGTCCTCACACCATAAGCAACAGTGCTAACCACTTGGCCAACATGCTACGCCTATGTTCCAGACTTTATTTATTGAATTTAAATTGCACAGTCGTCATGGTGGGATTTTAACCAATGTGCCCCAGAGTATTAGCTTAGACCTCCGAATTACTAATCTAGTGACATTACCACTGCAACACCATTTCCACACAATGAAAGAGGAAATTCCAGAGATGTCATGATCACAATCTTCAAGAAAGGAGACAAGTCCTACTCTAGCAAACACAGGGCCCTCAACAGTTGGCAAAGCCCCAGCTAAGATACTTCTTAGTTGCTTCTCGCCAATTCCAGAGGAGATATTTCCAGTGTCCTAGTGCGGTTATTTTACAACCGATATTGGTCTGAGAGTGGTTGTGAAATGAGCACCCTCATAATATCAACTAACCCCCCTCCATCCCTGCCATGTAAACTGTTGCGGGCTATGACAATGAAACATAGTACTACCAGTTGTGCTTGAACATTGACACAGCTGCCAATATGTGTTTGCTATATCCTTCAGGTTACGTTGATTTTCAAAACGGTAAGACACTCTCACCCACGGACATTTTCTGGCAGCTTTTTGGAGACCATCTGATTCCTTGGAACAATGACAGCCCCAAAATGTTAGTCAGTACAATTTGCAGCAGTCCATTTATCATATTGTAATCATACAACAGCTGCTGAGACAGGGGTTATTATTTAATTTTAAAATGATGTCGATGATGCATTTCAACTCTAAATTGCTAATCAGGTAAAAGCAATAACGTCATGATGGTAACTTATCTCCATTAGGGCTGTCAACGTAGTAGTGGTTGGTATTAGAAATGAGACAGGATCTGAACATTGTATCGAAAGAAAGAGAATGTGAACTTTAGATTCCACGAGAGCCTGTAAATTGCTACCAGTGTTAACCTCACACCGACAGTAATTTAGCAAACGCTGGTTAACCAAATTTGTGTAAACCAAATGGTGTAAAGTTGCTGTGGAGTGAACATTATTACTGAAGATGTGTGTTAAAGTTAAGAATAATTAAAAACAGTTTTACAGATTTTCACCATAACTCCACGGGGGAGGGGAGTTATCACATTGGGAGGAAGTAATGTTTTCATCATTTATAAAGTTGAAAAATACCCAAACTTTCCTTTCTTCCACACCCACAATCAACTGCAGAGCTATGTGCACATATGAGTTCACTCTCCATGTCATTCGTAGGGAAGCTGTGGGCACCTGGCCACTCACGTTGTGTAGAAGGAATTGTCAGTGGCTAGGTTTGTGGTGCTCTTATATTTTTTCAAGTTGTCCTCAATGAGCATTTTTACAGCCTCATGATGTTTGATGTTCTGGCTTTTGGCTATTTTAGACAATTAATCTGGAGACAGAAACACTAAGCAAAGCCCAGCCTTGTACTGTGTGTGGTATTCTTTGCATTGCTTATTTCAGAATGGTTGGCATAGTGCTCATAAAGACTACAAAATAGCTTTAACTTAAACAAGGCTATACATTTATTAACACTACTAACTTGGATTCGACACATACTCCTTAAGAAGGCACAGTTGATTAATAGCATCTACACTACACTCATCTAAAGCTAATCTCACTACTGGTTAAAACTATGATCTGCTCTCACTTACACTATCTGTACTTCTCAGTCTCACTATCTAACTCCTGCACACTCTCCCAGACTCTCCCAAAAGGGGGTTCTCCCACAATTTTCTTAGATAAGGGGACCAAAACTTCACAGTATTCCAGGTGTGGTCTAACTTTGGTCTTGTTAGTTTTAGTAGGACTTCCCTATTTTTATACTCCATTCCCTTTGAAATAAAGGCCAATATTCACTTTGCCTTCCCAATTACCTGCTGAACCTGCATGCTTGCTTTTTGTGATTTATGCTCGAGGACCCCAAATCCCTCTGTGCTGCAATTTTCTGCAGGCTTTCTCCATTTAAACAATATTCAGCTCCTTTATTCTTCCTACCAAAGTACATAACATTTTATATTCCATCTGCCAAGTTTCTGCCCACTCACCTAACCTATCTATAATCCTCGATATCTATCGATAATACTTTGTGTCATCCTCACCACTTGCCTTCGCACCATTGTGTTGTGTGGCACTACCACTGTGCTAAATGGGATAGATTTTGAACAGATCTAACAACTCAAAACTAGACATCCATGAGGAACTGTGGGCTGTTAGTAGCAGCAGAATTGTACATAACCACAATCTGTAACCTCATGACCTGGCATAGCCACCACTCTACCATTGCCATCATGCCGAGTGAAGTGTGTAGGACAGCATGCGAGGATCAGCACCAGGCATACCCAACAATACAGGGCTACGTTAATGCCAAACAGCAGAAAAGCTAAGCAATCCCACCGACAATGGATCAGATCTAAGCTCTGCACTCCTGCCACATCCAGCCATGAACAGTGGTGGACAATTAAACAACTCACTGGAGGAGGAGGCTCCACAAATGCCCCCATCCTCAATGAAGCAGGAGCTCAGCACATCAATGCAAAATAAAAAGCTGAAGCATTTGCAGCCATTTTCAGCCATAAGTGCCAAGTGAATCATCCAACTTGGCCGCCTCTTCAGGTCCGCCATATCTCAGATGTCAGTCTTCATTCAGTTTGATACACTCCACATGATATCAATAAATAGCTGAAGGCACTGGATACTGCAAAGGCTATGGACACTGACATTACAGATGATTGCACAATATTCAGCACTATTTATGACTCCTCAGATACTGATGCAGTCAGTATCCTTAAACATCAAGATCTGGAGAATATTCAGGTTGGGCTGATAAGTGGCAACTAATATTTGCATCACATGTGCCAGGTGTCATGTGAGAGTCCCTTTAAGAAAAGTGTGTTTTATCAAATGGCTGCAGTGATGTCATTGTGTGGGTGGAGCTGGAATGTGATTCTGTCTTTTACTTTTGTTTTGTGCTGGGAGCTGCTATGTGTCTTAGTTTTGTTTTCAGTTGAAAGCTGTGTTCAGATGACAAGGATGTTGGACTCTCTCTCTCTGTATGTTAAAAGGATGTTCAGATCACTTGATAATTTAAAAGTGATACCTGCTTTCTGTAGAGATTTTAAACCTGCTGTCTTTTGACTTATGGATGTTGTTAGAAAAGTTATTAAGGGTTACCTATAGAGCATTGTATCTGTGGGGATTATCAGGGTTGGGAGTTGATAAACTGTTTACTGTATTTTTAATAACTGAATTCATAGAATAAACATTGTTTTGTTTAAAAAAATACTTAAGGTCTCTGTTGCATAACACCTGGAGAGTGGACACTTGTGCTCCCCATAACCAAAATCTATCAAAAGTTGTGGGTCAGTTGAACTCCATGATATACTTTGGTGTTCTCTAAACCCTGGCCCATAACACAGGCAATGGCCAACTCCAATAAAAGAGAATCTAGCTATAACCCTTGACATTCAATGGCATCTTCATGGCCGAATCAACATCCTGAGCGATACCATTGAGCAGATAAAGAAGCCAAATAAACACTGTGGCTACAAAAGCAGTACAGAAATTAGGATTTCTGCAGAAAGTAACTCACCTCCTCACTCCCTAAAACCTGTTCACCATGTACACAGTGAAGATTTGTGAGCAGATGGGAGTTTGGCGAGTGATGGAGTTTGGTGAAGAGTGCATCTTTTAATTCTGTTTCTGTCTCCTGCATTTGATTCTTACTTTGGTACAGATGAAGAAGCTGTTTGGTGAGCAACTGATAAGTTATTCTACTTAGAGAATAAAAACCTTACATTGCAGAAGGAGACCATTTGGCCCATTGAATCTGCACTGACCATCCGAAGGAGCACACTACCTAGGCCCAATCCCCCGTCTTATCCCCATGACCCGCATATTTTGTTTGGAAACTAAGAGGCAATTTAGCATGGCCAAACCATAACCTGCACAAGTAATTGCAAAAGCTAATGGGTGGCATTTTTGGTAGCTGACGCCGGAATCGGGAAACACAGAGAATTGGTTCCGACGCTGAAATCATGGCTGATGCTGGTTTCACGCCAAATCGCAATTCTCCGTTGCCTCAACAGTGGTGTCATTGTGTTCCAGAACGCACGTACAATAAACACCTTTGGCATATCATCAGCGGGCTCGACCCGGTATTCTCCAGGGCTTTCGTGATTCTCCACCTCCACTGGGGTGAATTCTTGACGGCATGGTTCAGCTATGCTTCTAAAAACCATGAAACCAGTGGCGTGGCTGATGAGGGAGAGAGAGGAGGTAGGACATGGAGAGGCGCAACTGAGAGCTGATGGCCTGGGCACTGGCTCGGATGGCTATGGTGGGGGGGGGGGACACCTGCCAGGGGTGGGCATGACGGGGAACGGGACCCCTCATGGGTCTGGAGCGGTGCCCAGGCATGGACCGCCATTGCCGCGGCCTGGAAGGCAGCTATCTTGCTGCGCAGCCAACTGACCACCCCCCTTGGCCCCTGGTACAACAGAGTGACACTGCTGTATGGGAGCCCCACCCTACCACCCCCGCATAAGAGCCCCCAACCTACCACCCGCTGCACCCCAGCCCGACCCTACCACACCACCACACTCCAACCCCCACCAAACTTCCCCACACCCTACATCCTCAACAGCCCTGCATCCCAGCTCCCACTCCACCTCTCCTGCACCCCAGCCCCCACTCTCACAATCTCCACCCCCACCATTCCCGCACCCCACCCTCCTCCATACTCCCCCCCCCCCAACTGCCACTCAACATCTGGGCATCAGGTGGACCACCCAGGACAATGCCCATTGAAGCCCCTATGGGGGTGCAGGATGGGTAACGTGAAGCATACCGCTGGCTGACGGTACCCCTGGCAGCTGGGACGGATGTCACGGCTAGAGGCCCCCATGGTACTGGGCACTGATGGGGCGAGGGGTGCGGGGATGGGTGGGCATTGCGGGAGCAGGGTCTGCAGTGCCAACTGGGGGCACCATGTAACCCTTTGGACTTGGTTGGGCATGGCGGTAGGCACCATGCAACATGTCAGCCTTTCACCCCCTGCAGTCAATGAATATTGGAATTCAACCAACAATGGTGGCCTTCCTGCTAGTCGCTGCAGTCCTTGGGGGTGTTCTTTGGCTATACGAGTTTGAGATTCCTGAGGAGGAGGAAGCTGCAGCATTGGAGCGTGTAGCAGGGGAGCATGTAGCAGCATAGTGTGCTGCAGCGGAACTGGATGCCGCCAGTCAGGATGTAGAGCCACCAGCCCAACAGACCGAGGAGGAGGAGGTGCAGCATGAGGCCTTGAGTCGACCGGCAGCGCCTGTCATTCAATGACCTGCCTACTGGGCATGCCATTAAAGTCCTCGGCTGAGCAGGGGGACAGTGTGACATATCTGCAGGATCATGGTGCATTTGGTACCGCGGGGGAATGGGGGAGGACACCGTTCCTGTTGTCAAGGTGACGGTCGCCCAGAACCTCTGCTTCACAGGGTCCTTCCAGGTGCCGAGTGGGGACCTATCCGGGTTGTCACAGAGCTCGGTGCACAGTTGCATCCATGCCATCACGGAGGCCCAATATGCCCAGTTGGCACAATACATCCACTTCAGGGTGGACCGGGCCCACCAGCGTGCCCAGGCAGCGGGGGCTGCCGACATGCTCTGGGTCCAGGGGGTGATCAATGGGATGCATGTTGCCCTATGAACACCTGTAGATGACAGGTCATTCTACACAAACCGAAAGGGGTTCCACTTGATGAAGGTGCAGGTGATATGTGACCATCAGCTGCGCATCATGCATGTCTGCGCCTGATACCAGGCGGTGTGCATGACACCCTCATCCAGGCACACTCGGCGATTCCTGGCCTATTCGAGGCACCTGCCTGGATAGGGAGGTGGCTCCTGGGAGACAGGACTTATCCACTGCAGTCATGGCTGATGACGCCTATCCAGAGGCCACAGACTGACGTGGACACCTGCTACAACGACGTCCATGCAGCAACTCGGGGTGCGAGTATGACGCTGAGAGGGTCATCTGCATCATGGTGGCCTGCAGCATCCTCAACAACATTGAGCAGCAGAGGGGAAATATGTTGGGGAGGATGAACATCGATCCTCGTCCGATAAGGGGGATGTGGGGGAGGACGAGGGTGGGCAGGACATGGGCCCAGACAGGCACGGGAGTCGCACAACGTGTGCACCAGGGCCAACATGAATGGGACGCTCTGATTGCCTCCAGGTTCACCGACTAAGGGGCAGACTGGCCAGGAGCATGGACACCGCTTCCCACCCCCACTGTGCACAGTTGTTGAATGTGAACACATATATACAGGTGTGTGCCCTAGCCCCTATTGCTAAAATGTGCCCTGCACCAGTGTGAACTTAACTGGTATCCATTTTTCTGGCCTTACGGGTCCTAAGGCTAATCCTAGGTGGATCTCCAGACAGTACATCAGGAGTGCATTATGGGCCAAGGCTTAGAAACTCCATTATGAAGTTCAACTGACCTATAACCTTTATGTTGAATTTGGCTAGAATGAGCACAAAAGCCTTCACTTGAGGTGTGATTCAGCAGACTTCCTAGGTGCTTTAATCAAAACAAGGTTTATTCTAAGAATGTAGTTAACATATATGTATAAACACAGCAAGGACGTTTTTATCAATTACAAACATAAAGACAGCACAACAGCTACAGTAATCTCTGTATATGACACTTAATGAATTTCCCCTTTAACTGTTCCAATTCAATAACAAAATCCAACACCAAAATGTCTTTCAAGGGCCTGGCCCAGCATAGTGTATTCTCACTTGACTGGGACTGGTCCTGTCCCTGAGATTCTGATCCAGTTTCAACCAGCAGTTTCAAATTCCTTCCGGAAAATAACTAACTTTTTGCTGCACCCAATGTGCTTTTCACTGGAACAGCTTTTAAAATGAAAGTAGAGAAAAACAGGAAAACACTTCTTTCACCTTCTGCAGTCCAAAGCAACCAAACAAAATCGCAAACCAAAGAAAAACCCTCTTACCTGACAGCCACAGCCCAGCTCCACCCACAAAATGACATCACTAAAGCCGTGCTACGAGTCACATGATAAGAGACCAAACTTGCTTAAAGGGACACACATATGACAAGTGGAGGCGGCCAGCGTGATTCCCACCCTGTGACTTGGGTTCCATTTGGCGGCCGTCTTCTGGGGCGACCGGACCTGTATGGGCCCAACTGCTGCTCGGGTGTCTCGACTATTATGGCGGCATCCTCGGAGCTCTCCTTGAGGTGGTCTTCTGGGAGGCTGGAGAAGCTGCTGCCTAGGATAGGCCGTGGGGCAGCACGGTAGCCTTGTGAATCGCACAATTGCTTCACAGCTCCAGGGTCCCAGGTTCGATTCCAGCTTGGGTCACTGTCTGTGCGGAGTCTGCACATCCTCCCCGTGTGTGCGTGGGTTTCCTCCGGGTGCTCCGGTTTCCTCCCACAGTCCAAAGATGTGCAGGTTAGATGGATTGGCCATGATAAATTGCCCTTAGTGTCCAAAATTGCCCTTAGTGTTGGGTGGGGTTACTGGGTTATGGGGATAGGGTGGCGGTGTTGACCTTGGGTAGAGTGCTCTTTTCAAGAGCCGGTGCAGACTTGATGGGCCGAATGGCCTCCTTCTGCACTGTAAATTCTATGATGATATGATCGTTCACCTGACCCACAACTTTAAATTGATTTTGGTGATGGGGAGCACAAGGGTCCACTTTCAGGTGTGATGCAACAGAGAACTAAGAGTATTTTTAAACAAAAACAATGTTTATTCTATGAACCCAGTTAATATTTTGTAAACACACAGTGAACATCTTAGCAACCATCAATTCAAATACACCCCCCAAAGAATACAGTATTCTATAAGACATCCATAAGCCAAGAACTCTTTTTACAGAAGGACAGCAGGTTTAAATTCTCTACTGAGAGCAGTTACCACTTTGAAATCACCAAATGGACATTCTTTAGCTTGCAGAGATTCATACACATCATGCTGTGACTGCAGCTTTTCCAAATCTAAAACAAAACTAAACAGAGCCACAAAGCAGCTTTTCAGCTCAAAATGAAAGTGAAAGACAGCCCAGCTCCACCCACACTTTGACATCACTGCTGCCATTTGAGAAACACACATTTCTTAAAGGGACCCTTACATGACACATGCCACCGCCAGTCTGGGCCTTCTCACAGCGATTATGGGAGAGCTTTTCCTGAGGAGACACAGAGAGGGCATCATTAACCAAAGTGGTGGGAGGAAGCATTGTGACGGAAGACACGGCGGGACAAGGCGGCGCGGGCGGGCTCCGGGGTCCTGGGGGGGGCGCAGGGCGATCTGGCCCCGGGGGGTGCCCCCACGGTGGCCTGGCCCGCGATCGGGGCCCACCGATCCGCGGGCGGGCCTGTGCCGTGGGGGCACTCTTTCCCTTCCGCCTCCGCAACGGCCTCCACCATGGCGGAGGCGGAAGAGACTCTCCCCACTGCGCATGCGCGGGAAACTGTCAGCGGCCGCTGACGCTCCCGCGCATGCGCCGCCCGGGGATGTCATTTCCGCGCCAGCTGGCGGGGCAACAAACGCCGTTTCCGCCAGCTGGCGGGGCGGAAATCCCTCCGGCGCCGGCCTAGCCCCTCAATGTCGGGTCTCGGCCCCCAAAGATGCGGAGCATTCCGCACCTTTGGGGCGGCGCGATGCCCGTCTGATTGGCGCCGTTTTGGGCGCCAGTCGGCGGACATCGTGCCGTTGGGGGAGAATTCCGCCCCCCGTGAGGCCTCTTTAAGTGGACCAATTAATGTTGAATAGCGTTGCCGGCCTCGCTGGGCCAAGCGCCGGGAAACCTGCGGCAATTCCCACTCGCTACAACACTTGGAAATCTTTCCGGAGAATTACGCCCAAAGTCTTTCGCACAACCAGGCAAGTAGTCAGCTGTGAGTTTTCAGTACCTATTGGCAGTGTTTCCTGTTGTGTCTTCGGCCCCATCAATTTCTGCTCTGTTTTTAGCTTGCTTTCACTGGTGAGTTCCAGGAAGACCGGAAAACGTGGACACATCGATAAATTTCAAAAGCTGTGTTAACATTGCAGTAATTGAGCGATTAATACATTGAAATTGACAAGCCACTTCCCTTGAGGCATTGCTCACAAGCAGTCTAATGCACTGTAGTTATCTGTGGAATTCCACTGGTTAGAGCCAGCTTCTGACACACGGTCAATTTCTGTGCTTTTAACTCCTCACCCACTTCTAAAACCATGTGCTACTGTTAGCGAAAATTCATCCCTGTGTACTGTGCCTTGTTGCATTCTGTTTCTTGGGGATAGATGCTCTGGGCTCCTTGCTGATACCTGTAGAAAAAGGAATGGGGCCAGGAAAAAGAAATTGCATTTATCCAGTGCCTTTCCCATCCTTAGGACATCCCAAAATACTTTACAGTCAATTACGTATTTTTGAAATGTAGGTCAGAATTCAACCAAAACATTTCTAAGTGTCATTTTGGATGGGTTTGGCAGGGTGCTTCCTGTCAGCTTATTGCGTGATATCCACACCGGTATTCACCCACGCCGTCAGTGGAATTCTCCATTCCGGACACTAAATGCTGACACTAAGACTGAATTGCGAGTGTTCTACGTGGATGACTGCGGTGCCAGTCCCGGAGTGATTCAATCTTGTTAATGGGCTAGCACCGACACCATGTAGAACTCGCACAATTCCAATGCATGCAAATCCTCATCCCAGCCAAGGTGATGGCACTGGTTGCGCTGGAGAACACCCATCCCATTGATGGGTTGGCTGGGGCCAGAGGGTACTTAGGACGTTAGCCTGGAGTGGGCACCCATACGACTGGTGCCACTAGGTTCACAGTGGGCAGTCAATGACATGCGCAGCCGGATGGTTGCCTTGCAGGCTGTGGCAATGGTGGTGTCTATCCCCCCCATGGCCAACCTCCAGGCTGCCCCCCACTACTCTCCCCCCCGCTGCCCCCCTCCCCCAGGCCCGGCAGATGCCCCCCAGTCAGCACTCTGGAGCGACGTTGGGCGCTTTTCGTACCCCCTCTTTCTCCCGCAGCAATCACGCGCCTGTGTCCCAATTTGAAAACCCACAATTGAACCTTGCCGTCAGTAGGTCCTCCTGCCGGAGGTGGAGCATCACGGAAGGCCTGGAAAATGCCAAGTCGGGCCCGTTAATGACATGCCAACAGCGTTTACTGAACCATTTGCATGCCCACATCAGCATGCAGCGTAGAACACATTCACACCGTTGTTGAGGGACCGGAGCATGGCATTCCGTTCGGTACCCAGCTCAAACCTCGACAAATTCTCCGCCCAATCATATTTCACGATTCCGGCATTGCTGGGTGGAGAATCCCACCCCATTTTCTGGGCCTTCGGGAGTTTCTCCCCAGTCCAGCCCACACTTGTAAATCTTTTCAGCAAAGTGGAGCTGAACTCGTTGGCGAAACCGGCTCCTTAGAGAGAGGGTCCCCATTTTGAAAGAGTCCCCCGATCTCTCTAAGTGGGCTTGACGGTCCCCACACTCTTCACCCACGGCAATGTCAGTCCTCGTGCACAAGGGCATTACCCCCCAAGTGAGCACACCACGCTATGGGGTCTCTGAGGGCCTCTTTTTCAGGCCTCTTGACCCCCTCTTTCAGCCCCCCCTTTCAGGACCCTCATCCTTTATCCCCAACTTTAATGAGGCCCCGTTATACCTGCCCTTCTCCCCCTCCCTCCCCCACCCCCCACCCCCCCACCTTTCATGCCCTCCTCATCCACTCCTTGCCCATCCCATCAGGCCCCGACACTTGGCAGCGCCATCCTGGCACACTAGCATTGCTACCCTCACACCCTGGCAATGCCCCTGCCATCTGGGCAGTGGCACATGGGCACCCTGGCAGTGCAAAGGTGCTTAGGTACCAGCAAGAGAGGCAGAGTGCCACATTGCCTTGTCCTTAATCACCCAGGGATCTCTATTGGTCTGGGAGACCCCCCAGTTGCCATTACGCCTGGTCCACATTTATGTGGATCAATGCTAAGTTGCACCTGACCGAGGCCTCGCTGGGGAGGCCGTTAGCCCCCGGCAGCCCAGAAAATCCACTGCATACATATTTAAATGTATTGAAATATGCTGATCTGGATCTCGCTTTGTTATGTCTCCAAGTCCGGCACGATGAGGCCGATAAATCGCATTTCACGTCATTGGTGTAATGCAGGATTAACATTATGATGGAAGCAGTAACACACTCGCTGTAACAAATATAGTTTGGTAATACACAGTGTACAGTACTGAGTAGAATGCCTGAGTGTGCAAAAGGTTAGGCACGAGTAGAAGTAGCAATGTGATGGATTCTAGCCTGCAGCCAGCACAACCTCTGCCATCTGCCTCTTTAGGAGCTTACATCTGGCTGGGTCCCCTCCCATTGCTAGCACCTCTTGTCTGTTGTGAATTTCTTTTCTCACAAAGAAACGTTTGGTGAAGTGCTGCAGGACAGAAGCAACCCAAGATAGAAAAGCAGACAGTCTCCGTGCTTGCAAAAACATGTCTGAGACCCAATTCAAAGTGTGCCAAATATGGTGAGACATGATTCTGATGGGAGAAATGAAGGAAGGTTGATTCATAAACTCTGTATCAAAGGTATAATTTTTACTGCATGCTAAATAATTATTTTTGTCAGCACCAAAACAGCAGTCCTCCCATACAGACATGCATTTTTAATGTGTCATGTGAGAGTACCTTTAAGAAATGTGTGTTTATAAATGGGTGTGTACATAAATATCTGTAGTGAGAGTACCATTAATAAATGGGTGTTTACTACTGCAGTGATGTCAGAGAGTGGGTGGAGCTGGGCTGTCTGTCAGCTTTTTACTTTGGTTTTTGAGCAGGCTGCAGGTTGTGTTTTAGTTTCATTTTCAGTGTTGGAGCTGAAGCCAGACAAAGCACGTGTCCTGTTGTTCTCTCTGCCATGAAGAGACTATCTCTTGCTCATTTGGTGAATTCAGAATTATAAATGTCTCAGTAGTGGATTTAAACCTGATGTGCTTCTGTTAAAAGGTGTTTCTTTTGTCTTCTGGATGTTGTTTGGGAAGTTATTAAGGATTACTTAGTGTTGTATTCTTTAGGGGTTGTATTTGAATTAATGGTTGCTAAGATGTTCACTGTATGTTTTAAAAAGGTTAACTTGAGTTCATAGAATAAACATTGATTTGTTTAAAAAAAATACTTTTCCATTTCTGCTGTACCACACCTGTGGAGTGGTCCTTGTGTTCCCCACCACAATCTAGTAAAAGTTGTGGGTCAGGTGAACTCCATGTTACACTTTGGGGTTCTCTAAATCCTAGCCCATAACAAATGTCTCTTTAAGAACCAAACAAACAAATGCCACACAATATTAATTTGTTTATTTTGACAATGTGGTTGAAGGGCATATTTGAAAATGTTTACATGACTGCACCATTAAATTGTTAACATAAATCCACCAACACACCCTTGTGGTATTACTTCAAAACATCTAGATCAGTCTTGTGTAAGACAATACATGATAATATACTCATTTAAATGGCACAGTTTGCCATGATTTTTCCATTTAAATAAGTGTTGGTGTGACAGTGTCAAGTAAATTGTAGCAGCATACACAGAAAAGCTAAAGAATGTTTTAAATATAATTAAGATATTCAAATTGGCTTTAAGTAGAGTTTACAAAGGGAAACGGAGAATCCTTTGAACTGAGCTCTTTGACATCAATAAATGAGCCAACTCTTTTGTGTGGTCAAAGGAAAATGAATAAAAGACTGAGGCAGAATTGATTCCCAGCATATTGGCTAGTGCAGCTGCACTGTGACATTTAAAAGTTTGGGCTTTTCTAAATAAAGATCCTACCATTGTATCTGACATGGTATGAGTCTGCCTGTGTTTGTGTATAAGGGAGGTCTGAATCATGCATTAAATAACTGCCTAGTAAATTAAATTATAATGTCTTGTCTGGTAAACCCATCTGTCAATTTGGTTTGCCAGAAATAGCCCTGTGTGAAAAGAATGAAGTCTGTGTGCTGACATTGTGAAAGTTGCAGAATAACATTAGTGAGGAATCTGAAGGTAAAAGTTGCAAACATCTTTTTCTCAGGTCAATCTTTTTGCTTTACAGCGATTATTATATTTCCTCAAAATGTTCTTGTCCAAAGTAATTCGGCCTTCTGCCAAATCTGTGAAAACATTCCCAAATAAATGAACAATTATTCTACTTTGTGACAAATTGAGATTCCTCATATACTTTCGAATGGAGTATTACCTACTGGAAACACATTCATATAAATGACCCAATTTCAAAAACTTTCACCAATGCAACATAAGACTATGAGGGTAAACTTTATTATGCACTGAAAATTCTCCAGAGCCTATATTCAAATTCCTAATATGAACAACCACAGTCAAAGCTGTGCCCATGGACAATTTTGTAAAATTTACCCTGTTTGGTGAAAAATTGCTCTAGTTACATTGTAACAAAATCATGGGTATATCTTTTTTAAGTGTAGCATTCTTGCCTCTGAATTGTGTTCAAGCTTAGCTTAGGACATTAACACCTAATGCAATCTTACACTTCTGCCCAGCACTAAGCAAGCCCACAACCAACTGATTAGATTGTAGTCCTGTCATATCCAGTCATGAATGGTGGTGGATAATTTAAGAAAACAGCAGGTTCCACAAATATCCCCATCCTCAGTGATGAGGAAGCCCAGCACAGCACAAAAGACAAGGCTGCTGCATTTTGCGACAGTCTTCAGCCAGAATTTCTGAGTGGATTCTTCATCTTTGCCTCCTCCTGAGGTCCCCAGCATCACAGATGCCAATTTTCAGCTAATTCAATTAATTCTACGTGACATCAAGAAATGGCTGCAGGCACTGCATACAGCAAAGGTTATGGATCCTGACAACATTCCTGCAATAATAGTGAAGGCTAGCACTACAGAACTATTTGAGTTCCCAGCAAAGCTATTTCAGGACAGCCGCAACAATAACAATGTGGAAAAAAAACAACAATGTGGAAAATGCCCAGTTATGCCCTGTCCACAAAAAGTAGGACAAATTCAACCGAGCCAATTACTATCCCATCAGTCTATTCTTGATCATCAACAAAATGATGAAAGGTGTCATTGACAGAGCTATCAAATGAAAGTCACCATAGTCCCTGAGGACCATAGGCTGCTCTCCCCTTTTGAGAGAGAACAAACTGGTAGTGATTTATCCTGAGGGTCACCACATCTCAGGGGAGAGGCAAGGTTGAGAAGCCGGGCTTGCATGGATAACCTCAGCTGGTACGCGGATTGAACCCATGCTGTTGGCATCACTCTGCATCAAAAACCAGCTGTCTAGACAACTGAACCACTCGACACCAAGTAGCACTAATACAACTATAACCTGTTCACTGATGATCAGTTTGGATTCCACTATGGCCACACAGACCCCAACTTCATTGCGCCGTCGTCCAAGTATGGACACAAGAGGTGAGAGGAGAGCGATGGCTTTGACATTAAAGAAACATTTGACCGGGTTGACATCAAGGCTCTCTCGAAGAATTGAAATCAGTGGAAAGCAGTGGGGAAATTCTCCACTGCTTGGTGTCATGCCTAGCACGAAGATGGTTGTGATTGTTGGAGGTCAATCACCTCAGTCCCCAGGACATTGCTGCAGGAGTTCCTCAGGAACCATTTGTGATTTCTCAGATACTGAAGCAGTCCGTGTCCTCACACAGCAAGACATGGACAACATTCTGGATGGGGCTGATAAATGGCAAATATGATTTGCGCCAGTCAAGTGTTTATAATTACTATCTTCAACAAGAGAGAATCAAACCATCTCCCATGACATTAAAATCACCGAGTCCCCCACTATCAACAGCTTGCAGGGGGGTGGTGGTTATCATTGACCGTAAACTGACCTGAACCAGTCATAAAAAATACTTTCAGCATAAGAGTAAGTCAGAAGCTGGATGCTCTGCAGTATGGTGCTCAGTTCCTGACTCCCCAAAGTCTGTCTTACCATTTACAAGGTGCAAGTCAGGAGTGATGGAATACCATCAATCTGCCTGAATGAATGCAGCTCCAACAATACTCAAGGCACTCAACACCATCTAGGACAAAGCAGCCTGCATGATCAACACCGCATCCTTCATCTTAAACATTCACTTTCTTCACCGCTGAAGTACATTGGCAGCAGTGTGTACTACGTACAAGATGTACTGCAGCAATCTGTCAAGTTTCATTTGACAGCACCGGTCCAAGCTGTGAATCTCACTACTTATAAGGGTAAGAGCAGCTGATCCACCACCAACTACAAGTTCCCCTCCATGCCGCATGCTATCCTGATTTGGAATTATATTGCCATTTCATCACAGTCGCCAGTTCAGAATATGGGTACTCCCTTCTTAATAGCATTGTCGACGTACTTGCACAAGATAGATTGCAGCCACTCAAGAAGATGATTTTCTACCACCTCCTGAAAAGCAATTAGGGATGGGTATCAAACGCTTTCCTTTCCAGCGACTTCCATGAAAGGATAAAAAGAAATGCAATCTTATAGAAGAGATGCTAAGTTGAGTTTTCATCTGCCTGCTCAAGTGAATGCTAAAGATTGCATGTTATTATTCAGTGAAGAGAAGGGAAGTGCCCATGAGTCAATATTTATCCCTCAACCAAAAGCACCTGTTAGGATCCCAGCCGAGAACGTAACTATTTGCAATTTGTAAAACTGTGAGGAAAAATACTTCATCACAGGAGTGATAACACTGACCAATAGGTAGCTTTTATGTTAAAGCAAACTTTAATTTAAACACAGAATCAATTACATGAGCAACAAAGTAACAGCTTTGCAGTTAAAAGTTAAAACGGTTATCAAATAAAAGCAAAAACTTTAGCTTACTCCCTACACCTGCTCCAATTAAGCAAACTAATATAGTTCAAAGACTACTTATAAATAAAGTTAACAATCAGGTTTACTTGCTCTTTTCTGTGCAAAGACCTTGGAGAAAAAATTTCAGGAGCCAACTGAAGACCTGTCTTGGCAGACTAAAATCCTATAGGCAAACTGCAAACTACAGACAGTCCTGGCTCCACCCCTTAATTACATCATAAGGCATTTTCCTCCTATTAAGATGTCCCATGATTTGCTTATCCAGGACTAAGCACCATCCCTCATGAATTATTTACACACCAGGGATGCTCCAAAATCAAAACAATGTTCCATTAGCCATCTATCTGTAAACAAGTAAATGGTTTAAATCAATGACAACCTCACTTTTATGACCCCCTCAATCGCAATGTTAAAAAATATACTGCCTGTATGTATCCTAAACCAGAATTTTTAATAACATTACTGCAACAAATATAAAATATAATATATAACTATTTTGTACATTAATTACACACTGAAATAATAATAATCGCCCCTAGTCACCACATTTCGGCAACTGTTCGGAGAGGCCGGTACGGGAATTGAACCCGCGCTGCTGGCCTTGTTCTGTATTACAAGCCCATTGTGCTAAACCAGCCCCTAAAACTGATTACTATTCATTTAGCTCACTGCTGTCTGTGTGCAAATTGGTTGTCATGTGTCTAACGTTGTTACAACTTCAATGGTCATGAAGCAATTTAGGAGGGGCATCCAGAGGTTGGTAATTATATTGGAGAATTTCAAGTTCTTTCCTGTGAACTGCATTTATATTCCTACATAAAGTATAGTTTTTGTTGTGTAGTAATTATTGATTTAAATGAATCACAACCCCGAGTCTGGATTGCCAGATTTCTGTGGTACATTAAGAGCAGTTTCTGTGCCCTTCCAATCATATTTTCCTGCAACAAAGTTGGTGCTTTTGTGGCACTTTCCATGGTTTGGGGTCACCTGTATTACAACCTTAATTTAATAAATATTGAATAATATTGCATAAAGACAATATTTCGAAAATGTTTTGCAAATTAACTTGATTAAAAATAGCATCTTGGGATGATGTTAGTTTCTCCTTATTTTTACTGCATTAAAAGTATTATATAAATGAAACTTGTTATTGAGTCACCTATAACAGCTGCTATTTAACACGTGGTTGTCGTCCCTGTTTGATTTTAGGGTTTTCGTGCTTGAAACTTGCTGAAAGGTTTTTTTTAATTGTAAAATCTGGCATCTACACAACTTATAGGGCATCCAGCATAATGGGAACTAAAGAATAGGGGAGGGACTCAGACATATTATTACGCTGCCTCTGAATGAAGTTATTTCATATTCCTACACTTCTAGCATGAAACAGGGTGGCACGGTGGCACAGTGATTAGCACTGCAGCCTCACAGCACCAGAGACGCGGGTTCATTCTGGCCTTGGGTGGCTGTATGGGGTTTGCACTTTCTCCCCATGAGTGCATAGGTTTCCTCCGGGTGCTCCGGTTTCCTCCCACGGTCCAAAGATATGCAGGTTAGGTGGATTGCTATGATAAAACTTGCCCCTTATTGTCCGGGGATATGCAGGTTAGGTGGGGTTATGGGGATAAGGTGGGGAGTGGGACTAGGTAAGGTGCTCTTTCTGAGGGTTGGTGCAGATTCAAAGGGCCAAATGGTTTCCTGGCACTGTAGGGATTCTATGATCTTCTGCTCTCTTATGTAAGAGGACCAACTTGTTGGTGGTGGACTCCTCATTATTTGTTATTTTTTGTGTATCATGGAGTTCACCTGACAACTTTTACTCGATTGTGGTATGGGGAGCACACGGCCCACTCTACAGGTGTGGTGGAGCAGAAATGGAAAAGTATTTTTTAAAGCAAAACAATGTTTATTCTATGAACTCAAGTTAACCTTTTTAAAACATACAGTGAACATCTTAGCAACCATTAATTCAAATACAACCCAAAGAATACAACACTAAGTAATCCTTAATAAATTCCCAAACAACATCCAGAAGACAAAAGAAACACCATTTAACAGAAGCACATCAGGTTTAAATCCACTACCGAGACATTTATAATTCTGAATTCACCAAATAATCAGGAGATAGTCTCTTCATGGCAGAGAGAACAACAGGACACGTGCCTTGTCTGGCTTCAGCTCCAACACTCAAACAAAACCAAAAAAACACAGACACACCCAAGCTTTTCTCAAAGTGAAACTAAA
The DNA here is from genome assembly GCF_047496885.1 of Scyliorhinus torazame. Lineage (NCBI taxonomy): Eukaryota > Metazoa > Chordata > Chondrichthyes > Carcharhiniformes > Scyliorhinidae > Scyliorhinus > Scyliorhinus torazame. The sequence goes on from NC_092712.1 coordinate 185,419,075, forward strand.
AAGCAGAGCCAGAGCTGAGCTCCACCCACACTCTGACATCACTGCAGTAACATGAGAAGGCAAACATTTCTTAAAGTGACATTCTCATGACACAATTAAGGGGCAATTCAGCATGGACAATCCACCTAAACTGCACGTCTTTGGGTTGTGGGGGTGAAAACCATGCAGACACAGGGAAAATGTGCAACCTCCGCACAGACAGTGACGAAGGGCCGGGATCGAACCCGGGTCCACAGTGCCATAGGCAGAAGTGCTAATCACTGCACCACTGTGCCGCCCTACTCCTCATTATTTGAATATATTGAAGCTTCTGTGGTTCCCTCGTGACTGAAGAGTCCGATTCGAGATTGGCATGGATGCCCACAGAACTGGAAACCCATGTTATTGCTGGGGTAGCTTCTGCAGCTGTGCCACCTCTGGCCTTCTTCTTGGCATGCTGGATGTTGCTAGTTTGGCATAGGTGGCCCTCAAAGTAGGTTGAACCAAATCTCAGTGCATGCCGCCACATAAGCCAGTTGACTGCAGTGTTCTCCCAAGAAAGCAGTTCTTCAATGCAAAAGTTGTAAGGCCCTTTTAAAGGTGTCCTTGTATAATTTGTGCTGACAACCTTATTTGCCCTGAGATAGTTCCCACAGAAGTTTTGCTTGGTGATTTTGTGGGAGACGTGGGGCTGGATTCTCCGCACCCCAATGCCGAAATCGCATGGAATGTCCAGTTTCACGAATGGAATCGGGACCGGTGCTGGTTCCTCGATTCTCCGGCTCCCGAAAAGCGGTGTACTCGAGGAGTACGCCGCACATACACCACCTGCAGTCATTGTTTGAGGCCCATCCTGCTATTCTCCGTCCCCGACTGGCCGAAGTCCCAACGGCGAATTTCTAATCTGGTCCTGCCGCTCGGGATACTCGTGAGGCGGCTGCGGACTCAGTCCGTGGCTGCCATGGTCGGGGGCGGGCCAATCGTAGGGCAGGGGGGCCTCATGCGGGACTGGGCCTTTATTGTGCGAGCGGTCGGGGTCAGGCGCGCGGCCGATCGGGGGCACTATTTCCACGATCCAGTTCTGCTTTCTGAGTCCGTCATGGAGCATTGTGCGGCCGCTGGAGCCTGCCGCCATTCGCATGCCTGGCCTCTGACCTGGAAGTGCAGGGGGCCGTATCTGCAACTGGAGCTGTGAACGCCACGACAGCTCCCTGCTAACCCCCTGCAGGGCTGTGAATCTGTGGCCTTTTGACGCCAGTTGTTCTGCTGTAAAAGACCGTGGGGACATCGTCCCTGAAATGGAGAATCCAGCCCCTGTTCTCTTTCAACTCTGGCTCCTTATGCACCTTGATTTTAATCGCTGTACCATTGGTGCTCATGCCTTCCGCTGCCCAAAGCCTCTCTAAACCTCTTTGCTGCTCTACCTCTCCCTCCTCCATCAGGATGTTCCTTAAAACCCAACTCTTTCACTAAGCTTTTGGTCATTTGCCCTGTCAAATCCCCGTGTGGCATGGTGTCTATTTTTTATTGATAATGCTCGTGTGAAGTGCATTGGGATGTTTTACTATATTCAAGGGTTATATAAATGCAAGTTGTTGTTAATGCCATACACCACCATATCACACTCTCTGCAGTAATGACTTGCTCCATTTCAGTGTCTGGTCTGCAATTCTATTACATGCTCCTGCTGTAATGATAGGTATAATGTGAGGAGTGTAAAGAGTTAACAAGATGATGTTCATGTATCTCAACACTAGATGGCACCACAGAGTAGTCTTATAAAAGGCTGCGTCTCTAGGAATTCTGGGACAAGGTTATGAAGCGGGATAGTGAGAGGATGAGATAGATTGTTAGCTGCACTAAAAAGATATTATAGAGTTCTGTAACATAGATTTTATATTGTTCTTTTATTAGCTATTACTCAGTGAAGTGTGCAAACCATTTGAAGTAGTGTAAAATAAACTAGCTTGATGTTCTTTGTCAACACTGCAACGTTTAGCCATCTTGGAGAATTATACAAGGAAAATCACACCCGCCATCTGGTGGACCCTATCTCTGATCTTCTGAATTCTCATTCCAGCTGGTTGCCCTCCACCTGCCGTATCCTTCAATACCCTCCTTACCCTCTGGCTTCTTTCCATTTATTTTTTTAAATATAAATTCAGAGTACCCAATTTTTTTTTTTCACAATTAAGGGGCAATTTAGTGTGGCCAATCCACCTAACCTGCATATCTTTGGGTTGTGGGGTGAAACCCATGCAGACATAGGGAGAGTGTGCAAACTCCACAGGGACAGTGACCCAGGGCTGGGATTCAAACCTGGGTCCTCAGCGCCGCAGTCCCAGTGCTATCCACTGCACCACATGCCGCCCCCTCTTTCCATTTCTTGATTTTTTCATTGGAAGCTGCTGTTGTGACATCAGCCACCTCAATTTCTCTGTTCCCCTCACCTACTCCAATCCATCTCCCAGTGAACTTGCAGCAATTTCCTCTCTCAGTTCCAGGAAAGCCTGTTGATAAGCGAATCACTCTTGCTGTTTGTGAACAGACCTCCACCTTGCAGAAACTGCACAGCAACTCTCTAATATTTCTTTGTACCGTCCCCTGAACCAGAAACCCATTGCCGAACATCAAGCTATCATTTTCCTGACCATCCCTGACCTCATCTCCTTTGGAGATCTTCCCCAGACAGAGCTTTGCTCTGCTGTTTTTTTGGATGAGTTGTTCAGCTGAGACTTGAGCTGCCCTTTCAGTTGGACATAAAATATCATGGCACTATTCAAAGCTGTGTGTAGGAGTGGTGACTCCCTTGGTAGTCCAACCAATATTTATCCCTCAGCCAACATCACTAAAAGACTTCACAATCGCATTGCTATTTTTGGACCCTTACTCTGTGCAAAGTTTGGCTGCCATGTTACCTATGTTCGGGCAGCATGGTGGCACAGTGGTTAGACCTACTGCATCGCAGCGCCAGGGACAGCAGTTCAATTCCGACCTCGGGTGACTGTCTGTGTGGAGTTTGCACTTTCTCTACATGTCTGCATGGATTACCTCCGGGCACTCCGGTTTTCTCCCACAGTCCAAAGATGTTAGGTGGATTGGTCATGCTAAATTGCCCCTTAGTGTCCAAGAGTTAGGTGGGGTTACTGGGTTACGGGGATAGGGTTGGGGCATGGGCCTAGTAGGGTGCTCTTTCAAAGGGTCGGTACAGACTCAATGGGCCGATTGGCCTCCTTCTGCACTGTAGAGATTCTATGATTCTATGATTAAGGTCTGGTTTAACTCAGTGGGCTAGACAGCTGGTTTGTGATGCAGAACAAGGCCAGCAGCACGGGTTCAATTCTTGGACCAGCTTACCTGAACAGGCGCAGGAATATGGCGACTTGGGGCTTTTCACAGTAACTTTATACTTGTGACAATAAAATATTATTATTAACATAATGACAAAACTTCCAAAGTAGTTTATTAGCTGAGAACTGGCTTGGGACTTTCTGAGATCATAAAAGATGCTATATAAATGCAAGTCTTTCATTGTATCTGTGGAGATCTTTGCCTATTTTGTTCTTCTTTATAAACTTTCCTTGTGACTTTGTTCCGTAAACAAAAAATGGCATTGGGTCTCTCATTCGGTTTATGCAACTAGCTTCAGAGAGAACCCTTGGACTATTCAGATCCCCTGATTTTAGATAAGAAAACCAAAGTGTCAGTTCATTCATTGATGCACAGTTTCATCAAAACAACAATAACTTACACAATGAACAGGAAACCAATGTGAAAATCCAATGGTGAATATTCAAGAAAATGTGAGCATTTCACATCTGCATCAACTGCACAAATATCACAGTGGAATGGATCTGATCTTTCAATCAAGGAAACAGCATTATTAGTTGAATCAAGGAAATGAATAATGTGGTCTTTACATCATAAGCACCAGAGCTTATACTTCCCTAACCAGGCTGTTCCATTAGAGCTGTGACACTGCACCTTATGCGATAAAGTTAATGGTTGACTTGATATGTTTTATCCTTAAAAAATGGGATAAGTGTAACCTGGCCATTAACCTTTTCTCACTCACAGTCGAGAGAAGGAAAGAGTCATTATTAATTTCATCAAGCAACACGTCCTCATCAATAATCTGCTCATTGAAGCATATTATGGATTCTACCGAACCATTTGGCTCTGGACCTCATCACAACCTTGATCCAGATGCAAGAACTGAATGCCAGAGGGAAGGTGAAAATAATTGCCCTTGACCCTTGTCAATATCAAATTTTATCTGTCAATGCTCTGGACATTCATATATTTTGTCCAACTCATTTTGAAATTTCTGTAATCTCTTCTGATTCCACTGCCTCTGTTTGTTTGGTACTGTCTATCAATTTGACACTTTGCATTGAATTTCTGAACCCAGATCATTGATGTACATTAGATAATGGAATGTTCCAAGCTTCAACCACTGAGCCTCCCACTCTAATATTACTTCTCAGCGTAATGATTGAGGTAAATTTGGCCTCTCATCCAGAAGAAGCAGTTTGGTAATGCTTCAGAAATTGTTGGGAAACACTTCCTCCACATTTCAGTCACTCGTGCAATTAGCTCAATTTTCCTTAGTCCTTAGTCTAGGTGGACTCCATGATTTCCTAGATATCGATTCAGTAGAGGAAAATTGGGATGCTACGAATTGGAATAGAACATATGGCGTATGTTAGCCAGTCATCTGCATATGCCTGCATTAACCTTGTAACAAATGTTCTCTTTGTTAAGCCAGACCAGTGTATCGACCTCCCAGTGGATGCTACTAATCAACATGCCAGGCCAATGGGTTGGACACAGTTGGTGGGTTCCTGTAAGCCCTAGGCTGCTATTGACTGTATTCATTTTTCTGTTAAGGTGCTTCCACATGAGCCAGCACCTTCGATGAACAGGAAAGAGTTGCATTCCCTTAGCTGGCATGTGACCACAGCCTATGAATTATTAGCTATCAGCATGGTACCCTGGGAGCAGCCATGATGCATTCATTTTGCGTTGGTCCAACATTCTTACACATTTTGTCAAAGAGCAGTAAGCCTAGAAATAAGGAAAAGGCCTATTCACAATTGCCATGGAAGACCTTTGATGCTCAGATGAGCGTTCTGGAGATGATTGGGTCAAAAACTCTCGTAAAACTGGGCTTTGAGAGGCCAGTAAAAAGTATTACAACACCAGGTTAAAGTTCAACAGGTTTGTTTCGAATCACTAGCTTTCGGAGCACTGCTCCTTCCTCAGGTGAATGAAGAGGTATGTTCCAGAAACATATATATAGACAAAGTCAAAGATGCAAGACAATGCTTTGAATGCAAGCATTTGCAGGTAATTAAGTCTTTACAGATCCAGAGATAGGGGTAACCCCAGGTGAATTGTCTCAAGCCAGGACAGTTGGTAGGATTTCGCAAGTCCAGGCCAGATGGTGGGGGATGAATGTAATGCGACATGAATCCAAGGTCCCGGTTGAGGCCGTACTCATGTGACAGAGCTTGGCGGAAAGTTTCTGCTCGGCGATTTTGCGTTGTCGCGCGTCCTGAAGGCCGCCTTGGAGAATGCTTACCCAGAGATCAGAAGCTGAATGCCTTTGTCTGCTGAAGTGTTCCCCGACTGGAAGGGAACATTCCTGCCTGGCAATTGTCGCGCGGTGTCTATTCATCCGTTGTCGCAGCGTCTGCATGGTCTCACCAAATACCATGCTTCGGGACATTCTTTCCTGCAGCGTATGAGGTAGACAACGTTGGCCAGGTCGCACGAGTATGTACCGCGTACCTGGTGGGTGATGTTCTCACGTGTAATGGTGGTACTCATGTCGATGACCTGGCACGACTTGCAGAGATTGCCATGGCAGGGTTGTGTCGTGTCGCAGTCACTGTTCTGAAGGCTGGGTAGTTTGCTGCAAACAATGGTTTGTTTGAGGTTGTGCGGTTGTTTGAAGGCAAGTAGTGGGGATGTGGGGATGACGTTGGCAAGATGTTGATCTTCATCGATGACGTGTTGAAGGCTGAAAAGAAGATGTCGTAGTTTGTCCGCTCCGGGGAAGTACTGGACGCCGATGGGTACTGTGTCGGTTGTGCCCAGTGTTTGTCTTCTGAGGAGGTGGTGCGGTTTCTTGCTGTTGCGCGTTGGAACTGTCAATCGATGAGTCGAGTGCCATATCCTGGTCGTACGAGGGCATCTTTCAGCATCTGTAGATGTCTGTCACGCTCCTCCTCTGAGAAGATCCTGTGAATACGGAGGGCTTGTTCATAGGGGATGGCTTCTTTAATGTGTTTAGGGTGGAAGCTGGAGAAGTGGAGCATTGTGAAGTTATCCGTCCTTGATGGAGGTGAGTGTGTCCAAGAATGCAAACGATTTTGGAGAGTAGTCCATGGTGAGTCTGATGGTGGGATGGAACTTAGTGACGTCATTGTGTAGTCGTTTCAGTGATTCTTCGCCGTGGGTCCAAAGGAAAAAAGTGTCATCGATGTATCTGGTGTATAACATTGGTTGAAGGTCTTGTGCAGTGAGGAGGTCTTGTTAAAACTTGTGCATGGAGATGTTGGCTAATTGAGTTGCAAATTTGGTGCCCGTGGCTGTTCCGTGCGTCTGGATTAAGAACTTGTTGTCGAAGGTGAAGACGTTGTGATCCAGAATGAAGCAGATGAGTTGCAGAATTGCGTCTGGAGATTGGCAGTTGTCGGTGTTGAGTACTGAGGCTGTTGCAGCAATGCCGTCGTCATGGGGGATACTGGTGTAGAGTGTTGAGACGTCCATTGTGACGAGGAATGTTCCTGGTTCAACTGGTCCATGGGTGCTGAGTTTCTGTAGGAAGTCCGTCGTGTCGCGACAGAAGCTGGGCGTACCTTGTACGATGGGTTTCAAGATGCCCTCGATGTAGCCAGAGAGGCTCTCACACAGGGTCCCATTGCCTGATACAATAGGACGGCCTGGTGTGTTGGTTTTGTGTATTTTCTGGAGGCAGTAGAGATCTCCACATTTGAGAGGCCAGTTCTAGACTGCTATAGCTTGATTGACATCAGGGTGATCGGGCCCAACTCACTGTAGGGCAGTGATGGGAAACCTAGACTAGTGAGTAAGCTGCATGAGTAATCCTCCTTCGACTTAGTGGGCACAAAATGGAAACCAGGCTTGTTCACTAACCATGACCCCATGAATAAGATTAAATTAATTTAATACATGCCGAATATTTCACAATGAGCTATATAGAAAATGCTTAATAATTTATATATTAATAGAACTGCAATCAACTTCAAATGGTAAAAACAAAAGAGATATTTACACTTAAGACATAGAGGGACCTTAAGGCTCTCACAACCAATGTTGTGTGCAATCAGCATGTACCTCATTTCACTTGCCCATGCTTTACATGTAAATCACTTCAGTCATACTGGTAGGAAAAAAACTATGAGGACTGAAATCAGTGGAATGTAGTATCCTGCGTGTGGGCAATGGTCAACAAAATATTTCATGAGCCGCACTCAGAGCCCAGATGTGGCCCCAGGCCACAGGTTGCCCACACTGCTGTGGAGGGTAGTGGTTGAGTAAGCGATGCAGGAGCAAACATGTCGATGTTTTGACACAGAGCAGCATAAGCCATTCCCATTGAGCTATGGTGTGATCACATTCCTATCGGCTGACTACACTCCTAATGACTTGCAGGGGGCAGGCTGGGGAGACCAGAGATAATATGGAACTCAGCCTTAGAAGCTGGCAGAAACTGAGGAGCCCAGAGCCTGGATGATGTCTCGAACTTTGATCAAAGCTGCCAGAGCTAGTGACACAGACTGCTGTGCAGAATAACAGTAACCTCGGTCATCAAATATACTGAATCACCTTTGTTTGAATAGGGTGTGCTAATACTTGGAGGAAGTATTGATTCAGAATGCTGACTATTTTGTACTCATTGCCAGTTTTGTGGGTCATTTTCTCTTAAGGGAGGACTGCAAAATGATTGTTTTGTAAAAGCAAATCAATTTTAAGAAAATACCTGTTGTCATGAGACCTTGGACAAGTGTGCTGTCAATTCCCGTCCCACTTTAACTGACCCCCCCCCCCCCCCGCTGTCTACAGACATACACAAGACAGACAAACACAGACAGGTGGAAAAGGGTTAAAAAAATAATCAAAAGGATTGTTTCGGATTATGGTTTTTAGCACATTTTCCTTCACAGCATGCTTGCAAGGTAAAGTCTCGGTCTGCAGCCTGTAATGGCCTTCTCTGTAGATTTATTCATCCAAGTTCCCTATAGCTTCAGAAGTACAGCAGTCACAGCCTTTCCAGGGAGAAAGTAGCAAATACTGTTCTTTGTTTGCAACCTGTACTGGTTTTCCTGTAGGTAGATTCATTCAGGTACTCTATCGGTTCAGAAATACAGCACTCAGACTTTCTCGAGGGAAACACAGAGGAAAGAGAGTAGGATCTTCTCTCGAAACTGCCAGGTGTCAAACTGAAACTCCTTGGAACTCTGAAAAGCATTCTACTCATCCAATTGCCACTCATTGCTGGGCAGAGTATGGCCTTTTGGGCCTATTCATTGGCAACCAGCCAATCAATCAAACTGAGTCCCACCCATCTCTCTCTCTTTTTGGTTCCAGTTAGTCTGAAGCCTCCTGTTCAAACAATAAGGAACTAGTATTCTAACCCGTAGCTTCTGAATGCTGCTGCTTGACTTAAAGATGCATGTCCATTAATCATCCATGGATCAAAAATCATAACGGCAAAATAAAAGGAAGGGGAAATAAAGGAATTAACAGGAAGGACCCTTACATATGATCTAACTCTGCATTTTATGTTATACATCCTGACTCTTTTGGACTTTCTGAAACACTTGGCAGCTAAGGGAATCACCATAATTCACAAGTGTTTGATTATTACTGATTGTATTTACTTTAAGCCCCTTCTACCCCTCAGTCCCTGCCTGATCAAAGACCCATTCAGCCTGTTTTAAAAGACCAACCAATATAACATTATCTGGGAAGCACCCGGAAATAGCTGATGCTCAGGATGATTTTCCAATCCTCACGAGATAGAGGGGAGGTACCAGAGGATTGGAGAAATGCAAACCTGGTTCCATTGTTTAAAGAGGGATCGAAGGAAATGCCAAACAATTATAGGCCAGTTAGACGTACATCGGCAAATTAGTAGAATCAATCCTGAGAGACAAGATTAACTGTCACATAAAAAGGCATGAAATACTCAGGGATAGTCAGTGTGGATTTGTTAAAGAAAGGTCTTGCCTCACAAATTTGATTGAATTCTTTGAGGAAGTGACAAGAAGGGTTGATGAAGGTAGTGCAGTGGATGTTGAGTACATGGATTTTAGCAAGGCGTTTGACAAGATCCAAAGCCCATAGGATACAGGGCAATGTGGCAAACGGGATAAAAAGTTGGCTAAGTAACAGGAAACAAAGGGTAATGGTCGATGGCTGCCCTTGCAAATGGAAAGCTGTTTCAAGTTGTGTTCCATAGCGCTCAGTGTTGGGACCCTTACTGTTTGTGTTATATATTAACGATTTGGACATGAACATGGGGGACATGATTGGGAAATGTGCAGATGACACAAAGATTGGCCGAGTGGTGGACATCGGTTAGTTGTAGGGTGCGATTTAATGGAAAAGTTTCTAAGTGTGGTCGCAAGCGGGAACCCTACCGTGAACTTCCTGATGCTCGACCTGGCAAGACCATCACTGGTATCAAACATTAATTAGCCAGCTTAACGAGGCCCCACAGGCTTCATGTCGCAAATGATGGTCCTTCCAACTCATTCGCCGGAACCGTGCCTGCTAGCTCCCCGCTAACAAGGGGAGGCAGCACTCAAACTGATCTCGCAGAGCAAACACCACACAGCTCACAGCCATGCCACCGAGGAGACCAGCCCCACAGTTCGGGGATGCCGACCTGGCCAGATTGTTGGACACGGTCATGACCAGCTGGGAGGCCCTGTTCCCCTGAGGGGCTCGGAGGGTCAGCCACAGGGCAGCCAGTGTCACCTGGGAGGAAATGGTAATGGCTGTCAGCCTGGGGGCATCACAGGAGGACCGGCACCCAGTGCAGTAAGAAGGTCAACGACCTCCCACAGGCCGCACAGGTGGGTTGGCACCGGACCCCTGGCATCGCCCCCGCCTGCTTCCCTCACCTCCCCCACGAGCATGTGACTGGCACCACACTAGCCATGCCCTGGCCCACCCATATCCAGCAGTGCCACCCATACTGGCCACTACTTACTCACCATTCCCCCCGCATAATCCCTATCCCCTCCAGCTCCCACCCCTGTGATGAATGAAGTGTGCGGCTCACACTGCCCCTCTGTGTCTCACAACAGATGGAGGAGGGCCCAAATGGGCAGCAGGGTTCAGGACATAGAATCATAGAATTTACAGTGCAGAAGGAGGCCATTCAGCCCATCCTGTCTACACTGGCTCTTGGAAAGAGCACCCTACTTAAGCCCACGCCTCCATCCTATCCCTGTCACCCAGTAACCCCACCTAACCTTTCGGACACTAAGGGCAATTTACCATGGCCAAGTCACCTAACCTGCACATCTTTCGACTGTGGGAGGAATCCGGAGAACCCAGAGGAAGCCCACGCAGACAGGGGGAGAAAGTGCAAACTCCACACAGACTCGTCACCCGAGGCCAGAATGAACCCGAAGCTGTGAGGCAGCAGTGCTAACAACTGTGCCAATGTGCTGCCCCTAAGAGGAACCGGCCCTGAGGTCCTGGGGGTGGCCGAGGACAGATCGGTAACTGACGTAGAGGTTGGCATATGGCGCAGAGGTGAGGATTAATCAGCCCCCGCCCCAGATGATCTGTCACGGGTGAGTTATTAATGCTATCCCTCCCACTGCCCACATGTCCATTCTCCCGCAGGATCTCAGTCTGACGTTGGTCCACGTGGAGTGGTCCACGATCAAATCATGCCTTCCATGAGAACATCGTGGAGAGGAGCTCCGAGGAGACCACCATATTCGCGGCACAGCTGTCATCCCCACACTCCACCAGCATGGAGACACACACCTTGGTGGGCGACAATAGTGGTCAGAATTCTGGGACACATGTTGTTGAGAACCACACAGTTGTTGATGCACGTCAGGTGGAGACAGAAAAGCCCAGGTGAGACAGCAGTCGGAGGTCTGCTGGAGCCCAGGACCCAGCTGGGCCCCAGTCAGATGCTGAACCTCTGGACCAGGTCTACCTGGAGCTGATGCACACGCTAAAGTGCTGTCGAGAGATTCAGCGGGAGGTGTCAGCGACACTCAAGCAGGTGCATAGCCAATTGGAGAAGTCCCAGAGGCTATGGGCGCAGGAGTTGATGCCGGAAACACATGGCACCGAGGCCAACACTGCTAGAGTGACGACGGCAGTGGAGAGCCTGGTGCACGACATCGGCAGCATGAGTGGAGGTGTCCAAGGCGTAGCTCAGTCGGTGACGGCCATAGCTGAGCGCCTCAACAGTGCCTCATCCACCTGGTACTGGGTCACAGCCCCCTGTGACAGGGACATGTTGTCGAGGCACTTAGTCATGCCTCCCCACTGCTGGCTTGGGCAGCATTGTTGGACATGGGTGGGTTGAGGCACAGAGCAATGCTGGGCGGGAGAGGTGCCAGTGCATTCTCGGGGAGGAGTTTCGGTGGTCTGGTGCCAACCCACCCATGCAGCCCGGTGGAGGTTGTTAATCATCATATGGTACTGAGTGCCAATCCTCCTGCCCACACTCCCCGAGTGATGGCCACTGCCACTTCCTCCCAAGCTGCACTTGCTGCCCCTCCGAGATCCTCAGGGGAAACGGGCATGCCAACTGGCATCCACCACGTCCAACAATCTCCTCAGGTTGGCATCCCTGAATCATGGTGGCATGGCTGCACACTGAGTGGGATTGGCAGTGCAGGTGCAGTTTAAGTGCTGCTTTCACTTGCTAACAGAGGGCTGACGAGCACGGTCCCAGCGAATCAGCCAGTTGGACCATCATTTGAGGTGTGAAGCGCGTGGGGCCTCGTTAAGTGGACCAATTAACGTTTTATAGCAGTGATGATCTCACCGGTCCAAGCGTCGGGAAGCTTGCGGCGGTTCCTGCTCGCTACCACACTTAAAAACATTTTGGTTAAATCACGCCCGATGATTCAAGATAAGTGGCAGGCAGTGTAGAGGGGACATGAGGAAGACCGGCAGTGGGAGTCTGGAATTCGCTGCCCAAGTTGCTGGTGGAGGCAGAGAGCAGAATCTCTTTTAAAAAGTATTTGGATCTGCACCTTAAGTGCTGGAAGCTACAGGGCGATGGACCGGGTGCAGGAAAGTGGGATTAGTAAGGGCACCTGGGTGTCCTTGGGCTGGCATAAACACGATGCATGGGCAAGCTGGGCTGAATGGCCTCTTCTGTGCTGTAACATTTCTATGGTTCTATGGTTGTAGGTGGAAAGGGTGCTGATTAGTTGGCAAGTCAACTCTGATTGGCTGAGGTGTTGCCATGGAGAACGCAATGGGCCATGGCATGGCAATGCCATGATTTCCACCATGATTAGAGCAAGGTGACAGGTCCCAAATCCACCCCAGATGCAGTGAAAATTGAAACTCATGCTGTTAGCACCAACCTGATGCACACTGGTTGCCCAGCCCACTGAGCCAACTGCAGTGGAATTGAATTCTCGATTAGAGGCAGGGACACCACCTACCGTGCCACAAGACCTCCATAACACACTGAAACTTATATACTTATATTTTTAGAGAGAGCAAAAAATGCCTTCTTATGAGCAGTTTCTTTTTCCATGAACTCATTTCTAAACGGAGCAGCTGAACATAATCTACTTCAAATTTAATCTAAGCTCATGAGCAGGACTATAGTTGTTTGTGATATTTGGCAGTGACTGAGAGGTTGGAATGGGAACTGAGGCCAAATGAGCAGTGAGCAGTGAGTAGTGCAACTGAGTCAGATGCTTGTTTACATTTGGGATGCTGTAACTGATGCCATCGGGCTTCATAGTCCAATGGGGTTAATTGGTCAGCTCCTGAAAATACACACAGGCATCGTGATGTGCAATTAACCTGTGCCTATTGAGTGGAATGCAGGCAGCATGCCAACTTTGTACTGCCTGCTCATTATACTGATTTTTGTGTGCAGCCAGCACTCTAAACTATTCATTAACTGCGAGTATCAACAGGAGGGGCCCAATATTGTTACTAACTTGCACTGCATAAAGCTAACCTTCACTTTGTGAAAGTGCAACTGTGGTGCCTTGTGGCTGCAGAAGATGCAGGGAGTCATTCCACAAGTGATCTGTCTTTACAAAGCATGAAGGATGGCTACAATTGGAGATCACAAACATTTAGATGCTGCATTGAAGGTCATGATGGAGAAGGAAGAAAGGAGGTGACATGTCCTGCAGCTTCAGTGGACAGGGGGTATGGTCAGAAGGCAGTGGAAACAGACAACTGCAGGGGTCAACGTCAGCATAACTCCAGGATGCCGAACTGGAGGACGTTTCATGACCTCCCACAAGCAGTTAAGGTCAGTGCATGCCCTTTCAAGAGGGCACAAGTTTGCACTTCATACTTTTTCCTCTGTCCTTCACCACAATCCTTCAACTGTGCAATTAGTCTCAGTCTCTGCTCACTTCAGAATCTCCCCATCACTCACCAACCAACAATCTGGGCTCACCGCATATTCTGACATGTTTGCTGCAAGCCTCAGGGCTGAATTTCACAGCTTGCTATCCAATCATGGGGCCTCAGGATCCAAGAAGATTGCACCACACAGACTAACACACTTCCGTCTATATTGCAAGTGGTGTATCGGGAGTTAACCAGAGAAGGATAGGGATACCTGCATGTTCTAACCTGCATGGAGGAGATGGTGCTGCCCAGAATGGCAATTGCTGAGGCTGAAACCATTGAAGATGATGATATCCCTGTACCTAATCCTCCTTCTCACATACCATTTTCCACTCATCCCACAATCTTTGCTGATTTACAAGCTGTTATCATAGAATTTACAGTGCAGAAGGAGGCCATTCAGCCCATCGGGTCTGCACCGGCCCTTGGAAAGAGCACTCTACCCAAGCCTACATCCTATCCCCGTAACCCAGTAACCCCACCCAACCTTCTCGGACACTGAGGGGCAATTTAGCATGGCCAATCCACCTAACCCGCACATTTTTGGACTGTGGGAGGAAACCAGAGCACCCGGAGGAAACCCACGCAGACACGGGGAGAACATGCAGACTCTGCACAGACAGTAACCCAAGCCGGGAATCGAACCTGGGACCCAGGAGCTGTGAAGCAACTGTGCTAACCACTGTTCTACTGTGCTGCCCTGTTGAGAGTGTAAACATGCACTTCTTTTTATAATAATCTTTATTGTCACAAACAGGCTTACATTAACACTGCAATGAAGTTACTGTGAAAAGCCCTAGTTGCTACATTCCGCCGCCGCCTGTTTAGGTACACAGAGGGAGGATTTAGAATTTTCAATTCACCTAACATCGCATCTTTCGGGACTTGTGGGAGGAAACTGGAGCACCTGGAGGAAAGCCACGCAGACACGGGGAGAACATGCAGACTCCACACAGATAGTTGTCGCATTAAGCACGTTGAGATAACACGGGCTACAACTGGATGCAGCTATAACTCAAGTAGACTCCAGACCTTGAGTTTAGTTAAACTTGATTTATTGAACCTGTCACAAAGTTCTCAACGAATCCGCTGGGGATATCACAGGCAAATCAGTGGCATGAGCATCATAGCCCTGCTTTTGCTGGTCCCTGAGCTTCTGCACCTTCTGCATCACCAGGAAGTGATCCAGATCAGGCAAGTGTATGGCTGAAAGAGTCGTCCGCAGGTCCCTGTTCAGCAGGAGTTGAGCCGGTGACATGCCGGTAGACAGAGGGGTCGCCCTGTATGCGAGCAGCGCAACGTTGACGTTGGAAGCAGAAACCGCAGCCTTGCAGATGAGCTGCTTTACTATGTGTACCCCTTTCTCAACCTTCCCATTGGACTGCAGGTAATGTGGGCTTGAAGTGACGTAACGAAACTGATATGGCCGGGCAAATCTCGACCATTTCTGGCTGCTGAAGCAAGGACCATTGTCACTCATGACAGTGAGGGGAATGCCATGCCTGGAGAATGTCTCCTTACAGGCCTTGATGACGGTTCTGGACGTGAGGTCTGAGAGCTTCACAACCTCTGGGTAGTTGGCGAAGAAATCGGTGATGAGCATATAGTCACGACCATTGGCGTGAAAGAGGTCGATGCCCACCTTAGACCACGGGGAGGTCACAATCTCGTGCTGAAGTGTCTCCTTACCCTGTGCTGGCTGGAAACGTTGACAGGTCGGACAGTTGAGGACCATGTTTGAGATGTCCTGACTGATCCCAGGCCAGTAGACAGCTTGCCTCACTCTGCGCCTACACTTCTCAACACCCAGATGTCCCTCGTGTATCTGCCTGATCACCAAGCTCTGGAGACTGCGCGGAATGACGATGCGATCCAGCTTTAGGAGGATACCATCAACCACTGTGAGGTCGTCCTTCATATTAAAGAATTGGGGGCACCTCCCTTTCTTCCAGCCATTGGCGAGGTGGCGCATGACACGCTGCAGAAGTGGGTCCTTGGCTGTCTCGTCGCGAATGCGGATCACCTTTTCCTCCGACGCGGGGAGGTTGCTGGCCCACAGCTGCACCTGTGATTCGATCTGCTGGATGAATGCCGGGGGATCGGCAGGCAAGGTAACGGAGCGGGACAAGGCACCCGCAATAATGAGCTCCTTGCCCGGTGTGTACACGAGCTCAAAGTCACACCATCTGAGCCGGAGGAGAATGCGCTGCAGCCACGGTGTTATGTCATTCAGGTCCTTGTGAATGATGTGGACCACGGGCCTGTGGTCCGTTTAGACGTTGAACGTCGGCAGGCCCTGCACATAATCATGGAATGTGAGGATTCCAGTAAGCAGCCCAGGCATTCCTTTTCGATCTGGGCGTACCGCTGCTCGGTGGGTGTCATCGCCCGTGATGCGTAGGCAACCGGAGCCCAGGAGGAGATGTCATCGCGCTGGAGCAACACCTGGCTCGCATCTGTCGAGATCTTCGTTTCCCTGTCAGGATCAAAAAAAGCCAACACAGGTGCAGTGGTGAGCTTGGCTTTCAGCTCCAACCACTCTACTTGATGAGCTGCCTGCCACTCAAAGGCAGTGGATTTCTTTACCAGGTGTCTGAGGGCCGTGGTGTGTGAGGCCAGATTTGGGATAAACTTGCCCAGGAAGTTCACCATCCCCAGGAAGTGCAGCACCACCTTCTTATCTTCAGGGGTCTTCATGGCTTTGATGGCCTTGACCTTGTCTGTGTCCGGGCGCACACCCTGCTGAGATATCTGGTCACCCAAGAACTTCAGTGTTGTCATGCCAAAAGAGCACTTTGCCCTGTTCAGCTTGAGGCCATTGGCATGGGCACGGCAAAATACCTGCTGGAGACGAGTGATGTGCTCTTCGGGGGTTGTGGACCAAATGATAACATCGTCCACATACACACGAACCTCTTCAATGCTCTCCATCATCTGCTCCATGATTCTATGGAAGATCTCCGAGGCCGAAACAATGCCGAACGGCATACGATTGTAGCAGTACCTGCCAAACGGTGTGTTGAAGGTGCAGAGCCTTCTGCTGGACTCATCCAGCTGGATTTGCCAGAACCCTTGTGATGCATCCAGCTTTGTGAAAAACCGGGCGTGCGCCATCAGTTCCTCCCGCTTCGGGATGGGGTAGTGTTCCCGCATGATATTCTGGTTTAGATCCTTGGGATCAATACAGATGCGCAGCTACCCTGACGGTTTCTTTACACAGACCATCGAGCTAACCCAGTCAGTCAGTTCTGTGACTTTGGAAATAATGCCCAGGCACTCCTTCAGTGGAGCCGGAACTCGGCGTGGAGCGTGGACCACAGGCTTGGCATCAGGCCGCAGCAGGATCTTGTAGCGATATGGCAGAGTACCCATCCCGTCAAATACATCCGGATATTGAGCGAGGGTGTCATCAATGCCGGCTTGAAGATCCATGTTGGGGGAGGTCATCGTGTAGACCCGCTGCACAAGGTTTAGAAGCTTGCATGCATGTGCGCCAAGCAGGGAGGCCCTGTCGGGCTTGACGATTTAAAACCTTCGCCTTGCGTGAATGCTCCTGTTGGAGACGAGCAGATGGCAGGATCCCAGTGCTGTGATGGCATTGCCATTATAGTCCAGAAGCTGGCAGGCTGCTGGAAGGAGCTTGGGTGGCTTCTTGATGCAGTGGAAATCCGCCTGTGAAAGAAGATTGGCAGAAGCACCTGTGTCCAGCTTCAACTGGATAGAGCATTGATTTGCTTGTATCCCCGCACGCCATTCGTCCGCAAAATCCACAGTGAGGATGGGCAGGCTCCGTGATGATGTCGGTGAGGCATGCTCACGCGTGGTGATGATGCCCACATGGTAGGGGGACTCTGGGCAATCGTTCTCCGGATATGTGATACTGCCAGCATCTGAATCCTGTACTCCGTGCTGTACACTCCGAACATTCCTGCGTTGGAGTTGGGAGCGCTGGGCTTGACTGGTGGTGCAGACTTGCACAAGGCTGCATAGTGTCCAGGCTTCCTGCAATTCAAACAGCGCCTGCCTCTTGCAGGGCAGTGATTCTTTAAATAGGCGGTGCCACAGTTCGGGCAGATAGTGGCATCGTTACGCTCCATGCGTTGTCGCACATGCTCAGTGTGTTGGTCGGCCGCTTCATTATCCCATTCGCATCGCGCATGCGTGGGTCCCCGGGAAGAGCGCGCGAAATGGTCGCTTTCATCAAGGCTGAGGCGCTGCATCCGGGCGATGCCCTGCACACTCTCTGCCTCGTGGGAGGCACGTTTCTCAGTTTCAGCCGATTTGTATTGGGAATACCGATTTTTGGTGTGCTCATGCACTGTACACCTTTCAATCATGACTGACAGGGTCATATGTTTGATTTTCAAAAGCTGCTCCCTCAGCGGATCGGAGTGAATGCCAAAAACGATCTGATCCCTGATCATGGAATCAGCAATGTCACCAAAGTTGCAGGATAGCGCTAGTAGACGGAGATTAGTTAGAAAGGAGTTGAAAGATTCGTCTTTACCTTGTAGGTGTTGCTTAAAAATATAGCGCTCGAAGATTTCATTGGTGTCCACTTCACAATGACTCTCAAACTTGTCCAGCATGGTCTGAAACTTCATCTTGTCCTGGCCATTGGCGAAGTTGAACGAGTTAAAGATTTGGATGGCTTGATCCCCCGCAGTTGATAGGAGGAGCGCGATCTTCCTGGTATCACACGCACCCTCAAGGTCTGAGGCTTCAATGTACAACAGAAACCTTTTGGTTGAAGATCCACCAGTTGGCACTGAGATTGCCGGAGGTCCGCAGCAGTTGAGGAGGCTGGATCTTCTCCATGATGCTGGGATGTCTTTGCTGGTCGTCACGGAACAGATTGAGGTAAACCACCTCGATAAAGCAGACTACTGGTCCCATGTCGTGTTAAGCACATTGAGATAACACGGGCTGCAACTGGATGCAGCTATAACTCAAGTAGACTCCAGGCCTTGAGTTCAGTTCAACTTGATTTATTGAACCTGTCACACAGTTAGCACAGTTCTATGTGAGTTCGACACTCTGCTAACCTAGCTGTGATTTCTCTATCTAGACTGAACCAGACTAGTTCTTCGCCACGTGCTGTATGCGTTACGTGATATGTACCCTGGACTCACTCTGTAGATGTCCCTAGTGGAAAGAGGCGGAGTGTGAGTATCTCATGCCTTTTATAGTGGGAATCCACCTCCCAAGTGTTCTGCCTGCTGATTGGTTACACCCTGTTCCCTGTGCTCATTAGCTGCCTGTCTGTATCTCATTAAGTGCCTGTCAGCATATCATGACAATAGTGACCCAAGGTGGGAATCGAACCTGGGACCCTGGCTCTGTGAAGCAACAGTGCTACCCACTGTGCTACAGTGCTGCCCATTTTCCCCTCTTTCCTCTCCATAATCTTGCCCCTTATTTCTTTCTTTTTCCAGATAGCCAAGAGGTACAACCTGCCAAGGCAGTGAAAGAAGAGCAAAGCAACAACGAAGCTGAAAACACACCATCACTCGACTTCACAGTCACGGCCACCAGCTCAGTTAACTGTGCATAATTCAGAGGATAAGATAAAGAGGCGGGACCTGCACGTAATGAGACATTGGGACACGTATGCTGCAGCCAAGACAGGAGAGGGATAGTGCCAATTCCAGATCACTGAAGGAAGTGGTCACACACTAGTTTCTTTCTTGTTGGAGAAGTCATTGCTTGGCACTTGTGTGACACAAATGTTACTTACCACTTGTCAGCCCAAGACTGGCTATTGTCCACATCTTTCTGCATTTGGACGTGGACTGCTTCGGTATCTGAAGAGCGGGAAATTGTGCTAACCATTGTGCAGTCATCAGCGAACATCCCCTCTTCTGACCTTTTGATGGAAGGAAGGTCATTGATAAAGCATCTGAAGATGGTGGGCCGAGCAGGCTACCCTGAAGAACTGATCTGCTCCATAAGTCTTCTATGGATAAAGTCTCCTGCTGAGATTCCCTCACCCTCCTTCTTTTCCAGCCCGCTTCTGATAGCTTATCCTGCTGTGCATGGTCTTATTATTGTTGTGTTCAATGCAAGAGAAACCCACGTCTGGAAAAAAGCATTTTGGCATAGCCAGTCCACTCCCTGTGACGAATGTGATATAAAATAGTTACTTTAGAGATATTAGTTAATGTAATGTAGAGATAGGCCAGTCTAATTCTGGTGAGTTCACAGACAAAGGATTTCAGACCGCATGGAAAAGCAGGAAGAGGTGTGTCCACCAAAGGAGGAGAAAAGGATGCTGGGTAATAGGGGCCAGAGGAAGGGATTGGAAGTGAGCCAATCAGAATAGATCAACAGGTCAGGAGGGATATAGGATGACCTATGGGCATCGTGTATGTGAAACCTGATGCCATTTGAATGTATCAGTACAGACTCCTTTGTTCCACATCCTCACTTGATTCCAGAAGTCTATGGAGCAGGATGTGCTTTGTGCTCCTGAGAATTGAGGAACGCTTGCAAGCTAAATAAAATAACTAATGCTGTACCTGCAAATCCATCTCGACTTTTATTTAGGCCAGACTGACGGGTAAAGAAACTTGGGATTCTACACCTGTAGATGACTGAAACTTTAAGAAATGTCCGCAATATGTGTAAAATTCCAGCATTAGCCAGAAGAAATATCACATCACAGAATCTGTGCAGTATTGATGGAAGCTTCATGCTGTTTCATGTGTCTTCAAGTCTTGGAGATTACGAGAAGTATAGGCTTCAGTGTGAGCTCCAAAATGGCGGCACTGGTGTCACATCAGCGTTTAAGCTGATTGATGTCATGATCTCCGATCCTTGCTTGCTGTCAATGAATACTAGGTTAAAGTAAACAGGTTTGTTTCGATGTCACTAGCTTTCGGAGCGCTGCTCCTTCCTCAGGTGAAGGAAGCAGTTGAGGAAGGAGCAGCGCTCTGAAAGCTAGTGACATCGAAACAAACCTGTTGGACTTTAACCTGGTGTTGTAAGACTTCTTATTGTGCTCACCCCAGTCCAACGCCGGCATCTCCACACAATGAATATTAGGTGAGGTATGCTCACTCCTTTACTAAAATTGCGTTGGGTGCAATTCTCGTCAGAAGAACACATGAGCACATGTGCTGAAGGTTCTATTTTGGTACCTTAGGTAACATCCAGGGCTTATTTGAAGCACTTTGCACCTGAGTCACAAGTGTGCGGGTTCAAGTCTTGCTGGCGTGTTTTGGGTGGGATGTTAAATTGAGGCTCTGCCTGTCTATTCAGGTGAATGTAAAAAAATCCCACCGCACCTTTTTGAAGAAGAGCAAGGGCATTATTCCTGGAATCCTGGCCAATATTTTTCCCTTAATCAATGTCACAAAAACAGATTATTTGGTTATCATCCTGTTTTCAGGAATTTGCAGTGTGAAAATTGACTGCTGCATTTTTGCACTACAACAGTAATGACACTTCAACAAATACTTTATGGCTTTAAAGTGCTTTGAAACTTCCAATTGTTGTGAATGGGGCTATATAACTTTTCTTTCTTATGGGGCCTTGTAGCTCCCAAAACATTGGCGCTTTGAGCCCAACTTTGTCCGCAAGCGTATGACATCCATTGCACAATCAATTCACCTGAAATCCCAAGGAAAGGAATGTAGGTTAGAGGCAGGGTCATATTCTACCTAAGAAAAATGTAGCCGAGGAATTTCGAAATGGCAGGAAGCTAGGAATTGTGATGAATGATTTACTGGTCCAGAAGTGAAGAAAAGCTCTTGAACTGGTGAAAGAAAGTTTAAATAACTACTGGAATGTCAGACTTTATTTCAAGGGTCCTGAGATGCATGGCGGGTGGGGGTGGGGTTGGTGCTATGTTATTGTTGTACAGAGTTTTGGTTAGACTCATCAACAAAAATGTGTTCAGTTCTGAGCATTTCACCTGAGAAAGAATGTATTGGGCCTGGATTGGGTGCAACTCAGATTGATCAAATTATATCAGACATATGAGGGTTAAATTATGATGACAAGCTGCAGACAGGATTAAGGGATGGCAGGGTGGCACAGTGGTTAGCACTGCTGCCTCACAATGCCAGGGGTCAGGGTTCAATTCCGACCTTGGGTGACTGTCTGTGTGGAGTTTACACATTCCTCCCATGTCTGCGTGGGTTTCCTCCGGGTGATCCAGTTTTCTCATACAGTCCAAAGAGTGGAATGGCCTTGCTAAAAAATTGCACCTTAGAGTCCAAAGATGTTAGATTAGGTTACGGGTTGCAGGGGTAGGGCGGGGGAGTGGGCTTAGGTAGGGTGCTCTTTACGTGAATCTTTGCAAACTCGATGGGCTGAATGGCCTCCTTCAGCATTGAAGGGATTCTATATAAAAATATCACTGAGGTGCTCAAGATGATTAAAACATTTGATAAGATTGGTAGATAGAAGCTGCTTTCTCTCATGGAGAGGGGAAAAGAGCTATTCTCTGGTCCCAGCCACTGCAGGAACTGTCGCAGGTTGGGCAGAAGAGGTCCGATGACTTCGCGTGGAAATTTTTGGGGAATGGAAAATCTCAACCTTAGAATGCGACCATTCACAGGTGATGTGAGAAAGCATTTCTTCACACAATGGGTAATGCACATATGGAACTCTCTCCCTCAAAACGCTGATGAGTCTAAATCAATAGAAAATTTCAAAAGTGATATTTTTGTGGCACAACGATAAGAATTATGGAATCAAGGCAAGTGGATGGAGTTAAAATAAGCCATCATCTATTTGACCAGGATGCGGCGCTGAACAGTCTATTCCTTGTTCATTTCTTTACAACACGCTAGTTCCAATTCTTTGACCGGCATTTCCAGAGAGCAGGGTTAGTAAATTTAACCTCATGCCTATCGCTGTGAGTGCTTTACACCAAGTTTTCTTTTTTCCTAACTTTTGCAGAAAGATAGTTAAATTATTTGGGGCTTAATTCAAAGCCTGTGCAAAGCGGCTACATACTGTACATTCTTTCATAGTTTGGCTGATGTAAAATATTTTAGAATAGGTTACTGGAACCTTTTAATGTAACTTCATCGGTTTTTTGATTACTTACTACACAGGCTCTTTGAAAGTAGAGGAAGTTTGGTTTGGTTTGGTTTATTGTCAGGTGTACCGAGGTACAGTGCAAAGTATTGTTCTGCACACAGCTCAAACAGATCATTCCGTACATGAAAAGAAAATACATAATAGGGCAAACATAAAATACACAATGTAAATACATGGACACAGGCATTGGGTGAAGCAGACAGAAGTGTAGTATTACTCGGTAGAGAAGATGTGTGAAGAGATCAGAGCAGTCCATAAGAGAGTCATTTAGGGGTCTGGTATCAGCGGGGAAGAAGCTGTTTTTCAATCTGTTAGTGAGTAATTCCAATTCCATGAATTCCTTATTTCTATTAAGTTCTTTTAATTCAACCCTTGGTTCAGGATTATACTTGTGAAGAATTTAGTGACATTTCAATTATGGAATAGAATTCTGAGAAATAATCAATAACAATTTGCAAGTCAACTGTGAACTAATCCTCCATGGACAGAACGTTTTCATGATCATATGAAGTATTTATAAAATATAACACTGTACGGACAGGAAAATGAAAATAGTGGTGACAAAACGTATTTCTTGTAAATGTAATATGATCTGAACCAAAAAGAAAATGGTGAGACCGTAGATGCAAAGAAGATGTAAACTCAGCTGGGCAGTAATTAATGCCAGACACTAACTGACCCAGCAGCCAATAACACAAACTTTAATAGTAATGTCTGTATTGAAATGTGGGTATACTGATGAATAATGTGCATACACGATTGAAACAAAATTTAAAAAGCACCAGGAGCAAAATAAATTGTCACATAAAGTAAATGTGAAGGAGAGAGAGAAAATGAGAGAGTAGCAAAAGAGCAAATAAATTATTTGGGGAAAAAACAAATGCATGTTCACTGATGTAAAATCACGCCTTTAAAAGTTTTCAAAGTACAGGAATCATTTCCACAAAAACATTGGAAGCTGCACTTATGTTTTTTTTTCTCATTTCTGTTCCAAAATCAACACATCAGGCACTATTGCTCTCCAACTGGCAACTGCTAAAACTTGTCCAGAAGTTGCAGTCACAAGAATAAATTGCTTTTCCTGCTGATAAATATGTTGAGTAACCCCTCCCCCCCCCAGGGCACCTGACCTAAATATAATAATTTTATGTTCACCACTAAAAAATAAAGTAATACATGTAATCATTTCCCGTAATGGAGGGAGAGGGATCCAACACATTGCAGCTTGTAAAAATAAATGGTTGAAGGTTCCTCCCTCAGACTCCCAATCCCCACATCCCCCTGCCCCCCACCTGCCCCACCAACCACTCTCCACCATTGCTCAGTTATCCAGTGAGTAATTGAACATTGAACAGATGTGGAAAGCTGCAATCTGTGTGCGTTTACTGATCATAGCTGGAGGGGTCTTGGTCCAGAGTTGGGGTGAGAGAATTAGCCAAACTTTCTTGGCTTGAAGTGGAATCCACTTCAGACACAGTTCTCCTAGTTCTTGTCCAAGACTATTTAAATGGCCCATGGGCCTACCCCACTGGAAGAGCCTAGTGCCAGACACCAAATCAGAAAGTTCAGGAGCATGTG
This sequence comes from Scyliorhinus torazame, assembly GCF_047496885.1. NCBI lineage: Eukaryota > Metazoa > Chordata > Chondrichthyes > Carcharhiniformes > Scyliorhinidae > Scyliorhinus > Scyliorhinus torazame. The sequence goes on from NC_092712.1 coordinate 185,443,312, forward strand.
TAGGCTTCTATATTTTGTAAACTCTGAATCTAATTTAGACCTGTGAAATGGGAAGAGGAATTTAATTACTGAGGCCCATCATTAAAGTTTATAGCACACTTCCAGGGAAAATACGTGGGGACAGCTTTTTGATAATACTCTATCTCTTGGGCACCTGCCAAGTGTAAGCCCCAGCAAATGAAGCAGGTGTTTGTGAATGCCCACTCCTGTGTCTTTTAAATTATGCTGAAATCCTGAGGTGGCAGTATAAAAGCACAAACCTCCTGGAGGTCCTGGTCTCTGACCTTCTCTTGTCATATTCCACGCTTCTTTATGCATCTTTACCAAGGATTTTGTGCACAGTTCAGGTCAAAATTAAAAAATGTGGTTACTATGGACCAGTCCCTAATGAAGGTAAAGCAATTTAGGCAAATCGCAGGATATGCAATACAAATTTTCGACTTTTGTTTTATTCGTTCTTGGGATGTGGGAGTCGCTGGCTGGGCCAGCATTTGTTGCCCTAATTGCCCTTGAACTAGGTGGCTTTCTGGGCAATTTCAGTTGGGGGGCAGTTAGTTAAAAGCCAACCACATCACTGCGTGGGTCTGGAGCCACATGTAGGCCAGACTGGGTAAGGATGGCAGATTTCCTTCCCTGAAGGACATTAGTGAACCAGATGGGTTTTTATGGCAATCGGCAATGGTTTCATGGTCATCATTAGGCTCTTAATTCCAGATTTGTATTGAATTCGAATGTCACCATCTGCCATGGTGAGATTTGAACCTGGGACCACAGAGCATTAACCTGGGTCTCTAGATCACTAGTCCAGCGACAATACCACTACGCCACCACCTCCCCTTCATGAAAGACAATTGAGGACAAAGTTAGACAATCTGTGAGAATGCCAAACTCTGCAATGTGGCACTAATGATGGAAGTAGCAGTTCTATTAGGAATATGGAGGGTGCTTGAGTAGCCCAGGAAATCTTGCGCAAAGAGCACAATGTACAATTGCTCAGCACCTATGCAAAGTGCGGCTGGCAGCACATGACATTAATTCCTCCAGCTAACTATAATAATTGCATTGTGTGGCCCAGCACTGAACACATTGCTGTGTAGCTAAGCACTCAGCAAGAGGGCTAAGTTCATGAGAAGATAGAAAATTGAGCCTGAACTCCTTAAAGCCAGTTTACATCTCTTGAAGGCGAGATGCCTTTGAGCTGCCCGAGAGCCTGGAAGAACTAGAAGAAAGCACAACAGGCCAGAACGAATGCCCGAGGTCACAGTGCAGGAGGTGCACAGATAGAGAGTAGACCTCTTTCCTCAGGGGACAAGAAAGCCCTGCAGACACAGACTGAGAAAGCAGTGGGAGAAGGAAAGCCCACTGTTTTCTCAAACACCCATTGCAGTTGGAATCTGAGGAGCAGGATCCGGTGCTGAAAGAAGTTTTATGATCTAACATGAGTGATCACAGTCAGTGAATACATCCTCAAATGCCATATCCCACCAACTGCACTACTCGGCTAACACGCTGCTCGATCCAACACACATCTTCATTCACCAGCAATCTCTTATCATTCACAACTCTTACTTCACAGTCTTTGCATCAGCATACCCTCACACATTAAACACATCTGGATCCAAGCACCCGCAACTCAAAGTTTGTAAACACTGTCGGTTATTCAATTGTGGCAGTCACGTCCCAAACGCATTGCATCACACTCACTGCCACACTTTCTCTCTCTCACAGGACAAAGCGGCTGATAACAGACAGCAGCAGCAGCAGCTAACTGATAGGCTGCATGTGCTCACCCTCAGGAGAGGTGGAACTGGGAGTGATTGGGGTGGCTGTCACTGAGGTCATGGTCAGTGGCCTGCTTAAACTCACTGAGAATGATGGTGAGTTCCTGCCTTTATAATCCACCTTCTCGAATCTCACTTCACTTGTCATTGTGCAATCTGTTATGATTTACAAGGTGCAGATGGTGGAACATTGCACTTCTTGTTTTCTCCCCCTACCAACACCCTAACCCTCCTTTTGTGCCTTTATGATTTCAGATACTCAAGAATTGCAGTCTGGCCAGGGAATGATAAGGGAGGCTAGAAACTGGGGGAGAGAAGCGACTGAGGAGAAAGAAACACAGTCACTTGATTTGACACTTGTAGCTACCAGCTCAGAACCCGACACTGAATCTTTAGAGGATAACATAGAGGTGGATTGGTATGTGGTGAGTCAGAGGCAAGCAATGGGTTGCAGGCAGGCCAGGGGACCGATTATGTAGTTGTTAGCGTGCCAGAGGATGAGGTAGAATATGGGTTCTGCTGTGGAGGACTCAAATAAGGACATGAATGGGGTGGCCTGTTGAGAAAGGCTCATGGGCTGGATTTTATGCTTCTCCCCACCCCCACCAATAGGGACAGGGCATGTAAAATATGTCAGATTGCTAGCCATCTCAAATACCCCTCCCTAGTCTCCATAATAATAATAATCTTTATTGTCACAAGTAGGCTAACATTAACAATGCAATGAAGTTACTGTGAAAAGCCTCTAGTTGCCACATACCGGCGCCTGTTCGGGTACACAGAGGGAGAATTCAGGATGTCCAATTCACCTAACAGCCCGTCTTTCGGGACTTGTGGGAGGAAAACAGAGCACCCGGAAGTAACTCATGGAGAGACGGGGAGAACGTGCAGACTCTGCACAGACAGTGACCCAAACCGGGAATTGGACCTGGGACCCTGGCGCTGTGAAGCAACAGTGCTAACCACTGTGCTACTGTGCTGCCTAGTGGAGTGGTAAGATACTTACTATCCCATCCACCATTAGGCCCATTGAGACACGCGACTAGCCAATCATTGTCCACTCAAGACCCTCAATCCACCTCCACTGCCATCATATGCTTAGTGATGGAGGGCAGACAGGATTTCAAGGTGGGAAGGAAGGTGATACATCATTCGGTGGGGGTGTACCCTGTCTGCATGCGGGGGACACCATCCCCAAGATTGTATCCCACTTTGTGCTTCCCTGCCTGACCTTCAAACATTATCCACTGACCCTTCCCCTCCTACAGTGCAATCACTCCTGACCTAAAAAGGCTGGAATTTAACTGGGTCAGTGTCCATTTTGCTGCACATGGGCCTCCTTGCAATCCCAGCAGTGCCCACAAATACTTTGTTGTGATGGTTAACTTAATTCATTTATGGGATGTTGGCGTTGCTGGTTAGGCTAGCATTTATTGCCGATCCCTAGTTGTCTTTCAGAAGGTGGCGGTGAGTTGACTTCTTGAACTGCTGCAGTCCCTGAGGGGGTTAGGGAGGAGTACCAGGATTTTAACCCAGTGACGGTGAAGGAACGGCGATATATTTCCAAGTCAAGGTGGTGAGTGACTTGGAGTGGAACCTCCAGGTGGTGATGTTCCCATGTATTTGTGGCCCTTGTCCTTCTAGTTGATAGTGATCCTGGGTTTGGACGGTGCTGTCGAAGAAACATTGGTGAGTTTCTGCAGTGCATCTTGTAGATGGTACACACGGATGTTACTGTTCATCAGTGGTGGAGGGATTGAATATTTGTGGAAGGGGGAGCAATCAAGAGGGCTGCTTTGTCCTGGATGGTGTCCGGTTTCTTGCGTGTTGTTGGAGCTGCACTCACTCAGGCAAATGTGGAGTATTCCAGTACACTCCTGACTTGTGCCTTATAGATGGTGGGCAGGCATTGTGGGTCAGGAGATGAGTTACTCACCATAGAATTCCGAGCCTTTGACCTGCTCTGGTAGCCACAGTATTAATGTAACTAGTCCAGTTCAGTTTCTGATCAATGGTAACAGCCAGGATGTTGATTGTGGGGGGTTCAGTGATGATAATGCCATTGAATGTCAAGGGGCGATAGGTAGGTCTTCTCTTGTAGGAGATGGTCATTATCTGGCACTTGGGTAGCACAAATGTAACTTGCCACTTGTCGGCCCAAGTCTGGATAGTGTCCAGGTCTTACTGCATTTGGACATGAACTACTTTATTATCTGGGGAGTCGTGAATGGTGTTGAACATTGTCCAGTCATCTGCGAACATCCCCACTTCTGACCTTATGATGGAAGGAAGGTTATTCATGATGCAGCTGAAGATGGTTGTGCCTCGGACACTACCCTAAGGGACTCTGACAGCAATGTCCTGGAGCTGAGATGATTGACCTTCAACCACCACAACCGTCTTCCTTTGTGACAAGTATGATTGGAGGTCTATCCCTCAGCTTGTCAAGGGTGGCCCTGTGTTTATCGATGGGGGGCAGTCTTATTTAAAGATGCTGAGCGAGATTCTCCATTTCTGAAACTGAGGCCGAGATTCTCCGTTGCCTGACGGCGATATCGTAATTGGCGTAAAGGTTCAGGGCGACCGTCACCTTGACGGCCACCGGGAGTGGGTGTTCCCCCATACCCCCGCGGTGCCAGGTGTGCCATCGCCTGGCAGATATGTTGCACTGTCTCCCTGCTCAACTGGAGTCTTCGACGGCATGCCTGGTCCGGCAGGTCTTCGAATGACACGCGGTGCTGGTACACACAAGGCCTCATCTGGTGCCTTCTTGTCACCTCCTCCTCCTTGACCTGTTGGGCGGTTCACTCTCCATCCTGGGAGGCTGCCAACTGTCCCTCTGTGGCATGCTCCACTGCTGCATGCTCTCCTGCTGCAGATTCCTCCTCCTACTCGAGCGGCGCATGTTCGCACAACCACAGGGCATCCCCCAGGACTGCGGCGACTAGCAGGAAAGACCCATTGCTTGATGCTTGAATTCCAATATCCATTATCTGCAGGGGGTGAAAGGCCAACGTGTTAGCTAGGTGCGTACCCCATGCCTAACCAGGTCCACTGGGCTAGATGGAGGCCCCGGTTGACACCGCGCGCTCTGGCCCTGCATGTCCCCCCCCCCGCCAGCACCCCATCCCCGCTCCCCTGGACCGTCAGTGGCCAGCACCGTGGGGGCCTCTAGCCTAACCCTGATGGCAGGGGTACCGTCGGTTGACACTGTCCTCACCAGGGGTTTGCCCCACAGCCCCCATAGGGGCTACTGTAGAGGTTGCCCTGGGTGGCCCCTGGTGAGAGGCAGCTGGGTAGGGGTGTGTGGCGGAGGATGGGGTACGGGTTTGGGGGGTTAAGGGAACATTTACAGCAGTTGTCACTCTGCAGAACCTGGGGCCAGAGTGGGTGGTCAATGGGTCTGCAGCAAGATGGCCATGGAAATGGTGGTCCGTGCCTGGGCACCATCCCATCCCATGGGGGGTCACCCCCAGCCACTCAGCCCGTTCCCCTATTGTGGTGATATGCATGTACATACACATGTATCTAGTTGTATATTAGTGCACAGAGTAGTGTTATGGACCAGGGTTTAGAAAACCCCAAAGTATATCATGGAGTTCACCTTACCCACAACTTTTAATAGAGTTTGGTTATGGGGAGCTCAAGGGCCCACTATACAGGTGTGTTGCAACAGAGATCTAAAGTATTTTAAAAACAAAACAATGTTTATTCTATGAATTGAGTTTACACTTTATAAACGCACAGTAAACATCCTATCAGCTACAAACACTGATACTTTCCAAAAAACAATATTCTATAGGTAACCGTTAGTAACTTTCCTAACAACATCCATAAGCCTAAAACACTTTTTAACAAAGACAGCAGGTTTAAATTCTCTACAGAAACAGGTATTACTTTGAAATCATCAATGAGCTGAAGACATTCTTTAGCTGTAGAGAAAAAGATCAATACACACATCTGCTTGGCTCACATGCAGCTCTCCAACTGAAAGCGAAACTAACCACAGAGCCAAAACCAGCTTTCAGCACAATACGAAAGTAAAAAGCAGAGGAGAGCCCACACACTGACATCACTGCAGCCATTTGATAAAGCACCCATTTCTTAAAGGTATCTCCACCTGACACCTCCCCCGAAGAAAAAAAAATAACCCATCAACTTCAAGATGGTTCCATTTTTCACTTTTTCACTTTCCTTGAAGAAATACAGACAGTAAAATAATTTTTCGTTTCACAAAACAAAACACGCAAACATATATAATAACATAGTCCATTTCAGTTCTTCTTCTTGCAATTGGAATCCCTCTTGATTGACAGTCTCTTTAGACAAGAAGGTCTCTGCACGATCCATCCATTTCTCTACGCCTCAGCATTTCTCTTTGAGGCCAGATACTTTCGTTCAATCTGATCACAGATCTCCTTGTAAGTCTCCAACACAGGAGCATTGGTTAACATAGCTTACAGGCGGTCAAATGCCTGTTGACACTCTGCTGTCCACTTAAATTTGCTACGCTTCCTTAGCAAGTCCGTCAGTGGAGCAACCACACTGCTAACGTTCAGCACAAATATCCGGTAAAATCCACTGATGCCAAGAAATCGCATTATTTCCCTTCATATCGAGGGTATTGGAAACTCCCCAATAACCTTTGTTTTCACATCCCAAGGGGCCATTCGACCCTGTCCAATTGTACGGCCAAGGAAAGTGACTTGGGCTTTTCCAAATTCACTTTTGGCTAGGTTTACCGCCTCCTGAAGTCGATCGAATAACTCCATCAGATGCTTTAAATCTTCTTTCCACATCTGACTGAAAATTACCAGATCGTCAATGTATACCGCACAATTGGGTAATCCTGAAACAACTTTGCTTGTTAACCGTTGAAATGTGGCTGGAGCATTTTTCATGCCAAATGGCATAAATATGAGTTGGTATATACCAACTGGAGTCACAAAAGCTGAAATCTCCTTTGCCCTTTCAGATAAAGGTACCTGCCAGTAACCTTGAAGTAAATCCAGTTTGGAAATAAAAGCTGATTGTCCCACTTTCTCAGTGCATTCCTCCAGGCGTGGAATAGGATAAGAGTCCGTTCTGGTAACTGCATTAACCTTTCTATAGTTCACACACAACTGTTGGGTGCCGTCTGGTTTCGGTACCATCACTATGGGTGTGCTCCATTGGCTGCAACCCACTTCAATTATGCCATTTTAAAGCATACTTTCAATTTCCTTGTTAATATGTGCCAATTTTAAAGGGTTAAGTCCATATGAATGTTGTTTAATTGGAACACCATTTCTCACATCTACATCATGTATCGTCAATTTAGTGCTGTTATGGGCCAGGGCTTAGAGAGCCCCAAAGTGTATCATGGAGTTCACCTGACCCACAACTTTTAATAGATTGTGGTATGGGGAGCACAGGGCCCACTCTACAGGTGTGGTACAGCAGAAATTGAAAACGTATTTTTGAAAGCAAAACAATGTTGATTCTATGAACTCAAGTTAACCTTTTTAAAAAATACAGTGAACATCTTAGCAACCATTAATTCAAATACAACCCCCAAAGAATACAACATTAAGTAATTCTTAAGCTGTCCTTTCAACACCCAGAAGCAGTTATTAGTTTTAAATCACCAAATGATCAATTTACATTCTTTAGATTACAGAGAGAGACACTAATACACCATCTGGCTGTGACTGCAACTATCCAGCTCTGAAAACGAAACTAAAACACACCCTGCAGCAAACAGCCTAAAACGAAATAAAAAGCTGACAGACAGCCCAGCTGCACCCACTCTCTGACATCATTGCAGTAATAAACACCATTTCTGAGAGGTACTCTCACTACAGATATTTATATACACACCCATTTATAAATATCCATTTCTTAAAGGTACTCTCACATGACACCTCCCCCAAGAAAACAAAATAAACCATCGACTTCAAGATGGCTTCACCATCCTTTAAGAAATGCACACAGTAAATATACTTTATCGTTTCAAAAAACAACACACGCAAACAGGTATAATAATATAGTTAACCGGTGAAATGTGGCTGGGTGTTTTTCATGCCAACTGGCATAACTTTGAATTGGTATATACCATCTGGAGTCACAAAAGCTGAAATCTCCTTCGCCCTTTCGGATAAAGGTACCTGCCAGTAATCTTTAAGTAAATCCAGCTTGGAAATAAAAGCTGATTGTCACACTTTCTCAATGCAATCCTCCAAACATGGGATAGGATAAGAGTCCGTACTTGTAACCTTTTTATAGTCCACACACAACCATTGGGTACCATATGATTTAGGTACTATCAGTATGGGTGAGCTCCATTGGCTGCAACCCACTTCAATTATGCCATTTTTAAGCATACTCTCAATCTCTTTGTTAACCTGTGCCAATTTTAAAAGGTTAAGTCTATATGGATATTGTTTGATTGGAACAGCATTTCCCACAGCTACATCATGTATAGCCATTTTAGTACTTCCCAATTTATCTCTACAAACTTGCCCATGTGATATCAATAACTCTTTCAGGTCAGTTGGTTTTTCCTCTGGAAGGTAACTCAACAATTTATCCCAATTTTTATGAACATCCTCGTTTTCCAATTTAATTTGAGATATGTCAAATTCACAGTCATCTGGATTTGGTTCATCACTTTGAGTTGGAATCATTAAAACCTCCTCCTTTTTCTCTCCTTCCCTTTCAAAGTACCTTTTAAGAATATTCACATGACACACTCGGTGAGTCTTCCTTCTATCTGGTGTTTTTACCACATAATTCACCTTACTTAATTTCCTTTCAATCTGATACGGTCCACAAAACCTAGGTTTTAAAGGCTCACCTACCACTGGTAACAACACTAAAACTTTATCTCCACTGGCAAAACTGAGAACTTATCCACTATCCGTTTCATCACATTTTTTGCAACTTTTAAATGTTGTCTAGCCAATTCACCAGCTCTATTTAATCGTTCCCTAAAATTTGACACGTAATCCAATAATGTAATTTCCAATTTCTCACTCACCAATTTTTCCTTAATCAATTTAAGTGGTCCTCTTACCTCATGACTAAAATTTAGTTCAAAAGGACTGAATTTGGTTGACTCATTAGGTGCATCCCTAATTGCAAACAGTACGAATGGAATTCCTTTATCCCGATCCTCTGGCTAATCTTGACAATAAGCCCTCAACATTGTCTTTAATGTCTGATGCCAACTTTCTAACGCTCCCTGCAATTCTGGATGGTACGCAGTTGATTCAAATTGTTTTATTCCGAAGCTATCCATAACTTCTTTGAATAACCTTGAGGTAAAATTAAATCCTTGATCCGATTGTATTTCTGTGGGTAGTCCATATCTAGTAAAGAATTTAAGTAACTCATCCACAATCTTTTTAGTTGTAATATTACGTACTGGACTGGCCTCAGGAAACCTAGTGGGCACATCCATTATCATCAAAAGATATTGATTCCCACTTTTTGTTTTAGGAAGAGGTCCTACGCAATCAATTAGGACCCTTGTATAAGGTTCCTCAAATGCTGGAATGGGTATTAAGGGCGCTGGTTTTTTCACTGCTTGAGGTTTCCCTATCACTTGACATGTGTGATATGATTGACAAAATTTAACGACATCTTTATGTAGTCCAGGCCAATAAAAATGTTTTTAGACTTTAGCTTGAGTTTTCCTTATTCCCAAATGACCTCCCACTAATACCTCATGTGCAACTCACAACACCTCCTTTCTATATCCTACTGGCAATACTATTTGATGAACGTCTGCCCACTTTTCATCCGCCTGCATATGTAAAGGTCTCCATTTTCTCATCAAGACATCACTTTTACAGTAATAACACTCTGTTATACACTCAGATTCCTCTTCCGTGTATGCTTTCTGAAACATCCATTTTATTTCTACATCTTTCTGTTGTAACTCCGCCAATTTTCCTGAACTAAAAATATCCGCCTCATCCTCCACCTGTTCTTGTTCTTTGTCAACCATCTGACCAAAAATTGTTTCTGATAATTGTACTTCAACATCATCTTTACTCTTTGATTTCTCCTCTTATCTTAACCTTTGACTTTGCGACCTTGTTACGACACAATCCAGAAAAATCCCAGGATATTCATCCTTCAACACTTCAGTTGTCTGATTTTCCACTGCCTTATCAACCACAGTAGGCATCAATCCCACCTGTGATCCAGCTATATCATTACCCAAGATAATCTGTATTCCTGGACAAGATAGTTTCTCTATTACTCCTACTACCACTTCACCACTCTTCACTGGACTTTCCAACCTTACCTTATATAATGGAACACAAGTCCTCTCACCCTGAATTCCACATATTGCCACCTTTTCTGGCAATATTCTTCCCAAACAACATAACTCCTCAACTCTTACCATCAAAGATTGACAAGCTCCCGTATCTCTTAAAATGGTGACTTCTTTACCTACTCCTTCTGATACACATGAGTAAACTTTAGCCACACAAGTAAATTCTTTAAAGCAATCTGGCACCTTCTTAACAATCACTTCCTGATCAGGTTGTACAATCTTTTGCACCTCCTTCGCTTCACTTGGTCTTTCCTTTACCACTTTAACAAACCCCACTGTCTTATCTTGTTCTCCCACATCAGCCTTCCCAGTGCTTTTCTTCAACTACTAACACTGTGACTTTACATGGCCTAGTTTGTTGCAGTGAAAATATTTGAAACTTTTCATTTCTCTTCCACCCTCCTGGATTGCTTTTTAAATCTGAGGTACACTCTCCTTAATATCTCCCATCAGATCTCCTTTACTTCTACCACTTGAGTATTTCTCTTTTCCCCAGTTTCTATCCCTCCCAGGCTGAAACTGATGTCGGAAACCAAACTTTGATTTTTGAACTAATTCATAATCATCTGCCATTTCTGTTGCGAACCTCACAGTTTTAACCCTCTGTTCTTCCACATGATTTCTCACTACATCAGGAATTGAATTTTTAAACTCCTCCAAAAGTATACTTTCTCTGAGAGCTTCATACGTTTGGTCTATTTTCAAAGCTTATCCACCCATCAAAATTACTCTGTTTGATCCTTTCAAACTCCATGTATGTTTGACCAGGTTCTTTCCTTAAATTTCTGAACCTTTGTCTGTAGGCTTCAGGCACTAGTTCAGATGCACCTAAGATGGATTTTTTCACCTCCTCCTATGTCCTAGATACCTGCTCTGATAGTGATGCAAACACTTCACTAGCCCTACTTACCAGCTTTGTTTGAATCAGTAATACGCACATGTCCTGTGACCATTTCATTTGTTTAGCTACCTTCCCAAATGAAATGAAAAAGGCTTCTACCTCCTTCTCTCAAACCTTGGCAATGCGTGGACATATTCAAATAGATCCCCACCAAGCCTTAGATTATGATGCTCTTTCGCTTTATCCTTATCACTATCCTCAAACTGTATGTTTCCCTTTACATCCGCCAATTTTAACTGACTGTCATGTTTCATGGCCATTTTCTGAATTTCAAACTCTCTCTTTTTCCCTTTCCTCTCTCTCTTTTTCTTTCTCCCTGATCTATACCTCCCTTTCTGTTTCTTGTTGTTCTGCTCGGTCAATTCGTTCTTTTTCCCTCACTTCATATTCAAGCTCCTTTAATTCTTTTTCATGTTCAAGTTGTTTAATGTGTCACTGAATTTTTGCCATTTTTAATGAGTCGACTGTATCTCAGGCAATTTTAAATGATCAGCTCGCGCCGTAAGTACCTCTACTTTTCGTGTGCTGTCAGATAACGCTAACTGCAATGTTTTTGCCAAATCTCAAAGCGTTTTTTCAGTCTCTGGTCGTAAGGTACTGCGTGTGACCTTCTCCACCCCCAAAAACTTCCTAGCCTCTGAAAGAGCCATTGTCCACAACACATCCCTACTTAAGCTGGTTACCACACCTGAAAAGGAAACACAAATATGCTCACCCGTCACTGTCTTTAAGTTCACTAAGTCGTCCCAATCATGAAAAATAGACTTTTATCCCACGAACCCTTATTTGTTATGGACCAGGGTTTAGAAAACTCCAAAGTATATCATGGAGTTCATCTGACCCACAACTTTTAATAGATTTTGGTTATGGGGAGCACAAAGGCCCACTTTACAGGTGTGATGCAACAGAGATCTAAATTATTTTGAAAACAAAACAAAGTTTATTCTATGAATTGAGTTGACACTTTATAAACACACAGTAAACATCTTATCAACTTCAAACACTGATACTTTCCCAACTAGAATATTCTATAGGTAACCCTTAGTAACTTTCCTAACAACATCCATAAGCCCAAAACACTTTTTAACAAAGACAGCAGGTTTAAATTCTCTACAGAAACAGGTATTACTTTGAAATCATCAATGAGCTGAAGACATTCTTTAGCTTGTAGAGACAAAGCTCAATACACACATCTGATTGGTTCACATGCAGCTCTCCAACTGAAAGCGAAACTAAACACAGAGCCAAAACCAGCTTTCAGCACAAAACAAAAGTAAAAAGCAGAGCAGAGCCCACACACTGACATCACTGCAGCCATTTGATAAAGCACCCATTTCTTAAACGTATCTCCGCCTGACAATTAGTGTGACCTCCAACCAGCAGGTAGCGTCAGACATCCATGACGTGACCAGAGACACCCGCCAGTTGGTAGTTAGATGTACGAGAGGATAGCCGGACTTAGAGTTGTTCCAGCAGAATTCACTGAATTAATTTTGTAGTTATTGTCTGTATAGTTATCTGTTGGTTATATTTCCATGTGTTTGTTAATAAATCATTTTTCTGTTAAACAACTCGATGTTTTGTGTAACTCAATACAACGACCATATCACATAACACAACACCAGTCACCCCCTCCTCCCCCAACCCTGGCAGGGCCCCCGCTCCCCTACCCCAGCCAACCCAACCAGTGTGTTACCCACAGTCGCTCCTCTCTGTGTCCTACCTCCTCTCTCTCTCATCAGCCACCATGCTGATTTCACGATTTTCACAAGTTTGGAAAGCACAAGTGAACTGTGCTGTCAGAAAATCCGTTCATCGGAGGAGGAGAATCGCGGAGGCCCAGAGAATATCAGGTTGGGCCCGCTAATGATATGCAAAGGGTGTTTATTGCATGTACGTTGCAGTATGCATTGACGCCACTGTCGAGGTGATGGAGAATTGCGATTTGCCGTCAAATCGGCGCCCGCCGCGATTTTGGCGCCGGAACCTATTCTCCGCCCAATCACGTTTTGCGATTTCGCCGTCAACCAACAGAGAATCCCGCCCAGTGTGTTTCCAACTGACTTTTACTCATGGGACGAGGCAGCAAAATGCACCCCTTCCCCCTCCATTGTAAATTACAGCCCTTGGTTCTTCACAATGAATCATTTGGTGCATTGGCAGCATTGACAGAAAGCTTGATCTCACTGTCAAGCAGCATGGAGGAGTTCAGTTCCAACTTGGCTCAGGGCTTTGTACAGAACTAATATCTATCATTTTTAGCATGAAATTGGTTGCCAGCTCCCTGAGAACATCTGCAGACCTCAAAATCATGCAGCATCTTGCCACACATCTGAGTGCTGCAGCGAAAGCCCAGACTGACATTTTAAATCTCAGCTTGCTGGTCTGCAGGCTCAAATTGCTGTCATCATAGTTGTGGATACCAACATTGAAAGAGGCTTGCTGTGTCGCATGGCAATCCAACAATATGTGCTCTAGCTGATTATTGAGTTTGTTGCGTATCAACTCGACCCCACCCCAGGGAAAAGGCAGCGGCAGTACTCATTCTGTCCCCCCTGTGAATTACAGTATTCAGCCTCCCACCACTGTCACTCCGCCAGTGCCTCTGCCGATGCCCAGTCTGCTGTTGCCTAGTGCAGTCTAAATCCAAGTCCTCAGTCACAGAGCTATTTGAGGTGTTCTTTAAGGCCACCTGAAAGTCTCCCCAAGTGAACGTCAGCGACCTTCCAGTAACACCACACTCACTATTGGTATGGAGCATTGGATATTCTGTTTGATAAAGTTGTTACTGCATGTTTGCTTTGTGTTTTCTTATTTCAAGATCGTAGTTAGGAGGACACATTGAAGGCCTGTAACAGAGGGACGGTAATTGCTGTGAAACTGTTGCGCAGTGGGGATCTGGGGTTGTATTCACAGGAAGCTGGAGACGCTGAAGTGTGCCTACCTCCTACCTTCATCCACCTCATCCTTCTCCCCCTGAAGTGCTTGCCAAATCCTTGGTGTCAAGCGTTACACCCTCCTGAAGACAAAGTTGTGTAGGGTGAAAGACACCACCACAAATCAGGACACCAACTCTATCGAGTACTGGAGTATTCCTCCAAATCAGTTGAGACAGGAACTGTTGAGACGGCATTCAGTTATCTCATATGGTGATGTTCCACATGGTGACATGACTCTCATTATGAGTGCTGGCCCGATAGTGTCGGTTTGCAGAGGATAGCCATCAGCCAGTAGTGATAGAGGATTGTATCATTAGGGCTGCAGCTGTGATTCCAAGATAAAGTTGTCCCCCAGCTGCAGCATACTCTCAGGGGAGAGAGTGAACAAACTGAAAGAAAATCAGTACCAGGTTGCCTTCAGTGCCACTGGCAGCACTGTCTTCGCACTGTTCTGAAGCCACAGAGGACTGTGATCACTTCCTGGTGAAATAGAACCACTGAACACACTGGGCGCGATTCTCCGCTCTCGCGCCGGTTGGGAGAATTGCCTAGGTCGCCAAATTTTCCCACGATGCCGGTCCGATGCCCTCCCGCGATTCACGGAAGCGGCCAGATCGGCACAATCGCGTTTTGCGCGGCGCGGTACAGTGAATCGCCCGAGACAGCCAAAATGGCGATTCACCGGTACCCCCGCGATTCTCCGGCCCGGATGGGCCGAGCGGCCTGCCCAAAATGGCGGGTTCCCCCTGGCGCCGTCCACACCTGGTTGCTGCCGGCGGGAACAGCGCGGAAACACTGGGGGGGGGGCGGCCTGCGGGGGAGCGAGGGGGGATCCTGCACCGGGGGGGGGGGCCTCAAATGGGGTCTGGCCCGCGATCGGTGCCCACCGATCGTCGGGCCGGCCTCTCTGAAGGAGAATCGTCAGACATCTTCTTGCGGGGCGGACTCGGAGAGGACGGCAACCGCGCATGCGCGGGTGACGCCAGTTATGCGGCGCCGGCCGCGTCATATAGGTGGCGCCGCCTTTATGCGGCGTCAAGGCCCGGCGCACGTAAATGACGCGGCGCCGCTCCTAGCCCATTATCGGGCCCTGAATCGGTCGGGATAGGGGCCGTTTCGCGCCATCGTGAACCTCGACGGCGTTCATGACGGCACGAACACTCTGCCTCCATTTCGGAGAATTCCGTCCACTGCCTTTGGCTTAGATAGGGTTAGAACAAGATCCCTAATGGGCATTGCCTCCTGCTTACCCTCCTCCTACCTCTGTGACCAGCTTGTCCTTTCTTGTGCTCACTCTGCTCCGCCTCCCTCCAATACTGTCATCCAAGGGGTCTTACTATGGTTTCCTTGACTCCTCCCCAGCAGATTCCCCATCAGAGCGTGAAGCATCGGGGTTCCCTCCATGAGTCTCTTTCGCTCTCTGCTCCTTCAAGGTATTCCTTAAAACCTACCTCTTTGACCAAACCTTTGCTCATTTGACCTAATGTGGCTTTGTGTCAACTTTTCTTCCATACTGCTATTGTGAAGTGCCAGAGGACACTTTTATGACATTCAATAAGCTACATATATATGTTGTAGTTGTCATAAATAGACAATAATGGCTGCCTTTAATTTCTGTTAGCTGTTTAGGCACATTTTGTTTAAGTGCCAAAGAATGTAGTTTGCTTCGAGGATTTTATATTTAGACAGCTTCTGCAAATACCAGTGGGCTACAAAACAGGTGAAGTAGATGAATTTTTTGGAAATGCTTTAAACAATTATAAAATGCCAGGTATCTTGATTTAGATTGTGATAATCTGGGTCCATTGTTGATAATCTGGGATAATGGGGCAGCATGGAGGAACTACTTAGCACTGCTGCCTCACAGCGTCAGGGACAGAAATCTTTGGATCCTCACTGTCTTCAGGTGGTGTCCCGGAGGACTGGAGAATAGTCAATGTTGTTCCTCTGTTTAAGCAGGGTAGCAAGGATAATCCAGGGAACTACAGGCCGGTGAGCCTAGCGTCAGTTGTAGGGAAATTACTGGAGCGAATTCTTCGAGACAGGATCTACTCCCATTTGTAAGCAAATGGACATATTAGCGAGAGGCAGCATGGTTTTGTGAAGGGGAGGTCGTGTCTCACTAACTTGATAGAGTTTTTCGAGGAGGTCACAAAGATGATTGATGCAGGTAGGGCAGTGAATGTTGTCTATATGGACTTCAGTAAGGCCTTTGACAAGATCCCTCATGGCAGACAAGTACAAAAGGTGAAGTCACACGGGATCGGGGTGAGCTGGCAAGGTGGATACAGAACTGGCTAGGTCATAGAAGGCAGAGAGTAGCAATGGAAGGGTGCTTTTCTGATTGGAGGGCTGTGACTAGTGGTGTTCCACAGGGATCAGTGCTGGGACCTTTGCTCTTTGTAGTATATATAAATGATTTGAAGGAAAATGTAACTGGTCTGATTAGTAAGTTTGCAGACGACACAAAGGTTGGTGGAATTGCGGATAGCGATGAGGACTGTCAGGGGATACAGCACAATTTAGATTGTTTGGAGACTTGGGCGGAGAGATGGCAGATGGAGTTTAATCCGGACAAATGTGAGGTAATGCATTTTGGAAGGTCTAATGCAGGTAGGGAATATACAGTGAATGGTAGAACCCTCAAGAGTATTGAAAGTCAGAGAGATCTAGGTGTACAGGTCCACAGGTCACTGAAAGACGCAACACAGGTGGAGAAGGTAGTCAAGAAGGCATTCATTGGCCGGGGCATTGAGTGTGAAAATTGGCAAGTCATGTTGCAGCTGTATAGAACCTTAGTTAGGCCACACTTGGAGTATAGTGTTCAATTCTGGTCGCCACACTACCAGAAGGATGTGGAGGCTTTAGAGAGGGTGCAGAAGAGATTTACCAGGATGTTGCCTGGTATGGAGGGCATTAGCTATGAGGAAAGGTTAAAAAAACTTGGTTTGTTCTCACTGGAACGACAGAGGTTGAGGGGCGACTTGATAGAGGTCTACAATATTATGAAGGGCATAGACAGAATGGATAGTCAGAGGCTTTTTCCCAGGGTAGAGGGGTCAATTACTAGGGGGCATAGGTTTAAGGTGCGAGGGGCAAGGTTTAGAGATGTATGAGGAAAGTTTTTTACACAGAGGGTAGTGAGTGCCTGGAACTCGCTGCCGGAGGAGGTGGTGGAAGCAGGGACAATAGTGACGTTTAAGGGGCATCTTGACAAATACATGAATAAGGTGGGAATAGAGTGATACGGACTCCGGGAGTGCAGAAGATTTTAGTTTAGACGGGCAGCATGGTTGGCACAGGCTTGGATGGCCGAATGGCCTGTTCCTGTGCTGTACTTTTCTTTGTTCTTTGTTTGACATGGGTTCAATTCTGCCCTTGGGTGGTTGTCTGTGTGGAGTTTGCACTTTCTCCCCATGTCTGCATATGGGTTTCCTCCTGGTGCTCTGTTTCCCTCCCACAGTTCAAGGATGTTCAGGTTAGGTGGATTGACAATGATAAATTGCCCCTTTCTTGTCCAAAAGGTTAGGTAGGGATACTGGGTTACGGGGATAGTTTGAGGGTGTGGCGGTGACAAGGGAACAAAGAATGCAACTGTTAGTGGTGGCACGCATTGCCATGGGTGATGTCAATCAGTTGATCAGCAGGCCAATCAATAATTCCCTTATTAGCCAGTAAAGCATAAGCCATGTGCTGCATGGGCGATAAGAAGGTAGTCCATGGACCCCTAGCCAGCCAGCTCAGTAATGGAGTTGGCTGATCAATGAGTGGAGTAAGCTGATGACTTATCTGGTTAAATCTTGGATATGTCCATGTAAGCAGGTTGGTCATCAAATGAAGTGTGTAAACATTGTAACGGTAGCATATCACTGTATTATCAACATTTGTCTTCATAAAGGACAAGGTGGTTTGAAGAGTCACTTGGTGTCTCAGGTTATTGATATCGAGAGGAAACCCTTCGAACCAGGGAAAATAAGGAGAGCACCCTACAGTGACGTATGAAAAACACAACTTGTGGGCTTTGGAGATTTGAGAATATGGTCTGAAGCTTCCGGAGCCATTTGGAGAGGTAGGGTACCTTTTGGATACGTCCAGATAAACCTTTGGGGGAGGCCACGTGCCCTTTTGGGGAGGTAAGAGGTGCTTTGGGATTGTTAAAATTAAACTTGAATGTGTGTACAAAGTACATAAACAATTGTGGGATGATTGCTTCAAGATTAGTTCCACAACCTATCATTATCATAGTGCGGAGGGCCATAAATTCATAGTTTGATTGATAGCTCCAAGTTATTGTATCATTGTACTTATCTTGCTGTTCACGCTCGCGGGAACATCTGGTCCTGCTGACAGTGTGCTCCCTCCGCAGGTTGCAGTGAGGGGTGCATCCAACGGGAAATCCCATTGACAATGGCGGAACCAAAAGATTCCACCACTAGCCAATGACGGGACACCTCTGCATCATGAAACACGTGGTGTGTTATGAGGAAAATTCCATCCAAAGTCTTTGATGTTGGGATATAAATACAAATGCTTATTTCGTAGGAGGATTAATTAATTACTTGAATGAATATTTATTTTCCTAAGTGGTTGATGGAATTTAAGTGAATTGAATTTTTTTATCAGTGAGACTGTCTTTTTAAATAGTGAAGTCATTAATAGACAGATGGCTCCCATGAAGCCTGCCCATGGTGGATACTGGGTGAGTTGGCATAGAGGGCTTAAGGGCAAAGGGTGTTGGGTGGGGCCTGGTTTGACATGGGTTTTCACTTAATTGGCACGTGGGGCTATAAAAGGGTCTGGGGCTGAATGGGGGGATCACGGGTTGGCATGAGATGGCAAAAATGTAGTATTGGGGCTATAAATGGCCATGGGTGGGAAAAGGATCATAGATTGGCATGGATGGACATGCGTCGTGTGTGGCTCGAAGGGGGGAGGGAGTGAGAGACAAGGACAAGAAAGTTCTTTTTCCTAGTTTTATTATTTTACAAAACAATGACAAAGTGTCAAAAAACCAGGGCGAGCCTTTTAAACATCCAACCTTGGCACCCAGCAGCTCCTGTGACTGCCTCCACACTCTGTCTGGGAGCGGTGAGCCTGATTTCAGATGTCAGCTATCTCTTCCCCAGCTTTCTGCCACCTCGCCCTGCAATGAATGTCTGACAGTCCAGGGCACTTTCTCCCGAGCAAGGTTCGTGAAGTCGGGAATTTGTGCCTTGGGAGCAAACATTCTGCCCTCAATATTCATGAACTCAATTGTAATTTGTGAAATTATTGTAATCTTATGAACTAAAGCAGATGTGCACCATGAGTAAAACATGATCATTATTCCAATGGAAGGAACATTGATGCTGTGCTTTCTGTTTCAGGAACTGATTCCTTCATACACGAGACGTCTGAGTGGGGGAACAAAATGATGCATTGTGACTGGAAATGTCAGTTTTGGACCTGTAAAACTAGTTTAACACTTACATTGCATCTAAGCTTCTAAAGACGGATTATTGTGCAATTAGCTGAAGCAGGAAACTTCAGTCTTACCGCATTTATGGTACATAGCGTTCGGGAATCTATTTTCCTAGTCCATCAGACCATATGTATTTAGAATATAATTTGATAATAGTGTGCAATAATATACTGAATCATATTGAATCATCCATGTATTGCAACTTCTCCTGCCAACTTCTTTGATATAAAACACACTAGAAATAATTTTGACTTTGTTATCTTTGAAAGTCTGGAAAGATATGTAGATATTAGGCAGTTGATATCGCCTGTTTTACACTTTCACCCAAGGACATAATTGCCCCAATATCTGTGGCTTCTGCATGAAAACACATTCTGTAACCTGTAACATATTTTTCCAGACCATGCCAAGACTGTATTACAAAGCAGGATTACTGTATTTTTCTTAATCTTTACAACTGTAAAATTAACCTCATGTTCAGATCTTGGATCTTACACATTTCATAGTTTTATGGGAATGCTCTTGGATGTGGATGTTAATAATACATCGAAATATTTTAAAATGACTGAACTGAAAACTATATAATTTGCCACTGACATTAAAAAGGTATACATTTGGTCAACTGTGAACTGTGTGCCAGGATAAATGCTCAATCACCTCCTAATTTCAACAACCTTATTCAGTACATATTTCTGGCTGAGAGATAAAAAGAACATGTGCAGAGTTCCATTCATTAACATCCAAGTACTAGGTCAGTTTTAATGTTATGGAAGAAATGAATGGAAAATTTGCTCTCTACAGACATTAAAAAGATTAAAAATTCAGACAGAAACATTCAGCAGTCCAAACAACTGCTTGAAGACTAAATAAGTCCTGTTTTTCAATAATTGCTGCCACATTACAACCTATGTAAATTTAAAAAATGTGTGGGGCTAACACCTTGGAATAAATCTCATGTTGCCTGCCTGAACTCAATTCAGGTGAATTTACACTTGGGTTTTACTGCACAGCGTGGGTTGATCCAAAGCTGAACCAAATTCACAGCGACACAAACTACTCACTATAATTGGCTTTTAAGTAAAATTCCAACTGTTTTGTGGTGATTGTGGGGCCCTATTAAAGAATGACTCAGAATGACTACTTGGAAGAATTTCAGACCAAATCCATTAGAAGGAAAGGGACAAAAAGAAAAGTCTTCATGAATTTGAGTTTTAAAAATATTCATTTGTGGGATGTAGGCGTCACTGGCGATGCCAGCAATTATTGCCCATCTCTAATTGCTCTCCAGTGGGTGATGGTGAACCTCTGTGGTCCTTGTGGTATAAGTACATCCACAGTGCTGTTAGAGAGGGAATACCAGGATTTTGACCCAGCGAGAGTGAAGGGATGGTGATATATTTCCAAGTCAGGATGGTGTGTGGTCCGGAGGGGAACTTCCAGATGGTAGTGTTCCTTTGTATCTGCTGTCTCTGTCCAATCTTGATGATAGTGATCATGGGTTTGAAAGGTGCTGTCTAAGGTGAGTTCCTGCAGTGTATCTTGTAGATAGTACACACCACTGCCACTGTGCGTCGGTGGTGGAGAGACTGGATAGTTGCAGATGAGGTACCAATCAAGTGGGTTCCTTTGTTCTGGATGGTATTGAGCTTTTTTAAAACTCATTTTTTATGGGATGTCGCTGGTTAGGCCAGCATTTTTTGCCCATCACTAATTGCCCTTGAGAAGGTGAGCTGCCTTCTTGAACCACTGCAGTCCATGTGGTGTAGGTACGCATAATGTGCCATTAGGAAGGGTGTTCCAGGATTTTGACCCGGTGACAGAGAAGGAATTTCCAAGTCAGGATGGTGAATGACTTGGAAGGGAACATCCAGGTGGTGGTATTCCTATCTTCTTGCTTGTTGTTGGAGCTGCATTCATCCAGGCAAGAGGGCATTATTCCATTACTCTCCTGACCTGTGCCTTGTAGATGGTGGACAGGCTTGGGGAGTCAGGAAGTGAGTTACCCGCCTTAGGATTCCTAGCCTTTGACCTGCTTTTGCAGCCACAATATTTATATGACTTGTTCAGTTCAATTTGTGGTCAATGATAACCCTCAGTATGTTGATAGTGGGGGATTCAGCGATGGTAATGCCACTGAATGTCAAGGGGCGATTGTTTGATTCTCTCTTATTGGAGTTGGTCATTGCCTGGCACCAGGTTGCCACCTAATTTTTTGGTATGCCTGATGCTGCTCCTGGCATACCCTCCTGCACTCTTCATTAAACCATGGTTGATCCCCTGGCTTAGTGGTAATGGTAGAGTGCCGGGTATGCTGGGCCATGAATTTACAGATTATGGCTCAGAACAATTCTGCTACTGCTGCTAATGGCCGACAGCACCTCATGGATGCCCAGACTTGACTTGTTAGACCTATTCAGAATCTATCCCATTTAGCACGATGGTAGTGTAATGTTCTTGTCGGATGGCCTGATTTATATTACAAGAACACTTGTAGCTAAAGCTATAAATTATTTATTAACATTAACTGCGGGTAAACTATATACAAAACAACAGATGAATAACAGTGTTAGCATGCACAAGCAACCTCTCTCTTCCAGCTCTCCAGTCCATCTGAGGTCACCTGACTCTAACATTCACTTATATACTAGTGAGACTCCTAGTGGTCAGTTGGTGAATTAAAACACAACCATGATATCACTACAGGTAGTGCCACATGACACGATGGATAGTATCATCAATGTGAAGACAGGACTTTGTCTTCACAAGGACTTTGCGGTGGTCACTCGATACTGTCATGGACAGATGCATTTGTGGCAGGCAGGTTAGTGAGGATGAGGTCCAGTATGTTTTTCCCTTATATTGGTTGGTTCACCACCTGTCACAGAACCAGACTGGTTTAGGAATAGGCCAGCTCGGTCAGTAGTGGTGCTGCCGAACCACTCTTGAATTAGAGTACATTCTGTGCCCTTGTCACCCTCAGTGCTTCCTCCAAGTGGTGTTCAACATGGAGAATTACTGATTCATCAGCTGAGGGTGGATGTTACATGGTAATCAGCAGGAAGTTTCCTTGCCCATGTTTGACCTGGACTTCATGGTGTCTGGCGTGGGTGTTGAGGATTCCCAGGCAACTCTCTCCTGATTGTATATCATTGTGCCGCCACTTCTGCTGGGTTTGTCCCGTCCCACCGGGATGGTGATAGTGGCATCTGGGGTGCTATTTGTAAGGTATGATTCTGTTAGGATGACGATGTCAGGCTGCTGGTTGACTAGTCTGTGTGTCATATCTCCCAATTTTGGCGCAAAATTGAGGAGCATTTGCAGGGTTGACAGGGCTGGGTTTTCCATTGTCATTTCCAATGCCTAGGTCGATGCTGGATGGTCCGCCCGGTTTCTTCCTTTTTTATTGACTTTGTAGTGGTTTAATAAAACTGAGTGGCTTGTTCGGCCATTTAAGAGTCAACCACATTTCTGTGAATCTGGAGTCACATGTAGGCCGGACCACATAAGGATGGCAGATTTCCTTCCCTAAAGGACATTAGTGAACCAGCAGGATTTTGTACGACAATCAACAATGGTTTTGTGGTCATCATTAGACTTTTAATTCCAGATATTTATTGGATTCAATTTCCACCATCTGCCATGGTGGGATTCAATCTGGATCCACAGAGTCTCGGGATTACTAGTCCAGTGACAATAATCTATGCCACCGCCTCCCCATAGTGTCGTTGCGACTGCTCTCACCCAAGCCTGTGGATAGCTTTCCAACACACTCCTGACTTGGATGTCGGGAAATTACCAAAATTAAGGCCCAGATTTTGTGAAAATGATGGAAGAGCCCAGAAATTCAAAGTTCTGCCCTCAAAACCAGCACTTCCTATTTTTGCAGAGGAGAGACTGGAGTCGGGCCAGGATTTACACATTTGTGGTTAGTGGAGGCAGTTGGCCATTTAAATCAGCAGCTTCTTCCACTGACATGTAATTTTGGTAGGACAGAAGTGTGAAACCTGAAATGTGCAGACTAGAAGAGGTAAGAGCTGGTCTGACCTGGGTGGATTATTTTGGATGGTCGGTATATCCTTTTGGAGAGATAAGGTGCCCCTTCGGCTCGGGTCTCGGGACACCCGGGGTGTGGTTTGGGTGAGGGTGGCAGGTCCGACTTCTAATTCAGCACGCCTCACCCCCAACTGGAAGGAAAATCAGAACTATGGGTGGCCCTTCTTAATTGTCAGGTTCCCAGAGCTGAAAATTCTCCAATCCTTGCTCACCTGATACACAAGAGAAAACCTGGGCCTATGTTCTTGAGCTCATGGGCGGGATTCTCTCAACCCGCGCCAGTTCGGAGAATCGCCAGGCCGGGTGCGATTCGCGCGAAGCCGCCCCGACGCCGGTCCGCCGATTCTCCGGTCACCGGAGAATCGGTGCCATTGGCGCTGGAGCAGTTGGTGCAGCGCCGGTCGGGGGCCGCTCTACGCCTCCCCCCCCCCCCCAGCGATTCTCCGCCCGGGATGTGCTGAGTGGAAGACAAGAAAGCCCGAGTCCCGCCGGTGCCGTTCACATGCCATCTTACTCGGCGGGACCTCGGCGTCCATCCTGTCGGGGGTGGCCTCGAGGGGGAAGTGGTGTCCGACCCCTGGGGGGCCACCACCGTGGCCTGGTCCACGATCGGGGCCTACCGATCGGCGGGCCGGCCTCTCCTGGTGGGGGCCTCTTTTACATGGCATAGGGCTGCAGGGGCCGGCGCGGAGAAGGAAGCTACCGCGCATGTGCGAGTTCGTGTCTGTCGCATTGCGCATGCGCGCCTGTTGCAGGGGGCATGCGCAGACCCGCGGCGCACGTTTGACGCCGGTATTGGCAGCTGGAGCAGCGTGGGTCACTCCAGTGCCATGCTGGCCTCCTGTCGAGCAGAGGATCGATACAGTTAGCGGTCCGATGACGCCGTTGTCAAACTCTCCGGTTTTCATGACGGCGTCAACACTCTGCCGTCAGAAGGGAGAATCCCGACCCATATGTTACATTCCTGTCATCTCCTGTCAAGATGGATCTGTTAAGCCCTCATTAATTCCCACCAGCAAATCCCAGACACTTCTGAATTGATTGGAGGGTTTTGCACAGGGCTAAATCACTGGCTTTGAAAGCAGACCAAGGCAGGTCAGCAGCACGGTTCAATTCCCGTAGCAGCCTCCCCGAACAGGCGCCGGAATGTGGCGACTAGGGGCTTTTCACAGTAACTTCATTGAAGCCTGCTTGTGACAATAAGCGATTTTCATTTCATTTCATTTCACCTGTGCTCTGTATAGATTTGCAGTGGGATCGAGAGCCAGATAAGCATCTGTAACCTAATGAATAATTAGCCTTGGTTACCTGCAGATAACCATGACCCACCACTTTATTTTCCTTGAACTATTGACAATATTGTATTCTCCTTGTACATTCATGTGGGCGGTATGGTGACACAGTGGGTAGCACTGTTCTCTCACAGTGTCAGGGACATGGGTTCGATTCTAATCTTGGGTTACTGTCTGTGTGGAGTTTGCACATTCTCCCTGTATCTGCGTGGGTTTCCTTCTGGTGCTCCTGTTTCCTCCCACAGTCCAAAAAATGAGCAGCTTAGGTGGATTGGCCATCTTAAAATGCCCCTTAGTGTCCAAAGGTTAGGTGGGGTTACTGGCATAGGGCAGGGGATTGGGCCTGGGTAGAGGGTGCTCTTCTACAGGGTTGGTGCAGACTCAATGGGCCGAATGGCCTCCTCCTGCACAGTAGGGACTATGTGATTCTACATTCAAAGCAAAATGTACATTAGGGCAGGAGTTGGTAAATATGCACATATGGACATTGGGGAGGAGAGGGCAGGCTTGGTTTTGCCAACCTCCATGATCAAAAAGCCTGCTGAACTCCCTCTCTAGACTCCCAAATAAAGAGTAACCAGTGAGGAAAGATTCAGGTGTATGTCTGGTAACAGTGGAGATGTATCTCAGTATGATTATATACTGTCAAAAAAGAAGGGGAAAAACAGCAAAAAAGCAAAAATTCAAACATAATACACCATTTACTATCCTCTATTTTAATATTTTCATGCTGAACACTCAGTTACATTTTTAAACTATTAGGCACATGAACTGCTTAAATGAACAGCTGTTATGCAGGTACAAACCTTTTAGTCACAAAAATCTCACCACCATTTATTGATCTTGTTGGAAGAGGTAATGGGACATGGTGCCACCAAAGTAAAAATAAATGTTGGAAATGGAACTACAACGTATTTAGAAAAGGTGAGACATTTTATGTTGGAGTTAGATGCTGAGCAGTGTCCCACTAAGGGCAAGGGGTTTTATGAAGAATTCTCAGGATTCTGTTTATCCTTGTGATGTACCTTCAATCCACAGAGAGGCAGCGAGAGCGAGTGAACATAAGGCTTTATTAATCATGAACTTGCCTAGCCAGAGTCAGTAGTGCAGATGAATGCCGCCCACAAGAGGCCGGCCTATATATGCCCCGGTGTGGGCGCAGCCAGAGACAGAGCCAAAACGGGGTCTCTGGCCACACCGGTGTTACAGTACAGTACCTGGAAGCAGTTCATATCACCACTTCCAGGTCATAGGTCACAGGTTATGGTATCATGCTTGCATTATGGTGAATACATTCACCACACCTTGCAGGCTAAAACAATGATAAATTCATCTCTGCTAGCGATTACTTAACTGAATTTAAAAAGGCATTGCTTGCTCAGTAATAAGTTGATATTCAGATAAATGAGAATTTTTTTAACCTCCAAAATCTTGGCAGGCCAACAGACTATCTGTTATAACCAGCATGGGTCTCACAGGGTAGGAATACGTGCTCCCCCGATAAGAGGGTGGGGGAACCTTAACACAGTTCATTTGGGACAGCACTGCAGTCTCACGGCACCAAGGCCCCAGGTTCGATCCCGGCTCTGGGTCACTATCCGTGTGGAGATTGCACATTCTCCCCGTGTTTGCGTGGGTTTCGCCCCCACAACCCAAAGATGTGCAAGGTTGGTGGATTGCCCCCTTAATTGGAAAAAATGAATTGGGTACTCTAAATTAAAAAACAAACCACAGTTCATGTACCTTTGTATGAAGAGAGTCGGCCAGACAGCCACTGACTAGAGAAGACCCAGTAGGGAACTACTGGAGCTGTACATAATAGTTAGCATGTTAAATAAAGTAAGTTTTGTTTTTCTCCACAACTCGGTGTGGATTCCTTTCGCTGCCCCTTACAAAAGCACCATTTTGTTTTGAGGAGGATAGCTACGGAGGGAAGATATGGAATCAAATGATTAAAAGTATTTTCATTGGCACTGTTTCATTTTAGAGTCT
Organism: Scyliorhinus torazame; assembly: GCF_047496885.1. Classification (NCBI taxonomy): domain Eukaryota; kingdom Metazoa; phylum Chordata; class Chondrichthyes; order Carcharhiniformes; family Scyliorhinidae; genus Scyliorhinus; species Scyliorhinus torazame. Next base: position 185,470,057 of record NC_092712.1, read on the forward strand.
TTCTAGTGTGAAAAAGAGCAACGGCGAATGATTTTATTAGAAGGAATACTCCGTTTATAATTCTGTTCATTGGTAGTTAAATTAATGATTTTACTATGTATCCAAGAATGACATCATCATTCCTTTTCCTATTGGTTGGTCTTGTAATCCACAAAATTATTATTGATTGACTTACAGGTTCCGATCTGATACCAAGATTATTTTTAGAGAGGGAAGAAAAAACAAACTTCTTCTAATAAAACTCTGAAGCCCAGGAACAGGATTCTCTGTTTTTGGGACTATGTCCCCACGCCGTCGTAAAAACGGAGGCCTTTCATGTCAGAAAAACTTAGACCGTGGAGCTGGACGCTCCAAATAGTGCTCCCAATCGGCCGTGCGCCCGACCTGGACCGCCCGCCCAAAATTAGCGCTGCCCCTGCCCTCCGATCGGCCCGCCCCGACCATGGCGGCCGCTGACAGATTCCGCAGCCGCCACGCTAGTATCCTGACCACATTCGATCCACACCGTTGGGACTTCAGCTGGTCGAGGGTGGAGAATGGCAGAACGGGCCTCCAGCAATGGCCACAAGTGGGCGATACGCGGCGCAGTGTCTCTCCGAGTACGCTGCTTTCCTGGGCCCGGAGAATCGGGGAACCGCCCCCGGTCCCAATTTCATGAGGGAAACTGGATTCTCTGCCATGGCGCCTGCAGCGATTTCAGCATCGGGATGCAGAGTATCCACCCCCAGATTTTCACCATGACAAAGTACCTCTCCATCATGTTGAAAGTAGTGAAACTGCCCCAAAATCCGAAGTCCCACCTCCGAACATGGCACTTCCTATTTACACAGGAGTGGAAATAAGGGTTGGCTACGCTTCGCGCCTGCGTGTTTTATGACTGGCTGGCCACTTAAGTCATCAGCTGCTTCCACTCTCATAGGTCTTTGGTAGCCACTGAGTTTGGAACCTGATGTGTGCAAAATACACCTGCTAAGAACATGTCTCAACTTGGTGTATTTCTTTGGAAGGCCAGGGGTTTCCTTTGGAGATCTAGGGAAGCCTCATTGAATTTGCTCAAACTTTTATTCACATTACCAAAAGTGGCATAAACATATTCTAACAGTCTTACTCTTAACCCAAGTAGGGTGGGGCTCCTGTTGTCACAAGTAATTATTTTTGCCCCTACTGACCCATACACCCAGATGCCTGGAAGAAGTTTGTGCTGGAGAAGGGCACATAATGCTTCAGTCTGAAGGAACATAGAAGATGGGCATGGCACCCTCGCACATGGAGACCATAGAAACCAGTCACCTTGACCAGCTGGAGGTCAGAGTGAGGGAAGAAGGTCAGGGGAAACAGGCCATCGTCTGTGCACCAGGAAGGAGGAGGAGGAGAAGCAAGACAACTAGGTGCTATCTGTGGAAAGTGTTACAGACCTACAACATCAGATCTCAATATGATATTGAGCCAGTGCTGAAGGTGACTGAGGCTAAGCTGTGAGGTGGTGACAGATATATATCGCACGGTCCAGCAACAACTCAAGCCACAATGGATCAACCCCCCTGCCCTGCCTGTGACTGTGAAGGCAACAGTCACTCTCAACTTCTATTCCTCAGTATCATTCCAGGGATCATCAGGAAACCTTGTCAGGTACATGCCAGCCAGCAGCACGCAGCTGCATTAAGGCTGTATATAATTTCAATTCTGCTCATTGTGGGATCTCCATATAGATTTTGCATCTCAGGCACAAAGAGCCATGGCCTTTGCCCAATTAGCAAGCTTTCCTCAGGAGCAGGCTGTTATTGATTGCGCACAGGTTTCCATAAATGCGGCAACTCAACATGTGGACATTTTTTTCAGCATGAAATCCATCCACTCAACACGGGGCAGCACGGCAGCACAAGTGGATAGCACTGTGGCTACACAGCGCCAGGGTCCCAGGTTCGATTCCCCGCTGGGTCACTGTCTGTGAGGAGTCTGCATGTTCTCCTCGTGTCTGTGTGGCATTTCCTCCGGCTGTTCCGGTTTCCTCCCACAGTCCAAAGATGTGCAGGTTAGGTGGATTGGTCATGCTAAATTGCCCGTAGCATCCAAAAAGGTTAGGAGGAGTTATTGGGTCACAGGGATAGGGTGGAACTGAGGGCTTAAGTGGGTCGGTGCAGACTCGATGGGCCGAATGGCCTCCTTCTGCACTGTATGTTTTATGTTCTAACATGCAGGTGATTTATAACCACAACAATGTTTTCCTTCAAATCTATGTGAGGTTCCCTGGTAGCTGTCATGACTCCTCCATACTAAGAAGTTCCCAACTCCCTCAGCTATTTCAGCACTAACATAGATCTGCGATTGGTTACTAGGGGTCAAGGATGTTTAAAAATTTAAGAATTTTGACAATAACCTCCTTTAGGAAGTCAGAAATGGAGGCAGAGTGCAATTGCAACAGTAGTCGTGTCATCACAAGGAGTACCTTCGAGTAGGCAATTGGCATTGTAAAGATGCGTGATAGGCGCCTCAATCACATAGGTGGAGCTCAGCTATACGCCCAACATTGCACAGTGCAAGGCCATACAAATCGACGTCAGAGTGTTCCCGACACATCAGCAGGTTTCTGAAAGGTTCTCTTAACTGGCACTTTTCAGAAGTCTTCCAAAGCCTGCATGACCTGATGAAAATACTGAGGGAAATGAAATGTAAATTTCCTTGAGAACTGTCAGTGGTGGCCCCAAGTAAAAGTGCATGTGTGCAGGGTTGTGTCCTGACCCTGACTCAAATTTCTTCCTGCCTGTAGGTAAGATGTGTGGGCACATGATTATGTGAGAAATTTAAATTTGATGCGAACTAAACAAAGTTGTGGTGATTCCTGTCTGCATTCCTGACTCAGGGAATACACAAAATGCCAGCCCCATGCCACCCATGAGCTATCAGTTTTCCTGGATGTTAAAGTTGGAACACAGAAAGTTATTTGCGACGCACAGCCTTATTAAAATATTTAAATAGGCTGTCTTCTTCCTAGCTTCTCCTCCACATCCCTCGTCTCAGCTCCATTAAAACCGGAAGTGGGTCGTGTGGTATTGTCATAACTATAAGAACTGCAAGGGTTAATGAAGTGCCTAGTGTAGCCATTAGGGGGAGCTACAGTTATAATTATATAAGGCAGTGTTGCTGAGCCTTGTGGGAGAGTGTGTGCAGGAGTTAGCTCGAGCGAGTCAGAAGTACAAATAGTGTAAGTGAGAGCAGATCATAATTTAGATCAGTATTAAGATTAGCTGTAGATGAGTGTAGTTAAATGTTATTAATCAACTGTGTATTCTTTAGGAATATGTGTCAAATCCAAATTAGTAGTGTTAATAAATGTATAGCTTTGTTTACGTTCAAGCTATTTTGTGGTCTTTGTGAACACTACGCCAACCATCCTGAAATCAGCAACACAAAGAACACCACAGATGGGTTTGAGGTAGGTTGGATCGGGTTTTATATTTTCTACACTTGTACCTTCCATCCAGCTCAAGTCAACTAATGTAGCCAGTAGCCTCTCAAGTGGTAAGATTTCAGCAAATTTTAGAACTATGATCATTTTTGTATGGAAATAGATCTTATACATTAGCAGTGTGTAAAAGCAAATTACTGCGGATGCTTTGACAAAGAGTCATCGGACTCGAAACGTTGGCTCTTTTCTCTCCCTACAGATGCTGCCAGACTTGCTGAGATTTTCCAGCATTTTCTCTTTCGTTATACATTAGCGGATTTAGTACAGAACTTTGCCTATCAGTAACATAGGCGGGATTCTCTGAGCCTCCGTGCTGAAATTGCGTTCGGCATGTGGGTGGAGATTGGGGCGTCAGACCCGCGATCGGGTCCGACGCCATCCTGCGATTCTCCGAGGACCGGAGAATTGCCGCCAGTCGCGTGAGAGCGGTAGATGAGGCGCCAGTCAGGGGCCATCGAAAGAGGCCCCCGCGGCGATTCTCTGCCGTCAGCAGGCCGAGTTCCCACCGGCGTCGTTCTCAAATGGTTCCACCCGGCGGGCACTCGGAGTGACGGCTGCCGCGGCCACCCTGGTGGGGGGATCGTCACCGGGGATGTCTTCCAGGATGGACAGGGTTCCAATCTGGGGCCACCGATCGGCAGGCACGTGCGATCTGGACGGGGACCTATATTATTGGGGCCGGCTTGTTATGTGGGTTCGCCATGTTACACGGGGCGGCCGCCACGCGCATGCGCAGACCCGCAGCCAGAAGTGCAGGGCCCCACATCGGCAGCCGGTGCAGCGCTGGTATCCCTTCAGGTTAGTGAATCGCTGGGCCAAGGGGCCCGTTGACACCGGCATGAAACACTCTGGTGTTTACGTCAGCGTCATCACTTAGCCGCCGTTTTGGGGAATCCCGCCTATGGAGTTTCACATTGAGGGTGCTAACGTTCCACAATTTTTACAACCTTCCTTGTTTGACTTCAACAGGATATTCAAAAGCAATTACTTTTCCAACAAAGAAAATGTCAGACACTGGAAATTTGAAACTAGCTGAAAATCAGCACCAGTTGGCAGTACTGACAAGTTAATGTACATACTTATAACATTCCTGTACATTTTAAATGTGGCATAGATTTAACAGCATGGACTCTTTTTTTTAACCTCCTTTTGTGCTGCAGCTGCGAACATGCAGGCTCTTCTCAAAAATCAAAAGTAAAATGCTGTAGATGCTGGAAATCTGAAATAAAAATGGGAAATGTAAATGCACAGCATCTGTGGAGAGAGAAACAAAGGGCACGATTTAATGGTAAAGTTTCTCAGTGTGTTTGACAGGCCGAGGCCATCACCGATATCAAACAAGGCCCCAAGGGCTTCCCGTTGCAATGAATGTCCCGCCGACTGCACTCGCAGCTCCCAGCAAACAAGGGAGAACAGCACTTATACATACCCTGCACAGCCAACCCCACACAGCCCGCAGCCATGCCACCGGGGAGACCAGCCCCACGATTCAGGGATGCCGACCTGGCCAGACAGTTGGGCGCAGTCGAAATCAGATCCCTCCCCGAGGGTCTCAGACGGTTAGCCACAGGGCAGCCAGTGCCACCAGGGAGGAAGTGTCGGTGACTGCCAGCTCGGGTAGAAGGACTGGCTCCCAGTTCCGTAAGAAGGTCAACAACCTCCACTGGACTGTACGGGTGGGTTGGCACCGGCCCCCTGACACCACCACCGTCATCCCCGGCCCCCCCTTCCGAGCATCCACCTGGCACCGCCCCACCCAACACTGTTCCGAGCCCCAGCTTACCAATGTCCAGCAATGCCGCCTGTGCCGCGTCCCCCCCAATAGTCCCCACACCCTCGTCCTATGGCGCAGAAGTGAGTTTCCACTGGCCCCCACCCAGATGACCTCTCACAAGTGAGCTGATAATTCCATCCAGAATGACACATCCCTCCCATTGACCTGACCACTTGTCCATTCTCCCTCAGGATCCTCATCCGACAGCGCTTGCCCATTCAGGATGGTTCCTCCCTGCCCCCGCCTTTAATGGGAATACCTCGGAGGGAAGCTCCGAGGAGGCCACTGTATTCGCGGCACAGCTGTCAACCCCACCCTCCACCAGCGCAGAGACACTCCTCGGTGGGCGACCGCAGTGAACAGGCTTCTGGGGCACAAACTGGTGAGCACCACACAGTTGCTGATACGCAGAAAGTAGAGACAGGAACGCCCAGGGGAGACAGCAGTCGGACGTCTGCTGGATCCCAGAACCCAGCTGGGTCCCAGTCAGATGCTGAGCCTCTGGACCAGGTCTACCCGGAGCTGGTGCACCTGCTAGGGTGAAGCTGTTAGATTCAGAGGGGGATGTCAGCAACACTCCAGGAGGTCCAGAGCCGATGGCAGTAGTCACAAAGGCTATGGACACAGGAGATGGCGCCGACAATGTGTGGCACTGAGGCAAACATTACTGGGGTGGCGACCACAGTGGAGAGCGGTGCTTGACTTTGGCAGCATGAGTGAAAGTGTCCAAGGTGTGGCTCAGTCGATGACTGCCATGGCTGAGCGTCTCGACAGCATGTCCCAGTCATGGGGGAAGTGCCCCAGGCCCTCCAGGCTTGTGGGACCCTCGCTGCTGCCATCTGGCCTCCATCCTCCGGCTGGTCCTGCGGGCTCTCCTTGGGCTCGTCCTCCAGCTCCTCCTGATCTGGTGCCTCATCGTCCTCCTCCTCAGGTGAGTGGGGGGAAGGGTAAGCAATGGGGGTGAGATGACAGATGAAGCCACACCCCATGTGAAGTGGGCAAGGATGAGGGACTCCCTGGCCCTCCGGGCTTGCTGGACACTCGTCGCTGTCGCCTGTCTTCCATCCTCCAGCTGGTCCTGTGGGTCTTCCGTGGGATCGTCCTGGTCCTGCGCCTCCACGTCCTCCCACTCAGAAATGGCCACATGTTCCTCCCACTCCACCTCCAGCACATCTCCCCGCTGCTGTGCCAAGTTTTGGAGGGCATAGCAGACCACCGCAATGCGAGAGACCCTCCTGGGCATGTGCTGCAGTGCGCCAGCAGAGCGGTCCTGGCATCGGAACCCACATTCTGAGGAGGCTGATCACCGCTCAATCGCAGTCCATGTGACCTGATTGGCCTCGCTGTATCGGGTCTCTGAATTAGTCACCGGCCTTCGTACTGGCGTCATTATCCAGGTCCTCAGCGGGTACCCCTTATCCCCCAAGAGCCAACCAGCCATACTGGGATGATTCTCGAAGAGTCCGGGGATGTCTGACTGCCCCAGGATTTAGCTGTCGTGCACAATTCCTGGGAACACAGGATGTTGACCGCTGCGTCTATGGTGTTGCCTCCCACAGTGTTCAGGCACAGTATCCAGGCATCACGGTCTGATTAGAATGCTAGGCCATACCTCTTACATGCTACATGGCATGCCTACCCACGGGAATCTATTTGGGAGCCGTGAAAAGTACACTTAACTTTGAGTGCCAATTCCCTACTATAACCGCCTTCAGTCATGCAGCCATAGGCCTCCGAGGTCAGAGGGAGTTATGGGTGGTCACCAGGCAGGGGCTGAGTTTGACCCCAGAATGGGAACACATGATCCGGGGGGGGGCATGGCGGACCAGCGGGCACTGAGACAGCCATCTCCTCTTCCTCCCCTCCAACCCCCACCCCGGCCATGGGCTGACACCCCCTCCTCCCACTGCGCACCCACCTACCACTGATGGCGGACCACCTCAACCGAGACCGCCCCCCCCCCCAGGGACTCCCCCACCCCCTCCACTCTGTGCACCTGGGTGGCAACCCCAGTGCCCATGGGCTCATTGCCCAGTGGGAAGATGACTATTAACCTTCTCGGATCCCCACAGCAGCCCTTCTGCCAGCTTCACGTTTTTAAAAGGGAGTACTAATCAACGCCCGCTGATCACTTGCTGGGGAGATGGTTAGATCACAGGAGGCTGTTAGATAGGGGGTCACTCCCATTAATTATATAGAGATTGGCCTTAAGTGGTGAATATTGGTTTATCGCCACGCCATGGCGAGTTCCTGATTTCGCCAACGGGTGCGGGCTGATTAGATCGCAAACCGATTGACGCTGTTCTCATTTGTGGCCTCGCCCACGATCTAACGGTCTTGGCGTACTCTCCTTTAGACAGTACTTAGAAATTATTTGAGCAGAAATCTGGTTTTCCGTGCCGGTTCATGGCATATCGAGGTTGTGCTGCAACTGAGAGGGGTGGTACCTAATATCTCAGACAGATCCCGCACCTCTGTGATTGGACCATAATTTTTAAAGGGCACCACGATCTCAACATAGCTATTAAATTGTGCCCACAAATTAACATTTCTGGTCAACAACCTTTTGTCAGAACTGGAAAAAGTTAGAAGAGTAATACAATGTTCTCTCCCTATTGTTTATCCAGTTAGGCATTTCTGTTATACTTCGGCTGGCACCCTCTTTTCCCGGATGCTGACGGTCACCTCTCAGTAACCTGATAGTAACTGAGCCTGCCCAGTGCAACTCAGTTCAGGAATTGAAAGGAATAGAGACTGAATTAGTGACCTCCCATTTCATGGCATTGAACATGAATGCTCTGATGCATACTGCTTCACATCACATCAGCCCCGCTGTCTTAGCTTATTAGTCTTTCTTTTTGTTGAAACTAGTCGTATGCAATGAGGTAAATTGATGAGTTCTGATGGAGAGTTTGGTGCAAATCTTTATCTGATGTTGTATTCCCAGCAAACCGTATCTTTTTATTTCAGCGTTCTGACTGGCAGTTATCCTTTCTTTTACTAATTCTTTCCCAGCAATAGAAGAATCTTGGTGACGACTTTGAGCGAGACTAGACTCTGCTGTGGGGTTACCAAGCTATTTGTTGTTCTTCTGATCTTGAGGAAGACAATGTGGAAGAAACTTTATGCAGCTGTCAGGACTAAAGCTTTTGCTCAGATGTATACATTCCAAACTATCTGACAAGAAAAATTTGGAATAATGTGAGAAGATTGTAAAATTTTTGCAGAAGTAACTTATATAAGGGACTCGATTCTCCAGGACTGTGAAGAAGGGATCCCGCCAATGGGATAACCAATGTTTCCTATCTGTCATGCTATAGTACTTGGAAATTACTTTAGCTGAATCTGCTTTTCCGTGCCGGTTCATGGAATATCGAGGTTGTGCTGCAACTGAGAGGGGTGGTACCTAATATCTCAGACAGATCCCGCACCTCTGCGATTGGACGATAATTTTTAAAGGGCGCCCCGATCTCAAAAAGCAGCCCCCCCCCTTTCTCACAATAAAGTGAAAACGTTCTCATTTATACCCGTTTATCATTTAAACAGTCACTCAGTATCTCAGAAATACACATCTCCCATAATAAAGTGAAAGTGCTCCTATCTGTACCCCTAAACTCTTTAAAACCTCTGTCAGTATGCCAAGTTTAAAGGTCTGTGAGATGAAGGTAAAAGTAATCCCTTTAAATTGTTGGAAACCTTTGATGTGGTTTTCACACAGTCAATTTAATTGCCCTTTAAAGACAGAAATCTGTGTATATGCCTCGAAGGCTGGAAATTTTGAACTATTTTGTTTACGTTCAACTTCATGTCTATTGCTTGCTAAAAGCTTTCTTATTGACAGGTTGAGGCAGCTTCAAAGGGGAGAATGAGATTGGTTATTTTTTATCGCTCTGCAGTGATCCATTATTTCAGGATGGCAGGTGCTTCTCTCGCTGCTTTTTTTAATAAGTCCTGCCTCTTTGTTCTCAAGCGCTTTCTAGAAGGTTTTTCTTCATTGTTAAAGCACAGTAGAGCCCATTTGACCCATCATGTCTGCACCAACTTTCCAGACAAGCAATCATAACTTAATATAAAAGTAAATGACTGCGGATGCTGGAATCTGAACCGTAAACAGAAATTACTGGGTAATCGCAGTAGGTTTGACAGCATCTGTGGAGAGAGAAGTGAGCTAACATTTCCAGTCTGGATGACTCTTTGTCGAAGCTGTCAAAATGCTGCGATTGTCCAGTATTTTCTGTTTAAGCATCATAACTTAATGCCATTCCGCTGTCTTTTCCCTGTACCGCTGACTATTGTTTCGATTCAAGTAATCATCCAATGTCATTTTGAATGCCTCAATTGAATCTCCCTCCACCACTTTACAGGCAGTGCATTCCAGACCCCAACCACTCATTGTGTGAAAATGTTTTTCTCATATTACATTTGCTCCTTTTGAGAATAACGTTAAATATGTGCTCTCTTTTTCTTGATTCTTGAATGAGCGGGAACAGTTTTTCCCTAACTATTCTGTACAGACCCCTCATGATTTTGAACATTTCTTTTAAATCTCCTCTTTTTCTTCTCCCCAACGAGAACAGTCCCAGCCTCTCCAATCTATCCTCATAACTGAACTTTCTCATTGCTGGAACTGCTCTTCTGCACTTTTACCCCTTAATTTACAGTGTCTCTCCATGTTCTTCCTACCAAACTGCATCATCTCACACGTCTCCGCATTGAACTTCATCTTCCACCCATCTTCCCATTCCACTAACTTGTCTATGTCCTTTTGAAGGTCTACGCTGTCTTCGTCACAGTTTATAATACTTACAAGGAGTGTAACCAGCAAACTTTGAATTGTCCCCTGCACACCAAGATCTAGACCATTATGTTAGGGTACCTGGCTCAGACCCCAATTTATCTTAGGAAACCGGATGATAAATCCCAACAATTCTTCTATTTGTAAACTGTGAGGAAAGAATACTCCACTCCAGGAGTGATTCCACTGACAAACAGGGATTTTAAAAATATTTAACAAACCTTATTATTAACACAGGAGTAACCACGTTAACGTACCAGAAAATAGCTTTTCAATTAACAGTTAAACAAGTCTTAAAATAAAAAGAAACACTTTACTAATTTATGCCTTCTCTATCTCCAATTAAACAAAAGCTACTCGAGGTCAAAAGGCACTGGTAAATAAAGTTAGCAAATACAGGGATACTTGCTGTACTTTTGTATAGAGCTTTCTTGGAAAGACTGCTGGGAGAGAGAGAGAGGCCCTTTCAGGAACAGCCTGCAGAGCCTTCTGTCCTTGTCAGACTCCTGCTCAACCTGGCAGTATTTGGCAAAACTGCTACTCAACTTAAACACTCCTAGCATACTGCCAAACCTATATCAAACTGCAAAATTATAGACAGACCTCGCTCCTCCCATTAAATACATCATCTTTATCCCGCTCAGATCCAATGATCTGCTTACCTAAGTCTAGACAATGTCTCAAGGGAACCTCCAGTTCCATTCGGCATCCCTTTCTGAACAAGTTGATGGTTGGAATTAATGAATACTTTACTTTTACAACATCCTAATTGTACTTTTTGTAGACATAATCACATACATCTGTATGTTCAACCAGGATTTAAAAATAAAATGACTGAAAGATATATCCACTACAAACCTTCCTCCAGCCCAAAAAATATCTATTCACCATTAATCTCTGCTTCCTATTATTTAGTCAGTTTTGTATCCATGTTGCTACTGCCCCTTTTACTCCATGAGTTACAACATTTCTCACAATCTGTTTTATGGCACTGTATCAAAGGTCTTCTGAATGCTTTTTTAAATTCATGTATAGGATGTGGATGTCACTAACCAGGCCAGCATTTATTGCCCGTTCCTAGTTGTTCTTCAGAAGGTGGTGGTGAGTTGCCTTCTTCAATTGCAGTCTCTGAGCTGAAGATGGACCCACAGTGCTGTCACGGAGGTAATTATAGGATTTTCACCCAGCGACAGTGAAGGAATGGCTATATATTTCCAAGTCAGGGTGGTGAGTAACTTGGAGGGGAACCTCCACATACCGGTATTCCCAGGTATCTGCTTCTCTTGTCCTTCTAGATAGTAGTGGCCGTGAGTTTGGAAGATGCTGCCCAAGGAGCCTTGTTAATGCATCTTGTAGATGATACACATGGCTGCCACCTTTCATCGGTGGTGGACGGAGGGAATGTTTGTGGAAGAGGTAACAATAAAGCAGGCTGCATTGTCTTGGAGAGATCCGTGTTTCTTGAGTGTTGTTGGAACTCTGCTCATCCAAGGAAGTGGAGAGTTCTCCTGACCTTGTGCCTTGTAAATAGTAGACAGGCTTTGGGAAGGAGGTGGTAACCATAGTATTTATGACTGGTCCAGTTCAGTTTCTGGTCAATGGTAACCCCTAAAATGCTGATAGTAGGGGATTCAGCAAAGGTAATTCCATTGAACATACACTACATCAACAGCATTCCCCTCATCGACCCTTTTATTACCTCTTCAGAAAAACTCCAGCAAGTTAGTTAAACGTGATATCCCCTTTAGAAATCCATGCTGGCTCTTCCTAATCAACCAAAATGTTTTCACGTGACTGCTAATTCTATTGCAAATGATTGTTTCTGGAAGTCTGCCCACCACTGATGTTAAACTTACTGGCATGTAATTGCTGGGGCTATCCGAGCAATCTTTTCTGAACAAGGGTGTAACATGTGCAATCCTCCAGTCCTCTGGCACTTCCTCTGAGCCTAGAGAAGACTGGAAGATTATGGCCAGCGGTCCTGCAATTCCAATTCTCACTTTCTTCAATATTCTTGAATGCACCTCGTTCAGTCCCAGTGTCTTGTCAACTTTCAATACTGATTGATCATCATTCAGCAGTTCTGGCTGAAGATTGTTGCAAGTGCTTCAGTCTTGACCTTTGCACTGATGTGTTGATTCCCATAATTGAGGATGGGGATATTTGTAGAGCTTCTCCCTCCAGTTGTTAAATCTTCCACCACCAAACAAGAACCAGGCAACGTGCCTCAATGATCACCGTCCGGTGGCCTTGACATAATTCATTATTAATTGCTTTGAGAGGTTGGTCATGAGACACACCAACTCCATGCTCCCAGAATGCCTTGATCCACTGCAATTTACATACCACCACAACCGGTCCACAGCAGACGCCACCTCCCTGACCCAACACTCATCCCTGGAGCATCTCAACAACAAGGACTCCGACATCAGACTCCTATTCATTGACTACAGCTCTGCCTTCAACACAATAATCCCAGCCAAGCTCATATCAAACTCCAAAACATAAGACTTGGCTTGACTTCCTAACACATAGACCACAATCAGCAAGGATAAACAACAACACCTCCTCCATGATAGTCCTCAATCCCGGAGCTCTACAAGGCTGCGTACTTAGCCCCCTACTATACTCCCTATACAAACATGACTGTGTGGCAACATTTGGCTCCAACTCGACCTACAGGTTTGCAGAAGGCCGTAGACCTTTAATAACGCTGAGTCAGAATACAGGAGGGGGATAGGGAACCTATGGAGTGGTGTAGTGATAACAATCTCTCCCTCAATGTCAGCAAAACTAAGAAATGGTCATTGACTGAAGGAAGCAAAGTACTGTACACACCCCTGTCTACATCCGTGGTGCTGAGGTGGAGATGGTTGACAGCTTCAAATTCCTAGGTCTGCACATCACCAACAATCTGTCCTGGTTCACCCACTTCGGCGCTATGACCAAGAATGCACAACAGTGCCTATACTCCCTCAAGAAACTAAAGAAATTCAACATGTCCACATTGACTCTTACCAATTTTTACAGATGCATCGTAGAAAGCATCCTGGGCAGGATTCTCCGACCCTCCGCGCCGGAATCACGCCCGGCGTGGGGGCGGAAAATAGACATTCACAACCGAAATCCGGCATGACGGAGCTTCCGCAATTCTCCGCGGACCCACCAGTCATGCATGCGCGGTCGATGCAGCGCCGGTCGAGGACCATTGAAAGCGTCCCCCCCTGGTGGCGATTTTCTGTGCTCGAGGGGTCGAGTGCCCGCCGAGTTCCGCCGGCGTGGTTCACATATGGTCTCACGCGGCGGGACCTCAGCGTTCTGGCTGCGGGGGCCGACCTGGTGGGGGGATCCGACTCCGGGGGGGGGGGGGCTTCCACAGTGGCCAGGCCCGCGATCGGGGACTAACGATCGGTGGGTGCGCTCATTCCAGGGGGGCCTATGTTCCTGCGCCCCGGGCCCCTGTAGGGTTCCGCCATGTTACGCGGGGGCCGGCGCGAAGTCGCTCGCCGCGCACATGCGTGGCCGCACGGGCGTAACTGCAGGGCCCCGTCGGCAGCCGGAGCTGCGGGACGCATGCCAGGGCCCTGCTAGTCCCCTTGAAAACGGAGAATCACCCTGGACTTTCTAGGAAACGGTCCGGAGTGATTCGCGCCTGTTTTCTAGCGGGCGTGGGGACTTAACCCCCAGAACGGAGAGTCCCGGCCCCTATCTGGCTGCATCACAGCCTGGTATGGCAACTGCTCTGACCAAGACCGTAAGAAATTACAGAGTCGTGAACACAGTCCAGTCCATCACGCGAACCTGCTTCCCATCCATTGACTCTGTCTACACCTCCCACTGCCTTGGAAAAGCGGGCAGCATAATCAAAGACCTCTTCGATCAGGGCTATTCTCTCTTCCAACCTCTTCCATCGAGCAGGAGATACAAAAGTCTTTTTTTTTTAATATAGAGTACCCAATTCATTTTTTTTACCAATTAAGAGGCAATTTAGGTCCTGCAGCAGGAGTTCAGGGAGCTAGGCAGAAAGTTAAAAGACAGGACCTCGAGGGTTGTAATCTCGGGATTACTCCCTGTGCCACGTGCCAGTGAGGCTAGAAATAGGAAGATAGAGCAGACAAACACGTGGCTAAACAGCTGGTGTAGGAGGGAGGGTTTCTGTTATCTGGACCACTGGGAGCTCTTCCGGGGCAGGTGTGACCTGTATAAGATGGACGGGTTGCATCTAAACCGGAGAGGCATAAATATCCTGGCCGCGAGGTTTGCTAGTGTCACACGGGAGGGTTTAAACTAGTATGGCAGGGGGGTGGGCACGGGAGCAATAGGTCAGAAGGTGAGAGCATTGAGGGAGAACTAGGGAATAGGGACAGTGTGGCTCTGAGGCAGCGCAGACGGGGAGAAGTTGCTGAACACAGCGGGTCTGGTGGCCTGAAGTGCATATGTTTTAATGCAAGGAGCATTACGGGTAAGGCAGATGAACTTAGAGCTTGGATTACTACTTGGAACTATGATGTTGTTGCCATTACAGAGACCTGGTTGAGGGAAGGGCAGGATTGGCAGCTAAACGTTCCAGGATTTAGATGTTTCAGGCGGGATAGAGGGGGATGTAAAAGGGGAGGCGGAGTTGCGCTACTTGTTCAGGAGAGTATCACAGCTATACAGCGAGAGGACACCTCAGAGGGCAGTGAGGCTATATGGGTAGAGATCAGGAATAAGAAGGGTGCAGTCACAATGTTGGGGGTATACTACAGGCCTCCCAACAGCCAGCGGGAGATAGAGGAGCAGATAGGTAGACAGATTTTGGAAAAGAGTAAAAACAACAGGGTTGTGGTGATGGGAGACTTCAACTTCCCCAATATTGACTGGGACTCACTTAGTGCCAGGGGCTTAGACGGGGCAGAGTTTGTAAGGAGCATCCAGGAGGGCTTCTTAAAACAATATGTAAACAGTCCAACTAGGGAAGGGGCGGTACTGGACCTGGTATTGGGGAATGAGCCCGGCCAGGTGGTAGATGTTTCAGTAGGGGAGCATTTCGGTAACAGTGACCACAATTCAGTAAGTTTTAAAGTACTGGTGGACAAGGATAAGAGTGGTCCGAGGATGAATGTGCTAAATTGGGGGAAGGCTAATTATAACAATATTAGGCGGGAACTGAAGAACATAGATTGGGGGCGGATGTTTGAGGGCAAATCAACATCTGACATGTGGGAGGCTTTCAAGTGTCAGTTGAAAGGAATACAGGACAGGCATGTTCCTGTGAGGAAGAAAGATAAATACGGCAATTTTCGGGAACCTTGGATGACGAGTGATATTGTAGGCCTCGTCAAAAAGAAAAAGGAGGCATTTGTCAGGGCTAAAAGGCTGGGAACAGACGAAGCCTGTGTGGCATATAAGGAAAGTAGGAAGGAACTTAAGCAAGGAGTCAGGAGGGCTAGAAGGGGTCATGAAAAGGCATTGGCAAATAGGGTTAAGGAAAATCCCAAGGCTTTTTACACTTACATAAAAAGTAAGAGGGTAGCCAGGGAAAGGGTTGGCCCACTGAAGGATAGGCAAGGGAATCTATGTGTGGAGCCAGAGGAAATGGGCGAGGTACTAAATGAATACTTTGCATCAGTATTCACCAAAGAGAAGGAATTGGTAGATGTTGAGTCTGGAGAAGGGGGTGTAGATAGCCTGGGTCACATTGTGATCCAAAAAGACGAGGTGTTGGGTGTCTTAAAAAATATTAAGGTAGATAAGTCCCCAGGGCCGGATGGGATCTACCCCAGAATACTGAAGGAGGCTGGAGAGGAAATTGCTGAGGCCTTGACAGAAATCTTTGGATCCTCGCTGTCTTCAGGGGATGTCCCGGAGGACTGGAGAATAGCCAATGTTGTTCCTCTGTTTAAGAAGGGTGGCAGGGATAATCCCGAGAACTACAGGCCGGTGAGCCTTACTTCAGTGGTAGGGAAATTACTGGAGAGAATTCTTCGAGACAGGATCTACTCCCATTTGGAAGCAAATGGACGTATTAGTGAGAGGCAGCACGGTTTTGTGAAGGGGAGGTCGTGTCTCACTAACTTGATAGAGTTTTTCGAGGAGGTCACTAAGATGATTGATGCAGGTAGGGCAGTAGATGTTGTCTATATGGACTTCAGTAAGGCCTTTGACAAGGTCCCTCATGGTAGACTAGTACAAAAGGTGAAGTCACACGGGATCAGGGGTGAACTGGCAAGGTGGATACAGAACTGGCTAGGCCATAGAAGGCAGAGGGTAGCAATGGAGGGATGCTTTTCTAATTGGAGGGCTGTGACCAGTGGTGTTCCACAGGGATCAGTGCTGGGACCTTTGCTCTTTGTAGTATATATAAATGATTTGGAGGAAAATGTAACTGGTCTGATTAGTAAGTTTGCAGACGACACAAAGGTTGGTGGAATTGCGGATAGCGATGAGGACTGTCTGAGGATACAGCAGGATTTAGATTGTCTGGAGACTTGGGCGGAGAGATGGCAGATGGAGTTTAACCTGGACAAATGTGAGGTAATGCATTTTGGAAGGGCTAATGCAGGTAGGGAATATACAGTGAATGGTAGAACCCTCAAGAGTATTGAAAGTCAAAGAGATCTAGGAGTACAGGTCCACAGATCACTGAAAGGGGCTACACAGGTGGAGAAGGTAGTCAAGAAGGCATACGGCATGCTTGCCTTCATTGGCCGGGGCATTGAGTATAAGAATTGGCAAGTCATGTTGCAGCTGTATAGAACCTTAGTTAGGCCACACTTGGAGTATAGTGTTCAATTCTGGTCGCCACACTACCAGAAGGATGTGGAGGCTTTAGAGAGGGTGCAGAAGAGATTTACCAGAATGTTGCCTGGTATGGAGGGCATAAGCTATGAGGAGCGATTGAATAAACTCGGTTTGTTCTCACTGGAACGAAGGAGGTTGAGGGGCGACCTGATAGAGGTATACAAAATTATGAGGGGCATAGACAGAGTGGATAGTCAGAGGCTTTTCCCCAGGGTAGAGGGGTCAATTACTAGGGGGCATAGGTTTAAGGTGAGAGGGGCAAAGTTTAGAGTAGATGTACGAGGCAAATTTTTTACGCAGAGGGTAGTGGGTGCCTGGAACTCACTACCGGAGGAGGTAGTGGAGGCAGGGACGATAGGGACATTTAAGGGGCATCTTGACAAATATATGAATAGGATGGGAATAGAAGGATACGGACCCAGGAAGTGTAGAAGATTGTAGTTTAGTCGGGCAGTATGGTCGGCACGGGCTTGGAGGGCCGAAGGGCCTGTTCCTGTGCTGTACATTTCTTTGTTCTTTGTTGTTCTTTAGCATGTTCAATCCATCTACCTTGCACATCTTTGGGTTGTGGGGGCGAAACCCACGCACACACGGGGAGAATTTGCAAACTCGACACGGACAGTGACCCAGAGCCGAGATCGAACCTGGGACCTTGGCGCCGTGAGACTGCAATGCTGCCACCATGCTGCCCTAAGATACAAAAGTCTGAGAACACTCACTAATAGGTTCAAAAACAACTTCTTCCCTTCTGTTACCAGACTGCTGAATGACCCTCTTATGGACGGAACTGATTGATGCACGATCAATTGCACAAAGATGAGAGTTGAATACAGCTGAGTCTTTATTGCTCCAAGATGTGTGGTCTCCCACAGCAGCTGGCGAAATGGCTGCTGCACGGAGGACACACATATTTATACTCCACTTACTGGGCGGAGCCAGCAGGCAGGGACTACAGTCGTACCTGTAGTACAGGTCCTATCATACATCACCGAATATAGGTGCAGCAGTGGTTTACCATATTCACCCCCTGTAAAAATTGAGTCCGGTGGGGGTGGTGGAGAATTATATACAACAACTGAATTTTACATGTACAATTTTTGTGAGAATGAAAATGTCTTTTGAAGTCCAGTGGACCAGTTAGAGATTCAACTGGTCCGGGGCCTTGATGTGCCACTGAGAGCGACGCAGTGGTGGCAGCGATGCCAATGCTGGTCTGGCCTTCGGTGACTCCAGGAGCATGCCGAAATCCTCTTCATCCTCGGGCGTGGGCAGGAGGTGGATGGATGGTCCTTGGGAGGTTGCTGCAGGGAGCGCCGGGGGAGGGGAGAGTGGCGCCGGGCAGGAGGGGTGTGTGTGTGGGGAACTGCTGGTGCCAGGTCCCTGAGGGAGACAGTATCTTGGCAGCCGTCGGGATACGCCACGTAGGCATACTGGGGGTTCGTATGGAGCAGCTGCACCCTCTCCACCAACGGGTCCGCCTTGTGGATTTGGACGTGTCTACGGAGAATGACGGGTCCTGGACCTGCGGGCCAGGTCGGGAGCGACACCCCGGATGTGGACTTCCTGGGGAAGGCAAAGAGACGTTCATGGGGTGTTGTTAGTGGCGGTGCACAGTAGTGACCGAATGGAGTGTAGTGCATCAGGGTGGACCTCCTGCCAGTGGGAGGCCGGGAGGTTCCTGGACCGTAGGGCCAGTTGGACATCCCTCCATACCATACCATTCTCCCTCTCTACCTATCCGTTTCCCCAGGGGTTTATAGCTTGTCGTCCTGCTGGAGGCGATACTCTTGCTGAGTAGGAACTGACGCAGCTCATCACTCATGAAGGAGGATCCCCTGTCACTGTGGATGTAGACGGGGAAACCGAACAGAGCGAAGATTGTGTTGAGGGCTTTGATAACGGTGGCAGACGTCATGTCGGGGCATGGGATGGTGAAGGGGAATCTGGAGTACTCATCGACCACACTGATAAAATACGTGTTACGGTCGGTGGAGGGGATGGGCCCTTTGAAATCCACGCTGAGGCGTTCAAAGGGGCGGGAGGCCTTCACCAGGCACGCACGGTCTGGATGGTAGAAGTGCGGTTTGCACTCCGCACAGACCTGGCAGTCCCTGGTGATTGTCCGTACTTCCTCAGTGGAGTAGGGTAGATTGCGGGTCTTTATGAAATGGTAAAACCGTGTGACTCCCGGTGATGAAGGCTGTCGTGCAGGACCCGGAGTCAGTCTACTTGTGCGCTGGCACATGTACCTCGGGATAGGGCGTCTGGGGGCTCGTTGAGCTTGCCGGGGCGATACAAAATCTCGTAATTGTAGGTGGAGAGCTCGATCCTCCACCTCAAGATCTTATCATTCTTGATCTTGCCCCGCGGTGTGTTATTGAACATGAACCATTGGTCAGTGAGGAGAGTGAATCTCCTGCCGGCCAGGTAATGCCTCCAATGCCGCACAGCTTCAACGATAACTTGGGCCTCTTTTTCGACGGATGAGTACCGAATTTCTGAGGCATGAAGGGTGCGGGAAAAGGATACCACGGGTCTGCCTGCCTGGTTGAGGGTGGCAGCTAGGGCCATGTCTGATGCATCGCTCTCCACTTGAAAGGGCAGCATCTCGTCTACTGCGTGCATCCCGGCCTTGGTGATATCGGCTCTGATACTGGCGAAGGCCTATTGAGCCTCGGCCGTCAGGGGAAAATGGGTGGACTGTATGAGTGGGCGGGCCTTGTCCTCATAGTTTGGGACCCACTGGGCGTAGTATGAAAAGAACCCAAGGCAGCGTTTGAGGGCCTTGGGGCAATGGGGGTGTGGGAGCTCCATGAGGGGGCGCATGCAGTCGGGATTGGGCCCCAGAACTCCGTTCTGGACCATATAGCCGAGGATGGCTCAGAGGTTTGTGCTGAATATGCACTTCTCCTTGTTGTAGGTGAGGTTTAGGAGAGTAGCGATGTGGAGAAATTGGGCACGGTTGGCATCGTGGTCCTGCTGATCATGGCCACAGATGATGACCTTGTCTAGGTACAGAAAGGTGGCCCGCAAACCGTACCGGTCGACCATTCGGTCCATCTCCCTTTGGAAGACCGAGACTCTGTTGGTGAAGCCGAACGGAACCCTGAGGAAGTGATAGAGGCGACCATCTGCCCCGAAGGCAGTGTATGGACGGTCCGTTTTACGGATGTGGAGCTGGTGGTAGGCGGATTTGAGGTCTACCATTGAGAAGACCCGGTACTGTGCAATCTGATTGACCAAATCAAATATGCGTGGGAAGGGGTACGCGTCGAGCTGCGTGTACCGATTGATGGTCTGGCTGTAGTCCACGACCATTCTGTGTTTCTCCCCAGGGGCTGTTGTTGGCCTCAATGATGCCTTCCCGAAGCAGCCGCTGGACCTCGGACCTGATGAAGATCCTGTCCTGGGTGCTGTACCGTCTGCTCCTGGTGGCGACGGGTTTGCAATCCGGGGTTAGATTTGCGGAGAGGGAAGGCGGATCGATCTTCAGGGTCGCGAGGCTGCACACAGTAAGGGGTGGTAGGGGCCCGCCGAATTTCAGGGTTAGGCTCTGGAGATTACACTGGAAGTCCAGGCCAAGTAGTAGGGCAGCGCAGAGATCAGGGAGGACGTAGAGGCGGAAGCCACTGAATTCTACGCCCTGGACCATGAGTGTGACAGTACAGTACCCCCGGATCGTCACGGAATGGGATCCGGAGGCCAGGGAAATTCTTTGATTGGTGGGGTGTACCGCAAGGGAGCAGCGCCTTACTGTATCCGGGTGGATGCCACTTTCGTTGCTCCCTGAGTCCAGCAGGCAAGAGGTCACGTGTCCATCGATTTTAACGCTGGTCGTTGCGGTAGCCAGGTTGTGCGGACGAGGCTGGTCGATGGTCACTGAGGTAAGTCGTGGTTGGTCGTCGCTGGTGTCGGATGATGGGGTGCCCGGGGGGGCACGGGTCCTGGAACACTGGTGGTGTCCATGTGCCGTGGGGGGGGGACAAGATGTCGGCACCTGAAGATCTTGGGGAGGACAAAATGGCGGCGGCCATGGGCTGCACATGGTGGGGGTTGAAAAAGATGGTGGCGCCAATGGGCCGCACGTGTTGCGTGGAGGGGAAGATGCCGGCGCCCACTGGCCGCACGTGGTCCGGGGAGGTGAAGATGGTGGCACCCATTGTCCATAAACAAGGGGGGTGGGGGTGGTAGCGGCGACTGCGCGGGCCTGGCACACCACGGTGAAGTGCCCCTTCTTACCGCAAGCCTTACAAAGGACAGCGCGGGCCAGGTAGCGTTGGCGGGGGTGTTTCGGCTGGCCGCAAAAATAACATCGGGGACCCCCAGGGTTCGCTGGCAGGCGTGTGGCCCAGGCATATTGACTGGGTAAGGCCCTCGCTGTGGCGGCCGTCTGTGGGGTCCATGATGCGTAGGAGGGGTGGGCCGCGCGGCTGGGGGCGTAGGCCTGGATATTGCGCGAGGCGACCGTCATAGACAGCACTAGCTTCTTTGTCTCTGTGAGATCGAGCGTGGCCCCTCTAGATGTTGCTGGCATATGAGGTCCGACCCAATCCCCGTAACAAAAGCGTCCCGCATAAGGAGGTTTGAATGTTCCGTGGCCGTAACGGCCTGACAGTCACAGTCCTGGACTAGTGGGATTAGGGCCCGCCAGAAGTCTTTTATGGACTCACCAGGGAGTTGAGAGCGAGTGGCGAGTACGTGCCTGGCGAAGAGCGTGTTTGTCTTCTGGGCGTAATTTTCTTTGAGCAGCGTCATGGCTTCGGCGTAGTTTGGCGCATCCTGGATTAGCGGAAAGACGTTGGAGCTCAAGCTCGAGTATAGTATCTGTATTTTCTGAGCCTCCGGAACAGGGCTTGGCGCCGAGTTGATGTACGCCTCGAAACAAGCTAGCCAGTGCTGAAAGTCCTTTTTGGCGTCGCTTGAATGCGGATCCAGCTGCAGGCGATCCGGTTTGATACGGAGGTCCATCTTCTGAAAATCTTAGAGCAATAAATTGATGCACAATCAATTGCACAAAGACGAGAATTGAATACAACTGAGGCTTTATTGCTCTAAGATGTGTGGCCTCCCACAGCAGCTGGCGAAATTATTGCTGCATGGAGGACACACATATTTATACTCCGCCTACTGGGCGGAGCCAGCAGGCAGGGACTATCATCGTACCTGTAGTACAGGTCCTACCATACATCACCTAATATAGGTGCAACAGTGGTTTACCACACTGATCTCTCCACACATCTTGTCTACTGAGTAGTACTACCCTCCTTATGCTTCACCCGATGCCTGTGACTATCATATGTCCTATGTTTTTTCATGTATGGAACGATCTGTCTGGACTGTACGCAGAACAATACTTTTCACTGTACCTCGATACACGTGACAATAAATCAAATCCAAATCCAATCCACCATTCATGACTAATGCTGCAGGACTGCAGAGCTTAGATCTGATCCATGATTTGTGGGATTGCTTAGCTCTGTGTATCACATGCTGCTTCCACTGTTTGGTATGCAAGTAGTCCTGTGTTGTAGCTTCACCAGGTTGATACCTCATTTTTGGGCGTGCCTTGTGTTGCTCCTGGCATACCATTTTTACCCTTCATTGAACCAGGGTTGGTGCCCTACCTTAAAAATAATGACAGAGTGAAGGGTATGCAGGGCCATGAGATGATAGATTGTGGTTATGTCCAATTCTGCCGTTACTAACAGCTCATAGTGCCTCATCGATGCCCAGTTTTGAGTTGCTAGATCTATTTTAAATCTATCACACTTAGCATGGAGGTAGTGTGATGGAGGGGATCCTGAATGTGAAAATATGATTTGGTCTCCATAAGCACTGTGGAGTGGTCACTCCTACCAATTCTGTTATGGACAGATACATCTGTGGCAGGTAGATTAGAGAGGATAAGGTCAAGTTAGTTTTCCCTCTCATTGGTTACCTCACCACCTGGCGCAGACTCAGTCTAGCAGCTTTGTCCTTTAGGAGTAGCTGGCTTAATCAGTAGTAGAGGTGCCAAACCACACCTGATGATCGACATTGAAGTCCCCACCTGGAGTACATTTCTTGCCCTTGCCACCTTCAGTGCTTGCTTCAATTGGAACGGTACTGATTCATCAGCTGAGAGGTTGTGGGGTGTGGGGGTAGGTGGTAACCAGTGAAGTTCTTTTGCCCATGTTTGGCTTGATGCTATGAGATTTCATAAGGACTCTCAAGGCAACTCCCTCCTGTCTGTATGGCACTACCGCCGGTGGGATTGTCCTCCTGGTGAGGATTTTGTCAGGGATGGTGATTATGGTGTCTGGAATTGTGGGCGTGATTTCATGGAAAGCTTCCAAAGTGTGGTCGCAAGTGGGAACTATCGCAAGCTTCCCGACGCTTGACCCGTCATCAGTATCAAACGTTAATTGGACCACTTAACAAGGCCCCACGGGCTTCACGCCGCAAATGATGGGCCCGTTGGCTGATTCGCCGGGACCGCACCCAACAGCTCCCTGCCAACAAGAGGGAGCAGCACTTAAACCAATCCCGCAGAGCAGACCACACACACCTCGCAGTCAAGCCATCAAGCATGCCGACCTGGCCAGATTATTGGACGCAGTTAAGTCCAGACATAATGCCCTGTTTTCCTGAGGGACTCGGAGGGTGAGCCACAGTGCAGCCAGTGTCACCTGGGAAGAGGTGGCAGCAGCTGTCAGCTCGCGGAGCGTCTCCAAGAGAACCGGCATCCAGTGCCGTAAGAAGATCAATGACCTACACTTGGCCGCACAGGTGGGTTGGCAACAGCCCCTTGGCACCGCCCTGCCTGCCACCCCTGATAACCATGTGCCTGGCACTGCCCCTGCCCAGCACCATAATGTGCCCCAGCCCACCCATGTTCAGCAGTGCTGCCCACGACAGCACCCCATCTCCCCATGCCCGCTTCTCCTCCCCCTTCCTCCACGGTGAACGAAGCGTGCGGCTGACAATGCCCCCTCTGTGTCCCCACAGCAGATGTTGGCCCACAACAGACGGGAGAGGACCCAAACGGGTGGCGAGCGGCCAGACATCAGAGTCCTCACCCTCTATGAGGAAAGGGCCCTAGAGGTCGTGGGGATCACCGATACAGATCGGTTAGCGATGTAGATGTTGGCATAGGATGCAGAGGTGAGGATCCATCAGCCCCCACCCAGATGACCAGTCACACATGAGTTATTAATGCCATACAGAATGATCCATCCCTCTAAGTGACCATATGTCCCTTAATCCGCAGGATTTCAGCTGACAGTGCTGGCTCGCTCCCTCCCGTGAGAACACCTCAGAAGGGAGCTTCAAGGAGACCACCATATTCATGGCACAGCTGTCATCCCCACCATCCACCAGTGCAGAGACACACACCTTGGTGGGTGACAGTAGTGGACAGGCTTCTGAGGCAAATTCTGGTGAGCAGCACACAGTTGCTGATGCACATCAGGTGGAGACAGGAATGCTCTGGCATTCAGAGATGTTCTGGATCCCAGGATCCAGCTGCCTCCCAGTTAGATGCTGAGCATCGGCACCAGTTTACCCAGAGCTGATGCAGTCGTTAGGGTGAGGCTGCGATATTCAGAGGAACATGTCAGTGACAGTCCAGCAGGTCCATAGCCGACTGAAGGGGTCTCAGAGTCAACGGGCACAGTAACTAGCAATGCATGGCACCGAGGCCAACACTGTAGGGTGGCGACTGCAGTGGAGAGTCTGGTGCTCAACATCGGCAGCATGAACACCTCAACAGCATGTCCAACTCACTGGGGCACATATCCCAGTCCCATGTGGGCCTTTCTTGAGGCGCTGCGGAGCATGTCCCAGTCACAGGTGGGTATTGCCGAAGGCACTCCAGAGCGTGGCCCAGTCATTGAGGGTGTTGACACAATGCTGCAGACATTGGGGAGTCGCCAGGGCTGGCAGAGCCAGGCACTGCAGGGACATCCGGGGCTGACTCCAGTTGCCCCTCCATCCCAAGGTGACCCCCCAGGGCTCTATGGCCACAGTCTGGGACGAGGGGACAATGCGCGCCAACCCGGAGCCACCCCACGGAATGGCGACGGCGACCACCATCTCCCCGGAGTTACCCTCACCTAACAATGTGCATTTCAGAGTCAGATCCCGGAACAAGGCGGCATGTGCCACCGGCAATTGGGACGGGGCCCTCCGACCCCAGGACCCCAAGAGGACGCCTACCAAGGGCATTGGAATCCCCTGCCCCAGCCCCCCGGGACTGGCGGTCCTGGATTCCCCCACCCCTCCAGGGGCACCATGTGCAAGGAATGGATGTGAATGCGTATGCAGCAGAGAGCTGGAGTCAGACTATGGCATACATTGAGAAGTAGCAGCGCTCAGTTCTCAGTTGATTATCATCACCCGCCCTCCCCACCAACCATCAACAGTGACCCGTTGACAGTGCAGACAGAGTCCCGTCACCCTGGATAATACCATACAGAAGCGAACAGGTTGGGGGGGGATGGTCAGGGATGCGGGGTGGTGGGGAGAGATGACGAATGAAGCCATGTCCCTTGTGAAGCGGGCAAAGTTGAGGGACTACCTGACCCCCCGGGCTTGTTAGACTCTCACGCTGCCACCTTTCCTCCATCGTTAAACTGGTACTGCGGGTCCTCACCAGACTCATCCTTGTCAAACGTCTCCATGTCCTCCTCCTCAAAGCTGGCCACATGTTCTTTCCCCTCCACCTCCAGCATGTCACTCCTTTGCTGTGCCGCGTTGTGGAGGGCAAGCAGACCACCACAAAGCGGGTGACCCTCTGCGGGGTATACTGCGGTGCATCACCAAAGCAGTCGAGGCAGAGGAACCGTATGCATCGCTCAATGACAGCCCGGGTGGCCATATAGGCTTTGTTATATTGGGTCTCCGCATCGGTCACCGGCCTCCATACTGGCGTCATTAGCCATCGACTCTCAAGGAGCCGGGATGTCCGACTGCCCCAGGATGTGGTGGCCATCACGGAAACTTGGATAGAAGAGGG
Source organism: Scyliorhinus torazame (assembly GCF_047496885.1). Classification (NCBI taxonomy): domain Eukaryota; kingdom Metazoa; phylum Chordata; class Chondrichthyes; order Carcharhiniformes; family Scyliorhinidae; genus Scyliorhinus; species Scyliorhinus torazame. Next base: position 185,495,870 of record NC_092712.1, read on the forward strand.
GCAGAAATGGTTGTTGGAGGTCCCTGGTTATAGATGTTTCAATAAGATTAGGGAGTGTGGTAAAAGAGGTGGGGGGGTGGCATTGTTAATTAGAGATAGTATAACAGCTGCAGAAAGGCAATTTGAGGAGGATCTGCCTACTGAGGTAGTATGGGTTGAAATCAGAAATAGGAAAGGAGCAGTCACCTTGTTAGGAGTTTTCTATAGGCCCCCCAATAGTAGCAGAGATGTGGAGGAAAAGATTGGGAAACAGATTTTGGAAAGGTGCAGAGGTCACAGGGTAGTGGTCATGGGTGACTTTAACTTCCCAAACATTGAGTGGAGACTCTTTAGATCAAATAGTTTGGATGGGGTGGTGTTTGTGCAGTGTGTCCAGGAAGCTTTTCTAACACAGTATGTAGATTGTCCGACCAGAGGGAAGGCAATATTGGATTTGGTACTTGGTAATGAACCAGGGCAAGTGATAGATTTGTTAGTGGGGGAGCATTTTGGAGATAGTGACCACAATTCTGTGACTTTCACTTTAGTAATGGAGAGGGATAGGTGCGTGCAACAGGGCAAGGTTTACAATTGGGGGAAGGGTAAATACGATGTTGTCAGACAAGAATTGAAGTGCATAAGTTGGGAACATAGGCTGTCAGGGAAGGACACAAGTGAAATGTGGAACTTGTTCAAGGAACAGGTACTACGTGTCCTTGATATGTATGTCCCTGTCAGGCAGGGAAGAGATGGTCGAGTGAGGGAACCATTTGACAAGAGAGGTTGAATGTCTTGTTAAGAGGAAAAAGGAGACTTATGCAAGGCTGAGGAAACAAGGTTCAGACAGGGCATTGGAGGGATACAAGATAGCCAGGAGGGAACTGTAGAAAGGGATTAGGAGAGTTAAGAGAGGGCATGAACAATCTTTGGCGTGTAGGATCAAGGAAAACCCCAAGGCCTTTACACATATGTGAGAAATATGAGAATGACTAGAGCGAGGGTAGGTCCGATCAAGTACAGTAGCGGGAGATTGTGTATTGAGTCTGAAGAGATAGGAGAGGTCTTGAACAAGTACTTTTCTTCTGTATTTACAAATGAGAGGGGCCATATTGTTGGAGAGGACAGTGTGAAACAGATTGGTAAGCGCGAGGAAATACTTGTTAGGAAGGAAGATGTGTTGGGCATTTTGAAAAACATGAGGATAGACAAGTCCCCCGGGGCTGACGGGATATATCCAAGGATTCTATGGGAAGCAAGAGATGAAATTGCAGAGCCATTGGCAATGATCTTTTCGTCCTCACTGTCAACAGGGGTGGTACCAGGGGATTGGAGAGTGATGAATGTCGTGCCCCTGTTCAAAAAAGGGACTAGGGATAACCCTGGGAATTACAGGCCAGTTAGTCTTACTTCGGTGGTAGGCAAAATAATGGAAAGGGTACTGAAGGATAGGATTTCTGAGCATCTGGAAAGACACTGCTTGATTAGGGATAGTCAGCACGGATTTGTGAGGGGTCGGTCTTGCCTTACAAGTCTTATTGAATTCTTTGAGGAGGTGACCAAGCATGTGGATGAAGGTAAAGCAGTGGATGTAGTGTACATGGATTTTAGTAAGGCATTTGATAAGGTTCCCCATTGTAGACTTATTCAGAAAGTAAGGAGGCATGGGAGAGTGGGAAATTTGGCCAGTTGGATAACGAACTGGCTAACCGATAGAAGTCAGAGAGTGGTGGTGGATGGCAAATATTCAGCCTGGAGCCCAGTTATCAGTGGTGTACCGCAGGGATCAGTTCCGGGTCCTCTGCTGTTTGTGATTTTCATTAATGACTTGGGTGAGGGAGTTGAAGGGTGAGTCAGTAAATTTGCAGATGATACGAAGATTGGTGGAGTTGTGGATAGTGAGGAGGGCTGTTGTCGGCTGCAAAGAGACATAGATAGGATGCAGAGCTGGGCTGAGAAGTGGCAGATGGAGTTTAACCCTGAAAAGTGTGAGGTTGTCCATTTTGGAAGGACAAATATGAATGCGGAATACAGGGTTAACGGTAGAGTTCTTGGCAATGTGGAGGAGCAGAGAGATCTTGGGGTCTATGTTCATACATCTTTGAAAGTTGCCACTCAAGTGGATAGAGTTGTGAAGAAGGCCTATGGTGTGCTCGCGTTCATTAACAGAGGGATTGAATTTAAGAGTCGTGAGGTGATGATGCAGCTGTACAAAACATTGGTAAGGCCACATTTGGAGTACTGTGTACAGTTCTGGTCGCCTCATTTTAGGAAGGATATGGAAGCTTTGGAAAAGGTGCAAAGGAGATTTACCAGGATGTTGCCTGGAATGGAGAGTAGGTCTTACGAGGAAAGGTTGAGGCTGCTAAGCCTTTTCTCATTAGAACGGAGAAGGATGAGGGGCGACTTGATAGAGGTTTATAAGATGATCAGGGGAATAGATAGAGTTGACAGTCAGAGACTTTTTCCCCAGGTGGAACAAACCATTACAAGGGGACATAAATTTAAGGTGAAAGGTGGAAGATATAGGAGGGATATCAGAGGTAGGTTCTTTACCCAGAGAGTAGTGGGGGCATGGAATGCACTGCCTGTAGAAGTAGTTGAATCGGAAACATTAGGGCCCTTCAAGCAGCTATTGAATAGGTACATGGATTACGGTAGAATGATATAGTGTAGATTAATTTGTTCTTAAGCGCAGCACGGTAGCATTGTGGATAGCACAATTGCTTCACAGCTCCAGGGTCCCAGGTTCGATTCCGGCTTGGGTCACTGTCTGTGCGGAGTCTGCACATCCTCCCCGTGTGTGCGTGGGTTTCGTCCGGGTGCTCCGGTTTCCTCCCACAGTCCAAAGATGTGCTTGTTAGGTGAATTGGAATTCTGAATTCTCCCTCTGTGTACCCAAACAGGCGCCGGAGTGTGGCGACTAGGCGCTTTTCACAGTAACTTCATTGCAGTGTTAATGTAAGCCTATTTGTGTCAATAAAGATTATTATTGTCATTATTTCTTCAAAAGACCAGCAACGCCTGTGCACCTTAGGCCGTCGTCAGCCTCCTCCTCTGGGTTCTTGTCTGGCCTGATGTGCAGCCAGGTCCTCAGGGCATGGGGTGGGACCCTGCACATGGGCCGCCATCTCAAACCTCGGTCACGCTGCTGCCGCCGCCTTCGCCAACATCTGCACACCTGGCCTGCCAGCAGCACCGCGAAGGAAGCTTCCTCGAGTTGCAACATATCATCCATCCTCTGTAATATCTGTAAGGAATTGGAGAGTGTGAGACCGACAACCAGTGGTGTCTTCCAGCCTGGGACCCTCCTTCCCCATTGCTCCTCCCTCCCCTGCTCACCCCCCTACAACCACTGCCATTCAACTGACCCTGACCACGCATCTCTGGCCATAATGGGGGGCCCCTGGTCACCAGACCCCAGACCCTCTACCCCAGGCACCCGCATATAAAGTTACCTGCACCAGGCTCCGGTCCATCTCCGGTGCTGCAGACCCAGACTCTGGTCACGGAAATGTCGCCGGTGCTGGGGCCCGCCCCTGGGTGTTCAGATGCTGGCCACTGCGTCTGTGGTGTTGCGTCCTGCAGTGTTCAGGCACAGTATCCAGGCATCATGGTCTGATTCGCATGCCAGGCAATAACTCTCACATGCTACATGGCATGCCACTCACAGGAATCCACTTGGTAAATGATGGTCGGGATTCTCTGTTTCCAAGATTAGATATTTTTGCCAACGCAGAATTCGTGGACTTTCACAACCGAAAAACTGGCGCCACACCTGGACCGATTCCGCCTCGTGGAACACAATCGATTCCAATGCAAAATGTTGCAGAAGCCCAACGGCCAGCGGCACAACTGCCAGCAAACTATGGCGATGTTGGACACTTTCCGTACCCCCACTCTCTCCCTCAGCAACTGCCATACTGGTTTCACGATTTTTAAAAGCACAAGTGAACCGTGTCGCCGGGAACTCAGCCCATCGGAGGCGGAGAATCGCGGAGGCCCCGGATCATACTGGGTCAGGCCCGCTAGTGACATGCAAACGGTGTTTACTGTACTTGAGTTCCGGAACGCATAGACACCACTGTTGAGGTCCTGAAGCATTGCGATCTGGACGTTGGAACCGATCCTCTGTCTAAAAGCCTTCCCGATTTCGAGGTCGGCTAATGGAGAATTCTACCCGTGAAATACTCACTTAACTACGATTGCCAATTCCCTGTTAGCAATCACCTTCAGCTGGCCTTCACAGTCAGTGGGAGTTATGGGGCGGAATTCTCCGAGCCCGTGCCAGGTTGGAGAATCGCCGGGGGCACGGGAAATTCCCGCCACACAGCCCCGACGCCGGCCGCCGATTCTCCGGTCACCGGAGAATCGGCGCCAATCGCGCCGTGCGGTTGCCACGATGCCAGTCGGGGCCGCTGAAATAGATCCCCGCAGCGATTCTCCCCGGGCGACGGGCTTAACTCCTGCCGAGTTCCGCCGAGTCCCGCCAGCATGGTTCCAACCTGGTACCACCCGGCAGGAGCTCAGACCCGCAGCTGCTGTGGACGTTCTGGGGGGGGGCGGGGGGATCTGATTCCGGGGGGTCTCCACGGGTTCAGGCCCGCGATCGGGGGCATTTGATTGGAGGGCGGCTGCAATCTGGAGAGGCCCTACCTCCTTCCACGCGGCCCGCTGTAAAGTCCCCGACATGTTTCTCCGCTCCAGTGCGCAGATGGCAACCGTGTGCATGTGCCGGTGCGGAGACGGCCGTCGGCGCATGTGCGGACCCACTCCGGCTTTGCAGGGCCGTCTTTTGGTGCCAGAGCAGCACGCAGCTCTCCGGCGCCGTGCTAGCCCCCTGAACAACGGTGAATTGTTGGGCCAGGAGGCCCGTTGACACGGGCGTAGACCACTCCGGTGTTTACACCGGCGTAAATACTTGGCCGGGATTTTGGAGAATCCTGGCCTTAGGTATTCAGTGGGATAGACAGGCAGGGGCTGGGCTTGCCCCCGTTCTGGGTACACAAGATCCAGGGGTTGGCATGGCACGCCCACAGGTTTATTTTGTTTCAAATTTAGAGTACCCAATTCATTTTTCCAATTAAGGGGCAATTTAGCGTGGTCAATCCACCTACCTGCATAGTTTTGGGTTGTGGGGGCAAAACCCACACAGAAACGAGGAGAATGTACAAACTCCCCACAGACAATGACCCAGGGCTGGGATTGAATCTGGGACCTCGGCGCCGTGAGGCACCAGTGCTAACCACTGCACCACCATGTTGCCCTCAGACCCACAGTTGCTGAGAGACCCATCCCCCCAGCCCAGGGGTGACCCACCCCCCCCACTGATGGCTTTCTACCCCAACCAAAGCTGCCCCTCATAGGGGTTCACCCCCCCCCCCACCCCCGAGCACTGGGGCAATAACCCCAGTGCAACCAGACTCATTGCCCGGGAACAAAGATGGCTACTCACCTCTTCGGATCCCCACAGCTGCCATTCTGACAGTTTCACTTTTTAAAAAAGGGGTTCTATTCGGTGCCCCCATGACCACTTGCTGGAGAGGCGGTTAGATCATGGGAGGCCATTAGATAGGGGGCATTAATTGTATGGAGATTGGCTTTAATTGAAGAATATTGGTTCCTTCCCGCGCCACAGCAGGATCATGATTTCATCTATGGGAACGGGCCAGTTAGATCACAATCCGATCGCCGTCAGGCGCTGTTCCTATTCTTGGCCTCTCCCGCGATCTAAAGGCTGTGTCGCGCAGTCGCTCAAGCGTGACGCGGCCGTAACATTGCGCCCATTATCTGTAAAGCATGGTTCCGTGAGTGTGACTATGTCAGGATATTGCAACTGGTCTGTGGCACAGCTCTCCCAGTTTGGTACAAGCCCCGGAGTAATTGGAGGACTTTGCAGGGTCTACAGGGCTGAATGTGTCATTGTTGTTTCTGATAATTGGTGCCGGGTGGTCATATTCAAGTTTGTTTTCACTGAATAATTGCATGTTTCATTGGCACTGCAAAATTCATTGCAATTTCAGTTTTAAAATAAAATAACAGGCTTATCCTGACATCCCTGAATGATGTTCTCTGAAGGTATTTTTGGTTTGAACTATAAAAGGGTGGATTAAAGTACACCAGTTGATGAAATTGACTCTCTCATGTCTTATGGGTGTTTATTTTTACTCAGAACAACATAATCTTAATTCTTGAGCTTAAGTTAATTCACTGAAGTTTCTTTCTTTGCTCTGTGTTTGGTTCAAAAATCATTTTATTTTTACCCTGAAAGGCAACAAATTCTTTTGTGGTTTATAATTATTTTCAGTTCCTTAAAAGAAATTTTAAAGTAAAAGTCAGGGGCGAAATTCTCTGGTATCGGCGCGATGTCCGCCGACTGGCGCCCAAACTGTCGCAAATCAGTCAGGCATCGCGCCACCCCAAAGGTGCGGAATCCTCCGCATCTTGGGGGGCCGAGCCCAACCTTAAGGGGCTAGGCCCGCGCCGGACTAATTTCCATCCCACCAGCTGGCAGAAAAGGCCTTTGGTGCCCCGCCAGCTGGCGCGGAAATGACATCTCCAGGCGGCGCATGCGCGGTAGCGTTAGCGGCCGCTCACGGCATCCCTGCGCATGTGCAGTTGAGGGAGTCTCTTCCACCTCCACCATGGTGGAGACCGTGGCGAAGGCGGAAGGAAAAGAGTGCCCCCATGGCACAGGCCCGCCCGCGGATCGGTGGGCCCCGATCGCGGGCCAGGCCACCGTGCGGGCACCCCCTGGGGCCAGATCGCCCCGCGCCCACCACCCCCCCCCAGGACCCCGGAGCCCGCCCGCGCCGCCTTGTCCTGCCGGTAAGGTAGGTGGTTTAATCTACGCCGGCGGGACAGGCATTCTAGCAGCGGGACTTCGGCCCATCCGGGCCGGAGAATCGCGGGGGGGGGGGGGCCCGCCAACTGGCACGACACGATTCCCGCCCCCGCCGAATCTCCGGTGCCGGAGAATTCGGCAACCGGCAGGGGCGGGATTCACGCCTGCCCCCGGCGATTCTCTGACCCGGCGGGCAGCACGGTAGCCACGTGGATCGCACAATTGCTTCACAGCTCCAGGGTCCCAGGTTCGATTCCGGCTTGGGTCACTGTCTGTGCGGAGTCTGCACATCCTCCCCGTGTGTGCGTGGGTTTCCTCCGGGTGTTCCGGTTTCCTCCCACAGTCCAAAGATGTGCAGGTTAGGTGGATTGGCCATGATTAACATTGCCCTTAGTGTTGGGTGGGGTTGCTGGGTTATGGGGATAGGGTGGCGGTGTTGACCTTGGGTAGGGTGCTCTTTCCAAGAGCCGGTGCAGACTCGATGGGCTGAATGGCCTCCTTCTGCACTGTAAATTCTATGAAATTCTATGATAATCTCGCCCCTGATTTGGTGAATGCAATATAAAGTCATTGCTAGGCCTCCAGCAAAATTATTTTTAAGTTTAAGTGGCAGCAGCATGAAAATTGGCTTAAATGCAAGAAAATGGTGATTGCCATGGATTTCAATGTCGGCGTAGAGGCTGTTAGGGTTGTACACAGTTCTAATAATTATCTTCTAATTGATCTTGCTGATGTTAACTATAGATGGGCCATTTCAATGGTGGTATATATGAGCAAAACAATAAAATACTCACTGGCATCAATTGGATTAGAGAAGGCCTACAACATTCACAATTATGAATGCTTTGCTTTTGGCTGTGCTTACAATAAAATGTTCTGCATTGGCAGATAGTAATGGCGACTTAAAAGCCATTTCCTGTCAAGTGCTTTAATTATCATAGAATTTACAGTGCAGAAGGAGGCCATTCGGCCCATCGAGTCTGCACCGGCTCTTGGAAAGAGCACCCTACCCAAGGTCAACACCTCCACGCTATCCCCATAACCCAGTAACCCCACCCAACACTCAGGGCAATTTTGGACACTAAGGGCAATTTACCATGGCCAATCCACCTAACCTGCACATCTTTGGACTGTGGGAGGAAACCGGAGCACCCGGAGGAAACCCACGCACACACGGGGAGGATGTGCAGACTCCGCACAGACAGTGACCCAAGCCTGAATTGAACCTGGGACCCTGGAGCTGTGAAGCAATTGTGCTATCCACAATGCTACCGTGCTGCCCCAATTGTTTGAAGTGAAGCACATATAACTGTCCTCAAATGATTGAGATACTCTCGTTCGCCATGATGATACTCATTGGAGCACTTTTCGTTCTTAGTTAAGAAAGACATTTTGTAATCTGGTAGCTTGTTTCACATGACACCTTAAAACAATCTGGAAGCTGTATTCTTCAGCTGTGCATCTTTTCATGACACCAATTTCAATAGTTTACCAGTCTTTTTGAAATAAGTAGAAAAATCACTTGCATAGGGCAAGTGACTCAGTTTGCAAAGCTAACATAATAATTGCCAAAGGTTACACCCAAATTCCGATTGGCTCTAGTTTTTGTATCGTTGACTGATTCAGCAAAGGATGCAAAGAATTTTCTCCTCAAAACCGATGGAAAATCCATCAAAAATAAATGCCTGTTTACAACCTGAGAGATAATCAGAGTGATTGAAATCCTTTTTAAATTGTGTCAAGTTCCTTTATGCATCATTTAAATAAAGGCATTGTCATATTTATTTGCGATAGCTGTCAAACTTCAGTAATTTATGCTGTTGAACTTGAAACGAATGAAGTTTAACTTTCACTTGAAAATTAAGGGTTGAGCTGAACTGGTTACTTCTTGCTGGGAAATGAAGGCGTTAGGATTTATGGAATACAACCACATGAGAAAACTGGAAATTTCTACTTGAGTCTGTATGAATCAAAAAAAAGACAAGTATTTTTTTAATTGGGTTTGGGACATACTAAGGCCAACAGTTCTCAATGTGCAGGTTATATCCAGCGTGTGGCAATCCTTACCAGATTTGTCCAGCACATGCCCATTCCAAGCACCATTTAAAAGCAGCAAACATTAACTTTTACCTGCCTACTATAGTTGAATAGGTTGATGCCAATTTGCTTTTGGAGTCAACTGTTTTTGGTGCTCTCATAGATCTCATTGAATCCCAACCCAAGGTTGTAATCGAGCCCGGGTCCCCGGCGCTGTGAGGCAGCAGTGATAAGCACTGTGCTGCCATGCCGCCCATATGATATGGACAAAGGAGGCAGAACTTTCCACATTTGAACATGAAAGAAACCAGACAGGTATTGTCTCTTTTGCCGCAAGATCCACATTACGCCACCCTTTATGGAGAGTTATTGCAGCTGGTCTTATTCGACAGTCCTCTTCCTATTTGTTTTTACAACTGATAATTTTCAAAGAGAGTGTTTAAACAAGAAGTCAAAAATGGATAGACGGTAAGGGATAGAAACCTGGAGAACATTTTCAGTTTACAAGAACACTTCTAAGCTATGAATTTACAATGTTCACTTCTGCCTGAAACCAATGGTAATGGTGTCATCATCAGTAGGTTGGACTTAAAATTGCTGGTGTGTAATGGTGGTGGGGCAGCAGGAGCAAGGCAAGTGGCTGCTGCAACTGAGGACCGACCGGCATTATCCGCAAAGTGTAAGTAACAAGGGAGGCATTAGCGTGTCCTGAAGCAGGGGAGGGGAGAGGCCTGGACCAGCCATGCTCTCGCTATATTTGTGGAATCAGGAGAAGCTCCGTGAGGGCAGGCAGTCTTTTTGTGTCTGAATTCAAGCAAATAAATATGGTGGAGGGAGGGGATGCATTGGGAATGTGGTTCAAACATTCCTCTTGCACCATCGTAACTCCCCCCCCCTGCACCATTGAGGAGGATGGAGGGGGTGGGCACATGTTAAAGCAAAGCCATTCAACATTTTTCTACATGATATATTTATCAAAATTAAGGCTGGTCTAAATCCAGAAGATGAATTTGGAAGAGCATCTGCAATCAATTACTCATTGTGCTCCTTCATCCCTGCCCTTTAACAATAATCATTTTGATTATGAGCTGATTTGGGAAAGCATTCTATATTTGGTCCTAATAGGGCAATACTTAGCATGTAATTCTATGTTTAAGTAATTGGCAATGAATAATGAGGTTTTAAAGTACATTGAATAATTATAGGGCATGTTTCTAATTTGGGCAATTTTGTACTACGCAGGAGGGGCAGGTTATCATAAAACACTGAAAATAATTTTTGTGCGCTGTGGTTTTTCAGTATCTTCCCCAGAATGAGGAAACAAGTCTTGTTTTTTAAATTGTTTGAGCTGAAGTTTGCTGGAATTTTTAAATTAAAAGCTGTAAACTGACAATGAAATATTACACTTCAAATATTGTACTGAAAGAAAAAAAATATTGGGATCTTTTTCATGCACCATTGACAACAGCATTGCATTGGAGCAAACGCTGATGCAGCTACAAAGAGGTGTGCAGTGATCCAAATGGACTGTACAAAATGGCTGCCTTCAAGCAAGAAGGACCATCCGGTATCCTGTCAGAAACATATGCATGAAGAGATGGACTGACCAAAGCATAATGAAGGTGTGCACAATGAGATGAAGCGCAGTGAATACATGTTTCACACTGTCAATCCAGTGGATAAGACAGATGTCGTTGTGCCGTCTGAGGTGTTCGCCAAAATTCAAATTATCTGTCGTCAGAAAGCTGGTAACTAATCATTCTTGGCTGAGTTGCCTCAGGGGCATACAAACAGACAAACATACAAACAAAGAGTAGGACATTCAGCCCCTCGAACCAGCTGCATTATTTAACAAGATTATGGCTGATTTGATAATAACCTCAAATCTGCATCCCGCCTACCCCCGATTACTTACCCCCTTGCTTACCAAGAACCTATCAACCTCTGCCTTAAAAATATTCAAAGACTCTGCTTACACCACCTTTTCAGGAAGAGAGTTCCAAAGACTACAATCCTCTGAAAGGAAAAAGCTAACCTCATCTCTGTTTAGAATGGGTAACCCCTTATTTTTAAACAATGACCCCTAGTTCTAAATTCGCCCACAAGAGGAAACATTCTCTCCATATCTACCATATCTACTGTCAAGACCTCCAGTACCTTATATTTTCAATTATGTCACTTCTTACTCTTCTGAAGTGCCAATATTCTACCTCTGCAAATTCTAAAAGATGTTTATCCAGAGACATGGTAGGCCATGATAAAGCCTACCACTGTGTAACTTTAGCATACAATACTTCACTAATTCCATGTGTAGGATCCATTGTCCACGATTGTAAGAACAATCAATCCTCCTAGCTGTCACAGATGTTCAACATCATGGAGGCAAAAACCCCAGAGATTGTAGTCTACCAGCATGCCATGGCCTCACACTAATAACAACCAATGGAATTAGTTGGACACCACAAGGGAGATCAACATGTCATGTCCATGAACATCTGAGACCATTTTGGCTTTATCAGGATGAACTGGGCATCTCTTATGGAGTCATTTTTAAAGGCAGGCAGGTCACCACCTTATATTCTTCAATTACTTCATCACTCACACATGGACATGGATCAGATGAGAAGAGAGACAACCTATTGGCTGGGTATAAACAATGACATTTACGTTGTCATTCAGAAGTATAAGGCATATCAAAATCACATGTCAAGTCAGTACAAAGAACACTGATTCCGCATGAGCTTCCTGTCCTTGGTTGAAAATCACATTCAATCTCTTTCATCGCCATGGCACTGACTTCATTGTTGTTGTTAACTACTTTACCAAATATTGCATCATTCAGTGTTTGCACAATCTGGCAACACAATATGTGTACACTGTATGTGCTATTTTTAGTTTATTTAGTTATTAAGGATAATGGTCAGCAATTTATTGGTAAGTCAGTTCAGGATATGTGTGTGAAGTGGGATATCGATCACACTACTTCTTCACGTCAATATGCTAGATCCAACAGCCTAGCTGAATGTATGATTCCTCTGGTGAAATCCCTCATTTTCCAATGTAGACAGACCACGCAAGATCTACACATGCTGCATCAGAGAGTGACTACTTTAAATACAACTACACATCACCAACAGAATTCATGTTTGGCTGACCAGTGCATGCCAATCTACCTACTCGTACTCATTCAACTCTCTCAGAAACCAAAGAGCAACTTTTAAACCTGCAAGAAAAGATGCACAATAAAAATACAGGTCCAGAATTGCCAAGTTTATAGTTGATACAAGTTCACACCCAGGATCCCACAAAAGGTGCATGGCAACCATCCAAGGTGACACAGATTTGTTCAGAACCCAGGTCCTGTGAAGTCATTACACACAAAGGTGTAACAGTGAGACATAACTAAGGCCAAATCAGAACCATTTCAGCTCCTCAACCACTGTACAGTCCTTTGCATCAAGGACAAAAACCTAAATACAACTAGAAACAACAATCAAGAAAGGCAATGCCACAGATCACTGTGAGACATTAAAGACACGGTTACCTTTACAAGGTCTGGGTGTACCAGCAGATTACCTCTATGTTTTAGCGTCTCATAGCTTCATCTGTTCAATCGAATGGTAACTAAACGTGAACATGTATTGTAAATAGTTCTGCTGCTTTCGAATTGGGGGGTGGGAGAAAGTTTCTTTAATAAGAAAGAGTTCTGTAGTAATATGTCTTTAAGGGATATTAGCATGATCTCACTAAAAGAGAATATGTCATGTAATACAGTTTTAGATTCACTTCTGTGGTTGAGCAGAGCACAGATAGACACACAGCTCTGCTGCTGATATCTCCAAGCTGTCTACCTATGCATAACTGTTCTTATGTGAATAATTTTAATAAATGAGTGGTGCCTTTATATCATTATCACAAAATAACAGATGGCAGTTTGCTCTTTGATGGGACTGTAGATGGGAAAATAAGGTGCGGAATTCAACTAAAAAGTGTAATTTTGGGTGAGTTTGGCGGGAGGTTTCCCAGTGGCTTTTGGGGGAGATCCACATTAGTATTCACCCACATTTTAGTTATTTTTTGGGGCCTTGGGGAGTTTCTCCCCGGTCAAGCCCACACTTAGGGCGGGGTTTACTGGCCGCATCGCGTTTTCGCTTGAGCGCGACATGCTGTTTGATCGTGGGAAAGGCCAAAATCAGGAACCGAGCCAGGCACAGATCAATCTGCCCGCTCTTGTTGGTGAGATCAGGATCCCGCTGCTGCATGACGACAAACAAATAATCACCAATTAAAGCCAATCGCCGTACCATTAACAGGAATGAACCCCTACCTAAAGGCCTCTCGTGATCTAACTGCATCTCTAGCAAGTGGTCACTGGGCGCTGATTAGTACACCTGATCGGGGGGGGGAGGGACATACCACGAGGGATGTTCCAGGGGCGGACAGCCTCGGTCAGGGAGGCGGACCACCATCAGTAGATGGGTCTCCCAGTGCCTGCGTGTCCACCATGCCATGCCCTGGATTGTCTGTACCCATAACCAGGGCATCTCCAGCTACTGCTTATCTGTCCATCCTACCACCCATAACCCCCACTGACCGTGGCGGCCCCCGTGGCTGAAACCTATTGCTGATAGGGAATTGGAAATCGTGGTAATGTGAGCACTTAACAGTTCCCAAGTGGATTCCCGTGGGTACACGTGCCATGTCATAGGTGAGAATTACTGCCTCAGACCATGAGGCCTGGGCACCTTGGCTGAACACTGGAGGCTGCGACACCACAGAGGCAGAAGGCAATATCCACACATCTAAGAGTTGGGCCTAAGCGCTGGGGACATTCCCGCAACCAGAGGGCGAGTGTGTGCATTAGGGAGTGATCCAACCCCCAGTCCAGGCAGGGTTACCAGGAGGTGTCTAGGGTGCAAGGTCTGGGCTCTGGAGCCTGAGGGCACCCGCTGCATTCTGAGGTGCATGTGCCGACAGGTTGGATGGCATCCTGAGGGATGGTGACGGATGTGGCGGGGGGGGAGCAATGGGGGACCGGAGTGCCCCAGGCTGGAAGCTATCGCTGATTGACTGTCCCTCATCCTTGTGAATCCCGTACAGATAGTGTACAAAATGGATGATATCTTGGATCCCCCAGAGGCTGCCATCGCGGTGCTGGCAGCATGCCAGGCGGCCAAACACCGGAGAAAGAGACAGCAGCAGGGTTGGCAGAGACTTGAGGTGGCCCATGTGTAGGACCTGTCTCACACTCTGAGGACCGGCCATGGAGAGACCCTGAGGGAGAGCTCCACGATGGCCCAAGGTGTACAGGTATCACTGGTCTTTCGAACAGATGGCGGACAGAGTGTGCCGCAAAAGTCTCCTCCTCAACAAGGAGACGATGCGGTACCTGTGCCATGCCCTCGCAGACTCGCCTGCTTCACATAGGACGTGGCTAGGTCTGTCATTCCAAACACTCCCCTTCCCACCTACTGTCCTGACACACCTGTGCCCCAGCCCCCACCCGGCCCATCTCATTCCCTCCCTACCACCTCACAACCTGAGTGGGTGGGGGCAGATCCAGGACCACCGTGCCCAGACAGCTGGGGCAGGGGGTGGGAGGTCGACCCGAATAATGTGCCAGAGGCTTCACATACCTCAAGTGCAATGTTTTTTACTGTTGTACAGTAGTGGCCCCAGCTGCCCCCGAAGGTGCCATCTCTCCTTCCCTGCCCTCCTTCCCCACCCTCCCTTCCCGACCCCCATTCTCCTCCCCAGTGTCCTTTCAGTGATCCTCCTTATGCTTAGCCTTCCGTGCTCTGCCACTATGTCTAGGTGTTTCCCAAGGATGCACATCAGAGGTGGAGGATGATTGCTGCTCACCGCACCCCGTGGTCTTTGATGTCCCTTGCTGGTGCCCACTGTGGACCCTGTTGCTGGTCGGCCCCGGCCCACTCAGTGGCGGAACACGTCCTGTCATGCCATCATTTTCCGGATGCTGAAGCCAAGATGCGCGGTTATCAGGGGTAGGGAGGGGGGAGGACTCGGGGTTGCTGGTGGCCACCGTCACCACCCTAAAGGTAGACTCTGTATTGGCCCACAGCATCCCTTCCTCCTGGTCAGTGCCCATCGGGCCCTAGGGATAAACTTGGGATGGAGGGGCAGCTGGATTGAGCTCCAAATAACCCTATGTCATTTGACTCTGCTAGCCTTGGTGGCTTCCCAATGTCGGCACCATGTTGGCGACACCGTCTGCAATGTCTCTCTGTGAGCAGGCCATGCTCTGCATGGCCTCACCAATGTCCACCTGTGTCTGGGGCATGGTCCTAAGCGACCAGGACAGTCTCATGTGAGCACTTCAGCAGTGCTCACCTGAGACTGGGACAGGCTCCGCAATGCTCCGACATGATCCACCTGAGATTGGGACACAACACCCAGCATCTGGGCCACGCTAGCCAGCGACTGGGACATGTTCCGCAGTGCCACACCAATGCCCACCTGCATCTGGGACAAGGGCCTCAGAGACCGGGGCATGCTCGGGAGTGTGTCAGCAAAGCTCAGCTGAAACAGGGACATGCTCCACAGCTCCCTGGCATGGTCCACCTGAGAGTGGGACAAGTCCCCCAGCATCTGGGACATGCCACCTGCATCTGGTACATGCTCCGGAGTGTCTCAGCTATGCTCACCTAAGATGGGAACATGGTCTACAGTCACTCGGAAAGGTTCCCCTCTGTCAGGACACATCCTCCAACTGCTGGGATATGCTACTCTCATGGGAGTGTTCCTTTAAGAAATGTTTTTGTCTTATCACATGGCTTCAGTGATGTCATTGTGTAGGTGGAGCTGAGCTGTGGCTTTGAGTTTTACTTTTGCTTTGGGTTTGGAGCTGGTTTGTGGCTCTGAGCTTTTAGTCTCGTTTACACATTTGGCTGCTGTAGTCTCAGACAGAGAAGTATTTTGGCCTGTCTCTCTCTATTTTCAATTTTAACGAGTTATTCCAAGGAAGAAACCTAATTATTATAGTTACCTACTGTTTTGGTGAAAAGGAATTTTTTGTTTATGGGATCTTGTTATTGAATTGGAACAGTTAAGGAGAAGTTTATTAAGGGTTATACATTGTTTACTGTAGCTGTGTAGGATCTTTATGTTTGTAGTTGATTATAATTCTTACCGTGTGTGTTTATACAAATGTTAACTAAATTCGTAGAACAAAGCTTGTTTTTTGATTAAAAGCATCGAAGAACTCTGTTGAATAACACCTGAAAGGCAGGCTCTTGTACTCATCGTAGCCAAAATCAATAAACAGTTATAGGTCTGGTGAACTCCATCATATACTTTGGAGTTTTCTAAATCCTGGTCCATAACACTACCGAGTCACTCAGCCAAGGCCGTCACTGATTGGGTAATGCCTTGGACACCACCACTCATGGTGCTGACATTGTGCTCCAGGCTCTCCATTGTGGTCGCCACCCTAGCAGTGTTGTCCTGGTGCCACACATTGTTGGTGCTATATCCTGCACCCTCAGTCTTTAGGATTCTTCCAATCGGCTGTGGACCTGCTGGAGTGTCCCTGACACCCCCTCCAAATCGCTCGGCCGCACGCTATCGACCTGGTCCGAAAGACTCAGCATCTGACTGGGACCCAGCTGGGTCCTGGGATCGAGCAGACCTTCGACTGCTGTCTCGCCTAGGCGTTCTTCCCTCCACATGATGTGCATCAACAGCTGTATGGTGCTCACCAGAATATGTCCCAGAAGCCTGACCACTACTTTTTCCCATCGAGGTGTGTGTCTCTGCGCTGGTGGAAGGCTGGGATGACAGCCGTGACACGACTATTATAGAGACAATCAAGGAGATCCCCTCCGCGATGTTCTCTTGGGAGGCATTAGGGAGGACTGCCCCGGATGGGCCGGTGCCATCGGATGGAGATCATGTGGGAGCCTGGACAGATGGTCAGTGGGGGGTAGGGGGGTAGGATCAACATGCTGGCAGGAACAACACCCGTGTGACCGGTCATCAAGTTGTTTACTCACCTCTGTGGCACAGGCCAATCTCGATGTCAGTTACCCCCACAACCTCCAGGGCCTGTTCCTCATAGGAGGTGACGACTCTGATTTCCGGTATCCCGCCAGCCTCTTTCCCTGGCAGGTACTTGAGCACCCTTGCACTGCCACACTAGTTCCCTGGCAGTGCCACCCAGACAGCCTTGTCAGTCCCAAGGTGCTAAGCTGGCAGTGCCAAGGTGCTTGTGTGCCACAAGGAGAGACAGGTGCCACTGTGCCCTACCCTCGACCACCCAGGGGTCTCCAACAGCCTGGGATGGCCATTACTTCCCAAATGCTGGGAGAATTCAATGCATACACACTGAAATGAATCATATGGCTCATTTAAATATGCTGATCTGGATCTCGGCCAGTGAGGGCAAGGTCAAGATTGTTACGTCTCGCGAGGTTTGATTGAATCTTGCAAGATGTCTCAAGCATTGCAAGAGGCCTCTCGTGAGATTCAGCGGCCTCGTGGTGTCACCAAGTCGGGCGCGACAAGGCCGGTAAATCGTACCTAAGAAGTGAATCTTTGTGATGGGGGTGGGAATGGAGGTGAAGTGTTTGGGTTTCTTTTCTTATGTCAGGAGATGCATTTCAGAAACTT
Organism: Scyliorhinus torazame; assembly: GCF_047496885.1. Lineage (NCBI taxonomy): Eukaryota > Metazoa > Chordata > Chondrichthyes > Carcharhiniformes > Scyliorhinidae > Scyliorhinus > Scyliorhinus torazame. The sequence goes on from NC_092712.1 coordinate 185,513,355, forward strand.
GTACTCACTAAATTGCACAGCACACAATAATCCATTTAATGATTGGAAATTAGGCCATTTTATGCAAAATAGAATTTGATGGGGTGTGCTCTGTCCATCAGTGTGTGAAAATTTCATCAGGTGCTATGGCCGGGATTTTCCAACCCGCCATGCTTTTTTTCCAATGGCGGAGATGACTTGTTATTGGCTGCCGATGGGATCTTTCCGCCTTGCCAAGATCCATGGCGTTGTGAATGGCTCGCCTACCCGGCCACCGGGAAACCCGCCATGGGGGTTGTCTTCAGCGGGACCAGAAGATCCCACAAATGAGAAGGGCTGGAAAAGCCCACTCGATGTACATTACTGGATCCCAGTTTTGATAAGAAAGCACCAAAATGAAACAGGTGTGTGTGCTGGCCACCTATTTCCAGAAAATGATGGCAGGCAGTGAGGTCGTGGGAATCGAGATGTAAATGGCACACTATTATTCTCCATTTTCTAACCCTTCTGTCCCTATTGGAAAATTGGGATGGAAATCTGCCCTTGCATCGGTACGGTCACAGCATAAGCAGAAAAGAATAATTACCAAGCAATGGTTATTGTCTGTATTGTTTCAGTGCAAGTATTGAGGAAAAAAGATAGACAGAGTCTGGTTTCGTTTGGTGCCAAAGTGTGTGAATAGTCCCTCACTACTGTAGCTTCTCATATCCTTAAACCATTTAGAAACTGAATAACTTGATAACGTTTATACTGCACATCAAATTCCAATCTTAGTCTGATTGAAAATGATTACAGTATTAATGGGTCCAATTGCAATATTGTAGGAAAGGACCAGACAGTTCCTCTTGTGCATTGTTCTTTGAATAATCAAGATTATAATTTTGATTTTTCTTTCAGTTTTACTGCAAAATGCTGTTGTAGTCTTTAAATGGCTAAATATTTTCCTCCAGATAATAAGTCATTAATTTAAACTGCTATGCAAACAATCTGATTTTAGATTGTATTGCTATGCTCTTGGTCATTGTTAGATCTGTTTACTTTCTGTACCATGTGCACTTTTGATATTTTCAATGTTGTCTCTATTGTTTCAAAATTTCAAAGATTATGAAGTCAATACTTGTCAATGAATGAAAAAGAAAAAGACTGAGTGTACAAATGCATTAAAATGACCTGAAATTCTCTGGTTGGGACCTGTACGCACTATGGAATAACACAATGAATGATCTGTTCGATAATTCTTGTTGGGACCAATGGCCATCTTAGATAAACATATTGGTCAGAACATTACAATCTCCTACAGGTGGATTTGCAGGCAGGCAGGGTACCTTTCCTGCCACCCATTCACTCACCTCTGACGGGCGGTAGGTGAGGCCTTGGAATATGTGCCCTCCCTTTCACCAATTGAGGTCCTTAAGTGGCCACTTAAGGGCTATTTCCCACTTGGTAGCAGATTTTTGACCAGCAGATGGTGATGGGTGGGCAGATATGCCTGCTTGGGTCTTGGGCAGGAAAATGGTTGGTGCCTCCTTCACAAGTTCCCTTTTCCCCCACCTCCCCCAAAGATACCGGGTCACCCCCCACCATACCTGGCCAGTGCACCCTGGCTCCCCTCCTGGCTCATTGACTGCAGTCCCAGCAATGGCCACTGTTCCTGGTGGTGCTGCTGGGATCAGAGAGCTGTCAACAGCTTTAAGAGATAGGGGGGCGGGATTCTCTGATTGCCAACGCCGAAATCACGTTCTGAGATTGGCTGGAGAATCCCTTTTGACGCTGAAATCGAAATCGGGGGCAGTGCCGTTTTTCAGTTGCTCCACCCCCTCCAAAATGGCATCAGCGCTGAGTACGGTGCACGCCATTGGGGAAGCCTCACAACGTCACCTGAAGGCCCTCCTCCGGTGCACTGCCCATGATGGCCCGACTTCCCGATGGCTGCGGAATGTGTCCAGTGCCGCCACAGTCGAGGCGGGGGTTTCCACTGGCCAGGGTGGCTTCGGCGGGAGTTGGGGCGACTGGTTGGGGGATTTCCGGGGTTGGCGAGGGGGTTACAGGGGGACACTATCTGGCAGGTCGGGTCCCATGTTGTACGGCACAACCGCTGCAGGTCGCCACGGATCCGGCAATTCTCCATCCGCATCTGCAGGTAAAGCCGGCACTTTAAGTGGCGCGGCTGCTAGTCCCTCACTCAGCGGAGTATCGGTGCGGGGGCGGCGCTGACTTTTCGGTCGTAAGACCAGCCACATACTCTGGACATAGCCTCAAAATCGGAGAATCCAGCCCAGGACCTCCTACCCAGGTGGAAGCAAAAGCCTCGCACCAAGCCAATTAACACTCCTAACAGCAGGGTAATCGATTGAGTGGAGCAGGATTCATGGCAACATGGTGGGGTGGGAAACCCTGCCATCCATGAAAACTTGCCCATTGTCCTGAATAACAGATTAACAAAATGAATGAGAAATTTAAAAAGCATGTAAGTGAGCAAAAATAATATTAATCTTTATTGCCACAAGGAGGCTTGCATTAGCACTGCAATGAAGTTACTGTGAAAAGACCCCAGTCGCCACTTTCCGGCACCTGTTCGGGTACACAGAGGGAGAATTCAGAATGTCCAATTCACCTAACAGCACTTCTTTCGGGACTTGTAGGAGGAAACTGGAGCACCCGGAGGAAACCCACGCTGACACGGGGAGCAAATGCAGACTCCGCACAGATAGTGACCCAAGCCAGGAATCGAACCTGGGACCCTGGAGTTGTGAAGCAACAGTGCTAACCATTGTGCTACCAATAAAGTAATTGTTTCACAAACCAGGGCCGGGATTCTCCCCTACCCGGCGGGGTGGGGGGTCCCGGCGGGAGGGAGTGGCGTGAACCACTCCAGCGTCGACCTGCCCCAAAGGTGCGGATTTCTCCTCACCTTTTGGGGCCAAGCCCTCACCTTGAGGGGCTAGGCCCGCGCCGGAGTGGTATGTGCACCTCCGGCCGGCGGGAAAGGCCTTTGGCGCCACACCAGCCGGGGCCGAAGGGACTGCGTCGGCCAGCGGAAGAACGCGCATGCGCGGGAGCGTCAGCGGCTGCTGACGTCATACCCGCGCATGCTCGGGTGGGGTCTCACTGCTGAGGCAGAAGGAAAAGAGTGCCCCCAAGGCACAGGCCCGCCTGCGGATCAGTGGGCCCCGTTCGCGGGCCAGGCCACCGTGGGGGCACCCCCCAGGGCCAGATTGCCCCGCGCCCCCCCCAGGACCCCGGAGCCCGCCTGCGCCAGCAGTCTTGCCAGTAAGGTAGGTGGTTTGATTCACGCCGGCGGGACTGGCATAACAGCAGCAGGACTTCGGCCCATCGCGGGCCGGAGAATCGCCGGAGGGGCCCGCCAACTGGCACGGTGCGATTCCCGCCCCCGGTGAATTTTCGGTGCTGGAGAATTCGGCGGCCGGCGGTGGCGGGATTCACACCGGCGGCCGGCGGGGGGTCGGAGAATTCGGACCCAGATTAGATCAATTTGCATAAATCTACTAAAAGTGTAACAGAAGTGTGAGGGTGGATTTTATAGCTCAGTCGCTGCTTGGACAATTTGGTTGGCCAGGAATACACTCTGTGGTGCATTGAAAGCTGTCTGTAGTCTTCCTGAATGAAATGAAGTAGATGAGCATTGGGCCTATGCTAGGGTGCATAAATTGGCGCAAGGCAAAGGGAACAAAAATCCAGGAGACTGTTCAGCACATCATACCTGTACTGGTTGGAAAAAAGCCATCCAAACCAGCGCACTTTACACCTTGTGGGCTGCAGCTCTGCAAATCTCAGTACTTCAAGTGTATGCCCAAATATGTTTCAAATGTGATAAGGATTTCTGCCAATACCACCATTTCAGGCAGTAAGTCTGAGACCTCCAGCACCCTCAACTCTCTCTAATGTTCGACCAATTACTGAAAATCCTTGTGCCCTGGCTATTCATCTCTCTATTAATGTAAATTAATGTTTCCTATCTTCTCAATTGAAGACCCTCAAAACAAAATTTTTCCTCAGCGCCTCTTCTTGAACAAAAACAAACCCAGCAAAGCCAGAGAAAGCAGAAGCAGCCCGTCAACACAGCAGGAATAAAAGGGATGGGCAATCTAATAAAATACAGCAGAAATAAAAGGGATGGGCAGATTGATGTACCACCAATTACCACGAGACGAGAATGGTGAAACAATCAAGGCTTTATTGTACAAGATGTTGTGCCTCCCGCAGCTGGAACCAGAATGGAAGTATGTAGGAGGTGTACCTTCTCGACCAAGGGGTCCGATTTATGGCTCCGTACATGCTTCTGGAGGAGGATGGGTCCAGGAACTGTCAGCCATGTTGGGAGCGAGACCCCGGAGGTGGACTTCCTGGGGAAGGCAAACACACGTTCGTGATGGGTCTCATTAGTGGCGGTGCACAGGAGCGACCAGATGGAGTGGAGCGTGTCGGGGAGGACCTTCTGCCAGCGGGAGACCGGAAGATTTTTAGACTGCAGGGCCAGCAGGACGGCCTTCCAGACCCTCCCGTTCTCCCTCTCCACCTGCCCGTTCCCCCGGGGGTTGGAGCTGGGCGTCCTGCTCGAGGCAATGCCCTTGCTGAGCAGGAACTGACGCAGCTCATCGCTCATGAAAGAGGATCCCCGATCGCTGTGGATATAGGTGGGGAAACCGAACAGAGTGAAGATGCTGTGCAGGGCTTTGATTACCCTGGCAGAAGTCATGTCGGGGCATGGGATGGCGAACGGGAACCGGGAGTACTCGTCAATTACGTTGAAGATGTACACGTTGCGGTCGGTGGAGGGGAGGGGCCCTTTAAAGTCCACGCTGAGGTGTTTCAAGGGGCGGGAGGCCTTCACCAGGTGCGCTCTATCTGGCTGGTAGAAGTGCAGCTTGCACTCTGCGCAATGGAGTAGGGCAGGTTGTGGGCCTTGACAAAGTTGAAGAACCGGGTGGCCCCCCGGTGGCAGATGTCATAGTGGAGAGCCCGGAGTCGGTCCACCTGTGCGCTGGCACATGTACCGTGGGATAGGGCATCAGGGGGCTCGTTGAGCTTCCCAGGGTGATACAAGATCTCATAATTATAGGTGGAGAGCTCGATCCTCCACCTCAAGATTTTGTCATTTTTGATCTTGCCCCACTGTGTACTATTAAACATGAAGGCAACCGACCGTTGGTCAGTGAGGAGAGTGAATCTCCTGCCGGCCAGGTAATGCCTCCAATGTCGCACAGCTTCCACAATGGCTTGGGCCTCCTTTTCGACAGAGGAATGTCAAATTTCGGAGGCATGGAGGGTTCGGGAAAAGAAGGCCACGGGTCTGCCCGCCTGGTTGAGGGTGTCGGCCAGAGCTACGTCCGATGCATCTCTCTCCACCTGAAAGGGGAGGGACTTGTCGACTGTGTGCATCGTGGCCTTGGCGATGTCTGCCTTGATGTGGTTGAAGGCCTGGCGGGCCTCAGCCGTCAGAGGAAAACCTGTGGACTTGATGAGTGGGCGGGCCTTGCCCGCATAATTAGGGACCCACTGGGCGAAATACGAGAAAAACCCCAGGCATCGTTTCAGGGCCTTGGGGCAGTGGGGGAGAGGGAGTTCCAGGAGGGGGCACATACGGTCGGGGTCGGGCCCTAGGACTCCATTTTCCACTACGTAGCCAAGGATGAGAAAGCAGTTGGTGCGGAACACACATTTTTCCTTATTGTATGTGAGGTTAAGAGGTATGGGGGAATTTTTGGAGGTTTACGTCATGGTCCTGCTGATCGTGGCCACAGTTGATAACATTATCTAGGTACGGGAAGGTGGCCCGCAGCCCGGACTGGTCAACCATTCGCTCCATCTCTCGCTGGAACATCGAAACACTATTGGTGGCGCCAAAGGGAACTCTAAGGAAGTGATAGAGGTGGCTATCTGCTTCGAACGCAATGTATTAGTGGTTCTCTGGGTGGATGGGGAGCTGATAGTAGGCGGACTTCAAGTCAACTGTGGAGAAGACTCGATACTGCGCAATCTGATTGACCATGTCAGATATGCGTGGGGGGGGGGGGTATGCGTCGAGCTGCATGTACCGGTTGATGGTCTGGCTGTGGTCAATGACCATCCTGTGCTTCTTCCCATTCTTCACTACCACTACTTGAGCTCTCCAGGGGCTGTTGCTGGCCTCAATAATCCCCTCCCGCAGAAGCCATTGGACTTCCGACCTGATGAAGGTGCTGTCCTGGGCATTGTACAGTCTGCTCCTAGTGGCGACGGTTTTGCAGTTTAGGGTGAGGTTCGCAAACTGGGAAGGTGGATCGACCTTCAGAGTCGTGAGGCCGCAGGCGGTGAGGGGGGGCAGGGGTCCCCGAATTTCAAAGTAAGGCTTTGGATGGCATTGAAAATCCAGGCCGAGCAACAGAGCAGCGCAGAGGTGGGGGAGGACATAGAGCAGGAAGCTGCTGAACTCTATGCCCTGGACGGTGAGGGTTGCGATACAGTACCACCGGATTTCAACGGAATGGGATCCGGAGGCCAGGGAGATTTTCTGAGTGACGGGGTGTACCGGGAGGGAGCAGCGCCTTACCGTAGTGTGGTGGATGAAACTCTCTGTGCTCCCGGAGTCGAAGAGGCAGGTCGTCTCGTGCCCGTTGATCTTCACCGTCGTCGTAGCGGTCGCGAGTTCGCGGGGCCGAGACTGATCCAGGGTGATGGAGGCGAGCTGCAGTAGATGCTGGGAGGTCCAGGGCTGGTCAGAGGTGGTAGAGGTAGCAGTAGGCGGCGAACGGCCAGACGATCAGGGGTCCTGAGGCGCGGTCCAAAATGGCGCTGAAGATGGCGGCGCCCACGGGCCGCACGCGGCTTGTGGTGGGGAAGATGGCGGCACCCACAGGCCGCACGTGGCTTGCGCAGGAGAAGATGGTGGCGCCCCTGGGTCGCACGTGGGCGGTGTAGAAATGCCGGGCCTGGAAACAGTGGCGACCGGCCGGTCCTGGCAAACAGAAACAAAGTGTCCTTTCGTCCCACACCCGTTGCAGGTCATGCTCCGTGCCAGGCAGCGCAGCCTGGGATATTTGCTTTGTCCACAAAAATAACACTTGGGCCCTCCAGAGTTGGCTGGCTGCCGCACGGCGCAGGCTTGCGGTGAGCTGGAATCGGCAGCTTATGGGGCCCACAATGCCCACGAGGGTGCCGCATGGTTGGGGGTGTAGGACTCCAGGTTATGGGAGGCCACCTCTAGTGAATTAACAAGCTGCCTAGTCTCCGCAAGATCGAGCGTACCCCCTTCCAATAGTCGCTGGCGGACATACGTAGACTTCATGCCCGTGACATAAGCGTGTCTAATTAATAGTTCGGTGTGTTGGACTGCCGAAACTGCCTGGCAGTCACAGTTCCTACCGAGGATCTGTAGGGCCCTCAAGAAATCATCCAAAGTCTCTCCAGGGAGTTGCCGTCTCGTGGGCAGTAGGTTCCCGGCGTACACTTGATTCACCGGTTTAACGTAATGTCCCTTTCGGAGCATCATCGCTTCTGAGTAGGTGGGCGCATCCCGGATGAAAGGGAAAATTTCAGGGCTCACCCGTGAGTAGAGGACGTGGAGCTTCTGTGGGTCTGAGGGTTCTTCAGTGGCTGCTCTGAGGTAGCCTTCGAAGCAGGCTAGCCAGTGCTCGAAGGTAGACGTAGCGTTGGCTGCATGAGGGCTCAGCTGCAGGTGATCAGGCTTGATTAGGAGATCCACCTTTTAAAATCTTGTGCAATAAATTGATGTACTGTCAATGGCCACGAGACGAGAATGGTGAAACAATCGAGGCTTTATTGCACAAGATGTTGTGCCTCCCGCAGCTGGAACCAGAATGGGAGCAGCGCAGGAGAGCACACACTTTTATACGCCGCCTGCTGGGCGCAGCCAGCAGGCCGGGATTTACCGTTGTACCTGTAATATACGGGCAGTGCCGTAATACATACAATATATCACTAGTGGTGTTTAACACACAGACTTAGGGCAGAGCTTCAATGAAATAACAAAGGATAGTAACAGTAAATGATTCTGATTTGTTTAGTAAATCTGAGGAATACAAACAATAAGAGTTAAGTAAAACATTTAAGTTAACCTCCCTATAAAATAAAGCGATGTCAGTATAAGACAGTAGCTAATTTGTGAGCAGCTAGTGAGCCTTTATTTAAATTTATATCTGATAAGTTAGCAAATAGTCTAATAAATCGAGACATGGCAGGGCATCACAGCCCTGTGGAGTTTGTTTCATGTCGGAGCCTCTCACATCCTGGCCAAGGGGATGTGCAGGAAGTGTTAGCGGCTGAAGCAACTTGAGTTTCTGTTTTTTAACAGCAACTGGAGTCACTGTGGTGCATCCATAAAGCTGAGCGTTTTGTGGAAAGTACATTTCTGAATGTGGGCGAATGCAGGTGTGATGGCAGGGAGGAACTAAAATTCAGCCCAATAGCTTCAGTCCTCCCAATGTTTCATGGGAGGACATTTCTGCTCATCCAGTGCTGGATGTAGAACAAGTCTGGCACAGTGGAGGGGTCACGAGACATGGGCCAGGATGTTATGGCACTGCCACAGTGTGTATCCCTCAGCGGGTGTGACGGGCCATTTAAATTGCCGTTTGCTTTGGTGGGACCGTAACATGTACAGTAACACTGTTCAACCAGTTTAACTGGTTTAACTAGTTTGACCTCGGTGGCATGGTGGCTGTTTGTGTGGAGATTGCACTTTCTCCCTGTGTCTGCGTGGGTTTCCTCCAGGTACTCTGGTTTCTTCCCACAAGTCCAAAGATGTGCGGGTTAGGTGGGTTGGCCATGGTAAATTGCCCCTTAATGTCCAAAAGGTTAGATGGGGTTACTGGGTTATGGGGATAGGGTGGAGGCGTGGGCTTAAGTAAGGTGCTCTTTCCAAGGGCCGGTGCAGACTCGATGGGCCGAATGGCCTCCTTCTGCACTGTAAATTCTATGATTCTATGAAATTGCAGCTAACCCAGGAACAGATGTGAAACAAGCAAGTTGATAATGCAGAGGCAGAAGCAACTTGAGACGGTGGGGAGGACATAAGAAATAGTTGTGTCCTCAGCATCCATGTGAAACGTAACATCATTTAGGTAGAATTTGACCAACCTCGTGGTGATGGATTTGGAGGCGGGGGTTCTGGGAAAATACTGGGAGAATGCATCTGAGCCGAAACCGGACTTCTTCCAATAGTGAGTATCCTTTTGAATCATTCAGTTTTCGATTGAAGATGATATTCTGATGTGTTTTGGATCAATCCTCAGCTCGCCAGCTCAAAGGAGGCCAGTGCTGAGTGGCAAACGGGTACTGGTTGAAACTTACTCCTTGAAGTAGAACTTGGTAGGACACAACTTGAGTATTGACCAAAAAAAGGCACATGTCAGTGAATCTTTTCGTCTTGCACTCAACAGGACGATTCACAAGAGGATTTGATATTCTTGTAAATTGTCCTGATGTGTGCATGATGAAAAGGTTTGACAACATGTGTCTTTTTTTCAGTAAAACTGAAGTAGAATTCATGTCTGAGTGATTTTTCAATATCTCATCATTTCCTGTCCTGATTTCAGTAGGTGAGATTTCAGGACTGAGGCTTTCCAGCCATATGGTGATGGGTATGAGCGTGGAGGCTGCACAGGAATGATAAGCAAGTCAAATGTTTGAAAAAGATGGTACCCAATGTAAAGGTTGTATAGGCAGAAGCTTAGCCTCATGGAGATGTCAGAGGACCAGTGTCTCCAATGACTGCATCTGTCAAGACAGGTGGTTATGGACCAGAATGGAAAGCTGAAGGCCACTGGAATGTGGTGGACAGCCATTGCCTGTAGTGATAAAGGTAACCTGGTGTTTAACTGCTTTGCTGCAGGGTCCTCCCAGGGATCATCTGGAGACATTTGCAGGATCTCTCAGCCAGAGGCCTATCGCTGCATCAGGCAGGTGATGGCTGTCCTGTTCATGAGGGCAGGGTAATACACTAGGTTGTGCACTGATCGGAAAATTCAGACAAGAGGGTGATTGAATTCAATGTCATTTCAGGACACCCTCGGGTCAGGGGGATTATAGGCTGTTTGCATGTGGCCATCAAGTCTCTCCCAGAGCAACCAGACATATTTGTAAACTGGAAGAGGTTCCACACACTCACCATCTGAAATCACCACAAAAAGGTCCTCCAGGCCAAAGGTTCCCTGGAAGCTCCATGATTCATACTTCCTGAGGCAGTTCCAGGTATCTCAACTGTTCACTCCACCCGAACACTTTCATAGGTAGATGCTGGGTGACAAGGGTCATCCACTGAACACATGGCTGCTTTCAGTGGAACTCCAATGCTGAGGCAGAGGAAATTTGAAACTGTTGCCATGGATAGCCAATGAGGAGGCAATTGGTCTTCTGAAAATTTGGTTCAGAAGCTTGGACAATTCCTGGGGTGCCCTCCAATATGGTCCCGCAAGAACCTTCCATATTATGGTGGCGAGCTGCTCCCTGCGAAGTCTAATGCAGAAGAGAGGAACTGAAGTGGTGGTGAATGACAATATTGAATGTGCCAATTCCTTCTCCAAGGAGGATAAGGAGAACATGGATTTAGACCTGTTTTGCAATGTCCATACAAATGAGACATTTAGCACGACTGCTGGCATGTGTGTAAGGGAAATATGCAACTCCCTCATCCACACACATCTAATATTCCCTGGCACCTCACTGGGCATGAGACGGGTGTCTCCCTGTGGTAACCATGGTTACCAGTCATGAAACCCCATCAATATGTCAGGGGTATCATGATGAGACCATTCCAAGTGCCTCTTTTGCCATAGCCCTGCATTCCTTGGTTCATACTGTCTTTTCTAAGCCTCAGTATCTGATCACATATCTGGGGTGGAAAGAAATACATGGGCTGGAATTCTCCATTTGGGAGACTAAGGGCCAGATTCTCCGATTCGGAGGAACCAATGTTGCGACTGGTAAGGGGCTAGCAGCCACGCCACGATCTGAACAATGTATTGGAATCAGCGCTGGGCGAAAACAAGTTTTTCCATTTTGTGCGATTCTCCACCCGATCGCAATTCTCGGTGCCGACATTGCGAAGCTGAGAAATCAGCCCGTGATCTATCTAAAGCATGGCGTTCAACAAATGTTGAGGTGCACAAAGCTAACATAGAGTAGCATACATGAAATAAAAATCAGCCAGTGAGAATTCATGCGCAAATAAGTGCCTTGTGCACCAGTTTCCATGTGCTCCTACATTGTGCTCTCCTGTTGGCTGGAGCTGAAATGGAGGTAGACTCTTGGCCTGGCTTTCGAGTGCTTCAGACACCGGCAGTGGGTGGTCTCTGGGGAGCCCAATCGGACCTGGCACAGGCTGAGCTACCCGGGGGCAGCCTCTGTTCATGGTTGGCTGCAGCATTCCCGTCACTGTCAAAGGGACCGGGTGGCTGCAGCCATCCTCTCCTCGACGCTATCACGGCCCACCCGCATGTTCCTGCTTACCCAGTTTGGGACAACACCTGGCACTATATAGGGTAAAAGGTTATGGAGATGGTATGTAAAAGGCATCAAACTGCTCGATTAGCCATGATGGTAATGAATGGTGGAACAGGTTCAACTGCTTGGATATATGTTCCTACGTTTCATGTATCGTTGAGACATATCCAAGTATGTCACTATACTGTGCAGGCTGATGTGCTCCTCCTGCATCCACTTGTTAGTCTGCCGCATGTTGCTTTCCATAAGAGTTGCCACTCTTCACAATGGATGAAGTGAAACATTCATATGCCTGGGACATGGTGCCACATGAGGCACTGATGGCCTCCTCCAGAGCATACGCATAGAAATGAACAACCTTTGGGAATCTTGACAGATATCCACACATTTCTCAAAACTGTCTTAGTATCAGCCACTTAGAATCCCTACAGTGCAGAAGGAGGACATTTGGCCCATTGAGTCTGCACTGACTCTTTGAAAGAAAACTCCACCCAAGCTTATTCCCCTGCCCTTTCCCAATAACCCCACATCCTAACCTACACATATTTTTGGGACTCGAAGGGGCAATTTAGCATGGCCAATCCATCTAACCTGTACACCTTTGGGCTGTGAGAGGAAATCGGAGCACCTGGAGGAAACCCACACAGACACAGGGAGAACGTGCAGATTCCACACAGACAATGACCCAACGCTGGAATTGAACTCGGGTCCCTGGCGCTGTGAGGCAGCTAACCATTGTGCCACCATGTTGCTAATGACCTCCTGAGGTTCAGTCTCTGTGTGTAGCTAAGCATTAAGACTTGCACGTTTCCTCCTCCTCTCCACTGGGAATAGAACCTCTCTCCATTTTCTTGACACATGCAGGGACACCTCTAGGGAGGTGTCATTTAAACACGGAGGCACTCATTCCTCCACTAGTACCCTCCTGCTGCACCCCTTCCTCTGCCTTCTCTGTACACAGCCAGTATGAAGGCTGCGTACATGGCTTGAAAAATGGCAATGTTATCCGCCCCGCTGACACTTGCTGCTACCGTTATTCATTATTGGCTGGCTCCCAGTTGACTGGACACTAATTGCCCACTGTGATGAATGATATCTGTATACATATGTACCTTTAATGTGTAGGCCTCTTTAAGACCGGGTTTGGAACCCTAGGGGACTCCGCCCCCGCCTCCGCCCCCAGGAAGCTGTATATCAGGTTACGTTCAGTAGGCATTGTGCAGTGAGCACACCTCTCGGCAGCTGTCTGGTTTTCTGGTTATTAAAGCCTTTGTATTATCAAACTCCTCTCCTGAGTCTTAATTGAGGGTATCTCAATTTAATAACCAGACTTCATCAAGATGGACGACGGTCTAAAGCCGGAGAAGCTCAGGGCATGGACGGGCACATGGGACTGGAATACTATAGCTATGACTGAAACATGGCTAAGGGAGGGGCAGGACTGGCAGCTCAATGTTCCGGGGTACAGATGCTATAGAAAGGATAGAACAGGAGGTAAGAGAGGAGGGGGAGTGGCGTTTTTGATTAGGGAGTGTAGCGCACAAAGACTCCATGAGACGAATATAGTGAAGTCGATGAGGCTTTATTAAGCGTGTCTGTTCCCCAGCAGCTCGATAGTAAACTGGCCTGCAGGGGAAGACACCGGCTTCTTATACTCCGCCTTCAGGGCGGAGCTTGAGGTCAACGGCCAACCAGGACCCGGGATCTGTCAGCCAATGACATTAGGGCTACAAGTCCCACATGACCCCCAATACATACTACCACATTCACCCCTTGTCAAAAATGAACCCGGCGGGGTGATGCTTCGTATGGTGGTAAGGGTTTACAGGGCTGGTCCTGGGAGGATAGAACATTCACATGGTAGTACAGTATTGGACAGTTTCGTCCTGTTGCAACTATTTACAGAGGGTATAGGAAAAAAAACAAAATGTTCTTTGAACAGTCCATCTTTGTTTTACATCGACGCCACGAGTCGGTCGGGCGGTCTGGTCGTCCGTGTCGATCGCCTCGGCCCCGGCGGTGGTGGTGGTGCTTGTACCAGTGTTGTCGCCTCCAGGAGCCGTACGGTTTCAGCTGTCGGTGCAAAGGGGAGGGGGACTGATCCCCCTGGGAAGGGGGCGGTCGCGGGGTGCGGCGGTGGCAGGAAGGGGGGCGGTTGGGTTGATGGTGTCGGGGGGGTGTGCGTGGTGCCGGCGGGCGCCAGATCCCGCAGGGAGACCGTGTCCTGTCGGCCGTCGGGGTACTCCACGTAGGCGTACTGGGGGTTTGCGTGGAGGAGGTGAACCCTTTCGACCAACGGGTCCGCCTTATGTTCCCGCACATGCTTTCGGAGCAGGATGGGTTCTGGGGCCGCCAGCCAGGTCGGCAGCGACGTTCCAGAGGAGGACCTCCTAGGGAAGACAAGGAGACGCTTGTGGGGCGTTTGATTAGTGCTTGTACATAATAATGACCGGATGGAATGGAGAGCGTCCGGGAGGACCTCCTGCCACCGTGAAACTGGGAGATCCCTGGACCGTAGGGCTAGTAGGACGGCCTTCCAGACCGTGCCGTTCTCCCTTTCTACTTGCCCGTTCCCCCGGGGGTTGTAGCTGGTCGTCCTGCTTGAGGCTATGCCCTTGCTGAGCAGGAACTGGCGCAGCTCGTCACTCATGAAAGAGGACCCCCTGTCGCTGTGGACGTATGCGGGGTAACCGAACAGTGTGAAGATGCTGTTCAGGGTTTTAATGACTGTGGCCGCGGTCATGTCGGAGCAGGGAATGGCAAAAGGGAAGCGGGAGTATTCGTCCACTACATTAAGAAAATATGCGTTGCGGTCGGTGGAGGGGAGGGGCCCTTTGAAATCGAGACTGAGGCGTTCAAAGGGGCGGGAAGCCTTAATCAGGTGCGCTCCATCTGGCCTGAAAAAATGCGGCTTGCATTCCGCGCAGATGTGGCAGTCCCTTGTGACTGTACGGACCTCTTCTAAAGAGTATGGGAGATTGCGGGACTTGATGAAGTGGTAAAACCGAGTGACCCCCGGGTGGCAGAGGTCCTCGTGGAGGGTTTGGAGGCGGTCAATTTGTGCGTTGGCACATGTGCCGCGGGATAGGGCATCGGACGGCTCGTTCAGCTTTCCGGGCCGGTACAAGATCTCATAGTTGAAGGTGGAGAGCTCGATCCTCCACCTTAAGATCTTGTCATTTTTAATTTTGCCCCGCTGTGCATTATCGAACATGAAAGCTACCGACCGTTGGTCAGTGAGGAGAGTGAATCTCCTGCCGGCCAGGTAATGCCTCCAATGTCGCACAGCTTCCACTATGGCTTGGGCTTCCTTTTCCACTGAGGAGTGGCGGATTTTTGAGGCGTGGAGGGTTCGGGAGAAAAAGGCCACGGGTCTGCCCGCTTGGTTAAGGGTGGCCGCTAGAGCTACGTCGGAGGCGTCGCTCTCGACCTGGAAGGGGAGGGACTCGTCGATGGCGCGCATCGTGGCCTTTGCGATGTCTGCTTTGATGCGGCTGAAGGCCTGGCAAGCCTCTGTCGACAGAGGGAAGGTCGTGGTCTGTATTAGGGGGCGGGCCTTGTCTGCGTACTGGGGGACCCACTGGGCGTAGTACGAAAAGAGCCCCAGGCAGCGTTTCAGGGCTTTTGGGCAGTGCGGGAGGGGAAATTCCATGAGTGCGCGCATACGTTCGGGGTCGGGGCCTATTATCCCATTGCGTACTATGTAGCCCAGAATGGCTAGCCGGTCGGTGCTAAAAACGCACTTGTCCTCGTTGTACGTGAGGTTAAAGGCTTTGGCGGTCTGGAGGAATTTTTGGAGGTTGGCGTCGTGGTCCTGCTGATCGTGGCCGCAGATGGTTACATTGTCGAGATACGGGAACGTGGCCCGTAACCCATGTTGATCAACCATCCGGTCCATCTCCCGTTGGAAGACCGAGACCCCGTTTGTGACACCAAAAGGGACCCGTAGGAAATGGTATAATCGCCCGTCTGCCTCGAAGGCTGTGAACTTGCGGTCACTTGGGCGGATGGGGAGCTGATGGTAGGCGGACTTGAGGTCCACGGTGGAGAAGACTTTATACTGGGCAATCCGATTGACCATGTCGGATATGCGGGGGAGAGGATACGCGTCTAGTTGTGTGTACCTGTTGATGGTCTGGCTATAGTCAATGACCATCCTTTGTTTCTCCCCTGTCTTCACTACTACCACCTGCACTCTCCAGGGACTATTGCTGGCCTGGATTATGCCCTCCTTTAGTAGCCGCTGGACTTCGGACCGAATGAAGGTCCGGTCCTGGGCGCTGTACCGTCTGCTCCTAGTGGCGACGGGTTTGCAATCCGGGGTGAGGTTCGCAAACAAGGACGGGGGTTGCACCTTGAGGGTAGCGAGGCCACAGATAGTGAGTGGGGGTATGGGGCAGCCGAATTTAAACGTAAGGCTCTGTAGATTACATTGGAAATTTAATCCCAGCAAGGTGGGGGCACAGAGTTGGGGAAGGACGTTAAGTTTGTAGTTTTTGAACTCCCTCCCCTGCACCGTTAGGGTAACTATGCAGAATCCCTGGAACTGTACAGAGTGGGATCCTGCAGCAAGGCAAATCTTTTGTGCGCTGGGATAGGTGGTCAAGGAACAGCGTCTTACCGTGTCGGGGTGTATAAAGTTTTCCGTGCTCCCGGAGTCGACTAGGCATGGCGTCTCGTGGCCGTTAATTAGGACCGTTGTCATCGTCGTCTGGAGTGTCCGGGGCCGAGCCTGATCGAGCGTAATCGAAGCGAGCCGTGGTTGTAGTAGCGGGGTGGGGTCCGTTGTTGCCGTCCAAGATGGCGTCAGGGATGGACAAAATGGCCGCCCCCATACATCGCACGTGGCTGGAGGGTCACAAGATGGCGGCGGGGGTGGACAAAATGGCCGCCCCATGCGTCGTATACAAAATTATGAGGGGCATAGACAGAGTGGATAGTCAGAGGCTTTTCCCCAGGGTAGAGGGGTCAATTACTAGGGGGCATAGGTTTAAGGTGAGAGGGGCAAGGTTTAGAGTAGATGTACGAGGCAAGTTTTTTACGCAGAGGGTAGTGGGTGCCTGGAACTCAGTACCGGAGGAGGTAGTGGAAGCAGGGACGATAGGGACATTTAAGGGGCATCTTGACAAATATATGAATAGGATGGGAATAGAAGGATACGGACCCAGGAAGTGTAGAAGATTGTAGTTTAGTCGGGCAGTATGGTCGGCACGGGCTTGGAGGGCCGAAGGGCCTGTTCCTGTGCTGTACATTTCTTTGTCTTTGTTGTTTTGTCGTACAGGTCGGGGGCGGTCCAAGATGGCGGCGCCCCTCCTCCCCTCGTGGTGGTCGGGACCCAAAATGGCGGCGTCTGCGGGTTGCACAACGGCGCCCCTCCTCCCCTCGTGGTGGTCGGGACCCAAAATGGCGGCGTCTGCGGGTCGCACATGGTGTGCTGGGGGGTCTGGGGAGCGCTAGGACCGCGAGCGCTAGGACCGCGCGGACTTCCCTCACCGCGAGCGCTAGGACCGCGAGCGCTAGGACCGCGCGGAGCTCCCTCACCGGGGACAGCGGTGGTCGGGGCCCAAGTCGGCGGTGCCGGCGGGTCAGGCGTGGGGCCGCGAGCGCAAGGAGCGCGAGGAGCTCCCTCACCGGGGACAGCGGTGGTCGGGGTCCAAGTAGGTGGCGCCGGCGGGTCAGGCGTGGGGCGCGGGACGGGGGTTAGGGTGGCGTTAGGGACGCGAAAAACCCCCTCCTCTCCGTGGAGAGTGTTGGCCGGGACCCAAAGCGGTAGCGCCGGCGGCGGGTCCTACATGGGCTGCGGGGAGGGGGGTTGGGGAGCGTAGGCGGCGTGCAGGGCTCCCAGTTCTCCCGGGACCGTGGTGGTCGGGAACCAGAGCGGCTGCGCCTGCGGGTCGCACATGGCGTGCTGGGGGGGGTTGGGACGCATAGACTGCTTGTAGGGCTCCCTGTGGCCCCGGGACGGCGGCGACCTCGCGGGATCGGCACACCACCGCATAATGGCCCTTTTTCCCGCAGCTTTTGCAGATGGCTGCGCGGGCCGGACAGCGCTGTCGGGGGTGTTTCGCCTGGCCGCAGAAATAACAGCGGGCGCCCCCGGTGCGACTCGGCGTTTGGACTACGCAAGCCTGTGGGGTGTCCGGGGGGGGGGGGTAGGGGGTTTGCCGCGACGGGTACGTACGGGGCCCAACGGCCTGCCGCGCGGTCGGGGCCGTAGGCGCGGGTATTACGCGCGGCCACGTCTAGGGAGGCTGCTAGGGCCCGTGCCTCTGAGAGTCCTAGCGACTCTTTTTCTAGAAGTCTTTGGCGGATTTGGGAGGATTGCATACCTGCCACAAAAGCGTCGCGCATTAACATGTCCGTGTGTTCGTTTGCATTCACCGACGGGCAGCTGCAGGCTCGTCCCAAAATCAGCAGCGCGGTGTAGAACTCGTCCATCGATTCTCCGGGAGCTTGCCGTCTCGTCGCGAGCTGGTAGCGAGCGTAGATTTGGTTAACTGGGCGAACGTAGAGACTTCTCAGTGCTGTGAACGCCGTCTGGAAATCGTCGGTGTCTTCAATGAGGGTGAAAATCTCCGTGCTCACCCTCGAGTGCAGGACCTGCAGTTTTTGTTCGTCTGAGACTCGGCCGGTGGTCGTTCTGATGTAGGCCTCGAAGCAAGTCTGCCAGTGTTTGAAGGCTGCTGCCGCATTCACTGCGTGGGGTCTGATCCTCAGGCATTCTGGAATGATCCTGAGCTCCATAGTCCTTTTTAGGCACGCTTAATAAATTGTAGTGCACAAAGACTCCATGAGACGAATATAGTGAAGTCGATGAGGCTTTATTAAGCGTGTCTGTTCCCCAGCAGCTCGATCGTAAACTGGCCTGCGGGGGAAGACACCGGCTTCTTATACTCCGCCTTCAGGGCGGAGCTTGAGGTCAACGGCCAACCAGGACCCGGGATCTGTCAGCCAATGACATTAGGGCTTCCAGTCCCACATGACCCCCAATACATACTACCACAGGGAGAACATCACGGCAGTACTTAGAGGGGATATATCCGAGGGTTCGCCCACTGAGTCTATATGGGTGGAACTGAAAATAAGAAGGGAGAGATCACCTTGGTAGGACTGTACTACAGGCCCCCAAATAGTCAGCGGGAAATTGAGGAGCAAATATGTAAGGAGATTACAGATAGCTGCAAGAATAATAGGGTGGTAGTAGTAGGGGACTTTAACTTTCCCAACATTGACTGGGACAGCCATAGCATTAGGGGCTTGGATGGAGTGAAATTTGTTGAGTGTATTCAGGAGGAATTTCTCATTCAGTATGTGGATGGACCGACTAGAGAGGGGGCAAAACTTGACCTCGTCTTGGGAAATAAGGAAGGGCAAGTGACAGAAGTGCTAGTGAGGGATCACTTTGGGACAAGTGACCATAACTCCATTAGTTTTAAGATAGCTATGGAGAATGATAGGTCTGGCCCAAGAGTTAAAATTCTTAATTGGGGCAAGGCCAATTTTGATGGTATCAGACAGGAACTTGCAGAGGTAGATTGGGGGAGACTGTTGGCAGGCAAAGGGATGGCTGGTAAATGCGAGGCTTTTAAAAATGTGTTAACCAGGGTGCAGGGTAAGCACATTCCCTTTAGAGTGAAGGGCAAGGCTGGTAGAAGTAGGGAACCCTGGATGACTCGAGATATTGAGACTCTGGTCAAAAAGAAGAAGGAGGCATATGACGTACATAAGCAACTGGGATCAAGTAGATCCCTTGAAGAGTATAGAGATTGTCGAAATAGAGTTAAGAGGGAAACCAGGAGGGCAAAAACGGGACATGAAATTGCTTTGGCAAATAATGCAAGGGAGAATCCAAAGAGATTCTACAGATACATAAAGGGGAAAAGAGTAACTAGGGACAGAGTAGGACCTCTTAAGGATCAACAAGGACATCTATGTGCAGAGCCACAAGAGTTGGGTGAGATCCTGAATGAATATTTCTCATCGGTATTCACAATGGAGAAAGGCATGGATGTTAGGAAACTAAGAGAAATAAATAGTGATGTCTTGAGAAGTGTGCATATTACAGAGGAGGAGGTGCTGGAAGTCTTAAAGCGCATCAAGGTAGATAAATCCCCGGGACCTGATGAAATGTATCCCAGGATGTTGTGGGAGGCTAGGGAGGAAATTGCGGGTCCCCTAACAGAGATATTTGAATCATCGGCAGCCACAGGTGAGGTGCCTGAAGATTGGAGAGTGGCGAATGTTGTGCCCTTGTTTAAGAAGGGCAGCAGGGAAAAGCCTGGGAACTACAGACCGGTGAGCCTAACGTCTGTAGTAGGTAAGTTGCTAGAAGGTATTCTGAGAGACAGGATCTACAAGCATTTAGAGAGGCAAGGACTGATTCGGGGCAGTCAGCATGGCTTTGTGCGTGGAAAATCATGTCTCACAAATTTGATAGAGTTTTTTGAGGGGGTGACCAAGAAGGTAGATGAGGGCAGTGCAGTAGACGTTGTCTACATGGACTTTAGCAAAGCCTTTGACAAGGTACCGCATGGTAGGTTGTTGCAGAAGGTTAAAGCTCACGGGATCCAGGGTGAGGTTGCCAATTGGATTCAAAATTGGCTGGGCGACAGAAGGCAGAGGGTGGTTGTAGAGGGTTGTTTTTCAAACTGGAGGCCTGTGACCAGTGGTGTGCCTCAGGGATCGGTGCTGGGTCCACTGTTATTTGTGATTTATATTAATGATTTGGATGAGAATTTAGGAGGCATGGTTAGTAAGTTTGTAGATGACACCAAGATTGGTGGCACAGTGGATAGTGAAGAAGGTTATCTAGGATTGCAACGGGATCTTGTTCAATTAGGCCAGTGGGCCGACGAATGGCAGATGGAGTTTAATTTAGATAAATGTGAGGTGATGCATTTTGGCAGATCGAATCAGGCCAGGACCTACTCAGTTAATGGTATGGCGTTGGGGAGAGTTATAGAACAAAGAGATCTTGGAGTACAGGTTCATAGCTCCTTGAAGGTGGAGTCGCAGGTGGACAGGGTGGTGAAGAAGACATTCGGCATGCTTGGTTTCATTGGTCAGAACATTGAATACAGGAGTTGGGACATCTTGTTGAAGTTGTACAAGACATTGGTACGGCCACACTTGGAATACTGTGTGCAGTTCTGGTCACCCTATTATAGAAAGGATATTATTAAACTAGAAAAAGTGCAGAAAAGATGTACTAGGATGTTGCCGGGACTTGATGGTTTGAGTTATAAGGAGAGGCTGGATAGACTGGGACTTTTTTCCCTGGAGCGTAGGAGGCTTAGGGGTGATCTTATAGAGGTCTATAAAATAATGAGGGGCATAGATAAGGTAGATAGTCAACATCTTTTCCCAAAGGTAGGGGAGTCTAAAACTAGAGGGCATAGGTTTAAGGTGAGAGGGGAGAGATTCAGAAGGGCCCAGAGGGGCAATTTCTTCACTCAGAGGGTAGTGAGTGTCTGGAATGGGCTGCCAGAGGTAGTAGTAGAGGCGGGTACAATTGTGTCTTTTAAAAAGCATTTAGATAGTTACATGGGTAAGATGGGTATAGAGGGTTATGGGCCAAGTGCGGGCAACTGGGACTAGCTTAATGGTAAAAACTGGGCGGCATGGACTGGTTGGGCCGAAGGGCCTGTTTCCATGCTGTAAACTTCTATGATTCTAAGCTCAATTTTTACACTTGGTCGCCGGAAGCCACTGAAATTTTTTTATACTGGCTCCGGTGCTTTGAGGCCGATCTGAATTCCTCAGAGACTGAAGTTGACGGACCTCGCAAGCTGAGCTTACTACATGCCCGGGTGGGCCACCGACTATCCTCCGTGATCGAGAAAGCTACGACGTACAAAATGGTGGTTGAAATCCTACAGAAGCGCTTCGTAAAGCCGATAAACGAGGTACACGCCAGACATTTGTTCTCGACCTGCTGCCAGCGCTCCGGGGAAACGCTAGATGAATACTTGGAGAGACTCACCGCGCTCGCCAGGAACTGCGACCATAAAGAGGTGACGGCAGAAGTCCACATGAACTTACATATTCGTGATGCTTTCGTGTCCGGTATCCGATTCACGTACATCAAGCAGTGGCTCCTAGAAGACGGAGCGAAGGACCTCCAACGCACGGTAACGCTCGCCTCTTCCCTGGAAGCGGCCCACCATATTCTCCGCACGTACTCCGCGGACCTTGCGAACCCCTCTCGATCTCCTCCAGACTCGGCCACGCTACAGGCCTGCGCCACGCGGCGACCCGCTCACACCGGGGGCCCCCAATGCTATTTCTGTGGGCAAGGCCAGCACTCACGCCAGCGTTGCCCGGCCCGCCCCGCTATCTGCAACGAATGAGGAAAGAAGGGGCACTTCGCGAAGGTCTGCCTGGCTGGGCCCAAAGGCCAGAAACAAAAGTCACATCGGGCCCAGAAATCGAACTCCCGGGACCACAGGCCCCGCAACGCGGCTGCGCGGCGGCCGGACATGCCTACTTCCGACGCGTCATCGGCCACGTGCGAGTCATGGGGGTGGCCATTTTGGCGGCGGTATCTTCAAAACTCAAAACGTGCGTCCGACGCCGGCGGCCATTTTGCGAATCCGATTCAACCGAGGACTCTGACTGCCCACAACTAGGAGCGATCACGCTCGATCAATCTCGGCCGAAGCACCTGCGAAACACAATGATGCAGGTTCAAATCAACGGCCGTGACACCCCCTGCCTTTTTGACTCCGGGAGCACGGAGAGTTTTATCCATCCAGACACGGTAAGACGCTGCACCCTGCGCACCTATCCCGCCTCCCAAACTATCGCCCTCGCATCTGGGTCTCATTCGGTCCAAATCACGGGGTATTGTGTCGCGTACCTCGCTATCCAAGGCGCCAAATACACCCGTTTTAAACTTTATGTCCTCCCTCACCTCTGCACCCCCCTGCTGCTCGGTCTGGACTTTCAGTGCAGCCACCGAAGCCTGACCCTGAAGTTCAGCGGACCCCTGCCCCCGCTCTCGGTATGTAGCCTGGCGACACTCAAAGTTGCACCACCCCCCCTCTTCGCGAACCTCACCCCCGACTGTAAGTTGGCGGAGTTGGCGGTACAGTGCCCAAGACATGACTTTCATCAAGTCAGAGGTTCAGCGGCTACTAAAAGAAGGGGTCATAGAGGCTAGCAACAGCCCTTGGAGGGCACAAGTACTGGTAGTCCGCTCCGGGGAAAAACAACGTATGGGGGGGGACTATAGCCAGACCATAAACTGCTTTACGCAACTCGATGCGTACCCACTTCCCCGCATAGCAGAAATGGTGAACCAAATCGCCCAGTATCGAGCATTCTCCACGGTCGACCTAGAATCGGCCTATCATCAACTCCATATCCGCCTTCGAAGCAGCCGGTCGGCTCTTCCACTTCCTCAGGGTCCCTTTTGGTGTCACAAACGGAGTCTCCATTTTCCAAAGGGCAATGGATCAAATGGTGGACCAGTACGCCTTACGGGCTACATACCCGTACTTGGACAACGTCACCATCTGCGACCATGACCAGCAGGACCATGACGAAAACCTGAGGAAGTTCCTCCAGACAGCCCGGGCCCTCAATCTGACATACAATAAACAGAAATGCGTGTTCCATACAACCCGGTTAGCCATCCTCGGCTACTCCATGGAAAACAGGGTCCTAGGGCCAGACCCCGACCACATGTGCTTAAGGAACTTCCCGTCCCCCATAGCCTCAAGGCACTCAAACGGTGCCTGAGGCTCTTTTCCTATTATGCCCAGTGGGTCCCCAGATATGCGGACAAAGCCCGTCCACTCATTAAGACCACGGTTCTTCCCCTGACGGCTGAGGCTCAGTCGGCCTTCAGTCGTATCAAGGCCAATATCATCAGGCTGCCATGCACGCGGTGGACAAAACCATTCCCTTCCAGGTAGAAAGCGACGCATCAGATGTCGCCCTGGCTGCTACCCTCAACCAGGCGGGCAGACTGGTAGCATTCTTCTCCCGAACCCTCACCGCCTTGGAAATTTGACACTGCAGTCGAGAAGGAGGCACAAGCCATAGTGGAGGCCGTGCGGCACTGGAGGCACTACCTAGCCGGTAGGAGGTTCGCCCTCGTCACAGACCAACGGCCGGTCGCCTTTATATTCGATAACGCACAACGGGGCAAAATAAAGAATGATAAAATTCTGAGGTGGAGGATCGAACTCTCCACCTGCACGTACGATATTACATATCGTCCGGGGAAGCTCAACGAGTCCCCAGATGCCCTGTCCCGCAGCACGTGCGCCAACGCACAGAAAGACCATCTGCGGGCCATCCACGATGACCTTTGCCACCCGGGGGTCACCCGGCTTGCGAATTTCATCAAGTCCCGCAACCTACCTCACTCCACCGAGGAGGTCAAGGCCATGACCAAGGCTTGCCAGATCTGTGCGGAGTGCAAACCGCACTTCTATCGACCAGACAAGGCTCGCCTGCTAAAGGCCTCTGGGCCCTTTGAGCAACTAAACGTGGACTTCAAAGGGCCCCTCCCGTCCACCAACCGCAACACCTACTTCCTCACTGTCATCGACGAATTCTCCCGCTTCCCATTCGCTGTCCCCTGCCCCGATATGACCCGGCCTCCGGAATCAAGACACTGCACAGCATCTTCACCTTGTTTGGTTTCCCCGCTTATATACACAGCGACCGGGGTACATCGTTCATGAGCGATGAGCTGCGTCAGTATCTGCTCAACAAGGGCATCGCCTCGAGCAGAACGACCAGCTATAACCTGCGGGGAAACGGGCAGGTGGAGAGGGAGAACGCGACAGTTTGGAAGGCTGCCCTTCTAGCCCTCCTCCCAACCGCCCACTGGCAGGAGGTCCTATCCGATGCCCTACACTCCATTAGGTCGCTCCTCTGTACGGCCACGAATGAGACCCCCCACAACCGTTTGTTTGTCTTCCCCAGGAAGTCCACCTCTGGGGTCTCGCTTCCACGTTGCCTGATGACTCCGGGACCAGTTCTACTCCTGAGGCACGTGAGGAGCCATAAGACGGATCCACTGGTCGAGAGGGTCCAACTATTACACGCAAACCCTCAATACGCCTACATCGAGCACCTCGACGGCAGGCAAGACACCGTTTCCCTGCGAGACCTGGCACCCGCTGGCTCGCCAACTGACGCCCCCCCTTCCACCGACGCTCCCCTCCCCGCACCAGCGGTCGACTCCGACAGCGCCCCCTCCCCCCAGCCAGCACCGGCACCAATCACCCTAGTCACCCCGGATACCCCCCCTGCTCCAACGCGGGCAAAGGCTCAGACAACCGTGCTCCCGTATATACCACCACCGAGGATGACCGTATCCGCCGCACCAACGCCGGAGCTGAGAAGGCCGACACGGGCAATCAGACCACCCAAAAGACTGAACTTGTAATTCCACTTCACCCCGACGGACTATGCATTTTTTTTAAACAGGGGGTGAATGTGATGAATGATATCTGTATACATATGTACCTTTAATGTGTAGGCTCCTTTAAGACCGGGTTTGGAACCCTGGGGGACTCCGCCTCTGGCTCCACCCCCAGGAAGCTGTATATAAGTATATAAGGTTACATTCAATAGACAGCGTGCAGTGAGCACACTTCTCGGCAGCTGTCTGGTTCTCTGGTAATTAAAGCCTTTGTATTATCAAACTCCTCTCCTGAGTCGGAATTGAGGGTATCTCACCCACACAGCAGACGATTGCTGTGGATCCCCACCCATGTGATCACATGACCCACAGATGAACCCCGGCATCGAGACTTTGTGTCATTTGGTAAAATCCAGCCCCATGTATTCTGTAAGTACTGAAACTGCAATAGCATTTTGTATGCCAAAGATCAAAGGTAAACAACTTTCTTGATAATATTTGTCTGTTCCTAGGATACAAATATCACCAAAACAGAAACTCTTGTATAAATAACACCATGAAAGCAATCCAGCTCTAATTTGAATTGTTGCTGAGGCCAATGAGCGTTATTTAACAGCATATCACCTTTTGCTGTTTTCCTGTTGCTGGAGGTTTGAAGACAACTTTCTGGGACACCTTATCAAGACTTCACTGATGCTCTGTTAATATTTGTTCCATAAATTATCCGAGGTCTTAAAAAAATGCATGCTGTTCTCTCTACCTTTTGGGTACCTTGTAAGAGTCAGACGTTCAGGAATGCTTGGTCATGGGTTTCTTGCTTGGGGTCCTCTTGCACTGTGTAAAGAATCCAAGGAGAACGGAGGGCCAAACAGAACATCAGGAGAGAGACAAGCAGGAGGGACATGAGGGCGAGGTGGACCCCAAACCCCTGTGTGTTAACTGGATTCATGCCAGTGGTGAAATTAAAACTAAGGCATAATGGATGTGATCACCCAAAAAATGACTATGGGTGCGATTTACAAGAATGGGAACAGATTTCGTAGCATGTGAGTAGCTGTGTGTTTCCGAGCGCTTGGGGCATCAAGAACCACCACGCTATCAAACAGCCATTCAGGTATTTGATGGTCTCAGTGCGGGACATGCGGCCGCACTTAGTTCCGTTCCCTGCACTGAGGAGATCCACTTGCCGGTGTCCCGATCGCTTGCCCCCCCACCCCCCCCCCCCCCCCCCCGATGCGACCCCCGCACTCGCCCCAAGTCCCAACTCGCCTATAAGGGGATCCTCAGGCACCCTGCACCCACGCAGGGAGAAATGCCAACCTGGCACCCTGGTAATGCCCTGCCAGCGCCACATGGGCACCTTGGCAGTGACAGTCTGGCACCCAGGTGACACTTCCAGGGTGCCAGCAGTGTCAGGGTGCCACCCTGCCCAGAGGGCAAGCACCTGGGGCCTCCTATCTCCTGAGAGAGCCCCACGAGTGCCATTCAGTCTGGTTCCCGTTTGTATGGAGAGCAGCACTGAACGGTGCTCATCCAAGATCTCCAAGCTGAGGGGGTTAGATCCCAAGCTTTGGGCGGGTTGTGGGAATGCATATTAAAGTGAGACTAGTTGTCCCACAATGGGTGGGATTCACATTGTGATGTCTTGCGAGATCGTGTTAGATGGGTAGATCCCAGAAGAAGGATTTCCTGGTATCTACCCGCCATGCCACACTGCCTTTCGGGTGCTACATGACTGGTAGATCTCGCCTTAAGTGTCATTTTGGACAAGTTTGGCGTCAGCTGTAATGGTGGAATCGCAATTTGTCTCTACCCGCACTTTGTGCAAAACATGAGGGCCCATGTGAATCCCGCCATGCCTGACTCTCCTGCCATCTGATTTGCCCAATTCGAACTCAGCTGCTCGCCGCTAACAAGGGGGCTTTGCTTTTAAACACTCCCTCAACTCTCACTCCCAGTCAAGGCATGAGGATGGCAGCACGGAGATCTGTTCCTCGCTTTAGGGATGCCGAACTGGACAGGCTTCTCGACACACCCTGTATCCTCGAGGGGGTAGGAGAACCAGGAGCAGGGTGAGCAATGCCACTGGGGAGGCATTGGCTGCGGCTGTCAGTGAGGGCAGCATGACAAGAAGGACCACTGCCCAATATAGGAATACAACATAGAACATACATAGAACATGGAACATTACAGCGCAGTACAGGCCCTTCGGCCCTCGATGTTGCGCCGACCTGTGAAACAACTCTAAAGCCCATCTACACTATTCCCTTATCGTCCATATGTCTATCCAATGACGATTTGAATACCCTTAGTGTTGGCGAGTCCACTATTGTTGCAGGCAGGGCATTCCACACCCTTACTACTCTCTGAGTAAAGAACCTACCTCTGACATCTGTCTTATAACTATCTCCCCTCAATTTAAAGCTATGTCCCCTCGTGCTAGACATCACCATCTGAGGAAAAAGGCTCTCACTCTCCACCCTATCCAATCCGCTGATCATCTTGTATGCCTCAATTAAGTCACCTCTTAACCTTCTTCTCTCTAACGAAAACAGCCTCAAGTCCCTCAGCCTTTCCTCATAAGATCTTCCCTCCATACCAGGCAACATTCTGGTAAATCTCCTCCGCACCCTTTCCAATGCTTCCACATCCTTCCCATAATGCGGTGACCAGAATTGCACGCAATACCCCAAATGTGGCCGCACCAGAGTTTTGTACAGCTGAAACATGACCTCATGGCTCCGAAATTCAATCCCTCTACCAATAAAAGCTAACACACCGTACGCCTTCTTAACAACCCTCTCAACCTGAGTGGCAACTTTCAGGGATCTATGTACATGGACACCGAGATCTCTCTGCTCATCCACACTGCGAAGAATCTTACCATAGAATTTACAATGCAGAAGGAGGCCATTCGGCCCATCGAGTCTGCACCGGCCCTTGGAAAGAGCACCCCATTTAAGGCCACACTTCCAACCTGTTCCCGTAACCCAGTAACCCCACCTAACCTTTTTGGACACTCAGGGCAATTTATCATGGCCAATCCACCTGACCTACACAGCTTTGGACTGTGGGAGGAAACCGGAGCACCTGGAGGAAACCCACGCAGACACAGGGAGAACATGCAGACTCCGCACAGACAGTGACCCAAGCCGGGAATCGAACCTGGGATCCAGGAGCTATGAAGCAATTGTTTTCTTTTATAAATTTAGAGTACCCAATTCATTTTTCCAATTAAGGGGCAATTTAGCATGTTCAATTCACTTACCGTGCACATCTTTGGGTTGTGGGGGCGAAACCCACGCAAACACGGGAAGAATGTGCAAACTCCACACAGTTAGAGACCCAGAGCCGGGATCGAACCTGGGACCTTGGCGCCGTGAGACTGCAGTGCTAACCACTGTGCTACCGTGCTGCCTGAAGAAGATGAATGGTCTCCTACAATCTGAAAGGGTAAGTTACCACCTCTCTCCTGGCATCTGTCCTGCCTGTCACCCTTCAATTCCTTAACCGCCCCCAATCCACCGACTGACACTTTGCACCCTCCCAGCAGTGGGAGCACACAGTCTTCAGTCGGGTGAAACAACTCAGAGACATTTAAGAATGCTGTTCAGTAAAGACCGAAGCAGCAGCAGGTGGGAGTTAGCAGTATCCTTCTGAAAAACCTAGGAGAAGCTGTCATTCGAATTATAGATTGGCTAGTAGCAAGAAATATTTGAAAAGCTGCAGTTGGCTGAGGAAGGTAATGCTGGAAAATATGTTGAAGAACTTCACCAAGATTGCATCACACAATTCGATTTCATGACAGGAATTAGGTTGACAACAATGACAGACACTTAGACCAGCTGGGTGTCAATTTTGCACCAGAAGCAAGTCACTTTAATGAAAATAAAAACAACAACTTGGGCGGAATTCACCGTCTCGGCAGACCCGTTTTATGCGTGGCACGCCCCCGCCGGTAGCGGGATCCTCCGCCCCGGCAGCCAGCCAATGAGGTTTCCGATTGTGGCCAGCCCCACGCCGTCGGGAACTCCACGGGCATGAATGTGCTGCCAGTGAAGCGGACGATCCTGACGACGGAGAATCCCAGCCCTTATATTTATGGTGCCTGTCGAATCTGTAAACTCTCAGATACTTTGGCCAGTGTTTAATCAAAAATTTTACCCAGATGTCTTTATTAATGAGGCAAACAAAGGACAACACAAGTATAAAATCAACCCAAATTTATTCAGTACAATATTTTAACCCTTAGATTAACCCAATAACCATCACCATGAAGATTCCCAAAGTTCATGATACCACCTGTGCTGATGAACTCGGCCGAGCCGCGGGTCCGATTCTCTGAGTCTCGTATTCCTCAGGGCCGCCGTTGTGCAAGTGGATCTCACTGGCTGCTTCCTTCCTCTTTCTCTCGTTAGTCTTCAGAATGGTCACCTCCATGCCAAGTCTTCGCTGGGGTGTGTCTTAGGTGTCTACCTTTATTTTCCTCCCTTCGTACCTTTCCAGAAACATCCCTGGCCTTCGGCCAATGAGCCCTTGGGAGGGGCTCACAATACCCTTGTATTTGACTTGCTGATGACTGTTTGCTGGGACATCGGGGCCCGCTCCCAGGTGTCCATCTCCAGTGGTGTTGCTGGCACGCAACCTGTTACCATATAAGGTTACGGTGAGAATTTGGGGCCCCCGAAAGCCTGGTTTAATCTAAGAAACTCAAAATAAATCGATTGGACCAATTATCTTCTGATGTGTAATTGACAAGGCAGGTCCAGACAGATCCTGGCAGTTTGTCTGTGTGTAGTGTATTTGATTTTGGTCAAGTCCGAATTCCCATCAGCTTGCCTGAGGTTGAAGGCGGTATAATTTAAAAGTGTCCAATTCCTAAGTTAAGATGTCCAATTTTATCGGGCCTAAAATCCAGGCCTTGCCAGGTTACCGCATGACTTTAACAAAATAAAATTACCCAAGGTGTTTCACAGGAGCATTATGAAACAAAATATGACCGAGTCACATGAGGAGATATTGGTCAGAAGACCAAAGGTTTGGCCAAAAGGGGGGAAGATAGGTAGAGAGGGGCATGGAGGGAATTCCAAAGCTTTGAGCCAAAACAATTGAAGCTCCGGCCACCAATGAGGATGTGATTAAAATTGTGGATGCTCAAGAGGCCAGAATTAGAGGAACACAGATATCTCAAGAGGATCCTGGGACTGAAGGAAATTACAGCAATGTAGGTGGGGGAGGGGTGAGAGGCCATAGAGGGAGTTGAAAACGAAGGAAGTGAATTTTAAAATCAAACTGCTGCTTGAGCAGGAGCCAATGATGTAAATCAGCAGGCGCGACATGAAACGTGATAGGTGAACTGAATTTGGGATGATTTATACGGGACCAATTATTCGGGTTTTTTTGTTAATTATTGGGGGAAATAGAGTTGGAGCAGCACGGTGCGTCTCTGGCACACTGCTCACAGCAAACCTTCTAAAACCGAAGGGTTGAAACCGATCTACGGCAGAAATATGAAGCAGAAAATCATGAGTTGATGGCTAATTTTAATCTGGACCTAATTTTTCATTGAAATTAATGGGCACCACAGAGTTGTTACAAGGATGGTTGTTAAATAAATAGAACTGTAAAAGTGATGCCTTGCAAGGTGCTCTTTTGAGATAGAGATTAAGGAACAGGATCATGCAAAATAATGGAAGGATTTGTGTTTTATATTTAATCTTGGCACTGGAGGGCAGCACGGTGGTGCAGTGGTTAACACTGCCGCCTCACGGTGACGGGGTCACAGGTTCGATCCCGGCTCTGGGTCACAGTCCGTGTGGAGTTTGCACATTCTCCCCATGTTTGCATGGGTTTCGCCCCCACAACCCAAAAATGTGCAGGGTAGGTGGATTGGCCACACCAAATTGCCCCTTAATTGGAAAAAATGAATTGGGTACTGTAAAACATTTTTTTTTTTAAATCTTGGCACTGGAAAGAAAAATCCCAGCAATTACACCTTTACATGAATGATCAGAAAAATTACAAATGAAAATTCTAAATGTCAAACTAGTGAAGTGGTAAAGGTTAACTTCTGCAAGGATTGAATTCAAATAGTGCAACATTCATTGAGACAATGAGGAAGTTAGGTTGTTAGAACCACAGAATCCCTACAGTGTAGCAGGAGGCCATTCAGCCCATTGAGTCTGCATTGACCCTCTGCAAAAGCACCCTACCTACATCCCTTCCACCACCCTATCCCCGTAACCCCACCTGACCTGCACATCGTTTGACACTAAGGGACAATTTTTTAGCATGGCCAATCCACCTAACCGGCACATCTTTGGACTGTGGGCGGAAACCGGAGCACCTGGCGGAAACCCACGCAGACAAGTGGAGAAGGTGAAAACCCCACACAGTCAGCCAAGGCTGAAATTGAACCCAAATCCCTGGCACTGTGAAGCAGCAGTGCTAACCACTGCCACCGTTTAGGCACTGCTGAGATCTGGTTAGATGAGTTGTTGGTTTGATTTTATTGCTTTCAGATGGAGACTTCAAACCTTAACCACTGGATATTAAAGCTGAAAATGAAACAGTATTAAAACACAGTTAATGTGACTGTTTGCTCAAGCTGAATATTTCCACATTGGTTATTGTTGCTAACTTTCCGGTTGGTTCAATTGCTCTGTTTTATTACCTTTGCTCTCGAGTCTCCAGGTATATTTATGATACCGCCACGAGGTTCAAGTCCAAGTTATGATCAATAACTCAATATACTGATTAGTAAGATTCAAATCAAAGCACATTTATTATACACAGTAATCGCTACTGATGCACAAATTCTACGTCTAAGCTACTTCTATGACTAACAGGCTTATACTTAACTTCGGACTGGCCCACCAGGTCAAGGGAACAAATGGCCTTTTGTTCGTGTTCTGAGTCTGCGGGATTCGAAGTTGGTACGGATTGGTAGCTAGGAGCACCTATCTCGTAGTGAGCATTGAATTAAGACTTACTTATTTCGGTGGTCACTGCACCGGTCACGGTCAAGGTTGGTTCGCCTTGCTGGGTGACCCGGGCAGGGCGAAGAGAGCGAGTTGAATTTGGGGGCTTAACTTTATAGTCCCCAGGGGCTTCCCGCCTTTCGGGGTGGACCCTGTACCTGGTTCTAGGTGATTGGACTTTGTTCCAATCACTTGGTTCGATTTCTCCAATACTGGAGCGGTTCCATGATCGATGGGCGGTCTTGAGGTGTTCGTTAACCTCTTTTGTGTTGGCTCCTGCTGGCGCCGGGGAGTCTGGCTTAGTTTTGTGTGACCCAAATGTTGCTATTGTTCCCGGGGATTGCTCATTAGTATGTAGATGGCTGCTACATTATTATGCTGATGGTCGCTAGTATCCATGCTGTCTCGGCTTTGCAGAGTTAAATACACAGCAACCCTGCACCTGCTGGTTTCTGCCTGTGTTGGCTGAATTTCCCTTCAGCCTTTGCCGTTCGCCATTTTAAATCAGGAGTTGGCCAATTTAGGTGGCTACACACCCTCCTTGTGATCCTAACGCGAAGCGTGAAGGATCACATCACTGCGTTATCTTCATTCCCTGACCCAGTGAGCACTTCTTTCATGGCCTCTACACTGACCATAACTATGCAAAAAATGTTTTACTGACAATTCTGAGGGGTGCTATGTCAAACAGGGACATGCATTACAACACAAGAAAATGGGGACCTCTAACTATCCTTAATACACTACACTCACTTAAACATTTCATCACTCTAACTTCCTCAACCATACAAACAAAATCATAGCAGTGTATACACATTTTTCCTGGCTTGGCAGTCAAGCTCAGGATCGTACAATTGCTCATGAACATTTCTTTATTTACAACAAAAACGCAAACGAATGCTCTTTATTATAGATCGCGGGGGTCGGGGGTCTGGTCGTATCCAAAAAAATAGGGGATCTGATCCTATATAACGGGGTGCGAGCGCGGTAGGCTCTCCTTCTCCATTTTTTCAGACGCATAGTCTGCACGATGCAGCAGAGTATCGCCAATACCAATAGGGGTTCTATCAAGTAGGACAGGGAGTACCAGGTTATAAACCTGTCACACCAAGATGGTGTGGTGTCGCTTGTGACTGGGCTCTGGGTACTGTGGGGAAGTGAATCATTAATGGCTGGGGGGCTTGAGGTCATGGGGTTCGCGTTCACGCGCAACCAAATGTCCATTATAACGATGAACCATGCGGAGGATCTCCTCATGGTTCTTCTTCTTTCACTTCTCTTCTCTTCTCTTCTCTTCTCCTGTCCTGGAGCTTCTGGAGTTCTGTGGAAACAAACATAGTATCTGTTACTATCTTGGCTTAACATCTCGTATGATAGCCTGTCTGTCCTTTAGTGCCAATTACTCCCTTTATAATTGGTCACTATGTGTGACTCCCTCATTTTTTTTTTCAAAAATCGAATTTCAGGACAAGACACACTTACAAATAATGAACCAGTGCGAGCCATCTCGCAGACTGTGCAATTTACCATCCAAATGTTTGAGGATGTAAATAGCATATGGTTGGCAACCTAAGGGTTACCTGAAACAAAACAAAAGTTTTTGAACTAAAAGTTTCCAAAATGAGGTGCGTATGGGCCGCGACAGTTAAGAGTTGGATGGAGTCCCCGGGTAGGACGGCGACCAATGCCGTGTGTCCCCTACCTGAGCGTAGCTGACCAGAGGGGGGTTCCCAGGCAGGGCGGGTCCCTAGCCGTTTCTCCACTGCCTGAGCAACCGACAAGAACGGGCAAGAAATGTAGTCATCGTGGGGGGTTGCAGTATTGGTTCTACCTTTGAACCAGAAGGGCAGTTACGAACGGGCGTCTGTCGACAGATGAGTTCCTCTGAACTGGCATCTGGGACAGTAGCAAGTCTCTGTGGGCAAGTCCTCAGTGGTTTCGGCCGAAAAGGCATGGGGCCGTGGAAATTTTTTTTTCCGGTCTGACATACAACTTCTAACAGAACACTACAAACAACATATAGACATGCTGCAGGTTCCATCAGAAAGGACACCGTTTTTTCCCAAGCAGTTCCTTTTAAAACATAATCTGGACACCTCAGTTATCGGTTGCGAACAGGGTCGCAAAGAGGTTCTCGTTTTGGGAGTCAGACTCAAGGTCGTCATCTCCTCCCAGATGGCAAACTCTTGAATGTATCAGGTCTGATAGGGCTGCTTGGTATGATTTCGGATCGCTCTCGTCATTCCGGACGAGTCTGAACGAATTGTCTCTGTGCCAATAGGTGGTGTCTAGTTGTGTGGGGATGGAATCGGGGTCGTCATTGTAGGTCAGTGGTCGGTGGTGGGGTTTGTTTAGGAAAGTGATCATGAAGGGATCACTTGAATCGTGGTCAGATTCACTGGGTGTGTGTCCTGTTGTATGGGGATAGTAGGGAGGCGTGCTGTGGCTATTGTCTGAGTCACAGTCGCTGTCTCTGCTGCTGCAGTCTGTTTCTTTCTTGTTGTGCCCAATTTCACTGCGGCTGCTAGCTGTGCCGTTTTAACATTATACACTAATTGTTTGACTGCGTTCTCGTGTGTGAGGGCCGTCACTTCGGGGCTGGTCAAGTCTAAACCTAATGAAAAGTCTGTGCCTTTCATGGGGCGTCCGGTCATGAGAGTGTGTGGGGTGTTACCTGTGGAAGTTGAAACTGTATTGCGCAAAAACATCAGCGCAAAAGGGAGGACTGAGTCCCAAGTGGTGTTGTTTTACTGGACCATTTTTCTGAGGGTGGATTTTAGGGTCCGATTCATGCGATCCATGATACCACTTGACTGTGGGTGGTATGCAATGTGGAATTTTGGGGTAATGCCAAATATTGTGAGGACGTTCTTCATGACACGTCCCGTAAAATGGGAACCTTGGTCGGATTCAATGCTGCGGGGCAGTCCCCATCTTGTAAAGAGGTGGTGGGTCAAAATCTTGGCTGTGGTCTTTGCCGTGTTAGTTCTGGATGGAAATGCTTCCACCAATTTCGCAAAAGTGTCTATGACGACTAATACGTATTTGTAACCATTCCTGACAGGGGGCAATGGTCCTATAAAATCAATCTGGAGGATAGTCCAGGGGCCATTAACGAGTCGGGTGTGACTTATCTGTCCGGATTATTCTGGGCACAGATAAGACAATTCTCGATGTAGTGATTTACATCGTCCTTTAAATTCGGCCACCAACAAAGCTGCCTGAGGTGGGCTGTAGTGGGATCGATTCCCTGATGTCCATGACCGTCATGGAACAAACAAATCTGTTGATTCCTGTCCTGTTCAGGAACCACATAAAGGGTGTCTTTTAACACCACACCGTCATGTGTGGTCAGTGTATTCTTAAACCTCTCATAGGGTGCTGGATAGTTTCCTTTTAAAATCTCCCGGAGATTGCTGTCCTGCTTCTGGGCCTGCACTAAATCCTCAATATTAGTCTGCAAGACCTGAACTGCATTCACTGGTGCGCTTTCGAGGGGTGTCCAAAAATATCCGTGCCTGGAACCTGCCTTAGCCAGTGCGTCGGCTTTTACATTTCCAGGGGGGGAGGAACGATGGTGACTTCGAACTTTGACTATCCCAAAAGTCCTGTTCTGTGCTCTCTCTAAGATGTGACGGAGCAATGGGGCTGAGGGGAGGGGTTTTCTGTCTGCGGAAACAAATCCTCTTGCTTTCCACAGGGGTAGGAATTCCGTAAGGCTGTTGCAGACATAGAGGCTGTCCGAGTATATGTCTGCTGGGCTGGGGAGGGAATCTGGGTGTTCCACTATGTATGCGATGGCCGCAAGTGTCCTGGAAGTTTTATTGCTATTTCTTCTAGGGCGTGTTCCTGCGCGTCCTCGACATAAATACCGCATCCTGTTATGCGCTTCCCTTCCAATACTGTGGAAGATCCATCCACATATATCTTTATGGATTCACACGTGTCTGTGTGCTTGGGGCTCTGGGTTGAACTACCTATCTTTCTGGGGGGTGTTTTCGCGATAAAGGGACCTGTGTTGTGGTGTGGAGAGATAATTTCACATTCATGGGGGGTTCCGGGGTACTGTAGGTTGTCGGCTAAAGAAGTGTGGGTCTTTGTCCTTTTAACAGTGATGTCCCTGCAAAAGAAGGGTCCATCTGGCTGCTCTTATTTGACTGACTGTACCGTCCTTGAGTCGTCCGTCCAGTAAAAGTTGGGTGGGGGTGTGTTCTGTGAGGATTGTGATGGGGTTCAGTCCGGTAATGTACGAAAAATACTGAACTGCCCAAAATACTGCGAGCAGGTGCCTCTCACAGGCTGAAAATCCTTGCTCCACAGCAGCTAAAATTCTGGAGGCGTAAGCTACGGGCCTTAACTGTTCGTGCCGTTCCTGGAGGAGCACGGCTGAAAGGGTGCGGTCTGTGGTTGCTACCTCTATAGCATAATGGGAAAGCGGGTCTGGAACTTGTAGTGCGGGGGCTGCTATGAGTGCCTGTTTTAAAGAGTCCACAGCATCCGTATGTTGCGGAAGCCATTCCCAGGGGGCTCCCTTCTTTAGGAGGTCTGAGAGGGGTGCTGCCTTGCTGGCGAAACCATCAATGTGGCTTCGGCAGTAGCTAACTAGTCCTAAAAACAACCGGAGGGCTGAAACGTTCTCGGGGAAGGGGCAATTTAGCAATCGAGTCAATCCTTTTATGCTCGATCTCGCATTTACCGCGTGTGATAATTGTACCCAAATATATCACCTTGTCTTCCAAAATCTGGGCCTTTTTGGGGTTAACTTTATAACCGATTGTGTGTAAGAGTTCCAGGAGTTCGGACAGAAGCTCGATGAGCTCTTCCTTGGTGTCTGTCTGCAGTAGTAGGTCGTCTACATACTGGACCAGACATTCGGGGCGAGAGAATTTGGCTAAACCATTTGCCAGCTGTCGGTGGAAAATGGAGGGGGAGTTGTGGAATCCTTGTGGCAGGCATGTCCACGTGTACTGCTGATTTTTAAAAGTGAAGGCAAGTTTATACTGGCACGCCTTTGCCAAGGGAATGGACCAGAATCCATTACTGACATCCAAAACCGTAAAGAATCGGGAATTGAGTCCCTGCTGGAGCATGGTCTCGGGACTTGTGGCTACTGTGGGGGCTGCTGCGGGGGTGACTTTGTTGAGTTCCCGGTAATCGATGGTCAGTCGCCATGATCCATCGGGCTTTCTCACTGGCCAAATCGGGGCATTATTAGTGGAGGCTACTGATCTAAGTACACCATGCTCTAATAAGCTTTCGATTACCTTTGCGATTTCACCCTCTGCCTCTTGGGGAAATCCATACTGCTTCTGGGGTCTAGGGTCAGGTCCTGTGATTTGTACGGAACCAGTCATCCGTCCACAGTCGTGTTTGTGGGTCGCGAATGCTGTCCTGTTCTTTTGTAAAACTGCCCTAACCTGCTTGTCCGTGCTAAGCGTGGTCGGGTTGAACCAAAATTTGCCTACTGCGCTAATTATGTTGGCGTATTCTCCTATGTTGAGCGTTGCGGGGGCTCTTGCAGACTTTGCCATTTTCCAGACACACTGGTTGACTGGATCGAAGGATAGATTGTGGGATTTCATGAAGTCTATTCCTAGAATGTGTTCTGCTGTGTGGGGCAGGTCAACTAAAACCTCGGGGTGCTTGGTGGTAATGTTGTCGATTTGAATGGATACAGGGGCTGTGATGTGTCCCTGCTGTGAGTGGCCTGTAAAGCCGCTGAGGGTGATTGTGGCTGTAGTGGGCCACGTGTCCTTTTGAAACAGGGTGGAAGAATTTATTGTGGCGCGGGACCCTCCTATGTCCCATAGAAATTCGATGGGCTGTCCCCGAATTTTCGCTGCAACTACCGGTCGTCCGGATCTATCCCAAAGGGTGTCGCAGACCCAACTGGGGGAGCCTGAACACCGTCAGTCTGTTCCTGTCAGGTCCGTCTGATCTGAATGGGAGCTAACACTATGAATGGGCTTTGTCTTATTCTTACTTAGAGTGCCCGTCTGCTGGGCTCTCTGTGGCTTTTGTGGGGCATTGCACTCTCTTGCAAAGTGTCCCAACTGTCCACAGTTGTAACAATCCTGTGACTTTTGTGGGGGGCTGTTCTTTCCTTCATTTACCCATGCGGGGATCTGGTGTGTTTTTACTGCCTGTATATCTGCATCGGACTGCTTTTCCTCGGGATTTTTAACTGCGGGTTTGCTTTGTACAGACTGCTCCCAGGCGCGGGACAATCTTTTTACTACCCATTTTTCATTGTGAGCCTCCTCTGAGGGATCATCATTTGCGCACGCTTTCTGTCCTGTTTCTGTGGCATGGGAGATAAGGGTGCGGGTCCATTTGGCCATGTCGTCTGGGGACAAATGGGCGTGGTTTAAATCTCCAAAGACTGCTGCAAAGTGGATCCACAGGCGCCCAGCAAACGCTGTGGGGTGCTCGGTTTTCTTTTGCCTGCATTTGTTGAGGCCATCTACGGGGTCACCCGGTTATACCCGATCGCATCCAGGATCGCGGTGTGCATTTCTGCAAGGGTGCCTCCTCCTACATTCTGTGGGTCGGGAAGGGCTGCTACGACCGAAGGGTCTAAACTTAAAACTGTGAGCTTTACATGCTCTCGCTCATCCAGGCCGTACATGGTCGCCTGCTGCTTACTCTGGCAAAGAAATGGTGGGGGTCTGAGGTGGGGAGGAATGGTGTGATTTTCTCGCATGCGTCCCGTAATTGGGTCACTGTTAAGGGGGTGGTATATAGAAATTCTGCATCGTCCGATATGGCTGTGCGGTGGGTGGTTACTGGGTTCATTGGAGCCTGAACTATCTGCTCTGTGGGGGGTTAGGGCGCTTTCCTCTTCTGTGGCTTTCACTGCGCACATGTTCCCTGAACATATCTCTGCGCTGTTTCATTTAATTCTTCCCAATCAGGGCCGTCTTCCTTATCTAATTTTGCTCCAAAGTTTTCCTGGAATCCTTTTTGGACTGAAAGCAGCGATTGCAGCTCTGCAATCTGCTTCCGGCACGTTGCGTGGTCTAGTGAGCTTTGTCTTTGCTCCGTGGTGGCAGCATGGAGTGCTCTTAACTCTGCCTTCAGGTCACTACACTGCCTCTGCAATGTTTCTACCTGCTTCTAGGTTGCTTCTCGTACCAGGACTGCACGTTGCGTGTCCTGATAGGCCTTTTCATACTGGGACTGGAAGCTGCTTAAGTGCGCCAGACAAGGCTGGTGTGCTCTCTTGGCATCCTCCACCTCTCCATCTTTTGCTGCCAACTTCCTCCTTAACTCTAAGTTCTCTCTTTCTACCTCGCTTACATCGACCTTACTCATTCGATGTATGCCTTCTACCTCTTTCCGGAGCGTCCTAACGACCTCCTCTGTGCCTCGCAACTGTGCCAAGCAGGACACGATTGCCATCGGCTTGCGAGCTTTCCCTCAGCTCTTTTTGTGGATCTCGCTCAGGTTCTCCCACCAAGTATGTCCTATACTCCCGGGACCTGTTTCCTCGTTGTTACAGAATTCGCTCGTAAGGGGCCATCGTTTCCCTTTGAGGTACTTCCAGATTTATTCCTCCCAAATGGGACATTGTCCCACTCTACTGCTGCTGGTCCCTGCGACCGCAAATTCCTCGGGGTTCATGAGGCATTGCATTGCCTGCATTGACATTTTTCCCATCCAAATGCTGCTCTTCAAATTTGGGACAGGGGTATTAAGGTGGTGCTGTAAATACGGGTACGGCTTTCACTACTTTCCGAAATACAAACTCCCGACAGTTTTGTCGCAACAAAAAATCCATCAGTTTTACCTTACCTCCCTGTTAGTTACGCATGCATACACACACTTCCGAATTATGAGGATTGATCAGAACTGCTTGAACGCTTGTGGTTTTCTGTTTCCAATTGGATCTCTAATTCAAATTCTGGGTTTTGCTGGAGTGGTTATGCCACTTCTAGGTCGGGTCCCGGCAGAGTCGCCAAATAATGTTGCTGACTTTCCGGTTGGTTCAATTGCTCTGATTTATTACCTTTGCTCTCGAGTCGCCAGGTATCTTTATGATACCGCCACGAGGTTCAAGTCCAAGTAATGATCAATAACTCAATACACCGATTAGTAAGATTCAAATCAAAGCACATTTATTATACACAGTAATCGCTACACATGCACAAATTCTACGCCTAGGCTACTTCTATAACTAACAGGCCTATACTTAACTTTGGACTGGCACACCAGGTCAGGGGAACAAATGGCCTTTCGTTCGGGTTCTGAGTCTGCGGGATTCGAAGTTGGTACGGATTGGTAGCTAGGAGCGCCTATCTCGTAACGAGCATTGAATTAAGACTTACTTCTATCGGTGGTCACTGCACCGGTCACGGTCAAGGTTGGTTCGCGTTGCTGGGTGACCCAGGCAGGACGAAGAGAGCGAGTTGAACTTGGGGGCTTAACTTTATAGTCCCCAGGGGCTTCCCATCTTTCGGGTCGGACCCTGTACCTGGTTCTAGGTGATTGGACTTTGTTCCAATCGCTTGGTTCGATTCCTCCAATACTGGAGCAGTTCCCTGATCGATCGGCGGTCTTGAGGTGTTCGTTAACCTCTTTTGTGTTGGCTCCTGCTGGCGCCGGGGAGTCTGGCTTAGGCTTTGTGTGTCCCAAATGTTGCTATTGTTCCCGGGGATTGCTCATTAGTATGTAGATGGCTGCTATATTATTATGCTGATGGTCGCTGGTATCGATGCTGTCTGAGCTTTGCAGAGTTAAATACACAGCAAACCTGCACCTGCTGGTTTCTGCCTGTGTTGGCTGAATTTCCCTTCAGCATTTGCCGTTCGCCATTTTAAATCCGGAGTTGGCCAATTTAGGTGGCTACATTATGCATCCTGCTTTTGTATTCTATTAAATCCTTATTTAGAATAAAAAGCAACATTTCACATGCCAAAGGTCTGGGCACCAATGTAATCCTACCAGTTATGAATGTTATAATTTGCTTTGCCATCCTGTTTTACACACAATAGAAATGAATATCCTTCTATTCACAAAACCCCTGGGGCTGGATTCTCCATTTGGGAGACAAGGTGTTGGCGCCAGCGGAGCATGTGTGGTATTTTACGACCAAATACGATTCCAGTGAGGGGCTTGCACCGGCACCAACTGAAATTCCCACTTCCCACGGCGAAAGCGTCCGGAGAATGGCCGGGTCCCGGGCCGCGCATGTGCACGGCTGACGACCTGCAGCGGTCACGCCATCCAACATGGCGCCAGCCGTGCGCGAACACAACCCGCCATCCACGACCCCACAGCTCAACCTCTGTCCACCCTTGACCACCCCCGTCAGTCCCCTCCCCCCAGCCCTAGCGGAAGCCCCCCCGGCCAGCGGCCGAGTGTGGTGGCGCTGGGCACAGTCCGCAGCCGGCACGCTGGATTCCTGCCCGCTGGGACCACACGTGGCCCGCGCCATCGGGAACTCAGCCCATCAGGGGTGGAGCATCATGAGCTAACACTGTTGAAACGGCGCACAGCATGCGTCACAATGATGCAAGTTTGGAGGGGCGGAGCATGGCGGACCGGCGCTGGCCCCGATTTTGGCGCAAAAATCCATTCTCCGTTTTATCGACGAACATGATTTTGACGTCGGGCTACAGAGAATCCATCCCTGATGTTTCACAACATGATGCACTACCACAGTGATTCCTTGGAATTAATTGAAATGAATTTATATGGATAACACATGAATAGGAGATGCTTACAAGACTAAAAGAACAAGCTGCTGAAAGATTCATGCACTATGAATAAAATTAATAGTTGAAAAGGCAATCTCTGTGGAGAGAAGACTTTCATTTTGAGTGTACATGCCAAACAAACCATACAAGAAGGGGGTCAAAAGTGTACAAGTTGTGTGGAGCTACAAATGACTATGTTTGGAATTTTGAAGAGTACATTGAAAATCTTACTAAGGCAACATGCCAACAGACATGTTTTAGTGATAACAGACAACAGATTGGCAGCCATTCTTTGGACCTTGTGGAGCCACAGTTCAACAAAGAATTCTTACATATTTATGGACATTTTCTACATATGCCAAAGACCATTAGGGAGCCAGAAATTTTCAGGATGAAAATTGATACAGTGATTACTATAGTAGCAAACAGAGAAACCTCAGCATAATATATGCTGGGAGCTAATTTCCCGAACAAACAACATCGCCGAACCAGCATTTAGCTCAGTCTTCAGGAAGGGAATTAAATTGTTTTTTCATATACAAGTCTGTTACATCTGCTGCATGACCGAGTTTACAATGCCCTGTCAGTAACAGTAAGGGAAATTCATGTTTATGCTGTCAAAAAATCTCCACCAAAAAACGTGACACAATTTCCAGAAAGGAAAAAAAGTCAAATAATCATCGATGTCTCATGTTGGTGTTTGTGCTTCACATGAGCCTGCTCCCACCACTCTTACCCTATCAGCTTGTTCCTTTGTTCTTTTCTCTCTCATGTGCATTGGTAACTTCCCCTTATTTGCATCTTTGCTATTTGCCTGAACTGCTCCTGATAGGTTCCACATTCTGACCACTCTCTTGGGTTAAGAGGTTTTTAAAATTTTTGATTGGATTTACTATCTTAGTGAATATCTGCATTTGACAAGGCAGCGTGGAAACACTGTGGCACAAAATACTGTTAAATGTGTAAACTATGCATCACACATCATTTTGTATCTAGGACCCGGACATCATTGAAGGGATTATCAACATGCTTTTAAACCAGTTTACATCCAATCTGTTAAAACCATGGCACAACTGAATTGAACATCCCAATACAGGCACATAAATTGAGAAACTAAAAGGAAGTTTGAGCATCAGATAGGTTTAAAGGCAAAATACTACAGATGATGGGGAACTGATCAAAAGCAGTAAATTCTGAAAACAGCAGGCCAGCCAGCATCATTGATGGAACAGACAAGGTTCGGCTTTGGGCCTGAACACTTCTTCAGAGCTGCAAAATAAAATGCGGGTAGGCAAATTAATAGGGGGAAGTTTTACC
Source organism: Scyliorhinus torazame (assembly GCF_047496885.1). Taxonomy (NCBI): domain Eukaryota; kingdom Metazoa; phylum Chordata; class Chondrichthyes; order Carcharhiniformes; family Scyliorhinidae; genus Scyliorhinus; species Scyliorhinus torazame. Next base: position 185,556,170 of record NC_092712.1, read on the forward strand.
TCTAAAACCAAGCAGCTTGGGATTGGGTGGAATATTAAAGTGTTAAAAGTCTAAATCTAAGGGCGACGCGGTGGCGCAGTTGTTAGCACTGCTGCCTCATGGCGCCGAGGACCCGGGCTCAATCCCGACCTCAGGTCACTGTCAGTGTGGAGTTTGCACATTCTCCCCGTGTCTTTGTGCGTCTTACCCCCACAACCCAAAGATGTGCAGGGCAGATGAATTGGCCACACTAAATTTACCCTTAATTGGAAAAAAAAATAACTTTTTAAAAGAAAAAAAATCTAAATCTAGACTCGAATCCTCTGACATACAGTAGGATGGATGGTTTGGGGTAAGGCATGCTACCAACCTGTCTTTGGGAGACAGTTTGGTAATTTAAGTGTTATAATGATGCTATCAGCTTAATATTCCTCTGCAATTTGAAATTCACCCTCCAGAATCCCAGCTAAAAGAAGACAACAACTTCAGGATGCAGGAGATAAGTAACTTTCCACATATCTTCTGGATTCAACTTAGCTGCCTCACAAACCCTCCACAATTGGATACCTCAAACCTTTCCATTCATCCCCATGCGGCTTTGAACCTCCCTCCGAGACATTCAACCTCCTGGCTTCTGAACCTTACAATACCAACCTCCACTCATACACTCTTTCCCCCTAGTCCCTAACTACCCCCTGTATATTATTACAGGGGTGTAATATATATGCTACTGATTTGTCTTGCCAACTTATACCTAACTCGATGATAAACAGTCGAAGTCTACCAATTAATGACAAATGATTTATTGAGTAACAAAATAATATACTTGTGAGTTCTTTACTTTAATACTTTGACTCGTAGGAGAATTAAGTAAGATTGAATTAAATTAACAATGAATATAATACACTACACTCTGAGCTGGTCACACTTCTATCCAGAGAAGAAGAAGAAGAGCGGGTAAATTGCTTGAGCTTGCTTATATAGTCCCTGTTAGTGTTGCCATCTAGTGATCATCTGACTGTACTGACTGCACATTAACTAATCATGTATTTACATATACAAGATCACTTCACCCCCATCCCTCCCCTGCCCCAACAGCAAGTGGTCTCCAATCCTGCAGGCCTCTTCAATCCCAAACACAGATTATCAGGCATAAGATCTTTGCCCTACCCCTTACTTACTGTCTACTGATCCTTCCTTTACTCTGCTTCACTACCTGTCAGCAGAAAGCCTGCCCGCCTGACAGCCAGCCAGCCTTTTCCTGGTGGAAAATGGAGAAAAAAATCTGTTAATTGGGAAACCATTCTTCCCGGTTTTGAGATCTCCATCCAACTCCGGCCATCACCCCCTCTGCCCTGGCTCTCCTACTCCCTCCCCACATCTGAATAGAAGTCCAGTTCCTAGAGCCAGATATTAGGAAAAGAAAGTTCAGACATTTGGATTTGTTGGTGGCTGTCATATATCACAATTAACGAGAAAAAACCCTGGAATTAAGCACGGAAATGTTGGATTTGAAAAAAGACCTCAATCTTATATGTTGACATAAGGACACAGACCCCAACGACTTGCAGGAATATCTGCAGGGTGTTTCTCTAAGGGACAATGCCACTCCCGCCCTGTGTTTCCAGGCAAGGTACTTTTAAACCATCCAAGGACTGATCACCATGACGAGTAAAAATAAAAGGACATAACGACTATCATCACCGGTAAAGAAAAAGGACCATAACGACTATCTAATCTCAAAGACACGTGTAAGGGGCCTTCCTGTTTCTTCCACGTATTTCCCCTTTCATTTATTTTGCAGTGCTTATTTTGATCCATGGATGATGAATAGACATGACTCATTAAGGCAAGCAGCCTGCATCATTACTTCAAGCAGACGGATTCAGAAGTCACCAGAGAGAATTCCAGTCCCTGCTGGTTTGAACAGGATGCTTCAGACTCAGTTGGCACCAAAGAGAGAGAAATGGGCTGGAACTCGGTTTGATTGTCTGGGGGAAGATGAATTGGTCCAAAATACTGTACTTTGCTTGGTAACAGTTAGTGATTGGATCTTATTCCAGTGGGATGGTTCAGAGACCTGAAGGTTTCAGTTTTGATTCTGGCAGCCTGGGGGTAAGAACTTGCGTACTCTCCCCCAAAAGTTTGCTGTGAGTGCTATCTCACTCCAGAATGTCAGAGGCAGAACCAATGATGTCTCTCTGCAGAAAGCCTGCTGGGAGTGCTGCATTTCTCCAGAAGACGTGTGAGTGCCATCTCTCTCCAGAAATCTTGGGCAGGATTCTCCGCCCCCCAGGATTGTCCGTCTCACCAGCCGGCCAATGGGGTTTCCCATTGTCGGCAGCCCCATGCCAATGGGAAGCCTCTGGGCTGCCAGTGCAATGGAGAATCCTGACAGTGGAGAATCCAGCCCTGTGTGTGCTGTACTTCTCCAGAGAGCATGCAACTGCATCTCTCTCCATACAAAACCTGTGGGTGCTGTATTTCTAAACTGCAGAAAACGTGGATGAATGAATCTATAGAGAAGACCATTCCAGGCTGCAAACTGAGACTTTAACCTGCAACGTTGCTGAGAAGAAAGGTGTGCTAAAAGCCATTACCTGAAACATATGCGTGTGAGTGTAGAAGGTGGGGGGGCAGTTAAAGTGGGAGTTAGGAATTAGTTAATAATTAACCAGTTGTATTTGTTGCATAGTTTGTGTTATAAATAAACAATAAGTGTGTTTAAACTTACAAACCTGGTGACTGCAATTATTAGGCAGCCAAGGACCAAAGACTGTGGGTATTTTTAAAAGAATTTTTGGTTAATTCACCTGTGTTGTGACTCCTGGACCAGTGGGGCTGGAATTGAATGCGCACTTGTCCAGGATGTCATAACACCTTCGGTATCATAGCCTAGACAAGAGTGTGTTTCCTGGGTCTCCAGTTGAATGTACAAAGACAGGAGTTAAAAGCTAGCACAGAGAGCAGACCAGGGCTGCTTTATTTCTGTCTGCCAGTCTGTGCATGTGTGCTGTAAAAACAGTAGCTAGAAACTTGCCACATTGAAAAGGACATAGTAACCGAGGCAGGGTCCTTGCAAAAATCGCAATCTTTTGCAGGAACATCGAAAATGCTCTCTCTGACTGTGAAAGTTAATCAACCACCAGGAAGACTGCAGCTGGAAAATGAACTGAACTCTACCAAACTACAGTACACCTGAACCATGAAGAATCAACTAATCACCAGCAGAAATCAGCCACTGGAATCAATCTGTATCAGCAGCAACACGCAATCAAGAACTATTCCGTATAATGCTTATTATATTTACTTACTATTGGACATAAACCTACTTCCAATCCATATGAATGTAGGTGCATTTGGTTAATTATTTTTCTCCTTAACGTTTTATTAATTAATAAACTCACTCTGCACTAACTCACGAAAGCCTGGTCAAACTGTTCCTTCTTAATCATAACTATTGGTTCTGGAAAAGGTGTGCAAGCGAAAGGGAACTTGGTTATATTAAACCTTGTTGCTATCAGCAGAGACAAGGAGCCAGTCATCCCTCCACACCAGGGTTTATACAATGTGGGGGTATCCCAGCCGGATGGTGACATATCAAAGGGTCTCTCTGGATCAACCAACAACCTTTGGGGAACTTCACCTGGGGCTGATCGTGACACATATATTTGAAGCCATTATTTTTGGCCTTCCCATGTGCAATGACTTGATCAAACCCTTTCGTAATTTTACAGATTTTTGCTAAAGTCACACTTGTCCTTCCCTTTTCTAGAGAAAAGAGCCCACCATGCCCGACCTTTCCTAATGAGTATATCTGCTCAGTTTAGGAAATACCTATCCAAATTTATTTTTGTTTGCTCAAGTGCCTCTGTATTCTTTTCCTAATATGGAGAGTAGAGGATGAATATTCGGTGCGTTTTGATGGGTGGGACTCGCACCCGAAAGTGACTGGGTTGCTGACTCCCACCAGTGTCATTATAGAATATCACATAATACAGCAATCATCTAGTTGATGGCTACAGGAAGGGTTTTCAACCTGCGATGCCACTGGATTGTCATTCCCCTGGCCAATTGGAGATGGAGTGTGTGACGTCTGGTGACTGAATTCGCAGACTGATCTAGAAAGAGGTCACAGTCACTGATTTAAAGGGGCATCTGGGACAGGGTCAGGTGCCGCTGTGATTTACTGCAGTCCAAATCCAAAGGATATTTTTGATTTCTCACGTCTGAATAATGTGAGAATTCTACAGAAGCTTTTGGCAGGGAACACACATTTAATGCATTCTGATCATTTAATGTTAAGATCTGAATATTGAACAGTTGATTAGTTCTGATATGTTTCCTCCATAGACGGCCTAGAGAAGTGAGAGAGGGGATCTCTAAAGGCTTAATTACCTGCAAATGCTCGAATTCAAAGCATTGTCTTGCATCTTTGACTTTGTCTATATGTATGTTTCTGGAACATACCTCTTCATTGACCTGAGGAAGGAGCAGTGCTCTGAAAGCTAGTGATTTGAAACAAATCTGTTGGACTTTAAGCTGGTGTTGTAAGACTTCTTACTGTGCCCACCCCAGTCCAATGCCGGCATCTCCACTTGATGGTAAAAGGCATTGGCGACCATCCACACAGTTGGAAGCTCCTTCTTCTGCCAGCATCTCACAGAGAGAGGTCACTATGGCTCTGGAGAACCCGAGTCTCCTCTGGCACTGAGTCTCAGATATTTAAAGGTAACTCATTCTCAGCCTACATACACGATCAGCTTTATAAGCCCTCCAGTGTCTCCATGGTTGCTGCATCAGCCTTCATCAGCTACACATTCCAATGCTTGTTTGCTACCCTGATGCACCAGCGGTGCATCCTGCCCCTGATCATCTCAATCTCCTCCTCCTGCACTCCTTCTAACTGGAGGATGTATTCCCCCATGGAGACCACTATCCCTATGTTCTTACAACCAAACAGGCTGAGGTACAGATATGGCACTAACTGTACTAGGCGCATTGAAACCTTAAAACAGCAAAGGTATCCCCTGGAAAGACAGCGGCCTGAACTGCTGAGTCAAGCAAAGGACCCAACTGGTGACTTATAACCTGCTCTTACAATTGTTCGGTGCAAAAAATGAGATGCCTACATGGTGTGCTTCACATTATCTGAACAATTTATTGCTCCCAGGATGAAATTCCAGGCAATTGCTAATTTAACAAACTTAACCAACCAGTTTAAATCAATTTAAGGAAGATTCGCAGCCTCCCGATTTCTTGACCTGCCCACTTATTATATTATTGAGCTCTGGCATGAAGACATCAGGTATGTGGCCCTTCGTCATTGCTCCAAATAATGAACTGTGTGCAATACCCTGGGCGTCATTCTCCGCCGGCGGGAGTCTCCGTTTTGCCGGCGCCCGGGGGTTTCCCGACGGCGTGGGGCTGCCCCACAATGGGAAACCCCATTGACCGGCCGGTGTTACGGAGACTCCCGCCGGCCGGTCGGGGCAGAAATGTGGCGGGGTGGGTAGGAGAATTTCGCCCCCTATGTGTGATCTAACCAAGGTTTAATATAAAATCATAATCTGATTTTCAATTGCAAGCCTTCATCATGATCACAGTGCTTTGCTTTCTTTTTATTGCCTTATTAATCTCTGTCACTACCTTTTGTGATGTGTTTATATGCAATTCTGCTTTCATCATAGCAAAATAATAGATTAGTTCTCCTTTCCATTAATCACCTTTCAATTTTAGCAGATTCCTGAGTTTTTAAATTCTGTGCTGTACCAAAGCGAGGTGATACATTCCCAAGGTGCAAGTCATAAAATGTCCAATCTTCAAATTTCTTTTGTTGAATCAAGAAATACTGAAGATTATTACACATTCTAATAAATAGCATGCGTTGATCTTAGCCTTGATTACATGGTCAGTGGTGAAGCAACAGGGCTCACCGCCCACTTTAAGGAATCTATCCATAAAGATCTGGGGCACGATTTAACCAAAGCGTTTCTAAGTGTGGTAGTGAGCGGGAACTGCCGCGAGCTTCCCGACGCTAGGCCCGATGAGGCTGCCATTTCTACAACATGCTAATTGGTCCACTTAAGGAGGCCCCACGGGCTTCGCACCGCAAATCATGGTCCCGCCGGCTGATTCGCCAGGGCAATGCGCACCAGCCCCCTGCCAACAAGGAGCAGCCCTCTATAGCCACCCCTGTACAGCCAACCCCACGAAACCCGCAACCATGCCGCCGAGACAACCAGCCCCACAATTCGGCAATGCCGATCTCTGCAGGCTACTGGAAGAGATCAGACAGGATGCCCTGTTACCCTAAGGATCATAGAGGGTCAGCCACAGGTCAATCACTGCCACCTGAAAGGAAGCCGAAGGGGCCGTCAGCTCGGAGGAGTGACCAAGAGACCAGTATCCATTGCCGCAAGGTCAACTGGGCCGCTCGGGTGAGTTTGCACCCTCCATACTCCCCATCCACCGTACTCCCCACCACCTCATACTCCCCATTCCCCACCAAGATGTCCCACCCCCCCCAATACGGCCCACCAACCCCCAAGCCCCACCCCCGTGAGTACCACGTGTGTGGCTAATGATGCCCCCTCTGGGTCTCCATCGGAGAAGTTGGCCCACAACCGACGGGAGGGGGCCCAGCCCACTATGAGGAATAGGCCGGGAGGTCACGGGGATGGCTGAGGAGTGAGCAGTGGCCACTGAAGAGATCAGCACCTGACGCAGGGGTGAAGATACCCCGGCACCCACCTAGATGACCTGTCACAGGTGAGCTGTTAATGCCATTCAGACTGACATATCCCTCCCACTGACCACATGTCCATTCTCACACAAGACCTGCAGCCGATGGTGCCGAACAATCCGGGGTTGGATCCTCGGAGGATTTACTTATGTAAATCATTAAAACCTGTTGACCTTGGCCAATATGACACTTCCAGACTCTCTTCTGATATGCGAACCAAGCACCAATCCCATGCCCCATCTCCCTGGTCATAGAGGTCCTGGGCTCCTCCCTCCCCCCACCCCTGGCACACCAAGTTCTGATGATGGGTTTGAGCGAGCACTCAGCAGACAGGCGGGGATCAGACTATGGCACTATGTGGAGCTCCAGCATTCAGCTCTCTGGGGATTATCATCAACTCCCTGCCCACGACTGTGATCCGATGATAGTGCTGACACAGTCCCAGCACCGTGGAGTGATGTTACAAAGATCCTGGGAAGGTGGGAATTGGCAGGGGTGTGTGGGGGGCGGGGGGGGGGGAGTAAGGTAAAGAGGGCGGCATAGGAATGGGGGGATGGGACAGGAAGAGAAGGTAAAGAAAAGGGGAATGACGGATGAGGCCACATCTTATGTGAGGCGGCTGAGAATGAGGGCCTCCCTGGGAATTCATCCTTGCCAGACCCTTGGCGATGCCGCTTATCCTCCATCCTCCGCTGGTCCTGCAGGTCCTCCCCGCCTCGTCCTCCAGACCCTTCTGGTTCAGCACTCCCTCATCCTCACCCTCCTCCTCGGAGGTGGCCATATATTTCTTCCCCTCCACCTCCAGCACATCGTGCTGTTGCTGTGCCAGGTTGAGGAGGGCACAGCAGACCACCACAAAGTGGGCGACCCTCCAGAGGATGTTATGGTGCACCACCAGAGTAGAACCGCATTTTGAGGAGTCCGGTACACTGCTCATTGACAGCCCGGGTGGCCGCATGGGCCTCGTTTTATCGGGTCTCCGCATCGGCCACCAGCCTCTGTACTTGCGTCATTAGCCAGGTCCTCAGCGACTACCCCTTATCCCCCAAGAGTCAACCGGCCATCCTGGGGTGGTCCTCAAAGGGATCCGTGATGTCTGGCTGTCCCAGGATGTAGCTGTCATGCACACGCCCCGGGAAGTGTGCACACACATGCATGACCTTCAGGTGGTTGTCGCACATGAGCTTGATGTTCAGGGAGTGCAACCCCTTCCTGTTGATATAGGGCACTCCCAGACACCCCGGTGCGTGCAAGGCGACATGCATGCCATCTATTCCCCCTGGCGGAGTTTACTACTGAGGGGATTTTGTTGGGCCAGGTCCATGTCAAAGTTTATATAGTTTGTTGCCTGGGAACATCGCGGATGCATCTGTGGGCTGTAGCTTGTAATATGCCATAGAAGCTCGAGCCCTGGAATGATCCTGAGGCATAGAAGCTCAGGGCTGCAGTGACCTTGATGCCTAACAGGAGCAGGCATCCTCCTCCTTCTCCATGTGGTGCCAAGTCCGCAAGGACATGGCACAGGTGCTGCCCCGTTCCCTTGTTGAGACGGGGCCTCCTGTGGCACACGCTGTCTGTCATCTGTTCGAAAGACCAGCTACACCTTGGGCCGTAAAGGGCCTCCCCCTCTGGGTTTCTCCCTGGCCTGATGAGCGGCCGGGTCCTCAGGGCAGGGCTCTGTCGATGCTGTTGCCGTTGCCTTCTCCAGTGTCTGGTCACCTGGCCTGCCAGCGGTACGACTAGGGCAAGTTCTGTGGGGTCCAAGATATCTTCCATCCCGTGCAATATCTATAAGGGATTGGTGAGGGTGTGAGACCAACAACCAGTGATGTCTTCCACCCCGGGACCCTCCATAGAAACATAGAATCAAAGAAAGGTTACAGCACAGAAGGAGGCCATTTGGCCCACCTAATCCATGCCAGCCCAAGGACACCCAGGTTCCTTTTCTGACCCCACCTTCCTGCATCCGGTCTATAGCCCTGTAGATTAGAGCACTTAAGGTGCAGATCCAGGTACCTTTGAGGGTCTCTGCCTCCACCATTTACTCAGGCAGCGAATTCCAGACTCCAACTACCCTCTGCGTAAAAACGTTCTTCCTCAAGTCCCCTCTACACCTTCTGCCACTTGTCTTGAATCTATGTCCCTTGGTCTTAGAATTCTCCACCAAGAGAAACAATATTATCTTGTCCACCCTCTCTCTTCCCCTCATAATTTTGTACACCTAATTTAAATCACCCCTCAGCCTCTTTGTTCCAAGGAAAATAACCCCAACCTCTCCAATCTCTCCTCATAGCTGGACTTTTCCAGCCCTGGCAACATTCTTGTAAACCTCCTCTGCACTCGCTCCAGAGCAATAACGTCCTTCCTGTAATGTGGTGACCAGAACTGCACACAATATTCCAATTGTAGTCTCACCAGTGTTTTATATAATTCCAACATTATATCTTTACTTTTATATTCTATACCTCTGCCAATGAAGGAGAGCATTCCATGTGCTTTCTTAACAATCTCAACTACTTAAGGGATCTGTGCACTTGTACTCCAAGATCTCTCACTTCATTTACCCCTCTTCGTATATTTCCATTTATTGAGTACTCCCGATAACTGTTTGACCTCCACAAATGCATGACTTCACACTTCTCGGTGTTAAATTCCATCTGCCACTTCATCAGCCATTCCACCAATCCATCTCTATCATTTGGGAGATTATTGCTATTCTCTACACTGTCCACCACTCGGCCAATCTTTGTGTCGCCTGCAAATTTCCCAATCCTGCTCCTCACGTTCATGTCCAAATCGTTAATATATAACACAAACAAGGGTCCCAATACTGAGCCCTGTAGAATCACCACTTGAAACAATTTTTGAAATGTCCCCCATTGCTCCTCCCTAAGCACCCCCCATCCGATACACACTGCCTACGCACCCCTGACTGCAGTGGGGTCCCCTGGTCATTGGACCCCGACCCTGTTTCCCAGACACCCACATGTAACATTACCGAGACTGGGAGCTGGTCCCCTCCCTGGTGCACATGCCCACCATCTGGTCACGGAGATGTCCCCGATGCCGGGACCCAACCCCTGGGTGTTCGGATGTTGGCCGCTGCACCTAGGTATTGCCTCCCGCAGTGTTCAGGCACAGTGCTCAGGTACCATGGTCTGATTGGGATGCTGGGTAATAACTCCCGCTTGCTACACAGCACGCCTACCTACGGAGATCCACTTGGGATATGTGATGTGCTTACTTAACTATGATTGCCAATTCCCAATTAGGCCAGAGGGAGATATGGGTGATCGGTGGGGCAGGCAGACAGGGTCTGCAGTTGCCCCCGGAGTGGGACCACACCGTCCAGGGATTGGCATGGTGGACCTGCGGGCGCTGAGATACCCATCTCCCCACTCTCGCCCCTCCTCCCCCCCGCAAATCCCCCTTCCCCGATAGCGGCCCATCCCGACCTTGGCTGGACTCCCCAGTGGTTCCCCCAACAACCCCCCCCCCCACCCCGAGCACCGGGTCAGCAGCCCCAGTGTCCCCAGGCTCTTTGCCTATGAGCGAAGATGGCTACTCACTTCCTTGGCTCCCCATAGCAGTCCTCCCATCAGCTTCATGTTTTTAAAAAGGAGTACTAATCGGCACCTGCGTGACCACTTGCTGGTGAGGCAGTTGATCACAGGACACCGTTAGATAGGGGATCACTCCCGTTAATTGTATGGAGATTGGGCTTAAGTGGTGATTATTGGTTTCTCGCCACGCTATGGTGGGTGTGGTAGTACCAGGTATTGTGGTACCTAAGAGGCTGATGGCCATTGGTTACACCCAGGAGTCTACCATTGGCTGTTGTTACGTAGCTCCGCCCATAAGAAATGGTGCCGTCCCAGCAGCCTTCACTTTCTGTATCGAAGCTGCTGGGGAACAAGTTCTAGTAGATTAAAGCCTTCAGTTATGAAATCACTTCGTCTTGAGTGTAATTGCTCGCGCATCAGTGGGGTTCTGATTTCACCGATGGGATCGGGCCGGTTAGATCACAAACATATCGGTGCCCAGTGCAGTTCTCGCTTTTGGCCTCTCCCATGATTTAATGACCTTGTCGCGCTCTCACGAAAATGCAAAATGGCCATTAAATCGCGTCCCTGGTCACCATTGTGCCGCGGATTTTACCTTTCCTTTAGTTAACAGGCTCTCCAAGTGCTCGATAAGTGATGTCATCAAATAGGATAATCACATTTTAGAATTCGGCAGCAACGCAGGAGATAAAATGCATTTGAAATAAAATCATTCAGCTTTGACAAGGAGTCATTGGACTCGAAACATTAGGGGCGGGATACTCCGACCCCCCGCCAGGTCGGAGAATCGCCGGGGGTCGGCATGAATCCCGCCCCGATGCCGGCTGCCGAATTCTCCGGCTCTGGGGTTTTGGCGGGGGCGGGAATTGCGCCACGATGGGCCGAGCGGCTGCCCGTTTTTGGCCGGCGTAAATCAAACCAGGTCCGTACCAGCGGGACTTGGCTCTACGGGCGGCCTGCGGAGTCCTCGGGGGGGGTGTGGGGGATCTGGCCCTGGGGGGTGCCCCCATGGTGGCCTGGCCTGCGATCGGGGCCCACGATCCACGGGCGGGCCTGTGCCATGGGGGCACTCTTTCCCTCCGCGCCGGCTGATGTCAACCTCTGCCATGGCCGGCGCTTGGAGAGGAATCCCCTTGCGCATGCGCTGGGATGATGCCAGCACATGCTGGCGCTCCCCGCATGCGCCAACTGCCAGCCGGCAGAGGCCTTTCAGCGCCGGCTGGCGTGGTGCCATCCCCGCTGGCGCTGGCCTAGCCCCAGAAGATGCGGAGGATTCCGCACCCTCCAGGCGGCACGACACCGGCCCCGCCGGGTAGGGGAGAATCCCACCCTAGCTCTTCTCTCTTCCGACAGATACTGCCAGACCTGCTGTGATTTTCCAGCATTTTTTCTTTCGTTAAAAATAAAATGTATTGGTTTGCATCTTGATTTTCATGCTTTTGGACAGAGTTGTTCATATTCTAGCATTTACACCCTCTGGACCACTGCTTTGTCTTTTTACCAAAACTATATAATTCCCTTTGCCTTTTGTCCCAAGACACCGTTGTCATTTAATCTCTCCAAGTACCTGCCCTATTCCACACTTTCCCATTTTGCTTTTTCTTCCCCTTTTCTCTTTCAATGGAACACACACCATCGCAATTCTACTCCCCTTCACTTCTACAGAAGAGCCATTTTCGACTGAAAACATTAACTCTGTTTTTCCTTCTACAGATGCTGCCCAACCTACTAAGTATTTCCAGCGTTTTCTGTTTTTATTTCTGGGCCTGGATTCTCCGATCCCCGATGCTGAAATCGCGTTCAGCGACGGGGCGGAGAATCCCCGATGACGCTGAAATCGGGGGCAGTGCCTCTTTCGGGATGCTCCGCCCCCTGAAAAGCGGTGTACGTTGGCTGAGGCCCGCCCCGCAATGCTCCATCCCCGACCGGCTGAGTTCCCGCGGCGTGGGACATGTATGGCCTCATCCATTGGGAACTCAACATGGCGGCTGCGGACTCAGTCCAGTGCCGCCACAGTCGGGGGAGGGCCAATCCGCGGGCAGGGGTGGACATAATCGGCGCTGGTGGCACTGTGGTGGGGTGGTCCGAGGCACGCAAGCTGGCCGAAGTGGGGGACTATTTTGCAGGCCTGGTCCGTGAGCAGCATCCGCCATGAAGCAAAGCGCGGCTGCTGCAGGCCACCACCGTGCGCATGCGCGGCCACAGACCCAGCAATTCTCCAGGCCATTTCGGCAGCTAGAGCCGGGTGCTCTACGCTGCCTCCCACCTAGCTCCCAGGAAAACGGGGAATCGGCGGCCGTTTTGCGTCAGTCTTCCCACTGTTCCCACGTCGATGTGGGACATAGTCTCCAAATCGGAGAATCCAATCCCACGTTTCCAGCATCTACTGTATTTTGCTTTTAATAACATTTACTGATATCTTTCACTTGTATAAAATTTTACAGTGTGAAATAAAGCTTGGGGCATGTACATTAGAAGCTAAAACATAATCGAAACACATTTTTTTAAAAATAGGCTCAAATATTCCAGTCCCCAGATTGTCTGAGACTGGAAATACCCCCCAAAATATATTACAGGATCCCCATGGAAATTCCAACATGAGGACTCAATGCGATTTCACTGGGAAGTTTGAACTTCTGAAGGGCAATGTTCCTGCTCGCCAGGACCCTATGAAAATGCCTCTTGAGTTAGAGTTCGAGACATCTGATAGTTCTGATTTGCTTACCTGGGAAGTTACCTCAGAAATGTTAGACATATTAAAAAACAGTCTCACACGAGGGCAACTATACAACTGACGCTCCAATTACTCACATTAACGCCTCCTGACTCCCACAATGCCACCGTCCCCCACAGCCACAGCCACACACTGACAATCCAACTATCTCCTAACCCCAATCACTCCCTCCTGAACTAACCTAATCTCACCACTTGACTCTCCTACTGATCCTCTGGCTGCTCATCCAACCCAACCCTCTGACCCCCCCCTTAACCCTTAGTCCCTCCAACCCAACCTTATCCGAACTCGACACCCAATTCTACCCCGATCCTCCCAACTCACCTTTACCCATCCTGACGCGACCTCAACACAATACCCACATACCACCCTACCCCCTTACCCACTCTATATCCACACCACACAACCTCTTGTCCACTTAATTTCTCTTCACTGCTTTTCAATGAACCACTGGGACATTTAAAATCTTTACTTCCCAGAATATGGCAGCTCGTGCCACAAAAAGGGGACATGGATTTGGTGTGATTTCCCTTCGCTGAAAGTCTCCGAGGTTTTATGTGCTGACTGCAGTCTGCATGATTCTCCATCGGCAGATCAGCCAGAAAATTTGGAGGTAGGTGTCTGATCATGTTTGGAAATGGGGGCGGAATTCGCCAGTCGCTGATGCCGAAATCGCGTTCAGCGATCGGCTGGAGAATCCACGTTTGCACTGAAATCGGGGGAGGCGCCGCTTTCGTGATGCCACGCCCCCTGGAAAATGGCATACTCGAAGAGTACGCCGCACGCCATATGGACGGCCTCAAGACATCACCTGAGGCCCTTTATGGTCCAAGTTCCCGACGGCGTGGGTCATTCAGGCTATATTATTTCGTGAACCCAGCGCCGCCATTCTGCGGGCATGGTGGGCTTTGGCAGGGGCTGGGGCACAGTATGTGGCAGGCCGGTTCCGCGCGCGGCCGGCACCACGTCGCACGGCGTGGCCACTGCAGGCCGCTGCCGTGCGCATGCGGGGCCACGGACCCGGCAATTCTCCGGCCGTATCCACAGGTAAAATAGTGACAGGAGAATATCAATAGATGTTATTTGTATGGACTTCCAGAAAGCATTTGATAAAATCCCTTGGAAGTGTTGATTCAAGTCGCAACATCGAAGGAAATTGAAGGGACATTATTGTCTGACTGGCTGGAGGGAAAGGGTGATGATATTGGATTGTACTCTAATTGGTCGAATGTGACTAGTGATCTTCTGCCAGGATCTGTGTCAAGGCCTCAAATATAAACCGTGGCCGGGATTCTCCGAGCCCGCGACGGGTCAGAGAATCGACGGGGACGCGGGGAATTCCCGCCACGCCACTCCGACGCCGGGCTGTCGATTCTCCGGCGACCGGAGAATCAGCGAAAATGCAAATTGATGGTGAGTTAACCCATTTATTTCAAAACTGAGACTGAGCCTGCATCACAGAGGTGAGGATCCGCTGCCCCAGATGACCTGTCTCAAGTGAGTTGTTCATGTCAGACAAAATGACTCTTCCCTCCCACTGATCACATGGCCCCTCCCTCGCAGGATCTCACCTGATGGGGTAGGGCCATCCAGTGTCGCCTCGCCACACCCCTCCCACCACCCAAGGGAATACAGTGGAGGACAGATCCGAGGAGACCACCATCAAGGCCTTACAGCTGTCATTCCCATCCTCCACTAGGGCAGAGACACACACATCGGTGAATTACACTAGTGGACAGGCTTCTGGGGCACCATCAGGTGAGCACCACACAGATGCTGATGCACATCAGGGGGAGGTAGAAACATCCAAGGGAGTCAGCAGTCGGAGGTCTGCTGAATCCCAGGAATCAGCTGAGTCCCAGTCAGATGCCGAGCCTCTGGGCAAGGTTATCCCAGAGCTGATGCAGATGCTCGGACACGGCTGTGAGATTCAGGAGGGGATGTCAGCAACACTCCGGCAAGTGCAAGTCCTCCGTTTGGAGGAGTCCCAAAGGCTAAGGGAGTAGGAAGCAGCAGGCTGACTCCACCTGTGATGTGTATCTTGGGGGCACACCTAGCAGTAGAGAATGGAAGATCAAGAAAACTGAGGATCACTGAGTGCACATTGAGGCGGGGGGGGGGCGGGGAACTATGTGTAGCTGAGGACAATGGAAGTTTCAAATGTTCACCATTAAATATCTACCATCTGTCAGGTTACTCCGCACATTGGGCCTGCCTGCACCCCCAACCCCTGTTGCCCTCCGCTCCCCCATCACTTGTCCCCAAGGCACAGTGGTCCTGGCTCAAGAGCCCCCGATGCAGATCCCATTCAGAGGATGGGTGTGAGAGCACTGTTAGCAGAACGGCAGGAGTCAGACTTTGACATAAACTAAGGAGCACCAGAGCTAACTTCACAATGGGTTATCACCACAGGCACATCACCCTGGCCGATGTTACACAGATCCTAGATGGGTGGAACAGGGTAGAACATAGAACATACAGTGCAGAAGGAGGCCATCCGGCCCATTGAGCCCGCACCGAACATCTCAGGCCCTCACCTCCACCCTATCCCCGCAACCCAACAACCCCTCCCAACCTTTTTGGACACTAAGGACAATTTAGCATGACCAATCCACCTATCCTGCACATCTTTGTACTGTTGGAGGAAACCGGAGCACTCGGAGGAAACCCACGCAGACACGGGGAGAATGTGCAGACTCCGCACAGACAGTGACCCAGCGGGGAATCGAACCTAGGACCCTGGCGCTGTGAAGCCACAGTGCTAGCCACTTGTGCTACCGTGCTGGGGAGAGGGCAGGTGTGGGGGTTGTAGGAGGGTCGGGGAATGGGGGAGAGGGAGAGGAAGGAGGGAAATTGGTGGAAACAAGGTGAACGGGGGTGTGAGTGGGCAATGGGGGGAGGGAGTAAATGTGGGAGAGTTGGGAGGAGGGGAGGGAAGGGGGAGAGCTGACCTACAAAGCATTGTCCTATTAGAGGCAGGTGAACATGTGGGCCTCTCTAGCCCTCCGGGCATGCAGGACCCTCGCCTCCACCTGTCCTCCATCCTCTGGCTGCTCGCGCGGGTCCTCCCCGGGCTCATCCTCCAGCCCTTCATGGTCCGGCCTTCCTCAACTTCCTCAGATGAGGCAGCAGTATGTTCCTTATCCTCATCCAGCATATTGCCCTGCTGCTGTTCCAGATTGTGGAGAGCACAGCAGAACACCACAAAGCGGCAGACCTTCTGGGGGGTGAACTGCAGTGAACCACCAGATTGAGCCAGGCATCAGAATTGCACTTTGAGCAGTCTGATCACTGTTCAATGACTGCATGGGTCATTACACCACTCCACTCGGTTCTCTATCTCCCTCCTGTACTCTGACTCATCGTTGTTCGAGATCCGACCTACTATGGTCGAGTAATCAACAAATTGCAGATGGAATTGGAACTAGAATTTGCCACAGAGTCGTGTATGTATAGGGAGTATAGCAGGGTGCTATGTACGCAGCCTCGCGGGGCCCCGGTATTGAGGACTATCGTGGAGGAGGTGCTGTTGTTTATCCTTACTGATTGTGGTCTATGGGTCAGGAAATACACTCTTGAGGTTGGCCTGGTTGAAGTTCCCAGCCACAATGAACAAGGCCTCTGGGTATTCTGTTTCATTGTTACTTATAGCGGTGTACAATTCGTCAAGGGCCTTCTTCACCTCCGGCTGGGGTGGTATGTACACCACCATGATAATGGAAAGTGAACTCCCGTGGAAGGTAGTATGTGTGGCACTTCACAGTCAGGTATTCCAGGTCCAGGGAGCAGTAGTTCGCCATGTCTGGACCACGAGGAGTTGATGAGAATGCAAACAACCTCCCCTCTTCGCTTTGCCCGATGACGCGGTCCAGTCCATCTGGTGTATTGAGAAGCCTTCAGGTTGTATGGCACAGTCCAGTGAGGCAGGGGTGAGCCTTGTCTCTGTGAAACAGAGCAGTCTCTTACTTTCGTCTGAGAGGTAAGTCTAGCGTTAACTCTCCCAGCTTGGTTTCGATCGCTTGGACGTTTGCCAGCAGTATGCTGGGAGAGGAGTCCTGAAACAACGTTGTTTTAGCTTCACCTGCAGACTGCCATGTTTCCATCACTTCCTCAGCTGGCGGCTGCTTCTGGATGGTCCCAGGATCCGACGGGAGAAGTCTGATCTTGTTGAAGGTATGTGGTTGCGTCTGGTGAGGTCCCGGGCACTGTTTTTGATTTCAATTTAGATTTTAATGCTGCACAAGTCCCCACTCGAGTCCTGGA
Source organism: Scyliorhinus torazame (assembly GCF_047496885.1). Taxonomy (NCBI): domain Eukaryota; kingdom Metazoa; phylum Chordata; class Chondrichthyes; order Carcharhiniformes; family Scyliorhinidae; genus Scyliorhinus; species Scyliorhinus torazame. The sequence goes on from NC_092712.1 coordinate 185,573,454, forward strand.
ATAATCCATAGGCATAAAATTTCAGGGCTGCGGTGACCTTCACGGGTTGCCAAGTCCCCAAGGACATGACACAGGTGCCGCACCATCTCTTTGTTGAGGCAGAGTCTCGTGCGGCACATGCTGTCCATCACCGCCTTGTACGAACAATGACGCCTGTATACCTTGGGCTGTCACTGCCGTCGCCCTCTGGGTCCCTCCTTGGCCTGACGGGCGGTCGGGTCTGCAGTGTGTGCAGTGGGGTTCTGGCTCCAGGCTGCATCGACACTGCTGCTGCCTTTTCTGGTGTCTGGCCACCAACACCGCAAGGGCAACCGCTGCAGGGTCAACAGCACCATCCATTGTGGTATTTATGAGAAATTGGAGCAGGAGAGAGACTGCCAATCAGTAGGGGCTTCTATCCCTGCACCTTCATATACAGTGCCATCCATGAGCCAGTTATGCTGGAGAACCCCACCCTGCATAATCACCCCCGGCAACAGCAGTAGCCACGAGACCCAAAATCCTAGACCCCTGCCAGCAACATTATGGTGACCATGCTCCTGTACCCTCCCCCGATCCACACACTCATCCTTTGGTCGCGAGGATATCCCCAGTGCTGAGGCCCAGCTCTTGGGTGTTTGATAGTTGGCTGCTGCCTCTGTGGTGCTGACTCCTCCAGGGTTCAGGCAGTGTCCAGGCTTCAGTTTGTTCGGAATGCAGGTCAATAACGCCCGACTGAGACATAGTACATCTGCCCACGTGAATGCACTTGGGAATATTTTCTTTATTAAACAGTCAACAATAACTTTATCCAAAAGATAAAAATAAAACACTTAACAGTCCATATATCACATTAACCACCAACCAACAAGGAAAAGGCATGGTGCAGTACACACAAGCAGCTTTGTGCTACAGAATATCGGTACAAACACAAAACTACAACAGTCAATTTATACAAAGAAAACCAACCACACTTTAAACATGAAACAGGCAACAGTACAATGAAGTCACCAGCATTCAAATCGACTCACCAATTTATCCCTCTGCCGCAGCTCCCAGCAGTAGACTCGCATCAGTGGGAAGCCGCTCAGGGGTGGTGTAACAATGCACTGGAAAGCCACACCGATGCAGAGTAGGGCAGAAGGGTGAGGGAGCACACCTTTCCCCTCTCCAGCATTGGCAGTAGGTCATGTTACTTCCTCCCTTTACCTTGCTCCACGTCACAAAGGCGGGAGCTCAAGCCAAGTGCAATTCAGCTCCAGCAGGAAAACATACCCTAACAGAGAATCTCGCCCTCTGCAAATTCCTGCCTTTTAGATATCAGTCTAATTTCTTTATGAATGCCTCAATTGAACCTGCATCCACCACACGTTTTGGCAGTGTTAAAGACCTTAACCACACTGATGCATGATCAATTAAACTCGAAGATGAGGTTGTATCATAACTGAAGGCTTTAATAGACTAGATCTGTTCCCCAGCAGCTTCGGTACAGAATGAGGGCTGCTGGGATGGCACCTGTTCTTATACCCCGCCTGTCAGGGTGGAGCCACATACCAAACAGCCAAGGTAAGCTGCTAGGCTTACCCAATGGTCTACAGCCTCTCGGGTACTGCAATACCTGATACTACCACATTCACCCCCTGTTAAAAAAGAGTCCGGCGGGGGTGGTGGTCAGTGGTTACAATTGCATTGAACATGGTATGATCAGATATGGAGGTACCGTCAGTATTTACAAGCGTGGAAGATATATACAGCCAGTGTTCATTTACAGTTACAGTTACAGTGTAGCAATCAGTCGGTCGGGTGGCCTGGTCGTCCTCCTGGATCGTCTGATCCTCTGTGGTGGTTCTGGTGGGGGTCCGGGCGTCTGCGACTCCAGGAGCGTGGCTTCGTCGTCCATGGCAGCTTCGTCACCCCTAGACAGCGCTGGTGGGGCAAACGGTTGACACGAGAGGGGGGCGCCTGTAGAGGGCGTCGGTGGGTGGGATGGCCTAGGTCGGAGCGGTGGGAGGACCGACCCTCCAGTGAGGTGCTGTCAATCACGTTCAGGAAATACGTGTTGCGGTCGGTGGAGGGGAGGGGGCCTTTGAAGTCCATACTGAGGCGCTCAAAGGGACGGGAAGCCTTTATCAGGTGCGCCCTCTCTGTCCGGTAGAAGTGCGGTTTGCACTCCGCGCAGATTTGGCAGTCCCTGGTGACTGTCCTGACCTCCTCGATGGAGTAGGGCAGGTTGCGGGCCTTAATGAAGTGGAAAAAGCGAACGACCCCCAGGTGGCAGAGGTCCTCGTGGCGGGTTCGGAGGCGGTCCACTTGTGCGGTGGCACACGTGCCGCGGGTCAGGGCATCAGAAGGCTCGCTTAGCTTCCCAGGACGGTACAAGATCTCGTAGTTGTAGGTGGAGAGTTCTGTCCTCCACCGCAAGATCTTGTCGTTCTTTATCTTGCCCCGCTGTGCATTATCAAACATGAACGCTACCAACCGTTGGTCAGTGAGGAGAGTGAATCTCCTGCTGGCCAGGTAATGCCTCCAGTGTCGCACAGCTTCTACTATGGCTTGTGCCTCCTTTTCGATTGAGGAATGGCGAATTTCTGAAGCATGGAGGGTACGGGAGAAGAAGGCCACAGGTCTGCCTGCTTGGTTGAGGGTGGCGGCCAGAGCTACGTCGGACGCATCGCTCTCGACCTGGAAAGGGAGGAACTCATCGATGGTGCGCATCGTGGCCTTTGCAATGTCTGCTTTGATGCGGCAGAAGGCCTGGCGGGCCTCCGTCGACAGGGGAAGGTTGTGGACTAGATTAGGGGTCGGGCTTTGTCTGCGTAGTTGGGGACCCACTGTGCATAATAACTGAAAAACCCGAGGCAGCGCTTCAGGGCCTTGGGGCAGTGAGGGAGGGGGAATTCCATAAGGGGGAGCATGCGTTCAGGGTCGGGGCCTATAACACCATTTCGCACTACGTAGCCGAGAATGGCTAGGCGGTCGGTGCTAAAGATGCATTTATCCTTATTGTACGTTAAGTTAAGGATTTTCGCGGTCTGGAGACATTTTCGGAGGTTGGTGTTGTGGTCCTGCTGATCATGGCCGCAGATGGTGACGTTATCAAGATACGGGAATGTTGCACATAAGCCGTACCGGTCAACCATTCGGTCCATCTCGCGTTGGAAGACCGAGACCCTATTAGTGACACCAAAGGGACCCTTACAAATTGGTAGAGCCACCCATCTGCTTCGAAGGCAGTGTACTGGCGGTCACTATTACGGAGGGGTAGATGGTGGTAGGCGGACTTAAGATCCACCGTGGAGAAGACCTTGTATTCAATGACCCCTTCCCTCAATAGCCTTTGGACCTCTGACGTGATGAAGGTCCGGTCCTGGGCACTGTACCTTCTGCTCCTGGTGGCGACGGGTTTGCAATCCGGGGTGAGGTTCGCAAACAGGGAAGGCGGGTTGACCTTAAGGGTCGCGAGGCCACAGACAGTAAGTGGGGCTATAGGGCCGCCGAATTTAAAAGTGAGGCTTTGCAAGTTACATTGGAAGTCCAACCCCAGGAGTGTAGCCGCGCAGAGGTGTGGCAGGACATAAAGGCGGAAATTGTTGAATTTCCTGCCTTGGACAGTGAGGTTCGCTAGGCAGAACCCCTTTATCTCCACTGAGTGTGACCCGGAGGCCAGGGAGATTCTTTGGTTTACATGGTGGGTAATAAGTGAACAGCGCCTTACCGTGCCGGGGTGTATAAAGCTCTCCATGCTTCCAGAGTCGATCAGGCAAGACGTCTCGTGGCCGTTGATGAAGATCGCCGTCGTTGCTGTTGCGAGTGTCCGAGGTCGATTTTGGTCCAGCATCACCGAGGCCAGGTGGAGCAGTTGTGGGTTGTGATCGGAGCAGCATGTAGTTGGCTGTGCTGGGGGCCTGAGGCCCCATCCAAGATGGCGTCTCCCATGGAACGCACATGGTGGTCGGGGATGGACAAAATGGAGGCGGGGATGGACAAAATGGCGGCGCCCATCCGTCCAGCGTAGCGTCCGAGGGGCAAGATGGCCGCGGCCGTGGGTCGGGCGTGGCCCTAGGATAGAGGGGTGGCGGTGAGTTCTGGCTGCCTGGGGCCCGAAGGGAAGGTTGGCGCGGCGGTCTGGAGTCATTGGAGACCGCGGCCACGGCTCGTGCTTGGCAGACCCCCACAAAATGGCCCTTCTTGCCGCACCCTTTGCAGATAGAGGTGCGGGCTGGGCAGCGCTGGCGGGGGTGCTTCGCCTGCCCACAGAAGAAGCAACGGGGACCAACGGAGCTAGCAGGCCGTCTTACAGCGCAGGCCTGCGGGGACACGGGGAAGGTCAGTGAGGCTGCTGCTGCGGGATGCTACGCAGGGGGCCGCTGCGCGGTCGGGCGCATAGGACTGCGCGTTTCTGGAGGCAACATCCATGGACCCTGCCAGGGCCCGTGCTTCTCTCAGTCCCAGGGTGTCCTTTTCTAAAAGTCTTTGGCGGATCTCTGAAGAGCTCATACTTGCTACGAAGGCATCCCAGATTAGAAGTTCCGAGTGCTTGAAACTTGCGGGCAGCCACAGTTTCTGCCCAGCACCAGTAGAGCACGGTAGAAGTCCTCCAGCGATTCCCCGGGGCTTTGCCGCCTAGTTGCAAGCAGGTGACGTGCGTAGACCTGGTTTACAGGGCATATATAATGTCCCTTTAACAGTTTTGGTCGCATCATCATAGTACTCCGCCTCCTCGATGAGGGAGAAGATTCCGGGGCTTACTCTTGAGTGCAGTAGATGCAGTTTCTGTTCTCCTGAGGGGGTGCCTCCGGCCGTCTCGAGGTAGCCTTTAAAACATGCCAGCCAGTGCTTAAAAATCGCAGACAAGTTCGCCACGTGGGGGCTGAGTTGTAGACAGTCCGGTTTGATTCGGAAATCCATTCAGCTTAAGAGTAGTCTGTTAAATTGATGCACGATCAATTAAACTAAAAGATGAAGTTGTATCATAACTGAAGGCTTTAATAGACTAGATCTGTTCCCCAGCAGCTTCGGTACAGAATGAGGGCTGCTGGGACGGCACCTGTTCTTATACCCCACCTGTCAGGGCGGAGCCACATACCAAACAGCCAATGGTAAGCTGCTAGGCTTACCCAATGTTCTACAGCCTCTTGGGTACTGCAATACCTGATACTACCACACACACGCTGTGTGAAAAAGTTACTTTAAAACGATTCTCTTTTGTTCTTGATCCTTGCACACCTATCTACTCTGATTCTGCTTGCTCTGTGTTAAAAGGAGAGGACAGACCTTTACTTTGAAGAGAAGCATGGGAGCCAGAGCAGCCAAACTGCAATTCATTACTTGCCACAGGGAAGAGACCTTTTACTGAGAAGGGATTAAAAGGAGAATAGGCAAGGGTGTGCTTGGTGGATTCATGGCAGCTCAAAAAAGTACTCTTCTCTCCGATTTGTTCTTGCTGGCCCTTTCAGATGAGTTAGTAAATGACAAGCAAGCACTTATCCATTAACACCCTAGTCCCCAATTGAACTTGCTGCTATGATGTTTGGTTTTCCTTTGTGTCAGGGCTTCCCAAGATTTAAAAAAAATATCACCAGTGAGGAGCAAAAGGCTGCCTTAGCCCACCAGCATTAATCAAACACTCCAAATCCTACACACAGCAGCACAGAGAGATTAACAATAGGGCAATCAGAGAGCGTGAGTAAGTAATAAGCATGTAGTCATGCACTGAGCATCAATGCAAAGCAGAACCATTGATGTTTTGGGTGTTCTGGATCACAAACAGGTAACCAATACTTGAAGTGGTGCAACTCTATTTTATTATAAGGTTAACTATATTAACATACTTGAACTGTGGGTAAATGCAATACCAGCTTTAACTGTTGACCCTTGCCTAGTCCTAACCAGTTGATGCACTCAGCACATGGTGAATGTCTGTGTTGCAGGCTGTGAGCTCTGTGCTCCGAGCTGGCTGCTACTAGAATAAGCGGGAACTCTCCTGTCCCCTGTCTTTATAGTGCGTGTGCTCTCACTGGTGATTGGCTGTGGTGTTGTGTATGCTGATTGGTCCCACTGCATGTCCATCAGTGTGTGTGTGTGTGTGTCTGCACCATAATATACTGGTGTATATTATGACAACCATGTCAGCAAAAACAATGATAAAACAGGAAGAGAGGACTAGAAGCAGACACGCATCAATTATGCACCCCATGTATTCATTGATGCATCACAGGCTTGCATCCTGGGCTGCATAGATTAATCATCAGTTTTTCATTCAGCCCCTTGGTCATCAGCACCGCTCCCTCCGTGGAAAAGCAAAGATCATGCAGAAGCATTACTTCAACATGTATGTTGGAAAGCAAAAGGATTTGGAAAACCATGAAGTAAGTGACAATTCAGGGAAATGTTTTCATATTCATATAACTGGGGAAGCATTTATAATAATTTTTTTAAATTTCCAATTAAGGGTCAATTTAGCATGGTCAATCCACCTACCCTGCACATCTTTGGGTTGTGGGGTTGAGATCCACACAGCCGTGGGGAGAATGTTCAAACTCCACACACAGTGACCCGGAACGAACCAGGGTCCTCGGCACCATGAGGCAGCAGTGCTATGGAAGCATTTATAATTTGATGGTGAGGTTAACAGTCCATTCAATAGCTTCACACTGACACAGCGTGAATGGTTTGTGATGCCACCAGGAATGGATTTCTCAGGGCAGGAGTTCAGTATATGGGCAATGGTCGGCCATTGATGACCACAGCCATAGTTTTAGCTGCTTGTCATGTTCCACTTGTGGAACAGGCGTTGACTTCTCCCCTGGCCTGTCCTCAAGTTGTTGATGGTTGTTCAGATTTTCTGTGGAAGGTTGAAACCTGGGACTTCCTCACTCGGGTCACTTCCCAGGATATGGTCGGTAGGGATAACTGCAAGGGTCAATTTTTGTGCATCAACGCTGTGTGCCAATATTCAGACCTGTTGCCCCAATTTGCAGGAGGATCCCACTCCAGGTTTTGAGATGCTAGCATTGGCTTGAAATCATAACCATAATGGGATCCATCCCCTTAAGTGGCTGCCACAGGTTGGAGAACAAGGTTCTTTGACTGCAGATGCCTGGTCAGCCCATCAGTAATGAAAAAGTAAGACAGATGTGGGAGGCCATCAAGCAGGCCTTTTGATCCATTGGCTTACTTCCCTATTTGAGAGCTCCTCTCCCTCCTTCAAAGCGAGGACAACCATTAACAGAGCCAGTGGAATGCCTTTACTGAGCAGTGTGGTTCCATTTGCGGTTGGCAGCTGATGCCAGCAAGAACACTGCGGCTGGAAGTCGAAAGTTGAAGGCATTCTGTAAAAAAGAAAATCTGCAGCATGCAGTGGAAACAAAATATTGCACAAGCAAATACACACGTAGAGCAGTGCTGTGTATTAAAAGAGAAGCTGGAAACTTAGCTCTTCCAAAAACAGTAGGCCACATTCTTAATAGAGGCCTTTTATGGGACCGGCCTGGTGCCTGTTGTAAACAGATGCAGAGCAAATGGAGCTGAGCTGCAGGAGAACACACTGAAATCATTGTGGGATGTATTAGTGTATATTTAGATTAAATTGGAGCATTTAATGAGAATCCGCACAACTGGAACTTCAAAAAGTCTGAACAAAATTGTGATTGCACAATCCAATAAGTGGCCTGCATGTATTCAGACCTACCACAATGATTCCACACTGCTGTACTCTTGGTGAATTGGATCCACACCCAAAACATAATGTGCAACAATTAATATAATAGCAAATAACTGCAGATGCTGAAATCTGAAACAAAAACAGAAAATACTGGACAGTCTCAGCATCTGTGGAGAGAAGGAAGCTAACGTTTCGAGTCTGGATGACTCTTTGTCAAAGCTAGAGAGAATTGGAAATGGGGTCAGATTTATACTGTAGTGGGGGGAATGGAGTGGTGGGGCTGGATAGGGGGCCAGCGATAGGTGGAGATTGACAAAGAGGTCGAGGACAGAAGATTAAAAGAATGGGAATGGGGGGTGATTAAGGCTAAGAAGGCTGCAAATAGAGGCACATAAAGAGATTAGAATATGTGAATGGCAGAACAAAGGTGAGCAGTGTGTAAAGGGCAACTAGGAACAGATGGCCCAAATGGAGTGGGGAGAGGGGAACAATGGTGATGGAAAAACAGATTGATGAAAGAAATAAAAATAAAAATAAAAATTAATTGATAGAAATAAAAATGGGGTGAAGGTGGAGGAAAAAGTTCACCGTCTGAAGTTGTTGAACTCAATGTTAAGTCTGGATGGCTGTAACATGCCAGTTCAGCCAACTCCAGCATGATTCCACCACCAAACACATCTTCCCTTCATTACCCCTGTCAGCATTCCACAGGGACTGTTCCTTCCGGCGTACCCTGGTCCACTCTCCATCACCCTCCATCTCAACCTCTTCCCAAGACACCCAGCTATGCAATCGCAGAAGGTGTAACACCTGTCTCTTTATCTCCTTCCTGCTCACCATCTCAGGCCCGAAGCATTCTTTTCAAGTGAGGCAGCACTTTACATGAACGTCCTGCAATCTGGTCTATTGCATTCGCTGCTCCCAGTGTGGTCTCTCTACATTGCAGAGACCAAACGCTGACTGGGTGACCACTTTGTGGAACACCTCCGGTCCATCAGCAAGCAGGACCCAGACCTTCCCATTGCTCGCCATTTCAACTCACCGTCCTGCTCTCACGTCCACATGTCTGTCCTTGGCCTGTTGCAATGTTCCAGTGAAGCCCAGCGCAAACTGGAGGAACAGGACCTCACTTCCGATTAGGTACGTTACAACCTCCTGGACTTAATATTGAGTTAAACAACTTCAGACTGTGAACTCTGTCCACTGTTAACCCCATTTTTATTTCTATAAATTTAATTTAATTTTCATTTCTTAAATGTCGCCATGGCACTCGTTCCCTCCATGTCATCTGACAGATTCACAATTCGTGACTTCTGCCGCCTGGACCACTTCTCATGGTCGCCCACCTTCGCCCTCAGCAGTTTTCAGACCACCCCCAGCATTGTCATCTCTGCCTTCAACGACACAATCCAACCACTATGGTCCGACCTCTTGGATTGTTGCACTCTGCTGCTCCTGGCACCTCCCCACGTGATCCGCACTCCTGCGAAGAGGGGCTACTGCTTCCTCAATCGCCCTGGACCAGTCCTTCTGCATCTCTTTCCGCTGTTGCCAAAACTCCCCCTTGATAAAGTCCCATCAACTGCTCCATGGCCCTTCTTCCGCCATTTTCTTCGCTGGTGCTGCGTCACGCATGTCCTCCAATTCTTGTGCTGGGGCCCTGTAGCCACCTGGGTTGGCCACTTCCCGATGTAAAATGGAGATCCACAAAGGCTGCAGGGAAGTTCAGCCAACACAGGCAAAAACTAGCAAGTGCAGAAATCCTGTGTATTAGAACTTGCAAAAGCCCAGACAGCACTGAAATCAGCAGCCATCTGCATATTAATGAGCGATCCCCGGGCACAATTGAAACACTTAAGGTGAATAAGGCCAAGCCAGACTCCTCGGCGCCAGCAGGAGCCAAGACAAAGGAAGGCGAACAGACACTCAGGGGCCGCCCAGTGATCAGGGAACAACCCCAGCGTTGGAGAAATCGATCCAAGTGATCGGACACAGTCCAATCACTTGGAACCAGGTACGGGGTCTGCCCCGAACAGCGGGAAGCCCCTGGGGACAATAAAGTAAAGCCCCCAAGTTCAAATCGTCCTTCTTGGCAAGGTCACTCAACAACGTGAATCAACCCCTGAGAGTGAACTGCCCAGCTGCCGCACCAACCAAGTAAGTCTCCAGTCAACGCTCGCTATGAGATAGGCGCTCCTAGCTACCAGTCCATACCAGCTTTGGAATCCTGCAGACTCAGGACCTGAGTGAAAGGCCATTTGTTCTCCTGGCCTGATGGGCCAATTCTGAAGCTAAGTATAGGCCTTTTAGTGATAGAAATAGTCTAGACAGTAGAGTTATATGCATAAGTAGTGACTTACTGTATATAATAAATGTGTTTTGATTTGAATCTTACTAATTGGTGTGTTGAGTTATTGATCAGTACTTGAACTTGAACCTCATGGCAGTATCATAAAGATACCTGGCGACTCTAGAGCAAAGGTTAAACAAACAGAGCAAATTACGAATTAAGAGCCAACCAAAAGTTAGCAACATATTACTGGCGACATCCTGACGGGACCTGACTTAGAAGTGGCTTAACAACTCCGGGAGAACCCAAAAATTTGAATTAGAATCCAATTGGGAACAGAAAAAACACAAGTGTTCAAGCAGTTCTGATCAATCCTCGGAATTCGGAAGTGTGTTAATGCATGCGTAACTAACAGAGCTATAAGGTAAAACTGATAGATTTTTGTTGTGAATATCTGTCGGGTGTTTGTATTCCGGAAAATAGCGAAAGCCGTACCCGTAATTACAGCACCGCCTTAGTACCCCTCGTTCCAAATTTTAAGAGAGTATTTAGAGAGGAAAGATGGCAATGCAGACAATGCAGCACCTCATGAACCCTGAAGAATTCGTGGTCGCAGCGACCAGCAGTAGAGTAGGACAGTGTCCCGTTTGGGAAGAGGAGATCAGGAAATATCTCAAAGGGAAGGGATGGCCCCTTTGGAGTGAGTTCTGTGACAATGAGGAAACAGGACCCGGGAGTATAGGACATACTTGGTGGGAGAACCTGTCAGAGATTCATAAGAAAAGCTTGGGAAAAGCTCGCAAGCCGATGTCAATCGTGTCCTGTTTGGCACAATTGCGAGGCACAGAGGAGGTTGTTCGGACGCTCCGTAAAGAGATAGAAGGAATACATCGAATGAGCAAGGTCGATGTAAGTGAGGTTGAGAAAGAGAACAGAGAGTTGAGAAGGAAGTTAGCAGCAAAGGACGGAGAGGTGGATGATGCCAAGGGGGCACACCAGTCTTGTCTGGCGCACCAAAGCAGCTTCCAGACACAGTACGAAAAGGCCTATCAGGACACGCAATGTGCAGTCCTGGTAAGAGAGGAAACAGAGAAACAGGTAGAGGCATTGCAAAGGTAGTGTAGCGACCTGAAAGCAGCATTACGAGCACTCCATGCTGCCACCACAGAGCAGAGACAAAGCTCATTAGATCACGCAAAGTGCCGGAAGCAGATTGCAGAACTGCAGTCTTTGCTTACAGTTCAGAATGGATTCCAGAGCACCTTTGGATCCCAGTTAGATGCAGAAGACGGCCCGGATTGGGAAGAATTAAATGAGACCGCACACAGATATGTTCAGGGACCATGTGCGCAAGGGAAGCCCCAGAAGAGAAAAGCGCCCCAACCCCCACAGAGCAGATAGTTCAGGCACCAATGAATCCAGTAACCACCCACCGCACCGTCACATCGGAAGGAGACGCAGAATTCCTTTACACCACCCCCTTAACCGTTACCCAATTACGGGACGCGTGCGAAAAGATCACACCGTTCCTCCCCACCTCAGACCCCCACCACTTCTTTGCTAGAGTAAAGCAGCAGACGACCATGTACGGCCTGGATGAGCGTGAGCAAATGAAGATCACAGTTTTGAGTGTAGACCCTTCAGTCGTAGCAGCCCTTCCCGACCGACAGAATGTAGGAGGAGACACCCTTGCAGAGATGCATGCAGCGATCCTAGACATGATCGGCTGCAACAGAGGTGACCCAGTAGAAGGCCTGAATAAGTGCAGGCAGAAAAAGACAGAACACCCCACAGTGTTTGCTGGACGCCTGTGGATTCATTTTACAGCCGTTTTCGGTAATCTAGACCGTGCCCATTTGTCCCAAGAAGGTATGGCCAAATGGACCCGCACCCTTATCTCCCATGCCACAGAGGCAGGACAAAAATCCTGCACCAACTATGACCCCTCAGAAGAAGCTCATAATGAGAAATGGGTTTTAAAGAGATTGTCCCGCACCTGGGAGCAATCTGTCCAAAACAAATCCGCAGTTAGGAAACCCGAGGAACAGCAGGCAGGAGCAGACATCCAAGCGGTGAAAATGCACCAGAACACCGCATGGGTGAACGAAGGCAGGAACAGCCCCCCACAAAAGCCACAGGAGTGTTCCAACTGTGGACAGTTAGGACACTTTGCACGAGAATGCAATGCCCCACGAAAGCCACAGAGAGCCCAGCAGGCAGGCACTCTGAATAAGAATAGGACAGAGCCCATACATAGTGTGAGCACCCGTTCAGACCAGACGGGCCTGAACGGAACGGACTGACAGCGTTCGGGCTCCCCCAGGTTGGGTCTGTGACACCCTTTGGGATAGGTCCGGACGTCCGGTAGTTGCAGCAAAAATACGGGGACAGCCCATCGTATTTCTCTGGGACACAGGAGGGTCCCGCACCACAATAAATTCCGCCACAATGTTTCAGAAAGACACGTGGCCCACTACAGCCACAATCACCCTCAGCGGCTTCACAGGCCACTCACAGCAGGGACACATCACAGCCCCTGTACCCATTCAGATTGGCAATATAACGACAAAGCACCCCATAGTTTTAGTCGATCTACCCCACACAGCACAACACATTTTGGGAATTGACTTTATGAACTCCCACCACCTTTCATTTGACCCGGTAAACCAATGTTTTTTGAGAATGGCAAAATCCGCAAGAGCCCCTGCAATGCTCATAATAGGTGAATACGCAAACAAGATTAGCGCAGTTGGCGAATTTTGGTTTGACCCGACCACGATTAGCACAGACAAGCAGGTGAGGGCAGTTCTGCAGAAGCACAGGACAGCATTCGCGACCCACAAACACGACTGTGGCCGCATGACTGGTTCCGTTCAAATCACAGGACCTGACCCAAGACCCCAAAAGCAATACGGATTTCCCCAAGAGGCAGAGGGAGAAATCTCAAAAGTTATCGATAGCTTATTAGAGCAGGGCGTATTCAGATCAGTAGCCTCCACTAATAATGCCCCGATTTGGCCAGTGAGAAAGCCCGATGGATCATGGCGACTGACCATCGACTACCGGGAACTCAACAAAGTCACCTCTGCAGCAGCCCCCACGGTAGCCACAAGTCCCGAGTCCATGCTCAAAAAGGGACTCAACTCACAATACTTTACGGTTTTGGATGTCAGTAACGGATTCTGGTCCATTCCATTGGCAAAAGCATGCCTGTACAAATTTACCTTCACTTTTAAAAGTCAGCACGTGGACATGCCTTCCACAAGGATTCCACAACTCCCCCTCCATTTTCCACCAACAGCTGGCAAATGGATTATCAAAATTTTCTCGCCCCGAATGTCTGGTCCAGTATATGGACGACCTACTACTGCAGACAGACACCAAGGCAGAGCACATCGAGATTCTGTCCGAAATCCTGGAACTCCTACAACAGATTGGCTGCAAAGTAAATCCAAAAAGTAAATCCAAAAAAGGCCCAGATTTTGGAAAACAAAGTGATATATTTGGGTACGATTATCACGCACGGTAAACGCGAGATCGAGCACAAAAGAATTGACTCGATTGCCAAATTGCCCCTTCCCCAGAATGTTTCCGCCCTCCGGTCATTTTTAGGACTGGTTGGCTACTGCCGAAGCCATATAGACGGTTTCGCCAGCAAGGCAGCACCCCTCTCGGAACTCCTAAAGAAAGGAGCCCCTTGGGAATGGCTTCCGCACATTGAACGAAGTCCAATCACTCGGAACCAGGTACTGGGTCTGCCCCGAAGAGCGGGAAGTCCCTGGGGACTATATAGTAAAGCCCCCAAGTTCAAATCGTCCTTCTTGACAGGGTCACTCAGCAACGCAAAGCAACCCCTGAGAGTGAACTGTCCGGCGGCCTCCATGAAAGTAAGTCTCAAGTCAACGCTCACTACGAGATAGGCGCCCCTAGCTACCAGTCCATACCAGCTTTTGAATCCCGCAGACTCAGAACCCCAACGAAAGGCCATTTGTTCCCCTGACCTGGTGGGCCAGTTCAAAGCTAAGTATAGGCTTGTTAGTTATGGAAATAGCCTAGATACCCATGTGTATGATTTCTGGGGGTGACCTCCCACACATTGTTAACAGCCATCTTGACTTCTGGGGTGACACCCACTGATGGCCACTGACTACTATCCTGTTCCTGGAATCGTGGCTGGACTTCCCCTGTGCTTGCTGACTTGTCTATGCGCCTGGCAGCCATACCATCCCACAACTGATTTACCTTACCTTCTTACATGCTTTGAAGCTCTGACATGCCCGTTTCAGTGCCGTCGCTTGCCTGGGTGATCTCAATCCCCCTGTCTAGGGTAATCTTCATTTCAGTCAAAGCTTCTTTGGCACACTAATATTGTTGATACTACATCCTAAATGCTGCACCAAACTCACAATGCTTGGCCATTTGTCTCTGTCAGATGCTGAGCCTCTGGACCAGGTTTACCCAGAGCTGATGCAGATGCGAAGGTAAGGCCGTGATATTCAGAGGGGGATGTCTGTGACACTCCAGCAGGTCCATATCCGATTGGAGGAATCCCAAAGTATTTGGGCGCAGGAGATTGTGTCGACAATGTGTGGCAGAGATAGGCGGCATGCTACCACAGTGGTTAGTACTGTTGCTTCATAGCTCCAGGGTCCCAGGTTCGATTCCCTGCTGGGTCACTGTCTGTGCGGAGTCTGCATGTTCTCCCCGTGTCTGCGTGGGTTTCCTCCAGGTGCTCCGGTTTTCTCCCACAAGTCCCGAAAGATGTGCTGTCAGGTAATTTGGTCATTCTGAATTCTCCCTTTGTGTACCGAACAGGTACCGGAGTGTGGCGACTAGGGTATTTTCACAGCAACTTCATTGCTGTGTAAGCCTACTTGTGACATTAAAGATTATTGTTATTATTATTACGAGGCCATCACTTCGAGGGTGGTGACTGCAGTGGAGAGCTTGGTGTACAACATAGGCAGCATGAGTGGTGACGGGCACAAGTGAGCCCTCCGCCGCATTGTAGAGAGCCTGAAATGCACCCTCCATGCCCGCCAACGAGCAGCTGACTTACTCCGGGCAGTCGCCATCTGGGCCTGAATCCTCCGCCAGATTGAGATGGGCCTGCCTCAATCCTACCACCAGGATTGTCAACAGGCGAGTTCCTCTCAGGCTCCTCCTCAAGGGCCAGAGGGAGGTGGCGACAACGTGAAGGTTTTCCTCGCCACCCCCTGGGCTCTTTCGGAGGCTAGAGCGGAATGAATCGGGGCATCACCCACACCTCACCAGGAGGGGTGCATGAAAAATGTTCCCTTCTCCCACCCACTTCATGGAGTGACGCCATTTACAGGGTGGAGAGGTCACGCTCCAGGGAGACCTCTGTCTTCTGGAGGCCTCCCCGGGCTGTCCCCTCTTCCCTCGATGGTCCGCCCCAGACGTTGTGGCCGGGACAAAGCACCCTCCGGTTCGGGGTCACACGCCTCACCGCCGCCACCCTCTGGAGTCCGCGCAGAAATGTCGCCGGGACCGACACCCATGAAAAAAACATCGCCGGGCTGGGATGTTGCTGGGGGATGGTGGGGTGAGGCCTAACAGCAACAGCCAAGCCGGTATTCAAGGTCACTGGGCCCTTCAGGCTGACAGGGGCAGGGGTATCTGGACCTGACCAATGTGTAACTCTCCTGTGTCTTCTTCTGCGCCTTTCGGCCGTGCGTGTGTTCCCTCACCTCCATGTCTGCAACCAAGGTGTCGGTAGGTGCCGGTGTGGCTCCCCCCTACCAACAGGGGGGTAGGCTCAGTGGAGGGAGAGTGGCACCAGCTGTGGCAGCCTTGGTGATTGCGGCAGCTGTGGAGGCGGGATAATTTCTGTGGATGTGACCAACCCCTTGCAAGTCTGGCACCGCACGAGGTCCACAGACTAGAAGACGTGAAAGGTCTCCCCTTGGTAGGGGATCGCAAAGCCCCCCTCTAAAACCTCCTGCAGGGCCAGGCAGATAAAGACCTTCTGCACGGTAAATTCTATGATAATCTATGAAGACCTGGCGCCAGAAGGAGAAGATATGCCATAGAGGGATGTTCCTGAGGCCGAGCGGGAGTGGCACCATCCCGGACCTAACCTCCTCCAACAGATGGAGGTGAGGAGGAGGCGAAGCTTTGGGGGAGGTAGGGCGCGGCATTCAAAAGGATCACCTTCTCGGCAGTGGCCTCCAGAGGATCCACCACCACGTGGGCTCCTCCCACCATAAGCCCCTTCAAGGGCGAGGTGGATCGTCCGCTCGGCAGGCAGGAAGAATATGACTTTATCGTACATCCGGGAGGCGGCCACAATGGCCAAGGGGCTGACAGGCCCTGCCATTGCAATGATGCATTCTTCCACCAACATTGTAGGGTGCGTGTACGACTTAATCCAAAGCTGCTGGATGCCAGGGCTGCGGGAGCTGTAGAGGCCGTCACCCCCGCATGAGTGGTCTGAGATGGCCCAGCCAACGGCTAAGATGATGTCGCCATCATGGCAGTTACTACGCTTCACCCTAGAGTGGCCTCTGTCAGGGCAGCAGTCGGGGAACAGGCAGGGAAGGGGGGGTTTTGAGGTGACAAATGTATCCCCTCCCTTGCCCCCGGAAAGGTAAGTGGAGGAGCAGGGAAGGGAAATGGGGAGTAAAAGATGGATGAAGAGGGAGGAAGAGGAGGGGGCACAGTAGGGCAGGGCACTGTAACTGGCGAGTGGGGCAATATTTTCAGCCCAGGAAGGGCCCAGCAGAACCACAATCCACAGTAGTTCCACTCCCACCCCAGGTATTGGGTGGGACGACAGGGTGAGACAGAGCTTTCAGCCCAGGAGTGACCGAGTAACACACACACAGGCAGTACAATTCCACTCCCATCATGGTCTCAAAGAAAATGGCGGACAATGAAAGCAGACACCAAGCCTTCCTCTCCCTCTCTTGTAGACAGCAGGTCTTCCTTCCTTCCACTCCTCACTCCGATCTTCCCTTCTAACCTAGGCAGGCAGGCTGGAACACAAATAGTAAAGAGGGAGGCAGGACTCCTCCCTCACTCTCTCTCCCTCTTCCTCCAGGCAGACAGACAGGCAGGCTGGGAGACAAGCTCCTTACTCCAGGCAGGCAAGCAGGCAAACTTCCCCCTTCTCCCTCTCAGGCTTTTGTTTTGGTATTTCTTCCTTCTAGGCTCGAGATGGTTTTCTCCAGCAAGGTTGTCTACTTTCTCTGCAGACTCAGCATCATTTCAGGTTCACAGTAAAGCATGTGCCAGGCACTCACCGTTTTCAGAACAATAGAGCAGTTCTTTCATTTCAACAAGCAGGTGAGAGCAATCCTTTCATTTCCAAGGTCTAAACACTTCTGCTGAGTTCTCTCAGAAAGCATTATGCAAGAACCAATCACTGACCATTGTCATGCAGAACACCGTCTCTGGCCATCGCACCAGTTGCCAGTTAACCACCAGTTGCCAGTTAACCAATCAAACTGACTCGCTCCACCAACTGGTTCCTAAGATCCACTGAGTGCCAAAGAGTCTGATTTCTCCTCTCTAAAATTGAAAACCTAAGAACATAGGGCGGGATTCTCTAATAATGGGGCTATGTCCCCACGCGCCAACGACTCCGGTGCCAATGGCCCTGAATATGAGGAATTCTCACCTTTCTAGGGGGCCAGGTTGCCGCCAGAGTGGTCCCCGCAGCTGCAGCTGGCGTTGAACGGCCCGCCCGAGTCCGTGCATGCGCAGAACGGCTGGCGTATTTCCGCGCACGCGGAGGGTTCCCTTCTCCGCGCCGGCCCCCAGGCAATATGGCGGAGCCCTACAGGGGCCCGGTGCGGAGTAAAGTAGGCCCCCACGGAACCAGCCCGCCCGCTGATCGGTAGGCCCCGATCGCGGGCCAAGCCACCGTGAGGGCTGCCGTGGGTGCCCCCCCTGCCTCCCTCCAGGACGGCCCCCGCACACTCACCTTCCACGTCCTGCCGTGTGGGACCTGAGTAACCCACGCCGGTGGGACTTGGCGAAACTGGTCGGCCACTCGGCCCATCGGGGCATGAAGAATTGCTGGGGGGGGCCGTCGTCAATGGCCCCAGACCAGCGTGGCGGGAATCCCGCGGGCGCCCGATAAACGGCGCCGGAGAATGGGGAAGCCAGCTTTGGGCTGGCGGGGCGCGAAAATCCCCCCCCCCCGGGGATTCTCTGACCCGGCGCTGGGTCGGAGAATCCCAGCCATAATGCCTGGCAAGCAGACTGCTTCACATCCCAATTATGGGTTCACAGACCAAAAATAATAAAACAAATGAACTAAACAGGAAGGACACTGACATGTTACATTGGGCAATGTTATAGTATCACTTTCTAGATTAATACAAACAAAGCTGAACACAGAGCCTTAATGGAAATGTGCTGTTACTTCACCTTCCACGTGCTAACAGAATTGAATCATGTCATACGGCATCATTTCTGGTGATGACATACATAATAGCAGAAACATGGATTTAGATTATTATATTTAGCATATTGACAAGCACACTATCACACCATCCCTTCCCTTAAATTATAGCTTCATATAGTATAACAGTGACATGTTGATACAAGCAACCCTTACGAAATATTTTAAAAATCGCAAAAAGAACACTATTTACATAATATAAAGCAAGAAAGTTTTTTAAAAATATCCTCAAAGTGTTTATATTATTCTCTAAGTCTGAATAAAGATTGTAGAATTCCAGTAAACACAAATACTTTATTCAGTAGGTTTGTTCTGTTTCCAGAGCTTAACTAGATATAATACAGTCAAGAGGTATGACCAGTGAAGCTAAGGTAAGCTGCCTATGCTGAGCTGGCTCTGTCTGCTGCTGCTGCTCACTAGCCCTGTGCTTCTGAAAGGCGGATCCTACCTTGGGCTAGACCCTTTATACCCGTCACTGATGCCCTCTAGTGATGCTGTGGCTGTTACATCTGTCTGCAGTCCTTGGTGTATGTGCAGATGTATGTCCAGATGTACAGATCACCACAGTGTTGTATACGTTTTAAACCATACCAGTCTCCAGCTGAGCAAACCAGACCTTGTGACAATGACATGTGAGTGTGTTCTCAAACTCTCTGGCTCCTTCTCCTGAAGGTTGTGTTTGAGAGGTTGGGAGCATTGTCCTCAGTTTTTGGTGTTTTGCTTGTTGTCTTTTTATCTGCAAAATGTACTCCTGTGCACAGAGGCAATGGTTGTTGTTCTCCTTGTGCATGGCAATGTCCCCTGAGGTGAGGGCAATCCCGTCACAGCACCACATCGTTTGGTGTTTCCATCTCATACAAATGTGGTTCTTGTCACACAATGGACAGCTCTGCTGTGATCCATGTCTGTTCTTGCAGGCGTAGGACCCTGACCTTCTGGCTAACGTAGAATGGCAGTAATTCTGCAGGTCATATGTGTCTTTCATTTTATCTTGGGCTGGAACCTCCGCACCCTGACCCCAAAATTTCATTAGGCGACGGGGCAGAGAATTCAGTTTCACGCACGAAATTGGGACTGGTGCCTGTTCGCCGATTCTCCGCCCTCTGAAAAGTGGCATGCTCGGGCAATATGCTGTGCCGAGTATTCACTGCCTCAGGCCAGTGCCTGAGGCCCACCCGCTATTCTCCGTCCCCGACCAGCCGAATTCCCGATGGCATGGATCTAATCTGGCCCAGCCGTTCGGGAAATTCGTGAGGCGGCTGCGGACCCAGTCCGCGCCCGCCACAGTCGGGGGCAGGCCGATTGGAGGGCAGCGGGTGCCTCATTCGGGACTGTTTTTTTTGTGTGGCAGGTCTGGGTCGGACGAGCGGCTGATCGGGGCACTATTTCCGCGGTCCCGGTTTACGGTCTGAGTCTGCCATGGAGCTCAGTGCGGCCACTAGAGGCCACCGCTGTGTGCATACACGGCCTCTGACCCCGAAGTGCGGGGGGCCGTTTCGGCAGCTGGAGCTGCGAGCTCCATGATAGCTGCCTGTTAGCCCCCTGCAAGGCTGTGAATCTGTGGCCTTCTGACGCCAGTTTTCCAGGCGTAAAGGACCACAGGTTTCACAACGGTGTGGGCCAAAAAAACCAAGAGTCCAGCCCCTTGTTTCTGGTATACCTTGGACGGGATTCACCCTTTCTGAGACGCCAACGCAAAATCCGTGGACTTTTACGACAGAAAAACCGGCGCTGCACCTGGACCGATTCCGCTACCGTTGAGGGGCTAGCACCGGTTTTGCGTGGAACACAATCGATTCCAATGATTGACGGTGCGGGATTTGTCGGGTCCGTGATTGACCCTAGGCTGACAAGCTGCAGCCGCACATACACATTAAACTCCCCACACACATTTATCCCAGCCAACAAGATGGCACTGGTTGTGCTGGCACGTGCCCATACAGCTGATGGGTTGGCTGGGGCCAGAGGGCACCCAGGGGGGTGGCCTGGGTGGACACCTATATGACCCGAGGCACTTCATTTACATTGGGCTGTTAGCAGTATGCACAGCGTAGCCACCTGGGTTGGCCACTTCACGACTTAAAATGGAGGTCCGCAAAGACTACAGGGCAATTCAGCCAACACAGGCAAAAACCAGCAGGTGCTAAAATCCTGTGTATTAGAACTTGCAAAAGCCTAGACAGCACTGAAACTCACAGCCATCTGCATACTAATGAGCGATCCCCGGGTACAATGGAAACATTTAAGGTGAATAAGGCTAAGCCAGACTCCTTGGCGCCAGCAGGAGCCAAGACAAAGGAAGGCCAACGGACACCTAGGGACCGCCCAGCAATCAGGGAACAACTCCAGTGTTGGTGAAATCGATCCAAGTGATCGGAACGTAGTCCAATCACTTGGAACCAGATACGGGGTCCGCCCCGAATGGCGCGAAGCCCCTGGGGACTATAAAGTAGTGTCCCCAAGTTCAAATCGTCCTTCTTGGCAGGGTCACTCAGCAACTCGAATCAACCCTTGAGAGTGAACTGCCCAGCTGCCGCACCAACCAAGTAAGTCTCCAGTCAATGCATGCTACGAGATAGGCGCCCCTAGATTCCAGTCCATACCAGCTTTTGAACCCTGCAGACTCAGATCGAACGAAAGGCCATTTGTTCCCCTGACCTGGTGGGCCAGTTCTGAAGCTACGTATAGGCCTTTTAGTGATAGAGAATAGTCTAGAAAGTAGAGTTTATGCATGAGTAGTGACTTACTGTGTATAATTAATGTGTTTTGATTTGAATCTTACTAATTGGTGTGTCGAGTTATTGATCAGTACTTGAACTTGAACCTCGTGGCGGTATCATAAAGATACCTGGCGACTCTAGAGCAAAGGTTACAGAAACAGAGCAAATTCAGTAAAGACCCAACGGGCAATGAATTAAGAGCCAACCAAAGTTAGCGACAACAGCTGCATGGCTCCTTTGCCGGCTGTGGCAATGGTGTTCCATGCCCATCCACCCGATCTCACAGCCCACCTCCTGGCAACCTCCCCGCTACTCACCCCGGCCAGCGGCACAACTGCCAGCAAACATGGCGATGTTGGATACCTTCTGTACCCCCTCTCTCTC
The DNA here is from genome assembly GCF_047496885.1 of Scyliorhinus torazame. Lineage (NCBI taxonomy): Eukaryota > Metazoa > Chordata > Chondrichthyes > Carcharhiniformes > Scyliorhinidae > Scyliorhinus > Scyliorhinus torazame. The sequence continues at coordinate 185,594,921 of NC_092712.1, forward strand.
CCTCAGCAGCCACCACGCCAGTTTCATGATTTTTAAAATCACAAGTGAACCACGCCATCGGGAAGTTGGCCCATCGGAGATGGAAAATCACGGAGGCCCCGGAGAATACTGGCTCACGCCCGCTAATGATATGCAAACAGTGTCTACTGTACGTGTGTTCCAGAACGTATTGACGCTGCAGTCGAGGTGCTGGAGCATTGCGATTTGTCGTAAAATCGGCGTCAGCCGCGATTTTGACGTCGGAACCGATTCTCCAGCCCAAATGCCTTTCCTGATTTCCACCCCGCCCCCTGTCTCTGATCAAAAGTAACTGAATAAGATGTGACCTTTGTCATGATGTACAGACACACACATAATGATTTACAGACAAACACCCCAGGCAGCGCTGCCCAGCGAGGAGCGCCACCTGCAACGGGTGTGGGAAGAAAGGACACTTCGTTTCTGTTTCCAGGCCCGGCATTTCTACACCCCCCACGTGCGGCCCGTGGGCGCCGCCATCTTCCCCTCCGCAAGCCACGTGCGGCCCGTGGGCGCCGCCATCTTCCCCACCGTAAGCCACGTGCGGCCTGTGCGTGCCGCCATCTTTGATGCCGCCCACCATGTGCGCCCTGTGGGCGCCGCCATCATCGGCGCCATTTTGGACCGCGCCTCAGGACCTCTGATCGTCTGAACGTTCGTCGCCTACCGCTACCTCCGCCACCGCTGATCAGCCCGGGTCCTCTTCCGCAGCTCGCCTCTATAACCCTGGATCAGTCTCGGCCCCGCAACCTCGCGACCGCTACAATGACGGTGAAGATCAATGGGCACGAGACGACCTGCCTCTTTGACTCTGGGAGCACAGAGAGCTTCAGAAAATCTCCCTGGCCTCCGGATCCCATTCCGTTGAAATCCGGGGGTACTGTATCGCGACCCTCACCATCCAGGGCATAGAGTTCAACAACTTCCGGCTCTACGTCCTCCCCCACCTCTGCGCTGTCCTATTACTCGGCCTGGATTTTCAGTGCCATCTCCAAAGCCTGACTTTAAAATTCGGCGGAACCCTACCCCCCTCACCGTCTGCAGCCTCACGACCCTCAGGGTCGATCCACCTTCCCTGTTTGCGAACTTCACCCCGGATTGCAAACCCGTCACCACCAGGAGCAGATGGTACAGTGCCCAGGACAGGACCTTCATCAGGTCGGAGGTCCAACAGCTTCTGCGGGAGGGGGTCATTGAGGCCGGCAACAGCTCCTGGAGAGCTCAAGTAGTGGTCGTGAAGACTGGGGAGAAGCACAGGATGGTCATTGACTACAGTCAGACCATCAATCGGTACACGCAGCTCGAGGTATGCCCCCTCCCACGCATATCTGACATGGTCAATCAGATTGCGCAGTATCGAGTCTTTTCCACAGTAGACTTGAAGTCCGCCTATCACCAGCTCCCCATCCGCCCGGAGGACTGCCAATACACTGCGTTCGGAGCAGATGGCCGCCTCTATCACTTCCTTAGGGTTCCCTTCGGTGTCACTAATGGGGTCTCGGTCTTCCAGCGAGAGATGGACCGAATGGTTGACCGGTACGGACTGCGGGCCACCTTCCCGTACCAAGATAACGTCACCATCTGCGGCCACGATCAGCAGGACCACGACGCAAACCTCCAAAAATTCGTCCATACCGCCAAACTCTTTAATCTCACATACAATAAGGAGAAATGCGTGTTCCGCACCAACTGCTTAGCCATCCTTGGCTACGTAGTGGAAAATGAAGTCCTAGGGCCCGTCCCCGACCGCATGCGCTCCCTCCTGGAACTCCCTCTCCATCGCAGCCCCAAGGACCTGAAACGATGCCTGGGGTTTTTCTCCTATTACGCCCAGGGGTCCCTAATTATGCAGACAAGACCCGCCCACTCATTCAGTCCACAGTTTTTCCCCTGACGGCTGAGGCCCACCAGGCCTTAAACCGCATAAAGGCGGACATCGCCAAGCCACGATGCACGCGGTCGACGAGTCCCTCCCCTTTCAGGTCGAGAGCGATGCATCAGGCGTAGCTCTGGCCACCACCCTCAACCAGATGGGCAGACCTGTGGCCTTCTTCTCCCGCACTTTCCATGCCTCCGAAATTCGGCACTCTTCTGTCGAAAAGGAGGCCCAAGCCATTGTGGAAGCTGTGCGACATTGGAGGCATTACCTGGCTGGCAGGAGATTCACTTTCCTCACTGACCAACGGTCGGTTGCCTTCATGTTTAATAATACACAGCGGGGCAAGATAAAAAATGACAAGATCTTGAGGTAGAGGATCGACCTCTCCATCTATAATTATGAGATCTTGTATCGCCCGGGAAAGCTCAACGAGCCCCCCTGATGCCCTAGCCCGCGGTACATGTGCCAGTGCACAAGTGAATCGACTCCGGGCTCTCCACTATGTCCACTGCCACACGAGGGTCACCCAGTTCTTCCATTTTGTCAAGGCCCGCAACCTGCCCTACTCCATTGAGGAGGTCAGGACCATCACCAAAGACTGCCAAGTCTGCGCAGAGTGCAAGCCACACTTCTACCGGCCAGATAGAGCGCACCTGGTGAAGTCCTCCCGCCCCTTTGAACGCCTCACCGCGGACTTCAAAGGGCCCCTCCCCTCCACCAACCGCAACGCGACCTTCCTGAACGTAATTGATGAGTGCTCCCCGTTCCCCTTCGCCATCCCATGCCCCAATGTGACTTCTGCCACAGTAATCAAAGCCCTGCACAGCATCTTCACTCTGTTCGGTTTCCCCACCTACATCCACAGCGATCGGGGATCCTCTTTCATGAGCGATGAGCTGCGTCAGTTCCTGCTCAGCAAGGGCATCGCCTCGAGCAGGACGACCAGCTACAACTCCCGGGGGAACGGGCAGGTGGAGAGGGAGAACGGGACGGTCTGGAAGGCCATCCTGCTGGCCCTGCAGTCTAAAAATCTCCCGGTCACCCGCTGGCAGGAGGTCCTCCCCGACGCGCTCCACTCCATCCGATCGCTCCTCTGCACCGCGACTAATGAAACCCCTCACGAACATGTGTTTGCCTTCCCCAGGAAGTCCACCTCCGGGGTCTCGCTCCCAACATGGCTGACAGTTCCTGGACCCATCCTCCTCCAGAAGCATGTGTGGAGCCAGAAATCGGACCCCTTGGTCGAAAAAGTCCAGCTCCTACATGCAAACCCACAGTACGCCTACGTGGCACACCCCGACAGGCGCGAAGTTGCAGTCTCCCTCCGGGAATTGGCATCCGCTGGGTACCCACCCATGACCCCCGACCTGACACTGCCCCCCCCCCCCCAGGTTGCCTCATGCACCCCTGCATCACTCACCCTCCCTCCAGCAAACCTCACCGCAGACCCCACCCCAGCAGGATCCGTCCTCCTACAGGATTCACTCAGGGGTGACGAAGACGAGGACAACATGCTCCCGGAATCACAGGTGACCAAGTCGGCGCCTACATCACCACCAGGACTGAGGTGATCGCGGAGGAGGGTCAAGGCCCCAGACAGACTTAATTTGTAATGTTTCCACCACCCCCGCCAGACTCTTTTTAACAGGGGGTGAATGTGGTGAACACCACTAGTGGTGTATTCTATGTATTACGGCACTGCTTGTATATTAGAGGTACAATGGTAAACCCCTGCCTGCTGGCTCCGCCGAGCTGGCGGCATATAAAAGTGTGTGCTCTCCCGCGCTGCAGACATTCTGGTTCCAGTTACAGGAGGCACAAAATCTTGTTCAATAAAGCCTCGATTGTTCCACCATTCTCGTCTCATGGTAATTGATGGTACATCACTTCTCCTCTCAACAGTGGGTGATCAAGCCATCAAACTCATCAACTCGTTTAACTTCACCGTAGGCCAGGACAAGACAAAGTTTCAGACAATCCTGGACAAGTTCGATAGCCACTGTGAAATCGACACCAATGAAATCTTCGAGCGCTACATATTCAAACAACGTCTTCAAGGTAAAGATGAATCTTTCCATACCATCTTAACTAGCCTCCGGATGCTAGTGCTGTCCTGCAACTTTGGTGATATTGCTGACTCCATGATCAGAGACCAAATCGTGTTTGGAGTTCACTCTGATCCTCTGAGAGTGCAGCTCCTAAAAATCAAGCATATGACCCTGCCAGTCATGATTGAAACATGTACAGTGCATGAGCACGCAAAAAAATCGGTATTCCCAATACAAATCGGCTGAAAATGAGAAACATGCCTCCCACGAGACAGTGAGTGTGCATGCCATCTCCCGGATGCAGCGCCTCAGCATTGAAGGCAGCGGCCATCTCGCGCGCTGAGCCACACGCATGCGCGATGTGAACGGGAAAATGAAGCGGCCTACACCCGCACTGCGCAGGTGCAGACGGCGTACACTGTGTCACGATGCCGACGTCATGACGTGCCCGAACTGTGGCAACGCCAACTTAAAGGGACACTGCCCTGCAAGAGGCAGGCGATGTTTAAACTGCAGGAAGCCTGGACACCACCAGGTCTGCATCACCAGTCAGAGGCCAGCGCTCGCAATTCTGACGACGGCACGTCCAGAATGTGAAACAACGATTACAGGATTCTGATCCTGGCAGAATAACGGATCCAGAGGACGAGTGCCTGGAGCCCGCCTACCGAGTGGGCATCATTACCACACGTGAACATGCCACACCTAACTCATCTCGCATTCAGTCCATCCTCGCTGTGGATTCAGAGGACGAATGGTGATGCAGGTCAACCGCTGCTCAATCAAGTTCAAGCTGGGCACAGGTGCTTCTGCCAACCTCCTCTCACAGGCAGACTTCAAACGCACCAAGAAGCCCTCCAAGGTCCTTCCAGCAGCTTGCCAGCTCCTGGACTATAACGGTAATGCCATCACGGCACTGGGGTCCCGCCATCTACTCGTCTCCAACCGGAGTACCCATGCACAGCTAAGGTTTGAAATTGTCAAGCCGGACAGGGCACCCCTACTGGGCACGCATGCCTGCAAAAAGCTAAACCTGGTGCAGCGGGTTTATTCAACGACATCCTCCAACGTGGATCTTCAAGCTGGCATTGACGACATCCTCGCTCAGTATCCAGATGTGTTTGATGGGATGGGCACTTTGACATATCGGTACAAGATCCTACTGCGACCTGATGCCAAGCCAGTGGTCCGTGCACCACGCCGGGTCCCGGCCCGCTGACGGAGCGCCTGAAGGAACAGCTCAAGGAGCTGCAGCAGCAGGGGATCATTTCCAGGGTAACTGAACCGAGTGACTGGGTCAGCTCGATGGTGGTGGTTAAAAAACCCTCTGGAGACCTGCGCATCTGCATTGATCCCAAGGATCTCAACCAGAATATAATGCGTGAACACTACTCCATCCCGAAGTGGGAGGAACTCACAAGTGAGATGGCACATGCCCGGTTTTTCACAAAGTTAGATGCGTCACATGGATTCTGGTAAATCCAGCTGGATGAGTCCAGCAGAAGGCTCTGCACCTTCAACACACCGTTTGGCAGGTACTGCTATAACCGTAAGCCATTCGGCATCGTCTCAGTATCGGAGATATTTCATTGCATCATGGAACAGATGATGGAGGGCATCAAAGGGGTTCGTGTGTACGTGGACGATGTCATCATATGGTCCATGACCCCTGAGGAGCATGTTTTCCGTCTCCAACTGACATTTCGCCGTGTCCACGCTAATGGCCTGAAGCTGAACAGGGCCAAATGTTGCTTTGACATGTCGACACTCAAGTTCCAAGGAGACCAGATCTCCAACACAGACAAGGTCAAGGCCATCGTAGCCATGAAGGTCCCGGAATACAAAAAGGCAGTATTGTGTTTCCTAGGCATGGTCAATTTTCTGGGCAAGTTCATCCCAAACATGGCCTCACACACCACGGCCCGACAAAACCTAGTAAAGAAATCCACTGCCTTTGAGTGGAAGGCGGCCCATCAGGCAGAGTGGTTGGAGCTGAAAGCCAAGCTCACCACTGCACCCGTATTGGCACTTTTTGACCCAGACAGGGAAACAAAAATCTCGACAGATGCGAGCCAGGATGGCATCGGTGCGGTCCTGCTGCAATGCGATGACACTTCATCCTGGGCACCGGTTGCCTACGCATCGAGGGCAATGACACCCACTGAACAAATCGAGAAGGAATGCCTGGGCCTTCTCACTGCCATTCTCAAGTTTCACGACTATGTCTACGGCCTGTTGACATTCACAGTCGAGACGGATCACAGGCCCCTGGTCCACATTATCCACACGGACCTTAATGACATGACGCCTCAGTTGCAGCGCATCCACCTCAAACTCAGAAGGTACGACTTTGACCTGGTCTACACGCCTGGCAAGGAGCTCATCATTGCCATTACACTGTCCCGCTCCATCACCGTGACCAGTGAACCACCGAGCGTCATCCGGCAAATTGAGTCACAGGTTGAGTTACAGGTGCAGCTGTGTGCTAGCACCCTCCCGGCATCTGATGAGAAGGTCATTCGTATCCATGAGGAGACAGCCAAAGACCCCCTTTTGCAGCGTGTTTTGCAACACCTAGCCAATGGCTGGCAAAAAGGGCAGTGCCCTCAATTTTTCAATGTAAAGGACGACCTGACAGTGGTTGATGGTATCCTCCTCAAACTGGACTGGATTATAATTCCACACAGTCTCCAAAGCTTGGTGCTCCGTCAAATCCATGAGGGCCACCTGGGTGTGGAAAAGTGCAGATGCAGAGCCAGGCAGGCTGTCTCCTGGCCCGGGGTCAGCCAGGACAGCGCAAACATGGTCCTTAACTGTGCGACCTGTCAACGCTTCCAGCCAGCGCAGAGTAAGGAGACACTTCAGCAGCATGAAATCAAAACCTCTCCGTGGTCCAAGGTTGGCATCGACCTCTTTCATGCAAATGGTCATGATTATGTGATAATCATTGATTATTTTTCCAATTACCCTGAAGTCGTGAAGCTCTCAGACCTCACATCTCGGACCGTCATCAAAGCCTGTAAGGAGACGTTTTCCAGACATGGTATCCCACTCACTGTCATGAGTGACAATGGCCCGTGCTTCAGCAGCCATGAATGGTCTCTGTTTGCCCAGTTGTATCAGTTCAAACACATCACTTCCAGCCCACACTATCCGCAGTCAAACGGAAAAGTTGAGAAAGGGGTGCACATAGTGAAGCAGCTCATCTGCAAGGCCGCGGATTCTGCGCCTGACATTCACCTTGCACTGCTTGCGTACAGGACGACCCCACTGTCCACTGGCATCTCACCGGCTCAACTCCTGATGAACAGGGACCTGCGAACGTCACTTCCAGCAATACAAGTGCCCAACCTGGATCACCTCCCGGTGCTGCAGAAGGTGCAGCGACTCCGAGACCGGCAAAACAGGGCTATGATGCTCATGCCACCGATTTGCCCGTGTTATCCCCGTCAGACACTATTCGGGTCACGATCCCTGATGGAGGCTGGTCAGCTCCAGCTGTCGTTGTTCGACAGGCTGCCCCCTGCTCGTACGTGGTGCGTCTGGCTGATGGTTCTGTTGTACGATGAAACAGACGGGCACTGCGTAAAGTTGCCTGCCCGCAACCACATTCTTCTCCGTTTCCTTCTGTTGTTTTGCCACCTCTGATACCTCGACTCACCAAGCCACCAGTCAGGCTTCAATCCCGCCCATCAAGGCGCCGTCGTCCCCACCACCACCTCTCCGGCGGTCGACCAGGATCAGACGCAAGCCACAGAGACTGGACTTATGAACATCTGTTCTGTTTGCTATGTTCTGTGTTCTCGCATTAGACAGCTGTTTTCACATGTACACATGTTCACATCCACTGCATGTATATATGTTAATATTGGCCTATTCTTGTAAATACGTTCACATATGTCATCCAAACATAACAAAAAGGGGAGATGTCATGATATGCAGACACACACATAATGATATACAGACAACCAGCTAATGGACACAGAGAACAGGACATGACCAATAAGCAGGCAGGACACTCAGGGGTGGGATCTGACTAGAAAAGACACAAGCACTCACACTCCGCCTCTTTCCACTGATGAACATCTAGAGAGTCAGTCAAGGGCGTTGTTACGATCTCACACCTCCACCATGTGGCTAAGAGCTAGTCTGGTTCAGTCAGACAGAGTAACCACACTTAAGTTAGCAGAGAGTCGAACTCACAGAGAACTGTGCTAACTGTGCTATTAGTTCAATAAGCCTGATTGAACTAACTTCAAGGTCTGGGGTATCTTTCTGATCTAAGCTGCATCCAGTTGCAGCCAGTGTTAGACCAGTGTACCTAACAGGACAACCTTGCTTGTGTCGTTCTGAAGAACCGACCAAACAGAATCTCAGTAGATGATAGCAATCCCAAGTCTAATGGTGTTGCACGAAGTTGCTTAATGCAACTTGGGCATCTTGCCCAGTTTCCAAACACTTTTTGATCAGCGATTTTACTGTCCTGGCCATACGTTCATTTGAATGAGGATATGGGGGCGATAATGTGATGTGATTGATGGACAATTGTTTTCACATATCCTGGAGACTAACGATAGTGACCACTGCTGCACTCAATGTGTCCCAAAGCTTCTGAATAGTTGGAGATTTTGGAGATGTTGGACTGATAGTCAGTCACTAGCAGTTGGTCTTTTCTGGCCACAATGAATGTATCCATCGCCGTGGGTGACACGGTAGCACAGTGATTAGCACTGCTGCCTCACGGCGCCGGGGGCCTGGTTTAAATTCCGGTGACTGTGTTTATGGAGTTTGCACATTCTCCCCGTGTCTGTGTGGGTTTCTTCCGGGTGCTTGGGTTTCCTCCCACAGTCCAAAAATATGCAGATGAGGTGGATTGCCCATGTTAAAAATTAGCCCATAGGTTATGTGGGGTTATGGGATACTATGGGGAGTGAGCTAAAGTTATGGTGCTCTTTCAGATGGTCGGTGCAGACTCAATGGGCCGAATGGCATCTTTCTGCACTGTAGGGATTCTACGATCTTGGTCCATAGAGATAACTTTGTTATGCAGTTGAAAAGCCAACTGGCTTAGTGTCCCTGGCATGCATCGCAACCTTTAACTATCTGGTCAATGTCCTGCACCTTCCAAAGGTTGGGGAGTCTAATTAGAATTCCTGGTGGGACTATCTGACTACCAGGTTTGTATCAGTCATCACAGCTGAAGCCCTGATTTTTAACAGGTGATCTCTGGAGTTGAGACGAAGCACCCGTGAGCGGTATTCTCCAGATTAAGTCCAGCGACTTATTATCCAACTCAACCTGTGTATCTTCAACAACATCATCAACTAACCATTAATAAATTCACCCTTTGATTTTTTAAGACAAATAAAGTACTTTGTACCATACTTATAAAAAAATTGACTTTCTATATTCCTTACAGCTCATCATAATACAAGATGTTCTCTCCTCAAACCTTCAATAATGTTTTGAGCAAGCATTTCTCTTTGTAAAACAGGCTAATAATTGGTGACATGTGTTGAACTGTTTTATTTTGGAGGTCTCTTCTATCTTCAACATTTCCTTTGTAATGACGAGGTCAATCCTCAACCTTTTCTCAGAGACTTTTTGTCGAATGTACATTATCTGAAAGAAATGGGCTATCCACATAGTATTCAATGGACAAACTTTTTTAGAATGTCTCTTGTATAGAATTTCCTTCAGAATCTTAGATAAGTACAATCACACAGTGGGATTCTCTGTCGGCGGGATCCTCCGCCCCGTTGGCAGCGCACACATGCCCACACGTTTCCCAGGAGCATGAGGTGGCCCACAATGGGAAGCCCCATTGTCCAGCTTTTGGAATGGAAAATTCCACTGTCAGCGGGTGCGCCGTGCCGGAAAACGGAGCTGGCGGGATGGAGAATTCCGCTCTTCTATCCTTTTCACTTGTGCCATTCATTCTCCATCCAGTGTACTTTGAACCGCCCTATTTATTTTTTTTGTGTCTCAGGGCAAGGGTCAACATTTCTATTTTCACCCAAGCTGTACTCGAATGCCATTCTGGGTGATTGGCATAAGAAACATCACTAAAAAAGATGAACATCATATCTTGTGTGTCACCAAGGCTGCAAACTGGAGTACACATTTGTCTGAATTTAATTTCTTTGATGTTTAATTTTTCCTCAGAGTCTCTTCAACTGCAGCATGTTTCATCGTATTACTCAGCTCTAATATGTCATAGCTGGCATCAAGTCCTGTCTGAGTGCATAGCCAGTTTGATCGTCCAATCAAGCTTCTTAACTGCTCTGTTTCTTCTTTGGATATTCTTGTGATATCAGTCAACCATTGCTGGGTCTACTTTCTGCTTTACATAACATGCTTTCAGCAAAACAGACCTTACCGAGAAATACCATACTCTTGATGCATCATCCAATCCACAAACACATTTGTTTAATTTCCAAAGCTTCCCTTCTACATCATTCACTTCTGCTAATTGCTCAGGTTCTGCAAGTTTATAATCAATCCCAATTAACCGAGATGAATGTACCCTAACAGTTTGACGACCATGTTGGTGAATTACCATCTCACCTTAACCCTTCATCCAGACAATTCCACTCTTTATGACCCTATCTTATAAAGTATACTAAATTCCTAGGATTAAAATTTATCTCTGCTGGTCTTATGCGATGCCATAAGTTTTCTCTGAGACTTTGACTTTGATGAATGTCCTTAATTATCCCTGCGCTACACCCATGTGTTTTTGTTTTTCACAAAGCCCATTACTGAAGGGAGTTTATTCATATTTTTACAATAAATCTAAATTCATAATTGGCAAAATCCCCTCCATTGACAGTCAGGAATTTATCCAGTAAGCCCCAGTCTCGTTCCAACCCATTTTTTCATTCTTTTATCTTCAAACACCCTTTTGTCTTTATCATATATTAATGCAGAAAGACTGAACATTGTTGCCATGTCTATGAAATGTATAATTGCCAAAATGGTGTCCTCCAATATATTTGCATACATCAATTTTCTTTAAACTCATGTACTCATCATCCCCAGCACTGCAATTCTCTCCTTAATCAATTCCGCGAACCTTCCCCCTTTTCTGCTTTTCATTTCTTGAACATGTTTTATCCAGGAATATTTAAAATCCAGTCCCTTCTTTCTTTGAGTCACAACATCATATTTTCTTTTTCTTAATTTAGAGTACCCAATTAATTTTTTTCCAATTAAGGGGCAATTTAGTGTGGCCAATCCACCTAGCCGGCACATCTTTGGGTTGTGGGGGCGAAACCCACGCAAACACAGGGAGAATGTGCAAACTCCACACGGACAGTGACCCAGAGCTGGGATTGAACCTGGACCTCAGCGCCATGAGGCAGCAGCACTAACGACTGGGCCACCATGTTGCCCTACAACATCATATTTTCACATGTCAATCTGCACCTGTAACTCACCAGTCTTATTTACCACACTCTAGGGATTCACATGCATACACATTAACACTGATTTGGATTTTATTGCTTTCTCCCTTATTCTGACCCAAACATAAAACTTACTATTCCCTATTCCCATGCTATCCAACTCTCCCAACATTCTGTGCACCTGTGGTAAACACCACTAGTAACACATTGCATGTATTACGGTACTGCTACTCTATTACAGGTACAACGGTAAATCCCAGCCTGCTGGCCCCTCCCAGCAGGCAGCGTACAAAAGTGTATGTCTCCTGCGCTGCTCCCATTCTGGTTCCAACTGCAGGAGGCACAACATTTTGTGCAATAAAGCCTCGACTGTTTCACCATTCTCGGCTCGTGGTAATTGACGGTACATCAATTTATTGCACAAGATTTTACAAAGATGGACTTCTTAATCAAGCCTGATCACCTGCAGCTGAGCCCTCATGCAGCCAACGCCACGTCCGCCTTCGAGCACTGGCTAGCCTGCTTTGAAGGCTACCTCAGAACAGCCACTGAAGAACTCTTGGACCCACAGAAGCTCCAAGTCCTCTACTCACGGGTGAGCCCTGAAATATTTCCCCTCATCTGGGATGCGCCCACCTACACAGAAGTGATGATGCTACTGAAAGGACATTACATTAAGTTGGTCAATCAAGTGTACGCCAGTCACCTCCTGGCCACGAGACGGCAACTCCCGGGGGAGACTCTGGACGATTTCTTGCGGGCCTTACAGATTCTCAGCAGGAACTTGCTAATTCACGAGATGTGGCCTCCCGTAATCTGGAGGCCTACACCCCCGACCGCGCGGCACCCTCGTGGACATCGTGGGCCCCACCAGCTGCCGACTCGAGCTCACCGCAAGCCTGCGCCACACGGCAGCCAGCCAACTCCGGGGGGCCCACGTGTTATTTTTGCAGCCAGAGCAAACATCCCCGGCAATGCTCCGCGGCGCGGAGCATGACCGGCAATGGCTGCGGGAAGAAGGGCCACTTCGTTGTCGTTTGCCAGGCCCGGTCGGTCACCGCTGTTTCCAGGCCCGGCATTGCTACACCCCCCAGGGTGATCCAGGGGCACCGCCATCTTCCCCACCACAAGCCATGTGCGGCCCATGGTGAAGTGTTGGGGACTCTGAGACACAGACGAACCAACACAGTTGCGATTGGTACAACGCAGTTTTATTTCTTTTAACTATTTATATAACAAACTCTGGTACTCAGCTAGCTGAGTCTGAGTGTCTGGCATGGAGGTCCTTGCCCTGAGCCGTCTCCTGCTGGACTGCCCAGGAAGTGTCGTGTTCCTTGTTTTGTACTGCGTATGCTCTTGTCTGTGATTGGCTGTCGTGTTGCGTCTGCTAATTGGTCCGTTCATCTGTCCATCATTATGTATGTGTGTATGTGCTGTGATGTTCACTTGAATATCATGACACATGGGTGCCGCCATCTTTGATGCCGTCTGCCATGTGCGCCCCATGGGTGCCGCCATCTTCACCGCCATTTTGGATCATGCCTCAGGACCCCTGCTCGTCTGGCCGTTCCTGCCCGCTGATACCTCTGCCACCGCTGATCAGCCAGGGACCTCGCAACATCTTCTGCAGCTCACCTCCTTCACCCTGGATCAGTCTCGGCCCCGCAACCTCGTGACCGCTACGACGACGGTGAAGATCAACGGGCACGAGACAACCTGCCTCTTTGACTCCGGGAGCACGGAGAGTTTCATCCACCCTGCTCAGTAATGCGCTGCTCCCTCCCGGTATTCCCCGTCTCCCAGGAAAGCACCCTGGCCTCCGGATCCCATTCCGTGGAAATCCGAGGGTACTGTGTTGCGACCCTCACAATTCAGGGCGTGGAGTTCAGCAACTTCAGGCTCTACGTACTCCCCCACCTCTGCGTTGCCGTGTTACTAGGCCTTGATTTCCAATGCCACCTCCAAAGCCTTACTTTGAAATTCGGCGGACCCCTGCCCCCCCTCACCATCTGCGGCCTCACGGCCCTTTAGGTCGATCCAGCTTCACTGTTTGCAAACCTTACCCCAGACTGCATGCCCATCGCCACTAGGAGCAGACAGTACAGTGCCAGGACAGGACCTTTATCAAGTCGGAGGTCCAACGGCTTCTGCGGGAGAGGATCATTGAGGCCAACAACACCCCCTGGAGAGCTCAAGTGGTGGCAGTGAAGACTGGGGAGAAGCACATGATGGTCATTGACTACAGTCAGACCATCAATCGGTACATGCAGCTCGACGCGTACCCCCTCCCATGCATATCTGTCATGGTCAATCAGATTGCGCAGTATCAAGTCTTCTCCACAGTAGACTTGAAGTCCGCCTACCACCAGCTCCCCATCCACCCAGACAACCGCCAATACACTGCATTTGAAGCAGCTGGCCACCTCTATCATTTCCTCAGAGTTCCCTTCGGCGTCACCAATGGGATCTCAGTCTTCCAGCGAGAGATGGACCGAATGGTTGACCAGTACGGACTGCGGGCCACCTTCCCGTACCTAGATAACGTCACCATCTGTGGTCACGATCAGCAGGACCATGATGCAAATCTCCAAAAATTCCTCCGTACCGCCATACTCCTTAACCTCACCTACAATAAGGAGAAATGCGTGTTCCGCACCAACCGGTTAGCCATCCTTGGTTACATAGTGGAAAATGGAGTCCTAGGGCCTGACCCCGACCGCATGTGCCCCCTCCTGGAACTCCCTCTCCATCACTGCCCCAAGGCTCTGAAACGATGCCTGGGGTTCTTCTCAAATTACACCCAGTGGATCCCGAATTATGCGGACAAGGCCCGCCCACTCATCAAGTCCACAGTTTTTCCCCTGACTGCTGAGGCCCGCCAGGAATTCAACTACATCAAGGCGGACATCGCCAAGGCCACAATGCATGCAGTCGACGAGACCCTCCCCTTTCTGGTGGAGAGCGATGCATCAGACGTAGCTTTGGCAGCCACCCTCAACCAGACGGGCAGACCCGTGGCCTTCTTTTCCCACACCCTCCATGCCTCCGAAATTTGACATTCCTCTGTCGAAAAGGAGGCCCAAGTCATTGTGGAAGCTGTGCGACATTGGAGGCATTACCTGGCCAACAGGAGATTCACTCTCCTCACTGACCAACGGTCGGTTGCCTTCATGTTTAATAATACACAGCGGGGCAAGATCAAAAATGACAAGATCTTGAGGTGGAGGATCGAGCTCTCCACCTATAACTATGAGATCTTGTATCGCCCGGGGAAGCACAATGAGCCCCCTGATGCCCTATCCCGCGGTACATGTGCCAGCGCACAAGTGGACCAACTCCGGGCTCTCCACAATGACCTCTGCCACCCGGTTCTACCATTTTGTCAAGGCCGCAACCTGCCCTCCTCCATTGAGGAGATCAGGACCGGAACTAGAGACTGCCAAGTCTGCGCAGAGTGCAAGCCGCACTTCTACCGGCCAGATAGAGCACACCTGGTGAAGGCCTCCCGCCCCATAAGGCGCCTCAGTATGGACTTCAAAAGGCCCCCCCCCTCCACCGACTGCAACGTGTACTTCCTCAGCGTAATTGATGAGTACTCCCGGTTCCCTTTCGCCATCCCATGTCCCGACATGACTTCTGCCACGGTCATCAAAACCCTGCACAGCATCTTCACTCTGTTTGGTTTCCCCACCTACATCCACAGCGATCGGGGATCCTCCTTCATGAGTGAGCTGCATCAGTTCCTGCTCAGCAAGGACATCGCCTTGAGCAGGACAACCAGCTACAACCCCCTGGGAAACGGGCAGGTGGAGAGGGAGAACGGGATGATCTGGAAGGCTGTCCTGCTGGCCCTTCGGTCTAGAAATCTCCCGGTCTCCCACTGGCATGAGGTCCTCCCCGACGCACTCCACTCCATCCAGTCGCTCCTGTGTACCGCTACTAATTAAACCCCTCACGAGCGTGTGCTTGCCTTCCCTAGGAAGTCGACCTCCGGGGTCTTGCTCCCAACATGGCTAACAGTTCCTGGACCCGTCCTCCTCCGGAAGCATGTGTGGAACCATAAATCGGATCCGTTGGTTGAGGAAGTCCACCTCCTCCATGCAAACCCGTAGTACGCCTACGTGGCACACCCCGATGGGCGATAGGACACAGTCTCCCTCCGGGACCTGGCACCCACTGATACCGCTCCTTCCCCCCGGTTGCCTCATTCACCCCTACGCCACCCACCCTCCCGCCAGCGAGCCTCACCGCAGCCCCCACTCCAGCAGGATCCATCCCCTCACTGGATCCACTAAGGGGTGACGAAGAAGAGGACAACACGTTCCCGGAGTCACAGGTGACCACGTCGGCGCTCACATCACCACCAGGACTGAGGCGATCGCAGCGGAGGGTCAGAGCCCCCGACAGACTCAATCTGCAATGTTTTTCTGCACCCCCGCCAGACTCTTTTTTTAAACAGGGGGTGAATGTGGTAAACACCACTAGTAACACATTGCATGTATTACGGTACTGCTACTCTATTACATGTACAACATTAAATCCCAGCCTGCTGGCCCTTCCCAGCAGGCGGCGTATAAAAGTGTAAGCTCTCCTGCGCTGCTCCCATTCTGGTTCCAGCTGCAGGAGGCACAACATCTTGTGCAAAACAGCCTCGATTGTTTCACCATTCTCGTCTCGCGGTAATTGACGGTACATCAGCACCTTTGTACTCTTCTCTGATAATTCGTCTTAATTCCCACATCCCAACCAAATTATCTTAAATCCTTCCCAAACGTAAATTGACCCTCAAGGAATTCAATCCTGCCTCTGTTTAGTTACAATCCATCCAGCCTGTACAGGTCCTATCTCCCCCCCGAGCCGGTCCTTGGGCGGGATTCTCCGTCCCGCCAGCCTTTTTCCGGCACAGCATTCCCCCGCTGGCAGCGGTATTCTCCGTGCCCGCAGCCGGCCAATGGAGGTTCCCATTGTGGCCAACCCTTGCCGTTGAAAAACCCGCGAACCTGGGTGCGATGCCGGCTAAGCAGGCACGATGGAGGATCCTGCAGCTTATCTTTTTTATGATTTCATCCAAGAAAATTAACAGAATATCCTAACCTTCATCCGACTGACAGGCATCCAGTTCACAAACAAACTGACAGGTCTGACAAAAGCTAAGTAAGCAGCAATATCAACTGTAAACAACTTAACTGTTTACACTTCAGCAAAGCCATGGCCTATTTCTACATGTCCACTCTATCTTTTCACTGGTCATGAGGTTTAGGTTTGAACAGCATTGGTGAGTAATTATGCACTTTATACCTGCCTTCATGCCATTTATTTTCACAAAGTTAAATCATATTGTAATCTTCTGTATGAAAACAAATCTTAATGCAGAATTTTACACTCCCCGTATGTGGGTTCTAAGGCATGGGGGAGCATTAAATTGAATGGACGGGATTCCCTCCCAAACCCAGATGCAATTTCATGCTTGCAAAAGCAGGGAAAGCATCTCACCCTTTCACCTACTAAGGTTATTGAGTGGCCACTAAATGGCCTTATCCCCCTGTCCTCAATTTTTAGGCTGGAAGGAGCGGGTGCAGATAGCGTGGGAAAGTGACAATAAACGTTTCCCCATCTTGGGCAGGAAGTGAGGGTTGGATAGCACCTCACTCTGAAGGCCCCTTCAGAGTTCCCCTTCCCTCGGACATTCCCCACAGCACAGCATCCCTCCCCCCCCTCCCCCCATACTCCCACACACCCCAGGGTACCCAAGACTTACCTCTTCAAAGATCCCAGAACTGAGTCCCAGCCAGAGTGGTGCAGTACCACTTCTGACCACTGCAGTGCTTTGCCTGGCTGGGTTAAAGAACTGTTAGATAATCTCAGGCAGCACTTGCTTCCAAGGGCTTCTCCACGGTCAATCCTCAAACCTCGGTCTAAACTGTCTGAACTTCTCCAGGGACATTGGATGCTTTCTGGTCCAGATTCAGCTTTAGCCTTTAAAATTATGAAGTGAGAGGTTTTGTTGCGTGAAGAATGGTAGAATCACAGAATAATACAACCTAGAAAGAGGCCACTCGGACCATCATGACTTTACCAATTCTTTGAAAGAGCTATCCAATTATACTCACTCTTCTGCACTCTGCCGAAGGCCTGCAATGTTTTCCTTCCCATTTATGTAGATTAGCTATTTGAGTTCAACAGATTGTGGAAGATCAGGGGACATGAGTATTAATTACATAAACATTGAACTTGATAAGTTGCTGGGGATACTGTGGTGATATGTCTATGCACAGTTCTGTATATAGTTAGCGATGCAACCTCCAATCAGCTGGTGGTGATAGAGATCTATCATGACACTTGGGACACCCACCAGTTGGTAGTAAGACGTACATGAGGATAGTTGCACTAGAAGTAGCGACAGGAGAATTCACTGAATTAATTTATTCATTACTGTCGGTATCACAATTCTTTAGTTATCTATCCACATGTTAATATTGTTAATTTGTCTTACTAGTCAAAGAACTGGATGTTCTGTGTGCATCTGTACTGCGGCCATAACACAAAGATAATAGATACCTCTGTTCGCACTGAAACGTGTGACTGATGCATGCAATGAGTGTGAATTTGATGTAAGTAACTGAAACTGCATGTAGAACATAGGTTAGCCATTGAGAAGTGGATTTCCCAGTCACTGTGATTTCCTTATTTGATCATCTTCATGGACTTCACCTGTTCCCAAATGGGTATAACACTTTAAAACAATCTCTTGTTTGTCTGCTTGAAATAATTGCCTGGCTAGTGGGGGGACTGATGATTTGATGATGTGAAGAAGTTCCAGTTTGCCAATATGAGCAACATTGAATTGACCAGCAGCCGCTACTTATCCTTTCTCATATTTTTATTTTTGCATGTCATGTTTTCTTACTACTGAGATGGTGCATCCAACTGAATGGCTGTCAGGTGAGTAGCAGTTATTCACCAGCATATTCCTGTGTTCATCATGTAGTCTGACCCCCGCTGAGTTTTTGAATTGTAATTATTATTTCCTTGGTGTCAAAAACAGTTTCAATTGCTTCAGAAATTGAAGTATTAATTTAGGCAGAAGGAAAAGACATTTAAGGGAAGAAAGTTAACCACAGAGCCACAAAGTGAATAATATCTGGAAACCCACTCTTCATGGACAGCTCCTGGAGAGGGGTTGGTCGTAGGGGGTGGGGGAAGAGAGAGTGAAAACTCTTCTTCTTGATAAGAATGAAAGCATGACAAAAGATCACCCTCAAAATTGTTCTGTCCTAATCAACAATAAATGTACCAATTGTACAACAAGAATTAGTGAAACAATTTTTTAAAACTTGAGAGTACCCAATTCTTTTTTTTCCAATTAAGGGGCAATTTAGTGTGGCCAATCCACCTACCCTGCACATCTTTGGATTGTGGGGGTGAGATTCACGCAGACACGGTGAGAATGTGCAAACTCTACACGGACAGTGATCCGGGGCTGGGATCGAACCTGGATCCTCGGCGCTGTGAGGCAGCAGTGCTAACCTCTGCGCCACTGCACTACCGTGCTTCCCCAAACTTCCCCTGTTATTCAATGAATGCATGTTGTACATACATACGAAGTCTAGGGAAGGATGGCCACACAAGCTACCAAATAGTAATAATGTGATGATAAAGTGTGTTTTTGAAAAGTCACACGTCACCAGAAACTGGGGCGTCATTCTCCGACCCCCCGCCGGGTCGGAGAATGGCCGTAGGCCGCCGTGAATCCCGCCCCCGCCCCCGCCGAAGTCTCCGGTACCGGAGATTGGGCAGGGGCGGGAATCGGGCCGCGCCGGTTGGCGGGAAACCCCGCTGGATTCTCCGGCCCGGATGGGCCGAAGTCCCGCCCAGAAATTGCCTGTCCCGCCGGCGTAAATCAAAGCTGGTATTTACCGGCAGGACCAGGCGGCGTGGGCGGGCTCCGGGGTCCTGGGGGGGGGCGCGGGGCGATCTAACCCCAGGGGGTGCCCCCACGGTGGCCTGGCCCGCGATCGGGGCCCACCGATCCGCGGACGGGCCTGTGCCGTGGGGGCACTCTTTCCCTTCCGCCTCCGCTACGGCCTCCACCATGGCGGAGGTGGAAGAGACTCTCCCCACTGCGCATACGCGGGAAACTGACAGCGGCCGCTGACGCTCCCGCACATGCGCCGGGAAACTGTCAGCGGCCGCTGACGCTCCCGCGCATGTGCCGGGAAACTGTCAGCGGCCGCTGACGCTCCCGCGCATGCGCCGGGAAACTGTCAGCGGCCGCTGACGCTCCCGCGCATGCGCCGGGAAACTGTCAGCGGTCGCTGACGCTCCCGCGCATGCGCCGCATTTCCGCGCCAGCTGGCGGGGCAACAAACGCCATTTCCGCCAGCTGGCGGGGCGGAAATCCCTCCGGCGTCGGCCTAGCCCCTCAATGTTGGGGCTAGGCCGCCAAAGATGCGGAGCATTCCGCACCTTTGGGCCGGCGCGATGCCCGTCTGATTGGCGCCTTGTTTGGCGCCAGTCGGCGGACATCGCGCCGTTGGGGGAGAATTTCGCCCCTGTTGTCCAGTATTGGGGTCCATTGTCAGAACAAAGTAAAGTCATATAAGAACATAAGAACTAGGAGCAGGAGTAGGCTATCTGGCCCCTCGAGCCTGCTCCGCCATTCAATGAGATCATGGCTGATCTTTTTTGGACTCAGCTCCACTTTCCGGCCCAAAGATCATAACCCTTGATCCCTTTATTCTTCAAAAAACTATCTATCTTTATCTTAAAAACATTTAATGAAGGGGCCTCAACTGTTTCGCTGGGCAAGGAATTCCATAGATTCACAACCCTTTGGGTGAAGAAGTTCCTCCTAAACTCAGTCCTAAATCTACTTCCCCTTATTTTGAGGCTAGGCCCCCTAGTTCTGCTTTCACCCGCCAGTGGAAACAACCTGCCCGCATCTATCCTATCTATTCCCTTCATAATTTTATACGTTTCTATATGATCCCCCCCCCTAACCCGCAACCTTCTAAATTCCAATGAGTACAGTCCCAGTTTACTCAACCTCTCCTCGTAATCCAACCTCATCAACTCTGGGGTTAACCTGGTGAATCTCCTCTGCACACCCTCCAGTGCCAGTACGTCCTTTCTTAGGTTAGGAGACCAAAACTGAGCATAATAGTCCAGGTGTGGCCTCACTAAAACCTTATAAAATTGCAGCATAACCTCCCTAGTCTTAAACTCCATCCCTCTAGCAATGAAGGACAAAATTCCATTTGCTTTCTTAATCACCTGTTGCACCTGTAAACCAACTTTTTGCGACACTTGCACAAGCACACCCAGGTCTCTCTGCACAGCGGCATGTTTTAATATTTTATCATTTAAATAATAATCCGTTTTGCTATTATTCCTACCAAAATGGATAACCTCACATTTATCAACATTGTATTCCATCTGCCAGACCCTAGCCCATTCACTGAACCTATCCAAATCCCCCTGCAGACTTCCGGTATCCTCTGCACTTTTTGCTTTACCACTCATCTTAGTGTCGTCTGCAAACTTGGACATATTGCACTTGGTCCCCAACTCCAAATCATCTATGTAAATTGTGAACAATTCTGGGCCCAACACTGAACCCTGAGGGACACCACTAGCTACTGATTGCCAACCAGAGAAACACCCATTAATCCCCACTCTTTGCTTTCTATTAATTAACCAATCCTCTATCCATGCTACTACTTTACCCTTAATGCCATGCATCTTTATCTTATGCAGCAATCTTTTGTGTGGCACCTTGTCAAAAGCTTTCTGGAAATCCAGATATACCACATCCATTGGCTCCCCGTTACCTACCGCACTGGTAATGTTCTCAAAGAATTCCACTAAATTAGTTAGGCATGACCTGCCCTTTATGAACCCATGCTGCATCTGCCCAATGCAACAATTTCCATCCAGGTGCCCCGCTATTTCTTCCTTGATGATAGATTCCAGCATCTTCCCTACTACCGAAGTTAAGCTCACTGGCCTATAATTACCCGCTTTCTGCCTACCTCCTTTTTTAAACAGTGGTGTCACGTTTGCTAATTTCCAATCCGCTGGGACCACTCCAGAGTCTAGTGAAGTTTGGTAAATTATCACTAGTGCATTTGCAATTTACCTAGCCATCTCTTATAGTAGGCCAGTTACCTTCCAATTGAGTCTTTGCAATATTGTGGTCATCATGCAGGGTTACGCGGACTTTATCTTAACCAGAAACAATATTCAAGCTGTTTGGATCCATTAGTTGCAGTACCTTAATGTGACCACAACCTTAGCGAGTCATGGGGTCCTGCTTGACACAACGGTGTCACTGTTGAGCTGTTTCAGCTTTTCTTGAGTTTACCGAAGCTCCAGCCAAAAAAAACAGTGGTTTTAAGCATGAAAATGGACTGCAAACTTCACAGGGGAAAGTTAAACCGTGTAAAAAGCTTCTTGGCAGCCTTATTTTAGCTGTTAGGAAATGTTGGAATCTATTACTGGATAGAATGTTCTTCTCTAGCTCAGACTACAGTGTTTTAATCTCCCCTAACCTCTAGTAGGGACAGTAAGCAGCAGCAATAAATTCTCCCCTGTCTGTGGAGAGAGTTAGAAAGTTAGGCTGCCCAGAGTCTGTTATTTAATCTCTGTCCTCACAGCAGGTAGACAAACTAATTGGAGCAATCTTCGGGGCACCTGGCCTTTGCTGGCAGGATCAATGTGCAACATCCCAAGCTGAAGCTACAGCAGTATGCAGAATCCCTACAGAGCAGTAGAATCATGTACATACAGTGAGTTAGTACTGGATTGCCCCGCACCAAAGTAAGGAGGGATTCCGCTTGAGAGAGTCAAAACATCGGCCTTTGATGGAGAGAACACTTCAAAGAGCTCCTAAATTGTGACACAACCATAGATGAGAACATGTTTGAGGAAATCCCCCAGCTCTCCATCAAAGTTAATCTTGGACTCCCACCAAGCATGTGCGAAGTCGAAGCTGTCATTAAACACATGAAGAATGGAAAAGCCGCAGGAGTGCACGGGATCTCAGCAGAGATTTTCAAACTTGGAGAAGAATAGATCACCAATCACCTTCATCAGCTTTTGCTGAAAATCTGGGACAGAGAAAGAAACCTGCAAACCTCAGGGATGTCATCATCGCCACCGTCTTCAAGAAAGGAGACAAAGTACACTGAGAACTACCGAGGGATCTCCCTATTCTCCATCGCGAGGAAGATCATTACCTGAATCCTTGCTCGCTGCCTTCTGCCAGTCTCTGAAGAAATCCTTCCAGAAAGTCAGTGTGGCTTCCGACAAAACCGTGGACATGATTATCACTGCTCAACAATTTCAAGAGAAATGCCAAGAGCAACATCAACCACTCTACATGGCCTTCATCGATCTGACCAAGGCTTTTGACTCAGTCAATTGGGAAGTGCTATGGAAGACCCTGTCAAAGGCCAGCAGAGAAATTAATTGACATCCTTCAAGTCGTCCATGACAAGATGTCAGCGACAGTCCTCACCGAGGAAAATAAGACAGAAATCTTTGAGGTCAAGACTGGTGTCAAGAAGGGATCTGTCATTGACTGTAGAGAAAGGTATAATCAGCCATGGATATCGTAAAGAAATAAAGGAGGGCATCAAATTGAAAGAAAATGCATGCTACGTGACAAAGATTAGTGGGAAACTAGAGGAGTGGGAAATCTTTAAATGTCAACAGAAAGCCAGGGAATAAGCTATAAAGAAAAGATAGAATATGAGAGTAAACTAGTTCAGAATATAAAAACAGATTGCAAATGTTTCTACAAATAAATAACACAAAAAAGAGTGGCTAAGGTAAACATTGGTCCTTTAGAGGATGAGAAGGGAGATTTAATAATGGGAAATGAGGAAATGGCCGAGGCATTGAACAGGTATTTTGTGTCGGTCTTCACAGTGGAAGACACAAATAACATGCCAAAAACTGTTGGCAAGGAGGCTATGGCAGGAGAGGATCTAAAAACGATCATTGTCACTCAGAAGGTAGTGTTGGGCAAGCTAATGGTACTATAGATAGACAAGTCTCCTGGCCCTAATGGAATGCATCCTAGGGTACCAAAATAGATGGCTAGGGAAATTGCAAATGCACTTGTGGTAATTTACCAAAATTCACAGGACTCTGGGGCTGTTCAGATTGGAAAACAGCAAATGCGATGTCACTGTTTAGAAAAAGGAGGTAGGCAAAAGGGCTAGTTAGCTTAATTTCTGTTGTGGTGAAAATGCTTGAATCTAACATCAAGGAAGAAATAGCGAGACATCTGGACAAAAATTGTCCCATGGGAGGAATTCCGGTAAAGGCCATGATGGTCACACATTTGGTAGCCCCCGCTCAAGGTGGAATTTTTCTTTCCTTTTCCTGTCTGAGGGATGGACTTTTTGGATGGAAAGAGGTGTAGGAGTGCCAGGAAAAGGTGTAACTCCTCTGGTGTGGCTGGTGAAATGATCCACAAACTAGGAGTCGGTCGAAGGGAGTTGTTGCAGCAGGAGTGTCTTCGAGGTGCGGCACAGGTTAAGAAGGTGGAGGGCAAAGGGCTAAATGGTCAACGGAGCTGCTGGTGGCCTTTTTAAATGATACGTTCAGCCAGAAGAGAAGGGAAGCCCTGGAGGACCTGGCCAAGGTGGTAGAGCCACTCACAGCAGGGATTGACCGAGTGGAGCAGAGGCTGAAGTCCCAGGGCCAGGCTATCCAGAAAGTGGAGGAGGCGGTGGGGGAGCACAAGGAACAGCTCGCCTTATTGGTTGTCAAGGTGGGGGTAATGCGGGAGACACAAAAGAAGCTGAAGGAGAAAGTGGAGGATTTGGAGAACTGCACCAGAAGGCAAAATTTGAGGATCATGGGAATGCTTCAAAGGCATCGAAGGAGCGGAGGTATATGGCCAAAAGTTTGGAGAAGCTGATGGGAAAGGGGGCTTTTGACCAGCCTTCGGGGGTCGACCAAGCACACAAGGCGCTGATGAGGAGGTCGCAGGTGGGTGAGCCACCAATGGCGATGGTAGTGCAGTTGCACCGTTTCTTGGACAAAGAGAAGATTCTTCGCCGGGCGAGGCAGATGAGGAAGTGCACCTGGGAGGGGAAGGAGCAGCGGGTGCATCAAGACCTGGGCGCAGAACTGGCAAAGAGGAGGGCTGGGTTTAATCAGGTCAAGGATGCCCTCTTCAAGAAGGGGTTGAAGTTTGGAGTGCTGTACATGGCCCGCCTCTGGGTGACTTCCAGAATCGAGAATATTATTTTGGTACGCCAGAAGGGGTGATGGAGTTTTTGAATGACAATGGACTGGCAGGAGAAGGAGGACACTGAACTTTGGAGGAGGTGTGAGGAGGTGTCTCCTTTTAGTTGTTCTTGGAAAACCCTCTCCCCTTTGAATTGTTTTGGTGGGTTTGGTGGCGGGGTGCTTGGGGAGCATCAAGGGTGAAGTGCACCTTTTTTCTGTTTCTTTGTTTCTTGAGGCAGTGTGAAAAGGGGAGGGGAATTTGGGAGGTTAGGAGGTTTAGAGGACTTGAGCACGGGATGCCATGCTAGTGGGCAGGCTAGTTAATCGGAGCACAGTGGGGGGTGGTCAGGAGGTAGGCGCAAGGGAGGGGCTGTTGTTTGTTTGGGAGGGGGGATGCTGACAAGGGTGTGGCTGTTGTGGCACAGTTGGAAAGGGAGTGATGACGATGGACATCCGAGGGTGGGCCTGGAGGGTCGTGTGACTCAGGCCGGGTGCTGGGCCAAAAGGGATGTCATGATATGCAGACATGCATTTCCAGTTGCAGCCCGTGTTATATCAGTATGCTTAACACGATAAGGGATATGGTTGATCGGCAGTGGAGGGGGGTCGGTGAGCCCCCATTAACCAGGCTGGGGGCTGAATGGGCCAGTCAAACGGTTACCTGAGGCGTCGGAAGGTGGGAGGGGCTTTTCTATAAGAGACGCATTTAAAGTTTGGGGACCAGACAAGGCTGAGGAAAGGATTGGTGGGGCAGGTGTTCCATTCAGGACTGGACATGAAGACGAGGGGATGGCGGTGCTGGTGATTAAGCGGGTGGCATTCAAGGTGGGGAATATTGTGGCAGATTTGGGGGAAAGGTTCATGATGATTAGTGGGAAGCTAGAGGGAATGCCAGTGATCCTGGTAAATGTTTATGTCCCAAATTGGGACGATGTGGATTTCATGAGGCGGTTGCTGGGGAAGTTTCCTGACCTGGACTTGATCATAGGGGGGTGGATTTTAACATGGTCATTGAACCAGGCTTGGACTAGTCGAGCCTGAGTTCGGCAAAGGTGTCGGCGGCAGCGAGGGAGCTGAAGCAGTTTTTGGAGTGCATGGGTGGGGGGGGGGGGGGGGGGGCGCGGGTGGACCTTGGAGGTTTGGGAGGCTGAGGGCGAAGGAATTTTTATGTTTCTCTCATGTCTACAGGGTGCACTCCAATTGACTTTTTTGTGGTGGATAAGGCATTGCTGACAGGGGTGGTGGACTCGGATTGTTCGGTGATTGTGGTCTCGGATCACACGCTATACTAGGTGGATTTGCGGGTGCTGAATGATATGAGGGAGGTCATGGCTACCGCACTGTAGGAGACATTCAAGGCGGTGGTTCAGGAGAGTATATTTTGATTTGGGCACATAGGGAAACGGTGCAATGGGCAAAGATGGCAAGGCTGCTGGAAGAGATTCTGAGGATGGGCAGGAGGTATTTGGAGACCCCGGCGGCAGGGTTGTTGAAGGAAAGGCTGAGACTCCAGATGGAGTTTCGATTGGTGTCTATGGGAAAGGCAATAGGACAGTTGCGGAGGATCAGGGGGGCAATATCCGAGTATGGGGAGAAGATGCGCAGGATGTTGGCTCACCAGCTGAGGAAACAGGAGGCGGCGAGGGAGATTGGTAGAGTGAAGGACGGGAAGGGTGGTGCTGGACCCGGTGGGGGTGAATGGGGTGTTTGAGGTATTTTACAGGCAGCTGTATGAGTCGGAGCCCCCAGGCGGGGGGAGGGGGGGCAGGCGGGGGGATTGTGGTAGTTCCTGGATAGGTTTGAGTTTCCTGGGCTGGACGAGGAGTTGGTGCAGGGTTTAGGAGCCCTATTGGGTTGAGGGAGGTGATAGAGAATATGGTGGCGACGAATGGCTGGGAAGGCCCCGGGCCCGGATGGGTTCCTGGTGGCGTTCTATAAAAGGTTTGGGTGGGGCCCTGTGCCGTTGCTGTCTAGGGTATACAATAAGGCTAGGGAGAGGGGGGAACTCCCTCCTACACTGTCGCAGACATCTACCTACATGATATTGAAAAAGGATAAGGATCCGGAGCAGTGTGGATTGTACCGTCCGATATCGTTGCTGAATGTGGATGCTAAATTGTTGGCGAAGGTGTTGGGTTTGCGAATTGAGGACTGTGTCCCAGGGACGATAGGTGAGGACCAAACGGGGTTCGTGAAAGGGAGACAGCTGTCGGCAAATGTGAAGAGTCTGCTCAATGTGATTATGATGCCCCCGGAGGGACAGGGAGTGGAGGTGGCAGTGGTGTTGGACACGGAGAAGGCTTTCAAATGAGTGGCGTGGGAGTACCTGTGGGAGATGCTGGGAGGGTTGGGCAGGGGTTTATGGACTGGGTCCAGTTGCTGTATAGGGTGTCACTCGCAAGTGTGCAGACGAACCGGGTGAGCTTGGGGTATATTGGGTTGCTCCAAGAGACGAGGCAGGAGGCTATAGAGCCATTGGCAATGGTGCTGAGAGCATTGAGGGATTTGGAAAGGGATTATATGGGGGGGGGGGGGGGGGGCGGGGGGGAGCGTCAAGCACAGGTTTTTGCTGGATATGAACGACCTGTTGTTACATATTTCGGACCCTTTGAGGGGCATTGGCAGCATTATGGGGATTTTGGAGGACATTGGTCAGTTCTCCAGATACAAGTTGAACATGGGAAAAAGTGAGGTGTTCCCGATTGAGACCAAAGGCCAGGGAAGGAGGTTAGGGGAGCTGCCGTTCAAGGTGCTGGGAGCGAGCTTCAGATACTTGGGCATCCAGGTGACGCGGAGTTGGGCGCAGCTGCATAAGTCGTCCTCGGGTGAAGGTGCTAAATTGGGGGAAGGCTAACTGTAATAATATTCGACAGGAACTGAAGAATCTCGATTGGGGGCGGACGTTTGAGGGTAAATCAACATCTGGCATGTGAGAGGCACTCAAATGTCAGTTGATAGGAATTCAGGACCAACATGTTCCTGTGAGGAAGAAGGATAAAATGGAAAGTTTCAGGAACCTTGGATAACGAGGGATATTGTGAGCTTCGTCAGAAAGAAAAAGGAAGCATTTGTAAGGATTAGAAGGCTGGGAACAGCTGAAAACTGTGAGGAATATAAGGAAAGTTAGGAAGGAACTTAAGCATGGAGGCAGGAGGGCTAAAAGGGGTCACGAAAGATCATTGGCAAACAGGATAAAGGAAAATCCCAAGGCTTTTTACACATATATAAAGAGCAAGAGGGCAGCCAGGGAAACGGTTGGCCCACTCAAAGACAAGGGAGGGAATCCATGCGTGGAACCAGAGGAAATGGGCGAGGTACGGAATGAGTAGTTGGCATCAGTATTCACCAAAGAAAAGGACTTGGTGGATGGTGAGTCTGGGGAGGGTGTGTAGATAGTCTGGGTCACATTGAGATCAAAAAGGAGGAGGTTTTGGGGGTCTTGAAAAATATTAAGGGAGATAAGTCCTCAGGCCTGATGGGATCTACCCCAGAATATTAAGCGAGGCAAGGGAGGAAATTGCTGGGGCCTTGACAGAAATGTTTGTATCCTCACTGGCTACAGGGGAGGTCTCAGAGGACTGGAGAATTGATAATGTTGTACCTTTGTATAAGAAGGGTAGCAAGGATAATCTAGGAAATTCAGGCCAGTGAGCCTTATGTCAGTGGTAGGGAAATTATTGGAGAGGATACTTCGAGACAGGATTTACTCCCATTTGGAAGCAAATAGACATATTAGCGAGAGGCAGCATGGTTTTGTGAAGGGGAGGTCGTGGATCACGAACTTGATTGAGTTTTTCGAGGAAGCGATGAAGATGATTGATGAAAGTAGGGCAGTGGATGTTGTCTATATGGATTTCAGTAAGGCCTTTGACAAGGTCCCTCATGGCAGACTGGTACAAAAGGTGAAGTCACACAGGATCAGGGGTGAGTTGGCAAGATTGATACAGAATTGGCTCAGTCATAGAAGACAGAGGGTAGCAGTGGAAGGGTGCATCCTGGACAGGCGCCGGAATGTGGTGACTAGGGGCTTTTCACAGTAACTTCATTTGAAGCCTACTTGTGACAATAAGCGATTTTCATTTCATTTCTGAATGGAGGGCTGTGATTGGTGGTGTTCCGCAGGGATTGTCAGAGGATACAGCAGGATATAGATCGGTTGGAGACTTGGACGGAGAGATGGCAGATGGAGTTTAATCCAGACAAATGTGAAGTAATGCATTTTGGAAGGTCGAATACAGGTGGGAAATATACAGTAAATGCCAGTACCTTTAAGAGTATTGACAAGCAGAGGAATCTGGATGTACAGGTCCACAGGTCACTGAAAGTGGCAATGCAGGTGGAAAAGGTAGTTAAGAATGCATACGGCATGCTTGCCTTCATTGACCGGGGCATTGAGTATAAAAATTGACAAGTCATGCGGCAACTGTGCAGAACCTTAGTTAGGCTACACTTGGAATGTAGTGTTCTAGAAGGATGTGGAGGCTTTGAAGAGAGTACAGAAAAGATTTACCAGGATGTTGCCTGGTATGGAGGGTATTAGCTCTGAGGAGAGGTTGGATAAACTCGGTTTGTTCTCACTGGAGCGATGGAGGTTGAGGGGCGACCTGTTAGAAGTCTACAAAATCATGAGGGGCATGGACAGAGTGGATAGTCAGAAGCTTTTTCCCAGAGTGGAATATTCAATCACTAGGGGACATAGATTTAAAGTGCGAGGGCAAAGTTTAGAGGAGATGTACGAGGGAAGATTTTTACACAGAAGTTAGTGGGTACCTGGAGTTCGCTGCCAGAGGAGGTGGTGGAAGCAAGTGCAATAGTGACAGTTAAAGGTTGTCTTGACAAATACACGAAGAGGATGGGAATAGAGGGATAGAGGGAAGAATAGAAGGTGTTAGGTTAGACGGGCAGCATGGTCAGCATAGGCTTGGAGGGGCAAAGGGCCTGTTCCTGTGCTGTTCTTTTATTTGTTCTTTGTTCTTTTAAATGAGGGAGTGTCAGTAACCATCTGGCACTTGTAGGTGCAGTTGCAGGAGGAGGGGGCAGTGCCAACAATGCGTGCCACCCAGGCCAACACCGCACATGTGGCGCCTGTGGTGGAGGCCTTGGGTGTGAAGGTATAGTCCATATGGCAGGATGTCCAAGGCCTGGAACACAGTGTGCAGGCAGTGGCTGAGGCAGAGGACAGGGCAACCATGTACCAGAACAACGTGGACATTGCCGCAGCGTTCCAGAGCATGGCTCAGTCACAAAGGGCCATGGCTGCAGTCGTTATAGAGCATTTGCCTGGCACTGGCAGACCTGAGCCAGACCCCGAGGGACCTGGCACAATCACTGAGTGACAAGGCACCGCCCATGAGTGATGTGGCACAGTCCCAGAGGGACATGGCACAGTCTCTGTGCTCCATGGCCGGAACATGGCGAACCTGTCGAGGCAAGAGGGGTCTCCAGGAGTGGTAGCGGCAGGTGATGGCGGAGCCTCCGGAGCTCGCTCCGGCCAACCACCATCCCAAGCAGAAGCCCAGAGTCCATTGGGCACCATGAGAAAGGGGGAGGTGATGGGGCAGGTGCTGGTGACCCTGCAGGAGAGGTGCTGGAGCACTGCAGCACCTCTGAATTCCCCTCACCAGTCGCTGCCATGCATCTGATGGGCAGCGGGCAGAACATGGTGGCACCACTCCATCCACTCCACCCGGAAGACTGCCGGGTCCATCTGGTCTCAGTTGCTCCAGAGGACGGCTGTCAAAAGGGACTCAGGTCACAGGGCTGGAATCGCAGCTGGCAGACTCCACTCCTGATGGACCGCCTGGGGACTCACTAGCTTGAGCGTTAGGGCACATAAGGCGAGAAGGTTAGACACCAGTTAAGTTTGCACGGTTGAAGCACATATGATAGCTTTAGGGGCTAGGGCACAGCTATTATACATAGGTCTGTCACCGATAAACACCTGTTCACCGACGTTTCAACCTGCCTTGGCCCTCGATCCATAGGGTGTGGGCTTGGGCTCGATGCAGTGGGTATGCCGGCTGACTGGGAGGCTGGGGGCATGTGACGGGGTTGGGGGGACCCTGTTGTGGACCTACCCATTACATGTCCCATCACCAGATGGAATGGCTAGCACGTATGCAGGGAACACCTGGGCGGATGGTGGAATGTGACACACAGGGGCGGGAGCCAGACGTTGTCAGACATTGCCGAGCACCAGAGCTCATTGCAGAATGCGTGGTCAGCATCCTCTACCAAATGGACAAGACCCTCTGATACTGTCGACCCAGGACCACCACTCTGTGATGCAGCTGGTGAGAGGCTTGGAGGGGGTTAGGGGTGCTGGGCTGGGGGAGATGGGGTGCTGGTGGGGGAAGCGTGAGCGGAGGAGTGGGGGTGGGTTGTGTGGTGGGTCGGGACAGTTGAGCTGCCAGTGGCCAGGGCCTCTAGTCGGTGAACCTGGAGGTGATAAAGTTGTCCCGTACACAGTGGCCCGGTCATGTCGTGCGGCCTCCAGTGCATGGCTGGGCCCAATGTCCTGGCCATCCTGGCCCTCTTCCACATCCTCTTCGTCGGATGAGGCATGCCATTGCCCCACCTCCTCCTCCAGCATGTCGCATGCCATTGCCCCACCTCCTCCTCCAGCATGTCGCCCCTCTGCAATGGGGCAGGAAGCATGTTGTGCAGGACGCAGCAGACCACCACGATGCAGGGTGGTATTCCAGGGTTATATTGGTGGACCCCTCCAGAGCTGTCCAGGCACCTCAAGCTCTGCTTGAGGAAGGCGATGCACCACTCAATGACGCCCCTGGTTGCTGCATGGACATTGTTGTAGCAGTTTTCCACGTTGGGCTGAGGCCTCGGAGTAGAG
Source organism: Scyliorhinus torazame (assembly GCF_047496885.1). Lineage (NCBI taxonomy): Eukaryota > Metazoa > Chordata > Chondrichthyes > Carcharhiniformes > Scyliorhinidae > Scyliorhinus > Scyliorhinus torazame. The sequence continues at coordinate 185,626,367 of NC_092712.1, forward strand.
GTCATCAGCCACGGCCACAGCGGATAACCTCTGTCACCCAAGAGCCAACCAAGCACCTGTGGGTTTGCCTCAAATGTGTCAGGAACGTCCGGGTACGCCAAGACTAATGCGCCATGCACGCTGCCCAGATATCGAGGGTAGACATGCACGATGTGCATCCGGTGGGCACACACCAATTGCACATTGAGGGAGTGGAATCTCTTCTGATTTATGAAGCGCACGCCCTCCTGCTCTAGTGCCCGCAGGTGGACGTGTCCCCCCGGACCTGGGGTATGCCAGCGATGGCAGTGAATCGCACTGCCTGGGTAAACTGGTCTCGGTCCATCCGAAGGTAATGTATTGTGCCACCCGGGCATATAGGGCATCCATCAAGGTGCAGATGCATCTGTCCACAGAGGTCTGGAAGATCGCTGACAGGCCCCCACACGGTGCCTGGAAGTTCGCCGTGGCATAAAGGTTTTGGGTGACCGTCACCTTGATGAAATGAAATGAAAATGAAAATGAAAATCGCTTATTGTCACAAGTAGGCTTCAAATTAAGTTACTGTGAAAAGCCCCTAGTCGCCACATTCCGGCGCCTGTTCGGGGAGGCTGGTACGAGGATGCCACTGGGCGTAGGCATCCTCCCCCATACCTTCATTGCAGATGTGCCATGACCATCACAAATGTCTCACGGTCTCCCTGCTCAGCCGCAGTCGGTGGCAGCATGCCCAGTCCGGCAGGTCGGCGTACATCAGGCGCTGCCGGTATGTACGAGGCCTGATGCGATGCCTCCTCCCTGCCTGCTCCTCAGCCAGTTGGACAGCCAGCTCTCCATCTTCACTGGCTGCTCCTCTGGGACAGGCTCCTGTTCTGCAGACTTCTTCCAGAGCAATTCCTGCTCGTGAAGCTTCAGTGCATTTGCCGAGGCTGCGGTGGCCAGACAGATGCCAACCACACCTGGCTGTACACCAAAATCCATTTTTTGAAGGGGACAAAGGGGCAGACATGTTAGTATGGTGAGTGCTCTCGTGACTAACCAGGTCCAACAGTCTGCACTACAGCCCATGCTCTCTCTCCCCTCACCATCCTCGACTCACCCACCAGCCCTTCCCTCCGACACTCTTCCCTCTGCACCGCGCCTATGGCTCTGCCAGCGCCTGTTGTAGGGGGACCTCCTGCGTCGCTGCCCATCCCTGCCAGTGTCATGCTGAGCGGCCCCTGTCCTCCGCCCTCCAGTGGGGTCTACCAAGGGTGCCTTCTTGGGTGGGCAGCATGCTACCCCGCAAACAGGATGCCACCAGGTTGCGGGGGAGCACCACGTGCCACTGGTTGGCGCCATGTTTGGTGGCATGCATGCGGGCCCCTGTTGGGACAGTAGATGTAGTGAGCCTTAGGTCCTCTGGATGTCATAAGGGTTGTGCCCACTTGTCCGGAAGCAGGGGAGAAGTGGGCAGGCGAGCCTGGTGCCAGCTGATGTGGGGTGGGCTGGCTGGTAGTGCCACGGGTGGAGTACCTGACTTGGGAGCCTTGTGCCAGGGAGCATGGCAAGGGCCACGGTGCATGCCACTGCTGTTTGGGGTGTGCTCTGCAGCCCGCATCTTCGCCACGGATGGGTGCACTGAGACATGCCAACACCTGGTGGCCACTGGCTTCACCGGGCCACACACATCCCGTTCATCGGGCGTCTGGGGTCTGGGGGTTCATGGAGGGTGGCCTTGGGGGTCGGGGGCACCCATACAGCTGGTGGCGCTCTGTGCATTCACGGGGCACGGTGGGCAGTCGGTCGAGTGTGCAGCCAGATGGCTGCCTTGCAGGTCGACTCCCCCCTGGCCTGACAGATGCCTCCCTCCAGCCAGCAGCAAAGCTGGCAGCCCACTGTTGCACCTTTGGAAACTTTACTTACCTCCTCTCTCTCCGTCATCAGTCATGGCAACCGGTGACGAGTGGTGTCCCGCAGGGTTCAGTGTTGGGGCCACAGCTGTTCTCTTTATATATTAACGATCTAGATGACGGGACTGGGGGCATTCTGGCTAAGTTTGCCGATGATACAAAGATAGGTGGAGGGGCAGGTAGTATGGAGGAGGTGGGGAGGCTGCAGAAAAATTTAGACAGTTTAGGAGAGTGGTCCATGAAATGGCTGATGAAATTCAACGTGGGCATGTGCGAGTCTTGCACTTTGGAAAAAAGAATAGAGGCATGGACTATTTTCTAAACGGTGACAAAATTCATAATGCTGAAGTGCAAAGGGACTTGGGAGTCCTAGTCCAGGATTCTCTAAAGGTAAACTTGCAGGTTGAGTCCGTAATTAAGAAAGCAAATGCAATGCTGTCATTCATCTCAAGAGGCTTGGAATATAAAAGCAGGGATGTACTTCTGAAGCTTTATAAAGCATTAGTTAGGCCCCATTTAGAATACTGTGAGCAATTTTGGGCCCCACACCTCAGGAAGGACATACTGGCACTGGAGCGGGTCCAGCGGAGATTCACACGGATGATCCAGGAATGGTAGGCCTAACATACGATGAACACCTGAGGATCCTGGGATTATATTCAATGGAGTTTAGGAGGTTGAGGGGAGATCTAATAGAAACTTACAAGATAATGAATGGCTTAGATAGGGTGGATGTAGGGAAGTTGTTTCCATTAGCAGGGGAGATTAGGACCCGGGGGCACAGCCTTAGAATAAAAGGGAGTCACTTTAGAACAGAGATGAGGAGAAATTTCTTCAGCCAGAGAGTGGTGGGTCTGTGGAATTCATTGCCACAGAGGGCGGTGGAGGCCGGGACGTTGAGTGTCTTTAAGACAGAAGTTGATAAATTCTTGATTTCTCAAGGAATTAAGGGCTATGGAGAGAGAGCGGGTAAATGGAGTTGAAATCAGCCATGATTGAATGGTGGAGTGGACTCGATGGGCCGAATGGCCTTACTTCCACTCCTATGTCTTATGGTCTTATGGCGCCCGGACGCCTTGCCGTCGTCACTTCTGCCTGGGAGAGGCGGAGCATTGTGGGAGGCCGGAGACTACCCGGAAAGGCCCACTAATGAAGTGTTAATGGCCATTACTGTACAATTTGCATTCCCACGCTGGCACGTGACGTGGTACGCATTCACACCGCTATCGGGGCGGCGGAGCATGGAATTCTGTTGGGCAACTGGCTCCGACCTCGATTTTTGACTGTTGCCGTATGCTCCGCCCGGTCGTGGTTTATGATTCCAGTGTCAGCCACGGAGGATCCAACCCACATTATTTTATTGGAGCCAGGCATCTGGCAGAATACTGCGTTAGATTAACATTTTTCTCACTCTTCAATTCAAAATGTTTTCTGTCCCGGAGGTTTCTGGAAGTGTCATATTATAACTTGGTCACCTGAGACTTGGGCAATGATGTGGCTCACAGCCTAATCTTGAACTAATGAGATTTAATTATTGAGAAGAATAAAGGTATGATTGAGAAATAAATGAGATGAATTAGAGTCCAATCAGGTACAGGGGGAAAATAAAGAGAGGGAAAGAAAGTTTCCGAGAGAAAAAAGTAAGAGAAAGCAAGAAGTATTTTCAAAGTATACATTAGAAACATCTCCATCAACAATTTCCTGCCTATTGGTATGCGGCTCCAGAATTTAAACTGTTCCCATTCTGGATTGGAGAGCATGATTAACATCTCAAGAAAATAGATTTTCACATTAAAAAGTTACTCATGTTCTATAGAGATTAATTGTTATTTAGTGTGTACATCTAGCAACTTCATGAAACTCAGTGGGAGGTTAAGGGCAAGCTACTGTTTTCATGATGAAAGAGTCCTTCCTGTTTATTTACGTTGTTCCCATTTCCCATAGGGGCTGGTTTAGCACACTGGGCTAAATCGCTGGCTTTTAAAGCAGACCAAGGCACGCCAGCAACACGGTTCAATTCCCGTACCAGCCTCCCTGAACAGGTGCCGGAATGTGGCGACTAGGGGCTTTTCACAGTAACTTCATTTGACACCTACTTGTGACAATAAGCGATTTTCATTTCATTTTCATTTATTTTGTTTTATTATTTTGGTCCGGAATGTGCCTTCAAGGAGAAGACTCAAACTTGAAACAGCCAGCATGCCAGGACACTGTGAGGTGGGATTCTCCATTGCCCGACGCCGAAATTGGATTTGGCGATCGGGCGGAGAATCCCCGTTTGCGACCGAATCGGGGTCGGCGTCATTTTTGGAATGCTCCGCCTCCTCCAAATCGGCGGCGCCGAGGCGCATGCCGCAGGTCGTTGCGACGGCGTCAGTGCGTCGCTTTGAGGCCCTCCCCCGATGCCCCGACACCGATGGGCCGGGTTCCCGATCGCTCAGGTCACGTGTGGTCTGAGTTTGCGTAAACCTGGCGTGGCTGCTGTGGACTGTGTCCAGTGCTGCCACAGTCGGGCGGGAGCCATGCTGCTGGCAGGGTGGGGGCTGGGGAGGACTGGTGGGGGGTGTCCAGGGGGTGGCGAGGGGGTGTTCAGGGGGACATTATTTGGCCGGCCGGGTCCACGTGCGGCTGGTGCCATGTTGAAGGGGGTCCATGCGTGGCCACGGTTCTGGCAATTCTCCAACCTTTTATGTCGGGAATGCCGGGAGTTTTTTGTGGCGCAGCTGCTAGCCCCCCACCATGCCGCTGACTTTTTCATTGTAAAACTAGACACTTCCTCCAGACATAGCCTCAAAATCGGAGAACCAGCCCTGTGTTTCCAGGTTTTGTGTTTTGGAGAGAAGAAGCCAGACTCTTTGGCACCAAGTGGATGTTAGGACCAGTTTTGAAGTCCCCTTAATTGGTTAACGGAAAACCGGTGGTATTGCCAGGGACAGTGCTCTGCCTGACAATGGTCAGTTAATGGTTCCTGCATGATGTTTTCTGAGAGAACTGAGCAGAAGTGTTTAGATCTTGGCAGTGAAATGAACACTCTCATTCTCTCTCTCTCACCTGCTTGCTCAAATGAAAGAACTTCTCTATTGTTCTGAAAGAAGTGAGTGCCTGACGCATCCTTTGCTGTGAACCTGGAATGATGCTGAGTCTGCAGAGAAAGTCGACAACCTTACCAGAGAAAACCAACTCAAGCGCAGAAGGAAGAAGTATCAAATCAAAAGCCTGAACCTCAGAAAGACATTGACTAGAAGTCATCCAAGTGCATCAAAGACCCGTGTCCTTTTTTTATTAATATTTTCTTTCCCTTTCCACCACCATTTCCACTTGTGCTGTTTGTATATGTCTATGTGTATGTGTGTATAGAGAGTTGGACGAGTTAGGGAGGGGGGGTTGCGAAGGGGTAGTAGATAGTCAGTTACATTTTCTGTCTGTTTAATTATAATACTGCATATAATAAAAGGGTACTTATGTTTAAAAGTTACAAACCTGATGATTGTAGTTTATTGGGCTCAACCAAGGACTTCAGGTATTTTAAATAAAATCTAATTTCACTTGTGTTGCGACTCCAGGTCAAGTGGGGCTGTAATTGACCGTGTGCTAGCCCAGGGTGTCGTGACAATGAGGTAGATGACAGAATGGTACAAATTGCCAAACAGCATTCCTCATCACCGCTTGCTGAACGATTTACACATTAATAACAGTGAGCACCATTAAACTCATTGCTATTTTGCCAGCAAAATCTGGGCTAATCTAAATGGAGTTGAAGAAAAAACAGGGTGGTTCACCTCGTGAAATAAGGAAAACAATAACCTAATTCAGATCTGCTAATAACAGACATCTGTCCCAAGAGAACGCATACAAAAGCTCTTTTATTACTTAACACAGCACCAGTATCTTGCAATACCTGCATTATGAAACTAGACGCAAAAGATTTGTATCTGATATTTACACCAAATCGTATCACTTAGGAATGCAAATTCATGGTGGGACAATCTTTGCTGAAACAAAGTCTGTGACTGAGGTCGTTGCCACTGTAGTCAAAACATCCTCTGAGAATTTCCAATAGAGTGAAGAATGAAGTAAGACAGGAATTGCAATTTTCCATGTGTATGGGATACAATAATAGGTTTCCAGCGTGGAAGTTTGAAATAAACATGTCATATTGAGCCCAATGGTCCAACTTTCGCAGGAGACAGGGAGAAACTGTGCGAAATTTCAGGGTCATAATTAGGTTGGAGTCACATGCGACACACACAAATGTCTAAATTATAAAACATAACAACAAATTCAAATTTTCTTCTACGAAATTGCAATTTAACATTAAAAGGATTGATACAGTTGGGTTTCCACTCTTTTGGTATAACTGAAAAGTCCTAATCCTCGCCGGCCCTCGTGTCTCCACTAAATGTTTACAGAATATCATTTTTGGAATATCAAACTGATTCCCATCTCCGCTGTTCTTGAACATTTCTTTCTTTCAAATAGTGAGAAATATCCCAGAAACATCAAAGGTGAACAGATCAAAAGCAGAAAACTTTCAAAATTATATAAAATCAGAGGCTCACAGAAATTTGTAAAACCAAAGAAAACCGTTTGATATATTGAGTGCGATTCAACCAAATTATTTCCAAGTGTCATTTTGGACGGGTTTGGTAGGGTTTTTTGTATCAGTTGCAATGGCAAGATCACGGCCCGTAGTCACCCGCATTTAATTCCAAAAATGAGCCCCCACATGGATCTTGCCATGCCTGGCTCCCTCGCCATCTGGTTCACCTGACTCCTGCCTCAGCTTCTCACTGCTAACAAGGGGGAGCTGCTTTTAGATGCTCCCTCACCACTCACTTCAAGTCAAGATACAAAGATGACAGTGCAGCCACCTGCTCCTTGCTTTGGGAATGCCGACCTGACCAGGCTCCTCGACGCAGTGGATGAGAGGTGGAGCACCCTGTTCCCACAAGGGGGTCAGAGAACCAGCAGCGAGTCAGCAGTGCTGCCTGGGAGGCAGTGGCAGCTGCTGTGAGTGAGGGCAGCATGACGGGAGGACCGCCATCCAATGTCGGAAGAAGACAAACAATCTCCAACGAGCTGCAGGGGTAAGTTACCACCACTCTCATGGTCTCAGTCCCGCCTGCCACCCTCAATTTCTCAAACCCCCTCCTCCTCCCTCCAATCCATTGGCTGGCATCTCGCACTCACCCAACATCCGATCTTCAAACATGTTCCTCAGAACCCTATGGCACCGACCAGCACAACCCCTTAATGTGTAGGTGCGGACCCCCCAGATCCATCAAGTATGCGGCTCAGAATGCCCTCTCTTTGTCCCCGCAGGAGAAGATACCATATTAAGAGGAAATGGGTGAAGACAAGGAGAGGTGTTCCAGCGGCCTGAGTCCTCACCCCTTATGTGGAATGGGCCCTGGAGATCACAGGTTTGCCCAAGGAGAAAGCAGTTACCGACAGCGAGGTTGGCCTAGAGAGGTGAGGATCCACTGCCCCTTCATCCAGATGACCTGTCTCAAGTGAAGTTGTTGATCTCCCCAAAAATGATCCTTCCCTCTCACTGGCCACATGTCCGTAGTCTCGCAGGATCATCATCTGATGATGCTGAGACATCCAGAGTTCTTCACCCCCCCACCCAAGAGATGGAGGAGGAGAGCTCTGAGGAGAACAGCGGCGATGCCATAGCTATCACCCGCAACTTCCACTAACACAGAGACAAACATTTCGGTGGGTGACATTAGTGGACAGGCTTTGGGGGCACACTCTGTTGAGCACCACACAGTTGCTGATGAACATCAGGAACAACCAAGGGAGTCAGCAGTCGGAGGTCTGCTGGAGCCCAGGACTCAGCTGGTTCCCAGCCAGATGTCGAGCCTCTGGACGAGGTTATCCAGAGATGCTGCAGATGACAGAACGCAGCAATGACATTCAGGAGAGGATGCCAGCAACATTCCAGTGACTGCAAGGCCGACTGGAGAAGTCCCAAAGCCTTCAGGCGCAGGAGATGATGCCGGCAATATATGGCATCAAGGACAACAGTGCTGGGGTGGCGATCGCAGTGCAAAACCTGAAGTACAACGTTTGAACCTTGAGTGGTGGTATCCAAGGCACGGCTAAGTCTGTGACGACCACGACTGAGGGCCTCGACATCATGTCCAAGTCAATGAGGAATATGTCCCAGATGCAGGTGGACATTGCCGAGGCACTCCAGAGCGTGGTCCAGTCACTGAGGACCATCGCTGAGGGTGTTGACACCATGAAGCAGACAATGGGGAGCCTCCAGGCAGTGCCAGATGGCTCAGCGGCTCCTGGAGCTCACTCCAGCCACCCCTCCGTCCCATGGAATCACCCAGCACCCTCAGGCAGGAGGAAGCACTGGAGCACAACCCAGGGCCTTCCACCAAGAAGACTAAGGCGGTCTTCAGTTCTTTTGAATTCCCCTCTCCTGAAACTGCCACATCTCAAGGTTAGAACGCAGAACAGGGTGGCATGGCAAGGCCTGTGATACTGTAAATCAACTGTGGCCCTCCGACTTCAGATCCTCCAAAGAACTTCCGCCAAGGGCATTAAAGGCTACAGGACACGAAAGACAGCAGGCTGCCTCCAACTCTGATGGGCATCCTGGGGGACACACCTAGACATAGCAGTAGACCATGGAAGATCAAGAAGAACGAGGAGCACTGAGTAGACACTGGTGGGGTCATCATCCATTGCAAGGGGAATGGAAATCTGTCACATTAAAATGTTTATCATTGAAATATCTCACACCAGCCACTTAGGCTTCACAGTGGGCCTGCCCCTGTACCCCCCCACCCCCCCCCCCACCCCGCCCCACCATCAAGACAATGGTTGTGAGCACGCTGATAGCAGACAGACTGAATGAAATCCTGAGGAGCACCAGAGCTTTTCTTAGGGCAAATGGTCATCACTCTCCTGCCTTGTAGAGGGACTGCTCACAATGCCAACACAGGCCCATCACCCTGGAGTAATGTTATAAAGATCCTTAGAGGGGGGGAACGAAAGTGGAGGAGAGGAGGCTGTGACTGGCGGGGATTGGGGGAAGCCGATGGAGTTGGGGCGTGGGGCGGGTGCTGAACTAACGGATACAGCCTTCTCCGAGGAGAATCTGGAGATGCTGAATGCCTCCCTGGCCCTCCTTGCATGTCGGGCCCTTGACATTGCCTGCCCTCCATCCTCCGGCTCCTCTTTGGGGTCGTCCTGAAGCCCCTCCTGGTTCGCCTCCTCCTCCTCAGATGAAGCCGCAAGTTCCTCTGCCTCCTCCTCCTCCAGCATGTCGCCCTGCTGCTGTCCCAGATTGTGGAGGGCACAGCAGACCACCATAAAGGACGAGACCCTCTGGGGGATGTACTGTAGAGCCCTGCCTGAGCAGCCCATGTAACTAAACCACATTTTGAGCCATGGTCATCGCTTCGGTCTCAGGCCTCCGCACTGGCGTCATCAGCTATGACGTCAGCGGGTATCCCTTGTCCCCCATGAGCAAACCCATCATTCTGGGGGGATACTCAAAGACACCTGGCCTCTCTGAGTGCCCCAGGGTAGCAGGCACACACTTGCACTTCCTCAAGCAGTGGTTACACACATTCAGGAGTGGAACTCCTTCCTGTTAATATGGGGCACTTCTTGATGCCGCAGTGCTCGCAGGGTGACTTTGCATGCCATCTTTCACCACATGGACATGGGCATCCTGATGATGGCAATGAATCCTGCAGCCCCAGCACCCTAGTGGGCCTTGTCCAGGTAGAAATTGATGCAGTCTGATGCCAGGGCATACGGAACATTGTCACCTCCTGGATACACCTGTGGGCTGAAGATTGTGATATGTCACACAAGTCTCTGCTCGAGCCCTGCAATGACTCTGTGGCATAAAGGTTTAGTGCTGCAGAGACCCACACAGCCAGCGGGAGCAGTTGTCCTCCTCCTCCGCGGGGTGTCATGTCCACGACGACATGGCACAAATGCTGCACTGAGATGCAGTCTTCTGCAGGCTGTGCTGTCCTTCACTGTGGCATGTTCCTGGCCTCCCTTTCTGGCACCCTTCTCAGCCAGGTGGGCAGCCAGTGTGCGTGTTGGCCCCATGCATACATGTTGCCACCTCCAGCCTGCGGTGGCCTTGCTGCTGTCTTCGATGCCTGCCCGTTTCAGCTGCTACCAGCACAGCGAGGGCAGCCTCTGCTGAATATACACCAGCAAATATATTTGTATCTGGAAGGAACTGGAGAAAGAGAAAGACCAACAATCACTTAGAGCTTCCATCCCGGGGCTCTCAAACCCCCAAGGCTCTAGCATTGTCATGACTGCCCTTCCTTCTCTCAGAGTTCCAACCAGCAAGCCAGTTGTGCTGGTGAACCTAACCCTGTACACTCACTCCTGTCCAGATCAGGAACCCCTCGACTTCAGACCTCTACCAGCAACATTAGGGAGGCCGTGCTCAGCTGTCCTCCGTTCATCCAGACACTTATACTTTGGCTGTGAGAGGGCCCTCAGTGCTGAAGCCCTGCTCTTTAGTGTTTGATTGTTGGCAGCTGCCTCTATGGTGCTGACACTCCTAGAGTTCAGGCACACTGTTCAGGCATCAAATGTTGCTGGACATGCAGTCTACGAATCATCCTCTCAGACATGGTACCTGTTCCTTCAAGGGGGCGCTTGAGAGTTCAGGAGCATGAAGTGCTGTCACAACAAACAAGGCTAATCCCACATTTGAAATAACCTTCAGCTGTGAAGCTAGAGGCTGGTCACAGCCAGAGGGAGTGAAATGTAATTTCAGGATAGAAGCCGCAGGAGGGCTCTGTCCTGGGAGAGTTTGGTAAGACAGACAGGCTGCAGCTGTGGTTGCCCATGTTATGGGTCTTCACAATATTTAAAGATGATTGGAAGGCCTCACAGAGACAAAGACCCCCCCCCCCCACCAACCCGGGGCAACTCCCGGCCTGGCCCCCTCCATCCCCCCAAACAACTGCAACCCTCCAAACCCCCCCCCCCCCCCCCCCCCCACCCCCACCACTGAGCATGAGAGCTGCAGCTCCAGTGCCGTCGAGCTGCATGCCAGTAAATGAAAAGGACTACTCACCTCCTCACTTCACCTCGGTATTCATTGCACCAGCTTCCTGTACAAACGACACCCCCATAACCTCTCATTGGGGAGTCGGTTGACTTCTGGGAGGCTGCTGCATTTGAATTCAATCTCACTTTTGAGATTGAAATTAATGCAAATTTTGCTTAATGACTTTCCCGTCATTTTTGGGCAAGATTGAGAACTCGCTCTTGGGTGCGGGCCAGGTGATTTTCAAAATGGTTCTCGGCCGGCGCAAATCTTGATTTGGGCCTGTCCCGCTATTCACCAGGATCGGCGCCAGGCACAACGCGATGGTTGAATCGTTGCCCATTATGTCTGTGCTCACTGGAAAAGTTTTCCCTCTGATCAAGTAGTTTCATAGAACATAGAACATAGAACGATACAGCGCAGTACAGGCCCTTCGGCCCACGATGTTGCACCGAAACAAAAGCCATCTAACCTACACAATGCCATTATCATCCATATGCTTATCCAATAAACTTTTAAATGCCCTCAATGTTGGCGAGTTCACTACTGTTGCAGGTAGGGCATTCCACGGCCTCACCACTCTTTGCATAAAGAACCTACCTCTGACCTCTGTCCTATATCTATTACCCCTCAGTTTAAAGCTATGTCCCCTCATGCCAGCCATTTCCATCCACGGGAGAAGGCTCTCACTGTCCACCCTATAGAACATAGAACATAGAACAATACAGCGCAGTACAGGCCCTTCGGCCGACGATGTTGCACTGAAACAAAAGCCATCTAACCTACACAATGCCATTATCATCCATATGTTTATCCAATAAACTTTTAAATGCCCTCAATGTTGGCGAGTTCACTACTGTAGCAGGTAGGGCATTCCATGGCCTCACTACTCTTTGCATAAAGAACCTACCTCTGACCTCTGTCCTATATCTATTACCCCTCAGTTTAAAGTTATGTCCCCTCGTGCCAGCCATTTCCATCCGCGGGAGAAGGCTATCACTGTCCACCCTATCCAACCCCCTGATCATTTTGTATGCCTCTATTAAGTCTCCTCTTAACCTTCTTCTCTCCAACGAAAACAACCTCAAGTCCATCAGCCTTTCCTCATAAGATTTTCCCTCCATACCAGGCAACATCCTGGTAAATCTCCTCTGCACCCGCTCCAAAGCCTCCACGTCCTTCCTATAATGCGGTGACCAGAACTGTACGCAATACTCCAAATGCAGCCGTACCAGAGTTCTGTACAGCTGCAACATGACCTCCTGACTCCTGAACTCAATCCCTCTACCAATAAAGGCCAACACTCCATAGGCCTTCTTCACAACCCTATCAACCTGGGTGGCAACTTTCAGGGATCTATGTACATGGACACCTAGATCCCTCTGCTCATCCACACTTTCAAGAACTTTACCATTAGCCAAATATTCCGCATTCCTGTTATTCCTTCCAAAGTGAATCACCTCACACTTCTCTACATTAAACTCCATTTGCCACCTCTCAGCCCAGCTCTGCAGCTCATCTATATCCCTCTGTAACCTGCTACATCCTTCCACACTATCGACAACACCACCGACTTTAGTATCGTCTGCTAATTTACTCACCCACCCTTCTGCGCCTTCCTCTAGGTCATTGATAAAAATGACAAACAGCAACGGCCCCAGAACAGATCCTTGTGGTACTCCACTTGTGACTGTACTCCATTCTGAACATTTCCCATCAACCACCACCCTCTGTCTTCTTTCAGCTAGCCAATTTCTGATCCACATCTCTAAATCACCCTCAATCCCCAGCCTCCGTATTTTCTGCAATAGCCTACCGTGGGGAACCTTATCAAACGCTTTGCTGAAATCCATATCCACCACATCAACTGCTCTACCCTCATCTACCTGTTCAGTCACCTTCTCAAAGAACTTAATAAGGTTTGTGAGGCACGACCTACCCTTCACAAAGCCATGCTGACTATCCCTGATCATATTATTCCTATCTAGATGATTATAAATCTTGTCTCTTATAATCCCCTCCAAGACTTTACCCACTACAGACGTGAGGCTCACCGGTCTATAGTTGCCGGGATTGTCTCTGCTCCCCTTTTTGAACAAAGGGACCACATTTGCTGTCCTCCAGTCCTCTGGCACTATTCCTGTAGTCAATGATGACATAAAAATCAAAGCCAAAGGTCCAGCAATCTCTTCCCTGGCCTCCCAGAGAATCCTAGGATAAATCCCATCAGGTCCCGGGGACTTATCTATTTTCAGCCTGTCCAGAATTGCCAACACCTCTTCCCTACGTACCTCAGTGCCATCTATTCTATTAGCCTGGGGCTCAGCATTCTCCTCCACAACATTATCTTTTTCCTGAGTGAATACTGACGAAAAATATTCATTTAGTATCTCGCCTATCTCTTCAGACTCCACACACAATTTCCCATCCCTGTCCTTGACTGGTCTTACTCTTTCCCTAGTCATTCGCTTATTCCTGACATACCTATAGAAAGCTTTTGGGTTTTCCTTGATCCTTCCTGCCAAATACTTCTCATGTCCCCTCTTTGCTCGTCTTAGCTCTCTCTTTAGATCCTTCCTCGCTACCTTGTAACTATCCATCGCCCCAACTGAAACTTCACACCTCATCTTCACATAGGCCTCCTTCTTCCTCTTAACAAGAGATTCCACTTCCTTGGTAAACCACGGTTCCCTCGCTCAACGCCTTCCTCCCTGCCTGACCGGTACAAACTTATCAAGAACACGCAGTAGCTGATCCTTGAACAAGCTCCACTTATCCAGTGTGCCCAACACTTGCAGCCTACTTCTCCACCTTATCCCCCCCCCCAAGTCACGTCTAATGGCATCATAATTGCCCTTCCCCCAGCTATAACTCTTGCCCTGCGGTGTATACTTATCCCTTTCCATCATTAACGTAAACATCACCGAATTGTGGTCACTGTCCCCAAAGTGCTCTCCTACCTCCAAATCCAACACCTGGCCTGGTTCATTACCCAAAACCAAATCCAACGCGGCCTCGCCTCTTGTTGGCCTGTCAACATATTGTTTCAGGAAACCCTCCTGCACACACTGTACAAAAAAACGACCCATCTATTGTACTCGAACTATATCTTTTCCAGTCAATATTTGGAAAGTTAAAGTCTCCCATAATAACTACCCTGTTACTTTCGCTCTTATCCAGGATCATCTTCGCCATCCTTTCCTCTACATCCCTAGAACTATTTGGAGGCCTATAAAAAACTCCCAACAGGGTGACCTCTCCTTTCCTGTTTCTAACTTCAGCCCATACTACCTCGGAAGAAGAGTCCCCATCTAGCATCCTCTCCGCCACCGTAATACTGCTCTTGACTAGCAGCGTCACACCTCCCCCTCTTTTGCCTCCTTCTCTGAGCTTACTAAAACACCTAAACCCCGGAACCTGCAACATCCATTCCTGTCCCTGCTCTATCCATGTCTCCGAAATGGGCACAACATCGAAGTCCCAGGTACCAACCCATGTTGCCAGTTCCCCTACCTTGTTTCATATACTCCTGGCATTGAAGTAGACACACTTCAAACCACCTACCTGAACACTGGCCCCCTCCTGCGACGTCAAATCTGTGCTCCTGACCTCTATACTCTCATTCTCCCTTACCCTAAAACTACAATCCAGGTTCCCATGCCCCTGCTGCATTAGTTTAAACCCCCCCAAAGAGCACTAACAAATCTCCCCCCCCAGGATATTTGTGCCCCTCAGGTTCAGATGTAGACCATCCTGTCTGTAGAGGTCCCACCTTCCCCAGAAAGAGCCCCAGTTATCCAGAAATCTGAATCCCTCCCGCCTGCACCATCCCTGTAGCCACGTGTTTAAATGCTCTCTCTCCCTATTCCTCATCTCACTATCACGTGGCACGGGCAACAACCCAGAGATAACAACTCTGTTTGTTCTAGTTCTGAGCTTCCATCCTAGCTCCCTGAAAGTCTGCCTGACATCCTTGTCCCCTTTCCTACCTATGTCGTTAGTGCCAATGTGGACCACGACTTGGGGCTGCTCCCCCTCCCCCTAAGGACCCGGAAAACACGATCCGAGACATCATGTACCCTTGCACCTGGGAGGCAACATACCAAACGTGAGTCTCTCACGCTCCCACAAAATCTCCTATCTGTGCCCCTAACTATAGAGTCCCCAATTACTAATGCTCTGCTCCTCTCCCCCCTTCCCTTCTGAGCAACAGGGACAGACTCCGTGCCAGAGGCCCGTACCCCATGGCTTACCCCTGGTAAGTCCCCCCCCCCACAAGTATCCAAAGCGGTATACTTGTTTCTCAGGGGAACGACCGCAGGGGATCCCTGCACTGACTGCTTTTTCCCAGTCCCTCTTACAGTTACCCACCTATCTCCAATCTTTGGTGTAACTAATTCCCTGAAGCTGCTATCTATGACCCCTTCTGCCTCCCGAATGATCCGAAGTTCTTCCAACTCCAGCTCCAGTTCCCTAACTCGGTCTTGGAGGAGCTGGAGATGGCAGCACTTCCTGCAGGTAAAATCAGCAGGGACACTAACTGCATCCCTCACCTCAAACATCCTGCAGGAGGAACATTGCACTCCCTTCCCTGCCATTCCTCTAACTTTCTACCAAGATCTGGCTAACAACTAAATTAAATTTTTTGGAAAAAATAATAATAATAATAAAATAATAAAATATGGTACTTACCTCAGACCAATGGGTTTTATTATTAGGTTAGAGGAGGAGGGCGGGTGGGAGACACTACACGTGTAGTGTCTCGGGTTTCCTCTCCACCAGAATTTATTGGTGAGGGTCTTCCCAGACGTCTGCGGGTCGACTTCCTGTTCCCGCCTAAAACACTAATTTAAAATAAAAAAAAAAATTCTCAGCTCCTGCTGAAATTGACTAACCAGCCAGCTGTTCTCCCGCTGAAATCGACTGGCCTGCCCCTGCAAAGACAAGTGCTTTTAAAGGACAGACTTACCTCCCAGCAGCCACTTCCGCACTGCTCCCGCTGAAACTGACTCACCAGCTGTTCTCCCGCCGAAATCGACTGGCCTGCCCCTGCAAAGACAAGTGCTTTTAAAGGACAGACTTACCTCCCAGCAGCCACTTCCGCACTGCTCCCGCTGAAACTGACTCACCAGCTGTTCTCCCGCCGAAATCGACTATCTAACCCCCTGATCATTCACTCCATCTATTTCAGGTGCAAAGGCAAGAAAGTTATGTTGAACCCGTATAAAACGCTGGTTTGTCCTCAACTGGAGTATAGTATCTAGTTCTGGACACTACGGGCTGGATTCTCCGTTTTTGAGACGAAGTGCTGAGGTCGTCGTGAAAACTGTGGACTTTTACGACGGCAAAAACGATGCAACAGGTGCAACGATTCAGCAACTCTAAAGGGGCCAGCACTGTCGTCATGTGAAATGCAACCATTTTGAAGCAAAATGGCGCCGAATTCATCGGGTTCGTGATTGCCGCACATTAGGCTCATCCGTTGCAGCCGCACTTAAGCGATTCATCACCCCACAGACACTGTCGCAGCCAACAAGATGGCTACAAGGAGAGCAGTGCCGCAGTTCCGGGATGCTGAGCTGGAGACTCTCCTGGACACCGTGGAGGAGAGGTGGATGACCCTGTACCCCGGCCCGGGAGGAAGGTCGTTAAGCGCCGCCGTTCACCGTGCCTGGGCGCAGGTGGCAGACGCGGTCAGCGCCTTTGGCGAAGTCGTCCAGACTGGCATCCAGTGCAGGAAGAAACTGTATGACCTCCTCAGGGCGGCCAGGGCGAGTAGGCAGCGCTGTGCCCACGGCACCAACCCCCATACCCCCCACACACATGTACCCCCCCCCCCGGGGGGACGGCCGAACCCCCACCCTGCCTCACAAGCTTGCACCCATGTCAGCCGCCATGGCTGGGTACTCTGGTCACTGATGCCATTATCTACCTAATCCCTGGGCTGCATGCGCCGGTCTGTCTAACAGTGTTGTTGTTTGTGTTTGCCCCCTCCAGGAGGAGGCCGCGCACAACCGCTGGGAGTGGGAGAAGACCGGAGGGGGATCACCATACCTGCGGCCCCTGACCGTGCCGGAGCAGAGCGCATTGTATGTGGTCGGAAGCCCGAAGGAGAGGGAGGTCGCTGACGTGGAGGTTGGCGGCGGGCGAGGAAGTGAGACCGATTTCGGCGTCGGCCAACGGAGAATCCAGCCCCACATTTTCGGAAAGATGTTGAAGGCATGAGAGGGGGTGCAGAAAAGATTCATGAGAATAGTTTCTGGGATGCAGAACTTCATTTCTGTTGATAGATTGGAGAAGTTATAAATGTTTTTTGTGGAGAAGAGAAGGCCGGAAGGAGTTTTTCAAAATCACGCTGGGTCTAGATAGAGTTGGTAAGAACAAAGTGATCTTGAACCAGAGGGCACAGATGGAAAAATGAAAGCAATGGGGACAGGAGGAAAAGCTTTCTCATGCAGCGGGTGGTTAGTATCTGGAATGCACTGCCTGGTGGAGGCAGGGTCAATTGAGACATTCAATCGTGAATTGGATCATTATCTGAAAAGGAAACATTTGTAAGGCCATGGGGATTGGCGGGGGAGTGGTGCTAGGTGACGTAAAAGTGTCAGCACAGACACGGCAGTCTGAATAGCCTCCTTCTCTATGCTGCAACCATTCTATGGGTGTCACGGTAGCACAGTGGTTAGCACCGTTGCTTCACAGCAACAGGGACCCGGGTTTCATTCCCGGCTTGGGTCACTGTGCAGAGTCTACAGGTTTTCTTCGTATCTGCGTGGGTTTCCTCCAGGTCGTCCGATTTCCTCCCACAAGTCCCAAAAGACGTGCTTGTTAGGTGAATTGGACATTCTTAATTCTCCCTCTGTGTACCTGAACAGGTGCCGGAGTGCGGCAACTCGGGGATTTTCACAGTAACTTCATTGCAGTGTTAACATGAGCTTACTTGTGACACTAATAAAGATTATTATTACTATGATTCTACTCATAACTCTGAGCTAATTGTACATAAAAAGCATTCAAATGATTTTGTTATGTTGACCACACACGCTCATGCAAGGTGGAATGAGGGTTACTGCTCATTCATTGTTTATCATGAACAAGAAGCCTTGCACAATCAGCCTGGTAATTTAATGTAATATTCAAGGCATCAGAAAACACTTGACATACTGCCTTTCAAGCCCTTCAGAGAACATTAATTGAACTCCATCAGTGAGTATTTCTATAAGGGCCAATACAGATAGGCATCCTCCCTGGTCCTGGATACACATTCAGAAGCAGTTGAGCATGAAAAGTTCAGTATCAGCCAATTACTATCCTGGTCCTGATATGTTGAGATTTCCAGGCTCAGACATACTGGTGACATTTGGAACCAAAAAGTATTTCATTTTTATATGGGTCTAGTGAATCTCCTTAATGGGGCCTGCGGTTGACAACAGTTGAATAGATTCCAGATGAGCTTGGAGACCCAAGTGAAAGATTCCAGTTGTAAATATAAATATTTAATAAAGCTTAACTGGTTAAAGCATGTTGATATTAAGCATTCCACATTACAATTTTACGTCCACTTTTTAAGAGCATTGAAGAAATTGTGAGTAACAATGTGCAAATAATGATCTTACACAGTAAATTAAATACCCACATGTGTTCAAATATTGGAGTTCTGAGGTAATGATGAATTCACTGACAAAATGCTAACACATTGAAAATACATCACAAGAGAAATTTTAAATGGTTATACAAAGTCTTGGGATGGCTTCGTCGTTCGGGATACTATGAACTAGATTCTCGATTTGAGGCTGTCTGGAGGAAATGTCCAGTTCTACAATGGAAAAATCGGAAAGGGCCCAGCACCGACCCTCCGACCGATGAGGGACGAGCAGCACGGCCTTTACGAAATAAACAGACGGAGAATTGCCGGGTCCGTGGCTGCACATGCCAGATAGTGCCCCCCCCCCCTTACCCCTCATGCCACCACCCCCCACCAATCCCCCCAGCCGTCGCCTAAGGCTCCACGGCCAGTGGCATGGCTCCCCACCCGACTGTGGCGCCGCAAGACACAGCCTGCAGCCGCCACACCAGGTTCACGAAAACTGAGAGCAAAAGTGAACTGCGCCATCGTGAACTTGGCCCATTGGGGGCGGAGCACCGGGGGAGGGCTTTCAGGTAACGTCCTGAGGCCATTCCAATGGCGTGCAGCGTACTCCCCGATGATGCCGTTTTGGAAGCGAAACATGCGCTGCCCCGATTCGGCCTTTAAAATGGATTCTCCGCCCGATTGCCGATTACGAAATAGGGGTCGACAAGTGGAGAATCCCGCCCTATGTTCTCCCACCTGAGGAGAATTGCAACTGATTGACGTCCCCCCAGAAGCGCAAATGGGAAGCAATTCTATAACCTTTACCATTACCATACACATTTATGTATGGCGAGGAATATGAGCGATTCCCGAGGGAATAACGTTATCGGGCTCCAGTTAGAGCAGGTGGCCCGATAGCGAAGTCCCGAGGCCACAACCCCCCCCCCCCACCGCACCGTAAACCAGCCCCCCACCCCCAGATTGCATGGGAACCCCCCATTGCCCCAAATACGGGTGTGACATAACCCCCCCCCAGGGGCCCCCTTGATAGAGAGACCCCTCCCAGGGACCCCTTAATAGGGAGACCCCTCCCAGGGATCCCATGAATAGGGAGATTCTCCATCCCCCACAGGACCCCCTGATTAAAGGACTCCCCATAGAGACCCCCTAACTAAATGGTCCCCCACAGGGACCCCTTAACTTGTCAGATCCCCCCTTAGACCTCCTAACTAAAGGGATACCCCACTGGAACCCCTTGACTAAATGGATCCCCCGATGACTCCCATTAATAGGGAGCCACCCCCTTAATAGACAGCCACTACCACCCCACCTGGGCCCTCCCTGTAGTCCTGTAGCACTGCTGCTAGACTCTCAGGGCCAGATGCCAGGAAATGATAAAATGAATCATGTTATGCATATTTTGTTTGCTTGAATGCAAGGTTCTTAGTTTACACAGTTTATTGCAGTGCAGTCAATTAAATAAGTATATGATGAAATAGCTTAAAAGTAATTTGTAAGGGTTCATGTAACATACGACCACAATCTCGATGTTTTAGTTTTCAAGGTTCATCCGCCGCAGAAACTGAATGATCAGATTCCTAAAATTCTGTTGCATGAGATCACTATAAAACATTGTCAAAATACCTGACCTTTCTCAGAAAGATAAGGTCCATATGACATGAATGATAAAACAGTTCCTTCATTTGGTGTCCAGGCTATCTGGTCAACCAAAACAAGTTTGACAATTGTATCTATGTACCCTCTTTTCAAAGTATCATGTGACAACAAGCCACCTTTCAGTAACTGAGTACATAAAAAAAGCATGACACAGAAGGAGGCCTTCAGCCCATCATACCTGTGCCAGCTGAAAAACAGCAATCCAGCCTAATTCTGTTTTCTAGTGTAGCCCTGCAAGTTACATCACTTCAAGAGTTTATCCAAGCATTTATTTCAAAGACGATGAGGGTTTCTGCCTCTACCATTCTTTCAGGCAGTGAGTTACAGACTCCCACCACCCTCTGGTTGAAAATATTTCTCCTCAATATCCTTCGAATTATTCCTCCAATTACTTTAAAATTATATTCCTGACTGCTCATGGAAATCGGTTTGTCATATCCACTCCAGGCCTATCAATTTTATACACCTCAATTAAATTTCTCCTCAGCACCTCTATTCCAAAGTACAAACAAAGGAGCAGGATTGTTTTCTCCTGGTCCAAAAAGCTACCCAGCAAATACCCCTTTACTGGCTCCTTCTCAAACACCGTTGGATACTCCGACCACTATCTATTCCTCCATGATCTGCACTGGATTCCCCAAACAGCAATGTACACCCCCTCCCCCATTCACTTCCTTTCGCCCCCCCACCCCACCACCACACCCCTAAACTTAACAATCTAATAATATCTCTCAATCCAACAATATGCCTACTTACTCTCATTGGCTTCAGCCCTGTGATGCTGGCTTGACATCAACATGTTTACCACCTGTCTGTCAGGCAGCCTGGGAATGGGAACCCCCAACTAAAGCAGCCCACAATTAAATTCTGACAACTTCAGGAAACCTACCCTTGCGGGTTTCTTAACCTTTCCAGTCCAACAAGGAAGAAGGTATTGATGGATCTCGTTCTGTGGTGGATCAAATGGATCAAGGGTCAGTATAGGGATAGCGACGAGGGGCTTTTCACAGTAACTTCATTGCAGTGTTAGGGCAGCATGGTAACACAGTGGTTAGCACAGTTGCTTCACAGCTCCAGGGTCCCAGGTTCGATTCCCGTCTTGGGTCACTGTTTGTGCAGAGTCTGCACGTTCTCCCCGTGTCTGCGCGGGTTTCCTCCAGGTGCTCCGGTTTCCTCCCAGAATCCAAAGATGTGCGGGTTCGGTGGATTGGCCATGATAAATTGCCCTTAGTGTCCAAAAAGGTTAGGTGGGGTTATGAGGATATGGTGGAGACGTGGGCTTAAGTGAGGTGCTGTTTCCAAGAGCTGGTGCAGACTCGATGGGCCGAATCGCCTCCTTCTGCACTGTAAATTCTATGATTAACATAAGCCTACTTGTTACACTAATAAAGATTATTATTATTAATATTATTACTTTAGGGGACAATGATTATAGCATCATGAGACCGATGGAAAAGGACAAGGAGCAATCCAGAGGAAAAATAATTAACTGAGGAAAGGTTAACCTCAATAGGGTGAGAATGGATCAGGCTCAGGTAAATTGGAATCAAAGTTTGGAAGATAAGGCTGTCACAGAATCACAAAATGCACACAAGGAGGAAATTCAGGCCATCATTCCTGAGCTGTCTCTCTGAAGGAGCAATTTGCCGAAAGCAACTCACCGGCCTTCCCCCAGTAACCCTGTAAATTTGTCTTTCTCAGATAATGATCCAATTCACTCTCAATTGCCTCGATTGACCCTGCCTTCACTGCATTCACATTCCAGATTCCAACCACTCTCTATGCAAAAAGGTTTTTTCTCATGGGCCTATTGGTTCTTTTAGCAATTACCTTAATTCAGTGCTCTCTGGTTCTCCAACCTTCCCCTATTGGGAACAATTTTCCCTATCTGCTCTGTACAGCCCCATCTTGATTTTGCATACCTCCATCAAGTCTCCTCTTAATCTGCTCTTTCCAAGAAAACAGTCCCATCTATGTAACTGAAGTTTCACATCCTTGGAACCATTTTTATGAATCTTTTCTGCATTTTCTCTCATGTCTCCTACAGTGTAGCATCCAGAACTGGATACAATACCCCAGTTGATGTTGAACCAGTATTCTATACAAGTTTAACATAACATCCTTGCTTTTGTATTCTATGGCACTGAAGGATGCTGTGTGCTTTATTAACCACTCTTTCAACCTGTCCTGCCTCCTTCAATGGCATTCCACATAAACACCCAGGTCCCTCTGCTCTTGAATCACCTTTCGAACAATACACTTTATTTTATACTGTCTCTCCACATTCTTCTTTGCAAAACAATCACTTCACATTTTTCTGCATTAAATTTCAGCTGCCATGTCTGTCCATTCCTTCAACCTGCCCAAACTGATTTGAAGGAATGGACAGACAGAATGGACAGAGCAGTCAGGAATATAATATCCTTTCCACAGTTCTCAATGTCTCCAATTTTTACATCATCTGCAAATTTTGAAATTGTGACCTGTACACCAAGGTCAGGGACATTAATATACATCAGGAACAGCAAGGGACCTAACACCCTGGGGAACAACACTACAAACATTCCTCCAGTCTGAAAAACACCCATTAACCACTACTTTGTCTCCTGCCATTCAGCCAATTTTGTTTCCATGTCGCTCTTGTCTCTTGTTCCATGAGTTATAACTTTGCTCACATGTTTGTCGTGTAGCACTTTATCAAATGCCTTTTGGAAGTCCATGTCCACCATATTAACTCTACCGGGTACCTCATCAAACAAACTCCAGCAAGTTAGTTAAACATGATTTTTCCTGAACAAATCTACATTTTTCCTGAATTAACCCGCATTTGCCCATGTGACTATTAATTTTGTCCGACCGTGTCATTTCTAGAAGCTTTTCCACTCTGCACTGTAAAGGAACTATGGGCAGCCTTTAAAGAGAAGGCCATTTGGCTCCAGGTAAGGTATATTTCTATGTTGGAGAAAGGTGATCCAAACTGATCCTTGAATGACAAAAGAGATAGAGAGTAAGATGACACAGAAAAAGGATGCATTTAATAGATGTCAGGTGGGTAATACAATTGAGAATCAGGCTGAATATAGAAGGCTCAAAGAGGAAGTGAGGAAAAAAAACAATTAACAGACCAAAGAGAGTGTATGCGAAGGCACTGGCAGCTAATATAAAAAGACATCCAAAAGTATTTTATAGGCATAAGTAGTAAAAAGGTGTTAAAAGGGGTGGGCTGATTAGGGATCTAAAAAGGGACTTTGACATGGAGTCAGGGGTATTGTTGAGCTATTAAATTAATACTTTGCCCGTCTTTACCAAGCAAAATGATATTGCCCTGATCAAATTATTAGAGGAGATAGTTGAGACGGCAGGGAGGATAAAAATTGATAAAGAGGAGTAATACTAATAATAATCTTTATTATTGTCACAAGTTGACTTACATTAACACTGCAATGAAGTTACTGTGAAGCGAAAGAGAAAATGCTGGAAAATCTCAGCAAGTCTGGCAGCATCTGTAGGGAGAGAAACGAGCTAACGTTTCGAGTCCAATGACTCTTTGTCAAAGCTAACAGACAGAGAAAGTGGGAAATATTTATACTGTGGAGTGAGAATGAAAGATGAGTCATAGCCACAGAAACCCAGGGACACCGGGTGCTAATGGCCACGGAAACCAAGGGGAAAGAGTACTGGCAGTCCCCAGAGAGGACAAAAGATGTGAAAGGTCAAACAGCAGCGAAACTAACATCAAAGGGTGAACTGTAGATGTGGGGGAGGTGAAGGGGGAAGCAAAGAGAAGAAAGGTGAAGGAAAGATGGATAAGATTGGGGGGGGGGGGGAAATTAAATGTATATTAGGAAAGAAAGAAATGGTAAAAGACAATTAAAATGAAATGAAAACAAATGGGTCGAGGTGGGGTAGAGCTGATCATCTGAAATTGTTGAATTCGATGTTCAGGCCAGAAGGCTGTAGCGTGTCTAACCAGAAGATGAGATGTTATTCCTCCAGTTTGCGTTGCGCTTTTACTGGAACATTGCAGCAGGCCAAGAACAGA
Source organism: Scyliorhinus torazame (assembly GCF_047496885.1). Classification (NCBI taxonomy): domain Eukaryota; kingdom Metazoa; phylum Chordata; class Chondrichthyes; order Carcharhiniformes; family Scyliorhinidae; genus Scyliorhinus; species Scyliorhinus torazame. The sequence goes on from NC_092712.1 coordinate 185,650,585, forward strand.
TATGTGGGCATGGGAGCAGGGTCTTTTGTTAAAATGGCAAGCAATAGGAAGGTCAGGGTCCTGAATGCGCACAGACCGAAGGTGCTCAGCAAAGCGATCACCCAGTCTGCATTTGGTCTCTCCAATATAGAGGAGTCCACATTGGGAGCAACGAATGCAATAGACCAAATTGGAAGAGGTGCAAGTGAAACACTGCTTAACTTGGAATGAGTGTTTTGGGCCTGGGATGTTAAGCATGGAAGTTACTGTGAAAATCCCCAAGTCACCACATTCCGGCGCCTGTTCAGGTACACACAGGGAGAATTCAGAATGTCCAATTCACCTAACAAGCACGCCTTTCAGGACTTGTGGGAGGAAACCGGAGCACCCGGAGGAAACCCACGCAGATACAGGGAAAATGTGCAGACTCCGCACAGACAGTACCCAAACGGGATTCGAACCTGGGAGCCTGGCACTGTGAAGCAACAGTGCTAACCACCGTGCTACCGTGTTAATGTAAGCCTACTTGTGACTCTAATAAATTATTATTAGACTCTATTATTATTATTATTATTATTATTAAGAGCATTTACAACCTCTCTAATGATTAATAACTTCCAAGAGATAAGGCCCTATCTTCAGCAAAACTGGGTTCTGGTTGAACTCAGCACTGAGTTCACATGGTTCTGCTGAGTTTGGGTTTCCCACATATGGAAGTCACTTCTGGTCCCCCTTTCATCCCTGGCTCAAATAAGATCTGCTCGAAATTCGGGGTGGGTGTCGGCCACTGTTGTCGAAGGTCCCCAAAGTCTTCACAAAAAATGCAAAAATCCAGGTCCATAAGACCACAAGACATAGGAGCAGAATTAGGCCACTCGGCCCATCGAGTCTGCTCTGCCATTTAATATTGGCTGATATTTTTCTCATCCCCATTCTCCTGCCTTCTCCCCAAAACCCCTGATCCCCTTATTAATCAATAACCTATCTATATTTGCCTTAAAGACACACAGTGATTTGGCCTCCACAGCCTTCAGCGGCAAAGAGTTCCACAGATTCACCACCCTCTGGCTGAAGAAATTCCTCCTCATCTCTGTTTTAAAGGATCGTCCCTTTAGTCTGCGATTATGTCCTGTGCTTCTAGTTTTAGATAGGTCACCAGGAACAGATGAGATATATCCAAGCATACAGAGGGAAATAGGATGGAAATTGTGGAGGCACTGGCATAATCTTCCGATCTTCCTTCGATAGAAAGGTGGTGCCACATGGCTTTAGAATTGCAAATGTTACACTCTTGTACAAAAAAGGTGCAAGGATAAGCCCAGCAACTAAAAGAAAGTCAGTTTAACCTCGGTGGTGAGAAAGCTTTTAAAAATGATAATTCAATATAACATTCACAATCACTTGTACAAATATGGTTTCATTAAAGAAATCCAGTACATATTTGTTCAGGGCAAATTATGTTTAACTAACTTGTTTGCTTTTTTGATGAAGTAACAGAGAAGGTTGAAAGGGTAATGAAGTTCATGTGATGTTCATGTACTTACAAAGGGTGTCTGATAAAGCGTCACACGACAAGCTTGTCAGCAAAGATAGAGCCCATGGAAGAAAAGGGATAGTAGCAGTGTGGATACAAAGTTGGATGAGTGAGAAAAGAATGCTAATTAATTGATATAAATGATGAATAGCTGCACTCACAGCACTAATCCTTGCAGAACTCTATGTGTTATAGCCTACTGATTTGAAAATGCCCGGTTTATTCCTTCCCTGCTTCCAATCCATTAACCAATCCTCTATCCTCATGAGCCCTTTTCTTTTATGTGGCATCTAATTGAATGTCTTTTGGAAATTACATTTAATACATTGACTGCTTCCTCTTTATTAGGGTGCCCAGGTGGCACTGTCACGCTGGCAAGGGCACTTCCAGGGCGCCAGGCTGGCAGTGCCAAGGTGCCTGGCTGCCATTTTGTCTGTGCCAGGATCAGATCCGGGGGTGCCCTGCCCATGTGAGGTGGGGTGCGAGAAGGCTTGATGACTCACTTATTGGGGAGTTGGGGTGTTGGGAAAGTCCAGGGGCTGCATTGGGAGGGTGAAGAGATCAGGACGCCATTTAAATATGGCATCTCGATCACTTCCTGCACAGAGGAACTCCACTCGCCGGAGCTCCTCAGTGTAGGAAATTACACTGAGTGCGGACTCCAGCGGGGCATTCCTCACAGGGGCACAAAAAAAACAGAGTGCCATTAGATGGTGGGGCCATTCCCGGCACTTGTGACCCCACTAATCCTGCCCACAATGGACTTTATTTTTTTTAGTTAGACCTCACCCATAGGCTCGAATTTTGAGCTAGTCGTGCGTGCACAGTCAGCAGACCCAGAGCAGATGCGAGGTCCGCTTCTAGCCACGATCAGCCCAGAATGCAGTGTCACATTAGCTGGCCAATTAGCAGGCAGCCAGCATGAAACATGCAGTGAGAAGGCTCACCATTGCCTGGAGTGGGGCAGGGATGTGGTATCTGGAAGAGGGGAGATGCCAAGAAAAGGAAGGGTGCAGGTTGGCGCTTGGAATGGGCTTTGTCAAGGTGGACAGCTGCTACGGGGCTGTCTCAGGGAGCTGGAGATCTGTACAAATTGAATGGGATGAAAAAATGCAGCAAATTCTGTCTATGCATTTAAACACCTGGGGCGTCATTCTCCGCCGGCGGGTGTCTCCGTTTTGCCAGTGCCCGGGGGGTTCCCGACGGCGTGGGGCTACCCCACAATGGGAAACCCCATTGACCGGCCGGTGTTACGGAGCATCCCGCCGGCGGGTCGGGGCAGAAATGTGGCGGGGCGGGATGGAGAATTTCGCCCCTGAGAGCAGAACTCAGAAATCCCCAGCCCCAGACATTGTTTAAAATTACATTTTACTTCAGACATTTCCTCTCACCCTGGATCAAGGATGTAGCAAAAACGTGAAGGCTGCCTATATAATTGATCCGCCCGCCAAACATAAAAGTGGGTGGGCCACTCTTTTGAGGTCCACCAAGAAAACAGAAGAAAGGATTCAAACTGAGGGACAAAGCAAAAAAGGGCCGCTCCTGTTAGAGGCATTGCCCGAACATAACAAAGATCAACGGAAACTTAAGAAAACACCAAATAAGAGTGCAATTAAAGGTCTCAATAAAGCACCCCAACCCCTTCGGTGCCCACCATGCACGGAAAAAGTGGACAGGCCACATAAAACTATGTTTAATTGACTCCTGAATGGGATTAAATGCCTGATTAATTGTCGCAGGTGCTCTCCCGACATCCGTACGTGCCCACCAACTGAAATATGGTGCATGACAATGTCAGGACGTGCACCTGATGTCTTCTCACATGATTTCACACACTTCCAGGTCAGGAGTGTGCCCGAGCAATATAAAATTCTCTCCATAGGGATATTTTTGTAAAATAATCAATTGTATGAATATGCATTTTCATTTGCATTTAGTTCTACTATACCAGATTTCATAGCCGGGGAAAATTAACATAAAAATATGTTTAGTTGCTGTTACATTTTATTTGAACCAAGATGACCTAACCTGTAATAGCTGTTAACAATTGATTAGAGGGGGAGAAGAACAGAGACCTTAATTATGGAGACTGAAGGACCACAAAAAAATAATTGAAGTCCCCATATCAGAATAATTCCATTCACATCAGGAAATATATTTCCAAATTTCCACAACCATAGGAGTGATGCAAAACTGAAATAAAAATCTTTTGACATATGAATGAATTTTTATTTTAAATCTTCTCACCTAAATGTTGATACTAACACTTCATGTGAGAAGCAGCTGTTCTGAATTCCAGCTTACATTTTAATAAAAATTCATCTCAGACAGCCTGCACTAATTTCGTAGGGTGTTTTAGGTTCAAAGGGTTTATTTGAACCTTTTTTGCTTTCTTTGCTTATTGCCAAGAAAGCCGCAAACCTCAGAATATTTTGAATCGGTATCCATGCAGGGACCTGTCAGTATAGAAATGTATAGCTTCCTGATAAAGTTAGGCAGAGTGTGGTTTGTAGCAATTCTTCTGTATGCCCCATTTTGTTTTGTGTGAAGATTCAGTCTACGGCGCTTATGCTTACATGAAAGATGAATTCTATTGGGAATTATTCAACTTTTAAGACCGTTAACGGCAATAATAAAACCAAAGTAACCTATACCTTTGGGTATGTGACCTTAGTAGAATTTGTTTTAATACTTGACTTTGCCCTGTGGCAAAACAATCAGTAGTGTGTAATAAATTGTTGTTCCCTTCTCTCCCAAGTATATATATACCTCTCACTCATCATCTAAATATGATGCCTTATGATGTGTTGCTTTATTACTTGTTACATAAAGATGGCAATAGGTTAGGCAGCTGACAGTACTCAACTCAATATATTTGATCTAATACCAATATGGTTATTTTCTACACCTAACACATTTCATGTAACAAATTCACATGTAAAGTAGTTTGTGAAATAGCTGTTTATAATCTGCAAATTGATGTCAAACAGTATTAACTATCTTCTCCAGACATACTACTTGTGTTTTACATGGATACTATTAACAGTGGGCTAAATTCTTCACCTCGCGACTCCGCAAACACGAACCGCGATTGGACGGAGAATCAGGCATCTGGCCAAAATTGAGGTCTGTGCCCGGCACCATGGTCCAGCCCCTCCGGCGGCAAAAACGAGGTTTGCGCCCAGCGCCACAATGGCATGTAAAACCAACATTTGCATGCATTTAAATGTTATTGCAGGGTTAGTCACAATGTACTCCGCCCATCCGCGGATGCTCCGCTCCTCTCAGGCAGACGTCTTGTGGTGTGAATTACTACAAGTATTTAGAAATGTGGATTGGGCGCCATGGCTGTAAAGGGAGAACGGGAGGCTAAAAAAACACAATAAAACAATCAAAATCTGTCGGGCTTGCTGGGGGATGGCTGCCTGGGCCAAGGACAGTAGCAGGTGGTGACTTGGTGCCAAGTCCATGGGCTTAGGGTGTCCCCCTGATGATTGGGGTGGCCTGGCTCAAACCGCCTGTGCTGCAGTCTGTCTTTTAAATGCACCCATTTTGGTGCTACTTACAGGCTCCTGGCTGCTCACACTGCTGAGTGCTGCCTGCACCCTTGAAATGCTCAGATGGCCTCTGGTCATCTGGGACCCCACCCAGGCCACCCCTCTGGACACCCTCAAACTCCAGCTGTATCAACAAGAGCCAAGTTCGACAGGAGCCCACCAGGTGTTGGCACGCCTCAGAAGTGCTGCCCCACTGCAGAGGAAGCAGGGGGTCGGCAGAACTCACCCCAACCACAGAATACCTGCACCACAGCCTTTGGAATCCTTCCTATTTCTCTGCCCCTCTCAGGGCAGAAGACCTAGCAATGACCCCTACCACTCTGGATCACCAGCTGTCTCATTCTGGTGAGGCACCGCTAACTGCCTCTACCACAACCTCCCAGGCAGTGTTCAAGAGGGCAGGGTTGATAATGCAGCCCGTGCTGGGGAAGAGGGTTTCCCTCCACTCCTCAAAGGCATGGAGCTGTGGGTCCACCTTGGACTCTCGACCACAGGGGCCAGATCTTCTCTGAGCCATCTTGGTGGCTGTAGTGAGTGTGTGGTAAGTGGAGCGAATAAAAACAGCTCCAGTTGCCAGGCTCTTTCGCATACCTTGAATGATTCCACAAATAGCGCCCCAATGGGAACGCAAACCATATGCAATTCAGTCCTGGAGTCAACACTTAGTCTCCCAGACGGAGAATTTCGCCCAATATTTTGGTCACAGGAACGGTAACGCATTGAATTCATTCAAATTTCTGAGACTAAAAAATTATTCAAAAAAATATACCGGTTCGTTACTAAAAAGACTTTAATTAGAAACTCCTATCATTGTTCCCAATATCAACAATAAATCAACATTTATACTTGTATTTATATAGTACCTCCAACAGAAAAACAATAATGTCCTGAGGCACGTTAGAGGAGCATTAGAAAAACAAACTTGACATCGAGTCACATAAGGACACATCTGAAGACTCAGCCACCAATGATAGGGAGTGCACAAGAGGCCAGAGTTCAAGGAGTGCAGATATGTTGTAAGCTTTATAAACCGAAGGAGATTTCAGAGAATGGGAGGAGCAAGGTTATGAAGAGATTTGATGAGAATTTTAAACATTGTTGCATCATCTAACCAGGAACCAAAATACATCAGCGAGTATATGGAGTGATGAGTAGACTTGGCCAGGGGGGTGGTGGGGGGGTCTTGGTCGGGTTGGCGGGGGGGGGGGGGGGGGGGGGGGGGGCGCCACCATTGGGGGAATTGCTCCTGGGCCGGTCATGAGGAGGCTCGCTCAGCATCCAAGGATCCACCATGCCACCCCCCGGATTGTGTATACCCATAATGGGGACAGCTGCTGCCTGTCTGTCTCACTGATCACCCGCATGACAGAGCACAATCCGTGGTATTGTGGTGAAGGTCACTTTAACCCCCACTGGCCACACATCTGATGGCTATTGTTGATGAGAAATTGGTAATTCTGGTCATATGAGCACTTCACAGCTCCCAAGTGGATCCCCGTGGGTACACATGCCATGAACCAGGCGGTTGTTCCTGCCTAGTATCCCAATCAGGCTATGCGGCCTGGACACTTACACTTGCCCTGAACTCCGGTGACATCACCACAGAGGCAGGAGCCAACATTAGAATGCCCAAGAGCTGGGCCTCAGCACTGGGGACATCCCGCAACCAGAGGGCATGTGTCTGGACTGGGGACGGAACCAGGGCCTGGTCCAGGTTACATTTCCAGCGGGTGTCTGGGGTACAATGTCAGTGGTCTGGTGCACAGGGGCCACTGCTGCGGCTGGGGGTGCATGTAAGGGGTGTGTTGAATGCACCCCCCCACCACCACACAGTCGGCCTCACACTACCTCCTCCCTTCCCCCCTGACCATTCCCCCACCCACCCCCTTCCACCTTCTCCCCGCCCCCTGCCCACCAATCACCCTATTCCACCCTTCCAGGGTCTGTGTTACATCACACCAGGGTGATGGGCCTGTGTTGCACTGGCAGCAGTTCAATGTACAATGCAAGAGAGTGATGATAACCTGCTTTAATGTGAGTTTCGGTGCTCCTCAATTCATGCCATCGTCTGACGCCTGTCTGTCTGCTGAGTGGGCATTCACCCCATCACCTGCACGTGGTATGACTTCAGGAAAGGGGGCCCAAGTCTAGTAGCAGGAAGCCACCCTAGCAGTGTTGCCCTCAGTGCCATGCATTGCTGACACATTCTCCTGTGCCCGTAGCCTTTGGGACACCTCCAATTGGTCGTGGATCCACTGGAATGTCGCTGACACTCATTGAACAAAGAACATAGAATATTATAGAACAGTACAGGCCCTTCGGCCCTCGATGTTGCGCCGACCTGTGAAACCACTCTAAAGCCCATCTACACTATTCCCTTATCGTCCATATGTCTATCCAATGACCATTTGAATGTCCTTAGTGTTGGCGAGTCCACTACTGTTGCAGGCAGGGCATTCCACGCCCTTACTACTCTCCGAGTAAAGAACCTACCTCTGACAGCCTCCCTGAACAGGCGCCGGAATGTGGCGAGTAGGGGCTTTTCACAGTAACTTCATTTGAAGCCTACTTGTGACAATAAGCGATTTTCATTTTCATTTTCATTTTTCATTTATCTATCTCCCCTCAATTTAAAGCTATGTCCCCTCATGCTAGACATCACCATCCGAGGAAAAAGACTCTCACTGTCCACCCTATCCAATCCTCTGATCATCTTGTATGCCTCAATTAAGTCACCTCTTAACCTTCTCTCTAACGAAAACAGCCTCAAGTCCCTCAGCCTTTCCTCATAAGATATTCCCTCCATACCAGGCAACATTCTGGTAAATCTCCTCTGCACCCTTTCCAATGCTTCCACATCCTTCCTATAATGCGGCGACCAGAATTGCACGCAATACTCCAAATGCGGCCGCACCAGAGTTTTGTACAGCTGCAACATAACCTCATGGTTCCGAAACTCAATCCCTCTACCAATAAAAGCTAACACACCGTCCGCCTTCTTAACAATCCTCTCAACCTAAGTGGCAACTTTCAAGGATCTATGTACATGGACACCGAGATCTCTCTGCTCATCCACACTGCCAAGAATCTTACCATTAGCCCAGTACTCTGTCTTCCTGTTATTCCTTCCAAAATGAATCACCTCACACTTTTCTGCATTAAACTCCATTTACCACCTCTCAACCCAGCGCTGCAGCTTATCTATACCCCTCTGTAACTTGTAACATCCTCCCGCACCGTCCACAACTCCAGCGACTTTAGTGCCATCTGCAAATTTACTCACCCATCCTTCCACGCCCTCCTCCAGGTCATTTATAAAAATGACAAACAGCAGTGGCCCCAAAACAGATTCTTGTGGTACACCACTAGTAATCGGACACAAGTCTGAACATTTCCCATCAACCACCACCCTTTGCCTTCTTCCAGCTAGCCAATTTCTGAATAATCTGCTAAATCACCCTGAATCCCATGCCTCTGTGGGGAACCTTATCAAACGCTTTACTGAAATCCATATACACCACATCAACTGCTTTACCCTCATCCACCTGTTTGGTCACCTTCTCAAATAACTCAATAAGGTTTGTGAGGCACGACCTACCTTCACAAAACCGTGTTGACTATCTCTAATCAAATTATTCCTTTCCAGATGATTATACATCCTATCTATTATAAACCTTTCCAAGACTTTGTCCACAACAGAATTAAGGCTCACTGGTCTATAGTTACAGGGGCTGTCTCAACTCCCCTTCTTGAACAAGGGGACAACATTTGCTATCCTCCAGTCTTCTGGCACCATTCCTGTAGACAAAAATGACTTAAAGATCAAAGCCAAAGGCTCAGCTATCTCCTCCCTAGCTTCCCAGAGAATCCTAGGATAAATCCCATCCGGCCCAGGGGACCTTTCTATTTTCACACTTTCCAGAAGTGCTAACACCTCCTCCTTATGAACCTCAAGCCCTTCTAGTCTAGTAGCCTGAATCTCAGTATTTTCCTCGACAACATTGTCTTTTTCCTGTGTGAATACTGATGAAAAATATTCATTTAACACCTCTCCTATCTCCTCGGACTCCAAACACAACTTCCCACTACTGTCCTTGACTGGCCCTACTCTTACCCTAGTCATTCGTTTATTCCTGACATATCTATGGAAAGCTTTAGGGTTATCCTTGAGTCTACCTGCCAAAGACTTCTCATGTCCCCTCCTGGCTCTTCTTAGCTCTCTCTTTAGGTCCTTTCTAGCTAACTTGTAACTCTCGAGCGCCCTAACTGAACCTTCATGTCTCATCTTTACTCCCCTCTGAATCTCACAGCCCCACCCTATCGACTGCATCAGCTCTGGGATAAACTTGTCCAGAGGCTCAGCATCTGACAGGGGCCCAGCTGGGTCCTGGGATTCAGCAGATCTCCGACTGCTGTCTCCCCTGGGCATTCCTGCCTCCACCTGATGTGCATCTGCAACTGTGCGGTGCTCACCCGAAACCTGTCCACTGCTATTGCCCATCAAGGTGTGTGTCTCTGCACTCGTGGAGGGGGCCGATGACAGCCTTGACGCATCTATGGTATCATCCTCGGAGCTCTCCTCTTTGGAGGTGGAGGGATGTTCCGGCCCCATCGAATGGAGATCCTCTGGGAGAATGGACATGTGGTCAGTGGGAGGGAAGGATCATCATCCTGGAATGAACAACTCACGTGTGACAGGATATGTGGGTGGGGGCCGGCGGATACCCACCTCTGACATGGTAACTAATCTGTCCTCAGCCACCCTCGCAACCACCACCACACCCCCCCCCCCTCCACTCCACATGGGGGTGAGGCCCTTTCTTGTCTGTTGTGGGCCAACCTCTCTTGCAGGGACATAGAGGCGGCATCGTGAGTCATGCGCTACATGCATCATGGGTGGGGGAGGCATGGCAGCATGAGCATTACTGCTGGGCCAGGGTGGGGTGTGATGGTGGATGCCATGGTATGTTGGGTAATGTCGCGGCATTATGCTGGGGGGGGGGGCTGCCAGGCGCAGGGTCATTGAGGCGGTGTGGGTGCCTCCGGGGGTAGCAGGCGGGGCCGATGCCAGGCGGCTGACGCCAACTCACCCGTGCAGCCTGGTGGAGATTGTTGAACTTCTTGAGACACAGGGTGGCAGTCCACCTGTTGACACTCTCCGAACTGACGGCCGCTTCCACTGCCTCCCAGGCGGCACTGGCTGCCATGTGGCTGATCCTCTGAGCTCCTCGGGGAACAGGGTATCACATCTGGATTTGACAATGTCCATCAGTCTGGCCACGTTGGCACCCCCGAATCGTGGAGCTGGTCAACACAGTGGCATGGCTGTGTGCTGTCTGAGGTTTGCTCTACGGGATTGGTTTAAGTGCTGCTCCCTCTCGTTAGTGGGGAGCTGCCGGGCGCTGTCCCAACAAATCAGCAGTGGGACAGTCATTTGCGCCTGAAAGCCCATGGGGCATCATTAAGTGCCCTGATTAATGTTAGATACCGGTGAAAGCCTCGCTAGGTCAGCTGTCGGGAAACACTCGGATTTCCCGCTTGCTACTACACTTAGAACCTTTCTGTTAGATCATGCCCAACATTGGGAACAGTTTGGTTCAGCCTCAGAGACAGTTGTCAGGATGAGAGATGGATTTTGCTGGTTACAGAATGGAGTTTTTATCATGGATCATAAACAATGATGTCGGTGAGCCTTGGGATGGCCCAAATCTTCCTATCAGGATTTGATCCCCTGTTTTGCCGCATTATAGGAAGAATGTGGAAGCATTGGAAAGGGTGCAGAGGAGATTTACCAGGATGTTGCCTGGTATGGAGGGAAGATCTTATGAGGAAAGGCTGAGGGACTTGAGGCTGTTTTCGTTAGAGAGAAGAAGGTTAAGAGGTGACTTAATTGAGGCATACAAGATGATCAGAGGATTAGATAGGGTGGACAGTGAGAGCCTTTTTCCTCGGATGGTGACGTCGAGCACGAGGGGACATAGCTTTAAATTGAAGGGAGATAGATATAGGACAGATGTCAGAGGTAGGTTCTTTACTCAGAGAGTAGTAAGAGCGTGGAATGCCCTGCCTGCAACAATAGTGGACTCGCCAACACTAAGGGCATTTAAATGGTCATTGGATAAACAGAAGGATAATAATGGAATAGTGTAGATGGGCTTTAGAGTGGTTTCACAGGTCGACGCAACATCGAGGGCCGAAGGGCCTGTACTGCTCTGTAATGTCCTATGTTCTATGTTCCATGTTTCCAACCCAGATCAGACTAACATCTACCCATTTACCTTCCTCCAATTTTCCCAGCCCGTTTCATGAAAAACTCACCCAGTTCGGGAACCAATAGAAGGAGCAGTGGAGAGAATCTGCACAGAAGCCATATCCCTTTTTATGGTACTAGCTGGCATATTCTGGTAAGTAAGTGTTTATTGTCCCAAAGATTCCCAGTAAGGTAATGAATGAGAGTATGGATTCATATTGTAGTTGTGTAAGTGAGTAAGGAGATAGGGTTGTAGCTGGGTAGCGTGTGTATGTGTGTGGTTGCGGGGGTGGGGGGGGGTGCTCTGTTGGTGGGGCTAGTCAGAGGAAGGAGTCAGATGGTGGGGTTAGTCAGGTCAAGTTGGCTGGGGGGGGGGGGGGCATGTAGTTGAGTGGTTGGGGGGCAACCAAGGTGAGGGGGGAAGGAGTCAGTTGAATAGGTACTCAGGAATTAGACTAGGATTTTTCTATCTAACCTTTCCTTGGTAACTATCCAGGTAAGCAAGTCAGAACTTTCTCAAGTCTCAGACTCTAACTGAGAGTTGCAGAGTTTTTGAGAGGGCCCAGTGGAATAGGGGGATTGCCCATCGGATGTTCAAGCATTGCGGGTAATTTAGAGTCAGTGGAAAAGCCAAGAGAAGTAGTGGTTAGGTAAAGCTGAGTGGCAGCGTACATGTGGAAACAGACACTGCATTTTCAGATGATGTTGCCGAGAGGCAATTTGTGGATGAGAAATTAGAACGCGCCAAGAACCAACGCTTTCGGACACCAGAAGTAACTGTGCAGGAGCAGGAAGGGAAGCCATTGAAATCACTGAAAGCATTCCAATGGTATCTGCCAAGAGAAGATAGTTTATTCTTGCCTTCAGTATGCTGGTTTGTTCAGTTCAGATCCTTTCACTGCATGAGCTTGCGAACCCACATTTAGTTTTGTTGGAATTGAATGAATGTATGTGGTTTGGCAACTGATGCAATATTAGAAAATAAACACCATTAAAAGCTATCATGTGCTGACTTCATTAAAGAACAACTCCATGTTCCAGTCCTAATCAATGCTTTGCTTATCACATGAATAAGTTGCTACCAGGATGGATTTTTTGCAAGATATATAAAACATGAATTAAATATAATTATGTTAATGTTGCAATTTGAAATGTGGTTGGTTTTGAGGTTACAGATAAATAATACTACAATTTACTGCACTAATGAATGTATTCAATATGTATTTTGGCCTTTTGCAGCATTTACAAAATTATTATAAAGGAACCAAGGGCATTTGCAACCCATCCCCTGATGGATTAGCAAGGAAATAGATTCTACAGGCTGGATTTTCAATTGCCGATGAAGTGATTGGGCATTGAAAATTGTATTTCCGAAGTATATCCCTGGATCCAACTGCACTGGACACACAAAGAAAACACAATGTCTGGACATGTCAGGGTGCAGCTGTTATGAATGCAGTGGGAAGTCAGGAGATATATGGATGCCCATGCCAACATATTTAAGTAACAGAGAATAATGCTCAGCTGCTCAACCAATGGCACAGAGTTGCAATCACTAGTGCTGAGAGGTTTGTTATTTGTGAACAATGAGCGACTGGACTCTTGAGAGGGACTTGGAGCTGCTGGTATCACTTGGGCACGGGTGATTGGCAGAGGAAGTCCTGTTGAATGTGACTGGCAGCTCAGAGAGCTGAGATGGGAGCAGGCAATTCATACACAGAAGACAGTAGCAAGGAGGATCTTCAGCAGATGCATCCTTCTGGGTGGAAGAAGAGCAGAGTAGCACAGAGTGGGGTTGGAAGTGGAAGAAAGTACTTCCAAAGACATTAGGTGTAACACCCATGAGTCAAGTAACTACCAATGACGACACAACAGGATTAGACAAAGAGGATGAGAGCTGGATGGCGAGGAGGACCTGAATCACCACTCATCCTCAAAAGGAAGAAGGGTGGAAGGAGGAAGAGCACAAAGGAGGATCTGCAGAGGACCCACTGCCCAGATGGAAGACCACTGAAGCCAGTGGCAGGGTGGTATGGCAGTAACGGCCATGCTTATTCAACAACACTTCACATAAATGCTCCTTAGCCATATGATTGGTGACTCTGTCACTCCCCTTCTGTCTTCAGAAACTACCCAGTAAGCATAAACATAATCCCATGACCACACGAAAACCTGGAGAACGGGATCTCCACTGCCACCAAATGTCTCATCATGGAACATGGACTTCACTAAGCTCAGGCCCACCTCTCGTTTACCACGTTCTATAGCTTTCATTTCACTTTTGACATCAATATTTAATAATATACAAGTCTGATCAAAAACATAATTAAATATTACAACAGGAGAAATTAATAACAAAACAAATAAGAGTAAACATTAACCAGAGGCCCATAATATGCAAACTAACAGCATGGCACCTGGAATTTTCATCAACTTCTGCAGGGTGCTCCTTCCCCCTGTGAGATGGAGGCAGCCTGCTTCATTGTTTCTACATCCCACTGAGATGCCAACGGATTCTGTCCTCAGCATGCTGCTAGTGGAGGTTCCTCAATAGGCTGCTGTTTCTGCATCATTACAGGGGCAGCCTTGGTCAGGGGGCCTTGCGGCAGGAGTGGATGCTGAGTCAGAGGGATGAGGAGGCAAGGGATGATGCTGGTTCACCCTGATGAGTGGCCTCCTCATCAGCTTCATTAATTGCCTCAGCCCTTTCTTGGCCCCCTTGCATTTTAGGTGAGACCATTGTTGTGGAGAAAACTAGCAACCACTCCCTGCATCTCAGTGTCATCAGCAACACTGAGAGGCCCATGCTACAGTGTGTCACTTACTCTTTGAATGCCAGTGCACTGCTCCTGCATCTACTCAGACTGATCCTGCATATTAGTGCCCCTTAACCTTGCCCAACATCCCATGTCACCTTAGTGCCAACTCATGCCAAACCATAAACCCACCAACCACCTTTTGCCCTTATTCCCTCCATGACAACTCACCAAGTATTGTTGGGCAATTCCTTGACAGCTTTAACAATTCCTGGGTATCTATGACAGCTTTAACACTGCTTGGCTAGCTTAGAATGATTTGGCAGGTGGACAGCTCCTTAACATTTCTTTAACAGCTGGACAGTTCCTTACAGCTGAACAGTTCCTTGAAATCTTGAGAGCTCTTTTATAGCTGGACAGTTCCTTGACAGCTGAACAGTCCCTGAGAGCACAGGAACTGTCCAGTTATTTTACAGTTTGACAGAACCAACAAGTATGTGTGCAAAAAGTATATAACAATCCCAATGCATGTCTTACCTCACCCAAAGGGTGCCTAAACTCTATGTAATGGTGCCTTACCTCTTTCAAAGAAGTACCTTACCTTTCCAAAGGGGTATCCTGGCAATCTATAAGAATCCATCAAGTTCAGACCTTCTCTTATCTGTTCTATTCTGCACATTCCGGATTCCACACTCCTGTTCTTTCAAAATCCCACGTCAATGAAGGCAGTTGGTGATATGAATGGCCAGCTGGCTCCCCAGCTTGTGCATGTGCAAACCCAAGCCTGACTCAAGATCTACCCATATAAAGGTTACAAATGCCGGTTTTGGGGACAAGACTTATATTTTCTGGCTATTTCCTGGAATTTGTGCTTCTCTGTCATGGTGAAACTCCGGGCCAAACTCGAAGTGATGCTATTGATATTGTGTGATGCCTTGATTCATTTTCTTGCAATTATACTGCCAGAGCTTTTGCTGTTGAATGTACTATTCTGTTCACCTGTCCATTCATGGTGTTCTGGAAATCTTATACCATCGGCAACAAGGAGAGGGAGACTCAAAATATCAAATTTTTGCCTAGATTTAAAGGCCAATGCCAAAAACGCAAGAACCTAATATTCGATAGGTCTTTCCAGTTGTGGGGGTGTTTGCAGCTCATCATCTTCATAAATATGTGGCCCAAGGCCTAGAAAATTAGGGATACACGAAGAAATGAACACAATGGGACAAAACGCTTTTCAAAAAACTGATCCTTTTCAGATTTTGCAGTAAGACGAACATTTATTTATTATGACCCAGTATTTTGCAATTCTACGAAATCACACATCAAATTCACAGCTCACCAGATATTCCAGAAGATGGTATTTTCTGAAGCAGGCAGAAATGCCATATACCATCAAAATTGAGAGGAATTAGAGATTATTCGGATTTTGAAGTGGCTATTGGGAAAATCATTTGTCTTTCTCAGTAATGACAATAATATAATTACAAGTCAACAATTTGCTCTGTTGTCACATAAATGGTTAAAAACCTGATTGTTATGAATAAGGGGTTCGAACAGATTTGAATTTGCTCCGATTTCCATGAACCTTTTGTTGCAGGTTCAGATGTTTCATTTCAAATTGAGGATTGTATTGTGTCAGCCTTGTCAAATAGCAGAGAACGGCCATGGTCATCAGAGTACAATCATCTGGCTGTGATTTCATAACATTCTTGAAGGAAAGGTAGCTGTGGAGGATATATACCAGCCCTTGAAGGCGAGCTGAAAGAAACTACATAGACACTCTTGTAGCAGGTTCTAGCAATCCTAAGGGAAACAAGTTCAATATTTGAATATACAATGAACATAATAATCCTCTGGAATTAGAATATTTGAGATTTTTTAACTCTGTAGAGATTACAGCAGATTGTGCTGTCTCAATCACACTAATCCTAAAAGTAGTATACAATAGTGCACTCTTTTACTCCCCCTCCCACCCCCCCAGAGCTATCAACATTACCAACAAAAGCAGGTAGATTGGACCAAGTAACGGTCTATATAATGAAAAGCAAAAGGAGAGAAATCAAAAATAAAAGCTTTGTTATCTACTTACTTTATTTGACAGCTGTTTCTTGTTCTGTGATCCATGTCTTAGGGTGTACTGTTTAGCAACAGCAGTTAACAAGGAAGTGTACCTCAAATTTCTATGACATATTCAGTTAAACATATTCAGGGGAGGTTAAGTTACTTTATGTAATTAAATAAAGTAACTATATGTAGAAGCCAGCTATTTTCTAACACACCTAATAGGTAAAAATGATAGGCAAAAGATAGCTATTTAGCATTAAGCCCCTAGTCTATTAAATACCCATTTTAAAACTCACTCATAACCTCAGGTCATTTCAAAACACATATTCAGCATAATTCATTTCAAAACATAGCTTCAACAGAACACAGAAACAGCATAATTCATTGTATATTAAAACAGCATTCTTATTCAGCTAACAAATACATTTGCAAGATAATATGACACTAAGCAGTCCATGGACAGGGCAGCTCCATGACAACAGCATAGCAACGGTACAGTAACCTAAAGGAGCCATTGTCCTAACAGTCAAGTCAGCAAGGACCCAGAAGCCGCTTGTGATAACGGCACCAAATCGCATTCCATTAACATATAAGAATTAATTTATGAAACATTTCAAGTTAATGTTGCCCATTAAAGACAGACAGCTAACCGTCAAATCAAACTTATTTGATACTAACCCAAACCAATTAGGATTACATAGGGGTGTAGATAGATTTCTAAAGTCTGATATGATTTAGTATAACCATGATAGATCGTACGGTCATTCTCCATTTATGAATCATCCCTACCTTGATCTAACTTACTCGCTGTCTCTCTATTTTTCATATTTTCACTTTTCCACTCTAACTCTTGAAGTAAATGCAGGCTGTTTGCCGTGAGCAAGAAAATCATTTCTGTATTATTTGAAAGTTATATTGTCTACAAATTGCTTCTCTTTGAGTCCTTTTGCTAGCTGGACGTATTAGAGAATAAGATTTAAGTGATTCTCAATTGTAATCAACTAGAGTCAATAAAACAATTCTTATTTGCACCCGAGAAGTGTTAACTCAAATTTCTACTGAGTTTTAGTGTTCGCAAGTTCCACTAGATCCGCATGGTAGATCTCTACACTATATTACGATCAACACTTCTATTTATTATTTAAAATGCAAGAAAAATAGACTTTCTTTATATATTATTTTTCACAAGTGCAGGCGTTCCTAAAACATTTTCCAATCAACGACGTACTTTTGAAATAATCACTATTGTAGTGTAGCTTTGCAGCAACAAATTTGTGCATTGCAATGTGATAATTGTTGTAAAGGTTGTGAACTCACTGCAAGGTCTGGAGGCTTCTATGATTGAACATTAAGTGTTTATTGACAAATCGTAACTATATAAATCTCCAAGGTAGAGCCCTGCGTGGTTGCTGTCTCCATGCTGACTTCATCCATACTCTTCTTTACATAGATCCACTATCATGTGACTCTCTACTTAATCATTTGGGCCATACTGTTCTCCAGCCCTTCCTTAAACCTTGCCCTGCTGAACACCCTTAAACTGCACCTCCCTCCCCCAAATCTTTAACCAATATTATTTACATTACCTTAATGCTACTCCTTCTCCCAACTTCAAATCTGTGACTTTATAAATTCAGTTGGTCTAGAGGCATGACAATTTTTCCAGATCTTGTTGCGGTCACATTTGGATTAGTGGTAGTCTCAGCTGATCTGGGGAGATTTTTCTTGTTCCGAGTTCTCATTGTAGTACCCAAAGATGTGCAGATTAAATGGATTGGCCATGATAAATTGCCCTTAGGTTAAATGGGGTTGCTGGGTTACGAGGATAGGGTTGGCTTAAGTAGGGTGCTCTTTCTAAGAGCCGTTGCAAACTCATGGGCTGAATGGCCTCCTTCTGCACTGTATTCTACCCTGTGTTTCCAGTGTTTGGGTGTCACCACTTGACTTCCTTTTTGTACTCCTTTGAGTTGCAATTATCTTTATTGACAACTCATCTGCTTTGTTCGAACGCCATAGATTTGTCCTGTTCCTTCTGAAGGATTGTTCCTTCCTTTCATTCCTAATGTGGACTCTGATTTTCTTTTGCCATGGTGTCCAGCATGTTAGTTTACATTCCAAAAATGAAAGTTTAATTTCCACTTGTTTCACAATTTTAGTTAACATTTGTTTACTCTCTTAAATTCCAGTTCTTTTTTAAGCTTATTAACCTTTTGTTTCAGTAAGCAACTACTCTGGCATGTTCAGTTGTCTTTGTTTTAGTTGTCTAAGGAATCTGTGGATTCTTTAACAATTTCACATGGGCATTCAGTTCTTTTTGGAACCTTTAGACTCTTTCAATTCACCCATTAAATCTGTTTCTTAGAGTTAAATTAGGCTTTGTTCTTCCATTCTGTGCATCTCACCTTTCATGTACTTCAGATTGGATCAAAGTTCAAGAATTACATGGAGTTTTGGTCGTTGATTCTGCGTTCAACCAACTGCCCTGATTCACCAGTAATTCTGTTTCCTTCTCCAGCATTGCCTTCATATTGTTTAAATTAGCTTGAAGCTCATCATTTCTGAGTTTTCCTTTTGCTACTTATGGTGTGCTATCCTTCACATTTTGTATTTTTACTTCTGGTAATTGTTTCCGAGTCTCTTTATGCTCTTTTATGAGAATTTCTACATTTTCTTGCAACTGGTTAACTTCTTCGTGATATTCTATGTTCTTGAAAATCATTTTTCACAACTCAGTGGTTCTCAGTATGTTCAAGGCATCCAGTGCTTCTCCGTCTAGTTATTTGATCTTCAGCATTGGCTTTACATTTTCTGATCTTATTTCTGTTTTTTATTTCTTTCTCCTCCTGTAGTGGAGCTTCGTCCTAGTACTTCATCTTAGTTTCACTATTCGCCAGGTTTGTCTCCAATCAGTAAAGTGTTAGCTTGGTTTAATTCTGTAATTGTGCTCCTCAGGGCTTCAGCATCTGCTTGGAGTTTGGAAAGCTCTACAGCTTTTCCTTTCAATGTCTCCTCTCTTCCATTCAGCTGGTTCTTCAGTTCTTCAGTCTCCTTCTTGTATCTTTTGGCTTCCACCTGGAACATTGAACATTGATGAAACCTGTCTGCCAACTGGTTTGTCAGTTCTTTCAAAGTAAAATTACATTTAATTTGCTCTCTTCATAATTTTCAAGAGGGACAAATTTTGATCTAAGCAATCCTTGTAGCATGTTTTCCTCTTCCTTGTGAAGCTAAATTGCATTGCCTTGAGCTTTCTCGTAATTCAATAGAATTTCCTCAACTTTGTTTTGTTATTCTTCAATTCTGATGCTCAAGGCAGTCTTCACTTCTTCATGCTGCTGAAGGATTATGGTAGCTGCTCTTTCAGCTGTTGATTTTCACTTTTACCTGTTGCCAACTCATGCTGCAAGTCAGCGTATTGCTTGCTCGCTACTGATAGCTCATACACAGCTTTATCTGAAGTAATATTCAATATTGTTTTTAACTCCATGTTTTTCCAGGGTCATGTGCTGATTCTCAAAGGATTATTCAAGCTGCCATTTCCTTGAGTACCTTTTCTGCCTGATGTTGTGCCTGCTGTACTTCTGGTTGAGTTCTTCCAACTCGGCTTTGATATAATCTTTTCACTGTGGAATAGTTTAATTTTCCTATTGCAGGGGTTGTTTCTTTTGGGTGGCATTAGATAGTTTTCCTTCATTCACACCCATCTGCTTGCCTCGCACTAGCCAAACTGCAACAGCAAGTGGCAATGTGTCAGCATTTTCAAAATTATTTATTTTTAATCCTTTTAGCTGCCTCATAATCTATTCTTTCTTCTGCTGTAAACCTTTTGACTCATGCCTTTTATTGCACTGATTTGGGGTGGAACCATTTTTAGTTTGCTTAGGTATTGCCTCTCTCTGCTTTGGGTCTCCCTTGCCCTGGGGTCCCCTGTCTCCTCTACCCTGATGCTCTAGGCCCTCTTATAAGTTTTGTGGGCTTCACAGTGTGAAGTTTAAAATATGTGTCAAAGGCTTTTAATATCTTACCAAAGCTAGCTGAGGATTCATTAATGCATTGCATTAGGTTTACCTATCTGAAAAAACACCAAATATAAAAATGTATTAATTTGTACTTCTTATGATTTCTTACTTAATCTTGATGTACTCATGTAGTCCAAAGATTTTCTTTTTCATGATTTTCAATTTTGGGTTTGCTTTGAATTTTGCCGAAGCTGAAAGTGGTCTGGTTTGTTACTTTGTTATCCATGGCTGTTTGACCACATGGGGAATTACATCTTTTTTTTCTTTCAAGGTGTCTCAACAGTAACTTTTCTTTATCTTCTCTTTGTTCCTCCTGTGCTTGTTAGGTTTCGACTAGTTGCCACTTCACTGACTGGAACGTTTTAGAAAACTAACTAACTGCAGAAAATATTAAAACCAGGGGCGAAATTCTCCCCCAACGGCGCGATGTCCGCCGACTGGCGCCAAAAACGGCGCCAATCAGACGGGCATCGCGCCGGCCCAAAGGTGCGGAATGCTCCGCATCTTTGGGGGCCGAGCCCCAACATTGAGGGGCTAGGCCGACGGCGGAGGGACTTCCGCCCCGCCAGCTGGCGGAAATGGCGTTTGTTGCCCCACCAGCTGGCGGAAATGGCGTTTGGTGCCCCGCCAGCTGGCGCGGAAATGCGGCGCATGCGCAGGAGCATCAGCGGCTGCCGACAGTTTCCCGCGCATGTGCAGTAGGGAGAGTCTCTTCCGCCTCCGCCATGGTGGAGGCCGTGGCAGAGGCGGAAGGGAAAGAGTGCCCCCACGGCACAGGCCCGCCCGCGGATCGGTGGGCCAGGCCACCCGTGGGGGCACCCCCCGGGGTCAGATCGCCCCGCGCCCCCCCCCCAGGACCCCGGAGCCCGCCCACGCCGCCTGGTCCCGCCGGTAAATACCAGCTTTGATTTACGCCGGCGGGACAGGCAATTTCTGGGCGGGACTTCGGCCCATCCGGGCCGGAGAATTGAGCTGGGGGTACTGCCAACCGGCGCGGCCCGATTCCCGCCCCCGCCCAATCTCT
This sequence comes from Scyliorhinus torazame, assembly GCF_047496885.1. Taxonomy (NCBI): domain Eukaryota; kingdom Metazoa; phylum Chordata; class Chondrichthyes; order Carcharhiniformes; family Scyliorhinidae; genus Scyliorhinus; species Scyliorhinus torazame. The sequence goes on from NC_092712.1 coordinate 185,671,771, forward strand.
GGTACGGGAGACTTCGGCGGGGGCGGGGGCGGGATTCACGGCGGCCAACGGCAATTCTCCGACCCGGCGGGGGGTCTGAGAATGACGCCCCAGGGGCGAAATTCTCCGTTATCGGCGCAAAGTCCGCCGATCGGCGCAACAAACGGCGCAAATCCGACTTGCGTCACGCCGCAAAAATCGTCGCGAAGTCTCCAGCCCGAAATGGGCTAGCAGCGACGTGACGGGATCCGCGCTTGCTCACGTGGTTCACGCCGTGCAGCGTCATACACGCCGCACGGCGTGACGGCTCATAACAACACGCTGCTCCCCCCCACCCGACCGGAACACCCGACCGGAACACCTGACTGGATGGCTGGCTGCCGCTCAGCCCCGAGGTTCCAGTCACGGGATGTGGAGGCGCTCCTGGACGCAGTGGAGAAGAGGAGGGAGGCCCTGTATCCCGGGCACGGCCGCAGAGTTGCCCCACGCCACAGCCGGCATCTGTGGAGGGAGGTGTCAGAGGCCGTCACCGCTGCGGCCCTGACACCACGGACAGGCACCCAGTGCCACAAGAAGGTGAACGACCTCGTCAGAGCAGGCAGGGTGAGCCTCCCCCCCCCTCCCGCCCGAAAACCATATCCCCCATCCCCCATCCCCCATATCCTCCCTCCCCCATACCCCCCATACCCCCCTCCCCATATCCCCCATATCCCCCCTCCCCCATAGCCCCCTCCCCCATATCCCCCATATCCCCCTCCCCATATCCCCATAACCCCCCTCCCCCATATCCCCCATATCCCCCCTCCCCATATCCCCCCTCCCCATATCCCCCTCCCCATATCCCCCATATCCCCCATATCCCCCCTCCCCCATATCCCCCATATCCCCCCTCCCCATATCCCCCATATCCCCTATATCCCCCCTCCCCCATATCCCCCCTCCCCATATCCCCCTCATCCATATCCGCCATATCCCCCCTCCCCCATATCCCGCATATTCACCTCCCCAAATCCCCCCTCCCCCATATCCCCCCTCCCCATATCCCCCTCCCCCATATCCCCCCTCCCCCATATCCCACCTCCCCATATCCCCCATATCCCCCCTCCCCATATCCCCCCTCCCCCATATCCCCATTATCCCCCCTCCCCCATATCCCCCCTCCCCCATATCCCCCTCCCCATATCCCCCATATCCCCCCTCCCCATATCCCCCATATCCCCCCTCCCCCATATCCCCCATATCCCCCTCCCCATATCCCCCTCCCCCATATCCCCCCTCCCCCATATCCCCCATATCCCCCCTCATCCATATCCCCCATATCCCCCTCCCCATATCCCCCTCCCCATATCCCCACTCCCCCATATCCCCCCTCCCCCATACCCCCTCCCCCATGTCCCCCATATGCCCCCCTCCCCCATGTCCCCCATATGCCCCCCTCCCCCATATCCCCCATATTCCCCCTCCCCATATCCCCCATATCCCCCCTCCCCCATATCCCCCCTGCCCCATATCCCCCATATCCCCCCTCCCCCATATCCCCCATATCCCCCCTTCCCCATATCCTCCCTCCACATATCCCCTCGTCCCCATATCCCCCCTGCCCCATATCCCCCATATCCCCCCTCCCCCATATCCCCCATATCCCCCCTTCCCCATATCCTCCCTCCCCATATCCCCTCGTCCCCATATCCCCCCTCCCCCATATCCCCCCTCCCCCATATCCCCCTCCCCATATCCCCAAGTGAATCCAGCCCTAACCTTAACCTCTGCAATACACGCGCAACCGATGGCGTGCATTCATATACCTGTCTAACACTGTTGCCTTTTACCCCTGCCACCACCTCCCCCCCCCCCCGCCCCCCCCCCCCCCCCGCCACAGGAGAAACGCGCACACAACACCAGGGAGCATGTGAGGACTGGAGGAGGCCCCGCTGATGAGGGCCACTGACCGAACACGAGGAAAGGGCCCTGGAACTGGCTGGCGGACCTGAGGACCGGGAGGTTGCTGATGCAGAGGTCAGGGGCGGACTAGCAAGTGAGCCACCGACAGCTCGTCCCCATATCCCCCCTCCCCTAAATCCCCCTCCCCATACCACCTGATCACTGCCTGCGTGTCTAACCATGCATGCTTCATTGTGTACCGCAGGAGCAAACGTCGAGGCACCCATCCCCGCAGATGCAGACCGCCCGCAGGATGCCCCTCGGAGGCCACGGGAGACGGAGAGACCCGGACCCTCCGGAATGCGATGCCCGCAGGATGACCCTCGCACTCCACGGGAGACGGAGAGACCCTGACCCTCCGGCATGCGACGCCCGCAGGATGTCACTTGGAGACCACGGGAGACGGAGAGACCGGAGCAACAGGGAGACAACGCCCCCGTCACCTGAGGGTGCGACGACGCAGGCGTGTGCCACCCAGCGACGAGAGGGGCAGCCACAGGCCCCCGTCACAGCCGAGCCAGGACACCCCTACCCAGGACACCCCTACCCAGGACACCCCTACCCGGGACACCCCTACCCGGGACACCCCTACCCGGGACAGCAATACCCAGGAAGACGAAATACCGGACAGTGACAGAGTGGATGGGTGGAGACGAACCCCCACCCCAAAGTGCCATGGACTCAGAGTGGGACGAAGAGCACGACACAACGCCACTGCTGTCACCAACACCCTCCACCATCGCAGAAACACTCACCACGGTTGGGCACTTTAGTGATGAGGCGTCTGGTACACTCACTGGTGTGCACAACACAGCCATCCCGGTACAGCAGGTGGAGGTAGGAGCAGCAGAGGGGCCGGGCGGTCGGAGGGCAGCCCAGCCCAAGCGAACATCTGCCGCCCAGATGGATCCCGGGTTCCTGAAGTTACCACACCCACACATAGATCCGATGCAACCACCGACCCGGAGACGAGCGAAGAGGGTGAAGGTCGGCTTGCGGCGGCTGCAGTCGCAGGTGGAGGAGTCCACCCGCGTCCAGGAGCTGGGAGTGGTGCCGGTCATGCGTGCCACCCAGGCCGACACCGCACGGGTGGCGTCCGCGGTGGAGGCAATGGGTGCGACGGTGTCAGACATGGGGAACGGTTTGCGAGGCCTGGGGCTTTCCGTGCAGGCGGCGTCTGTGGCCCAGGACATGGCTGCCCTCTCACAGGAGGCCATGAGCCAGTGCCAGCGCCAGATGGCAGAGGCGCTCAACGCCATGGCTCAGTCTCTGCAGGCCATAGCCCAGTCTCAGCAGTCCATGGCCCAGTCTCAGCAGGCCATCGCTGAGGGCATCGGCGCCAGTGGCCATGTGCGAGCCGGCGTCGCACAGTCACAGACAGGGTTTGCCAACCCCCTGGGCTCCATGGCTGCAAACCTGCAGACCCCTGTCGATACCAGCATGGGCCTCCAGGACTGGCAGCGCCAGATGTCGGGGGGGCATCGGATGGCCAGTCCGTTCGCATCCCCCACCCATGTAGGGGCCTGGGGGCCATTGGGCACCCCGAGGGAGGAGGAGGTGGTGTGGTCCGTTCTGGGTCCCCCTGTAGGGGAGGTCCCGGAGCACCGCGACACCTCAGACACCCCCCTTCCGTTTCAGGTGCATCGGGTGGGCAACGGGCAGGACAGGCTGGCAGCTCGCCATCCCAGTCGCCCGGGCCGCAGCCTGGCCCATCTAGGCCAGGACGCCCCAGGAAACGGCCGTCAAAGGGATCCCGTGTCAGAGGGCAGGAATCACAGGAGTCCACCTCCAGTTCTGCTGTACCGTCTGGGGAACCACGTAGACGTAGTCAAAGGGCCCGTAAGGCCAAACAATTAGACACTGAGTAAGTTGGCACGGGTGCAGGGCACAGATGAGTTTTAGGGGCTAGGGCACGTGCATGAACTCCTTTGGTTATTAAAGTCAATGTTACACCTACAGAAGTTGCCGTTGTGCTCTGTCCAAAGCATGCGGGGGTGTCAGTACATTGAGCGCAAGTGTGTGTGTGAGGGGTGGTCTTACCTCAGCCCCAGGTGAGTCTGCCCCCTTCCCCCTGGGCCGCCATCAACATCCCCCCGGGCAGAGGACGGGACCGTGCGCTGCAGTGTCACAGCTGCATGCAGGGATGGTCCGGGTGGATGGTGGTACTGTGGCCATGGGTCAGACATAGTCCAACGATGTGGAACCAGGAGCTCATCGCAGGGCGGGTTGTCATCATCCTCCATGACCTGCAATAGACACGTGTCCACCCGCAACTGTGTGACCCCGGCCATTGTGCCGCAGGTGGATCGGCAATGGGGGGGGTGGTGTGCATGCGGGTGGGGTGGGGGAGGGGGGTGACGGTGCTGGGTGGGTGGATGGGTGGGGGGTGTGGGTGGTCGGCTGTTGCCATGGTGTGCGGTCTGTGGCCATACTGCCCGATTCCCACGCCCATCTAGTCAGTGAAGCGGGCGGCTATCAGTCTGTCCCGTGCCCGTTGGGCCAGCCGGTAACGGTGGACAGCCACCCGCCTGTGTCTAGCCCGTCTGCCCTGACTATTGCCCCCATCCCCCTCATCTGGGGAGGACTGGGCCTCTTCCTGCTGCTCCTCCATCCGCCCTCCTCTGCCTGCGGCACATCGCCCCTCTGCTGGGCTATGTTGTGCAGGATGCAGCACACCACAATGCTGCGGCCGACCCTTTCTGACTGATACTGGAGGGCGCCCCCAGAGAGGTCCAGGCACCTGAAACGCATCTTCAGCACGCCAAAGCACCTCTCTATCACTCCCCTTGTCGCTACATGGGCATCATTGTAGCGGTTCTCCGCCTCATTGCGTGGCCTCCGTATAGGCGTCATCAGCCACGATCGCAATGGGTAGCCCCTGTCGCCCAGCAACCAGCCCCTCAGCTGGGGATGGCGTCCCTTGTACATGCCGGGGATGGATGACCGCGACAACATGTATGAGTCGTGTACACTGCCTGGGTAACGGGCGCAGACGTGCAGGATCATCATGCGGTGGTCGCAGACCACCTGTATGTTCATCGAATAGGTCCCCTTCCTATTAGTGAACACGGCCCTGTTATCTGCAGGTGGCCGCACGGCGACGTGCATCCCATCAATCGCGCCCTGGACCATGGGGAACCCGGCCACGGCAGAGAAGCCCACGGCCCGGGCATCTTGGCTGGCCCGGTCCACAGGGAAGCGGATATAGCGGTGCGCCATGGCATATAGGGCATCTGTCACTGCCCGGATGCACCGATGCACCGATGTCTGCGATATGCCGGACAGGTCCCCACTTGGTGCCTGGAATGACCCCGTTGCATAAAAGTTCAGGGCCACCTTAACCTTGACGGACACGGTGAGAGGGTGTCCCCCGCCAGTGCCACGCGGTGACAGGTGTGCCAGCAGGTGGCAGATGTGTGCCACGGTTTCCCGCCTCATCCGGAGTCTCCTCCTGCTTTCCCGATCCGTGAGGTCCTGGTATGACTGCCGGGGCCGGTACACACGGGCGCTCTCGGGTGCCTCCATTGCGGTGGGGCCGCGACGTCCTACTCCCCCTCCTCGTCCTGTCGGTCAGGTGTCCCTCCAGCCTGGGCGGCTGCCGCCTGCCCCTCTGCGGCAGCCTGCGCCGCCTCTCTGGCACGCTCCTCCTCCTCCTCCTCCTCCTCATCCAGGGAAACATAGACATGAGCGGCTGCCACCACGGCGGCCAACATCACTGGATGGTCTGAAAACATGACGGCCTGGTGGGGGGGAGGGGAACGACGACATGTCATCATTGCCCATATCCCCTCCTTCCCCCCAGCCAGGTGGCAAGAAGGACCGCATGGGTCCAAATGTTGGAGGCTGGCACCTGGCCAGGTAGACCAACTCACTTGTCCTCGCATCCCCCTCCCCGGCACGGGCCCCCCAGCCCCCACCCTCTCCCCGGCACGGGCCCCCCCCCCATCCCCTTCCCCAGCACGGACACCCCATCCTCCTCCCCGGCACGGGCCCCCCATCCCCCTCCCCGGCACGGACCCCCCATCCGCCTCTCCGGCACAGGCCCCCCATCCCCCTCCCCGGCACGGACCCGCCATCCTCCTCCCTGGCACGGACCCCCCATCCTCCTCCCCGGCACGGGCCCCCCATCCCCCTCCCCGGCACACCGCCCCCCCCATCCCCCTCCCCGGCATGGGCCCCCCCCCCATCCCCGTCCCCGGCACGGACCCCACCCATCCCCCTCCCCGGCACGGGCCCCCTCCCCCATCCCCCTCCCCGGCACGGAACCCCCATCCTCCTCCCCGGCACGGGCCCCCCATCCCCCTCCCCAGCATGGGCCCCCCCCCATCCCCCTGCCCGGCATGGGCCCCCCCCATCCCCCTCCCCGGCACGGACCCCACCCATCCCCCTCTCCGGCACGGACCCCCCATCCTCCTCCCCGGCACAGACCCCCCATCCTCCTCCCCGGCACAGACCCCCCATCCTCCTCCCGGCACAGGCCCCCCATTCCCCTCCCCGGCACGGGCCCCACCTCCATTCCCCTCCCCGGCACGGACCCCCCAACCTCCTCCCCGGCATGGGCCCCCCATCCCCCTCCGCGGCATGGGCCCCCCATCCTCCTCCCCGGCACGGACCCCCCATCCCCCTTCCCGGCACGGGCCCCCCCCCATCCGCCTCCCCGGCAAGGAACCCCATCCCTCTCCGCGGCACGAGCCCCCCCCCATCCCCCTCCCCGGCACGGGCCCCCCATCCTCCTCCCCGGCACGGACCCCCCCATCCTCCTCCCGGCACGGGCCACCCATCCTCCTCCCCGGCACGGCCCCCCCCCATTCCCCTCCCCGGCACGGACCCCCCATCCTCCTCCCCGGCACCGGCCCCCGATCCCCCTCCCCGGCACGGACCCCCCATCCTCCTCCCCTGCACGGGCCCTCCCCCATCCCCCTCCCCCGCACGGACCCCCCATCCTCCTCCCCGGCACGGACACCCCATCCCCCTACCCGGCACGGGCCCCCCCATCCCCCTCCCCGGCACGGATCCCCCCATCCCCCTCCCCTGCACGGACCCCCCCATCCCCCTCCCCGACACGGGACCCCCCATCCCCCTCCCCCTCCCCGGCACGGCCCCCCCCCCATCCCCCTCCCCGGCACGGACCCCACCATCCCCCTCCCCGGCACGGGCCCCCTCACCGGCACAGGCCCCCCCATCCCCCTCCCCTGCACGGACCCCCCATCCCCCTACCCGGCACGGGCCCCCCCCAAACCCCTCCCCGGCACGGGCCCCCCCATCCCCCTCCCCTACACGGACCCCCCCCATCCCCCTCCCCGGCACGGACCCCCCATCCTCCTCCCCGGCACGGACCCCCCATCCCCCTACCCGGCACGGGCCCCCCCATCCCGTTCGCCGGCACGGGCCCCCCCATCCCCCTCCCCTGCACGGAATCCGCCATCCCCCTCCCCCACACAGGACCCCCCATCCCCCTCCCCGGCACGCCCCCCCCCCCATCCCCCTCCCCGGCACGGACCCCAGCATCCCCCTCCCCAGCATGGGCCCCCCCCATCCCCCTCCCCGGCACGGCCCCCCCCCCCCATCCCCCTCCCCGGCACGGACCCCCCATCCTCCTCCCCGGCACGGGCCCCCCATCCCCCTCCACGGCACGGGCCCCCCCATTCCCCTCCCCGGCACGGACCCCCCATCCTCCTCCCCGGCACAGACCCCCCCATCCTCCTCCCCGGCACGGGCCCCCCCATCCCCCTCCCCGGCACGGGCCCCCCCCATCCCCCTCCCCGGCACGGACCCCCCATCCTCCTCCCCGGCACCGGGCCCCCATACCCCTCTCCGGCACGGACCCCCCATCCTCCTCCTCGGCACAGGCCACCCCCCCATCCACCTCCCGTACACAGACCCCCCCATTCCCCTCCCCGACACGGGACCCCCCCCACCCCCATCCCCGGCTCGGGCCTCCCATCCCACTCCCCGGCACGGGCCCCCCATCCCCCTCCCCGGCACGGAACCCCATCCCTCTCCCCGGCACGGGCCCACCCCCATCCCCCTCCCCGGCACGGACCCCCCATCCTCCTCCCCGGCACGGCCCCCCCCATCCCCCTCCCCGGCTCGGGCCCCCCCCCCATACCCCTCCCCGGCACGGACACCCCATCCTCCTCCCCGGCACGGACCCACCATCCCCCTACCCGGCACGGGCCCCCCCCATCCCCCTCCCCGGCACGGGCCCTCCCCATCCCCCTCCCCTGCACGGAACCCCCCATCCCCCTCCCCGACACGGGACCCCCCATCCCCCTCCCCGGCACGGACCCCCCCCATCCCCCTGCCCGGCATGGGCCCCCCCCATCCCCCTCCCCGGCACGGACCCCACCCATCCCCCTCTCCGGCACGGACCCCCCATCCTCCTCCCCGGCACAGACCCCCCATCCTCCTCCCCGGCACGGGCCCCCCATTCCCCTCCCCGGCACAGGCCCCCCATTCCCCTCCCCGGCACGGGCCCCACCTCCATTCCCCTCCCCGGCACGGACCCCCCAACCTCCTCCCCGGCATGGGCCCCCCATCCCCCTCCGCGGCATGGGCCCCCCATCCTCCTCCCCGGCACGGACCCCCCATCCCCCTTCCCGGCACGGGCCCCCCCCCATCCGCCTCCCCGGCAAGGAACCCCATCCCTCTCCGCGGCACGAGCCCCCCCCATCCCCCTCCCCGGCACGGGCCCCCCATCCTCCTCCCCGGCACGGACCCCCCCATCCTCCTCCCGGCACGGGCCACCCATCCTCCTCCCCGGCACGGCCCCCCCCCATTCCCCTCCCCGGCACGGACCCCCCATCCTCCTCCCCGGCACCGGCCCCCGATCCCCCTCCCCGGCACGGACCCCCCATCCTCCTCCCCTGCACGGGCCCTCCCCCATCCCCCTCCCCCGCACGGACCCCCCATCCTCCTCCCCGGCACGGACACCCCATTCCCCTACCCGGCACGGGCCCCCCCATCCCCCTCCCCGGCACGGATCCCCCCATCCCCCTCCCCTGCACGGACCCCCCCATCCCCCTCCCCGACACGGGACCCCCCATCCCCCTCCCCCTCCCCGGCACGGCCCCCCCCCATCCCCCTCCCCGGCACGGACCCCACCATCCCCCTCCCCGGCACGGGCCCCCTCACCGGCACAGGCCCCCCCATCCCCCTCCCCTGCACGGACCCCCCATCCCCCTACCCGGCACGGGCCCCCCCCAAACCCCTCCCCGGCACGGGCCCCCCCATCCCCCTCCCCTACACGGACCCCCCCCATCCCCCTCCCCGGCACGGACCCCCCATCCTCCTCCCCGGCACGGACCCCCCATCCCCCTACCCGGCACGGGCCCCCCCATCCCGTTCGCCGGCACGGGCCCCCCCATCCCCCTCCCCTGCACGGAATCCGCCATCCCCCTCCCCCACACAGGACCCCCCATCCCCCTCCCCGGCACGCCCCCCCCCCATCCCCCTCCCCGGCACGGACCCCAGCATCCCCCTCCCCGGCATGGGCCCCCCCCATCCCCCTCCCCGGCACGGCCCCCCCCCCCATCCCCCTCCCCGGCACGGACCCCCCATCCTCCTCCCCGGCACGGGCCCCCCATCCCCCTCCACGGCACGGGCCCCCCCATTCCCCTCCCCGGCACGGACCCCCCATCCTCCTCCCCGGCACAGACCCCCCCATCCTCCTCCCCGGCACGGGCCCCCCATCCCCCTCCTCGGCACAGGCCACCCCCCCATCCACCTCCCGTGCACAGACCCCCCCATTCCCCTCCCCGACACGGGACCCCCCCCACCCCCATCCCCGGCTCGGGCCTCCCATCCCACTCCCCGGCACGGGCCCCCCATCCCCCTCCCCGGCACGGAACCCCATCCCTCTCCCCGGCACGGGCCCACCCCCATCCCCCTCCCCGGCACGGACCCCCCATCCTCCTCCCCGGCACGGCCCCCCCCATCCTCCTCCCCGGCTCGGGCCCCCCCCCCATACCCCTCCCCGGCACGGACACCCCATCCTCCTCCCCGGCACGGACCCACCATCCCCCTACCCGGCACGGGCCCCCCCCATCCCCCTCCCCGGCACGGGCCCTCCCCATCCCCCTCCCCTGCACGGAACCCCCCATCCCCCTCCCCGACACGGGACCCCCCATCCCCCTCCTCGGCACCGGCCCCCGATCCCCCTCCCCGGCACAGACCCCCCATCCTCCTCCCCTGCACGGGCCCCCCCCATCCCCCTCCCCCGCACGGACCCCCCATCCTCCTCCCCGGCACGGACACCCCATCCCCCTACCCGGCACGGGCCCCCCCATCCGCCTCCCCGGCACGGGCCCCCCCAACCCCCTCCCCTGCACGGACCCCCCCATCCCCCTCCCCGACACGGGACCCCCCATCCCCCTCCCCCTCCCCGGCACGGCCCCCCCCCCCATCCCCCTCCCCGGCACGGACCCCACCATCCCCCTCCCCGGCACGGGCCCCCTCACCGGCACGGGCCCCCCCATCCCCCTCTCCTGCACGGACCCCCCATCCCCCTACCCGGCACGGGCCCCCCCCAACCCCCTCCCCGGCACGGGCCCCCCCATCCCCCTCCCCTGCACGGACCCCCCCATCCCCCTCCCCCACACAGGACCCCCCATCCCCCTCCCCGGCACGCCCCCCCCCCATCCCCCTCCCCGGCACGGACCCCACCATCCCCCTCCCCGGCATGGGCCCCCCCCATCCCCCTCCCTGGCACGGACCCCCCCCCATACCCCTCTCCGGCACGGACCCCCCATCCTCCTCCTCGGCACGGGCCCCCCCCCCCATCCACCTCCCGTGCACAGACCCCCCCATTCCCCTCCCCGACACGGGACCCCCCCCACCCCCATCCCCGGCTCGGGCCTCCCATCCCACTCCCCGGCACGAGCCCCCCATCCCCCTCCCCGGCACGGAACCCCATCCCTCTCCCCGGCACGGGCCCCCCCATCCCCCTCCCCTGCACGGAACCCCCCATCCCCCTCCCCACACAGGACCCCCCCATCCCCCCTCCCCGGCACGCCCCCCCCCCCCATCCCCCTCCCCGGCACGGACCCCACCATCCCCCTCCCCGGCATGGGCCCCCCCCATCCCCCTCCCCGGCACGGCCCCCCCCCATCCCCCTCCCCGGCACGGACCCCCCATCCTCCTCCCCGGCACGGGCCCCCCATCCCCCTCCACGGCACGGGCCCCCCCATTCCCCTCCCCGGCACGGACCCCCCATCCTCCTCCCCGGCACAGACCCCCCCATCCTCCTCCCCGGCACGGGCCCCCCATCCCCCTCCCCGGCACGGGCCCCCCCCATCCCCCTCCCCGGCACGGACCCCCCATCCTCCTCCCCGGCACCGGGCCCCCATACCCCTCTCCGGCACGGACCCCCCATCCTCCTCCTCGGCACAGGCCCCCCCCATCCACCTCCCGTGCACAGACCCCCCCATTCCCCTCCCCGACACGGGACCCCCCCCCACCCCCCTCCCCGGCTCGGGCCTCCCATCCCACTCCCCGGCACGGGCCCCCCATCCCCCTCCCCGGCACGGAACCCCATCCCTCTCCCCGGCACGGGCCCACCCCCATCCCCCTCCCCGGCACGGACCCCCCATCCTCATCCCCGGCACGGCCCCCCCCATCCCCCTCCCCGGCTCGGGCCCCCCCCCCATTACCATCCCCGGCACGGACACCCCATCCTCCTCCCCGGCACGGACCCACCATCCCCCTACCCGGCACGGGCCCCCCCCATCCCCCTCCCCGGCACGGGCCCTCCCCATCCCCCTCCCCTGCACGGAACCCCCCATCCCCCTCCCCGACACGGGACCCCCCATCCCCCTCCTCGGCACCGGCCCCCATCCCCCTCTCCGGCACGGACCCCCCATCCTCCTCCCCGGCGCAGGCCCCCCCCATCCACCTCCCGTGCACAGACCCCCCCATTCCCCTCCCCGACACGGGACCCCCCCGCCCCCCTCCCCGGCTCGGGCCTCGCATCCCGCTCCCCAGCACGGCCCCCCCCCCAACCCCCTTCCCCCCATCCCCCTCCCCGGCACGGACACCCCATCCTCCTCCCCGGCACGGGCCCCCATCCCCCTCTCCGGCACGGACCCCCCATCCTCCTCCCCGGCACGGACCACCCATCCTCCTCCCGGCACGGGCCCCCCATCCCCCTCCCCGGCACGGCCCCCCCCCCCCCCATTCCCCTCCCCCGCACGGACCCCCCATCCTCCTCCCCGGCACGGGCCCCCCATCCCCCCTCCCCGGCACGGACCCCCCATCCTCCTCCCCTGCACGGACCCCCCATCCTCCTCCCCGGCACGGACCCCCCATCCCCCTCCCCGGCACGGGCCCCCCCCATCCCCCTCCCCGGCACGGCCCCCCCCCATCCCCCTCCCCGGCACGGCCCCCCCCCCCATCCCCCTCCCCGGCACGGACCCCACCATCCCCCTCCCCGGCACGGACCCCCCCCCATTCCCCTCCCCGGCACGGACCCCCCATCCCCCTCCCCGGCACGGACCCCCCATCCTCCTCCCCGGCACGGACCCCCCTCTCGGCACTCCCCCGGAGCCCAGCCCACTCTATCCACCCCCCCCCCCGCCGCACACACACACACACACAACCCTAGACACACCTCTCCCCACACATTCAGACTGCAGCCACGCCATCGCCTGCCCAGCGGCCAACCCCCCAGGCCGTCACTCGCCTCCACGCTGGTCGGCGTGAACCTGGAGCACAGGTTGACGTCGATTAAAAGGAGGTTTGATTTACGTCGACGTGACCGGTCATCACGTCGACGGGACTTCGGCCCATCAGGACGGGAGAATATCGGCAGGCCCAAAATCGGCTGCCTTGCGCACACCCGTGCCATTCTCCGACGTCTGCGGCGCCATTAACGTTTCTCCCTTCGGAGACTTCGGCAACCGGCGGGGGCAGGATTCACGGCGGCCAACGGCCATTCGCCGACCCGCTGGGGGGTCGGAGAATGACGCCCCTGATGTTTCGGCTATCTATTGGGTTTTGAAAATCAGAGAAAATGTACAGGATGGCAACTTTTCCGTTCTGCATTCAGTTTGAAAACTTTATTTTTTTCACTCCGTCAAGTTCCATCACCACGTATTCTGGTCCAGCTGTGGGCCAGTGCTGCAGCTTTCCTTCAGCTGTGGTCTCATATGCTAATGCTGATCTTGACTTCTGCTGATTTTAAAGGTACTTTCTGCTATATCATTGAATTTTGATCATCCCTGCTATGTCCTTTGACTCTGCAATCTGTGAGTATTCACAACGGGCCTTTGTGGAGTCCTCAGCTGCACAATGGACTTTTCTTCTGCCCTTAAAACTTTCTCCTTCTTTGAATTTTACTCAGCCTTTTGTGATCTGGCTAGGTCTCTTCGCTCTGCATTCGATAACGTCTGGCCATGGATCTTTTCTGACAATCTCTAGCTGTGTCTTTGATTTGGATGCACTTATCATAGAATCAAAGAAGTTTACAGCATGGAAACAGGCCCTTCGGCCCAACCAGTCCATGCCGCCCAGTTTTTACCATTGAGCTAGTCCCAGTTGCCCGCACTTGGCCCATAACCCTCTATACCCATCTTACCCATGTAACTATCTTCTCACAGGTCAGACTGCAGTTTCTTTACTTTTTCATGCTTTCGGGATTTTGGGGTCCATCCTTCACCTCCACCATGCTTGGTGTCTCACTGAGATGCCTGGAGACTTATATGGTCGAACATTTAAGTGTTTATTAACAACTCAAGTGGCATGGTGGCATGGCACGGCAGCATAGTGGTTGGCACCCAGGTTCAATTTCAGCCTTGGGTGACTGTCTATGTGGAGTTTGCACTTTCTCCCGGTATCTGTGTGAGTTTCCTCCAGGTGCTCCAGTTTCCTCCCACAGTCCAGAGATGTGCTGGTTAGGTGGGGTTACGTGGTTAAGGCGGGGTCCTAGGTAGAGTGCTCTTTCAAAGGGTCGGTGCAGACTCGATGGGCTGAATGACCTCCTTCTACACTATAAGGATTCTATGATTCTATATACATCTGCAAGATATCGCCCTGTTTGGTTGCTATCTCCACGCTGGCTTCTATGGACTCTTCTACACACAGTCTACTATCATGTGATTGTCTGCATCATAATATGGGCAGCATTGTCTTCCAGTGCCACATTAATCCTTGCTCTGCTGAACGCTCTTATACAACAATGACAAGGTAATCTGCTTTTTTGTGATGTTGAATGAAGCATAGATAATGGACAGAAAACCATGTTTCCATCTTCTAATGAGGGTGGCATTGTGTGACAATATGCTAATTACCTAAATTAAGTAACTTTGTTATTTGTAATTTTTCTTCAAAATATCACCAGTTAGAATTCAGATAGCCTGGCACTGAAGGATAGAACTGCAGCCAAACCTTTATACACTTATAAGCTTTTATTTTCTGAGATACACATTATGTATCCTGCACTGTCAATCAACCAACACACGTTTAGCTTGCTCCTATACAAATGAGTACAGGTCCGTCCAGAATTAATATCCATCTCGTGAACAAAATTAACGCCAATTTATTATACAATGCCATGGAATCTTTTACATTCACATTGGAGAGCAGACAGGGCTTCAGTATAACATTTCATCCAAAAGCTAACACTTCGGACAGTGTTGCATCCGTTACGCTACTGGGGTGTTAGCTTAAATTATTGCATGCAAGTCTCTTGCAGTGAGACTTGAACCTACATTTTTCTGACTCAGAGGCAAGTATGCTCACAACTGGCACATAAAGCTGACTTAACATTTGCCTGTTCTGTGGGTCTGGGGGCTAGAAATACATCACCTTACATTTGATATGATTGGAGTCAGATAGTATCTATATTTCTTAGAATTTACTTTTATGTTCCATAGACCCATAGAATCCCTGCAGTGCAAAAGGAGGCCATTCAGCCCATCGCGTCTGCACCGACCCTCTGAAAGAGCACTCCACCCAAGCCCACTTCCCTGCCATATCCCAATAACCTCTCAACCTCACCTGCACATCCCTGGACACCACAGGGCAATTTTAGCATGGCCAATCCACCTAGCCTGCACATCTTTGAACTGCAGGAGAAAACCGGAGCACCCGGAGAAAACCTATGCATGCATGGGGGAATATGCAAACTCAACACAGAGAGTCACCCAAAGCCGGAATCAAACCCAGGCCCCCTGGTGCTGGGAGGCAGTAATGCTAACCACGGTGCTACCATGCCGCCCTATTATTAGGTTATTAACACTTACTTTGATCATTCTTACCATTTGTTACTTTCTATTCAATTAAGTAACAGTAACCAATGGCAGACATTTGGAAAATGAGTCAGGGAGCAGAAAGTCCCACAGTTAAAGGTTAGGGGGTCCAATTACCTCTAGGGTTGTGCTTAGTGTATTTTGTCGGGTAAAACCTTTTGAAGAAGATAATTAACTTTTGCTATCTCTGACCTCAATTTATTTTATTTTATTGCTACACACAAAGAGATAATTAGATTCTTTACCTCAGATATTAGATGATTTCACAGCAAATAGGGAATTCATACCCACATATGCATTAGCCACATATGCATTCCATGCTATACATAAATCTACAAACTGCATGTTTCATAGATCCATTGGAGGGAACATTTCACATGAAAATGTAGGGCTCTCATAATTCCCTGAAGCGCATATTTCACATTGCACAGTGGAATAAATATTTCAATTTGGTTCATAATGGCATACACCATATCTGTTTCATATAATCCTAAATTTCATATTATCAAATAGAGCATATGTTTCATATTGTTACATGGTGTTGTAAATAATTTCACATTGTTCCAGAGAAAACATGTTTTATATATTCCTCCAATGTATTTATTTCACAGAAGTGGATGTATCCTGCAGAATGCATTTAATTTGATCTCAGAAGCACATAGTTCACTTTATTCCATAAGGCACACTTTTTAGGTTGTTCACAGAATATATTTTCGACAGCACATCAACATGGGAGTGAAAGTTTCATATGTAAATCATCTTAAACCTTTTCAAAATTATTGTTCTGAAAACCCACTAAATATGAATAAAGGGTAAAAGTCTAACTGCTAAGGGGGGCGTAGGTTCATGTGGTGGTATTGGGGTGGGGATTGGCGGGGGGGTGGGGGGGAGATATGAGGCAGGGATTGTTAAATCCCCCGCAAAATACCTGCAAGTCAGAAATCCAACATGACCCCTCACCTACACTGGCTAGAGCTTTGACAAAGAATCACCCAGACTCGAAACATTAGTTCTCTTTTCTCTCCACAGATGCTGTCAGACCTGCTGAGATTGTCCAGTATTTTCTGCTTTTGTTTCAGATTCCAGCATCAACAGTAATTTGCTTTCCCCCTCACCTACATCCAGGTATTTGAGTTTGCAGATGAGTGGTGACCCCCATGAAACAGTCAGATCAGTCGTTTAAATATTGAAATACTTTATCAGTTTCAATACATAAGCCTGAACAGTCAGCGTATGGGTTTCCTGAGCTGTATGGAACTCACCTGGGTCAACAATGTAAAACGACATGGACTATACAGGATATTAACGGATCAAGTCAGGGAGTATTTCATTATTCCATTTTCTAAATATTATTTGACCTAAATCTTTTTTATTCCACTGCTATGGCATTCATTGTTTTTAAGCTCATTTACCGGATGAGGGTGTTGCTGACTGGAGCAGCATTTATTATCCATCCCTAATTGCTTTTGAAAAAGTGGTGGCGAGCTACCTTCTTGAGCCTTTGCAGTCCATGTGGTGTAGGTACACCCACAGATGTTGAGGAGGATGTGCCAGGATTTTGACCCAGCCACAGTGAAAAAACAGCAAAACATTTCTAGGTCAAGATGGTGAGTGGCTTGCAGGGGAACTTCTAAGTATCTGCAGCCCTTGTCCTTCTAGATGATAATGGTCAAGGTATTGGAAGCTGCTGTTTAAGGAGTCTTGGTGAGTTCCTGCAGTGCTTCTTATAGATGGTACTCACTGCTGCTCATGTTTGTTGGTGGTGGAGGGAGTGAATGTTTGTGGATGAGGTGACAGTCAAACGGACTGCTTTGTCCTGGATGGTGCTCAGCTTCTTATGTTTTGGTGGAGCTGCACTCATTCAGGCAAGTGGAGGGTATTCCATCGAACCTCTGACTTGAGCCTTGTAGATTGCCGACAGAATTTGGGGAGTCAGGGGGTGAGCTACTCGCCACATGATTCCTAGCCTCTGACCCGCTCTTGTAGCCACAGTAATTATACAGCTATCTCAGTTCAGTTTCTGGTCAATGTTTGGATGTTGATAGTGGGCGATTCAGTGGTAATGCCATTGAATGTCAAGGGCAATGGTTTGATTCTCTCTGTTTGGATGTGGTCATTGCCTGATTCTTCCATCGTGCAAACGTTTCTTGCCACTTGTCAGCTCAGGTTTTGCTGCATTTGGAAATTGACTGCTTCAGTATCGAAATAGTTGTGAATAATGCTGAACGTTGTGCAATCAGTGAACATCCCCACTTCTGGGGCGAAATTCTCCCCCAACGGCGCGATGTCCGCCGACTGGCGCCAAAAACGGCGCCAATCAGACGGGCATCGCGCCGGCCCAAAGGTGCGGAATGCTCCGCATCTTTGGGGGCCGAGCCCCAGCATTGAGGGGCTAGGCCGACGCCGGAGGAATTTCCGCCCGCCAGCTGGCGGAAATGGTGTTTGTTGCCCCGCCAGCTGGCGGAAATGGCGTTTGTTGCCCCGCCAGCTGGCGCGGAAATGCGACGCATGCGCGGGAGCGTCAGCGGCCGCCGACAGTTTCCCGCGCATGCGCAGTGGGGAGAGTCTCTTCCGCCTCCGCCATGGTGGAGGCCGTGGCGGAGGCGGAAGGGAAAGAGTGCCCCCACGGCACAGGCCCGCCCGCGGATCGGTGGGCCCCGATCACGGGCCAGGCCACCGTGGGGGCACCCCCCGGGGTCAGATCGCCCCACGCCCCCCCCCAGAGCCCGCCTGGTCCCGCTGGTAAATACCAGCTTTGATTTACGCCGGCGGGACAGGCAATTTCTGGGCAGGACTTCGGCCCATCCGGGCCGGAGAATTGAGCGGGGGAGTCCCGCCAACCGGCGCGGCCCGATTCCCGCCCCGCCCAATCTCCGGTACCGGAGACTTCGGCGGGGGCGTGGGCGGGATTCACGACGGCCAACGGCCATTCTCCGACCCGGCGGGGGGTCGGAGAATGACGTCCCTGATCTTTTAAAAAAATAAATTTAGAGTACCCAATTCATTTTTTCCCAATTAAGGGGCAATTTAGCGTGGCTAATCCACCTAACCTGTACATCTTTGGGTGGAGGGGGCAAAACCCATGCAAACACGGGGAGAATGTACAACCTCCACACGGACAGTGACCCAGAGCCGGGATAGAACCTGTGACCTCAGCACCGTGAGGCAGCAGGGTGAACCCACTGTGCCACCGTGCTGCCCCTCCACTTCTGATCTAATGATGGAAGGAAGGCTATTGATGAAGAAGGTGGAGATACCTGGGCATCGGCACTACTTTGAGGAACTCCTGCAGTAATGTCCTGGAGCTGAGATGTTTGATCTCCAATAACCACAGCCATCTTGCTTTGTGCCATGCGTGGCTCCAACCCAAGGTGAGTTTTTCCCCTGATTCCTGTTGACTCCCATTCTGTTGGGCTCCTTGAAGCCACACTCCGTCAAATGCGGCCTTCATGTCAAGGGCAGACGCTCACTCGTCATCGCTGGAGTTCAGCTCTTTTGTCCATGTTTCAAACAAGGCTGTAATGGGGTCAGGAGCTTAGTGACCTTGGCAGAACCCAAATTGAGTTTCAGTGAGCAGATTGTTAAGTGGCGGCATGGTGGCACTTCTGCCTCACAGTGCCAGGGACCTGGGCTTGATTCCGGCCTTGGGTGACTGTCTGTGTGGAGTTTGCATGTTCTCCCCGTGTCTGCATGGGTTTCCTCCAGGTGCTCCAGTTTCCTCCCACAGTCCAAAGATGGATTAGATGGATTGATCATGCTACATTGCCCCTTAGTGTTCAAAGGTGTACAGGTTAGGTGCATTAGCCATGATCAATGTGTGGAGTTACATGGATGGGGTGGGGGGGAGTGGGCCTAGGTAGAGTGTTCTTTCAGAGAGTCGGTGCAGAATCAATGAACAAAATGGCCTCCTTCTGCACTGTACGGATTCTATGAAATGCTGTTTGATAGCACTGTTAAAAAACTCTGCCATCACTTTACTGATGATCGAGAGTAGGCTGATGGGGGTGGTAATTGGCCAGATTGTATTTGTCCTGTTTCTTGCATACAGGACCTTCCTGGACAATTTTCCACATTGCCAGATAGATGCCACTGTTGTTGCGGAACTGGAACAGCTTGGCTAGGAGCGCAGCCAGTTCTGGTGCACAAGTCCGTACTGTTGCTGGAATATTGTCAGGGCGCATAGCCTTTGCAGTATCCAGCGCCTAGTCATTTCTTGATATCACTTGGAGTGAATTGAACTGGATGAAGACTGGCATCTGTGATGCTGGGGACCTCCGTATTGTCAGATTGTGTCAGGGGTGAGTTGGAGAGTCGAGGAGACTGGATGGGTTGGGAAGATAAACGGGAGGAGTTGGAGGGGGTCAGCGTACCTACCTACTCAGGAGTTAGGCTTGATATTTCCTTTTAACATTTGCTGGGTAACTGTTCAGCCAAGTAAGACAGGACTATCTAACTATCTGACTAACTCAAAATTGAAGACATTTTGGAGGGTCCCAATGTGCAGCGGATTTGCCATCGGAAGTTCAAACCTCCTGGGAAATTTCCTTGGAGTCATTGCATTGGGACTTCTGAAAATTTCCCAGCACATCCTGGAGAGTACATCCAGTCTCCAAACTATCTGAAAACTAGAAGATCTGAGCCATTCCTGGCTGATCAGTATATATTACTTAGCTCCACTGATGCTAGATTATTTTCAAGTAAAACAACGTTCAAGAACAATAGAATATGTGACATTATCATAAATGTAAAGAACTGTAAGGGTCAATGCAATGTTGAAATTACCACTAGAGGGAGCTAGATGTACACCTATATACGACACTGATGCTAAGTCTTGTGGGTGAGAGGTTGAGGAAAAAGCTGGAGTATAGACGGAGGAAAGATAGTGTGAGTGAGAGCAGGTAACAGATCTTAGTTAATGTAATAGTGTAGAGATTAATAGTAGATGAGTGGAGATTATATGTTTATTATCAACTGTGTATTATATAGGAGTCAGTATCAAATCAAATTAAGTAGTGTTAATAAATTTATAGCTTTGTTTAATTTAAAAGCTATTTGTGGTCTTTCTGAACAAGATGCCAACCATCCTGAATTTAGCAACACAAAGAACACCACAGAATCTATTTATTACATTTTTAAAATTTGTTCATGAGATGTGGGCGATGCTGGCAGGGACAGCGTTTACTTCCCAATCCTCAGAGCATTTAAGAATCAACCACATTGCTGTGGGTCTAGTGTCACATGTAGGCCAGACCAGGTGAGGATGACAGATTTCCTTCCCTAAAGGGCATCAGTGAAGCAGTTGGGTTTTTATGACAATCAATTATGGTTTCATAGTGATCGTCACACTTTTAATTCCTGAAAGTTATTGAATTCAAATGTCATCATCTGCCATGGTTGGATTGCACCCAGGTCCCCAGGGCATTACCCTGGGTTTCTAGATGATTTTTCCAGTGATAATACCACTATGCCACAGCTTGCCCACAATACTGCTGATCAAGATGTTAAAGAATGCACGACAAACATCTATATCTATGAATAACATTTTCTTCACATCTATTTCTGCAATCATCCTGCTTTCTACAATTTCTGGCTGTAGCCCTACAGGTAAGTGAAGACAACATCCTATAGCAGACTGGGACACCATCAATACCTCCTTTAAATCTCCTTCTCCTGGAGCCGCTTTAATCATCTGGCCATCTGGCAAAAGGCCATCCTCTGGAGATGTCCGTCTTCCACACCGATGTCCATCCCGCTGTGGCCACGCAGATTAAAAACAAATCAATGCTTCAGTGGGTGCCCCCATCTTAAAGGCTCCCCCAGTAGCTCACCTCTCCTTGAGGGAGCACCTGCAGTACATCGCCGTTGGTTATCCCATGAGGCCTATTGGATCCCTGGGATGCTCACTGCCCAGAGGTGACTTCTTAATTAGTTGGCTCCAGGAAGGTCTCAACGCCGGTCAGGTAGCTGCCCCAGTAGGGGCTGGCGCATGCATTTGTCCCCAATAGCAGAAAAATCTCTGAGATGGGAAGATTTCACCCAATATTTCTCGTTATTTTTTCAGATATGGGCATTTAGTTCAGAAAACTGAGCTCCACAGTTTGCACTTGTGCGACAGAATACAGGAACGCATGAAATGGCAGCCGTACTGTTCGCCCACTGCATAAACATCACTTCTCTTTTTCACTTGAGCTTCCGCACTGGAGCCTCCAGTGCTGCTTCAGTGAGCCAGAGAGCTCGGATGGCACGGGCACTGCTGGGGTGCGACATTGCATGGAGGCTGACTAATAGAGGGCTCCAATCGCCTGGAAGGCCTGTTGGGACGAGTGCTAAATGGTGTCCGGCTGGGGTCTCCTCGGCGAGGCCAATATATGCAGGTTGGCCGTTCAATCTGCTGTCAGCATGGCTCAGTGGAGGGGGGGGGTCCACGTTCCCCTCCAACCATTCCGGCGGGATCCCGCCGGCAAGTTGCACCCTAAGTATGAGTGAATACCAGTGTGGATCTCATCCGAAATGCTGGTGAGAAGCACCCTGCCAAACGCACCGAAAAAGACATTCAGAAATGTTTTGGCTGAATTTCGCTCAGTGACTGTCCTTCAAAAGTACCCAAGAGCTGTTTTAGATCCTAAAGTCATGAAAGACAATGGGCGGGATTCTCCCCTATCTGGCGGGGCGGGGGTTTCCGGCGTAATGGAGTGGCGGGAACCACTCCGCCGTCGGTCCGCCCCAAAGGTGCGGAAGTCTCCGCACCTTTAGGGGCCAAGCCCTCACCTTGAGGGGCTAGGCCCGCGCCGGAGTGGTTTCCGCTCCGCCGGCTGGCGGGAAAGGCCTTTGGTGCCACGCCAGCCGGCGCCGAAAGGTCTTTGCCGGGCGACGCATGCGCGGGAGCGTCAGCGGCTGCTGACATCATCCCCGCGCATGCGCAGGGGAGGGTGTCTCTTCCGCCTCCGCCATAGTGAAGACCATGGCGAAGGCAGAAGAAAAAGAGTGTCCCCACGGCACAGGCCCGCCCGCGGATCGATGGGCCCCGATCGCGGGCCAGGCCACCGAGGGGGCACCCCCGGGGCCAGGTCGCCCCGCGCCCCCCCCCCAGGATCCTGGAGCCTGCCCGCGCCACCTTGTCCCGCCGTTCAAAAGGTGGTTCAATCCACGCCGGCGGGAGAGGGTTGACAGCGGCGGGACTTTGGCCCATCGCGGGCCGGAGAATCGGCGGGGGTGAACCCGCCAACCGGCGCGGTGCGATTCCCGCCCCCGCCGAATCTCTGGTCACTGCGGGACACGGCGCGGGCGGGGGCGGGATTCACGCCCGCCCCCGGCGATTCTCTGACCCGGTGGGGGGTCGGAGAATCGCGCCCAATATATAATTGCCAGTCAGTAGCAGTATCATTGTCATTGTATAATAAATACTTATGACCTGTCATAATTAAGTTCCAAGGCACTCAAGAAATCATTGATTACTGCTTAAGAGCCATCTGAATGGGGCAGGATGGAAAAAGGTAACCTACAATCACCAATTTTACTGAACCCCTCCATAACAGCAGGAAGAAGCTTAATTTGACAGGCGCAATAAAATCTTTTTTGTTTAATAATGACTTTGCTCACTGTCAATGCCTCTGAAAAAAAATACATTTTGTGTGTTTGAACTATTGCATCCTGTCCTCTTTCAAAAGTTGTGACAGAGCGAATGAAAAATACTGAACAAATACAATTTTGTTGAAGAAACATTGGTGCCTGAAGCAACTTGAAAGAACTTATGTCTTTTGTCACTTTTTTTGACTAAACAACTCAATAGGCCTTTGTTTAAAGTTTAACCTCACTGGAAATTGTTTTCTTAAGCAATTCATGTGAAAACTTTGACCTGCCAAAACATGCACACATTCTTTGATGGGATAGAAAACAATTTCAGAAAGCACTTGTAGTGTCAAAATTTGTAAATCACAGACTTGGCTGCAAAACTGGTTTGGGGACATGTTATGTAAGAGAGAGTTATGTATTTGTGTTTGGTATTGGGATGCCAGCATTTCTTCCCAGCAAGTCCATCTTCATCACTGCAGATTACTTAGCCCTCCGTGGATCATTGAGACCTGCCTTCCTGGGGAACAAGCAGGGGAAAGGAAAAGAAAGATGGGCAGAAATCCTCATGTTCATGGAGTTGGTTTTGTCATCTGGAATAGGATCTTGGTTGCACTACCAGAATTTCCTGATTATAAAGGCTAATGACATTTTATCAACAGCTCAGCCATAATTGCCACCGTTATCAACACTTAAGCCCCAACCCTTGGTTCCAATGAAGATGTCAAGAACAAAATCTCTTCTCATCTTGATGAGGCACTCGCTACCATCCAAAAAGAACAGTAAGAAGTCTTACAACACCAGGTTAAGGTCCAACAGGTTTGTTTCGATTCACTAGCTTTTGGAGCGCTGCTCCTTCCTCAGGTGAACGAAGAGGTGGGTTCCAGAAACATATATATACACAAAGTCAATGATGCAAGACGATACTTTGATTGCAAGTCTTTGCAGGTAATTAAGTCTTTACAGGACCCTACGGAGCAACTGGAGAAAGGGATAATCACAGGTTAAAGAGGTGTGAATTATCTCAAGTCAGGACAGTTGGTAGGATGTCGCAAGCCGAGGCCAGATGGTGAATGTAATGTGACATGAATCCAAGGTCCCGGTTGAGGCCGTACTCATGTGTGTGGAACTTGGTTATAAGTTTCTGCTCAGCAATTCAACATTGTCACACATCCTGAAGGCTGCCTTGGAGAACGCTTACCCGAAGATCAGAGGCTGAATGCCCTTGATTGCTGAAGCGTTCCCTGACTGGAATGGAACATTCCTGCCTGGCGATTGTCACGCGATGTCCGTTCATTTGATATCCATTCAAAGTATCGTCTTGCATCATTAACTTTGTCTATATATGTTTCTGGAACCCACCTCTTCATTCACCTGAGGAAGGAGCAGTGCTCCGAAAGCTAGTGATTTGAAACAAACCTGTTGGACTTTAACCTGGTGTTGTAAGACTTCTTACTGTGCTCACCCCAGTCCAACACCAGCATTTCCACATCATCCAAAAAGAAGAAAAGATCATCCTTCCGAAATACGTTAATACCAGGGGTGATCGTGACGCCAATCTCTGGGGATTAACCGTTGGGGGAAAAATGAGGTGGGAAAGTCAAAGGAAATGGTGTTCTCCTGCTCAGCACAGTCTGATTATAACAACCACCCTCTTCCGCCAGAAGGACAAATACAAAACCTCATGGAAGCATCCTAGATTAAAGCATTGGCACCTCCTGGATTATGTCATTGCTCAAAGCAAAGATCTAAGTGACATTTCCATTACTCCACCCATGTGGGGGGCTGATTCCTGATCGATCAATGATGAACTTTGACCAAGCACCGAGACATCGCAAGGCCTAAGAGTCCAAGTGGAAGATGTATCATGGCTGGGATTCTTCAAAAGGGCAGCTAAGTGTGGACACCGGAGTGTTTCAGCCCGGCGTCAATGGGCCTCTTGGCCCAGCGATTACGTGGCCCACAGGGGGCCAGCATGATGCCGGAGTGTTCCATGCAGCTGCCAACCATGGGTCGGCCACTTCCGCGCCGGTCCCGTGCAACATGGCGGACCCACGCAGCGGGCCAGCGCGGAAGAAGGTAGACACCCCCCAGTTCGCGCGCGCCCGCCGATTGGTGGCCCCCAATCGCAGGCCTGGCCATCGTGGAGGCCCCCCCGGAGACTGATCCCCCCGCCCCCCACCAGGACGGGCACCTCAGGCGCGACGCCGAGCTACCGCCGAGTGGAACCATACGTGAACCACACCGGCGAGAACTCAGCCAGTCGAACACGTAGATTCGCCACGGGGGCCTCTTTCAACGACCCCTGACTGGCGCCTTATCGACTGCACGCACGTGACTGCTGCCGATTCTCCGGTCGCCGGAGGTTTGCGTCCCGGCGTCAGACCCGATCGCGGGTCTCATGCCCCATTATGCGCCCCCGTGCCGAGGGCGAGTTTGGCGCAGAGGCTCGGAAAATTCCGGCCCATGTCTCAGCTCTAAAGCAGCTCAACTGAAGAGAGAAAATCTGAGCGCAACTCACAACTAATGTAGAAACTCATGTCATGTCTAACGCAATTCCGAAGTAGTGGGATCAGATCAAATCAGCTGTACCAGTCTCCTGTACCGAGACCACTGTGTTCGAACAGTCTGATGAAAATGATGCTGAAATGTGTGACCTCATGGAACAAAAGCAAGCAGCTTTCATTGCCAGGAAGAACAATCCAAGGTTGTAAGTCAAGGAGGCAGCATTCCAACAGTTCAAGACTGACACCCAAAGACAAATCCATAAGATAAAGGACACATGGGAACAGGAAGAGAAAGCCCAAGAGATCCAACAATATGTAGCCTATCAGAAGACTGTGTCTCACCTAATCCTCTGAAATATGGCTTGACCCTGAAGGAGGCACTTGAGAGTTGAGAATATTTTCTTTATTGAATGGTCAACAGTGACAACGATTTTCCGTAACATTCTGCATATCACACAACCATTAAACAACAAGGAAACTTCACTGTTCCATACTGGTACCAATACAAAGCTACATCAGCTCATTGTCACAATAAAAAGCAAACACACGCAGCTGGATTCTCCATTGGCAGGATCTTCCACTTTACCGGTAACACACCCCCGCCTGTGGGTTTCCCAATGACGTGGAGGTGGCCACAATGGGAAACCACATTAGCCGGCTGTGGGAATGGCGGGGCGGGGCGGCACCGTAAAATGGAGCTAGAGGGATGGAGAATCCCGCCCACAATATCACCCCTTGCAGGTTCCTCAACAGAAATAGAGGATAAGCTTGAGAATGTGTTATAATGTTCAGCACTTTGTCGTAGGAATGGACAAAGACATAGCACACAATGGACAAAAACGGACCCATCTAAAGTCAGCCAGAATCCTTCTTCAAATATGACCTGCTGATTGTAAAGACATATGTAAAAATTGAGAAGTGGATCGGAAGCAGAAGAGACCATTCAAGATTAGTAGATTAAATTTTTCCTTGTCATTCCAAGTGAAGGAGGAGTGCTCCTCATGACATCACAATTAAAATTTAGGCCTCCTCCTGCGAGTTCATAAACCATGGATTGTTGAGACATTGTGTAACAGATTGCGATTGTCATGCGATGCCAACCGTTCTGAGTTTTTGAATGGGCTTGTTCTGCACGCTATTATTAAGTAAAATAAACATGCTATAATATTAAAACATTTCCTCAGACTATTATAAACTGGCTACAAGAATCCATTACTGGAACAATAGGAAAGCCTGTGCACCGAGTTACTAAATAGCTATCGAATGCCCTCAATAGTTAGCTCAACCCCTCCCACCTCAATCACTATAGAATTGCACAATAGGGACACAAAGCTCTATTTGATGTTATTTTTTGCGCTTATCAAGATACAGGATGTTGGTACTGGGTCACGCAGCTTTGGCAAGGAAGGTTTTGCAGCCAGGGTTTGCACTGTAACCTGAGTTACTAAAGTGTAGCGTCACTTACTCCTGCGGTTTTCAACCTGGGGGCCCTGGATATGAATATTTCAAGGGGTTTGGCAAATCCTCAGATTGTTCCCAAAACGTTTTCACATTGCTTTCTTATTGTTTTTTATCCGATAATCATCAGGTGTTAATTGTTGATGATGTGGTTCCCTGGAACAGTGTTTTTCAAACCTTTTGCCAACCGGTCAACCTTCGGGACTCATGCCGCATGATCTTCACGGCCCATGTCGACCGACCTTTGTGATACACGCCATGTTTGCTTACCTTTAATGCGAAAGCGGAGCCTGATTGATTCTCATGATTTCACCTGAATCACATTCAAAGGAGACGAGGGAAATGTGCATATTAGGTGCAGACTTTTGCCAGTTCCTTTGTGCCGGCTTCAACTTTATGAAAACAGAAATCTAACATCGCACTTGTTGGTTATCATGAAGGACAAAAGCAACAAAAGGCATGTTTTACTCAGCACTGGCTAGTCCTGGGAGATGTTACACTAGAATGCTGAAAGATCCATGGACTTTTGGCGTGTTTTTAAAGGAATATTACAGGTCAGCTACAGCTGCGTAGTCTTTTTATTTGGAGTCAGCCCTAAGTTAATAACTGACTATGGTCTCAACGTCAAAAGGAATTTCTCACCCATCTTTTCTCTTTCAAAATCTGAAACTTCCCCTCTCATTTGCCAGTACTTCCCTGCATATAACACACATGAACTTTGCATCCTTATTTGCATTGGCACAATTGACAAAACTAAACTTCAAGAAATCATCTTTAAACTGCTTTGTTCCTGAGTTAAGTTTCTTCTTTGCATGATGTTGGACACCACGGGGGGAATTTCTCCAACCCCATACTCATAACTCCATCTAGGGGCAATTTAGTATGACCAATCCACCTAACCTGCACATCTTGGAACTGTGGGAGGAAACTGAGGCACCCAATGTATCCTTATTTGGTTTGAAGTTTTTGCCTTCCATATCTTTAAATAATCTCCAAGCAGTTTCTACTTCTTCATGCCAGAGTGCAGAAATAATGATATCTCCACAATTCCTTGGTGATAGGTTAATCATTTTTTTGATTGAATCTAAAAGTCTCACAGCCTCTCTCCAACGATCTGTCTAACCAAAACCACTGATGAAGATGTCCAATACATTGAATCTAGTTTGCACAATGACATATAAATCGAGCACCTCGCTCAGACCTTGCTTTGGACACACAATGCCAAGTGTCGTGTTGGGTGTTCCGATGCACAAATGATCCAACACGGCTGTAGATGGTACAACTCTGTTTTATTGTCTTAACAATGACAACTACTAACTGCTGGCTTGGGTACGTGCTTCACCAGCTAACCTGTGGACCCAGCCCTATCACTATCTTAGTGAGGCAATCAGCATATGGTCTATGTCTGAGTGGCATGCTGTGAGCTCTGTGCTCTGAGCGATCTCCTGGCAGAATGAGCGGGAACTGTGGTGTTCCCTGTTATATAGTGCGTGTGCTCTCGCTGGTGATTGGCTGCGATGTTATGTGTGTGCTGGTTGGTCCAACTACCTGTCCATCAGTGTGTGGGTGATTGCACCATGATATGCTGATGTGGATATCATGGCATCCACCCCTTTCACAAGGATATGTGCCTACATGCTAATAAATAGAAATGTGTACTGTGTGCATCTGAGTATGTGTGTGCAATATTTACAACATGTACATGAGGCTAAACTATATACAGAGAACATAAGAGAATATAAGAACTAGAAGCAGGAGTAGGCCATCTGGCCCCTCAAGCCTGCTCCACCAATCAATGAGATCATGGCTGATCTATTGTGAACTCAGCTCCACTTTCCGGTCCGAACACCATAACCCTTAATCCCTTTATTCTTCAAAAAACTATCCATCTTTATCTTAAAAACATTTAATGAAGGAGCCTCTACTGCTTCACTGGGCAAGGAATTCCATAGATTCACAACCCTTTGGGTGAAGAAGTTCCTCCTAAACTCAGTCCTAAATCTACTTCCCCTTATTTTGAGGCTATGCCCCCTAGTTCTGCTTTCACCCACCAGTGGAAACAACCTGCCCGCTTCTATCCTATCTATTCCCTTCATAATTTTATGTGTTTCTATAAGATCCTCCCCTCATCCTTCTAAATTCCAACGAGTACAGTCCCAGTCTACTCAACCTCTCCTCATAATCCAACCCCTTCAGGTCTGGGATTAACCTCGTGAATCTCCTCTGCACACCCTCCAGTGCCAGTACGTCCTTTCTCAAGTAAGGAGACCAAAACTGAACACAATACTCCAGGTGTGGCCTCACTAACACCTTATGCAGTTGCAGCATAACCTCCCTAGTCTTAAACTCCATCCCTCTAGCAATGAAGGACAAAATTCCATTTGCCTTCTTAATCACCTGTTGCACCTGTAAAACAACTTTTTGCGACTCATGCACTAGCACACCCAGGTCTCTATGCACAGCAGCGTGTATATTTTATCATTTAAATAAAAATCCCTTTTGCTGTTATTCCTACCAAAATGGATAACCTCACATTTGTCAACATTGTATTCCATCTGCCAGACCCTAGCCCATTCACTTAGCCTACCCAAATCCCTCTGCAGACTTCCAGTATCCTCTGCACATTTTGCTTTACCACTTATCTTAGTGTCGTCTGCAAACTTGGACACATTGCCCTTGGTCCCCAACTCCAAATCATCTGTGAACAGTTGTGGGCCCAACACTGATCCCTGAGGGACACCACTAGCTACTGATTGCCAACCAGAGAAACACCCATTAATCCCCACTCTTTGCTTTCTATTAATTAACCAATCCTCTATCCATGCTATTACTTTCCCCTTAATGCCATGCATCTTTATCTTATGCAGCAACCTTTTGTGTGGCACCTTGTCAAAGGCTTTCTGGAAATCCAGATATACCACATCCATTGGCTCCCCGTTATCTACCGCACTGGTAATGTCCTCAAAAATTTCCACTAAATTAGTTAGGCACGACCTTCCCATTATGAACCCATGCTGCATCTGCCCAATGGGACAATTTCCATCCAGGTGTCTCGCTATTTCTTCCTTGATGATAGATTCCAGCATCTTCCCTACTACCGAAGTTAAGCTCACTGGCCTATAATTACCCACTTTCTGCCTATCTCCTTTTTTAAACAGTGGTGTCACGTTTGCTAATTTCCAATCCGCTGGGACCACCCCAGAGTCTAGTGAATTTTGGTAGATTATCACTTGTGCATTTGCAATTTCCCTAGCCATCTCTTTTAGCACTCTGGGATGCATTCCATCAGGGCCAGGAGACGTGTCTACCTTTAGCCCCATTAGCTTGCCCATCACTACCTCCTTGGTGATAACAATCCTCCAAGGTCCTCACCTGTCATAGCTTCATTTCCATCAGTCACTGGCATGTTATTTGTGTCTTCCACTGTGAAGACCGACCCAAACAACCTGTTCAGTTACTCAGCCATTTCCTCGTCTCCCATTATTAAATCTCCCTTCTCATCCTCTGAAGGACCAATATTTACCTTAGCCACTCTTTTTTGTTTTATATATTTGCAGAAACTTTTACTACCTGTTTTTATATTCTGAGCAAGTTTACTCTCATAATTTATGTTACTCTTCTTTATAGCTTTTTTAGTAGCTTTCTGTTCCCCCCTAAAGATTTCCCAGTCCTCTAGTCTCCCACTAATCTTTGCTACTTTGTATGCTTGTTCCTTCAATTTGATAGTCTCCCTTATTTCCTTAGATATCCACGGTCGATTTTCCCTCTTTCTACCGCCCTTCCTTTTTGTTGGTATAAACCTTTGCTGAGCACTGTGAAAAATCGCTCGGAAGGGTCTCCACTGTTCCTCAACTGTTTCATCATAAAGTCTTTGCTCCCAGTCTACCTTAGCTAGTTCTTCTCTCATCCCATTGTAATCTCCTTTGTTTAAGCACAAAATACTAGTGATTGATTTTACCTTCTCACCCTCCATCTGTATTTTAAATTCCACCATATTGTGATGGCTCCTTCCGAGAGGATCCCTAACTATGAGATCCTGAATCAATTCTGTCTCATTACACAGGACCAGATCTAGGACCGTTTGTTCCCTTGTAGATTCCATTACATACTGTTCTAGGAAACTATCACGGATACATTCTATAAACTCCTCCTCAAGGCTGCCTTGACCGACCTGGTTAAACCAATCAACATGTAGATTAAAATCCCCCATGATAACTGCTGTACCATTTCTACATGCATCAGTTATTTCTTTGTTTATTGCCTGCCCCACCATAATGTTACTATTTGGTGGCCTATAGACGACTCCTATCAGTGACTTTTCGCCTTACTATTCCTGATTTCCACCCAAATGGATTCAACCTTATCCTCCATAGCACCGATGTCATTCCTTACTGTTGCCCGGTTGTCATCCTTAAATAACAGAGCTACACCACCTCCCTTACCATCCACTCTGTCCTTCCGATTAGTTTGATACCCTCGGATATTTAACTCCCAGTTGTGACCATCCTTTAACTATGTTTCAGTAATGGCCACTAAATCATAATCATTCACGATGATTTGCGCCATCAACCCATTGACCTTATTCCGAATACTATGAGCATTCAGGTAAAGTACACTTATGTTGGCTTTTTTACCTCTGTTCTGAATCTTAACACCTCGCTCAGTAACCTCTCCTAAGTTATATTTCTTCTTAACCTTTCTCCTAATTTTCCTTGTCGTTGAACCCATATCTTCATGTAACAACCGGCCACGCCGCTTACCATTAATGTTTTCACTTCCAGTTTTATTTCTTTTAGTATTCCTGGTCCTATTCACTGAGCTCCCCTCAGTCACTGTACCTTGTACTGTCGCCTTTTTGATTTTTGACTATGGCTTCGCTGCCTTACACTTTCCCCCTTACTGCCTTTTGTTTCTGTCCCTGTTTTACTACCTTCCAACTTCCTGCATCGGTTCCCATCCCCCTGCCACATTAGGTTAAACTCTCCCCAACAGCTCTAGCAAACACCCCCCCAGGACATCGGTTCCAGTCCTGCCCAGGTGCAGACCGTCCGGTTTGTACTGGTCCCACCTCCCCAGAACCAGTTCCAATGCCCGAGGAATTTGAATCCCTTCCTCTTGCACCGTCTCTCGAGCAGCGCATGCATCCTATATATCCTGACATTCCTACTCTGACTAGCTCGTGGCACTGGTAGCAATCCTGAGATTACTACCTTTGAGGTCCTACTTTTTAGTTTAACTCCTAACCCCCTGAATTCAGCTTGTAAGACCTCATCCCATTTTTTACCGATATCGTTGGTGCCTGTGTGCACCACGACAGCTGGCTGTTCACCCTCCCCCCCAGAACGTCTTGCAGCCGCTCCGAGACATCCTTGACCCTTGCACGAGGGAGGCAACATACCATCCTGGAGTCTCGATTGCGTCCGCAGAACCGCCTGTCCATTCCCCTTACAACTGAGTCCCCTATCACTATAGCCCTGCCATTCTTCTTCCTGCCCAGCTGCGCAGCAGAGCCAGCCATGGTGCCATGAACCTGGCTGCTGCTGCCTTCCCCTGGTGAGCCAACTCCCTCAACAGTATCCAAAGCGGTATATCTGTTTTGCAGGGAGTGACCACAGAGGACACCTGCACTGCTTTCCTACTCTTGCTCTGTCTTTTGGTCACCCATTTTCTATCTCCCTCAGTACCTTTCACCTGCGGTGTGACCAACTCGTTAAATATGCTATCCACGACGTCCTCAGCATCGCGGATGCTCCAAAGTGAGTCCATCCACAGCTCCAGAGCCGTCAAGCGATCTAACAGGAGCTGCAACTGGACACACTTCTTGCACGTGAAGGAGCCAGGGACAGTGGATGTGTCCCTGAGCTCCCACATCGCACACGAGGAGCATGGCACGGGTCTGACATCTCCTGCCATGTCTTAAACCTTCGGTTAACTTCAACAATTACAAATTCCCCCCCCCCAAAATAAATAAATAAACAAACAACGAAGAAAAATATCTATATATATATATCAATGAAAAGATAAAGAAAACAGAAACACTACTTACCAGTCACTTACCAGGATATAAAGCACTTCTTCCCCACCCAGCTTCGAATTCCCACCTAGATTCAAATTCCCAAACTCACTCTTGGTTCTGTCTCACTCTGGCTGTGTCCTCTCTGGCTCACTGGGAGAATTCAGAGGAAGGTGTCAGGTGCAACAGAGCAACGAGGTTGTACCAATAACAGAATAAATTCAATCAGCAAATGACGAGAGAAAGCTTCTGGAACAATGAACGACAAGAAAAGAAACTCGTTAACAGTACTGCAAAACAATTCAGTGAGTCCAATGTGCTAACAGGCTCGTAAGCCAAGTCTCACTGGTGGGCGAAAAATTCGGGTTGACCATCAGGGTGGCACACCATTCATCACCCGGATCAATGCTGTGCACTGGCAGCGGCTGGTGGTTCCGACTTGGGGACATCCGGTTCTTGTGGATTACCGCAACGCGGAAGGGCTCCCTGTCTTCGGTATCGCTGGTCTGCATACTATCAGGATATGACGCAGTGTAGGGGGGCTGAATCGCCTGCACGTCCCTGCGAGGCTGGCGGAATTGTTGGGAGTTGGCAGGTTGAGCTGCTCGACAGCAGGCAGCGTAGTGGCCCATCCTGCCACAGCGGTGGCATTGTCGCACTTTGGCCGGACATTGCCGCTTTAAGTGGGCGGGGCCACAGTTGCCACACGTCGTGAAGTCATGGTGTTCGTTGCGCCTCCATGCATGCGCGGTGCGGTCCTGCATAGAGCGCGCCTGCGCATCATGTCCCTCTGCGTCA
Organism: Scyliorhinus torazame; assembly: GCF_047496885.1. NCBI lineage: Eukaryota > Metazoa > Chordata > Chondrichthyes > Carcharhiniformes > Scyliorhinidae > Scyliorhinus > Scyliorhinus torazame. Next base: position 185,705,280 of record NC_092712.1, read on the forward strand.
ACGTCCCCTCTTTTGGCGCGTACAAGCACGGGAGGCCTCGGAAAGCACGCAAAATGGCTGCCCTCGTCCGGGCCATGGGCCAGGAGGAACTCGATCGACTGGACCTGCTGCACCTCGTAGGACCCGTGCCGTGCCGTTTCGGCTGCCTGGATTTGCGAGAAACGGCTGGTCGCGTTCTCATGGATGACGCAGGTCTCGATGGCGGTCGCTAGGGTGAGGCGCTTTATTTTAAGGAGCTGCTGGCGTAGGGTGTCCGAGATGACCCCAAAAACTATATGATCCCGTATCATGGAGTCAGAGATGGCCTCATAGCCGCAGGACTGCGCGAGGATACGGAGGTGTGTCAAGTAAGATTGGAAAGGCTCATCCTTACCCTGCAGGCGCTGCTGGAAGAGGTACCTCTCGAAGCTCTCATTGACTTCCACGCTGAAGTGTTCATCGAACTTCAGAAGCACCATCTTATATTTTGTCTTGTCTTCGCCTTCCGTGAATGCCAGGGAGTTATAGAAGTGGATGGCATGTTGCCCCGCCGTGGAGAGGAGGAGGGCGATCTCCCTGGTGTCCGATGCATTCTCCCTGCCTGTGGCTTCTAGGAAGAGCTGGAAGCTCTGTTTAAACAGCTTCCAGTTTACGCCGAGATTACCAGCAATTCGGAGCGACTGCGGCGGGCTAATGTTTTCCATGGAGCAGGATGGCAGATTTCTGAAAGGGTGCAGGTAGGTCTCACAGTCGCTGGTTAGCTTCCACTACTGGTATCATGTCATATTGGGTTTTCCGATGCACAAATGATCCAACACGGCTGTAGATGGTACAACTCTGTTTTCTTGTCTTAACAATGACAACTACTAACTGCTGGCTTGGGTACATGCTTCACCAGCTAACCTGTGGACCCAGCCCTATCACTATTTTAGTGAGGCACTCAGCACATGCTGTTTGTCTGAGTGGCATGCTGTGAGCTCTGTGCTCTGAGCTATCTCCTGGTAGAATGAGCGGGAACTGTGCTGTTCCCTGTTTTATAGTGCGTGTGCTCTCACTGGTGATTGGCTGTGATGTTATGTGTGTGCTGGTTGGTCCAACTGCCTGTCCATCAGTGTGTGTGTGATTGCACCATGATATGCTGATGTGGATATCATGACACCAAGTACTTCTGAAGGAATTCATGCTCAACAGCACCAGTTTCCATTGTCACAAAAACTAAGAGATTTAGCCATACCAATGTCAGCACGAGTAAACAGTAGTTTTTCCATCATGCTTACTTCAAAATGAGTTTTATTGTACCATTCTGTTTTCAATTTCTTCCACTCGTCTATACTTAAAGGCTGTATTGGAGCTGACGTTTTTTGCAACTTGAGCTATTGTTGAAGCATCACCCAATGTGTCGCCCGTTTGTTTTTTTGCGAACACTCCACGTGTTCTGACTGCCCGGCTGTAAATAAAGAAAACAAAGAGCCGGTATTGCATTTTCTCTTGTTTAGCGTTTGCTGCTTTACTTTTGCTTCCATCATTCTGTTTGTGTTCAGTTGGCGTTATAACTTTTGATGAGGTGCGCAGCTGTGGAGCAACGCGACCTTGATGCGGTGCGAGCAGAGACACAATGACACGCTGCAAACGGGGGACAATGCCGCGGGGGCTCGGAGTTGATATGGTGAGGAGTGATGGAAGGGGCTGCTCTCTTTAACCTCAGCTTCCAATTAAACATCAACTCAGCACCATACCTTCATTCGACAATAACACTCTCCAAGGTACTAGCCCTTCAAGGCTTTACCGCAGTTCACATTTACCGCACTGACAGAGGCCTTGGAAGTGGCACCAGGTTAAGCGCTTCTCCCAAGATCGGGGCCACCGTGGGGATGGCGCGACCGATCGTTCCATGACCCTCCCGACACCCACCCACGGGTCACGACCCCCACTTTGAAAAACCCTGCCCAACAACTGATTGACAATCTCCTGTCAATGACAAAGGGCTTAGTCAGATTTTAGTGTAGGAATGGAGAAGAGACAAGGAAGACTATTTGCACAGAGGCAGCACATTGTTAGGGTGGATGAAAAACACAATACTGCTGGCCCCACTGAACATTTTGCATGTCAGCCTGTGAGACAGACTTCAGGGGGAAGTGAATGTTGCCCATGTAATTAATTTATCAAATATAATAATTAAATCCTGAATCTCTCTGAACAATGCAACAAGAATCACCAAGTAACTTACTATGATACAAACAGTAAAAATAGTTTTTGAGTGTATTTTTGCAAACTTTTGCAAAAATGTGGTGTGTCCCGAGGGTCTTGGCAGCTTGACCACCATGTTCGTCTTTTTAAATCCTACACCATAGGCTAAAGTTCTTGAACTGATTTGCCATTCAGCTCATGTAATTCAGTAGCAGACTGCATGGCTTTAAATATGGTTCTAATGCTGGGGGACAGAATTTTGTGGGTACTGCCTAGCAGGCATTGGCTCTGCTTGATCTCTCTCTGAAGGTACAGCAAAATAATTTATATTTCATCTTTGAGAATGGCATCGCATTTTTTGACACTATGAACATTGATTTCTGTCAAATAAGTGACAGGCTGAAACAATGAAACCATTAGGATGACCTTTGAAGCAGTAACAGTGAGAAAAACTTGTATAAAAGCAAAATTCTGTGGTGCTGGACATCTGAAATTAAAACAATTGAGGAAGAGTCACAGCGGACTTGAAACATTAACCCTGGGCGCAATTCAACGGAAACATTTCAAAGTTCGGTTTTGGGAGCATTTGGCAGGGTGTTTCTCAACGGCCGCATTGGCAAGATCGCGGCCCGTATTCAACAGCACTTGGGTGCAAAAAATGAATCCCACAAGATTCTCAACATCACTGGATTCCTCACCGTCTGATTCGCCCAACATGCACCTCAGCAGCTGACTGCTAACAAGGGGGAGCTGCTTTTAAACGCTCCCTCACCACTCCCAGTCAACACACAAGCATGGCAGTGCACAGACCTGCTCCTCGCTTTGGGAATGGCGAACTCACAAGGCGCTGTGGATGAGAGGCGGGGCACCCTGTACCCCCGAGTGTGTCAGAGTACCAGCAGAAGGGTAAACAATGCCGCCTGGGAGGGAGTGGCAACGGCTGTCAGTGCAGGCAGCATGACAAGGAGGACACCATCCAATGGAGGAACAATACAAACAATCTCTAAAGGCTAAGTTACCAGCTCTCTCCTGGCATCAGTTCCGCCTGCCACCCCTCAAATTACCAAACCCCCCCTACAAATCACTGGTTGACATCACGCACCCTCCCACACCCAATCTTCATATTTGTTTCTCAGAAGGCCCTGGCACCCACCAGCACAACCACTTCATGTCCAGGTGTGGTGCCTGCACATGCCACCTGCTGACCTATCAAGCATACGGCTCATAATGCCCTCTCTTTGATAATAAGCAGGGAAAGGGCCAAGACTGGAGGGTGGAATGCCAGAGATTTAGCACAGGGCTAAATCGCTGGCTTTGAAAGCAGACCAAGGCAGGCCAGCAGCACGGTTCAATTCCCGTAACAGCCTTCCCAAACAGGCGCTGGAATGTGGCGACTAGGAGCTTTTCACAGTAACTTCATTTGAAGCCTACTTGTGACAATAAGCAATTTTCATTTCATTTCATTTCATACTCACCCCGTATGAAGAACGGCCCTGGAAATTGGGGGTTGCCCGAGGAGAGAGTATTCACCGACAGCGAGATTGCCCTGCGCCACAGAGGTGAGGATACACTGCCCCTTCAGCCAGATGACCTGCCTCAAATGTCAGACAAAATGATCGTCTCACTGACCACATGTCCATTGTCTCAAAACATCTCCATCTGATGAGACCGGGCCATCCGGAATTGCTCCCCCCCCCCACCACTACCACCCAAAAGAACACCTCAGAGGAGAGCTCCGAGGAACCAATAGCGAGGCTTCACACTTATTATCCCCATCTTCCACCAGTGCAGAGACACACACCACAGTGGGCGACATTAGTGGACAGGCTTCTGGGGCACAATCTGGTGAGCACCACACAGTCACTAATGCAAATCAGGTGGAGTAAGGATATCCAAGAAGGACAGCAGCTGTGGTCTGCTGGATCCCAGGCAGGGCTGAGCTGGGTCTCAGCCAGATGCCTAACCTCTGGGCAAGTTTCTCTCAGCGCTGATGCAGACAATAGGACACAGCCATGACATTCAGGAGGGGATGTCAGCGATATTCCAATGATTGTAAGGCTGGTTGGAGGAGTCACAAACGTTGCAGGAGATGGTGCCGACAATGCATGGCACCGAGGCCAACATTGCTAGTGTGCCCACTGCAGTGGAAAACATTTAGCACGACGTCCGCGTCTTGAGTGGCGGTGTCCAAGGCATGGCTGAGTTTGTGACGACCATGGCTGAGGGCTTTGACATCATGTCCCAGTTCCTGAGGGACATGTCCCAGGCACAGATGGGCATTCCCAAGGCACTGCAGAGCATGGCCCAGTCACTGAGGACCATCGCTGAGGGCGTCAACACCATGGTGCAGACAATGGGGAGCCTCCAGGACTGGCAGAGTCAGATGATTCAGAGCCCTCCAGTGTTCATTCCAGCTGCCTCTCCATTACATGGAGTCCCCCAGCGCCCTGTGGCACCATTAGGGAGGAGGTGGCAATCGAGGCCAACCCAGGGCCTGCGACCAAGGAGACTACGGCAGTCTCCAGTTCTTCCAAATCCCCCATCCTGACACCAGCGCATTTCAAGGGCGGCGGGCAGAGCAGGGCGGCACGCTAACGCTGGTCACACTGCTAAGTCGGCCAGGGCCCCCAAGCTCCAGGCCCTCCAGGGTACATCCGCCAATGGCATCAAGGGCCACTAGGTATGGAAGGTTGTAGATGGCCTTCACATCTGATGTGCATCCTGGGGTCACAACTAGTCAGAGCATGGAGGATCAGGATGATTGAGAAGCACTGAGTGGGCACTGGGGCCACTATCTACTGCCCTATCAGTCTACTCTCCATCATCAGCAAAGTGATGGAAGGAGTCAACAACAGTGCTTTCACACAGCACTTACTCAGCAATAACTTGCTCACGGAAGCTCAGTTTGTGTTTCGCCAGGGTCACTCAGCTCCTGACCTCATGACAGCCTTGGTTCCAACATGGACAAAAGAGGTGAATACCAGAGGTGAGGTGAGAGCGATTGCCCTTGACATCAAGGCAGCATTTGACTATGTATGGCATCAAGGAGCCCTAGCTAAATTGGAGTCAATGGGAATCGGGGGAAAACCCTCCGCTGGTTGGAGTCATACTTGGCACAAAGGAAGATGATTGTGGTGGTTGAATGTCAATCATCTCAGCTCCAGGACATCACTGCAGGAGTTCCTCAGGATAGTGTCCTAGGCCCAACCATCTTCAGCTGCTTCATCAATGACCTCTCTTCCATCATAAGGTCAGAGGTGGGGATGTTGGCGGATGACTGGACAATGTTCAGGACCATTCACAACTCCTCAGATACTGAAGCAGTCCATGCCCAAATGCAGCAAGACCTGGACAATATCCAGGTTTGGGCTGACAGGTGGCAAGTTACATTTGGGCAACACAAGTGTCAGGTAATGACCAACTCTCCACAGGAAAACTTGTAATTACTTTAAAATGTTTGGGGAATCTGTAATTTTTTTTTTAATTGGAAAGGACTTTTACAAGTTTGAATTACGAATAAAGGAATCAATTGTAATTTTTGAAAAATAGGAATTACTAATCCATGTGACCCGTGACCCTTGGCTAACTGGAAGGAAGTTAAAACAAGGCGGACATGTCGCATATACCGAAGAGCAGGCGACCAAGAGAACAGAAGAGCTGGCTGCTGCCTGTGGGGAATTGGCAAAGTCGCTGAAGGAAGGGAGCTGAAATTTTGCTTGGAAGGGCTGTCTGACTGAAACTGGGAATATACAAGTGGGTGGATTGCCTACTAATGCCACGAGAAAGTCTTCATTGTTTCTGCTATTCCATGTGTAATTTATAGTTCATACCAGCTGTTAACTCATGTTTTAATATACTGTAACCTTGACCTTTGTTTTCACTGAGCACTGATCTTTTTTCTGCTATTAACACATTCTTTTCTTTTTTAAATTTTAGAGTACCCAATTCATTTCCCCCCCCCCAATTACAGGGCAATTTAGCATGGCCAATCCACCTAGCCTGCACATCTTTGGGCTGTGGGGACGAAACCCACACAAACAAGGGGAGAATGTGCAAACTCCACACGGACAGTGACCCAGAGCTGGGATCGAACATGGGACCTCGGCGCCGTGAGACTGCAGGGTATTAACACATTCTACTACCACCAAAGCTTTATGACACTATCAGCATATTCTTTAGTCCTTAACATGACCATTAACACCTGCTTTGTCTTGTGCCAAAAACATATTTGATCAATCTCTCCAACTTCCCACCTAGTCCTGATCTTCTACTTTGCTACCAACTGCTCCATTCCTCCTGAAAAGTATAAAATCCAGCAAATTTCTCCCTCTCTTGATCTCTGAAGAAGAGTCATACAGACCCAAAACCTTAACTTTGTTTCTCTCCCCACAGAGGGGCTGTTTAGCACAGGGCTAAATCGCTGGCTTTGACAGCAGACCAAGGCAGGCCAGCAGCATGGTTCAATTCCCGTACCAGCCTCCCCGAACAGGTGCTGGAATGTGGCGACTAGGGGCTTTTCTCAGTAACTTCATTTGAAGCCTACTTGTGACAATAAGCAATTTTCATTTCATTTTCAGATGTTGCCAGACCTGCTGAGTTTTTTTTCATTATTTTCTGTTTTAATTTCAGATTTCCAGCATCCAAAGAATTTTTATTTTTATTAAACAAACCAAATCTATGTCAAACTACGAAAGGGGCATTAAAGCTCACACAACAGCCATTGAGTTCACTGTGAGAAATGTCAAGTGTCACCAGAAACTAGAAAAGATCTTTATCATACCAGACCAATATCTTGTGACATGTACAATACCGTTACAAGACTGTGTTCTCTTTTATTGTATAACGTTTTTGTCTTGTACCACTGTAGTTTTGCGCAGCTCAAATGAAAGCTACTTATGTGAAAATCTACAAGCTCATCAGTAAAATTTATTTAATTTTTGATAAGATTACATTACTTTGATTGTTTAATCTCCAAGAAGACACTCACATCTGACCAATGATTATCACACTGAATTTTTTTCAATTTATTCACTTGTTTTGTTGATTCAAAGAAAATTTGATACATGAACTGTTGTGAGAAGATAGATTGTTGTGCACTCACCGATGCTCAAAGCAAGTCATTGTGAGCTGAAAACAAACTTCAGTTGAAATCTGCTCCAAAGAAGCCTGACAATACTATTTGCGACTACAGATGGAGATGTGCCAAGTTGAGTGCTCAGATGTCCTGGGAACCTTCTCGCTTTGCCTGCACTGCAGTTAAACTGAAAGGGTCTTTCACACAAGAAGCTGTTAATTTGGTAAATGATGTTCAAATGCTTAATTTGACAAAATAGAATCAGGGGATGGTGTGGCATCCATGAAGCTCAATTTAATAGCTTCCATCTTCAAATATTTGAGATTCTTCAATACATGTATTCTGCTATTGTTGACAAACTCTCATTTTGTACCCAAATTGCAACTTCTGGGATAAAAGCAAAATATTGTGGATTCTTGAAGTCTTATTGATACTTCTTGGAATCATATGCATTATAGAACTTTATGATGCTTGTAATCATGTCAGTCTGTTGCAAATGACTAAACTACAAATAATTTTTACTGCAACAATAATTTTATTGGAAATTTATCACATTGTATTTAAATTAATATTAGGTCTGCATTTCCACAAGTCTAACAATATTTGGATTGATATACTATATTACAATGCTAAAACAGATTACATTTTGGCATTTTTAATTTGGCCTATCATATGATAGTAGAATCACATAGTAACATCCCAGTTTAAAATGAATGGACTACATCTACTGGTCTTGGTCTTCTTTAAACATTTCAAGACTTTATTACTGAATCTCAGACACACCATCACAACACAGGGGCATTGATAGCTAAAAATTGGTTTCCGCTGCTTTTCGGACACAGGTCTTGATTTGTAAACTGTTCATGCATGTAGAGATAGGCAACAATTAAATTTGGTATTCTCATCTCATTTACCTGGTGATGCCATGTGTCCAAGTGTGTACTTTGTTGCTGACTATCATTGTACTTTGTAGGGAGAATTGTTTTGTGTGCTAATATCGCGCAGTGCGGCCAACCTTCTGTGTTAAAGGTCCGGGGTGGGCACATTAAGAAGTCTTACAACACCAGATTAAAGTCCAACAGGTTTGTTTGGAATCACTAGCTTTTGGAGCGCAACTCCTTCCTCAGGTGAGACTGATGAAGGAGCTGCACTCCGAAAGCCATTGATTCCAAACAAACCTGTTGGACTTTAAACTGGTGTTGTAAGAGTCCTTACTGAGTCCAAAGATGTGCAGAGCAGGTGGATAGGCCTTGCCAAATTACCCCTCAGTTGAGGAGATAGGGCAGGGTTATTCCTCACCCTCTATTCCCTTCTCCCTCATATGCTTGTCCAGTTTCCCCTTAAATGTACCTATTCTGTTCACTTCAGCACTGCCTGTGGTAACTTGCTCCACATTCTTACCATCCTTTGGGTGAAGAAGATTTTTCAGAATTCCCTGTTGAATTACTTGGTGACTATCTAATATTGATGGCCTTTGGTTATCCTCTTCACTACAAGAGAAAGCATTCTTTCAGTATCCGCTCTATTAATACCTTTCATAGTTTAACGTTTGTTATTAGGTCATCCTCTCAGCCTTCATTTTTCAAGAGAAAAGAGACCCAGCTTATCAATTCTCCCCTGATATGTATGCCAACATAATTCTCGTATCTTCCTTGTTGATCTTCTCTCCACCCTCTTCAGAACTTCTATATCCTTCCAATAATATATTAACTAGAATTGTACACAGTACTCAAGGCCCAGAATTTCGCTCTCAGGTTGAGTATACAGAGAAGGGAGAATTCCCGGCTCTGTGAACACAATCTTCAAAAATAGCTGCCTAGGCAGTGGACTGGATTGGAGGCAGGGCGGTGACACCCAAAAGAAGCAAGGAGACTGTTGGCTGCGGTGATAGGCCGGGTGGAAGGCTTGCCTCAGGAATCTGACACTGTTTCCAAAAAAGAACAAAACCCAAATCATCCCTTACACCACCCTCACACACTCCCCATGTCTCACCCATGCCAACCTGTGCCACTTCATGCCCCCACCTTCGAGGGTTCATCATGCTCTAATGCCAATGTATGCCCCCAAAAACCCTGCCGACTGTCATGCCCCCATACCAAAGTATCACCCCCCCCGCCTCTTCTGGTCCTAATGCCAACCTATAATGCTCCACCTACCCTCATGGCTCTTGAGAATGTGTATGTCTACTTAGTGCCAACTTGTCACCCATTCTCCTCACCTATTATCCTTTGCCCTTACACCTAACAAGCCAACTCGCCTAGTGTACACCATAAGACAACATCAGGACACACGCAGAGATGAGATATAATAAATATAATACATTAATTCATCAAAAAAATTACTACGTTTACATTCCTTCAATTAAATAAAGCCTTATAACAAAAAACATTTTCTCCAAGTGTACAATCCTTCAGAACAAAAAGGAATCAAAGTCATTGGTTCACATCAAAGAGTCGACTTCCACTGCAGCTCGCAATCGAATTGTGAAATAGCAGGGAGCCTGTTGTGATACTGGATGGTTGTAAAATCAGTCATGTGGCACTAATCCAGTAATTGAAGTCCTGAATTTATGTCAACAAAGAGTGAAATAAAAAGCTATCATTTTTTAAATACTCCAGGCTTTTTCAAAGATGTACAGGGTAAGACTTTAAAATGCTTTGAAAGCCCCCTTTGATATGTGCTTTTCTATTGACACATCTTGACACTTTTGATGGGGGCTCATGACAGGTCCTCTTTGTGGTGATATATTCCTGCATGCATTATAATGTAAAGGTGCTCAGCAGAGCAAGGGATGACATGGGACTGAAGGCTAGCACTGCCCACAGTATGATGTATACAGTTACTTGGTAACAGACTCTCAGAGAACAGTCTCGAAGCAGAACACTAAGTCAGCAGCCAGCCTACATGGTAGAGCAACACAATGCATGGCCATACATTGGAGCTGTAGATAGTTAAAGACTACCAGAAAAGGTTCATGTTTAAACATACAAGCCTTAACATTTCATCAATGAGACACCATAGCAGAGAGATGCCATATTAAAAAACCTATGTTACAACACTCTAGACTGGTGCGCTTTTATTCCCACTGACGCAACCCTCCCACTCCCCTGAAAATGTGAAGTGCTGTTTTCAAGGGTGGGACTTGAAACCTTTGGGCAGTTCTGTTTTTTTTTCACCATGATGGAGAGGCTCTACATTTTAATGAAATTCTGGCCCAAGTGTGGTCTTAGCAAGGTTTGATATAGGTTTAGCATAACTTATCTACATTTCAATTATATCTCTCCAGAACTAAAGTCGAGTGCTTGATTTGCCTTATTTTCATAGCTTTGCCAACCTGTATTGCAACTTTTAGTGATTAATGTACTTGTACTCCAAGACCCCATTGTTCCTCTACCACACCCAGACTTGCACATTCCAAATAATAAATGAACTCCCTTGTCTTCTTACCAAAATGTACTATCTCACATTGATCACTTTTGACTTCCATTTGGCAGTGCACATTCTGCAAGTTTATTCATGTCCTGCTGCAATTTGTTGCTGTCCTCCTCTGTATTGAATGTACTCAAACCCTCCCTCCCAATTTGTCGTCACCTTGGAATTGTGTTTTTATTCCAAAGTCCAAATTGCTAATGTAAATTGTGAACAGCAGTGGTCCCAGCACTGACCTTTATGAAACACATTCCCTATCTTCTGCCACTTTGAATAACTACACTTTACTCTAAGAGGACAGGCAGTGGTACAATGGTAAGGTCACCAGATTAGTAATCTGGAGGCTCAGGCTAATGAGCTGGAGGCATCGGTTCACAGTAGCTGATAGAATTTAAATTCAGTTAACAAATCTGGAATTGAAAGCTAATCTAATGGTGTCTTCCATTGTTGACTGTTGTAAAAACCCATCAGGATCACTAATGCCCTTTAGGAAAGGAAATCAGCCCATCCTTACCTGTTCTCATCTACATACGACTCCAGACCCACAGCAATGTTATTGGCCAAAGCATTGTTTAATTTCAAGAACGAATTAGATATTGTTCCAGGGGCTAAAATAATCAAGGGTTTTGGGGAAGGTGGGATCAGGGTATTGAACTTGATGATCAGCCATGATCATAATGAATGGCCGAGCAGGCCTAAAGGCTGAATGGCCTCCTCCTGCTTCTATTTTCTATGTGTGTTTCTATGCCTCTTAACTGCCTTCTGAAATGGCCAGCAAGCCATTCAATTGTATCAAACCACTAAAAAGTCAAAAAGGAATGAAACTGGATGGTCCACTCAGCAGCAACTTAGGCACAGGAAACAACAGCACACCCATCCCTGTCAACCTTGCAAAGTCCTCCTTATTCACATCTGAGTGCTTGTGGCAACACGAGGAGAGCTTTCCCCCTGACCAATCAAACAGCCTGACATAGTCATATTCAGCAAATCATACCTTACAGTCCAGACACCACCATCTTTGGGTATGTCCTGTTCCACCCACAGGACAGCACAGTGGCATACATTCAGGAGGGAATTGTCCTGGATGGGAGTCCTTGAACATCAACTCTGGACCCCATGATGTTTCATGGCATCAGGGAAAACTAGAAAAAGGAAATGTCCTGCTAGTTACCGTGTACCACCAACCCCTCCACTCCACCTCCACCTTCCCCCTCAACTGATGAATCAGTACTCTCCATGCTGAAAACCATTTGGAGGAAGCACTAAGGATGGCAAGGGCACAGAATGTATTCTGGTCCATTACCAAGAGTGACTCAACAGCACCACTACTGACTGAGCTGGCCGAGCCCACAAGGGCATAGCTGCTAGACTGGGTAGGTGGCAGGTGGTGAGGGAAAAGACAAGAGGGAAAACATAGTTGATATTATCCTCACCAATGTACCTGCTGCCAATGCATCTGTCCAGAGCAGTATTGATAGGAGCTATCACTGCACAGTCCATGTGGAGACTTGATAAGCTCCATTGGGTGTGTACCACTGCTATCATGCTAAATGGGATAGATTTAAAACAGATATAGCAACTTGTCGGCCGAGTGGTCCACATGACACGGCTACAAAGAGAGTCACGTGTGTCAAGCTCCAATGGTAACTCTATAATAAGAACTAGGAAGCACGTCTTGACTTCTTCAACTCCAAGTTAATTGTGTTCAGTAATTAATTCTTCACAAAACAGTGCCCTCTTTGTCCCCTTTATATACTGTTGCAATCTATTAAACAATAATCTGTTCAGCAATTAAAACCCCAATTTTAACTTAAGTACTAGGGAACATTAACTCTTTCCTCACAACTTGTTTGAATGCAGGTGTTATCCCTGGAGCACAGGCAACCCGTAAACATGGGCTAGCTGCTCAACTAGTGAATAAACTTTATTTGGTACAAGTCTTTGTTGCCAGTGTTTAGGAACCCAGCACTTCTGAATGGTGCCAGGAGTTGGTAGTGTGGCACAAGGTCTTTGCCACATTGTCCCACTCGTATTCAATGCAAACATGGCAGACAGTTGGGAAAAGTTTGAGAAGGAATGGTATATTTAATGTGGTGCTGCATTACCTGACCAGTCCAAAAAAGTACAAGCTTACACCTTACTAAACTTAGTGGGCCCTGAGGCCATCGAGAATTCAAGTAATTTGTTTTCCAAATGGATGAGGAGAAAGAGGACCCCAAAATAATTCTAAAGAGGTTTGACAACATTTGTCTTCCTGTAAAAAACTTCATACTTGACGAGCACCCATTTATTTCAACAAATCAAAGACTTTTGGCAGGAAACAAAAAATTTTGTGGTACAGGACATGCCTGAACTGTGGTGGCCAGCACCCTCCGAACAGAACAGCATGTTTCTAGTATGGTAAATGTGACAAGTGAAATGATTTCACAAAATGATGCAGATCAAAACCACAGCAGCCTTCCTCTGCTACCAGCCAGATTGCAGCCGGTCAGTCCTCCAAGGGTAGGAGCATTAGCAAGGTGAAGGGACTGAAGCTTAGCCACAGCAGCAAAACCACTGAACCTCCAACAACACCGTCACAGGAAAGTGTGGGATCTTCACCACCTCCAACGCAAAGTTGAAAGTAAAGATTGATGCTGGAGCAAAGTGTAATGTATTGTCCAGACGAATGTTACATGAAGTAAACCCATATGCAGCACTGGATCCCAGTACACAGGTGGACAAACCATTTGCACTGAAGGTTTTGCCACTCGCCACTGCACACAGGGTAGTTTAAAGTCTAGGTTGACTAGAACATAAGGTCACTGGTAGGTCTTCGGAACAGCTTATCCAACTTGATCCAGAGATCCATGCTTTGCAACACTAGACCCAGAAATGATATGCATAAAGATCTCTTCAACTGTGACGTTATTGGAAAGCTACCAGTAATAATGAGACTAGATGACTTGGTACCGGCAACAGTTTGTGCTCCGAGAAGAGTACCAATAGCAATGAAGCTGAAAGTAGTCACTGATATGCATCAGATTATGACACTGTTGGTCGTAACTCCCATAGACGAGGCCACAGAATGGATTCAGCAATGGCGGCTGCTGTAATGATAGATGGTGTGGTCAGTATATGCATTGATGCAGTTTATTTTAAAAAGACACCACTCAGACCAAATCATTCTATGAAAGCAGCGGAATAGACATGCCTAACGCCAACAATTTTCAGCATCCTGGAAGTCCCCAGTGGATGAATAATCTTCAAAACTTACCGCATTCATGCCTCTGGTAGGCAGATATCATTTTCTTCATATGCCCTATGGGATCTCCACTGGCAGCGAGGTCTTCCAATGGTGCAGAGATCATCTCTTTGCAGGCCAACCCTGCAAAACCATCATCGAAGACATCCTGGTTTGGGGCGTACTATGCAAGAAGGTGAAGCACGTCTTCGCCTGGTCCTCAGGACCAACCATACAGTTGAAGTTTATCCCTGCAAAATGCAGATTCCGTATCAACCAATTCCTTACGTGTGTCATCTACACATAACTGATGGTGTAAAGCCAGGTCCAGACAAGACAATGGCTATATGACAGATGGCCATCCCCGTGGACAAGCATGCATTACAACACTTCATTGATATGACAACTTATCTTCCTAAGTTCATTCTTTGTTATAGTGAGGTCACTGGACCACTTTGTTAGCTCCTCCACCAGGGTATCGAATGGTGCTGGCAAGAATACAATACAGCGGTCTTCAACAGACTCAAACAGGCACTTATCCCACCAGTTTTACAATACTTTGACATTTGAGCACCCATACTTATAACATCAGACGTTTCCCAGCACAGACTTAGTGCAGTCAGTAACCAGAATGGCAGACTGTTTTTAAATTACTCATCAATTTAGTGAGTCTTGTGATAAACATGTGACCAGGCGTGAGGTCATTATAAAGCTGCCGAGAGAGTAAGCAGAGAAAAAGGCGGGAAGAGTGTGGAAGGAAGCAGCAGGGATGCTGCTCCAAGCTTTTGTCACTGACGACCATTAGGGTGTCTCTGCTTTCGACCTGTGTGTGGCATCCACTCATTTATGTTTATTTCTCTGATGTTAGTAACCACGTCATTGTGGAGGCAGAAGTGCAAATGTTTTCGGGTTTTTGTTTTCATAGACGATCAGTCAGGTGCATTTGAATTTGATGGTCTCATACAGCTGGTTTATTGCACCTGAGTTTTTGTTTATTGTTTTGCACCCTGTCACTGTTTTGCTTGTTTAATCTCCACGATATCTCTCTGGTGTCCTATCTTATCTTTTCTTCTCTCTTCTTTCTTGACAGGAAAAATCGTTATCAACTGACTGACTTTTTTCAAAATTTCTCTTTTGTTTTGGTCACAGGGGTTAATAACTTCAGAATTGCCTGTGTCTGCTTATAGATGGGTTTTGAAGGTTTTGTGTCACAACACAGACCTTTGTATTAATGGCCCTCACCGGCACTGAGACTTGCTACGTAAAGATCGAAAAGGAACTCCTTGCTCTAGCCTTTGTCTGTCAGAAATTTTATGACTTTGTATATGGCCATCCTGCAACTGTTGAAACTGAGCCATTAATAACTATCTTAAAAAAGTCTCTTCACACTGCATCTGCACGACTGCCGCGTATGATGCTAAAGTTGCAACGTTACAATCCGATTTTGAGGCTATGTCCTGATGCTGGCGTGGGAACGGTGGCATTTTACGACCGAATCTTTGCCGCAAAACGGCCACCGATCCTCCGTTTGGCTGGGGACTAGCAGCCGAGTTGCGCAGAGCACCCGTCTCTAGCTGCCGGTGCGGCCCGGAGAATTGCTGGGTCCGTGGCCGCACATGCGCACGGTGCGGCGGCCTGCAGCCGCCGCGCCGTGCAACATGGCGCCGGCTGCGCGCGGACCCGGCCTGCAAAATAGTTCCCCCCCTTTGGACGGCTCGCAAGCCCTGGACCACCCCCCCAACAGTACCCCCAACCCCTCCCAAATTCACTGCTGCCCGCGGATCGACTCTCCCCCAACTTGCGCCGCTGGACTGAGTCCGCAGCCGTCACGCCGAGTTCATGACAGTGAATAGTACACGCGAACAATACCGGCGGGAACTCAGCCGGTCGGCGGGCGGAGCATTGGGGGGTGGGCCTCAGGCAACGCCCTGAGGCCGTTGATAGGACGCGCAGCGTACTCCTAGAGTACACCGCTTTGGAGGGGGCGGAGCTTCCCGATTTCATCGGAAACGGATATTCTTCGGCCAATCGCAATTTCGGCGTCAGCAACTGGAGAATCCTGCCCATCAGCTTTTGTAACCCTGGGCAGATGTTGTCAGTGTAAAGCAACTTTTCAAAGATTAACCAACAAGGTCATTGAAGAATTATGCCACTATGTGGAATATATTGATGATTTGGTTGCCTTCAGTCAAACCTGGGAGGAACAATTACAACATATGAACAAATTGTTTGATTGGTTACAAGTCAGGGTTAGGCCAATTTCGTCATGAACTTGGCAAAAAATGAATTTGCCAAAGCAAAAGTGACTTATTGGGCCACACAATGGAACAAAACCAAGTAGCATCTAGAGAAACAAAGATAAGTGGCAGGATTTTCCGTCCCGCCGCACCTGTTTTCTGGTGTGGTGTGCCCCCCACTGGCAGCGGGGTTCTGCGTCCCACCAGTCGGCCAATGGGGTTTCCCATTGTGGGTAGCCCCACACCTTTGGGAAATCCGCTGGTGTGGGTGTGATACCGGCGTAACAGGGAATTCCGACAGCAGAGAATCCAGCCCAAGGGCTATTTTGGATTTTCCAGTGCCTAAGGCAAAACAAGAGGTTTTGTGGTCTGCATTCATGAATTGATTTTATTGGAGGTTTGTTCTGAATTTCAGCACAGTTGTTGCTCTCCTAACAAGCTTGTTAAAGAAAGACAAGAAATTTGAATGGACAGAGGAGTTTCAAAGTGCCTTTAATAACTTGAAAGCTGTTCTGATTACTGCACCAGTTTAGCAGCATTGAATTCTGCTGAGCCATTTAAACTGGCTGTTGATCATAAAATCATAGATTCCCTATAGTGCAGAAGGAGGCCATTGGGCCCATTGAGTATGAGCCGACCCTTTTGAAAGAGCACTCCACCCAGCCCAATCCCCCACCCTGCCCCAACCTACGCATGTTTGGACACTAAGGGGCAATTAAGGCATGGGCAGTCCACCTAACCTGCACATCTTTGGACTGTGGGAGGAAACCAGAGCACCCGGAGGAAACCCACAAAGACATGGTGAGAATGTGCAAACTCCACACACAGATAGTCACCCAAATCGGAATCAAACCTGGGTCCCTGGCACTGTGAGGCAACAGTGCTAACCACTGTGCCATCATGCCGCCCCTGATACTAACAACACGGTTTATTTCGAAAGGATGAGATGGGGATCGAATGGTCAGTCGGTTAGTTTTCTCAAATAGTAAATTCTTGCGAATGGAAATTCTCCACTGTGGAAAAAGAGACTTTGAATTTATTGTTGGCTCGGTGACATCTTGAATATAGCATATCCCAAATCTCTGCAGAGACTGTTATTTATATGGACCATATCCGCGAACGGTTTTAGCAAAGGTTCATACCAAATAACTGAGACTATTTTGATGGAGTTTAATGCTCAGCCATACAATTTGAAATCATTCATGTAGCAGGATGAGACAATATCCTCCCAAGAGCAAATATGGAGGAAGAAGAAAGTTGTGATAAAATGGACTTGTGTAGAATGTAATTTGTATGAGAAATGCCCTTATATATTGGATGTAAATACATTGTCACTGCTAGAGTAAATTCTGTCTAACTAAAATAGAAACACGGCAGCACGGTAGCATTGTGGATAGCACAATTGCTTCACAGCTCCAGGGTCCCAGGTTCAATTCCGGCTTGGGTCACTGTGCGGAGTCTGCACATCCTCCCCTTGTATGCGTGGGTTTCCTCCGGGTGCTCCGGTTTCCTCCCACAGTCCAAAGATGTGCAGGTTAGGTGGATTGGCCATGTTAAATTGCCGTTAGTGTCCGAAATTGCCCTTCGTGTTGGGTGGGGTTACTGGGTTATGGGGATAGGGTGGAGGTGTTGACCTTGGGTAGAGTGCTCTTTCCAAGAGTCGGTGCAGACCCGATGGGCCGAATGGCCTCCTTCTGCACTGTAAATTCTATGATCTATGATCTATGAAATAATGATCAGAGGAGATGGCACTAGAAAATGAAATGCCGCTTAAAGATACTTTTTCATTTATGTTTCTGCGCTGAGGCATTAGGAACAATGTACAGTTTTAACTTTAATCTGTATATTGTACTTGTATGTTAAGAAAGGTGAAAGCTGATTCTAGTTTCATTTGGAGTTTTGTGTGAGTTGGATGCTGGCAAGTCTGGGCCCTGTTTGTATCCATGTATTTTTAATGAGCTTTTACAACTCTTGGAGTGCAGAGATGAGTTACCAAGGTGTTCATAGTTTAGTGATAATTTTTAAAAAGCACTAAGTAGAAAAAATTGTACTGTTGCCTAGGAACAGGGGTACAGAGAAACAGAAAAAAATACACAGACGAGCAGGTAGTTAGTGTGTATATGAAAGAATGTGGAGGCAGAAGCCCCATACTCTAGTAAGAATTTTTGCAAATTAGCTGGGTGAATGTGTTTAGGGAACTCTTGAGTTTACTCTGAGGTTGAAGCAACAGTGAGTTTGGATTTCAGCTTTTTGGTGTGCAGGAAGAGATATCAGTTGGATGAAAAGCTTTGAATAAATCTTCCAAAGTTCGCTGAATAAAAGCCTTTTGAAACTGAGCCTGCCCAAATCTAGGTGTTGATTGATATATTGGTAAATTTTCACTGGGCTTTTTGTCTCTGTCAGGGTATTGCCAGGATAAAAGGAATAGTGTCGATTTGAATCATTTTCTGGTATCTGTGTTCAAATCTTCACAACCTTTTATCTAGTGTAATATAGTTCATTGTTTTTTCTTGTTTAATAAATGTCTTATTACTGCTGAAAAAATACATTTTGATCAAGCTTTTCTTCATGCCCTCATCAGAACATTTGCAAGAATATCAATGACAGTGGAAAAAACAACTTTACACTGTATGAGAAGAGGATGGTGATTGATTGGCAAGTGGACTCTGATTGGTAGAGGCATTGCTATGGAGAACGCACATGTTGATGGTTACTGGCAGTTAACTGTCAAGCATTGTTTGAACTGCAAACCAGACAGCTTGACTCTGATTGGTCAAGACATTGCATTGTGGAATAAATCAGCAAATAGCTGTCATTTATTTTGTTTAGCTGAAACAGGCACAATGCGTGCATGTTCTTTCTGTTGACAAACTTCATGGCCCTGTCTATTAAACCCAATCAACACCCTCTTCTGAGACGGTATGAAGTTGTTGTTTCTCTTGACATTGGTATTCTTGCAATTGTACTGCTGAGTACAAGACAAAAAGCTTTGGCACAATAACCTTTCTCAGCAAGATTATATGTGTGATTCCATGATCGGACAACATTTGTTGAATAATGCTCAATGTACCAAAAATTACGCTGGGGACCAATTTAAGACTATCAATCGGGCTCACAGTAGAAGAGGCAGCAATGGACTTTAAACAGCAGAGGATGGCAACAAGGATCCAGCTGGATCCAGTGTGCAGGAAGAGGAGGCCACGACAAGGCGCTCTATCTCTACTGGGAATGCTCAGTGACTTCACCACCCCACTCCGCAGTGGACAGTGAAGGAGCAACCTGCAATGGTCACGTAGAGGGTGAAAGAGACACTTTCCAGGTGAAGTTAGACAGCAATAAGAATCACCACCTGGATTGTTTATCATTTTCTGCTGTGACCCTGCTCGATTTCAGATGGGAGCAGAGTGGAGAATTCTCCACATAACATTTACTATTTCTCTTTACATATCGGCAGCATTTGGGTCAGGAAGGGGTTTTATTCTCGATTCTATTTTTGGTGGTGATAAATGTCAGGTACACAGCAGGGGATCCCATAAACCGTAAACAAGCTGAATGGTTGGAACTGAAGTGAATACAGGTTTTATTTCACTGCATTTAACCGAGGTAGGGGAAGCTCTGTGTAATTTATGCTACAAACATGTTTGCTTCAGGATCATTTTGCGTTCTGGCAGTGCTCAGTTTTCTGGTTTCTAACAGACAGTCTGCTGAGGTATTATGTCTCATTTTTATGAGCTTTCAACTTTTTTTTTCTAGTTTATTTTTCTTCACAAAAATCAATGGAGACTGCTTTACCATATTATTGTATTGCTGCAATCTTATACCTGTGTCTAAGAGTTTTACTTCTACCAATACTTTCCCACACATTTTTTATTAAAACAGCATGGATTTCAGCAGTTAAGATTTGGAGCAGATGGGCAAAGATGGCCAGCCAAAGTGTTCAGTTTTACAGCTACAAGTTATGGGTATTCAAACACAGTTATGTAATGTATACCGCTGTGATTGTGTATTGAATGCCAATTGAGCATGGGATAAGTCTGCACCAATGTCTGTCATGACCTCACTAGGGTGAAAAACTTCACATAGGTTATGACTATCAGTTTAATATATGAGATCATGGAAGTTGTAAGCTCCTTGGTTATGGTATTTCTTTCTGGTGTGTCTGGGGTCATCACTGTGTTCTTTTAATGGAAAAATATGCAAGCAGTGCAGTGCAAAGGTTCATTCGGACGTTGTCTGGGATGGCTCCAGTCACAAAACTAGCTGTCAAAACTGACACAGCCCTCCTATAAGTTATTTTCTATCTATTTTAAATCATTGACATTTACAAGTAAAAGTAGTACCAATTATTATTGTACAATATGCAGGTATCCATATGTTAAAAGACCTGGACATGAGCTGATAAGCAGCAAGCAACATTCAAATCACACAAGTGCCAGGCAATGGCCATCTCCCACAAGAGAGAATCCAACCATCTCCCATTGACATATAAAGACATTACTGAATCCCTCACCATCATCATCCTGATGGTTACCATTGACCAGATTCTTAACTCAATCAGCCATATGAATACTGTGGCTATATTGATCATGTATAGTCAGCGTGGCTTTGTGAGAGGGAGGTCATGCCTAACAAATCTGATTGAAATTTTTGAGGATGTGACCAGGTCTGTAGATGAGGACAGTGCAGTTTGTGTCGTTTACATGGATTTCAGCAAAGCCTTTGACAAGGTCCTACAAGGGAGACTTATAAAGAAGGCAAATGCACATGGGATACAGGGTAACTTGATATTGTGGGTTCAAAATTGGCTTCGTGGTAGGAGACAGAGAGTGAAAGACAGTCGGCTGCTTTAGTGACTGGAAGCCAGTGTCCGGTGGGGTACCACAGGGATCTGTGCTGGGTTCCCTATTGTTTATCATTTATATAAATGACATAGATGACAATGTGGCGGGTAGGATCAGTAAGTTTGCGGATGACATAAAGATTGGCCGGGTGGTTAACAATGAGGTTGAGAGTCTGGGGTTACAGGAAGGTATAGACGGGATGGTCAAATGGGCAGAAAAGTGGCAGATGGAATTTAAGCCTGAAATGGAAGAGGTGATGCACTTTGGGAGGAGTAATGTGGCAAGGAAGTATTCAATGAATGGCCTGGCACTGGGAAGTTCAGAGGAACAAAGGGACCTTGGAATGTTTATCCATAGATCTCTGAAGGCAGAAGGGCAGGTTAACAGGGGGGGTGAAAAAGGCTTCTGGGATATTTGCCTTTATCAATCGAGACATAGATTACAAAAGCAGGGAGGTCATGATGGAGCTGTATAGAACTTTGGTGAGGCCACAGCTGGAGTAATGTACAATTCTGGTGGCCACATTATAGGAAGGATGTGATTGCACTGGAGGGGGTGCAGAGGAGATTCACCAGGATGTTAATAATAATCTTTTATTAGTGTCACAGGTAGGCTTACGTTAACACTGCAATAAAATTACATTGAAAATCCCCCAGTCACCAGACTCCGGCGCCTGTTCGGGTACACTCAGGGAGAACTCAGAATTCCAATTCACCTAACAAGCACGTTTTTCAAGACTTGTAGGAAGAAACTTAAACATTCTATCCAAGTGGACGACATGGTAGCACAGTGGTTAGCATTGTTGCTTCACAGCGCCAGGGTCCCAGAGTCGATTCCTGGCTTGGGTCACTGTCTGTGCGGAATCTGGACGTTCTCCCCGTGTCTGCTTGGGTTTCCGCCGGGTGCTCCAGTTTCCTGCCACACGTCCTGAAAGACGTGCTGTTCGGTAACTTGGACATCCTGAATTCTCCCTCCGTGTACGCGAACAGGCCCCAGAATGTGGCAACTAGGGGCTTTTCACGGTAACTTCATTGCAGTGTTAATGTAAGCCTACTTGTGACAATAAAGATTATTGTATTATTATGCGCTGCAACAACTGACCAATGCTCCTTTAAAAACCTGTGACATCTAACACCTCAAACAACAAGGACAGCAGCACATGTGAACACTACCCCCTCAAGTTCCCTCCAAGCCACACATCATCCTGATTTGGAATCATATTGTCATTCCTTCACTGTTGCTGAGTTAAAATCCTGGAACGTGCTTCCTAACAGGACTGTGGATGTTCCCACGCCAGACAGACTGCTGTGGCTCATCACCACCTTCTAAAGGCCAATTAGGACAGGGTAACAAATGCTAGCACAGCCAGTGACATTCACATCTGATGGAAGAACAAAAGTGACACTAATATCTTGCTGTTCGAACTCCTCCATATAAATCCAATATTATTGCAATTATGTTAAGGTGAGCACCATTTATATGTCCCAGAAAACTTTGATGTATTGCCTTTCTTTTTTAAATCTTTCATGTGAAGCAGGCATTGCTGGCAAACCTAGCACTTATTGCCCATCTCTAATTCCCCATGAGAATAAAAAGTTGCCTGATTGAATCATTGCAGTCCCCACAGTGCTGTTAGGAAGGGGGTGCCAGTATTTTGACCTAACAAAATAACAGCAATATAGTTCCAAGTCAGGATGCTGTGTGAATTGGAGGGGAATTTGCAGGTGGTGGAATTCCCATACACCTGCTCTCATTATTCTTCTGGGCAGTTGAGCATGAAGGTTCGGAAGGTGCTGTGAAGGGAGTTTGGAGATTTGCTGCAGTAAACCTTCTAAGTGGCACTCACTGCTGCCGGTGGTGGAGGGAGTGAATATTTTGAAGATGGTGCATGGCCTGCTGATCAAGTGGGTTGCTTTGTCCTCAATGGTGCTGAGCTTCTTGAATGTTATTGGAGTTTCACTCAACCAGGCAAGTGCACAGTATCCCATCACACTCCTGATTGTGCCATTTAGATGCTGGAAGGGCTTTGGGGCATCAGGAGATGAGTCACAATTCCCATTGTCTGACTAGTTCTTGTAGGTACAAAAGTTAAGAAGCTAGTCCAATTAAGTTTCTTGTCAATAGTGACCCCCAGGGAGAGATAGCCAGCGCCTGGCTGAGGTAACGTTACATGCAGGTGTCTGGGGTACAGGGTCTGGGGTCCGGTGAACAGGAGCACCTGCTGCGGCCGGGGGTGCGTGGGCAAGGCATATCAAATGGGGTAGAGGGGGAAAGCAATGGAGGAATGGAGGGTCCCGGGGTGGGGGACACCGTTGGATGTCAGTCTCCCCTGCTGGCAGGCCAGGCAGCCAGGCACGGGGGGAGGCAGTGGCAGCAGTGTCGACAGAGGCTCATCTCACAAGTGAATCCATAGCTAACTATATAAACTTTGACATGGGCCAGGCCCAACAAGATGCCCAGGCAGCAGGATTCTCCACCATCGCCGGGATGCCCCAGGTCCGTAGATAATGGATGGCACGCATGTCGCCTTGCGTGCACCAGGCTGTCTGGGTGTGCCCTACATCAACAGGAAGTGGTTCCACCCCCCGAAATCCAGCTCGTGTGTGACCACCACATGAAGATCATGCATGTATGTGCGTGTTTCCCCAGGGGTGTGCGCGACAGCTACATCCTGGGGCAGTCTGGCATCCCTGGCCTCTTCGAGGACCACCCCAGGATGGCTGGTTGGATCTTGGGGGATATGAGGTACCCACTGAGGTCCTGGCTAATGATGCTAGTATGGAGGGCGGTGACCGATGTGGAGACCAGGTACAACATGGCCCATGCGGCCATCCATCTGTCATTGAGCGGTGCATCGGACTGCTCCAAATACGATTTGAATGCCTCGATCTCTCTGGTGGTGCACTGCTGTACACCCTCCAGAGGGTCACCCACTTTGTGGTGGACTGATGTGTCCTCCACATCCTAGCACAGCAGCGGATCGACGTGCTGGAGATGGAGGGGGAGAAATATGTAGCCACCTCCAAGGAGGAGGACAAGGACCAGGAGGTGGAGGACCAGGAGGGATAGGAGGACCAGCCGGGGAGGACCCGCATGACCAGCCGGAGGATGGAGGGCAGGCAGCAGCAGCAAGGTCTGGCAAGCCCAGACAGCCAGAGAGGCCCGCATCCTTGCCCGCTTCACAGAGGACATGGCCTCATCCGTCATTCCCCCAATACCGCCATGTCCGGGGAGATGGGACATGGGATTGGTGCTTGGCATTGCAGAAGAAAGTGCCAGGAGCACCATATTGGTCAGCAGATTTTAATGATTTACGTAAGTGTCCCCAACTGCCCCGCTCTCCTGATGGTGCCAGCTCACTCTCCCCATCCCTACCAGATCCTCCCCCTTTCCCCTCCACCCCACCAGTGCCCTCTCAATGATCAGTGAAGTGTTTAGCCAACCATGCTCTACCACTGCATCTAGGTGTGTCCCCAGGATGCACATCTGGGCTGTAGGCAGCCTGCTGCCTACCACATCCTGTGGCCTTCGATCCCCCTGGCGGGTGTTCTCTGAGGGCGCTGGGGCTGGAGGGCCCCGGCGCACTTGCCGCTGTTGCGGGCGCTGACTGCGAGATGCACCGTTGTCAGAGGGGTGGAACACGGGGGAGGTGGTCGCTGTTGCCACTCCATAGGGTGGCTCCGGGTTGCCTATCGGCCCATGGGTTCACCTCGGGTCAGAGGGGCAGTTGGATCAAGCCATCTGGCTCTGCCAGCCCTGCTGGCTTCCCAATATCTGCAGCATGGTGTGACGCCCTCTTCCTCAGTGACTGGGACATGCTCTGGAGCATTCTGGCAACCTATAACTGCGACACGTCCCCCAGTGACCGGAACATGCTCTGCCGTGCCTCAGCTGTTCCCACCTGAGACTGGGAAATGCTCCACAGCCCTTCTGCAATGCCCACCTTTCATTTTAATAATCTTTATTGTCACAAATAGGCTTACATTAACACTGCAATGTTGTTACTGTGAAAAGCCTCAAGTCGCCACATTCTGGTGCCTGTTCGGATACACTGAGGGAGAATTCAGAATGTCCAAATGTCCTGCTGGAGTGTCGCTAACATCCCCCTCATCTACATCATCTCTGGGTAATCCTGGTCCAGAGGCTCAGCAATTGACAGAGACTCAGCTGGGTCCTGGGATCCAGCAGGCCTCCGGCTATTGTCTCGCCTGGGCATTCTTGCCTCCAACTAATGTGTATTGGCAGCTGTGTGCTGCTTACCAGAATGTGCACCAGAAACCTGACCACTATTGTCGGCCAATGTTGGTGGTGGTGGTGGTGGGTGGGGGGGGTGCATCCCGGGGGGGGGCATCCCAGATGGGCCAGTGCCATCGGCTGCAGGTCCTGCGGGAGAATAGAGATGTGGTTGGTGGGAGGGATGGATCAGTCTGTATGACATTAACAACTCACATTTGCCAGGTCATCCAGGTGGGGGTCGATGGATCCTAACCTCTGCGCCATGCACCAATCTGGTGTTCACTGCTCTGTTCTCAGCCATCCCCAAGACCACCGCAGGCTGTTCCTTATAGGGGGTGAGGATTCTGATATCGAGCACCCTACCGCACATACAGTAAACACCGTTTGCATATCATTAGCAGGCCTGACCAGGTATTCTCCGGGACCTCCGTGATTCACTTATGCTTTGAAAAATCATGAAACTGGCGTCACGGCTGCTGAGGGAGAGAGAGGGGGTACGGAAAGTGTCCTACATCGCCATAGTTTACTGACAGTTGTGCCACTGACCGGGGTGCTTCTGCCAGAGCCGGGGGTAGTAGTAGGTGGTGGCCAGGGGGGGATCTAAACTGCTCAGGTAAGATGGGGTTATGCTGAGCTGTTATCAGCCAGTTCTGCAGGGTGAATCTCTTATTCGCCAGAAACCATCTTGTCACGCTGCATCACGGGTCAAATAGCAGAGGTACAACAGATTCCCTGAGTATAAGAGCATTGTAAAATGTATGTGAATGCAAATGCTTCATCATAGAATCCATTTTCTGCCTGTACATTAATTTTGCATTTCCTTGAGATTTTCCCTTCACCTCTTTCGCTCCTTACTAACTTCAGAAAGGTTGAGGAATACATTTGATATACTTGCAACTTTTGCAAAGACTGAAACAAATTTTAGTTGCTGACAACTTGAAATCTTTTCACATTGATTGCGGCCATTTAAAGAATAATAACGGTTCAGTTTCCTGCTCCTCTCTCTTTATTTGGGGAATTCTCAGTGCTTGGCCTGGGAGTCTGTGGTGCAGAAGTGACCAAGGCCAACCTTGGGAATCTTTGACCCAGGTATTAGGCTCACAGCACTTCAGGACATTAACTTGGAGCTTGCCCATTGGATTGCATGCATGGATTCCAAAATGTCATTTTCAATACTTCGAATTCCCATCGGTGCCGCAGCCTGTGAGGAGTTGTAAGAGTGGTTTTCATTTTCCACATTTGAACAAAATATCAGTATTCAACATGCCCCGAAGAACCATCCTTCAGCACCATTCCTGACATTGACACGGGAGCTCACCTCGTATGGCACACATTCAGTCATGGCGTAACTAACATTTCACAATTTTAAAATAGTTATAGACAGTTACTTACATTTTTTTCAAAGTGATTTCATTTCAGATTTTGCAACAATGCTGAATTATACCGATTTATCTTGAGAATGTATAATTTGATCAATAAAGTTGATTTATTCGGGTAGGAAGAAACATGAAACAATTATTTTTGTAAATAGTTGTCAGTCACACTTTTGGCATCTGTACATTTATCCTTTATGTGTTGTTGTGAGTTTAAATGTTAAAAACACATTCTGCAAAAGTAGAGAATATTTGGAAAAAGTAAAACAGAAGTAGGAGATCATTTTAAGATTGTTTTTTGCCAGTGTTTTATATGGGTCCTAACTATTCAATGTATTGAATGTGGTCCAGAAAGACAAGAGCCATCTCGTGAATGCTGCTCCCTTTCTGTGGCCCCATTAAGGTTCTGAGAAGGTATTATTTTGGCACAAAATTCTCATTTTCTTGAGGTTGTGTTGCAAGACTGTTTTTGATTTATTCACTCTCAGTGCAGTGTGTATCAAACAGAGGAAGAACCCAGATATGAACAGACATGAAATAAAGTGGATCTGTCACAACAGAACGGAAAAGTAAATGCAGCCTCGTTATTTTTGCAAATCAGGGCTGTGCTAGTCCAGGATGCGTGCACACTTGTGTTGGCAGCAGGGAGGGACAGGAGCAGTCCATTCAGCGGTTGAACCATTCAGTCAGATTATGATTGATCTGTTCCTCATCTGCATTTATTCACCCTTGATCTATATCCATCAATTACCCTCGTCTAACAAAAACCCACTGATCTTACATAGAATTTACAGTGCAGAAGGAGGCCATTCGGCCCATCGAGTCTGCACCGGCTCTTGGAAAGAGCACCCTACACAAGGTCAACACCTCACCCTATCCCCAGTGACCCAGTAACCCTACCCAACACTAAGGGCAATTTTGGACACTAAGGGCAATTTTTCATGGCCAATCCACCTAACCTGTACATCTTTGGACTGTGGGAGGAAACCGGAGCACCCGGAGTAAACCCACACACACACGGGGAGAATGTGCAGACTCCGCACAGACAGTGACCCAAGCCGGAATCGAACCTGGGACCCTGGAGCTGTGAAGCAATTGTGCTATCCACAATGCTACCGTGCTGCCCCTAAATTCTTAGTGTTGAACATTTCAATTGACATACCATCTAGTATATTGGCGAAGAGATTTGCACTGCCTTTGCTATATGAGACAGTGGCATCATGATAATGTTGTCAGAAAAGTCATCCAAATGGTCAGGCTAATGCTCTGTGGAGCATAGGTTCAAATCCCACCATCTGCAACTGGTGGCTTAAATTTAATTAATAAAGTCTGGAATCTAAAGCTGGTTCCAGTATTGGTGACCTTAGAAATATCATTGATTGTTTTAATAACCCGCCTGGACCACTGATGTCCTTTAGCGAAGGAAAACTGCCATCCTTACTGACCTGGCCTACATGTGACTCCGGACCCACAGCAATGTGATTTACTCTTAACTGCTCTCTGAAATAACCCAGCAAGCTATTCAGTTCAAGACCAATTAGGGGTGGGAAACAAATGCTGGCCTTGTTGGCAATACCCACCTCTCATGACAGGATAAAATAACATTGAGATTGTGCTGTTTTGTTCTGGATTCTCCGACTAATAGATATAGATTTTCTGCATAAAGCATATGAATTCCTGAACAAGCTAAACACAGTATTCTGAATGGGGCTGCCAATGACTCTATAGGACTTTAAGATTCTATTTGTTATTTTAATTCCTTTTTTGTGCACTGGATTTTACTGATTTGTATACATTGACACCTAAATCCCTTAGCTCCTTCCTCCACAATGCAGTGATATCATGGTTGTGTTGTAATTCACCAACTGGCCACCAAGAGTCTCATTAGTATATAAGTGAATGTTAGAGCCAGGTGACCTCAGACTGACCAGGGAGCTGGGAGAGAGACAGTGGTTTGTGCATGTTCATACAGTTATTCATCTGTTGTTTTGTATGTATTTGACCCACAATTAATGCTGATAAATCATTTATAGCTTTAGCTGCAAGTGTTACATAGAACATAGAACATAGAAAATATAGCACAGAACAGGCCCTTCGGCCCACGATGTTGTGCCGAACCTTTGTCCTAGATTAATCATAGATTATCATTGAATCTACAGTGCAGAAGGAGGCCATTCGGCCCCCTGAGTCTGCACCAGCTCTTGGAAAGAGCACCCTACCCAAACTCAACACCTCCACCCAACACCAAGAGCAATTTGGACATGAAGGGCAATTTATCATTGGCCAATTCACCTAACCCGCACATCTTTGGACTGTGGGAGGAAACTGGAGCACCCGGAGGAAACCCACGCAGACACGGGGAGGACGTGCAGACTCCGCACAGACAATGACCCAAGCCGAAATCGAACCTGGGACCATGGATCTGTGAAGCAATTGTGCTATCCACAATGCTACCGTGCTGCCCTTAAGAACAAATAAATCTACACTATATCATTTTCCCGTAATCCATGTACCTATCCAACAGCTGCTTGAAGGTCACTAATGTTTCCGACTCAACTACTTCCACAGGCAGTGCATTCCATGCCCCCACTACTCTCTGGGTAAAGAACCTACCTCTGATATCCCTCCTATATCTTCCACCTTTCACCTTAAATTTATGTCCCCTTGTAATGGTTTGTTCCACCTGGGGAAAAAGTCTCTGACTGTCTACTCTATCTATTCCCCTGATCATCTTATAAACCTCTATCAAGTCGCCCCTCATCCTTCTCCGCTCCAATGAGAAAAGGCCTAGCACCCTCAACCTTTCCTCGTAAGACCTACTCTCCATTCCAGGCAACATCCTGGTAAATCTTCTTTGCACCTTTTCCAGAGCTTCCACATCCTTCCTAAAATGAGGCGACCAGAACTGTACACAGTACTCCAAATGTGGCCTTACCAAAGTTTTGTACAGCTGCATCATCACCTCACGGCTCTTAAATTCAATCCCTCTGTTAATGAACGCGAGCACACCATAGGCCTTCTTCACAGCTCTATCCACTTGAGTGGCAACTTTCAAAGATGTATGAACATAGACCCCAAGGTCTCTCTGCTCCTCCACAATGCCAAGAACTCTACCGTTAACCCTGTATTCCGCATTCATATTTGTCCTTCCAAAATGGACAACCTCACACTTTTCAGGGTTAAACTCCATCTGCCACTTCTCAGCCCAGCTCTGCATCCTATCTATGTCTCTTTGCAGCCGACAACAGCCCTCCTTACTATCCACAACTCCACCAATCTTCGTATCGTCTGCAAATTTACTGACCCACCCTTCAACTCCCTCATCCAAGTCATTAATGAAAATCACAAACAGCAGAGGACCCAGAACTGATCCCTGCGGTACACCACTGGTAACTGGGATCCAGGCTGAATATTTGCCATCCACCACCACTCTCTGACTTCTATCGGTTAGCCAGTTCGTTATCCAACTGGCCAAATTTCCCACTATCCCATGCCTCCTTACTTTCTGCATAAGCCTACCATGGGGAACCTTATCAAATGCCTTACTAAAATCCATGTACACTACATCCACTGCTTTACCTTCATCCACATGCTTGGTCACCTCCTCAAAGAATTCAATAAGATTTGTAAGGCAAGACCTACCCCTCACAAATCCGTGCTGACTATCCCTAATCAAGCAGTGTCTTTCCAGATGCTCAGAAATCCTATCCTTCAGTACCCTTTCCATTACTTTGCCTACCACCGAAGTAAGACTAACTGGCCTGTAATTCCCAGGGTTATCCCTAGTTCCTTTTTTGAACAGGGGCACGACATTCGCCACTCTCCAATCCCCTGGTACCACCCCTGTTGACAGTGAGGACGAAAAGATCATTGCCAACGGCTCTGCAATTTCATCTCTTGCTTCCCATAGAATCCTTGGATATATCCCGTCAGGCCCGGGGGACTTGTCTATCCTCAAGTTTTTCAAAATGCCCAACACATCTTCCTTCCTAACAAGTATTTCCTCGAGCTTACCAATCTGTTTCACACTGTCCTCTCCAACAATATCGCCCCTCTCATTTGTAAATACAGAAGAAAAGTACTCATTCAAGACCTCGCCTATCTCTTCAGACTCAATACACAATCTCCCGCTACTGTCCTTGATCGGACCTACCCTCGCTCTAGTCATTCTCATATTTCTCACATATGTGTAAAAGGCCTTGGGGTTTTCCTTGATCCTACCCGCCAAAGATTGTTCATGCCCTCTCTTAGCTCTCCTAATCCCTTTCTTCAGTTCCCTCCTGGCTATCTTGTATCCCTCCAATGCCCTGTCTGAACCTTGTTTCCTCAGCCTTACATCAGTCACCTTTTTCCTCTTAACAAGACATTCAACCTCTCTTGTCAACCATGGTTCCCTCACTCGACCATCTCTTCCCTGCCTGACAGGGACATACATATCAAGGACACGTAGCACCTGTTCCTTGAACAAGTTCCACATTTCACTTGTGTCCTTCCCTGCCAGCCTATGTTCCCAACTTATGCACTTCAATTCTTGTCTGACAACATCGTATTTACCCTTCCCCCAATTGTAAACCTTGCCCTGTTGCACGTACCTATCCCTCTCCATTACTAAAGTGAAAGTCACAGAATTGTGGTCACTATCTCCAAAATGCTCCCCCACTAACAAATCTATCACTTGCCCTGGTTCATTACCCAGTACTAAATCCAATATTGCCCCTCCTCTGGTCGGACAATCTACATACTGTGTTAGAAAAGCTTCCTGGACACACTGCACAAACACCACCCCATCCAAACTATTTGATCTAAAGAGTTTTCACTCAATATTTGGGAAGTTAAAGTCGCCCATGACTACTACCCTATGACTTCTGCACCTTTCCAAAATCTGTTTCCCAATCTGTTCCTCCACATCTCTGCTACTATTGGGGGGCCTATAGAAAACTCCTAACAAGGTGACTGCTCCTTTCCTATTTCTGACTTCAACCCATACTCCCTCAATAGGGTGATACTCCTCGAACTGCCTTTCTGCAGCTGTTATACTATCTCTAATTAATAATGCCACCCCCCCACCTCTTTTACCACCCTCCCGAATCTTATTGAAACATCTATAACCAGGGACCTCCAACAACCATTTCTGCCCCTCTTCTATCCAAGTTTCCGTGATGGCCACCACATCGTAGTCCCAAGTACCGATCCATGCCTTAAGTTCACCCACCTTATTCCTGATGCTTCTTGCGTTGAAGTATACACACTTCAACCCATCTCCGTGCCTGCAAATACTCTCCTTTGTCAGTGTTCCCTTCCCCACTGCCTCATTACATGCTTTGGCGTCCTGAATATCGGCTACCTTAGTTGCTGGACTACAAATCCGGTTCCCATTCCCCTGCCAAATTAGTTTAAACCCTCCCGAAGAGTACTAGCAAACCTCCCTCCCAGGATATTGGTGCCCCTCTGGTTCAGATGCAACCCGTCCTGCTTGTACAGGTCCCACCTTCCCCAGAATGCACTCCAATTATCCAAATACCTGAAGCCCTCCCTCCTACACCATTCCTGCAGCCACGTGTTCAACTGCACTCTCTCCCTATTCCTAGCCTCGCTATCACGTGGCACCGGCAACAAACCAGAGATGACAACTCTGTTTGTCCTGGCTTTCAACTTCCAGCCTAACTCCCTAAACTTGTTTATTACCTCCACACCCTTTTTCCTACCTATGCGTTGGTACCAATGTGCACCACGACTTCTGGCTGCTCCCCCTCCCCCTTAAGGATCCTGAAGACACGATCCGAGACATCCCTGGCCCTGGCACCCGGGAGGCAACATACCTTCCGGGAGTCTCGCTCGCGACCACAGAATCTCCTATCTATTCCCCTAACCATTGAATCTCCTACAACTATTGCTTTTCTATTCTCCCCCCTTCCTTTCTGAGCCCCAGAGCCAGACTCAGTGCCAGAGACCTGGCCGCTAGGGCCTTCCCCCGGTAGGTCATCCCCCCCAACAGCATCCAAAACGGTATACTTGTTTTGAAGGGGAACGGCCACGATGGATCCCTGCACTGTCTGCCTGTTTGTTTTTTTCCCCCTGACTGTAACCCAGCTATTCTTGTCCTGTACCTTGGGTGTGGTTACCTCCCTGTAACTCTTCTCAATCACCCCCTCTGCCTCCCGGATGATCTGAAGTTCATCCAGCTTCAGCTCCAGTTCCCTAACACGGTCTTTGAGGAGCTGAAGTTGGGTGCACTTCCCGCAGGTATAGTCAGTGGGGACACCGGTGGTATCCCTCACCACCCACATCCTACAGGAGGAGCATGTAACTGGCCTAGCCTCCATCCTCTCTTACCTTACAGAATATATCTGCTGTGTGGACTAACTAGATCTCTGCCCTCCGACTCTGCTCCCAGTCAGCTACACTTCCTGTAAACTCCTGGCTCTCTTCGCACTCTTTGCGGAAATGTCGGAAACAAAATGAAAGGAGCACCTTACTCCCTCCTCACCTAACTCCCACAGTCACCAAACTCTCACTCAAATGCACCAAATTCAGCACTGCCTCAGTCACCAAACTCTCACTCAAATGCACCAAATTCAGCACTCAGTGCAAACAAAGTCTGCACTGTAGGGGATCACTTTTATACTGTGAATCTAGCCTCTGAAAAACTGGCCTAATCCAATTAACTAATTAACAAGCTCCAGCTGCAAGTGCCTAGAAGTAGAAGCCTGTTTAAAGCTGATTGAAAATTCACCTTCTTCTAAACCAAACAGCAACTTTTAAGTTAATTAACTAAATAAAAGAAAGACTAAACTTTAGATAAAAATGAGGCCTTATACTCCCTCGGTCACCAAACTCTCACTATCGCACTCAAAAAGCACCAAATTCAGCACTCAGTGCAAACAAGTGTTCTTGTAATATAAAGCAAGCCATCCGACAAGAACATTACATGGTACCAGGGTTGGATGGTATTAAACACTGAGAAAAAAACCTATCACATCATTGGTAAAGCCTGCCATGAGGTCCACAGAGATTTGAAGATTTTGCAAACTGCACGAATGAAAAAGGTTGCCACCCTTTTTCCAAAAAGACAGGAAACTTCCAAAAAAAGGCAGGAAAGATCCTGCAGCTCCTCGCACACCAACAAACAGGTTAAAGATCAGGTCAAAGTACTTCTGTGTAAAAGATGTAGTCAAAGGCACAAATTAAGGCACTGCCCAGCATTTGGCAAGTTTTGTTCCAGATGCAAAGGAAAAAAATCACTTTGCTCAGAATGGTAAGCTCAACACCAGATCAGTCAGCACAGTGGACAACATAGTCTCCAGTGATGAAACATCATTGTTTGTTGACCTAATAACAGAGAAGAAGAATTTTTTGGACGCATCCAAATGCAAACTGATGTTCCATTTAAAATAAATGCGGTTGATGAGGACATATGGCTGCTACCACTTGAAATGAACAGTACAGTGGTCCAATTGAAGTTAGACACTGCCAAAGCCAATTTAATCAGCATGACCGATTTTAAAAATCTAAAAATTCAGCCAATTTAATCAGCATGACTGATTTAAAAAATCTAAAAGTTCAGCCAATTAGAAGAAATCACAAAATACCTCTGAAAGATTACAATGGTTCAAGCATTAAATGTTATGGTGCTTGTGGCCTGAGTGTGGTGGTGAAGAACACAATTTATTCTGTCCCATTCTATATTGTATTCGAGGTCCTGGATTCATTATTAGGTGATCAATCCTGTATATAGCATCCACAAAGGGTTGGAACAACACTCCAATGATTCTGAGAACATTATCAGCAAATTCAGCGATATGTTCATTGATTTTAGTGCATGGCCATTCACCAAAGAGATACGATTTAAAGATGATCCATTATGTAAAGCACCAATACAAACTATTAGTGGTGAAATTGCTGAAGATGCAAATTTGCACGTCAATCTCATTTCTACAGTACCACCTGTATCAGATACAGAACCACAAGTTATCAAGAAGATAGAAGAACCTACCAATGGGGCAAATTCCACGGTATATCTGAAACAACAAAAATGGTGATGCTCATATAGGCGTGGATCTTAATGAAAAAAGCGTACATATTGTAAAACAATCATTACAGAAAGCAATGGACAGCCAATCTGATCCATATCTCGCAAAATCACATTACAAAGCGTTACCATTGTCACATGGTAAATTGCCAGCATGAGTTACTCATGAATAGAAGGTTGCGTACCACACTTCCATACTTGGAAAAGAAGGGGGAGAATGCAGTGGTACTGCAGGAAATGCAAAACACTAAAGCAAAACAAAAACAGTTCTGTGATAGAGTGTCTAGAACTTTGCCACCTCCAGGTAGTGACAACATTGTGAGAATAGAGATTCGGGCAATTGGTCAAGAAAAAACATTGTACTTGAAGAAGTAGCACCTCGTCCCTACAATGTTGGTTTGAAGAAGAAATCGTTGCGCACTCTAGAAAACCAGAGAAGACTTTCACAACAACGTGATGGATGACAAATCTACATCAGAATCAACATCAGCTGCAGTGTCAGATAGTTCAGCAGTTCCTGAGCACGAAAATGTCATGGAGAACATTGAAGCTACAAGTTCTGAGCGGCAAGGTCAAACTTTGAGAAGATCAACCAGAGTCAGAAGAAAACCTGATCGAATTAATATTTAGATTTGGACTTGCTGTTCTTGTGTATATATATATATATTTGTTCAACCAGTTTTAAAAATTTTTAAGAAAAAAAATTAATACTGTTAGACTCACAGGCTAATGCTATCGCATGTAAATATACTGATGATAATGTATTAATTTATTCCTTCAAAGGAAAGGGGATGTAGTGATTTCATGATTGTGTTGTAATCCACTGACTGCTCATTAGGAGTCTCATTAGTATATAAGTGAATGTTATAGTCAGGTGACCTCAGACTGACTAAGGAACTGGGAGAGAGATAGTGGTTTGTGCATGTTCATACTGTTATTCATCTGTTGTTTTGTATATATTTGACACACAGTTACTGTTAATAAATCGTTTATAGCTTTATCTACAAGTGTTCTTGTAATATAAATCAGGCCGTCTGATAAGACCATTACACACAGCACCTATTCTCTCACCATTTAAGAAATATTCTGATTTATCATTCTTAAATCCAAAGTGATGGCCTCACCTTCTCTGCACTCACTTATTAGGGGTGAAATGTGTTTTAGGTAACAGTGCAAACTGGGTGATGGTAAATTGCAGGCTGTTTTATGTTAGGAAGGAAAATCAGACAGGGTGTAATGGGGTGATGATACGTTATTTTTGCCGTACTGCTCAAAACAATTTCACTCCCAATTCATCCGTGTCCCTTTACAACTTCTTTTTTAAAATAAATTTAGAATACCCAATTTTTTTTTTTTCCAGTTAAGGTGCAATTTAGTGTGGCCAATCCACTACCCAGTACATCTTTGGGTTGTGGGGGTGAAACCCACACAGACACGGGGAGAATGTGCGAACTCCACATAGACAGTGACCCGGGGCCAGGATCAAACCCGGGTCCTCAGCGCTGTAGGCAGCAGTGCTAACCACTGGGCCATTGTGCCACCATCCCTTTACAAATTCTGACTCACACCTACATACCTTACTCTGCTTCCTATCTTGGTGTCATCTGTAAATTGGGACTAGCTTAGTGGTACAAACTGGGCAGCATGGACAAGTTGGGCTGAAGGGCCTGCTTTCGTGCTGTAAACCTCTATGACTCTATGACTCACCCTCTGGCCTCCTACCTGCTCTTGATATTTTCATTGAGAACTGTCAGCACGACATCTGCCAACTCAATTTCGCTGCTCCTTTCATCCATCCGAACCTGTCTCTCCCTGAACGTGCTGCACTCCATTCTTTTAGGTCCAACCCTCACCTTGTGATCAAGTCTGCCAACAAGGGTGGTGCTGTTGTTATCTGTCAAACTGACCTCTACCTCACTGAGGCTGAGAATCAACCGTCAGACATTTCTGCCTACCTCCCCCTGGACTATGACCCCACCACCAAATATCAAGTCATTGTTTCTAGGATTGTCACTGAACTCATCACCTCTGGAGATCTTCCCACCACATCTTCCAACCACATTGTCCCTCAACCCCACATAGCCCAATTTTACCTCCTTCCCATAATTCACAAACAGGACTGGCCTTCGTAGACCCATCTTATTGACCTGTCCCTTTCCCAAATAACTCATTTTTTTCTATCTTGCCTCCATCCTCTCTCTCCTTGTCCAGTCTCTTCCCATCAACATTCAAGATTGCTCTGATGCGCTACGTCATATCAACAATTTCCAGTTTCCTAGCTCTAACTGCCTCCTCCTCACTGTGGACGTCCAATCCCTCGACACCTCCATCCCTCACCAGGATGGTTTCAGGGCTCACTGCTTCTTCCTTGAGTAAAGGTCCGAACAAACCCTATCCACCACCACTCTCCTCTGCCTGGTTGAACTTGTTCTGTCATTCAACAATTTCTCTTTTAATTTGTCTCACTTTCTGCAAACAAAAAGTAACCATTCATACCCACATGGGCCCCAGTTATGTCTGTCTTTTTGTGGGCTATGTGGAGCACTCCTTGTTCCAGTCTTACTCAAGCCTGCTCCCACAACTCTTTTTCCATCACATTGATGACTGTATTGGCGCCGCTTCATGCTCTTCTCAGTATCTAGAAATACTTATCGATTTTGCTTCCAATTTCCATTCCCCAAGACTTCCTGTCCTTGACCTCTGTCTCCATTTCCGATGATAGACTGACCACCAATATTCATTACAAACCCACTGGCTCCCACAGCTACCTCGACTACAGCTCCTCACACCCCACTTACTGTAAGAGCTCCACCCCGTTCTCTCAGTTTCTGTGCCTCCATTGCATCTGTTCTGATGATGTCATCTTTGTAAATAGTACTTCTGACATGTCTGCTTTTTCCTTAACCAAGGCCACCATCCCACACCACCCTCCTTCCGAGGACCACCCCCAACTCCTCATCCCCTTCCCATGGCACCTTCCCTTGCGATTACAGAAGCTAAAACTCCTGCCCCCTTTACCTCCTCACCATTCAAGGTCCAAAACAGGCCTTTCAGGTGAATGCCGCGGGTGCCTGTCACCGGGGAGCCTCCAGCCCTGACACCCATCCCTGCTAGTGATATGTTTGTGGCCCATGTCCTGCACCCTCCAGTGGGGTCTACTGTGGATGCCCTCCTTGGGTGGGCCGCTTGATACCTGGCCAACAGGGTGGCACCTGGTTGTGGGGGAGCACCATGTACTATCATCTGTAGCTCAGTAGAGTGTTCGAACTTCATTTAATTAGTAGTGTAATAATAAATTAGTTTTGTTTCAATCTTTTGATTGGTATATTCTTTGTCAACACTACATTGGGTCATTCTGGAAGAAAAGACAAAGAATACAACATATTACCAATCATAATAATATAACATGCCTACCCTCTTGGTCCACCGCATCAGGGTCATGCTGGCAAATATCTGTGCCAATTCATGCTCGCGTGGTTCCCAACCCAGATAGCCAGAGCATCACAGAGGCCTGGAGAATCCAGAGTCCAGCCATTAATAGGATGTAAATTGGTTCAAATTACCCATTTGCATCCTCCCACTGGCGAGGGGCGTGAACCTCAATGCCGCCACCAGTGGGGTACTGGAGTATCGGAAACAGATCGCCATCTATTCCGTTTTTCCCCCAGACGCAGGATCCTCTGTTGCAGCGGAAATTCCGCTACTGGCAGCGGGCAGCAGAGAATCCACCCCTATAACCGACAAGTAAAGAAACAAAAGGTGGGCCAGAAAACTGTAATGAATCATTATCAGCGCTTGCTAACTGAAAATGTGACCAACAGTTATGATCTCAGAATTTTCATTTCCTTAGTCTGAAAAATGGGAAGAGATAGATGACAGCCAGTTGTATTAATATCACTAATTTTACACTATCAAACAAAGGCAAAATCATACCCATTGTGCACATCAGCAATCCCAAAGCAAAAATCAACAGTCCCCTCATAATGTTCTATTGGAACACAAATTTGTAACCCTGGCTACTGTGCTTTCTGTGTCTTAAACTACGGCTGACTGCTATTGACAGCCCATAACAGTGAGAACGGAAAATATCTTGAACAAGTCCCAGAGGACCATAGGCTTCTCAACCCTTTTGAGAGGGAGAGCTGACTGGTGGTGATTTAACTTGAGATTCAGCACACCTCAGGCGAGGGGCAAGGTTGAGAAGCCGGGGCCTTCATGAATAACCTCAGCCGGTACGGGAATTGAACCCAGGCTGTTGACACCTCTCCGCACCATGAACCAGCTGTCCAGCCAACTTAGCTAACCAACCCCCGTACATTGTAAGCATTAGGTGAAGCTCTCTGAATTACAAATAATAAACATTGACCAAAATATGGTCCATTTCAAACTTGCACGCTAAGAAGTGTTTCTGATAGTGAGTAAACCAGATCAAATACTTACTGTAATGTTTCCATCTGCTCATGTATTATGATTATTTAAGAATAAATTAAAGGAATAAAGCTTTTTTTATTTCTCCTGCTGTACCATTATAGGAATTGATAATATCTGATACTTTAAGAATGCCTGCATCTTTTTATATTTTGCCACTGCTGGGGCCAAGTCTACCAGAATAGATTTGATCTCCCTGAAGGTTAGCGCCAAGCTTATTAACAATGGACCAGATTTTTGCAGGGTTGGGAAGTCTCCACAGATCTTTAAAAATGGTGGG
Organism: Scyliorhinus torazame; assembly: GCF_047496885.1. Classification (NCBI taxonomy): domain Eukaryota; kingdom Metazoa; phylum Chordata; class Chondrichthyes; order Carcharhiniformes; family Scyliorhinidae; genus Scyliorhinus; species Scyliorhinus torazame. The sequence goes on from NC_092712.1 coordinate 185,744,596, forward strand.
CAGGATTCAGATACAGATATTTCAGACAGATCCCATTTTTGCTGTGTTGGGAAGGGGACAGGATGTGATTCCCATAGAAGGGAAAACCAAACTCAGCAAGGCAATTTGAACTCAGTGCGGAATTCAAACAAACATAATTTTGGCTCTTGCAAGGGCCTCAATGTACAGTCTAGGAGGTGCAAATTGATGGAGCAGATGTAAACACTCTTGAAGAGTCAATGAGGCCTGTGTCATGATTTGAAAGTTTTTAAATCCCCTGGTCTTTAAATTTTAAAAACACAGGATGCAGCAGTCCCTAAGAGTGAAAAAGTCCTCTGCTGAGCTGAGTTAATGATTGACACGCTATATGCTGCAGGTTAGAAAAAATAGTAGCATCTGGTCATACAGTTTCAATTAAGATCTTTGTGACATTTTCCCAAGGGCTGTTATTATGTCATTTGGAATAATTGTCTGAATTTCAAAAATTACATTATCTCTGCTGGGGGTTCTGAGTTCATGGTTGTATTGACAGTTTAAATACCCAATAAAGGATGAAATGTCTTTGATGTGGGATCTGAAAGAAATGTATTTGTTTTTATAAGGAATTATGTACTTGAGAAGATTTAAAAGATTTGAGTGGATTCTATGAATGGGAGATTTTTTTCACTATCAAGAGTGAGAACTTTATTTGATTGTGGGATTTTCTTTTCCTTTCCATGTGGCTGCCTAAGTTGGTCTATTGGAATTTGAAAAATTCATTCAAGGGATATGTGCATCACTGGCTAGGCCAGCATTTATTGTCCATCAATAATGACCCTCGAGAAGGTGGTGGTGAGTTACCTTCTTGAACCGCTGCAGTGCATTTGATTTAAATACACCCACAGTGCTGTTAGTGAGGATGTTCCAGGATTTTGATACCAGGATTTGACAGTGAAGGAACAGCAGTATATTTCCAAGTCACTTGGAGGGGAACTTCCAGGTGGTGGTGTTCCAACTAGGAACTGGAATACAAACATAAAATAATGGATAGACTCAGCAGCTGTTGCAGCATCTGCGGAGAGAGTTAACATTTCAAGACTGTGTGGCTCTTCTTCAGAGCTGAAAGGGGTAGACATGTGATGGATTATACAGTGGAAGAGCAGGGTGGAGAAGGTAGAGCAGAATAGAAAGTCGGGGATAGGTGTGAGGTAAGGAGGGATTGACAAAGATGTCATGGACAGAAGATAAAGGGAGTGTTAGTAGTTGCATTAAGGACTAAAGAAGGTGCTGATAGTGGCATAAAGGTAAGGTAGCAGAATGTGTTAATAAGACCAAAGGTCAGTGCTCAGTGAAAAGAAAACTAAAGAGCAAATTATAGATGGCCCTGTGGAGCGTGGTGGGGTGTGAGGGGTAAGGGCTAGAACGCCTAGCAACTTCTGAAATAGCTGGGACCAAGTCCCAGAGAACCAACAGGCCTTCTAACCATCCTACCTTGGTGTCCTCCAGCCGCGTGGCCACCTATGCTCTTTCCTGAAGTCAGTGGGGCCGACTCCATTCCCCACGTGAGCAAAATAAAAATGTGATTTGGGATACATTTTGCGAAAACTGGCCTGGTGAGTCAGATGATTTCGAGTTACTTGCCTCAGTAGCAAAAATCTGGCCTGAGGTAAAAGTAGTGGATAATCAAATAAAAAGCAAATAACTGCAGGTTGGAAAATTGGAAACAAAACTAAAAAATGCTGAGCAGACAGGAAATGCCACTGGGGAGAAATACGCATTAAATTGACCACAGAAATTTAGGGCTGGGACCTAACAAAGAAAGTGTATTTTTAACAATGGGACAGTAAATAAGGCAATGCCAATCAGCCTCTTTGGCTAGAATGGAAACAATTTAGACTGTTTAATCTCATTCCTACACGCAATAAATTGTTATCGGAGATTTTAAGAATGTGAAATATTATATTTATTATTTTCTTTTGCTTGTCTTGTTTTATTCTCCCTCTTAATCCCAATCTTTCTTTCACTCTCTGTTACTCTCTTGATGTAGCTATTTCAGCTCTAATTTATCCTCCTTCTCTTTTATTGCTCCGCTACATATTGATCCTTCATATTCATTGCTTAAGGAAATAGACCATTGGTTTCACCATTCACTAAGCCCTCAGGTGGGTCATTTTGCTGGTATATGCTTATAGAATAGTCAAAAAATGTAAGCTGAAAGGTGGAGGTTTAACAGTGTATGTCGCTAGGTGCCTTGTTGCAGCCAGATCTGGCAATTTTCCAGAATGGTGTTTCTCATATGTCCGATTTTCGTTCATAAAGGCCAGTTTTCCAATGATGCTCAAAACTGTCTTCGGAACAAACCATGTTTGTCGAAGCCTATAAGAGTTAGTAAATTACCTTTATTGAGAAAATGCTAGTTTCCTGCTAGAGAAAAGATAAGTGATGTGAGAACATGATTTAAATTAGAAAAACATTACACTTGCTTGGCATTTATTTTCTTCCTATCCATAATGCCAGATTACTATTGCTGTTTGCCATACTGAGTTTCTTAAAGCTGTGAAACGTTCTTGGGTGTCATTAATTGGCAGACTGTGGTAGCTGTGCCCTTCACAACTTTAAAAAATCACGGGCGGGATTCTCCGTTGGCCGACGCTGGAATCGGGAAATGCGATTGGGTGGAGAATCGGCTCCAACGCCGAAATCGTGGCGGGAGCCGATGTCACGCCAAATCACAATTGTCCATCGCCTTGACAGCGGGGTCAATGCGGTCCAGAACTCACATACAGAAAATACTCTTGGCATATAATTAGCGGGCCCGACCCGATATTCTCCGGGACCCCCGCGATTCTCTGCCTACACCAGGCGAATTCTGAATGCCGCGGTTCACTTGTGCTTTTTAAAATCGGGAAACCGACGTTGTGGCTGATGAGGGAGAGAGAGAAGGTAGGACACAAAGAAGCATGAACGTGGGCTGCCAGGCCTGTCACTGGCTGGGCTGGGGGAGGGGGTTGGGGGGCCTTCCAGGGTTAGGGGGGTTGGTGACAGGGGAACAGGTCGTGTGGCCAGGGCGACCCACCGTGGGGCTGGAGCGGCGTCCAGGCACAGACCGCCATTGCCATAGCCTGCAAGGCAGCCACCTTGCAGCACGCCCCACTGACCACCTGTAGCGCACAAAGACTCCGTGAGACGAATAGACTGAAGTCGATGAGGCTTTATTAAGCGTGTCTGTTCCCCCGCAGCTCGATAGTAGAATGGCCTGCGGGGGAGGACTCCGGCTTCTTATACTCCGCCTTCAGGGCGGAGCTAGAGGTCAACGGCCAACCAGGACCCAGGATCTGTCAGCCAATGACATTAGGGCTTCCAGTTCCACATGACCCCCAATACATACTACCACATTCACCCCTTGTCAAAAATGAACCCGGTGGGGTGATGCTTCGTATGGTGGTAAGGGTTTACAGGGCTGGTCCTGGGAGGAAAACATTCACATGGCAATACAGTATTGTACAATTTTGTCCTGTTTCAACTATTTACAGAAGGTATCGGGAGAAAAGCAAAATGTTCTTGTGAAAAGTCCATATATTGATTTAGATCGACGCCACGAGTCGGTCGGGCGGTCTGGTCGTCCGTGTCGATTGCCTCGGCCCCGGTGGTGGTGGTGGTGCTTGTACCGGTGTTGTCGTCTCCGGCAGCCTTACGGTTTCAGCTTGGGCTTTATTCTTGGTCGGGCCTGAGGGGAGGGGAACCGATCCTCCTGGGAAGGGGGCGGTCGCCGGGTGCGGCGGTGGCAGGAAGGGGGGGGTTGGGTGAATGGTGTCGGGGGGGTGTGTGTGTTGCCGGCGGGTGCCAGATCCCGCAGGGAGACCGTGTCCTGTCGGCCGTCGGGGTACTCCACGTAAGCGTACTGCGGGTTCGCGTGGAGGAGGTGAACCCTTTCGACCAACGGGTCCGCCTTATGTGCCCGCACATGCTTTCGGAGCAAGGTGGGTCCTGGGGCCGCCAGTCAGGTCGGCAGTGACGTTCCAGAGGAGGACCTCCTAGGGAAGACAAGGAGACGCTCATGAGGCGTTTGATTAGTGCTCGTACATAATAGCGACCGGATGGAGTGGAGAGCGTCAGGGAGGACCTCCTGCCACCGTGAAACTGGGAGGTCCCTGGACCGTAGGGCCAGTAGGACGGTCTTCCAGACCGTGCCGTTCTCCCTCTCTACTTGCCCGTTCCCCCGGGGGTTGTAGCTGGTCATCCTGCTTGAGGCTATGCCCTTGCTGAGCAGGAACTGGCGCAGCTCGTCACTCATGAAAGAGGACCCCCTGTCGCTGTGGACGTATGCGGGGCAACCGAACAGTGTGAAGATGGTGTTCAGGGCTTTAATGACTGTGGCCGCGGTCATGTCAGAGCAGGGAATGGCGAATGGGAAGCAGGGGTATTCGTCCACCACATTAAGAAAATATGTGTTGCGGTCGGTGGAGGGGAGGGGCCCTTTGAAATCGAGACTAAGGCGTTCAAAGGGGCGGGAAGCCTTAATCAGGTGCGCACCATCCGGCCTGAAAAAATGCGGTTAGCATTCCGCGCAGATGTGGCAGTCCCTTGTGACTGTACGGACCTCCTCTAAAGAGTATGGGAGATTGCGGGACTTGATGAAGTGGAAAAACCGAGTGACCCCCGGGTGGCAGAGGTCCTCGTGGAGGGTTTGGAGGCGGTTAATTTGTGCGTTGGCACATGTGCCGCGGGATAGGGCATCGGACGGCTCGTTCAGCTTTCCGGGACGATACTAAATCTCGTAGTTGAAGGTGGAGAGCTCGATCCTCCACCTTAAGATCTTGTCGTTTTTGATTTTGCCCCGCTGTGCATTATCGAACATGAAGGCTACCGACCGTTGGTCAGTGAGGAGAGTGAATCTCCTGCCGGCCAGGTAATGCCTCCAATGTCGCACAGCTTCCACTGTGGCTTGGGCTTCCTTTTCCACTGAGGAGTGGCAGATTTCTGAGGCGTGGAGGGTCCGGGAGAAAAAGTCCACGGGTCTGCCCGCTTGGTTAAGGGTGGCCGCTAGAGCTACGTCGGAGGCGTCGCTCTCGACCTGGAAGGGGAGGGACTCGTCGATGGCGCGCATCGTGGCCTTTGCGGTATCCGCTTTGATGCGGCTGAAGGCCTGGCAAGCATCTGTCGACAGAGGGAAGGTCGTGGTCTGTATTAGGGGGCGGGCCTTGTCTGCGTACTGGGGGACCCACTGGGCGTAGTATGAAAAGAACCCCAGGCAGCGTTTCAGGGCTTTTGGGCAGTGCGGGAGGCGGAATTCCATGAGGGCGCGCATACGTTCGGGGTCGGGGCCTATTATCCCATTGCGCACTACGTAGCCCAGAATGGCTAGCCGATTGGTGCTAAAAACGCACTTGTCCTCGTTGTACGTGAGGTTCAAGGCTTTGGAGGTCTGGAGGAATTTTTGGAGGTTGGCGTCGTGGTCCTGCTGGTCGTGGCCGCAGATGGTTACATTGTCGAGATACGGGAACGTGGCCCGCAACCCATGTTGATCAACCATTCGGTCCATCTCCCGTTGGAAGACCGAGACCCCATTTGTGACGCCAAAAGGGACCCGTAGGAAATGGTATAATCGCCCGTCTGCCTCGAAGGCTGTGTACTTGCGGTCACTTGGGCGGATGGGGAGCTGATGGTAGGCGGACTTGAGGTCCACGGTGGAGAAGACTTGAGATTGGGCAATCCGATTGACCATGTCGGATATGCGGGGGAGAGGGTACGCGTCTAGTTGTGTGTACCTGTTGATGGTCTGGCTATAGTCTATGACCATCCTTTGTTTCTCCCCTGTCTTCACTACTACCACCTGCGCTCTCCAGGGACTATTGCTGGCCTGGATTATGCCTTTCTTTAGTAGCCGCTGGACTTCGGACCGAATGAAGGTCCGGTCCTGGGCGCTGTGCCGTCTGCTCCTAGTGGCGACGGGTTTGCAATCCGGGGTGAGGTTCGCAAACAAGGACGGGGGTTGCACCTTGAGGGTTGCGAGGCCGCAGATAGTGAGTGGGAGTATTGGGCCGCCGAATTTGAACGTAAGGCTCTGTAGATTGCATTGGAAATCTAATCCCAGTAAGGTGGGGGCGCAGAGTTGGGGAAGGACGGTTAGTTTGTAGGTTTTGAACTCCCTCCCCTGCACCGTTAGGGTAACTATGCAGAATCCTTGGATCTGTACGGAGTGGGATCCTGCAGCTAGGGAAATCTTTTGTGCGCTGGGATAGGTGGTCAAGGAACAGCGTCTTACCGTGTCGGGGTGGATAAAGCTCTCCGTGCTCCCGGAGTCGACTAGGCATGGTGTCTCGTGGCCGTTTATTAGCGCCGTTGTCGTCGTCGTCTGGAGTGTCCGGGGCCGAGCTTGACCGAGCGTAATTGAAGCGAGACGTGGTTGTAGTAGTGGAGTGGGGTCCATTGTTGCCGTCCAAGATGGCGTCGGGGATGAACAAAATGGCTGCCCCCATACATCGCACATGGCTGGGGGGTCACAAGATGGCGGCGGGGGTGGACAAAATGGCCGCCCCCACGCATCGTACAGGTCTGGGGTGGTCCAAGATGGCGGCGCCCTTCCTCCCCTTGTGGTGGCCGGGACCCAAAGTGGCGGCGTCTGCGGGTCGCACATGGGGCGCTGGGGGGGTTGGGGAGCGTTAGGACCGCGCGGGGCTCCCTCATCTCTGGGGACAGCGGTGATCGGGACCCAAGTTGGTAGCGCCGGCGGGTCAGGCGTGGGGCGCGGGGGGGGGGGTTTGGGGGGGCGTTAGAGACGCGCAGAACTCCCTCTTCTCCGGGGAGAGTGGTGGTCGGGACCCAAAGTGGAAGCGCTGGCGGGTCATACGTGGGGACGTGGGGACGGGGGGGTTGGGGAGCGTAAGCGGCGTGCAGGGCTCCCTGTTCTCCTGGGACCGCGGTGGTCGGGACCCAGAGCGGCTGCGCCTGCGGGTCGTACATGGGGCGCTGGGGGGGTTGGGGAGCGTAAACGGCTTGCAGGGCTCCCTGTTCTCCCGGGACAGCGGCGACCTCGCGGGACCGGCACACAACCGCGAAATGGCCCTTTTTCCCGCAGCTCTTGCAGATTGCTGCGCGGGCCGGGCAGCGCTGCCGGGGGTGTTTCGCCTGGCCGCAGAAATAGCAGCGGGCGCCCCCGGTGTTTGGACCGCGCAAGCCTGTGGGGTGTCCGGGGGGGGGGGGGGTGGGTTTGTCGCGACGGGTACGTACGGAGCCCAATGGGCTGCCGCGCGGTCGGGGCCGTAGGCGCGGGTATTACGCGCGGCCACGTCTAGGGAGGCTGCTAGGGCCCGGGCCTCTGAGAATCCTAGCGACTCTCTTTCTAGAAGTCTTTGGCGGATTTGGGAGGATTGAATACCTGCCACAAAAGCGTCGCGCATTAACATGTCCGTGTGTTCGTTTGCGTTCACCGAAGGGTAGCTGCAGGCTCGTCCCAAAATCAGCAGCGCGGCGTAGAATTCGTCCATCGATTCTCCGGGACCTTGCCGTCTCGTCGCGAGCTGGTAGCGAGCGTAGATTTGGTTAACTGGGCAGACATAGAGACGTTTCAGTGCTGCGAACGCCGTCTGGAAATCCTCCGCGTCTTCGATGAGGGAGAAAATCTCCGTGCTCACCCTCGAGTGCAGGACCTGTAGTTTTTGGTCTTCTGTTACCCGGCCGGTGGCCGTTCTGAGGTAGGCCTCGAAACAAGTCTGCCAGTGCTTGTAGGCTGCTGCCACGTTCACTGCGTGGGGGCTGATCCTCAGGCATTCCGGAATAATCCTGAGCTCCATAGTCCTTTTTAGGCACGCTTAATAAATTGTAGCGCACAAAGACTCCGTGAGACGAATAGAGTGAAGTCGATGAGGCTTTATTAAGCGTGTCTGTTCCCCCGCAGCTCGATAGTAGAATGGCCTGCGGGGGAGGACTCCGGCTTCTTATACTCCGCCTTCAGGGCGGAGCTAGAGGTCAACGGCCAACCAGGACCCGGGATCTGTCAGCCAATGACATTAGGGCTTCCAGTCCCACATGACCCCCAATACATACTACCACACCACCCACCTAGGCTCCTGGTTCTGTAGAGTGGCACCAACTGTATGGGTGCCCCTACCCTCCGACCTCCATACCCCATGCTTTGTCATACCCCCCACCCAGCCGCCACCCACCAGCGGGGCATCAGGCAGCCCATTCAAGGATGACCAATGGCCATCGGGATACTCCATGGGATGGGACTGTGAGCGTAGCTATCCCCTGAGGCACCCCACCAGCTGGCACTGCCAGTCCAGGTGTCCCTCTCTCATCTCGACCAGGGTCTGCATGCTCATGGTCATGGAGCAAAAGGAATGGATCATCTCTGTCTGGGTCAACGCCACTTCACGCTATGACTGTCCCACCTCCTTCTGAGTCTGTGCCAAATCAGCCAGTGACAGCGCCATCTCCTTCTGTGTCTGTGCCATGCCGGCCAGCGCCTGGGCAATGCCACTGACGTTCTCAGCCATGGCCCGCTGTGACTGGGCTATGCTCAGAAGCATCTTTGCAATGTCCAGATGGCTCTGACACATGGCTGCCTGTAAGAGGGTAGCCCTGTCCTGGGCCTCAGTCAGCACCTGTACAGAGTGGGGGTGGGAGGTTGAGGGTGGTGTGGGAGTGAGGGCGGTGTGGGAGTGAGGGTGGTGTGGGTGTGAGGGTGGGGGTGAGCGTGATGTGGAGGTGAGGGTGGTGTGTGGGGTGAGGGTGGGAGTGAGGTGGTGAGGGTTGGGGTACAGATGGGGATGGGGTGGAGGTGAGGGTGGTGTGGGGTTAAGGATGGGGTGGAGGTGAGGGTGTCAAATCAAGTTCAGAAAACAGAATAAAGGCAGAGAAAGAAAGATTAGTTAAGAAAGAGGCGAAGTTATTCCAAAATGGATGGAAAAAGTGACTTGAATGCAAGTCAGTGATGATACTGGTGAATCCAGGAGCTGTGAAGTAATCTGGCACTCTACATCCTTTTTCGTTTTCAGAATGATCAAGCTGCATCTCCTTTTCAGTAAGTCACTCAATTTCAAGATCCACACTATCAAGTGATATTCGGTGATGGCCTGTTTAGAACAAGTGTTAAAAAAAAGTGTTTTGTGAATTTCTAAAATTAGTAGCAAATTTTAAATCATTTGTCCACATCATATTGGGCTGACCAACTTCCTTGGTCTGACAATTCGTATTGGGGTTCCACTCAATGCCCAATTACTTGGAGTCAACTTTCTTCCGGGAAGTAAGTTCTTCCCGGACTTTCTCACGTGACCTTCTGACTCAGGCGAGATCTAAGCAGCTCATCCCAGAGGTCCAGCATTGATGTCCATTTCCATCGAGCCAGGTAAGTTAAAGGTTCCAATGAAATTTAACGGTCCTTTACAGGGTAGGGAGGAGGTAAGTGGATAGGATTTGGGGGGAAGGGGGGGTATGGAGGTCTGGAGTGGGGCATGGGAGATCTGGGGGTTGGACCTCGGGTGGGGTGACATTAGATATCAGGAAGGGGGTTGGATATCTGGGGATAGGTTGACCATGGGGGATAATCGAGTCAGACCTGTGAAGGGTGGACTCAGGTTGGGTATGGGGGATGTTGGATCTCAAGTGATGGGTGGAGGGTTGGTGGGGGGTCTGTCCTCGGGTGATGGGAAGGGGGGACATCGAGCCTCGGTTCGGGGAGTCACGTTGGATGTTGAGTCAGTCTATCGGAGCGATGGGTTAGGTCAAGTACAGGGGGAGTCATGTCAGGTCAAATGGGGGCAGGATCAGGTTGGACAGGATCAGGTCAGGTTTGGCATGGGGGGTTGGGTGTGGGTGGAGTGTTAGGCCTCAGGTGGGTGTTGAGGTGAGAACTGGCAGTGAGAGAACCTCTGTGCAGTTAGGGTATCCCGTGATGGGGTTAGGGTGATGGGAAAAACCGTAGAGATGTTGTTAGTTAGGGAGCAGCGGTGGGGGGGAGGGGTGGAATGGCATCTGGGGTATCACAATTGTGGGGGGTGTCCCGTGGGATTTTGGGAGTATGGGGAGAGTCCTGTGATGCGGGTTGGCGGTGGGTCTGGGTATTTACAATAGTTGTGCAGAAGTCTTTCAAAAAATGTTTATTGAAAAGATTTCATTAGAAACAAAAAAATATCATAGAATTATCATAGAATTTACAGTGCAGAAAGAGGCCATTCGGCCCATCGAGTCTGCACCGGCTCTTGGAAAGAGCATCCTACCCAAGGTCAACACCTCCACCCTATCCCAATAACCCAGTAACCCCACCCAACACTAAGGGCAATTTTGAACACTAAGGGCAATTTATCATGGCCAATCCACCTAACCTGCACATCTTTGGACTGTGGGACAGAGGATAACATTTAATGGATGACATATATTGGCTAACAATTACCGACCCTTGATGAAGCCTGTCTTCTGAGATCACCTCTGGGAGGCAGGGCTCCAACCTCTGTGCCAGCGCTTTTGAAAGTAACTTAGCATCCGTATTTGTAAGTAGGCACGAACCACACTCGGTAGAGTCCTTTTCTTTCTTAAGGATTAAGGAAATAGAGGCCTGCATGAGTGTAAAGGGCAATGAACCCTGGGAGGAGTCTTAAAGATATTTAAATTTAGAGGCACCAATTGCTCCCCAAACCTCTTAGAAAACTCAATGGGGAAGACAGCAGGGCCAGGAGCTTTACCCTTCTGCATCAACTCAATGCATTTCCTAATTTCCTCAGGGCCCAACGGGTAATCCACCTCTTCATCCCTCTCCCTCTCAACCACTAGGATAGGTAACCCATCCTAAAAAATCGATCATGGCCGAAGTCTCCAACGGGAGCTCTGGGGCGGGATTCTCCGCCCCCCGCCGGGCAGGAGAGTCGCCGTGGGGCAGCATGAATCCCACCCCGTCGCCAGCTGCTGGATTCTCCAGCGGCGGTTTTTCGGCGGGGGCCGGAATCGCGCTGCGCCGGTCGGGGGCCATTGGCAGTGCCCCCCCCCCGGCGATTCTCTGGCCCCCGATGGGCCGAGTGGCAGCCCGTTTCCAGCGGGTCCCGCCGGCGTGAAACACACCATGTCCTTACCGGAGGGACCTGGCTCTGCGGGCAGCCTGCGGAGTCCTCGGGGAGGGCGCGGGGGGATCTGGCCCGGGGGGGGTCCCCCACTGTGGCCTGGACCGCGATTGGGGCCCACCAATCCACTGGCGGGCCTGTGCCGTGGGGGCACTCTTTCCCTCCATGCCAGCCGGTGGTGTAATGGTCCGCCACAGCCGGCGTGGAGAAGACCCCCCCCTACGCATGCGCTGGGATGACGCCAGCACATGCTGGCGCTCCCGTGCATGTGCCAACTCACGCCGGCCGGCGGAGGCCCTTCGGCGCCGGCTGACAAGGCACCAACCACGCCGCCGCCGGCCTAGCCCCTGAAAGTGTGGAGGATTCCGCACCTTCGGGGGCTCCAACGCCGGACTGGTTCACGCCACTCCTCGGTGCCGGTACGGCCCGCCCCGCCGGTTAGGCCCTGATCTATAGAGATCTCGATAAAATGTTACAAAGGCCGCATTGACTTGAGGCGGGGCAGAAACCAGGCTGTCACTTGAGTCCCGTACTTGCACAATCAGCCAGGAAGCTGCCTGCCGTCTCAGCTGGTGAGCTGAGAGGCAACTGACCTTCTCCCCATGTTCATAAAATACACCCTTTGAATGACGCAACTGGCCTTTTCCATTGATAATAATTCAAATTGCATCTGCAGCTTTTTCCTACTTGCTAACAACTCAGGGGTTGGGGCAACCAGCAGCCTCTGTCGCTCCACCCTCGCTGTCTTTTCCATGTGAACTTTGTAGGATATTATCGAACTGTGCAGAGGTTGACAGAGTTTTAATTCTTTGATTTTTTTTCTGTTGCAATGCAGCGAGAACCACTGAGGTTTAGGATTTAAATCACATTTTTGGATGGTTTGCATGTATCTGCTGCTCTTGTCCTCCTGATAGTGGTCATAGGTTTGGAAGGTGCTGCCTAAGGATTTTCACAGTAACTTCATTGCAGTGTTAATGTAAGCTTACTTGTGACACTAATAAAGATAATTAATGAGTTCCTGCAGTGCATTTTATAGATGTTCTACGCTGCTGCTACTGTGCGTCTGTGGTGGAGAGACTGAATGTGTGCGGATGGGGTGCCACTCAAGCGGGCTGATTTCTCATGGATGGTATCAAGCTTCTTGAGTGCTGTTGGAGCTGCAATCATTCAGGCAAGTGGAGAGTATTCCACCATACTCCTGACTAGTGTCTTGTAGATGGTGGACAGGCTTTGGAGAGTCAGGAGGTGAGCAATCAGGCCTGCTCTTGTTGCCATAGCATTTACAAGGCTAGTCCAGTTCAGTTTCTGATCAAGGGTAACCCTCAGGACAATGTACTAAACAAAATGATAGTGATTGCAATAACTATCTCGTGTACAATGAGATCTGTTCCTTGTATTAAACTTCCCCTTTTTCCAACTAACTTGCAACAAATTATGAAAAAGGATTTAAAAATAAATGTGATTAATTACAAAGAAATCTAAAATTAAGGATTTGTTTCAGCCTGCTCCTCTTCCATAAAAATATTTAAGTGATAATTTTATGAAATGGAGCCTCACCTTCAAGGACTGCATCTTAAGACCAACATGTGCATCCATCTGTTCAGCTGCAAAGTGTGGAAAATGAACTCTGAATTTCATTTTGCATTCCTTGTGGTTGAATGACTCCGCCAGCAGCATAATTTTATAAAATCACCACTACAGTGCCATTACAAGAGTGAATGTACTGTGGTGCTAATGTTATTTCCTTTACTGCTGTAGTTTTTATTGTGCCACATTTCCCCATTATAAATTCCTAAGTCTATGCCTAATACAGATTTTGCTGATTTAAGCTTGACACGCTTACTGCAGAACTACAGGTGATTCTTGTTACAATCCCTATAGAGACTAATAACTTTTTAAAATAATTTTGAACTTCCAGTTGATAGCTGAAAGGATGACGCAACATAATTTCTCATATTAAGACTTATGATATTATGATCCCAGCTGATTTTATTACTGGCCAGGCCAGATCCCCGGGTCGAACCTGGCTTGATAAATCCTAATTTTTATTTTTTATTTAGATACACGGAAGGCAGCTACTGAATCGAGTCTGAGGAGTCTGCTCATGAACCTCTAACAAAATAATAAAACATTTATTAAATAAGAAAGGATGAAGTACAATACACTACTTTTTCACCCCAGTGATACCTTTACAGACATATGCAGATTTTTAAAGAAAACACAAGTTGCAAAATACATCTTCTACTCTAACGTTATCGGTAAGTCTTCCCGTACCAGCCTCCCCGAACAGGCGCCGGAATGTGGCGACTAGGGGCTTTTCACAGTAACTTCATTGAAGTCTACTTGTGACAATAAGCGATTGTCATTTTTCATTTTCAAGTACATAGTCTATATAAATCAATAGGCGAACTGCGGTCAGACACCCAATGCTCTGAAACCAAATGGCAGATGCAGCCCAAACCAACTTCTTTGGATATCTCGTCAATTTCCCCAGACACTTGTCACACTATGTGCCAATTCGTCTCACTGGAACTTCATATTTCACGTGAGGGTATACAATCTCCGCTCTCAAAGAACATGCCTTGGAATCCCAAATGACGCTTTCTGTCAGATGTTTTCACCAAGGATCCACATCCAGAGTTTCAACCATTCCTTTCAGTATTCCTGTTCCCTGGAGCCACATGCATCCAAGATTTGTCTTCCACACACTCTCCCAGATGCCCATCCAGGCCAAAAGAAGACCACAGCTTCACAGACCATAGTAAGGAGTCATCAACCTTCTGGTCACCTTGGATCTCTGGCATCTCGCAAGTCGACTCTGCATTTCATCTGCTTTTTGTAGCTTTGCCTTTTTGGGGTTTCTCTCTGCTCCTCACTCTTAATTTCACTGACAATGGCTTGTTTACATTCCCATCATGGGTACTTGAATATACAGTCTTCCTGGAGTTTTTTCTGTCACATTCCCTGGTTTCTGGGACTTTCTCCTTTATTTCGGGACTTGTTTTCTGTCCCTGGGCAATGTCCTGCCTGTTCTGGAAGTTTATGTGGAATGCGGTTTCCTTCTGGGTCACCTTGTTCCAACTGGGAAAAAACTGCCTTTGCTGTCTCTGAGGGCCCCTTCTTGCAACAGCGCAGTTTTGTTTCTTTTAAACTCACTGAAATCTCATTCAAATGCAGTCTTCTTTTAAAGTAAAACTAAAACTGAAGTTCCCTTAACACACAACTGCAGAAATATAAATCAAACTTAAAATTAAAGCTAAACTTAAAGCTATAGCTTATGTTCAACACACACAAACATAAATTACTTTAAATTATCTATATTTCCAAACATCTGTAACAAAAGTCTAAACGCACTATTGCCTCAAGACAATCTCTGTGTCGGCAGGTTATACTCTAAGCCACAGAACAAATCATTCCCCCTTTTCTTTTAGCACAACCAAAAACCCGCTTCACAGATGTACTTTACACTACCCTTTTTGTAGATATTCAATTCTCCTGTAATTAGTCCTGCATGATTCTTAGCTACCGAGGGTTTATTTCTGTTCTTTTCCTTTCTCGGTCTGGGAACTTTACGTCTTATAACTGTCTTTCACAGTGAGGCATTTTTCCCAGAGATTCTTCCTCTAGAAAATCTTAGGTGAATCTTCCTGCCTCATTTTACCTTCCATGAATTTGGGCTTTTCAATTTGAGTGCAGCCACTCACATTCCTGCAGGGTGAGCCACATTGTCTTCCTGCCTAAAGCTGCTCCCCCTTTCCCAGATCCTGGAAGACTAACTCCTCTGTGAGTTTTCAGCAAATTCTTATAAAACCTTCCCCTCGCGAAGTCCATCTCCATGGCAATATCAATCACATGGTCCTTATATCCAGGTAGAAATTCCAAATAGCTACCCCTGAGATCACAATTGTCTTTTATCTGGGAAGTTAATGAACAGTTTAAAGAACAACGTTTACAACCCATCATTCACAACACGTGTCTGGTACTACAGAGATTCACAGTTTATCCACTGTCATTACACAGGCTATTGCAACTGTCTCCAAATGTAAACACTTTTCATCTTCTTCCCAGTAAACCAATCTGGGTTCTTTTTATTACCTAACAATCAAGTCACCCAGGCTTACCGTCAGGCAGACTTCAGAACAGGTCCCTTCATTTTACCTTAACTTAAAGATATACTCCTGAAACATAGCAATCTTATAAACCTCACAATTGTAACACCATACAACTGCTTTCTGAGCTATCTGTAGCAGTACCACTGCTATTCTGTTTACTGGTGACTTTTCACTTCAAGTAAGCTACTGCAGAATTTAGTTTTAAACTCTGAAATTTAAGTGTTTTTTTTCAGATGTATAATTCAAGAAAGCATCTTTCACAATTACAGGATGTTCCAAATTACTTCAAAACTGACAAATTCATCTTTTGGAAGTGTAGTCACTGTTGTCACTGTTGTAACTTAGGAAATGCAGCAGTCAATTTTCGCAAAGCAAGTTCCCGCAAACAACAATGTGATAAATTAACAGTTTATCTATCTTTGTGATGTTGATCAAGGGGCATATGTTGACCAAGACAACAGGAAGAAATCCTCTGCTTTTCTTTGAAATAATTTCACAGAATCTTTTATGTCCGCCTGAGAGGGTAGACGGGGTCTCTTTTTAATGCTGTATATAAATAATGGGGGCGGGATTCTCCACCCCCACGCCGAAGTGGCCGCGCCATTGTGAACGCCATTGAGGTTCACGACGGCGCGGAACGGCCCCGGTCTCGACTGATTCAGGCCCTGACAATGGGCCAGTATCGGGGCCACGTCATCTACCCGCGCCAGGCCTTGTCGCCCACGTAAAAGCGGCGCCGCATAGATGACGCGGCCGGCGCTGCATAACGGACGTCGCGGGTTGTCCGGCGCCAACCCGCGCAGGCGTGGTTGCCGTCCGCTCTAAGTCCACCCCGCAAGAAGATGGCGGACGGATCTTGCGGGGCCGCGGAAGGAAGGAGGTCCTCCTTCAGAGAGGACGGCCCGATGATCGGTGGGCACCGATCGCGGGCCACCCCGCATTTAAGGTACGCCCCCGGTGCAGGATCCGCCCTCGCCCCCCCACAGGCCGCCCCCCCAGCGTTCACGCACCGCCCACGACTGTAGCGACCAGGTGTGGATGGCGCTGGGGGGGAACCCGCCATTTTGGACTGGCCGCTCGGCCCATCCGGGCCTCAGAATAGCGGGGGTGCCGGAGAATCGCCATTTTCGGTGTCTCCGGCGATTTTCCGGCCTGCGGCCCGCGAAACTCGACCGGGCCGTTCCCGCCGCTTAGGAGAATCGCGGGAGGGCGTCGGACCGGTGTCCCCGGAAATTTTGGTGGCCCAGGCGATTCTCCCAACCAGCGTGGGAGTGGAGAATCGCGCCGTGGGTCTTTCAACTGTGCAGCCCTCCCGCAATACTGCACTGGACTCAAAACATTTTGATTTTTGTGCTAAAACCCTGGAGTGGATCTTGAACCAATAACCTTTTGACTCAGAAGTGAGAGTGATGGGCAGCACGGTGGTGCAGTGGTTAGCACTGGGACAGCGGCGCTGAGGACCCGGGTTCGGATCCTGGCCCTGGGTCACTGTCCATGTGGAGTTTGCACATTCTTCCTGTTTCTGCGTGGGTTTCACCCCATTACACAAAAAGATGTGCATGTTAGGTGGATTGGCCACTCTAATTGGAAAAGAAAAAAATTGGGTACTCTAAATTTTAAGAAATTTTTAAAAGAAGTGAGAGTGCCATGGCTGAAGTGAGCTAGGTCAAAAAATAGGTGTCAGATCAGTTGCCCATCATGCACCAAGCTATTGTTGCTTTCCAACGACTTCAAAGGATGTAGAGGCAGCAATTGATCAAGACATAGGGAGAAAATATTCAGTTGTGATAAGTAAGGTGCAAAAGCATTATCATTTGCCCCTCTTCTACAATCAATGACCCAAACCTTCCAATATGGGGAGCGGTGAATGGCTCAATGTAAGCCATTGATGCACCTCAGGATTCTGAGGAAGTCTCTGTGGTATTATCATAACTGTAAGAACTAAAAGGGTTGATGAAGTGTTTAGAGGAGCCATTAGAGGGAGCTAAAGTTGCAACTATTCAAGGCAGTGTCGCTAAGCCTTGTGGGGAGAGGGTGTGCAGGAGCTAGCTAGAGAGAGTCAGAAGTACAAATAGTGTAAGTGAGAGCAGATCATAGTTTATATCAGCATTAACATTAGCTGTAGATGAATGTAGTTAAATGTTATTAATCAACTGTGTATTCTTTAGGAGTATGTGTCGAATCCAAATTAGTAGTGTGAATAAATTTATAGCGTTGTTTAAGTTCAAGCTATTTTGTGGTCTTTGTGAACACTACGCCAACCATCCTGAAATAAGCAACACAAAGAACACCACATGGTACCAGGAGTCTATTTCTGTTAGTAAGCAACAGTTAGATTAGAAAAGATTAGCATTATAAGATTGAAGAAAAATCCAGAAGCTACAAAACTCAAAAAAATACAACAAAGACTAATCGGAAAATGGAGGGTCTCAAGAAGCCCGACTACTTCAGGACACAGTAAACTATGCCAAAACTGGGAATTCTTTAAACAGCAGTTTGAAGTTTTCCTTTCTGCCTCCATGCTTGAAAGCGCCTCAGGCCAAAGGAAAATAGCAGTCCTATTGAATTTCGCTTGGCCGCAAGCATTAGAACTTTTTTTTGAATTCAGTGTTGATGAGGATAAAATTAAATACAACATGGTGCGACAAACGTTTGATACACACAGTAAGAAGCAGATGATTGAGACGTATGAGTGCTACATGTTCAGAAAATGGCTTCAGTTAAGGGGGGAGTCGGTAGATTCTTTCATAACAGCTTTAAAACTAAGAGCGCAGTCCTGTAATTTTTCCTCAGCATCCGATTCAATGCTGCATGATCAAATTGTATTTGGGATAAATACTGAACGTTTGCGCTAGAAAATGCTTAAACGACCGATTTTACCGCTTGAAGACGCGAGTAATATGTGCAAGGCCAGTGACAGGCATCAACTAAATATACAAAATTCCTGGCAAAAGAAAAGAGTGCAAAATCGGGAAACGTGGCTGACGCCATTAATACTGTGTGACAGCAAAGAAAACTGCTTACAAAGGCTGGTAGCCATTTTGAGAGTGACATCACGAACGTGATGATGTGTACATGCTGTGGCCATACCCACAGTAAAGATAAATTGTCCGGCAAAAGGCAAACAATGTCCAATTGTTGCAAGTTGAACCACTTTGCGTGTCGATAAACCAGTGTCGTTTATCAGCAACTGCTTCAGTAACCAAATTTTAAAAATCCTATAGTGATTTCAGATGGATCCAAAGTGTTAAGAGTGAAGAGAGAAAGTCCAACATCGTAGCAGATAGAGAGGATTGCTCACCTTATACACTTATGGATACTTTCATGATTGAAGCAGTCACTAGGATTAAATTACTGGATCGCAATGATACACCAGTACAAGAGCTCTCAAAATAATTAAGACATGGACTGTCTCATTAGAAATAAATGGCAAACAAATACCATTTAAAATTGACACAGGAGCGCACGCAAATGTTATCACGGAGCAATATTTAAGACAAGCTTATGAGACACCACTGATAAAGAAATCCACATGTCGGCTCACAGATTACGATAGTCACAAGAGGATCCTGTCATTTTGTTGTTAGGAATGGGAACATCGAGATACCAATCGACTTTGAGGTGGTAGAGGGTGAGAAATCATCATTAATTGGGATGGATGCTTGTGAAAGATTGTAACTAGTTGAAAGGGTTCACTCAACCAGTACTTCAGCTGACTGAAATGAAGAGTCAACAGAAGACTTAGGTGTTGTGGACAACCTCTCAAAAGCCAGCACTGATGCTGACACATCAGCATCCAAGACAACCACTGATGCTGAAAATTCAGAACCCAGAAAGTCCAAATAGTGATCTCAAGTCTGTTTCTTTATTGAGATATTACCAGTGTCTAACCACAAACTATGTATAATTTAAGCCGAAACTGAAAAGGATTTGGTGCTCCAGAAGGTGAAGCAATACCGCAAAGAAGGATGACCTACTGGATGTTGATCTGCCTTTTGAGATATACGAGATGATCTTTCTTGAATAGATAGTTGCCTGCTCAAGGGGGATAGGATTGTGATTCCTGCCTGCTTATGTTTAGAGATTCTACAGCAGATTCATGAGAGATATCAGGCCATAGAAAAGTGTCGTAGGGGAGCCAGACAGTCTGTATATTGGTCGAGAATCAACAGAGATATTGACCAGTATGTACAAGAATACACAATTTGCCAGATGCATCAGCCAGTACAGAGCAGAGACAGCATGAAAGAGATGAAAACCGTTACCAGTCCATGGATCAAAGTGAGCATGGATTTGTTTCATTTCCAGGGTTGTGACTATCTTGTGGTCAGAGGCTATTACTCCAACTTTCCAGAGGTGATGATGCTGAATGATTCAACTACCAGATCTGTGATAAAGGCAACAAAATCTATTTTTGCACGCCATGGGATGCCTCTCAACATTGTCTCTGACAATGGTCCATGTTTCTCACGTTCGGCAACGGACATAGTTTGCAGAGCAATACAACTTCAATCACATTACTTCAAGCCCATGTTATCCTTAGTCAAATGGAAAATCAGAGAAAGGAGCAAGAATAATAAAGAAATTGTTCCGCAAAGCGATTGCTGATAATCAAGATCTATCGTTGGTGTTTTTAGTGTACAGAGCGACACTACTGTCAACTGGATTATCACCTGCTCAGATGCTAATGGGTAGATCACTTCGCACCACATTACCTGAGATCATCATTCTAGACATGGATAATCAAGAGATACAAGAATGTATCACATCAAAGAAAAAGAAGCAAAAATAAGACTATGAAAAATGAACCAAACCTCTGTCTGAACTTCGAGAAGGTTACTTTGTACGGATTCAGAATCCAGAGGAAGATGGCACCACGTTGCAAAGGTTCTGAAACAAGTAGCACCAAGGTCATACTTTTTAAAAATAAATTTAGAGTACCCAATTATTTTTTCCAATTAATCGGAAATTTAGTGTGGCCAATCCACCTAACCTGCACATCTTTGGGTTGTGGGGGTGAAACCCATGCAGACACAGGGAGAATGTGCAAATTCCACACGGACAGTGACCCAGGGCCGGGATTCAAACCCGGGTCTTCAGCGCCGTAGGCAGCAATGCTAACCACTGCACCACCATGCTGACCTTGCCAAGGTCATACTTAGTCAAAACAGAACAGGTATTGCTGTCCAGGAGAAACAGATGAGCACTGCTACGTATCAAGCATAAAGCTCAACTTCAGCTTCGGATTGTTATCGAACCAGATAGTATCTTCAAGGACATTGACTTTCCCAATCCTTACTTGACACAGACATTGCCAGAAGATGTGGCAGAGCAATTGAATACCTTGAAGACGCCGTTAAGATGATCAAAAAGATGAAGAAGTAATGACTGTATAATTAATCATTTGCTCATCTAAGTGATGTGACAGTTATTTACAAATTAATGTACAGGATTTGAGTGAGTTTATGATGAATATTAGCTAATAGTCAGATTCACACCTGAAATATAATGGTTAACGGAAATATCACAACCAATGTTATAATAATTTTCTTTTACAAAGAAAGGGGATATGGTATTATCATAACTGCAAACTGTGTATAATCAAACTGCATGGGTTAATGAGGTGTTTAGAGTAGCCACTAGAGGGAGTTATATATAACTATATTAGGCAGTATTGCCTTGTGAGGAAAGTGTGTGCAGGAGTTAGCTAGAGAGAGTCAGAAGTACAAATAGTGTAAGTGAGAGCAGATCATAGTGTATATCAGTATTAAGATTAGCTGTAGAGGAATGCAGTTAAATGTTATTAATCAACTGTGTATTCTTAAGGAGTAGGTGTTGAATCCAAATTAATAGTGTGAATAAATTTATAGCTTTGTTTTAAGTTCAAGCTATTTTGTGGTCTTTGTGAATGCTATGCCAACCATCCTGAAATAAGCAACACAAAGGACACCACAGTCCCGGCACGTGCACATACATGGTACTTGTGCAAGATGTTTAAACTGGCAATTGCTGGTTTTACCTTGTTCAGACAGCTGCATAATTCCCTAACATAGTAGGATCGGATGGACTGAACCATGTTGTTTGCCCTACACATGCTGGTTTTTGCACAGATTTACTTGCAGCTTTTGTTAGCAAATGTAAAGCCAACTCAGCTGCATAACAAAACAAGACAACTGGAGTGTCAAAGTGCAACGGTAACCACAACAATGTTCACGTTCCCCTCACTCACCACTCCCTGTAAGGTTCACCCTATACCTTCTGGCTCATCCTTCACCGCTGACCCTCCCCCCTCCACCCTGCCATCCTCCAGAGAGTTCTCATTCTTTCACGGCAGCACGGTAGCACAAGTGGATAGCACTGTGGCTTCACAGCGCCAGGGTCCCAGGTTCGATTTCCCGCTGGGTCACTGTCTGTGCGGAGTCTGCGCGTTCTCCCAGCGTCTGCATGGGTTTCCTCCGGGTGCTCCGGTTTCCTCCCACAGCCCAAAGATCTGCAGGTTAGGTGGATTGGCCATGATAAATTGCCCTTCGTGTCCAAAAAGGTTAGGAGGGGTTATTGGGTTACCGGGATAGGGTGAAAGTGAGGGTTTAATGTGGGTCGGTGCAAACTCGATGGGCCAAATGGCCACCTTCTGCACTGTATGTTCTATGTACTATGTACTTTCCAGCAACCCCCCCCCTCCCCATTTGCCTTCCAAAATCCCAGGCTCTTGTCTGTCCAATGTCACAAGTCACAAGCGTCAGCATTAACGGGGATTGTAGGGGAGGCAGACTGAGCATTGTCCAGGGTGAGAGAAGAGGTTGAGCGCTGGCAGTGAGGGGCGGCTGTCCAGTGTGTGTGTCCTGTGGGATGGAGGAGGAAGGTGTGGTGTGGGGGATGGGTGAGAAGGTGGGAGCTGGGGGAGGAACGTGAGCAGATGACAGTCAATTAACTGAATACAGACCTTAAGGGCCACGTCTTCAGTGCATGATGAGAAAAAGGTGCATGGCTTGACAGGAAGAACATTCGTCGCTTGGACTGCAAATCTGTTCATCACTGAATCCCTGCTCGAGTCAGCACCCACAAATATGAATGGGCAGATTAAATTGCAGTCAGCGGCGGGTGGACCCCCTCCACTGAATATCCTGCGTCCTGTCTCAAGAGTGCTGCTGCGAAAATGTGGGGAGAGTTGTGACAGGTCACTGGGCACCTTCACTGTGTTGCAAACCTCTCAAAGATTTTATGGAGGAGCCCATTCCTATAGATGTTACTTTGGGCTACCCACTGATACATTAAGGAGCCTATGCCATCATCCTGGAAAGAAAATTGGGGCTGCAGCAAATACATATTTGGTATCCTTCCTCGTCAGAGGATCATGAGAAATGCTCAAGATTTTAATGAGATGCAGAGGATACAAGGGAATCATCCTCCTTGTTCTTTCAACCATATAAGCACTGTGCAATAAATATCAAATTATTATCAGTTATCTTTGACCTGAGGATACACATGCTTCATTTTCCAATAAAATTACTAACAGTGAAATAATAGTACCTACAGTTTTCCCTAGCTGTCAGTAATTTTCAAGAAAGTGCTGAGGCCCAGTAATTACCTTTAGTCTGAAATATGTCAGGACATGAAAGGTTATCATTACGATCTTTCTCCTTCAGCAATTGGTGGCAAAAGCAGCACCTATAGCAATAATATTACAAAGGTGTTGAACCACTTCGGAAGCATTTTAAAATACAATTGTGCTCCACCCACATTTTGCTTCAACATGACACGGGTTTCCACTGGTTACATAATTCTTTTGTGATTATGATAAATGATGAGTGATCTTTTACCATCGGAATTGTTAGAAACGTTTCATTTGATGCAGTCAATGAATTTGATCAAAGGTGACTGTTCATTTGTGAGGGATTTTCATTATCCAGTTTTTGTGCTGCATTAGTGATTCTTATCACCTTGTACAAACATAGCTATATAATCATAAGCTCTTCTGTATGTATTACAAGAACGGGTGTCTCCTCAGAAGCTAATAACCTAAACAAATTTATCCCCGTTTACACATTGACATGAAGAGAATCCTTTCCAAATCTATGTTTGCCCTTGGCAACCTGCAAGTAGAAGGTCTGAATTGTATTGTCAAAGATGGTGCTTTCATTTAACCTGTGCAAATAGAGCACACATATTGATCTCCAACATTAACAGATGTGATTCTTGCCTGGAGCGTACAAGACAAATATTCTGAAGATGGATGTCATAAATAAGGTGGTACACATGCAGCATAAGCAGCCCAAAATTGTGCCCGATATTACTCCCCGTTTCAATGATTATATCTTTGCATTAGCTTATCCAGATGTTTCCAAAATGTATTTTCTATCATTTTTCCTCAAATAATGGAGTATGATCCTGACGGGAATAATAACCATGCACAGCGACCAACAGAAATTCAATTGAAGGCTGGTTTTACATTTATGGCTAACATTTTGTTATCAGGACTTTCGTAAAGTGGGGCTGCTTTTTAAGTGCCAATTAGTTCTGAAGGTACTTGTTACAATTGCAGTGTAGCAAATGTGTCTCATAACTGTCATGTGAGAGTATCTTTAAGAAATGGGTGTTTCTAAATGGGTGTGTATATAAATATCTGGAGTGAGAGTACCTTTAAGAAATGGGTGTTTATTACTGCAGTGATGTCAGAGAGTGGGTGGAGCTGGGTTGTCTGTCAGCTTTTCACTTTCGCTTTAGGCTTTTTGCTGCAGGGTGGGTTTGGTTTAATTTTAGTTTTGGAGAAACTGCAATCACAGCAGGATGTGTGGGAATCACTGCAAGCTTATGAATGTCAATTTGCTGATTTCAACGTGGTAACTGTTCTCAGTAGTGAAGTTAAACCTGAGGTGCTTCTGTTAAAGATTTTGTTTTTAAGTCTTATGGATGTTAAAAGGAAAGCTGAAAGGATTACTTAGTGTTGCACTCTTTGGGGGTTGTATTTGGACTAATGGTTGCTAAGATGTTTACTGTATGTTTTAAAAAGGTGAACTTGCGTTCATAGAATAAACATCGTTTTGCTTTAAAAAAAATACTTTTCCATTTCTGCTGTACCACTCCTGTAGAGTGTGCTGTGTGCTCCCCATACCACAATCTATTAAAAGTTGTGGGTCAGGTGAACTCCATGATAAACTTTTGCGTTCACTAAACCCTTGCCCATAACAAATTGGGGGCTCGAGGAGGATAACAGTGTACCTATTGGATTGGCTTAGTGAACTTAAAGACACTGAGGGGTGAGCATATTGTGGTTGCTTTTCAGGTGTGGTATTTTAGTTTAAGTAGGGAGTGTGTTGTGGACAATGGCTCTTTCAGAGGCTCAGACGTTTTTGGAGGTGGAGACGGTCATACGCAGTACCTTACGGACAGAGACTAAAAGCAGGCTGTTAGATTTGGCAAAACCATTGCAGTTAACATTACCTGACAAAATGCGAAAAGATGAGGTAATTATGGCGGTGGCTAAGCATTTAAAGTTGCCTGAGATACAGTTTGACTCATTGGAAATGACAAAATTCAGTTACAAATTAAACAAATGGAACATTGGAAAGAATTAAAGCAGCTTGAATACGAAAGAGAGAGAGAAGAAAAAAAAGAGAAAGGGAGATACAGATCAGGGAAAATGATAAAGAGAGAGAGTTTGAACTTCAGAAAATGGCCATGAAACATGACAGTCAGTTAAAATTAGCAGGCGTAAAGAGAAACATACAGTTGGATGATAGTGATGAGGATAGTGAGAAAGAGCGTCATATCAAAGGCTTCGTGGGATTCTATTTAAAAATGTCCAAGCATTGCCAAGATTTCATGAGAAGGAGGTAGAAGCCTTTTTCATTTCATTTGAGAAGGTAGCTAAACAAATGAAATGGCCACAGGACATGTGAGTATTACTGATTCAAACAAAGCTGATAGGTAGGGCTAGTGAAGTGTTTGCATCACAACCGTAGGAGGTATCTGAGACATATGAGGAGGTGAAAAAATCCATCTTAGGTGCATATGAACTAGTGCCTGAAGCCTACAGACAAAGGTTTAGAAATCTAAGGAAAGACTTTGATCAAACATACATGGAGTTTGAAAGGATCAAACAGAGTAATTTTGATAGGTGGATAAGGGCTTTCAAAATAGACCAAACGTATGAAGCTCTCAGGAAAAATATACTTTTGGAGGAGTTTAAAATTTCAATTCCTGATGTAGTGAGAACTCATGTGGAAGAGCAGAGGGTTAAAATTGCGAGATTAGCAGCAGAAATGGCAGATGATTATGAATGAGTTCATAAATCAAAGCTTGTTTTCCGACATCAGTTTCAGCCTGTGAGGGATAGAAACTGGGGACATGAGAAATACTCAAGTATAAAGGTAAAGGTGATCTGATGAGAGATAATAAGGAGAGTGTACCTCAGATTAAAGAATTAATCCAGGAGGGTAGAAGAGACATGAAAAGTTTCAACTGTTTTCACTGTAATAAACTAGGCCATGTAAAGTCACAGTGTTGGTGGTTGAAGAAAAATACTGGGAAGGCTGATGTGGTGAAACATGATAAGACAGTGAGGTTTGTTAAAATGGTAAAGGAAAGCCCAAATGAAGCGAAGGAGGTGCAAAAGATTATACCGCCTGATCAAGAGGTGATTGATAAGAAGGTGCCAGATGTCTTTAAAGAATTTACTTGTGTGGGTAAAGTTTACTCGTATCAGGAGGAGCAGGTAAAGAAGTCACAATTTTAAGAGATACGCGAGCTAGTCAATCTTTAATGGTAAAAGATGAGGAGTTATGTAGTTTGGGAAGAATGTTGCCAGAAAAGGTGGTAATATGTGGAATTCGGGGTGAGAGGAGTAGTGTTCCATTATATAAGGTAAGGTTGGAAAGTCCAGTGAAGAGTGGTGAAGTGGTAGTAGGAGTAATAGAGAAACTATCTTGTCAGGAATACGGTTTATCTTGGGCAATGATATAGCTGGATCGCAGGTGAGCGTGATGCCTACTATGGTTGATAAGCCAGTGGAAAATCAGACAACTGAAGTGTTGAAGAACGAATATCCTGGGATTTTTCCGGATTGTGTAGTAACAAGGTCGCAAAGTCACAGGTTAAGACAAGAGGAGAAATCAAAGAGTGAAGATGAAGTTGAAGTGCAATTATCAGAAACGATTTTGATCAGATGGTTGAAAAAGAACAAGAACAGGTGGAGGATGAGGCGGATATTTTTAGTTCAGGAAAAATTGGCGGAGTTACAACAGAAAGATGTAGAAATAAAACAGATGTATCAGGAAGCATATACGGAAGAGGAATCTGAGTGTGTACCAGAGTGTTATTACTGTAAAAGTGATGTCCTGATGAGAAAATGGAGACCTTTACATATGCAGGCGGATGAAAAGTGGGCAGAAGTTCATCAAGTAGTATTGCCGGTAGGGTATAGAAAGGAGGTGTTGCGGGTTGCACATGAGGTACCAGTGGGAGGTCATTTGGGAATAAGGACAACTCAAGCTAAAATCCAAAAACATTTTTATTGGCCTGGACAACATAAAAATGTAGTTACATTTTGTCAATCAAGTGTTGCCAATCGGCACCAGAGACGCCAATAATGTTGCTCTTTTTACTGAGTGGAATACTATCCCACCAGCATCACCAATAATGTTGCCAAATTAACTAGATATGGCAGTTATTAAGGATAATATTGCTTTTCAGAGTCGCCAGGTATCAAATGATACCACCACAAGGCTTTACCGGATATCGATCAAAGACTAAACAACCAATTAGTCTTTTCAAGTTCAAAGATAGTTTATTTACACACAAGGATTACTTCGACATGCAATATAAAACACTACAAGTTAAACTACACCTAACAACTACAATAACCTATACTTAACTTCAGGGCAACCGGCTCTTTGCAGATGAACAAGGCCTTTGTTCGGATCTTGCGTGGCTGGGTAGAAGAAGTGGCTTCGTTTCTGCTGGGTTCACCCATCGGGTAGCGATCGTTGGTCTTGTACATGTCTTCTGGTCGTAATGCTACACTTGGTTTTAGGCGGAGGCCGGGGCCAAGAGAGACCGAACACATGGCTGTGTCTCGTTTTATCCCTCTCGGCTTTTGCGCTCTTTGGGGCGGTCCTTAGCTTTGGACCCAATAATTCGACAGGCTTCGATCACTGCCTTCGATTTTGGCCAATAAAGGGGCGGGTGCCTTTATTTCTGTGTGGGCCCTAAGCGGTCATTGACCTTGACTGTTTGGGCTTTCTTAGCAAAGGGAGTGGCGCCGGTTAGTCTGCATCTGTATCGGTTACCGGAGTACAGTCCTTTTGTTCTGGGGAAATGGGTCTTTAGAATGCAAACGAGCGGGGGTTTCGATCGCGTCTAGCTATCTGGGTTGCAAATACACACACAAGCTCTGAGCATGTCTGAGTCCTGGGTTGGCCATAATTTCCTTGGTCCTTTGCAGGTGGCCATCTGAGATGGCTACATCCCATCCTCTTGATCCTGAACGTGACGTGTGGTGGATCACACTGTTGATTCCTCATCCTTCCTTGGTGTGCCAGTTACACTTGGTCAAGGACAGGTTCTACACTACTCTGTCCTATTTTGTGGAGTATTTACCTAAGTTTTATTAACACATCATACATTCATAATCTCTAAGAGGTCACTATAAAGCATTCAACTATTACATATTTAATTTATTCGCACAAGGGAATATCTAACTATCACTATCTAAGCTACTCTCATGCTTCTTGCAAATATAAAAAGGAACTTATGTACAATGCAAAAGTTTTAAACCAACGGCAGCATCACACTTCTACTTAACTTAGCAACGTTACAGAAGTGTACAATCTTTATTTTATCGGTGGTTACATTGTTTGTTGGGTTGGGTGAATTCCGAAGAAGGGGGCTCGGAGTGTGTATATCGGGGAGCGGGAGGCTCCTTTTTGCCATTTGTGGAGTCTAAGTGTCTGGATGACACTGCAGATTATCGCTATCACCAGAAGGGCCTCTACTGTATATGAAAGGGAATACCATTTAGCAATGTTTTCGCACCAAGTGGGGGTATCAGTATTTATCTCTATGTGTGGTGTGGTGTCCGGGCTAGGGGTATCATGTTGTGTGGTCATGTTCGGGGCTGGTGTGGTGTAGGGTACAAAGGCTTGTAACGCGCGCAATTGTAGGAGTCCAACGATGATCGCAATGGAGGTCATCAGTCCTGTCTTCATCTTGTCTTCTGTCTTCCATTCTTCATATATTCCTGGGGGTGCAAGCATAATATCTGTTATTATCTTTGGTTAACATCTCTTTTTGTTTTTCTTTCTCTCCTTTACTTCAATTACCCGTTAGAATCGTCAACATGTGTGACTCCCTCATTTTCTTTTTGAAATACCATTTTGGAGAGACAAGAAATGCAAATTTTTAAAGTTGAGAGACTCTCGCAGCTTGTGGTCGATGCTTGGAGTGGGCGGACAATTTATTCGACCAGTCTTTCATTACTACAACCATTGGAGGTTGAGGCTTATCTTAACCAGCCAAATTTTAGGGCGGCCGGTTTTATAAAGTTTCTTCGTTCCAGGGTCTAGAGAGAGTTCGTGTATAGCAGCATATATGTGGCAACCAAGTGTGTCAAACATGTCAATAGCAGGTGGGGAACGACCCGAGGGTCGTGGAAGGTAAAGGGATGAGTGTACAGACTGTGGCAAAGGGCATTCTTTAAACCACAATAAGAGCAGAGAAGGGAAAACTAAGACCTGCCAAAGACAGTGAAAAGTGTAAAGAACCATTCCAGAGTACTCGAAGTGATGGGAACATGAGGTGCGTGTGGGCCACGGCAGAGCAAGAATGGGTGGGATTCCCGGGTAGGGCGGTGATCAGTGCCATTGCTCCCTACCTGGGTGACCGAACGAGGGGAAAGAATTTGTATTTTACATGTGAGATCCAACAATTGTTCCTTTAACAGCCATTGGTCAGTAAATGGCATCGGAAGAGTAGCTGCGACTGTATCAAGAAATTGGGTGCCAGGCCGACATTAATTAAAACCATGTAGCAATAAGAAAGAAAGGAGGAAATAAAAGGCGGACTGGCTCCATCAGTAAGTAGGACACCGTAATCTCATGCGGTTCCTTTTTCTCATCATCTGGACACCTTGGGGTTCTGTATCGAAAAGCATTGTAAAAGGGTTACCGTAACAAGAGTCAGACTCAGAATCATCAACATCTCCCGATTGCCAGTCTCGTGTCTGCCGTTTTTGTGCCGTGGCTACGTGGGCCGTCGTGGAATCCGAATCGTCATGTCTTACCAGTCTACAAAAGTTGTCGCTGTGCCAAAGAGGGGTTCACTTGTCGTGAGGGGTAGTGGCAGCAAAGGGCAAATTACTGTTGTCTGGCGGTGGTGCTGGCTGTGGCTGTGGAAGGGGATATTGGGTCATGGTTCCAGGGGCTGGAGTGACTGGAGATAGGGAGGTTGTACCAGTGGTCAGTGACCGTGGTCAATTCGGGGAGGTTGGCGCTATCGTCTGAATCAAGCTCAAGGTGGAAAGTCATACTTGTGGGCATAGATGTGCTGTCATGGCTGGGGTAGGGTTGGACTAGGTTGTCGATGGATGGGGCGGAATTGTCTGCTATTGCCAGGGAGATGTGGTGGGAGTGGCTACATTGGATTTAAGCTGGTTGATGTGGAACCAACCAGTTTTACCATTGGGGTACGTTATCTTGTACACAGAGGGGCTCACTTTGTCCGAAATGGAGTAGGGTCCTGCAAATTTAGGGGAGAGGAATGAACTGGGATTGGACAGGTAAACCATCACTTGCTGACCGACTGTATACTCTATGGGGTGGACTGTTTTATCAAAGCAGGCCTTACTCTGCTTTTTCCTAGCACCTAGTCGGACAGCTGCAGCGATCTGTGCTGCTTTAATATTTTCCGTGACTTGTTGGACTGCTTTTTCATGGGTGAGGGCGGTGACTCTGGGGCTTGCCAAATCGAGACCTAATAAATATTCAGTTCCTTTCATGGGCCTTCCGGTCATGAGAGTGTTTGGGGTGAAACCTATGGAACTGGATACTGTGTTCCTAATAAACATGAGGGCGAATGGGAGGACTGTGTCCCATGTGGTGTTATGCTGTTGCACCATTTTGCTATTGGTCACTTTCAATGTGCAATTCATTCATTCAACAATGCCGCTGGATTAGGGGTGATGCGCTATGTGAAATTTTTTGCCTGATTCCAAAAATCGTTGGGACATTTTCCTTGACTCTGCCAGTGAAATGGGAACCTGTGTCTGACTCAATGCTGTGGGGAAGACCCCAGTGTGTAAATATCTATTAGGTCAAAATCGTAGCTGTGGCTTTCGCTGTGTTCGTCCGGGAGGGAAATGCTTCCACCCATTTTGTAAAGGCGTCGATTGCTACTAATACATATTTAAAACCATTTCTGCAGGGGGGGAGGAGACCAATGTAGTTGAGCTGTAAATTTTTCCAAGGGCCATTAACAGGTCGGGTGTGTCTCAATTGTCCTTTCTTGAAGTACCTTTCAGGATTGTTCTGTGCACAGATTAAACAATTCTCAACATAATGCGTGACGTCTGCTTTTAAATCGGCCACCAGCACAAAGGTCTTAAATGGGCAATGGTATTGTCTATCCCCCTGATGTCCGTGTCCATCATGAAACTGGTAAATTATCTGGTTTCTGTCCTGGGTGGGGACCACATAAATTCCATTTTTCAAAACTATACCGTCCTGTACCGTCAGTGAGTCCTTGAATTTGTTGTAGGGGACTGGGAAGTTACCGTCTAAAACTTGCTGAAGAGTGTCGTCTGCCTTTTGGGCCTGGGCTAAATCTTCGATATTGGTCTGTGAAACCGAGACTGCGTGTATCGGTTCACTTTCGAGGGGTTGCCAAAAGTGTCCGTGGCGTGATCCTGACTTGGCTAAGGCGTCTGCCTTTACGTTACCAGGTGGGGAGGAACGATGATGGCTTCTCACTTTGATTATGCCATATGTGCGGTCTTTTACTGTCTTAAGGATATGCTTCAACAATGGGCCTGAGGGTAGAGGTTTACCATCAGCGGATACGAATCCTCGAGATTCCCACAGGGGCAGGAATTCTGTCAAACTATTGCAGACATATAAACTGTCCGAATGTATTTCCCTTGGGGTCGGAAAGGAATCTGGGTGCTGCACTACATATGCTATTGCTGTTAATTCGGCTGCTTGTGATCCGAGGAGGCCGGGCAATTTTAAAGTTATTTCCTCTAATGCGCGTCCCTGTGCGTCTTCCATATAAATTCCACAACCAGTTATTCTCTTTCCATTCGCAATGGTGGAGGAACCGTCTACATAAATCTTTAAATCGTTGTCCGTGGTCTGGGGATTCTGTATTCTGATGCCTGCTCGTGTGTGTAGTGACTTCGGAATAAAGTGTGGTGTTTGGCTGCAATGATCTGGCACTCATGTGGGGTTCCTGCATACTGAAGGTTGTCTGCTAAAAGTGTGTGGGTCTTTGTACGTTTGACTGTAATGTCCCTTCCTTGTAACAACAGTGTCCAGCGAGCTGCTCTAATCTGGCTGACTGAACCGTCCTTTAACCTACCATCTAACAATAGCTGCGTTGGGGTGTGCTCGGTTAAAACCGTTGCTGGGTTGAGGCCTGTGATATATGCAAAATACTGCACTGCCCAAAAGACTGCGAGCAAGTGCCGTTCGCAGGCTGAGAATCCTTGCTCTACGGGATCCAAAATTCATGAGGCATAGGCTACGGGTCCTAATCGGTCATGTCTTTCCTGTAGGAGTACTGCTGATAGGGATCGGTCGGTGGTTGCTAGTCTATGGCGTTGGGAGAGTGTGGGTCTGGAACGTGCAAAGCGGGGGCTGTGCCTAGCGCGTGTGCTGAGGATGCCATTCCCATGGGGCGTTCTTTTTTAGGAGCTCTGAAGGGGGGCCGCTTTTGTGGCAAAACCATCTATATGGTTCCTACAATATCCAACTAATCCTAAGAATGACCGGAGTGCAGTGACATTGTGGGGCAGGGGCATTTTAACTATTGACTCAATTTGTTTATGTTCAATCTCTCTCTTCCCGTGGGTGATAATGGTGCCTAAATAAATTTCTTTTAGGATCTGGGCTTTTTTCGGGTTAACCTTGCATCCAATTGATTGTAAGAGACCTCGCAATTCTGAAAGAAGCTTAACATGCTCTTCCTTTGTGTCCGTCTGTAGGAGTAAGTCGTCCACATACTGAATAAGGCATTCGGGGCAGGAAAATTTGAAAAGTCCGTTGGCCAATTGTCGGTGAAATATGGAGGGGGAGTTGTGGAAACCTTTAGGGAGGCATGACCATGTATACTGCTGCCCTTGAAATGTGAACGCGAACTTGTATTGACAGGCCTTATCTAAGGGAATGGACCAGAAGCCATTGCTAATGTCCAGCACTGTAAAGTACTTTGCTTGTACTCCCTGCTTGAGCATTGTTTCGGGACTCGTGGCAATGGTGGGGGCTGCTAATGGTGAGATCTTGTTGAGCTCTCGGTAGTCAATGGTTAATCTCCATGAACAGTCGGGTTTGTTTACGGGCCAAATTGGGGCATTGTTTGTTGAGGCTACGGGCCAAATTACTCCTTGATCTAGTAAGCTATTGATGACTTTTGAGATCTCACTCTCGGCTTGCTGTGGGAAACCGTATTGCTTCTGGGGCTTGGGATCAGGACCTGAAATTGTGATCATTCCTGGGTTCTTCCCACAATCGTGTTTGTGTTGGGTGAAGGAAGCTTTATGTTTTCTGAGGACCTCTCTAATTGTCTGGTCTGTTTGCGGATCAAACCAATAAACTCCTACTGAGCAAATCCCATGTTTGTAGTCCCCTACTATGAGCGTGGCGGGGACTCGCGCTGTTTTGGCCATTTTCCATACACATCTATTCATGGGGTCAAAGGAAAGGTTGTGGGAGCTCATAATATCGATTCCTAGAATGTGCTCGACTGTTTGGGGCAAGTCGACTAAAACAACGGGGTGTCTGGTGCTTATGGTTCCTATCTGAATATCTACAGGGGCTGTGATGTATCCCTGCTGTATGTGTCCTGTAAATGCATTAAGGGTGATGGTGTCTGTGGTGGGCCATTTGTCGCGCTGAAACATTGTGGAGGAGTTTAAAGTGGTGTGGGACCCTCCTGTGGCCCAAAGGAACTCTACTGGATGTCCCCGGACTGTGCCTGTGACTGCTGGTCTGCCTGATTTGTCCCAGAGTGTGTAGCAGACCCAAGTTGGGGAGTCCGAACACCGTCAATCTGTGATGTTGATTACTGCATTATCTGTTCGGGCGCTAATGCTGTGTATGGGCCCATCATTGTTCGTAGGTGGGGCGCTCGATGGCTGGTACCGTTCCTGGTTCGGGGGTTTTGTCTGCATTCGCGGGTGTAATGTCCCATGTGTCCATAATGATAGCAAACTCGTGGTGCCGGTGCTCTGGGTTGCTGTCCTTCATGTCCTGACTGGGTGATTAGTCCTGACTGTGTGCATATTCACCTCGGCCTTTTCCTGATCTGCCTTCCTATGTTGGGATTGTTCCCAAGCTCTGGAGAGTCGGTTTAAAACCCAAACTTCATTATGTATGACGTCTGCGGGGTCGTAATTCACACAAGCCTTTTGACCTGCTTCTGTGGTGTGGGAGACTAAAGTGCGGGCCCATTTAGTTGTGTCATCGTTATCGAAGTGTGCATGGTTCAAATCCCCAAATACTGCTTTAAAATGGATCCAAAGGCGACCTGCAAATGCGGTCGGATGCTCTCCCTTCTTTTGCCTACAACGGTTCAAACCTTCTGTGGGGTTTCCTTTGTTGTACCCAATCAGCCGTTTTCATCTCCTGTAGGGTTCCTCCTCCTACATTCTGGGGTTCTGGTAAAGCTGAGCTAACGGACGGGTCAAGGCTCATGACTATAAGCTTAACTTCCTCCGTTTTGGAGGAACCGTACATAACCGTTTGCTGTCGTACTCTCTCAAAGAAATTATGTGGGTCTGCGGTGGGTTTGAATGCTTCAATTTTGGCGCAGGCATCTCTCAGTTGGGTGATGGATAATGGGGTGGTGTAAACGCAATCGGGCTCCTCCTGATCCGATGACTTACGCTGTATGGTGACCAGATTCATGGGGGTGTGTGCTGCCTGTGCAGTCGGTGGTGCGGGTGCTTTCCTTTTCGGGGCCTGGGGTGCTCTATTGTGATTTTCAGTATTCTCCATATATCTGTGGGCGGTTTCATTTAGTTCTTGCCAATTGGAGCCATTCTCCTCATCTAAATCTTGTCCAAAGATATCTCTGAATCCGTTTTGCACTGTCAGCAGTAACTGCAACTTCTTTATTTGTCGTCTACATTTCGCGTGATCTACTGTGCTCTGTCTTTGTTCTGTAGTGGAGCTATGGAGCGCTCGTAAAGCTGAAAGCTGCTAAGGTGAACTAAACAAGATTGGTGTGTCCGTTTGACATCAGCCATCTCTTTATCTTTAGCTGCCAGCTGTTCCCGGAGTTGCTCATTAATCTTTTCACATTCACTATAGTTTCCCTCATTCTTCTCCTCTTTCTCAACTAGCTGCCTGCGGAGCGTCCTCACGACCTCCTCTGTGCCTCGAAACTGTGCCAAACAGGACACTATTGCCATTAGCTTACGAAGTTTCGCTGCATTCTTCTTATGTACCTCAGTTAGGTTGTCCCACTAGGTTTGTCCTATGCTTCCTGGGTCTGACTCATCATTTGAACAAAACTCGGACCAAAGGGGCCATCCTTTCCCCTTCAAATACTTCCTCAACTCTTCTTCCCATATGGGCCACTGCTCTGCTCTGTTGGTCGCTGCGACCTCGGGATCCTGCGGGTTCATTAGGTGTTCCATCGCTTTTTCGGCTACTATTATCTCTGTTTTCCTATCGTTAATCTCTGTTTTCTGACTTCTAAGTTCTCTTTTGCGCTGCTTCTAACTTCTTTTTTCCTACCGTCAATTTGGGACAGGGGGAATAAGGCGGTGATTCGAACAGCGGGTATGGCCGAGGCTATTTTCCGGTTCACAATACTCCCGATAGTTTTACGCATAATCTAACGAGTTTACCTTATATCCCTGTTAGTACGCATGCAGGTTAATACACACTTCTGAATCTAGGTGATTTGATCGATATGGGCCTTACACTTGTGGTTTCTTTCACTTTTCCTCCATTGGATTTCTAATGCAAAGTTTTGTGGGTTCTCTCGGAGTGACAAAATCATTTCTCTGTCGAGTCCCGCCAGATGTCGCCAAAAATGTTGTTAATCGTCATCGGAGACGCCAATAATGTTGCTCTTTTTAATGAGTGGAATACTATCCCACCAGCATCACCAATAATGTTGCCAAATTAACTAAATATGGCAGTTATTAATGATAATATTGCTTTTCAGAGTCGCCAGGTATCAAATGACACCACCACAAGGCTTTACCGGATATCGATCAAAGAGCAAACAACCAGTTAGTCAGTTCAAGTTCAAAGATAGTACAAGGATTACTTCAACATGCAACATAAAACACTACAAGTTAAACTACGCCTAACAACTACAATAACCTATACTTATCTTCAGGGCAACCGGCTCTTTGCAGATGAACAAGGCCTTTGTTTGGATCTTGCATGGTTGGGTAGAAGAGAAGTGGCTTCGTTTATGCTGGGCTCATCCGTCTGGTAGCGATCGTTGGTCTTGAACTTGTCTTCTGGTCGTAATGCTACACTCGGTTTTAGGCGTAGGCCGGGGCCAAGAGAGACCAAACACATGTCTGTGTATCTTTTTATCCCTCTGGAATTTCACGCTCTTTGGGGCGGTCCTTAGCTTTGGACCAAATAATTCGACAGGCTTCGATCACTGCCTTCGATTTTGGCCAATAAAGTGCTGGGTGCCTTGATGGCTGGGAGTACCCTGAGCGGTCATTCACATTGGCTGTTTGGGCTTTCTTAGCAAAAGGAGTAGCACCGGTTAGTCTGCATCTGTATCGGTTACCTGAGTACAGTCCTTTTGTTCTGGGGAAATGGGCCATTAGAATGCAAACGAGCGGGGGTTTCGATCGTGTCTAGCTATCTGGATTGCCAATACACACACAAGCTCTGAGTGTGTCTTGAGTCCTGGGTTGGCCATAATTCCCATGGTCCTTTGCAGGTGGTCATCTGAGATGGCTACACATGTCACACAAGTCAAGTGATAGGGAAACCTCAAGCAGTGATAAAAGCAGCCCTTAATACCCATTCCAGCAGTTGAGGAACCTTTTACAAGAGTCCTAATTAATTGCGTAGGACCGCTTCCTAAAACGAAAAGTGGGAATCAATAGCTTTTGACTATAATGGATGTGTCTACTAGGTTTCCAGAGGCCATTCCAGTACGTAATATTACAGCTAAAAAGATTGTGGAGGAGTTACTTAAATTCTTTACTAGATATGGACTACCCACAGAAATACAATCGGATTAAGGATCAAATTTTCCCTCAGGGTTATTCAAAAAAGTTATGGATAGTTTAGGAATAAAACAATTTAAATCAACTGCGTACCATCCAGAATCACAGGGAGCGTTAGAAAGGTGGCATCAGACATTAAAGGCAATGTTGAGGGCTTATTGTCACGATTATCCAGAGGATTGGGATAAAGGAATTCCATTCGTACTGTTTGCAATTAGGGATGCACCTAATGAGTCAACCAAATTAAGTCCTTTTGAACTAATTTTTGGTCATGAGGTAAGAGGACCACTTAAATTGATTAAGGAAAAATTGGTGACTGAGAAATCGGAAATTACATTATTGGATTACGTGTCAAATTTTAGGGAATGATTAAATAACGCAGGTGAATTGGCTAGACAACATTTAAAAGTTGCACAAAATGTGATGAAACGGGGAGATGACAAGAAATCCAAAGTTCGTAGTTTTGCCAGTGGAGATAGAGTTTTAGTGTTGTTACCAGTGGTAGGTGAAACTTGAAAAGCAAGGTTTTGTGGACCTTATCAGATTGAAAGGAAATTAAGTGAGGTGAATTACGTGGTACAAAAACCAGATAGAAGGGAGACTCACCGAGTGTGTCATGTGAATCTGCTTAAAAGGTACTTTGACAGGGAAGGAGAGAAAAAGGATGAGGTTTTAATGATTCTAACTCGAAGTGACTAACCAAACCCAGATGACTGTGAATTTGACATACCTCAAATTAAATTGGAAAATTAGGATGTTCTTAAAAATTGGGATAAATTGTCGAGTTACCTTCCAGGGGAAAAACGGACTGACCTGAAAGAGTTATTGATTTCATGTGGGCAAGTTTGTAGAGATAAATTGGGAAGTACTAAAATGGCTATACATGATGTAAATGTGGGAAATGCTGTTCCAATCAAACAACATCCATATAGACTTAACCCTTTAGAATTGGCACAGGTTAACGAAGAGATTGAGAGTATGCTTAAAAATGGCATAGTTGAAGTGGGTTGCAGCCAATGGAGCTTACCCATAGTGATGGTACCAAAACCAGATGGTACCCAACGGTTGTGTGTGGACTATAGAAAGGTTAATGCAGTTACAAGAACGGACTCTTTTCCTATTCCCCATTTGGAGGGTTGCATTGAGAAAGTGGGACAATCAGCTTTTATTTCCAAGCTGGATTTACTTAAAGGTTACTGGCAGGTACCTTTATCCGAAAGGGCGAAGGAGATTTCAGCTTTTGTGACACCAGATGGTATATACCAATTCAAAGTTATGCCATTTGGCATGAACAATGCCCCTGCCACATTTCAACGGTTACCTAACAAAGTCGTTTCAGGATTACCCGATTGTGCGGTATACATCAACAATCTGGTAATTTTCATACAGACATGGGAAGAACATTTAAAACATCTGATGAAGTTATTCAATCGAATTCAGGAGGCGGATTTGGTGATAAACCTTGCCCAAAGTGAATTTGGAAAAACTCAAGTCACTTTCCTTGGCCATACAAACGGACAGGGTCGAATGATCACATGGGATGTGAAACCAACAGTTATTGAGGAGTTTCCGATACCCTCAAGGTGAAGGGAAATAATGCGATTTCTTGGCTGAGTGGATTTGATCGAACATTTGTGAAAAGGTTTTGTAGCGTGGTTGCTCCACTGATGGATTTGCTGAAGAAACGTTGAAAATTTCAGTGGTCAGCGGACTTTCAACAGGCATTTGACTGCCTGAATGCTGTGATAACCAATGCTCCTGTGTTGGAGAATTACAAGGGACTCTGTGACCAGATTTAGCTAAAGTATCTGACTTTAAAGAGACATGCCGAGGCGTAGAGGAATGGATGGATCGTGCAGAGACCTTCAAGTTCAAAGAGTCTGTCAATCAAGAAGGATTCCAGTTGGAGGAAGAAGAACAAGAATGGACTATATTATTATACCTGTTTGCGTGTGTTGTTTTTTGAAACAAAAAAGTATATTTACTGTGTACTTCCTCGAACAAAAAAAGCAGCTACCATTGCCTGGCCGATCAACCCAAGGTCACTGGGTCAAGAAGGCACCATCTTAACATCTCACGGCAATGCTCAAAGACAAATTGAGATGGCATAGGACTTCGCTGGGAAGAGAAAGCCTGAGACATTCAATAATATGCTGATCATCATGACATGCAAATATTTTTTTTATATATATTTTAGAGTTTCTCCATTTTTAAAAATAATGCAACAAACCCTCAAAACTGTTACAGTACAGCATAAATGCTTTTGCATAAATGAATACAGAAAAAGACAGAACACCAACACAATTGGTTGAGCAAAATCATTAAAATTGGTGCTTCCAATGAGACAATGAAAAACAACAAACGGATAAGCTAGAGGTTGGGGAAGAAGAGAATAAAGCCATGAAAACATGGGAATATGAGGCACACCATCACATGTAGCGAGTTCAAGATGGTGCTAAATAACATAAGGAAAACCTTGTCGGGGCACATCAGACATTGGGTGGCACAGTGGAACAGTGGTTAGTGCTCCTGCCTCACAGTGTCAAGGATCCTGGTTCGATTTCGACTTCGGGTGTCTGCGTAAGGTTTGCACGTTTTCCTCGTGTATGCGTGGATTTCCTCCAGCTTCCTCCCACAGTCCACAGATGTGCCGGTTAGATGGATTGGCCATACTAAATTGTCCCTTAGTGTCCAAAGGTTAGGTATGGTTACAGGGAGAGGGCTGGAGATTGAGCCTGGGAAGGGTGCTCTTTCATAGAGTTAGTGCAGACTCAAAGGGCCGAGTGGTCTCCTTCTGCACTGTAGGGATTCTATGATTACGGAACTATATATTTGAGATAGGAGTCCCATACTTTTCGGAATGCACCGATTTAGAATGGAGGATGCAAGATAGGAACTCCATTGGGATATATTCTGTGATAATTTTATGCCAATTCTGAATTGAAGGAGATGTATTGCTAATCCAGGAGCAAAGGATTTTCTTCCGTGCCACTGAAGTTTGGATGCTATACAGCCTTTTTCCATGAGCACAATAATTCTCCTATCTGGGGGCCCCAGAATTAGGAACAAAGGTCCAAACTCTAAGGCCGTACCAAATATCTTCTCAAGCTCTTTCAGTACACCAGACCAGTAGGACTTGACTTCTTTGTACTTTTGACACAGCGAGAATATGGAAGGGTCAACCCTGTGCCTCAATATTGGTGTGATATGCAGATGGTTTAATCATTTGAACTGTGTCTCCGTCAGTCTATTATAGACTGAAGTATCATTGGCATATTCCCATATATTACCCAAGGTCTCCCCATCAATACTGACTGTGAAGTCTTTTTCCCAAGAATGCTGTGTTTCTAATATACTCACACAGGACACAGGATGTAAAACAAAGCGTCATGAAACTTGTTGATTAATTGCTGAGGTTCCATAGAGATCAGGGTTTCTTTCCACCGTGGTGACAGAAGCATCAAGATGCAGAACTGTCTTATTAAGGATAAAGTTTTGGAGTTGCAGATATTTGAAAAAGAAGTATCTCGGAATATCAAATTGTTGGCATAGTGCTCAAAAGATAACAAGGAAGCATCAATAAACATGTTGCACAGCCTACAAATACCTCTATTCCTTCAGATGTTGAATCCATGGTCCACATGAGCTGCTGGGAAATCCAGGTTTCCCTGAATGGCAGACGGCGGAAGTTAGTTTTGATCATCCTTCCAACTGAAGGACCATCCTCCATGCTCTTAGCGTGTTGATAATTATAAATTTTTCGCACTTGACAGACCCAGCCTTGAAATTACTGTAAAAAAACAGGCTATGTAAGATGACACTGTATACAGACTGGTCTGCTTCAGTGTCAAACCAAATTGAGGGGGCTCCTCTCGGAGCCATTCAAGGCCCCACCACAACTCACCAATTCCAATACTCTGCGATCTCTGAGGTTAGGAAAACAAATAATTACGGGCCGTAATGTTGATTGTCCTTCGGTCTTTCTAACTTCATACATCCAGCTTTCATATCCAGCTTCAGAAAAGGTGCTGGTCGGCTCTCAAAGGATTTAATAGGGATCTTACCTTCCATTCCTTCTGGCAAACCTACGACATAGACATTCTTCTTCCTGCCTTGGTCATCCAGATCATCCAGGAATTCTGACATACCATGTAATTGGTTTTCCAAGGATTGTAAATGGGCCTCAACTGAGCAAGTTACATTTTCGACAGCAAGGATTCTCTCCTCCACTTCACTGAGCCTCTCACTAGTATTCTGCTGTTCAAACTCATGAACACTGATATTTTGTGCCAACAGCAACGTTTATCATCAATGACTTCGATAACATTAGCTATGACAGCTGTAATACCTTTGAGAATGTCGGAGCGAGAGCCTGTTCAAGGATCAAGTCACCCTGTTAAGGAGTCTTCCCCATTCCAGTTGCTTCTGACTGCTCTCTTTTGCCGGTGATTTCTTAGGATTCCTCAACACTTTTTCACCAATGCTTAGCCAGAAATCTTCTAGGGACATAATATTGAGTATTCACTCCAAGATTAGATAACTATGGGCTGTCTAAGTACAATAAATGAGAGGATTAAAGGATGAGTAGCGTCAGAACCCACGGAAAAGTTAGAAGTTAGAAGGGCTATTTTTCCTTCTAACTTTTTCAGAGTAAATATGAGGGTAAAATTGATAGAACCCTCTGAAGTTACTGATTACTGCTATTCCCGTGCTTGCATCACGGGATCCCCATCATGTAAAGGTTTGTTGAATCCCCCCCAGACCCATCAATACACAAGGGTCAAATGTATAAAATCCCCTATGCACACAAAGAACAAAGAACAATACAGCACAGGAACAGGCCCTTCGGCCCTCCAAGCCTGTACCGGTGTCATGATACCAACCTTTGCCAAAACCCTCAGTATTTACTTGTGCCGTATCCCTCTGTACCCATCCTATCCATGTGTTTGTCAAGATGTCATAAATGAGACAACTAATTGGAATGTCTCTTAACCTATTACTTAACATGCCTCAAAGAACAAAAAGATGACAAGGTGTTTCTCTTCTTAAGGATGATAATGCGATCTGTCAACACTCCAAAGTACATTTTGTACAACTCCTCAACTGTGAGTCCAGAATTGCAACTGATACGCACCACCTATCCCCCAATAGCCCATGGTAGAATTAATGGGTGAATAACTAAAAATGGAACAATTGCAACAAACAAATAACAAAGCCTGCAGTCCCAATGGTATTCCTGCTGAGATCGTCAAAGCAGGCAAACCTTTGCTTGCATCAAGACTCAATGTACTCGGCCGATAGATTTGAAAGGATAAAGAATTACATTGCCCCTCACCTTCCACTCCTTTGACTTCAGGAATACTACAATTGTAGCTATCTTCACGAAAGGAGATAAATAATGCGTGGAAACTATCGAGGTATTTCCCTCTTGTTCAGAGCATAGAAAATGCTGAAATGCATTCTCCTGAATCATTACTTCTTGTGACTGAGGAAATCTTCCAAGAGACACTGTGTGACTTTAGACTTTCCTTGGTCTTTGTTGCCAGGCAAATTCAAGAAACATGTTGAGGACCACACATGAGTTCATCAAACCGACCAAAGTATTTGATTCATGAGGCTCCGTGAACGGTTCTCCAAAGGTTTGGTTGTCCAAGAAACCTAATCACAACATTTTATGCTGAAACATAGACCTTCAAAGTCGAGATTGAGGTCAAACAAGGCTGTGAAATAGCTCCATACTATTTACAATCTACCTGACAGTGGCTTTTCACCTCATCAAAGATCAACTGGTCTCTAGTGTCAGTATTAAGTACTGCCTAGGTGTAAAACTCTTTAACTTTATTGCCTTTGTGCCAAAATTAAACTGATCACCATAGACATACAAGATCTCCAGTTTATCAATGATTGCCATGTCATTGTTTACTGAGCTCCAGTTTTGCGATCCATCCTCAATCTTTTCAACTTGGCATGTCCGTGAATTCTGCAAAAACTAAACTCGTATATCAACCCAGAATTGGTCAGTAAAATGTACCCCCACAGAGACTCTGGAATATCTTGAGCATTTCCCATACTTCGGCAGCTGCCTCTCTTAAAAAGCTATCATTGACGATCCAACATTGGATCAGCTGAGCCAGCCCAGCCTTATGCAATCTACAGCAGTGAGTATTTGAGAGCAAGGATCTTTGAAGTAAACAAAAGTCCTAGTTTACAGAGCAGTTGTTGTCACCACAGTCCTGTATTGCAGTGAGACCTGGACTGTGTGTCAGTGATCATAGCAATGCTAGATAACACCAACAATGCCTCCTTGCATCCTTCAGATTCAATGGGAGGATCATGGAACAGACATTAGTTTCCATCTTGGAGCCAGCTCCACAGCATTCAGGCAAAATCCCAGAAAAATTAACTTGATGGACTGGATATTATGTCCAGGCAACTGTAAAGCTTCTCCCCTACCAGGTCCTGTTTTCTCAATTCTCAAGAGCCACCATTCCAAGGAAGGACAAAGAAAGTGCTCCAACGACATTCTGAAGCTCT
This sequence comes from Scyliorhinus torazame, assembly GCF_047496885.1. Lineage (NCBI taxonomy): Eukaryota > Metazoa > Chordata > Chondrichthyes > Carcharhiniformes > Scyliorhinidae > Scyliorhinus > Scyliorhinus torazame. The sequence continues at coordinate 185,787,675 of NC_092712.1, forward strand.
CTCTGAAGCATGGCAGCATTGACCTTAATGTCTAAAGTCACACTGTGTCTCTGGGAAGATTTCCTCAGTCACAAGAAGTAAATGATTCAGGAGAATGCATTCCAGCATTTTCTATGCTCTGAACAAGAGGGGAATACCGTGATAGTTTCCACGCATTATTTATCTCCTTTCGTGAAGATAGTTACAATTGTAGCATTCCTGAAGTCAAGGGAGTGGAAGGTGAGGGGCAATGTAATTCTTTATCCTTTCAAATCTATCGGCCGAGTACATTGAGTCTTGATGCAAGCAAAGGTTTGCCAGCTTGGACGATCTCAGCAGGAATACCATTGGGACTGCAGGCTTTGTTATTTCATCTGTTTGTTTGTTTGTTGCAGATGTTCCATTTTTAGTTATTCACCCATTAATTCTACCAAGGGCTATTGGGGGGCAAGGAGCTTTTCTTTTTAATATTGGTTCATAAGTTGCTCGGCGTGGCAGTCACCAGCGGATTGTCACTCTGTAGCGACTCACCTTCGTTGAAGTTCCAAAGCCCCTGCCTCGCCTGACTTTCCTGATTCAGGTCAAGTGAGACTTGGGACAGTTAAGTGTGCCCCCAGCTCCAGCAGTGAGGTGTTAAATCAATGCAGCAAAGTAGGACATATCCCCTTTTTACAGCACGGGGTAAGGGCATCTCCTTGGAGGTTAGGGGTGAAGGGGATGTCCTGTGCAGGCTCAGTCTGGGTCTTTAGAATAGTTACTGTGAAATTAAAAGGGCTATTTTTCCTTCTAACTTTTTCAGAGTAAATATGAGGGTAAAATTGACAGAACCATCTGAAGTTACTTATTTAAATCACTTTGTCGGATGGCTCCCAGCCCAATACCATTGTCCAGAGGAAGTTATGCCTTCTGGACTATTTCCGAGTAAACCCTTATGTGGGAACTTCCTGGAGGGAGTCCCCAGCTCATCATTGGAGTATGCCCCCCGAATGCGATGTTGGGGAGCCAGGAAGTTACAGCCTATTATGTTATCTCTCTAGTCATCCATGGCTATTTTCTCAACATGTAGAACTCTCGTTCCTTAGATTCTCCACAAAGTGTACATCTCAGACAATCTCTTGGTGAGGAAAATTCATCAGGGTGTCTATCAGGTGGCCAATCCAGAACCAGCAATTTACCACCCACATTCAAAGTGAAAATTACCCCTGTGTCTCAAAAGAAGTGTAAACACCTAGTGGAATGCATACATGCATAAGACTAGCAATGGACAACTGAATAAAATTACAAGATCTTGGGAGAAACCAAAACAGAAAAAGTTAGAAATGTAAAAGCACAGATTTGTCAATGTCTTTCAGAAGTAACATGCAAAGTACTTCCAGACGTAAAGGGTAAGTTTAGAACTTTCTTCAACAAATAGTAATTGATGGTATACCCATTGTTAATTTTAAATCTGACATTGATAGATTTTTCAAAACCATTAGTATTCGGGGTTGGGACAGGCAAATGGAGTTAGGTCACTGGTCAGCTATGATGTCATTGAATGGCCAAATATGCTGAACAGGCTAAACGATCCCCTATGTTTCCTACATATGTATTGCTGTTCCTAATTGGTTCTTTAACTATTCCTGATGTTTGTTTCAGAATTCCAGCAGAATTGTAACAACAGGGTTTCTCAAATCATAACCACAGATCCTGTTTTATTGGACACCAGCTTTTGGTAATGCCATTTGCACTTCTAAACACATCTTTTGTTTCTTTACTTATCCCATAGCATCCCCTTTTGCCTTCCATCATCATCCCTTTTGTCATTTAACCTCTCCTGCCTTCGATCCAATCACACATCTTCCCTTTTGTCCCTTCCTCTCCTCCCCTCTTTCTCTGTACTTTCTTTAAACTCGTTACATGTTTAACATTTTCCAGTTCTGATGATAGGTCATCACTTGAAATGCTAACTCTCTCCAAAGATGCCAAACCGGCTGAGTATTTCCAGCACTTTCTGAAATTACTCGACAGATCCGGCTCCTAATGAGAAAAAATATCCACTCCAATATTTGTCTCAGTTGGAAAATTTGAAGATGCAAAAATGTTTTCCTCTCAGATAAATGTGAATTGTAACATTTGGTATGAGGTAGAAATGTGGCTTAACACAGATTTCAGGACAAAAATCGAATTTCCTATCTCGAGGGAATTATACATTGAATTTTGTGAACATCTCTAAGATAAACACTTCTTTATTTTTCATCCACTTTTAAAATGTGTAAAATAACATTAATGTGGGAAAGTGTACAGCCAGATATGGGAAAAGATTATTTAGCCCTCCGACAAACATATTTTCCTCATTTTGCAGTTATTTGTTAACTTTCTCAGAAGAATTTGACTCCAACCTGCAACAATGCCTTTTTGAGAAATGTAACAGCTTTTGAAAAATGCAACCCACCTTTCAGCAGCTATTTTGAGAGCATTTAGAGACTCCAAGGTTTGAGTTGTACCCTCCCATTTAATTGTTCTTCAATTTCCTTTCCTGTGATTCTACACGGAATAAGTCATTGTAGTCTAGAATCTTGCGTGAGTAGTACTTCAAGTAATGTTGAGATCACCCAGATTGTTATATTTACACATTCATTTAGAAAACTTTTTTAGATCTGAGAAAAAGGAAACATACAATTACTTTTCCAGCAAGCGTAATCATTCCGTAGAACACAAACTGTCTAATAATTTACTGGAAGCAATATTTAATTACATTGGGCCCTTCTCTCCTGTCTCCTTGCCGTCATGTTACCCACTGATGCCTACTTTTCTTTCTTCTCTCTTGGGTACTTTGTCCTCCCCAAATCAACTGTTCACAGCTCCTTCCTTAATCCCAAGCTTTTTTTTCTCTCTCTCGATCAGATCAGCCCAAAGGTTCCCTCCATGCCTCTCCCTATCAGCATTTTCTGCAGAGCTGATCCTTACATGCAGCAATTGCCCCACTGCCCCATACTACTCTGCTACTGGCTTTCCCACCCAGTCTGCCGGTTTGTTAATTTTGTTAACTTTCACTCTGCCTCATTAATTTCTCCCACTACTGATGCTATGAGAGATCAATGATCATTGCCTCACTTCATCTCCCCTGAATATGTGCATTCACTCATGAACTAGGTGTTTTCCTCTATGACTATGAGTCATTTGCCTCACTGAAGCTCCCCTATACCTTCCACTACTTGCCCCACCCCAGCTATCAGAGCAGTGATATGGCCATTATCAGTAAACTTCACCCTGATACATCCCGCCACTTCTCTGCTACCTTCTTCTCCTTTGAGAACATTAGCTTGTGCCATGCCTCTCCTCATTCCCTTACATTTTGCATTATCTGCCATCCAGCCAAACAACAAATCAAAGCCTAGAGTTTTGGAGACTCAAAGGACCTTTAAAAATGGCAGATGGGACTCAGATTTGGATGTCCCTGTCATTATTAATTATCAGCTGTTTTCCACAACCTATAATTATCTCAGTAGGGGGCATTACATGAACAATTTGATTTACAGTTCGAAGAAGTTGCTAAAAGGTTAGTTGGCTTTGATGTGGGATTATGAGTACAAGTCAATTTTATAAGGTTTAAAGTATTTGAGGATGTAAATGCTTTGAATGTGTTTTCATGAATGTGAGTGTTTCCTTAATATAGTAAAGCCTGTAATAGATATTTAGACCTTTATTTTATTTCATTTCAGCATGGTTCCTATGGTCTGTCCGTGGTGGATACTGGGTGAATTGGCAGGAGAGTGGAAGGGAAAAGGGTGGTGGGTAAGTAGGCATGAGTAGCCACTAAGGTGGCATGGGGTTATAAGAGAGAATGGGGTTGGCTTGAATTGACATGGGGGTATGCAGGGGGAGGGGCAGGGAGGGCATGCTGCCCCCGGGGCAAAGATCCTCCCATTTGGGTGAGTTTCTCGCAAGGTGATGCGGCAAGCCAAGAGATTTCCCAACTCCTGCAACCTTACTCAGGAGCAAAAATCTGGACCCAAGTTTCCCTCAAAGATATCCTCACCACTCTCCTCATTCAGCCTTTCCACCAAGCAACTTCTCACTTTACATGCTTTCATTTTCCATTTCAACTCACTTTCCATCTCTCCGAGATTTTTGCATTTCTGTTTTCCCTTAAACTCTCTCTCATATAAGTTGTTCTGCCCATATACACGACTGGAGTTCCCAGTTTAGGTGATCATTCTCCTATGAAATTGATTCCTTGTATCTCTCACTATGTCCATTCCTCTTCTTCCTTGAAATATTGCATCCTCAAGACACTTACACTAACACTTTACAAATTCCCAACTCACTACCTTTTGACCCTTTATTCACCACCACACCTCTGCAGTGACTGGTCCATGCAATCATACTCTGACTTCTGGCTTTAATGCTTTGATGCCCTTTTCCCTAATAAGGTCTTACTCTCTCAACCCTGATTATTCACTTTAGTACAGCCCCCTATATTGGGGAAGCACGTATTCATCTGAGGTCACGAGGAACCTCACAGTCCAACCCCATGACTCTCGGGAGGGTTATAACATGTGATGACACCCAGCTCTACCTCACACCATGGGTCGGATGCTCCAATTTGGAGACTCTGTCCGTCCCCACACGGCATGGGAACGGTAAACTGGCTCAAAACGGCCACCGATTCCCCACTTTGCTGGGACTAGCAGGAAGGCAGCATAGAGCACCCGGCTCTAGCTGCCGATACAGCCTGGAGAATTGCTGGGTCCGTGGCCGCGCATATGCATGGCGGCCTGCAGTGGCCGCGCCGTGCTTCACTGTGGATGCCGCTCGCGGACCCGGCCGCAAAATAGCCCCCCCCTTCGGCTGGCTCGCGCGCCCTGGACCACCCCAATACAGTGCCCCCAACCACGAATATTGTTCCCCCAATCCGCGGATCGACCCTCCCCCAACTGTGGCGACGCTGGACTGAGTCCACAGCCGCCACGCTGAGTTCCCGATGATTGAGACCATGAGAGACCCACGCTGTTGGGAACATGGCCGGTCGGGGGCGGTGCATCGGGGGGCGGGCCTCAGGCCGAGGATACGTGGCACCGCTTTGGAGGGGGCGGAGCATCGTGAAACTGGCGCTGCTCCCAATTCTGTCGGGAATTTGGATCCTCCTGCCCATCGCCAAACGCGATTTCGGTGTCGGCCATCTGTGAATCCAGCCCCACCTCTCTCAGCACCCTCTCCTTCTCCCCACCCCCCAACTCCCCGTTGTCAAGTTGCTTATGCAACTTCCTTTCATTTCCTTTAATTAAACATTGGAAAGACAAAAGTTATTAGTTTCAGTCCCAACAACAAATGCTTTTGGCTAGCCACTGGCTCCATTCCTCTCCTCGATCACCAACTGAGGCTTAACCAGACCGTTCACAGCCTAGGTATCTATCTGATCCAGGCTATGTTTCCAACACACTATCCTCTGCAAAGACTAGCTACTTCAATCTCTATAATATTGCCAGTCCAACTCCTGCTAAAAGCCTCATTATGCTTCCATTACCTGTAGGCTTGACCATTGTTATATGATGTTGGCCAGACTCCGATCTCCTATTCTCATCAAAAATCCTGCTGCCCATGTCCTAACTTGCACCTAGCCCTGATTCCCCATTATCATGGCTCCTGGTCAAACAACACTTCCATTTTAAAAAAGTTTTATTCAATCATGGGATGTGGAAAGACCAGCATTTATTGCCCATCCTTAATTTCCTGTGAGAAGGTGGTGGTGAGCAGTTTTCTTGAACCACTGGAGTCCACGTGCAGATACATTGTAGTTTTAGGAAGGGAGTTACCCAGTGAAAGTAAAGGAATGACAATACAGTCCCAAGTCAGGATGGTGAGTGAATTGGGAGGGAACTTACCGATGATACATCTACTGCCCTTCTTTTTTCTTGGAGGCCAAGGTTGTATCACAAAGTTTTTACAGCACAGAAGGAGGCCATTTGGCCCATTGTGTCTGGCACCAGCTTGCCAAATGAGCATTATGACTTAGTGCCATTCTCCTGCCCTTTCCCATACCCTTGCACATTGTTTCTATTCAAATAATCATCTAATGTGCTCTTGAATGGTTCAACTGAACCCACCTCCACCACACTTCCGTGCAGTACATTCCATAGAGTCACGGAATGCTCTGGCCGTTTGTAGGTTTGTTCGGTGCAGTTGAAGGAGCATTGGTCAATTGCTGCCGTACATCTTGTAGGTGGGACACAGTTACTACTGTACAACAATGCTGGAGTGAGTGATTGTTTAAGGAGATGGATAGGGTGCCAGTGAAGTGAGGTTTCTTGTCCTGGATGTGATCGAACTTAGAGTATTTTTGGTGCTGCACTCATCTAAGCAAGTGGAGAGTGTTCCAACACACTTCTGTACTGTGGTTTGGAGATGGTGGACAGGCTTTGGAGAGCCAGGAGGTAAATCACCACATTCTCAGCCTTCAAATCCCTTTAGCAACTCACCCTAATTTGTATGCTCCTCCAGCCCAACTACCCGAAAATAATATCTGCATTCCTACAATTCTGGTCGAGTCCAAATGCACGTGTATGTTATGGGCGAGGCGTTTTCAGAACCCCAAAATGTATCACGGAGTTCAACCAACCTCTCCCTTTAATTGATTTGTTGCTTTTCTTAGCACGTGGCTTTTTCCCACGGTGTGGGATTACAATTATGGACATGTGGGTTTTTAAACACAAAACACTGTTTATTCCATGAACTCAACTTAACATCTTAAATAAACATTGGATCTCTGAACACCCCTTATTTCAAAGATAACTCAGAAAATATTGCAACAGTAAATACTTCCTTAAAATGTTCCTTCAAACATCCAAGAGACTTAACACCTTTAAACGGTATCACATCAGGTTAAAGGATATATATTTTTTCTGTAGAATGGCAGAGATATATTAGCTTGGGTGACTTCAGCTCCAGCACCTTGCTTTCTTCATGCAGCTCTCTGGAAACCCACAGACACACCCACTCTGCTTTCTCAAACCTGGCTTTCTCCCTTCAAGCAGATCACAGCAAAACAGAACTTCTCAAGCTGCTGTCTCAAACTTGCTCTCTACTTTTAAACTGCTCTCAGCAAAACTAGCCAGGCACTTTTTAGCTGCTCTCAGCAAAACCAGCCAGGCACTTTTCAAACTGCAAAACCCAACTTCAAAATGGCTGAACTGAGCTGAGCTCCACCCACTCTATGACATCACTGTATCCTTAAAGGTGCATTGCTTAAACATCCAGTTCTTAAAGGCACTCTCGCATGACACCTCCCCCCCAAGAAAAAATAAATAAACCATCAACTTCAAGATGGTTTCATTTACCACTTTTGAACCATCCACTAAGAAATGCTTCCCGGCTCCAGGGTCCCAGGTTCGATTCCGGCTTGGGTCACTGTCTGTGCAGAGTCTGCACATCCTCCCCGTGTGTGCGTGGGTTTCCTCCGGGTGCTCCGGTTTCCTCCCACAGTCCAAAGATGTGCAGGTTAGGTGGATTGGCCATGCTAAATTGCCCTTAGTGTCCAAAATTGCCCTTAGTGTTGGGTGGGGTTACTGGGTTATGGGGATGGGGTGGAGATGTTGACCTTGGGTAAGGTGCTCTTTCCAAGAGCCGGTGCAGACTCGATGGGCCGAATGGCCTCCTTCTGCACTGTAAATTCTATGATGATCTATGACATTCTATGATTGGTGATCACAGCTTTCAGGCAGCCTGTTGAAAGTCCGCTGTCCATTGAATTTTTTTTACGTTTCTTCAGCAATTCCATCAGTGGAGTAATCACGTCACAAAACCTTTGCACAGCTGTTCGATCAAATTAATTCATGTTAGGAGATCGCATTGCCTCCCTTCGTCTTGAGGGTATCGGAAACTCCTCAAGGAAAGTGATTTGAGCTTCTCCAAATTCACTTTCGGCTAGGTTCACCACCAAACCCACCACCTGCAGTCGATCGAAGAACTCCATACGATGTTTTAAATGCTCTTTCCATGTCTGGAAGTTGGAAATAAAAGCAGATCGTCCCACTTTCTCCATGCAATCCTTCAATGGTGGGACAGGATAAGAGTCCGTTCTTGGAACTGCATTCACCTTTTGATAGTCCACACACAACCGTTGGGTACCATCTGGTTTAGGTACCATCACTATGGGTGAGCTCCATTAGCTACAACCCACTTCAATTATGCCATGTTTAAGCATACTCTCAATCTCTCTGTTAACCTGTGCCAATTTTTAAGGATTAAGCCTAAAGGATGTTGTTTGATAGGAACAGCATTTTCCACATCTCCATCATGTAAAGCCATTTTAGTACTTCCCAATTTATCTCTACAAACTTGCCCATGTGATATCAATAACTCTTTCAGGTCTGTTTGTTTTTCCTCCAGAAGGTAACTTAACAATTCATCCCAATTTTTAAGAACATCCTCATTTTCCAATTTAATTTGAGGTATGTCAAATTCACAGTCATCTGGATTTGGTTCATCACTTTGTGTTAGAATCATTAAAACCTCCTTTTTCTCTCCTTCCCTTTCAAAGTACCTTTTAAGCATATTCACATGACACACTCAGTGAGTTTTCCTTCTATCTGGTGTTTTTACCACATAATTCACCTCACTTAATTTCCTTTCGATCTGATACAGTCCACAAAACCTAGCTTTTAAAGGCTCCCCTACCACTGGTAACAACACTAAAACTTTATCGCCACTGGCAAAACTACGAACTTTGGATTTCTTGTCCACTACCCATTTCATCGCATTTTGTGCAACTTTCAAATGTTGTCTAGCCAATTTACCTGCTCTATTTAATCGTTCCCTAAAATTTGACACGTAATCCAATAGCGTAATTTCCGATTTCTCGCCCACCAATTTTTCCTTGATCAATATGAGTGGTCCTCTTACCTCATGACCAAAAATTAGTTCAAAAGGACTACATTTGGGAGACTCTTTAGGTGCACCCCTAATTGCAAACAATACGAATGGGATTCCTTTATCGCAATCCTCTGGATAATCTTGATAATACGCCCTCAACGTTGTCTTTAATGTCTGATGCCACCTTTCTAACGTTCCCTGCGATTCTGGATGGTACGCAGTTGATTTATATTGTTTTATTCCTAAGCTATTCATAACTTCTTTGAATAATTTTGAAGTAAAATTCGATCCTTGATCTGATTGAATTTCTGTGGGTAGTCCATATCTAGTAAAGAATTTAAGTAACTCTTCCACAATCCTTTTAGCTGTAAGATTACATACTGGAATGGCCTCTGGAAACCTAGTAGACACATCCATTACAGTTAAAGGTATTGATTCCCACTCTTTGCTTTAGGAAGCGGTCCTACACAATCGATTAGGACCCTTGTAAAAGGTTCCACAAATGCTGGAATGGGTATTAAGGGCGCTGGTTTTATCACTGCTTGAGGTTTCCCTATCACTTGACATGTGTGACATGATTGACAAAATGTAACCACATCTTTATGTAGTACAGGACAATAAAAATGTTTCTGGATTTTAGCTTGAATTTTCCTTATTCCCAAATGACCTCCCACTGATACCTCATGTGCAACTCGCAACACCTCCTTTCAATACCCTACCGGCAATACTACTTGATGAACCTCTGCCCACTTTTTAACCGCCTGCATATGTACAGACATCATTTTTACGGTAATAACACTCTGGTATACTCTCAGATTCCTCTTCCGTATATGCTTTCTGATATATCCATTTTATTTCTACATCTTTCTGTTGTAACTCCGTGACTTTTCCTGAACTAAAAATATCCGCCTCATCCTCCACCTGTTCTTGTACTTTTTCAACCATCTGATCAAAATCGTTTCTGATAATTGCACTTCAACTTCATCTTCACTCTTTGATTTCTCCTCTTGTCTTAACCTGTGACTTTGCGACCTTGTTACTACACTATCCGGAAAAATCCCAGGATATTCATCCTTCAACACTTCAGTTGACTGATTTTCCACTGGCTTATCAACCACAGTAGGCATCACTCCCACCTGTGATCCAGCTATATCATTACCCAAGATTAACTGTATTCCTGGACAAGATGGTTTATTTATTACTCCTTCTGCCACTTCACCACTCTTCACTGGACTTTCCAACCTTACCTTATATAATGGAACGCTACTCCTCTCACCCTGAATTCCACATATCACCACCTTTTCTGTCAACATTCTTCCCAAACTACATAATTCCTCATCTCTTACCATTAAAGATTGACTAGCCCCTGTATCTCTTAAAATTGTGACTTCTTTACCTTCTCCTCCTGATACACAAGTAAACTTTACCCACACAAGTAAATTCTTTAAAGACATCTGGCACCTTCTTAACAATTACTTCTTGAACAGGCTGTACAATCGTTTGCACATCCTTCATTTCCCTTGGGCTTTCCTTTACCACTCTAACAAACCCCACTGTCTTATCCTGTTTTACCACATCAGTCTTCCCAGTGTTTTTCTTCAACCACCAACACTGTAACTTTACATGGCCTAGTTTATTACAGTGAAAACATCTGAAACTTTTCATTTCTTTTCCGCCCTCCTGGATTTTTTAAAATCTGAGGTACACTCTCTTTATTATCTCCCATCAGATCACCTTTACCTTTCCCACTTGAGAGTTTCTCATGTCCCCAGTTTCTATCCCTCACCGGCTGAAACTGATGTCGGAAACCAATCTTTGATTTATGAACTAATTCATAATCATCTGCCATTTCCGCTGTTAATCTCGCAGTTTTAACCCTCTGTTCTTCCACATGAGTTCTCACTACATCAGGAATTGATTTTTAAACTCCTCCAAATGTATAATTTCTCTGAGAGCTTCATACGTTTGGTCTATTTTCAAAGCCCTTATCCACCTATCAAAATTACTCTGTTGGAGCCTTTCAAACTCCATGTATGTTTGACCAAATTCTTTCCTTAAATTTCTGAACCTTTGCCTGTAAGCTTCAGGCACTCGCTCATATGCACTTAAGGTGGATTTCTTCACCTCCTCATACGTTTCAGATACCTCCTCCGGTAGTGATGCAAACACTTCACTAGCTCTACCGACAAGCTTTGTTTGAATCAGTAACACCCACATGTCCTGTGGCCATTTCATTTGTTTAGCTACCTTCTCAAATGAAATGAAAAAGGCTTCCACTTCCTTCTCGTCAAACCTTGGCAATGCTTGGACATATTTAAATAGATTCCCACCAAGCCTTCGACTATGACGCTCTGTCTCATTATCCTCATCCATCTCCTCCAACTGTATGTGTCCCTTTACGTCTGCCAATTTTAACTGATTGTCATGTTTCATGGCCATTTTCTGAAGTTCAAACTCCCTCTCTTTATCTTTTTCCCTGATCTGTATCTCCCTTTCTTTTTCTTTTTGTTCTGTTAGGGCTATTCTTTCTTTTCTCCTTTCTTCTCTTTCTCTTTCTTTTTCCTCTCTCTCACTCTCGTATGCCAGCCGTTTTAATTCTTTCTCATGTTCCATTTGTTTAATTTGCAACTGAATGTTTTGTCATTTCCAATGAGTCAAACTCTATCTCAGGCAACTATAAATGCTTAACCACCGCCATAATTACCTTATCTTTTCTTCGCATTTTGTCAGGTAATGTTAACTGCAATGTTCTTGCCAAATCTAACAGTCTGCTTTTTGTTTCTGTCCGTAAAGTACTACATGTGACATTCTCCACACCCAAAAACTTCTGAGCCTCTGAAAGAGCCATTGTTCACAACACTCTGCCCATTTAAACTAAAATACCACATCGGAAAAGCAACAATCCTTCACTGTCTTTAAGTTCACAAAAGCCAATCCAATAGGCAGACTTTTATCCCCCTCGAGCCCCCAATTGTTATGGGGGTGGCGTTTTCAGAACCCCAAAATGTATCATAGAGTTCAACCAACCTCTCCCTTTAATGTGCTTTTCCTTGCACGCGGCTTTTTCCCTAGGTGTGGGATTACAATTATAGACACATGGGTTTTTAAACACAAAACACTGTTTATTCCATGAACTCAACTTAACATCTTAAATAAACATTGGATCTCTTAACACCCCTTACTTCAAAGATAACTATGTTCCTTCAAACTTCCAAGAGACTTAACATCATCTCTTTGGCTCCGTGCAAATGATCTACTTCTGTGGAGCGTCTTGGGACATTATTATGTTAATGGTGCTGTATTAATGCAAGTCATTATTGTATAATTTCCATATAATCCAGTATTTCAAGTCACTTCAGTGTTTCCAATTCTCATTTTATAAAGTTAGAGAGAAGAACGTTAAGAGATGACTTAATTGAGGCATACAAGATGATCAGAGGATTGGATAGGGTGGACAGTGAGAGCCTTTTTCCTCGGATGGTGATGTCTCACACGAGGGGACATAGCTTTAAATTGAGGGGAGATAGATATAAGACAGATGTCAGAGGTAGGTTCTTTACACAGAGAGTAGTAAGGGTGTGGAATGCCTTGCCTGCAACAGTAGTGGACTCGCCAACACTAAGGGCATTCAAATGGTCATTGGATAGACATATGGACGATAAGGGAATAGTGTAGAAGGGCTTTTGAGTGGTTTCACAGGTCGGTGCAACATCGAGGGCCGAAGGGCCTGTACTGCGCTATAATGTTCTATGTTCTAACTGACAAATTTCAAAGTATAATTTGGGCGCGTTTGGCGGGGCCTTCCTCAACGGTCACGTTGGTGAGATTACGCTCTGCATTGAATGGCACCTGCTAAGTAGTAGCCAGTGAGCATGTGGTGGTAGGAGGCTTTTAATCATGAGTATTGGACTTGCAGTTAGCATGGCCACATTTTCATAAACATGTCATCTTCAGAATCTGCCTGCTTCTGATTTTTCAAAGTTCAAAAATAAGCATTTTCTCAGAATTACTTTTATTACTGTTGACTGATTACTCAAAAATAGTGCTGACAATTTTAATCCAGATCTGCCAGATGCATCTTAACCTACTTCTTGTGATGTAGCTGCAAAGGTTGAAACTAGGGGGGTGTCCCTTTTTAAATGTGTGAATTGGGGTCTGATGATGTCATCAGGCTCTGTTTGTAGCTTTAAATCCGGCCTCTCTGTGAAAGTTACTGTGGCTTTCCCGCCATCTAAGGACAGTGGGGAACAGATCCAGAAACACAAGAAGCTATTTACCATAAATTTGGGTTAATAAAACAGAAAATGCTGGAAAAACTCTGCCCCCGGCAGAGGCCTCGTCCCTGTTGATGTCGCAAGTGCAGAGTAAAGAGTCAGCGTCTCAATCTTAATGGGGCTGCCTGACAGTGAGACAGCGTGAGGGATAGTGGGGTATTCAGAAGGTCCATCTGTGACCACCCTATCGGTGACAGGACTAGCCAAACACAGGTACTCATCAGTGGTTTGGGCTCACACTAGCTTTTTATAACATTTATACAGTAGACAGATCTTACACCAAATCCTGTAAATTCATCAATGCCAATTTCATTGCATTGCTGGCTGTTGATATTTTAGATAACTAGTCCAATTGTAAGTAATTTAACAATTTACTCAGTGTATTCCAATTGCCAACAATTGCAAGTGACTTAATAAATCTAGGGGATTTACACAGTAACTTCATTGCAGTGTTAATGTAAGCCTATTTGCGACACTAATAAAGATTATTAAATCCACCTTTGTTTGAACGGGACTTAACCAATTAAGGCAAAACAGGACTCTTTGAATCGTAAATTTTAGAAAGTTTATAAACAAAAGGATATACATAACAAATTGGCGACAATGACATTTGTAACTTCAGCCAGATGTGGATTCTTTTCAAGTGTTTGTCAGCAGTCCCCTTCTCAGCTCTCTCGTCTGGTCTCAAAACCATTTGTGGAGCTTAACACATGGTTCATACTCGAGAGTCTCCAAAATCTTATGGAGCCCCGCTTTTTAACTCCTGTATGATTCTGAGAGCATGCCAGAATCAGGCTTTTGTTGGTTAATGATTGGCTCCAGCTGTTGGTTGGCTTTCATTGGTATCTACCCTTTTAAAATAATCTGGCCTCATTATCTCAAACAAGAATACAGTGGAGTTATTTCTCACGGTTTCCTGATCAGATTTTGAGCAACACTTCATTAGTTAGACTAGGCTCTTACGAGGCCATGGTGTATGTCTCATGGACCTTATCAGGGATCTGCAATGATCTAGCTTGTGCAATTTTAGCTGAAATGACACTTTCCCCGAGAGAGAGAGAGTTAAACTTACACACTGATTATGGGCAGCATGGTAGCACAAGTGGCTAGTACTGTGGCTTCACAGCACCAGGGTCCCAAGTTCGATTCCCCGCTGGGTCACTGTCTGTGCGGAGTCTGCACGTTCTCCCCGTGTGTGTGTGGGTTTCCTCCGGGTGCTCCGGTATCCTCCCTCAGTCCAAAGACATGTACATTAGGTGGATTGGCAATGATAAATTGTCCTTCGTGGCCAAAAGGGTTAGGAGGGGTTATTGGGTTACGGGGCTAGGGTGAAGTGAGGGCTTAAGTGGGTCGGTGCAGACCCGATGGGCTGAATGGCCTCCCTCTGCACTGTATGTTCTATATATTAACACTTAAATGAAAACCCCAGGCTGGATTCTCCGAAAATGGGACTATGTCCCTTTACTTCTGTTAAAAAAGATGAACTAATTCAATGCCCTGCAGGGGGCTAGCAGCCCGGGAGTAAAGCTCACAGCTTCATCTGCGGATACGGGCCCCCGCACATCCGATTCGGAGTCTGCGCATGCGCACGGCGGCGTTCCCCAGCGGCCGCGCCGAGCTCCATGGCGGACTCGGACCGTAAAGCCAGACACAAGAATGAGACCCCTCGATCGGCCGCTCACCCGAGCATCTAACTACGCGGATCTAACCAACAGCCGCCGATAAGGCCCCCCCCCCAGTGTCCGATCCCCCTGACCTCTACCAGGGAGGCCGCGGACTGAGACCGCAGCCGCCACGCCAGCATCCCGACCAGCAATAGGTGGTTAGTTCCACGCCGCCGGGAACTCAGCCGGTCGTTGGGCGGGCCTCTGTCAATGGGCCCCCAGCCGGGCGACATACTCTGCGATCATGCCGATTTTCCATTCCAGAGAATCGCCGGACCGGCGCCGGGCCCGATTTTGGCATGAAAGTGGATTCTCCGCTCCCACGCCGTGCGCAATTTCAGCACGGAATTGTGGAGAATCCGGCCCCCAGTCTTTCTAAAATTGATTACATTGAATCATTAATTATAACTCAATCAACGTTCATTACTTTTACAATGATCTGTATAATACCCCACACGGGACTTATGGGGTGAGAATGGTTATTTTCACTGTACCTCTCGCGGAGTATGAGCTCTCCCGCTGATTGGCACGGGAACTCAACTTAGCATTGTTTAAAGGTTGACCAGCCAGGCTCTGATCAAAAAGAGATCCAGTAGGGATCTATCGGCAAGTGCTTTTTTTAAATAAATTTAGAATACCCAATTCTTTTTTTCCCAATTAAGTGACAACTTAGCGTGGCCAATCCACCTACCCTGCACATCTTTTGGGTTGTGGGGGTGAGACCCACGCAGAAACGGGGAGAATATGCAAACTCCACACGGCCCAAGGGCCTGGATCGAACCCGGTTCCTCAGCGCAGTGAGGCAGCAGTGCTAATTACAGCCCCAGCAAATGTTTATACCGTAATTGTGAATAAATCTATTTTACTCTGTGTGGACTCCCCATGTCCTTATTAAACTGGCAATGTGGAGTAAGCTGGTTTTCTGTCGATGCTGCGACCTACTCAGCTGAGCCAACCCCGACCTTCTGGACCAAGGTTTAGATTTACTCAATTCGCATGCTTCTGTTTGCGTGATTCAATGCATTTGATGCCTGTGTTGGAGACTGGAACCAGTACCCCAAAATGATGCAATACTTCTTCTGGGCCAAAAATATCATGGAGAATGGGTGCTAGATGGTCATACAGTTGACGGCCTGCAGAGCGCACACATTCAAAGTTATCAGGAGTCTTATGTACCCTCATTTGATCAACTCGTGAAACTTGTGGTGCAATATTTTAACCCAACCCCATCAGTGATCATTCAAAGGTACCGGTTTAATACGGAGGAGAGGACCCTGGTGAGTTTATCACTGAGTTCATATCACAGCTACAGAAGATAGCCGAGTTTTAGGAGTATGGAACCGCTTAATCGGAAATGCTCTGCCATCATTTGGTCCATGGTATAAATAATATGGAAACACAGAAAAAACCTTTGGACGAAACCTCGCTGACTTTTCAATAGGCGTTACAGGTCTCTTTCTCCCAAGAGAGCGCGGTACGCGGCGTCCAAGAAATACAAGAGATAGAGATGAATGTTTTGGGGCATTGCCCCTCATGTGGTATCCCCATGGCCCGACCGACCACTGCAGTGACTCCGGCCTCTGGGTCAGCTATCACGACATGGGGCATCCTCAGACTCAGCGGAAGGAGATTAAGGCCCGTGTGCAACGTGTGGGCACCGGTCTAGGCGTAACAGCATGCCAGGCACCCCAGTGGAAGTTGGTGTCAGCCCTGGGACCTCGCATCTAGATGACCAAGAAGAGGCAGAGGGTGAGGCTAAGACGCAATTAAACTGTTTGCCAGCACCCTGTGTGGCCCCAATTGTGTTCCGATACAGGTGAATGGCCATATCCTCCAGTTTGAATTGAATACGGGAGCTTCCGTGGCATAGAACTTTGATCTTATTAAACAGGGTGTGCACACTTAGACTTTGACTGACACAGTGGCTCATTTGGCCACTTATTCTGGGGAATGACTGAATATTCAGAGGAGAAATGTAATATCCCACATGGGACTTGTGGAATGGAAACAATTATCTTTCCCGTGAATCTCGCAGAGTACAAGCTCCCTCGCTGAAGGGTGGGAGAACTCTACGTAGCATTGTATAAAAGGTTGGCCAGTAAGGTATTGACCAGAAAGAGACCTGGTAAGGACCTACCGGGAAGTGTATGTATCATAATTGTAAATAAATCAAAGTTCCCTATTTTACTGGGTGTGGACTTCCTGTGTCCTTATTAAAATCTATTTCATGAGTGGCTAACCACTTAATGCAATATTTTGATTAGTTAATATAGGATATAAATTGGCTTCTTCAACCACACGTTGGGGGGGGGGGTTGCGTACACAAGCACAATACCTCACACTACGACTGAGGTCCGAGTCAATTCTGCTGCAGAATACTGCATGTCTCATATACTACACAAAGATCTGCAACCAAACACCTCCATGAAGACAACATCAGAGGCACTGCACTGCTCCTGGTGCTTTCCCTGCTTTCCATTTACTGTAATGGCATTGTGCACCAAGAGGTGGAAAAAGTCAAGAGCAACAAACTCCTTCCCATTCACACATCTGGAACAAATTCTGGGAAAAGCTCTTAAAATGCGCCAGCCATTTTGGGAAACAGCAGCTGCTATTTCTGCAGCTGGTATCAACCCACTATCCAGATGGATGGAATCATGGAACACATGCAATATAAAGAACCAACATCTCATCATTCAGCCAACGGAAGGGGACCCTGACTCCGACCTCCCTTCAAGACAAGGCATACTCTCAACTGAATCCACACACAGGCAGATTCGATGCAGATGCCTACCCTACAAGTAGAATATAAGAAATCCCACAAAGTGTGATTGTGGCTGCGTCGCAGGCCATGGATCCCCAGCACGTCACTCCTTGAGCTACTTACTTTATACACACATTTATCATTCCCTTTCTATTTATTTCATCACATCACCATCTACCTATCCATTCCTGTCACTCGCCCTGATTCTTATGTAATTTGATTCCACTCCCAGTTAGTGACTCTCAACATAGAAACTACATCCATCAAAGAATACATTATTACACTCATTCATAGGTCTGATCATTCCTCCATTGCAGGTGAAGAGCGTACAGAATCCTAGGTAGAGAGAGAACTGGAGTTTGCCCTCACATATCTCTCAGTTGACATCTGCAGGAGGCAGCACAAGAGAACAATTGTGTTTCAGTGTCCCTGACCAATCGAGCTGGAGAAATTTGGACTTTTCAGGTACACGGTGACATGATTAAATATCAGTGATCCTTATTTCATTAACCACCCAATCATTTTGTTTTGATTGTAGCAGTGAGTGAAATAGGATCATCTTCATAATGGATAATTGCAACGTTCTTACTCTGCTGGCACTCAATCATATATTTTTTCTCCAACACGCATCTATCTATCTATAAAACAACAGTCAATGGACCTCACAGATTATCAATCCTCAGAGGACCTGATTCCTTCTGACCGTTCACCAACAAATGACCCCAGATTATCCTGCACGATCACAGATACTCACAGCTCAATGGGACTAGTTAGCAGAGAGTTGGATTTTCACCAGGTGATTCACACTTTACATGCAAACACAAGCAGACAGTGCTATCAGGGACAGCGGTGAGGAGTCCTTGTCCAAGGATGCAGTTTTCTCCATTATCATGTCCATAAGATATGAAAGGGATCATAAACTATTTAAACCAAACAGTACTTTCTGCTCATTTGAAAATTGACTTTGTTGCACCAAGAACATAGCTGACACAGATCACATGATTTGCAAGTTGGCTGCAGTCCTGGGAACTTCCAACAGATTTTATAGGACAAAGCGCGACCATCATCCTGATGGAATCTCCCATTTAACATTGTATGGGCCCATTACAATCAAGGAAACAAGGGAGCAGCAGATGGACTGTCTCCCCAGTCTGGACTTATAACAAAAAGAGAGCCATCAAAACCCATTATACCTGTGGAGACACTAATAGCTACCATATATCTCCTGATGTGAACAATAATTTTGACCAAAGGTATGGAAACGGATTGGTTACCTAAAACTGACTCATCAATGGGCAACATCACATGCTCTAAGCTCCTCTGGTCTTTGGAAAGTTTTAATGCTACGTTCCTCGGCTCTCAGACAATCTGCTGTTAAAATCCATCCTGTCAACCCCAGATTCCAGGTTGACTACAAAAATCTGCCTCAAGTCTAAACTGCCTTGAAACCTAGTTCTTTGGGAGATTCCTACCACTACCTATGGAGTGAATCAAATCTCTGGGTATCAATCTCATCTTGCTGCCAGTGCCAAATTTAAAGGAATTTGGCAACTCCTGCTTTCAGCAAACCAACCTGAACTTTGACTCCTATGTGAAGGAGCCTTCATTGGACTCTGAAATTCACTTGAATTAATATCCACATCTTTGGTTTTCTTTTTCTGTTTTAAGTTATTCCTAGTTGTAAAACTATTTTCTTTCCTATAGTGCACTTGTCCATGTGTGTGTGTGTGCATGTGTCAATAGTTGCTGTGATCATCCTCCAGGTTTGAAAGTATGTGTGGTGAATGTATTCACCATAATGCATGACACTGTAACCATTGTATCCACCTAATGTAACCTATGACCTGGAAGTGATGATACGAGCTGCTTCCAGGTACTGTACTGTAACCCCGGTGGGCTCCGCCTCTGGCTCCACCCTCACCGGGGCCATATATAACCTGGCCACCTGCGGGTGGCACTCATCTGCACAACCAACTCTGGCTAGGCAAGTTCACGACTAACAAAGTTGCTCTCTTGGCCTCTTGGTGAATTGAAGGTATATCAGTATGAATAAACAATAATTCTGATTTAAATTCGAGGAGAGTTTGCCACAAAAATTGACTAAACAAATAAAGGGTTTAGGCCTATTTCAAAAATTGAAACACTTTTGCTTATGGACAGATGGCAAGAAAAAAAAGGGAATTCTGTCCTCACACCAAGTTCAGTGTCCCATGGGCTATCGGTGAATAGAATAATCATTAAAGTTGAGATAACCACATGCTCTCTTTCAAATTAGCACCAAGGGTTCTATAACATAGACCCGAGAGAGGAGGGGCCTGGCTGTTGTCTGCACGACTGCGAGCACGATGCAACCAAAACATTTCTAGATTGGTTTTGGGCACGTTTAGCGGAGTGTTCCTTGGCGCCTGTAGTGCCGAGAAAGACCCAGACGGCAGTGCCAAGATACTAGACTGGCACTGCGAAGGTGCCCAGGTAATAGTGGAAGTGTCATTCTGTCCAGTCCCTGTCCACCCAGGGGTCTCCAATGGCTTGGGATGTCCCCCAAGCCGTTATGACTGCTCCATAACCAGCCGAGAGGAAGGCTCGAGGGCAGGTAGAAGTAGAAAGAAGTTGAACCGTGATGTCACAGCCAGCAGGTAAGTGATTGACTGATGACTGGTAAGTAGTTTTTCTTTTCCCCGAGGTGTTATAATGTGGGGCGCAGTGGTGGCTGAGTGAGTGTTTGCTGAGAAGGGGAGTACATTTTTTTTAAACTTACTGTAGGGAGTTTCCAGCTGAATCCAGTCGGAGTGAGGACAGAGTGACTGCTGGGTAAGTAGTAAAGATTTAAATTGTTTGCGCAGGCCCATAACAGCTGATTTCTGTTTTCGTGTGTGACGCAGTGGTTGCTGGTTAAGTGTTTTATTTTTACCTGTATTTAAGTTGGGCAGTTCTAAAACCTAGACACTACACTTGTAGTGTCCCCCACCCTTCCACCTCCTTTAACCTAACAGGTAAGCTCTTTCTTTCTTTTTTTTATCTAGAGGGGATGGCAGGGAAGGTAGTGCAATGTTCCTCCTGCAGAATGTGTGAGGTGAGGGACACCGTCAGTGTCCCTGCTGATTTCATCTGTGGGAAGTGCACCCATCTCCAGCTCCTCAGAAACTGCGTTAGGGAACTGGAGCTGGATGAACTTTGGATCATTCGGGAGGCAAAGGTGGTTATAGATAGAAGCTTCAGGGATGTAGTTACTCCAAAGAATAAAGATAGATGGGTGACGGTGAGAGGGGCTGGGAGGAAGCAGTCAGTGTAGGGATCCCCTGTGGTCGTTCCCCTTAGTAACAAGTATACCGCTTTGGATACTGTTGGGGGGGGGGGGACTTACCAGGGGTAAGCCATGGGGTCCAGGTCTCTGGCACAGAGTCTGTCCCTGTTGCTCAGAAGGGAAGGGGGGGGGGAGAGGAGTAGAGCATTAGGCATTGGAGACTCCATAGTTAGGGGGATAGATAGGAGAGTCTGTGGGAATGAGAGAGACTCGCGGTTGGTGTGTTGCCTCCCAGGTGCCAGGGTCCGTGATGTCTCGGATCGTGTTGTCGGGATCCTTAAGGGGGAGGGGGAGCAGCCCCAAGTCGTGGTCCACATAGGTACCAACGACATAGGTAGGGATAGGGATGTAAGGCAGGAATTCAGGGAGCTAGGGTGGAAACTTAAAATCTAGGACAAACCAAGTTTTTTTTTCTCTGGGTTGTCACCCGTGCCACGTGCTAGCGAGATGAGGAATAGGGAGAGAGAAGAGTTGAACACATGGCTACAGGGATGGTGCAGGAGCGAGGGTTTCAGATTTCTGGATAATTGGGGCTCATTCTGGGGTCGGTGGGACCTCTACAAACGGGATGGTCTACACCTGGACCAGAGGGGTACCAATATCCTGGGGGGAAATTTGCTAATGCTCTTCGGGATGGTTTAAACTAGTTAAGCAGGGGATTGGGAACCTGAATTGTAGCTCCAGTATACAGGAGGTTGAGAGTAGTGAGGTCATGAGTAAGGTTTCAAAGTTGCAGGAGTGTACCGGCAGGCAGGAACGTGGTTTAAAGTGTGTCTTCTTCAATGCCAGGAGCATCTGGAATAAGGTGGGTGAACTTGCAGCATAGGTTGGTACCTGGGGCTTCGATGTTGTGGCCATTTCGCAGACATGGATAGAGCAGGGACAGGAATGGTTGTTGCAGGTGCCGGGGTTTAGATATTTCAGTAAGCTCAGGGAAGGTGGTAAAAGAGGGGGAGGGGTAGCATTGTTAGTCAAGGGCAGTATTACGGTGGCAGAAAGGATGTTTGATGAGGACTCATCTACTGAGGTAGTATGGGCTGAGGTTAGAAACAGGAAAGGAGAGGTCACCCTGTTAGGGGTTTTCTATAGGCTTCTGAAAAGTTCCAGAGATGTAGAGGAAAGGATTGCAAAGATGATTCTGGTTAGGAGCGAAAGCAACAGGATAGTTGTTATGGGGGGCTTTAACTTTCCAAATATTGACTGGAAACGCGATAGTTCGAGTACTTTAGATGGGTCCGTTTTTGTCCAATGTGTGCAGGAGGGTTTCCTGACACAGTATGTAGATAGGCCAACGAGAGGCGAGGCCATATTGGATTTGGTACTGGGTAATGAATCAGGACAGGTGTTAGATTTGGAGGTAGGTGAGCACTTTGGTGATAGTGACCACAATTCGATTACGTTTACTTTAGTGATGGAAAGGGATAGGTATATACCGCAGGGCAAGAGTTTATCTGAGGGAAAGGCAATTATGATGCGATGAGGCAAGACTTAGGATACATCGGATGGAGAGGAAAACTGAAGGGGATGGGCACAATGGAAATGTGGAGCTTGTTCAAGGAACAGCTACCGCGTGTCCTTGATAAGTATGTACCTGTCAGGCAGGGAGGAAGTGGTCAAGCAAGGGAACCGTGGTTTACTAAAGCAGTCGAAACACTTGTCAAGAGGAAGAAGGAGGCTTATGGAAAGATGAGACATGAA
Organism: Scyliorhinus torazame; assembly: GCF_047496885.1. NCBI lineage: Eukaryota > Metazoa > Chordata > Chondrichthyes > Carcharhiniformes > Scyliorhinidae > Scyliorhinus > Scyliorhinus torazame. The sequence continues at coordinate 185,810,211 of NC_092712.1, forward strand.
GGTTCAGTTAGGGCGCTCGAGAGTTACAAGTTAGCTCGGAAGGACCTAAAGAGAGAGCTAAGAAGAGCCAGGAGGGGACATGAGAAGTCTTTGGCAGGTAGGATCAAGGATAACCCTAAAGCTTTCCATAGATATGTCAGGAATAAAAGAATGACTAGGGTAAGAGTAGGGCCAGTCAAGGACAGTAGTGGGAAGTTGTGCTTGGAGTCCGAGGAGATAGGAGAGGTGCTAAATGAATATTTTTCATCAGTATTCACACAGGAAAAAGACAATGTTGTCGAGGAGAATACTGAGATTCAGGCTACTAGACTAGAAGGGCTTGAGGTTCATAAGGAGGAGGTGTTAACAATTCTGGAAAGTGTGAAAATAGATAAGTCCCCTGGGCCGGATGGGATTTATCCTAGGATTCTCTGGGAAGCTAAGGAGGAGATTGCTGAGCCTTTGGCTTTGATCTTTAAGTCATCTTTGTCTCCAGGAATAGTGCCAGAAGACTGGAGGATAGCAAATGTTGTCTCCTTGTTCAAGAAGGGGAGTAGAGCCAACCCCGGTAACTATAGACCAGTGAGCCTTACTTCTGTTATGGGCAAAGTCTTGGAAAGGTTGATAAGAGACAGGATGTATAATCATCTGGAAAGGAACAATTTAATTAGAGATAGTCAACACGGTTTTGTGAAGGGTAGGTCGTGCCTCACAAACTTTATTGAGTTCTTTGAGAAGGTGACCAAACAGGTGGATGAGGGTAAAGCAGTTGATGTGGTGTATATGGATTTCAGTAAAGCATTTGATAAGGTTCCCCACGGTAGGCTACTGCAGAAAATATGGAGGCATGGGATTCAGGGTCATTTAGCAGTTTGGATCAGAAATTGGCTAGCTGGAAGAAGACAAAGGGTGGTGGTTGATGGGAAATGTTCAGACTGGAGTCCAGTTACGAGTGGTGTACCACAAGGATCTGTTTTGGGGCCACTGCTGTTTGTCATTTACATAAATGACCTGGAGGAGGGCGTAGAAGGATGGGTGAGTACATTTGCAGATGACACTAAAGTCGGTGGAGTTGTGGACAGTGCGGAAGGATGGTACAAGTTACAGAGGGACATAGATAAGCTGCAGCACTGGGCTGAGAGGTGGCAAATGGAGTTTAATGCAGAAAAGTGTGAGGTGATTCATTTTGGAAGGAATAACAGGAAGACAGAGTACTGGGGTAATGGTAAGATTCTTGGTAGTGTGGATGAGCAGAGAGATCTCGGTGTCCATGTACACAGATCCCTGAAAGTTGCCACCCAGGTTGAGAGGGTTGTTAAGAAGGCGTACGGTGTGTAAGCTTTTATTGGTAGAGGGATTGAGTTTCGGAGCCATGAGGTCATGTTGCAGCTGTACAAAACTCTGGTGCGGCAGCATTTGGAGTATTGCGTGCAATTCTGGTCGCCGCATTATAGGAAGGATGTGGAAGCATTGGAAAGGGTGCAGAGGAGATTTACCAGAATGTTGCCTGGTATGGAGGGAAGATCTTATGAGGGAAGGCTGAGGGACTTGAGGCTGTTTTCGTTAGAGAGAAGAAGTTTAAGAGGTGACTTAATTGAGGCATACAAGATGATCAGAGGATTGGATAGGGTGGACAGTGAGAGCCTTTTTCCTCGGATGGTGATGTCTAGCATGAAGGGACATAGCTTTAAATTGAGGGGAGATAGATATAGGATAGATGTCAGAGGTAGGTTCTTTACTCAGAGAGTAGTACGGGCGTGGAATGCCCTGCCTGCAACTGTAGTTGACTCGCCAACACTAAGGACATTCAAATGGTCATTGGATAGACATATGGACAATAAGGGAATGGTGTAGATGGACTTTGGAGTGGTTTCACAGGTCGGCGCAACATCGAGGGCCGAAGGACCTGTACTGCGCTGTAATGTTCTATGTTCTATGTTTGTGTGGACCAACACCAAATGGCGAGAACTCGCAGGCATGGCCGATGAATCCCAGGAGAATCCAGAAAATGCATATTTAAATTAAACAAATTACTCATTTAAATATGCATATCTGGATCTCGCCCACCGAGAGCAAGATTCAGATAATGACGTCTCGTTGAATCTCGTGAGACGTTTCGAGCGTCACAAATCTCGCGAAAGGCTTCTTGTGAGATTCAACGGCCTCGTCCTGACACTAAGTCAGGCGCGCTGAGGCTGCTGAATTGCGCCATACACTTCCTGAGAGCTTAAATCTCTAGAGTGAGTTCATAAACCAAAATACTCTGACTTCGGGATGAGTTATGTCTGACACAACACATTGACTTTTGTTTGGACACCGTGAGCTCTGGCAGCAGCACCAGGACTGGCCGCCACTTCTGCTCAAGTGTAATGTGGTCCAGCTGAATGTGACCATGCTGCCGTCAAGGCAATTATTGAACTGGAGATACAGAGCTTGTCGAATTGAAGAGCGGAAGGTGGGTCACGAGTCACCAATAGTGGTATTATCTGACTCATAGGTAGATGCTGGCAACATTTCTAAAGGCCCACCACCCGAGCATAGATCTACAGCACATAGGACCCCACCACCAGGAGAGCAGACCCCTGCCCCCCTCCACCAGGAGGGTAGAGCCCCCGCCCCCCTCCACCAGGAGAGCAGACCCCTGCCCACGCCTCCACCAGGAAGGCAGAACCCCACACCCCACCAGGAGGGCAGATGCCCGGCCACCCGGAGGGTAGACCCCCGCACCCCTCCACCAGGAGAGCAGACCCATAACCACCTCCACCAGGAGCGCAGACCCCCACACCCCCTCCACCAGGAGCGCAGACCCCCGCACCCCCTCCACCAGGAGCGCAGATCCCTACCCCTCCACCAGGAGAGCAGACCCCTACCCCCTCCACCAGGAGAGCAGACCCCTACCCCCTCCACCAGGAGAGCAGACCCCTACCCCCTCCACCAGGAGAGCAGACCCCCGCACCCCCTCCACCAGGTGCGCAGACCCCCGCACCCCCTCCACCAGGAGAGCAGACCCCTACCCCCTCCACCAGGAGCGCAGACCCCCGCACCCCCTCCACCAGGAGAGCAGACGCCCAGACTCCCTCCACCAGGAGCGCAGACCCCCGCACCCCCTCCACCAGGAGAGCAGACCCCTACCCCTCCACCAGGAGAGCAGACCCCTACCCCTCCACCAGGAGCGCAGACCCACGCACCCCCTCCACCAGGAGAGCAGACCCCTACCCCTCCACCAGGAGAGCAGACCCCTACCCCCTCTACCAGGAGCGCAGACCCCCGCACCCCCTCCACCAGGAGAGCAGACCCCCGCACCCCCTCCACCAGGAGAGCAGACCCCTACCCCCTCCACCAGGAGAGAAGACCCCTACCCCCCTCCACCAAGAGAGCAGACCCCTATCCCTCCACCAGGAGAGCAGCCGCCCACCCCACCAGCAGAGCAGCCGCCCCCCCCCCCCACCCCCCATCCCCTACCCACCCCCCCCCCCACCCCACCAGGAGAGCAGATCCCTCCACCGGGAGAGCAGATCCTCACCCCCTCCACGAGGAGTGCAGACTAGAACAGTTTTCAGAGGGGTACCCATGACTCTAACTTCCTTTGCAATCTCTATCCAGGCTTGCTTTAATGTCTTCCTACCCCTTGCAAAGAGGACCTCCCAACTTTCCCTCGTAGCCTTCATGTGGAAGCAAGTCATCCGAGGAACTGCCTAAGCAGCAGCAGTAGTCCATCAGGCACTCAAAGAATGATGAGCAAGGTCATTGCAAACCATGGGGTAGTCAAATCAGCAGCCTGTCTCCATCTCAGCTGTTAGTGCAGGCATCACAACTGATAGGAGCATATGTAAACCTGTTAAGGTAGAACATAGAATACACTCAGAAAACTAACAGACTGGATATTTGGCCCTGGCCTCCCCACCACAGCTAAAATCTCAGTGGCAGTGAGAGGGGGTCCTTAAGGGGCCATTAATTAGCAACTGAGGACCTCATTGCCCCCTGGGCAAGTGGGCCATTCAGTGCATCCCTGCTGCTGGCAAAATTGCCATGTGGAAAGGATAGGTGCCAGAAACAGCATCACTGTCGCACCCTGATATTTTCATGACACCAATATTTTCCTGACAACAGCCGTTTCACTGCCCAGGTGGACAACAATGTAAGTATTTGCACAAAGTGCACGTGCCTGCCTGTACTGGTGCCTAAGGAGAGGAAGCGAGAAAGGTTTCCAGAGGCTATGTACATTACAAGGATTTAATTGTTCGTCCAAAGTAGCAAAAGAAACTGCATTATCTGGACTCTTCTGCAGGTAAATGAAGAATGTAAAGCAAAATATTCAGGAGCTAGAAATCTGAAATAAAAATAGCAAATGCTCAGACAGTGCGAAAGTATCTGTGGAGCGAGAAGACATTTAGGGTGGATGAGCCTTCATCAGAACTTTCACCAGAAATGTAAATCTAAGTTTGGCTTTTTTGTCCAATAAACGGACCAGATAATACCATTAACAATGAGAAATCAGGGACTAAACAAATGAACTGTGGTTTAAAAAGAGCATCGTCTATGATTGCATCTTGGTTTTAACACATGGGGTAATGTTAACCTAATCAGATGGGGGGAACTGATCCGATCAGATCGGGCACCCTCTTTACAATCCGTTTGACTTCACTTCCTATTGAAATCACGGAAAGCAAAATGACCTCCCATGGGCTTAAACCGCACTCTGCAGTATTTATAATGAATGCATCAATACGTTTGTACAAAGCTCCTAGGTCCAGTATTTTGCAGAAATCATTAACAAAGATATTAATTACTCAAGGCAACTTTAACCCAACAGATTATCAATATTAATTGTCAGCTAAAATCTCTACATTAGCACAAATTCAACGTTATTTTCCTCGGAAGGGTATATGAGCCCCAATTATTTGGAATGAAATTAACAAAAAGGAGCAGAATCAGCAATTTGATTACAGCGCCTGGCTGAATTGGCTTCATTCATATTTTCTGAATAACGGATTATTTTACACAATAAAACAAAAGGATGAAATAACAAAGATTATTGGTCCTGACTAAATTTGATAAAAATATATATAGTTTTAAGTTCCACAAAATTACTGGGAATGCCTTCCATTTCATTCAGTAATTCTGAAATAACATGGGGTGAAATGTGACTCGGCGGCAGCGCAAGGCTGATGGTGAGTAGGCCGCCTGTTTCACACCTGGCCTGAACTCTGCCAACACCTGTTTTGCATTACCTCGGAAGTTGAATTTCATTCCCACACATTCTGAAGTCTTCTATGTGCAACTCACCAAGGTGTTGTTAACATTAATAGGATCTTTACAGAATCTATAATATCTTATATTAACAGCACGTTGTAAAAGAGCATATTTTGTGTCACGCTGGGAAACTATCCACAAGAGCCATTGACCGTTATTATTGTACTCGCTTCATACGCAAGGAATGCAGGAAATAATTCATATTGCAATGACACATACCTATAATATATATGTCAATTCCACAATCATCTCAAGGGTGACTAAATACTTTTCCGCAGTGTAGGATTTGTTCCAGTCATTGCAACTGTCCAGCAGCTTCTAATACAGCTGTGGTCATGAAGTATCAAAGCAGGGTACTCCCTTCTCCAGCACTGACTTTAGGCTTCAGGCTCTTGTTAGTGTTAATAGTTTATAGTCATCAAAATAAGAGAGATGTATTTATTGCAAGTCTGAGATGTTGTCATTTTATTAAATTCAATATTTATCAACAGTAACTTATTAACTAAACAGTAGTTCATTCTATATATTGAATCACTGTCCTCACTACGACTTACATTGATTTGTTTGAATGCTGTGGGAATAGTTATTTCCAATCCTTATGTAATGGAGGGTGTAATAGAAACAAATCATATATGACATTTAACCAAATGCCTCTGATAGAATTTGAGTGGATAATGTTAGTGATACAATGATTTGCTAACATGAAGATAGTGCATCACTTGACCTTCATCACAAGGGATTTTGAGCACAAGAATAAAGTTGTCTTGATGCAATTCTATCGAGACTTGGTGATACTACACCTGGAGTTTTGGCCTCCTTATCTAAAGCAGGATGTATTTTTCATAATGCTAGTGCAATGGAGGTTCACCAGACTAATCCACGTGGTTATGAGGAAGGGTGAGGAGACTGGGCATGCACTCTCTGGAGTTCCGAAGGATGAGAGGTGATTTCATTACAAAATTCTTACAGGACGTGACAGGGTCCATGCAGAAAAGAGGTGGAAAGGAAAGAAGAACTTAAGTGAAATTATAATCACGAGGGAAGTGGTACTGATAAAACTGATTGAGCTGTGAGCTGACAAGTCACCAGGTCCTAATGGACTTCATCCGAGGGTCTTGAAAGAAGTGATGAATTAGGTGTCAATTTTACAAAATTCGCTTAATTCTGAAAAAATTCCATCAAACTGGAAAGCAGCAAATACACTTCGAATCAAGAATGGAGCGAGACAGAAAACAGGAAACCAGAGAATTCCTACAGTTCAGAAGGAGGCCATTTGGCCCATCGAGTCTGCACCAACCCTCTGAAAGAGCACTCTACCTAGGCCTACTTTCTCCCGCCCTATCCCCGTAACCCAGCACATTGATCATGATCAATCCACCTTACCTGCATAACTTTGGATAATAAGGGACAATTTAGCATCACCAATCCACCTAATCTGCACATCTTTGGATTGTGTGAGGAAACCAGAGCACCCGGAGGAAACCCACGCAGACACGGGGAGAATGTGCAAACTCCACACAGTCACCCTGCCAAAAAGCATCTCGCCACCTCCAGTACTGCAGCAGATTGGCTTTGAACTTCCTAGATACTCTGTTAGTGCTGCACACATTTGTAACTGGACCCAGAGAGACCCCGTACCATCAAAGGTGAAGAGAATGATACAGACCTGTTGGCACTATGAGAAATCTGAGCAATGAAGGTCCTGTTTCATCCATCAGGATGAGTTGACCTGCAAGGATGACCTGATCTGATCTTACGGAGATCACAAATAGTCGTTCCGCCTCTGGCCAGGAGACCCGTCTTACAGGAGCTGCATAGTGCCCACCTAGGGTAGACAAAGCCGAAGCTGCTGGTATGCAGCTATGTCTGGTGGCCAAGCAGAGATAAAGTAATTGAAGAACTGGTACAATAGTGCCACTCTTGTCAAACAGCAGTCCCTGCCTCCATTGGCCATTCTCCACCCTTGGGAATGGCCAGGTTGCCCGGGACCTGGGTCGATGGATTGGATTGGATTGGATTGGATTTGTTTATTGTCACGTGTACCGAGGTACAGTGAAAAGTATTTTTCTGCGAGCAGCGCAACAGATCATTAAATACATGAGAAGAAAAGGGAATAAAAGAAAATACATAATAGGGCAACACAACATATACAATGTAACTACATAAGCACTGGCATCGGATGAAGCATACAGGGTGTAGTGTTAATGAAGTCAGTCCATAAGAGGGTCATTTAGGAGTCTAGTAACAGTGGGGAAGAAGCTGTTTTTGAGTCTGTTCGTGCGTGTTCTCAGACTTCTGTATCTCCTGCCCGATGGAAGAAGTTGGAAGAGTTGGAGATGTTGGCTATGTGAGCCTTTTTATGGGCAAGATGGTTTTAGTTCTGGAGGATGCTTTGCTCCAAGGGTTCACTATTCATGGACTTCGGGAGGGCATCCTGTTGGACACCCCTTTTGCAGGTGAGGACTTCCAGGCTTTTGTAGAAGCCAATGACATACGAAAAATGAGCGTGCCCCTTCCACCCGGTGTCCAACAGTTTTGCCGAGAGGACTACTCAAACCTTCAAGAATGCAATGAGGAAACAGTCTGACAAACCACTACGGTGCGATTCAGCAGACTTAAAACCAAGTCCGCTATCGGGCGCATTTAGCCGGCTGTTTCTTGGTGGCTGCAGCGCCGAGAATCACCTTGCGATCCAACGGCATTTTGCCTTTCTTTGGCCTCGAGGATTTTCTCCCCGCTGAGGTTGCACTTAGAGAGATTTCCTGCTGGTGAGCTGATCTCGCCAGCAGACACAGCTGCTTGCAGATCTGGACCCTATTTTTATCAGCAACCCCCCTTCATTTCAGGCCCCCGCACCGCTTTCTGACACTCCCTCACTCCCCAACCTTGTCAAGACTCCAGGGAACCCTCCCCCCCCACCCTTCCAATTGCCAAGGCCTCCCCCTGGCCTGACCCTGGCAGTGCCAACATGGCACCCAGGCACCCTGGCACTGCCAGCCTGGCAACCTGACAATGTCCCTAACAGGTGAAACTACCAGGGTGCCAAATGGGCAGTGCCAAGGTGCCTGGGTGTGAGGGAGAGTGCCAGGCAATACCCTGTCTTGTCCCCGACCGCCCAGGTGTCTCTAATGCCCCTGAGGTACCTTTACAACTAGTTCATGTTTGTGTAGATCAGTATTAAATGATGCCCTGGCGATGTCTTGCAGATGCAGCCGTTGAATCCTGGGCTCCGGGTGAGTCTGACATCCATTAGGCTAATTTAAATATGCAGATCTGGATCTCTCCCAGCAAGAGTGACTCGCGACCGGCCTGGCAGGAGTCAAATTTGGAGCTCGTGCGTGATTCACTGATTCCCTACGTCTGCAATTGGCTAATTTTCTATTGTCATATAATTCAACACCCCACACCACCACAGGGGTCACACCCACTGAGCTACTCATGGCCCAGTTCCTAAGAACCTGGTTGGATCTTGTGTTTCCTAATTTGTCGGGGAGGGTGGTGAAGTTGTGCAGAGGGGCGACTGGCTATTCCCGGTGGGCACCTCAGTTTTAGTTTATAACTTTACCTCGGAGCCACCTTGGCTAACTGGATGAATTATGGCCCAGTCATACGTGGTCAATATAAACGGAAAGATTGTCAAAAAGCACGATGACCACTTGAGGAGTCGGGGGATAGGCACCCTCAATTTGGAGCAAGCAAATTCTACCAGTGTTATAGACACTCCTGTAAATGTTTCTGACCAAGGGAAGCCGAGGGCTCCTGAATCCAATCAACCAGCTGCAGCTGTGGAAGCCGATGAGGCCAGTTCTCCTTTTTTTTGAGGCCATTTCTCCTGATGTGTCAAGGGCTGCTGACAGCCTGACTACCTGGAAGGTAGCCGAGCCTGTGGGTGGGCTGCAGAGGTCCGGGAGAACCCAGAGGTCTCCAGACTGATTGACTTTTGGATGGACTCTTTTTCCACTGTTTTCTTTTGTAATGTTTGCAAACTCTGTATAAAGTTTTTTTGTGTAGTTAGTAATAAGGGACTTATGGGGAGCGAGTGCGGCCTCTTTAGGAAGTGGGCTCAGCCGATGGACCATGTGACCGGCTTGGGGCTAATCGTGAGGGAGCGTGTGAAACCCGGTCAATAGAGAGTTTGCGCAAGTCCCTGGGAGCAGGACCCCGGGCAGTGTGGACCCTGGAGCTGAAGTGACCAGACCTGTTATATTGAGTTCTGTGCCTGTTACTTATCTGCCTTTGCCTTTCATCAATATCCTTGTTAACTATTGGAATCCTCTAGTGTACATCTCGAGCTAGCGCAAGAACAATGACAACATTTCAAAAATATTTCTTTGGCTGTAAAGCACTTTGGGGTGTCTTGTGGTCATGAAAGGCACGATATAATTACAAGTCTTTCTTTCTTTTCTCTGACCTATGTTCTACTATTTTTGCTCTGTAGCAGATTGGATTGATAATTCTTGTTCTGCATTGGCGGGATGCGCTTAACATTGAGTCTAATAGCATTCCAACCTCTCATTTAGTTTCATACATAGCAATTTCAACAGTGTTCATGAAGCACATGTGCCTATTTATGTATTCTACATGTAACGCTGCAGGAGGTCTTGTGGTGCAGTGGATAGCATCCCTACCTCTGGGCCAGAAGCTCTCGGTTTAAGTTGCACCTCAGGACTTGTTGGCCAAGGAAGGCGGGTTCATAACCTGGCCAACAGGTTGAGTATCAGCCTGCAAAATCCTTCCAACAGACACCAGTGGCAAGTGATAAGAGTGGGAGAGACTCTTGGTCAGCCATGCTTGATCGGTCTGGAGTGGCACCCCTCGAGCTAAATTCTCTGGTGATGGGGTAGAGTCATGTTCCTGGTAAAAAATAACTCATGATGGAATCAGGTGAAAGTCTGGCTTGCGGGCGGGCCATTAGGTGCAGGAAGAGAAACAACAACATGCTGAATTTCACACTTGGTGTGTATAACCTTTAATCTGCCTTTGTTCTGCCCATAATCCATATTTTGTTCAAACACTTCTAAGTTTTTTAATTGCAACTTCTGATTCGATGGCCTCACCTCATTTGGGACAATCTGCATATTTGCATTTTGTTTCTGAATCCAGCAAATTTATCGGAAACACTAATCCCAGCACCAAGGTCTGTTGTGCCACATTCAGCATTCTCCTCTCCATTTTTACATAATTCCTCTAATGTTGTTTCCTACCCTCTTGGCCAGTTTATTTCCTTCCTCCGTCAGTTACCTGCCATTAATTATTTTTTAAATTAATCCTGTTCTGTTAGCATCATCGTTCATTAAAAATATACGCTATATTCAGAAAGTCAACTGCACTGATAGACACTGATAGAACACAGACTAAACATAAAATTCCGCCAAGGCAAATATTAAATAATATAAGTGGTGACAGATATCCATCCATCAGTCAATTAAAGATTAGAATGTAATCTCGGAGTTCAGAGGATGGTTATAAACTGATCAACATTTATTCTCTTGGTTGTTGACAACATTTGAATTCTGATTAAATCACAGCAAGACAATTATTATTTCCTCTGCATATCGAATCACAAGTAAAATCTGTTTTCTATCCTGCTGCACAGACATTGCCCATAGAGGTCTTATTGAAGCATTTCTCAAACAAGGACAGAATGCTGGTTTGTGTATTGGCCTGAGCCCAAGCAGCAACTGAACTCATCACTAGAAGAAATATCTTACAATCATAGAATTCCTACAGTACAGAAGGAGGCCATTTGGCCCATCAAGTCTGCACCGACCCTCCAAAAGAGCATCCTACCTAGACCCACTCCCCCGCTCTATCCCTGTAACCCCACCTGACCTTTGGACACTAAGGGGAAATTTAGTATGTCCAATCCACCTAGCTTGCACATCTTCAGACTATGGGAGGAAACCGGAGCACCTGGAGGAAACCCAGGCAGACACTGGGAGAATGTTCAAACTCCACACAGACAGTCACCCAAGAACCTTGGCCCTCCAAGCCTGCACTAACCATGCTGCCCGTCTAACCTAAAACCTTCTACACTTCCGGGGTCTGTATCCCTCTATTCCCATTCTATTCATGTATTTGTCAAGACACCCCTTAAAAGTCACTATCGTACCTGCTTCCACCACCTCCTCCGGCAGCGAGTTCCAGGTACCTACTGCCCTCTGTGTACAAAACGTTCCTTGCATATCTCCTCTAAACTTTGTCCCTCGCACCTTAAACCTATGTCCCCGAGTAATTGACTCTTCCACTCCAGGAAAAAGATTCTGACTATCCACTCTGTCCATGCCCCTCATAATATTGTAGACTTCTAACAGGTCGCCCCTCAACCTCTAGCCTCTCCACATCCTTCTGATGGTGTGGCGACCAGAATGGATGGCACGGTAGCACAGTGGTTAGCACTGTTGCTTCACAGCACCAGGGTCCCAGGTTCGATTCTCGGCTTGAGTCACTGACCATGCGGAGTCTGCATATTCTCCCCGTGTCTGCATGGGTTTCCTCCGGGTGCTCCGGTTTCCTCGCACTAGTCTCAAAAGCTGTGCTTGTTAGGTAATTTGGACATTCTGAATTCTCCCTTGGTGTACCTGAACAGGCGCCGGAATGTGGCGACGAGGGGCTTTTCACAGTAACTTCATTGCAATGTAAGCCTACTTGTGACAATAAAAATTATTATTATTATGAAGATTTCCCGGCAGCGAGGGGCGCGTTCAACAGGAAACCCCGTTGACAATAGCGAGACCAGAACATCCCACTGCCGGCCAATGATGGGCCACCTCCCGCTGTTGCGAAACACGCAGCGGTTTGTGTGATAAATCCCGCCCATCATTTCTACATCCACCCTGTCAAGACCCTTCACGATCTTATCATTTCAATCAAGTCACTTACTCTTCTAAACTCCATCAGATATAAGCCTAGCCTGTGCAACATTTCTTCATAAGACAACACTGCCATTCCAGGTATCAGTTTAGTAAATCGTCTCTGAAATGTTTCTAAAACATTTACGTCTTACCTTGAATAAGAAGAACGACACTGTACACAGTACTCCAGATGTGTTCTCAACAATGCCCTGAATAACTGATGCATATAAACCCCACAATAAACCATAACAATCTATTAGTTTTCCGAATTACTTGCTGGACCTGCATGTTAATCTCTTGTGATTCATGCAAGATAGCCCGATCCCTATGAATCTCAGAGCTTCGAAATATTTCTTTTTTATTCTTCCTGCCAAAATGGGTCTGTCACATTGCTGGAAATTAAGAAGGGGTAAATATATATGTTTTGAAATCGGGGCACAGGCTAAGGATGAAGGCAGATCATTCAGGACTGAGGAGAAATGTCTTCACTCAAAGGATTATGAATCTTATAAATGTTTGACTCCAGAAGGATCATTGATTATATTTAAGGCTGCAAGAGGCAGACTTTGGTCTTTCAGGGAACAAAGGAAGCTGGGCGGAAATGTAGAGTTAAGATCAAATGTCAGTCATGATTGTACTGAATGGTGGAGCTGACTTGGAGGGCCGAATGTTCTACTGGTGTTCTATTTGTTATGTATGCAAAAGAAAGTTTTATTTATGCATTCACAAAGCTTGATCAATCAATTATCAAATAAAATATTCTGGCTGTGAAAGTAGGCTCTGTAACTTCACTGCCACTGGTGTGATGGAAGCGCTGAAGGCATAAAATGGTGTAGTCTCTGCTGCCAGCCACTTCTGCTGTGTCCCGCACAGTGCCCCTTTGACTGTAGCTGATTTGACGCACATTTTCAAATGTCTTCCAAGCAACTCTGACCTGTGCTAATTTCTATCAGATGAATATGCATGGTGCTAAATAAAGGACCCCCCTCACCTTCCTCCCCATTCGCACTATTTAAATGGACAGGCATTCAGCTTTCAGGTGAGATGTTTTTGGCTCAATTCCACTGTGAAGAAGTTTTGAAAGCACTGTGAATTGTTTTCATCTCCATTGGAATCCCGTCCACTCCTGTGGCTTTTCCATTCTTCATGTGTTTAATGGTGGCTTTGACTGCATCCACGTTCGGTCAGAGCTCAAGATCATATTTAATGGAGAGTTGGGGGGTTTCCTCAAACACAACCTCACTTATGGTTGCATCATTTTTAAAGAATTTTTTGAAGTGTTCTCTCCATCAAAGGTTGATGTTTTCTCTGTTTTTCAAGAGGGTTCCGGCCTTACTCAGTTTAGCAGTTTGAGGCCTTGGGAGTTGGATCCATATATTGCCTTGGTGGCACCGGAGAAGCCCTGGTGTCATGCGCGTCATGGAGTTGAAGCTCCTTAGCTTTCTCAGTCCACCATTAGTTCTTGAGTTCCCTTGTTCTTCTTTGTGCTTCCGCCTTGACTGATTGTTGAGCTCTCCTCTTTGTCTTGCTGGTTATGTCATTTTGCCAGGCACGGAGAGCTTTTCTCTTCCTGTAAATGAGGTTTGGATGGTGTAGTCATTCTTTTCGAACCAGTCTTGGTGTTTCCTAGTCTTGTACCTGATGGTTTCTTCACAGTTTGAGATGATGGCTCTCTTCAGCTCTTTCCATTTTTTCTCCAATCCATTAACATGGACACAAACCCCAGGAAGGGAGCACCTGGTCAGGGCTGGTGGGGAGGGTGCACAGGGACAGGGAAGGGGAAAACACAGGGGGGAGGTGGGGAAAGAGTGACGTGGGAAGTGGGGACGGTGGGGGTGGTGGGGAAAGAAACAGAGCAGGAAAAATGAGTTGTGTTTGGTTACGGGCATCGGCAAGGGAGGAACAGGCTGGAGAAACAGGATGGCGCAGCAAGCACCACTTTGGAGGGTCCTGACTAAAAGGAGACCCCGGATAGCAGGGAGCACCCACGTGACATACACACAGTTGTCGGCCATGTTGGGTTCCCCCTGGACAAAGGGAAACCCCGGAGTGCAGGGGTCCGACCTCATGGTGAGCACGGTGACCGTGGCCATTTTGGATGGCCCCTTAACAAAGGGAAACCCCGGAGTACAGGGATGCATCCACCGGGTAAGTATGGTTGATCCCGCAGGAGCAGAGGGACAAAAAATTTTTTTAAACCCCACCAGAATTATCACCGGGAATGTCAGCTGACTTAACAGTTGAGTGTGTGCAGAACCGGCCTCAACCGGACCTTGGATTGATGTTGCATTACATTCACCGCCCCCCCCCCCCCCCCCCCCCCCCCCCACCATCTGGCCTGAGCTTGCGAAATCCTACCAACTGTCCTGGCTTGAGACAATTCACACATCTTTAAGCTGTGATTATCCCTCTCTCCAGTTGCTCAGTCCTGGACCTGTAGACTTAATTACCTGCAAAGATTTGCATTCAAAGTATCGTCTTGCATGTTTGACTTTGTCTATATAAATGTTTCTGGAACCCCGCCTCTTCATTCACCTGAGGAAGGGACAGTGCTCCGAAAGCTAGTGATACAAAACAAACCTGTTGGACTTTAACCTGGTGTTGTAAGGACTTCTTCCAGGAATAGTACGAGCCTAATATTCCACGATAGTTATCTCCGACCACGCTCCACATTACATCTGGATGTGAGGTTGGAGTCGGGCCGTGCCCAGCACCCCACGTGGAAGTTGGACTTGGACCTACTGGTCGATAAGGTCTTCTGCCAGAAAATATTACAAGCCATAGGCGAGTATGTTACAAATAACCAGAGCGAGGAGGTCTCAACTTCCACGTTCTGGGAGGCACTGAAGGTGGTGATTAGGGAGACATTATAGCCTACAAGGCACTAAGAGATAGGGAAGAGAGGGCAGTCAGGAAACAACTGGTCGACTCCATCCTGGAAGTCGACAGAAAGTACTCGGAGTCCCTGACCGTAGAACTTCTGGCAAAGAGGAAAAAGCGAGAGATGGACTTTAATCTGCAATCCACCAGGAAAGCAGTGCACCAACACCAACTCCGCCAGACACGGAGGACCTTCTACGAACACGGGGAATAGGCTGGCCGCCTACTGGCCCACCAGCTGAGAAAGCAGGCAGCCACGAGGGAGATAGCGGAGGTGAAGGATAGCAGAGGCAGACTGGTAATCGAGCAAAAAGAGATCAACCGAGCCTGTACAGCTCCGAACCCCCCAACGGGGATGCGGATATGGAACGGTTCCCTGACGGACTGGACATGCCAGTCTTGGGGGACGATAGGTGGGGGGAGCTGCTGGGAGAGATCATGGAGAGTATCAACCCCATGCAGGCGGGGAAGGTGCCGGGACCGAACAGGTTCATACCAGCATTGGCCCCACACCTATGGGACAGGTTCGCAGACTCGCTTGTGAGGGGCACCCTGCTTCATGCTAACACAGGCCATGATATCGCTGATACCCAAAAGCGAAGGACCCGACGGATCATACAGACCTATTTCGCTGTTTAATGTAGACGCAAATATATTCCGGAAAATCCTGGCCAAGAGATTGGAGAGCTGCGTACCAGAGATGGTCGCAGAGCACCAGACGGGCTTTGTCAAGGGTAGGCAGCTAACTGCGAACACCAGGCGGCTGCTGAATGTAATAACAAAACCTTCCAGGGAGAGAACACCAGAGGTGATAGGCACCCTGAATGCAGAAAGACCTCGACAGAGCTGAATGGAAGTACCTCATCAAAGTACTAGAACGTTTGTGTTGGGGACAGGATTCACCTCGTGGGTGAAAGTCCTGTACAACATCCCCAAGACAAACATTGGAACCAACACCACCAGCTGGATAGAGCTGGAGGAACTAGCATTCAAACTAGCCTAAAAGAAATTCCGCTACCTGGGGATCCAGATAGCCCATGACTGGACACGGATCCACAAGTGGAATCTGACTAGTCTGGCGGAGAAAGTAACAAAGGACCTATAGAGATGGGATGGACTCCCGCTTTCCCTGGCGGGGAGAGTGCAAACGATCAAAATCAACGTACTGCTGACATTCCTCTTCCTTCTGAGATCCATACCAATCTTCATCCCTAAAGGCCTATTTCCACAAAGTAGACAAAATTATTATGGCGTTTGTGTTTCGGGGGTGGGGGGGGGGGGGGGGGGGGGGGGGGGGGGGGTAACCAGACTATCCCTAAGTCGACACTGCAAAAGGAGGAAAAGCAATGGGCGGTCTAGCCTTGCCAAATCTGTAATACTCCCACTGGGTGGCCACTGCTGAGAGGGTGAGGGCATAGAAATGTGGAATGTGTGAGGCTGGAGGAGCCCTCCTGCAAGGAAACAATCCTCCGAGCCCTCACCATGGCAGCGCTCCGATCCCCCATCAATGTACACATCCAGCCCAGTGCTGGTAGCCACACTGAAGAAGTGGAACCAAAGGAGGCAGTATTTCAGTCTAACCAAGATGTCCCCCAAGGCCCCCATCTGCAATAACCACAAATTCCCGCCAGCCATGCTTGATGCCACCTTTAACAAATGGGGGTACACTAGCTGTTAGGGACCTTAAATAGGGGACAGACTCTCAACCTTGGATGAGCTGAAGGAGGTCTTGGACATGCCGACGGGACAAGAGCTCAGGCATTTCCAAATTAAACACTTTCTTCGCAAGGAGACAGCAAAGTACCCCAGGGTCCCAAGAGGCACTCTACGAGAAGAACTAATCTACCCAGACAGTAAGGAGGGGGAGAAATGTGGGAACATGTACGGACGGTTTCTAGACAGGGTAAGACTGCCACTGGATGAAGCTAGATGGAAATGGGAAGACAAATTGGGGGCGGAAGTGGGTTGGGGACTCTGGAGCAAAGCACCGAACAGGGCCAACTTCACCTCTTCCTGTGCTAAGCCTCATGCAATTTGAAGTGGTGCACAGAGCCCACCAGACTAGAATCCGAATGAGCAGGTTCTTTCCGGAGGTGGAGGACAAATGTGAACATTGCCAAGGAGGTCCGGCCAACCACACATGTTCGATGCTTACCCCAGACTTGTCGGGTTCTGGACAGCCTTCTTTGAGGAGATGTCCAAGGTTATGGGGATGAGGCTGGAGCCGTGCCTGAAAGTGGCAGCCTTTGGGGTATCGGATCAGTCAGAGCTTCATATAGGTATCAGGGCCGATGCCCTGGCTTTTGCATCCCCGGAGAATCCTGCTCAGCAGCACCACCCACAGCTGCAGACTGGCTGGCAGACCTGGTGGAATTTCTCCACCTGGAGAAGATCAAGTTCACCATCCGGGGGTCGGGCGAGGGCTTTCACAAAGCGTGGGGGCCATCCAACAGCCTGTTCCAAGACCTGCTCGAGGCCGATGGTGAATAGAAAGAGAGGTGGTGGGCAAGACAGGGTAGAAGACAAGGAAAGGCACACACAAAAGAAATGGCCGGGGGGGAATCCAAGGGAAGCACAAAATGAAGCACGGAGACAAGGGGAGGAGGGAAGGGACCACGCAGGTCCCCCCCTCCCCCCCCGCCAACAATAAAAACTAAAAGCCCCAGCAGAAAGAAGCAGAGCACAATACAGGGCAGGCTGCAACACTAAGAGGGGAACTAAACCCTCAACAAGTGATGGGAGTGGAGGGAAGGTGGGGGGGGACCTCATGTAAAAATCATTGTAAATAAGACACAAACATATTGGTAAATATCAGATGTATTTGAACTGTTACTCTAAAAACCAGAAAACACCAATGAAATATATTTTTTTTAATGGACGCTGCGGAGATTTTGGTGAAAACATTGTTGGAAGTTCACTGGCATGCTTAGTTCTTGAAGCCGCTCAACATTGATCTTTTTTCTGAGCTGTTTCTTCATTCTCTGCTGCTTCTGATGGAGTTTGATGGACATAAAGGAGTGGATGAGCCGATGATCTGTACAGCAGTCATCAGCACTGGTCATCACTTTGGTGGTGAGAGCATCCTTTTGGTCTCAGGATCAGACAATGATGAAGTTGATCATGTGCCAGTTCTTTGATCATGGATGCCTCCAGGAAGTCTTGAACATCATGTTAGTGATGATAAGCTGGTGTCCCATGCCTTTGGTGTGCAGGCGAAACCCCGTTGGAGTTGCAATTCCCAACTCCTTATTTCCGATGGTTCCTTTCCAGATTTGGGAGTTTTTCCAACCCTAACATTGTGGTCCTCTAGGACGATGACCTTGTCTTTCTTAGGAACGTTGGAGAATTGGATATTCAAACTTAGAAGAGGAGAGATCACCTATCATTCCCATCAGCTTTTGCTGAAAGTCTGGGACAGAGAAGAAATTCCTGCCACCCTCAGGGATGCTGTCATCACCACCGTCTTCAACAAAGGAGACAAAGTGAGCTGTGGGAACAACTAGGAAATCTCCCTACTCTCCATTCCAGTAACCAGCCTCCCCGAACAGGCACTGGAATGTGGCGACTAGGGGCTTTTCACAGTAACTTCATTTGAAGCCTACTTGTGACAATAAGCCATTTGTTGTTGTTGTTGTTGTTATTGCCGGGACGATTGTCACATGAATCCTCGCTAGCTGCCTTCCCTAGTCTCTGAAGAAATCCTTTCAGAAAGCTAGTATGGCTTCCGACCAAACCGTGGAATAGTGGACATGATTTTCACTGCCCGACAACTTCAAGATAAATGCCAGGAGCAACATCAACCACTCTACATGGCTTTCACCGACATAACCAAGGTTTTGTACTCGGTCAAGACCCTGTCAAATGCCGGCTGTTTAGAGAAATTCATCAACATCCCCCAACTCCTCCAGGACAAGATATCAGCAGCAGTCCTCACCGAGAGCAATCAGGCAGAAACCTTTGAGGTCATGACTGGAGTCAAGCAGGGATGTGTCATCGACCCCACCCTATTGTCCATGTTCATCATCACCATCCTTCACCTTGTCAAGAATAAGCTTTCCAGTGGAGTGGACATTGTCTACAGGATGGATGGAAAACGTTTCAATCTCAACCAGTTTGAATCCAAGAAGAAAACGACATGGACATCACTTGTGGAGTTCAATTCACTCTCTCAGAAGAGAATCTCCAAGCCATGCTTGACACCTTCGCGGAAACATACCAAAGAATCAATCTCAACCTCAACGTCAAGAAGCCTCAAGTCCTTTACCAATCCGGCCCAGGACAAGATCCGGTCTCTCTCCCTCCATCAAGATCAATAGAGAAACCCTTCCAAATGTGGAACATTTCCCATACCTGGTGAGCCACCTTTCCTCGAAGGCTGACATCATTGTGAAGATCCAACATCATCATATCCAACCCGTGAACGCCTCCTTCAGATGCCTATAGATGAGAGTGTTTGACAACAACAACATCCATGCTGACAGCAGGATCCTCGGGTACAAAGCAGTTGTCCTCACAACCCTTCTCTATGGCTCAGAAACTTAAGATTACAGCCACAAACTCAACACCGTGGAGAAGTCCCATCAATGCTGTCTGAGATGGATTCTCTGCATCAGCTGGGTGAACAGGTGCACTAACATTGGTGACCTCGAAGGAGCTAGAGCGCCAGCATCGAGGCCATGATCATCCAAAACCAACTCTACTAGGCCGGCCATGTATTTAGGATGTCAGAGTCCTGACTGCCAAAGCAAATCTTCTTTATCCAGCTCGAGGAAGACTTCCGAACAAGAGGAAGACAAAGGACACGCTTCAAACATACCCTGAAGAGTTACCTCAATAAATGCAACATAGACATCAATGTCTGGGAGACGCTTGCTCATACAGGACCTACTTTGAGGACCCTCCTGATTGAAGGGTCACAATTCCTCAAGGGCACCGGTGGCAAGAGGAGGCCTGGAAAAGGAGCATGGGAAAGGTATACCAGTGATCTAGAGCCCAAGGACCAACCCCACCTCTCGGAAACACTTGCCAAGTGTGCGGTCAAAGATGCGGCTCTCGGACCAGGCTTATCTGCCATGCAAGAACCCACAAAACCCATTTTCCCGGTAACACGTAGTTTCTTCGGCGGACTCCATCCTGGTAACTGTCTATCCGCTCTCTGATTGTAGAATAGTTTCACATGGACTGGAAAGAGATTGCATAGACTTTGCCTGGATGTAGTTTTAGATATTGGCCTGTTCACAATTACATCTTGTAGTGATCCAGAATTCTCTGGTGTGACCACAATTACATCACACTGTTGTAACATGGTGTGTGAAAACTTCATAGGAGTGCTGTTGTGAACATTTTTTGGAGCTTTCTGCTGGACTCCACATACCATTTAGGATTTTGTAGCTCACCTCCTGCACAGCTGTTGTATGCCCTCCATCCTCCCCTGTTTATCCCAAAATGTCTCTCAGGCTTCCAGATAGAACAAAGAACAAAGAAAAATTACAGCACAGGAACAGGCCCTTCGGCCCTCCAAGCCTGCGCGATCCAGATCCTCTATCTAAAACTGTCGCCTATTTTCTAAGGATCTGTATCCCACTGCTCCCTGCCCATTCATGTCTCTGTCTAGATACATCTTAAATGACGTTATCGTGCTCGCCTCTACCATCTCCGCCAGCAATGCGTTCCAGGCACCCACCACCCTCTGCGTAAAGAACTTTCCACGCATATCCCCCTTAAACTTTTCCCCTCTCAAGTGAACTTGTGACCCCTAGTAATTGAGTCCCCCACTCTGGGAAAAAGCTTCTTGCTATCCACCCTGTCTATACCTCTCATGATTTTGTAGACCTCAATGAGGACCCCCCTCAATCTCCGTCTTTCTAATGAAAATAATCCTAATCTACTCAACCTCTCTTCATAGCTAGCGCCCTCCATGCCAGGCAACATCCTGGTGAACCTCCTCTGCACCTTCTCCAAAGCATCCACATCCTTTTGGTAATGTGGCGACCAGAAACTGTACGCTGTATTCCAAATGTGGCCGAACCAAAGCCTTATACAACTGTAACATGACGTGCCAACTCTTGTACTCACTACCCCTTCCGATGAAGGAAAGCATGCCGTATGCCTTCTTGACCACTCTATCAACCTGCGCAGCCACCTTCAGGGTACAATGGGCCTGAACACCCAGATCTCTCTGGACATCAATTTTCCCCGGGGCTTTTTCATTTACCGTATAGTTCGCTCTTGAATTGGATCTTCCAAAATGCATCACCTCGCATTTGCCTGGATTGAACTCCATCTGCCATTTCTCCGCCCAACTTTCCAATCTATCTGTATTCTGCTGTATTCTCTGACAGTCCCCTTCACTATCTGCTACTCCACCAATCTTAGTGTCATCTGCAAACTTGCTAATCAGACCACCTATACCTTCCTCCAGATCATTTATGTATATCTCAAACAACAGTGGTCCGAGCACGGATCCCTGTGGAACACCACTGGTCACAGTTCTCCATTTTGAGAAACTCCCTTCCACTACTACTCTCTGTCTCCTGTTGCCCAGCCAGTTCTTTATCCTTTTTAGAGTAGAATGATAATAGCCAGGTAGATCTGCATCCCAAACATAATTCAACTGGAGGTGGGATGGTAGAATCCAAAGGAATCGCAGGAAGATGCAGCATACCTGTACAGCATACCTGATCAGCTTACACTTGAGGCTAAAAAGGGAGTTTACACATGGAGACAGGTGGCATGGCTGAGGTATTAAATCAATATTTTGCATCCATCTTTACCAAGGAGATAGATGCGACCCAGGTCATGGTGACAGATAAGGAAACTCTGTCCCTAGAAGGATTCAAAATTGATAAGGAGGAAATGTTGAATAGACTGTCAGCGCTTGAAGCTGACATGGCACCGAGAGCAGATGAGATGAATCCCAGGGTATTGAAGGAAGTGGGAGTGGAAATTGCACGGGCACTGGCCATTTTCTTTCAGTCTTCTCTAGACTCAGGGGAGGTACCAGAGGACTGGAGAATTGCAAATATTACCTTTGTTCAAAAAAGATTGAACGGATAACTTCAGCAATTAAAGACCAGCCAACTTATCCTCAAGTGGTGGGGAAACTATTATTCGGGATATAATTTGTAGTCACATGGAAAAACGTGGGTTGATTAAGAAGAGCCAGCATGGGTTTATAAAGGGAAAATTTTATTTAGCTAACTTGATGGAGTTTTTTGAGGAGGTAACAGAAAGGGCTGATCAGGGTAATGCTGTTGATGTGGTGCACTCGGACCTTTCGATACAAAATCACACAACAGACCTGTGAGAAAAGTTATAACTCATGGAATAAAAGGAACAGCAGCAACGTGGATACAAAGTTGGCTGAATAATAGGAAGCAGAGAGTAATGTTCAATGGATATTTTACAGGCTGAAGGAAGGTTTGTGGTGTTACCCAAGGTTCGGTATTGGGACCTTGGCTTTTCCTAATATATATTAATGATCTAGCTCATGATGTGCAGGGGACAATTTCTAAGTTTGCAGAGGATACAAAAGTATTCTAATCTGTGAAGAGGAATGTAGAACTTCAAAAGGACATAGACAAATTGGTGGAGAGGGCATATTTGTGGCAAATTAAATTCAATGCAGAGAAGTATGAGGTGATGCACTTTGGTAGGAAAAACATGGAGAAACAATATAAAATAAGGTATAAAATTCATATGGGCTGCAGGGGCAGAGGAACCTTAGTGTATATGTACATAGATCTTTGAAGGTGGTATGACAGGTGGAGGAAGCAGTAAATAAAGTATACAGTATTCTCGGGTTTATTAATAGGGGCATTGAGTAAATGAGCAAGGGGGCTATGCTGAACTTATACAAGACACAACTTAGACCTCAGCTGAAATATTATGTGCCACACTGTAGGAATCCCTCAAAATCATGAGGAGAAACTGTTTCTGCTTGTAAAAAGATCGAGAACAGGAGGGCACAAATTTAAAGATGCAAATGCAATGCAAGAAAAAATGTTTTCACATGTGTGGTTTGGGTCTGGAACGCATTTTCTGGAAGTGTGTTGGATGCAGGTTCAATCGAGATATTCCAGACGGCATTAGATGATTATTTGAATAGAAACAATGCTCAGGGATACAGTGAAAAGACAGGGGATTGGCACTAAGTCATAATGCTCACGGGGAACAAGAGCAGACACGATGGGACTAATTGTCTCCTTCTCCACTGTAACAATTCTGTGATTCTAAGGCTGAGAGATAGCTGGAAACACTCGTGAGGAGGCCAAAACACGATTTGCCCCGGAGAGAACTGATTTTGAGATTCTCCCTTCCTCCGCTGGCGAGGTAATCTGGTTCATGCCTAGCGAAGGAGTGAACCAGATTAACATATATAAAGTTTAATTAACGCATTCAGAATTGGCTTTAAGCCAAATTCACTGGGTCCCTTCAAATCTCCCACTCGCCGACGCAGTGTGAAGCTGGCAGGGATTACTACTGGCCTCCAAAAATGGAGGCCAGACGTGCTGACCATGCCGGGAGTTCAGAGGCCGTTGAAGCTCCCGGATGGTCAGAGACATGGCTGTAAAGTGCCCGAGCACTGCCCCTGTCTCCCACGTCGTGCCAGGCTGGCACTGCTAAGGGAAGGGGCCTGAAGTGTGGGGGGGGGCCTTTGGCGACCCCATAGCTAGGTGTCACTCACTTGGAGGGGGGTGCTGATGACATCGATTGGGGGTTAGGGTTGCCAGCAATTGGTGGGGTGGGTTCTGTATGGTTGTTTTAAGATCGGGGCACTCTTTAAAAAGGGCGATCTCTGAAGAAGTGGGATTTCCAGCGTCTTTCGGTCCTGCCCACCTCATTCATGGTGCAAATCACCCCAACCTCCAAAAAATGTCTAATAGTGGGTGGATTGCAATCTCGATCACGCCAACTCACCTGCTGGAAATGCACCACATTTCCCACCAGAGGCTACACTTAGAAATTTGTTGTGAGAATTCATCCATGGACTCGCTGAACCATTGTAAGCCATAAGCTGGGTGATTGTGAGAGTTACTATGAATTGCCAGGTCTTCGGATACATATTCTTAAAAATACAATAAAGAAGAATGTTTGCACTCACCCCATACCCACTTTTGCCCAAAGGACATTTGCCTACCTTCTTGTGACATACAATTTAGAGGCAAATGTTTCCAGATGGAAACAATGGACATTTATTGGGTGAAATGTTTGTCCATTAGCACCATCTCTATGGTTAATATCATTGGCTACCTCATGGATTTGTCCACCTCGACATGCAGCACAGCTACTCTGCTTTTTGGGGTGTGGAGCCTCCCTGTGGTTCACTTGACATTTGTCACAATACTTGCTCATACTGGCTCTCCTACATTGTTATTTCAAGTGACTTTTAGCACTGCAACTTTTGCAAACATCTGCAATGCCGAACAACTCTTTGGTGCATGTCAGAGCCTGTTTTCCTGAATTTGGGACCCTTGGTGAATGCACCATAGTGGGATTAATTTCATTGTCCCACAATGAAAGTGTGGTGAATGTATAGTGCTAATAATTCACCAGTGCATTTGTATCATGTTCTGCTGTTGTGTTATGTTGTTAACCCTGTGGGCTCCACCTATGGGCCATTGTGTGGCTTCACCCACAGGGGGATATTTTGGGGCATGTACGGGCTCCGCCCCATGGCTCCTCCCCTTAAGAGGAAGTATAAAGAGCAGCCTGTAGGCGGTTCACAGTATTGTACCAGTCGCAGGCAGGCACTGTTCTAAGCTGATTAAAACCATGGTTTACTTCTCCTCGTGTCTTTGAGTGAATTGATGGTCGCATCAATTTAATCAGCTTAAAATACGACGATGGAATCAGCCCTCAAACCTGACAGACTGGAACTCGATCCACAGGCTGCGGAGGCGAAAGAAATTTTTTCACACTGGCTTCGATGCTTCAAGGCCTACCTCGCCACGTCGCCCACGCCATCCGTCACTGATGAACAGAAGCGGAGTCTCCTCCACGCACGGGTGAGCCATCGCATTTCTGTCCAGCTCGATGAAGCCTCCTCCTATACAGATGCCCTCGCGCTGCTCGAATGCCTCTACATACAGCCTGTGAACGAGGTCGACGCGCAACACGTCTTCACCATTCAGTGCCAGCGCCCCGGGGAGTCGCTAGATGACTACCTACGCGACCTCAAAGCCCTCGCACGCAACTGGAATTACCAGACCGTTACGGCCACTCAGCACATGGCGCTCGCCGTCCGAGACATCGACGTGGCGGGTGTCCGGTTGAATTATGTGAGACAGCGCCAGCTCGAAAAAGGGGCCCAAGTCCTGGACGACACGGTAAAGTTAGCCACCTCTGTGGAGGTTGCTTTTCAGAGCCTTACTGCGTTCCTGGCCGACGACGCGACCCCCTCGTGGACCCCCGACCAGAGACTACCCCAGGCCTGTGCCGCGCAGCCACCCGCCCATCATAGGGGGCTATCCTGCTATTTTTGCGGCCAGTCTCAACACCCCCGGTAGCACTGCCTGTCCCGCAATGCGAACTGCAGCAGCTGTAAGCGAAAAAGACACTTCGGCAAGGTCTGCCTGGCCAGGTCTAAGAACTCTAACAGACTCACAAGCCCGCAGACCCCGCAATGTGGCAGCGTGTCTTCCGACTCCCCGCCCTCACAACACGTGCGACTCATGGGGGGGCCGCCATCTTGGCCATCCTCCCCCAAGCGGCCGGCCACGTGCGATCCATGGGGGCCGCCATCTTGGACGCCATCTTCTTCACCGCTCGTCACGCTCGACCAACGGGGGCCGCCATCTTGGCCGCCATCTGCTACGCCGCTCGATGCATACGATCTACACGGACAGTCATCGCGGGGCCGCCCCAGCACCTCCGATCATGCCGCCGGCTGCCCACAACTCAGCGCGGTCACCCTGGACCAGTCGCGACCTAAGCACCTCCGGAGCTCCATGATGGCCGTCCGGGTGAACGGGAGCGAGACGCCTTGCCTTTTCGACTCCGGGAGCACAGAGAGCTTCAATTACCCAGACATAGTAAGACGCTGCTAGCTCCCAATTTTCCCGACGCAACAAACCATTTCCCTCGCCTCTGGGTTGCACTCGGTGCAAATCCAAAGCTGCACTACTGTAACCCTAGCGATACAGGGCGCTGAGTACGCTAATTGTAAACTATATGTGCTCCCAGACCTCTGCGCTCCTGTCCCATTGGGACTCGACTTCCAATGTAACCTCAGGAGCCTTACTCTTAAGTTCGGGGGGCCCCTACCCCCACTCACCATATGCAGCCTCGCGACCCTAAAAGTCGACCCTCCCGCTCTCTTCGCAAACCTCACCGCCAACTGCAAGCCAGTCGCCACCAGAAGCAGGCAGTATAGCATGCAGGACAGGGACGTTCATTAGGTCCGAGGTCCAGCGTCTCTTGCGGGAGGGAGTCATCGAGGCCAGAAATAGCCAGCAACAGCAATTGCGGGGTCAAGACTGTGGAAAAGTTCCGGATGGTAATTGATTACAGCCAAACCATAATCCGGTACACGCAACTCTATGCGTACCCCCTTCCCCGGATTGCAGACATGGTAAATCAGATCGCGCACTACCGCGTGTTCTCCATGGTGGACCTGAAGTCTGCATACCACCAGCTCCCAATTTGCCCGGAGGACCGCCACTACACGGCTTTTGAGGCAGATGGCCGCCTTTTCCATTTCCACCGGGTCCCCTTTGGTGTCACGAATGGGGTTTCGGTGTTCCAAAGAACAATGGACCGAATGGTGGACCAGTATGTGCTGCGGGCCACATTTCCGTACTTGGACAATGTCACCATCTGCGGCCATGATCAGCAGGACCACGACGCCAACCTCCACCGATTTCTCCAAACCGCCCAAAAACTCAACCTCACCTACAACAAGGAGAAATGCGTTTTCCGCACAACCAGATTAGCCATCCTCGGCTACATAGAACATAGAAAATACAGCACAGAACAGGCCCTTCGGCCCACGATGTTGTGCCGAACCTTTGTCCTAGATTAATCATAGATTATCATTGAATTTACAGTGCAGAAGGAGGCCATTCGGCCCCTTGAGTCTGCACCAGCTCTTGGAAAGAGCACCCTACCCAAACTCAACACCTCCACCCAACACCAAGGGCAATTTGGACATTAAGGGCAATTTATCATTGGCCAATTCACCTAACCCGCACATCTTTGGACTGTGGGAGGAAACCGGAGCACCCGGAGGAAACCCACGCAGACACGGGGAGGACGTGCAGACTCCGCACAGACAATGACCCAAGCTGGAATCGAACCTGGGACCATGGATCTGTGAAGCAATTGTGCTATCCACAATGCTACCGTGCTGCCCTTAAGAACAAATAAATCTACACTATATCATTTTCCCGTAATCCATGTACCTATCCAACAGCTGCTTGAAGGTCCCTAATGTTTCCGACTCAACTACTTCCACAGGCAGTGCATTCCATGCCCCCACTACTCTCTGGGTAAAGAACCTACCTCTGATATCCCTCCTATATCTTCCACCTTTCACCTTAAATTTATGTCCCCTTGTAATGGTGTGTTCCACCTGGGGAAAAAGTCTCTGACTGTCTACTCTATCTATTCCCCTGATCATCTTATAAACCTCTATCAAGTCGCTACGTCGTGGAGAACGGAGTCCTAGGGCCCGATCCTGATCGTATGCGCCCCCTCCTGCAACTCCCTCTCCCTCACTGTCCCAAGGCATTGAAGAGGTGCCTTGGATTCTTCTCCTATTACGCCCAGTGGGTCCTTCAGTATGCGGACAAAGCCCGCCCACTAATTAAGGCCACCATTTTTCCACTGGCAACTGAGGCCCGCCAGGCCTTCAGCTGTATCAAGGCGGACATCGCCAAAGCCGCGATGCACGCGGTGGACGAGTCCGTACCCTTCCAGGTGGAGAGCGACGCATCGGAGGTCGCTCTTGCCGCCACCCTCAACCAAGCAGGCAGACCGGTAGTGTTCTTTTCACACACCCTCACCACCTCTGAAATTCGACACTCCTCGGTCGAAAATGTAGCCCAAGCCATCATGGAAGCTGTGCGACACTGGAGGCACTACCTCGCTGGTAGGAGGTTTACCCTCGTCACCGACCAACGATCGGTAGCCTTCATGTTCGACAATACGCAGCGGGGCAAAATCAAGAACGATAAGATCTTGAGGTGGAGGATCGAACTCTCCACCTATAATTAAGATATAGTATATCGCCCTGGGAAGCTCAACGAGCCCCCAGATGCCCTGTCTCGCGGCACATGCACCAGTGCGCAATAGGACCGACTACGGGCTATCCACGATGACCTCTGCCACCCGGGGGTCACCCGGCTTGCCCATTATATCAAGGCCCGTAACCTGCCCTACTCCACTGAGGTGGTCAGAGCCATGACCAGAGACTGCCAAATCTGTGCTGAGTGTAAACCGGACACGGGATAAGGCCCACCTGGTAAAGGCATCCTGGCCCTTTGAACGCCTCAGTGTCAATTTCAAAGGGCCCCTCCCCTCCAATAACCGCAATACATACTTTCTCAACATCATAGATGAGTTCTCCCGCTTCCCGTTTGCCATCCCCAGCCCTGATATGACCACCCCCACTGTCATTAAAGCCTTCATAGTGTCTTCACCCTGTTTGGTTTCCCCAGTTATGTCCACAGTGACCGGGGCTCATCATTCATGAGCGACGAACTGCGTCAGTACCTGCTCAGTAAGGGCATCGCCTCGAGCAAGACGACCAGTTATAACCCCAGGGGAAACGGGCAGGTGGAGAGGGAGAACGCGACGGTCTGGAAGACCGTCCTACTGACCCTGCGGTCCAGGAATCTACCAGTTTCTCACTGGCAGGAGGTCCCCCCCGATGCGCGATCAGGTCCCTCCTTTGCATGGCCACAAACCAGACTCCTCCTGACTGTTTTTTTGTTTTCCCTAGGGGAGCTACATCAGGGGCCTCACTTCTGTCCTGGCTGAAGACACCGGGACCAGTCCTCCTCCGAAAACATGTTCAGAGCCATAAGACCGACCCCCTGGTAGAGAGGGTCCAGCTCCTACACTCCAACGCACAATATGCTTATGTCGAACACCCCGATGGCCGACAAGATACCATCTCTCTCCGGCACCAGGCTCCCGCAGGCTCCACCACCACCACCACCGCAGCCCCCACACTATATCCCATCCAACCTACCATGTCCAGCGCCCCCACCCCTATATGGCTCCCGCGCTCCCTCCCACCCGCCGCACCGGTCCACAGGAATGAAGCTCCGGAAGAGCCGCTCCCGGAGTCCATGCCTGTGCCCACACCGGCCCCACTTCCACAGCCACCCGGACCGGCTGCAACACCAGAGCTTCGGCGGTCGCAGCGCACGATCCGTGCGCCGGACCGGCTGAACCTATGAGCCCGTCACCCCCGCCGGACTTCATTTTTTAACAGCGGGTGAATGTGTAGTACTAATAACTCACCAGTGCATTTGTATCATGTTCTGCTGTTGTGTTATGTTGTTAACCCTGTGGGCTCCACCTATGGGCCATTGTGTGGCTTCACCCACAGGGGGATATGTTGGGGCACGTACGGGCTCCGCCCATGGCTCCTCCCCTTAAGAGGAAGTATAAAGAGCAGCTGACCAGCAGGCAGTTCCCTGTATTGTACCAGTCGCAGGCAGGCACTGTTCTAAGCTGATTAAAACCATGGTTTACTTCTCCTCGTGTCTTTGAGTGAATTGATGGTCACATCAGAAAGCTTTAAACTTGCATCTGTCTTTAACTAAGTCATCTAAGGCGTAACCTTTAGGCTTCTCGCGGAGATCCTATTGGTATGCCTCGATTGGTGTGGCAGCGCTGACTAGCTCAATGATATGTTCCGTGAGTTCTCCATCTGAGAAATTGTGTCCCTTGTCTCAACAGCTGCTGGTCAAAAGATTCCTGCGCTTGCTGATGGAAAGACAAATATTCAATGCAGCGTATATTGAAGTTCAGCTTGACGTACAGCTGATCCTCCAATGTGGGCAAAGTCTTGCTGGGATCTTTCTACTCTTCTTTGAGACTAGAAGTATTCAGCTGCCAGAAACCTTCATTACCAGTTGCAATGTACATTTTAACAGCTTGCTTGTCGGGCTCAGAGACCATTAAGTCAAGGAAACACAACTCGACTCGCTGTCTGAAGAGTTGGAATTCTGATAAAAGATCAGCTGCTTTCCAATCCAGGGATGGAAACTTGGCAGTCACCCAAGCTATGCCCCAGCCCCTATAAACACTCCCTGAAGGTTAAAAATAAAAATCCCTTGCTGTACAGGGAAAGGGAAAAAAAATACCTCAGCAACAACTGTCTGCAGATCCACCAGTGCCAACAGTGTTTGAGTTTTTCAGTCACAATCCTTTGTACTAATACTCACTAATTGTAGAATCATAGGATCCCTACAGTGAAGTCGGAGGTTATTCAGCCCTTCGAGCCAGCACCAACCCTCTGAAGGAGCACCCTACCTAAGCTCACACACCCGTCCTATTCCTGTAACCGCACCTAAACGTTTGAATACTAAGGGGCAATTTAGCATGGCCAATGCACCCAAGCTGCACATCTTTGGACTGTTACTGATGTTGTGATCTTATTTCCACATGAGAACTTTCACAGACTCCCACCTTAATGGAGTAATCTTGAAGTTTCCAAAGTTTGTGTTTTTGGCACAAACAATCCCAAGGGGGCAGTGATAGCGCTATTTTTCTTCAGTCCTTGTCACTGCATTTTCCTGGGAGCCAATGCAATTTTTTGGTTCTCTGTCACTGATTGGTGTCAATGATTTGGAAGAATTTTCAGATGCCCACTGAAAATGTCCCAATATGTCCAGATCTATGTCGAATTGGACCCGCATAAAAGAGTGGCTTCCAAGAAATCGACCCTCTGTCGTAGCTGAACTTTAACTAAGTGTGAGATGGTCTGAGCTACCAACTAAGCTGCAGAAAACCTTATTGTACATGAATGAAGAGCTGCCTTCCACAAGTTTATGTAGCTTGGGGCCGGTTTAGCTCACTTGGCTAGACAGCTGGTTTGTGATGCAGGGCAAGGCCAGCAGCTTGGGTTCAATTTCCATACTGGCTGAGTTTATTCATGAAGGCCTGCCCTCTACACCTTGCCCCTTGCCTGAGGAGTGGTGATATTCAGGTTAAATCACCACCAGTCAGTTCTCCCGCTCAAAGGGGAAAACAGTCAATGGTCACCTGGGACTATTTTGACTTTACCTTACCCACATAGTTTTCAAACAATGTAGCCAATGAATCTTCCAATGCCTATGGCAAGCATCTCATTGGAGAAGGTGGAGTTCAGAATCCGAAGAAAAATCTCCACCGCTGCCACCATGTTGTATTTACTTCGCCCTTGTATTAGTGTTAAATGCACAGAGAGTACAACCCATGCTTAAGGGCTCAGTTCACACTTCAGCTTGGGTTCTTTATTGTTACTGGATAAGCACACACGTCAGACAGAGGCAAAAGGGTAGAAGTTACATGGTAAGTTATATAATTTCCTTTACACTGTTGTACATTAAAAACATATCCACGCTGTTACATTTCTTGCTGCAAAGAGAAAAGGTATGGAGGTGCCCACACTCTGGATTCTTGGAAAACATAATGATAACTTTTATGAATGATCATACTGTCAAAGATGGTGACCTCCTCAAAGCCTACACAAACACTCTGCTGACGTCACTACACATCACGTGACACTAAACCAGCAGGAATTATTCTCGGATACATAACACACACCTGCTGACAGTATCTTTTGTGAGGGCCACGAAGAATCCAGCACGAGTTTTAAGGATACAAAGTAATAACATTTATTTACAATGACATATATATATAACAGCAGCAGCAACTTCCCTTGCTGCACACTCCTTCCTGCTGTTTCCAAACTGGCCAGCTTTATTTATACTTGGAGTTTACTAATGGTTTCTCCGCCCCCCTCATTGGGGAAGCTCATACTCCCACAGGATTGTGGGATTTCATTAGTCCCCAGCCAATGGTAAGTAGGCAGGTTATAACATCCCTACGCCCCCCCCCCCCAAAGTCCAAGGAATCCACCGAAGACTCTGGCGAAGGAGGGCGTCGGACTCGTTTTGCCGCAGGCCGGACACCATTTGCACGCGGCGCTGGATCAGGCGGCATGTAACGAGATGGAGACCGTGCTTCCGTGATGAACGGCGCAACGGTTGTACATCCACGGCCCGTGGACCCGAGGATTCCCCCTCTGATGCATCCTGTGTCTCCATCTCGGAGTCAGAGTCTGCTGCCTCCGTCATGTCAGCGTCTCTATCTCCATTCGGTTCTGTAACGACATGCGCAGGCTTCGAGTGAGGCACCAGTGGGAGATTGTGAGGACTACTTTCCCTTGTCTCTGGTCTCTGCGGCTGCAGAAATGAGCTCCGGGGGCGAGGAATCTTTTGCTGGGAATAGTCTTCTGGACTGAGCGTGGTCTACATGTTTGCGCTGGAGACGACCCTGGGCTTGCACCTGGTACGATATAGGGCCCGTTTGGCGAAAGATTACACCAGGAACCCACTGGGCACCACCAGCAAAATTCCGAACGAACACTGGGTCACCGGGCGCAAACTGCCGAATCGGCTGATGCCGAGAAAATCCCTGTCCCTGCCTTGCTTGTGTGCGGCGTACTTTTGCACCAATGTCCGGGAAAACCATACTAAGGTGGGTGCGAAGTCTCCGGCCCATTAAGAGTTCTGCGGGAGCTACCCCAGTCACGTATAGGGGTGGTCCTATACGTAAACAAAAAGCGAGCCAGTCTCATGTCCATTGAGCCGGAAGACTGTTTCTTTAGGCCTCTTTTTAATGTCTGCACTGCGCGCTCTGCCAACCCATTCGAAGCCGGGTGGTAAGGGGCAGTGCGGATATGGCGTATGCCGTTCATCTTCGTGAACCTCGCAAACTCCTCACTCGTGAATGGAGTGCCGTTATCCGTGACCAGCACCTCGTGCAGGCCATGCGTACTGAACGACAAACGCATCTTTTCAATTGTTGCGCAGGACGTTGTCCCCTGCATCTTATGCACCTCTAGCCATTTAGACTGGGCGTCAATTAATAGAAGGAACATGGATCCTTGAAAAGGGCCTGCGAAATCTGCATGCAAGCGTGCCCAAGGCTGCCCTGGCCATTCCCAGTGATGTAGGGGCGCGGCCGGCGGAAGCTTCTGATGCTCCTGGCAAATGGAGCAGTTTTGGGCCACCTTCTCAATGTCGGTGTCAAGGCCTGGCCACCAGACATAACTCCGGACCAACATTTTCATTTTGGTCACACCTGGATGCCCATTGTGCAAGTCTGTTAGTATCAGCTCCTGGCCTTTTTCCGGGACAATCACATGCGTCCCCCACAAGAGGATGCCGTCTTCCACGCTGAATTCTGACAGCTTGGAGGAAAATGCCCGCAACTCGCCTGGGAGCTGTCTATGCTGCGCACCATACAGGACTATGTGCCGAACCTTTGACAGGACTGGCTCCGTCTGGGTCCACTCACGGATCTGTGATGCCGTGACAGGCAAGGTGTCCATAAAATTTAGGATTGCAACCACCTCACCAGTCGTGGGGGTCGACATGGGGCCGGTCGATAAAGGCAATCGGCTCAGTGCGTCGGCATTTGCTATCTGCGTACCTGGTTTGTGCTCCAGAGAATACTCGTATGCAGCAAGCAACAAAGCCCAGCGCTGGATCCGTGCGGAAGCAATGGGCGGTATTGGCTTATCCTCTCTGAAAAGTCCCAGCAGAGGCTTATGATCAGTCACAATAGTGAAATGGCGGCCGTACACGTACTGGTCGAAGCGTTACACCGCAAAAACTACTGCCAGGCCCTCCTTCTCGATCTGCGCGTACTTTTTCTCCGCTGCAGTCAATGTGCGGGAGGCGAAAGCTATCGGTCGCTCGGCCCCGTTCTCCATCTTGTGGGACAGGATGGCCCCAATACCATACGGGGATGCATCACATGTGACGAGCAAAGGCTTTCCAGGATCATAGTGGGTTAGTAACCCAGACGACGACAATTGTTGCTTTACCTGCCGGAAAGCGGTTTCCTGCGGCTGACCCCAAACCCAGGTGTGATTTTTATTTAGCAGAAGGTGCAACGGGGCCAGCGTAGTTGCCAGATTGGGGAGGAACTTCCCGTAATAGTTTACGAGACTGAGAAAAGAATGAAGATGCGAAGTGTCAGTCGGGGAGGGGGTCTGTTGAATTGCATGCACCTTCTCTGCGACGGGGTGCAAACCTTCGCGGTCCACCCGATAACCTAGGTAGACTACTTCCTTTGCCTGAAATACGCACTTTGTGCGACGTAAACGGACTCCAGCCTCCGAAAAGCGTCTAAGGACAGCCTCTAGATTTTCCAAATGTTCCTGCTCCGACGTCCCTGTAATCAAAATGTCATCTAAGTAGACAGCAACACGTGGTAAACCTCTCAAAATGCCCTCCATAACACGTTGAAAAATTGCGCAGGCAGAGGATACGCCAAAGGGCAACCGTGTATATTCATACAGGCCCCGGTGTGTATTAATCGTTACATATGGTCGGGAGGCAGGGTCCAGCTCCAACTGCAGGTAGGCGTGACTCATATCTAATTTTGTGAACGAGAGTCCACCTGCAAGCTTCGCGTAGAGATCCTCTATGCGAGGCATTGGATATCGGTCGAGTCGGGAAGCCGTATTCACTGTAAGTTTATAGTCGCCACACAAGCGAACTGTGGCATCTGGCTTCATTACAGGTACAATTGGTGCTGCCAGTCAGTAAAACGGACGGGCCTGCACTCCTCGTTCTGCGCTCTCTCGGGACAATACTATTTGAATGGCCTGTTGAAAAGTCAATGTTGGCTCAGCTAACAACTTTCTCTGGGTGGCCGCATTGTTAATACCGCAAACCAAACGGTCGCGTAACATTTCTGACAAGGTCTCACCATAGTCACAGTACTCCGCAATCCTGCGTAGCCTGGATAGAAAATTGGCAAGGGATTCTCCAGGAGTCCTCTCAGCGGTATTAAACTGGTAACGCTGGACTATCGTGGACGGGGTTGGGTTAAAATGTTGTTCCACTATATTCACAAGTTCATCAAATGTTTTGGTGTCCGGCGCAGCTGGGTACGTAAGGCTCCTAATCACCCCAAACGTATGCGGGCCGCAGGCGGTGAACAATATGACCACCTGCCGCTCGTTTTCAGTGATATTGTTTGGCCGGAAATAGTAACGCATCCGTTGTGTGTACTGGTTCCAGCTTTCCAGCGCAGCATCAAAAACATCCAAACGTCCGTACAGAGGCGTGGTATAATAGAAAACAACTTCCAACCTGTATCCAACAAAAATCCAGGGAGGTGGCTTCAGCAGTGTAGACAGCTATTCACGTTAACCTTCGTTGCCAGTTTTGTGAGGGCCACGAAGAATCCAGCACGAGTTTTAAGGATACAAAGTAATAACATTTATTTACAATGACATATATATATATAACAGCAGCAGCAACTTCCCTTGCTGCACACTCCTTCCTGCTGTTTCCAAACTGGCCAGCTTTATTTATATTTGGAGTTTACTAATGGTTTCTCCTCCCCCCTCATTGGGGAAGTTCATACTCCCACAGGATTGTGGGATTGTCATTAGTCCCCAGCCAATGGTAAGTAGGCAGGTTATAACAGTATCCAACAACAATGAGCTGATACAACCAACCAGGGAAGGTAGATGATCAGGCCATACAAGTCTGCAAGAGGTATAAGGGCAATAGTTGCAATGCATCTGGGTCTGTAATATGACAGACAAATAGAACAAACACTGCAGAAAATGAAGCTCTGTGCAACTGTTCACGAATGCAACTGAACATTTTGACACATGGGGCAAAATTTTGAACCCGCATTCACCGGCCATGAGATCGGCGGCGAGGGCACAAAATCTCCCGAGAATCCGGAAACGCGATTCTTGCCGAAGAGATCAGGGGCTGGATTCTTCAGTCACTAAAGTCAAAATCGCGTTCGGCAATCGGCCGTAGAATCACAGTTCCCGACCAAATCAGGGGCGGCGCCGCTTCCACGATGCTCCGCCCCCTCCAAAGCAGCGTACTCGGAGAGTACTCCACGCCAAGTATCGACGGCCTCAGGACATTGTAAGTTGTAAGCATAGCTCTTACATGTATAAAGTGTCCAATGACAATAAATTCACATCAGTCTCTTTTATTGTCTTAGCTCGGGTCTAACAAGCCAAAATTTTAATTTTAAGATCTCGCCATTGGTAGCCTTTTGTGACACATGAAGGCAGTTCCAATGTGAAGGATTCTGCAGGGAAACAAGGGCACAGCACCAAACTTCAAGAAACTCTGCAATCTCTGCGAACCTAGAGCCCTTTCCAGCAGCAGCCTGTGAGGAGCTGGTGATAAAGAGATTCAGGGTTGCAGTGGCTCTGAACATAGCAGGTAGTGGTGTGTTAGCTGCAGATGTTGACTAGAACGCTTTTTAAAAGATAACGTCTGTGATTACTTCCCTGGAGAAACAAGGTCTCCTTTTGCATTGTACCTCAGAGAACTGTTGTTATGTTGTCCAGGGATCAATGAAATGAAAATCACTTATTGTCACAAGTCGGCTTCAAATGAAGTTACTGTGAAAAGCCCCTAGTCGCCAGATTCCGGCGCCTGTTCGGGGAGGCTGGTACGGGAATTGAACCGTGCTGCTGGCCTGGTCTGCTTTCAAAGCCAGCGATTTAGCCCTGTGTTAAACAGCCCCTATACGGAACTCTCCTATTGCCAGGGCGGCATGGTGGCGCAGTGGTTAGCACTGCTGCTTCACAGCGCTGAGGGCCTGGGTTCTATCACAGCCCCGGGTCACTGTCCGTATGGAATTTGCACATTCTCTCAGAGTCTGCATGGGTCTCACCCCCACAACTCAAAGATGTGCTGAGTAGGTGAATTGGCCACGCTAAATTGCCCCTTAATTGGAAAAGAAAATTGGGCATTCTAAATTTTTTTTTTAACTCTCCTATTGCCTGTATCTTTGACCTCACCCTCCCCCCCCCCCACTCCGTCCCGCCTGACTTCCTCCTTCCAGAGTAGGATACTGAGAAGTACTCATTAAGAGAAAGAAATACAATGGCAAGAATATTTTTCAGTTCAGCACCTCCTGATTTAAAAAGCTTTTATTTAATTTTTTTTTTAACTATCCACAAGCAACGGCAAGAAAATTGTCTTTGGAGGCTCTGTACAGCTTTGCCTTAGAATGGGTGAGGGTCCCTTTAAATAAAATTTCAGCTGGTTGTTTCAAAACTTCTAACATCTATTGGGGGGGGGGGGGTCAGGAGGTGGCACGAATCACGTGGTAAGGTTGTAAACTCACAAATATGCCACATGGCCTCAATTTGCATGCATCCATGGGAATTCCACCTGTTTCAGCGAGAAGCTGTGCCCAAAATAAACCCAAATTCCCTCCCGGCCCCTCCGGAAAATCAGACAAGGTCTACAAACTCAATTTTATACCCACCGCTGCCATATATTGTTCTGAAACTAGAGCAGGAAAGAGATCATCCTGTGCCTCTTTCCCATTTAATGAATGAAATTCTAGAAAGATTTGTTCAACTTACTGTCTCAAAAGCAAAAATACTTTCTATATATCTTTTATGTTGTTGAAATAATTATAGTGCTGTCAAAAGGAAGGACTAAATTGCTTTCTGTTCTTATTTGAAATACATAAATAATGACATGGTTTTAAAACAGTGCCATTCAAAGGGTAGGTTTCTCCAGGTCAAAACTTAGCATGGTGGTGACCTGCTATTAAAACAAAAATCCTTTTCATGCTGTAAACTGGAAAAGTAGTGGTCTGTTATGAAACACTACTTTATTATTCACTGCAGTTCAAAGTTCTATACACAGAGGAAATTCACAACCATTACTTATGTTTTCAATTCTCCCTGTATCTCACAAAGTTGCTGTGTATGAGTCATGGGAAAATTTCTCATTATTTGGTTCTTATGAGTTGCCTCCTAGTCCTTACAATTGTTCGTTTGAAACAGTTTCCTGTTACTCTAGTTTAAACTAATTATCAAACATTTAACCCCATTCCAGGATTTTGAAAACCATAAGAAAATGTCAAAACATTAACTGTGGACAGAATTCTCTTTCCTTATCATTTTGTGATGATGTAGCTGATACCCGAAGGTAACTTTTATTAAAATATAAAAATAACTTACAACCTGCTGTAACTACTTTGAGGGGGCGATTTTGAGCCTCTTCGACAGTGAGAAAGTCGGCATGGACTCAAAATCCAGAAAGTATCGAACAACGTGATTCTCTCCGGCGTGATTGGTTTTTGGAATCTTGCCCCTCGCCAAACGAGTAGTGCGAATCATGCTACAGAGAACGGGAACCTCATTTTAATACATTAGCATGTCATTAGCGAGCACTCTCTCCAAACCCCTCATGAAATATTCATTGGATGACAGCATGACGTCACACTGGCGCCATTTACAACAGCTCTACATAAACGTATAAAGGTTATTCATGAAGGCCCCGCTTTCTCAACATTACCCCTCACCTGAGGTGTGGTGATCCTCAGGTCAAATCACCACCAGTCAGCTCTACCCCTCAAAGGGGAAAGCAGCCGATGTTCGTCTGGGACTATGGCGACTTTACCTTTTACATAAACGCGAACCTAGCGGCTTCACCTCCAAGGGGGATATCGGAGCTGAGCGCTCAGGCAGCCATGACTCCATTGTTCAGGGTGCACCGGAGCGGCATGGTGAAATGAAAATCGCTTATTGTCACAAGTAGGCTTCAAATGAAGTTACTGTGAAAAGCCCCTAGTCACCACATTCCGGCACCTGTTCGGGGAGGCTGGTACGGGAATTGAACTGTGCTGCTGGCCTGCCGTGGTCTGCTTTCAAAGCCAGCGATTTAGCCCAGTGTGCTAAACAGCATGGTGGCACAGTGGTTAGCACTGCTGCCTCATAGCACCAGGGACCCGTGTTCAATTCCAACATCGGGCAACTGTCAATGTGGAGGTTGCACATTCTTCCCGTGTCTATGTAGGTTGCCTCCGGGTGCTCCGGTTTCCTCCCAAAGTCCAAAGATGTACAGGTTAGGTGGATTAGATATGCTACATTTTGTCTAGGTGGGGTTACAAGGATAGGGTGGGGAATTAGGCCAAGGTTAGAGTGCTCTTTCAGAGGGTCGGTGCAGACTTGATGTGCCAAATGGCCTCCTTCTGCACTTTAGGGATTCTAATTTTTTTTTTTAAAAGAGGACATGGGAGACACAAATAAGTTCAACT
Organism: Scyliorhinus torazame; assembly: GCF_047496885.1. Lineage (NCBI taxonomy): Eukaryota > Metazoa > Chordata > Chondrichthyes > Carcharhiniformes > Scyliorhinidae > Scyliorhinus > Scyliorhinus torazame. Next base: position 185,849,453 of record NC_092712.1, read on the forward strand.
CTGGGCCACAACTGGGAGTCAGTCACTCATTCTCAGGGGGGGTGAGTCACTAGCAGGCCTTACCTTCCATTCACCTTGGGACGTTCCCTTGCTTTAAGGCCGCCTGGAGGCTGGCATGCAGGCATCACTTCCTGTGTCCTACTTTCTGGTTTTCTGCTCAAATCATCACTTGAGGGACTGCCTGTCCTTACTGGAAGCTGGTATATGTGGCAAGAGGTAAATACTGAGGATCACCACTGGGGGTAACTGGGTGGGGTCCCGTGAGATATTAAGCTGAAAGAGCAATTTGGGAGACTCAGGAATGACTTTCTCCCTGCCTCATGAAGAATGAAGACCCTCTCACTTGGGGAAGCACAACTGAACTGGGCGGCACTGCTAATCCACAGTGCCAGGAACCCAAATTCCGGCCTTGGGTGACTGTCTGTGTGGACTTTGCACATTCTCCACATGTCTGCATGGGTTTTTTCAGGGTGCTCCGGTTTCCTCCCACAGTCCAAAGATGTGCGGGTTAGGTGGATTTGCCATGATAAATAGTCCCTTAGTGTGCAGGGATATGTAGGTTAGGTTAAGGGGTTATTGAGATAGGGCAGGGAAGTGGGCTTGGATGGAGTGCTCTTTCAGAGGGTCGGTGCGGACTCAATTGGCCGAATGGCCTCCTTCTGCACTGTAGGGATTCCATGAACTATGAGTACATCCCCACAATCAGGCTCAACTTTGCTTACCAAGGGGTGGGACCCTTGACTACCAAATGCACTTATTTGGGACGCTTGTCTCTCAGGGAGAAGTGTGTCAAGTTTGTGAGAATAGGAGTGTTCTCGAGATGTGTGAATGCCATGCTCATTTCAGGCGATGCTAACCAGCTGTGCCTCGTCTGGCACAGCAGGCATTCAATTGATTGGAATGCAATTTCACCCTTCATTGGCAATTCGAATGAGAGGGAGCATGTGGTGTCCACTGGCACCATTGAGGCACCGTTCATACCCGGTGGGCACCGCAGGAACTGGGGTGCCTTATTGACCCCTTTCATCACATATTAGTTTGATGTTTTAAGTTTAATTTATGTTTGTTTTTGTTCAAGGAAATATACCTTTTTAAGGGACTGTCCCTTTTAATTTGTCCCTCTGTTTGTTTGATTTAGTTTAATTGGTTTCACACAAAATAGTCCAGTCCCAAACAATGAACCCTAATGCTCAATCAAGAGTTTACATCACTGCTTCCGGTTGCGGCGATGCACTGCTAAGCCGCACGTTTCGGCAGCTCCCGTTCTAACGGACTTTTGGGCTCTTTTTGGGAGCCCCAACGGAAATTTTTTTTAGACCAAGCCCAGTGTGGGGTGACGAAGGAAGATCCACCCCCCGTGTGTAGATAGATAGAACAATACAGCGCAGTACAGGCCCTTCGGCCCACGATGTTGCACCGAAACAAAAGCCATCGATGTTGCACCGACATGGGAAGTCAAAAAACAAAAGCCGTCTGACCTACACTATGCCATTATCATCCATATGCTTATCCAATAAACTTTTAAATGCCCTCAATGTTGGCGAGTTCACTACTGTAGCAATTAGGGCATTCCACGGCCTCACTACTCTGTGTGTATGGAAAGGACCAGCGGTAGTGGCCAGATTGCGAAGGATCGTTTGGAGCAGCGGCAGAGAAGAGAAGGGAGAAGCAAGATGGCGGCGGATGGAGCCCAGACGGCATGGGGCCCGGACCAGCAGGGATTCCTCCGATGATGTGTGGAGGAACTAAAGAAGGAGGTGCTGGCACCGATGTTATTGGCAATCGAGGGACTGAAGGAAACACAAAAGGTCCAGGCGATAGAGCTCCGTGGAGTGAAGGCAAAGGCAGCCGAGAATGAGGATAAGATACAGGGCCTGGTGGTAAAAATGGAGACGCATGAGGCGCTACATAAGAGGTGCATAGAAAGGCTGGAAGCCCTGGAGAACAGCTCGAGGAGGAAGAACCTACGGATTTTAGGTCTCCCCGAAGGAGCAGAGGGAGCTGAGGGGCTTATGTGAGCAAGATGCTCCATACGCTAATGGGAGCTGAGGCCCCAACAGGCCCCCTGGAAGTGGAAGGAGCGTAGCGGGTCCTTGTGAGAAGACCAAAGGTGGGTGAAATACCAAGGGCGATAGTGGTGAGATTCCACCGCTTCATGGACAGAGAGGCGGTCCTGAGCTGGGCCAAGAAGGTACGGAGTAGCAGGTGGGAGAATGCGGTGATACGAGTGCATCAGGACTGGAGTGCGGAGGTGGCGAGAAGGAGGGCGAGTTTTAATCGGGCCAAGGCGGTGCTTCACAGGAAGAAAAATTAAATTTGGGATGCTGCAGCCGGCGCGATTGTGGGTCACGCATCAGGGCAAGCACTACTACTTCGAAACGGCAGATGAGGCATGGACCTTCATTCAAGAAGAGAAACTGGACTAGATCTGAGAGTTTGATGTTGGGGGGGGAAGCAACGAGGTGGTGGTACAGGAATGTAAAGTGGGGAAAGGGGAGGTTTATTATACAGCAATGTTGGATGGGGAATTTCTCTCCCCCTGATGGGGGGACACAAAGAAATGTGGGCGCCGGTGGAAAAAGGGACAGAGAGGGGGAGGGGGAATGAGGGAGCTGCACCACAGAGGGCGGGGCCGATAGGAAAGCACAGGGTTTTTTCCCGCGCTATGGAGATGATGGCGGGATGATAGGTGCAGGAAGGAAGAGAGCCCCACACGCAGGGAGGTCAAAGAGAGAACGGGGGAAGCCGGGGTCAGCTAGAGTTAGCTGACTTTCGGAAGCATTATGGGAGGAGTAACCATGCTCAAGGGGGATCTAGCGGGGGGGGGGGTACTAACTGGGTTGCTGCTGCTGAGTGCAAGGGGGAGCTGGCAAGAGAAGAGGTGGTCGGGACGGGAAGGCGCCGCCTGGGGGACAGATGGGTGCGCGGGCCCAGAAACGGGGATGGCTAGTCGGCGGGGGGGGCGAGCGGCCCCCCAATCCGGCTGATCACGTGGAATGTGAGAGGCCTAAATGGGCCAATTAAGAGGGCCCGGGTGTTCGCGCACTTAAAGAGATTGAAGGCGGACATAGTCATGCTCCAGGAGACGCACCTGAAGGTGGCGGATCAGGTTAGGTTAAGAAAAGGATGGGTGGGACAGGTATTCCACTCAGGGTTGGACGCGGAAAACAGGGGGTGGCGATACTGGTGGGGAAACGAGTATCGTTCGAGGCTAAGAATATAGTGGTGGATAACGGGGGCAGATGTGTGATGGAGAGTGGTAGATTGCAGGGAGAGACGGTCGTGCTGGTGAATGTATATGCCCCGAACTGGGATGACGCGGGATTCATGAAGCGGATGCTGGGACATATCCAGGACCTGGAGGTGGGAAGCTTGGTAATGGGTGGGAACTTCAACACTGTGCTGGATACAGGGCTAGACCGGTCTAGATCCAGGACCGGGAGAAGGCCGGCAGCGGCCAAGGTGCTAAGGGGATTTATGGAACAAATGGGGGGAGTGGATCCGTGGAGGTTTGCCAGGCCGTTGGCTAAAGAGTTTTCCTTTTTCTCCCACGTCCACAAGGTATATTCTCGAATAGACTTTTTTGTTATGAGTAGGGCACTGATCTCGAAGGTGGCAGGAACGGAGTATTCGGCCATAGCCATTTCAGATCACGCCCCGCATTGGGTGGATCTGGAACTAGGAGAGGAGAGGGAGCAGTGCCCAATCTGGCGACTGGATGTGGGACTATTGGCGGATGAGGGGGTCTGTGGAAGGGTGCGGGGGTGTATTGAGAGATACCTGGAGGTCAATGACGATGGTGAGGTTCAGGTGGGGGTAGTATGGGAAGTGCTGAAGGTGGTGGTTAGAGGAGAGCTGATCTCCATTAGAGCCCACAAGGAGAAACAAGAGGGCAAAGAAAGGGAGAGATTAGTGGGGGAGATTTTGAGGGTGGATAAAAGATATGCGGAGGCCCCAGACGAAGAGAAAGGCGAAGACTTCAGACGGAGTTTGACCTGCTGACCACAGGAAAGGCAGAGGCACAGTGGAGGAAGGCACAGGGGATGCGATATGAGTATGGGGAAAAGGCGAGCCGGCTGCTGGCCCACCAACTTCGTAAGAGGATAGCGGCGAGAGAGATTGGGGGAGTTAGGGACGAAACGGAAACTATGGAGCAGAGAGCAGGGAAGGTAAATGAGGTGCTCAAGGCCTTTTATGAGAGGCTATATAAGTCCCAACCCCCGGGGGGGAAAAGAGGGAATGCTACATTTTCTGGACCAACTAAGGTTCCCGAGGGTGGAGGAGCAGGAGGTGGCAGGTCTGGGGGCGCCAATCGAGGTGGACGAGGTGACTAAGGGACTGGGGAACATGCAGGCAGGGAAGGCCCCGGGACCAGACGGGTTTCCAGTGGAATTCTATAGGAAATATGTGGACCTGTTGGCCCCGCTGTTGGCGAGAACCTTTAACGAGGCCAGAGAAGGGGGGATACTACCCCCGACAATGTCGGAGGCGACGATATCATTAATTCTGAAGCGGGATAAAGATCCGCTGCAATGCGGGTTATACAGGCCTATCTCTCTCCTAAATGTAGACGTCAAACTGTTGGCAAAAGTGCTGGCGACAAGGATAGAGGATTGCGTCCCGGGGGCGGTGCATGAAGACCAGACAGGGTTTGTAAAGGGGAGACAACTGAATGTTAACATGCGACGGCTGCTAGGGGTGATGATGACGCACCCACCGGAGGGGGAGGCAGAGATAGTGGCGGCGAGGGATGCGGAGAAGGCATTCGATAGGGTGGAGTGGGACTATTTGTGGGAGATGCTGAGGAGGTTTGGGTTCGGGGAGGGGTTTGTTAGATGGGTCAGACTCTTATATGGGCCCCCAGTGGCAAGTGTAGTCACAAACCGGCAAAGATCGGGGTATTTTCGGCTACACAAGGGAACAAGGCAGGGGTGTCCCCTGTTCCCATTACTGTTCGCGTTGGCAATTGAATCACTGGCCATAGCGTTGAGGGACTCTAAGAAGTGGAGGGGGGTGGTTAGAGGGGGAGAGGACCATTGAATGTCGCTCTACGCTGATGACTTACTGTTATACTGTTATACGTTGCAGACCCTGTAGAGGGGATGCCAGAGGTTATACAGATATTGAGGGAATTTGGAGATTTCTCGGGATACAGGCTAAATATGGGGAAGAGCGAGCTTTTTGTAATACACCCCGGGGACCAGGGAAGAGAAATAGACGCTCTGCCGTTAAGGAGAGTGGAAAGGAGCTTCCGATATCTGGGGATCCAGGTAGCCAGGCACTGGGGAACTCTACACAGACTTAATCTGACGCGACTGGTGGAGCAGATGGAGGAGGACCTCAAGAGGTGGGATATGTTGCCACTCTCATTGGCGGTTAGAGTGCAGGCGGTTAAAATGATGGTCCTCCCGAGGTTTCTTTTCGTGTTTCAGTGTCTCCCCATTCTGATCACAAAGGCCTTTTTCAAAAAAATAGACAGGAGCATTATGAGCTTTGTGTGGGCAGGGAAGATCCCGAGGGTAAAGAGGGGGTTCCTGCAGCGCAGTAGGGATAGAGGGCGACGGGCGCTGCCGAGCCTGAACGACTACTACTGGGCCGCCAATGTGGCGATGGTTTGTAAGTGGATGGGGGAGGGAGAGGGGGCGGCGTGGAAGAGGCTGGAGATGGTGTCCTGTAAAGGAACGAGCCTAAAGGCGCTGGTGACGGCGCCGCTGCCATTCTCCCCGAAAAGGTATACCATAAACCCAGTGGTGGTGGCAACCTTGAGGATCTGGGGGCAGTGAAGGCGACACAGGGGGGTGACAGGTGCCTCGGTGTGGTCCCCCATTAGGAATAACCACAGGTTTGTCCCAGGAAGGATGGACGGGGGGTTCCAGTGTTGGCAATGAGTAGGAATTAGGAAACTGAGGGCCCGTTTTATAGACGGGACGTTTGCAAGTCTGGGAGCATTGGAGGAAAAATATGAGTTGCCCCCGGGGAACATCTTCAGATATATGCAAATGAGGGCGTTTACGAGGCAACAGGTGAGGGAATTTCCACTGCTCCCGACACAGGGGATCCAAGATAGAGTGCTTTCTGGGGTATGGGTCGGGGAGGGCAAAGTGTCCGAAATATATCAGGAGATGAGAGACGAGGGGAAGGCGATGATAGAGGAGCTGAAGGGAAAATGGGAAGAAGAGCTGGGGGAGGAGATTGAGGAGGGGCTATGGGCTGATGCCCTAAGCAGGGTAAATTCCTCGTCTTCGTGTGCCAGGCTTAGCCTGATTCAATTTAAGGTTCTACACAGAGCACATATGACGGGAGCAAGACTGAGCAGGTTCTTCGGAATCGAGGACAGGTGTGGGAGGTGCTCGGGACGCCCGGCGAACCACACACACATGTTCTGGTCGTGTCCGGCATTGGATGAGTACTGGGGGGGCGTGGAAAGGGTGATTTCAAAGGTGGTGAAGGTCCGGGTCAAGCCAGGCTGGGGGTTAGCGATATTTGGGGTAGCGGAAGAGCCGGGAGTGCAGGAGGCGAAAGAGGCCGATATTCTGGCCTTTGCGTCCCTAGTAGCCCGACATAGGACTTTACTCATGTGGAAGGAAGCGAAACCCCCCCGGCGTGGAGGCCTGGATAAACGACATGGCAGGGTTCATAAAGCTGGAATGAATAAAATTTGCGTTGAGAGGATCGGCTCTGGGGTTCTCCAGGCGGTGGCAACCGTTCCTTGACTATCTCGCGGAACGTTAAGGGAAGATAGAGTGACAGCAGCAGCAACCCAGGGGGGGGGGGGGGGGGGGAGGGGGGGGAGCACTATTTTTTGTTACTTTGTTAGTTCACTATATTATTTACTAGTTATTGTATTATTTTTATGTTGATTTGTAAAAACGGAAAAATTTTGTTTGAAAATTTTAATTAAATATATATATTTTTTAAAGAGTTTACATCACACAGGATACACTGAAGTGACACCAAAGATGAGGCTTCATGGCTAAGTCTAGAATCACTCACATTGTCACATGTCATGCCGCGGGTGCTTCTTTGAGGTTCCCCGTGAAGTTGCAGAAGCGGATGTCATGCATCCACTCAATAACCCTGTCACCCAAGGTGGGAGGAACATTGGGGAATGGCTGCAAGCTAAGATCCAGGGAGACTCTTGATTGTCATATTATCCTGGTGGACCTGAGAAGGATAGGAGTGGGCATATGCCAGTGTGAGAGGGGAATGCGTGACAGGCATTTACTAAAGGGGAAGCGCATGGTGGTGATCCCCAAGGAGTAGAGGGCTGAGGGGCAGGCCTTTCTCAGGGATCCTCACCATTCACTTTAGTTTCCTTCTCTTTTCAGTGGATGATTCTCGAGAATCATGGAGCATGCCAAGTTAGAGTTTCTACTCATAGTGATAGAGCAGCAGCAGCAGAGACAGAGACGTGCCTTTGCACAAGGCCAAGACCAGCACCCTGCAGAGGAGGGGGACCTGGGCACTGGTCTTGGCCTTGTACAGGGAGCAGCATCACAGAGGGAACAGTCCTGTTTGAGATTGAACTGGCGAAACGTTTTCTGATGTCGCTCCTCCTATCTTCAGATGTCAGAACCACAGTGCCTGAGAAGACTACGCTTGTCTCGGGGTGCAGTGGCCCCCTTTGCCAAGTCCTGCAAAGTCTGGCATGACATAGGATGGGAAGGCACCCACTGCCAGTGGCTCTTAAAGGTACTGCTACTCTGAACCTGGGCTGTATAGCACAGGGCTAAATCGCTGGCTTTGAAAGCAGACCAAGGCAGGCCAGCAGCACAGTAACAGCCTTCCCGAACAGGCATTGGAATGTGGCGACTAGGGGCTTTTTACAGTAACTTCATTTGAAGCCTACTTGTCACAATAAGCGATTTTCATTTCATTTTCAACCTCTATGCCTGCGGCTCATTTCAGGGCAGTACCGGTGATATGTGTGGCATCTCCCAGTCTGCCGCACACCAACACATTAATGAGGTGACTGATGCCTTTTATGTGAGAGCCCACATGTATATCAACTTGGACCAGGACCAGGGGAGCCAAGACGTCAGGGCCATGGGCTTCGACCATTTAGTTGGCAAATCCAGAGTACAGTGTTTGATAGACTGCACCCACATGGCCTGTGGTCTCCACGCCATCATTCAGCAGCATTTATGAATCTCAAGGGATACCATTCCCTCAAATGTCCAGATCATCTGTGACCACATGAGAATCGTGCAAATGTGTGCCCGTTTCCCAGAGAGCGTCCATGACAGTTACATTTTCAGGCACTCACAGATCTCAGACATCTTTAAGGGAGAACAGCGTCTGGAGGGATGGCTCCTTGGGAGGAGTTTGCCCTCCAGTACAGCCCCCACAGGTGCCCTGCATTATTATGGTCTGCTGCACTCTCCACAACCTGGCATTGCAGAGGGGAGACCACCTGGACCTGGAAGAGTGCCACATCTCCTCAGGTGAGGAAGAGGTTGAGGAGAGCAGCAAGTGGCAGCCCTTGGAGGGGCGAGAGACTTGGGCCATGGACAAGGCCCACTTGGGCCGTTGGGCGAGAGACAACCTCATAGCCTCGAGGTTTGGGGATGACAGGAGTAGTGGTGAGGAAATCTCCATATGAGGGTATTGATATCTCAGAATTAGTGTGGTGCCTGATTCCATGGGCAGGCCGCTAAAGTCATTGGCCAGACTCTGCAGGAAGATGATGATGACTTGCATTGAGGACAGAGGCATGCTCCTCTCATTATCAGAGATATGTCTGACTCCAGCCTGATACAGAACTGAACGTACCCTGTCAAGGAATGGGCTTATCATGGAGTTCAGTGACTCAGGATATGCTCATATCTGCTTCCACCCTCTACAATGTCAGGTGTCCTGGTGGAGTGGTTAGTTCCTCCATCTAACCTCTGGAGAGGGCAGCCTCTCAGAACTTTGTCAGTCCATGGCATCCTCATCACGTGAGAAGAGTGGCTACAATGAGAGGCCTGAGTGTTGATACCAGGGGGAGAGAAGGCAGTTGTGAGCAGTAGCACGTCTTCAGTGAATTAGCAGTGTGGGTGGTGGGAGAGACACAGCACTGCCACTCACACCGCACAGAGATGAAGTGTCAAATGTGCACGGGATTTGCTGTTCTTGGGCCCATGATATGACAGGGTAGAGGATCGGGTGGTGAACAAAGTGAAATCTATTACAAGTGCTATGGTACAGTGGTGCCCTACCTTAACTAGTGCCTGTGATCACCCGTGCCCACTAGGTGCCCCAGTTTCCTATTCTTCCTCATCCTCACACTCCGTCTAGGTGTATGACCAGGATTCATATGACCATTAAACCTGGAGCAGAAGTAGCCCATCAAGTCTGTTCCAGCATTCAATGAGATCATGGCTGATCTGATATAATATTCAACTCCACTTTCCCATCTTATCCCCATAATCCTAGATTGCCTTACTGGTTAAAAATCTGTTTATCTCAGCCTTGAACATACATAATGACCCAACCTCCACAGCTCTCCAACCTCCAAAGCTCTCTGCGGTAAAGAATTCCACAGATTCATTACCCTCCAAGAGAAAACATTCCTCTTCATCTCGTTCTTAAATGGATGAAGCCTTACTTTTTGATTATGCTCTCTGGTCCTAGACTCTCCCACAAAAGGGGACATCCTCTCAGCATCTACTCTGTCAAACCCCCTGAGACTCCTATATATCTCAATAAGGTCATCTCTCATTCTTAGAATCATAGAATTTACAGTGCAGAAGGAGAATTTACAGTGCAGAAGGAGGCCATTCAGCCCATCGATTCAGCACCGGCTCTTGGAAAGAGCATCCTACTTAAGCCCACACCTCCACCCTATCCTCGTAACCCAGCAACCCCACCTAGTCAAAGGGCAATTTGGCAAGGCCAATCAACCTAACCTGCACATCTTTGAACTGTGGGAGGAAACCGGAGCACCCGGAGGAAACCCACGCAGACACGGGGAGAACGTGCAGTCTCTGCACAGACAGTAACCCAAGCCAGGAATAGAACCTGGGACCCTGGAGCTGTGACGCAAGTGACGCAACTGTGCTAACCATTGTGCTACCATGCCGTCAATGCAATGCAATGAAGCCAACACTGTGAGGGCGGCATCCGCATTGGAGACATGCATTCCATGGCGGAGGATGTCACCTCCATGGTTGAGGACAAGACATCCATGGCGGAGGGCTTCAACTGCATGACGCATGCACTGGTGGGTATCCACGAGTGTCAGCGCCAGAAGATGCCGGGGATTTCTGGTTCTCACTCTAGCTGCCCCTGGAGGAGCAGAGGCCCGGTGGTATCCGAAGGGAAGAGGATTGGCAAAAGCATGGCCAGGGTGCTCAGCCCATCTGACAACAGTGACCCAAACACCAATGAGTAGAGGCCCAAGGGTAGCAGGGTAGCACAGTGGTCAGCACTGTCTGAGACTGCTGCATAGCTTGCTCCCTATCGGTGATTTCCGAAGCCTTGGTTTCCATGCCAAAATCCATAACTATGACCTCTCTCATTTCAGCGTCTTGACCTGCTTGGGGTAATGTTCCAGCCTCTACTGGCATGGGATTTGGTGTGACAGTAACTTTTGTCTCCCAAGGAATTTTTCATAAGATTGGTCGTCTGATCGAGGTGCTTTTGCATGATGCGACGACCTTGTGCCTGAACTTGATAATTTACCAGCCCTGTCTTTGTACATCAAAACTGAAGTCTGCTTTTTTAGTCCTTGTTTCAATGTTTGTACCGCCCTTCCCGTCAGTCCATTTGAAGTTGGGTGATATGCGGTGAAAAAATTTCATCAATGTCTATTTTTCATCATGACAGACCATAAGCCCCTGCTGGGTTTTTCAAGAAGACACGGGGATACCACCCATAGCCTCAGCCCGAATCCAGAGATGGGCCTTGTTATTAGCGGTATACGGGTATACGTTTCAGCATCGTCTGGGGGATGGGGTGCAAACTGCACATGCTGATGCCCTCTCTCCACCAGTGACGGGCGACACTGGACTTCATGGATACTCTGCATGTGATAGCTTTATGGGCCCCGAGAGATGTTTCTTTAAGAACAGAGTCATGTGACTTACATGAAGTCATCGGCTAATGCACAGGCTTTTGAGGAGTCTAGTGCCAAACCTTGTACAGTGAAGACCTATTCAATAAACCTTGATTAATCATGCTTCAAACCACATGGATCTGCAATCCTACAACATCCCCATATTCTTTGCCCGTGCAGGAGGAAACTAATCATGTGGCTGATGTGTTGGGTGTTCTGGATCACAAACAGGTCACCAACACTGGAAGTGGTGCAACTCTATTTTATTATAAGGTTAACTATATTAACATACTTGAACTGTGGCTAAATGCGATACTAGCTTTAACTGTTGACCCTTGCCTAATCCTAACCAGGTGATGCACTCAGCACATGGTGCATGTCTGTGTTGCAGGCTGTGAGCTCTGTGCTCCGAGCTGGCCGCTACTAGAATGAGCGGGAACTCTCCTGTCCCCTGTCTTTATAGTGCGTGTGCTCTCACTGGTGATTGGCTGCGGTGTCGTGTATGCTGATTGGTCCCACTGCATGTCCATCAATGTGTGTGTGTGTCTGCACCATGATATACTGGTGTATATTATGACAGTGGCCACAGAAGATTTATACGTACTAGTAAAGTCTTAGCCAACATTTGTCTTCAGAACAGAGCAGCAAGTTTAAATTTGAGTTGATTTTTAGTAGCGAACATTAACAAATCAATGCAATGAGAGAAACAATGACTGTTGGATAATATCTATTATGGTTGCCATGAAGGACACAGGGGACCTCTTTCTCTCTCTTGCAATTGTAACATCCACTCAGCTTCATATAAAACAGGCAGCAGCAAATCTCTCTTCTTATTCATTTTCCAAGCTGTATGCAGCTTGCAAAGTTCACAAAATACAGTTCAGGAGCTCACAGGACATACATCTTGGTGTTAGGAAGGAGTTCAGAGATCCTTGTGGTATGAACTTCCCTATTAAGTGGGCAGGAGCTGGCCCAATGGGAAACGAGCAGCGGGAGTTTAAGACGCACTGATTCAATCCAGTCCAGCATTCTATTGGTCCCTGAGCTTGGAATTGTGCATTGTCAGCCGCGGCTGTAGCATTTTCCGTTACATAAGTAAAAACCAGTAGTGTTGGAAAATTGGTCTTGGTGATATTATGACGAGAAGTAAACAAGCTTTTTTGTCTGAACAACCTTCATTGTCAAGAACAAGTAGCTTCTCTGGTAAGAAAAAAAATGCCGCTCCTTGATAAACTTGAGCTCGATGATGTAAGCGGAGAAGACTGGGCCCAATATACAGAGTGCATGTGTTATTATTCGCCTTGGTGACAGGGACTTCAGAAGGAAAGCACACCAGCTTTGGCTTGAGCAATGTAAATTGTGGCCTTTTCCGTTATATAAATAAAAGTGTATAGTGTTGGAAGACTGGCCTTGGCGAGATCCTTAAAAAAAAATTCAAACAAAAATGTCCGTTAAGTTGCAAGATAGATTGAGATAAAGTTAGCCTTTAGTTCATCTTGTCTCATTCTCACAGGGTACCGACCCTACAAATCATTTGAATTTACACACTTTACACACATCAATGCCTCAAACAAACAAATCTGTTACATGAATTCAGACCCTGATAATCACCTTTGATTATGTTTTCTTGCATTAGAAATTAAGAAAAACATGATAACGCTAAGCAGAAATATACAAGGCCAGCACAAATTGCTGTGAATCTTCCCAATTACAAGGCAATTTTACTTTTGCAGAATACAATCAACAGGAGATACACTGCTTTTTGTTTTTGATGGTACTTGCAACGGTATAAAGGCACTTTTACCTTATTGCTGAATTATTATATGGTTTCAGTAATGCACTGCTGTACTGATCTGAGACCTGCTTGTCCCATTTAAAGTATTCCATCTGGATCTGTCTTTATTTTCAATCAAAAGTCTAATTGGACAATTATGATATCACTGTGTGTTCAATCGCCAGAAATGAAGTCAGAGAAGCTCTGCTGACACTGATGAAAATTGCTCGCCCCGGGGTAGATTTTGACAATTGGATGCAAGAAGGCCCCCATCATTTTGAGACTCTGGCCCATATTCACATTCAACAGCCAAGCTGTGAAGCACCATTCACATGTCCTGATGCAGCTTGGTAGATTAAAGTCTGGAAATCAAGCTAGAGTTGCCATCAGAAAGTTAAGTTAAGTAGCATGCTACTTTTACTCCATCATCTATGATTGGAGCTTGTACAGGCTCCAACCAATTTCTACCTAATTAGTATCAGGGTTCTATTTAAGACAGAGAACCTCGTTGTCCAAGTTGAAAGGAGCCAATCAGCTGAAATAGACAAGCACTTTAGACACCCAGTAGTAGGGCACTTGCAAAATGTAATTAACAGGTTTACAAGGTGACAAAGCTCCTGACCCTATTTTGCAGTCCATTAATGCCAAATGGTTACAATCAAAATCAATTCTGTGTTTCTGTTTGTTATTGTCAGCTACTTCAGGTACTGACCAGACACAGCACAGATTCCACATCAATTCCCAGGTGTTAGAGCTTTAAACAGCGGTTTCTTTCTGTCTAACGCATGAACATGTGCTCACATATGTAGGTTTCAAATACTTGCTAAATGCCATGACCGTGTATAATGCTCAGTGCTGTGACCTCTATGCACTGTTTCCACAACATATTTTGCAATCTGCCAGTTTGGAAATCAAACAACTCTACCATTCTGAGACCCATCCGACCGCAATCTGCAACTATTGCTTCATGACCCACAGTGTATTTCTTATTTTAACTTGTAATTATTTTGTATTTATTTTTTAGAAAATGGATCATTATGGAACAGCCCAAAGAGAGATAGGGAGATGAGGTTGGACCAGATACTGCTGACCAGCTGAATACACCTTCCACCAGATCATCATTATTAGCTTCTTCCAGTTAAAAGAGTGCCCTCTATTAAAATCCTGAATGATTCCTCACCTTCCTCTCAAACAATTCACTTAACCTGCAATATCTCCAATAGCCTCTCTGGTTAGCTTTTAATTCCATATAAAAAGAGGGAAATTACCAGAAATGTACAGGTTTGTCACCATCATGTTCCGTCATTGCATCTTACTCCTACCATGTTCTTATTAATGTGACTTCTCTTTGTACCACAATCTTTTATTCATGATCAAAACCATTTACTCGAAAGTAGTGCCATCTTTGTGTCAGGAGGTTGTGAGGTTTGTGGTTTGGACAGTTCTGATGGAGCCCTCATTGACAGTGGAGGCAATCAGCTCAAAGATGCTAACATTCTTCAAGGACCTACAGGTGATATGCTGTTTACATGTCCAAATCCTACCAGGTACAGACCAGAAGCACCCTAGACTAATTGTTAATTTTTTAATAGTGACTGGTGGATTTTTACTAGTCAAATCTATTCAGGGGTATGAGCAAAAGGCAAGTAGATTGGACAGAAATTAATGGTACACCCGTCCTCACCCAAATTGAGGGGGGAGGATGGGGGGAAGCAACGTCTAGCAGGTCAGTCGACTTTGGCCTCTGGCAAGAGAGATGGGGGGAGGGGAGTGCAGAGGGACCAGAACCTCCATTAATGGCTCTGTTTCCATATCATTCCCACCCCTCCCCCTAGTATCTGCCCCCCCTCTCCATCTATCTTGACATCATGACAACCTCACCCCCACCCCCCTGACAGGCCTCGCTTTCTGTCCCCACTCAGAGACCCCAGACTTATGTGGGCTGGGTGGACTCTGGCACTTAGATTGGTGAGACTATTGTTGTCCCAGCAGTGGCCACTGTTTTGGGTGCTGGCCCAGCAGCTCTCAGCTGTGACTTCCCCATGAAAATATTACACAAGTTATGATATGTGTTCTGAGATTGATCCTTCTGTCCTGGACGGCTGGGCGGGATTCTCCGACACCCCGCCGGGTCGGAGACTCCCCGGGGGGCGGCGCGAATCCCGCCCCGCCGCTCCGATGCCGGCTGCCATATTCTCCAGTGCTGGTTTTCAGGTGGGGGCAGGGATCACGCCACGCCGGTTGGGGGTCGTTGGTAGCGCCCCTCCCCCCTGGCAATTCTCCGGCCCCAATGGGCCAAGCAGCCGTCTGTTTCTGGCCAGTCCCACCGACATGGATTGGACATGGTCCCACATGGTGGGACCTGGCTGGTAGGCCGGCTGGTGTGGTCCTCGGGGGGGCTCCGGCCCTGGGGGGGGCCCCCACGGTGGCCTGGCCCGCGATCGGGCTCCACCGATCTGCCGGTGGGTCTGTGCTGTGGGGACACTGAAGGGCTCCACCGTGGCCGGAGCGGAGAAGACCCCCCCCCCCCTGTGCATGCGCCAGAATACGTCGGCCGGTCTGCGCATGCGCTAAACCACGCTGGCGGTTCTGCGCATGTGCTAACTCTCGCAGTCCCTTCGGCGCCGGCTAACGTGGCGCCAACCCCTCTGCCACCAGCCTAGCTCCTGGAAGTGCGGAGAATTCCACAACTTCCGGTTGGCCCAACGCCGGAGTGGTTCGCGCCATTCTTGGCGTCGGGCCAATTCGCCGATTGCGGTGAATCGTGCCTCCGGTGTGGTTCTTGGACCGATTATAGAAATCCTCTGATATCTGCTCTACACTTGTTTAATAGTACTACATCTAAACAAGTTACAAAGTAGCCAAGCGGCTCCTAGGTACGATTCCAACCTCTCTCTTGAGGGTCTTACACATGGCTGACTAGTGTCAGTGGTACATATCTATATCATGCATTAGCATATTCCATCTGTTAACGCATTATACGCCAATATGACTCAAAGGAATGATACAATAAGAAGTGTGTGCATCAGATGATGGTGGGCTCTCATTAATTTTAGGGCAGAGTGGAGGTGAATTTGTTTCTCTCAAATAGTTGTGCGACTTTGGAACTCTCTGTCTCTAAAGGCGGTCAAAGCAGGGTCATTGAATATTTTGAGGGAAGAGGTAAATAGATTCTTGACAGGCGACAGAATCAAAGGTTATCGGGTTAGATGGGAATGTGGATCTCGAAACGCAAACAGATCAGCCACAATCTTATAGCACGTGAAGCCGGCTTGAACTTCTGCTACATTTTCATACGCATGTTCTTTTGCACGATGTCATGTTTGAATGGTGTGGAGTTGAGTCTCGCTTTGAGTCATTTCACAGCATCATCCTGAACCAATTATCTTGGCCA
The DNA here is from genome assembly GCF_047496885.1 of Scyliorhinus torazame. Lineage (NCBI taxonomy): Eukaryota > Metazoa > Chordata > Chondrichthyes > Carcharhiniformes > Scyliorhinidae > Scyliorhinus > Scyliorhinus torazame. The sequence goes on from NC_092712.1 coordinate 185,865,659, forward strand.
ACCCAGAGAACTTTTTAAAATATCGGAACTGAAGAGTAATTTATTAGATGGAAGAGCTGGTAATGACTGCCATTGCCACCTCCCTCCAGACTGCTGGTACATCCTTGTTCTGTGCTATAGTGCCTTGGGTACCAAAGGGCTTCTACCTTCTTGCCTTTCTCACTGTCAACATTAACTTTACTACGGCTCCTGGAAATCTTGGGGCTCCTGGACATCTTGGGGCTTTAAAGATGGTTTCAAAAGTTAAACTATCCTTTGCGTAAACAGGGGTTCCTGATTTCACTCTGAAATGACCGAACATTCATTTTAAAATTATACCCTCTTGATCTGTATTTCTTCACTAGAGGTAACAATGACTCTGTATTTAACCTGTCCTGTCTCTTTATCGTGTCAAATAGGTCCATGTAATTACCTCTGAATTTTCTAAACTAAAAGAAAGTAAAACAGGTTTATGAGGCCAGCCCTCATAATTTAACTTTTAAGTTCTTTCCAAAAGTAAGAACAGAAAATACTGGAAATACTCAGCAGGTCTGGCAGCATATGTGGAGAGAGAAACAGAGTTTGATGTTTCAGGCCAACGACCTTTCATCAGAATAGCCTTCCTTGGTTGTGTTATGCAAAATTGAAGGCAGAGTGAGGCAAGGATCTGCACAATTGAAATATTATTTCCTCACTTTTATATTACAACCACCTTGAGATGAAATTCAATAAATATTGAATAAATGTCTGCCTGTATTATTATTATTTTGAAACCATCTTTAAACCATTCATGTAAACCGAGGCTGTTGTAACTTCAATACTTACATTGGTCATAATAATATCCAGATGGACCATCCAGATGGCTTGGCGTTTGCAGTAATGAAGTAAAACTGGTTCAAAGCTCTTCACAGGCATGTTATCAAACCAAACTTGACATTAAGGCACATAAAGAGTATAAGAACATATGAACAACAGTTTTGTCCAAGGACTAAGGGAGGTGGTGGCACGGTGGGTTTGTCACTGAACTAGAAATCCAGAGACTCAGGATAATGTTCTGGAGACCTGGGTTTAAATCCCATCATGATGGATGGTGGAATTTGAATTCAATAACTATCTGGAATTAAAGGTCTAATGGTGATCATGAAACCATTGTCAATTGTCATAAAAACCCACCTAATTCACCAACGTCCTTTAGAGAAGGAAATTTGTCGTCCTTACCAGGCCTGGCCTACATGTGACTCCAGGCCCACAGCAATGTGGTTGACTCTTAAATGCCCTCTGATGTGGCTTGGTAAACCATTCAGTTCAAGGGCAATTAGGGATGGGCAACAAATGCTGGCCTTGCCAGGGATGCCCACACCCATGAAGGTATTTTTTTCAAATTTTTGAACAGTAGCCTAATGGTAAGAGGCTGAGGCAGGTTAGGTAGAGAATTGAACAGCTTAGAGCCTTGGCAGCTGCCTATGGTAGAACAGTTAAAATTGAGGATACTGATGCGACCATCAATTCATTCGAAGACACGTAGGGAAGTAAACCGTGGTTTTAATCAGCTTAGAACTGAGCCTACCTGTGACCGGTACAACACTGAAGGCGGCCCCGCAGATCAGCAGCTCTTATACTTCCTGTAAAAGGGGTGGAGCCATGGGCGGAGCCCGTACATGCCCCAACATATCCCCTGTGGGTGAAGCCACACAATGGCCCTGAGGTCGAGCCCACATGGTTAATAACATAACACCGTGCACTGGTGAATTATCAGTAATTATACATTCACCACATTCACCCCCTGATTAAAAAATGAAGTCCGGCGTGGGTGACAGGCTCATAGATTCAGTCGGTCTGGTGCCCGGATCGTACGTTGTGACCGCCGAAGCACTGGTGTTGCAGCCGCTTTGGGTGGCTGTGGAAGTGGGTCCGGAGCAGGCACAGGCGTGGACTCCGGGAGCGGCTCTTCCAGAGCTTCATTCCTGTGGACCGGTGCGGCGGGTGGGAGGGAGGGCGGGAACCATATAGGGGTGGGGGCGCTGAACATGGGAGGTTGCACAGGTAATAGTGTGGGGGATGCAGTAGTAGGAGTGGTGTTGGAGCCTGCGGGCGCCAGGTCCCGGAGGGAGACGGTATCTTGCCGGTCATCGGGGTGTTCGACATACGCATAGTGTGGGTTGGAGTGCAGGAGCTGGACCCTCTCTACCAGGGGGTCGGTCTTATGGCTCTGAACATGTTTTCGGAGGAGGACTGGACCCGGTGTCATCAGCCAGGGCGGAAGCGAGGCCCCTGAGGTAGCTCCCCTAGGGAAAACAAACAAACGGTCATGAGGAGTCTGGTTTGTGGCTGTGCAAAGGAGGGTCTTATAGAGTGGAGCGCATCAGGGAGGACCTCCTGCCAGTGAGAAACTGGGAGATCCTGGACCGCAGGGTCAGTAGTGTCGTGTTGGGTGTTCCGCTAGTTCCAGAGGTGTGTCAGGAAAGATTGAAAAGGCTCATCCTTACCCTGCAGGCGCTGCTGGAAGAGGTACCCCTCGAAGCTCTCGTTCACCTCGACGCTGAAGTGCTGCTCGAGTTTAAGAAGGACCGTCTTGTACGTCGTCTTGTCCTCACCGTCCGCGAACACCAGGGAGTTGTAGATGTGGATGGTGTGTTGCCCTGCCGTGGAGAGGAGGAGGGCGATTTTCCTGGTGTCCGAAGCATTCTCCCTGTCTGTGGCTTCTAGGAAGAACTGGAAGCGCTGTTTAAACAGCTTCCAGTTGACGCCGAGGTTTCCAGTGATTTGGAGCGGCTGCGGCGGGCTGATGGTGTCCATAGCGCAGGATGGCGGATTCCTGAAGATGTGGAGGTAGGTCTCACAGTTGCTGGGTTCCAATCCTGGTACTATGTCGTGTTGGGTGTTCCGATATACAGACGAACCAACACGGTTGCAGATGGTACAACGCTGTTTTATTACTATCAATAACAACATCTGTAAACTTATGACTGTGGTTCATTCTTTACCCTTTAATCTGTGGACCCAGCCCTTACACTCTCCTAGAGAGGCACTCAGCACATGGTGTATGTCTGAGTGGCTTGCTGTGAGCTCTGTGCCCTGAGCTGTCTCTTGCTGGAATGAGCGGGAACTGTGGTGTTCCCCGTTTTATAGTGCGTGTGCTCTTGCTTGTGATTGGCTGTGATGTTGCATGTGTGTTGATTGGTCCGTTAGCCCATCAGTGTGTATGTGTGTTTGCACCATGATGTTTGTCTGAATATCATGACATCCTCCCTTTTTACAAGAATATGTGCCTCTGTGGTAATAAATATAAATGTGTACTGAGTGCAGCTGAATGTGTGTGTGCAATATCTACAACATGTACATGAGGCTAAACTATATACATAGGAATGTGTCAGGTGCAACATAACAACGAGGTTGTACCATAAACAAAACAAGTGTAATCATCAAACATCAAAAACAAACTCCTGTAACGACAAAAAGAGAAACATATTAACATTGTGGCATAACACTTTAGTGAGTCCAATGTTCAAACAGGCTCATAAGTCCAGCCTAGTAGGTGGGCGACGAATTTGGGTTGACCGCCTCAAGGGTGGGTCAGGATCCACCGGCTGAGGATGGCCACAGGCAACAGAGGAATAGGCATGGTGGCAGGAAGCTCCACAAAGTCGACATCAGGAACAACAGGACGGTGTGGCACCGGTGTATGACCACGTAGCGAGCGCGGAAGCAGGCGAAGAGCCCGGCGATTACACCGGCGAATGGAGCCATCAGGCATACGAACCAGGATGAGTGGGGAGCCACGCGTCGGAGAACTTCGGCAGTTGCCGACCAGCCACCCTCTGGTAGGTGGATGCGGACATTGTCTCCAGGTGCCAAGGCAGGAAGATCAGTTGCCCGAGTGTCATGTGCCACCTTCTGCTGAGCACGCTGCTGTCGCATCCTTTGCAGTAATGGAGCATGGTCGGATATAGGAACAAGAATGGATGGCACAGTGGTCCTGGTCCTGCTGGGCTGGTGAGAGGCCTGTGGACAGTGGGGCCGAGCGATGGGCCAGCAGGGCTAAGCAGAAATCCGATCTGGCATCAGCAGCCTTGACGATATGGACGCCCTTTTCCGCCTTGCCATTTGACTGGGGATGCAGAGGGCTGGACGTCACGTGTGTGAAGCCATACAAAGCAGCAAAAGAAGACCATTCTTGGCTTGCAAAACAGGGCCCATTGTCCGACATGACAGTAAGCGGAATGCCATGGCGAGCGAAGGTTTCTTTGCATGCCCTGATGACAGCGGACGATGTCAAATCATGCAGGCGTATGACCTCTGGATAATTCGAAAAGTAATCTATGATGATGACGTAGTCCCTGCCGAGCACATGAAGAAGGTCCACACCCACCTTCGCCCAGGGGGACGTTACCAACTCATGGGGCTGAAGCGTCTCAGGGGGTTACGCCGGCTGAAACCTTTGGCAGGTGGGGCAGTTGAGCACATTGTTGGCAATGTCGTCGCTGATGCCCGGCCAGTATACCGCCTCTCGGGCCCTCCGCCTGCACTTCTCAACCCCCAGATGGCCTTCGTGTAGTTGGTCGAGGACCAGCTTGTGCATGCTGTGTGGAATCACAATCCGGTCCAGCTTTAGGAGGACACCGTCAATGACGGCCAAGTCGTCCCGGACAATGTAGAATTGTGGGCACTGTCCTTTGAGCCACCCTCCCGTCATGTGGCACATCACACGTTGTAGAAAGGGGTCAGCCGCAGTCTCCCGGCGAATGCGGGCCAGACTTGAATCATCAGCTGGCAGATTGGCCGATGTGAAGGCCACATGCGCTTCGACCTGACATATGAACCCCTCCGAATCGGGCGGTGTGCTCACTGCGCTGGACAGGTCATCCGCGATGATGAGGTCCTTTCCCGGGGTGTAGACCAGTTGGAAGTCGTACCTCCGGAGCTTGAGCAGAATGCGCTGGAGGCGAGGGGTCATCTCATTCAGGTCCTTTGATATGATGCTGACCAGGGGGCGATGGTCCATTTCCACGGTGAACTGGGGGAGACCATACACGTAGTCATGGAACTTATCAATGCCGGTTAACAAACCCAGGCACTCCTTCTCGATCTGCGCATAGCGCTGTTCTGTGGGGGTCATGGCCCGCGAGGCATAGGCGACCGGGGCCCATGATGCAGTGTCGTCCCGTTGCAGGAGTACCGCCCCAATGCCGGACGGGCTGGCATCAGTCGAGATCTTCGTATCTCGAGAGGTGTTGAAGAACGCCAATACCGGTGCTGTGGTGAGCTTGATCTTGAGCTCCTCCCATTCCTTCTGGTGTGCGGGCAGCCACTGGAACTCCGTGGTCTTCTTGACCAGGTGGCGAAGAGCCGTTTTGTGGGAGGCAAGGTTGGGAATGAACTTCCCCAGGAAGTTGACCATCCCGAGAAAGCGTAGCACTGCCTTCTTGTCTGCCAGCTGCGGCATGGCTGTAATGGCGCTCACTTTGTCTGCATCCGGACGTACTCCTGACCGGGATATGTGGTCCCCCAGAAACTTTAGCTCAGTTTGGCCAAAAGAACACTTGGCTCGGTTGAGGCGCAGGCCGTGTTCTCGTATCTGAGCAAAGACACGCTGGAGACAGCTGATGTGCTCCTGTGGTGTGGTGGACCAGATGATGACGTCGTCAACATAGACGCGCACCCCTTCGATGCCCTCCATCATCTGTTCCATGATTCTATGAAATACCTCGGATGCCGAGATGATGCCAAACGGCATTCTGTTGTAGCAGTACCTGCCAAAGGGAGTGTTGAAGATGCACAGCTTCCTGCTGGACTGATCCAGTTGAATCTGCCAAAAACCCTTTGAGGCATCAAGCTTTGAAAAAATTTTAGCCCGAACCTTGCACGCCTGCGCGTCGCGTCCCTCTGAGTTGACGTCTCTTTTGCCGCGTACAAGCGCGGGAGGCCGCGGAAAGCGCGTGAAATGGTCTCCCTCGCCCGGGCCGCGGGCTGGGAGGAACTCAATCGACTGGACCCCCTCGGCCTCGTAGGACCCCTGCCATGCCGACTCGGCCGCCTGGAATTGGGAGTACCGGCTGGTCACGTTTTCATGGAGGACGCAGGCTTTGATGGCGGTGGCTAAGGTAAGGCTCTTAATTTTGTGGCGCTGCTGGCGTAGGGTGTCCGAGGTGACCCCAAAGACTATCTGGTCCCGAATCATGGAATGGAAGGTGGCCTCATAACCGCAGGACTGCGCGAGGATACGGAGGTGTGTCAGGAAAGATTGAAAAGTCTCATCCTTACCCTGTTTTATAGTGCGTGTGCTCTTGCTTGTGATGTTGCGTGTGTGTTGATTGGTCCGTTGATCTGTCCATCAGTGTGTATGTGTGTTTGCACCATGATGTTTGTCTGAATATCATGACAAGTAGGACGGTCTTCCAGACCGTCGCGTTCTCCCTCTCCACCTGCCCGTTTCCCCTGTGGTGAAAACTAGTAGTCCTGCTCGAGTCGATGCCCTGGCTGAGCAGGTGCTGACGCAGTTTGTCGCTCATGAACGACGAGCCCCTGTCGCTGTGGACATAACTGGGGAAACCAAACAGGGTGAAGACACTATGCAGGGCTTTAATGATAGTGGGGGTGGTCATATCAGGGCAGAGGATGGCAAACGGGAAGCGGGAGAACTCATCTATGATGTTAAGGAAGTACGTGTTGCGGTTATTGGAGGGGAGGGGCCCTTTGAAATCGATACTGAGGCGTTCAAAGGGTCGGGATGCCTTTACCAGGTGGGCTTTATTCGGTCGATAGAAGTGCGGTTTACACGCCGCACAGATTTGGCAGTCTCTGGTTATAGCTCGGACCTCCTCGGTGGAGTAGGGCAGGTTGCGGGCCTTGTTGTAATGGGTGACCCCCGGGTGGCAGAGGTCATCGTGGATAGCCCGTAGTCAGTCATCTTGCGCGCTGACGCATGTGCCGCTGGACAGGGCAACTGGGGGCTCGTTGAGCTTCCCAGGACGATATACTATATCGTAGTTATAGGTGGAGAGTTCGATTCTCCACCTCAAGATCTTATAATTCTTGATCTTGCCCCGCTGCGTATTGTCAAACATGAAGGCAACCAATCGTTGGTCGGTGATGAGGGTAAACCTCCTACCAGCGAGGTAGTGCCTCCAGTGCTGCATGGCTTCCACGATGGCTTGGGCTTCTTTTTCGACCAAGGGGTGTCGAATTTCGGAGGAGATGAGGGTGCGTGAAAAAAACGCTACCGGCCTGCCTGCTTGGTTGAGGGTGGCGGCGAGAACGACCTCTGAGGCGTCGCTCTCCACCTTGAAGGGGACGGACTCGTCCACCGCGCGCATCGCAGCTTTGGCGATGTCTGCCTTGATGCAGTTGAAGGCCTGGGGGGCCTCGGCTGCCAGTGAAAAGAGGGTGGCCTTAAATAGTGGCGGGCTTTGTCCGCATACTGGGGGACCCACTGGGCGTAATAGGAGAAAAATCCAAGGCACCTCTTCAGGACCTTGGGACAGTGAGGGAGAGGGAGTTGTAGTAGGGGGCGCATACGGTCAGGGTCGGGCCCTAGGACCCTGTTTTCCACGACGTAGCCGAGGGTGGCTAGCCTGGTTGTGCGGATAACGCATTTTTCCTTTTTGTAGGTGAGTTTGAGTTTTGGGGCAGTTTGGAGAAATCGGTGGAGGTTGGCGTCGTGGTCCTGCTGATCATGGTCGCAGGTGGTGACATTGTCCAAGTATGGAAACATGGCCCGCAGCCCGTACTGGTCCACCATTCGGTCCATCGCTCGTTGGAACACCGATACCCTGTTCATGATGCCAAAGGGGACCCGTAGGAAATGGAAAATGCGGCTGCCTCAAACGCCGTGTAATGGCGATCCTCCGGGCGGATTGGGAGCTGGTGGTATGCAGACTTCAGGTCCACCATGGAGAACACGCGGTAGTGCGCGATCTGATTTACCATGTCTGCAATACGGGGAAGGGGGTACGCATCGAGATGCGTAAACCGGTTAATGGTCTGGCTATAATCAACCACCATCCGGAACTTTTCCCCGGTCTGGACGACGACCACCTGAGCTCTCTAGGGCCTATTGCTGGCCTCTATGACCCCCTCCCGCAAGAGACGCTAGACCTCGGACCTAATGAACGTCCTGTCCTGCATGCTATACCGCCTGCTTCTGGTAGCTACTGGCTTGCAATCGGCGGTGAGGTTTGCGAAGAGAGGGGGCGGTCGATTTTTAGGGTTACGAGGCTGCATATGGTGAGCGGGGGCAGGGGCCCCCTGAACTTAAGAGTTAGGCTCCTGAGGTTGCACTGGAAGTCAAGTCCCAAAAGGAGAGGAGCGCAGTGGTCTGGGAGCACATATAGTTTACAATTAGCGTGCTCAGCGCCCTATATCGCTAGGGTTGCAGTAGTGCACCCTTGGATTTGCACCGAGTGCGACTCAGAGGCGAGGGATATGGTTTGTTGCGTCGGGAATATTGGGAGCGAGCAGTGTCTTACCATGTCTGGGTGAATGAAGCTCTCTGTGCTCCCGGAGTCAAAAAGGCAAGGTGTCTCATACCCGTTAACCCGGCTGGCCGGAGGTTCTTAGGTCGCGACTGGTCTAGGGTGACCACGCTGAGGTGCGTGATCGGAGGTGCTGGGGCGGCCCCGCGATGGCTGTCTGTGTAGGTCGTACGCGTCAAGCGGTGTAGAAGATGGCGGCCAAGATGGCGGCCCCCATTGGTCGAGCGTGGCGGGCGGTGAGGAAGATGGCGTCCAAGATGGCGGCCCCCATGGATCGCACGTTGCCGGCAGCGTGGGGGAGGATGGCCAAGATTGCGGCCCCCATGAGTCGCACATGTTATGCGGAGGCGGCGTCAGCAGACACGCTGCCACCTTGCGGGGTCTGTGGGCCTGTGAGTCTGTGGATCGGGTCTGTGAGTTCGAGTTCTTAGACCTGGCCAGGCAGACCTTGGCGAAGTGTCCTTTTCGCGCGCAGCTGCTGCAGTTCACTTTGCGGGTCGGGCAGTGCAGTCGGGGGTGTTGGTACTGGCCACAAACGTAGCACGGTAGCCCCCCATGATGGGCGGGCGGCCGCACAGCACAGGCGTAGGGTAGTCTTGGGTCGGGGGCCCACGAGGGGGTCGCATGATCGGCCGGGAACACAGTAAGGCTCTGAAAAGCGGCCTCCAGAGAGGTAGCCAGTTTTACCGTGTCGTCCAGGTCCTGGGCCCCTTTTTCGAGCAGGCGCTGTCTCACATAGTTCAATCGGACCCCCGCCACGTAAACGTCTCGGACGGCGAGCTCCATGTGCTGAGTGGCCGTAATGGTCTGGTAGTTACAGTTGCGCGCGAGGGCTTTGAGGTTACGTAGGTAATCATCTAGCGACTCCCCGGGGTGCTGGAGGTGAGTGATGAAGACGTGTCGCACGTATACCTCGTTCACAGGCCGCACATAGAGGCGTTCGAGTAGTGCGAGGGCCTCTGTATAGGAAGCGGCTTCGTCGAGCTGGACAGAAATGCGATGGCTCACCTGTGCGTGGAGGAGGCTCAGCTTCTGTTCATCAGTGATGGATGGCGTAGACGACGCGGCGAGATAGGCCTTTAAGCATCGAAGCCAATGTGAAAAAATTTATTTCGCCTCCACGGCCTGTGGATCGAGTTCCAGTCTGTCAGGTTCGAGGGCTGATTCCATAGTAGTATTTTAAGCTGATTAAATTGATGCGACCATCAATTCACTCGAAGACACGTGGAGAAGTAAACCGTGGTTTTAATCAGCTTAGAACTGAGCCTGCCTGTGACCGGTACAACACTGAAGGCGGCCCCGCAGGTCAGCAGCTCTTATACTTCCTGTAAAGGGGGTGGAGCCATGGGCGGAGCCCGTACATGCCCCAACATATCCCCTGTGGGTGAAGCCACACTATGGCCCATAGGTAGAAACCACAGGGTTAATAACATAACACAGTGCACTGGTGAATTATCAGTAATTATACATTCACCACAGATACACAAGATTCAAACTCTGTTGAACTAATTTTATCCATAAACCATCCATGTGGAGTGTTTTAGCTTGACATCCTGCAGTTGAATACTTACAATGCTCAATATCCCGAAATTCAGCTTTTGCAGCAGTATTGATACTGAGTTCACACTTACAGCCCAGAAAACCCTGCTTCACCAAATATTCAGAATATACTTTTTCTCACTTGACTTTCATCGGAAATATCCTCTTCAGTAACCGGCTAGAAACTGTATTATAAAACTTCAATAAGTTCTCCTAAGGAACCTTGGGGCAGCTCCTGCTCGAAGGCATAGGAAAGAGCTCTTTTTACCCAATATTGGGTGCAATTTCGACAAAAGGAGGTGAAGGCCGGAGAAGTAGTTTACCCCAGGAATAGTATGTCTGCTGATTACCAAACCCGGCAGAAGACGGTGAGAGACCTGTCCAAGGCATTGCAGGAAACCTGTGGCACAGTAGCCGGTGGAAGGATGATGGAGGGGGAAGGGCTGGTGCAAGGTGGAAAGCTGCAGATGGAACAGTTAATGGCTTTTATTAAGGAGGAATTCTGCCAGCAGAGGAAGGAGATGTGGGAGGATTGCTCGAAGGCCATCGAAGGAGCTGTGACACCCCTGAAGAGCACGATGGAGTGGGCGGAGAAGTGGTTGGAGGTACAGGGTTCACAGATCTGTGAAATTCAAAGGGTGATCTCAGACCACAGCGATCGGGTGGTGGCACTGATGGTGGAGGTGGGGCTCTTAGAAGACCTTTGCAAAATGTTGAGGGCAAAAGCGAAGGCGCAGGAGAATACCTCGAGAAGGCAGAACCTGCGAATAGTGGGCCTGCCTGAAGGAGTGGAAGATGTGAGTGCCACGAGGTACGTCTCGAAGATGCTGGTAGGTTTGGTGGTAGAGGGAGTGCTAGGTAAGGCCCCTGAAGTGGACAGAGCACACAGGTCTCTGAGGCAGAAGCCTAGAGCGGGGGAGCCTCCGCGGGCGGTGATCGTGAGACTCCCCAAATTTGTGGAGAAAGAGATCTTGCGTTGGGCCAGGGAGAAGCGCACCTGCGAATGGGATGGGAACAAGACCCGAATATATCAGAACATTGGAGACAAGTTGGCGAAACAGCGGGAAGGGTTCAACAAGGCCAAGGTAGTGCTGTACCAACGGTGGATCAGATATGGAGTGCTCTACCCGGCCAAGTTGTGGATGATGTTCGAAGCCCGGGAATATTACTTTGAGACCCCAGAAGTGGCCGAGGACTTCATAAAGGAGCATAAACTGGGGGAGAACTGAGTTGAACAATGCTGGGGAACTAGGGTGCTGACATTTTGTAATGGTTGGGAAAGCGATTGATCCTGGTGGTGTTGGTAAACATGTATCCACCAAATTGGGATGCTGGGGGTTTTATGAGGGGTCTGCTGGCAGAAATCCCAGACTAGGCCACGCACCAGGCGATTATGGGAGGAGATTTTAACTGTGTCCTAGAGCCGAGTAGGCACTCAGGGAGCCCTCTGGCACAGTCCACGGTGAAGATCTGGAACCAGTTGAGGAGAGATTTTAGTATGGAGGGGATGTTGGTGTTAACGCCGTTGTGTGAGATTCATGGGTTTGAGCCGGGGGGAGGTGGAGAGAAGTGGGGCTGGTCAAGGTGAGGGATCTGTATTTGGAGGAAGGGTTTTCCAGTCTGAAGGAGCTAAGGGAGAGGTTAGAGCTCCCGAGGGGGAGTGAGTTCAGGTACCTTCAGGTTAGGGACCGTGCGCAATAGGTCTGGAAGGAATTCCCTAGGTTGTCGAGATACACCCTGCTGGAGCGACTGCTGCTTCCGGATGTGGAAATGGAGGGAAGAATTGGGGATATATATAAGTGGCTGGGGGAGCAGGGAGGTGAGCGGGTGGTGAAGATCAAGGAGAAATGGGAAGGGGAGATCAATTGGGGAATATGTAGTGAGGCACTGAGCAGGGTAAAGGCGACTTCCTCGTGTGCAAGGATGAGCTCGATACAGTTTAATGTTGTACACAGGGAACATATGACTCGGGCAAGAATGAGTGGGTTCTTCCAGGGGGTGGCAGATGAGTGTGAGAGGTGTGGGCGGGGGCCAGCGAATCACGCGCACATGTTCTGGAGTTGTGAAAAGTTGGAGAGATTCTGGGCGGGAGTGTTCGCGGTCTTAGCCAGGATAGTGGAGGAGGAGATGGACCCGGACTCTTTGGTGGCGATATTTAGGGTTTCAGAGAAACTGGAACTCATGGAGAAGAGGAAGGCTGATGTTGTAGCCTTGGCCTCTCTGATTGGCCTGCGATGAATTTTACTGGAGTGGCTGTCGGCATCACCACTGGGGGTAACGGCCTGGTTGGGTGACCTGTACGACTTCCTGAAGTTGGAAAAGATAAAGTATGAGCTAAGGGGCTCAGCTGAGGGGTTTGAGACAAGATGGGAATGTTCGTGACCGTGTTTGAGGAGTGTTCACCTTGGGGGGGGGGGGGGGGGGGGGGGGGGTGAAAATGGGGTGAAAATTGTACAAACTGTATAGTTGACTGTTGGGAAGCATGTTTCCTGAGGTGTTTATGTACTGTAACTTTTTTGATACACGTTTGTAATAAAATACATTTTTTTTTAAAATAAATTCTCCGGAGCACAGCATCTAAAATACTTTGCCATGTTCCACATGTAACTTTACATGCTGCATTTCGAAACCCATGGTGTTTATAACCTATCAAAGTTGTAGTTGCCCTGAGCTATTATCACCAACCTTAATGGTGGTGAAAAATCTAACCCACCTGCCATCTAACTGTTTTCAAACAGCTGGGTTTTGTCTCTGTCAATCACTGAATGAAGGTAATACCTTTCATGAGTGCATTCTTGGATAAATCAAATTGCCCATTCCAAACAGTGTAGATCAAGAATGCTCAAAATGATGCTCCTACAACACTCTGTCCTGAATGAGATTGAAGAATAAAATGCAGGGAAAGGAGATTGGAGTGGACAGCACCAATTGAGAGCTTGCACTGGCATGGGCAAGATAATCTGAATGACTTCTGGCCAAAATTGGGGGAGGGAACAATTGGGGGCAGCACGGTAGCACAAGTGTATAGCACTGTGGCTTCACCACTGGGGGTAACGGACTGGTTGGGTGACCTGTACGACTTCCTGCAGTTGGAAAAGATAAAGTATGAGCTTTATGAAGTATGTGGCAGGGTCCCAGGTTCGATTCCCCGTTGGGTCATTGTCTGTGCGGAGTCTGCACGTTCTTCCAGTGTCTGCGTGGGTTTCCTCCGGGTGCTCCGGTTTCCTCCCACAGTCCAAAGATGTGCAGGTTTGGTGGATTGGCCATGATAAATTGCCCTTAGTGTCCAAAAAGGTTAGGAGGGGTTATTGGGTTACGGAGCTAGGGTGGAAGTGAGGGCATAAGTGGGTCGGTGCAGACTCAATGGGCCGAATGGCATCCTTCTGCACTGTATGTTCTATGGAACAAGTGATAGGATTCATTTCATTGGTAGCAGCCAATTAAATAGTTGCTGTCCTATTGAGGATGGTGGCCCACCCCTAAAGCTGCCACTCCACTCAGAAGGCCAACAGCCCTGCAGCCTGAGTGGTATCACCGCTAGTAGGCAGCATTGCTAAGGCTGTACCGGGAAGGTGAGTGTGTATCAATGGCTGTGTGACTTCAAGGTCAGGTAAGTGGAGTCGAGGGACACTGGGGGCCAGTCGGGATCTACTAAGGGGGCACAATCCTTGAGAATAGGCGGTGCTGTTACCATGGAGGTAGCCAGCAGACTTACACTCCAGCCCATAATTTACACCATCTTCCCCATTGTCTCCATAGCTGCGATTGGTAAATAACAATACCTCTGGCCACTGGCTGACCTGTGGAGGGGCTACACCTGCAGGATGACAGCCTCGCAGCTCTGCGCTCTTTTTCATTTTACAAAGTGGGTGCTTCCATCTTGAGACTCCTATTTGCACTTACAACAGCTGCTCCCACCTCTGACGGCGTGGCTGCTGATTTCATAGCGCTGGAGGGCATCCTACTGGCTTTCCACCCCTGGGAGCTGGCTCTCTTCTTTAATTGGACCTTCCCAAAAATCATTTCCAGGATTCTGCTGCTGACAGTTTCAGGTTTTCACTCTGGAATTCAGTCCAGAGTCTGGATTGGTACGCGGAATAAAAATCCAGACCTGGGTCTCTGGCCCAGCCCCTTCAGTCTATCAGTAATGGCCTGAACAGGTGTCATTCTTCCAAACTCCAGGGCTTTCTCTTCCATTGCAGTCACCTGTTCCACCCTGCTTTTCTGTCTCTCTCGGCAACTGCAAGCTGCGAGTGACAGGGCACCTATCTTACTGCACCTCTTACTGGACCTCAGGTGATTAAACTGTTTATGGCACTGGATCGATGGCATTGGATTCTCCGTCGGTCTACTCTGGAATCGGGGTCCACGAGGCGGCAGAGAATAGTGAAATCGAAATCGGTGCCGGGCTTCTATCCGAACGTGATGCTTCAACCCCATGCTGGCACCAGGTTTGAGGCCTACGACCGCGCGCCAGTGGCAGCATCTTAATGACTCATTTGCATCCATTTAGCCATCCCCGCACCCTATGCTCTGGCCCTCCATGATTCTCCGTTCCTGGGGGCCAGGAATTACGTGGGCGCGGGTCACTTGCTGTCTTTGCCAGCGTAGCCCTGGTATGGTGGACCTCGCGGTGGGCCAAGGGGGTAACCCCTTAGGGGAGTCGCCCCAGAATCCATCCGAGGGCCACTCTCCCTCCCAAAATGCACTACCTGCCCACCCCCCTCTCTACCAGAACCCACCCCTCACCGCCAGGACCCCATGAAAAGGGAGATCTCCTCCGGGACCACCTAACTGAAGGGGCCTTTAACTAGAGGAACCCTCCCGAGGGACCCCCTAACTAAACGGGCGCCCTAACGAAAGGGACCCCGCACAGGGACCTCCTGACTTAAGGGAGGGCAGAGTGCCAGGGGGGACAGCTGGGGGTGGGTGTGGGCATGGGTGAGGAGAAGGGGAGTGGGACATTCGGGGCAGGGGCTGCAGTGCAGGCCTGGGCCACCGTCTAGCCCATTAGACCTGATTGAGCACGGGGATACGCAGCATGCTAACATGTCTGCCTTTCACCCTCTGCAGCCAATGGTCTTCGGAATCCAACCAGGAATGGTGGCCTTCATCCTGGCCGGATGCACTGAGGTTATACGAGCAGGAGCTGCTCTGGGAGGACCTTGAAGGGGTGGAGCCTGCGCCAGAAGAATAGGAGGCAGCCGGTGAGGATGGTGAGCCAGCCGCTCAACAGGCCGAGGAGGAGGAGGGAAGGAGACGTCACAACAGGCCTCGTATGCACCGTCAGCACCTGTCATTCGATGACCTACCGGACTGGGCATGTCGCTGAAGACTCCGGCTGAGCAGGGGGACAGAGCGACATATCTGCCAGATCATGACGCAACTGGCACCGCAGGGTTATGCTCGCGGGGCTGTCAAGGTAACAGTCACTCTGAACATTTACGCAATGGGGTCCTTCCAGACGCCGAGTGGGGACCTGTCTGGAGACTCGCAGATCTCGGTGCACAGGTGTCATAGAGGCCCTGCTATGCCCAGACGTCACAATACATCAGCCTGAATATGGACCAAGCCTACCAGGGTGCCCGGGCAGCCGGGTTCACTGCCATCACCAGGATGCCCCAGGTCCAGGGGGTGACTGACAGAATGCATGTCGCCCTACGAACTGCGACCCATGACGGGCAGGTCTTCACAAACCAAAAGGGGTTCCATGAACGTGCAGCTGGTATGTGAACATGAGCTGCACCGCATGTACGTCTGTGCTCAACACCTGAGCAGTGTGCACGACGCATTCATCCTGGCACATTCGACGATTTTTGACACCTTTGAGGTGCATCCCCGGGTGAGGAGTTGGCTCTTGGGTGACAGGGGTTATCCGCTGTGTTTGGGGCTGATGCCGCCTATCCAGGGGCCACAAACCGACGCGGAGTCCCCTCTACAACGACACCCATGCAGCGACCAGGTCCGTGATCGAGCAGTGCACTGGCATCCTGAAGATGTGGTTCAGGTGCCTGGACCACTCTGGAGGGGCCTTCCATCATAGCGCCGGGAGGGCCTCCCACATCATGGTGGCCTGCTGCATCCTCTACAAAATCACGCAGCAGAGGGGCGATGTGCTGGAGGAGGGGGATGAGTGCCAGTCCTCGTCCGACGAAGAGGATAGCCAGGGCATGGGGCCCGGGCAGGCACGAGTGGCCGCACAACGTGTGTGCCAGGCTGGTGTACGAGCCGCTCTAACTGCCTCCAGGTTCACCAACTAGGAGGCCTGGTCCACAGCACAAGCATCCCGTCCCACCCCAACCCCCTCGCATGATCATCTATCCTACACCAACCCCCCCCGGATCACCCTCCATGATCCCTACCTGTGGTTACAGCCTCTCCTTGGCAGTAACAGCGGGTATGGTCCACTGGATGGAGGATGATGACGACTTGCTCTGCAATGAGCTCTGGTGTTCCACTCTGTTTGACAATGTCTGACTCCTGCCCACTGGAGCACTTTCCATCGTCCACCTGAGTGAGCCCTTCATTCATGCGAGCTGGCCATTCCATCACATGGCCCCACCGAACCCTTGGGGTGTTGGAGGTTGGGATGGGATGCAGGGGGTGCGGAAAGGTGTGGCGAGTTGGAGGGGCGGTGTGCTGGGGCAATGTGCGGAGTCCGAACAGGGGACTATGGCCCGTGACCACCTCTATCATCCGCCCATCTTTTCCCCCCCACCCCAGCACTCCCTCGACGGCCAACGCAGCCCATCCCTCACACCCTGCTGACAGATCACCGAGACAGGTTGGAACTTTTGTGCATAGGTGTGTATTTTGCAAATAACATATCAATATCACCATAAAGGTTTTTTCCCTAGCTCCTAACTCTCGTATGTGTTGCACCCATGCCAACTTAACTGGTGTCTACTTTTCTGGCCTTACGGGCCCTAACGCGATGCCTAGGTGGATACCCAGGCCATACATCAGGGGTGAACGCGGGCTTGCTGCGAATCCCACCCTGTGACATGGGTCCGCTGTGGCGGCTTTCCTCTGGAGCGACCGGTCTTTGACAGGCCCGCCTGTTGCTCGGGTGTCCAAAGTGACCTGGTGCCACACTGCTTTGCCCGCTGTCCATCGGATGCGGCAGTGACAGGACGGGGGGAGTCCAAGATGCTGGGATGTTCTGCCGTAGCACACTGGTGAGCACAGTTGCTTCTCAGCTCCAGGGTCCCAGGTTCGATTCCCGGCTTGGGTCACTGTCTGTGCGAAGTTTGCACTTTCTCCCCGTGTCTGTGTGGGTTTCCTCCGGGTGCATCGGTTTCCTCCCACAGTCCAAAGATGTGCAGGTTAGGTGGATTGGATTGGTCACGCTAAATTGTCCAAAAAAGGATAGGTGGGGTTACTGGGTTACACGGACAGGGATACAAGAACTGGAGCGTCGCTGCTATGTCCAGGTGGCCCTGGTACATGGCTGCATGTGACAGGTCAGCCCTGTCCTGTACCTCGGCCACCGCCCACATAGATTACCCCAAGACCTTTCACATCTTGACCCATGGCCGATTCCTTCGCCCCCAAGGCCTCCATTGTGGGTGCCACCCTTTCGGTGTTGGCCTGGGTGGCACGGATTGTCTGCACTGCCTCCTGTCCCTGCACGCAGTTGGACTTCTCCAACTGCACCTGCAGGCGCTGGATGGTTGCTGACAGCCCCTCATGTAATCCCTGTCTTTGTGCCTGCATCTCCATTATCGATGGGACCACCCTTTCCAGAAGCCCAAGACCTGTGCAAATGGCAGCTGGTCCCTGGTATCGGGACACCGTACAGCCATCGACCCCCTTGGGGGTTCCTATCTCCACCTAATCTACTGCAGCACCATGTGTGGTGCTCACTAAATGCTGCCCCAAGAGTCTCTTATTAGACCTGAAGACATAGAAGCAGAATTAGGCCACTCGGCCCATCGAGTCTGCTCCACCATTCAATCATGGCTGATATTTTCTCATCCCCATTCTCCTGCCTTCTCCCCATAACCCCTGATCCCCTTATTAATCAAGAGCCTATCTATCTCTGTCTTAAAGACACTCAGTGATTTGGCCTCCACAGCCTTCTGCGGCAAAGAGTTCCACAGATTCACCACCCTCTGGCTGAAGAAATTCCTCCTCATCTCTGTTTTAAAGGATCGTCCCTTTAGTCTGAGATGGTGTCCTCTGGTTCTAGTTTTTCCTACAAGTGGAAACATCCTCTCTACGTCCACTCTATCCAGGCCTTGTAGTATCCTGTAAGTTTTAATAAGATCCTCCCTCATCCTTCTAAACTCCAACGAGTACAGACCCAGAGCCCTCAACCGTTCTTCATACAACAAGCTGTTCATTCCAGGGATCATTCTTGTGAACCTCCTCTGGACCCTTTAAGCACATCCTTCCTTAGATACTTTCGATAGGGCACATATCCTTGTATATTTAGATCCCAGCCCTGATCCCCTTGCAGCCACGTCTCTGTGATGCCCACAACATCTTACCGGCCAATTTCAATGTGCGCAACAAGCTCATTTACCTTGTTCCGTATACTGCGGGCATTAAAGTACAATACCCTCAGTCCTGCATTGACCATCTCACTTCTCACACTTGTCGCCTTTTTTGCTCTGCCTGAGGGGGATGTTCTCTATTTCCCCTTCAGTGATAACACCTTCTAAACTAATGCTCTGGTTCCCATCCTCGCCATACTAGTTTAAATCCTCCCGAGTGACACGAGCAAACTTCCCAGCTACTATGTTGCTACCAAAGTGTGTCTTTAACCCGTATGTGGTGGACAAATCACTGCGAGTCGACTTTGTTTAATCAAATAGTGTTTGTTCACACTCACTCAATGTTATAGTAAATCAATTACTCCATCAACACAAGTTATTCTACAGAGTACTAAATGTTCATACTAGACCTTAACTTATCCTCCGAGTGACTAACAAGTACCCTGACAGATATTGGCCTTTATCTGTGTGCTGACTCCTGTAGTGCTCGATGCTTGGTCCTCGGACTGGTCTGATGCTCTGACTGTGGTCTTTCTTCTGTTTGGTGGCTGGGGAAGATCACTGTTGTTTCGTTGCTGTCACTGGCTGCTGCAGAGAGTTTCTAAGATGGTGCGGCACCTTTTAACATTCCTGGATTTCGCACCATTTTGGGCGATCTCAGGATCATTGCCAATCGGTTGATCAGTGCTTGATCACCCTGATTGATTAGGTCCAGTCTGGGGCTGCCACATCGATTTCAGGATGGGCCCTCAGTGGCCATGCCTGCAGGGGTTGGGGGCATGTCGTCTTTCCAAATAAGGACTTTAGGTGCCGCCGTATCTGGTAAACAATTGTGATTGACTGGATAGTTCTATTGTTCCTGGGGTGGTCTGGAGATGGCCTTTTCCCTGTGTATTGCGATGTCTAGGCTGCAGCTTGCTCATGAATATTTAATTAAACTGCAGCCTGCTTGTCCATATACTTGGCCAATTCTCCCAGCATCCTTTGCAGGAAGCCATCTTAGGTGATTGTTCGGCCACAACTAACATGTTCAAACAAGGTGAGTGTCTCTGGGATGATGGAAGGTGTTGGAGACAGCCGTGATGGGAAGTCATTGTTGTCCTAGTACGGGTGCTCCGGGGTGTCTCGAGCTGGCGTTTAGGAACTCACGTCATGATCCGTTGCCTCTTCGTCGCTTGATTCTGCTTGGGGTTGGGTCGGGGGCGAGGGACACCAGAAGGGCCCTCCTCATCATCAGGTGATCCTGCATCACACAAGACATGACACATGATTGGATCACAGGCTGGGTTGGTGAGGGGGTGGTGTGGAGGTGGTGAGGGGGTAGTGGGAGTGGGAAGAGGGTGGTCAGGGGTTGGGTGGGGATAGTGCCATGCATGCCATGGGAAACCGCAAAGCAGCGGGGTCTCACATGGTTGCCCGATGCCGATCTCTGCCTCGGCGACTGTCCTCTCTGTGAGCCCACCGATCGTGTCGTTCTGCGGCAGTGAGGAGCCGAAGGTCCTGCGGTCCCCCTCCGATCTCTCTCTCTCTAGTTATGCGCTGCTTTCTCCTGAGAGGGGATGAGACAGAAAGTGTGCAGAGTTAGACTGTCAGCCACTGGCAGCATAGGGGGTGGGCAGCTGGTGGTTTTGTGGTAAGGGCACCGGCCATGGCTGCCGGTATGGGTGCTGGCATGTGGTGCACGGTGGGGAGCATGCTCACTGCCAGTGGGTGGGGTTTGGTCGTCCTCAAGGTGGAGGCAGAATACGGGTGCTTGGGACGGGGGTTGGTACCAAGGGCAGTGCTGCCTACTCACCCTGGCCACCGAAGAGGTCGTGCAGCTTTTTCCAGCATTGCTGTCCGGTCCTGGTGGTGGGGCCCACGCCATTTATTGTCTTTGCCACCTGCATCCAGGCCCGGTGTATGGCGGTGGGTGGGAGCCTCCTTCCCACCCCTGGGAACAGGGTGGCCCGCCTCTCCTCCATGGCGTCCAGCATGATCTCCAGATCTGTATCCACAAACCGGGGTGACATTCCCCATGCTGCCATCTTGTTGGCTGGGCTGTTTGTGTGTGGAGTGGAGTGCTAATATGTGGCTGCAGTTCGTCAGCCTTTTGAGTGGCAATCCTGCCAGTTTGAAAATTCCTCATTTATGCCTATTCTTTGCTTCCTGTCCATTAACTTCTATCCATGCTAATACATCACCTCCAACTCCATGATCCTTTATCTTTCCTATCAATCATTTGTGTGGCACCTTATCAAATGGCTTCTCGAAATCCAGGTAAAGTACATCTACTAGTTCCCCTTTATCTATGCTAGATGAAGGGTAGACCGATATTTCCAGGCTCCTGAATTGTTTCTTCAGCACCCCAATGACATGTTTAATGATTGTTCTTGTGGTCAAATGACTCGTTATATTTCTCCTTCATGTCAGTGGTAGGGTACTGTACAGGTGGCATGCGCTAGGTTCCCAATGGTAACCTTTCTCTCTAAGGAATCATCAGTTCACAATGTGCAGATATGCAAAAAACCTGACAGAATTAATGAATCATGGTGGCTTGCAGATATCTTGTACAGACATGCATGTTAACCTTCTAATGATCACATATGAGCAGAACATTAAGGAAGTGGAGTCCCTTCCAATTGATATACTCCAGAATGACCTGAGGTGATTTGATTGCAACACATGTGCTGTCAATGACTCCTGAATCCTTTTGGAATCCAGCCATTGTAGAAAATCTGCGAGTGTGTCTGAATGGCCTCATCAGTGCCAAAGTGGACATAAATGGTAGCCTTTACAAACATGCCATTGGCCACCTAGGAGAGGCAATTACTGGAGCAGATTGTGAAATCCTGCGGGTGACATCAGCAGATCTATGAAAAGAGCTGGAGGCAAAGAAATTCAGGCTGTGGTTATCTTTACAGGCACTGGCAACGTGTGCCCACTGGCCGTCTTGGACAGAGGTTTGCTCCAGGAAGTTGCGGATATTAGCAATAATCTGCCCTGAAAGCCTGAGTCTCCCGAGGCAGTTTTACTCTCCCCTGTTGAGGAAGCAGATCCTCTGCCTGTGAACGTTGTGCTTGGGGTTACATCTCCTTTAATCTCTATCCATTCGCCCGTGTTGAGCGGCTTTTTACTGTGGAGAAAACAACTGCTGTTGATATTATTGTTGCTGCTCCTGCTACTACTGGTACTCCAGCTCCTTGTGTCGCTGTGATTGTTGCTGTTGGTGTCGGTGTAGCTGCCTCTGCTGTTCTTCATCAGAAGTTTGTGATATAGTCGCACAAGCTGCCCCTGTGCTGCAGTAAAGGTCAACAGCAGGAAAGTGCCAATCCAAGTGGACAAAGTCGATAAAGGTGAAATGACTTTTAAAAAGTTGGAAGTTGCTTATACAGCAGTGTGATCAGGCTGGCAGAAAAAAAATAGTAAGCACAAATCTTTCACATAGACAGGGAAGCCACTATGCAGTTTCAATGTTTAAAGGTTTTCCAGTCTGTCAACATTCTTGATCAATAATGATCTGCTGTTCACTTCCCTTGTTGACCCTGGCAGGTTGGGAAACCCATGTGCTGGCTGTTCAAACCAGAATGCTAGTATAAAGACTCAATTAATTGCTTGTTTGAATATTTAAATAAAGGACCTGGCAGCTCCACAGGGGTTTCCCACTCACCTCAGGATATGTTCCAGTAAAAGCTGAAGTGGGTGGAATCATTTTGGTTTTCCAACATGCCATCATTTTTGGGGACTCAATGCCCAACCGCATCAGAACCATTCGGGATTAAAATGGCACCCTTTAGGTTGCTATTTATCCTTGAATGCTCAAATAACTGTATGGGGACTAATGGCCTCGAGGGACTGATGAGAGAACTGTAGCAAGAGACTCCAACCTGTTAATAATTCCTTTCACTACGACTACCATCTTTTCTCCATGAGGTGAAATAATTCTAATGTATTTATGGAATTTTGTGATTCCGAAAATATTCCTATTGCATGGTGTGCAGCAACCAGCAGTCCAACTCAGAACTGAACTAGCATCAAATTAGATACATTCCAGTGGTTTATGTAGGTTTGGGACAAATATTCAATCATCCAGTTTTGAAGCTTGTGCTTTTATTATTAAATTATCAGATTCTCCTTCGCATTTATTCTTCCTTGTATTTATTCTATATTGTGATGAAAACATACTTATATTCTGTCTCAAAGATGTTGGATTTGGATTCTTTATGGGAATGAATTAAGTCCAGGCTGGCTTTCATGAGCTTCAGAAAATGATATTTTTGGAGAAAAATGCAGTGGTAGATCTAAGGTGTTAATGATTTAAGGCCAGAGTCATTGCATTCAATCACAGCCTTTACTGTCATTGTCCAAAAATGGCTATCCTTGTAGTTTTGATAAGAGAACCATCATTCTTTGTACAAGGTCTTTTGTTTGAGCATGCCTCCACAGAGGTTGTCCAAGTCATGTTGGCACACATCAAAGAATCAGGCTCCATGTGGGGGTTTATGGTTTTTATTAAAACTTGCTTCTGAGACTTTTAAGAATGGAATAGGGTCACTAATTGATGGACAGCTCGGTGGTTGGGGTCTTCACTGAAGATATCAATATCGGGTTTCATGTGCTTAATTCAACAGTCTGCAGTCTGTTTGCAGCTTTCCAGCCAGCAGTTCTGTGTTTCAAGTTAGTGCCAGCACAGCAGGTCAGTTTCAAACTTTACAGAACAGGCAGTGGGCTTCTGTTTAAGACATTATCTAAAAAGATTGAGTGGGACCTTCATTAGTTTCTATCATCTTGGTGGGTAGTGAAGTGTGAGATTCATTGCTTTCTACTGTGTACCGTTTATTTACCTGTTTTATACAAATAAACCATCTGTTTGGTTCAAAGGCTGAGTCTAGGCTGATTGAATGTACATTCAGTTTGCCTTTAAAACTTTAGGGAATCACACCCCATACAAGAGAGATTACAATAGCTGGTTCTGTGTAGCAATCAATCAGATTTGCTATTTTCTTTCTCAGATATTGCACTGAAAAGATACGAATCTTCCTGTGGAGGCAGAGGGCATGACTGAGATACTAAACTGATTTTACGACTGTCTTCACTAGGAAAGAGGACATTGTCAATGGAGCAGTAAAGCAGTAGGCTGCAATAATATTGGAAAAGGTAAGATGACATGAAAGGGAAAGTAATTTAAAGGTTGGCAAATAGAAAATGTACTCGCTCCAGGTGGATGTCTCCCAGGCGACTGAGTTTTCGAATGACAGATTTTCCGGCCACAATCTTCCAATCCTCCTTGGACTTGTGTGCGGTGCCAAAGGACTGGAGAATTTAAAATGTTGCAACACTGTTTAAAAAGGAGGAGAGATAAATTGGGCAACAACAGGCTAATCAACATGAGATTGCTGGTGGGATTAATAAATTTGTAATAAAATATGGGCTAATAAATTAAATTCATTACATTGGGCGGTGCGGTAGCACAGTCGTTAGCACTGTTGCTTCACAGTGCCAGCGTTCCTGGTTCGATTCCCGCTTGGGTCACTGTCTATGCAGAGTATGCACGTTCTTCCTGTGTCTGCTTGAGTTTCTTCCGGGTGCTCCGGTTTCCTCACACAGTCCAAACATGTGCAGGTTAGGTGGATTGGCCATGTTAAGTTGTCCTTAGTGTACAAAAAGGTGAGGTGGTGTTACGGGGATAGGGTGGAGGTGTGGGCTTAAGTAGGGTGCTCTTTCCAAGGGCCGGTGCAGACTCAATGGGCCAAATGGCCTCCTCTGCCTGAAAATTCTAACAAAAAAAATGCAGCAGGTTTGGCAGCATCTGTGGCGAGAGAAAGTGAGTTATATTTTGAGTCCAACAAAGCTGTTCTGAAGAATAGAGGAAAGAGAAGCAATGTAAACTACTGGTACAACACTGGGTGCAGGAACAAAGAGAACTGGGGTATATATTCACAACACCTCTTTGAAGATGGCAGGATGAGCTGAGAAGGCTGCCCTAAAAGCATATGCGATCCTTAGCTTTTATAATGATAAATAAGAAGAAACTGTTTCCAATGACAGAAAGGTCAGTAAACAGAAGTTGCTGTGATCTGTAATGCCCATTCTTGGTTGCTCTTGAGGAAGTGATGGTGAGCTGCCTTTATAAGCTGCTGCAGTCCATCTGGTGTGGGTACACACAGTGCTGTTTGGAACGGAGTTCAAAGATTCTGATCCATGTAAAGAAGGGCGCAAGAAGTGAGATGCGTGTTGATTGCACAGAACATTGACTCTGAGAGCTGTTCCCTCTGCATCCAATCAAGCATAAATATTTATTTGTTTTTTCCCACTTGAGGTTGATGGCAGTTCATTGATTTTGAAGGATTAAGCATTTTCTATAAATTAATAAAATTCAACATGAATTAACAGATAAATCATGACCAATACATATCGCAAATTACACATTAAATAGTAAATACAACAATGGCAGACTCACAGATTTACTAGGAAGTCCCCACAACATATATGACTCAATTTTCAACCACAAAATAATCCTCAAAGCTCTGAACTACATAGGGAAGAATTTCACCTTCTTTTCTTCAAGGGTTTAACCGCTGATTCTCATCCAACAGCAGCTCCCAACTAACCCGAGTTCCATGGGGAAGGTCTTCACCAAAATGGCGTACAACTACAGAACCTCCTCAGCATGCTGCTGGCAATCCTGATGGCATGATTCCCAAAAAACACCTTGATCTGAACGCTCAGTGACAATGATGATTTTGTTTGGTCAACCATTTACTTTAACTAACAGAAACACGCTTATATTTGCCTGTTGCCAGATCCTAGACACTGCCTTCATTTTCTTTTTTCAGCTGTACTTCCTTCTCACCGGCAAAACCTGGTCACATAGGCTGATATTCGCACCGGCTGGGCTCATGTTGACCTGTTTTGCATTGTTCTGCACAGCACCTGACATCATCATGCTTGACAGCTGATGGCGTAACCAGCGCATTCTTAAATGTGTGGACTACAACTCCCAGATTGCACCAGGCAAAGGCCAACTGTGTAGTATTGGCAGTGTATAGACCCCAGTGTGCTGGAACGGAGGTGTGGTGTCCTGAGACATGTACTGGAGGCTTGATGAAAGGCAAAGGCAATCAAGTAACAGGCACAGAACACAGAACACCATACAACAAGTCTTAACAATTATGCTCATTTGCCCACACTACCGGTGTCTTGTTCCCAGGGGTCCGAGTAAACTCCCTAATGGTCGAGGTTTGCGTGCTCCTGTGCAATTGACCATGCTCTGATCCATGGAGCCCCCCCCCCCCCCCCCCGAATGGGGCCGCACTCCCACATTCCTCCACCCCCCCCCCCCCCCCCCCCCCCACCCCAAGTCACTTGTTACAACTACACCGAAAACTATAAACAGAAGTTACAAATGTTAGCAGAGACAACAGAGGAAAGAGTATCCATCAAAATGTCAATTGCCCTGGAGACTTCCGGGTCTTCCCTGACCTCCGTAGCCCTGCCACAGGCTTAGCACTTTTTTGGGCAATCGAATGGTCAACAGTCGGTGCCACGTCAGGAGGCTCCACGTCGGTGACAGGCGAGATGGCCTCACCGGTCTTGACAGGTGCAGCTGGTTGAGCAGAATCAGGAGTCCCTGGCTCCCCTTGGCTGGACAGAGTTACAGGAGTGTTCACTATGCTAGTTTGACTTGTCAACTCCAAGTTGGAGGTCGCCACCCCTTGACTTCTCAAATGGTCAGCGTACTTTCTGACTGTCTTCCCGTTAACATTGACCACAAAAGACACCTGCCCTGACTGGGCCACAACCTATCCTTCTAACCAAAATTACGGGCCAAAATTGGGTCTCCATCGGAACAAATTGTTGCATCTCTGCTCTGACCTCTTCTGGGAGGCCTGATGTGTCTCCACCCACCCCGCCAAATTTGGAAACAGAAGCTCTAATTGCGTTCTCAACCGATGGCCCATGAGCAGCTGAGCTGGTGTGACACCCATGGTGGAACGAGGTGTTGAGTTGGACAGCAACAAATAATTAGCCAACCGCTGCTGAAGTGGTCTATCAGATTGCTTTTTCATGGTGTTCTTGAAAGTTGGAACAGCCGTCTCAGCCAAATAATTCAGCGCTAGATGGTAGCGGGCTGCCTTTGTGTGTCGTATGCAATTTGCTCGCACAAAAATCTGGAAATCATTGCCGATGAAGTGGGTGCCATTGTCTGAAACAATTGACTTGGGAAGTCCATGCATGGTAAAGATTTGGCACAAGGCATCTGTCAAGGCCTCCGAAGTAGAGGTCCCCATCTCTTGACCAATAGCCAGTGGGGTGGGGATCCATCAGCACTAAAAACACCTTGCCCATAAACGGGCCAGCATTGTCAATGTGGACCTTGGTCCACAAGTGACCTGGCCATTCCTAAGGGCAAAGGGAGGCAGAAGGTGGCAAAGATTGCTGCATTTGCCAAGGGTGGCACTGTTATACAAGTTGTTTAATGGCTTTATATATGCCTGGTCACCAGACATAGTTGCACGCCAGCATCTTTATCTTTGTCTGCTCTGGGTAGGTGCTATGTAGCTCTTAAAGGAGTGGCCCCTTGGCCTGAGGTGGGACGACCATCCGTGATCTTCATAGAATCATACCATCTTCACATGTCAACTCGTCCTGACAAGTGAAGTAGGACCTTTGTAATTCAGACTTCTCGCAATGCCAGCCTGTCTGTATCAGTCGTTTAACCTTTGAAAGAATCGGGTCTCTTTGGGTCCAGTTGCGGATGTGGCTGGCGGACAATGGCAGAGTGTCCAGGAAGTTTAACGCCAGAATTACCTCCTGGGGAACAGGTGGTGACGGAATGTTCTTGGGCAGGGGCAGGTGACTTAGTAATTTGCGTCTCTGGAGAGCATAGTTGTAGGCTGTCAACAACAAGGCCCATGCTGCACCCTCGCTGAGGCTATGGGTTGTATTGACTTATCTTCCCTTAAGGTCCAATAATGGCTTGTGGTCAGTCACTATGTCGAACTGCCGAAAGTACACATACTGGTAGAATATCTTCATATTGTATTTAACCGCTAAGTGCTTCTAGAAGAGTCCTTGAGGGAAAGGCGATAAGGCGCTCCAAACCATCTCTCATTTTGTGGGATAAATCTGCCCCTATACCATAAGGGATACATCACATGTCAGCACAACTGGTTTTTCCAGGTCAAATGCACCAAGACTGTAATCTTTGCTTCACGACTCAGAAGGCTTCCTCGTGGGGCTCTCTCCATTGCCACCACTGATTCTTCTTTAATAGCTGGTGAAATAGTGCCAATGCTGTGGCTAAATTCGAAATAAACCTTCCATAATAATTGACCATACTGAGGAAGGATTTAAGCTCACTGATATTTTTGGGTGCAGGAACGTCTCATAAAGTCTTGACATTTACTTCCACTGGGTGTAACCCTTTCGCATCAATGTAAAATCCTAGATGCATCACTTCTGAGGCCTGAAATGTACATTTTTTGTGTTGTAGGCAGACTCTTCATTACAAAACCTCTTTAATACTTCCTCTAGGCTGGCCATGTGTTCTTTTGATGTTGTGCCGGTGACTAGCACGTCATCAAGGTAAACCTTCATCTAGAGAATTCCCTGGAGAAGATTTATCATTGTGCGCTGGAAGAAAGCGCATACTGAAGTGATGTCAAATGGCCACCTGATATACAGGAAGAGGACTTTGTGGGTATTGATTGTAGCAAACGTCTGAGACTCCTTATGCAAATCTAGTTGCAGGTAGGCACGACTGAGGTCCAATTTTGAATAGGTAACCCCCCCACCCCCCACCCTCCCAGCTGCCCAATGCGTTAGTACAGTGGTGGGCGGCATGGTGGCACAGTGATTAGCACTGTTGCTTCACAGCTCCAGGGTCCCAGGTTCGATTCCCGGCTTGGGTCACTGTCTAAGCAGAGTCTACACGTTCTCCCTGTGTCTGTGTGGGTTTCCTCCCGGTGCTCCTGTTTCCTCCCACAGTCCAAAAGATGGGCAGTTTATAGCACCAACAAATCCTTAACGAACAATCGGGTTTAAGGACAGGGACTATCAGCACCGCCCTTTCTGAAAACTGTACCGGCTTGATCATACCCAGCTCTTCCAATCTCTTTAGCTCTCCTTCAACCTTCTGATGTAATGCGTGTGGCACTGGTCTGGCTCTGAAGAACTTGGGTGTCGAATCTGGATTGAAATATATCTTGGTTTTTACGTCTTAATCTGGTCCAGTTCCTTGTGGAAGACATCTTCAACCTCCTTAAGACATCTTGGAGGAACCTGTTGGATAATTTGAAGATTACTAACGAATTGAGCTGAACCATTTGTAACCAGCCTCTTCCCAACAGATTCGGTCTATGTCCTTCCACGACAACCAAAGGCAGATTGGCCTCCTGCCTTCTCTAGGCCACTGGGGTATTGATTGTTGAGAGGATTTTCAAAATGTATGTTGAAAGCTTGGCTGTAGTACTCTTCAAACTAAAGACTGTGTTTCTGCATGAAGAAATTGGAAAGTCTGCCCACCCACTACAGTCATTGAAGCCCAGGTGTCAACTTCCATTTGAAAGAGTTTACCATTTACCCTTAAGACAATTTCAGTGGGAGTTTACTTATTCAACTGGACTGCATTCAAACCACGCACTGCATGCTCTTCATCAGAGCTCTTCTTCACTATGTTCAATGGTGCTGTGACTGCTCCTGCAGCTATTTTTTTTGCATTGGTGTGCTTTGCCTCATGTGGCAACATGCGCCCTCTTTGGTTGCATTGGAAGCACATAAACTCCCAAACATGACAGGTCTCTTGGGGATGGTCTCCCCCACAATGACAGCAGTCCACCTTGGACTCTGGTTGATAGCCCAACTTCTTCCCATTCTTTGGGTTCCGATCAAGCCCCAAGGACTGTGCCTAGTTCTGCGCTGTGCTGGTTGATCCTGCCACAGACCTCGCAGATGTACCATCCCATACTTGGTTAACGTCCCCTTCAGCCATCTTTTAGAGCTCAGTGGCACTTTTTGCAGAATACTCCGTCACCTGAGCAATCTCAGCCTTTTTCCAATGTAATCATGGTCTCCACAAGTAGTTCCTTCTGGATATTAAGGTTATGGATTCCACAAACCAGCCGATCGCGCAACATGTCATGAAGCGTGGTCCCGAACTCTCAAAGTTCAGCAAGCTGTTGAAGCCTGGCTATGAAGTATGAGACTCTTCATGGTCCCTCACTGCAGAGTTAAACTGATAGTTTTGGAGAATAATCGAGGGTCTTGGGTTGAAATGTTCTTTAACCAATTTTACTATCCACTCAAAGGTTTTCGAGTCAGTTGCCTCCGGGGACGTGAGGTTCCGAATCAAATTATATGTTGGGGCCCACAAATTGTCAGAAGTATCACCTTCCGCTTGATGTCGTCTGTGATCTCATTTGCGGTAAAACAAAATGGGGCTGTTCGATGTACTGATTCCAATCCTCAAATCCTTGGCCAAATGGGTCTAGTTTTCAAATGATAGGCATTTCCACGCTGTGGTGATATGCCTGTAAATAATATTACATGTACTCAGCAGTGTGACCTCCCACCAGCAGATGGCCATATACTCAGCAGTGTGACCTCCCACCAGCAGGTGGCATCAGACATTAGTCAGGTGGCATTCTGCTACAAGGAGAAGGTTGTAAGGTGTACATGAGGACAGTCGCACATAAAGGTAGTTCCAGGAGAGTCTAATGTGACGCTATGATAACTTGGTCTGTATCTGATTGTAACCTTACCAAGTGTACATTAATAAATCATATTTCTGGCAGCAGCAGTTCTGTAGAATCATTGTAAGACAAGATCACGGAACACAACAAGGTTCCAGAAGTTGTGAAGATTTGAGGTAACGTCGGGAAAGGCGAAGTTAAAATCAGCTGAAGAACCGACCTGGTGAACTGCAACCATTGGTGACTCAGCGCAATAAAAGACACTGAAGTTTGAGATGGAAAGTTTAAAGGCACCCCTTCAGCTTCCAGTATCAGGTAACGTAGATGGGAACTGGCTTGTCTTCAAACAGCAGTTCAAACTCTATGTCTCAGCCCTCAGCCTGCAGGCACAGCCTGACCAAAGACGAATTGCGTTGCTGCTCATGGTGGCAAGTCCACAAGCAATTGAAATATATATATAGCACTTTTGCTTTTGATAATGAAGAGGAGAGCAAGAGATACAATGAAGTCATTGGGTACTTTGATCGACATTTAATGAGATACTTGAGAGATACATGTTCCATACATGTACCCAGAAACCTGGCCAATCTTTCAACAGTTTTGTCACTGACTTGAGGCTGAAGGCCCAGTCCTGCAATTTCAGTAGTCTGAAATCTTCTATAATCCGCAACCAAATTGTGTTTGGCATATTAAATGATAAGCTACGTGAGAGGTTGCTGTGGGAAGAAGATTTGATATTGGAACAAGCAATAAAGATTTGCCATGTGAGTGAGTTAGAGGCACAGCAAATCAGCACACTCAGCTTGAAGCATTTTACCGTCAACATAGAGGAAGATGCCAGCGCCATTAGCGCTGTGATGCACGTCAAAAAGAAACGGGATCTCAGTGCGTGCAGCCATTTTAAACAGAGTCCGCCATCTTGTGCCAGAAACGTGGCAATCGACATGGCCCTTGGAAAAGTCTGTTCCAGGTGCAGCCGTGTTGGCCATTTTGCAAAACAGTATTTTTCGCGCCCTACAGTGGACCACGTAAGATCAGTTGACGCGGTTGATGAGATGTCTCCGGACGAACAATTCTTCATCGATCTCATTGCAACCAAGGACCAGAAGAGTCTGATTCAGAAAGATGAAGACATAATCTCAAAAATGTAACGGCATTAGTAAGGACAAACCCTGAACCTAGTTATGCGACTGTACGTTCCAGAAGATGGGTGGCCAGCCTAGCTCAACAAATCCCAGCGAGACATGATAGTGCAGTCATTCAATGAGGATCCAGCAGAGGTACAGGCGGAGGAGAACATGTCAGATGAAGAGATGGAAGAGCCAAAGAGCATTCCACAATTCTGGTTAACAGTCTCCAAGAAGGTATATGTACTCAGTGGCATGATACAGGAGCATAATGAGCCTGTATTAAAGCATCTTTAGATGAAGACAAATGTTAAATGTTCAGAGCATGAAAAACCGAGGAGTTTCACTCTGGAGTTTACGTTCGAGCCTAATGAGTACTTTACAAATTAAATGATTACAAAAGAATACCAGGTGGAATCGCGGCCTGATGAGCTTGCATCTTCATTCCCTGATGAACTAGAAATCATAGGGTGCACAGGCTGACAGATTGACTGGAAAAAAGGGAAACATTCACGTTAAAAACAGTCATAACTAAGCC
Organism: Scyliorhinus torazame; assembly: GCF_047496885.1. Classification (NCBI taxonomy): domain Eukaryota; kingdom Metazoa; phylum Chordata; class Chondrichthyes; order Carcharhiniformes; family Scyliorhinidae; genus Scyliorhinus; species Scyliorhinus torazame. Next base: position 185,897,483 of record NC_092712.1, read on the forward strand.
GCAGCACAAGGGTTGGAGTACTCGTAAAACAGTTACAAAACTGTACCAAATGACTCATTCTTTAATTTCTTCAGTCCTCCTGACCTTCCACAGCATCAAATGCTGATTAAAAGTTCAGCAGCAAAATTTGATGTTGATTTTGAAATTGGCTGCCCCCTGCGAGAACACATAATTCCGTGTGCAATGTTATATTTTACAGGACAAATTATTGCAGAAGATACTGACTCCTGTGATGAATAGTACAAAGATATATATGATGATTAGGAAGCTGATGTGGAAAGTAAAGACATGGAAGGTGAGCTAGTTGAAGACAAACATGAAACGTTCATAAATCTATTTCGCAGGAGGAATGGCGAGCTCAATGAAAGGGCCCAAGAAGCGCTGCTCTGGTGATTTGGCAGGAATGACGAGGTGGTCACAAGGGACTGCGCAGGACACCGTGAAGTGTGAGAGCTCTGAAATGGCATGCTCCGAAATGAAAAGTGAGATTGCAGTGGCGGACACCTCAGAGGAACAGCTCTCGAATAAACTGGTAACAGAAGATATTGTACCAATCTTGGAGAAGCTTTCTCCAGAGGCACGTGGGTAATCATCGCAGGACTCTGAAATGGTTCCGGTAAGCGATCCTCTGCTGCTCGAGGTTACTCCGCCGGCAGATGGGTTAGAAGAGCTGATGACTATATCGCTATGCAGCTTGTCAGATCACACATATACACTAGAGCAAGACTAGGATGATCCATCACCTGGATCATCAAGGCCAGAAAACATTTGTATCATCATTTCCAGTGATGAGGAGCCATTCATCATTGTTCCAACAAGCCAAAAAGTGACAACACCTGATGTTATTGATGTGACCTCCACCCAGGCACCAGAGAGCGAGGCTATTAAACCTCCAGATGATGGCATGGTTACACAATCCTTTGGAGACACGTCGGCACCACAGGTCTCAACTGAGGATCCACACACTTCTATGCACAGGGTGCAGACAGCACTCAAACAGGGGTTGCCAAACAAAAACATAAAAACTAAAGAATTTGTCAGATGATCGTTAAAACAAAAAAGAGAAGGGGAAGAGTGGGAGAGCTAGCACATCCCACTGACAAAAACAGAAGAGAAGATGTTGATGCTGTGATTGACAAGCCAGAGATAGAAGAGACAGAGAACTTACAACAAAGCAACAAACAGCTCTGTGGGAAGAAATGGAAAAAGAAGAAGCTGGTGACGCACGTGTGGCCATTAAGGATAAACGCCTGCAAAAGGCACATTGTTCAAAGGATACGAAGCAAGAGACTGGCGTGCAAACCAGTCTTCGAAAAGGCTGGCAACAGCCCAAGTGATCACAGGGGTGATCCCGTGAGGGAGGCACAATGAGCTGTACGAAAGAGTCAGGTGCTGATCAGACATATCATGTCTATGTCTAGTTAAATCTGTTCATATTGTTTATGTTTATCACAAATGTATAAAGTAAAGATAGTAATCATGTTTGTACACAGACATCAATATCTCCGAAGGAAGGGGGATGTTGTGACATGCCTCTCGATAATATTACATGTACTCAGCAGTGTGACCTCCCACCATCAAGTGGTGTCAGACATTAATCAGGTGACATCCGGCTACCAGGAGAAGATTGTAAGGCGTACATGAGGACAGTCGCACAGAAGGGTAGTTCCAGGAGAGGCTAATGTAACTCTATGATAGCTTGGTCTGTATCTGATCATTACCTTACCACAGGTACATTAATGAATCCTAATTCTGGCTAAGTCACCGGAACACAGAACACAACACACACCTGACCTAATTGCTTCTGACTCTTGATGGAACGTCTCTACTTTCTCAACTGTTCCTTCCTTCCCCCTCAATTCATGATGACTGACAGCTGCAACTGAAAACTTTTACTCGTCCCCAGAGTGGTGCCTCAAGACAGGCACTGGAGGCTTCCTATAGTTAGCAAAGAGATTATTGATGAAAGGCAAATGCCGTTAAGTAACAGGCACACTACACAACAGGTCTCAACACTTTGGCTCGCCAGTCCACACTGCCCGGGACCCTTCCCCCACCGCCCCGTGCAAGGTCCCTATCAGCTGAGGTTCACGCGCTCCTGTACAATTCGCCCCGAGTTGCTCATGTGGTCTGTGGAGCCTGCCTTCTTAAAGGTGCCGTGCTACCACCAAGGGGGGGGATTTCACATAAAAGGAGAAGGCAATGATTGGCCATTAGCTGGAAAGTGAACCTGCTAGAAGCAGCAATTTCATGACAGTTAATGCGTAACAATCAAAAATTTCAAAAGGAAATGGGGTGGCCGTTCACTTGGTCGGGAATAAATTTGCAGGATTATGGGGATTGAGTGAGGCTGGCTGGATTGCTCCAAGGGGAGTTGGCATTGACTTGATGGGCCAAATTATCTCCTTCTGTGCTGTAAATGATTCTATCATTCTAACGTGCCTTTGCTTGCAGCAATCTGCTTTTATGTTCTCGCCGCCATTCTTGTTCATTTCGATCTGCAGCCTGACTGCCACTCTGGCTGCCCCACTCGCATACTGATAGCTACACAGAAATTACAGCTTTTGTCAAGACAGTCTCAATATTGCTAAGACATCCATATTCAGGCACTTTCTTGTCAGGTGACTATTCACACCACTTAATCTTGTGTTTCATGAGAAGTTTTATTGAATTTAAAATGCATAAATATATAAATCTGTGAGGACATGAATACTTATTTAGTTTTTCCTCACTGACTGCTTGGAGTAGCTCTATACTAAAAGGCTGTGTTCAAACATCACTTCAACAACCTTTTACATTTTTGCAAGTTTGGAATTTGTTGTTAATTGGAAACATATGTCTAAAGTGCACAGCATTTCTTTTTGATAACACAAGACTATGTTAACTATTAAACTTCAGTAATATGTTTAAAACATTATCCCTCTCTGATTTTTCAATTTCTTTAAACAATGCAACATCTGGGTTCAGCAGACACATGCTTTTTTCCTTCATTATGAGAAGCACTACTGCACCATTATCTTGGCAAATGAATTTTCAAATGGGAGGTGCTGTCAAAGAAGCCTTGGCAACTTGCTGCAATGCATCCGCTAGATGGTATACATTGCAACCGCAGTGCACCAATTGTGAAGGAAGTCAATGTTTCAGGTGTTAGATGGGATATCGGTCAAGCAGGCTACTTTGTCCTGGATGGTGTCAAGCTTCTTGGGGCTGCACTGACCCAGGCAAGTGGAGAGTATTGCATCACATACTTGACTTGTGGCTTGCGGATGATATGGAGAGGCTTTGGGGAGTCAGAAGGCGAGTTACTCATCACAAAATACCCAGGGCGGGATTCTCTGTCCCGCCGCACCAGCGCGCCCGGGGATTCTCCTTCTCGCCAGCCGACCAATGGGCTTTCCCATTGTGGGCAGCCCCACGCCGTGGGGAAATCCCCGGGCTGCCGGCGCAACGGAGAATCTTGACAGCAGAGAATCCAGCTCCCAATGGCTGACCTGCTCCTCCAGCCATGGTACTTATGTGACATGTCCAGTTATGTTTCTGGTCGACAGTGACCTCAGGATGTTGATGGCATGGAATTCTATGATGTTCATATCATTGAATGTTGAAGGAAGGAGATAATCTCTTGTTGGAGAAAGTAACTGCGTGACACTTGAGTGGAGTGAAGTTACTTGGACCATATCAGTCCAAGCCTGAATATTGTCCAGGTCTTGCTCTTTGCGAGAACAGATTGTTTCAGTGCCTGAGGAGTTGTAACTGGAACTGAACATTGTGCAGTCATCAGTGTACATCCCCACTTCTGACCTTACAATGGTGGGAAGGTAATTGATGAAGAGGTTGAAGATGGTTCAGCCTAGGACACTATCTTGAGGATCTCCTGCAGTGATGTTCTGGGGCTGAGATTACTGGTCTCCAACAACCACAACCATCTTCCTTTAGGTATGGCTCAAGCCAGTGGAGAGCTCTCTCCCAGATTTCCATTGACATCAATTTTATGGTTCCTTGATGCTACACTCAGTCAAATGTTTTCTTGATGTCAAGGACAGTCAGTTCCATCTCACCATTGAAATTAAGTTCTTTTGCTTATATTTAGATGACAGTAATGTCTGGAGCTGCATTCTTGTAGAAAACCAAACTAAGCAACAGCGAGCAGGTTATTGCTGAGTTACGTGCCCCTTAATAATGCTATCAATGAAATTCTCCATCACTTTGCTGATGGTTGAGAATGGGTTGATTGTTTGACAACTTGGCAGATCAGATTTGTCCTGCTTTCTGTGAATAGGATGTATCTGGGCAATTTTCCACACTGTCAGATAGATATCAATGTTGTATCTTTGCTCGAACAACTTGAGCACAAGTCTTCAGCACTACAGCCAGCATATTGTCGGGGCCACATCTTTGCTGTAGCTGAACTTTTTCTTGATATCACACCGAGTGAATTGAATTGACTGAAAACTATAACATTGGGGACCTCGGGAGGAGTCTGAGATGGATCATCCACTCAGCAGTCAGGTGGAAGGTGGGTGAAAATACCTTACCCTTGTCTTTTGCATCATGGAACATGGGTATGTACATGGATACTTCTCCTTCCATAAGTTGTTTCATTATTCAGCACCTTATAAGACTGGATGCAGCAGGACTGCAGAGCATTGATCTGATTGATTGGTTGTGGGATTACCTTGCATTGTTTATAACATGCTGTTTCTATTGTTTTGCACGCACATGGTCCTGTGTTGTAACTTCACCAGACTGACATCTCGGGCGAAATTCTCCCCCAACGGCGCGATGTCCGCCAACTGGTGCCAAAAACGGTGCCAATCAGATGCTCCGCTTCTTTGGGGGCTGAGCCCCAACATTGAGGGGCTAGGCCGACGCCGGAGGGATTTCCACCCCGCCAGCTGGCGGAAATGGCGTTTGGTGCCCCGCCAGCTGGCGCGGAAATGCGGCGCATGCGCGGGAGCGTCAGCGGCGGCCGACAGTTTCCCACGCATGCGCAGTGGGGAAAGTCTCTTCCGCCTCTGCCATGGTGGAGGCCGTGGCAGAGGTGGAAGGGAAAGAGTGCCCCCACGGCACAGGCCCGCCCGCGGATCGGTGGGCCCCGATCGCGGGCCAGGCCACCGTGGGGGCACCCCCCGGGGTCAGATCGCCCCGCGCCCCCCCCCCCCAGGACCCCGGAGCCCGCCCACGCCACCTGGCCCCGCCGGTAAATACCAGCTTTGATTTACGCCGGCGGGACAGGCAATTTCTGGGCGGGACTTCGGCCCATCCGGGCTGGAGAATTGAGCGGGGGGGTCCCGCCAACCGGCGCGGCCCGATTCCCGCCCCCGCCCAATCTCCGGTACCGGAGACTTCGGCGGGTCGGGATTCACGGCGGCCAACGGCCATTCTCTGACCCGGCGGGGGGTCGGAGAATGACGCCCCTCATTCTTAGGTTTGTTTGGTACTGCTCATGTAACATTTCATGCCATTCTCCAAACAAGTCTAGTGTATTTTTATTGGTTTGTTCGGATATTTCTCATGTGTTGGACACCAAAGACCACTCCTTTCAGCTTTCCTTCAATCTCTATATTTGGACCACGACTTTCTGCATACATAATTCAGTAATACAGCAAAGGGCAGTGGCTGAATCTAAAATTCTAATAGCTTATGGAGTTAGCAAGAACTGTTTTATATTTTCCTAATGTTTGGACAGCAGATAAATATACACTCTGTCAGATTGTATGACTTGAACTCTGAACCGTGAATCATCGAATTAAAAATAATAATTAAAGAGCAGCACAAAGTTAATACAGCAGATTTCGCTTAATTACAGAATTCAATTCTCTGGGTAGAAAAACCCCCCTTTTTCATATAGAGAACATATAAGTAATTAACTCTCTTCATAATACTGTGGTTTGAAAGATAATGGAAACTTTAATTGAGAGATGGAATAACAAAACATCAAGAAACCAACAATGTAATAAAGCATAGACTTCAAAAGAGAAGGTCCTGCTTGACCAATCTTCATAATTCTTTGAAGAAGTATCAAAAAGAGCAGATAAAGGAATGCAATACAATAAATATATTTGGATATTTAGAAATCCTTTCACTATCGCATAGGGGATTCGTGACTAAGGCCGGAATGTGTGGATTCGGGTAGCGGAAAGGTTCAGGCATTGGCTACAAAACAGAAAACAGGGAGGAGAGTTTAATGATAGTTCCACAGACTGGCAACAGGTGGAAAGTGATATTCTACAGGAAGTGATGCTGGGTCCGGAGCACCCGGAGGAAACCCACAGACACGGGGAGAACGTAGAGACGGTCACTGTCTGTGCGGAGTCTACACGTTCTCCCCGTGTCTGCGTGGGTTTCCTCCGGGTGCTCCGGTTTCCTCCCACAGTCCAAAGATGTGCAGGTTAGGTGGATTGGCCATGCTAAATTGCCCTTAGTGTCCAAAAAAAAAAGATTAGATGGGGTTACTGGGTTACGGGGATAGGGTGGAGGAGTGGTCTTAGGTAAGGTGCCCTTTCCAAGGGCTGGTGCAGACTCGATGAGCCGAATGGCCTCCTTCTGCACTGTAAATTCTATGATGGTTCTCGTTTTGGACTCTCCCGCTATTCACCGGTATCGTCGTGCTCTTGCTCAAGTGAAACAAGGCCAGAGAATCGCACCCTATATATATATATTCCAATTAAACAAATGTAGTTCAAAGACCACTTATAAATAAAATTAACAATCAGGTTTACTTGCTTTTTTGTGCAAGACCTTGGAGAGACTCTTTCAGGAAGCAGCTGAAGACATGCACGGTCAGACTAAAATCCTATCGCAAACTGCAAACTGCAGACCGACCTCATGTGTGGAGGTGTCAGATGCAGAGAGCCAACAGTGGGAATACTGTTGTAGACCAAGACCATACTGAGTCAAAGACAGATGATGGGCATCTGGAACGTCCATCAGGCTGCAAATGCTTTATGCCCAGTGAATTCATGGGGAGATCTGTCGGAGAGCCATAATGATCTGTGTGCCATGGCTTCTGTCACTAATGATTCCATGCGGAACATGAACACTGCGTTGTCCCTGAGCACAGTTGTATCTGTCCAATTCAGATACTTCAACCGGCTCCTTAATTAAAGTTTACCCAGATGTCTTTATTTATGAGTAGAACAAAGTACGGATACGGATATAATGCAACACACTGTATTAAATATAGTTAACCCGTAAATTACCCACTATACATATAAGAAACACCCAGGATTCAACTATGTACCCACAAAGGTGGGTTGGTAAGTTGTAGATCCGATCAGTGAGTCCCTCTGGTTCGTCTTTGCAAAGGTGATTCTCACGAGCTGTGTCTTGCTTGCTTACTTGCTTCTAGTCTGGTCAGGGTCACCTCACACACACTGAGTCTTTGCTTCGAGCATTCTGCTTGTCTTCTGCTCTCCTGCTTGCTCTTCTGCTTCTTCCACTTGCTCTGCTCCTTCTGCCCCTGGTGTCTCTGAGATGCCTACTTTTATCCCCCCCTCCACTCGCTTTTCCAGAAACTTCTCTGGCTTCTGGCCAATGAGGTTTCAGGAAGGAGGTCCCAGCAGCCATTGGTCCGGTTGATGACTGTTTGACAGGCAATCTGAGCCCGCCTCAGGTGTCCCATCTCTGGTGGTGTGGGCTGCACATTACCTGTTCCCATATAAGGCAAGTAGATACTCTCGGTGACAGAAAGTCTGGCTCGATCTGGGCTAAGAACAACAGACTTCCTGAGGTTTGACTGCAAATGATTTTAAAATGATCACAGCACAAAGCGTACATCCTCTTCCATTGAGAGTGAAGATTCGCGTGGAGAGGCTGCTGCAGGGACATCATCGGGCATTCCAAGGTTTGCACTTTGACCTGCAAGCCAGCACACCAGCTGTGACCTCTGTGAGGTCACGGCCAGTGTGAGAGATGGATGAGGCACCTAGTCTCTGCTAGGTGCTTGTCCCCCATCAATGGTGAGCAGGGAGTGCAGATATACCTCACCCTGGTAGTAAGCTGTCTCGTCTCTATGGACTCCTCTCGGTGCACTCCAGAGGAGGGCACCAGCTCCTCCACCCCTCTGCCAGTGGCCGCGGCATCTGACCATAACATCTGAATGGTGCGCAGCCATGGGGCTGGATGCTCCTTCCCAAATGGAGCATACTCCATCATTGGTGACCAGAGGATGCCCGCCTAGGTCATCACGGCCACCACAACATCAAATTCAGCATGCTGCCTCCAATGCCACTTCCAGCGAGATGGGGCACCAAGATGCAGCACCCACAAGCGTATGTTTAAGGCACTTTAAACACAACAGGGGCTTGTCATAGGTGGTATTATTGCGTTAATTGCTTTCCATTTTCTGTTAGCTTTGGCACATTTATATGCTATTCACGTGTTCAATCACATAAACGTTTTGCTGAATTCAATGGGCTGAGTTGACTGCATGCTGTGTATATTGGCCAATTGTTGCACAGGATTGTAAGCTGCGGGCTTTGCATGGTGCAGGATTTCCAGGAGCCATCCATTCAATCCTGCAGGAGACACGAAAAGCCTTGATACCTGGGATTGTTGTAGGATGTATGAATCGTGTGAACTCTGGATAAATGGCGCAGGCTTGTGGAATCTGTGTCCTGTGCTCACAAACAATATGCACAATCATCGAGTGGTACCCCTTCCTGTTGAAAGCCCCGGCTCACCTACTGGCATTCTGATGGCCACGTGCATGCAATCTACAGCACCCTGGACGCAGGGAAACTCTGCCATCTCTGCGAATCCTCCTGCTGTCCGCCTGGCTGTCCTCATCTGAAATAAAGTTACTGTGAAAAGCCTGTAGCACCATCGATCACACACGAGGCGAGACGTAAAGAACTTCAATCGAGGCTTTATTGAGCAGACTTGTTCAGACACGTTCCCCCAGCAGCTCAGTCACAGAATGCAGCTGCGGGGATTAAACCCAGGTTGTTATACCCCTCCTATCTGGGTGGAGCCCAGTAGGTGGAGGATCCAATCGGGATCCAGCATCTGTCCTCCAATAGCTCCTCGGCATTCATGGTGTACCGTATTACCCCTAATACATACCACCACATTCTCCCCTTGTTAAAAGAGAACCCGGTGGGGTGGTGGGTGGTATGGTGGTAGGGGTTTACAGGGTCGCTGCCTTAACCATTGAACTATATACAACCATGCTGCTTTTACTGGGCCACCGAATTATTCACATTTTACCCGATTTGCAGCGTTAACTATTTACAACAATGCCGCTTTGCTGGGCCACTGAATTATATACATCTTAAGTCGATTCGATGAGTCGAGATGGTGCTCTGGTCGCCCTTTCTGATCGTCTCAGCCCGGGTGGTGGTGGTGGTGCTGGCTCGGGTCCGGTCGACTCTGGGAGCATCGCGCTGTCCCCTTCTGTTTCCTTACTCCTGGACGGGCCTGGGAGGAGGACCGATCCCCCCGGGAAGGGGGTGGCTGTGGGGTGCACCGGTGGGAGTGAGGGGGAGGTGATTTGTGTTGGGTGAGGTGGGGAGCTCCGGCGGGCGCCAGGTCCCGCAGAGAGACCGTGTCCTGTCGGCCGTCTGGGTACGCCACGTAGGCGTACTGCGGGTTTGCGTGGAGTAGATGTACCTTTTCCACCAGCGGGTCTGATTTGTGCGCCCGCACATGTTTCCGGAGCAGGATGGGTCCCGGGGCCGCCAGCAAGTTCGGAAGTGACGTTCCAGAAGCGGACCTCCTAGAGAAGATAAGGAGGCGCTCGTGAGGCGTTTGGTTAGTGGTGGTACACAGCAGGGACCGGATAGAATGAAGGGCATCCGGGAGGACTTCCTGCCAGCGGGAAGTTGGGAGACTCCTAGACCGTAGGGCCAGTAGGACGGTCTTCCAGACCGTTCCGTTCTCCCTCTCTACCTGCCCATTCCCCCGGGGGTTGTAGCTGGTCGTCCTGCTCGAGGCTATGCCCTTGCTGAGCAGGAATTGACGCAGCTCGTCACTCATGAAGGAGGACCCCCTGTCGCTATGGATGTAGGCGGGGAAACCGAACAGGGTAAAGATGGTGCCGAGGGCTTTAATGACCATGGCCGCGGTCATGTCGGGGCAGGGGATGGAGAAGGGGAAGCGGGAGTATTCGTCAATGACGTTAAGAAAGTACGTGTTGCGATCGGTGGAGGGGAGGGGGCCTTTGAAATCCAAACTGAGGCGTTCAAAGGGACGGGAAGCCTTTATCAGGTGCGCTCTATCTGACCTGAAAAAATGCGGTTTGCATTCTGCGCAGATTTGGCAGTTCCTGGTGACTGTTCGGACGTCCTCGACGGAGTAAGGGGGGTTGCGAGCCTTTATGAAGTGGTAGAAACGAGTGACCCCCGGGTGGCAGAGGTCCTCGTGGAGGGCTTGGAGACGGTCCACTTGTGCGTTGGCACAAGTGCCGCGAGATAGGGCATCGGACGGCTCGTTCAGCTTTCCGGGACGGTACAAGATCTCGTAGTTGTAGGTGGAGAGTTCGATCCTCCACCGCAGGATCTTGTCGTTTTTTATCTTGCCCCGCTGTGCATTATCGAACATGAAGGCTACCGACCGTTGGTCAGTGAGGAGAGTGAATCTCGCACAGCTTACACTATGGCTTGGGCCTCCTTTTCTACTGAGGAGTGGCGAATTTCCGAAGCGTGTAGGGTCCAGGAGAAAAAGGCCACGGGTCTGCCCGCTTGGTTGAGCGTGGCCGCCAGAGCTACGTCGGACGCGTCGCTCTTGACTTGGAAGGGGAGGGACTCGTCGATGGCGCGCATCGTGGCCTTTACGATATCCGTTTTGATGCGGCTGAAGGCCTGGCGGGCCTCTGTCGACAGGGGAAAAGTAGTGGACTGGATTAGTGGGCGGGCCTTGTCTGCGTACTGGGGGACCCACTGGGCGTAATAAGAAAAGAAGCCCAGGCAGCGTTTCAGGGCTTTGGTACAGTGGGGGAGAGGGAACTCCATGAGGGGGCGCATGCATTCGGGGTCGGGGCCTATTACTCCATTATGCACTACGTAGCCCAGGATGGCTAAACGGTCGGTGCTAAACACGCATTTTTCCTCGTTGTAGGTGAGGTTGAGGGCGTTAGCGGTCTGGAGGAATTTGCGGAGGTTGGCGTCGTGGTCCTGCTGGTCATGGCCGCAGATGGTGACGTTGTCGAGGTACGGGAACGTGGCCCGTAAACCGTGCTGGTCGATCATTCGGTCCATCTCTCGTTGGAAGACCGAGACTCCGTTCGTGAAGCCGAATGGAACCCTTAAGGAGTGGTATAGCCGCCCGTCTGCTTCGAAGGCAGTGTACTTGCGGTCACCGGGGCGAATGGGGAGCTGGTGGTAGGCGAACTTAAGGTCCACGGTGGAGAAGACCTTGTACTGTGCAATCCGATTGACCATGTCAGATATGCGGGGAAGAGGGTACGCATCTAGCTGCGTGTACCTGTTGATGGTCTGACTGTAGTCTACGACCATCCTTTGCTTCTCCCCTGTCTTCACTACTACCACCTGGGCTCTCCAGGGACTATTGCTGGCCTGGATTATGCCTTCCTTCAGCAGCCGCTGGACTTCGGACCTGATAAACGTCCGGTCCTGGGTGCTGTACCGTCTGCTCCTAGTGGCGACGGGTTTGCAATCCGGGGTGAGGTTTGCAAACAGGGAGGGAGGTTCGACCTTGAGTGTCGCGAGGCCGCAGATAGTCAGTGGGGGTATAGGGCCGCCAAATTTGAATGTTAAGCTCTGGAGGTTGCATTGGAAGTCCAAACCCAGGAGCGTGGGAGCGCAGAGGTGGGGAAGGACGTACAGCTGGTAATTTTTGAACTCGCTCCCCTGCACCGTTAGGTTTACGATGCAGAACCCTTTGGTTTCAACGGAGTGGGACCCCGCCGCCAGGAACATTTTTTGGGTGCTTGGCCGAATTACAAGGGAACAGCGTCTTACCGTGTCCGGGTGAATAAAACTCCCCGTGCTCCCCGAGTCGATCAAACACGGCGTTTCGTGGCCGTTCACCAGCACCTTTGTCGTTGTCGTCTGGAGCGTCCGGAGCCGCGACTGGTCAAGGGTCACCGATGCCAAACGTGGTTGGTGTATCAGACCCTTGTCTTCAGGCAGTGTGGAGCCACCCACGCCGGGGTCCTTGCCTGTCAGCCAAGATGGCGGCGTCCATGGATCGCACGCGGTCGGGGGTGGACAAAATGGCCGCTCCCATGAGTCACACGCGGCCGGGGGTGGACAAAATGGCCGCTCCCATGGGTCGCACGTGGCCGGGGGTGGTCAAAATGGCCACTCCCATGGATCGCACGCGGCCTGTGGGTTGGAAGATGGCGGCGCCCGTCCCCCCCCTCGTGGTGTCCGGGGTCCAATATGGCGGCGCCCTTTGGCCGCCCGTGGGTCGCTGGGGGGGGTGGAGCCCATGGTCCCATTTGTTCCCCGGAGATAGCGGCAACCCCACGGGACTGGCACACCGCTGCATAGTGCCCCTTTTTACCGCAGCTTTTGCAGGTGGCCGAGTGGGCCGGGCAGCGCTGGCGGGGGTGTTTTGACTGCCCGCAAAAGTAGCAGCGGGGGCCCCCCGGGTGGTCTGGGATTCTGGCTGCGCACGCTTGCGGAGGGGTTGGTGTTGCCAGGGGGTCGGTCGCAGCGGGGGTCCACGGAGCCCAAGGGGCTGCAGCGCGGTCAGGGGCATAGGCGCGGGCGTTTTGGGAGGCCACGTTGAGGGAGGCTGCGAGGGCCCGTACCTCTGTGAGTCCAAGAGAGTCTTTCGCTAAAAGTCTCTGGTGAATTTGCGACGATGCCAAACCTGCTACGTAAGCGTCTCTGATCAGGAGGTCCGTATGTTCGTTCGCCGTAACCGTTGGGCAGTTGCAGTTTTGTCCCAGGATTGTTAGAGCGTTGAAGAAATCGTCTAGCGATTCCCCGGGGATTTGTCTTCTCGTCGCGAGCTGGTAGCGTGCGTAGACCTGGTTGACGGGCTTAATGTAGATCTCCTTCAGCAAGTTGATCGCCTCTGGGAATTCTTCCGCGCCCTCGATGAGTGAGTAGATTTCGGGACTCACCCTGGAATGCAGGACCTGCATCTTCTGGTCTTCTGTTGGTCTGCCGGGGGCTGTTCGGAGGTATCCCTCAAAGCACACCAGCCAGTGTTTAAACGCGGATGTTGCGTTTGTTGCATGGGGGCTGATTCCCAGGCATTCCGGCGTGATCCGGAGCTCCATATTCCTTTTTAAGTTTGCTCAATAAATTGTAGCACCATCGATCACACACGAGGCGAGACGTAAAGAACTTCAATCGAGGCTTTATTGAGCAGACTTGTTCAGACACGTTCCCCCAGCAGCTCAGTCACAGAATGCAGCTGCGGGGATTAAACCCAGGTTGTTATACCCCTCCTATCTGGGTGGACCCCAGTAGGTGGAGGATCCAATCGGGATCCAGCATCTGTCCTCCAATAGCTCCTCGGCATTCCTGGTGTACCGTATTACCCCTAATACATACCACCACAAAGCCCCTGGTGGTTAATGGAAGTGCAGGTGTATCTGAAGATGGCATCGGTCACTAACTTGACACAACTGTACGGCTGATTGAGAAAATCTACACAGATCCCCCACTGAGCCCTGAAATGAACCGGAGGCATAGAAGTTGAGGGTCACTGTTATGGCATGAGGTGACCCCCCCACAAAGGTGGAGGTGATTTTGGGACCTATCATGTCACAAATTGATGTCACTGTGTCCCTGGGAGGCAAAGCCTTCTGTTGCACTTATCTAGGTGATCTAGAGGTAGTTGGTGCACTGCTTGAATACTCTAACCATTGAATAGTGGTATCTTTGGCGTTTCCTCCCACCTTGGCCTCCCTGCTGGTCCTGCACCAACTGAGCCTGTGCCTATCGTCTTACAGGCTTCTTCCCGGGATGCTGCCTGTGCTCACCTTGCCTACACCCTCTCCTGCCCCTGTCTTCCTCTTCAGAGGAGGTTACAGATGATGGAACACTATCGTCCAATCCTCAGGACAGACTTCCTGAAATTCTGAAAGTCGCGTCTCAAATGTTGAACAATAAGTAAGAAACTCAAGCTGAACTCTGTACTCACACAGCTAGGAGCTCGTTCACAGAGAAACTGTTGCTGCACCGGGGACCTTTTATCTCACCCTTGCGATGAGGAAGTGCAAAAATATAATGGGCACCCACCCATTTTCCCCACGCTGGGCTAGACATCGCATGGGCAGTGTAAAGGCCCGAGGTGATTGGACTTTTAATTGCCTTAATTGGCCCTTTAATAATAATATTTATTGTCACAAGTAGGCTTACATTAATACTGCAATGAAGTTACTGTGAAAAGTCCCTAGTCGCCACATTCCAGCGCCTGTTCAGGTACACAGAGGGAGAATTCAAATTAGGAATCGAACCTGGGACCCTGGAGCTGTGAAGCAACAGTGCTACCCACTGTGATACCGAGCTGCCCCTAATAGTCAGTGGGTGCACTACCGACTCGCTGACCTCAAAATCGTGTGTGCCATGATGCCATCGGGTAATGCTTCCGACGTCTTCTCACGAGTTTTTATACACTTCTGGGTTATATTTAAGCCCAGCCCAGACGTGAAAAATTCTGGCCCAAGTATTAAGGCATATGTTTACAATTACAAGCAGGAATTGTTTCCCCCAATTTTTTAAAGGGAACGGGAGTAAAATAATTTGAAATCTTGACAGTTCTATAGATCGTATCTGCCCTTTGTTGCCAATCAGCACCAGCATCACCAATAATGGTGCCAATTAATAATGATGCTCTTTAGAGTTGTCAGGTATCAAATGATACCACCACAAGGCTTTACCGTATACCGATCAAAGGACCACACAACCAGTTAGTCAGTTCAAGTTCAAAGATGGTTTATTTACACACAAGGATTACTTCGACATGCAACACAAAACAATACAAGTTAAACTACACCGAACAACTACAATAACTTAACTTCAGGGCAACCGGCTCTCTGCAGATGGACAAGGCCTTTGTCCGGATCTGGGTGGAAGAAGTGGCTCTGTTTCTGCTGGGCTCATCCGTCTGGTAGCGATCGTTGGTCTTGAACTTGTCTGTCTGGTTGTTGTGCTGCACTTGGGTTGGCATAGGCCGGATCCAAGAGAGACCGAGCACATGGCTGTGTCTCTTCTTATCCCTCTGGGATTTCGCACTCTTTGGGGCGGTCCTTAACTTGGACCCAATAATTCGACAGGCTTCGATCACTGCCAATTCTGGCCAATAAAGGGGCGGGTGCCTTGATGGCTGGGCATGTCCTTAGCGGTCATTGACCTTGGCTGTTTGGGCTCCCTGAGTAAAGGGAGTGGCGCCGATTAGTCTGTATCTGTATCGGTTACCTGAGTACAGTTCTTTTGTTCTGGGGAAATGGGCCATTAGAATGCAAACAAGAGGGGGTTTCGATCGCGTCTAGCTATCTGCATTACAAATACAAACACAAGCTCTGAGTCTGTCTGAGTCCTGGGTTGGCCATAATTCCCATGGTCCTTTGCAGGTGGCCATCTGAGATGGCTACACCTTCAAGAGCATCGACAACCTTTCTAAACATTCATAACTTCATACTACGAGATAAGGTCTCTTTTCTCTAGCCAAACATGGGGTCTGTTTGAATTCAGTATTGAGTTCAAATTGCCCTGCTGAGTTTGGATTTCCCTCATGTTCGGTGTTGGAGGGAGAGGATAGCCCAGAGAGGTCAAGGACAGAAAATATTTGGTTAGAGCCAAGAAACAAAAATGGCAAATTACATTACTCAGCGTAACCAGTGGGAAATATGTTATGGAACAAACTTCCAAGAAAATTACAGAAAGAAGTGCAAGAATTATAGAGTCATTATAATTATCTGAATATAGATCAAATAGAATAAGGGCAGAGAGGCTCCAATGTTTAGGAAAATTTTATACAGCAGCATGTTTCCAGTCACACAAGAAAGGAGATGTTGCTTGACCTGGGGCGGGATTTTCCATTGCCCGGCACCAAAATCGTGCTCGCCGATTGGGTGGAGAATCGATTCAGACGCTGGAATCGGGGTCGACACCGGTTTGATGGCAGTTTGCAATTCTCCACCCCCTCCAAACCGACGTCATTGTGATGCCGCCGTGCGCAGTCGCAAGACTGTTGGCGCACCATCGGCAGTTCCACCCCCAATGCTCCGCCCCCGATGTGCCGAGTTTCCAATGGCGCGGGACACATGTGGTTTGAGTCGGCATGCTGGCTGCGAACTGTGTCAGCGCCGCCACACTCGGCCGGGATCCGTGCCGCTGGCCCGGGGGAGGGGTGGGGGGGGGGACTGGTTACGACACGAGCGGTACAGTTCGTCAGCCGTCCACATGCACAGCTTGGGACCCAGCCATTCTCTGGCCGTGTTTGGCGCGATCCACAGGCGTTTCACGTGGCGCCAGTGCTAGCCCCTCACCGGTACAGGAATCGGTGAGGGGTTTGCGCCGATTTTCTTGACGTGAATCTCCCGCGGATTCTCCGTTCGAGCTGGCACTTAGCCGCAGAAACGAAAATTCCCGCCTCTGATTTTTATGAATCAGGTGGGCCAAGTGGCACAAATGTCAACAAGGGAAGATTTATGGGGCAGTGAACCTTGTTTCATAATGTTTAGGTTGGCTATAGAAAAGGGCAAGTAGCAATCTAGATTAAGAATAATTAACTGGGGGGGGAAGCCAACTTCAATGGGGTAAGAGTGGATCTGATCCAGAAAAATTTAACTTAACGTTTGACAGGCAAAACTGTAACTGAACAATGGGATGCCTTTAAAGAAGATGGTTCAAGTAAAGTCAAGGAATATTCCCAAAAAGGGGAAATGAAGGGCAAACAAAGCCAGAGCTCCCTGGATGACAGAAGAATTTGAGGTTAATAGGAGGAAGAGGTAGAAATTAAAGTGAAGAAGCAAAAATATGCTTATGACAGCTGTCAGTTGGATAACACAATGGAGAACCACGCTGAAGATAGAAGATTCAGAGGAGTATTGAAAAAAGTATAAGAAAAGCAAAGAGAAACTATGAGAAGAGACTTGCAGCTCATGTATAAAGGAACACAAAGGTCTTCCATAGGCATAGAAAGAGTAAAAGGGTAGGAAAAAGAGGAGTGGGGCTGAGTGGGGAACAAAAAGTGGATTGATGCATGGCGGCAGGAGCATGGCTGAGGTATTAAATGAATACTTTACATCCATCTTTACCAAGGAAGAAGATGTTATGCAGGTATTGGTGAAAGAAGAGCTACTTCAGACACTTGAAGTATTTAAAACTGATAAGGAACTATTGGATAGATTGTATGTGCTGAAAGTTGTTAAGGCACCAGGACCAGATAAAATGCCTCTCAGGATACTGTGGGACGTGAGAACGGAAATTGCGGAGGCAGTGGCCATAATTTTCCAGTCTTCCTTAGTCTCGGGGTGGTGCGGGAGGACTAGAGAATATTGAACCTTTGTTCAAAAAAGGGTGTAAAGATAAACCCACAACGACTGGTCATTCAGTTTAACCTTGGCAGTAGGTAAGCTTTTCGAAATGATAATTCAGGATATAGTTATTGTCACTTGTGCAAATGCAGGTTAATTAAGGAAAGTCAACATGTATTTGTTGAGGGACAATTAAATTTAACTAACTTGCTTGAGTGTTTTGAAGAGGTAACAGAGGAGGTTGATGAGGGTAATGCGGTTGATGTACATGTACTGCCATTGGAGTGGCGGTCAGGAACGTCACCAGAGGTAGCGGCCTGGCTGGGGGACTTATATGACTTTCTTCGGTTGGAAAAGATCAAATACAAGTTAAGGGGTTCAGCGGAGGGGTTTAAGGCAAGGTGGGGGATGTTTGTGACCATGTTTGAGGAGTTGTTCATTGCAGGGGGGTGAGGGGGGGGTAGGAAGTGGGAGGGTGAACAATGGGAAATATTTGTACAAACTGTATAGTTGTGTATTGGGAAGTTTGTTTCCCAAATTGTTTATATGTTGTAACTTTTCATATAAGTTTGGAATAAAAAACATTTTTAAAAAAAGAATAAGGTGGTGATGGTCCCTGAGGGGGTGAATTGGGTGTTTGAGGCCTTTTATAGGAGTCTCTAAACGTCAGAGCTCCCGGCCGGGGAGGAAGACCTGTGGCAGTTAAGGATGGGTTAGAAGTTCCCAAAGTGGAGGAGGGGCTGGTTCAGAACTCGGGGCCTGAACCAGCCACCTGCGTGCGGACGAGCCAAGTAAGTTCAGGATACTTTGGCTGTATCGTGGGACGAGGCAGGGGTGCCCACTCTCCCTGTTGCTTTCCGCTTTGGTGATAGACCACTGGCAATGGCGCTTGGGGCATCGAGGGACTGAAGAGGGAGGGGGGGGGGGCGTCGAACACAGGGTCTCATTGTATGCTGCGACCTGTTAATATATATTTCAGACCCGGTGGGCAGCATTGGAAGCATCATAACATATTGCTCCAAGAAAACATCCCGAATGCACATATAAATTCATTCTCTTGGCTGCCATTTCCAATTTGATTAGCCCAATCTATATGAAAATTAAAGTCACCCATGATTTATGCAGTGCTCATTTTATGTGTATGTGCTTTTTCTTGATTTAAACTTTTTCCTACAGCATGGCTACTTTTTACTTGTCTATACAATACTCCTACCACTCTCTTCCTTCCTTTGGTATTTGTCACTTCCACCCAAATTAACTCCACATCCTCTGAGCCGAGATAGTTCCTCAGAACTGTACTTATTCCCTCTCTTATTAGCAGAGCAATCTCACCACCCTTTCCTTCCTGCCTGTCTTTCCTAAAAGTCAAATAACAGTGAATATTGATTTCCCAACTTTGATCTTCTTGCTACCATGTCTCGGTATGGCTGTCAGATCATACCCATTTAACTCTATTTGTGCTGTCAGTTAATTTACCTTGTTTCTTCATGGTAGTTCATTCAGATACCAAATTCTTAATTTTGTTTCTCTACTACTTTTCCTTACACTAAGCCCATCTCTAGGGACAATAGAGCCAGTTTGTTTCTTGCCTTTTATTCCCATGTCTTGCTATCACTTTTTATGTCTTTAGTTTCTATCACTGTTTCCATCTCTAACTCCCTCCTCAGGTATCTATCCACCTGCCATACCAGTTTAAAGCTTCCCTAACAGCACTAGCAGACACCTCTGCAAGGATATTGGACCCAGTCCTGTTGGAGTGTAACCCATCCAGTTTTTACAGGTCTCACCTTCCCAAGAGCCTGCCCCAATGCCTCAGGAATCTGAAATCCATCCTCCTACCTCACCCCTCCAGCCATGCATTTAGCTTACCTATTCTCCTACCTGTACTCTCACCAGCACGTGACACTGGAGTAATTATGAGATTATTACCTTAGAGGTTCTGCTTCAGAATTTATTACCTAACTTTCTATATTCAGCTTTCTGGACCTCATCTTTTTTTTTTACCTATGTCATTGCAATCCCAATCTGCTTCATTGCAATGCTGACTGCAGGACACTCTTCCCAGACTGCTACAAAGTGTTGTTGATTGCAGGACACTCTTCCAGGCTGCCTCGCCACAATGCTGGCTGCAGGACACTCATGCCAGATTTGGAAGCATTGTCTACTGTGATGACATAGACAGTTTGATACAATCGGTGGACTAAGTGGCAGATGAAATTTAAAGCAGTGAAGTGTGAAGTGATTAATTAAGGGTGAAAGAATCCAGAGTGAAAATGTTTTATAAAAGTGTGTAATTTTAAGAGGGGGCAGAGGGTTTTGGGTGTATATGTGCAGAAATCACATATTTCGTTGAAGATTTCAGTCACTTTCTATGTATCTCCTTGTGTGTTTCTTGTTTGATAATAGTCCTGTGAAATACATAAAAGGTGCTATATAAATGCCAGCTGTTGTTGTTGTCGTGTAAGATTTCTTTTCAGACACCTTCTTCCAAGGATGAAAAGCCAAAGTTTCTCAATTTTCTCCTTGTAGCTTGGTTCCTTCGGGATCGGCATTATGGCTGTTCTTTGTGGTACATCCGGTGGAATTCTCCGTCCCTGAGATAAGTGTTGACGTTGGTTCATAATTCGTGGACTTCTACGACAGCAAAACTGCCGCCACACCTGGACCGATTCAATAACCATTAAGAGGGTAACACCGGTGCCACGTAGAACATAAACGATTCCAATGAGAAACAGTACCGGAAACAGCCAGATTCATGTTTGACATTCAGGAGGCTGACAAGCTGCAGCCGCATATACACACTTCACTCCCCACACACTCCGTCCCAGACAACAAGATGGCAGCAAGGAGAATGGCACTCCATTGTACGGACACTGAGCTTGAGACCCTGCTATACGCCTTGGAGGAGATGCAGGCGACCTTGTACCCTGGCCCCTGAAGAGGGCTGCCAGCCTCCTGGACATGGTTGGTGGGCCCGGGAAACGAGCAGTCGCAAGGGTGGAGTTCAGCGTCGGGTGAGGAAGTGAGACCCAGCTGAGTTGCGGTTCCCCATGGCACTTGTATCAAATCCCCCAACCATCCTCAACCCAACACCACTCTGACACCCCCACACCACCCTCACAACACCCCACACACACACACCACCCCCGCATCCCCGCTACACACACTCCCCCTCCCCCCTCCGGGCCTGCAGTCTAATCATGCGTCTTGCCTTATGACTTGCAGGAGCTGCTGGTGTTCCCCACCCTCAGCCACAGCCAGAGCCCCAAGTGCTTACCAGAGACAAGGACACCGGTACACGGACACGAGCCAAAGACCTGAGACCCAAGACACCCTGGAGCTCAAGTCCGAGGATGACACAGATTTCCCATCACCTGTGTCTCCAACACCGTCCACCACCCCAGAGACACTCACCACGGTTGGGCACTTTAGTGAAGGGGCTTCTAGGACACTATCTGGTGTGCATCACACACACGCTCTAGTACAGCAGGTGGATGTAGGAACTCCCGAGGGGACAGGTGGTCGGCGGGCAGGCAGGCCCCAGGGACTAGCTGCATCCAGACATTCTCCCAGTGTTTGCATGGGTTTCGCCCCCACAACCCAAAGATGTGCAGGGTAGATGGATTGGCCACGCTAAATTGCCCCTTAATTCGAAAAAATGAATTGGGTACTCTAATTTTTTTAAAAAAGAACGTTCCAAGTTTCTTATTCCTTAGTTTTGTTGGAAAACCTATGTTTATCTATTCATTGCATTTCAACAATGAAATTGAGACCCAAAAAAACATAGTCGGCATGGTGGCACAGTGGATAGCACTGCTGATTCACAGCATCATGGCCTGGGTTCAATTCTGGCCTTGGTTCACTGTCTTTGTGGAGTTTGCACATTCTCCCCATGGCTGCATGGCTTCCCTCCGGGTGCTCCGGTTTCCTTCCACAGTCCAAAGATATGCAGGTTAGGTGAATTGACTCTGCTAAATTACCCCTTAGTGTCCAGGGATGTGCAGGTTAGGTGGAGTTACGGGCATGGGGTGTGGGTCTGGGTGGGGTGCTCTTTCAGAGGGTCGGTGCAGACCCAATCCACCGAATGGCCTTCTTCTGCACTGTAGGATTCTATGAATTTCATTAAAATACTTTCTGAGGTGGTGAGATCTATTCATTTCATAATTTATTTTAAATGGACTTAAGAATAGTTCATTTTGTTTCGCAACATGTGGCAAACATTGTTATAACCTGCCTGCTTACCATTGGCTGGGGACTAATGACAATCCCACAATCCTGTGGGAGTATGAGCTTCCCGAATGAGGGGGGCGGAGAAATCATTAACAGAATCCATGCATAAATAAAGCTGGCCAGTTTGGAACCAGCAGGAAGGAGTAAGCAGCAAGCTGCTGTGTGTATATATGTGTTATTGTAAATAAATGTTATTTCTTTGTATCATTGAAACTCGTGCTGGATCGACGCCAGTGGCCGTCGGACATTCCTCCCTGAAGGGAGCCTTCTCCAGAACCAATGGATGAGGAGCCATGTCCGTGTCTGACTTGTAGGCGCCGACCCCATCGCGGACGCCAGTCCTGAGGGTGCCAGAGGCTGGGACCAGCCCAGGGGCCGTACCTTCCATGTGGATGAACCTGCGGCGACTACTCCTGAGGACGTGGAGATGGAGGATGACTGCTTGCAGCTGCATTGTGTGGCAGCTCCCCGTGTGGCCCCCATTAAGGTGACAGTACGGGTCAATGGTCACCCGCTGGAGATGGAGTTGGACACTGGCGCAGCGGTCTCCGTGATCGCCCAGAGGACATTCGACCGCATCAAGCAGGGTATACAGACCCTTACATTAACCAACACACAGGCCAGGTTGGCCACCTACACGGGGGAACCATTGGACATTGCAGGAACTACGATGACCCCTGTTGTTTATGGACGCCAGGAGGGGCGTTTCCCACTTATCGTGGTGCGCAGCCATGGGCCCAGCCTGTTGGGTCGGGACTGGTTGCGCCATTTGCGCTTGCAGTGGCAGCACATCCTCCAAACAGTTTCTGGAGGGTTGACTGAGGTGCTAGGACGATACCCAGGTGTATTCCAGCCCGGTTTGGGGAAAATAAAAGGCGCCGTAGCCCGTATCCAAGTCGAACCAGGAGCCACGCCGCGCTATTTCTGGGCGGGCCCGGTGCCTTACGCCTTGCTCGAGAAGGTAGAAGGGGACCTCACTCATTTGGAAACTTTGGGTATTATCAGGCCCGTCCGTTTGGCTGACTGGGTAGCACCAATTGCACCTGTAATGAAGCCAGATGCCACAGTTTGCTTGTGCGGCGACTATAAACTTACAGTGAATATGGCTTCCCGACTCGACCGATATCCAATGCCTCGCATAGAGGATCTCTACGCAAAGCTTGCAGGTGGACACTCGTTCACAAAATTAGATATGAGTCACACCTACCTACAGTTGGAGCTGGACCCTGCCTCTCGATCATATGTAACGATTAATACACACCGGGGCCTGTATGAATATACACGTTTGCCCTTTGGAGTATCCTCTGCCTGAGCTATTTTTCAACGCGTTATGGAGGGCATTTTGTGAGGTTTATCACATGTCCCTGTCTACTTATATTACGTTTTGATCACAGGGACGTCGGAGCAGGACCATTTGGAAAACCTGGAGGCTGTCCTTAGACGCTTTTCAGAGGCTGGAGTCCGCTTACGTCACACAAAGTGCGTCTTTCAGGCGAAGGAAGTAGTCCACCTGGGTTATCGGGTGGACCGCAAAGGTTTGCACCCCGTCGCAGAGAAGGTGCGCGCGATTCAACAGGCCCTCGCCCCGACTGACACTTCACATCTTTGTTCTTTTCTCGGCCTCGTAAACTATTACGGGAAGTTCCTCCCCAATCTGGCAACTACGCTGGCCCCGTTGCATCTTCTGCTAAAGAAAAATCACACCTGGGTTTGGGGTCAGCTGCAAGAAACCGCTTTCCGGCGGGTAAAACGACAATTGTCGTCGTCTGGGTTACTAACCGACTATGATCCTGGAAAGCCTTTGCTTGTCACATGTGATGCATCCCCGTATGGTATTGGGGCCGTCCTGTCCCACAAGATGGAAAACGGGGCCGAGCGGCCGATAGTTTTCGCCTCCCGCACATTGACTGCAGCGGAATAAAAGTACGCGCAGATCGAGAAGGAGGGCCTGGCAGTGGTCTTTGCGGTGAAACGTTTCCACCAGTACGTGTATGGCCGCCACTTCACTATCATGACTGATCATAAGCTTCTGCTGGGACTTTTCAGAGAGGATAAGTCAATACCGCCCATTGCTTCCGCACGGATCCAGCGCTGGGCTTTGTTGCTCGCTGCATACGAGTATTCTCTGGAGCACAAACCAGGAACGCAGATAGCGAATGCCGACGCACTGAGCCGATTGCCTTTATCGACCGGCCCCATGTCGACCCCCACGGTCGGTGAGGTGGTTGCAACCCTAAATTTTATGGACACATTGCCTGTCACGGCATCACAGATCCGTGAGTGGACCCAGACGGAGGCAATCCTGTCAAAGGTTCGACACATAGTCCTGTATCGTGGGCAGCATAGACAGCTCCCAGGCATTTTCCTCCAAGCTGTCAGAAATCAGCGTGGAAGACGGCATCCTCTTGTGGGGGACGCGTGTGATTGTCCCGGAAAAAGGACAGGAGCTGATACTAAGAGACTTGCACAATGGGCATCCAGGTGTGACCAAAATGAAAATGTTGGTCCGGAGTTATGTTTGGTGGCCAGGCCTCGACGCCAACATTGAGAAGGTGGCCCAAAACTGCTCCATTTGTCAGGAGCATCAGAAGCTTCCGCCGGCCGCACCCCTACATCACTGGGAATGGCCAGGGCGGCCTTGGGCGCGCTTGCATGCAGATTTCGCCGGCCCTTTTCAAGGATTCATGTTCCTTTTATTAATCGACGCCCAGCCTAAATGGCTAGAGGTGCATAGGATGCTGGGCACAGCGTCCTGTGCAACAATTGAGAAGATGCGTTTGTCTTTTAGTACGCATGGCCTCCCCGAGGTGCTGGTCATGGATAACGGCACTCCATTCACCAGTGAGGAGTTTGCGAGGTTCATGAAGATATGGCATACACCATATCCGCACTGCCCCTTACCACCAGGCTTCAAATGGGTTGGCGGAGCGCGCAGTGCAGACATTCAAACGAGGCCTACAGAAGCAGTCTTCCGGGTCAATTGACACGAGACTGGCGCGCATTTTGTTTTCGTATAGGACCACCCCCCATGCGGTGACTGGGGGAGCTCCCTCAGAACTCCTAATGGGCCGGAGACTTCGCACCCGCCTTAGTATGGTGTTCCCGGACATTGCCGCAAAAGTACGGCGCACACAAGAACGGCAGGGACAGGGTTTTTCTCGGCATCGGCCGATTCGGCAGTTTGCGCCCGGTGACCCAGTGTTCGTTCGCAATTTTGCTGGTGGTGCCCAGTGGGTCTCTGGCGTAATCTTTCGCCAAACGGGCCCTATATCTTACCAGGTGCAAGCCCAGGGTCGGCTCCAGCGCAAACATGTAGACCATGTTCGGTCCAGAAGACTATCCCTTCCAAAGATTCCCCGCCCCCGGAGCTCATTTCTACAGCCGCAGAGACCAGAGACAATGGAAAGTAGTCCTCACAATCTTCCTCTGGTGCCTTAGTCAAAGCCTGTGCAGGTCGTTACAGAACCGTGTTGAGATAGAGACGCCGAGATAACAGAGGCAGCAGACTCTGACTCTGAGATGGTGACACAGGACGCATCATCCATGGGCCGTGGATGTACAACCATTACGCCGTTCATCACGGAAGCGCCGGTTTCCGTCTCGTTACACGCCGCCCAATCCAGCGCCTCGTGCAAATGGTGTCCGGCCTGCGGCAAAACGAGTCCGACGCCCTCCTTCGCCAGGGTCTTCGGTGGATTCCTTGGACTTTGGGGGGGAGGGATGTTATAACCTGCCTGCTTACCATTGGCTGGGGACTAATGACAATCCCACAATCCTGTGGAAGCATGAGCTTCCCCAATGAGGGGGACAGAGAAATCATTCGCAGATTCCCTGTATAAATAAAGCTGGCCAGTTTGGAACCAGCAGGAAGGAGTAAGCAGCAAGCGAGGTTGCTGCTGTGTATATATATGTTATTGTAAATAAATGTTATTTCTTTGTATCCTTGAAACTCGTGCTGGATTCTTCGTGGCCCTCACAAAACATATGGAGGCAATTTCTGCCGAATAATTTAGAGATAACAGCATTTAGTAGAAGGTGCATCTTGGCAAATGAGCTAAAGCTTGCAATAGGAACATTTGCCCAGAAGTCTGTTACTTAAACTCCCTGCTAGTGATTGTTGAAGAGACTACAAGGTTTTTTGGTGACTAGCATTACAACTAATACTCTGCGTTAATAGCAACCAGCTGTTTGGGAGTAGACACAATGTTCACATTGGATGTAATTTTGAAACACAGACTTATTCAGAGAAATTTCACAAGCTATGGGAGCCCATGAAATGACTTAAAAACCTTTTGGACAGTACTGCTCTGTGCAACTCTCTGTATCACTAGACCAAAATGGGTGAAGGTGACATGTAATTGCAGGAGCATCATAACCATTGTCAACAAGACCTGATTTTTCATAACAGCAATCCATATGAAATTTGCTAGGAGCCAACGACAATTCATTGATTGTCACCCAATCAGGTCAGTGCAAGATATTTCCGTATATAGATTGTTAATTGACTGGTTAGCAAATATTTATTTTGCAATCAATTCTTGTTATATTATTTGTTTTTTATGCACTTACCTCATTCCTAACCGATAGAAACTTAACACTTTAATGGAAAATAACAGTGCTCATAGGGCTATGTGATTAACTTTTAAATAAGCACTTGAATTTTCAGAATGTATTTTGTTGTGTGAATTTTACTGGGGAGTTTATACTCTCAGAATAAAAGCATCCAAAGGAATACATTTTTCAAAAACCTGGTGCGCGTGCATAATTTTACAACTTTCTGGAATCACAGCAGGTTTTCTGAAGGGTAATGTTAACAAGTACATGCTATTCAGATCAACTGTGATACTATTATGTGTAAGTACTTTTTCTAAGCGTAAATCTGTAAACCTGAAACTGAAACTGAAAATCGCTTACTATCACAAGTAGGCTTCAAATGAAGTTACTGTGAAAAGCCCCTAGTCGCCACATTCCGGCACCTGTTCGGGGAGGCTGTTACGGGAATTGAACCGTGCTGCTTGCCTGCCTTGGTCTGCTTTCAAAGTCAGCGATTTAGCCCTGTGCTAAACAGCCCCTAGCCATAAACCTAGCCATAAACCTAGCCATGTATACATTCAGAGAATATAAAATGAAACATTGGTTAAGGGCACTTGGCGACAAATAATAGAGTTAATCTAACCATGTACACCTGGAGGGTGAAAATCACTCAGGATTGTCCTGCCCCTCCCACTGCCATGTATCTCTGGTCCTGGCAAAGTCAATGGAAGTTTGAATGGCTCGCTGCATTTGCCGCGGGGAACTGCCGGAAGTGAGGTCCGGTCAGGAATTTAGGATCACACCTGGAAACGACAGTACTTTGGAATGAAAATGCTCATTCTTTGGGAACATGGGTTTGCAGTTTCCAAAGTTTTTCATCAACATTGTATTCAGACTCCTCAATCTGTTGGAAAAATACCAATTAAGATTATTAATGGTGTTGCGGGGGCGGGGGAGAGATCGGGAAGTTGTGTGGTGGAGAAGGATTGGGCAAAAGATGAGAGAGATGGATATAAATAAGCAGGCCATGCTCTACATCCTCAGACACAGAGGTAAGGGAACACAGTCATCGCTAAAGGCAGCCAGCACCAGCACGAACAACATCATCAAAGTTTGTCACATAGCAGATGTCGTTCTTCTTTCTTATTAAAACAATTACAAGTAGAAGAACTAATCAAATCCCATTTCCATTTATTTCATTTAATTCATTTTCCTGTTCCACATGAGCAACATCATATGCTCATCCCATAAGGGTAACCTAGAACTTTGCTGAAATATATTGAAGACCTATGCAGTACAATTAAATAACAACAATATCCTCAAATTATGGTTCTCATTTTTGTCACATTTCCCATTACTATAGAAATTACTGTTACTTTCTTCCCAATCAGATGTGTGATATATGTGCGTTTGTGTGTTGTGTGTGTAATGAAGAGTGTTGAGTAAAATGGATCCAAATTTGCTGATGATATGATACAAAGTAGGTAGGATGGTAAGCCTAAAGAGGGATTAAGCCACTAAGTGAATGGGCAAGAACATAATCATCTTTATTAGTGTCACAAGTAGGCTTACATTAACACTGCAATGCAGTTACTGTGAAAATCCCCTAGTAGTCACACTCCAGCGCCTGTTCGGGTACACAGAGGGAGAATTCAGAATGTCCAATTCACCTAACAAGTACGTCTTTTGGGATTTGTGGGAGGAAACTGGAGCACCCAGAGGAAACCAACGCAGACACTGGGAGAGCATGCAGACTCCACACAGATAGTGACCTGAGTCGGGAATCGAACCTGGGACCCTGGAGTTGTAAAGCAACTGTGCTAACCATTGTGCTACCGTGCCGCATGGTTGATAAAATATAACATGGAGGAATGTTATTTTCTAAATGGGGAAATGCATCAGATAGCAGAAGCACAAAGGGACTCGGGAGTCCTTGTTCACGATTCTCTTAAGGTTAATGTGCAGTCGGCAGTTAAGAAGTGTAGCGCACAAGGACTCCGAGAGACGAATAGAGTGAAGTCGATGAGGCTTTGTAAGCGTGACTGTTCCCCCGCAGTTCAGTAGTAGACTGGCCTGCGGGGGAGGACTCCTGGTTCTTATACTCCACCTTCAGGGCGGAGCTAGAGGTCAACGGCCAACCAGGACCCGGGATCTGTCAGCCAATGACATCACGGCTTCACAGTCCCACATGACCCCTAATGCATACTACCACATTCACCCCTTGTTAAAAATGAACCCGGCGGGGTGATGCTTCGCATGGTGGGAAGGGTTTACAAGGCTGGTCCTGGGAGGAAAACTTTCACATGTTTTACAGTATGTACAAGGTTTTTTTTTGTTTCGAACTATTTACAGTAATCGTCAGGAGAAAAAGACAAAATGTTCTCGTTAAAAGTCCACATATTGTAGTGTTAGATCAACGCCACGAGTCGGTCGGGCGGTCTGGTCATCCGTGTCGATCGCCTCGGCCCCGGTGGTGGTGGTGGTGCTTGTTCCGGTGTTGTCGTCTCCGGGAGCCTTACGGTTTCAGCTTGGGCTTCACTCCTGGTCGGGCCTGGGAGGAGGACCGATCCTCCTGGGAAGGGGGCGGTCGCGGGGTGCGGCGGTGGCAGGGAGGGGGTGATTGGTGTCGGGGGGGTGTGCGTGTTGCCGGCGGGCGCCAGATCTCGCAGGGAGACCGTGTCCTGTCGGCCGTCGGGGTACTCCACGTAAGCGTACTGCGGGTTCGCGTGAAGGAGGTGAACACTTTCGACCAACAGGTCCGACTTGTGCGCCCGCACATGTTTTCGGAGCAAGATGGGTCCTGGGGCCGCCAGCCAGGTCGGCAGCGACGTTCCAGAGGAGGACTTCCTGGGGAAGACAAGGAGGCGCTCATGCGGCGTTTGGTTAGTGCTAGTACACAGTAGTGACCGGATGGAGTGGAGGGCGTCCGGGAGGACCTCCTGCCACCGTGAAACTGGGAGGTCCCTGGACCGTAGGGCCAGTAGGACGGTCTTCCAGACCGTGCCGTTCTCCCTCTCTACTTGCCCGTTCCCCCGGGGGTTGTAGCTGGTCGTCCTGCTCGAGGCTATACCGTTGCTGAGCAGGAACTGGTGCAGCTCGTCACTCATGAAGGAGGACCCCCTGTCGCTGTGGACGTATGCGGGGCAACCGAACAGTGTGAATATGGTGTTCAGGGCTTTAATGACTGTGGCTGCGGTCATGTCAGGGCAGGGGATGGCGAATGGGAAGCGGGAGTACTCGTCCACCACATTAAGGAAGTATGTGTTGCGGTCGGTGGAGGGGAGGGGTCCTTTGAAATCCAGACTAAGGCGTTCAAAGGGGCGGGAAGCCTTAATCAAGTGCGCACCATCCGGCCTGAAAAAATGCGGTTTGCACTCTGCGCAGATGTGGCAGTTCCTTGTGACTGTACGGACCTCCTCCAAAGAGTATGGGAGGTTGCGGGACTTAATAAAGTGGTAGAACCGAGTGACCCCCGGGTGGCAGAGGTCCTCGTGGAGGGTTTAGAGGCGGTTAATTTGTGCGTTGGCACATGTGCCGCGGGATAGGGCATCGGACGGCTCGTTCAGCTTTCCGGGACGATACAAGATCTCGTAGTTGAAGGTGGAGAGCTCGATCCTCCACCTTAAGATCTTGTCGTTTTTGATTTTGCCCCGCTGTGCATTATCGAACATGAAGGCTACCGACCGTTGGTCCGTGAGGAGAGTGAATCTCCTGCCGGCCAGGTAATGCCTCCAATGTCGCACCGCTTCCACTATGGCTTGGGCTTCCTTTTCCACTGAGGAGTGGCGGATTTCTGAAGCGTGGAGGGTTCGGGAGAAAAAGGCCACGGGTCTGCCCGCTTGGTTAAGGGTGGCCGCTAGAGCTACGTCGGAGGCGTTGCTCTCGACCTGGAAGGGGAGGGACTCGTCGATGGCGCGCATCGTGGCCTTTGCGATATCCGCTTTGATGCGGCTGAAGGCCTGGCAAGCCTCTGTCGACAGAGGGAAGGTCGTGGTCTGTATTAGGGGGCGGGCCTTGTCTGCATACTGGGGGACCCACTGGGCGTAGTATGAAAAGAACCCCAAGCAGCGTTTTAGGGCTTTTGAGCAGTGCGGGAGGGGAAATTCCATGAGGGGGCGCATACGTTCGGGGTCGGGGCCTATTATCCCATTGCGCACTACGTAGCCCAGGATGGCTAGCCGGTTGGTGCTAAAAACGCACTTGTCCTCGTTGTACGTGAGGTTCAAGGCTTTAGCGGTCTGGAGGAATTTTTGGAGGTTGGCGTCGTGGTCCTGCTGATCGTGGCCGCAGATGGTTACATTGTCGAGATACGGGAACGTGGCCCGCAACCCGTGTTGATCAACCATTCGGTCCATCTCTCGTTGGAAGACCGAGACCCCGTTTGTGACGCCAAATGGGACCCTTAGGAAGTGGTATAATCGCCCGTCTGCCTCGAAGGCTGTGTACTTGCTGTCACTTGGGCGGATGGGGAGCTGATGGTAGGCGGACTTGAGGTCCACGGTGGAGAAGACCTTATATTGGGCAATCCGATTGACCATGTCGGATATGCGGGGGAGAGGGTACGCGTCTAGTTGTGTGTACCTGTTGATGGTCTGGCTATAGTCTATGACCATCCTTTGCTTCTCCCCTGTCTTTACTACTACCACCTGTGCTCTCCAGGGACTATTGCTGGCCTGGATTATGCCTTCCTTCAGTAGCCGCTGGACTTCGGACCGAATGAAGGTCCGGTCCTGGGCGCTGTACCGTCTGCTCCTAGTGGCGACGGGTTTGCAATCCGGGGTGAGGTTTGCAAACAAGGATGGGGGTTGAACCTTGAGGGTTGCGAGGCCGCAGATAGTGGGTGGGGGTATTGGGCCGCCGAATTTGAAGGTTAGGCTCTGTAGATTGCACTGGAAGTCTAATCCCAGTAATGTGGGGGCGCAGAGTTGGGGAAGGACGTAGAGCCTGTAGTTTTTGAACTCCCTCCCTTGCACCGTTAGGGTAACTATGCAGAAGCCTTTGATCTGTACGGAGTGGGATCCTGCAGCTAGGGAAATCTTTTGTGCGCTGGGACGGATGGTCAAAGAACAGCGTCTTACCGTGTCGGGGTGGATAAAGCTCTCCGTGCTCCCGGAGTCGACCAGGCATGGTGTCTCGTGCCCGTTTATCAGCACCATTGTCGTCGTCGTCTGGAGCGTCCGGGGCCGTGCTTGGTCCAGCGTCATTGAAGCCAGACGTGGTCGTAATGGTTGAGCGTCTTCTTCGAACCCCGTGGAGCCGTCGACACTGGGGTCCGTTGTTGCCGTCCAAGATGGCGTCGGGGGTGAACAAGATGGCTGCCCCCATGCATCGCACATGGCTGGGGGGTCACAAGATGGCGGCGGGGGTGGACAAAATGGCCGCCCCCATGCGTCGCACAGGTCTAGGGTGGTCCAAGATGGCGGCGCCCCTCCTCCCCTCGTGGTGGCCGGGACCGAAAATGGCGGCGCCTGCGGGTCGCACATGGGGCGCTGGGGGGGTTGGGGAGCGTTAGGAACATGCAGGACTCCCTCTTCACCGGGGACAGCGGTGGCCGGGACCCAAAGTGGTAGCGCCGGCGGGTCATACATGGGGCGCGGGGGGGGGGGGGGTTGGGGAGCGTTAGAGACGCGCAGAACTCCCTCTTCTCCGGGGAGAGCGGTGGTCGGGACCCAAAGTGGTTGCGCCTGCGGGTCGTACATGGGGCGCTGGGGGGGTTGGGGAGCGTAAAAGGTGTGCAGGGCTCCCTGTTCTCCTGGGACAGCGGCGACCTCCCGGGACCGGCACACAGCCGCGAAATGGCCCTTTTCCCCACAGCTCTTACAGATCGCTGCGCGGGCCGGGCAGCGCTGCCGGGGGTGTTTCGCCTGGCCGCAGAAATAGCAGCGGACTCCCCCGGTGCGTCTTGGCGTTTGAACCGCGCAAGCCTGTGGGGTGTCCGGGGGGGGGGGGGTTTGTCGCGACGGGCGCATTCGGAGCCCAATGGGCTGCCGTGCGGTCGGGGCCGTAGGCGCGGGCGTTTCGCGCGGCCACGTCCAGGGAGGCTGCTAGGGCCCGTGCCTCTGAGAGTCCTAGCGACTCTTTTTCTAAAAGTCTTTAGCGGATTTGGGAGGAGTTCATACCTGCCCCAAAAGCATCGCGCATTAACATGTCCGTGTGTTCATTTGCGTTCACCGGCGGGCAGCTGCAGGCCCGTCCCAAAATTAGTAGCGCAGCGTAGAATTCATCTATCGATTCTCCGGGACTTTGCCGTCTCGTTGCGAGTTGATAGCGAGCGTAGATCTGGTTTACTGGGCGAACATAGAGACTTTTTAGTGCTGCGAACGCCGTCTGGAAATCCTCTGAGTCTTCGATGAGAGAGAAAATCTCCGTGCTTAACCTCGAGTGCAGGACCTGTAGTTTTTGGTCTTCTGTGACCCGGCCGGGGGCCGTTCTGAGGTAGGCCTCGAAACAAGTCTGCCAGTGCTTGAAAGCTGCTGCTGCGTTCACTGCGTGGGGGCTGATCCTCAGGCATTCCGGGATGATCCTGAGCTCCATAGTCCTTTAGTCACGCTTAATAAATTGTAGCGCACAAAGACTCCGAGAGACGAATAGAGTGAAGTCGATAAGGCTTTATTAAGCGTGACTGTTCCCCCGCAGTTCAGTAGTAGACTGGCCTGCGGGGGAGGACGCCTGGTTCTTATACTCCGCCTTCAGGGCGGAGCTAGAGGTCAACGGCCAACCAGGACCCGGGATCTGTCAGCCAATGACATCATGGCTTCACAGTCCCACATGACCCCTAATGCATACTACCACAAGAAGGCAATGCAATGTTAACATTCATGTCAAGAGAGCTAAACTACAAGACCAGGGATGTACTTCTGAGGCTGGATCAGGCTCTGGTCAGACCTCATTTGGAATATTGTGAGCAGTTTTGGGCCCCATATCTAAGGAAGGATGTACTGGCCTTGGAAAGGGTCCAGAGGAGGTTCACAAGAATGATCCCTGGAATGAAGAACTTGTCGTATGAGGAACGTTTGAGGACTCTGGGTCTGTACTCGTTGGAGTTTAGAAGGATGAGAGGGGATCTTATTGAAACTTACAAGATACCGCGAGGCCTGGATAGAGTGGACGTGGGGAGGATGTTTCCACTTGTAGGAAAAACTAGAACCAGAGGACACCATCTCAGACTAAAGGGGTGATCCTCTAAAACAGAGATGAGGAGGAATTCCTTCAGCCAGAGGGTGGTGAATCTGTGGAACTCTTTGCCGCAGAAGGCTGTGGAAGCCAAATCACTGAGTGTCTTTAAGACATAGAGAGATAGATTCTTGATTAATAAGGGGATCAGGGTTATAGGGAGAAGGCAGGATAATGAGGGTGAGAAACGTATCAGCCATGATTGAATGGCGGAGCAGACTCGATGGGCCGAGTGGCCTAATTCTGCTCCTATGTTTTATGGTCTTATCATAGATTATCATAGAATTTACAGTGCAGAAGGAGGCCATTCAGCCCATCGAGTCTGCACCGGCTCTCGGAAAGAACACCCTACTAAAGCCCCACCCCTCCATCCTATCCCCTTTATCCCTGTAACTCAACTTAACATTTTTTGGACACTAGGGCAATTTAGAATGGCCAATCCACCTAACCTGCACATCTTTGGACTGTGGGAGGAAACCGGAGCACCTGGAGGAAACCCACACAGACAAGGGGAGAAAGTGCAGACTCCACACAGACAGTGACCCAAGCCGGGAATCAAATCTGGGACCCTGGAGCTGTGAAACAACTGTGCTAACCACTATGCTACCATGCTGCCCTATGGTCTAATGTTAGCAGTGTAGAATCCAATGGAATAGATGCAGGAACGTACGGTAGTTTAGGAATGAACAATGGTTTATTACAGTATACACAATAATTACAAAAACCAACAATACCTCTCCCCGAAGGGCCACCCTCCTTGACCTGCACCCAGGTCGGGGGTTCTATACTGAAAGGTTCCTCCACTGTTCTGGGGGAGCCTTGCCTTTAATTACTGGGAGAGTTCATACTCTGCAGTAAAGGTGGGGAATTGTATAGAGCATTGTCCTTGCCCCCCTGAGAGTTTCGTTAACACCTACCCCCCAAAGTCTGGAGAAACGCCCATTTCCATTGACCGAGGCAGAGACTCTCTCATTTGCTTGGGGAGCGGACGACAGTCTGGTGTCGGCGGGGTGGGGTCGGCAGGGGTATAATGCACGGCAATCGCTGTTTTAGTGCTGAGCCCCGAGGAAGGAGCAGTGCAGCAGTTAAGGCGCCAGTGTAGATGGTGGCTGGATGACTATGTCAGGTGGGCCAGCATTCATGTTAAAATCGGTGTGTGAGTTCTCTTAGGACATCTTGGCCTCCTGGGCTTCGACGGGTGGAGGTGATGACGCCCAGGGCATTCATCTGGGTTACCGTTTAGGGGACGATCCAGGTGGTGATGGTGACTGCGGGCAGACCCAAGCTGAACATGCTCAGGAAGTTCCTGTGTGGCAGTGGCAGATGTGGTCTAAGTCAGTGTTTTTCAAACTTTTTTGCCCTGGACCCATTTTTACCAACCGGCCATCCTTCGGACCCATGCCAGCCAGCCGACCTTCACGACCCACGCCAGCCAAGCTTCCCGACCCACCATTTTGGCTTTCCTTTAATGCGACAGGTGAGCCTGCTTGATCCTCACGATCACACTTGCTTTGTCATTCAATGTTACATTTCTGCTAAGACTGGCTGATGATTTAAGTTCTCGCTGCATCCTTTGAAAAAATCAAGAGGTGTGTCCTTGAACTTGCCATGCTTAGTCTTCAAATGCCTTAGAAGATTTGAGGATTTCAACCTTTATTTGCCAGTACTCCCCTGCATATAACGCACACGGGCTTTGCATCCTAATTTGCTTTGGCACAAGCAAGAAAGCCATACCACAAGAAATTGTTTTTATACTGCTTTGTTCCTGATTTCAGCTTCTTCTTGATGGGTTGTCCATCACAGGCCCTGGAGCTCATACCAGCACTGCTTTGTCCTGCCGTGGACTCTCCTGGTCAGCACTCTCCAACAGATTCAGTTGTGAGACCCTGGCCTGTTTGAGTCTCTGGCCCTCTCTTCCTTATTACAAACTGATCCATCTTCGATTCGTCACAACTCTTGTTGCTTGCTTGGTGGCAGCTACAAAATGGAGGAATTTCTCCTCCATGATGTCGCAGCCGAAACACGGATCACATGATGTCAGTGTATGTTCCAGACATGTGACCTGCTCTCTGTTGCCGCTTCTGGTGGGAAGACTGACGTTTTTCAAATGAAATTTGGTCCTGGGACAGCATGCTGACGTCAGGAGGAGAAGGTACCTGGACAGCACGCTGACTTCAAGAGGGACAGTTTGCCCTGCTCGGCACCGGGCCTATGAATGTCCATATCCACCTGTGGGGCATGCTTGCGGACAGCAATCTCTTTTATTTTAAACGGCACATGGAGTCCCATGAGTTTTATTTGTGAAGACTGAGAACTTATAATACACTATTATAATGACATGATTGCAGAGGTTTCAAACATTCACACAGATTTCACATGCTGGTCCTTACATTTTCCAAGGAGAACCACACATCATTTATTTTCTCTGATTGCTACTGGTGCCTTCTTCTTGGATCTCAGTTTAAAAACAGACAAATTACTGCAATCTGTGTATATGTAGCTATCACATAATTCCTACCCCCCCCCTGTGATGGTGTAGGCATTGAAGTACTTGTGGAAGCCAGGGAATTTGTGCTGACTGCCAGCATCATGACCCACCATTCTCACCTCTCACACAAATGTCACTTGCCTCCTTTCCGTGTCCTTCACAGGCCCTGAGCCTCAACAGTCCCACTGCCGGAAGTACCGCCCCTGCCTCCTCCTAATGGTCAGCGGATCAATGGGCCGCCAGATGTGACGTTAGGAAAGCTATTTATCAGGTCGCACTGGAGAGGGGCTCCCGCTGGTCGGCGGCATTTCGGCGTTTTCCGGGGGTTTCCCCGTGGTTTCGCTGGTTGCGATTTCTTTGGCCGATGGGGCCTGAGGGACGGGCGCCGGGTCGGGCAGGTTTGGAGCCAGTGGGGACCCCGTGAACGGAGGAGCAGGGGTATCAAACCCGAAGCAAGCGGTGGGGGAGGAGCGTGACCTGAGGCGAGGCCTGAATCCGGCACAGATGTAGAGGGGGAGCAGCGCACACCGGATGGCCCCCCCGCTGAAAATGAATGTTTAGGATGTTTGAAGTCCGGTCCCAAGAGAAGAGATGTTTTGAACTTTGATTTTTTAAAAATATTTTTATTATAGTTTTTTTTTTAATTAAATTTTTTATTTTGTTTATTTATTTTATTATTTTATTATTTATCTCGAGATTGAAGAAAGAAGGAGAAAAATACTAGGTGGTTAAGGGACGCCAAA
Source organism: Scyliorhinus torazame (assembly GCF_047496885.1). NCBI lineage: Eukaryota > Metazoa > Chordata > Chondrichthyes > Carcharhiniformes > Scyliorhinidae > Scyliorhinus > Scyliorhinus torazame. The sequence continues at coordinate 185,934,054 of NC_092712.1, forward strand.
AACAGTTGTGAAGAAGGGAGGAAACGTGAGTTCTTCACCAAAGGCGCGGACCAGTAAAAGCACTGACAAGATGGCGGATGCCGGACCGCGTGATGGGGCTGCACTACTTACAGTGGAAAGGATGGCCGAAGTGATGGCTGTGGAGCTGGAGAAGCAGTTTGCGAGGCACATGGAGCCGTTGAGAAAGGAGATGGCGGTCGCACTGAGATCATTGGTGGAGGAGGCAATCACCCGGAGAGGGTGGATGTGGCAAAGACGTCGGACGAGGTGAGAGAACAGGGTGAAAAGCTGAAGGAAGTGGAGGAGGCCATGTCGCAGCACAGTGACCAGCTCACCTCGATGGGAGACGCACTACAGAGGGCGGTGGAGGTCAACAGAGGACTCTGAGCAAAGCTTGAGAACTTGGAGAACCGCTCGAGGGGGCACAATCTGAGAATTGTGGGCTTGCCTGAAGGGGCAGAGGGCTCAACGCAAATCACGTTCATATGTTTTGGGTTTTTCCAAAGCTGGAGAATTACTGGAAGGAGGTGTTATGGGTAATCTCTAAAGTGGTACACGTGAAACTGGACCCGGGCCCTCGGGAGGCCATATTCGGGGTGTCGGACCAGCCGGGGTTGGAAACGGTCGCGGAGGCAGATTTTGTAGCCTTCGCCTCGTTGATCGCCCGAAGGCGGATCCTGTTTGAGTGGAGATCAACCTCTCCACCCTGTGCCCTGGCGTGGCGGGAGAACCTGTTGGAATTCTTCACGTTTGAAAAGGTCAAATTTGAACTGGGGGGAAGGATGGAGGGGTTCTACAATTCATGGGTGTTATTCATTATGCACTTCCGAGAATTGGATCACATCGAACATGAGGGGGTTTGGGGGCTGGGAGGATTGGGGGGAGGGGGACTGTATGTGTTAATGGTGACTATGGGTGATTCCTGATTCCTTTTTGTCATTTGTTTGTGTTAACATACGGGCTAATGTCTGAGATTTGGTGGGAGGATGGGATCGTTGTTATTGATGTGGGGATTGACATTTTATTCGTTACTGATTATTGTTTATTGTTGGGTGTAAATTTGAGAGAAAATGTGAAAACGGAGGAGAATAAAAAAATATTTTTTTAAAAAGGAAAGCTATTCATCCATTGAATAATCTAGGTGCCAATCGGATGGAGCAAGGAAAAATGCTGCGGCTACTGGCATTCTCAACCTAAAAGCCGGTCACGATCGGCATTTTAAAAAGCTGGTCGGGCCATTGGGCACTTCTCCTGTGATCGGGAATGCCACAACCGATCGCTCCTCCACTGTCCCGACACCTGCCCACAACACTGAGTTTCAGAAACCCTGGTCTAAGTGGCGGCTGGCATCATGTCCCAGTGCCTGGACTGAATAGTAAACTAGACCAGTTGCTCTGAGCACCACGCCCGGGTGCCGAATTTCTGAATGTATACCGCGTCCCCTGGCTTGAAGTCGCACAGCTGCGTCCGATTTGGAGCGGACCTGTCGCTGGCTGATTCGTGCAGCTATATCTGGGATGACGAGGCTGAGGTGAGTCCTGAGCCGACGTCCCATAAGCAACTCCGCCAGTGCCATCCCCATGGTGGAATGAGGGGTCATCCGGCAACTGAAAAGGAACCGGGCCTGCCGCGCCTCCCAAGATCCGGTGGTCAGCTTCTTCATGGCCTGCTTGAAGGTTTGGACTGCCCATTCGGCCAATTTGTTTGAGGCCGGGTGATATGGGGCAGTCTGCACGTGTCGGATTCCATTCGTGGCCACAAGTTACTCAAACTCCTTGCTGGTGAGAGCCACGCCGCTATCAGATACCAACACTTTGAGGATTCCATGTGTATTGAACGTGTGCCTCAGCCTGTCAACAGTCACCTTTGTGGTCACTGTTTGCAGCTTGGGGACATCGAGCCACTTTGAGTGGGCATCCCAAGGAAGAGGGACATCGTCCCCTGGAATGGGCCAGCAAGGTCTATGCGGACGCGGGACCAAGGTTTTCCAGACCACTCCCAAGGGTGCATCGGAGCAGCAGGAGGAGCCCTCTGGTTCTCCTGCAAAGGGCCACAGCACTGCGCCATCTTCTCGATGTTGGAGTCTCTCCCGGGCCACCAAACGTAGTTGCAGGCAAACTTCTTCATTTCTAATACCCCCAGGTGTCCTGTCCATTGTGGAGGTCTTGTAGCAAAGGTGCATGTCCGCGTTCCGGGATGTCCATCTGTCCCCCATAACAAAACCCCATCCTCCATGCTCAGCTCCCGGAGCTTCAAGGTATAGGCCCACAGATTGTCTGACAAGGCTCTGTGATGGGCCCCGTACTGGACCATATGCTGGACCCGGGATAACTGCAGGTCTGGCTTGCTCCACTCTTTGATGCGGGCAGCCGTGACCGGCAAAGAGACAATGAAAGGAGGGTGCTATTACTGCTGTAGCCGAGGTGGCTTCAGGCAGCCTTGTGGAGAGGGGCAGGAAACTCAATACATCAGCATGTGGGATCCGCGTGCCTGGGCTCAATCAGCGAAGTGAACGGGGTGGGTGATGCCCATGCAGTCCACAATCTAAGCGATCCAACTCTGTGTCGACCTTGTGGCGCAGTGCTTATGGTACTGGGTGGGTGTGGAAATAACACGGTTGTGCATTTTCATCCGTACTGATTTTGATCACCACGCCTTTTATCATGCTGAGGCCTTTGGCGAAGACTCCAGGAAATTTTGCCAGCATTCCTTCTGGGTGATGAGGGTACATACAGCAAATGCGTTGCCAGTCCAATTTTAAATGAGGCAGCCAGTTGTGGTACAGAAAGCTGGGTCCTCCACCATGGACTACCAACAAGGGCAACATGCAGAGTGGTCCCCATATGTCATGGTCACGTGGGTGGTGCCCTCAATGGCCAAAGACTTCCCTGTGTATGTAGCCAACCGGGCATCCGTATCCTGAAGATCCAGGTTCTGGAGATCATGGCGAACGTCCGACACCTGATTACTGAGACCGCCACTCCAATGTTGAGCTCCATGTCCATTTACCTTAATGTGTGGCCTCTAGGGGGAGGGCTGTAATCCCTATGGGGTTGGCGGGGAATGGCACCTTCACCGGCCCCTCTGGTGTCCCGGCCCTGGCCGTGGCGCCCAGCTAGCTGCCTGCAACCGGCATTTTGGTGCTCCAGCTCAGGGGAGTCACCCCGGTCGCTCCCAGGTGCGTCATGGCGATGACCATTGTTCCCGTGGCCGGTCCTGCTTTGCGGAGGTTCGCATCTCTCGGGTCCAGTCATGACTCGTCGGCGGTCACACATTGGATAGGAGTGAACACAATAATTACAAAAGCAACTTCTCTCCCTGAAGAGTCACGCTCCTCCACCTACACACAGGTTGGGGTTTTTATACTGAAAGGTTCCTCCTTGTTAAGGGGAAACCCCGTTCCCAAAGGGATTGGAGTTTAAGAGTAAAGAACTATTACTGCAATTGCAGAAGGTTTTGGTGAGGCCACACCAGGAGGAGTACTGTGCACAGTTTTGCTCTCCGTAACTAAGGAAAGCTATACAAACCATTAAAGGAAGTGCAACAAAGGCTCACAAGTTTGTGTGTCGACTGAAAATAAGGAACTGAAAGAATTTAGTATGAATAAAGAGGTAGTACTTGAAACATTAATTGGGTTAAAAGTTGAGAAGTAGCCAGGACCAGATAAGCTTCACCCTGGAGTGTTGAAGGAGGAGGTTATAGAGATAATGGGTGTAGAGTGGTTATGCTTCAAAATTCTACAGATTCTGGAAAGGTTCCTGCGAACTGGAAAATAGCAAATGTTTAAGAAGTGCGGGAGGCAGAGAACTGAAAATTACAGATCTGTTAGTTTGGCATCAGTAGAAGGAAAAATGTCAGAATCTATATTAAAGGATGTGATAACAGGGCATTTGGAAAATAATGATATGATTGGGCAGATTAAACATAGATCTATGAAAGGGAAATTGTGTTTGACAAACCTATTGGGAGTTTTTTGAGGATATTACCTGCAGCATAGATAAAGGCAAACCAGTGGATGTGGTGTATTTGGATTTTCAGAAGGCTTCTGATAAGGTTCCACACAAAAGGTCAGTAAACAGGAGCAAATGGGACTGGGGCTATGCTATGGAACAGTTAACTGACAGAAAACAGAGAGTAGGAATAAACAGGTCATTCTCAGGATGGCAGGCTGTTATTAGTGGTGCACTGCAAGGATCAGTGCTTGGGCCACAGCTGTTCACAATCTAGATAAATGATTTGGGTGTGGGGCCCAAATGTAATATTTTTAAATTTGCTTATGGTACATAACTTGGGAATGTGAGTTGTGAGGATGATGCAGGCACACCAGAGTTGGAAGTGTGCCTGCCGGCAATTAAGTAAGTAATTAAGGTCAGTTAAAACTTCACTGAAGTAACATTTTATAGTGCCCGTGTGGGTTTGCATTCAGCAAGGACACCAGGGAGGCCTTGATTCAACATACCTTCAGCTATGTTGCCAAAGCACTGCTTCCACCTCATGCCAGGGGAGCCAACCCCTTACCAGGCATTGCAATGACCCATTCCATTAGACCATAAAACCATAAGACATAGGAGCAGAATTAGGCCACTTGGGCCATTGTAGCCATCTGGGATGGCCACTTCCCGATTACAAAATGGACACTTTGCAAAGATTGCAGGGAAAATGGACAATACTGAGAAAGTAAGCAGGTGCAGGGTTTGTCTGTTGATTGGAGCCGCAGCTCCCAAACAAGACCGATACTGCAACCATTATCATACTAATGAGCCATCCCCGGGGACAAAAGAGTAACATTTAAGTAAACAATACCAAGGCAGACACCCCGGCGCCAGAGGAGACCAGATCAAAGCAGGCCAATGGCCACCTAGGACACGCCCAGCCATCAGGGCACCCACCCCTCTATTGGAGGGAATCGATAGTAACGATTGGGAAATGCACCTGCTTGCTTTCTCAGTATTGTCCATTTTCCCTGCAAGCTTTGCAAAGTGTCCATTTTGTAATCGGGAAATGGCCATCCCACATGGCTACAATGGGCCAAGTGGCCTAATTCTGCTTCTATGTCTTATGGTTTGAATTGGGGCCAAGTTCAAGGGCCACCCAAAAGTGCGCGAAGCCCCTTTTGGGTATAATAAGGATCCCCCAAGAGAGAATCGCTCTCTTGGCTCCGGCTCTCACCGAGGAGAGACCTGTCCACCAGCTGCACCAGAACAAGTCCAAGGTCAACGCATGCTACGAGACAGACGCTCTTAGCTGTTATTCCATACCAGTTCGACCCCAGCAGCCTCAGAACCGAACAACGGCCATTGTTCCTCTGACTGAGTGGGTGCCCGATGCTAAGTATAGATTTTAGCACTAGTGATAGTTTAGTTTGTAGAGTTTTATGCATGAGTATATTTGACTGTGTGTGTAAATAAATGAGCATTGAGTTTGAACTTACTAACTGGTGTACCGAGTCTTTGATCAGTATTCGGTTTTGAACCTTGTGGCGGTATCGAGAGATACCTGGCGACTCAAGAGCAAAACGTAATTAGAATTAAGGAAGGCGATCATATTGGCTGCCATCATCAGAGCCAAATTAAGAGAAACACAATTAGCAACACCATCGAGTCTGCTCCGCCATTCAATCATGGTCCCCTTTTTAATCAAAAACCTAATAAAACCATTGAAACCAAATTCCACTCGCTACCTGTGCAATACATTTCACAGCCTTCTGTGGTAATCACCACTGTTGTATATATTAGGAGATGTGTGGTAAGGCCCTGTACTACAGGTACGGGGGTAGTCCTGCCTGCTGGCTCTGCCCAGTAGGTGGAGTATAAATATGTGTGCTCCCTATAGAGCAGCCATTTCGCCAGCTGCTGTAGGAGGCCACACATCTTAGAGTAATAAAGCCTCAGTTGTATTCAACTCTCGTCTCTGTGCAATTGATCGTGCATCAATTTATTACTCTAAGATTTTCAGAAGGTGGACCTCTGCATCAAGCCGGATCGCCTGCAGCTGGATCCGCAATCAAGCGACGCCAAAAAGGACTTTGAACACTGGCTAGCTTGTTTTGAAGCTTACATCAGGTCTGCACCAGACCCAATCCCGGAAGCTCAGAAGATCCAGATACTCTACTCGCGACTGAGCTTCAACGTCTTTCCTCTTATCCAGGACGCGCTGATCTATGAATAAGCCATGGCGCTACTGAAAGAGAATTACGCTCAGCAGACGAACACGCTCTTCGCCAGACACATACTCTCTACTCGCAGTCAACTCCCTGATGAGTCCCTAGACGTTTTCTGGCGTGCTTTAATTCCCCTGGTCAGAGACTGTGACTGTCAGGCCGTCACGGCCATGGAACATTCGAACCTCCTCATGCGGGACGCCTTCGTTACGGGGACTTTTAGAGAGGGCCACGCTCGACCTCACAGCAACAAAAAAACTGGCGCTATCGATGACGGTTGCTTCGCGCCATATTCAGGCCCATACCCCCAGCCGTACGGCCCACCCCTCCTACACATCGTGGACTCCGCAGACGGCCGCCCCACCGGGGGCCTCACCCAGTCAATACGCCTGTGTCATGCGCCAGCCAGCCAACTCCGGGGGCCCCCGATGTTACTTCTGCGGGCAACAGAAACCCCCCCCCGCCAACGCTGCCCAGCCCGCACCGCCCTTTGCAAGGCCTGCGGCAAGAAGGGGCACTTCGCTGCGGTGTGCCAGACCCGCTCAGTCGCCGCTATTGCCCCGAACCTCCTCGCGTACAGACAATGGCCACCGCCATCTTCGCCTCCCCGGACCACGTGCGGCCAGTGGGCGCCGCCATCTTTGCCCCCTCACACCACGCGCGGCAAGTGGGCGCCACCATCTCCTGCCCCTCAGATCACGTGTGGCCAATGGATGCCGCCAGCTTCCCCTTCTCGGACCATGTGCGGCCCATGGGCGCCGCCATCTTTTTCAACCCCCGCCACATGCAGCCCGTGGGCGCTGCCATCTTGTCCACCTCAGGATCTCCAGGCGCCGCCATCTTGTCTTCCCCATGGCATATGGGCACCACCATTGTTTCAGGACCCGTGCCGCCTGGGCACCCCATCGTTCGACACCAGCGACGGCCAGCCACGACTCACCTCGGTCATGATCGACCAGTCTCGCCTGCGCAATCTAGCCACCACCTTGATAAGCGTGAAGATCGATGGGCATGAGACCTCTTGCCTGCTGGACTCCGAGAGCACCGAAAGCTTCATCCATCCATATACGGTAAGGCGCTGCTCCCTTGCGGTACACCCCGCCAATGAAAGAATCTCTCTGGCCTCCCGATCCCACTCCGTGGTGATCCGGGGGTACTGTATAGTCACACTCACGGTCCAGGGCGTAGAATTCAGCGGCTTCCGCCTCTATGTCCTCCCTAACCTCTATGCTGCCCTGCTACTCGGCCTGGAGTTCCAGTGTAACCTCCAGAGCCTAACCTTGAAATTCGGCGAGCCCCTACCACCCCTTACTGTGTGGCCTTGTGACCCTAAAGGTAGATGAACCTTCCCTATTCGCAAACCTAACCCCGGATTGAAAACCCGATGCCACCAGGAGCAGACGGTACAGCATCCAGGACAGGACCTTCATCAGGTCCGAGGTCCACCGGCTGCTTCGGGAAGGCATCATCGAGGCCAGCAACAGCCCCTGGAGAGCCCAAGTGGTAGTGATGAAAACTGGGGAGAAACACAGAATGGTCGTGGACTACAGCCAGACCATCAATAGGTACACGCAGCTCGACGCGTACCCCCTCCCACGCATAACTGATATGGTCAATCAGATTGCACAGTACCGGGTCTTCTCAACTGTAGACCTCAAATCCGCCTACCACCAGCTCCCCATCCGTAAGGCGGACCTGCCTTCGAGGCAGATGGCCGCCTCTACCATTTTCTCAGGATTCCCTTCGGCATCACCAACGGGATCTCGGCCTTCCAAAGGGAGATGGACCGAATGGTTGACCGGCACGGGTTGCGGGCCACCTTCCCGTACCTAGACAATGTCACCATCTGCGGCCACGATCAGCAGGACCACGATGTCAGCCTTGCCAAATTTCTCCACACTGCCACTCTCCTAAACCTCACCTAGAAGAAGGAGAATATAAGCGTATTCAGCACGAACCGCTTAGCCATCCTCGGCTATGTGGTCCAGAACGGAGTTCTGGGGCCCGATCCCGACTGCATGCGCCCCCTCATGGAGCTCCCCCTTCCCGACTGCCCAAGGCCCTCAAACGCTGTCTGGGGTTCTTTTCATACTATGCCCAGTGGGTCCCAAACTACGCGGACAAGGTCCGCCCACTCATCCAGTCCACCCTTTTCCCCCTGACGGCTGAGGCTCAACATGCCTTCAATTGTATTAGAGCCGATATCGCCAAGGCCACGATGCACGCAGTAGACGAAACGCTGCCCTTTCAAGTGGAGAGCGATGCAAGAGACATCGCCCGAGCCGCCACGCTCAATCAGGCAGGCAGGCCTGTGTCATTCTTTTCCCGCACCCTTCATGCCTCCGAAATTCGGCACTCCTCCGTTGAAAAAGAGGCCCAAGCCATCGTTGAAGTTGTGCGGCACTGGAGGCATTACCTGACCGGCAGGAGATTCACTCTCCTCACTGACCAACGGTCGGTAGCCTTCATGTTCAATAACACACAGCAGGGTAAGATCAAAAATGATAAAATCTTGAGGTGGAGGATCACGCTCTCCACCTACAACTACGAGATTTTGTATCGCCCCGGCAAGCTCAACGAGCCCCCAGATGCCCTATCCCGAGGTACATGTGCCAGTGCACAGGTGGCCCGACGCTGGACCCTGCACGATAACGTTTTGTCACCCGGGAGTCACACGGTTGTACCATTTCATAAAGGCCCGCAATCTGCCCTACTCCGTCGAGGAAGTCAGGGCCATCACCAGGGACTGCCAGGTCTGTGCGGAGTGCAAACCGCACTTCTACCAGCCGGACCGCGTGCGCCTGGTGAACGCCTCAGCGTGGATTTCAAAGGGTCCCTCCCCTCCACCGACCGTAACACGTATTTCCTCAGTGTGGTCGATGAATACTCCAGATTCCCCTTCGCCATCCCATGTCCCGATATGACGTCTGCCACCTTCATCAAAGCCCTCAACATAATCTTTGCGATGTTCGGCTTCCCTGCCTACATCCAGTGACAGGGGATCCTCATTCATGAGTGATGAGCTGCTTCAGTTCCTGCTCAGCAGGGGTATCCCCTCCAGCAGGACGACCAGCTATAACCCCCGGGGAAAGGGGCAGGTGGAGAGGGAGAACGGGCCGGTCTGGAGGGCCGTCCAACTGGCCCTGCGGTCCACAAATCTCCTGGCCTCCCGCTAGCAGGAAGTCCTCCCCGATGCACTGCACTCCATTCGGTCGCAACTATGCACCGCCACTAACGACACACCCCATGAACGACTCTTTGCCTTCGCCAGGAAGTCCACATCCGGAGTGTCACTCCCGACTTGGCTCGCAGCTCCAGGACCCGTACTCCTCCGTAGGCACATCCAACTCCACAAAGTGGACCCGTTGGTTGAAAGGGTGTAGTTACTCCACGCGAACTCCCAGTATACGTAGCGTCCCCCGATGGCCGCCAGGATACTGTCTCCCTCAGGGACCTGGCACCAGCAGGTTCCACACACACACGCCCCTCCGGCCCGGCTCCACCCCCCCCTCCCCCGGCGCACCCAGCAGCAACCCCGCAGGACCATCCGTCCTCACCCTGCCCACGCCCGAGGGTGAAGAGGATTTCGGCACGCTCCCGGAGTCACCGAGGACCAGACCAACACCGGAATCGCCGCCACCACTGCGTCGCTCCCAATGTCACATCAAGGCCCCGGAATGGCTAAATCTATAATTGGTTCGGGACGATCAAACCACCTTGTACTGGACTTCAGGAATAAATTTTTTTTTCGCTTCTGTATATTAGACTTGCTCTGTATATAGTTCTCCACCACCCCCGCAGGACTCAATTTTAACAGGGGGTGAATGTGGTAATAACCACTGTTGTATATATTAGATGTGTGGTAAGGCCCTGTACTACAGGTACGGGGATAGTCCCTGCTTGCTGGCTCCGCCCAATAGGCGGAGTATAAATATGTGTGCTCCCTATACAGCAGCCATTTCGGCAGCTGCTGTAGGAGGCCACGCATCTTAGAGTAATAAAGCCTCAGTTGTATTCAACTCTCATCTCTGTGCATCACCTTTCACATCTAATGTGAGACACTGGCATGCCATGCACCTTAAAACAAGTGAAGCATACTCAGGCTATTAACACAAAAACAAAATTTACATGCTCTTTGCACTTACAGGCAATGAACTCAACAGTTTTAAGGTATTAGCAGTCACACCAGAACGAAAGATCACCCATGCAAAGTTCATGTTGAGCACAGGGTAATATAAATTTAAGATTGCGAGTGGTGCATCCTGGTGCCCCCCACTCCCCGCTTAGCTAATAGCGACATTGAGTCGTGTGCGTTGGACCACCTCATGGTGGCGGACCTGGGCTACCACCTCTACCCAAGCCTTCTTGCTCAGGTGCGGTGACCTCCTCCTGCCATCCCGTGACAGAAAAATGTCCCGCCTGCTACGGACCTCCTCCACCTGAATTCCGAGGCAATCATATGAAAATCTGGGAGAGTATCCATTGGACTTTCCCTCCTGTCTGCCTGCTCACTTGGTGCTTAAACCATGACTGCTGAGAAAGGTTAGGTCAGACAGTCTCGTCCAGGCAGCTCCCTGAGGTTACTCCCGAAGTCCAGCCATCCTTCAGGAAGCTCCAAATTTTTTTTTAAAGCCTCCAACATGTCACCAGTGGACCCAGGGCCTGACAAGCTCCCATCTGGACCACCCAAGGGCCTTGTTTCATGGTGGGTGGGTGTTAATTGGCCTGCATGCACAAAATCTGCGATGTCAGCCAGGAGCGGGTTCCACACTCACTTCTGGGCTTGCCCATTTGGCACTCATGATTGGCATGAAATTTAGAATGCGAATTAGTGTGAAGTTATCCACTTTGCTAGGAAAAACAGATGGGCAGAGTATTTCTTAAATGGTGAGAGTTTGGGAAATGTTGATGTTTAAAGGGGCCTGGGTATCCTTGTTCATGAGCTACTGGAAGCTAGCATGCATGTGCAGCAAGCAATTAGATACGCAAATAGTATGTTGACCTTCATCACTGGGGATGAGTACAAGAGTAAAGATGTCTTGTTGCAATTTTATTGAGCCTTGGTGACACTGCACCTGAGGATTGCATATAGTTTTGTTCTCCTCATCTCAGGAAGAATGTATTTGCCATAAAGCGAGTGCAATGGAGGTTTGCGAGGCAATCCCAGGGATGGTGGGTTTGTTTTATCAGCAGAAATTAGGAAACTGGACCTGTTTTCTCGAGAGTTTCAAAGAATGAGAAGTGATCTCATTGAAACTTACAAAATTCTTACAGGGCGTAACAGGGTAGTTTTGGATAGAATATTTCCCTTGGCTGATGAGTCTAGAACTAGAGAACACAGTCTCAGAATAAAAGGCTGGCTATGAAAGACTGAGATGAGGAGGAATTTCTTCACTCAGAGAGTGGTGAATCTTTGGAATTCTCTACCGCAGAGGGCTGTGGAAACTCAATCATTGAGCATGTTCAAGATAGAAATCGATAGATTTCTGGATACTAATGACATCAAGAGACATGGGGAAAGTGGGAAAAATTACATACGAGATAAATGATCAGCCATGATCTGTGCTAATGGTGCAACAGGCTCGATGGGCCAAAAAGCCTACCCCTCCCCTATTTCCTATATTCCTAGGCCAATGTGTGATTGCATTGAGAAATATAATAACCTTAAATGGGTTGAAAGGGTAAATGCTGGTTGGAGAGTCTAGATAAAGGGGTTACAGTCTCAGAATAAGGGTTCAGCCATTTAGGACTGAGGTGTGGAAACATTTCTTAACACACAGGGTTGTTGTTATGGGCCAGGGTGTAGAGAGCCCCAAAGTGTATCATGGAGTTCACCTTACCCACAACTTTTAATAGATTGTGGTATGGGGAGCACACAGCCCATTCTACAGGTGCGGTACAGCAGAAATGGAAAAGTATTATTTAAAGCAAAACAATGTTTATTCTATGAACTCAAGTTAACCTTTTTAAAACATACGGTGAGCATCATAGCAACCATTAATTCAAATACAACCCCCAAAGAATACAACGCTAAGTAGTCCTTGATAACTTCCCAAACAACACCCAGAAGACAAATGAAACACCTTTTAACAGAAGCACATCAGGTTTACATTCACTAGTGAAAATATTTATAATTCTGAATTCACCAAATGATCAAGAGATAGTCTTTTCATGGCAGAGAGATGAAGAGTACATCTGCTTTGTCTGGCTTCAGCTCCAACACTGTAAACAAAACTAAAACACACCCTGCGTAAAATAGCCTAAAACGAAAGTAAAAAGCTGACAGACAGCCCAGCTCTACCCACTCTGATATCACTGATAACCACCCATTTGTTAAAGGTACATTTCTTAAACACCCATTTCTTAAAGGTACTCTCACATGACAGTTGTAAACCTTTGGAATATTCTACAGTACAGAGTTGTGGATCTTCAGTTGCTGAGCATATTGAGATCAGAGATTGACAGGTTTTTAAATTCCAAGGGAATTAATGACATGGGGATAATGTTTGAAGATAGAGCTGGGGCAGATCAGCCAGGATCTTATTTAATGGCTAAGCAGACCCAAAAGGCCCAATGGCCGACTCTCGCTACAAGTTCTTATATAAAAGTACCACATTTTATAGATACGGTATAGGGGTGGCACAGTGGGTCGCACTGTTGCTTCACAGCGCCAGAGTCCCAGGTTCAATTCCCAGCTTGGGTCATTGCCTGTGCGGAGTCTGCACGATCTCCCTCTGTATGTGTGGGTTTCCTCCAGGTGCTCTGGTTTCCTCCCACAAGTACTTAAAGACATGCTGTTCGGTAGTTTAGCCATTCTGAATTCTCCCTCTGTGTACCTGAACAGGCGCCGGAATGTGGCGACTGGAGGATTCTCACAGTAACTTCATTGCAGTGTTAAAGTAAGCCTACTTGTGACACTAATAAAGCTTATTTTGGCTGGACTATTTTATTTCCTTTTTAATGCCTTGGCCAATATTTATCCCTCAAACGACACAAAACACAGATTATCTGGTCATTGCCACACTGCTGTCTGTGGGTGCTTGCTGTGTAACATGCGGCTGTCACCATCTCTGCATTATAAAAATTACTCTATGTAGCTCATTGGTTGCAAAGCGCTTTGGCGCGTCTGGAGGTGGTGCAACTTCATGGTTTCAATCTAAAATAGAATTGCAGTGGCGAAAAGGAGGCGCCATATAAATGCATGTCATTGTTTACTTGCGGCAGTTAAACTGTAATGAAATCATTGATTCCATCTATCTGTGTTACAGCTTCTGAAATCCTGTCAATTCAATGCGACTTTTGCGGTCAACTCTCAGTTTGGCAATCAGTATTTAATATTTATACAGAGACTTCCCGGGACCGGCTCCCGGTGCTCACAGATACAAGGGGCACAGTGCCTGTCGCACTGACATTCGGCTTCCCCGAATTGTTAGCCGCACGGACATAGCCGGCTCTGGGCCAAGAGAAGCGGCGGGGCCGGCAGGAAGAGCGGGCCGTGAGGCTGCTGTTGCTGTGGGCCTGGCTTGGCCTGGCCTGATCCAGCCGAGCCGAGGGTGCACCGTCATTTACCCTCTGCAGTCGGAGTGGCGCTCGCCAGCAGCGCTCTTGGCAACATCGGGGTGTGGGCTGGGCAGTGCCGCACCCAGAGCGGACACCGGGGTGAGTGGGTGGGCAGTGCCGCACCCAGAGCGGGCACTGGAGTTCAGGGGGGCGGGGCCGACTGGCGTCTCTTCGTTTAAAGCAGTGAACACATTTGCAGCGATTGAAGGCACCGAGCCGGACACCCAGCAGGGGCGGGGAGAGTTTCTGACTGCAGCGTCTGAAGCTAAAGCTGCCAGTTCTCTTCTGAGAGCCCGGGTCTCCGGGAAGCCGCCCTGGCTGCTGCTGATCGGCCGCCTGGCTCTGCTGCTCCATCGAGCGGCCATAGCCTCTTGTGCAATACCGCCCCCCCCGGTTAATAAGGAAGAAGAAGTTTGTGTGGAGAGAGAAACCCAGCACAAGAGGTCCGCACGCCTTACATGTTCCTTATTGGATTAACTTGTGTACTCGCCGTAAACTGTGACGCTTTCAGCCGCTCGCTCAGTTCTCCCCTCGAAAACATTTAGTGAGGAAAAAGATCGAGTGGAGGAAGCTTGCTTCGCTTTTGGTGAGGATGAACAGCGGCAGTATTTACGCCAGCCGTAAGAGGCGAAAGCCAGTTCAGAAAAGGTAAGATAGTTGGAGGTTAATGCGGATTGTAACTCTTTGCTACATTGTCCTTTTCGGGTGCCGCAGCTAGTTTGTTGCTGTCGGAGACTAAGCGGGTTAGAAGTTACACTGATCTTGCCATACGAAGAAAATTGTCCGATGTGATCGCCTGTCAGCCTCAAGAATTGACTCGAATCTTTTTTTAAATGTTTTGTTCTCAGTACTGCGAGCTGCTTTACTTTGGCGATTTATAAACGTGCCGTATTTCTGATCTCTACAGATCCTGCAATGTCCCCTTTTCATTCAGTCTCAACGCTATCGGTGTGGAGTACACACTTGAGTCTTCAACGTGCATTGCGATTTTACACAATGTGGCGATTTGTTAAATTTACTGAACAGTTACTGGATAATTTGGATTTTGTTTTTGTTGATCTTGTTACTGCCCCGGTAGCTAGAACTGTTGTAAACATGGGTAACGTCTTCATAAAACAAGCCATTGGAATATTAACTTTTTGACCCATGAAACAAAGCCCACCATTCACTCTAACCCCAAAATTCTATAAAATTCCTCACGCATAACAGGTGAACAGAACACCCTTTTGCCCTAGATTCTTGAAACCTAATCTGCAACTCTGCCCAAAATAATAACCTATAGAGCTGCAGTACAGTTGCTGTACTATAAACTAACTTTAGTGTCCCTCTGGAAAAAATAAATTCGATTTGCTTGTTTGTCAACAGCATTTATCGGTAGTGAAATGTTATATGTAACTTGAGCACTGTTGTACTCTTGAAAGCAGGCATTTGCAGTTTAGAAACATACTAAATTTACAAAATATTTAATTAGCCAGCACATTTTTATTTTATTTGCTTTATGCAATTAGATTGTGAAAGTACTGCAGAACAAAGAAAATGGGTGAAATTATAACTCCTTGTGACCTTTTGCAAATCCAAATACTTTTTTATTGGAGGAGGTTTGGGGGTTGGGGAGGTAGGAGTGAAGGGGGGAGGTTGTGGCGGTGAGAGAGTAGGATGACGTTGATGTTATTATGTCATCTTCCTGCAAATAAATTGTAATATTTGGAGATGACGTCACCAACACTACCTTTCCCTTTGCACTGTGTGGAGCAGGGGAAGTTTCAGTGACATCACTGGACCCGCTCTGCAACATGTGCTCTTGTTTGAGATTTAAATTTACATCCATAATTTATTTACTTACCTAAAGTGCTGTATACAAAGAGACAGAATTCCACCACGTTGCTGTTAAATTTGTCAAAAATGATTCTACTTATAGCTTACAAAGTATATTTCAGTTCTGCGATAATTATGTATTTGAGCAGAGCTCTTTCTCCTAAAATGGTGATACAAGGATGATTCAGTTTTCATAATGTACCTCCCTGGCTCCCAAGCATATGTTTTGGGTAGAAACTTCTAAAACAGAGTCATGTTTTTGTCAATTTTGAGCCAATGAATATGCTTCTTCAACATGCATCAAGGCATCTACATTGCTAAGACTGGTTGGCAGTAAGAGATTGTAAACAAGGGGTGCCCTTGGGTAAAGGTGGACTGTGTCTCTTGACAGCAGAGCTATGGAACTGGCATCACTTTGTTAATTTAGCCTAAACTATCATTATACTTTCTGTAGTGTAACCATCTTTTGTTAGCTGTTGAATTAACCTCAAGTTGTAACCTTTTGTTGTGTGACTTTTACAACAGAATATAGGCCACGATGCATAGTAGCCTGCTTCCCATTTTTAAATTGGATCCCCACTTCTACTTGACAAAAAAGGGGAAAGGGAAGGAATATATATCTTGATATTTTTACACCTCAAGGAAAATTATAGGGGCCTTTTATTTTTAACGATTGACATAAGTGCAATTTTAAAAATATCTAATGGGAAGCAGATGAACACAGCTTTGTGTACGATTATTTTTCCTTTAAATAATTGAGTGTTTATAGATTTTTGAAATCCATCTTCTTGACCTTTCCAATATCTAATTCTCTGATTCAGCATCTGATTTGTTTAATTATGTCTGAAAATCACCGTGGAACATTTTTTTACATTAAAGGTACAATATAAATTAAGTTATGAAGAACATTGAACATAGAACATACAGTGCAGAAGGAGGCCATTTGGCCCATCGAGTCAGCACCGACCCACCTTAAGCCCTCACTTCTACCCTATCCCTCTGACCCAATAACCCCTCCTGACCTTTTTTGAACACAAAGGGCAATTTAGCATGTTCAATCCACTATTTTGCTGCACGACTTTGGACTGAGGGAGGAAACTGGAGCACCTGGAGGAAACCCATGCAGACATGAGGAGAACGTGCTGACTCCGCACAGACAGTGACCCAGCAGGGAATCGAACCTGGGACCCTGCCGCTATGAAGCCACAGTGCTAACCACTGTGCTACCATGCTGCCCTTATTGTTTTTATATTGTCTGTAACTCTGTTTCTCAGCCTAGGTTCCTCAGTAGGACATTACAAGTGCAAGCGAACGCCCATATGCTTTATATTTATTAAGCCAGTCAAGTTTGATTTATTGGAAAAGTGCCACCTATGGTAAGGGGCAGAAGTTGGCAACTGTACTGAGTGCTGAATTTGGTGCTTTTTGAGTGCTATAGTAAGAGTTTGGTGACCGAGGGAGTATAAGGCTTCATTTTTATCTAAAGTTTAGTCTTTCTTTTATTTAGTTAATTAACTTAAAAGTTGCTGTTTGGTTTAGAAGAAGGTGAATTTTCAATAAGCTTTAAACAGGCTTCTACTTGTAGGCACTTGCAGCTGGAGCTTGTTAATTAGTTAATTGGATTAGGCCAGTTTTCAGAGGCTAGATTCACAGTATAAAAGTGATCCCCTACAGTGCAGACTTTGTTTGCACTGAGTGCTGAATTTGGTGCTTTTTGAGTGCTATAGTAAGAGTTTGGTGACCGAGGGAGTGCTGAATTTGGTGCTTTTTGAGTGCTATAGTAAGAGTTTGGTGACCGAGGGAGTTAGGTGAGGAGGGAGTAAGGTGCTGCTTTCATTTTGTTTCCGACATTTCCGCAAGGAGTGAGAAGAGAGCCAGGAGTTTACAGAAAGTGTAGCTGACTGGGAGCAGAGTCGGAGGGCGGAGATCTAGTTAGTCCACAGGGCAGCTATATTCTGTCAGGTAAGAAGGGATGGAGGCTAGGCCAGTTGCATGCTCCTCCTGTAGGATGTGGGTGGTGAGGGATACCACCGGTGTCCCCGCTGACTATACCTGCGGGAAGTGCACCCAACTTCAGCTCCTCAAAGACCGTGTTAGGGAACTGGAGCTGAAGCTGGATGAACTTCGGATCATCCGGGAGGCAGAGGGGGTGATTGAGAAGAGTTACAAGGAGGTAACCACACCCAAGGTACAGGACAAGAATAGCTGGGTTACAGTCGGGGGGAAAAAAAACAAACAGGCAGACAGTGCAGGGATCCCTCGTGGCCGTTCCCCTTCAAAACAAGTATACCGTTTTGGATGCTGTTGGGGGGGATGACCTACCGGGGGAAGGCCCTAGCGGCCAGGTCTCTGGCACTGAGTCTGGCTCTGGGGCTCAGAAGGGAAGGGGGGAGAATAGAAAAGCAATAGTTGTAGGAGATTCAATGGTTAGGGGAATAGATAGGAGATTCTGTGGTCGCGAGCGAGACTCCCGGAAGGTATGTTGCCTCCCGGGTGCCAGGGCCAGGGATGTCTCGGATCGTGTCTTCAGGATCCTTAAGGGGGAGGGGGAGCAGCCAGAAGTCGTGGTGCACATTGGTACCAACGACATAGGTAGGAAAAGGGGTGTGGAGGTAATAAACAAGTTTAGGGAGTTAGGCTGGAAGTTAAAAGCCAGGACAGACAGAGTTGTCATCTCTGGTTTGTTGCCGGTGCCATGTGATAGCGAGGCTAGGAATAGGGAGAGAGTGCAGCTGAACACGTGGCTGCAGGAATGGTGTAGGAGGGAGGGCTTCAGGTATTTGGATAATTGGAGCGCATTCTGGGGAAGGTGGGACCTGTACAAGCAGGACGGGTTGCATCTGAACCAGAGGGGCACCAATATCCTGGGAGGGAGGTTTTCTAGTACTATTCAGGGGGGTTTAAACTAATTTGGCAGGGGAATGGGAACCGGATTTGTAGTCCAGCAACTAAGGTAGCCGATATTCAGGACGCCAAAGCGTGTAGTGAGGCAGTGGGGAAGGGAACACTGACAAAGGAGAGTACTTGCAGGCACGGAGATGGGTTGAAGTGTGTATACTTCAACGCAAGAAGCATCAGGAATAAGGTGGGTGAACTTAAGGCATGGATCGGTACTTGGGACTACGATGTGGTGGCCATCACGGAAACTTGGATAGAAGAGGGGCAGAAATGGTTGTTGGAGGTCCCTGGTTATAGATGTTTCAATAAGATTAGGGAGGGTGGTAAAAGAGGTGGGGGGGTGGCATTATTAATTAGAGATAGTATAACAGCTGCAGAAAGACAGTTCGAGGAGTATCACCCTATTGAGGTAGTATGGGTTGAAGTCAGAAATAGGAAAGGAGCAGTCACCTTGTTAGGAGTTTTCTATAGGCCCCCCAATAGTAGCAGAGATGTGGAGGAACAGATTGGGAAACAGATTTTGGAAAGGTGCAGAAGTCATAGGGTAGTAGTCATGGGCGACTTTAACTTCCCAAATATTGAGTGGAAACTCCTTAGATCAAATAGTTTGGATGGGGTGGTGTTTGTGCAGTGTGTCCAGGAAGCTTTTCTAACACAGTATGTAGATTGTCCGACCAGAGGAGGGCAATATTGGATTTAGTACTGGGTAATGAACCAGGGCAAGTGATAGATTTGTTAGTGGGGGAGCATTTTGGAGATAGTAACCACAATTCTGTGACTTTCACTTGAGTAATGGAGAAGGATAGGTACGTGCAACAGGGCAAGGTTTACAATTGGGGGAAGGGTAAATACGATGTTGTCAGACAAGAATTGAAGTGCATAAGTTGGGAACATAGGCTGTGAGGGAAGGACACAAGTGAAATGTGGAAATTGTTCAAGGAACAGGTGCTACGTGTCCTTGATATGTATGTCCCTGTCAGGCAGGGAAGAGATGGTCGAGTGAGGGAACCATGGTTGACAAGAGAGGTTGAATGTCTTGTTAAGAGGAAAAAGGAGACTTATGTAAGGCTGAGGAAACAAGGTTCAGACAGGGCATTGGAGGGATACAAGATAGCCAGGAGGGAACTGAAGAAAGGGATTAGGAGAGCTAAGAGAGGGCATGAACAATCTTTGGCGGGTAGGATCAAGGAAAACCCCAAGGCCTTTTACACATATATGAGAATGACTAGAGCGAGGGTAGGTCCGATCAAGGACAGTAGCGGGAGATTGTGTATTGAGTCTGAAGAGATAGGAGAGGTATTGAACGAGTACTTTTCTTCTGTATTTACAAATGAGAGGGGCGATATTGTTGGAGAGGACAGTGTGAAACAGATTGGTAAGCTTGAGGAAATACTTGTTAGGAAGGAAGATGTGTTGGGCATTTTGAAAAACTTGAGGATAGACAAGTCCCCCGGGCCTGACGGGATATATCCAAGGATTCTATGGGAAGCAAGAGATGAAATTGCAGAGCCGTTGGCAATGATCTTTTTGTCCTCACTGTCAACAGGGGTGGTACCAGGGGATTGGAGAGTGGCGAATGTCGTGCCCCTGTTCAAAAAAGGGACTAGGGATAACCCTGGGAATTACAGGCCAGTTAGTCTTACTTCGGTGGTAGGCAAAGTAATGGAAAGGGTACTGAAGGATAGGATTTCTGAGCATCTGGAAAGACACTGCTTGATTAGGGATAGTCAGCACGGATTTGTGAGGGGTAGGTCTTGCCTTACAAGTCTTATTGAATTCTTTGAGGAGGTGACCAAGCATGTGGATGAAGGTAAAGCAGTGGATGTAGTGTACATGGATTTTAGTAAGGCATTTGATAAGGTTCCCCATGGTAGGCTTATGCAGAAAGTAAGGAGGCATGGGATAGTGGGAAATTTGGCCAGTTGGATAACGAACTGGCTAACCGATAGAAGTCAGAGAGTGGTGGTGGATGGTAAATATTCAGCCTGGATCCCAGTTACCAGTGGTGTACCGCAGGGATCAGTTCTGGGTCCTCTGCTGTTTGTGATTTTCATTAATGACTTGGATGAGGGAGTTGAAGGGTGGGTCAGTAAATTTGCAGACGATACGAAGATTGGTGGAGTTGTGGATAGTGAGGAGGACTGTTGTCGGCTGCAAAGAGACATAGATAGGATGCAGAGCTGGGCTGATAAGTGGCAGATGGAGTTTAACCCTGAAAAGTGTGAGGTTGTCCATTTTGGAAGGACAAATATGAATGCGGAATACAGGGTTAACGGTAGAGTTCTTGGCAATGTGGAGGAGCAGAGAGATCTTGGGGTCTATGTTCATACATCTTTGAAAGTTGCCACTCAAGTGGATAGAGCTGTGAAGAAGGCCTATGGTGTGCTTGCGTTCATTAACAGAGGGATTGAATTTAAGAGCCGTGAGGTGATGATGCAGCTGTACAAAACTTTGGTAAGGCCACATTTGGAGTACTGTGTACAGTTCTGGTCGCCTCATTTTAGGAAGGATGTGGAAGCTTTGGAAAAGGTGCAAAGAAGATTTACCAGGATGTTGCCTGGAATGGAGAGTAGGTCTTACGAGGAAAGGTTGAGGGTGCTGGGCCTTTTCTCATTAGAACGGAGAAGGACGAGGGGCGACTTGATAGAGGTTTATAAGATGATCAGGGGAATAGATAGAGTAGACAGTCAGAGACTTTTTCCCCGGGTGGAACAAACCATTACAAGGGGACATAAATTTAAGGTGAAAGGTGGAAGATATAGGAGGGATATCAGAGGTAGGTTCTTTACCCAGAGAGTAGTGGGGGCATGGAATGCACTGCCTGTGGAAGTAGTTGAGTCGGAAACATTAGGGACCTTCAAGCAGCTATTGGATAGGTACATGGATTACGGTAAAATGATATAGTGTAGATTTATTTGTTCTTAAGGGCAGCACGGTAGCATTGTGGATAGCACAATGCTTCACAGCTCCAGGGTCCCAGGTTCGATTCCGGCTTGGGTCACTGTCTGTGCGGAGTCTGCACGTCCTCCCCGTGTCTGCGTGGGTTTCCTCCGGGTGCTCCGGTTTCCTCCCACAGTCCAAAGATGTGCAGGTTAGGTGAATTGGCCAATGATAAATTGCCCTTAATGTCCAAATTGCCCTTGGTGTTGGGTGGAGGTGTTGAGTTTGGGTAGGGTGCTCTTCCCAGGAGCCGGTGCAGACTCAAAGGGCCGAATGGCCTCCTTCTGCACTGTAAATTCAATGATAATCTATGATTAATCTAGGACAAAGGTTCGGCACAACATCGTGGGCCGAAGGGCCTGTTCTGTGCTGTATTTTCTATGTTCTATGTTCTGTGTACTGAGAAACCACTATAAGGCTCTCAGTTTAACATATGAATCTACTATTGTTGCTAATAATATTGTTGGAAACAATCCAGTGTGCAACAATGTACTTTTTTTTCAAGTTTTCTATCGAACGGCCTGGCACATATGCATATATTTTCCATCTGTGAATGTAGATCTGCATAAAATTAAACCCATAGATGTATCTTTCATGTGGTGTTTCAACTGGATTGGCAGAGAAAGGATGGCTGGAGATGATAATGCAGAGATTACTTCTTCCCCAGTTTTAGAGGATTTTCCTTTGTTCTGTAAAATGTAAGATATTCTAGATTCTGGTGCTATGATTTATTTAGAGCCAAATATGCTGTTTACTTATTAGCTTAAGTGGAGCCAGAAAACTGAAACTAGCTAATGACGACATTTAACATTATGATTCATTTTCTATTTACCATTCGCAACTGCACTATTTTGCTGAATATGTCCCAGAAATTGATGTCGGGAACAGTTCTTGGGAGGAAACACGAGTGCCCTGCTGCAATAAAGTACTTTTGATGAAGGAGGAGAGTACTGGTAGTGTGGCCTTACTTTGGCAGTCAGCTCTTATTGCCCAGATATTGGGTAGTATAGGATCTGATTCAAACATCAGGATCCCTTTCTCTGGGGTGTTTTGTCCTCCCTATTGCTGAAGGAGACATGGTAATGTACATTGCCAGTGCGGATTACATTGGATACATTGCACAGGAACAGGCCATTTGACCCAATGAGTGTATTACAATTCCACTCTATTCTCCTGCTATTTTTCCTCCTCATCACTGGACAAGAGGTAAGGATGATGATGAAGTCTCTTTAAAAAATATATATTTTCTGCTGTCAGGCATAAAACATTGCAGATTGTGGCATCTATCAGATGCACTCTTATGAATTCCGCTTAGCAGGGGAGTACATCCTCTTTTGCTGAATGTTGGTTAGGTGCTTTTTTTAAAGGACAATAACTCGAGGATGATAGGACTGTATAATGCAGGTTTTTTGAGCTGAGACAAAACCTTTTGGGAAAAAAACAAACAATGTAGAAAACCACCCCAAAATGTAAACAAAATAGTGGGAGAGGATGCTGAAGAAGTATTTTAAAGTTAGAAAGAGATAAATAGAGAGATTCTAAGATTTAGGGAGAGAATTTAGAAAATATGGCTCAGACAGCTGAAGTCTGTTACCAATGGTGGAATGAAGGGAAGGGTTTGAGGAATGCAAAAATATTAAGGCCAGACTGATTTTTGGAAGGAAACATGAGAATGAAGGAGGTAGGGAAAACAGAAGGCAGACCAGGGTGATGTAAAATTGTTTCAAAGTTTACGTGCAATGGTTAGGAACCGATGTAGTTCAGTGGTGTGCAGAGTAAGACTAGTCAGCCACAGTTGTATTTGGTCAGATAGAAGTTTATTGAGATTGAAAGATGGGAGGCCGATTTGACTAGGTGAATATGGTGAAATTGAGTCCAGAAGAGATAGACAGATGGATAACTGATTCAGCAAAGGTGAGAGAGTTTGGAAGCGGGAGTAAATAGTTACCATGTAGAATAGGATGTGGAGTTTAATATTTTTTATTGCCATTATTCAGCCTCAACATTTTGATAGGTAATGATGGAGGGTTGGAAAGGAATTGTTTTCATGACCAAAGCCAAAAATGACGACTCGGATGATCTTGATGTTCAATTGAAAGACATTTTGACTCAATGCCAGACAAGGAAGTCTGACAGCACAGTCCTCTACGTTTATCAGAAGTGATGGAAAAGTGGAACTGAGTGTTTCCAGCATATATATGGAAGTTAACCCTGTGGATGGTGTCATCGGCAAGTAGTATATAGAGGAGGAAGAAGCTAGGCCATGGATATACCCTCAGAGAGCCCGAAAAAGACCTGGAGGGGGCGTAGAAGGATGGGTGAGTAAATTTGCAGATGACGCTAAAGTCGGTGAAGTTATGGACAGTGCGGAAGGATGTTACAGAGGGACATAGATAAGCTGCAGCGCTGGGCTGAGAGGTGGCAAATGGAGTTTAATGCAGAAAAGTGTGAGGTGATTCATTTTGGAAGGAATAACAGGAAGACAGAGTACTGGGCTAATGGTAAGATTCTTGGCAGTGTGGATGAACAGAGAGATCTCGGTGACCATGTACATAGATCCCTGAAAGTTGCCACCCAGGTTGAGAGGGTTGTTAAGAAGGCGTACGGTGTGTTAGCTTTTATTGGTAGAGGGATTGAGTTTCGGAGCCATGAGGTCATGCTGCAGCTGTACAAAACTCTGGTGCGGCCGCATTTGGAGTATTGTGTGCAGTTCTGGTCGCCGCATTATAGGAAGGATGTGGAAGCATTGGAAAGGGTGCAGAGGAGATTTACCAGAATGTTGCCTGGTATGGGGGGGAAGATCTTATGAGGAAAGGCTGAGGGACTTGAGGCTGTTTTCGTTAGAGAGAAGAAGTTTAAGAGGTGACTTAATTGAGCAATACAAGATGATCAGAGAATTGGATAGGGTGGACAGTGAGTGCCTTTTTCCTCGGATGGTGATGTCTAGCACTAGGGGACATAGCTTTAAATTGAGGGGAGATAGACATAAGACAGATGTCAGAGGTAGGTTCTTTACTCAGAGAGTAGTAAGGGCGTGGAATGCCCTGCCTGCAACAGTAGTGGACTCGCCAACACTAAGGGCATTCAAATGGTCATTGGATAGACATACGGACGATAAGGCTTTCGAGTGGTTTCACAGGTCGGCGCAACATTGACGGCCGAAGGGCCTGTACTGCGCTCTAATGTTCTATATTCTATGAAGCTGACCTGAGGAGAGGGGGAATGAAAACTGTGTGGGACATACAATGTCAGTGCTGGGACAAATACAGATGGAACCACCAAGCATAGTCCCATGGAGCTGGAGAATGAGAAAAGAGGTTATGAGATGTTTATACACGATAGGAAGGTTGAGGAGAACAATAAGAAAAACTGTTTTGTACCTTTGGCCAAGTTACTCAAATAGAAATGAGAAATTAGTTTAATGTCTGCATTCTGAGGTGGATTAAAAGGTGCCATTATTTTGAAGAACAAGGACATTTTCTGCACTCTGCTGGCCAATATTTATTCCATAACCAATATGCAATGACAGATTATCTGGTCATTCTCACAATATTGTATGTGAACTCAGAAATTGGCTTTCGTTTTTCCTGACTGCGCATCAAAAGTATTTTATTGATTGCCAAATAGCTTGGCACATTCTGAAATTAATGATGTTATGCAAATACATGCTACTCTTTTCTCTTTTCAAAAGCAATTAAACAATGGATTTTTGAGAGAGGTGGACATGGATCCTGGAGGTGAGGATGATTCAGGACACTTTGGAGAGGAAAAGGAGGGCAGGGAGAGGATTGACAAGTCGAGGATAGGGGTTACGATGAGAGGGTGGGGACAGCTGTTTTGAACAGGGAAGGGATGATGCTCAGCAAAGGGAGCGATTAGCAGTATCAACAATAGTGCACATTTAAATTCAGCTTTTAACATGCTAAGATACCACATCACACTGCATGCAAGCATTATTGGGCAAAATCTGACTTCAAATTATACATGGAGATAGTAGGACGGGTGACCAAAGATAGAGAGGTAGGTTTTAAGAATTGCCTCAAAGGAGGTAGTGAGGTTATGAAGTTTAGGAAGGGAATTCCAGAGTTTAAAGCCTAGGCAACTGAAAGCATGGCTGCATATGGTCAGAAAATGAAGTTGGGGGTTCACACAGGGCCAGAATTGGAGGAATACAGGGTTCCTGGTGAGTTGTAGAACTAGTGGAAAAGATTACAGAGTTTTATGGAGGTATTTGACCACTTTTTGAGCAAGTGCATCAGTGAACACCAGGTTGAAGGATTGATGGACTTGGTGCAAGTAAGGCTATGGGCAAGGATGTGCTGAGTTTATACATAAGGTGGTCATGGATCGTGAACGCTTTGATGAGAGCGAGCAAATATTCTCGAATATGGTGGAGAAGTGAGCAGTGATTGTTACAGCACTGGCTGGGCTAACGAGCAAGAGAGGTGGGAAAGAGTCGCAGGGAGGTTAAGCTCAGAGTAAGAACTGTCAATGGTGGTTGGAAACTGAGAGATAAAACAGTTGTAGTTTTTGAAATAGGCATGCAAACTGCACCAAGAGAGGGGCATAGTGAGACTAATTGTTTTTCAGGAGGGATTCTATCTGGTTTGGGAGGTTAGAGAGAAAGTAGATTAAGAGCAGTATCAAGTGGGGAAAGGGTTGGCTCTGTTTGGGGACATAGTGCAAGACAAGACTGAAGTGAGAGGAGTTATGGCTGGAGAAGCTGAAATGAGGAGAGAGCAGATCAGGAGGAGAGAGTCCAAGATAGGTGGAAACTTTGGTTCAGCCAGGCTAGCCAATATATGCAAATGAGTGGGCACATCCAGTGATCCCCACTTTCAGAAGCAGCAAGAAAAGTGCAGCAAGGAAGATTCTAGGCCCTAGTTATCATTTTAATGAATTTGCTGGATTCTTAGATGGAAATTCAGAACTATGTATTGTGCTTTAACTTCGTCAGTTATGCATTTTGTGAGAGCAATGGTTTGTTTAGAACCTTGTCTTGCATGTTGTTATGAAATCCATCTTTACTGCCACACTGTTGATGACTCCCAGTAATCCCTGGGAAGTGACGGAACCTTTTGGAAGGGTCTCGGCCCAAGAAACTTTGCTTTCCCTTGGTTGGATTTTATTTTTAGTAGCAATTTAGCTTTTTAATTTAAAAATTGCAAATGCAAACATTCTTTAATGTACTAAAGTACAAAAAACAAAATAACTTTAATTTGAAAAGTTTGATTTTTCTTTTATTTCTCTTTATTTCATAAATTTGATGTTCCTGTGGCACAATCTTCCTGTCTCTTCTGTGTTATGGGCCAGGGTTTAGAGAACCCCAAAGTGTATCATGGCGTTCACCTGACCCACAACTTTTAATAGATTGTGGTATGGGGAGCACACGGCCCACTCTACTGGTGTGGTACAGCAGAAATGGAAAAGTATTTTTTAAAGCAAAACAATGTTTATTCTATGAACTCAAGTTAATTTTTTTAAAACAGTGAACATCTTAGCAACCATTAATTCAAATACAACCCCCAAAGAGTACAACACTAAGTAATGCCTACGCTGTCCTTTTAACATCCAGAAGACTTACAAAAAACATAACCTTTAACAGAAGCACATCAGGTTAAAGTCACTGCTGAAAACATTTATAATTCTCAATTCACCAAATGATCAAGAGATAGTCTTTTCATGGCAGAGAGATCAACAGTACACCTGCTTTGTCTGGCTTCAGCTCCAACACTGAAAACGAAACTAAAACACACCCTGCAGCAAACAGCCTAAAACAAAGTATAAGCTGACAGACAGCCCAGCTCCACCCACACTCTGACATCACTAATAAACACCCATTTCTTAAAGGTACATTTCTTAAGCACCCATTTCTTAAAGGTATTCTCACATGACATCTGCAAAAAGGATCCAATTGAGTTGCAATCAGTTTCTAAGTATTTATCATCTGACCCTGATGGAAGGATTGCCAATGAGAAATTAATACTAATCTTTATTGTCACAAGTAGGCTTACATTAACACTGCAATGAAGTTACTGTGAAAAGCCCCTAGTCGCCATATTCCTGTGCCTGTTCAGGTACACGGAGGGAGAATTCAGAATGTCCTAATTACCTAACAGCGCATTTTATGGGACTTGTGGGAGGAAACCGGAGCACCTGGAGGAAACCCACGCAGATACAGGGAGAATGTGCAGACACGCACAGGCGGTGACCCAAGCCGGGAATCGAACCTGGAGCTGTGAAGCAACAATGCTAACCACTGTGCTACCGTGCCGCATTCAACTTTGAAATGAAATGGTCATTTCACTTGAGTGACAAAGTTGACTTTTTGACTTTCCTGCCTCTTATGATGTCATGTACAAGGATGTGAGATATTCTGTCATCCACTGAAAAGAGTTTATGACTTCATAAAGGCTCAGACACAAGTATAAAAATAAATCAAAAAGACTAATGGAATTTTAGTCTTTATCTCAATTGCAAAGTAAGGAAGTTATGTACTGGAAGTTATACACTGGTCAGATTTTATCTGGGTTACTTTTTCCAATTTACAGCATCACAACCCATGAAAACAGTATTGGCCTTGGAGGGAGCACAACGCATATTCATCAGAATGTCGCCGAGGTTTCAAGGGATAAATTGAAGATGGTTGCATAAACTTGCTTTCTATTTCCTTGAGTTTAGAAAGTTGAAGGATAATCTAAGCAAGGAGTTTAAAATGATACTCAATACAGTCACTGCAGAGAAACTATTTCCTTTGCTGGGGAAATCCAGAAAAGGGAAGAAAATCTTAAAATTATGGCTAGACTGAAGCAAAGATTAATAGATTTTGTTCGGCATGAGCATCAAGGGACATTGAACAAGGCTGGATAAATGGAATTGAGGTACAGGTCAGCTATGGTCAAATAGAATAACAGAACAGGTTTAAGGGGCTGAAGGACTTACTCCAGTTCCTATGCTTTTAAGGCTAAGAAACTATGCGATCAGATAGATGAATATCCTTAAGCACAACTAACATGGAGCTTCCTGCAATTTCAGATTGCTGTTTTCCACTTTTCAGTGATTTCTAAATCATTACTTCCAAGAGGCCTTCATGTGTGCTCACCACCCACACAAATAACAGTCATCAGAAATTTCTGGAGAGTCACTGGTTTTTGAGGTCTCTATACAATTAACCACTCAATGGTTTGTTTTTGTGTTTTTACCCAAATGACTTTATTCTGGGAAATTTTGTCGGAGGGATTTTTTCTGTGACTTGATGCTCTTTGTCTTACAGAATTATTGCAGTACCGGAGCACTGAGAATGTTTGCACCCATCAGCATCATAACCTTGCAGATGCGGCAGAGCATGGGCTAGAGGCAGATTAAAATACCCTTTCATTTCCTTGAAATACATTTGTCACCTTTAAAATAAGTGTTAATATTCTGCTTTAGCAGTGACTGTTCAATTAATGCAAGGTTGTGACCACTAAAACAATGATTGGGACTGTTCAAACTTTTTGCCGAAAAGAAAAAAGGATTTCCATATATTCTAAAGCACAGTATATTCTACCACATGTTCCAGAACACTTTACAACCAATGATGTAGTTTTTGAAGTGCCATATTAGTTGGGTTGCTAAAATCCATCCAAAGGTACTATTAGTTTGAGTGGAATTTAACCGCAGGCCATAGAGGTTAAACCATGACCAATTTATGCACTAATATGGCCCAGGTTCATACATATGTTCACAATTGCCAAATATTTAAATTTGAATAGTTAAGGACACTGGGTTAAATAGCTGGCTTTGAAAGCAGGCCAGCAGCATGGTTCAATTCCCGTACCAGCCTCCCCGAAAAGGCGCCGGAATGTGACGACTAGGGACTTTTCACAGTAACTTCATTTGAAGCCGACTTGTGACAATAAGCGATTTTCATTTCAGTTCATTTAATTTCATTTTTGTTGGCTTCAACAATGTAAGTAAGTATTAATAATAATCTTTATTAGTGTCACAAGTAGGCTGATAATTAACTTCACTCAGTTTTCTTTCAATCTGATACAGTCCACTAAACCTTGCTTTCAACTGTTCACCGAACAAAGGTAATAACACTTGCACTTTCTCCCCAACTACAAGACTATGAGTCTGTGCTCTCCTATCAGCCATCGCTTGCATTCCCTGCTGTGCTATCTTTAAATGTTTCCTTAACACCTCACGAGCCCGAGAAATTTGATACGTAGTCCAAAAGTGTAATCTCTGATTTCTTACTTAACAACTTTTCTTGGATTAATTTCAGTTGTCCTCTAACTTGATGTCCATAAACCAATCAGAAGGACTAAATTTTATAGAATCATTTGATGTATCACTAATGACAAATAATAAAAATGGAATCCCTTTGTCCCAATCATGAGGGTAATCTTGACTATGATTACCATCATTGTTTTCAAAGTTTGATGCCACCTCTCTGATGCTCTCTGTGGCTCTGGATTATATGACGATAACTTATACTGTTTTATTTCCATGTTATTCATGACCTCTTTAAATGATCCTGATGTGAAATTTGACCCTTGATCTAATTGTATCTTTTTCGGTAAGCCATATTTAGCAAAGAGTTTAGTTAATTCCTCTACCATTCTCTTGGCTGTAATGTTTCTTTATGGAATGGCTTCAGGAAATATACTGGATATATCCATACTATCATTAATTTCCACTTCATGGGCGGGATTCTCCGAAAACTGGCGCGATGTCCGGGACCCGGCGCCAAAAATGGCGCGGATCACTCCGGCGTCGGGCTCCCCAAACAACGGAAATTCTCCGAATGGGCTAGCAGCAGCGTGACGCCATTCGCGATGGCGTCATCCGACGTGGACGGCAATGCCACATGGCGTGACGGCTCAAAAGACGCGCCCCCCCACACCGGAAGACCCGACAGGATGATCGCCCGCCGTGAGGTTCCAGGACCGCGACATCGAGACGCTCCTGGATGCAGTGGAGGAGAGGAGGGAGTCCCTGTACCCCGCACACGGCCGCAGGGTCGCCCCACGCCTCAGCCGGCGTCTGTGGAGGGAGGTGGCAGAGGCCGTCAGCGCTGTGGCTCTGACACCACGGACAGGCACCCAGTGCCACAAGAAGGTGAACAACCTCGTCAGGGCAGCCAGTGTGAGTTTCCCCCCCCCCCTTCCTGCCCGATGTGCGGCACACCCCTAGGTGAAACCAACCCTAACCCTAACCTCTGCACTATACGCGCAACCGATGGCGTGCATTCATATACCTGTCTAACGCTGTTGCCCTTTATACCTGCCACCCACCCGCCCCCCCACAGGAGAAGTGCGCACACAACAATATCATAGATTATCATAGAATTTACAGTGCAGAAGGAGGCCATTCGGCCCAGCGGGTCTGCACCGGCTCTTGGAAAGAGCACCCTACCCAAGGTCAACACCTCCACCCTATCCCCATAACCCAGTAACCCCACCCAACACTAAGGAAAATTTTGGACACTAAGGACAATTTATCATGGCCAATCCACCTAACCTAGGTGGCATAGGGAGCATGAGAGGACTGGAGGGGGCCCAGCTGATGAGAGGCCACTCACCGTACATGAGGAAAGGGCCCTGGAACTGGCTGGCGGACCTGAGGACCGGGAGATTGCCGATGCAGAGGTCGGGGGTCCACCAGCAAGTGAGCCACCGACAGCCCGTCCCCATATCCCCTCTCACCCATATCCCCCCTCCCCATATTCCCCACAAACCCCTTCCCCCATATCCCCCCTCCCCCATATCACCTGATCACTGCCTGCGAGTCTAACCATGCATGCTTCATTGTGTATCGCAGGACCCAACGTCGCGGCATCCATCCCCGCAGATGCCGACCTCCCGCAAGATGCCCCAGGGCGACCACGGGATATGGAGAGACCCGGACCCTCTGGCACGCGACGCCCGCAGGATGCCCCAGAGCGACCACGGGAGACGGAGAGACCCGGACCCTCTGGCACGCGACGCCCGCAGGATGCCCCAGGGTGACCACGGGAGACTGAGAGACCCGGACCCTCTGGCACGCGACGCCCGCAGGATGCCCCAGGGTGACCACGGGAGACGGAGAGACCTGGTGCAATAGGGAGACGACGCCCCCGTCTCGTGCGGTTGAGGCGACGCAAACGTGTGCCACCCAGCGACGAGCGGGGCAGCCACAGGCCCCCGTTGCAGCCGAGCCACGAAACCCCCACCCAGGACGCCCCCTACCCAGGACACCCCTACCCAGGATACCCCCTACCCAGGACACCCCTACTCTGGAGACCCCTACCCAGGAAACCGAAATACAGGACAGTGACACAGAATGGATGGGTGGAGACGAAACGCCACCCCAAAGTACCATGGACTCGGACGAAGCGCACCACACAACGCCACTGCTGTCTCCAACACCCTCCACCATCGCAGAGACACTACCCTCGGTTGGGCACTTTAGTGATGAGGCGTCTGGTACACTCACTGGTGTGCACAACACTGCCGTATGGGGACAGTAGGTGGAGGTAGGAGCAGCAGAGGGGCCGGGAGGTCGTAGGGCATCCTGGCGCAAGCGAACATCTGCCGCCCAGATGGATCCCGGGTTCCTGGAGTTACCACACCCACCCATAGCACCGATGCAACCACCTAACCTGGGACGAGTGAAGAGGGTGACGGCCGGCTTGCAGCGTCTGCAGTTGTAGGTGGAGGAGTGCACCCGCGTCCAGGAACTTGGAGTGGTGCCGGTCATGCGTGCCACCCAGGCCGACATCGCACGGGTGGCGTCCGCGGTGGAGGCAATGGGTGCGATGGTGTCAGACATGGGGAGCAGTATGCGAGGCCTGGGGTTTTCCGTGCAGGCGGCATCTGTGGCCCAGGACATGGCTGCCCTCTCACAGGAGGCCATGAGCCAGCGGCAGATGGCAGAGGCGCTCAACACCGTGGCCCAATCCCTGCAGGCCATGGCCCAGTCTCAGCAGGCCATCGCTGAGGGCATCGGCGCCATTGCCCATGTGCTAGCCAGCCTCGCACAGTCACAGACAGGGATGGCCAACTCCCTGAGCTCCATGGCTGCAAACCTGCAGACCCTTGTCGATACCAGCACGGGCCTTCAGGTGTCGGAGAGGCGTCGGATGGCCGGTCCGTTCGGACCCCCGAGCCATGTAGAGGCCTGGGGGCCATTGGGCACCCCGAGGGAGGAGGAATTGCTGGCGCCCGTCCCTGGTCCCCCTGTAGGGGAAGTCCAGGAACACTGCAGCACCTCGGACCCCCCCCTCCCCAGTCGCCCGGGCTGCAGCCTGGCCGATCTAGGCCAGGACGCCCCAGGAAACGGCCGCCAAAGGGATCCCGAGTCAGAGGGCAGGAATCACAGGAGTCCACCTCCAGTTCTGCTGTACCGTCTGGGGAACCACCTAGGCGTAGTCAAAGGGCCCGTAAGGCCAAACAATTAGACACTGAGTAAGTTGGCACGGGTGCAGGGCACAGATTAGTTATAGGGGCTAGGGCACGTGTATGCACTGTTTGTTATTAAAATCACTTTAACACCTAGAGAAGCTGCCTTTGTGCTCTGTCCGAAGCATGCGGGGGTGTCATGTACGTTGAGCGCCAGTGTGTGTGTGAGGGGTGGCCCTACGTCGGCCCCCCTCCCGCAGGGCCGCCCTCACCATCCCCCCGGGCAGAGGACGGGACCGTGCGCTGCAGTGTCACAGCCGCATGCAGGGATGGTCCGGGTGGATGGTGGTACTGTGGCCATGGGTCAGACATCATCTAACGATGTGGAGCCAGGAGCTCATTGCAGAGCGGGTTGTCATCCTCCATGGCCTGCAATAGACACGCTTCCACCGGCGCCAGTGAGAGCCCGGCCGTCGTGCCGCAGGTGGATCTGCAATGAAGGGGTGGTGTGCATGCGGGTGGGGTGGGTGGCTGGGTGGGGGGGGTGAGAGTGTTCGGGTGTTGCCATGGTGTGCGGTATGTGGCCATACTCGCCGATTCCCACGCCCCCTAGTCAGTGAAGCGGGCGGCTATCAGCCTGTCCTGTGCCCGCCGGCCCAGCCGGTAACGGTGGACAGCCACCCGCCCATGTCTAGCCCGTCTGCCCTGACCATTGCCCCCATCCCCCTCATCTGCACCTCTTCCTGCAGCTCCTCCACTCCGCCCTCCTCTCCCTGCGGAACATCGCCCCTCTGCTGGGCTATGTTGTGCAGGACGCAGCACACTACAATGATGCTGCCGACCCTACCTGACGGATACTGGAGGGCGCCCCCAGAGAGGTCCAGGCACCTGAAACGCATTTTGAGCACGCCAAAGCGCCTCTCTATCACACCCCTTGTCGCTGCATGGCCATCATTGTAGCTGTTCTCCGCGTCATTCTGTGGCCTCCGTATAGGCGTCATCAGCCACGACCGCAACGGGTAACCCCTGTTGCCCAGCCCCTCAGCCGGGGGTGGCTTCCCTCGTACATGCCGGGGATGTAAGACCGCGACAACACGTATGAGTCATGTACACTTCCCGGGTACCGGGCGTAGACGTGCAGGATAATCTTGCGGTTATCGCAGACCACCTGGATGTTCATGGAATAGGTCCCCTTCCTATTGGTGATCACAGCCCTGTTATCCGCAGGTGGCTGCACGGCGACGTGCATCTCATCGATCGCGCCCTGGACCATGGGAAATCCGGCCACGGCAGAGAAGCCCACGGCCCGGGCATCCTGGCTGTCCCGGTCCACAGGGAGCTGAAAAAAGGGCGTCTGTCACTGCCCAGGTGCACCGGTGCACCGATGTCTGCGAGATGCTGGACATGTCCCCACCTGGTGTCTGGAATGACCCCGTGACATAAAAGTTCAGGGCCACCGTAACCTTGACGTACATGGGGAGAGAGTCGTCCCCCCCCCCCCCCCCCCCAGTGCCACACGGTGCCAGGTGTGCCAGCATGTGGGAAGATGTGTGCCACGGTTTCCCGGCTCATCTGGAGTCTCCTCCTGCATTCCCGGTCCGTGAGGTCCTGGTACGACAGCCGGGGCCGGTACACACGGGGCCTCCTTGGGTGCCTCCGTTGCTGGGACCCGCAAGGTCCTCCTCCGCCTCCTCGTGTTCCTCCTCCGCTGCGTGCTCCCCCTGCTCCTCCTCCTCGTCCTGTCGGGCGGCTGTCCCTCCAGCCTGGGCGGCTGCCGCCTGCCCCTCTGCAGCATGCTCCTCTGCGGCAGCCTGCGCCTCCTCTCTGGCAAGCTCCTCCTCCTCCTCCTCCAGGGCAACATGGAGAATAGCGGCTGCCGCCACGGCGGCCAACATCGCTGGCTGATCAGAAAACATGATGGCCTGCGGGGGGGGGGGAAACGACGACATGTCATCATTGCCCGTACCTCCCCTCCCCCCAGCCAGGTAGCATGGGCTGCATAGGCACGACTGTTGGAGGATGGCACCTGTCCAGGCAGACAAACTCCCTTGCCCTCGCACCCCCCCGTCCCCGGCACTCATCCTCCCCCCCCCCCCCCCCCCCCCCCCCCTCACCGGCACTCACCCCCCTGTCCCCGGCACTCACCCCCCCCGTCCTCGGCACTCATCCCCCGTACCCGGCACTCATCCCCCCCCCCCCTTCTCGGCACTCATCCCCCCCCCCCCCCCTTCCCGGCACTCATCCCCCCCCCCCCCTTCCCGGCACTCACCCCCCCCCTACCCGGCACTCATCTCCCCGCCCCGTACCCGGCACCCATCTCCCCGGCACTCACCCCCCCCCCCCAGCACTCACCCCCCCTGTCCTCGGCACTCATCCCCCGTACCCGGCACTCATTCCCCCCCCCTTCCCGGCATTCACCCTCCCCCCGCCCAGCACTCAACCCCCCCCCCCCCCCCCCCCCCCCCAGTCCTCGGCACTCACCCCCCCCCCCCCAACCCGGCACTCATCTCCCCGCCCCGTACCCGGCACTCATCTCCCCGGCACTCACCCCCCCCCCGGCACTCCCCCTCCTCCCACCCCCCAGCACTCACCCCCCCCCCCCCCCCCCCGTCCTCTGCACTCATCCCCCGTACCCGGCACTCATCCCCCCCCCCCTTCCCGGCGCTCACCCCCCCCCCCCCCCCCCTCCCCCCACCCGGCACTCATCTCCCCGCCCCGTACCCGGCACTCATCTCCCCGGCACTCACCCCCCCCCCGGCACTCCCCCTCCTCCCATCCCCCAGCACTCACCCCCCCCCCGTCCTCTGCACTCTGCACTCATCCCCCGTACCCGGCACTCATCCCCCCCCCCCTTCCCGGCACTCACCCCCGCCCCGTACCCGGCACTCATCCCACCCTCCCCGGCACTAACCCCCCCCCCCCCCCGTACCCGGCATTCCTTCCCCCCTCCCCGTCACTCATCCCCCCCCCTCCCTGGCACTCACCCCTCCGTACCCGGCACTCACCGCCCCCCCCCCCCCCCCGTACCCGGCACTCACCCCCCCCCCCAGCACTCACTCCCCCTACCCGGCACTCATTACCCCCTCCCCTCGCTGGCACTCATCCCCCTGTACCCGGCACTCCCCCGAAGCCCACCCCACCCAACCTGCCCCGCCGCGCGCACACCCACACACACCTCTCCCCCACACACACAGACTGCAGCCACGCCATCATCTCTCCTGCGGCCACCCCCCAGGCCGTGACCTACCTCCGCGCTGGACGGCTTCAACCATCAGCACTGGTTGACGCCGTTAAAAAGGTGTTTCGATTACGCCAACGTGACCCGTGGTCACGTCGGCGGGACTTCGGCCCATCCGGCTGGGAGAATATGGGCAGCCCCGGAATCCATTGTCTCCCACCCGCCCCTGCCATTCTCCGAGGCGGGCGGCGCGATTGACACCCCGCCGACTTTTCACCCTTCGGAGAATTCGGCGGGGGCAGGATTCACACCAGCCCCCGGCGATTCTCCGATCTGGCGTGGGGTCGGAGAATCCCGCCCCATGTTTTCGAAAGTGGTCCAACACAGTTGACTAGAAGTCTTGTAAAAGATTCTTCGAAAGCTGGAATAGGGATCAAAGATGATTGCTTTATTGCAGTTTGTGGTTTCCTGATTACTTGATATGTGTAATGTGGTTCGATTAAAATTTAACTACATCTTGATGTAGTCCCAGCCATTAAAACTGTTTCTGTATCTTTGCTTGTGTTTTCTTCATTCCTAAATGTCCTCCTAATGGAATGTCATGAACTATCCTTAGAATTTATTTCCTATACTCAGGAGTTAATGCAATTTTATGTATTTCTGCCCATTTGTCATCTGCACTAATACAAGTGGGATGTCATATTCTCATTAATATGCGATCCTTTACATAATTACATTCAGGAATACAGTGAACCTCCAATTCTGAGTAAGCCGTTTGATAGATTTGTTTTAATTTGGAATCCCCCTGCTGTAATTCCATCAGTCTCTTTGAGCTAAACACATCTGTTTCTTTCCCTTTGTCTTTTCCATCTTCATTCAGCTTACTAAAGACAGTATCAGATAACCTTATCTAATTCGAAAGAGAAAATGCTGGAAAATCTCAGCAGGTCTGGCAGCATCTGTAGGGAGAGAAAATAGCTAATGTTTCGAGTCCAATGACTCTTTGTCAAAGCTAAATTGTTAGCATTGACAAAGAGTCATTGGACTCGAAATGTTAGCTCTTTTATCTCCCTACAGATGCTGCCAGACCTGCTGAGATTTTCCAGCATTTTCTCTTTCGTTTCAGATTCCAGTATCCGCAGTAATTTGCTTTTAACCTTATCTACTTTTTCCCATCCTGCGCTCTTAACACCTCCTTCACTTGCCTTATCTTGTGTGCTTGTGATCTTGTTAATACACCATCGGGAAACACCCTGGGATGGTCTGTTTGCAATTTTCCTGCAGTTTGATTATCTACCGGCTGTTCAACCACAGGCATCACTACTAGATGGGCAATGTTTCTACCACTCCTACAACCACGTCTCTTGTCTTCAAACTACTCCTTAAGTTTATTTTCACCAGAGGAATTTGTTTTGTCTTGTTGTGAATACTGCTAACCAGAACCCCTTCCTTCAGTATTCCTTCCGGACAACAAATATGGGAAATCCAATTGACAGTAGCGGGAACAGAGAGTCCCATTGCCAGCAAATGACACGCCATCTCCCGCTGCTGAGAAATATGTGGCCCTCTTCTTAACCCCATTATATTTCCCTGGTCACATCGGTAAACACTTGCTTTTCTCACTAATATGCTAATTCACACATCAACATCCCTTCAGACAGTTGCCCTTATTAACTCCATTTTTAATTTAATTTTAACCAAATTTCATTTTTTTATTCGAATTAACACTTAGTTTCACCCGCATTGTGTATTTTTGCTTAATGGTAACTGGCTTTTCTTGCTGGTGATTTATTTTGCCAGGTTCTGCCAGCATTGGGAGTTTCAGTTAGTAGAGAATCCCTACAGTGCAGAAGGAGTCTGCACCAACTCTCTGAAAGCGCTACCTACCTATGCCCGTGACCCCACCTCACCTGCACATATTTGAAGACTAAGGGCAATTCCTTTTTTTAGCATGACCGATCCACCTGACCTGCACATTTTTGGACTGTGAGAGGAAATCGGAGCACCCGGAGGAAACCCATGCAGATATGGGGAAAATGTGGAAACTCCACGCAGACAGTCTCCAGAGGTCAGAATTGAACACGGGTCCCTGGTGCTGTGAGGCAGCAGTGCTAACCACTGTGCCACCCATAGAATGATATCTGCAGCATGGGTTCAATCTCTATACCAGCTGTGGTAGTTCATGCGAGTTCTGCCTACTTGCATTGTCCCATGCTCGATGCAGTGTTGCTCCTCAAGCTATATAACCACTTGTCTCTTTCCAACAAAGTGAGTTACATACAATGCACTGACTCTCCGAAAGAGTACCCTATCTTGGCCCACTCCACCGCCCTATCTTGACTAAATCTGGGTCTTTCTTGTCGAATCAATCTTGATGCTTCCATTTGACAAATTCCAGAATCTCTGATCCTGCAATATGAGTGACATTCTTTAACTTCTTCCAAGAATCTACAACGTCTAATTTCTACCATATTAGCAAATTCTGCTGCTTTGTTTTGTTCCAGTTCCTGCTTCTTTGCCGGGTCTTTTAGGATAGTTACATGTATCATTTTGGATATCATTTTGATGTATCATGTTATCATCTGAATGCTTGTCAGACAATGGGCATGTCAGGAGCACGATGTGCTAATCAGCATTTGTTACCTCTAAGTAGAGTGCACAACCTTAGGGTCCCGCTGTCGGACAAAACATAGTTCAACATGTGCCATTGTTTAGATCTATGGTGCATTCATGTTGTTTCCAGTTTATCACTTCATTGAAAGATTGTGTTTGTGATGATAAGGCCAAACTTGCTGCACTTGGGGCAAATAAGCTAGATGTTGGGGTTTACTGTAACAATGCCATGGTGTCCCATATGCCAGTCCATCCCAAAAGAGGCATTGGAATCACCAAGGGTGATGAGCTTGTCCTGGTATTGTACTCCTTTGATGATTCGGCTGCAATTGTTGTAGAATGCTTCTTTGACCACCTCTCTCTTTCTGTTATTGTTGGTGCATAGGTGCTGATGAGTGTTTCTTACTGGTTTCTAGCAAGACTTTTTTGAAGTACCATGAGTCGATTGTTGATACCCTTGGGAAGGGAGTCTGCTTGCGTGCAAACCCAGGTTGAATGGCAAAGCCTGTCTGACTGGTGCTTGGGCTTGCCAATGCATTTGAATGTGTTGCTTGCGCCTGCTTCCTCAAGATGAGTAAGAAGTCTTACAACACCAGGTTAAAGTCCAACAGGCTTGTTGCAAATCACTAGCTTTCAGAGCGCAGCTCCTTCCTCAGGTGAAGAAGGAGCAGTGCTCCAAAAGCTAGTGATTCAAAATAAATCTGTTGGACTTAAACCTGGTGTTGTAAGACTTCTTACTGTGCCCATCCCAGTCCAACACCGACATCTCCACATCCTCAAGATGAGACACCTGTATCACTTAGAGCAGATATGAGGGCTGGTTATGAGGGCTGCGCAATGCAGTAATCTTATAATATTGTCTAGAAGTG
This sequence comes from Scyliorhinus torazame, assembly GCF_047496885.1. Classification (NCBI taxonomy): domain Eukaryota; kingdom Metazoa; phylum Chordata; class Chondrichthyes; order Carcharhiniformes; family Scyliorhinidae; genus Scyliorhinus; species Scyliorhinus torazame. The sequence continues at coordinate 185,973,453 of NC_092712.1, forward strand.
CCCAGACATTCAACAGGCCAAATGTCATCTGATAGTTTTTTTCCTACCTTTTTTTTTGTATTTCGACCACAGTGTCTGGTGATCTACCCTTTGGGGCCTTATGATTTATCTTCAGGAATAAGAGACTTGTGTTACTTTGATAGATTTGAGAAGCTAGGGTTGTACTCCTTAGAGAAGACCAGGTTCAGAGGAGATTTGAGAGAGGTGTTCAAAATCATGAGCAGTTTGGACAGAGTAATTAGAGAGAAAATGTTCCCATTGGTTGAAGCATCAAGACTCAAACACAGAGTTGCTAAAGAATCCAATGCAACAAAGGACTGGAAAATGGCTAATGTAACACCCTTGTTTAAAAAGGGAGGGAGGCAAAAGACAGGAAATTACAGGCCGGTTAGCCTGACTCGGTCATTGGTAGGATCTACAGTCTATTATTAAAGTTGAGACTGTGGAATACTTGGAAGTGCATGATGAGAGCTCATTGAGTCAGCATGGCTTCGTTAAGGGGAGGTCATGTCTGACAAATCTTTTAGAATTCTTTGAGGAGGTAATAAAGGAGAACCAGTGGATGTTATCTATTTAGATTTCCAGAAGGCCTTTGATAAGGTAAAAGCAAATTACTGCGGATGCTGGAATCTGAAACCAAACTGAAACCAAACAGGAAAATCTCAGCAGGTCTGGTAGCATCTGTAGGGAGAGAAAAGAGCTAACGTTACGAGTCCAGATGACCCTTGACGAGGTGCCGTTTGGAAGCTGTTAAATAAGTTACAAGCCCAAGGTGTTATGGGTAAGATGAAATGAAAAAATGAAAATCGCTTATTGTCACAAGTCGGCTTCAAATGAAGTTACTGTGAAAAGCCCCTAGAATACTGGTATGGATAGAGTTTTAGCCAACTGGCAGAAGGCAGAGAGTGGAGTCTTTTTCAGGATGGCAGCCGGTGACGAGCAGTATACCTCAGGAGTCGATGTTGGGAGCACAATTTATCACAATATACATTAACGATCTGGAAGAAGGGACTGAGGACACTGTTGCTCAGTTTGCAGATGATACAAAGATCTGCAGCAGGACAGTTAGTATTGAGGAAGCAGGGAGCTGCAGAAGGACTTGGACAGACTAAGAGAGTGGGCAAAGAGGTGGCAGATGGAATACAATGCACAAAAGTGTGAGATTATGCACTTTGGTAGCAAGAATGGAGGCATAGACTATTTTCTAAATGGGGAAATCTGAAACACAAAGGGACTTGGAAGTCCTAGCTCAAGATTCTCTTAAGGTTAATGTGCAGGTTCAGTTGGCAGTTAGGAAGGCAAATGTTAGCATTCATGTGGAGAGGGTTAGAATACAAGACCAAGGATGTACTTCTGAGGCTGTATAAGGCTCTGGTCAGACCCCATTTGGAGTATTGTGAACAGCTTTGGGCCCCGTATGTAAGGAAGAATGTGGTGGCCTTGGAAAGGGTTCAAAGGAGGTTCAGAAGAATGATCCCTGGAATGAAGAGCTTGCCATATGAGGAGCGGTTGAGGACTCTGGGCCTGTACTCAAAGTTTAGAAGGATGATGGGGGACCTTATTGAAACTTACAGGATATTGAGAGGCCGAGGTAGAGTGGACGTGGAGAGAACATAGAACATTGAACATTACAGCGCAGTACAGGCCCTTCGGCCCTCGATGTTGCGCCGACCTGTGAAACCACTCTAAAGCCCATCTACACTATTCCCTTATCGTCCATATGTCTATCCAATGACCATTTGAATGCCCTTCGTGTTGGCGAGTCCACTACTGTTGCAGGCAGGGCATTCCATGCCCTTACTACTCTCTGAGTAAAGAACCTATCTCTGAGATCTGTCCTATATCTATCTCCCCTCAATTTAAAGGTATGTCCCCTCGTGCTAGACATCACCATCCAAGGAAAAAGGCTCTCACTGTCCACCCTATCCAATCCTCTGATCATCTTGTATGCCTCAATTAAGTCACCTCTTAACCTTCTTCTCTGTAACGGAAACAGCCTCAAGTCCCTCAGCCTTTCCTCATAGGATCCTCCCTCCATACCAGGCAACATTCTGGTAAATCTCCTCTGCACCCTTTCCAATGCTTCCACATCCTTCCTATAATGCGGCGACCAGAATTGCACGCAATACTCCAAATGCGGCCGCACCAGAGTGTTGTATAGCTGCAACGTGACCTCATGGCTCCTTAACTCAATCCCTCTACCAATAAAAGCTAACACACCGTACGCCTTCTTAACAACCCTCTCAACCTGGGTGGCAACTTTCAGGGATCTGTGTACATGGACACCGAGATCTCTCTGCTCATCCACATTGCCAAGAATCTTACCATTAGCCTAGTACTCGGTCTTCCTGTTATTCCTTCCAAAATGAATCACCTCACACTTTTCTGCATTAAACTCCATTTGCCACCTCTCAGCCCAGCGCTGCAGCTTATCTATGTCCCTCTGTAACTTGTAACATCCTTCCGCACTGTCCACAATTCCACCGACTTTAGTGTCATCTGCAAATTTACTCACCCATCCTTCTTCGCCCTCCAGGTCATTTATAAAAATGACAAACAGCAGTGGCCCCAAAACAGATCCTTGTGGTACACCACTAGTAACTGGACTCCAGTCTGAACATTACCCATCAACCACCACTCTTTGTCTTCTTCCAGCCAGCCAATTTCTGATCCAAACTGCTAAGTCACCCTGAATCCCATGCCTCCGTAATTTTCTGCAGTAGCCTACCATGGGGAACCTTATCAAACGCTTTACTGAAATCCATATACACCACATCAACTGCTTTATCCTCATCCACCTGTTTGGTCACCTTCTCAAAGAACTCAATAAGGTTTGTGAGGCACGACCTACCTTCACAAAACCGTGTTGACTATCTCTAATCAAATTATTCCTTTCCAGATGATTATACATCCTATCTCTTATAAACCTTTCCAAGATTTTTCCCACAACAGAAGTAAGGCTCACTGGTCTATAAACAAACAAAGAACAAAGAAATGTACAGCACAGGAACAGGCCCTTCGGCCCTCCAAGCCCGTGCCGACCATACTGCCCGACTAAACTACAATCTTCTACACTTCCTGGGTCCGTATCCTTCTATTCCCATCCTATTCATATATTTGTCAAGATGCCCCTTAAATGTCCCTATCGTCCCTGCCTCCACTACCTCCTCCGGTAGTGAGTTCCAGGCACCCACTACCCTCTGCGTAAAAAACTTGCCTCGTACATCTACTCTAAACTTTGCCCCTCTCACCTTAAACCTATGCCCCCTAGTAATTGACCCCTCTACCCTGGGGAAAAGCCTCTGACTATCCACTCTGTCTATGCCCCTCATAATTTTGTATACCTCTATCAGGTCGCCCCTCAACCTCCTTCGTTCCAGTGAGAACAAACCGAGTTTATTCAATCGCTCCTCATAGCTTATGCCCTCCATACCAGGCAACATTCTGGTAAATCTCTTCTGCACCCTCTCTAAAGCCTCCACATCCTTCTGGTAGTGTGGCGACCAGAATTGAACACTATACTCCAAGTGTGGCCTAACTAAGGTTCTATACAGCTGCAACATGACTTGCCAATTCTTATACTCAATGCCCCGGCCAATGAAGGCAAGCATGCCGTATGCCTTCTTGACTACCTTCTCCACCTGTGTAGCCCCTTTCAGTGATCTGTGGACCTGTACTCCTAGATCTCTTTGACTTTCAATACTCTTGAGGGTTCTACCATTCACTGTATATTCCCTACCTGCATTAGCCCTTCCAAAATGCATTACCTCACATTTGTCCAGGTTAAACTCCATCTGCCATCTCTCCGCCCAAGTCTCCAGACAATCTAAATCCTGCTGTATCCTCAGACAGTCCTCATCGCTATCCGCAATTCCACCAACCTTTGTGTCGTCTGCAAACTTACTAATCAGACCAGTTACATTTTCCTCCAAATCATTTATATATACTACAAAGAGCAAAGGTCCCAGCACTGATCCCTGTGGAACACCACTGGTCACAGCCCTCCAATTAGAAAAGCATCCCTCCATTGCTACCCTCTGCCTTCTATGGCCTAGCCAGTTCTGTATCCACCTTGCCAGTTCACCCCTGATCCCGTGTGACTTCACCTTTTGTACTAGTCTACCATGAGGGACCTTGTCAAAGGCCTTACTGAAGTCCATATAGACAACATCTACTGCCCTACCTGCATCAATCATCTTAGTGACCTCCTCGAAAAACTCTATCAAGTTAGTGAGACACGACCTCCCCTTCACAAAACCGTGCTGCCTCTCACTAATACGTCCATTTGCTTCCAAATGGGAGTAGATCCTGTCTCGAAGAATTCTCTCCAGTAATTTCCCTACCACTGAAGTAAGGCTCACCGGCCTGTAGTTCCCGGGATTATCCCTGCCACCCTTCTTAAACAGAGGAACAACATTGGCTATTCTCCAGTCCTCCGGGACATCCCCTGAAGACAGCGACCGGGGTTACCGGGGTTATCTCTACTCCCCTCCTTGAACAAGGGGACAACATTTGCTATCCTCCAGTCTTCTGGCACTATTCCTGTAGACAAAAATGACTTAAAGATCAAGGCCAAAGGCTCAGCAATCTCCTCCCTAGCTTCCCAGAGAATCCTAGGATAAATCCCATCCGGCCCCAGGTGACTTATCTATTTTCACACTTTCCAGAATTGCTAACACCTCCTCCTTATGAACCTCAAGCCCTTCTAGTCTAGTAGCCTGAATCTCAGTATTCTCCTCGACAACATTGTCTTTTTCCTGTGTGAATACTGATGAAAAATATTCAATTAGCACCTCTCCTATCTCCTCGGACTCCAAGCACAACTTCCCACTACTGTCCTTGACTGGCCCTACTCTTACCCTAGTCATTCTTTTATTCCTGACATATCTGTAGAAAGCTTTAGGGTTACCCTTGATCCTACCTGCCAAAGACTTCTCATATCCCCTCCTGGCTCTTCTTAGCTCTCTCTTTAGGTCCTTCCTAGCTAACTTGTAACTCTCGAGCACCCTAACTGAACCTTCATGTCTCATCTTTACATAAGTCTCCTTCTTCCTCTTGACAAGTGTTTCGACTGCTTTAGTAAACCACGGTTCCCTCACTCGACCACTTCCTCACTGCCTGACAGGTACATACTTATCAAGGACACGCAGTAGCTGTTCCTTGAACAAGCTTCACATTTCCATTGTGCCCATCCCCTGCAGTTTTCCTCTCCATCCGATGTATCCTACGTCTTGCCTCATCACATCATAATTGCCTTTCCCTCAGATATAACTCTTGCCCTGCGGTATATATCTATCCCTTTCCATCACTAAAGTAAACGTAATCGAATTGTGGTCACTATCACCAAAGTGCTCACTTACCTCCAAATCTAACACCTGTCCTGATTCATTACCCAGTACCAAATCCAATATGGCCTCTCCTCTCGTTGGCCTATCTACATACTGTGTCAGGAAACCCTCCTGCACACATTGGACAAAAATGGACCCATCTAATGTACTCAAACTATAGCGTTTCCAGTCAATATTTGGAAAGTTAAAGTCCCCCATAACAACTATCCTGTTGCTTTCGCTCCTATCCAGAATCATCTTTGCAATCCTCTCTACATCTCTGGAACTTTTTAGAAGCCTATAGAAAACCCCTAACAGGGTGACCTCTCCTTTCCTGTTTCTAACCTCAGCCCATACTACCTCAGTAGACGAGTCCTCATCAAACGTCCTTTCTGCCACCGTAATACTGTCCTTGACTAACAATGCCACCTCTCCTCCTCTTTTACCACCTTCCCTGAGCTTACTGAAATATCTAAATCCCGGCACCTGCAACAACCATTCCTGTCCCTGCTCTATCCATGTCTCCGAAATGGCCACAACATCGAAGTCCCAGGTACCAACCCATGCCGCAAGTTCACCCACCTTATTCTGGATGCTCCTGGCATTGAAGAAGACACACTTTAAACCACCTTCCTGCCTGCCGGTACACTCCTGCAACTTTGAAACCCTACTCATGACCTCACTACTCTCAACCTCCTGTATACTGGAGCTACAATTCAGGTTCCCAAGCCCCTGCTGAACTAGTTTAAACCCTCCCGAAGAGCATTAGCAAATTTCCCCCCCAGAATATTGGTACCCCTCTGGTCCAGGTGCAGACCATCCCGTTTGTAGAGGTCCCACCGACCCCAGAATGAGCCCCAATTATCCAGAAATCTGAAATCCTCCCTCCTGCACCATCCCTGTAGCCACGTGTTCAACTCCTCTCTCTCCCTATTCCTCGTCTCGCTATCACGTGGCACGGGTAACAACCCAGAGATAATAACTCTGTTTGTCCTAGATCTAAGTTTCCACCCTAGCTCCCTGAATTCCTGCCTTACATCCCCATCCCTTTTCCTACCTATGTCGTTGGTACCTATGTGGACCACGACTTGGGGCTGCTCCCCCTCCTCCTTAAGGATCCCGAAAACACGATCCGAGACATCACACACCCTTGCACCTGGGAGGCAATGTTTCCACTAGTAGGAAAAAGCCATATCCTCAGACTTAAGGGGCAATCCTTTAAAACTGAGATGAGGAGGAATTTCTTCAGCCAGAAGGTGGTGAATATGGAACTCTTTGCCGCAGAAGGCTGTGGAGGCCAAATCAATTAGTGTCTTGAAGACCAAGATAGATAGGTTCTTGATTAATAAGGGGATCAGGGGTTATGGAGAGAAGGCAGGAGAATGGGGATGAGAAACATATCAGCCATGATTGAATGGTCCAGCAGACTCGATGGGGCGAATGACCTAATTCTGCCCCTATGTCTTATGGTCTTATCATCAGCATGAGGGAAAAAATCTTTTTATACAGTGAGTGGTTACCATCAGAAATTCAATGCCTTAATAAGTGGTGTACGAAGTCTTACAACACCAGGTTAAAGTCCAACAGGTTTGTTTCGATGTCACTAGCTTTCGGAGCGCTGCTCCTTCCTCAGGTGAATGAAGAGGTATCCAACGCCGGCATCTCCACATCATTAATAAGTGGTGGACGGGATTCAATTGTAGCTTTCAAAGGGAAATTGGATAAGCACCTGAAAGGGTCGGCGGAAACAAAGGGCTTTGGGGAAATGATGGGGATTGGGACTAGCTAAAGTGCGGAAACCCAGCTCACTCAAGGGTTCCTTCTATGTTGTAGCCATTCTATGATTCTATCCAGCAAAAGTTGAACTCAATGGCATGTCATGAATCAATATGTGTAAGAAGAGCCTTTCACTTAACACGTCTGCTGCACTGGAGGAAAATGTTTTAAAGAGAAGATTTTAAAAAGTAGTTGCTAATGCTGAAGTCTCAAATTTAGCTGACTTCCGTTTGCGGCTATGCCTATGTAGGTCGCACGTTCGGTATCTCCCGCCGGGAACGGACTTTTGGGCACTCCAGAGGGGCCCCAACAGCAATTGTTTGACGGCTTCCAGTGTGGGAAGGTGACAGCAAGGTCCCCCCGACATTATATGAATTGGACCAGGAATGGAGCGGTTAAAAAAGTGATCCTGGGGCAGCGAAAAGTGCGAGGAAGGAAAAGCAAGATGGCGGCGGGTGGAGACCAAGCAGCGTGGGCGCAGTGGTCGCAGGAGCAGCAGGAGTTTCTTAAACACTGCTTTGAGGAGCTGAAGACAGAAATGCTGGCGCCAATGAAGGCGGCGATTGAGAAGCTTTTGGAGACCCAGAAAGCCCAAGGGGCGGCGATCCGGGAGGTGCGGCAAAAAGCCTCGGAGAACGAGGATGAGATCTTGGGCCTGGCGATGAAGATGGAGGCGCACGAGGCGCTGCACAAGAGGTGGGCGGAAAAATTCGAAGACCTGGAGAATAGGTCGAGGAGGAAGAATCTTCGGATTCTGGGTCTCCCTGAAGGAGTGGAGGGGCCCGATGCCGGGGCACATATGAGCACAATGCTCAATTCGCTGATGGGCCCGGGAGCTGTCCCGAGGCCCCTGGAGCTGGATGGGGCTCATCGGCTCCTGGCAAGGAGACCCAAAGCCAACGAGCCGCCAAGGGCTGTAGTGGTGAGGTTCCACCGCTTTATGGACAGAGAGTGTGCCCTGAGATGGGCCAAAAAAGAGCGGAGTAGCAGGTGGGAGAACACGGAGATGTGAATTTACCAGGACTGGAGTGCAGAGGTGGCTAAGAAGAGGGCTGGTTTTAACCGGGCTAAGGTGGTGCTCCATCAGAAGGGGGTGAAGTTTGGGATGCTGCAGCCAGTGCGATTGTGGGTCACGTTCCAAGATCGGCACCACTATTTTGAAAAGCCCGATGAGGCATGGAACTTTATACAAACTGAAAAGTTGGACTCAATTGAGGGTTCGTCGTGTGGGGATGTTTACTGTGTTTATTGCGTTGGGGAATGTTCTCTTGGTTTGAGTGCTGGGTGGGGATGGGTGAATGGATTTGATGTGGGGGCTGTGGGAGAGTGTGGGCGTCGGTGTTGGAGGGGCAGGGCCCCACAGAGGAAGGGGGGGAGTGGAGGCCCGGGGATGGGGAGTTGGGGTAAGGTTTCAAAAAGGAGCTGCGCCAGAGGGGGCGGGGCCGGCTCAGGAAAGCGCGGGCTTTTTCCCGCGATAGGGAAGGATGGGGGTGGGGCCGGGGGGAGGAAGGGCGGTGCTGGAGAGGAGCGCACACTGACTGCCAAGGGGTGGGGGGATTCTCACACTGGGGGGTCGATGGAATGTCAGGAGAGACCGGAGTCAGCTGACTTACGGGAATGTCATGGGGGAGCAAACTGGCTAGATGTGGATCTCGCGGGGGGAGGAGGGAGGGGGGGAAACAGGGTTGCTGCTGCATTGGCCAAAGGGGAGCTGGAAGTAGGAGAGGTTGTTGGGGCGGGGGTCCGCCGCCTGGGGGACTGGAGGGTGCGGGAGGCGCGGGCTCGTGGCTGGCCTAGAAAAGGAGATGGCTAGTCGGCAGGGGGTGGGGCGAATAGCCCCCCAATCCGACTGATAACTTGGAATGTGAGGGGCCTGAACCGGCCAGTCAAGAGGGCCCGGGTGTTCGCGCATTTAAAGGGACTGAAGGCAGACGTGGTTATGCTCCAGGAGACACATCTGAAGGTGGCAGATCAGGTTAGGCTGAGAAAGGGATGGGTAGGGCAAGTCTTTCATTCAGGGCTGGATGCGAAGAACAGAGGGGTTGCAATACTGGTGGGGAAGCGGGTGTCATTTGAGGCACTGAATATTGTAGTGGATAATGGAGGTCGATATGTGATGGTGAGTGGTAGGTTGCAGGGGGTGCAGGTGGTACTGGTGAACGTACATGCCCCGAATTGTGATGATGCCGGATTTATGAAACGCATGCTGGGTCGGATTCAGGAACTGGAGGTAGGAAGCTTGATAATGGGGAGGGACTTCAACACGGTGCTGGACCCAGCACTGGACCGCTCTAGGTCCAGGACGGGTAAGAGGCCGGCTGCGGACAAGGTGCTCAGGGGGTTTATGGACCAGATGGGGGGAGTGGATCCATGGAGGTTTGTCAGGCTGCTGGCCAGGGAATTTTCCTTCTTTTCCCACGTCCATAGAGCCTACTCCCGGGTAGATTTTTTTCATTTTGAGTAGGGCGCTAATCCCGAAAGTGGAGGGAACGGAATATTCGGCCATAGCCATCTCGGACCAAGCCCCGTATTGGGTGGAGCTGGAGTTGGGGGAGGAGAGGGACCAGCACCCGCTGTGGCGCGTTGATGTGGGACTATTGGCGGATGAGGGGGTGTGCAGGCGGGTGCGGGGGTGCATTGAAAGATATTTGGAGGCCAACGACAACGGGGAGGTGCCGGTGGGGGTAGTCTGGGAGGCGCTGAAGGCGGTGGTCAGGGGAGAGCTAATCTCCGTTAGGGCCCACAGGGAGAAGAGAGAGGGGAGGAAGAGGGAGAGGTTGGTGGGGGAGATTTTAAGGGTGGACAGGAGGTATGCAGAGGCCCCCGAGGAGGGGCTACTCGGGGAGCGACGGAACCTCCAGACGGAGTTCGACCTGTTGACCACGGGGAAAGCAGAGGCACAGTGGAGGAAAGCGCAGGGGGTGAGCATGAGTCTGGGGAGAAGGCGAGTCGGATGCTGGCACAGCGAGGGAGATTGGTGGAGTTAAGGATAGAGGGGGGAATACGGTGCGGAGTGCGGTGAGAATAAGCGAGGTATTTAGGGACTTCTATGGGGATCTGTACAGGTCTGAGCCCCCAGCGGGGGAGGACGGGACGCAACGATTCCTAGATCACCTGAGGTTCCCGAGGGTGAAGGAGGAGGAGGTGGCTGGTTTGGGGGTGTCGATTGGGCTGGAGGAGCTGGTTAAAGGATTGGGGAGCATGCAGGTGGAAAAGGCTTCGGGGCCAGATGGGTTCCCGGTTGAATTCTACAGGAAATACGTGGACCTGCTGGGCCCGTCGCTAGTGAGGACTTTCAATAAGGCGAGGGAGGGGGGAACCTTGCCCCCGACAATGTCTAGGGCGCTGATTTCTTTGATCCTGAAGCAGGACAAGGATCCACTGCAATGTGGGTCGTGTAGACCGATCTCGCTCCTCCATGTTGATGCTAAGTTGCTGGCGAAGGTGCTGGCTACGTGAATTGAGGACTGTGTCCCGGGGGTGATTCATGAGGACCAGACGGGATTTGTGAAGGGTAGGCAATTAAATACAAATGTGCGGAGGCTCCTCAATGTGATTACGATGCCCCCGGTGGACGGGAAAGCGGAGGTATGGACGCGGTGAAGGCTTTTGATCGGGTGGAGTAGGAGTATCTTTGGGAAGTGTTGTGGAGGTTTGGGTTCGGGGAGGGGTTCATCAATTGGGTCAGGCTGCTTATAGAGCCCCGGTGGCGAGTGTGGCTACGAATCGGCGGAGGTCGGAGTACTTTCGGCTGTACCGGGGGACGAGGCAGGGGTGCCCCCTATCCCCTTTGTTGTTTGCACTGGCAATTGAGCCTCTGGCCATTGCACTGAGGGAGTCCAGGAAATGGAGGGGACTGGTCCGCGTGGGAGAGGAACATCGGGTGTCGATGTATGCCGAAGACCTGTTGCTGTATGTGGCAGGTCCAGTGGAGGGGATGGCGGAGGTCATGCGGATCCTAAGGGAGTTCGGGAACTTTTGGGGTACAAACTCAACGTAGGGAAGAGTGAGCTCTTTGTGGTGCATTCAGGAGACCAGGGAAGGGGGATAGACAAGCTTCCTGCTGAAGAGAGCGGAAAGGAGCTTTCGGTATCTAGGGATCCAAGTAGCTAGGAGTTGGGGGGCCCTGCACAGGCTCAATTTGATGCGTTTGGTGGAGCAGATGGAGGATTTTAAAAGATGGGATGTGCTGCCACTCTCGCTAGCGGGTAGGGTGCAGTCGGTCAAAATGACGGTCCTCCCGAGGTTTCTCTTTGTGTTCCAGTGCCTTCCCATTATGATACCCAAGGCCTTTTTCAAATGGGTAAGTAGGAGCATCATGGGTTTTATGTGGGCGAATCAGACCCCGAGAGTGAAGATAGTGTTTCTGGAGCGTAGCAGGGACAGGGGTGGGCTGGCGCTGCCGAATTTGTGCGGCTATTATTGGGCAGCCAATGTGGCGATGATCCGTAAGTGGGTAATGGAAGGAGAGGGGGCGGCATGGAAAAGGCTAGAGATGGCGTCCTGTGTGGGCATGAGCCTGAGGGCGCTGGTGACGGCACCGCTGCCGCTCTCGCCAGCAAGGTACACCACGAGTCCGGTGGTGGCGGCGACGCTGAAGATCTGGGGGCAGTGGAGGCGACACGGGCGAGGTGGGAGCCTCGGTTTGGTCCCCGATTCGGGAGAATCATCAATTCGTCCCGGGAAGGATGGATGGGGGGTTTCGGAGCTGGTATCGGGCAGGGATTAGAAGAATGGGGGACCTGTTCATCGATGGGACGTTTGCGGGCCTAGTGGCGCTGGAGGAGAAGTTTGGGCTACCCCCGGGAAACGCTTTCAGGTACATGCAAGTGAGGGTGTTTGTGAGGCGGCAGGTGAAGGAATTCCCGCTGCTCCCGGCACAGGGGATTCAGGACAGGGTGATTTCGGGTGTATGGGTTGGAGAAGGCAAGGTTTTGGCGATTTACCAGGAGCTGAAGGAAGAGGAGGAGGCCTCGGTGGAGGAGTTAAAGGGCAAGTGGGAGGAGGAGCTGGGGGAGGAGATAGATGAGGGTCTGTGGGCTGATGCCCTGAATAGGGTTAATTCTTCCTCCTCTTGCGCCAGGCTCAGCCTAATACAGTTCAAAGTTACTCACAGAGCGCATATGACAGGGGCAAGGTTGTGTAGGTTCTTTGGGGTGGAGGACAGATGTGGGAGGTGCTCGGGAAGCCCGGCAAATCCCATCCATATGTTCTGGTCATGCCCAGCACTTGATGGGTTTTGGAGGCGTTTTGCGAGGACTATGTGAAAGCCCGGGTCAAGCTGAGCTGGGGGTTAGCATTATTTGGGGTAACGGACGAGCCGGGAGTGCAGGAGGCGAAAGAGGCCGGTATTCTGGCCTTTGCGTCCCTGGTAGCCCGGCGGAGGATTTTGCTCTTCTGGAAAGCTGGAAAGATGCAAAGCCCCCTAGTGTGGAAGCTTGGATCAATGACATGGCAGGGTTCATCAAGCTGGAGAGGATAAAATTTGCCTTGCGAGGGTCTGTGCAAGGGTTCCTCAGGCGATGGCAACCGTTTCTAGACTATCTCGCGGAGTGTTAGGAGGTCAGCAGCAGCCCAGGGGTGCCCCCCTGGGTTGGGGGGGGTGGGGGGGTTCTTTTGGGCGGGCGTTTGGGTTGGTGGGGGGGGGGTCCCTATTGGGGTTTTTCAATGTCATATGGGGTTTATTGTATATGGGGGAAATCCAATGTATAATTTTTGTATAATTTTTGATTGTTGTGTTCTTGTTTCTTTCTTTTTGTTTGGGGGGGGGGGGGAAAAAGAAGTCTCAAATTTAAAAGAACTTTTCAAATTTAATTTCCTGGGCTGAAAAGTAATCAAAATCTCAGCTGAACTTCTCTTTACTTTATAAAATAATATTCGTATGTTAGCATCTTGGCAGTAAAATGTTACATTACAGAGTATAATATACCTGTTCCTGTATTGTGTCATCAAACTTCGCATGCACACAACTGTGGGAGATTCGCTGGTGTTTACAACAACATTTTGGTCCTTTTACAAGGGAATAGATCCAATTTTAGTTTGGGCTCGGTTACATCTTTATTTTTACAAATTTAGAGTATCCCATAATGTTCTCCCAATTAAGGGACAATTTAGCATGGCCAATCCAACTAACCCGCACATCTTTGGACTGTGGGTGGCACCCGGAGGAAATCCACGCAGACACGGGGAGAATGTGCAGACTCCACACAGACTGACCCAAGCCGGGAATTGAACCTGGGACCCTGGAGCTGTGAAGCAACTGTGCTAACCACTGGGCTACCATGCTGATAACAACATGTGTCGTTGTGCTTCCTTTTTGAGAAGGTATCAGATTGACATGAGTCAGTCCTGTGTCATTTGAATTTCCAGCCACTTAGAAGTTGCCATGTACTTTTTTTTTTGTACAAATTTAGAGTACCCGATTATATTGTTTCCAATTAAGGGACAATTTAGCGTGGCCAATCCACCTAACCTGCATATCTGTGGATTCTGGAGGTTAAACCCATGCAGATACGGGGAGAATGTGCAAACTCCACACGGCCAGGATCGGACCCAGGTCCTCAGCGCCGCAGGCAGCAGTGCTAACCACTGCGCCGCCGTGCCATCATTTGAGCTTGGTTACGACACCCTGGGCTAGTGCGCAGTCAATTCCAGCCCCACGTGCCCGCACAAATTAATTAGGCAAAAGGTCCTATATATTCCTAATAATTATAGTCACGTATACATGATTTCTGTTTATTTATAACAAGAACTATAATGAAATATGCAATAAACACAACTGATTAATGACAAGCTAATACCTAATATTCATTTACCATGCCCCCTCATCCTCTATACAGATACACACACAAGACCGACAAAGACAGAGGGGTAGTAAAAGGTAAAAATCATAAATGGATGGAAGAAAGAGGGCGGGATATTCTCTTTTGGGGACTAAGTCCCCACGCCCGCCGGAAAACGGGCGAGAATCACTCCGGAGTTTTTCCTCAAAGTCCGGGGTGATTCTCCATTTTCCAGGGGGCTAGCAGAGCCCCGGCTTGTGTCCCGCAGCTCTGGTTGCTGGTGGGGCCCTGCTGTCCAGACCGCGCGGCCATGTATGCGCATGGCGGCCGCAAGCTGGTCCGCGCATGCGCGCGGGGGCTCATCTCGGCGCCGGCGCCGCTGACATGGAAGACCCACACTGCGGGCCCGAGCGGAGGAAGGTAGGTCCCTCCGAGATTGCGATGACCCGCTGATCGGTGGCCCCCAATTGCGGGCCTGGCCACCGCTGAGGCCCCCCCCCCCCCGGAGTCAGATTCCCCCTGCCCCCCACCAGGACCGCCACCACTGCTGCGGGTCCGTGCTCCCGCTGGGTAGTACCACATGTAAACCACGCCGGCGAGAGTTCGGCAGGTCGACTGCGGAGAATCGCCGTGGATGCCTGTTCCAACGGTCCCCGACTGATGCCTCGTCGACCGCGCACGGGCGACTGCCGGGTCTGCGGAGAATCGCAGAAGCGCCATTGTGCCGGATTTCCGGCGTGAACGGCTATTCTCCATCCCCGCGCAGGCGAGATTCCGGTGCGGAGGGTCGGAGAATCCCACCCAGAGTCTTTATTCCAGATGATGGGCTGGATTCTCCAAAAATGGGGCTATGTCCCCACGCCGACGTAAAAACGCTGGCGGTTCACTCCCCAGTTTCCTGCAAAAAATAAAGAACAATTCACTTAGCTGCAGGGAGCTAGCAGGGACCCACTGTGAAGCTTGCCACTTTGGCTGCAGATACGGGTCCCCGCACCCCCGATTCTGGGTCCGCACATGCGCATGGCGGCGGGCCTCCAGCGGCCGCACCTAGCACCATGGCGGACTCGGACCGCGGACCATCACGAAGAATCAAGGTGCCTCCGATCGGCCCCGTGCCCCTTCATTGGACCGGACCGATCACTGCCCCGGCTGCCCATAAGGCCCCCTCCCCAAAGGTGCTGGATCCCCCGCACCCCCCACCAGGGCAGCCGCGGACTGAGACCGGCGCGAATGTCGATTCTCCGCCCCCGCGCCAAATGTGATTTTGCCACTGGGCTGTGGATAATCCAGCCCAATGGTTTCAGCACACATTCCTTCACAGCAAGCTTGCAGATTAGAGTCCCTGGTTTGCAGCCTGTTATTATCTTCTTTGTCGATTCATTCATTCAGGGTATCTGCAGTTTAGAAAATGCAGTACTCACAGGTAGCAAGCTTTCTGGAGAGGCACCTGATTGCTGTTCAAACACTACTTTCAGTTCGAGGTTCGCATTCAGGCCTCTATCTTTCTGGAGAAGGTGTTTGTCGGTTCTGGACTCTGCTTGCCGGTATTGATTATCCTGTACATAGATACATCCAGGCACTCTGCCAGTTCAGAAACACAGCCTTTCTGAAGAACAAACAGAGAGGCGAGGATAGCAGACCTTCCTTGGGTCTGACAGGAGTTAAACTGAAACCCCAAGGAAACCTCGGGACCCAGAAAACATCCCAGTGAATAGGATCCAATCACCATCAGTTACTGGGCAGAACACAGCCTTTTAGGCCAATCCATTGGCCATCAGTCAAACAGAGTCCCAACCAATCTCTCTGTCACTGGTGTTGGCCAGTCAGCAGCTTCTAGTTTAAACCAGCACAGTCTCCTGGATTCTTCTTGCTTGAATTAAAGACACAGGCTGCTTACAGCTGCTTGCCTTAAAGTTACATGTCCATTTATCATCCATGTATAAAAATGTAACGGCAAGAAATAAAAGAAAGGGGAAATAAGGGGATTAGCAGGAAGGACCCTTGCAGCTCCTACTCCATTCTTCTTGGAGTTAGTTGATGCTTATGTATTCCTGTGATGATGTGAATGAAACTGTGACAATTGTGATGCTGTTTTTGCTTGAACTTTACATTTATACTTGTAGAATTTTTCCCACATTCAAATGCAAACACTGTTATGGTTAGTTGTGGTTAGAAATGCCTATGTTTCACCAAACCATTTAGATGTTGCTTTTATGTTTCCATTCCTCATGCTTATGGCACATCATATCTATACTTCATGAATCAGTCCTTTTCCTATAAATGTTTTATGAAGTGTTTATTTCTTTAAACTCTCACCACATACATTTTCAGTGGGAAAGCTTTTATTTAACTCCGCAAAAATGCATTCTTTCTCACTTTTTCCATGCATTTCTGTAAAGTTTGCTTGTGAATCTTCTTGCATCCTCTTGAAAGGTAGTGAATGTGATGATAGGAAGGGATCCGAGAGTGTGCAAATTGCACGATCCACTTGAAAATGCATTGCAGTTTTCAGGTTATGGCAACTCCCTCCGTTTGCCTCGATTTTCTGTTTTCCTCTTATCACCATTCCTGTATCCCCATTGAACTCTAGGCTCCTTCCCCTTTGCATTAGCCCTTCAGACTGCTTCCACACAGTCTACATCATTTGCTCACACTAACCTCTCTCCTCCTCCATCCCACAACCTGTTATTTCCCATCTCCTGCATTTCCCCTTCCATTAGGCTCTTGGCTCCTTCTCTTTCCTTCAGTCATACTCACCTGTAGCTCCCTAATTCTTTGCCATCAACATGAACATGAAGGCAACATAAAAGCCGGCTGCTGTGGCCGTTGTGCCTGAATTCCCGCGATCGGGAGTGCCGCGATGGATGGCCCCGCGACCCTCCCACACCCGCCCCCCACTTTGAAAATGCCTGTACTAGACCATAGAAACATAGAATTGCTACAATGCTGGAGGAGGCTATTTGGCCAATTGAGTCTGTGCCGACATTCTGAAAGAACACCCTATCCATGTAACCCCACCTAATCGGCACATCTTTGGACTGTGGGAGGAAACCGGAGCATCTGGTAGAAAGCCACGCAGACACGGGAAGAAAGTGCAAACTCCACACAGTTACCCAAGGTGGGAATTGGTGCTGTGAGGCAGACTGCTAACCACTGTGCCACCCATACTGTAATCTATGATGTAGAAAAAAAGTTTAACCAGTTTAACAGTGGGAACGACAAGGGAGCATAATGTGAACTCTGATCAGAGTCATTAGAAGTGAACAGAATTGCCAATGGGTTGATGGGTAACCAAAGCCACAAGATTCAGAGGCAGGGATGTATTAACACCCTGAAAGGAGGTCAGTGTTGAAGAGTGACTGGAGAAGCAGTTTAAGGCCCAGGGGAAATGCAGTGCCTCGAGCCTGGGGACATGAAGACTGTGGGAGCAAGGAGGGCAGGTTAAATGATTAATATATGCTTAAAATAATGAAGCTAAACTTGAATAAACTTCACCTGATATAATTGGAGCGCGGAGGTGGCAAGGAGGAGAGCTGGCTTCAACCGGGCCAAGGCGGTGCTGCATCAAAAAAGAGTCAGGTTCGGCATGCTGCAGCCTGCGCGACTGGGTCACTTATCAGGACAGACACCATTATTTTGAAACGCCAGAAGAGGCTTGGACCTTTATTCAGACGGAAAAACTGGACTCGAACTGAGGGGATGTGGTTGTGGGGGGGGGGAATGTTGGTTGTATATGGGGTTGTAAATAGGGGTAAAGAATACTTCATGGGTGGGATGATGGATGGGGATGTGGGTAGAGTTCTGGTTAAAATTCCTAAAATTCCTTTTTTCTTTTCTGTAGACGAGATTATGATGATGGGGAATGTGGGCGTCGGTGCTGGAGTGAGGTGAGACTCGGGGATGAGGGAACTGGGATAAGGGCCGCAACAGGAGTTGCGCCACAGGGGGCGGGGCTGGTTCAGGAAAGCGCGGGCTTTTTCCCGCGCAAAAAAGGGGGGGGGATGGAGGAAGGTAAGGAGGAGGAGAGACTCTCACACTGGGAGATCAACGGGAAGGCGGGGGCAGCCGGGGTCAGCAGAAGTGAGCTGACTCACGGAAGCAATATGGGGGGAGCAAAAGAGCTAGGTGTGGATCGCGCGGGGGGGGGGGGGATTTTAGGGTTGCTGCTGCACTGTCCGAGGGGGAACTGAAAATGGAAGAGGTGGTCGGGACGGGGGTTCCCCGCCTGGGGTGGGTGGGGGGGTGCGGTAAACCCCGCAATCCGGCTGATCACGTGGAATGTGAGAGGCCTAAATGGGCCGGTTAAGAGGGCCCGAGTGTTCACGCACCTAAAGGGACTGAAGGCAGACGTGGTCATGCTTCAGGAGACACATCTGAAGGTGGCAGATCAGGTCAGGTTAAGGAAGGGATGGGTAGGACAGGTGTTCCATTCGGGGCTGGATGCGAAGAATAGAGGGGTGGGAAAGCGGGTGTCGTTTGAGGCCAAGAACATAGTAGCGGACAAGGGAGGCCGATACGTGATGGTGAGTGGTAGGTTGCAGGGGACGGAGGTGGTACTGATGAATGTATATGCCGCAAACTGGGACGATGCTGGATTCATGAAACGGATGTTGGGGCGTATTCCAGACCTGGAGGTAGGGAGCTTGATAATGGGTGGGGATTTTAACACGGTGCTTGACCCAGCATTAGATCACTCCAGATCTAGGACGGGGAAGAGGCCGGCTGCGGCCAAGGTGCTTAGTGGGTTTATGGACCAGATGGAGGGCGTAGATCCGTGGAGATTTGCCAGGCCTTTGGCCGAAGAATTTTCTTTTTTCTCCTACGTACATAAGGCCAGTCCCGGATAGATTTTTTTGTTCTGGGCAGGGCACTGATCCTGAAAGTGGAGGGAACGGAGTATTCGGCCATAGCCATTTCAGACCATGCCCCGCATCGGGTGGAGCTATAGCTGGATGAGGAGAGGGACCAACGCCCGTTGCGGAGGTTGGATGTGGGACTGCTGGCAGACGGGTAAGTGTGCGGGGGTGTATCGAAAGGTATCTGGAGGCCAACGACAACGGGGAGGTGCAGGTGGGAATAGTATGGGAGGCGCTGAAGGTGGTGGTCAGGGGAGAGTTAATCTCCATCAGGGCTCACAGAGTGAAGTGAGAGGGCAGGGAAAAGGGAGAGGTTAGTGGGGCAGATTTTAAGGATGCACAGGAGCTATGCAGAGGCTCCTGATGAGGGACTACTCAGGGAGAGACAAAGTCTCCAGACGGAGTTCGACCTGTTGACCACAGTGGAGGAAGGCACAGGGGGCGATATATGAATATGGGGAGAAGGCGAGTCGAATGCTGGCACATCAGCTCCGTAAGAGGACGGCAGCGAGGGAAATAGGCGGAGTCAAAGATGGCAGGGGAACTACGGTGCGGAGTGCGGGGGGAAGTGAATGAGGCTTTTAAGGCCTTTTACGAGGAGCTGTATAGGACCAAGCCCCCAGGGGGAAAAGAGGGGATGCGACGATTCTTGGACCAATTGAGGTTCCCAAGGGTGGAGGAGCAGGAGGTGGCTGGTTTGGGGGTGCCAATTGGGTTGGGGAGCTGGTTAAAGGACTGGGGAGCATGCAGGCAGGGAACGCCCCGGGGCCGGATGGGTTCCCGGTGGAGTGTTATAGGAAGTATGTAGACCTGTTAGCCCCGTTGCTGGTAAGGACCTTCAATGAAGCAAGGAGGGGGGGGACCCTGCCCCCGACAATGTCGGAGGCGACGATCTCTTTGATCTTGAAGCGGGATACGGACCCACTGCAATGTGGGTCGTATAGACCGATCTCGCTCCTTAACGTAGATGCTAAGTTGCTGGCAAAAATGTTGGCCACGAGGATTGAGGACTGTGTCCCGGGGGTGATTCACGAGGACCAGACGGGATTCGTAAAGGGTAGGCAGTTAAATACTAATGTGCGAAGGCTCCTAAATGTGATAATGATGCCATCGGTGGAGGGAGAAGTGGAGATAGTGACAGCCATGGACGCGAAGAAGGCCTTTGATCGGGTAGAGTGGGAGTATCTCTGGGAGGTGTTGAGGCGGTTTGGGTTCGGGGGAGGGATTATTATTTGGGTTAAGCTCCTGTATAAAGCCCCGGTGGCGAGTGTGGTCATGAACCAGCGGAGGTCGGAGTATTTCCGGCTGTGTCGAGGGACGAGGCAGGGGTGTCCCCTGTCCCCTCTGCTGTTTGCATTAGCAATTGAACCTTTGGCCATGGCGTTAAGGGAGTCGGGGAAATGGAAGGGGGTGGTTCGAGGGGGAGAGGAAAATCTAGTGTCGCTGTACGCAGACGACCTGTTGCTGTACGTGGCGGATCCAGTGGAGGGGATGGTTGAGGTAATGCAGATCCTACGGGAGTTTGGAGACTTTTCGGGCTAT
This sequence comes from Scyliorhinus torazame, assembly GCF_047496885.1. Classification (NCBI taxonomy): domain Eukaryota; kingdom Metazoa; phylum Chordata; class Chondrichthyes; order Carcharhiniformes; family Scyliorhinidae; genus Scyliorhinus; species Scyliorhinus torazame. The sequence continues at coordinate 185,993,736 of NC_092712.1, forward strand.
AAGCTCAATGTGGGAAAGAGCGAGCTCTTTGTGATCCATCCGGGGGACCAGGGAAGAGGGATAGACAACCTACCGTTGAGGAGGGCGGAAAGGAGTTTTCGATACTTGGGGATTCAGGTAGCTAGGAGCTGGGGGGCACTGCACAAACTTAATTTGACGCAGCTGGTGGAATAGATGGAGGAGGATTTTAAAAGGTGGGACATGCTGCCACTCTCGCTGGCGGGTAGGGTACAGTCAGTTAAAATGGTGGTCCTCCCGAGGTTTCTTTTTGTATTCCAATGCCTCCCAATTGTGATTACTAAGGCCTTCTTTAAGAGGGTAAGCAGGAGCATTGTGGGATTTGTGTGGACGAGCAAGACCCCGAGGGTAAGGAGGGGGTTCCTGGAGGGTAGCAGAGTTAGAGGAGGGTTGGCGTTGCCAAATTTGGGTGGTTACTATTGGGCAGCCAACGTGGCAATGATCCGTAAGTGGGTGATGGAGGGAGAGGGGGCAGCGTGGAAGAGGTTGGAGATGGCGTCCTGCAAAGGAACGAGCCTGGGGGCGCTGGTGACGGCACCGCTGCCGCTCTCGCCGACAAGGTACACCATGAGCCCGGAGGTGGCGGCAACGCTAAAGATCTGGGGGTAGTGGAGCTGGCACAGGGGTGCGACGGGAGCCTCAGTGTGGTCCCCGATTAGAGACGACCATCAGTTTGTCCCAGGAAGGATGGACGAGGGGATTCAGAGCTGGCATCGGGCAGGGATTAGAATAATGGGGGACCTGTTCATTGACGGGACGTTTGCAAGCTTAGGAGTGCTGGAGGAGAAGCTTGGGCTACCCCCGGGAAACGCTTTCAGGTACATGCAAGTGAGGGCGTTTGTGAGGCGGCAGGTGAGGGAATTTCCGCTACTCCCAGCACAGGGGTTTCAAGATAGGGTGATTTCGGGCGTATGGGTTGGAGAGGGCAAGGTGTCGGCGATATACCAGGAGATGAAAGAAGAGGGGGAGGCTTTGGTAGAGGAGCTGAAGGGTAAATGGTAAGAGGAGTTGGGGGAGGAGATTGAGTAGGGGCTATAGGCTGAGGCCCTAAGTAAGGTTAATTCCTCTTCCTCTTGTGCCAGGCTTAGCCTGATACAATTTAAGGTGGTTCATAGAGCGCATATGACGGGGGCGAGGCTGAGTAGGTTCTTTGGGGTGGAGGACAGATGTGGGAGGTGCTCAGGAAGTCCGGCGAACCATGTCCATATGTTTTGGTCATGCCCGGTACTGGAGAGGTTCTGGAGTGGAGTTGCGGGAACAGTATCTAAGGTGGTGAAAGTCCGGGTCAAGCCAAGCTGGGGGCTAGCACTATTTGGAGTAGTGGACGAGCCGGGAGTGCAGGAAGTGAAAGAGGCAGGCATACTGGCCTTTGCGTCCCTAGTAGCCCGGCGAAGGATCTTGCTAATGTAGAAGGAGGCGAAGCCCCCCCAGCGTGGAGGCCTGGATAAACGATATGGCAGGGTTTATCAAGTTGGAGAGGATAAAGTTTGCCTTGAGAGGGTCTGCGCAGGGGTTCTACAGGCGGTGGCAACCGTTCCTAGACCATCTCGCGGAGCGTTAGATGATGGTCGGACAGCAGCAGCAACCCAGGGTGGGAGGGGGGACATCGTTCGTGGGGGGGGGGGAGGAAGGGGGAAGGGGGGTTTCTTTGGGGGGCATTTGAGCAAGAAAACACATGAATGATCTGGAAACTGACATGTACGGGATGAATCCAATGTACAAAGTTCTGTATCTTGTTGACTTGCCATGTTCATGTCTTGCCACGCGAGCTTTCTTTCTTTTCTTTGTTACGGGCGGGGGGGGGGGGGGAGCTGTTTGTTTGTATGGTGGAAAATATTGTTGAAAAATTCTTATAAATGACCTGGAGGAGGGCGTAGAAGGATGGGTGAGTAAATTTGCAGATTACACTAAAGCCGGTAGAGTTGTGGACAGTGCGGAAGGATGTTACAAGTTACAGAGGGACATAGATAAGCTGCAGAGCTGGGCTGAGAGGTGGCAAATGGAGTTTAATGCAGAAGAGTGTGAGGTGATTCATTTTGGAAGGAATAACAGGAAGACCGAGTACTGGGCGAATGGTAAGATCCTTGGCAGTGTGGATGAGCAGAGAGATCTCGGTGTCCATGTACATAGATCCCTGAAAGTTGCCACCCAGGTTGAGAGGGTTGTTAAGAAGGCGTACAGTGTGTTAGCTTTTATTGGTAGAGGGTTTGAGTTTCGGAGCCATGAGGTCATGTTGCAGCTGTACAAAACTCTGGTGCGGCTGCATTTGGAGTATTGCGTGCAATTCTGGTCGCCGCATTATAGGAAGGATGTGGAAGCATTGGAAAGGGTGCAGAGGAGATTTACCAGAATGTTGCCTGGTATGGGGGGAAGATCTTATGAGGAAAGGCTGAGGGACTTGAGGCTGTTTTCGTTGGAGAGAAGAAGGTTAAGAGGTGACTTAATTGAGGCATACAAGATGATCAGAGGATTGGGTAGGGTGGACAGTGAGAGCCTTTTTCCTCGGATGGTGATGTCTAGCACTAGGGGACATACCTTTAAATTGAGGGGAGATAGATATAAGACAGATGTCTGAGATAGGTTCTTTACTCAGAGAGTAGTAAGGGCGTGGAATGCCCTGCCTGCAACAATAGTGGACTCGCCAACACTAAGGACATCAAATGGTCATTGGATAGACATATGGACAATAAGGGAATAGTGTAGATGGGCTTTAGAGTGGTTTCATAGGTCAGCGCAACATCGAGGGCCGAAGGGCCTGTACTGCACTGTAATGTTCTATGTTCTATGAGGTTAGATTTCTGATTTAATCTGACCATTTGCCACTGTAAACCAGGGTACCAGAAAATGTTCACCCAAAATCACCATAACGAGCTTTACAGTGAAAACCTCACCCATTTATTTCTCCTCTTTTCATTTCCTTGTACCTTTTGTAAGAATTGACTGATTTTCATGTGATAGAACACAGAACATTACAGCGCAGTACAGGCCCTTCGGCCCTCGGTGTTGCGCCGCCATCATGGAGTACAAGAATCAGTTAATTGTCGCTAGTTTATCAATAAACTACCCCCATCCTTTTGATACCCGCCCTATGTCAACTTTGAAACCCTCCATCCATCTTGCCCGGAACAAATCTATGATTATGCCGTATCGGAGTCCAGACTGAGGCCCCTTCCTCCCTCCTGTGCCTTCTCCACTGATCCCAGATCATCAGTACCGCCGTCACCACCGGGCTTGTGCTAGCTGGTGAGGATATAGAAATTGGATACCCTCGGTTGCTGACAATTTTCACTCACTTTGACAGAAAAATATAATTACCTTTTTGCAGTTGTGTTATGAAGTGCAAAGGTCATGGGCTGGATTATCCACCCCCCCCACGCCACATTTCTGCCCCGAACCGCCGACGGGATTCTCCGTTACGCCGGCTGGTCAATGGGGTTTCCCATTGTGGGGCAGCCCCACGCCGTCGGAAAACCCCCGGGCGCCGGCAAAACGGAGAATCCCAACCGACGGATAATTCCACACCTTATCTTTATTGATGTCTCCCTTATGAGTGGATTTCAACTACTTAGGATTTGTAACTTAGGTTGTCAACCTTGCTTACGGAGATGCATGGTGCCAGGTTTGGCATAGTTTGAAAGTGTATTGTAATGTTTCTAATTTCATGAAATGAAAATGAAAATCGCTTATTGTCACAAGAAGGCTTCAAATGAAGCTACTGTGAAAAGCCCCTAGTTGCCACATTCCGGCGCCTGTTCGGGGAGGCTGTTACGGGAATTGAAACGTGCTGCTGGCCTGCCTTGGTCTGCTTTCAAAGCCAGCGATTTAGCCCTGTGCTAAACAGCCCTGTTTCATTACATGAAAGTTAAAAGATTCTATTATTAACACAAGTTTTTTTTCTCTTTTAAGTGTGAAAACCCAGGCCTGTGAAAGAGCAAAGTCAAATCCATCCAAAAGGCATCGGGACAGATTGAATGCAGAGCTAGAACGCCTGGCCAGCCTCCTGCCCTTCCCACAGGATGTTGTAGCCAAATTGGACAAGCTGTCTGTTCTCCGCCTCAGTGTCAGTTATCTCCGAGCTAAAAGTTTCTTTAATGGTAAGGCCACTGTATGAAATATGTTTCATATTCATGCTATTAGCTAAAAGGAAAGTACTCTTGTGAATAACAGGATGCCAAAAGGGGTGTGATTCCTGCGGAAAGTAACATTTAAATGTTATCATATGATCTTGAACTTTGTTGGACTGAAAGGGAAGTTTTCTTTTTGCTGTGAAAATAGATTTTTCTTTTATGAATGCAGGTGCTTTAATCCATGTCTACTCCCTATCAAAATCGTAAGAACATAAATGTAACACCTGCTTTAGCCCTTGTTGGGGCGGGATTCAACCCTACCCGGCGGAGCGGGGGGTCCCGGCAGCGAAGAGTCGCGTGAACCACTCCGGCGTCAGGCCGCCCCAAAGGTGCGGAATCCTCCGCACCTTCAGGGGCTAGGCCGGCCCTGGAGTGGCTTGTGCCGCACCATTTGGCGGGGAAGTGGCTTGGTGCCACGCCAACCGGCAGCGAAAGGTCTCCGCCAGCCGGCGCGAGTTGGCGCATGCGCGGCAGCGCCAGCATGTGCTGGCGTCATCTCCGCGTCGGCCATGGCGGAGGCATAGCAGCTGACGCGGAGGAATAGAGTGCCCCCCCGGCACAGGCTCGCCCGTGGATCGGTGGGCCCCGATTGCGGGCCAGCCCCCAGATCCCCCCACGCTCCCCCCGAGGACCCCGGAGGCCGCCAGGTCCTGCCGGTAAGGACCTACTCTAATTTACACTGACGGGACTGGCAAAAAACGGGCAGCCACTAGACCCATCGCGGGCCGGAGAATCGACAGGGGGGCCGCTGCCAACGGCCGCCGACCGGCACGGCGCGATTCCCCCCCACCCGCCAAATCCCCGGCGCTGGAGAATTTGGCAGCCGGTGGGGGCGGGATTCACGCTGCCCCCGCCGGCGATTCTCCGACCCGGCGGGGGGGGGGTCGGAGAATCCCACCCGATATGTTTGAGCAAAATATCATATTGCAAATATTCCACAACAGTCAATGTGGATAGGAATTAATTGCGAAATCTGGGCTGCTTTTTATAAAGGTTGCCCTTGAAAGATAAAGTATATTCAATATAAAAACGATATAAGCATCATCTGTTTTGTTTAGCTAATCACTTGCAGAGATTTGGTTTCTTAAGACTAAATAACAAACAACCTAACTTGAACTTGTCACTCTGGAGAGTTTCAAAACTTATTTGTCACGAGAACACAATTTGATCCATTTTTCAAAGTGCAATAATAGATATGAGGTTAATGGCCGGAATTTTCCGGTTGTTGTGATTCACTTTTCTCTCCAGCAGCGCACCCTCGCCAGTGGGTTTTGCGGTGGCATGGGGTGGTTTCAATGGCAAATCCCATTGACAAGCGGCGGGAAGAGAGAATCCCAGCGCCAGTGAATGGCACACAGTCGAGTAATATGCGGCTGGGGGACCGGAGGATCTCGCCCAATAATTACATTGAAAAACGTAATTTTAAAATTATTATTTTTAGAAATAAAATATATTAATTTCTGAGATTGACATGAATAATATTGTTGGACAGCTTTATACTATTTATGGATGTTTTCACAGTAAAGCAGTTAGCTGCTGGATGTGGTGATGGGTCTATGGTTCAGGCGGTGTAGTGGAGAAGCATGGAAGGTTAGGCATTCTTGCAACTCCACTAGGAGAGCAATGGCCTACTGTTCCAATGATCTGTACTTTAAATTCCAACTTTTTGTGTGCGATTTTCTTTGGAAATTTGCTAACTATATTGTCTCAATTTACTAATTCTTGGGTGGCTACTAAATGAGATTGCCATGTGGTAGATTGGTAATCTGTTGCAAGTGGCAAGTGGGATGAAAGGGGAAGAGCCAAAATTGGAATTGCAACTGAAATTCCTTTGATGCATGATCAATAACTAGTAAAATGAGGTTGTAGTGCAACTGAAGGCTTTAATAGGCTAGAACTGTTCCCCAGCAGCTCAGGTACAGAATGAGGGCTGCTGGGACGGCAGGGGTTCTTATACCCCGCCTATCCGGGCGGAGCTACTATACTACACAGCCAATGGTAAACCCCTAGGCTTAACCAATGGTACTTCAGCCTCTCGGGTACCGTAATACCTGTTAATACCACATTCACCCCCTGTTAAAAAGAGTCTGGTGGGGGTGGTGGCCAGGTTGCGGGTTTTAACAAAATTGAAAAAGCGAGTGACCCCCGGGATGCAGAGGTCCTCGTGGAGGGCTCGGAGGCGGTCCACTTGTGCGGTAGCACATGTGCCGCGGGACAGGGCGTCAGGAGGCTCGTTTAACTTCCCGGGACGATACAAGATCTCGTAGTTGTAGGTGGAGAGTTCGATCCTCCACCGCAAGATCTTGTCGTTTTTTATCTTGCCCCGCTGTGCATTATCAAACATGAAGGCAACCGACCGTTGGTCAGTGAGGAGAGTGAATCTCCTGCCGGCCAGGTAATGCCTCCAATGTCGCACAGCTTCTACTATGGCCTGGGCCTCCTTTTCGACTGAGGAGTGGCGGATTTCGGAAGTATAGAGGGTACGGGAGAAGAAGGCCACAGGTCTGCCTGCTTGGTTGAGGGTGGCCGCCAGAGCTACGTCGGACGCATCACTCTCGACCTGGAAGGGGAGGGACTCGTCGATGGCTATACTATACTATACAGCCAATGGTAAACCCCTAGGTTTAACCAATGGTACTTCAGCCTCTCGGGTACCGTAATACCTGTTAATACCACATCCTTCTACAATCCTATCTCCTGATTGTCAAAACAGTGCCATTGACTTGTGGAAGGCTTGGAAAAAGAAAATAGTGATGGGATGAAGCAAAGGAGGATTAAAATGGGCTAACAGTATTTGTATGCACATAGACTGTTTTTTTTAAAAACACAGAATTTGAATTTTTTCTTGCAGATGTTTCCTGAGAATGTAAGTATTTTATCTCACAAAAGAAAAATCCCAATTGCAACATACAGGACTTAAAAAAAGACGAGTGACATATTTTAGCTTTGTAGCAAATTTGCATGACCTCTTCTGGCTAAAGTTATACTTTAAAAAAAGTGTGAATGATTGTATCTCTTCAGGCCATTGAAGATGACTATATTGCTTTATTCATCTTTTCACTGCCTGAGGGCAATTATTATAGCTGAAATTTAATAACAGTAGGCTTTCGAATCATTGTTGTAGTAGTTTAAAAGTGATGTTAATTAAGTTTTCTCAGATCATACTGTCTTTTTCCAAATTGTGGAATTAGAGTTGTTAAAAGTCACTGCTGTATGTTAACTTAATGATCAAAGTATTCCCACATTATAGGTAACTTCTTTGAGTTGAATTGTCCACCTAACATTTTGGTTGTTGGTTTAAACATTTGAGGGCTTCAACTATTTGATTTAGGCTGATGCATTCTATAAATTACATATCAAAGTGGACAAATATAGAACTGTTCAGTTTTTATTGTTCAAATGTATTTTTTAATTTAGTTCTTTGATTGTAATGCAGTTACCTGTCACTGGAATGCTAATTATATTGGGCGGCATGGTAGCACAGTGGTTAGCACAGTTGCTTCACAGCTCCAGGGTCCCAGGTTTGATTCCCGGCTTGGCTCACTGTCTGTGAGGAGTCTGCATGTTCTTCCCGTGTCTGCGTGGGTTTCCTCCGGGTGCTTTGGTTTCCTCCCACAGTCCAAAGATGTGCAGGTTAGGTGGATTGACCATGTTAAATTGCCCTGAGTGTGTAAAAAGGTTAGGTGGGGTTACTGGGTTATGGGGATAGGGTGGAATTGTGGCTTGGGTGGGGTCCTCTTTCCAAGGGCTGGTGCAGACTCGATGGGCCAAATGGCCTCTTTCTGCACTGTAAATTCTATGATTCTATCAGGATACACAGGTGAAGGACATTGTTTAATTTACTTTTCAACCTGTCTAAATACAGGACCACGTGGTGTGGAGGAGGGTGGGTATGGAGGAGGACCACCTCGTAGGCCTGATTCAGCTCCTAGCCCAGACCAAGGTGGCTATTAACAGGTCTAGGCAGCGAGTGGTTGAGTGGGTCATCTGTCCCGACTGGCTACTCCTCTACCGTGGCTCTATTGGCGGCCGGGTGGCCTTGGAGAGCGAGCACGTGGTGTATCTTCTTGCATGATTCTGCCTTTCTGTGAACAGTGCGCACTGTAGGGCCTGGGGTGTTTGTGCATACATGCGTGCGTGTGTCCCTGGAATGATATTTTGGTTTAGTTTTCCTTTGAAGTTGTGTTTGAGTTACAGTGCCCAACCAGGGGGTGGCCCTCCTATCATTTGTGTTTAACATTTTGATCATTTGTTCAATTGAAAAGAGTATAGATTGGGGAATCACCACAGAGCATTGTGAGGAGGGTGGAAGACCTCCTCATAGCCTGCTGTTGGGTTAGGCCAAGGTGGCTATCAACAGGTCCAGGCATTAGATGGTTAAGGGAATCCTGACTGCCCAACCTCTTCCGCAGTGACGTTTGCGACTGGGTGGCCCTGGAGCGAGATCATGTGGTGTCCACCGTTTTTCTCCAGGCCTTCCATGACCTGTGGGCGCTGCGGGAGCAGGGGTGCACCATCACCCCAAGGGAACAACATTTCGGTTTGATTAATTACGTTTCTTTTGACATTTTTATTTGTTTTTGTTGCAGTGCCCCGCCAGGGGTTACCACCACTCTCAATTTTGATTTTTGTTAATTTTTTAATTTATTTTCTTTGTTCAATTAAAAGAGTATAAATAGGGGACAGCTGAGAAACTGGATAGGAGGGAAGGGCTATGAGACTGAACAAAGTTAATGAACTCTCTCAGTAAGGAAAAGCTCTGTGTCATGGTTTTGAATTCATCAATTAATTTAAATTCTATTAACATTACCCCGGTAATTATTTCATCAGCAATTGCTTTAGCATTAGAGTCAGAGCTGAATATTCAAATGACTATAGTTGGACATGTGGGATCTCCTTGCATATAGTTGGCAATATGAGTCAGCTGGTTATATTCGAACCATTATTTGAAAGATGTTTCATAATCTGAACAATATACACTTTTATCGTTGTTGATTTCTGAAGCAACAAAAACTACTGACAATTGGCAACTCCACCAGCCCCTTTCTTTTTGAAACAGTTTTGGTCTTTATGGGTATCCTGTTAGAGTTCTAATTGCCTTTTATTTGGAAAGAAAAATCAACCTTGATTGTATGATTACCAATTTTCACATTTGTTTGTTTTATACGCTACTTTTATGCATTTGTCAAAACATTACCAAAACTTGGCACGCAATCTGTTTTGGAATTTCTGAAGGAAATATATGGACATAAAGAGCAGTGAGCAATCTGCTAAACACTGCTTCAGGGCTTAAGATAACTTATTTTCTCTCCAAATTACTATGTTTTCTAGTAGCTATTCACCATATGTTTTAACTATAAATTGTGTCAGTTTCTAAATTACTGCAGATGGTGTTTTTTCATAGGACAGCATTTAAACTTCGAATGCCTTGGAGCACTAAACAAATTGAATGTTGGAGGATTGGTACACACACCTCGGTGGCGCCTGAACAATCGCATCTTGTTTTCATTCTTATTGCTGAATCTCTTTTCTGTAGCTTTTGAAGTCTTTCATCAAAAGTTGACCTTGTACATCCTGATTATGGCACCAAATCATTTTATAAGCCATACACATGTGAAAAAAAGGAGACTGCTGTAGCATTGCACATAACTCGCAGGCCTATGTCGTTATTCCACAGTGCTTGGGTTTTGGCAATTCTTATTTGAGTCAGTTACTCTGAATAAATAACCTGGTTATTTGTAACATCAGTTATAGTCCTCTTTTTCATAACTTTACACAGATGCAGTACTGTCTTTTTGGAATATATTGGGTAGAAAATTGGCTTGCCCTGGTTTTTGGGTGTGGCTGGAGTTGGAGGAGGGTGAGGCATCATGATAAGCAACCTGCAGATCAAGGTTGGGGTAACACAATTTTCATGTACCGACCTCATCTGCATGATTATAGAACTAGCCTAAATGTCTCCAGTGCCTCTTCTCTTCTTCAAGCTGCCTGCAGCCTTTGTGCAGGGTGCGCTGTATCTTAAAGGGAAGCCGCAAAAAAAATATTGTCACAATGTAAATTATTGCAAGTGGACAACAGGGCAGATGGAGATTTCTACACCGATGTATGCGACACTGTAGGTGTTAAAACAATGTAGGTAGACAGAAGGAGATGTGGTCCTGTAGGTATCTAGAAGGCCCTCAAAAATAGCAGGTGAGATCAACTCTACGGTCTGAATCTGTGAACAGTGCCACGCAAAGTTTAATAACCTCACAGGGGTGGTGATTGTCAGTGAATAAATCTTCAAGTGACAACTATTACCCTACCACAACACCAGCCCTTCATGCTCCTTGATGAACCACAACTTCATCACTTATCCAGAAGCAATCCCCAGCATTCTGGACTTACATCTAAAATCCATATACTCCAGCTCACCCACACACACTGCTGCGAGGCTTTCACTCATCTCTTACTGGCTTCATATATCACCAGCTGTTCAGCTATGGTAGGCACATTACCCAGGCACAATGCTGTACGACCCATTGATATTCTGCCTTCTCCCTTTCAGGACAAAGTGGCACACAATTGAAGGGAAAAGAGCAGAATTGGTGGGGAACAAGAACCCCTGCATCTTATAATTCTATGGAGGTGATTGTCAGCATCATGGTGACACCCAGCATGATGAGCAAGCTGCAGATGATGTGACTACAAATCTTTTGTGTCACACCCAATCCCACCTTCCCCTTCTGAGTTCTTGGGGGCGATTCTCCGAGCTCCGTGCCGGGCTGGAGAATCGCTGCAACTGCGCCCCGACACCGGCGCGCGATTCTCCAAGGTGCGGAGAATCGGCGCCATTTGCGCCGGCGCGTTTGACGCGGCGCCGGCCACTGGAATCGGCGGGGCCGCCAATTCTCCGGCCCGGATGGGCCGTGCGGCCGCGCGGATATGACAGAGTCCCGCTGGCGCCGTTCACCCCTGGTCGCTGCCGGCAGGAACTCTGCGCGAAGGGTCAGGGGGCGGCCTGGAAGGAGGGGGGGGGGCCCTCCGCTGGGGTCTGGCCCGTGATCGGGGCCCACTGATCGGCAGGCCGGGCCCCCCCCCCGGGCCTACTTTCCTGGGCGGCCGGCCCCTGAACACCGACGCCATGTTGAGTCGGGGCTGGCACGCTTAAGAAGTCCCCCGCGCATGTGCAGGTTGGCGCAGCCCAACTGAGCATGCGCGGGTTGGCGTGGCGCCCATTTGGTGCCGGGGAGGGAGGCTGGAGCGGCGTGAACCGCTCCAGCGCCATGCTGGCCCCGGTCGTCGTCATGTCCGTTTTGCGCCGTCGTGAAACGTTGAAGACGGCGCGAACACTTGAGAGGTCAAGGTGACAGATGAGTACTGTTACAGAAGACTGGGTAAGGACATTGATGGGAACAGCATATAGGAGAATTCTGGTGGACACCAACTACTATAAAACTGCCTACACCCTTTTTCCCTTGCTGCCCACACGTAACTACCCCCACCCCATTGAAGAGATGGCAACATTTTCTAGCAAATCCAGGAATTCAGTAAACCAAGCCTGAAAACATTTCAAAGTATTTCAAGAGACATTACAATAGAAACTGTTCCCGGAAATTGTGTGTAATTAGAGTGCCTGGTTCTTTAAATAATGCTAGCGGAGGGTCCACCTTGCAGTCACACAATTCTTTGTTCTTGAGTGAGCAAAAAAGAGTCTGTCATCTTGTGTGTTGCCCTAATCTGCGATCCTGCAGTCACACCATTTCAGCGCAATGTGAAGACAGGACAGTGCCAAATCAGTGTCGTTCAGCACCCTTCTCTCGAAGCGCCTCACATGGAAAACAGGACAAGGCTAAACAAAGCAGTTTTGCACCCATTATCCTAAATTCTCACCCGTTACACTTTTCCTTAATGCACACATGGCAGGAGTTTTCATCGCACCAAATTTAGATGTGCTGTTCATTACAGAAGAGGATTTAGTGCTTTAACAACAACTTGCATTTATTCTAATTTTTTAATGTTAAAACTTAAAGAACTAAAGGCAGGTAAATTATCATAAAATCTGTTCTCTACTGTTTATCGATCAATCTGTGTAGACAGTTATTATGAATCTCAAGTCAACAGACATTGTTTGTTAATTTGTTTTCAAGTAAGGATGTTAAATTGGTTTGACAGTGGTATATTAATGCTGGAAGATAACTGGTACAATGCCACTAAGTTATTGTCAAATCTGCCTCATGTGTCCCTCATTGGTGATAGAATTGCCATCAACTTATTCTTGAACAATGTAATTTTTCTACACTGGACGTGACCAAGTAGTCGACTATTAGAGGGAGTTGTGTGTTGAACTAAAAGTGTAAGCAGGTGTCAGGTAATTGTTGGGTTGATTAGGGACCGTGGAGCCAGAACCTTTTGAATTTAACATTGCTAAAACTAAAACCATTCAGTTTGATTTTCTCTGTACCCTCACCTCCCAGTTTTATGCTGGTGACCTATTCCAGTTTAACGTGGCACTGTGAAATCCAGGTTTGCAGTTTGATCCTGAAATTCAAAATTCATACCTATCCATCATGTACTATTGCTGAAACTTTCAACCATACCTTCATCGCCACCAGACTTCAATCTTTCCATGCTTTATCCCCTGACCTTCTGAACTCTATCCTAACTAGCTTCCCAACTGTCCAAAACTCTGTTACTTGCATTCTATCTGACATCAAGTTATTCTCGTTCGCCTTGCCTGTTAACCTTGTTTGCATCAATGTAATTTGGTTACTTCTTCCACAATGCATTAAATCCATAATCTTTGTTCAAATTTTTAATATCGAGAGCAAGCTCAAACTTGTAACCGTTTGTTGTGGAGCTCATCGTGCATGGGGAAAACCTAGCTTGGAATTTCCAGACTCTCTGGGAGTTAATGTTTTGAAGTATAGTTCGCATACTTTAAAAAAAAAAATGTTTATTAAGAATTTTTCGACAAAATTTTCAACCATACAACCCCCCCCCCCCCCCCCCCCCCCCCCCCGTAACAAAAAGAAAGGAAAACTCGCATAGCGAGACATAAACATGGCAAATCAATATAATACAGAATTTGTACATTGGAGTCTTCCCGTACATATCAACTTTCCGGATCATTGATGTATTTTCTTGCTCAAGTGCCCCCCAGAAAAAAAAAACCTTCCCCCCCCCCCCCTTCTCCCCCCCCCCCCCCCCCCCCCCCCCCCCCCCCGCCAAAAGAGATGGTCCCTCCCCCCCCGCCCCCGGCTGGGTTGCTGCTGCTGTCGACCGAACTTCATCTAACGCTCCGCGAGATAGTCTAGGAACGGTTGCCACCGCCTGGAGAACCCCTGCACAGACCCTCTCAAGGCAAACTTTATCCTCCCCAACTTGATAAACCCTGCCATGTCATTTATCCAGGCGTCCACACTGGGGGGCTTCGCATCTTTCCACATTAACAAGATCCTTCGCCGGGCTACCAGGGATGCAAAGGCCAGAATGCCAGTCTCTTTCGCCTCCTGCACTCCCGGCTCGTCCGCCACTCCAAATAGTGCTAGCCCCCAACTTGGCTTGACCTGGACTTTCACCACCTTAGATATAGTTCTCGCAACTCCCCTCCAGAACCCATCCAGTGCCGGGCACGACCAGAACATAGGGCATGGTTCACCGGGCTTCCTGAGCACCTCCCACATCTGTCCTCCACCCCAAAGAACCTACTCAGCCTCGCCCCCGTCATATGTGCTCTGTGAATGACCTTAAATTGTATCAGGCTAAGCCTGGCACACGAGGAACATGAATTAACCCTACTTAGGGCATCAGCCCACAGACCCTCTTCAATCTCCTCCCTCAGCTCCTCCTCCCATTGCCCTTCAGCTCCTCCACCAAAGCCTCCCCCTCTTCTTTCATCTCCTGGTATATTGCCGACACCTTGTTCTCTCCGACCCATACGCCCAAAATCATCCTGTCTTGAATCTCCTGTGCCGGGAGCAGCGGAAATTCCCTCACCTGCCGCCTCACAAACGCCCTCACTTGCATGTACCTGAACGCATTTCCCGGGGGTAGCCCAAACTTCTCCTCCAGCGCCCCTAGGCTCGCAAACGTCTCATCGATGAACAGGTCCCCCATTCTTCTAATCTCTGCCCGATGCCAGCTCTGAAACCCCCCGTCCATCCTTCCTGGGACAAACCGATGATTATCTCTGATCGGCGACCACACCGAGGCTCCCATCGCACCCTTGTGTCGTCTCCACTGCCCCCAGATCTTTAGCGTTGCCGCCACCACCGGACTCGTGGTGTACCTTGTCGGCAAGAGCGGCAGCGGTGCCGTCACCAGCGCCCCCCAGGCTCGTTCCTTTGCAGGACGCCATCTCCAACCTCTTCCATGCCGCCCCCCCCTCCCTCCATCACCCACTTACGGATCATCGCCACATTGGCTGCCCAGTAGTAGCCACCCAAATTCGGCAATGCCAGCCCTCCTCTATCCCCACTAGGCTCCAGGTACCCCCTCCTTACCCTCTGGGTCTTGCTCGCCCACACAAAACCCATAATGCTCCTGTCTACCCGCTTAAAAAAGGCCTTGGTGATCACAATTGGAAGGCACTGGAATACAAAAAGAAACCTCGGGGGGACCACCATTTTAATCGACTGTACTCTGCCCGCTAGCGAGAGTGACAACATGTCCCATCGTTTGAAGTCCTCCTCCATCTGCTCCACCAGCTGCGTCAAATTAAGTTTGTGCAGGGCCCCCCAGCTCCTAGCTACCTGGATCCCCAAATATCGAAAGCTCCTTTCCGCACTCCTCAACGGTAGCTCGTCTATCCCTCTTCCCTGAACCCCGGGTGCACCACAAAGAACTCACTCTTCCCTACATTGAGCTTGTAGCCCGAGAAGTTCCCAAACTCCCTTAGGATCTGCATGACCTCCACCATCCCCTCCACTGGATCCGCCACATACAGCAACAGGTCGTCTGCATATAGCGACGCTCGATGCTCCTCTCCCCCTCGGACCACCCCCCTCCATTTCCTGGACTCCCTTAATGCCATGGCCAAAGGTTCAATTGCTAATGCAAACAACAGGGGGGACAGGGGGCACACCTGCCTCGTCCCTCGATACAGCCGGAAGTACTCCGACCTCCGCCGATTCGTAACCACACTCACCACCGGGACTCTATATAGGAGCTTAACCCAACTAATAAACCCTCCCCCGAACCCAAACCTCCGCAACACTTCCCAGAGATACTCCCACTCTACTCGGTCAAAGGCCTTCTCCACGTCCATAGCTGCCACTATCTCCGCCTCTCCCTCCACCGATGGCATCATAATCACATTTAGGAGCCTCCGCACATTGGTGTTTAACTGCCTGCCCTTTACAAATCCCGTCTGGTCCTCGTGAATCACCCCCGGGACACAGTCCTCAATCCTCGTAGCCAACACTTTTGCCAGCAACTTAGCATCTACGTTGAGGAGTGAGATCAGCCTGTACGACCCACATTGCAGTGGGTCCTTATCCCGCTTCAGGATCAAAGATTTTGTCGCCTCCGACATTGTCGGGGGCAGGGTCCCCCCCTCCCTTGCCTCATTGAAAGTCCTCACCAGCAACGGGGCTAACAGGTCTACATACTTCCTATAGAACTCCACCGGGAACCCATCCAGTCCCGGGGCCTTCCCTGCCTGCATGCTACCCAGTCCTCTAATCAGCTCCTCCAACCCAATTGGCGCCCCCAAACCATCCACCTCCTGCTCCTCCACCCTCGGGAACCTCAGTTGGTCCAAGAATCGTCGCATCCCCTCTTTTCCCACTGGGGGCTGGGACCTGTTCCGCTCCTCATAGAAGGCCTTGAATGCCTCATTTACTTTCACCGCACTCCGCACCGTAGTTCCCCTTCCATCTTTGACTCCACCTATCTCCCTCGCTGCCATCCTCTTACGGAGCTGATGTGCCAGCATCCGGCTCGCCTTCTCCCCATACTCGTATATCGCCCCCTGTGCCTTCCTCCACTGTGCCTCTGCCTTCCCTGTGGTCAACAGGTCGAACTCCGTCTGGAGACTTCGCCTCTCCCTGAGTAGTCCCTCATCCGGGTCCTCTGCATATCGTCTGTCCACTCTTAAAATCTCCCCCACCAACCTCTCCCGTTCCCTGCCCTCTCTCTTCTCCCTATGAGCCCTGATGGACATTAACTCTTCCCTGACCACCGCCTTCAGCGCCTCCCAGACTACTCCCACCTGCACCTCCCCGTTGTCATTGGCCTCCAGGTACCTTTCAATGCACCCTCCCGCACACTTCCTCGTCTGCCAGCAGCCCCACATCCAACCGCCACAGCGGGCGTTGGTCCCTCTCCTCCCCCAGCTCTAGTTCCACCCAGTGCGGGGCGTGGTCCGAAACGGCTATGGCCGAATACTCTGTTCCCTCCACTTTCGGGATCAATGCCCTGCCCAGAACAAAAATTATCAAGCTTCCTACCAACAAGTCCGCAATACGCCCCCAACATACGTTTCATGAATCCAGCATCGTCCCAATTCGGGGCGTATACATTTACCAATACCACCCACGTCCCCTGCAACCTACTGCTCACCATCATGTATCGACCTCCATTGTCCGCTACTATGTTCTTGGCCACAAACGACACCCGCTTCCCCACCAGTATTGCCACCCCTCTATTCTTCGCATCCAGCCCCGAATGGAATACCTGTCCTACCCATCCCTTCCATAACCTGACCTGACCTGCCACCTTCAGATGTGTCTCCTGAAGCATGACCACGTCTGCCTTCAGTCCCTTTAAGTGCACGAACACTCGGGCCCTCTTAACCGGCCCATTGAGGCCTCTCACATTCCACATGATCAGCCGGATTGGGGGGCTACCCCCCCCCCCCCCCCCCTCTGCCGACTAGCCATCTCCTATTTTAGGCCAGTCCCGTGCCCGCGCACTCTGGTCCCCCAGACGGGGAACCCCCGCCCCAACCACCTCTTCCGTTTTCAGTTCCCCCTCAGCCAATGCAGCAGCAACCCTATTTCCCTCCCCCCCCGCTAGATCTAAATCTAGCTCTTTTGCTCCACCATAATACTTCCGTAAGTCAGCTGACTCCTGCTGACCCCAGCTTCCCCCGCCTTCCCGTTGACCCCCCCCCCCCCGTGTGGAAATCCCTCCTCCTCCTTGCGCTCCTCAATCCCCCCCTCCCTAACGCGGGAAAGAGCCCGCGCTTTCCTGAGCCAGCCCCGCCCCCTGTGGCGCAGCTCCTGTTGCGGCCTTATCCCAACTCCCCCATCCCCGGGTCTCACCTCCCTCCAGCACCGACGCCCACATTCCTCACGGTCTCCCCATCAAAACTCTTCCCCCATCCCCATCCATCGTCCCACCCATGAAACATTCTTTACCCATATTTACAACCCTGTATACAGTCAACATCTCTCCCACAACCACAGACCCTCAGTTTGAGTGTAATTTTTCCGTTTGTATAAAGGTCCAAGCCTCTTCTGGCGTTTCAAAATAGTGGTGTCGATCCTGATACGTGACCCACAGTCGCGCAGGCTGCAGCATTCCGAATCTCACCCTTTTTTTATGCAGCACCGCCTTGGCCCGGTTGAAGCCAGCTCTCCTCTTTGCCACCTCCGCGCTCCAGTCCTGGTAGACTCGGATCACCGCATTCTCCCATCTACTGCTCCGCTCCTTCTTGGCCCATCTCAGGACACTCTCTCTGTCCGCGAAACGATGGAACCTCGCCACTATCGCCCTTGGCGGCTCGCCAGCCTTGGGTCTCCTCGCCAGGACCCAGTGAGCCCCTTTTAGCTCCAGGGGGCTCGGAGAGGCCTCCGCACCCATCAGCAAATGGAGCATCGTGCTCACATATGCCCCGGCATCGGCCTCCTCCACTCCTTCAGGGAGACCCAGAATCCGGAGATTCTTCCTCCTCGACCTGTTCTCCAGGACCTTGAATCTCTCGGCCCACCTCTTGTGCAGCGCCTCGTGCGCCTCCATCTTCACCGCCAGGCCCAAAATCTCGTCCTCGTTCTCGTTAGTTTTGTCCTTCACCTCTTGGAGCTCTACCTCCTGGGCCTTCTGGGTCTCCTTCAGCCCCTTGATCGCCATCAGCATTGGCGCCAGCACCTCCTTTTTAAGCTCCTCCATGCAGCGCCTGAGAAACTCCTGCTGGTCCGGCCCCCATGCTGCTCGATCTCTGCCCTCTGCCATCTTGTTTTTTCTCCCTCGTTTCTGCCGCTGCTCCAAAGCCTCTTTTTCCGACGCTCCACTTCTAGTCCCCTCCATACACGACGGCAGGGGGACCTTGCTCTCACCTTCCCACACGGGAATCGGTCAAAAAAGTTCCGTTGGGGCTCCTCCGAAGAGCCCAAACGTCCGTTGTAGCGGGAGCTGCCGAAATGTGCGGCTTAGCTCCGCATCGCCGCAACCAGAAGTCCTCATTATGCCTTTTATACACACTTGTGTCCAAGCTGCTTGGCAATTTTTCAGGAAGATGGAGGTGGCAGCTGAAATGTGCAGGATAAGGATCTCTTCTGCTGTTGAGGAATTACTGAATGGAACCAGCAGTCATGGTTGGAGATGACCAATCTTGTTCTCATCAGTTATGTGGCGTTAGTTTTGATTTGAAAGAGTGAATTGACAGCTCATTATAGATGGCAGCTTATAGACTGGGGTGAGATATGGAAGGGCTACACTACACTTGCAGACCTCAGCTAAGATAATCTTCAAAGCATCCAAGTGCAGGAAATGATGGGGGGAGTGAATGATATTCATTTTTTCAAAAAAACATTCACTCGAAATAGAAAGCTGCAATTTTTGGTAAATGCTCCACAAATTCATCCAATGTTTCTCCACTTACAAATAATGAATGCAGTGTGCAGTGCTGCAGAATGGAGGCATCATGGTTATTTCCTGGATAACTGCTACTGATGTGCAGGTTGATGTTACTGTGGTCAGATAACATCGGAACAGAGTGCAAAGCTTGTTTCCTTTCAGAAAGGTCATTGGGTTAACATAAGGAGACCTGATGCTCACATGGGTGCCATGTGCAATGCCTTCAGTCAGGGAGTTTTTGCCAACTGCTGAAAACTGTGGTTGAATCCAGCTGCTTCCTCCTCAGGCAAAGTGATGAAGGTGTTGTCTCATGCACAAATAGGATTTGTCATTTGGTTAACTGTTTTGTTTACTGGAGACTGATGTGGCCATTGTGCCTGAGGAAGGCTTGCGAGAATCGAGCTGCTTGAAAGACTCGTGTCTCTCATCTCTCCCTTCGCTGCTGGGAGAAGAGCTGTTTGTTGAGTGCAAATCATTTTGATGGGAGGAGCTGACAAATTTCTCTCCTGAATGACCACTTTAAAAAATAATTTGCTGTGCACATTAGTTGTTTTAAACCTTCACCCTTGGCTACAAGGCGTCAAACATTTTAACATTTCGCTCAAAGGAATTTAATGTTGTATATTTCTGCAGTTGGTCATGCTCCACATAAACATCATATTAACTATGCTTTTCAAAAATGAAAGTTTCAGTTGTGAAATGGTCTCATTTTGTGGCTGTATGTCTGGTTTATAGAAGCAGGGCTTATGATTTAATCTATTAGTAGCTTTGTGGCTAATTGTCTGAATTTGAGGGTAGAGTGCCAGACTAGGTGGTTTTCCTTTTCAGACACGAGGCTTCCTGAATGCAGTTTTTGGTGGTGACTTTTAGATTTGTTTGTAAGATCTTTTGAAGACCATTCATTTAAACAAGCAAATCAAATCACTTTGGATGAGAGAAGAGTTGGACAATTTTTTTTGCTAGGTGTTGGAGATTGAGATTTGTTTTTTTTAAGGCGTGCAGATGGTACCAGTGAGTACAGACTAGGGGTGAGATATTACCATATTTTTTTCAGGCTCAGACTGGAAACTGTGTGTAGCTCTCAATTGCACAGATTAGTTTTCTCTCCAGATCTTGATGTCTCAAGAAAGAAAAGAGTGGACAGAGTTTATGCCATCACTCTGTTGGGATGGGGCCTGATTGAGATTGTGACGCCATCTTTAAAGAGTGCCCTGATCGGAGTGGTTGGCACTGCCAGGTTGGCAGTGCCAGGGGCCAGAGCCAGGGGGCACTGCCCGGCCATGTCCTGTACCTCAATTTGCGCTCCAGCTGTGGTCATTACATCTGTTTTTTGCTTTTGAAAACCAATATTGATTCTTGCTGGCATGACATCACGCTGCCGGGGGGAGTATTGTGGCCGCACGCTATGGTGTGAAGTTGGTAACCATGTTATATTAATATTTATGGAAATAAGGCTCATGTCCGGGGAAAATATCAAACTGAGATCTGACTGGCGCAAATCCTGTTTTTGGCCACTCATGAGATTTAGTGGCCCGTGGCCAACGGGGCGGCTAGATCACAGGCAATGTATTTTCTTCTGAATATCATTCAATTCCCCCTATCCTTTTTCTCTACTTCGATGCTTTGAAAATGATCTTGGTTGAGGTCTGCAAGTGTAGTGTCGTCCTTCCTTAGCCTTCCCCAATCCATAAGCTGCCATTTATGATGAGCTGTCAACTATTCTTTCAAATCAAAATTAACTTAACCCTCCTTGTGTTGCAACAGAGTTTTTTCAAATGGCAGGAATCCACACTTGCCATTTGTAATTGGCAAATTTTAAACAGAATTTATCACAGAGTTGGTGTGATCAGGCGTATCTGATTATAAATTCTTTCAAAATGTTGTGGGTGAAGACTCCCCCTGCTGCCGCAGCACCTGTAAACATGGTTTCCAACAACATTGTGAAGCAGAAGCTCAGACAAGACCATTTCACTATATAGCTGACATGGTTCAAATGGTAGCAGATTTTCCCCAAGTATTCTCTATCTTGAAGTCGAGGAGGAGGAACAGGAGCAGGAACAGGAGGAGGAGGAGGAACAGGAGGAGGAGGAGGAACAGGAGGAGGAGGAGGAACAGGAGGAGGAGGAACAGGAGGAGGAGGAACAGGAGGAGGAGGAACAGGAGGAGGAGGAACAGGAGGAGGAGGAACAGGAGGAGGAGGAACAGGAACAGGAGGAGGAGGAGCAGGAGGAGGAACAGGAGGAGCAGGAGGAGGAACAGGAGGAAAAGGAACAACAGGAGGAGGAGGAACAGGAGGAAAAGGAACAACAGGAGGAGGAGGAACAGGAGTAGGAGGAACAGGAGGAGGAGGAGGAGGAGGAACAGGAGGAGGAGGAACAGGAGGAGGAGGAGGAGGAGGAACAGGAGGAGGAGGAGGAGGAGGAACAGGAGGAGGAACAGGAACAGGAGGAGGAACAGGAACAACAACCTCCACCTTGTCGCCGTTACACAAAACAGCACTTATGTCCTTTGATACCAGTTGGGACACTAAGGGCATCAGCCTCATGAGAACAGAACTCCCTCGAACTCTCATACCATCCTGACTTGGAACTATATCCCTATTCCCTCACTGTTGCTGGAACTCCCTAACAGTACTGTGGTTGTACCAGCACCCCGAAGGACTGCCAGCAGTTTAAGACAGCTCAACACCATCTTCTCAAGAGCAATGAGGAAAACAAATTGCCAGCAACAATCGCTTCCTTGGAAATACATTTTTAAAAAGTAGTGTGATTTTTAAAAAACCTGCTTTAACAAATCTTTAGTTGTTTTAATTAAATTGCTGAACTTTTTATTTATTCATGGAATGCAGGCATTACTGGCAAGGAGGTCAGCATTTATTGCCCATTCTTAATTGCCCCTGTGAAAGCAGTTGGGGATGAGCAGGGACTTTTCTCTTTGATAATTCAGTATCTTAAAATCTTTATGCAATGGTGACTTTGAAATTGTCAGGCGATGACCATTTTATATTTTCTGTTGTGGAGTCAACAGTTTACTGTAATTTTAAGTTCTTACATGCAGATTACATTTTATTTCCAGTCCTCATTTAAGATTAATACATAAATTATTAAAATGAGTACTTAAATTATTGAAGTGCTAAAGAGAAGCATGAGTGTTAATGGCTGTGTTAATTCTTTAAACTTTTCTCTCAATGGTCAAGTAAATATTTGTGATAATTCAAAAATCACGGGCCAAAATCATCTGGCTGTTCCCTGCGGGATCTTCTGGTTCTGTCGCTGGCGCACTCCTGCCTTGAGTTTCCCGGCACTGTGGGTTGGATTAAATGGGAAATCCCATTGACAAGGGCAGAAGGAGGGACCAGTTCCCTCCGCCGGGGAACACGCTGTGGTGAGGCCAGAGAATCTGACCCCTTTTCTTTTTAAAAGTAAACACATTATTCAAATTCCTTTACCACCAAAATGCTGGGGGTAGGGGGCGGCGGCGAGGTTCTGCAATAGGCTAACTGATGTGAGCAATCATGTAAATTTGTGTCCAATTAAATTGCAAACTTGAGTTTAAAAACTGCTCTTTAACAGGGCGGTTGTTTCCGGAAGTGGGGAGTTTTATCAACAATTGAGTTGTATGGAGAGCAGAAGTTACATGAGACAGGAAGTCACTTCTTGTGTGCCAGAAAGCAGTGAACCATTGTCCTTGTGACTTGTATGCCACTGTTTATGTAACAGGGTGTTTTGGGAATGGGCTACTGAAAACTGAGGTTGTTGAACTTAATGTTTTTTAAGGAAAATGAAAGCTTGATTTAGTGCAGTCAAAATCTCTTCTCTTGTGTAGAGCAGCACCGGCTTTATAAATTGAAGTATTAGAAATGCTCTTTTAAAAAATCATGGACTATCAGGCAGTTTATATTTTGATTTAATGCCTGTGTATGGGTGAAATTCTCCCATGCCTCCTCTCTCTCTCTCTCTCTCTCTCTCTTCCCCCCCCCCCCCCCCCCCCCCCCCCCCCCCCGTGAAACAAATTTGGAACCCGCTAATTGGGTGCAGACGAAGGCCTGATCAGAATCTCTCTCTCTCGCCCCCCGCCCACCCCAATGCCTGATTGTCCAGGGTGCCAGTGGAAAAACAGGTCGGTGCGATATGCATCCGGGACAACATGGCAAACAGATATTGGGAATTGCCTAAACAGTGCGCCAGCCTAAAAGCCTAAATATTGAGACTGGGTGAGAAAATAGGAGCATGGGCAGGCTTCCTGTCCTAATTCCTGCCTGCTCCACTGTAAAACTGATGTCGCATGGACAGGATCCTGGAGGGAATCCTGCCCATGCAATTTTGCACCCCCCTCCCAACTTTCAGAATCCGCTGCAGCGAGTGGGGGGGGAATATGTAGAATTCCGGCCTATGATATTTTTAATATTCCATTCAGAAACTAACTATTGAACCACCATGTCAGCTAAGAATCAATTATTCTAGTATTTTAAGTCCTTTGTGCAATCTTGTGAGTTCCCTATCTACCCAATGAATACCTGAGTTGGACCTTATACTGTTTTTGTTTTGGAGATGTTAATATCTACAGCACATAGTGTCCTGAACCACTACTTTATCCAGTTCTAGGCCTATACCTGTGCATTGTTGCTGTCACAATCCTTGTTGTCCTGATTTACATTAGCTGCAATATATTAGCTTTCATTTTCTGTGGGGTTTTTTCCGATCCCATGGTTGGCTGCTCCTCACCTGCCCTGAGATGACATTCTTTTCCATCTGCCCCCCCCAAAAAACAGGTTCTGACCCCTCCCCCAACCAAGTGATGCAGGTCTCCCATTTCCCCAATGTATTCCTAAGATCTCGTGCTAACCTTGGCATAGAAGAATGCAATGAGGTTTGCCATGACAAGTCTTCACTGTGGTCAAGTAGTTGATATTTTTCCTCATTGTCCAAGGAATATTTTTGTTTGTGCCTGTTCTTTAGACAAAGTACTCACTCCGACCCCTTTTCCTGACTTAGATTTTCCTCCCCATTTAATTTTTACATTTGGATATAACTGTGGAGACTTTGTTGTTACATCGAGATATAAAAATAATCAAATGCCAGCTTAGTCCATTTCCACTATGTGGCACTGTCACGTGTAATTTCTGCTTACCATGACCAAGTTCTCTGACTGTTCACGCCAGCGCACCCCTACCCGTGGGTTTCCTGGTGGCGTGGGGTGGCTCCAATGGGAATTCTCGTTGACCATCAATGGCGCGCTACCTCCTGCCGCCAATAAACTTGCGGCTGGGAGGCCAGAGAATCCCGCCTGATGCCTTTCAATTGCCCCCCCCCCCTCTCAATGGCCATCCATCAATCTCTTGGGAAAGCTGTTTGGAGAAAAACTTAATTTAATTTCTGACCCTCTATTCCGGGAGCACAATGTCATCTTTCTTTCTATATGTTGTCGTTACGTTGACCACTTTGACGAATCTGTGCTGCTCCCTTTTTAATATTTACAGCAAATCTGCAGTCATTGCACAAAACAGCAAATTGTTTCAGAGGCAAGTGGTTCTTATTTTATGTAGTTCTACGCAGTCAATCCAAATGAATAATGTTTAATTCCTTCAATGTTTTAAAGACCTCCGTCAAATCTCCTTGGTCAGTGCTTTTCTAATATCCCCAACGTTCTCGACTTATTTTAGTAGCTGAGGACCTGTAACTAAGTATTACTCGCATAGTAGTTAGCACTGTTGCTTCACAGCGCCAGGGTCCCGGATCCAATTCCCGGCTTGGGTCACTGGCTGTGCGGAGTCTGCACATTCTCCCCGTGTCTGCGTGGTTTCCTTTAGGTGCTCTGGTTTCCTTCTACAAGTCCTGAAAGACATCTTGTTCGGTGAATTGGACATTCTAAATTCTTCCTCAATGTACCTAAACAGGCGCCGGAGTGTGGCGATTTCACAGTAACTTAATTGCAATGTAAATGTTAGCCTACTTGTAACATAAATAAAGATTATTATATTATTATTACCTTTTCCAGGGCTTTAATTTCTCCTATGTGAGTGGACTGAAACTGGAAACTGTGACTTGGAATTTCATCCTTGTGATGCGAAGTGGGAGTTGGGAACATTCCTGGCTCTGTCCATGGGCGAAATTCTCCGGTACCGGCGCGATGTCCGCCGACTGGCGCCCAAAACGGCGCAAATCAGTCGGGCATCGAGCCGCCCCAAAGGTGCGGAATGCTCCACATCTTGGGGGACCGAGCCCCAACCTTAAGGGGCTAGGTCCGCGGCGGACGAATTTCCGCCCGGCCAGCTGGCGGAAAAGGCCTTTGGTGCTCCGCCAGCTGGCGCGGAAATGACATCTCCGGGCGGCGCATGCGCGGGAGCGTCAGCGGCCGCTGACGGCATTCCCGCGCATGCGCAGTGGAGGGAGTCTCTTCCGCCTCCGCCATGGTGGAGACCTTGGCGAAGGCGGAAGGAAAGGAGTGCCCCCACGGCACAGGCCCGCCCGCGGATCGGTGGGCCCCGATCGCGGGCCAGACCACCGTGGGGGCACCCCCCGGGGCCAGATCGCCCCGCGCCCCCTCCAGGACCCCGGAGCCCGCCCACGCCGCCTTGTCCCGCCGGTAAGGTAGGTGGTTTAATCTACGCCTGCGGGACAGGCATTTTAGCAGCGGGACTTCGCATCTGGGCCGGAGAATCGCGGGGGGGGGGGGGGGGGGGGGCCCGCCAACCGGCGCGGCGCGATTCCCGCCCCCGCCAAATATCCGGTGCCGGAGAATTCGGCAATCGGCGGGGGCGGGATTCACTTTTTGCCTGGCGTCTGATTGAAAATATGGAATGGCTAATAGTGTTGGTATGCCCAGTATATTGGCTTTCATCCTTTCTAAAATACTTAAGAGCTACATTATAATATGCAATCCATCCTTCTACAGTAGCATTTGTGCCACAGGTTAATTATTTTCATTACTGAAAACAAATGAGCATAATAATGTTTGCCTTAACTCATTTCCATTTCACTAAATATTTTGAAATGTGTTTGTGGTTTGGGGTTATGTTCTTTGGCCATTTTAGAAGATATGGCTTTACAATGATCTTGCAAATTAGAGCTATATTGTCGTTAATGGAATTAACCGTAACGGGTTTTCATTTTCTACATAAGTTTTAAAAGCATGTATAATTGTTTTAATTATTGCAGGCTGCAGTGGATTCTTGTAAAACATACATTTTATGATTGCATTCAAAATCTCGTAGGCACATTTTATGACTACATTTGAAATCTCGTAGGCAAAAGATTTCCTTGGTTGCCATACAGATCTTTTAAATCAAATTTTAAATGCTGTGTTTCAAAGAAATAATCTGCACATCTGTTCCTCCTACCAAGGTGGATAACCTCACATTTTTGGCATTATATTTCATCTGCCATGCTCTTGCCCACTCATTAAGTCTGTCCAAATCCTTGTGAAGCCATTTTGCATCTTCCTCACAATACACTTTCCCACCTAGCCTTGTGTCATCCATGAAATGATTACATTTGGTCCCCAGTGATCTTCAAATTATTATATCATGAACAGCTGGAGCCTAAGTACTGATCCTTGGGGCACCCCACTTGTCAACGCGAAAAAGACCCGTTTACTCCTTCTGCCTTTTTGCCTGTTAGCCAAATCTTAATCCATGTCAGTATACTACCTCCTATTCCATGTGCTTTAATTTTGCTAACCAATCTTCTGTGGGGGACTTTTTTAAAAGCCTCTGAAAATCAAAGTATACTACGTCCGCCGACTCACCTTTTATCAATTCTGTCAGTAATATCCTTTAAAAAACTATGTCATACATGATTTCCCATTTGTAAGTCCATGCTGACTATGCCCAATCAGATCATTATTATCCAAGTGTCCATTTAACACATTCTTTTATAACAGATTCTCTCATTTTTCCCACCACTGATGTCAGACTAACAGGTCTGTTTGTTCCCTGTTTTCTCTGTCCCTCCTTCCTTAAATAGTGGGTTAACACTTGTTACATTCAAATCTGCAGGAAGAATTCCAGAGTTCTAGGGTGGGATTCTCCACTCCCACGCCGAAGTGGCCGCGCCGTCGTGAACGCCGTCGAGGTTCACGACGGCGTGGAACAGCCCCGGTCCCGACCGATTCAGGCCCTGACAATCGGCCAGGATCGGGGCCGCGTCATCTACACGCGCCAGGCCTTGTCGCCCGCGTAAAAGCAGCGCCGCATAGATGACGCGGCTGGCGCCGCATAACAGGCGTCATCCGCGCATGCGCGGTTGTCGTCCTCTCTAAATCCGCCCCGCAAGAAGATGGGGGACGGATCTTGCAGGGCCCTGGAAGGAAGGAGGTCCTCCTTCAGAGAGGACGGCCCGACGATCAGTGGGCACCGATCGCAGGCCACCCCACATTCCAGGTGAAGCCCGGTGCAGGATCCCCCCTCGCCCCCCCCAACAGGCCGCCCCCCCAGCGTTCACGCACCGCCCACGACTGCAGCGACCAGGTGTGGATGGTGCCGGGGGGAATCCGCCGTTTTGGCCTGGCCGCTCGGCCCATCCGGGCCTCAGAATAGCGGGGGTGCCGGAGAATCGCTATTTTGGGTGTCTCCGGCGATTCTCTGGCCTGCGGCCCGCGAAACTCGAGCGGGCCGTTCCCGCCGCTTGGGCGAATCGTGGGAGGGCGTCGGACCGGCGTCCCCGGAAATTTTGGCGGCCCAGGCGATTCTCCCAACCGGCATGGGAGTGGAGAATCGCGCCCATAGAATTTTGAAAGTTGATCACCAGTCCGTAACTTCCTCTTCAATCTGGGATGTAGAATATCAGGTACCAACCTTCAGTTCCATTAATTTCTCCAATACAACCTTGTTACTAATACGCTTCAATTCCTCATTCTCCCAAATTCCTTATTCTCCCTAATCCCTCGTATCTCTAATTTAGGGAGATTTATTTGCTCTTCCTCAGTGAAGACCAACATTTCTCCATTCCGCATTAAAAATCCTCCTGGCTCTGCCTGTAATGGACCCACGTTTGTCTGAGCCAGGCATTTCCTTTTTATGTTCCACTATACGCTTTTACTGTCTGTTTCTATGCTTTTTTTGCTAGTTTACATTCATATTCTATCTTTATCAATTTCTTGATCCTCCTTTGCTTTTTCTAAAATGCCCCCAATCCTCCGGTTTCCCACTATTTCTGGCAACGTTATCGGCCTTTCCTTTTAATCTTATACAGTCCTAAACTTTGTTAGCCACAGTTGACAAACTTCTTTCTTTTTAGGGTTCTGTGCTCTTTAAACTGTGGGATAATTATTTCAAGACTATCCATTGCCTATGTATCGGTGTACATTTTAATGTAATTTCCCAACACCGCAGTACCTTGGTACACATGACAATAAATCAAATCAAATAAATCAGCTCTGCCACTTTGCCACTCATACCTTTATAATTTCCTAGGTTCAAATTTAGCACCCTGTCTTCAGATTGAAACACCTCACTTTCAAACATCATGTAAAGATTATGTCACATTATGGTATCTCATCCCTAAATGTTCTTTTACAACAAGATTATTAATCTTGTTTTTGTTGCATAATACTGGGTCTGCCTTTTTCAAGTCAGTTATTCAACATATTGCTCTAGAAATCCATCTCTAACACACTCCAGAAATTCATCCTCCACAGCATTATTACTCATTAGGTTTGCCCAGTGTGAGAAGATTGACATCACCCATGATTACTGTATTACCCATGCTACATACTTTTCTAATATAAAATCATTCCCCATACTACCCCTACTGTTTGGTGGACTATAAATGACATGGACTATGTTCCTGTGGAAATTTCTGGAACTGCCCTTTATATTTTAAAATGGAAACTCACATGGTGGCTAAGATGCTAGCCCTGGATGGGGGCCTTCTCTGGAATGGACATACCAAGACAAATGTTCTCTGTAGGAATTAGATATGCTTTGTCTTGATTTACCCAAAACGTCTCATGTCCAAGATCAGTGCTTCACAAACGATGTGGGGCGAAATTCTCCGGAAACGGCGCGATGTCCGCCGACTGGCGCCCAAAACAGCGCAAATCAGACGCTCCGCATCTTTGGGGGCCGAGCCCCAACATTGAGGGGCTAGGTCAGTGCCGGACGAATTTTCGCCCCGCCAGCTGGCGGAAAAGGCCTTTGGTGCCCCGCCAGCTGGCGTGGAAATGACATCTCCGGGCGGCGAATGCGCGGGAGCGGCAGCGGCCGCTGACAGCTTCCCACGCATGCGCAGTGGAGGGAGTCTCTTCTGCCTCCGCCATGGTGGAGACCGTGGCAGAGGCGGAAGGGAAAGAGTGCCGCCCCGGCACAGGCCCGCCCGCGGATCGGTGGGCCCCGATCG
Source organism: Scyliorhinus torazame (assembly GCF_047496885.1). Lineage (NCBI taxonomy): Eukaryota > Metazoa > Chordata > Chondrichthyes > Carcharhiniformes > Scyliorhinidae > Scyliorhinus > Scyliorhinus torazame. The sequence goes on from NC_092712.1 coordinate 186,022,999, forward strand.
CGGGCCAGGCCACCGTGGGGGCATCCCCCGGGGCCAGATCACCTCGCGACCCCCCCAGGACCCCGGAGCCCGCCCACGCCGCCTTGTCCCGCCGGTAAGGTAGGTGGTTTAATTTACGCTGGTGGGACAGGCATTTTAGCGGCGGGACTTCGGCCCATCCGGGCCGGAGAATCGAGCGGGGGGGGCCCTGCCAACCGGTGCGGCGCGATTCCCGCCCCCGCCGAATCTCTGGTGCCGGAGACTTCGGCAACTGACGGGGGCAGGATTCACGCCAGCCCCCGGCGATTCTCCGCACCGGCGGGTGGGGGGGGGGGGGGGGCGGGGTCGGAGAATCTCGCCCCAGATCTTTCTAAAGGAAATTGTAGAGGGCAGCACTAAATGAGAGCTGTCTTGAAAGCTCTGTGTAGTACTAAAAGAAGTGGTCGCTTGTCACTCTTCTGGCAGTCAAAGACATTGTTAGCATAGACTCAAGGAGTAATCACCATTGTGGATTCTCAGACTTTTTGCCATGAAGGTCAGCAAAGTAGATTTTTAGCAATGGTCCTTTCCCAGCCATTCTGGAAGATGAGCCACTGACAAAATTTAAATGAACATTTAAAAATAAATCATGCAGATGATGGTGTGTGCTTCTCTCATTCTCTTCGTAAAGAAAAATACTTACTAGAAATTGCTTTGATTTAATTAATCTAAAATTGAATCTAAATGAAATTTGTAAAAGTTTTAAGTTTACTAAAATCACCAGGGAACAAATCCTGAAAGTAGATACATATTCATGCTTATGTTGTTAATTCCAAGTACAGCTGTTCCAGAAACTATTTTGTCTTCTCTCCCATCAGATTTGTGAGATGAAGTGTCGTTTTCCAAAACCATTCACTTTTACAAAAAAATGTTTCCATGTCATTTATTTAGTTTAAAGTGTATACTGGCCAGTTTCCGGGCTCTTTATTGCTGGGAAACAGTATATTGTGGGTTCAATGGCCTTAAAATGGCTACGTTTAAAGTAGCACATAAAAGAATGATCTTGGTTGGAAAAAATGCATGCAACATTACAGCTACACAACGTGTGCACCCAAAAACTACTTCCAAATTTACTTAGAATGCTCCTTTGATCCATTGTCAGCCATTTAGTAACAGTTTGCATGAAATGGAAAAAGTGACATTGATTTAGTACGGTTAAACTCGCCAGATATTTCTAAACCTTGAGGATTTTTGAATCTTATGAAACTTGTTGGATCACTGAATGTGGTGTTGTTCCAGACTATTTGCTGGCTGAAATCTTCTCATGCAAGAAAAATTCCACAGGAAAACTTGGTAAAATTGAATGGTTATTTGTTTCAGTGCTGTTGTTCGAAGGTTAAATGTTGGTCAGGACATTGAGAGAAACGTCCCTGCTCTTCTTTGAATAGTATCGTGGGATCTTTCATGTCGGCCGAAGAGGGCAGATGTCGACTTGATTTAATGTCTCATCCCCAAAAATACACCTCTCTGGCTGTGTTCCTCAGGGCTGCATTGAAACTTCAGCCTAAATTATGTGTGGAAGTCTCAAGTGAGATTTGAATTCACGATCACCTGACTGAGACAAGTGCTCTCACTAAGTCAAGTTGTTTTCGTTCCACAAAAGTATAGGGATGGCGGGAAAGCACAAGACGTTGCTGTTATCCCATAAAGGTCTATTGTACCTGTTCTAGATAAGGAATGAGTTTTGATTTCTTATAATACGCTTAGAGGAACAGATACATGTTTGAATAATAAAGATAAAATATTTTGGCTGCCAGAATTTGAAATCTGATGACAGATTCCTGCTTTTATCCTCTGACTAAACCTTCTGCTGGTGTCTGCGGAAATGTTATAAAACATAGTTTAGCAGGACTGTACAGAAATATCTTAAGTTAGCACCTAACATTGTGTCACAGATGCTTTGGGGAATTTGGCTCCTTTAGCTTGTTGAAAGATCACCCAGTCTATATAAATGGTGCTGCTAAACTGCTGGCGGTAGCTTTATTGCTGTAATGTAAACATGATTGTTTTTTAAACTGTTTAAAATACATCTCAATTTTGTACTTCTCTTCTTCACAACAACCCTCCAACCTTTTCTAATTGCTGTCCCTATTCTCTGTCAATGCTTACTCAATGCAATATAATAGTTCTCTGAGGAGAGAAAACAGCAGGCCACATTAATGGAGATATATTTATTAACATATTTATATCATTCTGGGAATTTACCTTTTTATCTTTGGTGATCATTGATTGGTTTGTTAAACTATATTAAATTTTCCTTCACAATAAGCTAAAGATACTGAATTTTCCTTCACAATAAGCTCAAGAGATGGAAATCAATAATGGTGTAAATAATGGTTGAACCTAATGAGTGATGTAGATAGGTACAGGGGTCTTTTTCACTTGTCTAGTAATTCAAAGTGGCCCTATTTCTATTCAGTGTTGGTCAAAGAAATAAGAACTGACATTTAATACTATTTAATTTATAAGCAAGACGCAAGTTGCAATTTTTCTGATCAATTGTGCTTTAATGAGTTCAATTGATGTAAATGAATCAAGTTTATTCAGGCCATTTGAATCTTGACAACTATTCTTCTTTAGCTTAGGTTGGGCATAATATATGCCGTTGGCTTTCACAGTGCTATTTTCTTTCCCGTTTCATTTACCTGTGCCCTCTCTAGAATGGAGTTCCATTCACCCTTTAGTACCTGTCCCAAAGTCACCATTATTGAAATGCCCACAATAATTATATTATAAGGTGCAATATGAGGAACCCAATACTGCCCTCACATTTGAATTGTGCTGAGAAGTGGGAAAGTTGAATTAAACCTTCTTCACTACCCTCCCCTGCTGATTTTGCTCAGATGTAATGTTTTTACTCCTGATACTGTTGAGATCAGTAACATATTAAACAAGAATTGAATCTGGAACTTTGCTGGACTTATTGGGTAAATGTACTAAACTTTGGGGAAGTAAATTTAGGTTTTTAACAACTCTACTGATTAGATTCTAGTGATATTGAGCCATCTTCTCTGGACCAATCAGATCTGAATCACTTTCACTAAAACAGCATATAGCTTGGCTTAAATCGTGCACATGAAATTTAAAAGAAAATCATCTAAATTCTTTCTTGATTGCTGGATAGTATGGATAATGGTAAAACGTTTGTTTAAAGATGTACATTAAATGTTATGTAGCACAAGAGGTTCCACTATTTTATGCATTGCATTTTATTGACTGTAGACCATCAGGGAAGCTTTTCAGTATAATGTTTTGAGGCTTGCAGGTTGCAGACATAAATACTTGATTAACTAGTTCTAACATGGTAAAGCAGCTATTGGATAGTACAAAATATCTGCATCAGTTTGAAATATGTGCATTGTTGACAGCAACATGGAATGAAAACAGGTATCAAAAAATAGTAATCCTATAGTGTAGTTGCTGAATTCACGTTGTAATTAAGGTTAAAATTTTAACTTGCTATTATATCTTTGATACCCATAAGTTAGAGCTTCATCAAAAATATTTCTTTCAGCTCTCTATGTGGCTGATGGACTGTTACATTGTTACTCACCACATGATTGCAGTACAGCAGTGAATAATGTGATACCTGGGGATATGTATTTGTATAATAATTAGTTCATAATTCTTTACTATTGAATGGTGTCAACAACAAAGATTCCAAGTTGAGCTTCCTGTTCCTGTAGCCATTTCTGGCACCAAATTTCCTGAAAATGTTTTGCTGGCATGGTTTCTTCCAGTGTTGAAATAGGGTAGTGATTCTTCATCGTGGCATAACAGGCAAAGTCATAGATATCTATATGGCTTCTCTTTCATTTATATAAATTTAGAGTGCCAAATTCATTTTTTCCAGTTAAGGGGCAATTTAGTGTGGCCAATCCACCTATCCTGCACATCTTTTTGGTTGTGGGGGCGAAACCCACGTGAACACTGGGAGAATGTGTAAACTGTACAGTGACCCAGGGCCGGATTTGAACCTGGGACTCTGGCGCCGTGAGGCAGCAGTGCTAACCACTGTGCCGCCGTGCTGTCCACCACAATACCCAATATTTGACTCTGTGACTCTGGCAATCAGTTTATTTTCCTCCATCTCTTGGAGCTTTTTTTCAAGCTTTTTGTTTAGATCTTTTGGTGCTTCACTTGAGGGATGAATTATTGGTTTCATCCTTGGATCAATGGTGATGCAATTTTCAAAATCTTTAAAGCGTCCGAACATCTCATCACAACGCTCTGGGGATGTTTGGATCAGATCTACCTGGCTTCTGATTGGAGGCTGTCTTTCAATCAATGTGTTATCTTCAGCCCTCAGTTTTGCCTTCTTCATCTCCTGGTTTAGTGAGATAAGCTGCAGCTCTTCACCACTGCTCAACTCCAGGATAGCAGGGCCATCTGTTTGAGTGATGTAGAACATACAATTAACATCTTTTGTGTACCTCTGATTTGGATTGTTCCTAGCCTTGATTCTCAGTTCGCCCGTATGCTGTGGCACGATGTTCACCGTTTCAGAGAATCTTTCCTGGACAACCATTTTGTTTCAAATTTTCAGGAAAGATTTTCTAGTATAGTCTGAGTGGGATGATGTTACACTATGCTCAAGCCTAATCTTCGAATTTACCGTTGTGGGCTTATTTCTCACCCTCTTCCTGATCTGAATGGTTGTGAATTTATTTTCCCTCGGTACTGACACATCCAGCATGCCCCCGTTGCCAAACATGCCTTCAAACTCATCTTCCAAGATATGCATCTGCTGGTTTATTTTCTTCCTCAACTCCGCCTTACATGATGATAAGGCAGTAACCGTTCATCACATTCACCCTATTACTCTGTCTCTGATAACTCGTTTATCATCTTCTTTCTTTGTTCTGCAGCTCTTTTGCCAGTGATTTGGTTTTCCACTCGTTCTGCAGTTTGATCGATCTGTGGGACATTTTCTTCTGTGTGTGAACTTGTGATCCTTCATAGCTCTTGCGTATCCTTCTCTCTGTCTGATGTGCATTCTTTTGTTGCTGCCACTGCACCAACCCTACTGCCTTTCTGTTGACTTAGTTGAAAGCCAGCTCTTTGGGTTGTCAACGTCGTCACCTGTCTGCTCATGGCTTCCGGTGCTCTGATAGTGTTCTACAGCTTGTAACATTGGGAGCTTGTCTTTTCCAATTAAATCTTCAGAGTGTGTGGAGCCCCAAATGACCTGATCTAGCAGCCTTGAATTTGCATTTTCTGACTGCACTTTTTCAGTCTTGTTGTGAAAATGTCAATGGGCTCAACTGATTTCTGCCTCATATTGGTAGATCTGATGATTTAACTTTGACTGGAGATGTGTGGTAAAATGTTCAAAACTTTTTCTGAGTTTCTGCTGTTATCTTCAATCACCTCCCAACTTTTTAACAAGCTATTTAACCAGTCATATTATTACTATTAATACTATTTAGACCTGCGAGCCTAACATTGGTAGTAGGGAAGTTGCAGGAGTCCATTATCAAGGGTTTCATAGCACAACATTTGGAAAACGGTGGTGTAATCAGTCAAAGTCAGCATGGATTTACAAAAGGAAAATCATACTTGACAAATCTACTAGAATTCTTTGAAGATGTAACTAGTGGAGTTGACCAGGGAGAATCGGTGGATGTAGTTTATAGACTTTCCGAAGGCTTTCAACAAGGTCTCACATAGCAGATTAATATTGCAAAATTAAAGCGCATGGGATTATGGGTTGTTCCCTGAGATGGATAGAAAGCTGGTTAGCAAACAGGAAGCAAAAAGTTGGAATAATTGGGTCTTTTTCCAATTGGCTGGCAGTGACAAGTGGGGTACTGCAGGGATCTGTGCTGGGACCCCAACTGCTCACTTATATATTACTGAATTGAATGAAATGTACTATCTCCAAATTTGCAGATGATACAACGTTGGGTGGGAGGGCGAGCTGTGAGAAGGATGTAGAGATACTTCAGCGGGATTTCGACAGGCTGAGTGAGTGGGCAAATGCATGGCAGATGTAATATAATGTGGATAAATGTGAGGTTACCAACTACGGTAGCAAAAATGGGAAGGCAGATTATTATTTGAATGAGTGTAAATTGAGAGAAGTGGATATCCAAAGAGTGAGATCCAAAAAGGCGAGGTGTTGGATGTCTTGAAAAATATTAAGGCGGATAAGTCCCCAGGGCCTGATGGGATCTACCCTAGAATACTGAAGGAGGCAAGAGAGGAAATTCCTGAGCCCTTGACAGAAATCTTTGGATCCTCACTATCTTCAAGTGATGTCCCGGAGGACTGGAGAATAGCCAATGTTGTTCCTTTGTTTAAGAAGGATAGCAAGTATAATCCAGGGAACTACAGGCCAGTGAGCCTTACGTCAGTGGTAGGGAAATTATTGGAGAGAATTCTTCGAGACAGGATCTACTCCCATTTGGAAGCAAATGGACGTATTAGTGAGAGGCAGCATGGTTTTGTGAAGGGGAGGTCGTGTCTCACTAACTTTAGATAGAGTTTTTCGAGGTGGTCACAAAGATGTTTCATGCAGGTAGGGCAGTGGATGAGCTGGCAAGATGGATACAGAACTGGCTAGGTCATAGAAGGCAGAGAGTAGCAATGGAAGGGTGCTTTTCTGATTGGAGGGCTGTAACTAGTGATGTTCCGCAGGGATCAGTGCTAAGACCTTTGCTGTTCGTAGTATATATAAATGATTTGGAGGAAAATGTAACTGGTCTGATTAGTAAGTTTGCAGACTACACAATGGTTGGCCTGGTGGAATTGCGGATAGCAATGAGGACTGTCAGAGGATACAGCAGGAATTAGATCATTTGGAGACGTGGGCGGCAAGATGGCAGATGGAGTTTAGTCCGGACAAATGTGAGGTAATGCATATTGGAAGGTCTAATACAGATAGGGAATATACAGTGAATGGTAGAACCCTCAAGAGTATTGACAGTCAGAGAGATCTGGGTGTACAGGTCCACAGGCCACTGAAAGGGGCAACACAGGTGGGGAAGGTAGTCAAAAAGGCATACGGCATGCTTGCCTTCATTGGCCGGGGCATTGAGTATAAAAATTGGCAAGTCATGTTGCAGCTGTATAGAACCTTAGTTAGGTCACACTGGTGTTCAATTCTGGTCACCACACTACCAGAAGGATGTGGAAGCTTTAGAGAGGATACAGACAAAATTTACCAGGATGTTGCCTAGTATGGAGGGCATTAGCTATGAAGAGAGATTGAATAAACTCGGTTTGTTCTCACTGGAACGACAGAGGTTGAGGGGCCACCTGATCGAGGTCTACAAAATTATGAGGGACATAGACAGAGTGGATAGTCGGAGACTTTTTCCCAGGGTAGAGGAGTCAATTACTAGGGGGCATAGGTTTAAGGTGTGAGGGGAAAGGTTTAGAGGAGATGTACGAGGCAAGTTTTTTTTTTTTTACACAGAGGGTAGTGGGTACCTGGAGCTCGCTGCTGGAGGAGGTGGTGAAAGCTGGACCGATGGTGACGTTTAAGGGGCATCTTGACAAATACATGAATAGGATGGGAATAGAGGGATACGGATCCCAGAAGTGCAGAAGATTTTAGTTTAGATGGGCAGCATGGTCGGCGCATGCTTGGAGGGCCGAAGGGCCTGTTCCTGTGCTGTACTTTTCTTTGTTCATTGTTCTTTGTCCTCGTGCATCAATCGCTGAAAGTAAGTGCGCCGGTACAGCAGGGAGTAAAGAAGGCAAACGGTATGTCGGCCTTCATAGTGAGAGGATTTGAGTATAGGAGTAGAGATGTTTTACTGCAATTGTTTAGGTCATTGGTGAGGTCACACTTAGAGTATTGAGTGCAGTTTTAGTGTCCTTATCTGAGGAAAGATGTTCTTGCTACGGAGGGAGTGCAGCGAAGGTTTACCAGGCTGATTCTTGGGATGGTGGGACTATCCTATGAGGCGAGACTAAATCGGTTAGGATTATATTCATTGGAGTTTAGAAGAGTGAGAGGGGGTCTCATAGAAACTTACAAAATTCTAACAGGAATAGAGAGGTAGATTCAGAAAGAATGTTCCCGAAGTCCTGAACTAAGGGTCATAGTTTGAAGATAAGGGGTAAACCTTTTAGGACTGAGGTGAGGAGAAATGTCTTCACCCAGAGGTTGGTGAATCTGTGGAATTCACTACCATAGAAATTGTTGAGGCAAAACGTTGTGTAATTTCAAAAAGGAATTAAACATCGATCTTGGGCTAAAGGGATCAAGAGATATGGTGGGGGATGGGATCAGGGTATTGAACTTGATGATCAGCCATGATCATAATGAATGGCGGAGCAGGCTCGAAGGGCTGAATAGCCTCCTCCTGCTTCTATTTTCTATGTTTCTTTTCTGCCCACAAAAGGATGTGGCTGACCCTTTTCTTTTCTATGGTGCTTTTTTGAAAGCTCAAGAATTACAGTCTGTACTTCTGTTAAACTTTTCAAATGCCTCGACAACATCATCAGCCACCCAATTCACCATGGGCTACAGCTGTGTGTTTATTTTTGTGGTGGCCATTTTGTGGCTGCACAATTTTTAGCTAGTTTTTCTGTCTGTCAATAATTTAGGTTATTTCTTCAATCAAGTTCAGCATTAAATCTGTTCAAACTGTTTGGTTTTTTTTACTCACAGCAGCTGCCAAGATGTTATGACTTCTGGTTCCCAAGGGTTAGAAAGAGTTACACTTTAGACTAAAAATGCAGGAGTTTCATGAGTTTATTTCGTTCAGCACTCCCAAACTGATGAGTCTGATACATTGGGTGTGGTCCATCAGCTACGCTGCAGTGCAGCATGGCCGTTGAAAGCCAGGAGACCCCACTCTCAGAATCTAACCGGCTTGCCACACCTCGCGAGATCCAACGTGATTTTGTGAGTTTCATAGATTTCATAGAATTTACAGTGCAGAAGTTGTTGCAATGTAAATCCCGCCACAATGGGCGGGATCACCTTTTGCCAAACCTGCATATTAAAGTGAGGTAGCAAGCCTCACTCTAATGTGCAGATTCCTGAGATACCTGAGGCATTGGGATTCAATGCCTTTGCCTCGGTAACCTCAGGTGAGTGCCATTCAACACTGTTTCCCACAACCAGGGACCAGACAGAACAACACTTGTGGGGGTCCCTCAGGGGAATAGCAGGCCCCAACAGCATGCTCTTTGGGCAGGGTGGTGCCCTGTCACTACTGGTGCCACCTGGACATTCTGGCAGTGCCACCAAGGTGCCAGCCCCAGGTGGCACTGCCAGCAGGCATAGGCACCGCCAGGGTGCCAGGTTGGCACTGCCAAGATGCTGGAACCTTTTACACATGCGATCGTGCCGGCGTGCCTGGCGTGGGTGTTGAGAGGGGTGCGGGAGGGGGCCTGGGACCCTCCCATAGTGCGTTCGGGCTGGAGGTAGGGGGGAGGTCAGGGATCGTTTCAGGTGCCTCGGAGATCAGGATATCAGTTAAAAATGGCGCCCGATCTCTCGCTGCACTGGGGAGTTCTGGTGAGCAGAACTCCCCACTGTACAAAACGGGGCAATGTGCGATCTCGGCCGCACATTCCCTGTTAGGGCCCCTTATTCAACGTGAGCCACGTTGAATAGCCATCTGTTTTTCCGCACTGCGAGCGCTGGGTAACAGCGGCTAAATGCGCTCGCTAGGTGACTTTGTTCTTTTAGGAGAATCGCGCCTAATGTTACTCAGCACATAACAGTGCAACAGTGAATGGGTACCCAGGATATATGTTCACATAACTATTAGTTCATAGTTCTTTATGAAACTGTATCAATACAACACTTGCTGAAGGATGCATATTAATCTTGATCTGTTTTTTAGCTGAGCTCTTCTGAGTACTAATTCACTACAGAGGAAAAAGTGATGCACTTTGGTGGAATTCTCCCAAATGATGTCTAAGTGTGGTCTCCAGTTGGAAACCGGGGGCGGGATTCTCTCCTACCCGGCGGTGCAGGCGGTCCCGGCGCCGAGGAGTGGCGTGAACCACTCCGGCGTCGGGCCGCTTCTGCACCTTCAGGGGCTAGGCCGGCGCCGGCGGGGTTTGCGCCGCGCCAACCGGCATGGAAGGAGCTTGGCGCTGTGCCAACCGGCGCCGAAGGGACTCCACCGGCCGGCGCGAGTTGGCGCATGCGCAGGAGCGCCAGCGTGTGCTGGCGTCATCCTACGCATGCACAGGGGGGTTCGTCTCTGCACCGGCCATGGCGGAGGACCACAGCAGTTGGTGCAGAAGGTAAGAGTGTGCCCACGGCACAGACCCACCCGCAGATCTGTGGGCCCCGATCGCGGGCCAAGCCACCTTGAGGGCACCCCTCCGGGGCTAGATCCCCCCGAGGACCCCGGAGACCGCCCGCAGAGCCAGGTCCCGCCGGTAAGTACCAGGTCTAATTTATGCCGGTGGGGCTGGCCTAAAACGGGCGGCCGCTTGGCCCATTGTGGGCCGGAGTATCGCCGGGGGGGCCGCTGCGAGCAGCCGCCGACTGGCGTGGCGTGATTCCCGCCCCCGCCAAAACCCCGGCGACGGAGAATTCGGCAGCCGGCATGGGCGGGATTCACTCCGCCCCCGGCGATTCTCTGGCTCGGCAGGGGGGTCGGAGAATCCCGCCCCGGATGTGATTCCCGCTGGGTGGATCGGAGTGATCCAGATTGCAATCCACCCACACCTAGAATTTTGTTTGGAGCTCGGTGATTTGCCCCGGCCCCCCTGCAGGTTCTGCCCCTTGGAAATGTCCTGGCAGTGGTGACTTGGTACTGCCAGGTTGACAGTGCCAAGGGGAGGTAATCAGACAGGGCACCTGGTCTTTTCAGGAAGGACCTCAGAACAGTGGGCATACCCAAGCTGGGAAAAGAAAATCTGTGGTTCGAAACAAGACCTGGGGCGTCATTCTCCGACCCCCCGCCGGGTTGGAGAATCGCCGGGGGCTGCCGTGAATCCCGCCCCCGCCGGTTGCCGAGGTCTCCGGCACCGGATATTCGGCGGGAATCGGGCCGCGCCGGTTGGCGGCCCCCCCGCTCGATTCTCCGGCCCGGATGGGCCGAAGTCCCGCCGATAAATTGCCTGTCCCGCCGGCGTGGATTCTGGTCCCGGGGGGTGCCCCCACGGTGGCCTGGCCCGCGATCGGGGCCCACCGATCCGCGGGCGGGCCTGTGCCGTGGGGGCACTCTTTCCCTTCCGCCTCCGCCATGGTCTCCACCATGGCGGAGGCGGAAGAGACTCCCTCCACTGCGCATGCGTGGGAAACTGTCAGCGGCCGCTGACGCTCCCACGCATGCGCCGCCCGGGGATGTCATTTCCGCGCCAGCTGGCGGGGCAACAAAGGCCGTTTCCGCCAGCTGGCGGGGCGGAAATTCCTCCGGCGTCGGCCTAGCCCCTCAATGTTGGGGCTCGGCCCCCAAAGATGCGGAGCATTCCGCACCTTTGGGGCGGCGCTATGCCCGTCTGATTGGCGCCATTTTGGGCGCCAGTCGGCGGACATTGCGCCGTTTCGGGAGAATTTCGCCCCTGCTCTTTCCAGGAAGCACTCCAGAAAAACAAAAAAGCTTCTATGAAAACAACTGCAGGTAGAAACAACAGCTGATCAAAAAGAAAGCACTTCAGAGTTAATGGACCGTGAGGAGCTATAAAAACAAACAAATCCCTCCTTTGAAATAGCCTGGACCTGTCAGTCAAGAGGCTTGTTAAAGGTAATGGACCGTGAAATTGTGGTTCAGAGCATTTAGTTAAAGAGGAATGAAATTGACGGTGCGATCGAACGGCCTCATTGCACCTGACTCGGTGACGCAACAAGGCCGTTAAATCCCGTGAGAATCCTCTGGCGGGATTTGCAGTGCTCGGAATGCCTCGCAAGATCTAAGGAGATCTCTATGGCCAAGATCCAGATTACCAGCTCATTTAAATATGTTGCCGCCCGATTCTCCCGAGGCCCAGAAACTAACACCCGTGCCTGGGGGACCTCGTCATGGCGCCATTTAGCACTGGTCCACACAAATATGGACCAGGCGTAACGGCACCTCAAGAGGTTTTCCAGACCGTCGTAGTCCCCCGGGTGGTCGGGCTCTGGGCAGGTTGGTACCTTGCCACTGCCACCTGGGGATGGGGGTGGTGGTGGTGGGGGGAGTGGGTATTGAAATCAAATAATTGTTCTCGGAAGAGGATTGAAAATTAATATTTTGAGATTAAATTATTTTTGCATAAAGCCAGTACTGTTTGTCCACTGATATTAAATGAATGTGGTTGTATTAGAGACAGCAGATATTGCACATGCATAGATTTTTAGAGATGATATTCTCTTTCAGTAGAAGAAATTAAAAACTATATATTTTTTGTTAGTGGTATCATGCATAAATTACAAGATGGATTTTGCTGTACTTGTAGGAAACTAAATTGTTTCTAACTTCCTATTCTAGAAGCTGGCAAGTGGCCAGGACTTAGACTGAAATCATTCTGGCTCCTTATTTGGAATTGCATTAGTGTTGGTAACAGCTCCCATAATAGCCACAGTCCAAAACGAGAATGTATAGCTGAGGCCTTCCATTTGTTAGCCGTTTTCAAATAAAGTCATTGAATTATCATTGAATGACAAACACTTGAATTTATGTTGCACCTTTTAACATGGTAAAACGTCCTTAGGGGCCTTGGTGAAAATTCGATATTAACGGTTTACTAAAATTGACATATGCATTTTGGAAATTACAATCCATATGTACTGGCTTTGTTTTTTCATTGATATGCAGAAACTGCTTCAAGTTGATATGCACATGATGCGCATTATGAGACAATTAAATAGGTACATATCTATCACCCTAGTGCAGTTTTTATCTTAATGCTTCCATCTTCTTTGAATGATATGCCGATTCAGTCAACTTGCCTTGTAAAATGTGCAATTTATAAGATGGAGTATTCTGCTTTGCACAATCATCTTATAAACTTGGATCTGTCAATATAACTATTGTAAAGCTATTTGTTCTAACTGCTTTGTGAAACCATTCAGAAACAGCACAATCTTCTAACAAAATTGAAAGATCAATTTTTTGAAAAACTTTGCAAAATTACTTAATGTAACTTCAGAATAAATAATTTTCATAAACTGAACAACGTTACGACATTGATGCATTTTTTTTCCCATATCCTAACCTATGGTGTAGAATAAAATAAAGAAAAAACTTGCATGTCGTCACTAATATAGGCAAATGCAGTAAGTCAATGCACTATTTTATAAAGATTAATTTGAAGAGTTCCTGAATGGACTATTTCTTTAAAACGTCTGTTAGAATTGTTTTACTCTTGAATTGAAGGATGATTCTGTACATGTGTTTAGCCATAGATTTATCACTTGGGTCAATTTATGGAATGCAATCCAATCATAAATTGTCTGGATTGTATTTTTTGACCTTGGGGCCAGATCAAGTTTTAGTACCTGAAATGATAACTTAAAAATGGCATGAATAAATTGAATGGGTTTAGATTATATTTTTTTGTTGTAATTAGAGTTGTGCTTTGCACTTGAGTTTAATAATGCTTGTTCCAGAACTTAAAGTCGACATTAGAACTCGTAAGTGAAACCTTCAGAGTGTCCTTGTTGTGCTTCCTTTGACTGCCATCAGTACACATCCCAGACTTGAGCTCTTCATAGAAGATTCACTTTGGTAAGCAAATGTCAGGCATTTTGGATACATGATCAGTCCAACTCTGTTGTGACTGTCTAAGTATGGTGTGGACGCTTGGCAGACACGCTTGGGAAGCACCTCCGTGAATGGTATTTTTTCCTACTATCTGCTGTTCAAAATCTTCCGAAGACAGTGAACGTGATTGAGCTTCTTGGCATGACCCTGGCACACAATTTGAGTCCTGCATGCATAGAACAGAATGAGCAAGACTATTGCTCTATAGATTTTCAGTTTGGTTGGCAGACTTAGTCCTCTTAATTTCCAGACTGATGTTCGATATCTGCTGAAGGCTACACTTGCTATGGCAATTCTTGAATGTGTTTTATTGCCGAAGTAGACCGCTCGAGAGGGAGCCCTGCCAAGATAAGCAAAATTATCCACTGCTTACAGGTTCTAGTCATGGACTGAAACATTGGACTCAAGATAGGGCTTTCTTAGAGCAGGTTTGATACATTCCTTTGGTCTTACGATCAGCTCGAAGAAAACTGAAGTTGCTGCATATGCTACATTGCATGGGGAACTCTGAACCGGCAGCTAGTGCACAGTCATCGGCAAATCCAAAATCGTGAAGTATGCACTTGCCTGAGTTCGTCACACATTGACCAGCTTCCCATCCTTGCCATATCTGGTTTCAATGCTGGAATCATTGTCGTGGAAGGCATCAGAGGATGGCGGAGAAAAACACGCTGACGTGAGTTGCGCTAGCAAGCAGCCCTATTCAACTCTGTTAGTGACTAAGAATGGGTCAGAAGACTCGCTCCCATTCAGAGCACATGAAGGCCTGCCTTCCTGAACAGCCGTGCCACCCTGTCCCGTGTGCTGACTTCGAGATGTGGCCTCATCAGAGGGGTGGAACGTGGGGTGCTGGTGGCCACTATTTCCACTCCACTGGACAGGTTGAGGTTGGCACCCAGCGCTCCCTCCTCCCGGTCGGTGCCCATAGGGCCCTGGGGTTCACCTTGGGACGGAGGGGCAGTAGGTTCGAGCCCCGGCTACCCCTGCATCATCTGGCTCTGCCAGCCCTGGCGGTTCCCCAATGTCTGCACCATCATATCGACGCTCTCGGCGATGCTCCTCAGTGACTAGGACATGCTCTGCAGTGCATTGGCTATGCCCATCTGTGACTGGGACAAGCTCCGCAGCGCCTCAGAGTCTATGGCTCACTCTCCTGGACCCTCGGTGGGTCAGGACATCTGAGAGCGGGACATGTCCCGGAGAACCTCATCAAGGCCAGCCTGGTACAGGGTCACATCCCCAGCGAGTCGAACATTCTGCCGAGACCCTCAGCCATGGTCGTCAATTCCCGGCTTGGCTCGCTGTCTGTGTGGAGTCTGCACGTTCTCCACGTGTCTGCATGGGTTTCTTCGGGGTGCTCCGATTTCCTCCCACAAGACTAGATAGATGTGTTCATTAGGTAAATTGGACGTTCTGAATTTTCCCTCTGTGTACCGGACAGGCGCCTGAATGTGGTGACTAAGGGATTTTCACAGTAACTTCATGGCAGTGTTAATGTAAGCCTACTAATGACACTAATAAAGATTATTATTATCACTGACTGCGCGACGCCTTCACTAATGCCGACGTCGTGCACTAAGCTCTCCACTGTGGTTGCCACCCCAGCAGTTTTGACCTCGGTGCCAAGCATTGCCGGTGACATCTCCTATACCCACAGCCACTTGGACTCCCCCAAGCGGCTATGGATCTGCTGAGTGACGCTGACATCACCCTGTGAATGTCCCAGCTGCTCCCTACCATCTCCTGGTACCTCTGTACAACAGGCTCAGCATCACTGGGTCCTGGGACCCAGCAGCCCTCCGATGTCAGCATCACTCCAACAGATCCATAGCCACTGGGGGTTCCTGCCTCCACCTGATGTACATCAGCAGCAGTGTGGTGCTCACCAGATTATGCCCCAGAAGGCTGACCACTAACATGTCCCACCGAGGAGTGTGTATCTGCTGGTGGAGCGTGATGTGCCACGACTATAACAGCTGCATCCTCGGAGCTCTACTCTGAGGTGTTCTCCTAGGAGTCCAGAGAGGATGCTGCCCAGGATGTGCCTGCTCTATTGGCTGGAGGACCTGCGGGAGAATGGATATGGGATGCGTCAATCAGTAAGGCAATAACAACTCACATTTGACAGGTCCTTTGGGTGGAGCCTGGTGATTCTTCACCTCTGCAGCGTCCGCCAGCCTCCGCGTGGGTGACCACCCTGTCTTCGGCCACCACAGTCACCTTCAGGACATGCTCCGCGAAGGAGGTGAGGATTCTTAAGGCCGGCACACCTCCGCCAGTCTGGGCTCTCTACCGATGATTATGGGAGAGCTTTTCCTGAAGAGATGCCGAGGGGGCATCGTTACCCACACGCGTGGTTCACAGTGTTGGGAAGGGGGGTGTGAAGGGAGGTCTGGGGAGGATGTTGAAGGGGGAGGGGGTGGAGGGGTGGATGCTCCCTTGTGGGAAGGAGGGATGGCGTTGGTGTCTACGTACTCACGCTGCCCAGTGTAGGTCATTGACCTTTTTACTGCACTGAAGGCCAGTCCTCCTGGTCACACTCCCCAAGCTGACTGCCTCATCCCAGGCAGCACTGGCTGCTCTGTGGCTGACTCTCCTGGACCCTCAGTGGATCAGGACATCCCTCCTGGCTTCCACCGGGTCTAGCAGCCTCCCCATATCTGCATCCCGGAATCTTGGGGCTGGTCTCCTCGGCGCCATTATTGTGAGCAGGCTGGGGTTGGCTGAGCATGTGCAGCTTAAGTTTTGCTCGTTGCACTCTTCTCGACAACAAGACCCCCTGCACTAACTCCATCAAATGTTTCATATTTTTGGAGACCTTTATTTGGCCTGTACCTTCCTATTGCACCACAAGAGGTTCAGCCTGTCAAAACGTTCTTTAACCTCACATTTAAAAAAAAAATAAAAAAAATTTTTATGGGATCGGTCTTCGCTGGCTAGGTCAGTGTTTGTGGCCCATCCCTAATTGCCCTTGGGGAGGTGGTGGTGAGCTGCCTTCTTGAACCGCTGGAGCCCCTGTAGTTTAGGTACACCTAATGTGCTATTACGGAGCGAGTTCCAGGACTTTGACCCAGCAACAGTAAAGGAACGGCGATATATTTCCAAGGCAGGATGGTGAGTGATTTGGAGGGAAACCTCCAGGTGGTGGTGTTCCCAGGTATCTGTTGCCCTTGTCCTTCTAGATGGTAGTGGTGATGGGTTTGGAAGGTGCTGCCTAACGAGCCTAGGTGAGTTCCTGCAGTGCAGCTTGTAGATGGTACACATTGCTACTACTGTGCGTTGGTGGTGGAGGGAGTAAATGTTTGTGGAAGGGGTGCCAAACAAGTGGGCTGCTTTGTCCTGTATGATGTTGAGCTTCTTCAGCATTGTTGGAGCTACACTCATCCAGGCAAGTGGGGAGTATTCCATCACATTCCTGACTTGTCCCTTGTAGTTGGGGGACAGGTTTTGGGGAGTCAGGAGATGGTTTAGGCCTAGCACTTGTGTGGCATGAACGTTACTTGCCAATTGTCAGCCCAAGCCTGGATATTGTCCAGGTCTTGTTGTATTTGCACTTCGACTGCTTCAGTGTCTGAGGAGTCACGAATGGTGCTGAACATTGTGTAATATTGAGCAAACATCCCCCCTTAATGTTGGGAGGAAGATCATTGATGAAGCAGCTGATGAAGATAGTTGGGCCTCAGGTGTTACCCTAAGGAACTCCTGCAATGAATAAGATGATGTGACCGCCAACAACCACATCCATCTTTCTTTGTGCTAAGTATGACTCCAACCAGTGGAGAGTTTTCCCCCTGATTCCCATTGGCTCCAGTTTTGCTAGGGCTCCTTGATGCCACACATGGTCAAATGGTGCCATGATGTCTACGGCAGTCACTCACCTCACCTCTGGAGTTCAGCTCTTTTGTCCATGTTTGCTGGTATCATCCTTGTAATTCATCTCGTCACCCTCAATGCATCTACACCCTTTTTCTAATATGAAAACCAGGAACATAAGCAATACTGTGTGGTCTAACTGTGTGATCTAACTAAGATTTAGCATAACTTCCCTACTTTTCCAAATCTATCCCCCTAGAAACAAATTCGAATTCTTGTTCTGGCCCCCCCCTCCCCTCCCAATGACCTTGCCACCCTGTGCAACCTTTAGTCATTGGTGTATTTGTACTCAGTAATCTCTCTTTTTGTCTACCACACACCAAGGCCAGGATTTGTGAGATCTCTTCTCTCTCTTCCCCCCAACCCCCACCACCAGAATAGTCGATGGAGGATATATCGAGGCCGATGCGTTTGCCCCGGTTCAAATTGGATGGAGATTGGATTTCTGCACCTCAACCGGGCAGAGGACCCACCTCCTGAATTGCAGACTTGTGCATTTTCCTATAATGTAGTGCATTGCACAGCAATTCACCTAACTGCCCCATTGTAACAGTGCCCAAAAATGACAATGGTGGATGTGGGTCTGGATTGTTTGTGGAATGCTTGTTTATGCAACTTTTGGCTGTGACTCAGAAATGAAAAAACCCCAGAAAGAATACTTTAGTTTCAACATACCAGTCACTACTTGTGGCTTGGTGGTCAAAAGTGAGCTGCCATGTGATGCCAATCTTGCTGATGAACTTGGCTTTGCGTTAGCATTCTTTTTTTCTGCACAGAAATGCATACAAATAAAATTTCTATCGGGGCAAAGTATGATTTGGCTGCTAAATCTGTGGATAATTCTGGGTATCTGGGAAGGTTTTTTTTTTTAACAATTCAAGGGTTCCGATGACTTCCTAAACCACAAGAAACAAATTCCAGTGCTTTTTAATCAGAAGTTTTATTATTGCCTTAAAATCACTCCAAGGTCTTTATTATTACAAAAAAGGTCTTATAACAGGCATACTTACTCTTCAGTGATTAATTCTGTGGCCAGTGTAATATATAGTGATGAGGAAGCCAGTGTCATTAGGGGTGGGTGATTGAAAAGGTGTAGACAGTGCTAAATTGATCTCAATCTTAATTGCCTAACATAGTTGATATTCCCATCATTTTAATATCTACATTGAGAAAAAGAAAGTGAATTTTGCAAGGGATATTTTTATTGCCTTGAATAATTAAATTGATTATTAAGAATTAGTTATCACTCTGTTATACTTATCTTTACAGACTGTAAACTCCATAAATTTAATAGAGACTTGCACTTATAAATGCTCTAGCACGTCTCTCCGATGCCTCAACATGTCCCTACAATGAATTACTTTGACAGTTACAATTATTTAGGCAGATGTTTTGTGTTTACAAAGTAATGATACAGTAGAATGAACATATGAAAATGATCTCTTCTTTCTTTCTGCCAATTTATCTATTGAGTGCAAGTCCCCTCCAACAGGTTCAGTGGCAGGGGTAGGGGGAGGCCCGGAAATCGGTTTTACACTGGCATGAATATGAATTTGCAGCAGGATCTTCTGATGCCCGCCATGGTGGGTGGGTCAGAAAACCTGCCATAGGCCAACGTGAACTTCCTTTGCATCCCATTAATGGCATGCAGATGAAAGACTGCCCCCCACACCAGATTCTCTGTGATGCCGGTGTGAAACACGTTTAGAACAACATGGTGTGCAGATGTCGGTACTCACCTGAATAATGCCTGGGACTGCCTCTGGAGTTCGGGATGGAGGCAGTGGACCTTCCAGATTCAGTGTCCTGGAGGAGATCCGTCTTCCAGCCTCAGGATGATGCCGGAAATCCATCTTTATTTTAGGGGTGACCCACCTTCTTTCTTCAATAGAGGGTCAGTGATGTTGGGTGCCTTTTCAATATGGCACCCAGACATGAGGGAAGACCAGGCGGCATCCAGGCCTGCCCTGTCACCTAATAGGGTGCAAAACATCCAGGCGCATAATTATTGAGATCGGGGCAGGAAGATTTGCTGTATTTTCCCACCAGCCTCTGGAGTGGGAAACACTCCACATTCCCATGCTGCAGGAAAATGGGAGAAGTCCACCCATCCTTTCTTTTGTATTCTTATTCTGATACACCCCTTTGTCCATTTGAACCAATATTTGGTTCAAAAGGCAGCAGTTGTCCCTTGAGCCTTGCCCAAGTATCCATTCTTCATGTGTAAATTATCGTAGGCTATTTGTTTACAGAAAGCAATGCAGCTGAGCCCATTGATTGCACCTATCCTTCAACAATTCAGCAGAGTTTGGTGAACTTCTTTTAGAAGCAAGGTTCCTGACTTGCTTTTCCTTCCCTTCATCTTTCCTCCCTCTGCATTCACAGATGCTGAGGCCAAATTTAATTGATGCTGTTTCAATTGAGGTCATCTAAATCAGCACAGATAAGGGCCGTTATATTTTTCAGCTATCATGAAAATGTTGAGCCATTAAGAAATACGCAGGTTTATTCTTGTTTTGATGATGTAGATATCTCAGTGAAAGCTTGTACAGAAATTAAATCTTTTCTATGGTGTGTATGTGCTATTTTCTGAAGATTATGGCGCACTTCTTTTCTCATAACCTTTCATGTTACTTCATAATTTAATTTGTAATTCAAGCAAGGAAGAGGAGTGAATGTGTAATACTGCAGTTTGTAAAGTTTTGGGATTCATGTATAACGATCGGGAATTGTGGTAAACGCTAGACTGTCTATGAAACTATTACTGTGCAATTCAAATGGAGTCTGCAATCTGCTTCAATTGCCAAACTCTTCCTCTGCCCTGTGATTAATATCGAGACACTTTTGAAGCCTCCCTCAGCAGAGAACTTGGAGGCCAGGATGTATTTGTTTTGGTCCCTTGCGGACGTTGATTTGGAAGGGCACACAGCAGATTTCCTTCTGACAAAAATAGTTCATTTAATTTTGGCTGCCATTAATTGCAACCAGCATTTTATTGAGTACGTAACCCAAGAGTAGCCACACAGTGTATGAACCTATCTTCCCTTTTTATTCTCTTAATTTCCCATGAGAAGGGCTGTAGTGTTAAATTTTCCAATTTCTGCTGCAATGCCAGCAGCAATGCAGGGTCTGAATTAAGTCTTGTTTCAGAACTGTGTTAATTATAATAATGGTTAATGGAAGAATGAAGCATTCTGATGCATGTTGCCTTCCTGAGTATTTTATTCATAAATGTTATCACTAAATGTAATTTGCCACATATTTTAGTCAGTTTACTGTGTGGCTCTGGAGGATGACATTCAAGTTTGTAATATTTTGAGTTGGATCTTTATGCCGTTAATATAATTGTACGAGTTTGTCATGATTTGCATAGATTTCTGGGATTCTGTAGCTGCGTTTGAAGGAGTTTTCTTTTGTCACTGTGTAAGCTGTAACATGGCAAAGTTGCTTACCTCTTGGTAAGGACGGCAGATTTCTTCCTGATAGAAATCAGCTTTTCTGGTTAGCTATAGAATTCCCCCCCCCCCCCGACGGGTGGGAGAGTCGCCGGGGTGCCGCGCGAGTCCCGCCACACCGCCCTGGCACCCGCACGTGATTCTCTCTTCCCCCCCCCCCCCCCCAAATCGACGCGGCGAGAATCACGGCTGGCCGCTGGGAGAATCGCTACTCGCCATTCGTAACGGCCGAGCGGCGGTTCTCTGGCCCGGGTGGGCCGAGCGGCTTGCCCAACATGACGGCATCCCGCCGGCGCCGTCCATACCTGGTCGCTGCCGGCGGGAACAGCGCGGGAACGCTAGGGGGGGCGGCCTGTGGGGGGGGAGGGGGGTTCCTGCACCGGAGGCGGCCTCAAAAGGGGTCTGGCCCGCGATCGGTGCCCACCGATTGGCGGGCCGGCCTCTCTGAAGGAGGACCTCCTTTACTCTGCCCCGCAAGATCCATCTGCCATCTTCTTGCGGGGCGGCCTCGGGGAGGACGGCCACTACGCATGCGCGGGTTGGCACCGACCAACCCGCGCATGTGCGAGTGACGACATTTACGCGGCGCGACGCCACTCCTCACCCCCTGGGAGTGGGAGCGGCCTCCGACGTCAGAGTGAAACTCTGGTTTTCACTCCGCCGTCGGGACTTAGTCTTCCGATGGGAGAATTGCCCCCAAAAGGTTTAATTCAGAAATCATTAAGAAGAATTGACTAAATCATATTAACCATGAGAGTTGACTAGCTGGGAACTAATCAGATAATACTCCAAATTTTAGATCCCACCATTTTAGATATTCAGATGAAAGAAAACTGCACTTTACAGTGAACAGATCTATTGTGGTAGTATGTACAGGTAGTCTTCAGATTCAGAGCTACCTGGCCTGTGTGTGTAAGGTTACTGCTTAAGTGCTTCCTGAGAGGAAGTGGTGTAGGCTGATGAATCAAAATAATTGTAGTTATCTGTAAACTTGACTTCTGGTCAGAAGAATCCATCAAAGGTTGACATGGTTTTTAATTGTTTTACATCTGTAACAAGATTTGATGTCTGGAGTTTGATGGACAATCACCACTTACAAAAAAATGTATATTGTTATCTGATTTCCTCATGAGGTCTAGCAACTGTTCATTGGGAGATGGTGGCATAGTGTATTGTTACTAGACTAGTATACCAGAGACCCAGAGTAATGCTCTGGGGACCCAGGTTCAAATCCCGCCACTGCAGACGGTGAAATTTGAATTAAATAAAAATCTGGATGACCATGAAACCATTGACGATTGTTGTAAAAATCCTTCACTAATGTCCTTTAGGGATGTGAAAATTTAGAGTATTATCTGATTAGTTCCCAGCTAGTCGACTTTCCTCACTCTCATGGTTAATATGATTTAGTCAATTCTTCTGAACGATTTCTTAATTAAACCTTTTATCTATCTGATCTATAGCTAACGAGAAAAGCTGATTTCTATCAGGAAGGAAATCTACTGTCCTTACCTAGTCTGGCCTACATGTGACTCCCAACCCACAGCAATGTGGTTGACTCTTAACTTCCCCCTCAAGGACAATAAATGCTAGCATGGCCTGCGACGCCCACGCCCCACAAATGAATTTTAAAAAATTATCTATCACATATCTTCAAAGCAATTGAGAATGGTTGTTTCCATTTGTGCTGTGTGGAGGACCAGCACAAATATTCTCAAAGACAGTACTAGCTATCCCTAAGAAAATTGTGCTATCACAATAGAAAGTGTTTATTCATACATAGTACATCCAAATGAGTGAATTGGAGAAGTTTGGCCAGATGTTAGAAAGCAAATCATTTCCAGGACTCAGTCACTGCCCTCTGGGATTCAAAGCCTCAATTTGAAAAACATTATGATCCAGAGGAGTGTTTGTAGGGTTTGTCATTGTAAAGTTATTTGTTACTGTGGTGCTCTCATGGGGAGGACTGAGAGAATTTGGTCTCTGCTTCACTAATGATGTCCGAAAGATCTAAGATTTTTATTTTTTTCAGATTCAGATGCAGACCGAGAACCTCAGGTGATCTGATTCTGTATGCGTATAACGATTCACACCATGAGATTTGGTAGCTCTGAGAAGCTTTGATTTGTTCAGCAGACTAAAGCCCCAAAACCAAATCAGTCTGTTTTTTTTAGTGCTACTATAATTGCAAATGATTGCTCAAAATAATGAAAATGAACCTGCATCCATTTTGCAGTTATGTTGCTAATATACTGAGAATGTTAAATCCTTCTTGAGATTAAAATCCACAAAGTGGTTACAAACAGTAACATGCTTTAGGGGTTGGCATCAATTACAAAACTCCCAAGAGGAGGGGGGAACTTGGTTGCGTGAGTAATCAAGAAGAGACATGTTGAACTCTTGACTCTACAGAGGGGTTATGAAACAGTTTGATCGTTGTTGGCTCAAACTACAAACTTTGACCTGTTTGGCTGAATTGTGGATACATTGCCAAAAGTTGATATAAACCAGTGTAAGGGCCACGTTTTTGCTTTGCATGCAAACTGCAGTTCAGCTCAGTTGAGATAGTATCTTAATGCTCTGCTAGCACACAATGTTAAGGTTACATGACGTGTTTATGTAAGTCTGTGAGATAAACTTGATCAAGGAAAAACATATCTATTGTAGTTTTTCCACTTCAATTTAATGAATAGTTAGACTTGGTAATATTAACCTAAAGAGGGCCTTATTGTGTTAATTGGATTGAATTTGCACTTTGAATTGGACAACCTCCACATGTTGTTCAGTGAGCTGCAATTAACAATACATGCATCTTGTTTATGTACAGCAGTCTCACCGTTGATGGTAAAAGGATGGCCTTTTGGTGAAGATGAGCTTGAGGTCAGGTGTAACGACTGGATCTTGTATGTCTCTCTTGTGGGGACCATGAATTGAATTCAATTTGAATTGCTTTTTAGAGCAGGCAAGGAGCTGAGCTCTGGCTTTGTAACTCTGATAAAGTAATAACAAAAAAAGGATGGAGGCCCCTTATCTGGAGTCCAGCCACTGGTTAGTAAAGTGATGATATATTGTTTACAAATAGGATAATGGGGATTAGCAGAAAATGCAAAAAATACTCAGTAAGTCAAGCAATGGCTATGGAGAGAGACAACCGGTTTAATATTTTAAGCTCATGACATTTATAAGTTTTAATGCAAGATTATTGACGTGAAACATTAAGTCTGTTTCCTGCTCTGCAGATGCTGCCTGACGTGAGTATTTTGCTTTTTATTTCAAGTTTTCAGCATTTGCAGTATTTTGCTTTTTGATTCAAGATGGCATGGGAGCGTGGCAACTCGCTGCAAGCTCCCTCACAGATCCTCTTCCTACATCTCTTATAACCGTACTAACCTTTAAAAATTATGGGGGCAATTCTCCGAGCCCCGCGCCGGGCCATAGAATCGCCACAACCGCCCCACGATGCCCTGCGCCAGAGCGCAATTCTCTGAGGTGCGGATAATCAGTGCCATTTGCGCCGGCGTGGTTGGTGTGGCGCCAGCCGCGGGTCACTGGAATCGATGGGACCGCGGATTCTCCGGCCCGGATGGGCCAAGCGGCCCCGCGGATACGACAAGAGCCCCGCCGGCGCCGTTCACCCCTGGATGCTGCCAGCAGGAACTCTGCGCGCACGGTCGGGGGGCGGCCTGTGCGGGGGGGGGAGGCTGGGCCTCCGATGGGGTCTAGCCCGCGATCGGGGCCCACCGATCGACGGGCCGCCCCCCCCCCCCCCCCCCCCCCCCCCGGGCCCTGAACAACGACACCATGTTGAGTCGGGGCCGATGCGCTGAAGAAGTCCGCCACGCATGCGCAGGTTGGCGCGGTGCTCATTTGCCGCCACGAAGGGAGGCTGGAGTGGCGTGAACCGCTCCAGCGCCGTGCTGGCACCTGTGGAGGCCAGAATCGGTTGTCCCCGTGCCCGTTTCGCGCCTTCGTGAAAAGACCTGTCTGGACTGCACCTAGAACAATACTTTTCACTGTACCTCGGTACACCTGACAAATCCAAATCCCATTCTGAGAGGTTGATTAAATATGGGATTAATCTGAGTTCTTCAGATTCTTCCTCACCTATGAATTTTACGAAATCAACTTAGTTTCAATTATTATCAGATAAATTAATGCGGCAGTTTTTTTTTCAAATGTCATTGTAATTTCTGCCTAGCTGTGTTTTCAAGAAAAGTTGAGGAAATTACTGCCATGGAATGGATTTTGCCTTCCCACTTATCCTTCTATTTGCAGACATTAATTCTCTCTCTCTTTCTCGCACTCTCTTTTTAGCTCCGTGCTACGTGCTTATACACTTGTCCCCCCCCTCGTGATTTTTTTCAGCCTTTCTCCTCTGCCTACTCTCCTTGTCCCATGACCACCATCTCCCTAACGCTTGCTGTTTCATCTGGTGTGTCCACTTATTGACTTGATGCACATGTGCGTGCTTGCTGTCTCAAGTGTTCTTTCTCTCCAGTTGCATGCACATAGCCTTTCTTTCTGATTTTCTTGCTTAATTCCTTCCCCTTCTCTGCATACTACCAAAAAAGTAGCTTTCGGAACAAAATTTTTCTCACAATATTGTTTGTGTCAGATCAAGGGCCCTCATTAGTCACATTTATCCAACTACATTTCAGCATTTGTAGTGCTTTGAGTCAAAAGACCCCAACCATTGCCCTAACTTCAACATTCAAGGTTCAACTTTTGCATCCGTCTCATAATGTTCATCAAGTAACACTTGACATGCGTGTTGGCCAGGAATGCAGAAGCAGAAAATCTGGCCTTTTGCACTCTGTGGGTGCAATCAAACAGCCTCGTCGCGCCCGACTCTGTGATGCGACATTAATTCTTCCTTGGGACGCCTCGTGAGACATCTAATGAGACATTGCGATTTGGATCTCGTCCTCACTGGGTGGGATTAGATTTGCATATTTAAGTGAGCAGTTGGCTTCACTTAAATATGTTTGCGCTCAGAGTATCCCAAGGCCAGGGATCGGACGGCAGCACCTGAGAGACCTCGCCGTGCCGGTGTTTAGTATTGGTTTCCACAAACATGGGCCAGGTGTAATGGCTTGGCGATTTGAGGCCTTTGGTTGGTCAGACTCTGAGTAGAGTGGTACCATAACACCCGCAATGCTAGCTGGGCACCTTGGCACTTACACTGCCAGGGTGT
This sequence comes from Scyliorhinus torazame, assembly GCF_047496885.1. Classification (NCBI taxonomy): domain Eukaryota; kingdom Metazoa; phylum Chordata; class Chondrichthyes; order Carcharhiniformes; family Scyliorhinidae; genus Scyliorhinus; species Scyliorhinus torazame. The sequence goes on from NC_092712.1 coordinate 186,049,206, forward strand.
CCAGGTTCCTCAGCCCCAGGGTGCCATGCCCATTTGAGGTGGGGTGAGGGTGGGCCCAAGTGCCCCTAATCACTAAATTAGGGCATTGGGTGGGTCCAGTGGCCATGGTGGTGGTGACCGTGCAGGAAGTGAGGTAAGTGCAGCCTCGACGGTGCATTCCCCGCAGAGGCCCCCCCCCCCAAAACAAGAGTCCCGTTTAATGGGATCATTCCTGGCGCTGCAGGCTCCGAAAAATACCCTGCTCCTTGTGCCCAAAATAGGACTCTTTTTTTCATTAAGTCGCGTCCTATTGGTGTTTTTTAACCCGTAGTGCAAAATGGCTCATGCGGGAAAGTGAATTAGGTGTGGTATAAAACAGGCTGAAGCTGAGCTGTTTTGGCACTATGAGAGAAGACCAGTTTCATTCACCACAACTATTTTCATAAACACACAGAAATAATCTGATAAAAGGGTGGAGTTTGTTATTTAGTGTTGTTTGTGTAATATATGATGCAAATTTAAAATATGTATGAGATTTTCTGTGTGTATGTAAAATCTCAAAATGGCTTGTGAGAGAGGAATTTTCTAATTTGAGCACATAACTAAAATGGAGGTGCGTGAGTGAACAAAGCCTTTTCTGTATTCAATCATTTTTCTAACCTCCCAACAGTGAAACTACAATCACACGTGTTGCTGATTGCAGTAGCTGCTGATTACAGTAGATTATAGAAGATAATATTTGTGAAATAAAAAGGGTAACTTTTAACAAACTATCAAAAAAGTAGAAAACAAATGGGATCAGATGAGCTTTTTGTCTGATTTTTCGTAACATTGTGGAGAATAAAATGGGGTGCATTGTTGTACTTTTGTTGCCGCAAAGAGAAAAGGCATGGAGTTGCCCAAACTCTGGATTCTTGTACTTTACTTCATTAATGCAACAACAACACTTATCAGCGATCTGCTACATAAATATTATTTTTCTAAACATATATAGAATTCAATAAGACAGTCTCAGTGGTGGACAGCTATTCCTTGTTGGTAGAATGCAACCTCTGAAGAGTCCTCGTTCCTTACTGTAGATGGTACTTCTTGAGCAGTTAATTCAGTATCTGTCACAATTGGCATGGGAAAATCCTCAGAAGCAGAATCTGAACACATCAGTGTCATTCAAAGTATTGCTCTCTAGATCTTGTAAGGGCAGAACCTCTTGAGAAGTGTCTGAAAACTCACCTTGTGCAGCAAGTAACTGATGTCACCAAACACTTCCATCATCCATATGTACAGTGTATGATATTGGACCTGCCTTTGCTAGGATCATAGCTGGTATCCATTTTTCATTGGTAGTGTAATTCCTAGCTAGCATTCACTCGCCCTGATTTAAATTCTCATCTTTTAGAGATTTTCTCCCTCCTAGCAATTTGTGCTTGACGTTGTCGTTTAACAATCTCTGAAGTATCAGGTGGAGTTAACAAATCACAGCAATAGTACCAGTGAAATTTGAATGGGAGCATGTACAGTGTCCGGTTAAGATATTAGAAATTTGTTTACTCTCCTTGACCATGTGCCCTGGTCCTTCGATGCTTTGATAGAATGCTTTAATGATTGCACAAAACATTCAGCCAATCCATTTGTTGCTGGATGATATGGAGCTGACTTCAAATGGCGTATACCATTCCCCTTCAAGTCATCCTCAAACTCCTTCGAAGTAAACTGAATACCATTATCACTGACTATCTGCTCCGGTGTTCCAAATCTTGTGAATATTTCATCTAGTTTTTCAATGGTCTGCTCAGTCGCCGTTGACTTAATTATTGTGACATCTGACCATTTTGAGTGCGTGGCCACAATCACTCAGGACATGTGTCGCTCCAATGGACCAGCACAATCAATGCATATTCTCTGCGAAGGCTGAGTTGGACATTCTCATGAACACCCCAGAATGGTGAAGGGTTCCTTAAATTTTGAACAAGATTGGCATTGCCCAACTTTCTCTTCAATTTGAGCATCTAATCCTGGCCACCAAAAAATAACTGTGCTAATTCCTTCATCCCTACCAAACCAGGATGTCCCTCATTCCATTGGTCAAGGATTCTACTATGTAAGCACGGAGGAATAATAATGCGGATTCTGCACAATAGACTTCCATTCTGTACTGTTAACTCAAGTCTTCATGTGATGCAAGCTTCAGGTCTGGATTTTTCCTCTGAACATTTGTCAGCATTCCTTTTTGGACCCAGTCCCCCACCTTCCCCATCACCTGATCGGTTCTTGTATATATTTGAACTTGAAATGAAGTTACAGGCACACTATCCAAGAGCGAGAAATACAAAATATTGAAGACATTTTCTTCTGGGTCATAGTTGACTTGTAATAGCAATCATGATAAAGCATCAACATTTGCATGCTGCTCTGACTTACGATGTGCCGACAATATCAGTAACCTTCTTTGCAATCTACTAGCTGCCAAAAAAGGTATACTTTTATACGGCCTAAACATTGTAGTCAAGAGTTGATGACCTGCCAAAAGGGTAAAATGACGCCCATAAACGTAATGGTGGTACCTTCTTGTACAAGAAATGACTCTCAAAGCTTTTTGTAGCTGAACGTAATTCATTTTTTCGCTAGTAAGGGTACATGAAGCAAATGCCGTTGGTTGTTCCTCTCCTGAAGGCATAATGTGCGAGACGGCGGCACCAACCCATAGGGTGAGGCATCGCAAGCTAATTGCAAATTCATCTTGGGATTATAATGAACTACTCTGACTTCAGTAAAGCTTCTTTCACTTCATTGTATGCATTTTACGTTCTTCTGACCAGTGCCATGCCTGTTTGACACATAGAAAAGGATGTAAAGGCTTCAATCGTATTACTAAATTCAGCCATAATAATTGATCAATCCTAAAAACAACCTTAATTGTGCCACATCGAGGACACAGGTGCTCCTAAGATTGCTGACATTTTCTTCAATTCTTTGCATAAACCATCTTTGTTGATGATATGACCAAGAAAATTATAGGTGACACTTTTCATTTTTAACTCTCTGGCTGTGGCTCTGTAACCGCATCAGGATGGCTTCCAAATTTGCCCAGTGTTCCAGTTCACTTGAATCGGTGATGAGTATATCATCTAAATAACATAGCACTCCATTCAGTCCACTTAGAATTTCATCCATGGATCTTTGAAAAAGTAATGGCGCAGATGTTATTCCAAAAGAAAGGCTTCTGTAACAAAACAGACCTGGCATTACAATGGTGGGAAGTGGATGAGATTTGTCCGCCAAATTCATCTGCAGATATGACTGTGAAAGATCGGTTTTGCTGAATTTCTGTCCTCCAGAAAGACCAGGAAACAAATCTTTCAATTATTGCAGTGACTAATGATCTATGTATAAAACTGGGTTAATGGCAGTTTTAAAATCTCCACAAATTCTCCCTGTGATCCCGTTTGAATAAGGAATGAATGATTGATGTCGCTCAATCACTTATAGCAACAGGTGCAATAACTCCTGTCCTTACTAATCTTTCTAGTTCTTCAACTTTAGGCTTGTGGCACATGGTGCGGTTCTAGCTTTGAGACATTTGGGTGTGCTGTCTGGCTTAATTTTTAGGTGCAGCTGAACTTCAGTCATAGAGCCTAGTGAATCTTCAAACATCTTCTCATGGTTCTTCAAAAGTTGTTACAAGTTGTTCTTTGAATACACTAATTGACTGACTGTTTTCCAGTTAAGCCTCACCTTAGCCACCAAACTCTGCTAAATAGAGCAGGAAAGTTTCCACGGATGACATGAAGAGGCAACTTCGCCGTCTGCCCATTTGCTTCTACTTTCATCATAATGCAACCTTTTAATGGTATGACCACTTCAGTTTATGTCCTTGTAGGACCGTCAGTATGACGCAAGGCAAGTTGAGGTAACATCAATTAAAGGCTTTATTGAGCAGAACTTGTTCCCCAGCAGCTCGGTTACAGAATGCAGCTGCTGGGAGAAATCCGGGTTTTTATACCGGCATTTCTGGGTGAAGCCCAGTAGGCGGCAGATCCTATCAGGACCCGGTATCCATCTACCAATAGCCTGTCGGCATCGTGGTGTACCGTATTACCCCTAATACATACCACCACATTCATGAGTGAGTAGATGTCGGGACTCACCCTGGAATAGAGGACCTGCATCTTCTGTTCATCCGTTGGTTTGCCGGGGGCCGTTCGGAGGTAGCCCTCAAAATACGCTAGCTAATGTTTAAATATAGAGGTCGAGTTAGCTGCTTGGGGTGCGATTCACAGGCACTCCGGGGTGACGCGGAGCTCCATATTCCTACGTCGTTTTTATTTAAGTCTGCTCAATAAATTGTCGGACCGTCAATATGACGCAAGGCAGGTTGAGGTAACATCAATTAAAGGCTTTATTGAGCAGAAAGAGAACTTGTTCCCCAGCAGCTCGGTTACAGAATGCAGTTGCTGGGAGAAATCCGGGTTTTTATACCGGCATTTCTGGGTGGAGCCCAGTAGGTGGCAGATCCTATCAGGACCCGGTATCCATCTACCAATAACCTGTCGGCATCGTGGTGTACCGTATTACCCCTAATACATACCACCACAGTCCTTAGGGTCACATTTGACTATTTTAAAGGCAGATGTTTCAGCTTTTAATGATACATTGTCTCAGGTATTGCGATACTGCTACATCGTATCCATTTCTATTTTAATTTCATGCCCTTCAAGTTTTGGATAGGCCCAAAAATGTGGACTTCCCTGCATTGATAAGACACCTAGCTTAAGCCCTTGCAATAGCTTTGTTTCACTATCTTTTGAGTGATATGAGCTTCAACCACTAATTTGTAGACATGACCAGATTGTTTACTTATATTGTTCTTCTCGCACCTTCTTTGTGTCAAAGACATTTTCTGAGCCGAACACGCTTCGGCAATGTGACCTTTCTTGCCACAGCTCTTGCATGTATTCCATTTACTCCAGCATTCCGTCGCTGAGTGTCTAACCTGTGTACAATGATGACACGGTTGCACCTTTGCAGACCTGTTCCTTGATGTACCCATTTTGTGGATCTTCACTCCAGCCAGTATCTGCAAAGCTTTTCTCATTGTAAACTCCATAGATGTGGCAACTTCCACATCAGCTTTTAGAGTTAAATCACTTACTCTAAGCATCTTCCTCTGAATAGCTTCACTGTGTAACCCACCTGTCTCGAAGAGTATCATCAAGTGTTGTACCAAATTCGCAATATTTACCTAACATTCCTAAAGATGCTGCAAACTGTAAAATGGTTTTGCCTTCTTCCTGAATACAGCTGTGGAATTGGAATATTTCTGAAATCAATGTCTCTCTAAGATTTTCTTCAATTCACTGAAGGACTTGTCTCCTGGTTTTGTTGGGTGAACAAGCTTTTGTCGCAGCATAAACGTTTTACAGCCAACTGGGCTGAGAAATTTTGCGACCTTTAGGTTTTCCGGTATCTGATTAGCTACCAAAAAAAATTGGAATCTTTCTTCATATGAATTCCATGTTTCTTAATCATCATCAAACACGTCTATGGTGCCTGTTTTTCCTGCCATTTTTGGACCTTGGATCCTCGGGCCTGCGCTTCCTCCTTTCTGACGGTGTTGGAAAGTATGGCACAAGAAACCCCTTGAACAAGCAACAACAAAATATTTTCCTTTTACGCTTGAGTATATTTTGACTTTTGCCTGAATAATGACACGTACAGCGTTTGCGGACTTCAAAATCCCTGTTCCCCGCATCTTGTGTAGCTTCGCCAAGTGCGTGGTTCCTGCAGCCCAGACCACACTCACTTCAATGCAAGCAAGTCTTCCCTGACTGTTGGTCTTCTTACTCCGTTATTGTCAAAAACGTTTGTTAAACCTTCACATCAGCGGCAGTGCTTCATCCGGCGTCTGGGTGTGTGTGAGTCCAGTCTTGAGAATCTTCCATTGTTCTCGATGCTGTCCCACAATTAGTCAACCAAAATCTTCTTTCCAGAGATTTTTCTTCCTTTGTCCTCGTCACCAGTGTTTCTCTCCTGTTATGTTTCTTTGTTGTCACAAAGAGAAAAGGTATGGAGGTGCTCACACTCTGGATTCTTGTAAAACACCATGCAGGGTTTATTAACTATGTTGCTCCTACACACAAGATGGTGATCTGCTCAAAACCCGCGTAAACACTCTGCTGACGTCACTACACATCACATGATGCAGAACCAGCAAGAATGTATGCCCAGATGCATAACAATTGTTAATTGGGTGATTAGCCCAGCCCTGTCAGTTTCTTACTGAGCAGGGTTTCATGCGAATCACTGCCCAAAGCTTGGAGAATTCAATCTCCAGCTTCCTTCCAAACTTTTTTAGAAAAAGGAAAAGCTAAAATCCTCACAGGATTTCCGATTATATTATTTTTTAATATTGCATGCTGGAAAATCCTGTTAACTCTATATGTGGCAATGTGACTGAACCCTATCTAGCTGCTAAGGCAAAAATATCCAGTTGAAGTGCAAGCTTTTTGAGTAGGTTAAGAATTTGAGCTGTAAATATTGAAGGTATACTTGAACATAAAGGATATACTGCTGTGAATATTTATAATTTTTGATTCAAATATTGTTTTGGACATTTTTCTAAAAATATTTTTTAATATGTGTATTGGTCATTACCAAACTGTTGCAAACAACCGTTTTCATATGGTTTTCCCTATTTTGACATGTTTTACAATAACAAATAGTGTCCCGAGAACAATTTTTCAGGCAGTTACGTTTATGGACATGCAGCCAGTGCCATATATCAGACTTTTAGTACATGGGTATTGCAATATCTGAGCCATCCTTTTTTAAACCAGCTCTGAGGTACCAGTTAAAACAGTGACTGTTAGATGGTCAAGTTCAGAAATGAAGGTTTAGATTATGGTGTTTTTTTAAGTGTGCTACAAACAATAAATACAGCATGTATTTATTGTCAAATTGCCCAAGACATGAGGAAATTTGTCTTAGCCATTGACGTAGAATGGGCTCATCGAGAAATGGTAACCCACTTTGTATTGCACCTTTTCCTTTCCATTGTGGGCAAGAAAATGTAAAATTGTAAAATGGGCCATCAAATTACTTAGCCCATTTCACATTGCATTCACATTGCAGTGAAGACCAGTTTCACTTCCATGAATTTTATCAGCTCCCCAGTATCTTGGCTGGTCTTGTGCAACTTGCCCAATAAGAGTCAAGGGCATAGATATGCAGCACTAGTTAATAATTAACTGTTCATCATGGGGAAGTGTGAGCATTTTATTAACATGTAATTGCAACATTTTACGATGTACTGGTAATGCAAATGGTCCATATGTTTCTTGTTCTGCTTTCTCATATTTAAGGGGTGCTCACTGGTTCTTTATAGTTGAAGGTATGATTGGAGCTCAGTGGTATATCTGGCCTAGATTTTGCTGAGAGGAAACGGCATGTGAATGATGAACTTTGTTATTTATGCACAAATTGGCCAGCAACTTGTAGAATGCCCATTCCATGACAAATCGTTGCGGAGTGATTTGTGCTCCCTTTGATTTTTACAAAGTTGCTACGTTTACACATTAATTGCCCATCAAACTCCCCACCAATAGTTAAGTCTATTAATTAACAAGATAATTATCTTTTTAACAGTGCAATTATTTTCTCAACCCAATCTTTTTTTGCCTCACAATTTCTTTCTCTTTTAAAAAAAAATTCCAATTAAGGGGATATTTAGTGTGGCCAATCCACCTACCCTGCACATCTTTGGGTTGTGGGGGTGAGACCCACGCAGACGTGGGGAGAATGTGCAAACTCCAATCGAACAGTGACCCGGGCCAGGATCGAACCTGGGTCCTCGGCGCAGTGTGGCAGAAGTGCTAACTACTGCACCACCATGCCACCATGCTATTTCTTTCTCTGTGCTTGAGTTGACATTCAAGTCACCCACTCAGCTGCCCTCCTTCACTCCTTTCTCTGTGTATTTCTCGATACCTTAAAGCTCATTGATTAAGCAGGTGCACCAAGTTTGTTCCATGATCCTGTATTCTTTCCCATGCTTCACCAAGATCCCAAATGTTCTGTTGCAATCGCTGTGTCGTTATCAGCTCTCGCGTCAAGCAACGTCATGAAGAAATTTTTTTCAAAACTTCATGAACTTCAGGGCATGTCATGACATGTGCTCTCTCCTTCGAAACCTGGGCCAGTGTCTCATTCCTCTTTGCTGATGTTTCAGTGCATTGCACCATTAGATGCCAGTCTGCGCAGTACTATTCTAATTATACTACAGTGATCGACATGAATGAAAGGGAACCACAAGTACAAAATTTATTTTTGTATCTTCTATTGTTTTATACGCAAACAATAAAATCTGATGTAATTTAAGATTATTTAAGAATGACAATAATAGATAATAATATCTGGTTCGTTCTGCCCTTTTCCTTTCACAGATAATGTGCAAGTTATCCAATCATCTGCACTGCTTGGTTTGCTTAATCTCATGATGGAAGATTTTGCATTTTCTTCCAGAGGCTCAGTGTGATAGCCAACATCTAGGGGGGGATTCTTCGGCCCCCGCCGGGTTGGAGAATCCCCGGGGGGCGGCATGAATCCCGCTCCAATGCCGGCTGCTGTCTTCTCCGGCGCCGGTTTTCGGGTGGGGGCGGGGATCACGACACGCCGGTCGGGGGCCGAGCAGTTCTCCGGGCCCCAATGGGCCGAGCAGCCGTCGGTGTCTGGCCAGTCTAATGTGAATTAGACATGGTATCACATGGCGGGACCTGATTGGTAGGCCGACTGATGTGGTCCTGGGGGGCGGGGGGGGGGGATCCAACCCCGGGGTGGGCCCCCGCGGTGGCCTGGCCCGCGATCGGGGCCCACCAATCTGCAGGCGGGCCTGTGCTGTGGGGGCACTTCTTCCTTCCGCACCGGCCCTGTAGGGCTTCGCCATGGCTGGCGCGGAGAAGACACCCCCCTGCGCATGAACCAGAATATGCCGGCCAGTCTGCGCATGCGTGGAACCATGCCGTGGTTCTGTGCATGCGCTAACTCGCGGCGGCCCTTCAGCGCTGGCTGGCACGGCGCCAACCCCTCCGGCGCCAACCTAGCCCGCGGAAGTGCGGAGGATTCCGCTACTTCCGGTCGGCCGGATGCCGGAGTGGTTCGCGCCGTTTTTTACACCGGCATCGGGCCATTGCGGGGATTCGGGAGAATCCCGCCCCTAATCTAAACTCTACTGATATTTAAAGAAAAACAAAAAGAAAACCATGGCTGGTTTTCCATGATAATTGAAGCAGGTATTGGCATTGGAAGTAGGGTAACAGAGAGAGAATGAGAATGTCAAGAGGTCAGTTACAGCCCAGCTCAGATTTATAAACAGGATAAGAAGAAACAAAAGTAGAAAGAAGCCTTGAAGATTCTGGTTGAGGAATTAAATGAGAAGCAAAGAGAACTGCTCGGCCCCCCGACCGGCGTGTCGTGATCCCCGCTCCCGCTCAAAAACCAGCGCCGGAGAAGACGGCAGCCAGCGTCGGAGCGGGATTCACGCCGCCCCCCGGGGATTCTCCAACCCGGCGGGGGCCGGAGAATCCCGCCCTAGATGTTGGCTATCACACTGAGCCTCTGGAAGAAAATGCAAAATCTTCCCTCATGAGATTAAGCAAATCAAGCAGTGCAGATGATTGGACAACTTGCACATTATCTGTGAAAGGAAGCCTTCGGGAGTGGACTGCAGACCATCAATGATGGAAGAGTACGGCAACTGAGACAACGGGAGAAAATATTTTTCTAAAGATCAACAAATTGGGAATCAGTTGATTTTAAAAGTACTTGGAGCGTGATTTAACTGAAAAAAAGAGTCAGTTCTGGGCTAGAATCAAGGGGTTGTAAGTGCCAGGAATGACCCCATAAAGGCAAGGCTGATAGATGCCGGGTGGTCGTTCGATCCAGTGGTAGCATAGCTAAGTGAGCATTTAAGCTCTTTTAGCTATGCGAGTCTAGCTCCCGCTAATTTTGGCAGCATCAAGATCACGAGATCTTGTTAGATCTTGCTAGGCGTAATAACCATGGGAATCCCAGGAGAAGCCTCTCCTGGGATCTACTGGCCGCGTACCAATTACTGCGGAACGTGGTCGTTAAATTGCACCCTTGATTTGAAGCAAATTAGCAATTCAATTGTAAGGTAAAATTGCCTCAAGAACCAATGGAAACCATGGGAGATACAATTTTGAATAGTAGTAGAATTGGGAGGGCTGACTGGAAAGTATAATGGTCAATACGTTTTATTGCTTAAACTGTAAAATGAATTGAATTGTGATATGTTTTGACAAAACTATGGCAGTAGGCAGTAAGGGCAACAATGGTCTTATGATCTCATTGAATGGTGGAAAAGAATTGAGGGGCTAAATGGCCTCCTCCTGTTCCAATGCAAATGCAAGGCTGTAAACTGTAAGATCATTTACAAACTAATTAAACTCACCTGGGAGATTGGCCAGAAGGGCAATCTAATGAAATGTTTATTCTAACATTAATTTGTATAACAAGTCAAGGACGCATCTTAGAATATTCGCTGCAGTCTAAATAATTAACAATTAATGCTGACTTGAGAAATTGAAAGACTTTTATATGCAGGCTGGCAGAAAGGTTTCATTGAACAAAAGGAGAAAAACTGCAGATTTAGATTCTGCAAAAGCATGTGCCCATGTTGTGTGACATCACGTTGTATGTTATTTGAAGAAAAATGCCTTTAATATGGATAAACCTTTCACTTCATTATGCTCTTAACGCAATATTAAAAATAAAAGTTTATTAAAATTGCTCCATTCTGAAAAATATCTGATAAAGTTACTTCTTTAATATCATTCAAGGTTACAATTTTTTTTAAAAGCTCACGTAAGCTCTATTTATTAAAGTTTGGGATGCATCCCTGAGGCAATGCCACCCTGTTAGAAGTTGCCAAATGGTAACCAGCCAGTGTATTGTTTTGCTTGCATAATACAGTCATCTGTCTGTTTGTTTAAGTTGCTTTCAATGCAAGTATTTGCTCTTAATCGGACAAATGTCGGCGGGGGCAACTATTTGTAAAGGTTGTCGAAGGTCATTGCTGTAAGACTTCTAATATTTTATATGCTAAATGAGGTTACGTTCTGGGCACAGTTTAAAAGGTTTTCTTTTGTTAATCTTGACATGGCAAATGAGAGCTTATTTAGGTTGGTGGGAGAAGAAAAATGGGATACTGGTGATGTGTTTGTTAGTGACATCAAAACTTGTGTTTTTGATGATTATGAAACGTTAGTAAGTGCAGAGAGTGATTTAACCTGACCCTGAAACTAACTCTGTAATGTTCAATAACGTAATTTCATAGGCCCAGAACGCGATTCTTTTTTGCAAGCCTTCAAAGAAAACCCTAAAATATCGCATATGGTTTTGGTGAAAAGGCTCCGATGAAGGAAATAAAATGGGAGGGAATTCCTGTGGAATATACAGATTAGTTGCACCAACTGACCTGTTTCTGTACTTTATATTCTATGTAATTCTGATTTATCAGCTGCGGGTGCTCAGTAAATTTCTTTGTCCTGTGAAAACGCCAGACATCAGACAATGTTGAACACCCCTTTTAAATGGGCAAGTCTAGTTTACCACTTGTCCGTCAGCTAGAGTAAATTATGGGCGCGATTTAACTAAATGGGAATTATGTCCCATAATGAGCACATTTAGCCGTATGAGAAACACAATGCTATTTAACCTGTCTCTGGTTAGGTAGGGAGCCTCAGCAGGGAATATGCAGCCGAGGCTGCACTTACTCCCGTTTCTGCAATGAGGAGCCCCGCTGGTGTTGCTAACTTTCTCCTTGGTTCAATTGCTCTGTTTTATTATCTTTGCTCTCGAGTCACCAGGTATCTTTATGATACCGCCACGAGGTTCAAGTCCGAGTAATGATCAATAATCCAATACACCGATTAGTAAGATTCAAATCAAAGCACATTTATTATACACAGTAATCGCTACTCATGCACAAATTCTACGTCTAAGCTACTTCTATAACTAACAGGCCTATACTTAACTTCGGACTGGCCCACCAGGTCAGGGGAACAAATGGCCTTTAGTTCGGGTTCTGAGTCTGCGGGATTCGAAGTTGGTACGGATTGGTAGCTAGGAGCGTCTATCTCGTAGCGAGCGTTGAATTAAGACTTACTTTGTTCGGTGGTCACTGCACCGGTCACGGTCAATGTTGGTTCGTGTTGCTGGGTGACCCGGGCAGGACGAAGAGGTGAAGAGGGCTGAAGAGAGACCGATTTGAACTTGGGTCGTAACTCTTATAGTCCCCAGGGGCCTCCCACCTTTCGGGGCTGACCCTGTGCCTGGTCCCAAGTGATTGGACTTTGTCCCAATCGCTTGGTTCGATTTTCTCCAATACTGGAGCGGTTCCCTGATCGATGGCCGGTCTTGAGGTGCTCGTTCACCTCCTTTGTGTTGGCTCCTGCTGGCGCCGAGGAGTCTGGCTTTGCTTTGTGTGTCCAAAATGTTACTTATTGTTCCCGGGGATTGCTCATCAGTATGCAGATGGCTGCTACATTGTTATGGTGATGGTCGCTGGTATCGATGTTGTCTGGTCTTTGCAGAGGTAAACACACAGCAAACCTGCAGCTGCTGGTTTCTGTCTATGTTGGCTGACTTTCCCATCAGCCTCTGCCATTCGCCATTTTAAATCGGGAGCTGGCCAATTCAGGTGGCTACACTGGCAAAAACTCCTCTGTGCATTTTTAAATGGCATCCCAATTTGCCGAGCCCTCGACGCGACCCCCAAACTCCCCTGTCTTAGCCCCAACTGACTGTAAAGGGTTTCTCTGCTGACAAAATGCCAGCTTGATACATTGGCAGTGTCAGCCTGGCACCCTGGCAGTGCCCCTGACAGCTGGAAGTGCCAGCCTGGGCAGCACCGTGCTGGTGCTCAGGTGGCACCAGCAGTGCCAGGGTACAGCCCTGCACAGAGGACATGCATCTAGGGGCCTCCAATCCCCTGGGAGACCCCCACGAGTGCCATTCTGTCTGGTCACTGTTTGTGGACACCAGCCCTGGGTGGCACTTGCCTGAGGCCTCCAAGGTGAAGGGGATAGATCCCAGCCCTTGTTTACCTCCGAGAACTGCATATTAAAGTGAGATTAGCTGTCTTGTTCTAATATGCAGATTTTCCAAAAAGTCCACAATGGGCGGGCTTCATATCTCAATGTCTCACGAGAAAGCGTTAGATCGTGAGGCATGGCGAGCCAGGTTGATCCCGGGGAGCAGGGTGCCCATCATTTACCAGCCATTTTGCGCGCAGCGCGCTGCTTTTCGGGCACAGCGTGGCCGGTAGATCGTGCCCCTTGTTTCCATATGTCTTTGCTAAATATTCCATACTCTCATACTATTTTCATGGATTTTCAAAAGAAGAAAGCAAGTTTGTCTTGGTTTTTTAATCATAAAATTACAGATCTTGCATTTTATCAAATAACAGGGAGGAAACTGGTATTGAGGCAAATCGTTTTCTAACTAAATACTGAAATTCTCCCTGTGTCTGCGTGGGTTTCCTCTGGGTGCTCCTGTTTCCTCCCACAAGTCTCAAAAGACGTGCTGTTAGGTAATTTGGACATTCTGAATTCTCCCTCTGTGTACCCAAACAGGCGGCGGAATGTGGCAACTAGGGGCTTTTCATAGTAACTTCATTGCAGTGTTAATGTAAGCCTACTTGTGACAATAAAGGATATTAGTATTAATTTACTAAATGCAAAAGACTCTATTAAATTATTAAAATAAAAGTAAAATACTTTGGATGCTGGAAATCTGAAAATAAACAGAAAATGCTGGAAAACCTCTGCCGGTCTGGCAGACCTGAGGAGAAACAAGAGTTAACGTTTTGAGTCCAATATGACTCTTTGGAATTCTGGAGTTCTGAAGAAGTCATATTGCACTCAAAACGTTAACTCTCTTTCTCCCCAGACACTTTCAGACCTGGTGAGTTTTTCCAGCATTTTCTGTTTTTGTTTCTATTATATTCTCGTCTTCATAGAACCTCTATAGTACAGAAGGGGGCCTCTCGGCCCATCAAGTCTGCATCGACCCTTCAAAAGAGCACCCTACCTAGGCCCACTCCCCTGCTCTATCCCCTAACCCCACCTAGCCTACACATATTTGGACACCAAGGGATAATTTAGCATGGCCAATCCAACCAACCTGCACATCTTTGAACTGTGGGAGGAAGCCGGAGCATCTGGGGGAAAGCAACACAGACACGGGGAGAACATGCAAACTCCACACCGACAGTCACCCAAGGCCGGAATTGGACACGGGTCCCTGCTGCTGTGAGGCAGCAGTGCTAACCACTGTGCTGTCGAGCTATCTCTAATTATATCAATCACTATTTATTTCCGGTACTGTACTGTGTTATAATATGCATTCTTGACGCCAGTCAACCACATTCCCACCCTTCCTGCCCCAAAGAAATGTGTTGAGATACACGTTACTATTAAGAACTGACAATTGATGTTGATAACCATGATCGACCAGGATAAACGAGCGGGTGGGCAGGCGCACCTTTATTTAAATAACTCAAATTGTCATTCTTTGAGGGTGCACTGCCTTTGCACATAGGATTAACCAGTTCTTAAGCAGTGTTTACTTTTAATGGTGTTGATTTTGAATATGACTACAGTTGCTAGACAACAAAGATATGCGAACAATGGAAACCACTGTTACTTGGGCTGTATTCTGAGCTGAAGACTTGTCCCAGTTCTAGCGTTCTCTGTTTGGTTTAAAATTCGGCAACAACATCTGAAGTAAATTTGATCGTATTGTTATGAAGTAAAACTGATCATATTGTTAAAAGCTTGGTGGTGCCTTCACTGACATCAATCGTGTTTTCTTTTAAATTAGCTTGGATATCTGGTTTAATCTTTCCTCGTATTTTGTCCTTCAAAGTGAAAGAGGCAGTGATACTGGGCAGTGGGGACATTGGTTCAGAACAAGTTAGCAAACCAAACGACCACAAATATTATGCACTTGAGTTGGTAAATTATCTTCACAGCTTTGCAATTCCAGCGGGACCTTCCCTTATGTCAGATGAAGACTGTAGAGGTTAGCAATGTAAGAAGTGTACTGTTGGATTAGAGACAAAGTAAGAACTCAGCCAACTTCTAATCATGGTTAAAATAGATGGTTCAAAGAAAGTGAAGCTTTGTATCTTTGCGGCTGGAGATAATGCACCATCAAGGTTGCAGTTAATCAAAAACTAAGTAGTGTAAAATAAGAGGGTATTGAATTGTCAAGCTGAGATTGGGTCCTGGAGGCAAATTCTTATTAATCTGAGTAAATAATTGCATTCATTTGCAGAGCACAATGTGCACAAGCTAATAACATAAAAATGCAGGAAATAGTTAATGCAATATTTGCTCCAGTTTCTTATCTACAGTGCAAATAAGAGGTCTACGTTATAGCATGGAAAGTCTTGGTTTACCCCATGATATCAAAAATAGATCTTGGAGTGATGACAGGCTGTTTACCTCCCAAGGCCAATGTTTGTTTAGGCCAGTGTTTTTCAAACTTTTTTTCCGAGGACCCATTTTTACCAACCGGCCACGCCGGCCGACCTTCGCGACCCACGCCGGCCGAACTGCATGACCCACGCCGGCCGACCTGCGCGACCCACCATTTTCTCTTACCTTGTTTGTTGCTGACAAAATGGAGGAAATGGTTTTAGGTCCCTTTGGCCCCAATGGTCCCTTTTGCCCCCCGAATGTGAAAACAAAAGGCTGCGACCATATAAAAATAAATGTGGCCGCACTGTGCATGCGTGCCCGATCATCGGTGCGCACGCGCATAGTTTTTCGCATGTGCACCGATGATCGGGCACGCATGCGCAGTGCGGCCAAATTTTTAAAAATGAGGGGCGAAATTCTCCCGAAACGGTGCGATGTACGCCGACTGGCGCCCAAAACGGCGCCAATCAGACGGGCATTGCACCGCCCCAAAGGTGCGGATCGGTGGGCCCCGATCGCGAGCCAGGCCACCGTGGGGGCACCCCCCGGGGCCAAATCGCCCCGCGCCCCCCCCAGGACCCCGGAGCCCGCCCACGCCGCCTTGTCCCACCGTTCAAAAGGTGGTTTAATCCACGCCGCCGGGACAGGCAATTTATCGGCGGGACTTCGGCCCATCCGGGCCGGAGAATCGAGCGGGGGGGCCCGCCAACCGGCGCGGCGAGATTCCCGCTCCCGCCGAATCTCCGGTGCCGGAGACTTCGGCAACCGGCGGGGGCGGGATTCACGCCAACCCCCGGCGGATCTCCGACCCGGCGGGGGGTCGGAGAATGACGCCCCTGTTCCTGACCATTTTGAAGGCTGCTCGCAGCCGGCATTATTAAAAGGAGGCTGTTATGCGCGGATTTGCGCGATCGAGAGCACCCTGCCGCATGGCTCCGCGACCCTCCCGTGCGCCGCGCCCCCGAGTTTGACAATGCCTGGTTTAGGCTATTCCGCTTGCTTCACAAGGATATGTTAATTTATCCTAATCTCTTTCACTTTGGTTTAGTATAATTTAAGTTGCTAAACCACCTTCGGATGGCTTTCTATGTGAAAGGCACTAACTTTAACAATGTTGTTCGCTATCTGCTTTTAGTACGCCGATCAATTCATACAAGTGTACTTTTTCCAGTCTGCAGTAGATAGAAGCTTGAATTTTACACTCCTGTTCAGTGGGTTTCAAGGTGGCGGGGATTCGGACAGTGAAATTGTACGGACTGAATTCCCTTCAGAGCCCACCCACCCCAAATTTGATACTACAATTGGAGAGGCCCACCCTTGCCCCTATTAAGGCCCTTTAGTGGTCTCTTAAGGTCCCTTTCCCAGCAGCCCTCAATTTTCAGGTTGACGGGTGCTGGATATCTTGGGGTGGGAAACAGAAAAGGTTAAGAACCTCTATTTAGATTGAAAGAGAGTTGGGGAGGGGTGCCCCCCTCCATCGAAGCCTCCTACTGACGGGAGGGAGCCTTGGTCTTTACAACCAAGGTGGAACTTCCTTCCAAGTGCAGATTGCCAATCCGCATTCGGTTGAGCCTAAAATGGCAGCAGGCTTGACCCAGATGGCAGGAAGGTGTTCCCCTCTGACTCTCGAACCCCCGCCATCTGAAAGATTCAGGCCATATTGGTGATATGCTATGTTGTTTCTGTGCTGCATTTATAATTGTTCTGTTGGGCTGAATGAAAATTTGGTTCCAGCTGAAATGAGGTCAGGTGCTCGGGACAAAGATATTGTCCTGCCATCGGGACATATTCTCTCTTCTCTCTCTCTCTCTCTCTCTCTCACTCCTTCCCCCCCCCCCCCCCCCCCCCAACCTCACACACACACACACACTGCCAGCCCCTTTGATAAAATGTTGCCCAATGTTTCCACTTGAATAGAGAGATAGATGAAGGATAGAAACAGCGAAAGGGTAAAATACTCATCAACGTGGGTACTGACATGCACCAGTCTGCACCGGAGTCCCTTTTCTAGAAATGATGTGGATGTGGGTACAATTGGACTAATACACCACAGTTTGCCGATTCCTACAGGTTGAGGAGTGACAATCTGTGAGGAGAATTGAAGGAGACAAACACAATAGTGGAGTTGGACGATAAGTGGCAAGTACCAAGAAATATGAAGTATATTTTGGGGACAAAAAAAAACTAAACAAGGCAATGTATCCCAAATTCTTAATATTTGTACCTATAGATCTCACTTGAAAAATGGAGTTCAGGCATAAAACACAATTTGGTTTCATGTTTGGAAGCACTGAATACAAAAGCAAGGAAATTATGTTGCATTTTTATGGTTAACATTAGTTGGGTTACATTTGAAATGCTAAGTATGATTCTAAGTACCCCATTATGGAAAGGGTAGAGCAGTGGAAAGGGTACAATGAAGATATCAGAAATATGAAGTTGGAAATAGTTTTGAACAGCTGTTTCCTAAATATTAATTATTTCAAAAGGGAAGGGGGATACCAAGGTTGGTTTTTGTGAAAGGTTTTGAAAACGTAATTCATGAATGATTTGTTCCTGGTGACTACAAGGTGTATTGACGTTATAATGGAATCTTGAAAGGGAATTATTTAAATGGTTTTACAAGCAAGGCACTTTTTACATATATTCACGTACACCCAACTTGGCTTTTATGCAACTGATTCTAGATAGACTTAAATGCATTGTATTGTCTATCTAACAGCAACTCCTGGAAATATTAAAACTATCCAGTAGTTCAACTGTTGCCAGTATCTAGAAAAGTATCTGATTGCTGTTCTGTCAACTATCTTGGTGCATGTTCAGGCTGAACGTAATAATGCAAACATCCATGTTTTGGTCAACATCGAGTGGTATACTGACCATCCATTCTTTTGACATGACTGCATTTTACTCCTGGGATATTCCCTGCCTACTTCCTTGTCTCATCTCCAACTTGCTGAAATTCATGTTCATGCCTTCATCTCTTAAAGGAATGATTTCTAAGCACTATCCCAGCCCTCTTTCTTGTCCCAAATCTAGTGTCTAATCCAGAATTCTGTGCTGAGGGGTGGCACGTTAGCACAGTGGTTAGCACTGTTGCTTCACAGCGCAAGGGTCCCGGGTTCGATTCCCGGCTTGGGTCACTGTCTGTGCGGAGTCTGAATGTTCTCCCCATGTCTGCGTGGGTTTCCTCCTGGTGCACCGGTTTCCTCCCACATGTCCCAAAAGAAGTGCTTGTTAGGTGAATTGGACATTCTGAATTCTTCCTCGGTGTACCTGCACAGGCACCGGAGTGCGGCGACTCGGGGATTTTCACAATAACTTCATTGCAGTGTTAATGTAAGCCTACTTGTTGCACTAATAAAGATTATTATTATTATAGAAGTTGGTTCCAACAAAATGTCCAGCATGACAAGTTTCAATAGTGTTCTGTGCCTCAGTGCATTGATTTCAAATACATCTCTGGATTTGTTGTTCCAATTGTCTACATTCCTTTGCCTGTAACCTTTGTTGTTTTGACATGAGATTACTGTTCACCCCACAAGACCATAAGACATAGGAGCAGAATTAAGCCATTCGACCCATCGAGTCTGCTCCGCCATTCAGTCATGGCTGATACGTTTCTCATCCTCGTTCTCCTGCCTTCTCCCCATAACTCTTGATCCCCTTCTTAATCAAGAACCTATCTATCTCTGTCTTAAAGACACTAATTGATTTGGCCTCCACAGCCTTCTGCGGCAAAGAGTTCCACAGATTCACCACCCTCTGGCAGAAGAAATTCCTCATCTCAGTTTTAAAGGGTCGTCCCTTCAGTTTAAGACAGTGCCCTCTGGATCTAGTTTTTCCCTACTAGTGGAAACATCCTCTCCAAGTACACTCTATCTAGGTCTCTCAATATCCTGCAAGTTTCAATATAATCCCCCCTCATCCTTCTAAACTCCAACGAGTACAGAGCCAGAGTCCTCAACCGCTCCTCATACGACAAGCTCTTCATTCCAGGGCTCATTCTTCTGAAACTCCTCTGGACCCTTTCCAAGGCCAGCACATCCTTCCTTAGAAAAAAGGCCCAAAACTGCTCGCAATACTCCAAATGCGGTCTGACCAGAGCCTTAATCGGCCTCAGAAGTACATCCCTGCTCTTGTATTCTAGCCCTCTCAACATGAATGCTAACATTGCATTTGCCTTCCTAACTGTCGACTGAACCTGCACGTTAACCTTAAGAGAATTGTAAACAAGGACTCCCAAGCCCCTTTGTCCTTCTGATTTTCTAAGCCTTTTCCCATTTAGAAAATAGTCTAAACCTCCATTCTTCCGACCAAAGTGCATAACCTCACACTTTTCCACATTGTATCCATCTTTTACTTCTTTGCCTACCCTCCTAGCCTGTCCAAGTCCTTCTTCAACCCACTGCTTCCTCAATACCACCTATCGCTCTGCATCTCTTTGAATCATCTGCAAACAGAGCAACAGTGCCCTCAGCTTCTTCCAGATCGCTGAAGTATATTGTGAAAAGTTGGGGTGCCAACACCGACTCCTGAGGCACGCCACTAGTCACCGTCTGCCATCCTGAAAAAGACCTCTTTATCCCCACATTTTGCTTTCTACCTGTCAGCCAATCCTCTATCCATTCCAGTATCTTTCCCTTAATACCATGGACTCTTATTTATTTTACTCCACACAAAATGGTCTTTCAGCCAACACTCTCTCCAGTCCTGTACTTCCTAAACCACTTTTTAAAATTCTTTATTTCTTGCTACTCTCCCAAAATCCTACCTCTTCTACTATGGCTTTAGACAATTTTTTCTTCTTGTCCCTCTTCCCCCTAAACCTCCTCTCACTTCTGCATCTCTATTTCGCAGAATTCTGATCGACTCAGTTCTATGAATGGTAACATATAATGTGATCAGATTTATAAAAGATTAGAATAATATTCTAATTCATAGAATCCCTACAGTGCAGAAGGGGGCCCAGTGAGTCTGTACCGGCCCTTCGAATGGGCAGCCTGCCTATTCACGAGTCTCCACCACGCACTATCCCCGTAATCCCATAACCTAACTAACCTGCACATCCCTGGAAACTAAGGGGCAATTTGGCATGGCCAATCCTCCTAACCCGCACATCTTTGGACTAAGGGAGGAAACTGGAGCACCCAGAGGAAACCCATGCAGACACAGGAAAAGCGTACAAATTCCACACAGACACTGACCCAAGGCCGGAATTGAACCCGGGTCCCTGGCACAGTGAGGCAGCAGTGCTAACTTCTGTACCACTGTGCCGCACGTTGTCTTGAACACCACGCATTTTATGTTTTTTTTCACTTTTGAAAAGATTAGTTTGCATAAGTATTGGATAGTTGTGTAAATGTGGAATTCTTCAATTTTCTCTTAGTTTTACAGGTTATGTAATGGATTTAAGTGAGGCTAGTGAGGATAGTGGCCATCATCTAAAATTGGTATCTCCTTCTGAAATCTGAAAAATTCCTTCTCCCTTTTCTTTGTGGGGAACCAAAATCGCCCAGTGTGCAACAGTTGAAAACTTATAGTCTGCCCTCTACTCTTTTTGGTTCGATTTATGATGTTTGGCTTCATCCCCCACAATCAAATGTAATTACTTTACTGTGTTTCTTTTTTACAAATTCTCATTTCACAGAATATTTGATTTTGGAGAAACACCATTTTCTAGGAGAAAATATGTAGCTTTGAGTTCCGGAGCCACAAGTTGGTTCCAACAAAATAGCAGGAAAAGTATTCCAGACTGAATTTTCTCCAACAGCTGTGATGTGCAGAACTTTTCATATCAGTTTGCACTTCTGTTAAACAGTGTCTAAATGTGTAGATAGAAAAGGAGGACTAATGGGTTTCCTACTTCCTGCTTTGATTCTACAAGGGAACAATGGGCGGAACTGTTAGCATAAAGAGCTGCTGAATGACGCCAAATCATAAATTACCGTTCCGGCATTCCAACCTTGGATTTAAGCTGAATGTGATCTTCGGTTAAACTCATGACTGATTAGTGCTAAGTGCCAGTCTTGGAGTTTTCATTTCAGACACCATATAAAGGACCATTGTTTACTTTAGCCTGGCGCAACTGATGGAATTTAAGAGTTTTGTATTTTCACGATGAGGAAACATTTTGTTCTGAATTAAAGCTTTTGGTTTTGGATTTTCTCTGTAAGATTTAGGAAGTTAGCAGTTACAAGGGGATGGTTTTGAGCATACTGGCTATAAACCACCTTTCCAGCTGGGTTTTGTTGCTTCCAGTTTGCCCAGGTTGTAAATTGTATTGTACTGAATAAGGGTCTTTGTTCATTTTAGACCTGTTGTGATGCACAATACATGACTTGGTTTGGGAGATTGACAGTCAAATTAATAAGCAGTATTCTAGGAGTTATCATTTGCAAATAATGTTACTAAACCAGCTATAAATTTGCAACAAGTTGTGTTTTGTAGATACAGATCAAAATGCCTTAGTTAATTTTTTTTAATTAATTCATGGAATGTGGGCATTGTGGCGAGGCCAACATTTATTGCCATTTCTAATTGCCATTGAGAAGGTGGCAGTGAGCTGCCTTCTTGAACTGCTACAGTCCATGTAGTGTAGATATACCCACAATGCTGTTAGGGAGGGAGTTACAGGATATTGACCCAGCCACAGTGAAGGACGGAGATATATTTCAAATCAGGATGGTGTCTGACTTGGAGGGAAATTTGCAGGTGGTCATGTTGTTACATGTCTCTTGCCCTTGTCCTTCTAGGTGAGCTTGGAAGGTACTGTCTATGGAGCCTTGGTAAGTTCATGCAGTGCTCTTGTAGATGATACACATTGCTGCCACTATGTGTTGGTGATGAAGGGAGCAAATGTTTGTGGATGGCGTGTCAATCCAGCAGGCTCCTTTATCCTGGATGGTGTCAAACATTTTGAATGTTGTTGGAGCTGCGCTCATTCAAGCAAGTGGAGAGTATTCCATTACACTTCTGACTTGCGCCTTGTAGATGCCGGGCAGACTTTAAGGAGTCAGGAAGTGAGTTCTTCGCCACAGGATTCCTAGCCTCTGGCCTGCTCTTGTAGCCACAGTATTTATATGGCTAGCCCAGTTCAGCCTCTGGTCATTGGTCGCTCCCAGAATATTGACAGTGGGAGTTCAGCAGTAATGCTGTTGAATGTCAAGAGACAATGGGTATATTCCCTCTATGGGAGATGATCATTACCTGACACTTGTGAGGTGCAAATGTTACTTGCCACGTGTCAGCCCAGCCCTGGATATTGCCCAGGTCTTGCTGCATTTGGGCATTGACTGCCTCAGTATCTGAGGAGTCACGAATGTTGCTGAATATTGTGCAATCGACAGTGAACATCCCCACTTCTGACCTTAAGGGTGGAAGGAAGGTAATTGGTGAAGCATCTGAAGATGGTTGAGTCTAGGACAATGTCCTGAAGAACTCCTGCAGTGAGGTCCTGGAACTAAGATGATTAACCTCCAACCACGCAACCATCTTCATTTTATACTAGCTATGACATTTTTCCCCGATTCCCATCGTCTTCAGTTTTGCTCGAGCTCCTTGATGCCATACTCAGTTAAATGCTGGCTTAATGTTAAAGGCAGTCAAGCACACATCATTACTGGAGTTCAGCTCTTTTGTCCCAAGTTTCGACCAAGGCTGTGATGAGATTAGGAACTGAGTGACCGTGGCAGAGCCCAAGCTGAGCATTAGTGATCAGGTTATTGCTTAGCAGGTTGATGACCCCTCCCATCACTTTACTGGTGAATAAGAGTAGACTTATGGGGCGGTAATTGCCGTGGTTGTAATACTTATTCCTTTTTGTGCACAGGACATACCTGAGCAATTTTTCACATTTCTGCTGTTTCTGGAACAGCTTGCTGAGGAGATCTGGAGCACAAGTCTTCAGTACGATTGCCAGAATATTGTCAGGGCCATAGTCTTTGCAGAAGGAAGCTAAGTAATGCAGTTAAACAGAGATTTTCTTTCTCGTGAAAATATATTGTCCAGTTTTGTTTTTTGCTCGCATCTGCAACTGCTCAATTTTAGTTTCACAATGTTATCTGTGAACTCATTTTTGCACTGCAATTAATAGAGTATTGTTTTGAAATGATATCCCCAGTTATAGCTCGGTAATGCATGTACAAGCTTTTTGCTAATGTGAGTTGAGGAATGGAGCATCTATTTTCAGTACTCTGAACTGACATTAAGAATTTACAGCAGGGGCAGCATGGTGGCGCAGTGGTTAGCACTGCTGTCTCATGGCACCGAGGTCCCAGATTCGATCCCGGTCCTGGGTTACTGTCCGTGTGGAGTTTGCACATTCTCCCCATGTTTGCGTGGGTTTCGCTCCCACAACACAAAGATGTGCAGAGTAGGTGGATTGGCCACGCTAACATCCTTTAGTTGGAAAAATGAATTGGGTACTCGAAATTTATTTTAAAAAAGAATTTACAGGTGAGATTCTGGGCGTGATCTACCGGCTGCGTCACACTCGACCGGGAGCGCAGCCGGAAGATGCCGGGTGAAGTCTCCCGTGAGCTTCCCGACAGCCAGAGGGCCTCTTGAGATCTACCCAGATCTCACGAGGTGTCGATCAGGATCCCGCCCACAATGGGCATGACCAAACCGCACAAATATGGACAGGTGGAACGGCGCCCGGGGAGATGGTGCGGGCTTCCAGGCCATTAGAGCCCCTGGGTGGTCAAGGACAGTGCAGGGTGGCTCGGTGGCCCGCCCCCTGGAATGTTGGCACCTTGGCAATGCCAGGTTGGTGACTTGGTGCTGTCACCTTGACTATGCCAAGGTGCCTGACTGTCACTGCAAAGCCGGCAGGAACATTTCCAGCATGCCATGGTGGCAGTGCAAAGGTGCCAGGGTGTCACTGCCAAGGGTCAGAGCCTGAGGGAGGCCATGCCCATGAATGGAGGGTGGATGTGGGGTATGAAGGGTGATGGGGTACAGGGCAGGTTAAATGGGCCTCTATGAGGTTGGGCTGATTGAAAGGGGTGCCTGTAAGGGGATGTGGGGGGGCCTGAAGAGGGAGGGCCACAGGGACCCCACAGCAGGGTGTCATCACTTGGGGGGATGTGGGATATTGCCCATTTGTGTGGGGGAGTGAAATTGCCATGCGTGGTGATGCACCATCAATTAGACACGAGGCAAATTGGACACGAGGCGAAGATGCGATCCAAACAAAAGGTTTTAATACACAAGATGTGTGCCCGACAGCAGACGTACAGAAGAACGGCCGACTGCTGGGGAACATGGGTGCTTATATCCTGAGAGGCACATGACTTTTCTGGGCCAATGGGCAGCGAGTCCTCTGCACCAATGGCAGCTCACCTCTGAAGGTACCGTAATACCCCCAGTCATACCACCACATTTGGGTGGTGTGGGGGTCCCACAAGTTCATTTAGAGATTGCGGCACTCTTTCAAAATGGCGGTCTGATCTCTGAGAAGCCGGCCTGGCCAGTGTGTTCAGCTCCCCAGTGATGAAAATAATTCTAAGGGCGGGTGTTTTAAGCCGTGCCCCCCCCCCCCCCCCCCAACAGCGAAATTCTCACCCGAGGTCAACGGACCATTACATGGTCCCCGTCCCATCCGTGGCGATCTTGTGCGGGCACGGCCAAAAAAAACAGCCACAAGTGTTGGCTAAACCGGGGAGAAACTTACCTGAGTCCAGAAAAGTGACTACGTATGGTTAGATAACAGCGGGGAACTCTCCAGCTGGAAACCTCCAGCAAAACCCGGCACAAATGACACTTCGAAACATTTCCATGAGATCATGCCCCTAGTAAATACAAACTAGTCCTGGAACTAAGATGATTAACCTCCAACCACGCAACCATCTTCATTTTATACTAGCTATGACATTTTTCCCCGATTCCCATCGTCTTCAGTTTTGCTCGAGCTCCTTGATGCCATACTCAGTTAAATGCTGGCTTAATGTTAAAGGCAGTCAAGCACACATCATTACTAGTAAATGTGCAAAGCAGATTACCTTCCAGCTAGTTTTTAAATTGCCCATATCAGAAAAGTCATCTCTCAGTGTGAGACTGCCAAAATGGGCATGACTCTTATGTATTGTGAGGCGGTATTCTCTGTCTGGCTGCAGCAGTTTTCCGGTGCGGCACGGCCCCTGCCGGCAGCAGGATTCTCCGTCCTGCCAGCCAGTCAATGGGATTTCCCATTGTGGGCAGCCCCACACCATCGGGAAATCCCCGGGTGTGAGTACGCTGCCAGCGCAACGAAGAATCCCGACAGTGGAGAATCCAGCCTGTGGACTTTGCTGAATTTCATTTCCACATGAGGGGAATAAGTGCAAGAATGCACAATTCATCAGATAGTCACTTAAGTCAATTTTTCCACTATTGGATCCGGGATTTGTCAACTAAAACTGCTCGCTATTCCGGAAATGCAAAAGATAATTCCTGGCTTATTTTATCCGACTGCAAACTGTCTCAAACCCAGCAGGACGATTTAACTAAAAGATTTCTACGGGCGCGATGTGGCCGATAACGTGGCGGATCCAATGCCTGCAGTTTTGGATTAGTTTGGAAAATTTGCATATTAGAGTGAGACAGCTAGTCCCACTCTGATGTGCAGATTCCCGAGGTACCTGAGGCTTTAGGATTCATCTACTTCACCTTGGAGATAGTGCTATTCAGTACTGGGGCGGGATTCTCCGCTATCCGGCCTTTTGGCTAAGATCAAGTGCAGTTTCGTTTGATCGAAGGAAGCTGAGGATTCCGATGTCAATCGTGGATTGGAGAACTCGGAGGGATTGAAGTCGTCAAAGAGGAAATGTTTGGAGCTCGGCTGCTATTGGTGGATCTACATGCTGGTTTAGGCCTAACGCCGATACAGTTCAGACCCAACGTACGAGCTATGGATGCAGCTGCATTCTCCCGACCACCAGGCTGGGGAGTGCGAAACACTGTCCGAGTCACAGTGAAGAAAGCGGAAGGAGAGTCACCTGTGGACCGGAAACTCTTCGTGAAGCGGATGCTGCTCGAGTGTTGTGGGTTTAAAGCAACAGATATCTTCTTCTTGCAAAACTTCCCCAACAATGGATATTTTGATGTCACCTTCAAGAGCGTCGCAGCGTGCATCAAATTCTTGAACGTCTTCAAGGAAAAAGGTAACCAGAGTCCCCTGTCGATCCTGACTGCGGAGCCTCTGTTTACGCTACCGTTGCAGCAAAACCGGGTTGTAACACTGCACACATACAACCCCCACGTCCCCGTGTCTGATGTGCTCACATTCCTCGCCAGGTACGCTGAGCTGAAAAGTGACAGCGTGCAAGTGAAAGACACCTTCGGCATCTGGACAAGTGAGCACCAGATCAAGGTGACTCTGAGAACAGACAGCAA
Organism: Scyliorhinus torazame; assembly: GCF_047496885.1. Classification (NCBI taxonomy): domain Eukaryota; kingdom Metazoa; phylum Chordata; class Chondrichthyes; order Carcharhiniformes; family Scyliorhinidae; genus Scyliorhinus; species Scyliorhinus torazame. Next base: position 186,076,061 of record NC_092712.1, read on the forward strand.
CGGAACCATCCTGCATCCCCCCTCCAGTTTCGCCATTGGAGGAAATCGTGGCTACCTCTACTACGTGGGACAGCCACGAGTATCCCCTGCAGTCGTTCCCCTGAGAAACAAGTATACCGCTTTGGATACTTGTGGGGGGGGGCTTACCAGGGGTAAGCCATGGGGTACGTGCCTCTGGCACGGAGTCTGTCCCTGTTGCTCAGAAGGGAAGGGGGGAGAGGAGCAGAGCATTAGTAATTGGGGACTCGATAGTCAGGGGCACAGATAGGAGATTTTGTGGGAGCGTGAGAGACTCACGTTTGGTATGTTGCCTCCCAGGTGCAAGGGTAGGTGATGTCTCGGATCGTGTTTTCCGGGTCCTTAAGGGGGGGGGGGAGCAGCCCCAAGTCGTGGTCCACATTGGCACTAACGACATAGGTAGGAAAGGGGATAAGGATGTCAGGCAGGCTTTCAGGGAGCTAGGATGGAAGCTCAGAACTAGAACAAACAGAGTTGTTATCTCTGGGTTGTTGCCCGTGCCACGTGATAGTGAGATGAGGAATAGGGAGAGAGAGCAATTAAACACGTGGCTACAGGGATGGTGCAGGCGGGAGGGATTCAGATTTCTGGATAACTGGGGTTCTTTCTGGGGAAGGTGGGACCTCTACAGACAGGATGGTCTACATCTGAACCTGAGGGGCACAAATATCCTGGGGGGGAGATTTGTTAGTGCTCTTTGGAGGGGGTTAAACTAATGCAGCAGGGGCATGGGAACCTGGATTGTAGTTTTAAGGTAAGGGAGAATGAGAGTATAGAGGTCAGGAGCTCAGATTTGACGTCGCAGGAGGGGGCCAGTGTTCAGGTAGGTGGTTTGAAGTGTGTCTACTTCAATGCCAGGAGTATACGAAATAAGGTAGGGGAACTGGCAGCATGGGTTGGTACCTGGGACTTCGATGTTGTGGCCATTTCGGAGACATGGATAGAGCAGGGACAGGAATGGATGTTGCAGGTTCCGGGGTTTAGGTGTTTTAGTAAGCTCAGAGAAGGAGGCAAAAGAGGGGAGGTGTGGCGCGCTAGTCAAGAGCAGTATTACGGTGGCGGAGAGGATGCTAGATGGGGACTCATCTTCCGAGGTAGTATGGGCTGAGGTTAGAAACATGAAAGGAGAGGTCACACTGTTGGGAGTCTTCTATAGGCCTCCAAATAGTTCTAGGGATGTAGAGGAAAGGATGGCGAGGATGATCCTGGATAAGAGCGAAAGTAACAGGGTAGTTATTATGGGAGACTTTAACTTTCCAAATATTGACTGGAAAAGATATAGTTCGAGTACATTAGATGGGTCGTTTTTTGTACAGTGTGTGCAGGAGGGTTTCCTGACACTGTTTGTTGACAGGCCAACAAGAGGCGAGGCCACATTGGATTTGGTTTTGGGTAATGAACCAGGCCAGGTGTTGGATTTGGAGGTAGGAGAGCACTTTGGGGACTGTGACCACAATTTGGTGACGTTTACGTTAAGGATGGAAAGGGATAAGTATACACCGCAGGGCAAGAGTTATAGCTGGGGGAAGGGAAATTATGATGCCATTAGACGTGACTTGGGGGGGATAAGGTGGAGAAGTAGGCTGCAAGTGTTGGACACACTGGATAAGTGGAGCTTGTTCAAGGATCAGCTACTGCGTGTTCTTGATAAGTATGTACCGGTCAGGCAGGGAGGAAGGTGCCGAGCGAGGGAACCGTGGTTTACCAAAGAAGTGGAATCTCTTGTTAAGAGGAAGAAGGAGGCCTATGTGAAGATGAGTTGTGATGTTTCAGTTGGGGCGATGGATAGTTACAAGGCAGCGAGGAAGGATCTAAAGAGAGAGCTAAGACGAGCAAGGAGGGGACATGAGAAGTATTTGGCAGGAAGGATCAAGGAAAACCCAAAAGCTTTCTATAGGTATGTCAGGAATAAGCGAATGACTAGGGAAAGAGTAGGACCAGTCAAGGACAGGGATGGGAAGTTGTGTGTAGAGTCTGAAGAGATAGGTGAGATACTAAATGAATATTTTTCGTCAGTATTCACTCAGCAGAAAGATAATGTTGTGGAGGAGAATGCTGAGCTCCAGGTAAATAGATTAGATGGCATTGAGGTACGTAGGGAAGAGGTGTTGGCAATTCTGGACAGGCTGAAAATAGATAAAGTCCCCGGGACCTGATGGGATTTATCCTAGGATTCTCTGGGAGGCCAGGGAAGAGATTGCTGGACCAGTGGCTTTGATTTTTATGTCATCATTGGCTACAGGAATAGTGCCAGAGGACTGGAGGATAGCAAATGTGTCCCTTTGTTCAAAAAGGGGAGCAGAGACAACCCCGGCAACTATAGACCGGTGAGCCTCACGTCTGTAGTGGGTAAAGTCTTGGAGGGGATTATAAGAGACAAGATTTATAATCATCTAGATAGGAATAATATGATCAGGGATAGTCAGCATGGCTTTGTGAAGGGTAGGTCATGCCTCACAAACCTTATCGAGTTCTTTGAGAAGGTGACTGAACAGGTAGACGAGGGTAGAGCAGTTGATGTGGTGTATATGGATTTCAGCAAAGCGTTTGATAAGGTTCCCCACGGTAGGCTATTGCAGAAAATACGGAGGCTGGGGATTGAGGGTGATTTAGAGATGTGGATCAGAAATTGGCTAGCTGAAAGAAGACAGAGGGTGGTGGTTGATGGGAAATGTTCAGAATGGAGTTCAGTCACAAGTGGAGTACCACAAGGATCTGTTCTGGGGGCGTTGCTGTTTGTCATTTTTATCAATGACCTAGAGGAAGGCGCAGAAGGGTGGGTGAGTAAATTTGCAGACGATACTAAAGTCGGTGGTGTTGTCGATAGTGTGGAAGGATGTAGCAGGTTACAGAGGGATATAGATAAGCTGCAGAGCTGGGCTGAGAGGTGGCAAATGGAGTTTAATGTAGAGAAGTGTGAGGTGATTCACTTTGGAAGGAATAACAGGAATGTGGAATATTTGGCTAATGGTAAAGTTCTTGAAAGTGTGGATGAGCAGAGGGATCTAGGTGTCCATGTACATAGATCCCTGAAAGTTGCCACCCAGGTTGATAGGGTGGTGAAGAAGGCCTATGGAGTGTTGGCCTTTATTGGTAGAGGGATTGAGTTCCGGAGTCAGGAGGTCATGTTGCACTGTACAGAACTCTGGTACGGCCGCATTTGGAGTATTGCGTACAGTTCTGGTCACCGCATTATAGGAAGGACATGGAGGCTTTGGAGCGGGTGCAGAGGAGATTTACCAGGATGTTGCCTGGTATGGAGGGAAAATCTTATGAGGAAAGGCTGATGGACTTGAGGTTGTTTTCGTTGGAGAGAAGAAGGTTAAGAGGAGACTTAATAGAGGCATACAAAATGATCAGGGGGTTGGATAGGGTGGACAGTGAGAGCCTTCTCCCGCGGATGGAAATGGCTGGCACGAGGGGACATAGCTTTAAACTGAGGGGTAATAGATATAGGACAGAGGTCAGAGGTAGGTTCTTTACGCAAAGAGTAGTGAGGCCATGGAATGCCCTACCTGCTACAGTAGTGAACTCGCCAACATTGAGGGCATTTAAAAGTTTATTGGATAAACATATGGATGATAATGGTATAGTGTAGGTTAGATGGCTTTTGTTTCGGTGCAACATCGTGGGCCGAAGGGCCTGTACTGCGCTGTATTGTTCTATGTTCTATATGCCACACCTGTGGCAAAACAGGGCATGTTGCCGCAAACTGCAGTGTGACCTTCTGCAAAAACTGCAGGCAGGAGGGACACATGACTAAGGACTGCAAAGAAGACAAGTGCTGCAACCTGTGTGGGGAGGCCGGCCATCTTTACAGCTCCTGCCCGAAACGCGGGGCGACATATGCACAGATCATCAGCAGCGGAGTTAAAAAGGCGACCAGAGAGGAGGTTCATACACCCTCCACCGAAAAAGACACCACGGCACAGAATGCGGAAAAGCAACAGAAGGGCCCCCAACAAAAAGAGGAGGTCCCAGCACGCCCTGACAACCCAACCCCAGCCTCATCTGATGAGGATCACTCAATGGAAGAGGAAGAGGATGGGCCAAAGAATAAAGAGCCCTGGGAAACAGTGAACAGGGACAAACGAAAGAGAAAACAAAACAACAAACTGAAGAACCCCCCGAGGGGGAGTGGCAAAAAGCGACACCTTTCAGCCAGCGGACTTAGCGCCGACACCACCTCCGATGAGGGAAAACAAGACAAGAATCGGCCTCAAATAAAGAGGCAAAGCACCAACGTGGAACGGGAGGCACAGACCACCGACCGGGAAGAAAATAAAACCCGCCGAGACAATCAACCCCTGGCTCATGGGAAGAGCAATATGACCAACGGCCACCAAATGCCGGCCATTGAAAACAAGGTCACAGACCAACCCCCGAAAGTAACAAGCAGCAACAACCCAGGCGAAGACCGACCTGCAACCCCAACACCTACTGACTGCCACAACGAACGCCAGGGCTACACCACCCCCCCAATGCATCTGCATCAAGTTCACAGGGCCAGTGCGGACCAGAACAGTTTTCTCAGCCCTGCAACTGTGCTAAAGTTTGCGAGCACCACCGGCATGCTGGGGAACATCCAACAGCTGGAACAGCCAACTGTATAGACTCTGGACTCTTGAGACTGGTAAATCTACCTTTTTACAATGGGTTTAAAAATTGCATCCATAAATGTGCGAAGCATCAAAGATACTTCGGTGTGTAGCCACACTCAACTATTTAGCAAATGTGAAAGCTGACCTACTGTTCCTGCAGGAGTGCGGAATTCCGCACCTCAGCAACTACAGGCGCTGGTCGAGCTGGTGGTCCCACGGGCCATCCATCTGGTCAGGAGGAAACGACTGCCGCTCCTCCGGCCTGGGTATTCTGCTGGGGGAGGCAACTTCACCATCTCCAACGTTAAGGAGGTGATGGGCGGGCGCCTCCTCGTAGCAGATGTCAAATATAAAAACACCCCTCTCAGACTTATTAATGTGTACGCCCCGGCCGTAAAAAGTGAGCGGCTGGCAGTCCTTCAGCAACTCCCACTGCTGTTTGCTACCTCCAAGCCGGTCATCCTGGGTGGTGACTTCAACTGCATCATCGATGCGTCTGGACGATCCAGCAGAGCCGACAGCAAACTAGACGCTACGTCCAGACTCCTGATGGAAACGGTAAAAGACGCCAAGCTGCTCGACGTCTGCAGCAACCCTGCAGACGGAGCGCAGCGTAGATACACATGGTCACGGCCAGACGGGTCCGTCCGCTCCAGGATAGACTTCTTCTTTGTGTCCCGAGCTTTCACGGTCAGGTCCACCGACGTAAGGCCGGTGTTCTTCTCTGACCACTGCCTCCTACTGGTCGACTGCCACCTGCAGGAAGACCAGGGGGTAGGCAGGGGGACATGGAAGCTAAATGCAAAACTGCTGACCCCTGAGAACCTCGAGGAACTCAGGAGGGATTACAAGGGTTGGAGAACCGTGAAACCCCTCTTTGAGGCCCCACATCTCTGGTGGGAAGCAATCAAGGGGAATATCAAGAGGTTTTTCATCCTCAAGGGCGTTCAAAAGGTGAGAGAGAGACGAGGGGTCATGTCCAGGCTCCAGAAAAGTATGCAGAATTTGCTCCAGCTGCAGTCGATGGGGGTGGATGTCAAGGAGGATCTCCAAGAGGTGAAGAGCCAGCAAGCCTTGCTCTACACCTCGGAGGCCTCCAAGGTTATCTTCCGTTCCAGAGTCCGCACCGTGGAGCAGGACGAAAAGTGCTCACGCTTCTTCTTCCAAAAGGTGCAGAGAGAGACCTCTGTGATCAGCAGCCTGAAGGAAGAAGATGGCTCTGTAAAGTCATCGCAGTCTGACATCCTGAGGATCAGCCAATCCTTTTATGCCGGACTGTATGACCTGAAGCCAACAGATAGCACTGTTTCCCAGACCTTCCTGTCGACTATCACGGAGATCATAGGCGACAGCGAGCTGGAAAACCTGGACAAACCACTAACTCTGGATGAGCTGACAAAGGCCGCCAAGTCCTTCGAGACGAGTAAAACTCCCGGAAGCAACGGCTTACCGGTTGAGTTGTATTCGGCCCTGTGGGACTGGATGGGCCCAGACCTGCTGGAAGTGTACGAGAGTATGCTTCTGGAAGGCAGCATGTCAGAGTCCATGAGGAAAGGCATCATCACCCTCATCTACAAGCAGAAGGGGGAAAGGGAAGAAATTCGAAATTGGCGACCCATTTCACTGTTGAATGTGGATTACAAAATTCTAGCCAAGGTCATCGCCAATCGGGTCAGGTCTGCTCTGGAGTCGGTGATCCACCCTGACCAGACCTGTGCTATACCCGGAAGGAAGATCTCTGATAGCCTCGCGCTACTCGGGGATACGATCGCCTACGTGCAGGACAGGAGGGTGGACACTTGCCTCATCAGCCTTGACCAGGAGAAGGCTTTTGACAGAATATCGCACACCTACATGATGGATGTGCTCTCCAAAATGGGGTTTGGGGAGGGAATTCGCAATTGGATCAAACTGCTCTACACAAACATCTATAGCGCAGTCTCAATCGATGGGTGGGAATCAGAAAAGTTCCAGATCAAATCCGGAGTCAGGCAGGGCTGCCCTCTCCTGCCCTTTTTGTGTGCTGCATAGAACCTTTCGCCGAGTCCATCAGGAAGGATCCGGGTATAAGAGGAGTGACAATCCCAGGCAGTGGAGGCACGCAAGTCAAGGCCTCCATGTACATGGACGACGTTGCCGTCTTCTGCTCGGATCCTGCGTCTGTACGCAGGCTCTTGACCACCTGCGACCTGTTTGAACTGGCCTCGGGAGCCAAGGTAAACCGCGGCAAGAGCGAGGCCATGTTCTTTGGGAACTGGGCCGACCGGTCCTTTGTCCCCTTCCCTGTCAGGTCAGATTACCTGAAGGTGCTGGGGATATGGTTCGGAGCTGCTGGGGCGTGCACCAAAACCTGGGAGGAGCGCATAGCAAAGGCAAGGCAGAAACTGGGCTGGTGGGAGCAACGCTCCTCTCCATTGCGGGCAAAACCCTGGTCATCAGGTGTGAGGTACTCTCGGTGCTACTGCACGTGGCGAAGGTCTGGCCCATAACCCGACCCTACGCCGCAGCAGTCACCCGAGCCATCTTCAAATTCATCTGGAGATCCAAGATGGACCGTGTCCGAAGGGAAACCATGTACAAACTTCTGGAGAAGTGAGGGCAGAACGTACCCAACGCCTCCCTCATCCTGTTGGCCACCTTTGTGTCCAGCTGCATCAAGCTGTGCGTGGATCCCCAGTATGCAAACACCAAGTGTCACTACATACTGAGGTTCTACCTGTCCCCGGTGTTACGAAGGATGGGCCTGGCCTCATTGCCGCGGAATGCTCCAAGTAGTTGGACCGTACCGTACCACCTGTCCTTCGTGGAAAAGTTTTTGAAGAAAAACACCTTTGACCACAAGGCAATGAAGCAGTGGTCAGCACGTAATGTCCTCGAGGCCCTCAGGGAAAAGGAGACCGTGGAGGACGTTGGATGGTTCCCTGAGCAGACTGCCAGAGTCATCTGGCAGAACGCCTCATCACCAGAAATTTCAAACAAGCACCAAGACCTAGCTTGGCTGGTGGTGAGAAGGGCCCTCCCTGTCAGATTCTTCTTGCACACCCGAAGGCTCTGCGCCAATGTACGCTGCCCTCGGAGTGGCTGTGGGGGAAATGAGACGGTCACACACCTCCTTGTGGAATGTGCCTTTGCAAAGAAGGTCTGGAGAGAGATGCAGTGGTATTTGTTTATCCCGAGCAGCTCTGTGACACAGGACTCTGTGCTCTACTGACTGTTTCCAGGGACACACACTGAGACAAATATCAACTGCTGCTGGAAGGTCATCAACTCGGTGAAAGACGCTCTTTGGTCTGCCCGAAACTTGCTGATCTTCCAGTGCAAAGAATTGTCCTCGACCGAGTGTTGCAGACTGGCACATTCCAAGGTCCAGGACTACGTGCTGAGGGACGCACTCAAGCTTGGGGCAGCTGCCGCCAAGGCGCAATGGGGAAAGACCACTGTGTAAGGTCTTTCCAGCAAATGTACACCGAGGGGCGGGTAACAGTGTAAACCCCCCTCGGTCTGGGCCACCAACACTCCAATGTATAAAACAAACATGACGATGTAAATATTTAAGAAGGAATTGTAATGTAAAGAGTGATATGTGTATAATAATATCAAAATTGAATGGAAGAAAGTCAAGGCAATGTGTAACTCTGCCGGAAATGCACAGTCAAGACAATTTGAAATGTTTCTGTAATGCTTATGATAAATTTTATGAATAAAGTATATTTTTTTGAATTAAAAAAAAAATTCTCCGCTATCCGGCGGGACGGGCCGTACTGGCGCTGAGGAGTGGTGTGAACTACTCCAGCGCGGGCCACCCGGAAAGTGAGGAATCTTCCGCACCTTCAGGGGCCAGGCCGGCGCTGGCGGGGTTGGCGCCGCGCCAGCTGGTGCTGAAGGGCTTGGCACCACGCCAATTGGCCGGCGCGGGTTGGCGCATGCGTGGGAGCGCCAGCATGCACTGGCGTCATCCACGCGCAGGGAGGTTCTTCTCCGCGGCAGCCATGGCGGACCGTTACAGCGGCCAGCGCGGAGGGAAAGAGTGGCCCCACGGCACACGCCCGCCCGCGGATCGATGGGCCCCGATCGCAGGCCAGGCCACCGTGGGTGCCCCCCTCCCGCGGGGCCAGATCCCCTTGTGCCCCCCCCCCCCCCCCGATCACTCCGCAGGCCGGGTCCCCCCGGTACAGACCTGGTGTAATATACGCTGGTGGAACTGGCCGAAAACGGGCGGCCACTCGGCCCATCGCGGGGCGGAGAATCACCGGGAGCGGGTCGCTGCCAACAGCCCCGACCGGCACAACGCGATTCCCGCCCCTGCCGAAAAACCGGCGTCGGAGAATTCTCCGGCCTGGCGGGGGCGTCGGAGAATCCTGCCCCTGGTCTCCATAATGAGGGCCAGATTGAACGGTACTTGTGAGGGTTCCCAATGCGCTCACTTTACAAATTTGTTCCCAATTAGTTGCATCGCGTCAAGTGTTATTTTGGCGAGGTGTTTCTCGTCAGCTTTTGGGGGAGATCCACACCGGTATTCATCTTTTTGGGCCTTGGGGAGTTTCTTTCAGGGCTAGCCCACACGATAGAGATTCTTTCAGAATGGAGAGCTGAACTCACTGGTGAGATCGGAGTGGCATTTTGAAAGGGTGTCCTGATCCCTAAGTGAGATTGAGGGTCCCATACACCCCCCCCACCCCCCCCCCCCCCACCCATGTGCAATGTCACCCCCTGCACACATGGGCATTACCCCACATGGGGTCGCTGAGGGCCCGCCACCCTCCACTCCCCCAACCTATATGAGGTCCCTTCATCCCTGCCCTTCACCCCCACCCTTCATAACCATTAATCCCCTCTTTCATTAGCATGGCTCCTTCAGGCCCTGACCCTTTACAGTGCCACCCTGGCACCCATGCACCCCGACATGCCATCCAGGCACCTGGCAGTGCCCATGCCAGCCCCAGGTGCCGGTATGCCTGGTCAACATTTGTGTGGACAATGCTAAACAGCATCCAGTCAAGGCTTCGCTGGGAGGGCCGTTAGTTTCCGGAGCACAGAGAATGGTCATTTAAATGTGTATATCTGGATCTCGCCCAGCATGAGCGAGATCCAGATCGTGATGTCTCGTGAGACGTCTCGAGCGTCGCAAATCCTGCAGGAGGCTACCAAGTCGGGCGTGACGATGACGGTAAATTGCGCCCTCTGTCTTTTCCAACCTCACCTACAACAGTAAGTGCAATGAGCTCATGGACGTCTTTGTCCCCAAGATCATCCAATCAGCTGGCTTTGCACTCTCTTCCACAAGGCCATTGGACCGAACTTACTCTAAAGTTTCATTCCTACCCTGGCCCTAGATTCACACCTTGTTTCTGATTTTTTTCTGTTTCCCGTCATGCCCTCATTGTGCTCACCTTGCCTCCTAAAACCCACCTCCTGACCCTATTCCCACTAAACTGCTGAACTCTTAATCTCCCTGATCGGTCTGCATGTTAGCAGATTAGTTAATGATTCTCTCCACATGTTATTTCTCTCTCCTTTAAATCTGCTGTCATCACCCATCGTCCTTGCAAACTACTGTCCCATCTGTGACCTCACTTTCTTCTCAAGACCTCAAATGTGTTGCTTTATTTCAAAACCTTCCAAACAATGTTTTCCTCACTCCAAATATCCATAATGAGAACAATAACCATTTTTGCTCTTTTTAAGTGAAGGTGAAGTGCACTGAATTCTATAGCCCTGAGTTTGAATGAAGCTCCATAACTGAATAAGTAGGTTGATTGCATCTCTCAAAGCTCTAAACATTAATTTCCTTACCTGATCGTTATCTCTGTACTGAGCTCCTGTAATAATCTCTCTTAACCTGGCCTCTTCAGCTGCCAACAGTTACCTAACAGACAAAGCACTAATGGTTGGGAATAAAATATGTTTAGAATCTTCTTTGGCCCATTAAGTCTGACAGATTGAATTGAAATATTGCTTTGACTGTGCTGTTTGTTAATATTTGCTGGAATGTGAATGCACCAGGCTGACAGTAAAGTGGGCTAAGCATTTATTATAAACTGCTTATAGTATTGCTAACCTAAATACCAAACTGCTCTGAATGTTGTTCAGAGTGTTTTGGCCAAGGGTGCTATCATGACCGGTACAGGCTTGGAGGGCCACAGGGCCTGTTCCTCTGCTGCATTGTTCTTTGATCATAGTTCTCCCTGCCTTTATTTGTTTTTATGTTTTTCTGTTGTGATAGAATACCTTTTTATGTTTCCCTGTGACTAAATATTAGGTCATTTCAGTCTCTTTGTCGCATTTTGTATTGGATGCTTTCAGTCTGTTTAAGGTGCAACTGTGTAGAATATGTCAGGAATGATATCACAAATTCAGCAATGCGCATGAAAAAATACTGTTGATGCTGGTAACGTGAAGTAAAATCAGAAAATGCTGGGAGTACTCAGCAGGAAGGGCAGCATTTGTGAGTAGAGAGAAACGGTTAAAGGTTTCACATCGATGAACTTCGAGCGGGATTGAAAATATGGAGAGATATGACCGGTTTCAAGCGAGTACAGAGGCAGCGACTGGTGTTGGGGGGATAGGGAAACATTAGGGAAGATAGTGATAGTGTGGAGGGCAGGAGAACTTTAAATGACCGAAGGGATGAAGGTGAAAAGCAAAAAGAGAAGGTAAAAAGATGTAACTAATGATTCTGATTTTCCTATTTGCGTCTCCCCTCGGCTTGTTGCGTATATCCAGCATTTTCTATTTTAATTTTAGTCCATCGGTTTGTTCATTTCCCTTGCAGCTCCGGTGTTTGTCATCAGTTATAAAGCCGTATGCCATTTACTACACTTTTTCGAGGATTCTGACGTCCTTGTAACATGTCAATGTGAACTGTACACAGTGCTGCAAATGGAGGCAAACCAATGTCTCAAAGGCTTAAATTTCAGCTTACCCACTACTTGATGATGGATAAATGGTCTGACAGTTATGAGACAGTGAAGAGAATGGTGGTGAAGAAGAGTTGGGTATAATCCGCATACATGAAGAAACTAGAGCCTTCATTATAAATAATATTGTTTATGTAGATGAGGAATAGGAAGGGACCAAGGATTGAATTTTGGGGAATACCAGAGATAAAAGTACAGGAATGGGGAGAGAAGCTATTGAAAATAATATTCATCTAATCCTGACCAGAGTAAAATTGAATTTGATGAGAGTGGAGGGATTCATGCATGTAATTCCAGGAAAAATGGGAGGTGGGAATACCACCAAGGCTTTGAGAGGAAAGGAAGGTTGGAGGTGGTGGCAAAGTGGTACTATCACTGGATTAGTAATCCAGAAACCCAGGATAATGATCTGGGGACCCCGGTTTGAATCCCAGCATGGTACGTGATGGAATTTAAACTCAATAAAATATCTGGAATTAAAAGTCTAATGATGGCCATGATTGTCGATTGTCGTAAAAACCCAGCTGGTCCACTAATGTCCTTTATGGAAGGAAATCTGGTCTGACCGACATCTGACTCCAGACCCAGACTCCACAGCAATGTGGTTGCCTCTGAAATGGCCTAGCAAGCCACTCAGTTGTACTCAACCGCTACGAAAACACAAAAAAGGAATCAAACCGGACGGACCACCCGGCATCAAACCAGGCACCGGAAACAACAACGGCAAACCCAGCCCTGCCGACCCTGCAAAGTCCTCCTTGTGCCAAAGTTTGGAGAGTTGGCTCACAGACTAGTTAAGCAACAGGTTGACATAGTCATACTCACAGAATCATACCATACAGATAATATCGCAGACATCACTGTCACCATTCCTGGGTATGTCCTGTCTCACCAGCAGGACAGACCCAGCAGAGGTGGCAGCACAGTGGTATACAGTCGGGAGGGAGTTGCCCTGGGAGTCCTTAACATCGACTCTGGGCCCCATGAAGTCTCATCATGGGGTCCTTCATCATTGATCTGATGGCGACCATCAGCTGATGAATCAGTACCCCTCCGTGTTGAACGCCACTTAGAGGAAGCACTGAGGGTGGCAGGAGTGCAGAATATACTCTGGTTGCAGACTTCAAAGTCCATCACCAAGAGCGGCTCAGTAGTACCACCACAGACCGTGCTGGCCGGGTCCTAAAGGACATAGCTGCTAGACTGGCACTGCAGCAAGTGTGAGGGAATCAACAAGAGGGAAAAACATACTTGACCTCATCCTCACCAATCTGTCTGCTGCAGATACATCTGTCCACGTCAGTATCGGTAGAAGTGACCACTGCACAGTTCTTGTGGAGACAAAGTTTCATCTTCACTTTGAGAATACCCTCCATTGTGTTGTGTGGCAATACCACCATGTTAAAAGGGATAGACTTCAAACAAATCTAGCAATTCAAGACTGGGCATCCTTGAGGTGCTGTGGGCCATCAGCACCAGCAAAATTGTATTCAACCACAATCTGCAACCTCATGGCCCGGCATATCCCCCACTTTACCATTGGCAACAAGCCAGGGGATCAACCCTGGTTTAATAAAGAATGCAGGAGAGCATGTCAGGAGCAACATTAGGCATACCGAAAAATGAGGTGTCAATCTGGTGAAGCTACAACACAGGACTACTTGTGTGCCAAACAGCATAGCCAGCAAGTAATAGAGCTAAGCGATTCCACAATGAACGCATCAGATCTAAGCTCTGCAGTCCTGAAACATCCAGCCGTGAATGGTGGTGGGCAATTAAACAACTCACTAGAGGAGGAGGTTCCACACATATCTCCATCCTCAATGATGGAGGAGCCCAGCACGTATGTGCAAAAGACGAGGCTGAGGCATTTGCATCAGTCTTGAGCCAGAAGTGCCGAGTGGATGATCCATTTCAGTCTCCCCCAGAGGTCCCCAGCATCGCAGATGTCAGTCTTCAGCCAATACGATTCACTTCATGTGATATCAAGAAATGGCTGAAGGCACTGGATACTGCAACGGCTATGGGCACTGAAAGAAATCCCAGTAGTAGTACTGAAGACTTGTGTCCAGAACATGCCGCACCCCTAGCCAAGCTGTTCCAGTACAGTTACAACACTGGCATCTACCCGGCAATGTGGAAAATTGCCCAGGTGTGTCCTCTACACAAGAAACAGGAAAAAGGCAACCCAGCCAATTACCACCCTATCAGTCTACTCTCCATCATTCGCAAAGTGATGGAAGGAGTCATCAACTGTGCTATCAAGTGGCACTTACTCAGCGATAACCTGCTCATGGACACTCAAGTTTGGGTTCCACCAGGGGGTCACTTAGTCCCTGATCTCATGACAGCCTTGTTCAAACATGGACAAAAGAGCTGAATGCCATAGGTGAGGTGAGAGTGACTGTTCTTGACATCAAGGCAGCATTTGACTGTGTATGGCATCAAGTATCCCTAGCTAAACTGGAGTCAATGGGAATCGGGGTGAAACTCTCCACTGGTTGGAGTCATACCCGGGACAAAGGAAAATGGTTATGGTAGTTGGAGTTCAATCATCTCTGCTCCAGGACATCACTGCAGGAGTTCCTCAGGGTAGTGTCCAAGGCCCAACCATTTTTGCTTCATCAATGACCTCCCTTCCATCATAAGGTCAGAAGTGGGATGTTGGCAGATAACTGCACAATGTTCAGCAACATTTGCGACTCCTCAGTTAATGAAGTAGTCTATGTCCAAATGCAGCAAGTTCTGGATAATATCCAGGCTTGGTCGGACAAGTGGCAAGTTACTTTTGCGTCACACAAGTACCAGGCAATGACCATCTCCTAAAAGCGAGGATTTAACCATCTCATCTTGACATTCAATGGCATTACCATCACTGAGTCCCCCCAAATCAACATCCTGGGGGTTACCATTGATCAGAAACTGTACTGGATTAGCCATATTAATACTGTGGCTACCAGGGCAGGTCAAAGACTAGGAATCCTACTGTGAGTAACTCACCTCCCTGACCCCCCAAAGCCTGTCCACTATCTACAAGGCACAAGTCAGGAGTGTAATGGAATACTGTCCACTTGCCTGGATGAGTGCAGCTCCAACACCACTCAAGAAGCTTGGCACCATCCAGAACAAAGCCCAAATTGCTATCCCTTCCACAAACATTTAGTCCCTCCACCACCGATGAACAGTGGCAGCCATGTGTACCATCCAGAGGATGCACTGCAGTAACTCACCAAGGTTCCTTAGACAGCACCTGCCATACTCACGACCACTACCATCTACAAGGACAAGAACAGCACATACCTGGGAATCCCATGAACTTGAGGTTTCCCTCCAAGCCACGCACCATGCTGACTTGGAAATATATCACCATTCCTTCACTATCGCTGGGGAAAAATCCTGGAGCTCCCTCCCTAACAGCACTGTGCCTTTACCTGCACCTCAAGGACTAAAGCGGTTCAAGAAGGCAACTCACCACCACTTTTTGAAAGGCAACTAGGGATGGGCAATAAATGCTGGCCTAACCAGTGATGCCCACATCCCGTAAATGAATAAAAACAATGAAGGGGCAATTATTTGCAAGGATGGTGTGATGTGAGGTTGAGTTTTTGAGAGGAAAGGTGGTGATGGCAGATTTGAAGGAAAGTGGTAGGTGTTATCTTAAGAGAGAGAGAGCAGTTAACACTTTCGGTTAAAATGGAAGTCAGGGTGGGAAGTTGGGTGGCAGTAAGGTTGAGGGAGCAGGAAGTGGATTTTGTGGCCAAGATGAAATCAGACCGCATGAGAGGAAATAGGAGAAAAAACAGAGAAAGATGCAAGTCCAGGTATTCGACAAAGAGAACCCTTGGAGGAAGTTTGGCCTGATGGGTGAGGGGAAGGGGGGAAGTGGCAAAGCCAACTGATCGGCTGGTTTCAATCCTAGAGTCAAAGAGGCTCATAAACTCATAATTATTGTTGGAGATGAAGTTAAAGCAGGCAGGAAAGAAGGATAGTGGTGAGGTGGGTGGCTTGGTGGGAGGCGTATCTCTGTATTCCAGAATAATTCTGGACTAGTGAGCAGTTTTGGCAGATGAGAACAAAACATGATGATGATCTAGCCAGATCTGATGGTCAATGGGTCATTACTCTAATTGGCAGGACATAACTAGTGGTGTACCACAGGAACCTCCGTTGGGGCCTCAATTATTCACACTATTCATAAACAGTTGGATGATGGCACAGAAAGTCATATATCTAAATTTGTGGAAAATACAAAGTTGGGTGACATTGTAGACAGCCTAGATGGTAGCATAAAATTGCAAGGAGAAATTGACAGACATGGGGAATGGGCAAAATTGTGGCAGATGGAATTTAATGTAAGCAAGTGTGAGGTTATCCATTTTGGACCAAAAAAGGATAGAGCAGAGTATTTTCTAAATGGAAAGAGGTTAAGTACAGTAGATGTTCAAAGAGGGTCAGGTGCATAGATCCTTAAAATTCCAGGAACAAGTGCAGAAAATAATTATAAAGGATAATGGAATGATGGCCTTTATATCTAGAGGATTGGAGTATAAAGATACTGGGGTTATGCTGCAACTATACAAAACCCTGGTTAGACCCCACTTGGAGTACTGTGAGCAGTTCTGGGCACCGCAACTTAGGAAAGATATTTTGGCTTTGATGGGAGTGCAATGTAGGTTTACAAAAGTGATACCTGGATTACAGAGGTTGAATTACAAGGAGAGATGACATAAATTAGACCTACTTTCACGAGAATTTAGACGGTTAAGGGGTGATCTGATCGAAGTAGTCATGATATTAACAGGGAAAGACAGGGTAGATAAAGATCAACTATTTCGACTGGTTGGAGATTCTAAAACTAGGGGGCATAATCTAAAAATTAGGACTAGGCCATTCAGGAGAGATGTTGGGAAGAAACTCTTCACTCAAAGTGTGGTAGAGGTTTGGAACTCTCTCCCACAAACAGCAGTTGAAGCTAGAGCAATTGTTAATTTAAAATCTGTGATAGATTTTTGTTAAGAAAAGATATAAGCAAAGATAGGGGCTGGTTTAGCACAGTGGGCTGAACAGCTGGCTTCTATTGGGTCGGATTTCAAACAATGACGAGACTGAGTACAGGAATGAGATAGAGAATTTGGTGAACTGTTACGACGACAATAATCTCTCCCTCAATGTCAACAAAACGAAGAAGATTATCATTGACTTCAGAAAGCGTAGAGGAGAACATGCCCCTGTCTACATCAATGGGAACAAAGTAGAAAGGGTCGAGAACTTTCAAGTTTTTAGGTGTCCAGATCACCAACAACCTGTCCTGGTCCCCCCCATGCCGACACTATAGTTACGAAAGCCCATCAACAACTCTACTTTCTCAAAAGACTAAGGAAATTTGTCATGTCAGCTACGACTCTCACCAACTTTTACAGATACACCATTGAAAGCATCCTTTCTGGTTGTGTCACAGCTTGGTATGGAGCCTGCTCTGCCTAAGACCGCAGCAGGAAACTACAAAAGGTTGTGAATATAGTCCAGTCCATCACACAAACCAGCCTCCCATCCATCGACTCTGTCTATAATTCCCACAGCCTCAGAAAGGCAGCCAGCATAATTAAGGACCCCACACACCCCGGACATACTCTCTTCCACCTTGTTCCGTCAGGAAAAAGAAGATACCAAAGTTTGAGGTCACGTACCAACTGACTCAAGAACAGCTTCTTCTCTGCTGCCTTCAGACTTTTGAATGGACCTACCTCGTATTAAGTTGATCTTTTCTCTACACCCTCGCTATGACTGTAACATTACATTCTGTAGTCTCTCCTTCCTTCCCCATGTACGGTATGCATTGGCTGCATAGCATGCAAGAAACAATACGTTTCACTGTATACTAATACATGTGACTAATAAATCAAATCAAAAGTCTTTAATTAGAAATATTTCCTTTGACAGATGCACATGCCATCGTGGCCACCCACTCTGTTTGGGGAACTGTGTGTGTATGTAAAATCAAATATGTTTTGCTATTGATTACTCTCTAATTGCACAATAAATCATATATGCCTAATTACAATTGATGATTATAATTGCTTATATTAAAAGAATAAATGGTCAGTCCACTTGCCATTGGTGCTGTTCAAAACGTATTTTCATGATACATATCATGCAACATTTGAGTTTATACCAATAAATGTGGTTTTCATTTTATTTCTGCAGTTACTTTGAAATCAAATGGGAATGGCATCCATGGAAACCGCATAGCACCTGAACAAGGAAATGATCTTCAAGAGGGAGAACTTCTATTACAAGTAAGATTTTAAAAAAATAACAAACCATATTTGGGAAAAGGAATTAATTTCTTTCCTATTTGTGGTGTGTACTGATTTGGAGTCTAAACATTAATTATGTTCTTCTTTGCACTGTTGAAGATGTTTAACCTCATTTTTAGCTGAATATTGTGACCTCAGTGCTCCCGTATGTTCACTTTTAAATGAAATTTCCTATATAATTTCTGTTAAGGGGATTTTAATGGTAAGTGAAGGGTTGGAGGAAATGTGATGCTCTGAACAATAAGTAAATGTTGACAACAACTTATATTTATATAGTGCCTTTAATATTGTAAAACCTCAAGATTCTTCACAGGAGCGTCATCAAGCAATTCGACACTGAGCCATATAAGGATACATTTTGACAGATGAAAGTGGCAGTTTTAAAGAGCAATTTTGAAGGAAGAGAGAGCACGAAAGAGGCAGATTGCAGGGGGGGGGGGTGGGGAGCGGGGGGACAGAAATCTAAAGCGGGTCTGTCAACTGAAGACATGGGGCGAGATTCTCCGCCCCCCCTGCCAGGTCGGAGAATCGCCGGGGTCTGGCGTGAATCCCGCCCCCGCCGGTTGCCGAATTCTCCGGCACCGGATATTCGGCGGGGGTGGGAATCGCGCCGGTTGGCGGCCCCCCCCCCCCCACGATTCTCCGGCCCGGATGGGCCGAAGTCCCGCCACTAAAATGCCTGTCCCGCCGGCGTAGATTAAACCACCTACCTTACC
Source organism: Scyliorhinus torazame (assembly GCF_047496885.1). Classification (NCBI taxonomy): domain Eukaryota; kingdom Metazoa; phylum Chordata; class Chondrichthyes; order Carcharhiniformes; family Scyliorhinidae; genus Scyliorhinus; species Scyliorhinus torazame. The sequence goes on from NC_092712.1 coordinate 186,094,630, forward strand.
GGCGGGACAAGGCGGCGCGGGTGGGCTCCGGGGTCCTGGGGGGGCGCGCGGGGCGATCTGGCCCCGGGGGGTGCCCCCACGGTGGCCTGGCCCGCGATCGGGGCCCACCGATCCGCGGCGGGCCTGTGCCGTGGGGGCACTCTTTCCCTTCCGCCTTCGCCACGGTCTCCACCATGGCGGAGGCGGAAGAGACTCCCTCCACTGCCCTCAGCGCCCGCTAACGCCCCCGCGCATGCGCCGCCCGGAGATGTCATTTCCGCGCTAGCTGGCGGGGCACCAAAGGCCTTTTCCGCCAGCTGGTGGGGCGGAAATACGTCCGGCGCGGGCCTAGCCCCTTAAGGTTGGGGCTCGGTCCCCCAAGATACAGAGTATTCCGCACCTTTGGGGCGGCACGATGCCCGACTGATTTGCGCCGTTTTGGGCGCCAGTCGGCAGACATCGCGCCGATACCGGAGAATTTCGCCCATGGCTGCTATTGGTGGACTGGTTAAAAGAAATAAACAAAATCTGTTATATTTGAATTATTTGTGCTGGACTAATTGATAAGAGCAAGTAAAGCTATATTTACTTGGTCGGGGGCGGGGCGAGGTGGTGGTTGGAGGATCGGGGAATGTAATAGGGAGAAAACGTTCTATTGAAGCTCATGAAGCTTGCTCACTTTGTGAGTACAGATGACAAAAATTAAAACCTATACCAATGTGTGTGCATTTACTGCCTGAGACAAAAGCATGAATTTGAAAAGAATGTGAAATCAACACTGATTGTTCGGCAGTAATAGTTGGTTTGTTAGAGTTGGAAGCAATGAGCACAATATCTTAATTATATCATTGCTGTTTTCATTGTTCACTTGCAGCATTATGGTATGGGCACATTACAGGAGTAAAGAAATGAACAATGTAGTGGGCAGAACAAATTCCTCAAGAAGCTGAGCATGATTTTCAATTAGTGCATCAGCACCTATTGTTTGGAGAAATACTTCCACAATGTATTAGATGTTTTTGGACATAGCCCATTTTGGTTCTAATGTGTTTCTGAGCTTGTTTTGTACTGTTTCTGCATTGTAAAGTATTTATTGCTAAAACTTAAAAATCGCACCTGGGAACCTTCAATGTCAAAGTTCATCATATTTGTACAAAAAAGTTGAACCAGTTAGAAAGTTGAATACAATTCTGGAGAATTCCATTGCGAGGAAACCAAACATCAGACTTAATTACGCAGGTTTTCGGAAAGCAACATATGCCACCTGCCACAACTATGTCAAATTGTCATGAAACCAGGGACAGCAATGTACTTTTGCTTTTTTAAATAAATTTAGAGTACCCAATTATTTAATTTTTTTCCAATTAAGGGGCAATGTATAGTGGCCAATTTACCTAACCTGCACATCTTTGGGTTGTGAGGGTGAAACCCACGCAGACACGGGGAGAATGTGCAAAACTCCACACAGACAGTGACCTAGGGCCGGGATTCGAACCCGGGTCGTCAGCGCCGCAGTCCCAGTGCTAACCACTGTGACACGTGCCGCCCCACTGTATTTTTGCTTTGATAGAGTCATCCAGATTCAACATTAGTTCCCTTCTCTCTCCACAGATGCTGTCGGACCTGCTGAGATAGTCCAGTATTCTCTGTTTTTGTTTCAGATTCCAACATCTGCAGTAATTTGCTTTTATCACCGTATTTTCAAAGTTGGAATCTATACTTGATGCTGTGTATTATTACATCATTATTTTTAATACAATACCAGCTGTAACATTAACAGCCAGATTGCTTGTGCAATTAATTTGGGGCCCATTTGTAATTAAGAAGTCTTCTCTGTCCCCATTAAAGCCATTTCATGGTTTCGCTCTAAGTGTGATGGGGGATTGGAACTCACTGCCTGAAAAGGTGGTCAAGGCAGAAGTTCACATAGCATTTAAAAAGAAAAACTCGGATATGTACTTGAGGTGCCTCAACCTGCAGGTACATGGACCAAGAACTGTAAAATGGGATTAGACTAGATAACTCTCTCTTTAGACTGTCACAAACACGATGGTCTGCATGCCCTCCTTCTGTAGTGTAAATCTGTCTATGTTTTTATCAATTGCGGCATTTTACTTTGTCTTCCTCCACCACCTGTTAGTTCAAATCAAGGAATCCACGTTTTGTCTCCGACTCTAGAGTTTCCATCAGTTTTTCTTTCCCCTTACCATCTGTAGGCTTTTAAAAGCTAACTTGGCACCATTTCATTACTACTTCTCAATTTACCTAGCTTGCGTGCGGGCCCTTTCAACCTTGGTGGTATCCTCTATTATGGGGTTTGGTGTTTCAGCCAGGTTCCTAAATTTAAACAAAATCTTCACTTATCACTAAGTGGGATCTCATCCTTGTTGTTAGTTGAGAAAATATTTAACCCAGTCACAGCTGTTCAAAGAGCCTTCTGTAAGTAAATGAAACCATTGAAGGCAAAATTTCATTGCAGGTATGTCAGTGCTCAGGAATGCATATATAGATCAGTTGCAGGGCTAAATGCTATTTATATCCACTATTTAAGCCTTTTTTTGACAGTTATAGTATTTTATATTAATGGAGATATAACTAACTAGAATACAAAGAAATGGATTAAATATTGTAGTTACATTCAGAGAATAAAACTGAATACAATGTCTGCAAGTGCAATGTATTATTGAGGTCATCGAATTGTAACGTATAACTGCTTCAATCTGAGTTGCTGAAGCATCAAGCTGTTCTTGGGACTTTCTTGTTACTTGTTCCCAAAGTTAATGGGCGCGATTCTCCACTCCCGCGCCGAAGTGGCCGTGCCGTCGGGACGACGGCGCGAAACGGCCCCGATCCCGACCGATTCAGGCCCTGACAATGGGCTAGGATCGGGGCCGCGTCATCTACACGCGCCAGGCCTTGTCGCCCGCGTAAAGGCGGCGTCGCATAGCTGATGTGGCCGCCGCCGCATAACGGGCATCATCTGCGCATGCGCGGGTTGGCCGGCGCCAACCCGCGCATGCGTGGTTGCCGTCCTCGCTAAGTCCGCCCCGCAAGAAGATGTCTGACGGATCTTGCGGGGCCGCGGAAGGAAGGAGGTCCTCCTTCAGAGAGGACAGCCCGACGATCGGTGGGCACCGATCGCGGGCCACCCCACATTTGAGGTACCCCCCCCCCGCAGGCCGCCCCCCCAGTGTTCACGCACCGCTCACGATGGCAGCGACCAGGTGTCGACGGCGCCGGAGGGAACCCGCCGTTTTGGCCTGGCCGCTCGGCCCATCCGGGCCTGAGAATAGCGGGGGTACCGGAGAATCGCCATTTTGGGTGTCTCTGGCCTGCGGCCCGCGAAACTCGACCGGGCCGTTCCCGCCGCTTGGGAGAATCGCGGGAGGGCGTCGGACCGACGTCCCGGGAAATTTTAGCGGCCCAGGCGGTTCTCCCAACAGGCGCGGGAGTGGAGAATTGCGCCCAGTGTTTGTCGTGGCATTTGGCGAGGTTAAACTCAGTTTTACAGTGTAGTTTTAATACAACATTTCCAAAGATTTTAGCCCTGATCAAACATTAACTTTTTTTGTTAAATATGAAATGAGCAGGAACAAAGAATTCAAATGCTTCGAATATTAACAAAACATGTATATCCATCCAAATTCATAATGTTGCAAAGTGACAACAGGACAGATGACTCCTTTGTTGTTGTATTTTAATCTTTTAAAAATGCTTTGCATAGGCTCAAGGTTGCATCCAAACACGTATCACTGATACTTGCATCATATCTGGCAATACATTTTATTCACCAGTGTATTTTATCCCAGTTCTGCAATTTATCAGTCATGCAACTCAACTTTACGTGAATTGCAGATTCACACCAGGGTCTTGAAGCAAGATGCGAAGCAGTTTTATTTTTCACAATAAGTAACTTGAAAGCTCTTAATTAGAAGTAAACAAGCCAAGATCTTGGGAACTTAATCCTTGTGGGAGCACAGAACGACGTGAAGAAATTATAGCATTGAGAGAGTTAGCAGAGTAGAAATGGGAGGGCGACCTGAATCTTGTCTGGCACTGTCATTTTGTCGTGGAGTTTGTGATTGCAAGAAATGTCTGTACAACTCACCACCACTGTAGCAGTTTATCTTTTAAAGTCAATAACTTGTATGTTCTCCACACTCCATGTTTTTCAGACTTAGAGTTGATGAATGATGGCCTCTTTGTTTGTAATGTAGAAGAGTAGAAAGTATTGTAACAGTACTCATTGAAAAATTTTGCTTTAAAAAGGCACAATTCAACTGATTTTCTTGTCTTAATTTAGGTTGAGAATGTTGTACCTGCCTACGCAGCTTTTTTGGAAGTGGCCTGTGAATGATTGATTTTAAATTGTGTTCTTCAGCAGGTTGGGGGCAAACATATTGTATGTTGACGGATCTAATAAGTAATCAGAATGAAGTAACTGAAATAGGAAATGAGCATATTGTTACGAAGATGTGTTATATATTACTTAATAATGTCATCAGATGGACAAATGTATGCATGGACCTTTCTGAAATGTACTCTTTTGTTAAGCAGGGGAAACTGGCCTACAGCAGCTACTGTGTTGCATTTGTGAAGGACACCAACCATCCGCTTTATAGAGAAGGAAGGAGGAATTTTCTGCTCCGGCGAGCAGCAGGAATCATAACGGGAAGGGGCATTTAATATGATGTGACTCAAAAAATCAGTTTCCCAACAGAGGGAAATTGGTTTGGAATTTTGTTTCCCCAACTTTCAAGACAGGTTGGGTTTCCTGCTGAGCAATGTCAGGGAGCCCCATTTTAATTCATTGACATGCCATGAATGCTCGTTTAATGTCCAGCTCATCAGAATCACATTCCCCCTCCAAATTAAATTCCCTGCCAGCAGCTATTAGAATGGTTTGTTTAGTCACTGTAGAGAAATGGCATGCACCTGGCGAGCTTCACTTATCTAAAACTTTTGTTGCTCCCGCCTTCCTTTTACACCGTCACTCATATTTACTGGGTGCCTGTCGTGCAAGCTGCACCAAGGCTGGACATGGGAGCCACAAGTAGGGTGAAGGGTGAGATAGAGGCAAGACTGGAGGGGCTGTGGAGAGGGGGGGCGGGGGGGGGGGGGGGTCACTGGGCAAGGGCCAGAGGGGAAGGGTGAGGTGAAATAAAGGCAATGCTTTTTGGGGCATGGGGTATTTAACAGACTGTACAGGGAATGGGGCCACACTGTCTGGAGAGCTCTGCAGGACACGTCTGTCTTGCTCTAGTCTTGGACAGGGACGTGGCCTCTCTTGACAGCAGTGATGGTCGTGCACAGAATTTTGTGAAGTACATCGTCAGTAACCTGAAACATTTGGCCCTGGGCGTTCGAGACATGGCACTGGGACACCGAGGGCTCAGTTGTGTTCAATGAGGCGGTTGAATTTGGTATGTCGCTAATTCTAAAATCAGGGGGGGACTATTGGATGGTCTCATGGTGAGAGGGATTCTCTGAAAGTAAGGGACAGATGGCCTCAAGGAGAGGGGTCAGATCAATAAAGGGCATGGGGACATCAATATTGAAGGCAGTCGGGGGAGAACAGGAATATCCACATTAACAATAATGGGGTCAAGTGTACCTGGGAGACCGGATTAGTATTAGGTATTGTAGAGGAGGATGGGAAGAACTTTGTGCATGTTAGCAGTAAGTTATAAGACATTGGTGGTAATCAAAGGATCGTAGCAACATTTTCCTCTTTACTGACTAATGACAAGTGGGAAGAAAAAGCTTGCAAAAAATTATACGGAAGAGGTCTCAAAGTATGCTTGTTGCTCGTCAATAATGATGCACATTCATGTGAGAAACCATTACATTTTGATGCTATGATTGAGTTGGTGTGTTTGGCCACCTGTTCTAGACAGAGGCATGTAAAAAGGGATGGAGGATAAATCGTTCAAAGGCCACAGCTGCTGGATAGAAACTGCACACGCACTCAAGGCCTCAATATTCCCAGTTTAATGGCCATCTTTCGCAAGGCACAATGCCTAAAATCATGACGTAATTACAAGGCTACGCTATCTATATGGAGTGTCTAGGCATATGGAGGAAGGTTGACAATTGCTGATGGAGGGTTCTTACACATTGGCGTATGCATCCTGATCAAGACCCATCTTTGTGAATGCACAGCCATGTGCGAAGCAGAGGCCTCTCAGCCACCTCCAGGGTGTGCTTCACCTGCAAGATGTCCTGGCGATGTGATAGTCTAGTCGAAGACCAGGCCAAGGGCTTTGCACTGGTTTCCTGGCTTTGTGATGGAGGGAAACCAGTCAAGGAAAAGCCCAAATGAATTCACAAATCTATGCATTAATGGATACAAAGCAGAGTGAAGAATGTAGGCTGTAGTCAACCCTGCCTAGTTTATTGCTTTAATTGGAACAAGAAGCACCAGTCACCAATTGGCACAGGTCCAGGAGAAGCATTGCCCTGAGCAGAAACAGAGATAGCGGCCCCAAGCACTCCAAAATACACCCCAAAGAAGGGCAAATTCCATGAAGATTAGTGACCCACCATGGGTATAGAAGATGCTGCTCATATACATGGAGATGGCTGAAAGATGCTGCCACAAGTACCTTTGCTTGTCCAATGATGTAACAGCTCACATTTGCCACATTTTCCATGATTAACTGTTGTCCCAAGGACTTGGAGGGCATCCCATGCTGGTGGCTTTGAAAGCAATTGCCAAACTGAACCTTTTTATCATCGGGTCCTTCCAGGGCTTCACAGGGGACCTTTGCAAAGTCTTCCAATTGGCAGCAGACAAATGCTGAAGGGAAGAGACAGTTGTTCTCTTCAATAAAGATCAACAATATATCCATTTCCACGTGGATACTGGAAGCCAGGCTGCCAGATCATTTGGATTTTCAGCAATCGGTGGTTTTCCACAAGTGCAGGACACCATCAACTGCAGACGTGGGGCTGGATTCTCCGTTCCTTTTTTACAATTAAGGGGCAATTTAGAGAGGTCAATCCAAATACCCTGCACATCTTCTGGTTGTGGGGGTGGGACCCACGTAGACATGGGGAGAATTTGCAAACTCCAACAGACAGTGACCCAGGGCTGGGATCGAACCTGGGTCCTCCGTGCCGTAATGCAGCAGTGCTAACCACTGCGCCACCGTGTCGCCCCACCGGATTCTCCATTCCTGAGAATAAGTGTTGACGCCAAGGCAGTATTCGTGAACTTTCACGACAGCAAAACTGGAGCCAAACCTGGACCGATTCAATGACTGTGGAGGGGCTAGCACTGGCACCATGTGGAACGCAATCGACTCCAATGAAAAATGGTGCGAGATCGCTGGGCCCGTGATTGACACTCGGGAGTATGACAAGCTGCAGCCACATATACACATTACAATCCTCACACATACACACACTCTCATCTCAGCCAACAAGATGGCACTGGTGTGCTGGAGCGAGCCCATACAGCTGATGGGTCGACTGGGACCAGAGGGCACCAAGGAGGGTGGCCTGAGGGAACCTATACGACCCATGGCCCTACGTTCACAGTGGGTTGTCAGTGGTGTAGACAGCTGCACGGCTGCCTTTTCGGCTGCGGCAATGGTGTTCCATGCCCTTCCACCCCGACCCCACTCTCTACCTCCTGGCCACTCCCCGCTACTCCTGGCCCCGGCAGTAGTCTCCCGGCCAGTGCCACAACTGTCAGCAAGCTGTGGCGATGTTGGACACTTTCTGTGTCCCCCTCCCTCAGCAACCACGATGCCGGTTTCACAATTTTTAAAAGCACAAGTGAACCGCATCGTCGGGAACTTGGCCCATTGGAGGCGGAGAATACCGGGTCAGGCCTGCCATTGATTGCTGTCCGTGCATTCCAGACCGCATTGACACCGCTGTCGAGGTGACGGAGAATTGCGATTTGGCGTCAAATCGGCGCCTGCCGCGATTTTGGCGCCGGAACCTATTCTCCGATCAACTGGGTTTCCTGATTGTGCCGTTAGCCAACGGAGAATCCCGCCCATGGTCTTGAGAGCTCTCTTGTAGCTGCCTGTGAGATTAATCGATCAAAAAGAATTTGACTCTGAACGTTCAGCTAATTTGTGATCACAGAAACAGATCCTGTATGTTTGTGCTAGGTACCCAGCGAGCTCTCAAGCCTCTTACATCTTGACACACTCTCAGATGTCACAGATCTTTTGTGGGACTTGGCGATTTTGGGGCTGGCTCCTTGAGGAAGAGGGGTACCCCAGAACACCTGACTGATGATGCCCATTGTCTGGCTACGTGGTGCTGCTGAAATTGTATCTATTACCAGGCCCTTGATGAGGCAATTGATTGGCTTCCTGAATGTGCCATTCTGATGTTTGGACTGGTAAAGCAAGGCTCTCCAATACTCACCACAGTGTATCCAGGATTATTGTTGCTTTCTGTGCCCCATACTATATTACAAGGGAGAAATACGGAGCAAAATGTCTCCTTTGATAAGGAGGACGTTGAAAGGGATGCATCTGACAAGGGCCAGGATGTAGATGAGCCACATGAAGAAGCCATCACATGGGAACAACTTGGCAAACATGCCCACGACAACCTGATAGCTTCAAGATTTCAAGAGGAGTAAAGTGCAGACACATTCTCACAGTAGTTTCTTTGGCCTTTGCTGCCTAGAAGCTCCATCCCTTTCAGTCTCAGTGAGAAATCCTCTCTCAAGTGCATGTTCTCATCATGATTACAAAAATATCAGTACTCACTACCTGCACTAATGATGAGATAATCCTTGGAAGGGCTTAAACCTTGTTAACAGATTAGCCTTGGTAACATATGGCCATTGTGGAACCTGAACAGCACTCACTACTCAGTCGTCCTTCAGTAACTCCACATAGTATATAGTACTTTCACTCGTATTCCCCTCATCCAAGTCAGTGTACATGGCAACTTAAGAGTAGCGCGACGGCAGTGGTTAGCACTATGGCGCTGAGGACCCGGATGGCACAGTGGTTAGCACTATGGCGCTGAGGACCCGGGTTCGATCCTGGTCCCGGGTCACTGTGTGGAGTTTGCACATTCTCCCCGTGTCTGTGTGGTTCTCACCCCGACAGCCCAATGATGTGCAGGTTAGGTGGATTGGCCACACTAAATTGCCCCTTAATTGAAAAAAATATCATCAGGTACTCTAAATTTAGACAAAAAAAAAGTACATGGCAACTTATAAGTGGCTGGAAATTTAAATGACACAGGACTGACTCATGTCAATCTGATACCTTCTCAAAAAGGAAGCCCAACCACCCATGTTGTTGGGCAGCATGGTAGCCCAGTGGTTAGCACAGTTGCTTCACAGCTCCAGGCTCCCAATTTCAATTCCCGGCTTGGGTCACTGTCTGTGAGGAGTCTGCACATTCAGCCCTTGTTCGCGTGGGTTTCCTCCGGGTGTTCCGGTTTCCTCCCACAGTCCAAAGATGTGCGGGTTAGGTGGACTGGCCATGCTAAATTGCCCTTAGTGTCCAAAAAGATTAAGTGGGGTTATTGGATTACGGGGCTAGGGTGGAGGCATTGGCTTGAGTTGGGTCCTCTTTCCAAGGGCCGGTGCAGACTCGATGGGCCGAATGGCCTGCTTCTGCACTGTGAATTCTATGTTGAACTTTCAGGTTTAACCAGATTGCTGACTCAACAGGAATCAGTATCACGAGAGCACCATATATCCCATCGCCAGCTCTTCATTCAGAATGTTACAGCATCCTCATGATACTGTCCCCAATTGCCTTTCACACATGGAGCAGTAACCATTAACATCTACAAGATGTACTGCAGGAACTCGCCAAGGTCCCTTAGGCAGCACCTTCCAAACCCATGACTACTACCATCTAGGACAAGAGCAGGAGGTACCTGGGAACCCCACCACCTTAAGGTTCCCTTCCAAGTCATTCACCACCCCGACTTGGAAATACATTGCCGTTCTTTCACTGTTTCTGGGTCAAAATCTTGGAATTTCCTCCCTAACAGCAATGTGGTTGTACTTACACCTCCTGAACTACAGTGGTTCAAGATGGCAACTCACCACCATGTTCTGATGGGCAACTAGGGATGAGCAATAAATGCTGGCCTAACCAGCGCACATCCTGCAGATGGAATTGAGAAAAAAACTAGATCTAGATCTTGAGGTTTGTTTTCATAGTACATACTTAGAGTGACTCACAAGGGCAATGATGGACTGAGGTGCAACCACTCAGGACCCTGCAGTAGTCAGAAGGCTGACGAGTCTCTTTCTTAGATGACCTTGGCATTAGGGTGAAACCTTGAGCCATTACCTTTGACACAACATCAATGAGTAATTACTTCCTGCACGGACCCTGTTGAGGCCTTAAGAGAATTGTATTTACATTGCATTGAGAGCATCACAGCCCTTGATGCTAAGAGCTCTGTCATGTGATGAATCCCACACAGCTGAGTGCTGTTCCTTTACCTAAGGACCACTTAAAGCCTTGCTAAGGTCCAAATAAAGATCGTGGGAACTCAGGAAATGGCTCCGTCAAGATGAACTCAAAACTCGTAAATCATACACTCTATCCTCTCTTGCAGTCAAGTCTAAGGTGCCCATTTTTTTTCTTCCTTTTTTGCCTAGTACAGCATCATGCATGCAGGGAATGAGAAACCATAAAGGGAAGCCCTAAATACATAACACTACAGGCATGATTTACCGGCCTCATCGCTCCCGTCTTGGTGTCGTGACAAAGCTGCTAAATCTTCGATAGGCCTCTAGTGGGATTCGCAGCACTTGAGTTGTTTTAAGATTCAACCGAACCTTGCGAGATGGACATGATCCAGATCAGCATATTTAAATGAGCCATTAGGCTCATTAAAATATGTCTGCGCCGTATTCTCCCGGGGCCGAGGAACTAAGCCTCCCAGAGAGGCCTCAATTGGGCGACGTTTAGTATTAGTCCCCAAAAACGTGGACCAGTCGTATGGCACCTGGGGGTCTCCTAGGCCATTGGAAAGCCCCCGGTGGTCGGGCTCTGGCCAGGATGGTACCCTGGCACCCGGGACCATGGCACTTCCAGCCTGCACCTTGGCACTTCCTGTGCACCCTGGCAGTGCGAACCAATACTTCCAGGGTGCCTGTTGGCAGTGCCAAGGTGTCTGTGTGCCAGTTTACCCGTGCCAGGGGTTGGGCCTGGGGTGCCTTGCCCTTAAGAGGTGGAGTGAGGGGGGGGGGGTTGGTTCAGGAGGTATGTTGGGTGCAATGGGGGTTCTGGAGGCTGATGTGGGGTCGCTGCAGCTGCCGTGAAACATCCTGCTAAATGTGCCCAAAAGCAGACCCTACATGTGAGAAACATGGAAGCCGACGGGCTTAGAGGGCTTCCAATACCGATCTGAAAAACAGGTTCAGCAGGGAGGATTCCTTGTAGTATAGGACCGAAGGTTCCTTGCATTTCAGGGCCAAACTGGACTAGTTATCCATTGCACTTGGCCTGCAGTGAATGAATTGTTGTCTGAGTTCCCTTTAAAAATGGCACCAAGACATTCGGTCCCGTGAGTTGTCAGTAGGGCAGGCAACCTCCTGCCCACACTGCCAAGGCATTCGCCGAACTCCTTACGAATGCAGAATTCATGAGCTCTCAATTGGAAGACCACATGTGTTAGCCATACCGCTGCCCAGCAGGAGTCACTCGACTTTCCTGCCTGCCACAGGACCTTTCGGCCTTTCCAGACCGAAAGATCGCGCCAAGGGTCTGTGGAGCACTCAGTGACAGTGACTGAGATAAACCCAGATTAAAATCAGCGAGAGATCATGAGACTCAGACCTTGGGTGTAAGATACATCAGTCAGAGGCGGCAACAGGGGCATCTCCCTTTTTCTCTAATACCTCTCTCATCAAAGCTGACAGTTTTGTGGTTTAATAACCCACCAGAAGACCTCATTTCTGCAAAGAGAGAGTTGTTAAAGAAAATAGTCTGAATAAGCACCACTGTCTCCAAGATAAAAGAGAATCAACTAACCACGTTCGTAGACTGACTGCTCCAGTGAGAAATGCAAATACCAACAGTTAATGTGGAAAGTGACTGTTCAGCTATGAACAAGCATCTGAGCAATCCATGATTTTTTTGTTGACTTGTTACATGGCCATGTTTTAAAATCTGTTACTCTGCAGAGTTTTATTGTCATGGGGGTGGGGTTTGTGTTTGTGGTTTTTGCATTAGTGGGTAGTTGGACGTATTTGTACATTTTAAAACCTTTTGTTAATTTCTCCATTTTTTACCAGAGTGAATACTAGCATTAAAACTAGGGGCGAGAATCTCCGACCCCCCGCCGGGTCGGAGAATCGGCGGGGGCTGGCGTGAATCCCGCCCCCGCCGGTTGCCGAAGTTTCCGGCACCCGTGATTCGGCGGGAATCGCGCCGGTTGGCGGGCCCCCCTGCGCGATTCTCCGGCCCGGATGGGCCGAAGTCCCGCCGCTAAAATGCCGGCGTAAATTAAACCACCTACCTTACCGGCGGGACAAGGCGGCACGGACGGGCTCCGGGGTCCTGGGGGGCCGCGGGGCGATCTGGCCCCGGGGGGTGCCCCCACCGTAGCCTGGCCCGCGATCGGGGCCCACCGATCCGCGGGCGCGCCTGTGCCGTGGGGGCACTCTTTCCCTTCCGCCTCCGCCACGGTCTCCACCATGCGGAGGCAGAAGAGACTCCCTCCACTGCGCATGCGTGGGAAGCTGTCAGCGGCCGCTGACGCTCCCGCGCATGCACCGCCCAGAGATGTCATTTCCGCGCCAGCTGGCGGGGCACCAAAGGCCTTTTCCGCCAGCTAGCGGGGCGGAAATTCGTCCGGCGCCGACCTAGCCCCTCAAGGTTGGGGCTCGGCCCCCAAAGATGCAGAGCATCCGCACCTTTGGGGCGGCGCAATGCCCGTCTGATTTGTGCCGTTTTGGGCGCCAGTCGGCGGACATCGCGCCGTTTCCGGAGAATTTCGCCCAACCTCTTTCCTTGTTATAACTTGAGGAACCTGGTTGGCTTTGTTCTTGCACCAAGCTACACACAGTTAGGTCCATTTACAATATTTGCAATATCACCTTTTTAAATTCAAACTCTGTTACAACCAGCCCAGGAATGGGACAGAGAGGAATCAGTTCACCTCCCCTCACCTGGTCAAATCTTGCAACAGAAAGAATGAAGTTGGATTGGGATCAATTGAGCATGGACCTTGCAAGAATTTGCAGGCTTGCTGCGTGAAAGGTTTGCCAACTTCATCAAAAATATCCATAATGCTGTACATTTTGATAAGAGGATGGGTGTTGGGTACATTTGACAAGTATGCATGTTTTCTGCACATGGAGGATCAGGATGAGCATGGCGTGGAATGCACTGGGTCATTTCAACTTTCCTATGCCTCATTGCTAAGTAATTGACATTTTGTTAATCGGTGTTCATGTTAAATCCTGAATTAGACAATGGTGGAATACTTGCACTTTCAGTGAATTAAGTGTTTGAACTCCTTGTTGCGTCTCTGATCATCCATGACAGAATCACAGAATAGTTACAACAGATCAGGAGGCCATTCAACCCTTCGTGTCTGCATTGGCTCTAGCAAGGAGTAATTTACCACTCCCCACCGCTTCACCGTAGCCCCTCACACTCTCCCTTTTCACATAACAATACAATTCCTCTTGAATGCTTTGATTGACCCTTCTCCACCATACTCTCAGGCAGTCCATTCCATTTGCTGCTTGGAAAAGTTTTTCCTCATTTCACCATTACTTCTTTGATTAATTATTTAAAATCAGTGCCCTCTGGTCCTCAATGTTTGCACCCAAGGGAAACAGTCTATTCCTACTGACTCTGTTCAGATCCCTCATGATTTTGAATACTTCTATCAAATCTGCTCTCAACCGTCTCATCTGCAAGGAAAACATTCACAACTTTTCTAATCTGTCTATGTCACTGAACTTCATAATTCCTGGGACCATTCTCATCAATCTTTACTGGGCTCTCTAATGCCTTCACGTTTTAACAAAATGAGGTACCTAGAACTGGACAAAATACTCCAGTTGAGGCCAAACCAGTGTCCTATACAAATAACTTCCTTGTGCTTATGTTCTATGCACCTGCTGATGAAGTCCGTATGCTTTAGCGATCGCTGTCGACCTGTCATCCCATCATCAATTATTCATGCATATGTGCACGCAGAGCTCTCTGCACTTGCACCCGCTTTGGAGTTGTACACTTTTATTTTATATTGTTTCACCATGTTTATCGTACCAGACTGAATCATTTCACACTTCTCTGCAGTAAATGCCATCTGCCACTTGTCGGCTCATTCCATCAATTTGTCTTTGTCCTTTTTGAAGTCTAAACTATCCTCCACACACTGCACAATGCATCCAAGTATCATATCATTTGAAAATTTTGAATTTGTGTCATGTACTCCCAAGATCCTGTTATTAATACTTATCAGGAAGAACAAGAGTCAACACCAACCCCTGGGAAACTCCACAAGAAATCTTCCTCCAGCCTGAAAAACATCTATTAACCATTCTATTTCCTGTCACTCAACCAATTTAATGTCCATGTTGCTACTGCCCCATTTATTACATGAGTTATAACTTTGCCTACAAATCTGTTGTGTAGTGCTTTATCAAATGCTTTTTGGAAATCTGTGCACACTACATCAATAGCATTACCCCAATCAGCCCTCTCTGTTACCTCTTTAAAAAAATTCCAACAGGTTAGTTAAAAATGATTTGCCTTTAACAAATTTGTGCTGACTTCCGTTATTAACCTGCAATTTTCCAAAGTAATTATTAATTTAGTCCTGAATTATTGTTTTTAGAAGCTTCCCCACTACTAGTGTTAAACTGACAGGCGTGTAAAACATCGAATTATTGTTTTTAGAAGCTTCCCCACTACTAGTGTTAAACTGACAGGCGTGTAAAACATAGAAACATAGAGAATAGAAGCATGGGGAGGCCATTCATTATCAAGTTCAATACCCTGATCCCGCCTTCGCCCATAAGAACTTAAGACATAGGAGCAGAATTAGGCCACTCGGCCCATCGAGTCTGCTCCGCCATTCAATCATGGCTGATATTTTCTCATCCCCATTCTCCTGCCTTCTTCCCATAACCCCTGAACCTCTTATTAATCCCTTGATCTCTTAAGCCCCAAGAGCTAATCTAATTCTTTCTTGAAATTACACAATGTTTTGGCCTCAACTACTTTCTGCGGGAGTGAATTCCACAGATTCACCATCTCCGGGTGAAGAAATTTCTCCTCACTTCAGCCCTAAAATGTTTACCCCTTATCCTCAAACTATGACCCTTAGTTCTGGACTCTCCCACCATTGGGAACATTCTTTCTGAATCTACCCTGTCTAATCCTGTTAGAATTTTGTAAGTTTCTATGAGACCCCCTCTTACTCTTCTAAACTCCAATTGATTTAGTCTCTCCTCGTATGGCAGTTCCACCATACCAGGAATCAGCCTGGTAAACCTTCGCTGCACTCTTTCCATAGCAAGAATATCCTTCCTGGAAGGCACTGTGGCACAATAGTTTACCAGTGCTGCCTCACAGTTCCAGGGTCCCAGGTTCAATTGCGGCCTCGGGTGACAATGTGGAGTTTGCACTTTCTCCACATGTCTGCGTAGGTTTCCTCCGGGTGCTCCGGTTTCCTCCCACAGTCCAGAGATGTGCAGGTTAGATGGATTGGCCATGATAAATTGCCCTTTAGCGTCCAAAAGGTTAGGTGTGGTTACTGTGTTTCAGAGAAAGAGTGGAGGCATGGGCTTAAGTAAGGTGCTCTTTCCAAGGGCCAGTACAGACTTGATGGGCCAAATGGCCTCCTTCTGCACTGTAAATTCTATGATTCCATGATTCCTCAGATAAGAATACCAAAACTACACACAATATTCCAGGTGACCTCACCAATGCCCTGTACAATTGCAGTAAACATCTCTTCCTATACATCTCTTCCTATACCCCAATCCTCTCGCTATGAAGATCAACATACCATTTGCCTTCTTTACTGCCTGCTGGGCTTATCTTTACACCCTTTTTTGAACAAAGCTGTAACATTTGCAATTCTCAAGTTCTTTAGCAGCAACTCTCTTGTCTAAGGAAGAATGGAAAATTATGGCCAGTGTCTTCGGAATCTCCACTCTCATTTTCCTCAGTATCCCTGGATGCATCCCATCTAGTCCAGCTGCCTTAGCAACTCCTAAGTGCAACAACCGATCAAATGCATCTTCTTTATCAATTTTAAGTGCCTGAGCTACCTACACATTCACCACGATTTGCATACATCTTGTTCCTTGGTAGAGACAGCTGAAAAGTACTCATTTAATACCTCCGCTTTCCCCTGCCTCCATGTGTAAATTCACTTTTTGGTTTCTTATTGCCCCACTCCTCCTTTGACCATCCTTTTATTATTTTTATGCCTCCAAAATATTTTTGATTTCCCTTTCATATTAGCTGCCAGCCTCTCTTCGTACTATCTCTTTTCGTTTCTCTTACATATTTCTTCACTTTCCCTCTGAACCTTCTATCTTCACCCTGGTTCCCAGTTGCATTATCCATCCGGGTGCGACCTAACCAAATGCATTTGAAGCGTGGTAATGAGCAGGATTCGCCGAGTGTTTCCCAACGGCTGACCCAATGAGGCTGTCACCAGTATTTAACGTTAATTAGGCCACTTAATGATGTTCCACAGGCTTTATGCTGCAAATAATTGTCCCGCCAGCTGATCCGCCTGGACCACGCCCAGCTGCTCCCCGTATCCAGGGGAAACAGCACTTAAACTGATCCCGCAGAGCAAACCCCAGACAGCACACAGCGTGCCACCATGGAGACCAGCGCCAAAATTCGGGGCTGCCGACCTGGCCAGGTTCATGTACGCAGTCCAGGATCCGGGCGCGTGGCATGGACCAGGGATCATCCCCCCCTCCCCCCCCGCGACCGAACCGTTCCCCTCCTGGGACTCCGCTACATTTCACCCCCCAGTGCCCCTGGGCTGACTGCCTGATTTCCAAGATGGCTACTCACCTCCTCGGATCCTCACAGCAGCCCTTGCGCTGCCGTCACGTTTGTCATTAGGTGTACTAAACTGCGCCCGCGTGACGACTCTGGGGAGGTGGTTGGATCTCAACTCAATTTCAGCCTCACCCGTGATCGAACTGGCCCACCCGTTTTCGTTCCTGCCGCAACAAGGCCAGTAGATCACGCCATCTTTCTCTGTTGCCATCTGGGGAGCTCTGAATTTTTCGGTTTGCCTTACCACTTCATGTTGTGCAATTCTTTGTTCAGATACCATTTTGCTTCCTAATCTTGGATTCCAATTGATCTGGGCCAGATCCATCCTATTGAAGTGAATTATTCTTACACTAGATTGTACCTTGTCCTTTTCCATAACCAACCTAAACCTTACAATACAATGAATATTGTCCCATAAATGTTCTCCTGCTGCCACTTTATTCCAGAGAACTGGGTCTAGCAGTGTCTCCTTTCTTGTTGGACTAGAAATATACTGCTGTAGAAAGTTTTCCTCAACACGCACAATACTCTTGCCCTCTCTGCTCTTCACACTACAGCTATTCCAGAGCATATTTAGATAATTCAAGTTTCCCATAATAATTATTCTGTCAATTTCAACCTCCTGTAATTTCCTTGCAAATTAGTTCGTCTACATGCTTCCCAAAGGTACTGGCCAATAGACAACAACAAGTAATGTAAGTGCACTTCTTTTGCTCCTTTGGTCTAGCCAAATAGATTCTGTCCCCTGAGACATCGGCCTAAATTCTCCACCTCGCCAGTAGCGGAGTTACCAATGGGATGGAGAATCACCTTTTCCGGACACACCCTCAGAACCCCTAGATAACGAGACAACCCCAGAGACCCCCTAAATATGGACACCCCCAACAGACCCCCAGAAAAGAGACCCCTGTCAGGCAGCCCCCCGCAAGAGAGACCCCTGTCTGGAAGCTAGCGAGCAGTTCAGACAGAGGCAGTGAAAAAATAATCACTGCTTTAACACTCCGCCTGCTGGCTCAGACACATTAGCATGGCCAATCCACCTAATCTGCACAGTTTTGAACTGCGGTAGGAAACTGGTGCACCAGGAGGAAACCATGCAGACGCTAGGAATGTGCAAACTCCACATAGCCATTCAAGGCTGAAATCACACCCAGGTCCCTGGTGCTGTGAGGCAGCAGTGTGAACAGCTGTGCCTCCAGGCCACCTTTCCTCCTATATTCATGTGCCCATCCCCTCTGATTTTTAAAAAATGTGCTTGCCAACCCCACTAGTGAACCTCGTGGCAAGGACATTGGACCCAGTCCTGTTGAGGTTTTTTCTATCCTGGAACTGGTCCCATGTGCCCAGAACCTGAAGCCCTCTCTCCTGCACCATGCTTGAAGCCACATGTTGACTTTTGCCATCAAATGAGCTAACGTGACACTGGGAGTAAGCCAAAGATTGATACCTTTGAAGTACTACTTTTTAAAAAATATTTGAAGTGTCAATTCTTATTTTTCCAATTAAGGGGCGTGGCTAATCCACCTACCCTGCACATCTTTAGGTTGTCAGGGTGAGACCCATGCAGACACTGGGAGAATGTGCAAACTCCACACGGACAGTGACCCAGGACCGGGATCGAACACAGAGCCATGAGGCAGCAGTGCTAACCACTGCGCCACCACGCTGTCCTGAAGTACTACTTTTTATACTGCCCCTCTGGCTCCTGAAAGTCTGCCCATAGTACCTCAATGCCTGCCCTCTCTGTGGTTTGTACCAATGGATTTCTGGCTTACTCCCTTCTCCTACAGAATATTCTACACCCTCTCCATGATGTCCTTTATCCTGGAGTCAGGGAGGCAATACAACATGACGAACTCATGATAACGATTACAGAAATGCCTATCTGTCCCCCAATGGTGGAATCTGCGATAACATTTCGAACATTTTGCTGTTCCCAACGGTACAGTCCTTTGACCATTGGCACCATAATCTGGCTTGTGCTCCATCAGGGTATCATCACACCCAGCAACCTCCCAACACTGAGTTCTTTGGGAGTGGCACACGCCCTGAACACTCCTGCCAGTTCCTACACTTCCTAATGGCCACTCACCTACTGTCCTGACCTCTTATGGGATGGCCACTTCCTAAAATGCATGATCCAGAAAACTCTCATTCTCCCTAATGCTCCACAGTGTCTCCAACAGCTCCTCGAGCACAGAACAAAAAGTTATTTAGCAGTGAAAGCTCACTCTCTGAATTACTTTGAACATCAGTGGTCCATCTAGGACTACAACTATTCATTTTAGCATTTTGAAGGCTTCTTAGCCTGTCAGTTTCACTCGACTGTGCTGTTGCCTGGTTGACCATGGGTTAAATTCCAGGTTAACTCGCAAGCTATTTGGAGATTTTAATAACTTACCTGATAGCTCCAAAGGCATTTCCAGCTCATCTGCAAACCCACCGGGGTTAAACCAGTAAGTAAGTGGGATCATGTCTGTTTTCTAACCCAACACTACGGGTGGGATTCTCCACTCCCGCGCCAAAGTGGCCGTGCCGTTGTGAACGCCGTCGTGAAACGGCCCCGATCCCGACCGATTCAGGCCCTGACAATGGGCTAGGATCGGGGCTGCGTCATCTACACGCGCCAGGCCTTGTCGCCCGCGTAAAGGCGGCGCCGCATAGATGACACGGCCGGCGCCGCATAACTGGCGTCATCCGGCGCGGGTTGGCCGGTGCCAACCCGCGCATGCGATGTTGCCGTCCTCTCTAAGTCCACCCCGCAAAAAGATGGCGGACGGATCTTGCGGGGCCGCGGAAGGAAGAAGGTCCTCCTTCAGAGAGGACGGCCCGACGATCGGTGGGCACCGATCACGGGCCATGCCACATTTAAGGTACCCCCCGGTGCAGGATCACAAATTTTAATACAAATTTAGAGTACCCAATTATTTTTTTTCCAATTAAGAGGCAATTTAACGTGGCCAATTCACCTACCCTGCACATCTTTTTGGGTTGTGGGGATGAGACCTATGCAGACACTGGGAGAATGTGCAAACTCCACATGGACAGTGACCCAGGGTCAGGATCGCGGGTCCTTAGCACCGTGAGGCAGCAGTGCTAACCACTGTGCTTCCCTTCACATTTCAAATTCTGCACATAATGCTTTCTTTTAAAACTAAAAATAATGTTCTGTAGTTCCCTATTTATCCTCTCTTCTTCACCAGCAGAGCTTTATGAGCCGCTTACCAGATCCAATTTTTATAGAGGTATAGGCATGTCTTGAGTGACCTTGGATCTACTCTCTGGAGTTCCCTTCCTAAACCCCTATGATTGTCTACTTCCTTCTCTTCCTTTTTAAGATACTCCTTAAAACTCACTTCTTTGACTAAACCTTTAGTCATCCCCACCTAATCCTCTCCCTTTTTGCGTTGACATTTGCATCTACTTACTGCCATGAGATGCTTCTCTATGATAAAGGTGTTGAATAGCTGCAAGTAAGATGTCTGTAATATAAATGTTGAACCTGAGCATTATTTCAAAATGATTCAACAACTCGAGGGTAAGGGAGCGAGGATACAAATTGATGTGGCAAGTTTTGGGATTGATGTTCGGAAGCACATCTTCACAAACACTTGTGAAGTTATTCTGCTGGGTAACAATGGAAGGGCATTTATGATTATTTCTTCAAATTAAATGTTGTTTGTAAGAACAGTGAACAACATTCTTTTATTGCTTTTTATGAATAACCCTGAGCAGAAGCTCATAGTCTGGGAGCCATGGAATTTAATCCAAGCTCATTCACTTGTCTGCCAAGTTTTTAATGTTCTATTTGCTATCACAGCAATCACCATGAACTCTATTGATTCAAAGTGCAGATAAATGGCCCTTGCGTGACTTATCAAGAACGAGTTGCTGTGCAGGGGAAATCTTGTCCAAACATTGTTTGATTGTGACATATTTGTAAGCGTTGAGGCTTTGAAGCTATATTACTACTGCTGTTTTTGTTTTGTATTTTCAGTCCACACTATGCGAAGTTGCTTTTTACATCTAAAGTGCGTGAGTGTTCAAAAAGCATTTGAATTTCTAACTTTCTTTGCTGGAAACTTGGAACAAGTTAGTATTAGGGTAATCTAATTGTAAACCCTGCGTGGTACTGTGTTTGTCTGAGAACTGCTTCAATATGTTTGCCAATTGATACAAATTTAGGCCTTTAATTACAAATTTGTCCAGTGGAATTAACAGCATCAAAAGGTTTAATTTAAGAAAATAATTCAAGGATAATTGTTCAGGAAAACCTTATTTTACTTGCTGCATTAAAAAAAATGTTATTAGGGAGGCAGGTAGTTTTCATTTTATCCAACTTCTGTGAGTCATCTTCTGGCAGTGGCATGGACAGAGAAGCCAACCCATAATTAAATAAAATGTAAATGCAAAGTGGTTTGACTGATTTGGGTACCAACTTGCTTCCCCTGTTCTACTCTATGATGAATTGAGTCTGATCCTAAACTTTGTAATATTGTGCTGTGCCATCATTATATTTAGCTGGAGTTGAGAGGATGTTTTTTATTGACGAGTTCAAGTTTTTCTGTTAATATCCATATCTTAGCAGTTCTTTGCATTTGCTGTGTGGATGTTCCAAAATCTCTCAATGCTGGACCTTGATGAGCTCAGTTTCAATCACAAAAATATCTATTTGACTTACATATTTAATTAAATGATTTTCATATGAAGTAGCATTATTTTGACCACCAAAATTGTTTATTTCACCCCTTCCAAAAGAAAATTGAAACATAGAAATGGGGGGGGGGGTTATAGAGTCCCCTCCAGTTTGGATATGTGTGTGGATACAAATAACATATTGTTATGGGTCAAAGTATATTATGGAGATCACCTGACCTATAACTTTTTGTTGAATTTGGCGAGGATGAGCACAAGATCCCTCACTTGAGGTGTGGTTCAACAATCTTCCTAGACGCTTTAATCAAAATAAGCTTTATTCTAAGAACTTAGAACATTTATATAAACACCCAGCAAGATTTTTTATCAATTACATAAAGATACCCCACAGCTACAGTAATTATGTATAACACTTAATGAATTCCCCCTTAACTGTTCCAATTCAAAAACAAAATCCCATAAACCAAAACCCCTTTTCAAGGGCGTGGCCCAGCACTCTGCATTCTCATTTGAATAAGACTGGCTTTTCCTGAGATTCTGACCCTGTCTCACCAGCAGGTTTAAATCCTTCCGGAAAGCAAACTATATATTTTAAGTTACCAAAACAGCAGGTGCTATATTAAATGTTTTTTTTCCTGGAACAGATATTTAAAATGAAAATAGAGTGTGGCAGGCCTAAACACTTCTGTTCTTTGTCTGAGCCCACAGGAGCCAAATGTGAAAGCGAAACCAAAAACAACTCACAGAGCCACAGCCCAGCTCCACCCACACAGTGATGTGATAAGACAAAAACCTTTCTTAAAGGGACACTCCCATGACAATACTTTTTGTGATTTTGACATATTTCTCTTCACGCTCCAATCATCTAACCCCCCCCCCCCCTTACGTTAGCCAGGTGAGCTAGAGTCATGGAATGGTTCTGATTACCTTTACTGATATTTTTCGGGAAATCATGAATGTATGAGAACGCAAAAGGTTATTCAGTGCTCCGAAGATTAATGCCTCACTGATTAGCAGTGAAACAATCATCCACATTCACCTAACCATTATGAAAATTACTTCCTGACTTTATATGAATTGCTGAATTCCCATGTTGAGAACTAAAAGTGAATGTAATGTATTTTGCGGCGACATTCTTTAAAGCTCATGTGTTGTCAGCAATTCCTTGTTTTCATACACAAATCAAAAAAGGTGTTAAATTTACATCTTTAATTCACAAATGCTTGATTTATGGTACCACTTTTGACACCAGAGCTTGTTGGAGACTGGAGGGAAGTAAACTTGATGGTATCCAAGGCACGGTGCAATTTAACGAGACACGGTCTAATTGCTGTAGCGAGCAAGGTTTCTCACGAGCTCCTCGACAGCCGCGATGCCGAATTCCTGACTACTATCAAATGGCACTTAGTCATTTGTTTGGGCCCTAGTGAATTCCTCTCGGGCGTGCCCACACATTAAATAATTTTCAGCACTGGACAGCAGGGCTCGCTGGCCAGACCAGGTCCTCAGAAATTGGTCCGTCATTCTGGAAGGATGCCCCCTGATCTCTAAGTGAGCTTGTGCCCCCCCACGGGCATTGTCACCCTGCACACATGGGCATTACCTCACACCCCCTCAGTGAGGGCACTCTGCATTGGCGTCGCTGAGTACCCCCCTTTCAGGCCGTCCCGCATCCCCTTTCTGGCACCCTCACCAAGAACGCCCCCCCTCCTCCCCCAACGTTCCGGAGGGCACTTATGCCCACCCTTCATCCCCAAGCTGCATACACCCACTCACCCCTCCTTTCATGGACATCATTTCCTTCAGACACGGACCTATGTTAGTACCACCTGGGCACCCTGGCACTGGCACCCTGTCAGTGCTCTAGCCAGCCTGGCAGTGCCACCCAGGCACCTTGGCAGTGCCAGAGTGGTGGTGCCAAGGTGCCAGCTGGCCGGTGCCAGGGGGTGAACCAGGATACCACCCTGCCCTGTCCCTGGCAACCGAGAGGCCCCCAATGGCCTGGGAGATACCCCAGGTGCTGTTCCGCCTGATCTTCATTTGTGTGGACCGGTACTAACTCACTCGCAGGGCCGCTCGCTGGCGAGCCCATTAGATCCCAGGAGGCTGTTTATTTGGGCGACCATCTCGTTAATGAGAGGGACATTGGTCGTAATTGGTGATTATTGTTTTCTCGCTGTGCCCAGGCGAGTTTTGGGGCAAGCCAATTAGATCGCAAACCACTTGGTGCCTGGCGAGCATCCCGATTTAGATGCTCCCACGATCTAACTAGCTCACATGGATTCTCGCCAGGCACGCAAGACCGTTAAATCGCACCCCTGAATTCCCAATTGTGGTTTTGTAGAGCAATCGCTTTGTATTCACTTTGTACTTCTGACTACTACTGTGATCAACCAACTGAGGTATTAAAAGCCTATACTTTGATAAAGGGTTTTGATAAAGAGTCATCCAGACTCAAAACGTTAGCTCCCTTTTCTCTCCACAGATACTGTCAGACCTGCTGAGATTGTCCAGTATTTCTGTTTTTGTTTCCGATTCCAGCATCCACAGTAATTTGCTTTCATTGACAGCCTATGTTGTAAATGCCTCTTGAGAATTTTTTTCATTTATAATATTTATGTGAATAGAACATACGTAGTTGAGCATCCACAATGGTACATTTTGAAATGACATGAAAATCGCTTATTGTCATAAGTAGCCTTCAAATGAAGTTACTGTGAAAAGCCCCTAGTCACCACATTCCGGCACCTGTTCAGGGAGGCTGGGAATTGAACTGTGCTGCTGGCCTGCCTTGGTCTGCTTTAAAAGCCCTGTGCTAAACCAGCCCCGTGATTGGATTGAAATTGATTGAATTTGATTTATTGTCACGCATACCGAGGTACAGTGAAAAGTATTGTTTTGCATACTCTCCAGACAGATCATTCCATACATTGAAAAAAACATAGGACATACATAAATACACAATGTAAATACATAGACACAGGCATTGGGTGAGCAGACGGAGAGTAGTACTATTCAGTGAAGAAGATGTGTAAAGAGATCAGTCAGTCCATAACAGGGTTATTCAGGGGTCTGGTAACAGCGGGGAAGAAGCTGTTTTTGAGTCTGTTCGTGTGTGTTCTCAGACTTTTGAATCTCCTGCCCGATGGAAGAAGTTGGAAGAGAGAATAACCCAGGTGGGAGGGGTCTTTGATTATGCTGCCCGCTTACCCAAGGCAGCGGGAGGTGCAGATGGAGTCAATGGATGGGAGGCGGTTTTGCGTGACAGACTGGACTGTGTTCACAACTCTCTGTAGTTTCTTACGGTCTTGCACCGAGCAGTTGCCATACCAGGCCGATATGCAGCCAGATAGGATGCTTTTCTGGTGCATCTGAAAAAATTGGAAGACTCAATGTGGACATGCCGAATTTCCTTTTCGACGTGGGTGGACCAGGACAGATTGCTGGTGATGTTCACACCTAGGAATTTGAAGCTGTCAACCATCTCCACCTCGGCACCATTGATGCAGACAGGAGTGTGTACGATACTTTGCTTCCTGAAGTCAAAGCTTTCTTTCTTTTGTCACCTCTCTTACTAATCTGATTTGAGGGACAACTCATCATGTATTGTTACAAATACATTATTTAGCCATACACAATGGTGAATATTCATAACCTGTGCTCAATATCCAAAAGCTATATGTCCTCCCCATCAGAACAGATAGTTCTCAATGTGAAAGTACTCGTGTAACCCATTTCCCAATTTGCTCATTGGCATAGCGTTGACAAATGATGGTAACAACTCAGTTAAGATTTCAGAACATTGAGTAAAATGTTAATAAAGTGGATAAAATTGAAAATATTTGTTGCAAGATTTCAAGACTTCAGATATTTAAATACTATTAATTCCAGGACCTAGGTTACAAATTGTGACTTAACTCATATTCTTTAAATAGTGCTTTCAGGAAGTATAAATAGGGAGATGCCATTGCTGATTCAAAAGTTTCATATTATTGTATGTGTTTGTACCTAGATTAATTTATCGCACATAGTGATGAGTGGATATAAGTTACGATTAACTAGACTGAACATTCCATACAAGTCCTGGGACATGACAGTCAGTTTTGGCCCACAGCTAAACTTAATGCTATCTAAGACCAGAATAGTCATCTTATCTGATTTAATTACATCCTGATTCTAGTAGTGGAGCATTTCAAATGTAAATATACGTGCCAGGCATCAGTTGGTAAAAATGTCAAAATAGAAGACAACGTATGTATAGTAATGTGGCCCCATTGAGGGTGTGTGCTCCACGGACCACGTGACTGGCTAGGGGCCAATTGTGCAGGAGCATGCGAATGTCACGACCCAAGGCCCTCTATTATCCACCAACGTTATAAGTTTAACTCTCCAGTAAGGGACCACGACGAGTGTGACTCAGCCTTCCTAGCCAGACTTCACCAGCTTACTGAACACTGAGTTTGGGACCACGCTTGGCGACATGTTGCATGACCGGCTAGTTTGTGGGATCCATAAACTTAATATCCAGAAGAAGCTTCTGGCAGAGACCATAATTACATTGGAAAAAGCAATGGAGATAGCTCAGGCTACAGAGTGCAATGAAAAATGTGCCACTGAGCCTTAAAGTTTGGCTGAAGTACGGCCATGAGGTCTTCAGTGGGATCAACAGGAACAGCGCAGAGCCAGGCATGGTCTTTGGTACAGGACCATGACCCAAGGAATGGGAAGGAATTGGGGCTTCAAACCGAAACCGCAGTGAACTGCTATTCCCAGGAGATCTGTCATGTTCGGGGGTTCATGTGCTTCCATTGCAACAGAAGGGGGCACATTCAAGCTGGTTGCCGCATGAAGCAAAGCATTCCCATTCAAAAAAAAAATGTAGCAGCAGTCCACAGCACCATTGAACATAGTGGAGAAAAGCTCTGAAGAAGAACATGCAATGCATCATTTGAATGCAGTCCAATTGAATAAGACTGCTGATTAAAATTGACTTTATGGTAAACTGTAGACCCCTTAAAATGGAAGTGAACCCCAAGGCTTCGGTGACCGTGGTGGGTGAGCAGAACTTCCAATACCTGCGTGCAGGAAAATAGTCTTTAAGCTTGAAGAGTATTACAGCCAAGCTTTCGACGTACACTTGGGAGATTTCGAAGATCCTCGAAACAGCCAAGATCCCAGTGGCCTACAGAAGATGGGAGGCCAATCTGCCTTGAGCTGTCATTGAAGGATGTAGACCCAGTCTGTTTGGAAGAGACTGGTTACAGAAGATTATGCTCAACTGGTTAGAAATCTTCAAAATGTCAGACGGTGTTCTGCAAGATGTCTTCAGGAGGTATGAAGATGTCTTCCACAAAGAATTGGCCTGAATTAAGGACGTAAAAGCCAAGAAAAATGTAAATCCAGATTCAACACCAATGTTCTTCAGAGCCAGACCAGAGCCCATGCATTGCATCAGAAGGTTAAAGCAGAGCTAATAAGATTGGAAGAGCTGGGTATGATCAAGCCAGTTGAGTTTTCAGATAGTTCCTGCCCTTAACCATGATCGGTTGGAAGGATTTATGGGGACTATAACCTGACAAATCAAACTGCCCAGGTCAATTAGTATCCGATACCCCGAATTGAAGACCTCTGCGTCAAGCTGATGGGAGGCCTCTCCTATTCAAAATTGGACCTCATTCATGCCTGCCTGCATTTAGAGTGGGATTAGGAATTTCAGATGTTTGCTATAATTAATACACATAAGGTCCTCTTCCAGTATATCAGACTGCTGTTCAGCATTGTTTCAGCCTGTGCTATCTTCCAACGCAAAATGGAAAATCTCCTCCAGGAAATTTCTAAATTGATAGTTTACCTTAATGATGTGCACGTCACTGGAACTACAACAGAAGAACACTTGGTCAGCCTGGAGGAAGTATTAAAGAGATTTTATGATCCAGTGGTCTACTTAAAATCTGAAATTGTTCTTTTCAGGCCTCCAAAGTGACGTATCACAGATTTTGCTTTGATGCCACAGAGTTGGATAGTCAGAAGCTTTTTCCCAGGGTGGAAGAGTCAATTACGAGGAGGCATAGGTTTAAGGTTTGAAGGGCAAGGTTTAAAGGAGATGTACAAGGCAAGACTTTTACACAGAGGGTGGTGGGAACTTAGAACCCGCTCCTGGGGGAGGTGGATAGGACCAACACATCGGCGGCCACGGTAGGTGCATTCTCCCAACTGTTTGCCATTCATGGACTACCCGAGTCAATTATTTTGGTTCGGACAATAACACCCCCTTCACCACTCATGATTTCCAACTTTCAAGAATGCCATGAAAAAGCAATCCTGTAAACCACTTTGCCAGATGTTGGCTTATTTTTTGTTGTTGTTCAACTTGACTCCTCATTCAACCACTGTAGTCACACCAGCTAAGCTGTTTGTGGGCCGTCGGTTGCAAATCCAATTGGATCTTGCATTTCCAAATTTGGTAGGAAGGGTGGGGGCACACAAGGCCTCCCAGAAGAGTCAGCGGTCAGAGCAGAGAGGCGACAGGTTATTCCAGGTGGGAGACCCGGGGCGGGATTCTCTAGTAATGGGCTACGTCCCCACACCAGCGTCAAAATGGGGGTGTTTCACTCTGGACTTTCCTTAAGAAAGTCCAGAGTGATTCTCCAATTTGCAGGGGGGTAGCAGGGCTCTGGAGTGCTTCTTGCAGCTCTGGCTGCGGATACGGGGTCCTGCACTTCCGGTCGGGAGTCCGCACACTGCACATGCGCACGGCGGCAGCCTGTGGCAGCCGCCCTATGCGACATGGTGGACTCAGCCCGTGGAGCGGCACCAAGAATGTAGGTCCCCCTGAGATCGCGCGCGCCCGCGGATCGGTGCCGCCCGATCGCTTACCTGGCGGTCTGTGAGGCCCCCCCCCCCGGGTGAAGGATCCCCCCCACCAGGGCAGCCGCGGACTGAGTCCGCAACCGTCCCGTCCGTTCCCAACAGGCAAATGGTGGTTAGAACCACGCCGTCAGGAACTCGGCCAGTTGTGCTCACAGAATCGCCACGGGGCCCTCTTTCAATGGCCCCCTACCCATGCCGCACGCGTGCGATTTGCGGCGATTCGCTGGGGACCGGAGAATCACGGGAGCGGCGTTGCGCCGGATTTCGGCGTCAATGCCCATTCTCCGCCCCCGCGCCGATCGGGATC
Source organism: Scyliorhinus torazame (assembly GCF_047496885.1). Taxonomy (NCBI): domain Eukaryota; kingdom Metazoa; phylum Chordata; class Chondrichthyes; order Carcharhiniformes; family Scyliorhinidae; genus Scyliorhinus; species Scyliorhinus torazame. The sequence continues at coordinate 186,123,445 of NC_092712.1, forward strand.
TTGGCGCAGAGAATCACGCCCCCGGGTTTGGTCCGAAATGTTGCTTCCAGTTTGCATAGGTTAAAAGGAAGGGTTGTGGCCCTGTCAGGGCCGGTATCTTATGTGATCGCTGTTAACGGAAAGACCGTCAAAAAACACATTGACCACCTGAGGTGCTGAGGGGTGGCGAGCCCTGATGTGGAGTTGACGAATCCAGCGAGCATCATGAATACTCCTGTAACTCGGTGCAGCCAAATGTTCCAGGGACTCCCGTTTCTGTTCAATCTGCTGCATCTGTCGAGACCCGTGAAGCTAGTTTGACTGTCTTCTAAGTGGCATCGACTGTGGACCACTCGATCATCCAGAAGAGTGCCATGCCTGTGGCTGGGATGCAGAGGTCTGGGGGGACTCCTCAGGTCTCCGGACCGATTGACTTTCTGATGGAATCTTTTTCCTTGGTTGTCTCATTTTTAAAGAAAATATATTTAGAGTACCCAATTCATTTTTTCCAACTAAGGGGCAATTTTAGCGTGGCCAATCCACCTACCATGTACATCTTTGGGTTGTGGGGGCGAAACTCATACAAACACAGGGAGAATGTACAAACTCCACACGGACAGTGACCCAGAGCCAGGATGGAACCTGGGTGCCGTGAGGGAGCAGTGCTAACCACTAAGCCACCATGCTGCCCTGGGTGTCTGTTAACCATTGCAACTTTTGTGCATAGTTTTAGGGAAGTGTGTTAAGGGGTCTAAGGGGGAGGGATGTGGTAACGTGTCCCCTTTAAGGGAGTGGGCTCCATGGACTACATGGCCGGCTTGGGGCCAATTGGGTGGGAGCCTGCCAACCCCAGCCAGTGGGGAGTTTGCATGGGGCCCTGGGAGCAGGACCCCGCCAGTGCGGACCCTGTTGTATAGTGTTCTGTACCTGTTATCTAACTGCCTTTGCCTTTCTTCAATACACCCATTTGTTTACGACTGGAAGCTTCCAGTGTATGTGGCACCACAATATGGCATATATAAACAACAGGCATAGCCTGTTGCTCTGGATCCATTTTTTCAAATTTACTTCATAAGTGGTTCTTTGTCCTAATTGACTCCACGACAGTGACATAAGAAATTAATTTTTTGCATTTTTATCCTTCTGCCAAAATATGCTGTAAAATATATCACTACGTAGCGATAATTTGTTTTGATGCCAGTTGTATATCTGGCTGTCACTTTATTCTGGAAGATCTTTCATGTGGAATATTTAAAAAGAATTTCAACTTTCGAGATTAATTCTGACGTATAGTTGCTAAACTGACAAACTATCTTGGACAATGTAAATTTAATCCACATTTAATTAAATAATACTGCCCTTTTGCCTAAAACCCTTTTTGCCTTTAAAATAATTTGCAAAACAAAGGTCATTAAAACAGGCACTGTTGTTGTAGTGGACTTGTGCTTTGATACCTTCAGACATTGCAATGGTGTTAACTGGACTTGTTCATACTTCTCAATTAAGGCATTATAAAGAAACAGAATACCACATTAGCTATCTTCAAAGATGGATACAACTGTACCTTTAACTTGATACAGTGAAGGAACTTTTCAACTGCAGCCATCCAATTTGAATTTTTCTGTCAAAATGTGTCACATAAAAGTAGCTCTCATGTAAACCTTTTTGGTCAAAAGACTTGGTGGAGTTAGCAAGGTTCAGCTATGCCACTGGATGTTATTTCAATAAATTTAACCACTATTTCTGGTTAAGTAGTAAAGATTTAAATTGTTTGAGCAGGCCCATGACAGCTGATTGCTGTTCTCGTATGGGGCGCAGTGATTGCTGGTTAAGTGTTTTATTTTTACCTGTATTTAAGTTGGGCAGTTTCTAAACCCTAGACACTACACTTGTAGTGTCCCCCACCCTTCCACCTCCTCTAACCTAAGAGGTAGAGTGAATAACAGGTAAGCTCTTTCTTTCTTTTTCTTTTTTTATCTAGAGGGGATGGCAGGGTAGGCAGTGCAATGTTCCTCCTGCAGAATGTTTGAGGTGGGGGACGCCATCAGTGTCCCTGCTGAAGTGCACCCATCTCCAGCTCCTCAGAAACCGCATTAGGGAACTGGAACTGGAGCTGGATGAACTTCGGATCATTCGGGAGGCAGAGGTGGTCATAGATAGTAACTTCAGGGATGTAGTTACTCCGAAGAATCAAGATAGACGGGTGACGGTGAGAGGAGCTGGGAGGAAGCAGTCAGTGCAGGGATTCTCTGTGGTCGTTCCCCTCAGTTACAAGTATACCATTTTGGATACTGTTGAGGGGGACGACCTACATGGGGTAAGCCACGATGAACGGACCTCCAGCACTGAGTCCATCCCTGTGGCTCAGAAGCGAAAGAGGGAGAGCAATAGTTATTGGGGACTCGATAGTTAGAGGTACAGATAGACGGTTCTGTGGCAGCGAAAGAGACTCACGGATGGTATGTTGCCTCCCGGGTGCCAGGGTCCGTGACGTCTCGGACAGTGTTTTAAGAATCCTTAAGGGGGAGGGGGAACAGTCACAAGTCGTGGTACACATCGGTACCAACGACATAGGTAAAAGAAGGGACGGGGATTTAAAACAGGAATTTAGGGAGTTAGGGTGGAAGCTGAGAGCCAGGACAAACCATGGTGTCATCTCTGGTTTGTTGCCGGTGCCACGTACTAGCGAGTTGAGGAACAATGAGAGAGTGCAAATAAACACGTGGCTGCAGGGATGGTGTAGGAGGGAGGGTTTCAGGTACGTGGATAATTGGAGCACATTCTGGGGAAGGTGGGACCTGCACAGACAGGACGGTTTGCACCTGAACCAGAGGGGCAGCAAAATCCTGGGAGGGAAATTTGCTACAGCTCTTCGGGGGGTTTAAACTAATTTGTCAGGGGGCTGGGAAAACGAGCTGTGTTCCAGAAGCCAGTGTCGAGAGTGGTGAGATACTGAGGAGGGTATCAAGGTCGCAGGAGTGTACCGGCAGACAGAAAGGTGGGTTGAAGTGTGTCTACTTCAATGCAAGGAGCATCCGGAATAAGGTAGGTGAACTTGGAGCGTGGATTGGTACTTGGGACTACGATGTTGTGGCCATTACGAAGACATGTTTAGAACAGGGCCAGGAATGGTTGTTGGAAATTCTTGGGGATAGATGTTTCAGTAAAAGTAGGGAAGGTGGTAAAAGAGGTGGAGGAGTAGCATTTTTAATCAAGGATAGTTTAGCGGCTGCAGAAAGGCAGTTTGAAGGGGATCTGTCTACTGAGGTAATATGGGCCGAAGTTAGAAATAGGAAAGGAGCGGTCACATTGTTAGGAGTTTTCTATAGGCCCCCAAATAGTAATAGAGATGTGGAGGAAGAAATTGCAAAACAGATTATGGATAGGTGTGGAGGTCTCAGGGCAGTTGTCATGGGTGACTTTAACTTTCCAAATATTGATTGGAACCTCTATAGGTCGAACAGTTCGGATGGGGCAGTTTTTGTACAGTGTGTGCAGGAGGGTTTCCTGACACAATATGTGGATAGGCCGACAAGAGGGGGGGCCACATTGGATTTGGTACTGGGTAATGAACCGGGCCAAGTGTTAGATTTGTTTGTGGGAGAGCACTTTGGAGATAGTAACCACAATTCGGTGTCTTTCACTATTGCAATGGAGAGGGATAGGGCCATACGGCAGGGCAAGGTTTATAATTGGGGAAGGGTTAATTATTATCCAATTAGGCAAGAATTAGGGAGCATAAGATGGGAACAGAAACTGTCAGGGAAAGGCACAAATGAAAAGTGGAGATTGTTCAAGGAACAAATACTGCGTGTCCTTGATAGGCATGTCCCTGTCATTCAGGGAGGAAATGGCCGAGTGAGGGAACCATGGTTCACAAAAGAGGTTGAATGTCTTGTCAAGAGGAAAAAGGAAGGGTATATAAGGATGAGAAAACAAGCTTCAGTAGGGTCACTTGAGGGTTACAAGGTTGCAAGGAATGAGCTGGAAAAAGGGCTTAGGAGAGCTAGGAGGGGGCATGAGAAGTCCTTGGTGGGTCGGATCAAGGAAAACCCCTAGGCTTTTTACTCTTATGCGAGAAATAAAAGAATGACCAATGTGAGGGTAGGGCCGGTCAAGGACAATAGTGGGAACTTGTGCATGGAGTCAGAAGAAATAGGAGAGTCATTGAATGAATACTTTTCTTCAGTGTTCACAAAGGAGAGGGACCATGTTTTTGAGGATGAGAGTGTGATTCAGGCGAGTAGGCTGGAGGAAGTAGATGTTCTGAGGAAGGATGTATTAGCAATTTTGAAAAACCTTAGGGTCGACAAGTCCCCTGGGCCAGATGGGATATACCCAAGGATTCTTTGGGAGGCAAGGGATGAGATTGCAGAGCATTTGGCTTTGATCTTTGGGTCCTCGCTGTCCACGGGGATAGTGCCAGAGGACTGGAGAGTGGTGAATGTTGTTTGTCTGTTCAAGAAAGGGAATAGGTATGACCCTGGTAATTATAGGCCAGTTAGTCTTACTTCGGTGGTCGGGAAGATAATGGGAAAGGTCCTGAAGGATAGGATTTATGACCATTTGGAAAGATGGAGCTTAATCCGGGATAGTCAACACGGATTCGTGAAGGGTAGGTCTTGCCTCACAAATTTGATTGAATTCTTTGAGGAGGTAACTAAGTGTGTAGATGAAGGTAGAGCAGTTGATGTCGTCTACGTGGATTTTAGTAAGGCGTTTGATAAGGTTCCCCATGGTCGGCTCATGAAGAAAGTAAGGAGGTGTGGGATAGAGGGAACTTTGACCAATTGGATAAGTAACTAGCTATCACATAGAAGACAGAGGGCGGGATTCTCCACTCCCGCGCCGAAATGCCCATGCCATCGAGGTTCACAACGGCGCGAAATGGCCCCGATCCCGAACGATTCAGGCCCCGACAATGGGCTAGGATCGGGGCTGCGTCATCTACACGCGCCAGGCCTTGTCGCCGCGTGAAGGAGGCGCCGCATAGATGACGCGGCCGGCATAACTGGCGTCATCCGCGCATGCGTGGTTGCCGTCCTCTCTAAGTCCGCCCCGCAAGAAGATGGCGGACGGATGTTGCGGAGCCGCGGAAGGAAGGAGGCCGCAGGCCGCCCCCCCAGCGTTCACGCGCTGTTCCCGACGGCAGCGACCAGGTGTGGACGGCGTCGGGGGGAACCCGCCGTTTTGGCCTGGCCGCTCGGCCCTGAGAATAGCGGGGGTGCCGAAGAATCGCCATTTTGGGTGTCTCCGGCGATTCTCCGGCCTGCGGCCCGCAGAAGTCGACCATACCATTCCCGCCGCTTGGGAGAATCGCGGGAGGGCAAATCGGCGTCCCGGGAAATTTTGGCGGCCCAGGCGATTCTCTCAATCGGCGTGGGAGTGGAGAATCTCGCCCAGAGGATGGTGGTGGATGGAAAATTTTCAGACTGGACACCAGTTACCAGGGGTGTACCACAGGGATCAGTGCTGGGTCCTCTGCTATTTATGATTTTTATCAATGACTTGGAGGAGGGGGCTGAAGGGTGGGTCAGTAAATTTGCTGATGACACCAAGATTGGTGGAGTAGTGGATGAGGTGGAGGGCTGTTGTAGGCAGCAAAGAGACATTGATAGGATGCAGAGCTGGGCTTAAAAATGGCAGATGGAGTTTAACCCTGATAAGTGCGAGGTGATTCATTTTGGTTGAAAAAATATGAATGCGGATTGCAGGGTTCTGAGGAATGTGGAGGAACAGAGAGATCTTGGGTTCATGTCCACAGATCTCTGAAGGTTGCCACTCAAGTCGATAGAGCCATGAAGAAGGCTTATAGTGTGTTATCGTTTATTAACAGGGGGCTTGAGTTTAAGAGCCGTGGGGTTATGCTGCAACTATACATGACCCTGGTGAGACCACATTTGGAGTATTGTGTGCAGTTCTGGTCACTTCATTGTAGGAAGGATGTGGAAGGATTGGAAAGGGTGCAAAGGAGATTGACCAGGATGCTGCCTGGTTTGCAGGATAGGTCTTATGAGGAAAGGTTGAGGGAGCTAGGGCTTTTCTCTTTGGAGCGGAGGAGGATGAGAGGCGACGTAATAGAGGTTTATAAGATAATGAGGGAGATAGATAGAGTGGACGTTCAGTGACTATTTCCTCGGGTGGATGTAGCTGTTACAAGGGGGCATAACTATAAGGTTCAGGGTGGGAGATATAGGAAGGATGTCCGAGGTAGGTTCTTTACTCAGAGAGTGGTTAGGGTGTGGAATGGACTGCCTGCTGTGATAGTGGAGTCGGACACTTTAGGAACTTTCAAGCGGTTATTGGATAGGCACATGGAGCACACCAGAATGACAGGGAGTGGGATAGCTTAACCTTGGTTTCGGACAATGCTCGGCACAACATCGAGGGCCGAAGGGCCTGTTCTGTGCTGTACTGTTCTATGTTCTATTTTCCTATGTTTCCAGGATTGATCCGAGAATCTGGACAGAGGTTATAAATAATTGTATTAGCTGAAGAATGCTAAGTTCTGAAACCTTTGGCCATTCAGAACTGAGCATTGATTAACTTTCATTTCAGATGAAGGGCAGGTATGGGCATGCAGCAGTCAAAAATGTCTCTTTGTCAGGTGCTTGCATATTCAGTATTTGTGTCCTTCAATTATGAATACCATTTATACTGTGGAAGATTTCTGTATATCAACTACTCAATATTTAACTCATTCTTTGATAACACATGTTTTTTTTTTAAATATAAATTTAGAGTACCCAATTGATTTTTTCCAATTAAGGGGCAATTTATCAAGGCCAATCCACCTAACCTGCACATCTTTGGGTTGTGGGGGCGAAACCCACGCAAAAACAGGGAGAATGTGCAAACTCCACACAGACAGTGACCCAGAGCCAGGATCGAACCTGGGACCTGCTGGGCGCTGTGAGGCAGCAATGCTAACCATTGCGGTGCCCATAACATCATGTTCATAACTGCAGCTCTGCAGGTCTTCGAACCAGAACATTTCAACCTTCTTCACTTGCTTTAAGTACTTAATGAATTGAACAGGATTGCATAGCTCAGTAGTTCTCAATCTGGCACCTACAGGTTGATGCTACTTTGTTGCCTCATGCATTATTTGCAGCTGGCCCAAGCTCTTGCTTCTTTCTACCTGATGTTTTTTGCTCAGTTGTGGAAACTCTCTGTTCCAATCTGCTGGTGGAATTTCCTGGCCTTATAGTTTTGCCAGGTCTTTTTAAACAGCAGGAAGTTGTATTAGGGAATGAAATCAAATGGTCCTTTTTTTCGCACCAATCTTCTCTCTCACAAAGATTGTTGGCTGTATTTTGTTGTGTGCTAATTTCACATGGGCTGCAAGCCCTCGAGGGATCTCAACTTCTATCCCTTTTCCTTTCCTCACTCCGTCGCCTCCTACTGCTCTCTCCCTACCTCTCTCCTTCCCTGTTGCTTTCCATTTTTCTTAATTTCCTTCATTCTCTGGCATTCTTTTCTCCCTCTCCCCCACTTCTATTCCTCTCTCCATAAAACATACTGTGTTCTGAACTGTTAATCTGCTCCATTTATGGTGAGAAATCCGCAATGCTGTTTTAATTGAACCAGCTAATCTTATTGCACATCTCAATAGGCTAAGCACACCTGCAGAGTGGTAACACAAATTTTTTTAAACCCTTGTTAAAAAGTTCAACCTAATTAAATACAGAAACAAATTGCTTGCAATGAAAAATGCATCGGCACAGTGCTGATATTGATCAGCAATTTTGACCTTTGCTATTGTAGTTTACAATGGCGTCAGAATGGCAGGATTAAATTGCAGCCCTTTATAAATTACTTCCAGCTATCTCTGATATCCTGAATTCTATTGAATGATAATTACATCACTTTCTTTACTGGGTATGAACCCTGTTCCTAATGATAGTTTACACTTTATTTTTAGAATAGTTATTATCATGCCTAGGAAACCCACAAAAGAAATAGCTATCTGGCTATGCAGCCTTTTCATGCATTGAGTAGATTAATTCTATACAAGGGCTGCCAGAATCTTGGCCTCTCTCCCCTGTCCCCTCCCTGATTCCATCTCCTCCTATCGTGCTTTACCTACCCTTTTCCTTTTTTTCTCTTTATTTCCTTCATTCTAATTCTCAGGCTTTCTTCGCTCTTCCTTTCCTCTCCATTTTATCTCTCCATTCTTAATAGAGCGCACCATGTACTGAACTGCAAATCTCTTTATATGGTGAGGAGTCCTCAATGCTGAAGACCTGTTGTGATGCTGTATCTTGTGACACTAATAAAGGTTATTATTATAAATTGCATGCTGAAAGTAAATAGCTCTGCTAAGAATTTGTTCCTTTCCTTGAAATTACATTAAATGTAAAGTTACAGTAAATGTAAAGTTAATATTCCACGCCAATTTATTTTGCCTCCTACCATCATTGTTATTGCACGATGCAATAATAATGGAGCTGTAGTCAGTCTTTATCAACTCGTCCACAGCAATCCTAAACCATAAGCTAGAAAACCCCAAGTGGTGGAAAACTTTGCAACTATAAGTTTACTTTCTTCACAAGTATGCTACACTTTCCATATGCTATATCTCAAATTCCTGGTGTGTCACATTGCAAAATGCTATTTGCCAAAATAAATCTATTTAATTTGCATTTTGAGTGAATCAATACTATTTTCTTCTACCGCCTCCCCACGGAGCCTATTCTACAGGTCATTGTCTCACTGAAATGTGTCCTATGCAGATTATCTTGAATTTGCTCCCCTTCATTGTAGGCTGTTTCTTCTGATCCTCCCTTTCAAGACAAGGTGAAATAGCTGTTCATAGTCTATGGCCCCTTTTTCAAATCCTTAAAAATGTAATCGTATGAACGTTCAAGGTAGTCTGCTTCATGTCAGATATAAATAGTCCCTACATACCTATAATAATTCTGATTGTTCCTTTGTGTACATTTTCAATAGCTGTAATATTGTTTTTACTACTGTAGCATCCCAGAACTGTACACAGTATTCTAAATGTGGTTGCATTATGATTTATAAAGTGACAGGCTTATCTCACTAGTTCCCAGAATTCGCATTCTGCTTGTTTTGGAACGTATACGTAGGCCAAAGACAAAGATCGTAATGGAAATGTAAGAAGGAAATGAAGTGGCAAACTATAGCAAGTTCACAATCATGTTTATGGGTAGTTTAAAGGTACTTGACAAAGTGGTGACACAATCTGTCTTGGTCTACCAAATGTAGAGGTGATTGCACTGAATAACAGTAATTTAAAGTATGTGCATGCATGACTCAATGAGAGATTGCTTGAAAATCCTACATATATAGATTTGGATGGCATACATAATTTTCACTGTCTATATTGCTGGCTCTTCGTTTTGGGGTCTCAGCAGTTGAACATTTCCAAGATGTTCACTTTATTTCAAATTTCAAATGTTCTCTGTGTTTCTTGTACTTTTATGCAAAAAGTACATAATTGAGTTTGTTAATTTTAAATTGTTGGAAAAATATTTTTAGTCTATACATACCTTTGGTGTGGTGATTCTCACCCCTCTAGTGCAAATGGCTATCACTTATACAAAATATAATAAATATTTTTCATGATAAGTGATAGCCATTCGCTTGTTCTTGCCACAGGGAAATTCTATGACCAATCAGATTCAAGCTACCTGGTTTAAATTTCAAACAATGCTTGGCAATTAACTGTCGGTCATCATCAACTGCTGCATCCTCCATGGCAATGCCTTTACCAATCTGAGTCCACTTGCCAACCAATCAGCACCCTCTTTTTATACAGTGTAAAGCTGCTGTTTCCCCAAGCATTGGTATTCTTGTGATTGTATTAGATCTCCCATTAAGTCCAGTGTTTTAAATTTGTTCTTGCATTGAAGTTGATTTTTCTTTAAATTGTACTGTATAAAATTTTGTGTTAACTAAGTGTCTTACATCTGAGCTGACACAATGTGATTTTAATTGGCTGATGAAGCCAGATTTTGTATCATTGAATTTGCCAATTGTAATATTCACTTAGTTTGAATTGACTTGAAATTTGATAATATTTTGATTGTGGACACTTCCTCAAAATGTAAAACTCATTGCAACCTGATTATGCTTTTATATATTTCGTTAAATAACTTATTTTCCAGTTTTCTCATGGCTTTTCCGTGCATCCTGAAAGTGATCACTGCTGTCTGCAATTTAGCTTCATCGGCACACATAACCTTCTGGTACATTGCTCAAGTGACCATTAATTACACATGAGTCTAGAGTGTTGGCAGATAATTCTACTACAGTAATATTCATAGAATCATAGAATTTACAGTGCAGAAGGAGGCCATTCGTCCCATCGAGTCAGCACCAGCCCATGGAAAGAGCATTCTACCTAAGCCCACACCTCCAACCTACCCCCCCCCCAACCTACCCCCCTCCCCAACCCAGTAACCCCACCGGATCTTTTTGGACACTAAGGGGTAATTTAGCATAGCCAATCCACCTAACCTGCATATCTTTAGACTGTAGGAGAAAACCCGAGCACCCCGAGGAAACCCATGCAGACACGGGGAGAATGTGCAGACTCTGCACAGACGGTGCCCCAAGTTGGGAATCGAACCTGGGACCCTGGAGCTGTGAAGCAACTGTGCTAACCACTGTGCTACCGTTTCCCCCCCCCCCAAAACCCCTCCTGATTTCCAACTTCCAGATTGCTATCTAGTAACCTATCCAGAGGATGAACCTAGATGATTCTTTTTCTTCAATCATGACATCTTAACTGTAGTCCACTAACATGGTGCAGCAGAACCAGAGTAAGACTTGGGTTGGTCAGTGGCAAGTCACATTCACACCACACATTGATGGTGGTGCGGTGGTAATGTCACAAGATTAGTAAGCCAGGTCCAGGCTAATGCTCTGGGGTATGTGGGTCCAATCCAATTATTAATTCCAATTGATAAAATCTGGAATTACAATCTTGACTCGGTAATGTTGGCCATGAAATTGATTGTTGTAAAAACCCATCTAGTTCATTAATGTTCCTTGGGGAGAGAATCCTGCCTTCCTTACTCAGTCTACCTGTGGCTCCAGACGCACAGCGATGTGGTTGACACTGCCCTCTGAAATGGCCTAACAGGCCACTCAAATGAGTGCAATTAGGGATGGGCAGCCAATGCTGGCCTTGCTGGTGATGCTCACATCCCATAAAAGAAGCAGCAAGCACCCAGAAAGGTGAGGTGCATTCCATCACACTCCTGACTTGTGCTTTCGAGATGGTGGACGGGCTTTGGGGAGTCAGCAGGTGAGTTTCACATTGCAGAATTCCCAGCCTCTGACCTGCTCTTGTAGCCACAGTATTTGCATGGTTGGGTCAAAATCCTGGAACTTCTCCTTCAGCAGCGCTGTGGGTGTACCTACACCATATGGAATCCAACATTTCAAGAAGACCGCTCACCATTACCTATTCCAGGACAATTGGATATTAAATACTGGCCTCGACAGCGATGTCCACATCCTAAGAACAAATTTTAAAACTCTTCCAAGTCAATATGAAGTAGTGCCACATCAAGTAGTGTATTTGACCACACACTGTTTTGAGCCTGAATTTTTAAATTATTTTCAACCCCCATCCGACACGGAATCCAGCTATATGGTATGCATTATAAGACACTAAAATAGTTTGAAGTTTCTTGCCATAAGCTTCTTTCTTCTACTCCCATCTATATTGTGTCTACTACTTCATAAGGTTCACATTTCACTTATGAATAAATTCAGTATAACATTTTATAGGAAAAGTTTTTGTCCCATTACTGATCCATTTTGTTGACCGATTTTTGTATTCTTTTTACTTTCCAGGCTCTCAGTGGATTTGTGCTGGTGATTACAGCTGAAGGTTTAGTTTTTTATGCGTCCTCCACCATCCAGGATTATCTCGGGTTTCACCAGGTAGTTTGTTTTATCTTTTTGTTGCAATACATGTGTATGGATCTGAAAAATGAACAGCTTATTCATCACAGTTTTGGATTTCCATGTTAATATTCCATGTTTGCATGTGACGGCTTGCTTGTGAAATTCAAATTGGACCTGAAGGATCTGATTGTTTTGGTATTTCCTTAACCATAAACTGACGCAGAGATGTAATTTGCTGCCTGGCAAAATAATGAAATTTATTTTTCAGCAGTTATACTAGGCAAAGACTCAAAACTACTATTTGTTTACTCTTTCGCTCAAACACTAAAAGAACCCTAGACAGTAATCTCTAGTGTTGCTAAACTAAATTTAATTGTGATGGCCTGGAGAAACACTTCACAGTTCACACAGCTCACTGAATGAAAACATTTTTTGAGTTTTATTTTTAGTGGTTTACAGAATTGGAATGCAGGTTTAATCCCAAACTGAATTTTCAATCATAGAATCCCTACAGTGCAGAAAGAGGCCATTTGACCTATCGCGTCTGCACCGACCCTCTGGAAGACGATCCTACCTCGGCCCACTACCCAGCCCTATCCACGTAATCCCACCTAACCTGCACATCTTTGGATATTAAGGGGCAATTTTAGCATGGCCATTCTACCTAACCTACACGTATTTGGACTGTGGGAGGAAACCGGAGCATCCGGACGAAACCCATGCAGACACGGGGAAAACATGCAAACTCCACACAGTCGCCTAAGGCCGGAATTGAACCCGAGTCCCTGGCGTTGGGCATCAACCACTTTGCCACCATGCTGCCCACTGTTAAGGTTTTGTGTATTTTAGGTCTTTTAATTTTGTTTCTCAGTTTTACTGGTCACTTCCTCATTGTGAGAATTAAGACTAAGTGCAGTTATTTAGGTAAAGTGTGGTTAGATTCTGGGGGATAATTGTAGCAGTGTATGTAAAAAATATTTCCATTCCCATTTTAATGTCATATATTTGGTCACTTTATATTTCTATTGTAAATGTATTTAATTGCATTTCTCATTGAATCACTTGACACTTCATCTTGAGGGCTTTAGATTTTGGGTCAGCTGGATTCCTGCATAAGTACTTCTCATTTCTGGATGTTGATCTAAAGCAGCAAGCAAGGAACCTCAGAATGATTTGAGTTTACTGTACATTCATCTGGTGCAAGGTATTTTGAAAGCTGCCTACCTCACTATGGCATCGCGAAGTGAGACGGATGCCAGCAGTCCAAATGGGGAGATATTTAGTTGACCCTAGAGATCCAATTACATTATTAGGAGACTGTTAATGGTGGAGAGAGATCTAGTATGACTGAGCGGGATATTTTGACTATGGATGAAAGAGACTAAATACAGTGGCACTGTGGCGATAGAGCACAAGGGCAGAGAACACACAGCCAACCAAAGTGAGAAGAGAAGAGGATAGACACTAGAGGTGTTGCTGCAAAATGCAGAATGAGCTTGTGGTGGAACCTGGAGACCTGGATGAAGATTTTGGGTTGCATGAGTTAAGAGAGACACTGGAGGTTGACAAGGCTGAGTGTGAAGAGTGAGAGGCACCATGTGAAGGACAAGAAGTGATCCGTGAAGTTCTAGATTAATTGTAGTTTATGTATGTTGGAGATTGGGAAGCCAGTGATGAGGATGTTGGAAACCTGAATGTGAGGAGCCCAGCAGCATGAATAATTGCTTCATGGCAAAGGAGGTGGTGCAAATAAATTTTCAGAGGTGCCACATTTGGTAATAGACTGGAGATGGGCTTTGGAGCATGTTTTTGAATTGAAGTTGAATGCCATCAGGATAAACTTCAGTTAAAGACCATGAAAGTCGATTCCATCAGAAGTGGAGGTAGTAGCAGTCAAACAGGATTGTTATGATACTGCCAGTATTGAACTGTATAAAGCTCTGCTTCATCAATGCATTGATGCTGCACAGCACAACTTCAGACATAGAATGAAGAGTGGCAATATGAACTATACAGTACATTTAAAATAAAGCAGAGGAACTGATACCTGGGGGTTTGTATACACAGATCTTTGTGGCAGAATATGTTTGTTTTTATCTGTTCATGGGATGTGGGCATTGCTAGTAGGCCAGCATTTAAATCTGTAATTGAGAAAGTGGTGAGCTACCTTCTTGAACTGCTGCAGTCTATATGTTGTGGGAACACCCACTGTGTTGTTAGGAAGGGTCCAGAGATCAAGAGGTTCCCAGCCTCCGCCCTGCACTTGTAGCCACAGCATTTATATGGACAGTCCAGTTCCATTTCTGATCAATGGTAACCTTGCCCCCCAGGATGTTGCTAGAGGATTACCATTGACCAGAAACTTCAAAAGGCGCATGGACTTTATAAATGGAGACATAGAACTGAATTTTAGTTTCAGGGTCTAGATCCTGACATGGGGAACATGGATTTAGCCATGACTGGACACAAGGAGATTTCCAAGGAGATGACTGTTATGATTCCCGTGTGTGAACCGTAAATCAAAATAATCAAGTTACCAAACAACCCCAAATGAACAAACTACCAACATAATTTCACTTTTTGTAACTTTTACATTCACATGAATTTTTAGAATACCCAATTATTTTTTTTCCAATTAAGGGGCAATTTAGTGTGGTCAATCCACCTAACCTGCACATCTTTGGGTTGTGGGGATGAAACCCACACAGACACGGGGAGAATGTGCAAACTCCACATGGGCAGTGACCGAGGGCCGGGATTTGAACTCGGGTCCTCAGCGCCGCAGTCCCAGTGCTAACCACTGCACCACATGCCGCCGTCATTTTCACATGAATAAGAACAAACACAAATTAAACATGAATGAGCCGGCACACGATGCTTCAAATAAAAATGTTAATTTCACTTTATACATGTACGACAACAAAGATATGTCTTATGTAACCACAAGTGACTTGTCGGACCCCTAGCCAAGCTGTTCCAGTACAGCCAGAACACTGGCAACTACCCGGCAATATGGAAAATTGCCCAGGTGTGTCCTGTACACAAGAAACAGGGCAAATCTAACACAGCTAATTACCACCTATCAGTCTACTCTCCACCATCAAAGTGCTGAGAGAGTAGACAGTGCTATCAGGCAGCACTTACTCTGCAATAACCTGCTCATGGATGCTCAGTTTGGTTCCACCAGGGTCACTCAGCTCCTGACCGCATTACAGCCTTGGTTCAAACATGGACAAAAGAGCTGAATGCCAGGGGTGAGGTGAGAGTGACTGTCCTTGATATCTAGGCAACATTTGACCTAGTATGGCATCAAGGAGCTCGAGCTAAACTGGAGTCAATGGGAATCAGGGGGAAAACTCTCCGCTTGTTGGAGTCATACCTGGCACAAAGGAAGATGGTTGAGTGTTGGAAGTCAATCATCTCGACTCCAAGACATCACTATAGGAGTTCCTCAGGGTAGTGTCCTAGGCCCAACTATCTTCAGCTGCCAAATCAATGACCTCCATTCCATCATAATGTCAGAAGAGGGGATGTTCGCAGATGACTGCACAATGTTCAGCACCATTCGCGACTCCTCAGATAATGAAGCAGTCTTGACCAAATGCAGCAAGACCTGGACAATATTCAAGCTTGGGCTGACAAGTGGCAAGTTACATTCGCACCACACAAGTGCCAGGCAATGATCATCTCCTACAAGAGAGGATCTAACCACTGCCCCTTGACATTCAATGGCATTACTATCGCTGAATCCCCCACAATCAACATCCTGGGGGTTATCATTGATCAGAAACTCAACTGGACTAGCCATATTAATATTGTGGCAGGTCAAGGGCCGGTCAAAGGCTAGGAATCCTCGGCGAGTAACTCACCTCCTGACCCCCCCAAAGCCTGTCCACCAGCTACAAGGCACAAGTCAGGAGTGTAATTTCCTGGATGAGTGCAGCTCCAACAACACTCAAGAAGTTCAACACCATCCAGGATAAAGTTTGATTGCTCCCCCTTCCACAAACATTCAAAATCTTCACCGCCAATGAACAGTGGCAGCCGTGTCTACCATCGACAAGATGCAAAGCAGTAACTCACCAAGGTTCCTGAGAGAGTACCTTCCAAACTCACGACTACCACCTTCTAGAAGGACAAGAGGAGCAAATACCTGGGAACCCCACCACCTGGAGGTTCCACTCCAAGCCACTCACCACCCTGATTTGGAAATATCTCGCCGTTTCTTCACTGTCACTGGAGCAATATCCTAGAATTCCCTCCCTAACAGCAAAGTGGATGTACCTACACCTCAAGGACTGCAGTGGTTCAAGAAGGCAACTCACCATCACCTTCTGAAGGGCAACTAGGCATGGACAATAAATGCTGGCCTAACCAGCAATGCCCACATCCCGTAAATGATTTTTAAAAAAGTACCCCATCACTTCCTGCACAATTGTGGCACCATGTGCAATTTCAATCTTTCCATCTCAATTGATTTGGCCCTCACGTCGCATTTATCAGCTAGCGTATTCAATCCAAGATCTGGTTAGCACTAACGGCGCACATCTGCCAACCCTCTCCCACTTGGGTCATGTTAGTTTTGATGGCATAGCTTTCCAGAATTTTCAGCCAACAATACCCAGTTCACGATCTGGACCTGGAATGCAAACTCTTTGCTTTTCGTATGCCTGAGTTATTTACACTACTTTTTCGAATTCAGTACCTTTTAGCTACACTGTACATAGTTTCCCCCAAGAGCTTCTGGAATGTATTTTTTTCTTTATGCTGCTGAACAGAAAACCAACCTTTTTGTAAAGCTTTGCTGGTTTCTCCTCGCAGTAATTCTGTGTTCTTGTTTCTCTCTCTGTCTGCTTTTTCGTGTGTCTGCATCTGTTTCACCTTCCAGCTCTCCAGCTTGTAGCTCTCCTTTGTGCCTGGCCGTACAGCTTCTGTCTTAACTTCCTTCCTGTTGATATTGCTTCCAATTGAAGGATTACCTGGCCACATGGACCAGTATTTCTTAATATCCAAGAAAATTACAGTTGATCCTTAATGATTGATGCAAACTTCTAAAAGTCCTTTTCAAAGGATCTTAAAAACAATTACCAGATTTCACATTTTAAATAAATTACAAATTTTCCCTACTGTACTGCTTCCAGGCCAATTGACCCCACAGCGACCAATTAAGAGGTCCCTTCCTGGAGCCATGTCCAGTTGAGAACAGCGGGTTGGTGGATCAATGAGAGTTAAAAGAGCTCTGGGGCGCGATTTATCAAAAAAAGGTAGCCTTATTGGGTGAGGTGAGCACGGTTGTTGCACCTGAGGGATGTCTAGAACACAACAAGATGGAGGTGTCCCCTGAAGGCGTGTAAATAGACCAAATTACACTGTGCCCACAGCTGCACAAAATTACCACCTGAACCCAAAAAGGACACCTGGTAGCTTTCCTAACCCATGCTGTAATGTAAATCTTGAAATATAACAAGGATAAAACATTACAGCACAGGAGGAAAATCCAATCCATGGCTGCTCTTAACTTTTTAAATAGCAACTAGGTTGTATTTTGGGGACCATAAATGAAATATGTATATGCAATCACTAATTCATTTCCGAAAGCCCACACAGTCCCATAGGAGAAAATTAGTGTTTTATCTCATCGTACTCAAAAAGAAATATAATTTTTTCCGTATTTGTCGAAATCTGAGAGAAATTTTAATTCAAAACGCAATTAAATTTCTAAAAGAAAATTCTTTATTAATCTAGCCTTCAGTTTTCTCTTATTGATTCACGAAATACCTGAGATTATTTCACATTTTAATAAATTGCATGGGTAGGTCTTTTCTGGTCAGCGGTGAAGTGATGACGCTCATCACTGGTGTCAAGTCAAAAGGATTTCCAGGTGTCCAGCAACAGTGACATAAGGTAAGCAGTCAATCACATTGTGATAGGCGACAAACCAGAACTGCTATATCCCTTGACTTTTAAATTTTACAGTAAACAAAATAAATGATTGAGACATGCTTATGGGATTAAGGTAAAAGTCAAAATTATATTTTTTAATTGTGGAATTTCTTATCATGAATGAGAAGCATAGAATGTACAGTGCAGAAGGAGGCTATTCGGCTCACCGAGTCTGCACCGGCCCTTTAAAGAGCACCCTACTTAAGCCCATGCTTCCACCGATTTCCCGTAAACCAGCAACCCCACCTAACATTTGGACCACTATGGGGCAATTTAACATGGTCAATCCACCTAACCTGCACATCTTTGGTCTGTGAGAGGAAACCTGAGCACCCAGAGGAAACCCACGCAGACACGAGAAGGAAGTGCAAACTCCACACAGACAGTCACTCGAGGCCGGAATTGAACCTGGGTCCCTGGAGCTGTGAGGCATCAGTCCTATTCACTGTGCCATCTTGCCGCCCATAAAAAGTTTGACATTTAACAAAGTACAACCTTCTTTCCAGTGTCTGCAAGGATGGCTAGCAGTAATTATGAACTTACTATGGTATTAAAATACCAGCTCTACCACCTCAGTCCCCAAGGAGTAATTCTTTCAAGGGTTTTTACAGATGCTAAGAGCATAAAAGTGTGGGCAGAATCTTACCAGAATTTGACAAAGTGTCAAGCTCAGACAGAAACTGATGTGCAACGCTCCAGTTGCAGAGACCAGGAGCTGGATTCTCCACCGGCGGGATGTTCCGTTTTGCCGGTAGCCCGGGGGGTTCCCGACAGCGTGGGGTTGCCCCACAATGGGAAACCCCATTGACCAGCCAGCGAAACGGAGCATCCCACCGGCGGGGTGAAACAGAAATCTGCCGCAGCGGGGCACAGAATCCATGCCCAGTTTTCTCACGGAACCTTGAGCCTCTTTGCTTTAAAAAAAAGAGTGGCATGGTTTACGCCATCATTCTGGTGGGGCAGATCCTCTTTGAGCCAAGAACTGACCCCAAACAGATCGGGTGCCATCTCTAAGGGGTCCCCGACCAGCGCTGCAGCCGAAACGCCCCAGTCCACAAAGCCTCGGGCACTCTCTCCACCGAGAATCATGTTTCCTGATTCTTGTGAAATTTTCCACCCTCGCCACCAATCTCGCAGGTGGTGAGTGCAGTCTAAAGACTGTGCCATGTAAAAGGGCAACTTCTTGTCAGTTCAGTGATTTCTAATTGATTGCAGCCGAGGGGTACCTCAACAGAGCACCCTTTGGAGAAACATTGAATTACTGACAACAGCTTTTGGAATACCATGTTTAACTGTGCATATGAGGAATCCAGATGTTACTGTCAGTTCAAAGGACGCAAATGGTAAATCCTGACAGCATTGCCGTCATTACAACTGCAAAATCCAAGCCAGTATGTAATATGTAAATTACTTCCAAATGCAACAAGCAATTACTGATGTAAAGCATAGATTGGCTGGTAATTTAATTTAAAAATATGGTTTGTTGTACATTGTAAATAAACTAGTAATGATGCTTATTTTTTGAAGCTAAGGTAACCCTTTGTACCAGGAAATCACTGGCTCCAAAGAAAAATCTGCTGTTTATTCATTTCATGGATAGAATGTATAGCCAAATTAAAAACATGTTTCATTTTAAGAGATAATAGCTGCAAAATTGTGCTCTGTGGCTTCTGTAGTTTTGGCGTTATGGGTGCCATTTTGGTTCCAAGATGGCATCCATGTAACATGCATACGCTTCTAATGTGGCACACATTGAGCACCATCTTGATAAAGTTGCTGGTGTAGGCACTAAGGGTATGTGCTGGAAGTATGAAGCATGGGCAGGTCATGATGTCAGTGTGGTGATACACCACTGTACTTCCCTAGCATTGTGCATAGTTATATAATAGTTTTGTGTAACGTGGCCCTGTAATCCTGTGTATGGTACTGTGTATTGTACTGTAGCTCTGTAGAGGTTCGGTCACCTGTATGTAACCTGACCTGGCCACGGAGAGCTCCGCCTTGGCCACTCCCCCGGGAGTTAAGTATAAGACCCAGCTTCTGAGACCGGACCCATTTTGTCTGGGGTCGTCTGTGTCGGGTAAGCTTCCTATGTAGTGTATTAAAGCCTTGGTTAAAGTCTCACATGTCTTTGTGGTTCTTGACGCTTAGTGCATCAGTCAGTCAACACATAATAATGATTTGATGCTGGCATTGTCATTTTTCAACCTCACACCCCCAAGCTAAGTCCCTCTATTAACCAGGCACTACTGAACACATGTTCACGAGTGCTATTTGAAGGTATTACAAGTGACTTGATTGCAGCATGATTTCTGCTAGTTCTGTTGGAGTTTGTAGAAATATTTGGTTTTTTGCAGAGTTGGTTAATTTTGGTGAAGCTAAATGTTGCTGCTTGTGGGGAAGACTTTGGTTCTGACTTGAAGTGTTCTGGTTAGGCCTTTTGATTCTGGCCATGGATGCTGTAGTTCCTTGAGCTGCAGCATGAGAGGGAGCTGGAGTAGAGGGTAGCAAATAAGAGGACAAGCTGCTCGCAGAGCAACGTGGGGGTGGAGGAGGGGTGGAGGAGGAGAGCCGTCGACAGGAAGATTTATCTTGCTGGAATATTTCCCTTCTCTCCACCTAAGCCCCAAGCAGTATGTCCATCATTTACGTTTTACAAAGGAGGTGTTAAAAGAGCTCTCAGGCGCAATTTATCAAAAAAAGAATCCCATTTCTGACGGGTTGAATGGTTCCACTATCGAATGGAACTCAGTTATATTTTCGTCAGTGCAGGAAGTGGATCTCCCAACGCGGACTCTGGACCCCTTCCCGCCACCCCCCCCCCCCCCCCCCCAATACCCCATTATCTGTTGGGGGGCTCTTGAGCCCCACTGCACCCCACCTCATAAGGGCAGGGCACCCCGATACTGGCATAGGCAACATGCCACCTTGGCACTGGGGACCCTGGCAGTACCAGGCTGGCACCCAGGTGGCACTACCAGGCTGCAATGCCAAAGTGGCATCATCAGTGCCAGGATGTCACCCTGCACAGAGGCCGACCACTCTGCGTCCTCCGATCGGCTGGACTCTTTCCTCCCTCCCCTTCCCTCCCTCTCCCTTCCCCTCTCATCCCGTGCTGCTCTGCCTGGTCCCCGTGGTGGCATGTTGCCTATGCCGGTATCGGGGTGCCTTGCCCTAATGAGGTGGTTCGCTCTGGTGGGGACACACTTAAGTGTGCCTAACTGCAAATTTAAGTCCTGCCCACCATGGGTGGGATCCAGATCGCAACGTCTCGTGAGATTCCGTTAGAACTTGTGAGGCGTAGCAAGCTGGGTAAGTCTTGTGACAGGCATCCTGCGAGCTTTACCGGCCACATCGTGCTCCTTATCTCTTACAACCAGAGCTGCAATCTGAGAGCACAGCAAGGACAGCATTGCCAGTGGCTGTGAAGGTGGCCATCTCCTTCTTTGTATTGGGATCTTTGAAACAGATGTCATCTATCACAACAGCCAATTCACCGGTGAGTTGCTGCATCAGCGAGTTGACAGGCGCTCTTCGTGTCAGGAGTTCATTGTGTTCTCTGTGATCACAGAAACAGGCAGAGTTCGCTCGTGGCTTTACCAGGGTAATAGGCTTCTCCATCCACACAAGGTGCCATTGACTGCGCACAGCTGACTGTGCGGGTGCCACATCGAAACGGTGTTGTGGAATGCAACTGAAAAGATTACCAGACACTGAATTTGCAGTTGCTGTGCCACCATAGACAGCACATCATGCTTATGAATGCACGCTACCCTGGCAGCAGTCAGCAGCCTGCTGTTCCCTCTGCATCTGAAACATTACCTCAAGCGAGGGCGGTACCGTGGTTAGCACTCCTGCCTCACAACTCCAGGGACCCAGGTTCAATTCCAGCCTTGGGTGACTGTCTGTGCAGAGTCTGCACCTTCTCCCCGTGTCTGCGTGGGTTTGCTCCGGTTGCTCCGGTTTCCTCCCACAGTCCAAGTATGTGCAGGTTAGGTGGATTGGACATGATAAATTGTCCCTTAGTCTGAAGGTGGATAAGTCACCTGGAGCAGATGGACTACACCCCCAGGGTCCTAAAAGATATAGCTGAGGAAATTGTGGAGGCATTGGTGATGATCTTTCAGGAATCACTGGCGGCAGGAAAGGTCCCATAGGACTGGAAAGTGGCTAATGTAACACCACTGTTTTAAGAAGGGAAGGAGGCAGAAGACGGGAAATTATAGGGCAGTTAGCTTGACTTCGGTCATTGGTGAGATTTTAGAGTCTGTTATTAAAGATGAGATTGCAAAGTACTTGGAAGTGCATGGTAAAATAGGACTGAGTCAGCACGTCTTTGTCAAAGGGAGGTCATGTCTGACACATCTGTTAGACATGATGTGGAGATGCCGGCGTTGGACTGGGATGAGCACAGTACGAAGTCTTACAACACCAGGTTAAAGTCCAACAGGTTTGTTTCGATGTCACTAGCTTTCGGAGCGCTGCTCCTTCCTCAGGTGAATGAAGAGGTCTGTTCCAGAAACACATATATAGACAAATTCAAAGATGCCAAACAATGCTAGGAATGTGACCATTAGCAGGTGATTAAATCTTTCCAGATCCAGAGATGGGGTAACCCCAGGTTAAAGAGGTGTGAATTGTATCAAGACAGGACAGTTGGTAGGATTACGCAGGCCAGATGGTGGGGGATGAATGTAATGCGACATGAATCCCAGGTCCCGGTTGAGGCCGCACTCGTGTGCGGAACTTGGCTATAAGTTTCTGCTCGGCGATTCTGCGTTGTCGCGGGTCCTGAAGGCCGCCTTGGAGAACGCTTACCCGGAGATCAGAGGCTGAATGCCCTTGACTGCTGAAGTGTTCCCCGACTGGAAGGGAACATTCCTGCCTGGTGATTGTTGCGCGATGTCCGTTCATTCGTTGTCGCAGCGTCTGCATGGTCTCGCCAATGTACCACGCTTCGGGACATCCTTTCCTGCAGCGTATGAGGTAGACAACGTTGGCCGAGTCGCACGAGTATGTACCGCGTACCTGGTGGGTGGTGTTCTCACATGTAATAGTGGTATCCATGTCGATGATCTGGCACGTCTTGCAGCGATTGCCATGACAGGGTTGTGTGCTGTCGTGGTCACTGTTCTGAAGACTGGGTAGTTTGCTGCAAACAATGGTTCGTTTGAGGTTGCGTGGTTGTTTGAAGGCAAGTAGTGGGGGTGTGGGGATGACCTTGGCAAGATGTTCATCATCATCAATGACGTGTTGAAGGCTGTGAAGAAGATGACGTAGTTTCTCCGCTCCGGGGAAGTACTGAACGACGAAGGGTATTCTGTCGGTTGTGTCCCATGTTTGTCTTCTGAGGAGGTCGGTCCGGTTTTTCGCTGTGGCGCGTTGGAACTGTCGATCGATGAGTCGAGTGCCATATCCCGTTCGTACGAGGGCATCTTTCAACATCTGTAGATGTCTGTTACGCTCCTCCTCGTCTGAGCAGATCCTGTGTATACGGAGCGCTTGTCCATAGGGGATGGCTTCTTTAATGTGTTTAGGGTGGAAGCTGGAGAAGTGGAGCATCATGAGGTTATCCGTGGGTTTGGGGTAAAGCGAAGTGCTGAGGTGACCGTCCTTGATGGAGACGAGTGTGTCCAAGAATGCAACTGATTTTGGAGAGTAGTCCATGGTGAGTCTGATGGTTGGATGGAACTTATTGATGTCATTGTGTAGTCGTTTCAGTGATTCTTCGCCGTGGGTCCAAAGGAAAAAAATGTCATCGATGTATCTGGTGTATAACGTCGGTTGAAGGTCCTGTGCGGTGAGTAGGTCCTGTTCAAACTTGTGCATGAAGATGTTGGCGTATTGGGGTGCGAATTTGGTCCCCATGGCTGTTCCGTGCGTCTGGATGAAGAACTTGTTGTCGAAGGTGAAGACGTTGTGATCCAGAATGAAGCGGATGAGTTGCAGAATTGCGTCTGGAGATTGGCAGTTGTCGGTGTTGAGTACTGAGGCTGTTGCAGCAATGCCGTCGTCATGGGGGATGCTGGTGTAGAGTGCCGAGACGTCCATTGTGATGAGGAATGTTCCTGGTTCAACTTGTCCATGGGTGCTGAGTTTCTGTAGGAAGTCCGTCGTGTCGCGACAGAAGCTGGGTGTACCTTGTACGATGGGTTTCAAGATGCCCTCGATGTAGCCAGAGAGGTTCTCACACAGGGTCCCATTGCCTGAAACGATAGGGCGGCCTGGTATGTTGGCCTTATGTATTTTCGGGAGGCAGTAGAGATCTCCAATGCGGGGAGTACGTGGGATGAGAGCACGTAGGGCGCTCTGAAGATCTGGATCCAAGGTCTTGATCAGTCTGTTAAGTTGGCGGATGTGTTCCTTGGTCGGATCTGTGGGTAACTGTCTGTAGTGTTCTTGGTTGTTCAGTTGTCGGTATACTTCTTTGCAGTAGTCCGTTCTGTTCAGTATGACAGTGGCCCCCCCTTTGTCTGCTGGTTTGATGACGATGCTGCGGTTGGTCTTGAGAGCGTGGATGGCATTGCGTTGTGCTTGGGTGATGTTCGGGGCTGTCTTGTGAATGCGACTGATGAATCTGGCATTGACGCGACTCCTGACGGCTTGAGCATACATGTCGAGTCTAAGGCAGCGGCCTTCCGGAGGGGTCCAATTCGACTCTTTCCTCTTCGGTTGCCGCACCGCAGATCTCTCGGTCTGCTGTTCCGGTTCATCGGTAGTCTGCTTGGGTTCGCTGTTGGCCTCTTGGGGTCTGTGGAAGAATTCCCGGAGCCTCATTCGCCTGATGAATTCCTCCGTGTCTGCCGCGAGACTGATGGGGTCCACTTTGGTGGTGGTGCAGAAATTGAGCCCTCTGCTGAGGACTTCGATTTTGTCTGGTTGAAGGGTGTAGTCTGACAAGTTGACAATAGATTTCCCTGTATTGTTTTCTACTGTGGTACCGGGGGTGGCTTGGTTGCTGCCGGTGGTGATGCCAAGTTTCTCAAGCTTTCTGTTTATCTGTTTAACCTGTTTAACATCTGTTAGAGTTCTTTGAGAAGGTAACAAGGAAGTTAGACAAAGGAGAACCAGTGGACGTGATTTATTTAGATTTCCAGAAGGCCTTTGACAAGGTGCCGTATAGGAGACTGTTCAGGGTAAGATCCTGGCATGGATAGAGGATTGGCTGACTGGCACAAGGCAGAGAGTGAGGATAAAGGGGTCTTTTTTAGAATGGCAACCAGTGTCCAGTGGTGTGCCTCCGGGGTCTGTGCTGGGACCACAACTTTTGACAATATACATTAATGATCTGGAAGAAGGAACTGATGGCATTGTTGCTAAGTTTGCAGATGATACAAAGATCTGTAGAGGGACAGGTAGTATTGAGGAAGCAAGGGGGCTGCAGAAGATTTTGGACAAGCAAAGAGAGTGGGCAATGAAGAGGCAAATGAAATACAATGTGGAAAAGTGTGAGGTTATGCACTTTGGAAGGAGGAATTTAGGCATAGACTATTTTCTAAATGGGGAAATGCTTAGGAATCAGAAGCACAAAGGGACTTGGGAGTCCTTGTTCACGATTCTCTTAAGATTAATGTGCAGGTTCAGTCAGCAGTTAAGAAGGCAAATGCAATGTTAGCATTCATGTCAAGAGGGCTAGAATACAAGACCAGGGAGGTACTTCTGGTCAGACCCCATTTGGAGTATTGTGAGCATTTTGGGCTATGCAGCGACACAAAACATCATAGAGCAGACTATTGAGGTACTGAAAAAATTGTCTGCAGAAGCCCTGCAAGACTTGTCAGCGTAGTATCTCAATTCATGGTGCTCTGCTGAATCTTGTACAACATGGCCATTATGAGGACATGCGCCTTGGCACCAGGGATTCAGCGAACAGTTCAGGAGCAGGAAGAGAAATAGGAGGAAGGAAGGAGGCAACTGGCGTATCCTCTTTCCAGCCGGGCTGTGAGTATCCGACAAAGCAGCCAATATTCCATATGAAGGTCACCTAGTCATAGGATCCCTACAGTGCAGAAGGAGACCATTTGGCCCATTGTGTCTGCACCGACCCACTGAAAGAGCACCCAACCTGCACACCTTTGGACTGTGGGAGGAAACCGGAGCACCCAGAGGAAATCCACGCAAACATGGGAAAATGTGCAGACCCCACACAGTCACCTGAGACTGGAATTGAACCCAGGTCCCTGCTGCTGTGAGGAAGCAGTGCTAACCACTGTGCTGGGCTACCCTTCTGCATTTCCATTAGTGCTCATTTTAAAGATGTCTTTGCCTGTCTTGTGCCCCAATGTTGTGCTACCCCAATGGCTGCAACATAGCTGCTAAAAGTAGGGGTGGAGGCAGATAGATAGCCTTGCAGGAAAACCTTCAGCAAGTTGGAACCTAAAAGACCTGTCAGTGGTACGGAACCACCTCACCAGCTGTCTGGATGGGCCTACTGAGAGGCAGCAATAGGGGCATTGGTGGAATGACAGGATTGGGAGTACAAATGCTGTCATCCACAAAACCACTGCTGCTCCTCAAGGAAGGATCTCTCCAATCCTAATATTCTGCTGGAAGCCAGATTACTGGACTGCTGTGAGCTCCTGCAGATCCCTTTGAGCGTTGGGATCGGCAGCCATGGCGAAAGTTTGCATAGCCCAATTGGGCTTGCATGGCAAAAAGCAGAAATCTCAGAACATCAGTGCTCAGAGATTGAATGACTTCTGCTTGTGCGGCAATGGAAGTTGAAGCAGAATTAGATGCTGCATCATGGTTGGGTCAGCAAGTGTCCTAATGGAATTCATCACCACATCGGTGCTGGAAAGGATGAGTTTCAAGCTTAGTTTCAAGCCTTCTATGATCCATGATGTAGTTTTTTGGGGGCAGGCCAGTCAGTGCACCAGGCATTTCTGTACACATGCCTATCATTCTTTTTCCATAAGCGGCCCCATTGAATTTCTCATCTGAGTCCTCGGCAACAGAACTCATGTACAGCCTCACCCTCTGGTGAGCTTGTACCTGCACTATCCTTTTCATCCTACCCTGGCTGTGGGCCACTCATATTTTGAAACTCCCCACATGCAGATCCCTCCAGTCTGCTACCCTCTAAACTTTATGAACTGGTAACTGCGATGGTGAGAGTAAGGGATGGTGTTTCTTCTTGGTCTGTCTCTTGTTTCTCTTGGACTTCAGGCTCCTGTCGCAGTGCCTGGCCAAGTGGCAGTTCGTGGGTTTCTGAAATTAGAAAGGGATGTGGGTAAAGTTGGGATGAGGGAAGGGTGAAAAGGCAGCAGTGCATGCTATACTAACTGTAAATTGTTAATCAGAAAAGAGAGTGATACGAGGGGAAAGCGAGACATAGGAGCTGAATTATGTAGGAACTAACTGCCATCCTCCGGCTTGAGCTGCACCACTGGCCATGGCCACTCTAATGGCCAGCACTGTCTCCTCCATGAATGTGCAGACATGCATCCCTGCCTGTCCGCTGCCCGTTTGGAGCTGCTGCCTCTGGTTATATGTCACCTTATCCTGCAAGAGAGAGGGAAGTGCATCAGTAATGATGGTGCAATGTGATGTGCTTGTGTGTAAGCTGTGAGGTTGCAGCAGTGCTAAATGAATGAGGTAAGGCTATGAATGTGAAAAATTAGTACTGTTGGTAGGTCAGTGAAGGAGATGGGATGAATACAACAATGTGTGAAGTTCATTTGGATGGTTACAGCATGTAAAGGTGCACTCACTGGCCTTGATCTCTTGTGTGAGCTCACTTTACTTCAGCTGACACTTCATCCAGACACTCCGAGCTAGATTTTATTAATAATAATAATCTTTATTGTCACAAGTAGGCTTACATTAACACTGCAATGAAGTTACTGTGAAAAGCCCCAAGTCGCCACATTCCGGCGCCTGTTCGGTTACACTGAGGGAGAATTCAGAATATCCAAATTACCAAACAGCACTTCTTTTGGGACTTGTGGGTAGAAACTGGAGCACCCGGAGGAAACCCACGCAGACACAGGGAGAACGTGCAGACTCCGTCCAGACAGTGACCCAAGCCGGGAATCGAACCTGGGACCCTGGTGCTGTGAAGTAACAGTGCTAACCACTGTGCTACTGTGCCTCTGTCTGTTCTGTAGCTCTCCCCTGTTAGCAAAACAATCCTCTATCCATGCGACTATGTTACCTCCTATACCATGAGCTCTTATTTGTTTTTATTTTTAAAAATATTTTTTTATTCTCCTTTTTCACATTTTCTCCCAAATTTACACCCAACAATAAAGAATAATCAGTAACGAATGTAATGTCAATCCCCATATCAATAACAATGATCCCATCCTCCCACCAAACCCCAGACATTGGCCCGCATGTTAACATAAACAAATGACAAAACGGAATCAGGAATCACCCGTAGTCACCATTAACACATACAGTCCCCCTCCCAGCCCCCAAACCCCCTATTGTTCGATGTGATCCAATTCTCGAAAGTGCATAATGAATAATGCCCATGAATTGTAGAACCCCTCCATCCTTCCCCTCAGTTCAAATTTGACCTTTTCAAACACTAAGAATTCCAGCAGGTCCCCCGCCACTCCAGGGCACAGGGTGGAGAGGTTGATCTCCACCCTAACAGGACCCGCCTTTGGGCAATCAATGAGGCGAAGGCTACAACATCTGCCTCCACGCCCGTTTCCAATCCCGGCTGGTCCGACACCCCGAATATGGCCTCCCAAGGGCCCGGGTCCAGTTTCACGTGCACCACTTTAGAGATTACCCTAAACACCTCCTTCCAGTAATCCTCCAGCTTTGGACAGGACCAAAACATATGAACATGGTTAGCGGGGTCTTCCCCGTAACGTTCACATACATTTTCTACCCCCTCAAAGAGCCAGCTATGAGCTCTTCTTTATGTCGTAACCTTTAATAGCATCTTTTCAAATGCCTTCTGGAAATATAAGTACACCACATTTACAGGTTCCCCTTTATCCATGTTACTTGTTACTTTCTCAAAAAACGCTCATAAATTAATCAAGCATTATTTTCCTTTCATAAAACTATGTTGACTCTGCCTGGTTGCATTGAGATTTTCAAAGTGCCCCACTATAACCTCCTGAATTAGATTTCAACATTTTTCCTTTGACAAAAGTTAAGCTAACTGTTTCTGTGGTATTCTACATGATGTCTCTTCCATTCTTGAAGAGAGTTCTTTTCCATTCTGATGGGACCTTTCCAGAAGCTAATGTACTTGGAAAATTAAAACCAATGCATCTACTTTTTCAGCAGCCACTTTTTTAAAAGACCATTGGTTTATTAGGGGACAGTTAGCATGGGCAGTAAAGTGAAGGGCGGGCTTTAACTTTTTGAAAAATTCTGACCATATCAGGGTATGTAATGGATTTTTATGTACACATGTATGGATTTCAGAAGCTGTTTCATGATGTACCATGATTGTGGGCAGCACGGTAGCACAAGTGGATAGCACTGTGGCTTCACAGCGCCAGGGTCCCAGGTTCGATTCCCTGCTGGGTCACTGTGTGTGCGGAGTCTGCACGTTCTGCCCGTGTCTACGTGGGTTTCCTCCGGGTGCTCCGGTTTCCTCCCACAGTCCAAAGACGTGCAGGTTAGGTGGATTGGCCATGATAAATTGCCCTTAGTGACCAAAAAAAAAGGTTAGAAGGGGTTATTGGGTTACGGGGATAGGGTGGAAGTGAGGGCTTAAGTGGGTCGGTGCAGACTCGATGGGCCGAATGGCCTCCTTCTGCACTGTATGTTCTGTGTTGTATGTTCTAAGAGATCTTTGAAAATGAAGGTGTGGCAGTAAAATAAATGTGGTTTATGAAACACAGGATTAGCCCTCTTGATTCTGGTTTACACTCAGTCACATTATGGATGATCTGTGGCTCGGCTGCAGTCGTGGTTTAGTTGATTGCCTCTGAATCACGGGGTTCAGGGTTTAAATCCCACTCCAGGGTTTGAGCAGAACAATCAAGGCTGACACTCCATTGCAGTTCTGAGGGAACGGAGGTGCCATCTTTCGGATGAGGCGTTAAAGCGAGGCCTGGTGCGGGAAGAGAATTAGATTTGGACATTGAGTCTGCTTGGGTGAATGCAGAAGATCCCATGGTACTATTTCAAAGAAGAGCAAAGGGGTTATTTCAGCAGGTGACCTGACCAATACTTATCCCTGAATCGACATTACGAAAATCAAAAAATCTGGTCATTAACTATTGGAGAAAATCTGAAGGAGAGTATCTATCTCCACTTGGAAAGACAAGGTTCAATCAGGGATAGTTAGCATGGCTTTGTCAGAGGGAGATCATGCCTGACAAATTTGATTGAATGTTTTGAGCATGTGACCAGGTGTGTCAATGAGGATAGTGCACTTGATGTAGTTAGTTTACATCGATTTCAGCAAAGTCTTTGACAAGGTCCCACATGGGAGACTTATAAAGAACGCTAATGCACATGGGATACAGGGTATCTTGATGAGATTAATTCAAAATTGGCTTCGTGGTAGGAGACAGAGGTTAATGACAGTCGGCTGCTTTAGTGACTGGAAGCCAGTGTCCGGTGGGGTACCACAGGGATCTGTGCTGGGTTCCCTTTTGTTTGTCATTTATATAAATGACATAGATGACAATGTGGCGGGTAGGATCAGTAAGTTTGCGGATGACATAAAAATTGGCCGAGTGGTTAACAGTGAGGTTGAGTGTCTTGGGTTACAGGAAGATATAGACGGGATGGTCAAATGAGCAAAAAGTTGGCAGATCGGATGTAATCCTGAAAAGTGTGAGGTGATGCATATTGGAAGGAGTAATGTGACAAAGGAGCATCCAATGAATGGCATGATGCTGGAAAGTTCCGAGGAACAAAGAGGGACCTTGGTGTCTTTGTCCATAGATCTCTGAAAGCAGAAGAGCAGGTGAAAAGCGTGATGAAAAAGGCATATGGACACTCACCTTCATCAATCAAGGCATAGATTACAAAAGCATGTTTGAGTTGTACAGAACTTTGGTGAGGCCACAGCTGGAGTAATGTGTTCAATTCTGGTCGCCAATTGTAGGAAGGATGCGATTGCACTGGAGGGGTTGCAGAGGCGGTTCACCAGGATGTTGCCTGGGATGGAACATTTAGGTTATGAAGAGGGGTTTGGATAGCTTGGGTTGTTTTCGCTGGAGCAGAGAAGACTGAGGGGCGAGCTGATCGAGGTGTACAAGATTATGAGGGGGATTGTCAGGTTGGACAGGGAGCAGTTGTTCCCCTTAGTTGGAAGGGTCAGTTACATGAGGACAAAAGTTCAAAGTAAGGGGCAGGAGGTTGAGGGGGGATTTGAGGAAAAAGGTTTTTACCCAGAGAGCGGTGACGGCCTGGAACGCACTGCTTGGGGTGGTAGAGATGCATTGCCTCACATCCTTTAAAAAGTACTGGATGAGTACTTGGCACGTCACAGCATTCAAGGCTATGGGCCAAATGCTGGCAAATGGGATTAGGTAGGCAAGTCAGGTTTTTTTCATGTGTTGGTGCAGACTCGATGGGACGAAAGGCCTCTTCTGTGCTGTATTATTCTGTGATTCTGTGATCTCTGCTGTTTGCTGGGTGCAAGATAACTGCTGCATTTCCTATATTACAACAGTGACCACAAACAGTATGGTAACACAGTAGTTAGCACTGTTGCTTCACAGTGCCAGGGACCCGTGTTCAATTCCCGGCTTGGGTCACTGTCTGTGCTGAGTCTGCATGTTCTCCACGTGTCTGTGTGGGTTTCCTCTGGGTGCTCCATTTCCTCCCACAGTCCAAAGATGTGCAGGTTAGGTGGATTTGTCACGCTAAAGTGCCCCATAGTGTCCAAAAGTTGGGTGGTATTGCTGGGTTGTGGGGATAGGGCGGAGGTGTGGGTTTAGATAGGGTGCTCTTTCAGGGGCTGGTGTAGACTCGATGGGCTGAATGGCCTCCTTCTGCACTGTAAATTCTGTGATAACAGACGTACTTCATTGACTGTAAAGTATTTTGAAAAGTACTATAAAGCAACTCCTTTTTTCTTTCAACTCAATTTTATTCACCTTTTTGATGCTGTCATTAAACTCCTTTCCCTGCCTTTTGATCTATTGTCTTGATACTTAATCTAACAGAAGTTTATTAACCTCTCTCAAATTTCAAGTGACCAGGCATCCACAGCTTTTGCGTAGCACCTTCTGGATTTCCCCTACCTTTGCCTGGATAAAGTGTTTCCTTATTTCACTCTTAAATGGACTACTTCAAATCTTAATTCATGGCTCCTTCCCTCACTGCAGAAAATTGTTTCTCTATATCTGCTGTATCAAATCCTGTAATCATTCTAAATATCTAAATAGATTCAAGATATGAGGCAGAAGGTGTATAAATTCAAGATAAGAGGCAGAAGGTGTAGAGGGAACATGAGGAATAATTTTCTTATACAGAATGTAATGGTTATTTGGAACTTACTGCCTGAGCTGGTGGTGGAGGCAGAGACCTAAACTCTTTTTAAAAGGTACCTGGTCCTGCACCTTAAGTGCTCTAAGATACAGGGCTATGGACTGGGTGCAGAAGGTGGGTAATAAAGGGCACCTAGATGTCCTCGGGCTGGCATGGACAAGATTGGCCTATTGACCTCCTGTACTGTAACTTTTCTATGATTCTATGATCTCAATTGGATCACACCTCAACCTTTTAAACTTAAAGGAATACTCGCCAAGTTTATGCAGCAAGTCCTTATAATTTAACCCGTTATGTTCAGGTGAATCTACATAATACTCCTTCTGTAGGGGTTCTATGCCCAAAACCGAATGCAGTGCTTAAATTGGATTGGAAAAGCTCGGTACAACTGAAGCATCACGACCTCCATTTTGAATTACAATCCCCTTTCAATAAGAGGCAACATTCCCTTAGCCTTTTTGACTAATGTTTCCAGCAACATGGACACCTAGGGCGAGATTCTCCGACCCCCGCCGGGTCGGAGAATTGCCAGGGGCTGGCGTGAATCCCGCCCCCGCCGGTTGTCGAATTCTCTGGCACCGGATATTCGGCGGGGGGCGGGAATCGTGCCGCACAGGTTGCCCCCCCCCGCGATTCTCCGGCCCAGATGGGCCGAAGTCCCGCTGCTAAAATGCCTGTCCCGCCGGCGTAGATTAAACCATCTACCTTACCGACGGGACAAGGCGGCGCGGGCGGGCTCCGGGGTCCTGGGGGGGCGTGCGGGGCGATCTGGCCCCGGGGGGTGTCCCCACAGTGGCCTGGCCCGCGATCGGGGCCCACCGATCCGCGGGCGGGCCTGTGCCGTGGGGGCACTCTTTCACTTCCGCCTTCGCCACGGTCTCCACCATGGTGGAGGCGGAAGAGAATCCCTCCACTGCGCATGCGCGGGAATGCTGTCAGCGGCCGCTAACGCTCCCGCACATGCGCCGCCCGGAGATGTAATTTCCGCGCCAGCTGGCAGGGCACCAAAGGCCTTTTCCGCCAGCTGGCGGGGCGGAAATTCGTCCGGCGTGGGCCTAGCCCCTTAAGGTTGGGGCTCGGCCCCCCAAGATGCGGAGCATTCCGCACCTTTGGGGCGGCGCGATGCCCGACTGATTTGTGCATTTTGGGCGCCAGTCGGCGGGCATCGCGCCGATACCAGAGAAATTCGCCCCTAAATCCCTTTGCTCCACAGCCGTTGGTCTCCAATTCCATGTGCAGTCATTATTGTTATCCCTCCTTCGGAACATTGTCAAATGCCTCCAGGAAGTTCAGATATGTAATATCCAGAGACATTCCCTATCCACGCTACTGGTGACTTCCTCAAAAAAATATATATATAACTAGATTAGTCGGGCAAGACATGCCCTTCACAAATCCTGGTTGACTCTCTTTGAGCACTTGGACAGATATTAATTGGTCAATATTACTGGCCTTATTTTTGTCCCTACTGGAAAAGGGAATGGAGATGGGCAGGTGTTTAAAAATGGTGAGCACTGCTGCCTCACTGCGCGAGGATCCGGGTTTGATTAACATATTTTAGCTTCCCTTGGATCATTATATTGTTCCTTCATTGTGTGAACAGAGTAGCTTGAACCTGTCTCTCACTTCTGAAAGGAAGTATAGCCTAAATGGTAAGATTCTTAAGAGTGAAATTTTTCACGTATAGATCTTTAAGTTTGCATACATGTAAGGTAGAATATCTAAAAATGCAAAGTGGAATTCTGGATTTTATACATGGTGGCCGTTGATATGAATACAAGGAAGTGATGTTTTTGCTGAAAGGAGAGACATGATTCCGTGATTTTATGTCTTGTACTTATCAGGTCAAATGCAAGAACGACAAATTTCAAACAATCACAATAATTCATACTATAGGTGAAAGAATGCTGATTGTTGCCAAATCGCCTCTAATTGCTTTCTACATGGCAATGTCTCCGCCAATGGAGAACTATAGGCTCCCAAGCTCCTGGGTAATTTAAGAAAGGTGCAAGACTTGAACATATTGGCTGGGATCCTCCGACCCCGTGCCGGGTCGGAGAATCTCCGGGGTGACATGAGAATCGCGCCCTGACGTCGGCTTCCTGTTTCTCCCCCGCCAATTCTCAGGCGCCCGCTTGATTCCCGCCACGCCGATTGGGGCCGTTGAAAGCGCCCCCCTCTGGCGATTCTCTGGGCCCCAATCGGCCGAGTGGCCACCAGGTTCGGCCGAGTCCCGCCGGCGTGGGTCACTTAGGTCCCACACGGTGAGACCTGGAAGGTGTGTCTGCGGGGGCCGTCCTGAAGGGGGGGCAGTGAGATCCATCCCCGGGGCGGGGGGGCCACAGTGGCCTGGCCTGAGATTGGGGCCTACCGATCGGCTGGCGGGCTGGTTCCGTGGGGGCCAATGTTCCTCCGCGCCGGCCCCCTGTAGGGCTCCGCATGTGCGGAATCACACCGGCCGTAGAGTGCATGCGCGGAATCACGCTGGCCGTTCCACGCCGGCTGGAGCTGTGGGGACTACTAAGCCTTGAACTTACTTTCTATGTTAAGTGTGCTGTATAACAATAAATTGCTGTTAAAGTGACTGAGATGAACTATTGCTGATTTTGTTATTTGATCTGTAGGGGGATGGAATTAGCTGGTCTAGCGATGCTGCATCATCAGTTTTCAATAGTTTGTGTGCTCCAGAACAATTTGAAGCTTTTAAGGATTTTCTTTGTACAAAATAAAGAAATATTTTCTCCTTTCTAAACTAGAAGAAATGGTGCGAGATTCTCCGACCCCCCCCGCCGGGTCGGAGAATCGCCGGGGGCTGGCGTGAATCCCGCCCCTGCCGGTTGCCGAATTCTCCACCACCGGATATTCGGCGGGGGAAGGAATCGCGCCGCGCAGGTTGGCGGCCCCCCCCGCGATTCTCCGGCCCAAATGGGCCGAAGTCCCGCCGCTAAAATGCCTGTCCCGCCGGCGTAGATTAAACCACCTACCTTAATGGCGGGACAAGGCGGCACGGGCGGGCTCCGGGATCCTGGGGAGGCGGAAGAGACTCCCTCCAATGCGCATGCGCGGGGCGGGAATGCCGTCAGCGGCCGCTGATGCTCCCGCGCATGCGCCGCCCGGAGATGTCATTTCCGCGCCAGCTGGCGGGGCACCAAAGGCTTTTTCCGCCAGCTGGGGGGGCGGAAATTTGTCCGGCGCCGGCCTAGCCCCTTAAGGTTGGGGCTCGGCCCCCAAAGATGCGGAGCATTCCGCACCTTTGGGACGGCGCGATGCCCGACTGATTTGCGCCGTTTTGGGCGCCAGTCGGCGGACATCGCGCCGTTTCCGGAGAATTTCGCCCATGGTAACTATTTAAAAAGGCAGAAGTGGAACAAATGTGCTTGTGAAATAAGTTACAGGCAAAATATAATTTTCCATCGGCCAGTCATAATTAAACATGAACTGCCAGCCAACAAAAGTTTGTAAAATGGATGGTGCTAAATAACCTACTGCAGGCTCACTGTATGTAACTGGTGAAGTATGAACAGTCCATGGGCGCGATTCTCCCAACGGGATTCTAAGTGCCGATGCCGGAATGAAAACCGGAGTGTTTTACTCCAGCATCAGAGCCCGCTCCCAGCCCCCTATTCTCTCGGCCCCGGGGGGGCTAGGAGCAGTGTCGCGTAATTTACGTGCGCTGGGCCTTGGCGCCGCGTAAAAAGCGGCGGCGCGTAAATGACGCGGCCGGCGCTGCATAAATGATGTCACTCGCGCATGCTCAGTTGCCGTCCTCCCCGAGGCCGCCCCGCAAGAAGATGGCGGATAGATCTTGCGGGGTGGCGGAGGTAAGAAGGTCCCCCTTTAGAGAGGTTGGCCCGCCGATCATGGGCCAGACCCTATTGGAGGCCCCCCCCCCCCGGTGCAGGAACCCCCCCCCCGCCATAGGCCACTGCCCCAGCGTTCCTGCCGGCAGCGACCAGGTGTGGACGGCGCCGGCGGGAACCTGTCGTGTTGGGGCGGCCGCTCGGCCCATCCGGGCCGGAGAATCGCCGCTCGCCTTTTGCAAACGGCGAGCGGCGATTCTCCCAGTGGCCAGCCGTGAGTCTCGCCACGCTGGTTTGAGGGGGCTGGGAGAATCGCGTGCGGGTTTCGGGGCGGCGTGGCGGGACACGCGCGGCGCCCCGGCGATTCTCCCACCTGGCGTGGGGGGGGGGGGAGAATTCCACCCCATATGCTTACAATTCAGTCAATAAACTAGTGCTTTAAAACTTTTTCTGAGCAAACAGAAGAATCCAATTTGCAGTATATAATTACAAAATATGCCAACATATTTTGCATTAGAATCATGTTAATTAATTCAATTAGATAGTGCAATCAAGAAAAATAATAAGGTTTGAAGAAATGTTTCCCTTGCCAATGCTTTATATTTATATTATCCAGAGTGCATGTTGATTTGATTTAGAACGTGAGCATTTCTCGCGGCCACTGTTTTACTGCACCTCCTTCCCCATGCCTCCCCCCCCCACCCCCCCAAACCCCTCCACCTCACCCTCTCAACCTTGCTGTAATTTTCCATTTTATTTGTTTTGCTTTCCAACTGTTTTTCTGTTTCCAGTGTTGCTCGTTTCTAGATTTTTTAACTTGAACTTATTCAGTAAACCATCAGATACAAATTGTGTTTTTTAGAATTTATAAGACAATGCAAAAATCTTTACGCACTATAGTTACAGCTGCTAGCAGCTCAGTCCTTTAGTATTCACCACAGAAATTATCTTGGCTTTATTTATTTTAAACAAAAATGCCTGTAGCTTGATCAGTGTTCTGTTTTCTGAACCATAGGAAAAGAATTTAAACAACAGTTTTACACAAATAAAGGTAGGAATGTCACAGTGAGAAGCTTGGGGCAGAACTTTATGATCCCCTGTGGGCAGGCCCATAAAATGCCGGGAAAGGCACCCACCTGATGACCTCTGACCCGGCTGCGATTTAATGGGCGGCGGGCAAACCTCAAACAGCCTGCCCACGTGCCAGTTGTGGCTATTAAACAGCCAATTAAGGACCACTTCCTGCGCGGCTGCAATTTTTCCCGGCTGATGGGAGGAGGCTGGCGACGGGAGCGAAGCTCATCAGATAAGCCTGCTTTGGCCTCAGGCAGATCAGGGTCGAGGGTGTACCTCCTCCACATGCACCCTTTTCAAAATAGGAATCCCTCCTCCCTGAGATTCCCCCTCCCACGATCTGTGTCGTCCAGCTCTCACCCCCTCCCCACCAATCAACACCTTTCCCCCTCCCAGGCCTCCTATCCTGGTCCCGACATTCCAACTCTCCATTCATCTGGCTCTTGGGCCATATTCTTTGGGGATTGGGTGAATGCAGTGATCACCATCCCAGTGGCGCTGCTGTGACTGAGATCGGCTGGCTAATCAAATTGGCTGGTAGATATCTCAGAGGCAGGTCTTCCTCTCCAGATGGGGATGGAAGACCCATCTCAAGCCCATTAACAATCCTCAGTGTCAAATGACTGCAGGACAATCTGTTACAGCGGAATTGAGTTTTATGTTAATTTTCTTCAGTGGCGAGATAAGACACCTCGCTACTTGCAAAATCCTCCACTTTTGTCACTGACAAGTGTCATAAAACATTAAATTGAATAGACTATTTGTGGATAATACTTAATGTGGCTATGATTGATATGCTTTGTCTTGTTGAAAATTCCTGCCTTTATAAAATAGCACATTCTTTGAACCAGGATGAGCAATGCCAAAAGAAATCTGCTTGTGTTTACTGTAATTTAAGCATTGGCATAATACTCAGTCTTTTCACTTGCATGAGTGGGTCTTGATCCAAGCTTAAGGTAATTTGAAATTGCAAAATTGGTCAATGGTTTATAGTTTATAACCAGTTCTGGTTGAATCGGTTGGTATACCGGATGTGCAGAGACTTAGTGGTTTACCAAAAAAAACACTGAATGGCAACCACATAATTGTTAATTTTCCCAAAATGGAGTCCTAGTGTTTATTTTGTTTATACTTGATGCCATCTACAATAGTTGAAATCTGTTTTTTTTTACAGTAGAGACAACGTAATAATTTAAACTATGGCAATTTCCTAAGATTAATTATTGCTTATTATTTCTTAGTGCACTATAATGCAGGGTATTTGAGCTGTGTTAGTTACATGGGAGTTCAGTATGGTGATAGGATTACTGATGTATACTTTGCATAAAATTAAAAATTAAATCATAAGCGCAATTCTCCAACCCCCCACCGGGTCGGAGAATCGCCGGGAGCTGGCGTGAATCCCGCCCCCGCCGTGTCCCGAATTCTCCGCCACCAGAGATTCGGCAGGGGCGGGAATCACGCCGCGCCGGTCGGTGGGGGCGTGAATCGCGCCGCGCCGGTTGGCGGGCCCACCCCTGGCGATTCTCTGGCCTGCGATGGGCCGAAGTCCCGCCGCTGTCAGCCCTCTCCCGCCGGCGTGGATTAAACCACCTTTTGAACGGCGGGACAAGGCGGCGCGGGCAGGCTCCGGGGGGGGGGGGGCGATCTGGCCCCGGGGGGTGCCCCCACGGTGGTCTGGCCTGCGATCGGGGCCCACCGATCCGCGGGCGGGCCTGTGCCGTGGGGGCACTCTTTTTCTTCCAGCTTCGCCATGGTCTTCACTATGGCGGAGGCGGAAGAGACCCCCTCCCCTGCGCGGCGCGGGGATGACATCAGCAGCCGCTGACGCTCCTGCGCATGCGTCGCCCAGCGAAGACCTTTCGGCGCCGGCTGGCGTGGCGCCAAAGGTCTTTCCCGCCAGCCGGCGGAGCGCAAGCCACTCCGGCGCGGGCCTATCCCCTCAAGGTGAGGGCTTGGCCCCTAAAGGTGCGGAGACTTCCGCACCTTTGGGGTGGCCCGACGCCGGAGTGCCTCCCGCCACTCCATTACGCCAGACCCCCCGCCCCGCCGGGTAGGGGAGAATCCCACCCCATGTTTTTCCTTTCTTCATGACTATAAGCAGTGAATGAAAGGTTTTGTAACTACATTACTGCAGCTGATAGATGGTATACTGGAGGACATTTAAAAATGCATCTGCTTTGAGTATGTGTGTGATGTGTTCTGATATATTTGAAGTTAAAGTATGAGTTTTTAGAAATTATTCACCAACCTGACAAAACTGATATTTTGTCCATGTGATTAACTGTCTTGTTGAGGGGTATGTACATTATCCAAGTGTACACCACTCAGAGAAATTGTTCTCTTTCTGTACTTTAATCGCTTTTTTTAAAGAAATGTCACAGTATTTCTATTTTTTTTATGTGTGAACATTATTCTATTTTGAAATCATTACAAGCTTGGATGATCCTACTACTAACTTTCATCGTGCTCAAATTGAATGCTTTTGTTCACTCTCTTCCATTGAATTAATTTAGAACAAGAAAAGAATGTGAAGTCGGAGAAAAATAGTTTAGCTTAACGTACATGGCACATATCATGAAGCTGAATTTAAAACTTACTGGGATATATTTATTTTCTGTCCTCAGTCTGATATCATTCATCAGAGTGTCTTTGAACTGATCCACACCGAAGACCGAGCTGAATTTTGCCGACAACTTCACTGGGCTCTGAATCCAGCTTCAACCCCTGAATCAGGACAACTCGTTTCAGGTAGTACTGCAAATGTGCTTAAATGTTGTAATGAATCGAATGAACAAGCTCCCATTTTGTGTTGCAGCGAAAGCTCATCTAATTTGTGTTGAATTCATTACATAAAAATAGCATTGGCAAGTAACTTATGAATGACTATAAGATGGAAAATGTTAAATAAGCATGGCCTTTTGAAATGTTCACACTTTCCACGCCACCTCCCCCAGTTAACAATATTTTAATAAATTTGATATCTCTAATCTTGCATTGTTACAGGCAATAAAATAATATGTGAATTCCCAATTTATTTATGGAATTTAACTACATTTAACCAAGTGAATTATAAGCATTGCAGCTATAAGGTCAATTATGCCTGAGGTCTTATGGGTGTATTGATAACCATTGAGAGACCATGAAGTTAGTGTTTGGGGGAAAGAACACAATCATAGGTGGAATTATTTCTTCAGCCAGAAAATTAATTTTCTCGTGCTTATGCAGTAAAACTTTGAAACATTTAACTGTGCAAACGTAAAAGAATGAAGTTCCATTTATACAATGCATATTAAAACCTTGGAATATTCCAAAATCCTTACAACTGCTGAACTATATCTAAAATGTAGTTACTATTGCAATATTCAGGAAAATTATTCTGTTCAGTGGCATGAAGCAAATTGCACTTTTTTCAAATGTCTTATCAACCTTTCTCAGTCTTCCTACACCTTCATCCTATAACTGAGACTGAGAATTATTTCACAATGCAAATGTATGTAAATGTTCTGGCAGTTGGTAGTCATGATGGAACATGAGGTGCATTTCATAATCAAACATGAGGCGAGAATGACTGCCCAGTGTGTGTGCGTGTGTCGGGGTGGGGGTGGGGGGGGTGGCAACCATTTTCAACTGCTTCATCAGTGAGCTTCACTCCATCATAAAATCAGAAGTGTGGATGTTTGCTGATGATTGCACAGTGCTTATTACAATTCCTGACTTCCCAGATAATGAAGGAGGCTATGCCCTCATGAAGCAAGACTGGACAACCTTCACTTGGGCTGTTAAGTGTCAAGTTACATTTGCATCTCATAGAAGAGAGCATTTAACCATCTTGCTTTGCCACTCATAGGCATTGCCACTGTTAAATCTTCCACAATCAATATCCTCGGGGTTATCATTGACCAGAAACGTTAACTAGACCAGCCATATAAATGCTGTGTTATGGCCACCTAACACTCCTAAGTCTGTCCATCATCTACCAGGTGCAACTCAGGAGTGTGATGGAATACTCCATTTGCCTGGATGAGTGCAGCTCTATCAAACTCAAGAAGCTTGACATCATCCAAGTCAAAGCAACCCACTAGATCGATCCCCCACATCTACCACTTCAGGTATTCACTGCCTCCATCAATAGAAGCATAAAAACCCACCAAGATACCTTTGACAACACCTTTCAAACTTGTAGCCTCTACCACCTAGAAGGACAAGAACAACTGATGCATTGGACCATCACCACCTGCAATTTTCCCTCCAAGCCACACACCATTCTGAATTGGAAATATCGTAGTTCCCCATTGTTGCTAGGTCTAAAGCCTGGATAACTCCCTTCCACTTTTAAAAAAAATGTATTTTATTACAAACATGTATCAAAACAGGTTACAACACATAAACACCCCGGGAAACATACTTGTCAGCAATCAACTATAGTCTGTGCAACTTTTTTCCCCTTTTTCACCCTCCTCCCCCCTGCGACGAGCAGCTCCTCAAATACGGTCACAAACATCCCCCACCTTTTCTCAAACCCCTCTGCAGAGCCCCTTAACTCATATTTTATCTTCTCCAACCGCAGGAAGTCAAATAGGTCACCAAACAAGCCGCTACCCCCGGTGATGATGCCAACCGCCACTCCAGTGAAATTCGCCACCGTGCAATCAAAGATCCAAAGGCCACGACATCGGCCTTCCTCCTCTCCATGAGCTCCGGCTTCTCTGAAACCCCAAATATCGCCACCAAAGGGTCAGGGTCTACTCCCTCCTCCACTATCCTGGCTAAGACCGCGAACACTTCCACCCAGAATCTTCCCAATTTTTTGCAACCCCAAACATGTGTGCGTGATTCGCTGGCCCCCGTCGACACTCTCACACTCATCTGCTACCCCCTGAAAGAACCCCTCATTCTCGCCCGAGTCATATGCACCCTGTGCACCACCTTAAATGTATCAGGCTCATCCTTGCACAAGAGGAGGTCCAGTTTACCCAACGCAGTGCCTCACTCCATACTCCCCAATTGATCTCCCCTTCCCATTTCTCCTCGATGACCCGCTTGCCTCCCTGCACCCCCCCCCCCCCCCCCCCCAGCCCACCAGCCACTTACCAGCCACTTGTATATATCCCCAATTCTTCCCTCCCCTTCCACATCCGGAAGGAGCAGTCGCTCCAGCAGGGTGTATCTCGGCAATGCAGGAAACCCACTACAGATCTTTCGCGCAAAGTCCCTAATCTGCAGATACTTGAACTCACTCCGCCTCAGCAGCTCTACCCTCTCCCTTAGCTCCTCCAGACTGGCGAACCCTTCCACCAAATACAGATTCCTCAATTTATGGAACTCCCTTTCTCACAGCAGATGCAATTCAGTGGTTCAAGAATGCTGCTCGCCACCAACTTTTCAAAGGCAATTAGGGACGTGCAACAATTGCTGGCCTTTCCAGTAATGCTAATGTCCCATGAACCAATAATGTAAAAAACATCTGCTCTAGCTGTATAGCCTATAATTTAAAATACAGTGATAACGATGTGAAATTCTAGACTTGTATCACATCTACCATGTAAATGTTCCGCTACGGGCAGAATTTGTTTGTGCGGTGGGGAACCCCCCACCGGTTGAAGAACCAGTGGAAGCCCAGTGTTCCTTCAGTCCAGGAGGTCCAACACTGTTTAAGTGCAATCAGCCACTTACCTGGCCAGCATTGGGCCTCCCATGCAATCAAGCTCCCAGCAGAGTGGAGGTCCCCGAGAGGCTGGCAGCATCACTGGGTGTTGTGGCTGCTGATGATAATGCTATGAGGTCTTTACCAGAGATCATAATAATAATCTATAATAATCTTTATTAGTGTCACAAGTAGGCTTACATTAACACTGCAGTGAAGTTACTGTGAAATTCCCCTAGTCACCACACTCCGGTGCCTGTTCGGGCACACTGAGAATGTCCAATTCACCTAACAAGCACGTCTTTCGGGGCTTGTGGGCGGAAACTTGAGCACCCAGAGGAAACCCACGCAGACACAGGAGGAACGTGCAGACTCTGCACAGACAGTGAACTAAGCCAGGAATCGAACCCGGGCCCCTGGCACCGTGAAGCAACAATGCTAACCACAGGATCCCTGGGGACAGGTGAATGGGCCGTCATGGGGAGGAAAGGGGGGTCAGATACAAGAGCAGGTACATGTTTCAGGGTTTTCTGGGCAGCTTTGGGAGGCACAGGAAACCCTGCAAATCCCATTACATCCCTGACCCACTATTAAACCCTGGTGGGCTCAGGAATAATCGGATTTAAATTGCTCATTAATGAGCCTAGTTGATAGCCTGCTGCCAGCAAGTGGAATTTTCATGTTAGGCTCTTCCCATCATCCCACTAAATTTATGGCAGTTTTCCCACCGCAGAAAATCAGATGGGGATGTCCCTGCCTGATTCTCCCAGTCCCTTATGTTTCTACTTGGGCTAGGAGATGGGGAATCTGGCAATATTGATTGCCACCCATTACAAAGCATGCAGGATTTTCTTTTTGATTGATTTTAATGTGTAGGTGTATTCAAGAGGCAGTAATCGTGCATTATTCTTTCTAATTCCAGCTAGCTAGCAGCTTATCTTCTACTACTGGCGACTGACCTGATGCTACCAGCTTTTCACTTCCACTTAAGTGGAAATTTGGCACTTGTAGTTTAACTCTTGAAACATCTCACAAAAATCCCAGTTTATTGCTAAACTGCAGTTCAAAATAATGGAAAGTTAAGGTAAATAAATGTCACAGTTATCATTAGGATTGAATATTTTACTGCAGGGTGGTGTAATGATTTGAAGTTTGATTTGACCTTGCATAATATAAAATGAACCATTTAGTCCAACAAGCGATTTCCTTCCATTGACAGTGGACGCCATTTAACATGCAAAAAGAGTTTCGTTTTGGATATGTATAGCGGGGTCTTTCTCTGCGCCGCAATGGCCCCACTATCAAATGGGACTGTTTTTTATCTGGCCTTGGCACCCCTATCTCCCAACCCCCCTTGGAATCCCCACCGAGACCTCCAGACCCCACTACTGCCTCAACTTGCCTCTTTGGAGATCTCAAACTCCCGTCATCCCACCTTTTAAGGGCAGTTTACCCCTGGTTTGATCCTGGCATGGGCATCCTGGCACCTTGGTCCTGCCAGCCTGGAAACCTGGCAATGGCCCTGCCAGCTGGCAGTGTCACCCGGGCACCCTGGCCTGGGAGACCCCCACAGGTGCCATTATGCCCGGTCCACGTTTGTGTGAACCAATGCTAAATGGTGCCATGGTGAGGTCTCCCAGGCGCGGGCGTTAGTTCCCGGGCCTCGGGAGAATCGAGCGCAGACATATTTAAATGATCCCAATGGCCCAAATATGTAAATGGAGCCTAGCGAGGGCAAGATCCAGGTCACAACAGCTCGTGAGATTTAACGGCCTCATCGCGTCAC
Organism: Scyliorhinus torazame; assembly: GCF_047496885.1. Lineage (NCBI taxonomy): Eukaryota > Metazoa > Chordata > Chondrichthyes > Carcharhiniformes > Scyliorhinidae > Scyliorhinus > Scyliorhinus torazame. Next base: position 186,167,987 of record NC_092712.1, read on the forward strand.
CGAGTCGGGGTGACAAGACCATTTTTTCACACCCAGTATATAATTCAAGTCGATTGTGGACTGCTCAAACTATCCTCCTGACTGAAGATTCTGCAAAATTCTTATTGATTAATCAAGGTAATAGTACAGATTTTGCAGTGGTAATGATCGTGAAACTCTATTTGCCTTATTTACTCTTCAACATCTGGAGTCCGCACACACAGTTAAACATAGAAATCTAAAAGATGCTGTCAGTGCTTTTCCATGGGGTTTGCTTCTGAGGTTCCAGCAGACCCAACCAATTAGAAAACACAAAACTGATGGGAATATGTCCTTTTGTGAAATTAATCTCATGGTTTAAAAGCCATTGCAAAAGTTGCTTGAATGATGTCTAACTGTATTTTTAGCAGCATACTAAGTTCATTTTTACTGCTGTAAAATCTCTCTGGCCCCTGTAAAACTGGTTATTTGTGGTATGTCAGTTTCCTCCATTGTGATAAACATCTATATTTTTTAACTAATTACATTTTCTTTTAAATTTCTTTATGCTAGTTCAGCTTCTGCCTTAATCCCATTCTCTGTAAAATTGATATTGAAAAGTGAAGTATAAATGTGCCATTTACTTCCTGGTTTTCTCTCTGTGAGAATACTTCATTATGACTTGATACTTGCCCTGTTTGATGACATCTATGCAGATCCCTTTGAATTGGTGCCAGATTCAAACTGATGTAGGGAGATGTGAAATTTACACCACAGATATTGCTGGACCTTTCTGTGCCACTTCTAGGTCAGTAGTGAACATGGATGCTTAGCTGCTGACTGCATAATTCGAGCCAATAAAACAAAGTTCCTTCATTTCTATTCTTGGAACCAGCTAGCTGATTTATTTTATTATTTTCCAGAAATTATTATTTTCCATAATATTCTCAACATATAGTTATTGTTTAAAACCTTACACACAAATACAACAATTTAGATTTATATAATGCTATTAATGTAATAAAGACCATAAGACATAGGAGCAGAAGTAAGGCCATTTGGCCCATCGAGTCCACTGCACCATTCAATCATGGCTGATTTCAACTCTATTTCCCCGCTCTCTCTCCATAGCCCTTAATTCCTCGAGAAGTCAAGAATTTATCAACTTCTGTCTTAAAGACACTCAACATCCCGGCCTCCACCGCCCTCTGTGGCAATGAATTCCACAGACCCACCACTCTCTGGCTGAAGAAATTGCTCCTCATCTCTGTTCTAAAGTGACTCCCTTTTATTCTAAGGCTGTGCCCCCCGGGTCCCAGTCTCCCCTGCTAATGGAAACAACTTCCCTACGTCCACCCTTATCTAAGCCATTCATTATCTTGTAAGTTTCTATTAGATATCCCCTCAACCTCCTAAACTCCAATGAATATTCCCGTACCAGCATCTCCGAACAGGCGCCGGAATGTGGCGACTAGGGGCTTTTCACAGTAACTTCATTTGAAGCCTACTTGTGACAATAAGCGATTTTCATTTCATTTCATTTTTCATATAATCCCAGGATCCTCAGACGTTCATCGTATGTTAGGCCTACCATTCCTGGGATCATCCGTGTGAATCTCCGCTGGACCCGCCCCAGTGCCAGTATGTCCTTCCTGAGGTTTGGGGAACAAAATTGCTCACCGTATTCTAAATGGGGCCTAACTAATGCTTTATAAAGCTTCAGAAGTACATCCCTGCTTTTATATTCCAAGCCTCTTGAGATAAATGACAACATTGCATTTGCTTTCTTAATTACAGACTCAACCTGCAAGTTTACCTTTAGAGAATCCTGGACTAGGACTCTTTGCACTTTGCACTTCAGCATTATGAATTTTGTCACCGTTTAGAAAATAGTCCATGCCTCTATTCTTTTTTCCAAAGTGCAAGACCTCGCACTTGCCCACATTGAATTTCATCAGCCATTTCTTGGACCACTCTCCTAAACTGTCTAAAACGTCATAAGGCACTTCATAGAAACATAATGAAACAAAGCACATACGGCAACATTTGGCAGATTGGCCCAAAAGTTTGATCAAAGAGGAGCATCATATAGGAAGAAAGGTAAATTAGGGAGATACAGAAATTTAGGAAGGAATTCTAAAGCTAAAGGCCTAGGTAGTTGAAAAGGTAATTGTACCAGTGGTGGTACAATTAAAATCGGAGATACACAAAATGGCAGGATTGGATGATAATTTGGAGAGTTACGGGAATAAAGGCAATTAAAGAGATCGGGAGGAGGAGAGGCCATGGAAAGATTTGAAATGAAGAACGAAAATCGAGGTGGTGTAGGCCAGCGTATGTGGGATGAAAGGTGAACTGGACTTGGTGCAAATTGAGACAGGGGCAGCAAAGGTTTGGATGAACTCAAGTTTGCATTGGTAGAATGCTGGAACCAGCCAAGTGTGTATTGGATTAGTCAAGTGTCATGTGAGAGTACCTTTCAGAAATGGGTGTTTATAAATGGACGTGTATATAAATATCTGTAGTGAGAGTACCTTTAAGAAATGGGTGTTTATTACTGCAGTGATGTCAGAGAGTGGGTGGAGCTGGGCTGTCTGTCAGATTTTTACTTTCGTTTTAAGGCTGTTTGCTGCAGGGTGTTTTTCAGTTTCGTTTTCAGTGTTGGAGCTGAAGCCAGACAAAGCAGGTGTACTGTTGATCTCTCTGCCATGAAAAGACTATCTCTTGATCATTTGGTGAATTCGGAATTATAAAGGTTTTCAGTAGTGAATGTAAACCTGATGTGCTTCTGTTAAAAGGTGTTTCTTTTGTCTTCTGGATGTTGTTTGGGACGTTATTAAGGATTACTTAATGTTGTATTCTTTGGGGGTTGTATTTGAATTGATGGTTGCTAAGATGTTCACTATGTTTTGAAAAGGTTAAATTGAGTTCATAGAATAAACATTGTTTTGCTTTAAAAAATACTTCTCCAATTCTGCAGTACCACACCTGGAGAGTGGGCTGTGTGCCCCCAAACACAACCTATTAAAAGTTCTGGGTCAGGGGAACTCCATGATACACTTTGGGGTTCTCTAAACCCTAGCCCATAACACAAGTCTAGAAGTAACAACGGCATGGATGAGGATTTCAGAAGCAGATGAGCTGAGGCAAGAGCAGAGTTAAAAGTAGGAATAGGCAATCTTAGTGATTATTTGGATATGGGATTGGAAGCTCAACATGATATCAAATATGATACCAAGGTTGGGATCAATCTGATTTAGCAGTAAACAGTTGTCAGAAAAAAGGATGGAGTTGATAGCTGAGGAACAAAGTTTGATGCAAGGACTAAAGGCAATGTTTTCAGTCTTCCCAATGTTTAATCAGAGAAAATTTCTTCTCATCCGGTGTTGGATTTCTGGCAATTAGTCAGATAATTTAATAACAGTGGAAGAGTCTGAGGCCGAACTGAAAGTCGGTAGTGTGCATGTGAAAACTGATTATGTGCTTTTGGCTGCTGTCACCAAAGGACGGGCTTAAATGAGAACTAGGAGGGTGACACAGATAGATTCTTGGGGGACACCAGAAGCAACAGTGCAGGAGCGGGGAGAGAAGCAATTGTAAGTGATTCTGTAGCAATAGCTAGGTAGATGTGAATGAAATTGAGTGAGTGCAGCTCTACCTGGAGCGTTGTTGGAGGAGGATGGGGTGGTCACCCATATCAAAGGCAGTAAATAAAGTCAGGAAGGAAGTTTACCTTTGTCACAGTCTCACTGGGTGTCATTTGTGGCTTTAAAAATAGTTTTCAAACTGTGACAGGGGTGAAAACCTAATTGGAGTGAATCAGGCATGGAGTACCAGGAAAGGTGGACACAAAATTGGGAGGCAACAACATGTTCAAGGACATTGGAGAGGAAAAGGAGATTGGAGATGAGGAAATAATTTGCAAAGACAGTAGAGTCAACGGGTGTTTTTTAGGAAATCCATAACAAAGACATATTTCAAGAGAGAGAATCATTAACAACATCAGTTTACGAGGATTAGGAAGGGAAATTGGATGGTCAGTAGTTTAGAGAGGGTGGGATTGAGGCATGAAGGATGTGCGCTTGGAGAGGACATGGGAGGGGATAAGAAGAAAACTAGAGAAAGATGTGAATTCAAATCTAGGGCAGTGGGAAGTTTTGGATGAAGTTTGGCCTAATTGGCTCGTTGAAGAGCGAGCCATGGCAGAGGCACGTGATCAGGATAATCCTGATATTAACAACAGTGAGCTTCATGAGCTCTGCTTAATTATTGCTGGAGGTAAGGATGGAGAAGACAATGGAGATGGTTTTAAGAAGAGTAGTTGCAATAGAGAAAATAAGCAGAAGCATCCAAGTATCTTAGCATGCCAGGATGATCTTAGAATGGTAATGTTCTTAGCAGACAAAAGCAGCACCCAAATGTGCTTTATGGCTAAACCAGTTGTCCAGCTTCTGATCAAAGATCAGAATATACAACAAAGGGGAAAGGTATCAGTGTGGTCAATTGCATCCCAACTAAACATGGTGCAAGATGCAATGCTGGCTAACCCCCTCATGGTGCATTTTCCTGGGAGAAAGGATAACAGTTCAGCATAAATGCTCACAAGATTCCTCTCTGGATCTCCAATGCAATTCATCAAGGCTTCAAGAGATAGTAATAGTGTATAAATTCTTATAATCCCAGCTAAATAACAACTGGAACTGAAAATGCCCTGTTCGATTCACTTTTTTCAAAACAAACTGGTGCCAATCCAAACCCACTCTATAACCACCACATGTTTTGGTAATTTTTTTTTGCAGATGATTGTGACTTTGTGGAAATAAATACCCCACGTGGGGGCAACATGGTGGCACAGTGGTTAGCATTGCTACCTCACGGAGCCGAGGTCCCAGGTTCGAATCCCGACTATGGGTCACTCTCCGTGTGGAGTTTGCACTTTCTCCCCGTGTTTGCGTGGGTTTCGCCCCCACAACCCAAAGATGTGCAGGGTAGGTGGATTGGCCATGCTAAATTGCCCGTTAATTGGAAAAATATTAATTGGGTACTCTAAATTTAATTAATTAAATATATAAATACCCCATGTCAGCTAATTTATTTCTTTGCTTCAGTGTTTAAATGCAATCCCTATCATGCTCAAATAAAATATCCAACCAGTATCTACCCAATCACTTCATCATTCTTAAAACATCAATCCTATTTTAGCTATATTTGCTCCACAAAATCTGATTTTTCTTTTCTAAAGTTGTTAACCTTGCATGTTTGCCTTGCCCATGGCTATTTCCTAATACTGTAAAGGAATTATCAATTACCACCCTCTCTCCCTCAATCTATTAACTTCAACCAGATCCCTGTATGATATACACTTCAACCAGCTGCCCGTTTCTAATTGAATGTGTATCCAAGTTATTTATCTCTCTCTGTCTATTCTATTTTTTGCTCATTTTCCTGCTGTTTCTCTCCTGTGCAACAAGTGATATTGTATACCGTTTCTGTTACTTATAGCTGATATTTGCATTGCTAATGCTTCATTATTAGCAATTGCTTCGGCCTCTTACCTCTTATGTACGAACACATGCTCAGTTAACAATGCATGCAAAAAATTCACTTCTATTTTAATCAGAATTGTTCTTATCACAAATTTTATTGAAAAGCCCACTTTTCCTTGACACTATTAGTGACCATGGGCGAAATTCTCCCCCAACGGCGCGATGCCCGCCGACTGGCGCCAAAAACGGAGCCAATCAGACGGGCATCGCGCCGGCCCAAAGGTGCGGAATGCTCCGCATCTTTGGGGGCCGAGCCCCAACATTGAGGGGCTAGGCCGGCGCCGGAGGGATTTCCGCCCCGCCAGCTGGCGGAAATGGCGTTTGTTGCCCCGCCAGCTGGCGGAAATGGCGTTTGTTGCCCCGCCAGCTGGCGCGGAAATGCGGCGCATGCGCGGGAGCGTCAGCGGCCGCCGACAGTTTCCCGCGCATGCGCAGTGGGGAGAGTCTCTTCCGCCTCCGCATGGTGGAGGCCGTGGCGGAGGCGGAAGGGAAAGAGTGTCCCCATGGCACAGGCCCGCCCGCGGATCGGTGGGCCCCGATCGCGGGCCAGGCCACCGTGGGGGCACCCCCCGGGGTCAGATCGCCCCGCGCCCCCCCCGGAGCCCGCCCACGCCGCCTGGTCCCGCCGGTAAATACTAGCTTTGATTTACGCCGGCGGGACAGGCAATTTCTGGGCGGGACTTCGGCCCATTCGGGCCGGAGAATTGATCAGGGGGTCCCGCCAACCGGCGCGGCCCGATTCCCGCCCCCGCCCAATTTCCGGTACCGGAGACTTCGGCGGGGGCGGGATTCACGGCGGCCAACGGCCATTCTCCGACCCGGCAGGAGAATGACGCCCCATATTCCTAAATGCTTTCTGTTATTGAGGCCCTTAGTGTTACTTCAAAGCTAATTTTTGCAGCAAATTCTTTGTCAACATTCACTTGCTAATATTATTTATGATCAGTGTCCTAAGTATGCCCAGAAGGCACATCAAATGTAAACTGAGCACAAGGTGCACCGTTTAAAAAGTCAGAAGAAATTTCATGGTGATTTCCAAGGAATCATTTAATATGAGTGCTGTCTGAAAGTGAATACTCACTTTATCACACCTACTTTATTTACTCGATTAAAATCACAGCAGGCTATGAGAGTGCAGTTTTTATACCCCTATGATTTTGTTAAAAAGAATTAGTTGCCTGAAAAAGAGGAAATTTATAGTGTATGGTGAGCAAACCAATCAGGATGGTAGGATTCACCGAGGTCACTTTTGCAGAAAAATATTGGTGCAGTAGCCAAATATCCTAGACTGGATTCTCCGACCCCCCGCCGGGTCAGAGAATCCCCGGGGGGGCGGCGTGAGTTCCGCCCCGACGCCAGCTGCAGTATTCTCCGGCGCCGGTTTTCAGGCGGGGGCAGGGATCGCGCCGCGCCAGTCGGGGGCCGTTGGCAGCGGCTCTCCCGTCAATTCTCCCTGCCCCGGTTTCTGGCCAGTCCCGCCGGCGTAGATTGGACATGGTCCCATACAGCGGAACCTGGCTAGTAGACCGGCTGGTGCAGTCCTTGGGGTGGGGTTGGGGGGGGTGGGGGGCGCGGAGGGATCTGACCCCTGGGGGCCCCTACGGTGGCCTGGCTCGCGATCGGGGCCCACCGATCTGCGGGCGGGCCTGTGCAGTGGGGGCACTCCTTTCTCCGCGCCGGCCCCTGTAGGACTCGCCATGGCCGGCATGGAGAAGACACCCTCCTGCGCATGCGCTCGATTACGCCGGCCGGTCTGCGCATGCGCTAACTCGCGCCGGCCCTTCGGCGCCAGCTGGCGCGGCGCCAACCCCTCCGGCGTCGGCCGAACCCCCGGAAGAGCGGAGGATTCCGCAACTTCCGGTCGGCCCGACGCCGGAGTGGTTCGCACTGCTTTTCACGCCGGCGTCGGGCTATCGCAGGGATTCAGGAGATCTCATACCCCGCTTACAACACCTGTTAGTGATCTCATAGAATTTACAGTGCAGAAGGAGGCCATTCGGCCCATCGAGTCTGCACCGGCTCTTGGAAAGAGCACCCTACCCAAGGTCAGCACCTCCACCCTATCCCTATAACCCAGTAACCCCACCAAACACTAAGGGCAATTGTGGACACTAAGGGCAATTTATCATGGCCAATCCACCTAACCTGCACATCTTTTGGACTGTGGGAGGAAACCGGAGCACCCGGAGGAAACCCACGCACACACAAGGAGGATGTGCAGACTCCGCACAGACAGTGACCCAAGCCGGAATCGAACCTGGGACCCTGGAGCTGTGAAGCAATTGTACTATCCACAATGCAACCATGCTGCCCCCGCCTAATCTAATATTCCAATACAAAGATGACAGTGAGTGACCTTACACTTTGCAATATTGCACCTATCAATAGCCTTTAAGGGCTGCTGTCCTGCCCTTGCCCATAAAAAAGTCTTACTCTAGCTTTGACAGCCGTTTTGTATAAGGGCTGTACTATCATTACTTCAACATTCCTTGACACCAAGGTTAGTGTTGGCTACAAGATCACGATCAGCTAACCTTAATTTTGAAGGGTTACGCTTCCTAAGTTATGAAACCCTTCTGCCTACAAATGGTAAATATATGGCACGTTTTTTCGACCACGTTATGCCCAAAAGACCCAATAGAAGCCGGGAGACCCCGCTTACAACACCTCACAAGACCTAACGCCACCTCACGAGACAGTGCATTGTGGGCGTGATCACTCTTTGCAAAATCTGCACATTAAAGTGAGACAGCTAGTCTCACTTTAATGTGCAGATTCTCAATGCACCCGAGGCATGGGATCTATCTCCTTCGCCTCGGACCTCGAACGAGCGCCGTTCAGTACTGGTCTCCACCAATGGGGACCGGACAGGACGGGGATCTCCTAGGGGAATGGAAGCCCCCAGGTGTAGGCCCTTTGGGGAGAATGGTACCCTGGCACTGCCAAGTTGCCAGCTGCTGCTGGCAGAGCACTGCCATGGTGCCAGGTTGGTGGTGCCAAGCTTGCATTTTTTGCGCGGGGTGATCGGGCCAAGGTGTGCCCTGCGTGGGTGTTGGGGGGTGGCTGGGGATCCTCCCATTGTGTGTTGGGGTTTGGGGTGGTGGTTTGGGGGTTGCTTTGGCGGCTCCAGAGATCGGGATTCGCTCTCTCGCTAAACTGAGTTCCGGCGAGCGGCGGTCCTCTGCACAAAACGGGAATGTGCGGCCTCGGTTGCACATTCCCTACTGAGGCCCCCTATCTAACACGAGCACCATTTTATAGCATTGTGCTTCTCGGCGCTGCGAGCGCGGGAAACATGCAGCTATACACACTCACTAGACAACTTTGATTCCCATTTAGTTAAATCCCACCCACAGTTTGTAATTCTCTTTCCGATCAGTCACCATCATCAAAATTTTAAATCTGGAAAGGTAAAGTGTAGTTCCTGTTGGAAGGTGGAACTGTTTTGATCAAAATTATTTATTTGAGAACACAAATGAGCAGTGTTGAAGTGGACACTGCTCCATCCAGTGCACTCCACCCAAATTTCCTTTCCTTTGATCCCTGCAAAGTTGGTGGTCCACCCAATTGTTATTGCTGTCAATCATTAGCAGTTAGTAAGGACTCCACAAAGAAGAACGGTGAACAGTTAATATTTATAAGCAGTTAATGGTGTAAAGTAATTGTGATACATTGCTCTGATGCTTGGTGTTCAGCGCCTACAGAAGGATGGAAAGTCTGAAGGTTTAGAATCATTCAAGGCAAACTGAGCCACATAGACTGAAATGTTGCCTTTAAAATAAGGTATTTAATGTAGCATGTTATGATCTTTTAATATCAGTTTAATTTTTTTTCTGAGAGATTACTTAATATTATTTTGAATTCATGTTTGTAGACTTTTATTTTGGAATGCCTTTGAGGTTTGTCCACACTCCAGAGTAAACTTGCTGGTATAAATGTGTCTTTTCATAACAGCTGCTGGCTAAATTAAGCACAGAGCATAAGCTTCAAATCATGCACCACTACTTTAGAAACTGTAAGCTGATCCAGTCGTTGAGCCAAGTAGATTACTTGAGCACAATCACTTCACAGTACACTGTACACAGCCAGTTACGTGTGCTGTCACAAAAATGATTCAGATGTTAGTGTAGTAATGATGAGCCTCATTTTTACAAAGCTAAACTGTTTCAAGAAAGTGTGTTAATCTGAAGGGTTCATCTTCTGTGTCGACCCTGGACCCAGGCTTTTGGTCAGAACATTTGTAATCACTATGAATGGCATTTGAAACTTTTTTTAAAATTACTGTCCAGTACCTAAAGATAGTTCAATTTACCACATGGAAAAAGTGCAAGCACTTTAGTATAGATATAGATGCCTTGAGCAGCAGAAATACCAGTGCCAACCAAATATGCAGTCAGTGCAGCAGTTGTTGCTTAGCAGCAAAAACCTGAAAACATTGGATGCATTTAATGGGCAGTATGAGAGGTGAAAGATTAACCCCCATTTTGACACAATTCAAAATGGACAGAGGGGCTAATAGAAATAATGAACATGAGTAGAATGTATTGTGATATCTGATTCCTTTTTGTCTGCATTTGTAATACATCCCTAGACAAATAAGGCAGAATGTGTTGCATCGTTCTACCCATGATTCCTTTATTAAGCATTTCATATATTCTCCAATCTCTTTTCAAACTGTATTAAATGTGGCCTCAATTTGCCTCTTCTAGTGCAAAGTAGAGTTTGTGCCTGTTCTCTCCACAAGCTTACTGGGTGGGATTTAGTGGGTGCGTTAGCAGTGGGCGCAAATTCTGTAATGGCTGCAAAATCTCACGAGAGGCAAAAAACGGGATTTGCACCAAAGGCAGGGCTTTGGAACGCGATCTTCCTGGACCCTCCCCAATGACATGATCAGGTTCACAGGAATGGTACAAATCTGATTTGCAAGAATTTGAATCCATTACAATATACTTAACATGATTAACGTTGTACCTTCAGCCCCATTAAATCTTCCCACCCAGGCACAGAACATGCAACAAATGGTGGGAAAATCGGCGGGTCCATGATGGACATGCGCAGGGCTGACAAGCTGCAGCTACGCGTGTGCTTACACCCTCCCACACTCGCACCGATTTCGCCTGTAAAGATGGCGACAATTGTGCTGGACCGCGTCCCCATCCACCCTGACCCCACAGCCTACTTCCTGGCCACACTCCACTACTCCCCCCAGCCCTGGCAGAAACCCCCCCGGCCAGCAGCACGACTGTGGGCTATGTATGGCGGTGCTGAACACTGTCCTTGCACCCTCACTACTTCCCCGCAGGCACCACACATTTTGCACGACTGTTGAGACCACACGTGGACCCCGCCGTCGGGAACTCGGGCCATCGTAGGCGGAACAGCGTGGGTGGGCCTGATAATGAGATGCAAACCCAATTGTAACTGCGCACGGCACGTGTTGCAATAACGCTGATTTGGAGGAGGCGGAGCATCGCGACCCGGTGTCAAACCGATGCCTTCCGCGATTTCGGCATCGGGAGCTATTCTCCAACCCGATCGCCGTTCTCGATTTTGGTGTCGGGCACGGAGAATCCCGCCCGCGATGTCAAACACACATGTATCAGAAATAAGGGTAGTTAGAGCACATTTTAAAATATATACAGTCAAGTATTCTTTGATTGTCCTTGAGGCATAGATTTTGAAATTGGCGGTTGATTTAGGTCAGCCAGTTTCTTGGATGCAATTAAATGTAGATGTTGCACTTATTATGAGATCTCAGTTTACTGGCAGATTTCTGGTAGAGTTGGCTTCTCGAACTGGATGACATGTTTATTCCGAAAAGAGAGAGGGGGCCTTGACTTGAGAAGAAGGGAGCTTGTTACTGTTTATTTTTCAGCTTTTCCAGACTACTGACCACTTCTGCCTTCAGCAACTTGTGTGCTGTGTTAAACAGATTTCAAAATGGTTACTTCAATCACATGACCTCGCTCTCTCTCTCTCTCTCTCTCTATATATAATGATTTCCGAAGACTTTTGTTTGTCTGAACTGATGGTTGCTTTTCTTTCATGGACAGGGATGATTAGATTGTGTGGCGTCCCAGTCATTAACCCCTGAATGAGTCATTATCCATCTTGATCAGATAGGGAAACATCTTTCACGTAACTATAGTTCTTGCAGACTTTTTATAGACATGTAAATGTTAGGTCCGATTCATTTTTCAGTAAATCCTTTTAAAGTAGTTCTTGACACCCTCAGGTGTGAAATTCCATGAGGGTGTCTGAACATGTCCAAATTGTGATTCACATTGGAACTTTCCAGAAGTTGGTCAACTTGCAGTACCAGATATCAGGTGACTTGTCACAGCCACCTTAAGCCAGTATCTATTCTTGTTTTTAAAAAGTGCTTTTTAAACAGTTCAGTATGTGTTTGGTCAGCTGGTGAAATTACAGATTGATATAATTCATGCACAAGTCACATCATCATGACAGCATTACAATTAATAGTGTACTTATTTGTGGTATTTTGTTATTGTGCATTTATTACATTGCTCATACTGTGCATCACTTTTAATTCCCCAAGTGTTAGTACTTTTGCTTCGAAGGACATAAGCATATAACATAATTAAACTTAACATGTCAGTTTAGGACCGAGTGCTACATTGTCAGAGGTACTAATTTTCAGGTGGGACATTAAACTGAAACCCTAACAACATATTCAGGTGGACACCAAATACCATATGACACTGTTTAGTGTGCTGTGTTTTGAATCAGTTTATGTTTGATTATTTTCTTCAAACAGTGGCAAGGAATAAATTTAATTTCCAGTTTTCAGAAAACTTTCTATGCAACAACTTCATGCTCTGCCAAAGTACTATTGATGCATTTTTTTGCTCTGTTGTCATTAAGCTCAACATCTGGCATTAATTCTGTTCCATGCTCTTGTTTGCAGAGAACTTCTATTTTTAACAGTTAATCTCTGCTTTCTTGAAAGCAATGTCCGTAATCTTCAATCAATCCATTAACTACTCTGTGAAGGATAGAACTAAGATAGTAGAACAACAAGAATTACAGATATTTGGGGATGATCAAGTCAGGAATATAATTATTGTTTCCGTCATCTGAACCCAAAATGAAAGTGCATCACACTTAGCATTCCCACATGTCCTGTTTTTCATGTGGGAGAGGGAGGTTTTGTTATGGTGTTGCTTCTTTGTCTTTTGGGTCTGATGGATGATGTCTGCATTTGTTGGATTGCCATATAATCGCTGGGAATTTAGAAATGATAATATAACACAGGGCAAATATGTGCACTGATGACTTTGGATGGTTACTATGTTATGCACGAGGAAAACTTTCCTTAGAATACTTCTAAACAATGTGAAATACACAAAGGGTAAGATTTTCAGGATGGTGATTGATCAGTGCTTGCCATCCTGAGAGTCAGCTCCTAACACGCAACCGGCAACTCTCGAACTCCCACTGCCATTTAAAGCTCATTTGAGCATTGACTGGCGATGGACGGGACTTCCGTCAGCCCTTGGAAGGAAGTCTGCCTCGTGAGAGCTATCGGACAATCAGATTGGCCAACAAATATTCAACTGGGCCAGGCACAGGGCTGCAGTGGCCAGAAGTGGTACTGCGATGCTCTGAATGGGACTAAGTCCCAGGACCTTTGAAACGGGTAGGTCCTGGTGTGGAAGGGTAGGGGGCTGCCGATTGGGGGATGATCAGTTGTGGGTGGGTGGTGGTGATCGTGGCGTTTGTGGATTGGCCAGGGACTAAGTGGGTACTCAACAACCATTAAATGGACATCACGACCTTAATAGGTGAATGGGTGGGTTTCCTGCCCAAGCACGAAATTGCATCTGGGTTTGAGAGGATGGGTTCCGGCAGGGTGGGGGAAGTGGGGGGGCATGCATTCATTCAATTTTACCCCTGCCTCAGAACCTGCTTTGGGGCGAGCATAAAATTCTGCCCAAGTTTTATTTTTCTATGGCCTTCATATTCTAAATCTCTTTGACGTGTGACATTATCTTTCATTCAGGTGAAAATAGCCTTCCAATACCAATCACCCATTACAGTCCTGAGCATCTTCCTCCAGAAAATTCACCATTTTTGGAAAGGAACTTTGTATGCAGGTTAAGATGTCTCCTAGATAATTCCTCTGGATTTCTGGTAAAGTTATTTTTGACCTTTTTGTTTTCTTCACTGTTCAACATTCACATGAAATTGTTTAATAATGAAACACATTTATTAAACCATAGTCACTTAGTCCTCTGTATGATGTAATTCCAATGCCCTAAGTTAGAAAGCACTTGCTTTAGAATATATTGTGAAACAATGTTAATAGGTGCTCAGATAATTCCTAGACAGCCATGTTCCAAACAGGCATGACTCCTGGCAGTTGATCATATGGGAGAATTAATGCAAGTTCACAATATAAAGCATTTTGAAATTGATGACTGAATACTGCATTGCAGAAGACTCAGTGATAGATTGATAGAAAATGTAACTTCGACCGACTATTAATTTCTGAATGGGCATCATGCGGAAATTATGCAATCATTTGTTTAAAAGTATATCTTAAGTGCTTTAAAATCTTCAGAAAGATACAGTGGTCTATAGTTTTCTGACAAACTGATGATTGAAATAATGGAAGTTAACATTATTTATGCTCAAATACTACAGAAACTGTAGGTGAGTGGATTAAATGCGAAGTCAGAACATTCATCCAAAATGTGCTGCTCTGCTGTTAACTTTGAGAAAGCAGTATCTCACTCTCTTCCTCAACATTTAAAATGCATTGAGTGGCGTGATGTTGCTGTATTTACATTGTAGACACAGACTAAACTCGGCACAGAAAGTTCATTTCGGCCTAAGTAACCGTTAATAGTTGTGATACCTGTTAGTTATTGCAAGCCAAACTCTCTGGCACTGAAAATTAACTTTACAAATGTGGTATCTCATTTCCTGTTGAAAATGTTCAAGTTTTAGAATTATTTTCTTTTACTATTCCTTTGTCTAATTTCTCTTTTTCTCAATACAATCTTCCCTTCCCTCTCTTTATTTTACAGTTTGGATCTGATTTAGTATTGAATCCATCTACTCTAAATTTCCTTTTAGATCTTTTCCCTGTCAACTTCACTTAAACTTCAATTTGATCAATTATGGGATGCCCTGTTCACTTGTGTCCCTCATGCCTGGTATGGCTCACTACAGTATTACCATCTTGCACTTTCCTCAACTTACGCACAGAAAATATAAAAAGCTAAAGTTGTAAGGTCAAACAAAATTAATGGCCAATGTCGTAAGTCTCAAACAAGAATTATTCACTTGTTTAATGTTTTTGTTTTTTCGACTAGAGCAATATTGCTAATTATTTCACACTAGAAGGGAATTTTTAAAAATTGTATGCCAATGCCTGCAGCAAGCAAATCTTATAGAATTACTTCTTCAGAGTCAACTTTTTTGAATACCTGAACATTTCCTCAAGTTATCGAATTGTGCGGGTAACTACTTAAAATCCAAGAAACTCTGGGCGAAATTCTCCGTTTGGGAGACCAGGGGCTGAATCCTCCAAAGTCGGGATTCTCCCTTTTGCTGGCAGCCCGGGGCTTTCCGACGGCGCGGGGCTGCCCCACAATGGGAAACCCCATTGACCAGCCGGCAAAACAGAGAATCCGAACGGCAGGACGGAGTATCTTTCCCATAGTTCTCCAGCCGGAGCTGAATTGCACCTGATTTGGGAACCCACTGGGAACGCAAATCAGGAAGCGATTCCCACTCCTTCACCATGCAAATCATTTAGAACTGAGATGAGGAGAAATTTCTTTGCAGTTTTGCTATTTTGGGGAAAAGGGAGAGAAGAGATCCATGGTGGTAACTAAAATACAAGACAAGGACTTCTGCTTGTGACCATGGAGTGGATTACATAAGAACTAGAAGCAGGAGTGGCCATCTGGCCCCTCGAGCCTGCTCCGCCGTTCAATGAGGTCATGGCTGATCTTTTGTGGACTCAGCTCCACTTTCCGACCCAAACACCATAACCCTTAATCCCTTTATTCTGCAAAAAACTATCTATCTTTATCTTAAAAACATTTAATGAAGGAGCCTCTACTGCTTCACTGGGCAAGGAATTCCATAGATTCACAACCCTTTGGGTGAAGAAGTTCCTCCTAAGGGTCAGATAAAGGGCTGTTCCTGGTCAAAGTCACAGAAAAGGGCTCTTTTTACCCAGATCCGGGTGGAATTTTGATGAAAAGGCAAAGGTGAATGTTAAAGGAGTAGTTTACCCCTGGAATGGTATGTCTTCTGATCACCGGACCCGGCAGAAAACAGTGAGAGGTTTGGCTGGAAGGTTGAAACAGTCTTGTGCTTCACAGACAGTCTCTTCCAGTAGGCAGGCGAGGGGCAAGCTGTAAGGCCCCAGATACAGGAACTGATAACTTTTATCAAGGAGGAATTCCATAAACAGAGGAAAGAAATGCATGAGGGACTGAATGGGTCGGCTAAAAGGGCGCGGGTGTTCGCGCACCACTGGAGCTTGAAAGCGGGGGTTGTCTTTTTGCAGGAGACACACCTCCGTGTGAAGGACCAGGTTAGGTTAAGGAAGGGGTGGGTCGGGCAGGTTTTTCACTCGGGGTTTGATTTGAAATCGAGGGGTGTGGCGATTATAATGAGCAAGAAAATGGGATTCGTGAGTGCGAAGGAGGTGAGGGATCCAGGTGGGAGATATGTGATTATGAGTGGGGTATTGGAAGGGGCACCGGTAGTGTTGGTAAATGTGTATGCCCCAAATTGGGATGATGTAGGTTTTATGAGGGGGTTGCCGGCAGCAATCCCGGATTTGGCCACGTTCCAGTTGATCATGGGAGGAGATTTTAACTGTGTCCTGCAGCCGTGGGTGGACAGATCGAGCCCCGGGGCAATGGATAGGGTACGAATGACAAGGGAGCTGGGGGGGTTTATGGAGAGGATGGGTATGGTGGATCCATGGAGCTTTCAGAACCCTGGTGGAAGGGAGTATTCCTTCATTTCACACATCTATAGGGTGTATTCGAGGATTGATTACTTTGTAGTGAGTCGGGAGATTTTGGTTGGAGTGGAAGGGGCAGAATATGTGGGGATAGTTATCTCGGACCATGCACCCCACTGGCTGGATATTCGGTTCAGTGCGGGACGAGAGCT
Source organism: Scyliorhinus torazame (assembly GCF_047496885.1). Lineage (NCBI taxonomy): Eukaryota > Metazoa > Chordata > Chondrichthyes > Carcharhiniformes > Scyliorhinidae > Scyliorhinus > Scyliorhinus torazame. The sequence goes on from NC_092712.1 coordinate 186,184,657, forward strand.
GAGGCTGGGGTGGAAGTTTGACTCGGGGTTGTTGGCGGATGGAAGTTTTTGTGATAAGGTGCAGTTGGCGATTAGGGATTATGTGGAGTTCAATCAGAATGGGGAGGTGTTGGCGGGCATTTTTTGGGAAGCACTGAAGGCAGTGGTCCGGAAGAAATTATCTCATTTACGGTTTGTGCGAATAAGGAAAGGAGGGCGGAACAGGAATGTCTAGTGAGCGAGATAGTGGAGGTGGACAGGGAATATTTGAGGGTGCCCACGTGGAGGGATTGGCGAGGAGGAAAAAGTTGCAGGGGCAATTTGACAGGCTAACAACGGGGAGGGCGGTAGGGCAACTACGTAAGGCAAGAGGGGTGCAACACGAGTATGGGGAGAAGGCGAGCCACATGCTGGCACACCAGCTGCGGAGGCAGGCTGCATCCAGGGAAATATTGAAGATCCGGGCTGGGGATGTGGTGTCAGAGCCAGGGAAGATAAATGAGGCATTTAGAGAGTATTACCAGGGACTTTATGAGGCAGACCCAGGAGGAGAGGAGGGGGACATGGGGTGGTTTCTGGACGAGCTGGAATTTCCCCAGGTGGAGGAAACTAAGAGGCAGGCGTTGGAGGAGCCCCTGGGGCTGAGGGAGGTGCTGGATGGTATCAGGGGTATGAAGTCAGGGAAGGCCCCTGGGACGGATGGGTACCCGGCAGAATTTTATAAGGAATTTGCGGCGGACCTGGCACCACATCTGTTGGGGGCGTTTAATGAAGCACTGGAGAAGGGGGAGTTGGCGGAAACGATCAAGCAGGCAGTAATCACACTAATCCCCAAAAAAGGAAGGATCCGGTGGAATGTGGGTCATATAGACCCATATCACTATTGAACACGGATGTGAAAGTATTGGCTAAGTTGTTGGTGGGGAGGATGGAGGATTGTGACCTGGGGGTGGTTGCAGGAGATCAAACAGGCTTCGTTAAGGGCAGGCAGCTCGCGAGTAATATAAGACGGCTGTTAAATGTGGTGATCAATCCGTCGAGAGCTCTGGTACCGGAGGTGGTGGTGTCCATGGACGCGGAGAAAGGATTTGATCGGGTAGAGTGGCGGTACTTGTTCGAAGGTTAGGGTTTGGGCCGAGAGTTGTGGCATGGGTGCGGTTGCTGTATGTGGCGCGAAGAACGAGGGTGAGGAGGAATGATATCTGCTCATGAAGCCTTGACTTTCACAGGGGTATGAGGCAGGGGTGCCCGCTGTTGCCGCTGTTGTTTGCGCTGGCCATAGAGCCATTGGCGATGGCTCTCAGGGGGTCGGCAGAGTGGAAGGGGATAATGAGGGGACAGAGGGAGCATCGGGAGTCGCTCTGTACCATGACCTCTTGCTGTATGTTTCGCATCCTTTGGAGAGTATGGGAAGGATTATGGGCCTGTTGGGGAGGTTTGGAGGGTTCTCGGGATACAAGCTGAACGTAAGGAAAAGCGAGGTATTCCCGGTGAATGAGCTGGCACAGCGGGCTAATTTGGGGGGGATGCCATTTATGGTAGCGAGGGATAGGTTTTACTTGGGGATTCAGGTAGCGAGGGAATGAACGGGGCTCCATACGTGGATCTTAACGAAGCTGGTAGAGGAGGATCTTAAGAGGTGGGATACACTGCACTTAACGTTGGCGGGGATGGTCCAAGTGGTGAAAATGAATATTCTGCTGAGGTTCTTGTTTATCTTTCAGGCTCTCCCGATCTTTATACCAAAGGCCTTTTTTCGGAAAGTGGACACAATCATCTCTGACTTTGTATGGGCGGGGAAGGTGCTAAGTCTGGGGAGGACCCTGCTACAGAGGCAGAGGCAGCAGGGGGGATTGGCGTTGCCAAACTTGCTTCATTATTATTAAGTGGCAAATGTGAACAAGGTGCGGCGGTGGTGGGAAGGAGAAGGGGTAGAGTGGGTTAGGATGGAGGAGGAATCTTGTAAGGGGTCTAGTTTGAGGGCTCTGGTGACGGCAGCATTGCCAATGGCTCCGAGTAGGTATTCAGGGAGCCCAGTGGTGCAGTCCACGGTGAAGATATGGAATCAGCTTAGGAGGCATTGTAGGGTGGAAGGGATGTCGGTCCTAACGCCGCAGTGTGAGAATCATGGGTTTGAGCCGGGGGGGGGCTGGTTAGTGTTTACAGGAGGTGGCGGGAAGTGGGGCTGGTCAAGGTGAGGGATTTGTATTTGGAGGAAGGGTTCGCCAGTATGGAGGAGCTAAGGGAGAGGGTAGAGCTGCCGAGGGGTAGTGAGTTCAGGTATCTACAGGTTAGGGACTTTGCACGAAAGGTCTGGAAGGGGTTCACTAGATTGCCGGGATACACCCTGTTGGAGCTTCTGGATGTGGAAGGGGAGGGAAGAATTGGGGATATATATAAGTGGCTGGGGGAGCAGGGAGGCAAGCAGGTGGTGAAGATCAAGGAGAAATGGGAAGCGGAGTTGGGAATGGAGATCAATTGGGGAGTATGGAGTGAGGCACTGCGAAGGGTAAATGGGACCTCCTCTTGTGCAAGGATGAGCCTGAGACAGTTTAAGGTGGTGCATATGACTTGGGCAAGAATGAGTGGGTTCTTTTAGGGAGTAGCAGATGAGTGTGAGAGGTGTGGGCGGTGGCCAGCGAATCATGTGCACATGTTTTGGGGTTGTGAATTGGGAAGATTCTGGGCAGGAGTGTTCGCGGTCTTAGCCAGGACAGTTGATGAGGGAGTGGACCCGGACCATTTGGTGGCGATATTTGGGGTTTCAGAGAAGCCGGAGCTCATGGAGAGGAGGAAGGCCGATGTCTTGGCCTTCGCCTCTCTGATTGCACGGTGACAAATTTTGCTGGAGTGGCGGTTGGCATCGCCACCGGGGGTAGCAGCATGGTTGGGTGACCTGTACGACTTTCTGCGGTTGGAGAAGATAAAGTATGAGTTAAGGGGCTCAGCAGGGGAGTTTGAGAAAAGGTTGGGGATGTTTGTGACCATGTTTGAGGAACTGTTCGTCGTGGGAGGGGGGCGGGGGGGGGGGGGGGGGGGGGGGGGTGACGGGGAGTGGGGGAAGGAGAAAAATCTGTACAAACTGTATAGTTGATTGTTGGGAAGAATGTATCCCGGGGTGTTTATTTGCTGTAACCTACTTTGATACAAGTTTGAATAAAATGCGTTTAAAAAAAGAAAATACAAGACAAAGGCTCATGGAGTTGGAAGCAATCAATTTGCATAGATGGTTAACAGACATGAAACAAAGAATAGATATGAAAGAGCACATCAAAAATCTTTGAATTGCATTGACAGCAAGGATATAAATTAGATCAAAATAGCAAAGAAATGTTTCCTCTTCTCAGTTCTAAATGATCAGCCCCTTATCCTGAGGCTGTTCCCCAGTGTACCCAGACAAAAGAAATAACTACTGTCTACCTTGTCAGGTCCCTTCCAGGTTACTTCTAATTCTTCTAAACTCAAGAGGCTGGAGATCCAGTTTACTGAGCCTCATGTCATGGGACAACCCTCTCACCCTCGAAACATTAACATTTTAAAGTTTCATGCTTCTCTAATTTTGCTCCCAAAGAGAATGATCTCACTTCCCCCAAGTTATACTCCATCCACCAACTTGCTGCCCACTCACTTAATTTGTCTCCATCTCCTTGCAGCCTCTTGCATTGCCATCCAGCTTTCTATCATCAACAAACTCAGATACATTTCTCCCAGTCTCTTTGTCCAAGTTGCTAATATAGATGTGATTGATCCTTGTGGCACCCCACTAATTAAAGTCTATTGACGTGAAATGCTATTCTTCTCCCGATCTTCTACTTCATGTCCATTAACCTCTTTTCCAACTTTGCTAATTTATTACTTCCAGCTCAATGAAAGATACAGAACGTCTTGCTGAGAGTTTATTGACTTTGTTGGTATCAACACTTTTCACATACACCCAGGGTCTGGATTCACCGCAATCGGCGAATTGGCCCGGCGCCAAGATCGGCGCGGACCACTCTGGCGTCGGACCAACAGGAAGTTGTAGAATTCTCCGCACTTCTGGGGGCTAGGCCGGCGCCGGAGGGGTTGGTGCCGCCCAGCCGGCGCCGAAGGGACTGCGCGAGTTAGCGCATGCGCAGAACCGTCGGCGTGGTTTAGTGCATGGGCAGACCGGCCGGCGTATTCTGGCGCATGCGCAGGGGGGTGTCTTCTCCGTGCCGGCCCGGGCGGAGACCTACAGTGGCCGGCGCGGAAGGAAGAAGTACCCCCACGGCATAGGCCTGCCCGCAGATCATTGACCCCGAACACGGGCTAGGCCACCGTGGGGGCCGGATTCCCCCGCGCCCATCCGAGGACCGCACCAAGATCCGAGGACCCTCCAGGTCCCTCCATGTGGGACCATGTCCAATCCACGCCGGTGGGACTGGCCAGAAACCGACAGCCGCTCGGCCCATCGGGGCCCGGAGAATTGCCGGGGGGGACTGCTGCCAACAGCGTGGCATGATTCCCACCCCCGCCGGAAAACCGGCGCCGGAGAATACGGCAGCCGGCGGCGGGGCGGGATTCATGCCGCCACCCGGGCAGGCGGGTCGGAGAAGTGTCCCAACTATCCCATATTTTTCTGTTCAAATACCCATCGTCTGTTTCCTTTAAAAATGTAATTGACATTAATAAACCTTATTAATCTGATTTATTCGATGTTGACAATATCCTTTGGAAGCTTCAATAAACTTATAAAACACTATTTCCCTTCTGTAAAAACATGGGGCGTAATTCTCCGTTGGTCGACGCCAAAATCGGGGTGTGCGATTGGGCAGAGAACAGCTCCCGACGCTGAAATTGCGCCGGTTTGACGCTGAATCGTAATGCTCCGCCTCCTGGAAAGGTGGCGCCAATGCGATGCACGGCACGCGTAGTTGAAACACCGTTCGCATATCATTAGCGGGCTCACACACAATTCTCGACCTTTAATGGGCCGAGTTCCCAACAGCACGGTCCACATGTGCTCCCACAAATCGTGAACCTGGCGTGGTAGCTTCTGGGAGAGAGAGAGGGTGTACGGACAGTGTCCAGCACTGCCATACTTCACCGACAGCTGTGCCACTGGCCGAGGGGCTTCTGCCAGGGCTGGGGGGAGTAATGGGGGATGGCCAGGAGGGGGCTGTGTGATCAGGATGAACGGGTACGCAAGACCATTACCGCAGCTGGCAAAGGAGCCATGCGGCTGCGCATGCCGCTAACAGGCCCTTTTAAACCTGGTGCCCTGGGCCGTATAGGTGACCCCACCCCAACCGGGGAAACCCCCGGAGTGCCCTCTGGCCTCAGCCGACCCATCAGCTGTATGGGCGCTCCAGCACAACCTGTTCCATCTCTTCAGACTCGATCAGTGCGTGTGTGGAGGGTGTATTGTTTAAGCGCGGCTTAGGCTTGACAGCCCTGCGAGTGTCCATCACGGACCTGGCAATTCCTGCAACATTTTTTGTGCGATTTGATGGGGTTCCACGCGGTGCCGGTGCTAGCCCCTCACCGGTAGCGGAATCAGTACACGTTTGGCACCAATGTTTTGACGTGAAAGCCCATTGATGCTCCGTTGGCATCAAAACTTAGACTCAGAAACGGAGAATCCAGCCCATGTTGTGTCTGTCCGATCAAACTAAGTTGATAAAGTCCAGCATTTTCCAATGACTGATGGCAGATTAATCATTCTCTGTTGTCGCCGACTTTCTTTTCTAGGATAGAAAGAAGCTCACTGCCACCTTTTCAGGGACAAATAGGAATGGGTAACAAATGCTGGCCTTGTCAGCGACACTCATAGAACATAGAACATGACAGCGCAGTACAGGCCCTTCGGCCCTCGATGTTGCGCCGACCACTCTAAAGCCCATCTACACTATTCCCTTATTGTCCATATGTCTATCCAATGACCATTTGAATGTCCTTAGTGTTGGCGAGTCCACTACTGTTGCAGGCAGGGCATTCCACGCCCTTACTACTCTCTGAGTAAAGAACCTACCTCTGACTTATCTGTCTTTTATCTATCTCCCCTCAATTTAAAGCTATGTCCCCTCGTGCTAGACATCACCATCCGAGGAAAAAGGCTCTCACTGTCCACCCTATCCAATCCTCTGATCATCTTGTATGCCTCAATGAAGTCACCTCTTAACCTTCTTCTCTCTTAACGAAAACAGCCTCAAGTCCCTCAGCCTTTCCTCATAAGATCTTCCCTCCATACCAGGCAACATGCTGGTAAATCTCCTCTGCACCCTTTCCAATGCTTCCACATCCTTCCTATAATACGGCGACCAGAATTGCACGCAATACTCCAAATGCGTCCGCACCAGAGTGTTGTATAGCTGCAACATGACCTCATGGCTCCTAAACGCCATCCCTCTACCAATAAAAGCTAACACACCGTACGCCTTCTTAACAACCTTCTGAACCTGGGTGGCAACTTTCAGGGTTCTATGTACATGGACACCGAGATCTCTCTGCTCATCCACACTGCCAAGAATCTTACCATTAGCCCGGTACTCAGTCTTCCTGTTATTCCTTCCAAAATGAATCACCTCACACTTTTCTGCATTAAACTCCATTTGCCACCTCTCAGCCCAGCGCTGCAGCTTATCTATGTCCCCCTGTAACTTGTAACATCCTTCCGCACTGTCCACAACTCCACCGACTTTAGTGTCATCTGCAAATTTACTCATCCATCCTTCTACGCCCTCCTCCAGGTCATTTATAAAAATGACAAACAGCAGTGGCCCCAAAACAGATCCTTGTGGTACACCACTAGTAACTGGACTCCAGTCTGAACATTTCCCATCAATCACCACCCTTTGTCTTCTTCCAGCGAGCCAATTTCTGATCCAAACTGCTAAATCACCCTGAATCCCATGCCTCCGTATTTTCTGCAGTCGCCTACCATGGGGAACCTTATCACACGCTTTACTGAAATTCATACACACCACATCAACTGCTTTACCCTCATCCACTTGTTTGGTCACCTTCTCAAAGAACTCTATAAGGTTTGTGAGGCACGACCTACCCTTCACAAAACCGTGTTGACTATCTCTAATCAAATTATTCCTTTCCAGATGATTATACATCCTATCTCTTATAAACCTTTCCAAGATTTTGACCACAACAGAAGTAAGGCTCACTGGTCTATAGTTACTGGGGTTATCTCTACTCCCCTTCTTGAAAAAGGGGACAACATTTGCTATCCTCCAGTCTTCTGGCACTATTCCTGTAGACAAAGATGACTTAAAGATCAAGGCCAAAGGCTCAGCAATCTCCTCCCTAGCTTCCCAGAGAATCCTAGGATAAATCCCATCTGGCCCAGGTGATTTATCTATTTCCACACTTTCCAGAATGGCTAACACCTCCTCCTTATGAACCTCAAGCCCTTCTAGTCTAGTAGCCTGAATCTCAGTGTTCTCCTCGACAACATTGTCTTTTTCCTGTGTGAATACTGACGAAAAATATTCATTTAGCACCTCTCCTATCTCCTCGGACTCCAAGCACAACTTCCCACTACTGTCCTTGACTGGCCCTACTCTTACCCTAGTCATTCTTTTATTCCTGACATATCTATAGAAAGCTTTAGGGTTATCCGTGATCCTACCTGCCAAAGACTTCTCATGTCTCCTCCTGGCTCTTCTTAGCTCTCTCTTTAAGTCCTTCCTCGCTAACTTGTAACTCTCGAGCGCCCTAACTGAACCTTCAAGTCTCATCTTTACATAAGTCTCCTTCTTCCTCTTGACAAGTGTTTTGACTGCTTTAGTAAACCACGGTTCCCTCACTCGACCACTTCCTCCCTGCCTGACAGGTACATACTTATCAAGGACATGCAGTAGCTATTCCTTGAACAAGCTCCACATTTCCATTGTGCCCATCCCCTGCAGTTTTCCTCTCCATCCGATGTATCCTAAGTCTTGCCTCATCGCATCATAATTGCCTTTCCCCCAGATATAACTCTTGCCCTGCGGTATATACCTATCCCTTTCCATCACTAAAGTAAACGTAATCGAATTGTGGTCACTATCACCAAAGTGCTCACCTACCTCCAAATCTAACACCTGTCCTGGTTCATTACCCAGTACCAAATCCAATATGGCCTCGCCTCTCGTTGGCTTATCTACGTACTGTGTCAGGGAACCCTCCTGCACACATTGGACAAAAACGGACCCATCTAATGTACTCAAACTATAGCGTTTCCAGTCAATATTTGGAAAGTTAAAGTCCCCCATAACAACTACCCTGTTTCTTTTGCTCCTATCGAGAATCATCTTTGCAATCTTCTCCTCTACAACTCTGGAACTTTTCGGAGGCCTATAGAAAACCCCTAACAGAGTGACCTCTCCTTTCCTGTTTCTAACCTCAGCCCATACTACCTCAGTAGACGAGTCCTCATCAAACGTCCTTTCTGCCACCGTAATACTGCCCTTGACTAACAATGCCACCCCTTTTAGCACCTTCCCTGAGCTTACTGAAATATCTAAATCCTGGCACCTGCAACAACCATTCCTGTCCCTGCTCTATCCATGTCTCCGAAATGGCCACATCATCGAAGTCCCAGGTACCAATCCATGCCGCAGGTTCACCCACCTTATTCCAGATGCTCCTGGCATTGAAGAAGACACACTTTAAACCACCTTCCTGCCTGCCGGTACACTCCTGCAATTTTGAAACCCTACTCATGACCTCACTACTCTCAACCTCCTGTATACTGGCCCTACAATTCAGGTTCCCATGCCCCTGCTGAACTAGTTTAAACCCACCTGAAGAGCATTAGCAAATTTCCCCCCCAGAATATTGGTACCCCTCTGGTCCAGGTGCAGACCATCCCGTTTGTAGAGGTCCCACCGACCCCAGAATGAGCCCCAATTATCCAGAAATCTGAAACCCTCCCTCCTGCACCATCCCTGTAGCCACGTGTTCAACTCCTCTCTCTCCCTATTCCTCGTCTTGCTATCACGTGGCACGGGGAACAACCCAGAGATAATAACTGTTGTCCTAGATCTAAGTTTCCACCCTAGCTCCCTGAATTCCTGCCTTACATCCCCATCCCATTTCCTACCTATGTCGTTGGTACCTATGTGGACCACGACTTGGGGCTGCTCCCCCTTAAGGATCCCGAAACACGATCCGAGACATCACGCACCCTAGCATCTGGGAGGCAACACACCAACCGTGAGTCTCTCTCGGTCCCACAGAATCTCCTATCTATCCCCCTAACTATGGAGTCTCCAATGACTAATGCTCTACTCCTCTTCCCCTTCCCTTCTGAGCAACAGGGACAGACTCTGTGCCAGAGACCTGTACCCCATGGCTTAACCCTGGTAAGTCCCCCCCCCCCCCCCCCAACAGTATCCAAAGCGGTATACTTGTTACTAAGGGGAACGGCCACAGGGGATCCCTGTACTGACTGCTTCCTCCCAGCCCCTCTCACCGTCACCCATCTATCTTTATTCTTCGGAGTAACTACATCCCTGAAGCTTCTATCTATGACCAACTCTGCCTCCCGAATGATCCGAAGTTCATCCAACTCCAGCTCTAGTTCCCTAACGCGGTTTCTGAGGAGCTGGAGATGGGTTCACATCCCACAGATGAAATCAGCAGGGACACTGACGGCGTCCCTCACCTCAAACATTCTGCAGGAGGAACATTGCCTGTCATCCCCTCTAGATAAAAAAAAAGAAAGAAAGAGCTTACCTGTTATTCACTCCCCTTCTCAACAAGCCCTCACTCAGCAACCGCTGCGCCCCGCACGATAACACCTGAGGGAAAATTAATAAAAACTACTTACCAGTCACCAACCAATCCCTTACCTGCAGGCTGTGACGTCACGGTTGAACTTTCCACTTCTACCTGCCCTCGAGCCTTCCTCTTGATCCTTACAGCAGTTGTTTTTTTTTGGTTAGAGGAGGGGGTCGGGAGGGAAACACTGAAGAAGTGTTTCGGGTTTAAGCGTCACTTGACAAGAGCTCCTCCACAAACCACCTCCAAGTTAGGGTCAGCACACGGACGTATGCAAATTTCCCCTGCAACGGCCAATCAGCAGCTCCGCTCTACTGCACTCTGCCCTCAGAATAAAAAAGAACAGTTATATTTGCCAACTTCCTATCATTCTAGAATCCAGGGAATTCTGAAAAATCATAACCAGTGCATCCAATATTTCTGTAACTACCTCTTTTAGAACCTGTTTGACGCTTTTACCCTCTTAGGTTTCTCTAGTAGAATAGAATAGAATAGAATTTACAGTGCAGAAGGAGGCCATTCGGCCCATCGAGTCTGCAGCGGCTCTTGGAAAGTGCACCCTATCTGAGGTCCACACCTCTACTCTATCCCCATAACCCAGTAACCTCACCCAACACTAATGGCAATTTTGGACACTAAGGGCAATTTATCATGGCCAATCCACCTAACCTGCACATCTTTGGACTGTGGGAGGAAACCGGAGCACCCGGAGGAAACCCACGCACACACGGGGAGGATGTGCAGACTCCGCACAGACAGTGACCCAAGCCGGAATCGAACCTGAGACCCTGGAGCTGTGAAGCAATTGTGCTATCCACAAGGCTACCGTGCTGCCCCTTCTTCGCTACTGAAAATGAAATGAAATGAAATGAAAATCGCTTATTGTCACAAATAGACTTCAAATGAAGTTACTGTGAAAAACCCCTAGTCACCACATTCTAGCGCCTGTTCGGGGAGGCTGGTACGGGAATTGAACTGTGCTGCTGGCCTGCCTTGGTCTGCTTTAAAAGCCAGCTCTTTAGCCCTGTGCTAAACCAGCCCTTGATATTAGTTACATTAAGTTCCTCACTCTGAATAGCCTCTTTGTTACTCTTTCTGCTGTCCTACAGTGAAGAGGTCTGTATAAAAGACAGACAGAAAGCGCATTCAGTAAGCTTTGCGCAGGTCAAGGAGACACCGCCTGAGTGAGACACGTCCAGAGTGGGAATTGGAACTTGGTAATTTGGTGCAGAGTGGGAGTAGGTGCTTTTTCCCTACCGTTTTGTTCTCTTTCTTCTGGCCTGTAACTTTTAATCTACAAGGAGAGAACCAGAGAGCATCCTGGGAAGGTAAGTGATTTTTATTTTTATTACCTTTTCAAATTGTGTGGGGGGGAGAAAACTGAAGTGACATCACAGTAAAGCTGTGAGCTGATTGGCTGGTTGGGAATCTACACTAAATTTAAAAATTAAACATTGTTATACTAATTAAACATAATTACTTAATTACTTAATTATAATTTAGAGGGGTATCTAAGCCAGAGATCGGAGTGTACTGTATTTAGCTTTCACATTTATAGTAGAAATCTAGTGCTAGGAAACATATAGTTAACAGTAACTTTTTTTTAAATTTAATTTACTAATTAATTAATGCAATGTCAATTAGAGGGATGCAGTGCTCTGACTATGAGATGTGGCAGGCCCGGGAGGGTTCCAGCGTCCCGGATGGCTTCATCTTCAGAAAGTGCACCCAACTAGAGCTCCTCACAGATCGCATGGTTCGGTTGGAGCAGCAGTTGGATGCACTTAGGAGCATGCAGGTGGCGGAAAGCGTCATAGATAGCAGTTATATAAATGTGGTCACACCCAAGGTTCAGGCAGAGAAATGGGTGACCACCAGAAGGGGCAGGCAGTCACTGCAGGAATATCCTGTGGTTGTCCCCCTCTCGAACAGGTATACCCCTTTGGATACTGTCAGGGGGGATAGCCTATCAGGGGAAAACAGCAGCAGCCAGAGCAGTGGCACCACGGCTGGCTCTGATGTTCAGCAGGGAGGGTCAAAGCGCAGAAGAGCAATAGTCATAGGGGACTCTATAGTCAGGGGCACAGATTGGTGCTTCTGTGGACGTGAAAGAGACTCCAGGATGGTATGTTGCCTCCCTGGTGCCAGGGTCCAGGATGTCTCAGAATGGGTAGCGGGCATCCTGAAGAGGGAGGGCAAACAGGCAGAGGTCGTTGTACATATTGGTACTAAAGTCATAGGCAGGAAGGGGCATGAGGTCCTGCAGCAGGAGTTCAGGGAGCTAGGCAGAAAGTTAAAAGACAGGACCTCTAGGGTTGTAATCTCAGGATTACTCCCTGTGCCACGTGCCAGTGAGGCTAGAAATAGGAAGATAGAGCAGCTAAACACATGGCTAAACAGCTAGTGTAGGAGGGAGGGATTCCGTTATCTGGACCACTGGGAGCTCTTATGGGGCAGGTGTGACCTGTATAAGAAGGACGGGTTGCATCTAAACTGGAGAGGCATAAATATCCTGGCCGCGAGGTTTGCTAGTGTCACACGGGAGGGTTTAGACTAGTATGGCTGGGGGGTGGGTACCGGAGCAATAGGTCAGAAGGTGAGAAGAGGGAGAACTAGAGAATAGGGCCAGTATGGCTCTGAGGAAGAGTAGACAGGACGATATTGCTGAAAACAGCGGGTCTGATGGCCTAAAGTGCATATGTTTTAATGCAAGAAGTATTACGGCTAAGGCAGATGAACTTAGAGCTTGGATTAGTACTTGGAACAGAATTAGGCGGGAACTGAAGAACCTAGATTGGGGGCGGAAGTTTGAGGGTAAGTCAACATCTGACATGTGGGACGCTTTCAAATGTCAGTTGAAAGGCATTCAGGACCGGCATGTTCCTGTGCGGAAGAAGGATAAATACAGCACATTTTGGGAACCTTGGATAACGAGAGATATTGTACGCCTCGTCAAAAAGAAAAAGGAGGCATTTGTGAGGGCTAGAAGGCTGGGAACAGATGAAGCCTGTGTGGAATATAAGGAAAGTAGGAAGGAACTTAAGCAAGGAGTCAGGAGGGCTAGAAGGGGTCACGAAAAGTCATTGGCAAATGGGGTTAAGGAAAATCCCAAGGCTTTTTACACGTACATAAAAAGCAAGAGGGTAGCCAGAGAAAGGGTTGGCCCACTGAAGGATAGGCAAGGGAATCTATGTGTGGAGCCAGAGGAAATGGGCGAGGTACTAAATGAATACTTTGCATCAGTATTCACCAAAGAGAAGGAATTGGTGGATGTTGAGTCTGGAGAAATGTGTGTAGATAGCCTGGGTCACATTGAGATCCAAAAAGACGAATGTTGGGACTCTTGAAAAATATTAAGGTAGATAAATCCCCAGGGCCTGATGGGATCTACCCCAGAATACTGTAGGAGGCTAGAGAGGAAATTGCTGAGGCCTTGACAGAAATCTTTGAATCCTCACCGTCTTCAGGTGATGTCCCGGAGGACTGGAGAATAGCCAATGTTGTTCCTTTGTTTAAGAAGTGTAGCAAGGATATTCCAGGGAACTACAGGCCGGTGAGCCTTATGTCAGTGGTAGGGAAATTACTGGAGAGAATTCTTCGAGACAGGATCTACTCCCATTTGGAAGCAAATGGACGTATTAGCGAGAGGCAGCACGGTTTTGTGAAGGGGAGAGCGTGTCTCACTAACTTGATAGAGTTTTTCGAGGAGGTCACTAAGATGATTGATGCAGGTAGGGCAGTGGATGTTGTCTATATGGACTTCAGTAAGGCCTTTGACAAGGTCCCTCATGGTAGACTGGTACAAAAGGTGAAGTCACACGGGATCAGGGGTGAGCTGGCAAGATGGATACAGAACTGGCTAGGTCATAGAAGGCAGAGAGTAGCAATGGAAGGATGCTTTTCTAATTGGAGGGCTGTGTCCAGTGGTATTCCGCAGGGATCAGTGCTGGGATCTTTGCTGTTCATAGTATATATGAATGATTTGGAGGAAAATGTAACTGGTCTGATTAGTAAGTTTGCAGACGACACAAAGTTTGGTGGAAATGCGGATAGCGATGAGAACTGTCAGAGGATACAGCAGGATTTAGATCGTTTGGAGACTTGGGCGGAGAGATGGCAGATGGAGTTTAATCCGGACAAATGTGAGGTCATGCATTTTGGAAGGTCTAATGCAGGTAGGGAATATACAGTGAATGGTAGAACCCTCAAGAGTATTGAAAGTCAGAGAGATCTAGGCGTACAGGTCCACTGGTCACTGAAAGGGGCAACACAGGTGGAGAAAGTAGTCAAGAAGGCATACGGCATGCTTGCCTTCATTGACCTGACGGGGCATTGAGTATAAGAATTGGCAAGTCATGTTGCAGCTGTATAGGACCTTAGTTAGGCCACACTTGGAGTATAGTGTTCAATTCTGGTCGCCACACTACCAGAAGGATGTGGAGGCTTTAGAGAGGGTGTAGAAGAGATTTACCAGGATGTTCCCTGGTATGGAGGGAATTAGCTATGAGGAGCGGATGAATAAACTCGGTTTGTTCTCACTGGAACAACGGAGGTTGAGGGATGACCTGATCGAGGTCTACAAAATTATGAGGGGCATAGACAGAGTGGATAGTCAGAAGCTTTTTCCCAGGGTAGAGGGGTCAATTACTAGGGGGCATAGGTTTAAGGTGCAAGGGGCAAAATTTAGAGGAGATGTATGAGGCAGGTTTTTTACCCCGAGGCTAGTGGGTGCCTGGAACTCGCTGCAGGAGGAGGTGGTGGAAGCAGGGACGATAGTGACATTTAAGGGGCATCTTGACAAATACATGAATAGGATAGGAATAGAGGGATACGGACCCAGGAAGTGTCGAAGATTTTAGTTTAGACGGGCAGCATGGTCGGCGCAGGCTTGGGGGGCCGAAGGGCCTGTTCCTGTGCTGTACTTTTCTTTGTTCTTAAGACAGATGCAAAATATTTGTTCAACATCTGTGCCATTTCCTTGTTTCCTATGATAATTTCTCTCACCTCTCCTTCCAAAGGGATTATGGTTTACTTTGATCCCCTTTTTATGTATGACTCTTATTCCTGACCAGTTTACTCCCATATTTTTTTTTCAAATTTTGGATCATTCCCTTGAATATTTTCCATTGTTTATTCACCACCATGCCTTTCAATCTATTTACCAAATCAAACTTCGACAACTCTCCCCACAGACCTATATAATTGTCAATGTAACTGGCTTTATATAAAATTCTTGTTCTGGACTTGCATATGTTGGTCTCAAATTTACTATGCAATTCAGTTGTATTATAATCTGTTTTTATCCCTGAAGACCCTTTTGCTATGAGATTATGGATATCAGGCCAACTAGCCTTTGGTTCCTTGTTTTCTTTCACCCTTCTTTCTTGTGGCAGTGTTACATTTTCTAACTTTCAATCCACTGGGACTGTTCGAGAATCTAGTGAAATTTTGGAAATTCACAACAAGTGCATCCACTAATTAACACTGCGCCATTACACAATACTAGATATAAAATACTCTTATTCCAAATTGTTACCGCAATGAAAACAGAAAATGCTGATCTGGCAGCATTTGTGGGGAGAGAAACAGAGTTAATGTTTTGAGTCCATATGATTCTTCTTGACACAAAATCATTTTACAAACTCCTCTGTTAAACTACCTTTGTCAGTCTGTATGAAGATTAAAGCCCTCCACGATTATTTCATTGCCTTTGTTACAAACTCAAATTATTTCTTCTTTAAGTTTTGCTGATAGTATGACTGCTGTTAGGTACCTATAAACTACTCCCACTAGTAGTTTATGCCCCTTGTTATTCCTAATTTCCACCCACGTTGATTCTGCTTCCTGTTCTTCTGTTCATAAACTCTGCGCTGTTTCGTAGCTGGCCTCGAGATGGAAACATCATGCTGTGGCTCTGTTCAGGAAAAGTCGGCCCTCCTTCGATTTCTGGCTGTCTCTTCCACACTCGTATGATTCTTCTTGTCGTGCCACGTAAAATTCTGTACTTTTTCAGTAATGTGCGCACCTGAATTTTTGCTAGCATGTGGTTCAGTAGAAATGTCATAAAGTGGTGTCATTAAACCTGTTAGTGAGAGTGATTAGCTTGTACTAAGATTGTGGCAGATGTATAAGAAAAGGACAGGGAAATCAATGTGCATAATTACAAGTTGATCCATGGATGCTCCATGACATATAGTCACTGCTTTACATGTGCACAGCGAAGGTAAGAATAATTGCATAGGACTAGAGTATGCTACTTTTCTCCAGTTTATGCAGCAACCATATCATGTCGAGCTTCCCCAGATGGTGACTTCCTTTTAAACCCATCTTTAAGTGTTTAGGACTCTTAATTTCCTCTACGTATTTCATTCAGAAGACCTTTTACTGTAAAGAAAAGATTTGAAAAAATAAATACTTTATGCTGTGTATTTTAGATAATAGCAGTCGGCCCTCCTTCGATTTCTGGCTGTCTCTTCCACATTCGTACGATTCTTCTTGTCGTGCCACATTAAAATTGGCTAGCAACTTGTGGTGAGGGAGAAATACTCCATGAATTGAAGGTGTGGGATAATTTATGCCATTCCAGCATTAGTTGTGTGAAAGTGGCAGCTAACCCTGTTAGTTTCATAAAGCTGCTGGATTTGCATGTTAATTGTCCATTCAACATGTCACAGAAATTCTAAGTCTAGTAATTAAAATATAAGTAACATTTTAATGATCTGATCATTTTTGATGACTGCAATCCAAACCCTCTTGCACAGAAACTCAACAATTAAAAGTGTCTGGTATCATTTCTTCGGTTAGTGAATTGTTCCATATTTTTATTTATTAAACAATTACTAAATGTATATTAGCCACAATTTGTCTAACATCTTCTTTTATGAAGACTGATGTGAAGAATCCATTCTATACATCTGCCATATCATCTCCACTTTTCTCCTCCTTTAAAGACCCTCCTTAAAATTTGCCTATTGATTAAGTTTTCAGCTACTCCAATCAGATAGCTCCTTGACTTGACATGCATTTTATGATTATGCTTTTGATTTTGCAGTTCAGGATGGTTTCTTACATTCAAGGCACTGGGCGGGATTCTCTGACCCCCCGCCAGGTCGGAAAATCGGCAGAGGGCGGCGTGAATCCCGCTCCGATGGCGGCTGCCAAATTCTCCGCGCCGTTTTTTTGGCGGGGACGGGAATCACGTCGTGCCGGTCGGGGGTCGTTGGCAGTGGCCCCCCCAGCGATTCTCCGGGCCCTGATGGGCCGAGTGGCCGCCCGTTTTCGGCCAATCCCACCGGCGTGAAATACACAAGGTCCGTACCGGCGGGGGCACGGGGGGATCCGGCCCCGGGGGGGGGCCGCCATGGTGGCCTGGCCCGCGATCGGGGCCCACCGATCGGCAGGCGGGCCTGTGCTGTGTGGGCACTCTTTCCCTCGGGGCTGGCCTCTAAAGCTCCACCCTGGCCGGCGCGGAGAAGAAACCCCTGCGCATGCACAGGAAACACGCCAGAGGTTCTGCGCATGCGCCAACTCGCGTGGGCCGGCGGAGGCCCTTCGGCACTGGTTGGTGCGGCGCCAAGCACTCCCGCGCCGGCCTAGCCCCTGGAAGTGCGGAGAATTCTGCAACTTCTGGGCAGCCCAATGCCGGAGTGGTTCATGCCGCTCTTTGACGCCGGTACAGCCCGCCCGCCGGTTGGGGGAGAATCCCGGCCACTATATAAGTAAAGGTTGTTGGTTGGTGTGTGTTGTTTTTATATTTATTGTAGTTCCACAGCAGATAGCTTCTTGGCCTTTTCGCTAAGATGAGCGTGAGGTCAGGTGTAATGGCTGGATCTTGTATGTCTCTCTTGTGGGGACCATAAATTGGATTCAATTTGAATTGTTTTTTTGGAGCATGCAAGGAGCTGGATTAGGAGTTTGCCCCTGTCCACACTCTGAGCTCTTGCTTTGTAACTTTGATAAAGTAATAAAAAGAAATAAGACAGCAGATTATGCATCTTAATAAAATAAATATACTGAACGATATCACATGCCTCATAACAGATATTCGTCACCTTATTAATGCTGAAATGTCAAGATTTCATGTATGTTTGTCACATTATTTGAATGACATTTTGGGAAATTTGGTTAAACTCCTGATGACTTATTTTTCCATCCTGAAACCTTAATATCTATTTCCTATGGTGGAATTTAATGTTTGCTCAAGTTGATTGTGCCTACTTTATTATTCCATCCTCCTTTGCATCTTTTTTAGAGTTGTAAAAGGTATTTGTTTCTATTTATTCCCTGAGATTGATTTATAGAATTTTCTGCCGCAGGACATATTATTTTTCCCCATTTCCAAATTTCCAAATGACTAGTACTTGAATAGATGATCGTTCTTCGTGGTCATACACGGTATCATTCACAGTATCTCTGATGACTGCATCAAATCTCTCAAACATTCTGCTGATGCAAGCATAAAATTCTCCTCCGGGACACAAAAATATCATTCAAAACAGTACTTCATTTGCTGAATTAAAGGAAGCACTTTTTCATGGTTCTTAATTGTAAGTTTGCCATCTGGTTGTCTTGGACTATTCTAACTGCACAAGAGCATGTGAAAACAGCTCCAATAGTGAACGCCTTGCTTTTCCAATGCACCTAGATATTCCCAGTAGTGGCGGCCCAGGTCAAATGCCTGACTCATACCTCAGACAGAAGGGCAGGCCTCTGTGAAGAAAAGCTTGTAGCAGGCACTATCAGCATTAAATGTTCAATGCTATCTGGTCTTTTTTTTTAGAAGTCTGGTACATGTTATAAATATTATTTTTTTAACCTTGTGACCTGCATGAAGAAAAATAGTGGTTGATTATATTTTGAGCAGTTGGATTAATTCTGTAGAAATTGCTGGTTTGAAAATAATAACTCTCAGGATAAAATTGAGCGATTTTATTGTTTGATAAGCAGAATATTGTGGATGCTGAAAATCTGAAATAAAAACAGAAAATGCTGGAAAACTCAGCAGGTCAGGCAACATTTATGGAGAGAAACACAATAGGTGTGATTCACGCATAAAATGGCTAAGAATGTGATTTTGTGGACTGGACTTAATGTCTGCAGACGGGCGCGTTTAACGGGGTGTTACTCAGTGGCTGCAGTGTCGAGAAACATTCCACTATCCACAGCACTTTGTCATTTATTTTGGCCTTGGGGAGATTATTCTTCCTGCCAAGGGTGCATATCAAGTGATTTCCTGCTGGCGAACCCCCGCACCCCTCACCTCTCTTTTCCTCCCCCCGGAAACCCCCAACAACTCCCCCTCACCCTCTCTCAACTTCCCTAAAAGTTGCAAAGCCCCCTGGGACTTACCCCTGGCACTGCCAGGGTGGCACTCCATGGGTCCGGCAGAGCCAGGATGCCAGTTTATGCACTTGGGGAGTTTCTCACTGAAAAATCCCACACTTAGAATTTTTTTCTGCAAGACTGGCTCCGCAGACATCGGGGTGCCATTTGTGAAGAGTGCACAGATCTTAAAAGTTAGGTTGATGGTTACCACCACCCTCCACACATAGACATTGCAACCCACCCCCCAGCCACATGTAACACCACCAATCCTCGACCCTGGATGGGCAACCTCTTCCCTGCCGTTCACAAAAAGTCCTGTGACTACCTCACCATCCTGGAATGAAGGTGACCCGGCCCCACACCCATCCATCCTTGTCGGCATCGTCCCCAAGTGATCATAGCCCGCAATGGGGTCACTGAGGACCCCTTAACTTTAAGACTCCCCCTCCCCCCACCCCCAGGGCCCCAAGAGGCCCTGTCCCTTGGCACACTGGGCACTGCCAGGTTGGCATGTCCCCGACCACCGAAGGGCTCTAATGGCCTCTTGAGCCCCCCAGCATGGCCATCACGACTGGTTTACTTTTTTGGAGACCAGTATTAATTTGTGCCAGCGTCAGGCCTCATCAGTGGAGCCCGTGAATACCGGGAGCCAGGAGACTGAGGCCTCGAACAGACTGTGCATATTAAATGTATTAAGGACTCATTTAGATATGCTGATCTGGGCATGATCCAGATGACGTTGGGGCTAGCTGGTTGGGTGCATCTCGTGTGGGCCCTGTGCATCTCGTGTGAGCCATGCACCTGTTTTTGGCCTCTCCCGTAAGGGCCCAATGTAACAGGATCGTCACCCGGTGGGAAAATCATGCCCAACATTTCAGATCTACGACCTTTCATCAAAACAGGGCAAAGTTTTAAAATGTAATAGGTTTTGAGCAAGGGCTGATTAGGACAAGGATAAAAGGAAGGCCTGTGATGGGATGGAAGAAGACAAGAGAGACTGATTGATCGAAGAGTTGGGCCAAAGAGAATGGGAACGGGCAAGAACAGAAATAAAAGATGTGTCTGGAACAGGTGTGCTGCTGACTAAAAACAAGAATAGGAGAAACCAAAACAAACAAAGGGATCAAAAATGGTGGGGGAATGGGTAAAGATTATGATTTCAATTTGTTCAACTGAAGTCCTGAATGCGTTTAATTAAAATATGAAGTGCTGTTCCGCAAGCTTACATTGAGCTTCACTGGAACAGTGCAGTAGGCCAATGGGCTTCACTGTCTCAGAGCAATAGGCCAAAGAACTTCACTGGAGCAGTGCAGTAGGCCAACGGGCTTCACTGTAACAGAGCAATAGGCCAACGGGCTTCACTGGAGCAGTGCAGTAGGCCAACGGGCTTCACTGGAACAGAGCAATAGGCCAACGGGCTTCACTGTAACAGAGCAATAGGCCAAAGAACTTCACTGGAGCAGTGCAGTAGGCCAACGGGCTTCACTATAACAGAACAATAGGCCAACGGGCTTCACTGGAGCAGTGCAGTAGGCCAACGGGCTTCACTGGAACAGAGCAATAGGCCAACGGGCTTCACTGTAACAGAGCAATAGGCCAAAGAGCTCCACTGGAACCGTGCAGTAGGCCAAGGTCAGAGATGTCAGTGTGAGAGCAAGATGGAGAATTAAAATGGCAGGCCACCAGAAGCTCAGGGTCACGTTTGTGAACTTTAAGGTGTTCCACAGAGTGGCCATCTGTCTGCATTTAGTCTCCCCAATGTAGAGGTTTTATTATATTGCCATATTTTGTTACTTTTAATTAATTTGTAACAACATTTGGTAGCACATAATTAGTTATTTTACCTCTGGAAGTGTGGTGTCTTTGAAAGATTCGATAATATCATCCCACAATAGATGCAAAATTTTCATGCAGATAATTAATCTATGTCAAGCAGCATTCCTTCTTTGCTGCTGTCGGCCATAGTTGTCACGTGACGGGCATTTTTAAAAATGTATGTACCTCACTGGTTGCGGACTGCAGTAACATTTATGCATCAAGTAGCAAGAATGCCACATTAGCCACTGCTGTTGATTAACTTTGTTTCATATTGCATTTTATGAGTGAAAAGTAATGACAATAGGGTGAGATTTTTCCAGCCCCACACTCAGCCAGGATCATTCAGTCAGTGGACCGTTGGCTAGCCAGCTGAATTTTCCACAGCCTATCCCGCCACCATGGGGCCAGAAACTTCTATCTGTAATAATAATTGATTTGTAGGGACGCCAGTAATCTGATCTCAAAAATTGGATTCCTCTGTCCTCTTCCCTATGGCAATGTCAAACACAATAGCCTTTTTTTAAATGAGAATTGTTCAACAGCTATCCTTTATCTCAACCCCCTTCCATCTTAGAAGTAAGTAAAAGGACAATTTACAACACAACTGTTCACACCCCAGTACCCTCAACACCATTTTGGGACTTTGGGAGACTCCGACTGCTCAATGTAAACCCAGGACTGGTCCTATTGTCTCCAAACATAAATACCTTGGGCTGGATTCTCCGCTGGCAGGATTCTCCGTTGCGCCAGCAGCGCACCCACGCCCGTGGGTTTCCCGGCACCGTGGAGTGGCCGCAATGGGAACTCCCGTTGGCAGGAGTGGAGGAATGGAGAAGTCAGCTGCCGGCCAGGACGCAGCTCCCAGGAAAATGCGACTGGCAGACTGGAGAACCCCATCCCTTGTACCTTCTCAGTATAATAACCAGGGGCGTCATTCTCCGACCCCCCAGCGGGTCGGAGAATGGCCGTTGGCCGCCGTGAATCCCGCCCCCGCCGGTTGCCTAAGTCTCCGGTACCGGATATTCGGCGGGGGCGGGAATCGGGGCCCACCGATCCGCGGGCGGGCCTGTGCCGTGGGGGCACTCTTTCCCTTCCGCCTCCGCAACGGTCTCCACCATGGCGGAGGCGGTAGAGACTCTCCCCACTGCGCATGCGCGGGAAACTGTCAGCGGCCGCTGACGCTCCCGCGCATGCGCCGGCCCGACATGTAATTTCCGCGCCAGCTGGCGGGGCAACAAAGGCCATTCCCGCCAGCTGGCGGGGCGGAAATCCCTCCGCCGTCGGCCTAGCCCCTCAATGTTGGGGCCCGGCCCCCAAAGATGCGGAGCATTCCGCACCTTTGGGGCTGCGTGATGCCCGTCTGATTGGCGCCGTTTTGGGCGCCAGTCGGTGGACATCGCGCCGTTTGGGGAGAATTTCGCCCCTGAGCTCTAACAATCAATGCTGCAGGCAGTTCACATGATTCTCCTCATTTATCCTTAATTTTAAGCTACAGTCCCAAAATGTAATAATCTCCAAAATGCTATCTGAAGCTGAAACGTGAGCATTCTAGGGAGCGAGTGCATTTGTTGCAGAATGACCTAAAAGTTCCAGTGCTGTGAGTAATGTAACAGTGATGCATAAAAAATATTTACTGCATCTCAACCACAAAATGATGAATGATAATTCAACTAATGTAATGCACCATCCGTATAGTAATGATTGCACATACTGTGAATGCACAGGTGGAGCCCTTTTCATGGGTGTATTAACATTAGTGTCATACTAACAAGAATGAATTTTGTTCTAATAACATGTGATTCATGTTGTATTGGAAAAAAGTGTTCAGATTTTTGTGTCGCTCAACCTTCTGATGTGCAGTGTTGCAATGTTTCTGTTAAAAGTGTTTGCAGCTACTGCAGGATTAAAACTACATGAATACTTTAAAATCTATAAAAGATTTCACTAATTGAGATTCATTTTGGTGCTGGCAAATTTGGTCCAATAACTATGGAGTGTTCCCTGATCCCACCACCATAAGTAATGGCATCACTTAAATAAATTAATTTTCCAGTTAAAATTACATATTGAAACCATTTTGCTAATTCATAGTTTTACACTAGGCCCTTTACACTAACCTTTAAAATAGACTGACCTGGTATTGAATACTAACACATGTTCTGGTCCTGACTTTGGTTTCTTAAGTTTCTCATACACTTTTCATCAGTTACGACTATAATTATCTGAAATATATTAAAGTTGTAATAACCAATTTCTAAATGTGTTCTTTCAAGGCCATGAATTTCCAAGGCAGACTCAAGTTTCTTTATGAGCAAAACATGAAGGGAAAAGATGGCGCATATATCCCTCCACAGTTGGCTTTGTTTGCTATAGCAACGCCACTGCAACCTCCGTCCATCTTGGAGATCCGAACCAAAAATTTCATTTTCAGAACTAAGCACAAACTAGACTTCACACCAGTGGGCTGCGATGCTAAGTGAGTGATATTATTTGCTTAAAAATTAGGACGGTTTTATTTGATATAAAACTATATTAGAAAATTCTATTAGAAATTATTGAAATTTAGAAACCTCCTTGGGCAAGTTAAATGAATCGCAGATATTATTCAAAATATGCAAAGTGCTCACAGGGCCAGGCAACTTGAGCTTGCCCACTGTAACTAACAGCAGAAAAAGGCCTTGTGCAGTCATTAAACAATCATTAAAGGTGCACAATGTGAGGTAAAGGGAAAGCCAAGTGTTGCTAGTTTGCAATAGAGATACAGATTAAAGGGAAAGCCAAGTGTTGCTAGTTTGCAATAGAGATACAGATTAAAGGGAAAGCCAAGTGTTGCTAGTTTGCAATAGAGATACAGAGATTAAAAGAATATTGATCCATCTAGAAGAACACCACATCCGGTGAGAAAGTGCAAAACTAAATGTACAGTACTTGGGTTCTGCATATCTATGATTCATTCACATTTTTAGTATTACTCTCAGTACTACCGTAGAATACCAGCCTAGATTTTTGTGCTCAATCTTTGAAGATGAGTTTGAACCCACAATTTTTTGATGATTAAAAGGAACAGCAGTGCTACCAACTCTGCCACAGTTGGTACAACAAGGACCAAGAAATAGTAAATGCAAAGACCATGTAAAACAAATAATCGGGGGTTGCACGGTCACAATTTCCCAATATGCAGCCAGATAATAATGCTGACATTCTCTGTCTATAAAGGATGTAAGATCACTGGCTGCATGCCTATAATTTCTGGACGTGTACCTCTGTTCACAAGCCCACTGGAACATGGAATCAACCCTATTTGTCCAGCTCTGGTCCTTAAGCAAGCAATTGATATTGATGTTCCAAAAAGGTTTTGAAAAGTAACAAGAATGACATTTTAAAATTGATCTGTTAGTTAGGAAGAAAGGTTTAGGGAGATTTACTCATTTAGGAATAACCTGGGCTGAGTAGATAGAATTGGTGCTTTCATAATAATAAAATAATTGGATGTTGTAAACTTAAAACAACTTTTCAAAATAAATAATTAATGGCCAAAGGAGAATATATAGGTAAATGTCAGCTAAAAGCAGGTAGTATTAGATTCCTCAGAGTGCCTTTGGAACATGCAACTACTGAATGTAGCACAAATGAGTACGCAGTAATCCTTCTTGAAAAGGATTTGATAAATCCCTGATGTGGAGTTGTGTAGGTTAGTTAAATTGACCCAGTGATGTGCATAATCAATCTCCTGGAGTGCAATCAAAGCCAACATGCAGAATAACTGATCATTCATTTCATTGTTTGTTGAGTCCTGCTGTGCGTAAAAGGGTTGTATTTTTCTATCTACATCACTGTACATTATCACAATTCATTATGGGAAATGATCTTGAGCCATTTCTGAAGAATAATAAAACGTGATATATTTTAAAATCTTCCTCTTTATCGTATATTCTTCCTCACACTTTTCTTACATCCCCTTTTTGCCTCTGTGTTTCTATTTCATTGCTCTCCTTTCTCACACTCTTGTTTTTCTGTACATGCTATCCCTTACTTGATTCTGTTTTTCTTTTCTGAAGCAGTGAAATTATCTTGCAATCTAAATCATTCTCGGCTTGGGATTTCAGAGCTATGGAACTTTTAACACACTGTCCTTCCTCTCAATCCCTTCAGACCTTTACAACCCAAACTCTACAATTCATCCACCCTGCTTCCTGATTTTTAACTTGTCTTCCTTCTTACTTTCTGCAGCCTATGGTGGTGTCAGCACTAAGTTTCCATCCCCATCTGTTCAGTACCTACAAATAAAACTTCCAGTCTGCCCTCAGCACTGAGAATATGCTGATCAAAGTTACTAGTACTGTGTGACTCTAGCCTTGGTTGTATGTCCCCGCCCCCCCCCCCCCCCCACTTCTGCACTGTCTTTAATACAGTTAACTCCTTTACCCTTCTTAAGCTCCCATTGCTCTAATATTATTTATAGGTTCCATGCCTATCTGTTCCCTTGTTTTCTCCTTTGAAGAGGAGTTTACCTTTTTGTGATGGGCATGAAGTAAGCTTACAAATGTATGTTGACATCTGTGCTTTCAGATTGGCTGCCTGGCAGTAGATCTCGAATAATGAAATAAGTGAGCATTGGGAAAATCAAAGCCTTCATTTTTGTGGACCCTGCAATAAACTCCATTCCTTTGCCATTCACCCTCCATCCTCTCCCTGTCCACTGCAGGCACTCTCACCCTATCATGTAGCACATCTTTATTTAACTGTATTCGTTACTTTTTCCCCAGCATGCTGAAATTAAACTTGGTCCTCAATTGCAAATCCCTCCGTGGAATTTCCTTAAGCAACCTATATGCCCTCCTATATGACCCCATGGCATTCCTTCTCCCTTCATACAATTAGTGTTAGAACCTGAAGCCATTTTGACGTTAACTCTATTGGAACATCGATCCCATCTGAATCCTTTCACTTCTTTGAAAAGCTTTTTCAACAAGTTTTATTTCCCTATTTCTAATTTTCTACTGCACTCCGCATCTGTCATTTTCATGTTGCCCTCTAAGGTGTCTTGGGGTGCTTTTCTGTGTTAAAAGAGCAGTGCAACTTGTTTTTGTTGCCATTTTCCTCCCATTAGACTAAACAACTGCCTTTTTGGTGAAATATACAAAAATTTAAATACAGGCTATTTGTAACATTTCACGATTGCATTATGGGCATAATGAATTACATTTAATTAATCTTCAATCTTTGCAAGTAGACACAGGTGTTGGAGGAGAAATTCATTTTAAAACTATGGTGGAATGCCTACAGTCTAACTGCTATACTATTGTGTACAAAACACCTATTCAACAGTTTTTGTTAAATTTCAAGACAATGTTCTGTATTTCCAACTAAAGGAACTGGTGAAATTCGAAGGGACACGTGGGTCTGCTTCATTAATGGAATATATAGCAACAGGTTCTAACAC
The DNA here is from genome assembly GCF_047496885.1 of Scyliorhinus torazame. Classification (NCBI taxonomy): domain Eukaryota; kingdom Metazoa; phylum Chordata; class Chondrichthyes; order Carcharhiniformes; family Scyliorhinidae; genus Scyliorhinus; species Scyliorhinus torazame. The sequence goes on from NC_092712.1 coordinate 186,210,959, forward strand.
AGTATTCTGTTTATCCCATTTAATTGTTTAATTTCCTATTTCACTCAATCCATATTGTTTAAATCCTGTTCTTGCCTTTCACGGCACAACATACCATAAAATGAGACATTAAGTATGAGCTATTGTACTATGTTGACAGTGTAGAGATGTTTAAATTTGGTTTCTGGTGTTTTTTGTTTCATTTGAGTTGTTCCCTCACATTCAGTAAAAAATGCCATTGTTCTAAAATGTTGAAAAATGTCTGATTCTGGCACAGCATTCCACAGTGATGTTTTGCAAATGTGTGATCTATTGTTATAGCAGTAATTTTATCTATTTCTGAATTCTGAAGGAAAAATCCTTTTATATTTAATATCATTTCATATTTATCGGATTTTGTACATGCAAACCTGGCTGACATATGTGCTTAGAAAAATCACAGCTTTGTTTTTCTGCAGAGGGAAGATAGTCCTAGGTTACACTGAGGCTGAATTATGTATGCGAGGAAGTGGCTATCAATTTATTCATGCAGCTGACATGATGTATTGTGCAGAAAACCATGTCCGAAGTAAGTACAGCTTTCAATTTCATGCTGCTGCACCTTTTTGTTTTCATCTGGAAAAGATGAAAACAAAAAGCTTGTCCAGTCAACACAGATTAGAGTTTAATTATCCTTACATTGTAAACTTTTGCTGGTCCTGGGCGACTTTTTGTCAATTTTATTCCTATTATAGTATATTCAGTAAATCATCCTGTTAACTACCAAAATATCAGTAATACACTCGGTATAGAATTATACGGCAGGATTCTCCGTGCCGAAATGGCGCTCGGCGCAGGGGCGGAGAATGGGGCCTCAGACCTGTGATCAGGTCCGACGGTGGGACGCGATTCTCCCGGTCAACTGGCCGAGTTCCCGCCGGTGTGGTTCCCGTATGGTTCCACCCGGCGGGAGCTCGGCGTCGTGGCTGCAGTGGCCATCCTGGTGGGGGGCAGGGTTATCAGTCTCTGGGCTGGGCCTCCACGACGGCCAGGCCCGCGATCGGGGGCCACCGCACAATCTGGGGGCAGACCCGCGGCTGACAGTGCAGGGCCGCATACTGCAGCTGGAGCAGCGTGGAGCACTGCGGTGCCGTGCTAGCCCGTGTGGGCTACAGAATCGTTGGGCCAAGTGGCCCGTTGACGCGGCTTGAAAGACTCAGGTGTTTACGCCAGCGTCAACACTTAGCCGCGTTTTTGGAGAGTCCCGGCCATAGTTCTTTAATGCTACCTGTGACAATGTTGCAACTATTTCTCTTCTTCTTGCCTCCATATAATATTCCCCAATAAGAGACATTGAGAAATAATCTCCATAGTTCAATCACTATTGTAAAATTAACTTTTGTCATAATAACCAACACTACAGAATTTTAAAAACATTGAGGTTCCAGAATTTCAGAAATTCATCTTGTTATGAAGGCAATTCTTCACTTCATGGTTTAATAGATTCCACAAAGTGTGAAATCACATTAGGTGCTTGAAAAGCATCATACCGGAGGCAAGAGACTAACAGTCAATATGTAGAAAATCCCCTCTTTGTCTAATGTTGGAATGAATACACTAGGATTAAATTATGCAAATTAAATAGCTTCATGATAATGTAAGATTTACAGATACTTTTGATGCTTTTTGTGTCAGATATTTGCCATCTGAGGAACAGTTTTGCCAGTGACTAGCAATAATTTAAAATGTTCTAAACTTGTTTTTAGTACTATTATCGTACCAGCTGTGGTATTCTCCATACTAAATGTGAATTACTTTACTCGGGTGGCTGTAAATAATTCCTGGAAGTGAATGATTTTCTTTGCAAATTTCAATTCATTCAAATTGACTGCTTAATTAGATATATTCATCTCACTTGTGGTGAAATTATGTATGCAGTAGTTTTAATTTACTTGATAGTGACAGACAATAAAGGAACACAGTATGTTATTATAGGGAGCCACATTGTTGACTTACTGGATGGAAAAGTGTGCCTTTCTATTTTTTTATTTTGCATTAACTGGAACATTACAATTTTATTTGTGGTTGACTTACCACCTCAAATTTCTGCAATGCATGTTAAGTAATTTGAGCACAGAGAGGTGAGTAAAGCTGGTCATTCAATAACATTTTTATCCCTCTGGTTTCAACATTCTAGTGATGAAGACAGGAGAAAGTGGAATGACTGTTTTCAGGCTTTTGACCAAAGACCATGGGTGGACTTGGGTGCAAGCAAATGCACGATTGGGATACAAGAATGGGAAGCCGGATTATATTATAGCCACACAAAGACCACTCACGTACGTAATGACAGATATTCATATTGAAATCCAGCAGTATGTTCAGCTTTTGATGACTTAAGCAAATTAACAGATGAGCCTTCATTGTAGCTTTCAGGGGCCCGATCTAGCCAAATGGGAACAGAGTCCCATAGCGAGCGGGTTTTGCCGCATGTTTCCTAGCACTTTTAGCGGCGAGAAACATAACGCGATCTACGTGACTCTGGCTAGATACGGGGCCTCAGCGGGGAACGCGCAGCAGAGGCTGCACTTAGTCCCATTTCCTGCACTTAGGAGCCCTGCTCGGCAGAACTTCCCAAAATGATGTCCTGGGGTGAAATTCTCCCGTAACTGCGCGATGTCCGCGCGCCCAAAACGGCGCCAATCAGACGGGCAACGCGCCGCCCCAAAGGTGCGGAATGCTCCGCATCTTTGGGGGCCGAGCCCCAACATTGAGGGGCTAGGCCGGCGCAGGAGGAATTTCCGCCCCGCCAGCTGGCGGAAACTGCCTTTGTTGCCCCGCCAGCTGGCGCGGAAATGACACCTCAGGGCGGCACATGCGCGGGAGCGTCAGCGGCCGCTGACAGTTTCCCACGCATGCGCAGTGGAGGGAGTCTCTTCCGCCTCCGCCATGGTGGAGACCGTGGCGGAGGCGGAAGGGAAAGAGTGCCCCCACGGCACAGGCCCGCCCACGGATCGGTGGGCCCCAATCACGGGCCAGGCCACCGTGGGGGCACCCCCCCGGGGCCAGATCGCCCCGCGACCCCCCCCCCCCCAGAACCCCGGAGCCCGCCCACGCCACCTTGTCCCGCCATTCAAAAGGTGGTTTACCACGCCGGCGGGACAGGCAATTTATCGGCGGGACTTCGGCCCATCCGGGCCGGAGAATCGAGCAGGGGGACCCGCCAACCGGCGCGGCGCGATTCCCGCCCCCGCCGAATCTCCGGTGCCGGAGACTTCGGCAACCAGCGGGGGCGGGATTCACGCCAGCCCCCGGCGATTCTCCGACCCGGCGGGGGGTCGGAGAATGACGCCCCTGATCCCTCAACCCCAATGCGACCCCCGAACCATCCCAAAGCCCAACTCACTTCTAAAGGGGTCCTTGCACCCTCACCCCACCTCATGTGTACATGGCACCCCCGGGCCCGATCCCGTCACTAAACAAATGCCAGGATGGCATCTTGGCAATGCCAGGCTGGCATCCTGGCATTGCCCCTGTCAGCTGGCAGTGCCACGTGGGCATCTTGGCAGTGCCAGGCTGGTACTCAGGTGGCACTGCCAGGCTGGCACCAGCAGTGTCAGGGTACCACTCTGCACAGTGACAAGCACCTGGGGGATTCTGATCCTTTGGCTGACCGCCATGAGTGCTGTTCCATCTGGTCCCCATTTGTAGGGACCAGTACTGAACAGTGCTTGCCCGAGGTCTCCTTGAGACAAAGGAGATGAATACCAATGCCTCAGTTACCTCGGGGAACTGTATATTAGAGTGAGACTAGCTGTCTCCCTCTAATATACAGATTTGCCAAAAAGTGATCCCACCCACAATCGCATTAGATCTCGCGAGGCACAGCGAGCAGGTTAGGCCCCGGCAGTGGGGTCTGTCATTTACCGGACACATTGCGCCGCGGCACGCTGACTTTCAAGAGCAGCATGGCTGACAGATCGCGCCCAGGGGGCGTCATTCTCCGACCCCCCGAGATTGGGCGGGGGCGGGAATCGGGCCGCGCCGGTTGGCGGGATCCCCCGAGGATGGGCCAAAGTCCCGCCCAGGAATTGCCTGTCCCGCCGACGTAAATCAAACCTGGTATTTACCAGCGGGACCAGGCGGCGTGGGCGGGCTCCGGGGTCCTGGGGGGGGCACGGGGCGATCTGACCCCGGGGGGTGCCCCCACGGTGGCCTGGCCCGTGATCGGGGCCCACCGATCCGCGGGCGGGCCTGTGCCGTGGGGGCACTCTTTCCCTCCACCATGGCGGAGGCGGAAGAGACTCTCCCCACTGCGCATGCGCGGGAAACTGACAGCGGCCGCTGACACTCCCGCGCATGCGCCGGGAAACTGACAGCGGCCGCTGACGCTCCCGCGCATGCGCCGCATTTCCGCGCCAGCTGGCGGGGCAACAAACGCCATTTCCGCCAGCTGGCGGGGCGGAAATCCCTCCGGCGTCGGCCTAGCCCCTCAATGTTGGGGCTAGGCCACCAAAGATGCGGAGCATTCCGCACCTTTGGGCCGGCGCGATGCCCGTCTGATTGGCGCCAGTCGGCGGACATCCCGCCGTTGGGGGAGAATTTCGCCCCTGATCTTTTTCCAGGTGGAAAGAAATGCATGTACTTGAGACTTATGTTCAATTTAGGTCTGATCTAATGTTGATCATCATTATTTATCTTCTATGTGCAATAGAAACTTCTGTCACCCAATAAGGAAACCATCTGGAAAACTATCCCTTTAATAACTGCACAAGCATTTGATTTTCCCTCTTTTTTTTATTTAGATAACTAGTTGTCCTAGGCTATTAATATTTTTCCCTATCATTTGTGATAATTCTCTCATACATCAAGCAAAATATATTTTGCTGTTTTTAGTTGGTTGGTATGCTTCAGTAGATTTGCACCCTAAATTCGAAAACTATTTCCGCATTTAAAGATGGAATTTACTTTTGGATAATGTTTTGCCATTATCAACCCGAGGACAGCTATGTCAGTAGCATTCTTGCATCCCAGGCACCCAGACACGACACCAAGTACCTCCGGGTGAGGTATAATATCATCAGCTGCATCGTAAAACTTAATTATATTCTGTCCCAATTTCCAAGCATTCTCTACCTCAACACTGTTATGTTCTTAATTTCTCTCAATGGCTCAATAACATTACTACTTTAGGGATAGTTTTGTTTTCTGGAAATGCCCATGAGAAATTGAGTAAAACCACGCAGACTCAGTTCATATAAGACTTTTGCAGCCTAAAAACAAGCAAGACTTTCATTTCATCAGTACAGGATAATTTCAAACCCAGACCCTCCTGCATTCAAGTTTATTGATATAGTTGATACCTGGTTCACTCCTGGAGCACTTTCAAAAAATATTAGCCACTGAGATTTGCCTTGACGGATGGCGTGTAATAGAGAAGGAATTCCTGATTGTTCTACATCTGTGACCATGACCAGGAAGGATGCATCAGGAGACATTTGGGGCTTTTGTATGTTCACACAACATTGGTTGTAAATCTGTTAAGTGGTTGGGCTCTAGCTGAATAATCAGAAGTTCTTTCGTCAAGCATTTCTACTTCTGCCTTTACCACCAGGAGTTTGGTTAATTAATTTTCATGAATGGGTAATTATTGGCTGATAATCACAGAAGCAGTAAACGCTGACCTTTACCTTTACCAGGTATAACCTTTTGAAACACCTGAAGCACCCACCTCTCTGATTCATCTCAGTTGAGCAATATTTCCCATTAAATACTTTGCTCTCCATACAAGAGAAAGTACTTTTGGGGGATTTCTTGAAATCCTTTTTCAGAAACTTGTTGTCAGCCAGCGAGAGCTTGTGAATGCTACTGGCTTTGCTTCAACACCCACCAGAATAAATACTCCTAAGTTACAGTTTCAGCCCAGATGCTTTTCACTGTACCTCGGTACACGTGGCAATAAACAAATCTAATCCAATCCAATCCAATCCAGATGCTACTTAAACGACTTGATATTCCTCTAAACCCGGTTGGCTAATGCACGAGTTGCTTCTTCGTCACCTGCAACTACGTCATCTGAGCTCAGAGGTTTACTTCCTTGGCTCTGAGTGAATTCCTCCAAGGAAAGGAGAGTTTGCCGCTGAAGATTTCCTGAAGCACTGGTGGTTTTCCCGAGAATCCCTCTGCTGAAACCTTGTTACATACTTCATTTGATTAATGCAATGCACATAAGTAACTTTTGAATTTTGAGTATTGCAGTATTCTACTGGGAAGATTTCTGTTTTAGAGCTGGTTCATAAGTCTGCTGATCAAGCTTTTTCTGAGCACCATGGTCTTTTGGAAACTATTTTGGATGCTGCTCCATTCCTTTGATACCAAATAGACAATATTTAATCTACATGGTTATATTTGATTCCCAGTTCACCTAATATTCCAGCTTTTTCTGCAGTTGGAAATCTGGTCACTGGTTATAGCTTCAGTTTCCTTGGATAAGTACTACAAATGACTGAATTCATAAAAATAAAAATAATAAGCTTCAATGTTACAGATGAGGACAGTATTTTATCAGAGCCATTGGATAAAATAAACATTTAATCAAATTACCGAAAGTGAGAATATCATGGCAAACCTCCTGGAATTGTCTTTTACTTCCCACGGCTTTTTCCCCCTTCTGCTCCATTTGGACAATGAAAGTTTTTATTTGCATTTATAATTCCAAGTTAATTCCTTAACTAGGGGTCCTGAAACCTAGTAGGCAATTTTAATATTTTGGATATTTTGACAACATCATCTTTGAGAGCACCATTATATTAGAAAAAGAGATGTTTTGAGTTTTTGATCTACGATAGATGTTTATAACAAAAGTGAATTTTTCTTCCTATTCAGGGAAGAAGAAGGGGAAGAGAATTTGCAGAAACGAACCTTGCAGTTGCCTTTTAATTTTGCAACTGGGGAGGCACTGCTGTACGAAGGAAATTGTTCAATGCTTGGATTAATGGATCCTGCAGTTCATAAAAGCAAAGGAAATGTTGCAACGGCTATAGCAGAATCAAGAGGGCAAGAATCAGTCGATCCAAATTCCCTCCTTGGTTCAATGTTAAAACAAGATAAATCAATTTATGTATCTGCCCCTTCACAACTTCAGAATTTCATCTTGAGCGAAGATGCAGAATTAAGTGACCTGTTTCCTAGAAATTGGGAAGAGATTCTATTCGGTGAAGATAACAGTATAGGGAAGATGGAGCATGCCAATTGTACTCAGCAACAAAATCCTTTCCCTGCACCTGAAGAAAACGTAGATGATTTGGCAAATAACATTGGTAGTGAGCTTTATAACACTATGAAAAGCCTTGATATTGGACTGGAAGATTTTGATCTCATATACCAAGATGAGACATTCCTTAGGGTAAATTGCAATGAGACTGGAGATATATCTAATATTTCACTGAACAAGGATATTCTAACGTATGTTCAGGAATCATTGAAAAAGAGGTCAGACTGCATGTATTCAAATTGCATGCAACAAAAACCAGTTAATTCAAGCTCAAGTTGCATGATGCAGCAACAGCCTCCAACGCAACACTTTCAGCAACAGCAACCTTATCAGCAGCAACAATCTCAAATGCTACAGTCCCAACAGCAGCAACAACCTCTGACACCACAGTACCAACAGCAGCAACAACCTTCAACACAACAGTACCAACAGCAACAACAACCTCTAACACAACAGTACCAACAGCAACAACAACCTCCAACACAACAGTACCAACAGCAGCAACAACCTTCAACACAACAGTACCAACAGCAACAACAACCTTCAACACAACAGTACCAACAGCAACAACAACCTTCAACACAACAGTACCAACAGCAACAACAACCTCTAACACAACAGTACCAACAGCAACAACAACCTCTAACACAACAGTACCAACAGCAACAACAACTTCTAACACAACAGTACCAACATCAACAACAACCGACACAACAGTACCAACAGCAGCAACGACCACCGACACAACAGTACCGACAGCAGCAACAACCTCTGAGACAACGGCAGCAACGACCTCCGACACAACAGTACCAACAACAGCAACAACCTCCGACACGACAGCAGCAACAACCTCCGACACAACAGTACCAACAACAGCAACAACCTCCGACACGACAGCAGCAACCAGAACATCAGTTGCAGCTATGTCAGAAAATGAAGCACATGAAAGTCAATGGAGTGTTCACAAACTGGAACTTTGGCAGTAACCAATTAACCAATGGTCAGGAGAAAGAGTTTGATTTCTCTGGTTTAGACAGCACAGCATCTGGATTCCAGTATAAATCTGAACTTAATGCTACCCCTTCAGCTTGTCAGCAAGACTTTCTATTGTACCAGCAGGCAGCTGCTATCCCAGCTGAAAATTCTAACATCAACCAAACAAATATGCCAGCAGGTGGCTTTCAAACACCAAATTATACCACAGTTAGTGGCTTGGAAGATTACCTGGACTGTGTGGAACAACATTCAGAAATTCAGGATTATAGTGCAGTAAACCCATTACTTGACCTAATTACACCACAGACATGTTATTCAGGTGCCATGTCAATGATCCCATGTCTAACAGAAAATGATTTGTCCTGTATGGAAACTGTGCAACTCAATCCTGCAAGCTCCGGTCAGCAGCCGTTTTTAGCCAAGGTAAATATACTCTTTTAATTTACTCTCTGAATGTGGACATCTCTGGCAAGGTTAATGTTAATTGCCCAACTCCAGTGGTCCCAAGGTAGTGTTGGACCACTTAACAGGGCACTAAACGGTAAACTATATTGGCATGAAACTGGCATCAGAGGCCAGACTGGGTAAGGAATCTTCTCTAGAAAACTTGATTAACTTGTTAAATCTTTTGCAACAATCCTGTAGTTACGCAGTCAGTTTTCCCCATCACTATCAGTTTTCTTTGTTTCCAGATGTTCTTTCAAATGAGTTCAAATTCATAAACAACCTTTTGAGCTCTTCATTCTTTGGATTGTTAATCCAGGCATCCGGCTTATTCGTCAAGGAAGATCACACTTCTATTAAATCCTTGAAGATCTAACATCTAATAACTTTAGTGTTAATTATCTTACATTGCCACAAAGGTGTAATAGTCAGTATTTTACATTAATGAGATCTTTTAGCATTTTAGGGCGTGATTTAACAGGACAAGTTGTAAGTGCCATGGCGAGCAAGGTTTCCCACAAGCTCCTCTAAGGCTGCTATCAAACGACATTTAGTCCTTTTTTTGGGGTCCTAGCGAGTTCCTCACCGGGCAAGCCCACACTTATTTTCAGCACTGACAGCTGAGTTCACTGGCCAGACTGGCTCCTCAGAGATCGGGCCACCTTTTTGGAAGTGTGCCCCCCCGATCTCTGAGTGAGCTTGGGGGTCCCCACATCCCCACCCAAGAGCAGTGTCACACCCCGCACACATGGGCATTACCCCCATACCCGCCCCCTCTCCTCGTGAGGACCGCTTTCAGACTGTCCCACCCCCCCTTTTGTCCTCCCCCTTTCCAGCAACCCTATCCTGCAACCCCCTAACATTTGGGAGGCCACCCATGCCGGCCCTTCAACCCCCACTCTCCATACTACCCTTATCTCATCTCTCACAGGTATCACTCTCCTCAGGACTGGACCCTTGGCAATGCCACACTGGCAATACCTCTCAATGCTCCTGTCAGCCGGACTTCCGGTTGCGGCTATGCGGAGCTAAGTCGCACATTCGGCGGCACCCGCAAAAACGGACTTTTGGGCTCTTTTCAGGGCCCCCAACGGCACTTTCTCAACGTTTCCCGGTGTGGGAAGGAGTCTACAACAGCTCCCCGTCAGTATATGGCTTCAACTAGGAGCGGGGCGACAAAAAAGGTGGTGGTGGACCCGAAGAAGGTGCGAGGGAAGAAGGCCAAAATGGCGGCGGGCGGAGACCAGGCAGCGTGGATGCAGTGGGCGGAAGAGCAGCAATAGGGTATCCAGCGCAGCTTCAGAGAGATTAAAACGGACCTGCTAGAGCCGATGAAGGCGTCTAGTGATAAGCTATTGGAGACACAGACGGCCCAGGGAGTGGCGATCCGCGAGGCTCGACAAAAGATCTCTGACAATGAGGACGAGATCATAGGCCTGGCGGTAAAGGTGGAGGCGCACAAGGCGCTCCACAAGAAATGGCAGAAACGGTTCAAGGAGATGGAGAATCGGTCGAGGCGGAAGAATCTGCGGATTCTGGTCCTCCTGGAGGGGCCGGACATGGGGACCTATGTGATCACCATGTTGAACTCGCTGATGGGAGCAGGGTCCTTCCAGGGGCCCCTGGAGCTGGAAGGGGCCTATAGAGTGCTGGTGAGGAGGCCCAAGGCTAACGAGCCTCCGCGCACGGTGCTGGTGAGGTTTCATCGGTTCGGCGATCGGGGGTGTGTGCTCAGGTGGGCCAAGAAGGAGAGGAGCAGCAGGTGGGAGAACGCGGAGGTTCGGATATATCAGGACTGGAGTGCGGAGGTGGCGAAGAGGAGGGCCGGGTCCAATTGAGCGAAGGTGGTGCTGCACAGGAAGGGGGTGAAGTTTGGCATGTTGCAGCCGGCGTGACTGTGGGTTACATACAAGGACCGGCACAATTATTTTGAGTCTCCAGAGGAGGCATGGGCCTTTGTTCAGGCCGAGAAGTTGGACACAGATTGAGGGTCGGGATGGGCGATTAGGGACTACGGTTGATATGCAATGTTTATTTTTGTTTCGAGGGGGGGGCCTTTGTATTGCTCCGGGTTTCTTTTTCTTTGTGTTTTGTCTCTTTTGGGTCGGTGAGGGTGGCTGGGGCGGGTTGGGCACTGTTTTGGTTGGGTTGGTCGGGGGGGCTCTTGGTGGTGAGATGGGGCCCCGCGAGGGATGGAGAGGCCCGAGTCAGGGGTGAGGGGACCGGGCCTGTAAAAGGAGCTGCGTCAGAGGTGGCGGGGCCTGGTCTGGAGGGGGCGGGGCAGGGGTGGGGAAGCGAGGGTTGTTTCCCGCGCTTAGAACAGAAGGGGGAGGGGGAGAGCATATGGATGGGGACGGGAGAGGAGGGTGTGTCACACAATGGGAGGAGTCGAAGGAGAGGCGGGAGTGGCCGGGGTCAGCATGAGTCAGCTGACTTGCGGAAGTGCAATGGGGGAGTAAATCAGCCAGGATTGGTCCTAGCCGGGGGGGGGGGGGGGATCGAGTTGCTGCTGCTATGGTCAAGGAGGAGCTGGAGCGAGTGGGGGGGGGGGGGGGGTCGAGGCGGGGGTATGCCGCTGTGGGGAACGGGCCGGGTGTGGGGTGTGGGCGCGTGACTGGCCGAGGAGGGGTCATGGCTAGTCGGTGAGGGAGGGGGGGCGGGTAGCCCCCTGATCCGGCTGATAACCTGGAATGTAAGGGGACTGAATGGGCCAGTTAAGCGGGCCCGCGTGTTCGCGCACCTGAAGGGTGGATAGGTCAGGTGTTTCACTCGTGGCTGGATGCCAAAAATCGAGGGGTGGCGATCTTGGTGGGAAAGAAGGTGTCGTTTGAGGCGTCGAGCATTGTGGTAGATAATGGCGGCAGGTACATAATGGTAAGTGGTAAGTTGCAGGGAGAGAGGGTGGTACTGGTCAATGTGTATGCCCCGATCTGGGACGATGCGGGTTTTATGCGGCGTATGTTGAGTCGGATCCCAGACTTGGAAGTGGGGGGCCTGATAATGGGGGGAGACTTTAACACGGTGCTGGACCCGGCACTGGATCGCTCCAGGTCTAGGATGGGTAGGAAGCCGGCGGCGACTAGAGTGCTGAGGGGGTTTATGGACCAGATGGGAGGGGTGGACCCTTGGAGATTTGCAAGGCCGGGGGCTAGGGAATTTTCATTCTTCTCACATGTCCATAAGGCTTATTCTCGAATTGACTTTTTCATCTTGAGTAGGGCGTTGATAGCGAGAGTAGAGGATACTGAGTATTCGGCAATAGCCATTTCGGACCACACCCCGCATTGGGTGGACTTGGAGATGGGGGAGGAGAGGGACCAGCGCCTAGTGACCACCAGGAAGGCGGAGGTGCAGTGGAGGAAGGCCCAGGGGGTGATTTACGAGTATGGGGAAAAGGCAAGCCGGATGCTGGCGCATCAGCTTCAGAAGCGGGACGCAGCTAGGGAGATCGGGGGAGTTAAGGTCAGGGGAGGGAGTGTGGTGCGGAGTGGGGTTGGCATCAATGGGGTCTTCAGGAACTTCTACGAGGAATTGTACCAATCCGAGCCCCCACGGGAGGAGGGAAGGATGGGCCACTTCCTGGACCAATTGAGGTTTCCAAAGGTGGATGAGGGACTGGTGGCGGGATTGGGGGCCCCAATTGGGCTGGAGGAGCTGATCAAAGGGATAGGAAGCATGCAGGCGGGGAAGGCACCGGGGCCGGATGGTTTCCGGTCGAATTCTATAAAAAATATATGGACCTGTTGGGCCCACTGTTAGTGAGGACCTTCAATGAGGCAAGGGAGGGGGGGTGGTTTGCCCCCGATGATGTCCCGGGCACTGATCTCCATGATCCTGAAACGGGACAAGGATCCCCTGCAGTGTGGGTCTTACAGACCGATTTCCTTGCTAAATGTAGATGCCAAGGTGCTGGCGATGGTCTTAGCCACGAGGTTGGGATTGTGTGCCGCAGATCATCCATGAAGACCAGACGGGGTTTGTGAAGGGAAGGCAGTTGAACGCGAATATGCGGAGGTTTTTGAACGTTATCATGATGCCGGCGAGGGAGGGGGAGGCGGAGATAGTGGTGGCGATGGACGCTGAGAAAGCCTTCGATAGGGTAGAGTGGGGGTACCTGTGGGAGGTGCTGAAGAGGTTCGGGTTTGGGGAGGGGTTTGTCAGGTGGGTTAGGCTGTTGTATGAGGTCCCGATGGCGAGTGTGGCCCCAAACAGGAGGAGGTCCGAGTACTTTTGGTTGCACCGAGGAACGAGACAGGGGTGTCCCCTATCCCCCCTGCTCTTCGCACTGGCGACTGAACCCCTGGTTATGGCACTGAGGGAGTCAAGGAACTGGAGGGGGCTGGTGAGTGGTGGGGAGAAGCATAGCGTGTCACTTTATGCAGACAACCTGCTGCTGTATGTGGCAGACCCGGTGGGAGGAATGCCGGAGGTAATGAGGATTCTTAGGGAATTCGGGGACTTTTCGGGGTACAAGCTCAACATGGGGAAGAGCGAGCTGTTCGTAGTTCATCCAGGGGACCAGGAGAGGGGGATTGGCGAGCTCCCACTAAAAAAGGCGGAGAGGAGCTTCAGGTATCTGGGAGTCCAGGTGGCCAGGAGCTGGGGGGCCCTGCATAGGCTTAATTTTACAAGGCTGGTGGAGCAAATGGAGAAGGAGTTCAAGAGGTGGGAGTGTTGCCACTGTCCTTGGCGGGTAGGGTGCAGTCAATCAAAATGACGGTGCTCCCAAGGTTTTTGTTCCTGTTCCAGTGCCTCCCCTTGTTTATCCCGAAGGCTTTTTTCAGGCGGGTTAACAGGAGTATAATGGGGTTTGTGTGGGCGCCGCTGCCGCTCCCTCCAAGGAGGTATACCACGAGCCCAGTGGTGGTGGCTGCCCTCAAAATTTGGGGGCAGTGGAGGCGGCACAGGGGGGAAGTGGGAGCCTCGGCGGGGACCCCATTACGGGGGAACCACCGGTTCACCCCAGGAAGAACAGGTGGAGGGTTTGCGGGGTGGCTCAAGGCAGGGATACGAAAGTTGGGGGACCTGTTTGTGGACGGGAAGTTTGCGAGCCTGGGTAAGCTGGAGGAGAAGTACGGGCTCCCCCCTGGGAACACCTTCAGGTACTTACAGGTAAGGGCGTTTGCCAGATGGCAGGTGGCGGAATTCCCGCGGCTACGGCCACACACAGTACAGGACGGGGTGCTCTCGGGGTGGTGGGTGGGAGTGGGCAAGATCTCGGAAACTTACCAGGTGATGCAGGAGGAGGAGGAGGCCTCGGTGGTGGAGGTAAAAGGTAAGTGGGAGGAGGAGTAGGGAGAGGAAATTGAGGAAGGGACGTGGGCAGACGCCCTGGGGAGGGTGAACTCTTCCTCATCGTGCGCGAGGCTAATCCTCATACAGTTTAAGGTGCTGCACTGGGCACATATGACCGGGACAAGGATGAGTCGGTTTTTTGGGGGTGAGGACAGGTGTGTTAGGTGCTCAGGGAGCCCAGCAAATCACACCCATATGTTCTGGGCATGCCCAGCGCTGGAGGAATTTTGGAAGGGCGTAGCGAGGATGGTGTCGAGGGTGGTAGGATCCAGGGTCAAGCTGGGCTGGGGGCTTGCAATATTTGGGGTGGCAGAGGAGCCGGGAGTGCAGGAGGCGAAAGAGGCCGGAATTCTGGCCTTTGCGTCCCTGGTAGCCCGGCGAAGGATTCTTCTTCAGTGAAAGGATGCGAGGCCCCCAAGCGTGGAATCCTGGATCAACGATATGGCGGGGTTTATTAAGTTGGAGAGGATGAAATTCACCTTGAGAGTGTCGGTACAAGGGTTCTTTAGGCGGTGGCAACAGTTCTTCGACTTCCTGGCAGAGTGGTAGACATTGGTCAATGGCGGCAGCAACTCTGGGAGGGGGGAGTGGGGGGTCACATTATTTTTTGTTTTTGTTATTTACACTGGAGGGTCTGAGGGGTTGTATATACCTGTTGTATTAAGTCGGGGTGTTAATGTTAATTTATTATTTATGTACAGGGGGGGAGGAGGGTATGGAGGGTTGTTTTTCTGGACTGTGTTTTGTACTTAACCCTGTTGGGTTTATTTTTCATTTTGTTATTGATATTTTATGAAAACCTTTAATAAAAAAAAAATTATTTTTATTTTAAATGCTCCTGTCAGCCTGGCAGTGCCAACTTGGCACCATGGCAGATCCAAGGTGCATTCTGGGCAGTGCCAATGTGCCGTGTGCTGGGAGAGAGCCAGATTACTAACCGGCCCTGTCCCGGACCACCCAGGGGCCTCCAACAGTGGAGACCCACTCAGGTGCTGTTCCGCCTTGTCCTCATTTATGTGGACCAGTGCTAATCGTCATTCGTGGGACCTCTCGTTGGCGAGCCCGTTAGATCCCAGGAGGCCATTGGATTTGGAACCCATCTCTTTAGTGAGATTGGCCTTAATTGTTGATTATTGTTTTTCCACCACGCCTAGGCGAGTTCCAGAATCTGCCAATGGGAGCGAGCTGATTAGATCGCAAATCACTTGGTGTCTGACAAGGTTCCCGATTCATGTCACTCCCATGATCGAACCGGCTCGCATGGATGCTCGCCAGGTGTGACAAGGCCATTAAATTGCAGCCTTATGTTTTATGTTTCATAACCATGAAAAATAAAAAGTTGCACAGATTCCTCTCACTGCAGCTGATGCCGAACACAATCGATATTCAGAGTAAGCAGATTGGGAAGTCAGTCAGTGTCTAATGCTTATTTCATGCCAGTGTTGCCATTGTGAGCCTCACCACTCTAGTTAATGCCCTGTCTGAGAAACACACAGCTGACCTTGCATTCAGCAGCACTAAGGACTCCTTCAGCTCCAGCCCAACAGCATTAGCGCTATTTAAAGGGGTAATCAACAACTTTGAGGTCAGTTGCTACTTACTTGCTGTGTTTGAATTTGAGTGTTGTATCTTATTGACTTGCCATGTTCATGTCTTGCCACGCAAGCTATTTTTCTTTTCTTTGTTACGGGGGGGGGGGCGGGGGGGGTTGTTTGTAAGGTGGAAAATGTTGTTATTGAAAAATTCTCAATAAAAACATTTTTTTTTTTTTTTTAAGTGTTTGAATTTGAGGACATACTGGATATTTTGAGACGTTGGTTACAATTGGTGAAATCTGCAAGGTGTGGTGGGGAAAACATTAATTGTGACTGCAAGGACTTTGTGAGCACTACTTACTCCTAATCATGGTGCCTTAGTAGCAGTTCACCTTGGGCTGCAGCAGGAAAGAAAGATTATGTAGAACCACCCAATAACACAAGATTCTGACAGAATACAGGCAAGAGGGTATATCCACCTTTGGTCTTCTGGGAGCAGTTTTCTTCCACCTAAGTAGTATGATTCTCAGCTGTGCTTTACAAAAGAGGTGCTTGGAACTCTGCCACTTCTTGGAACCAGACCTGCCGCCTTGAATAAGGCAAGGACAGCAATGCCACTAGCTGAAGGTGACTGTGGCCCTCAATTTCTACCAGTCTGGATCCTTCTGGGCTGGGACAAATGAAATATGCAACATCCAGTCCACAACTGCATCAGAGAAAAGCAGTTTTAATGCATATGTAACGTTGCCTAGTTAGCGGCCTTCCCCATGCTGCAGAATACCATTGACTACTGAGAATGTACAGCCACTGCAACAGCAAAGCATGCCACTCATTGCAGTTCATGTGTAATCATTCTGGTGAGTGCCTGCTATCCTTGATGCATTCATTCTATTAGACTCTCTGCTGGACCAGCAATCTTTCGTTCATCGCATCAAATGAGAAAGTGGTTCCTGGGTGATGAGAGCTATGGTGCTGCATCACAGCTGGCCCATACTTGGCTGGCATGAGAGCCATGCTGCCACAAGAAACATCATCAAACAGACATTTGGAGTACTAAAGCAATGATTCTGGTGTCTTAACCGCTCTGTAGGAGTGCTCATCAAAGGATGTGTTTGATTTATGGTAGTCTGCTGCATCCTGTGTAACCTGGACATCATAAAGGCACTGCTTTTTCTCCACACCCTATCCTGCCCCTTCGGCCATGGTTTCGGAAACTGCTGAATCAGTGATACGTAGAATGCATAGATGATAGTAGACATGATAAGACCATATGACAGGAGCAGTATTAGACCATACGGCCCATCAAGTCTGCTCTGCCATTCAATCATGGCTGATCTGTTTCCCATCCCATTCTCCTGCCTTCTCTCCATAACCCCTGATCCCCTTATTAATCAAGAACCTATCTATCTCTGTCTTAAAGACACTCGGTGATTGGCCTCCACAGCCTTCTGCGGCAAAGTGTTCCACAAATTCACCACCATCTGGCTGAAGAAATTCCTCCTCATCTCTGGATCGTCCCTTCTGTCTGAGGTTGTGGCCTTGGGTTCTAGTTTTTCCTATTAGTGGAAACACCCCCTACACATCTATTCTATCCAGGCCTCTCCGTATCCTGTAAGTTTTAATAAGATCCCCCCTCATCCTTCTAAACTCCAACAAGTACAGACCCAGAGTCCTCAACCACTCCTCATACGATAAGCTCTTCGTTCCAGGGATCATTCTTGTGAACCTCCTCTGGGCGCTTTCCAAGGCCAACACATCCTTCCATAGATTCTGTGATTCTGTAAATTCTGTGAGGTCCGTTTGCAATGCACTGATGTTCACTGACTCACCACATAAAGGTGCCACCTCTGGGTTACCCAGTAATAGTGCCAATATCTGACAGAGATTGAATGAACCATGTTTCTTCTTCTTCAGGATCTACTTCCTCTCGGACTTCAACCTCCCACATTACTGCCCGGCAAGGTGTCAATTCTTGGGAAGCATAAAGACAGAAGGGTAGAGTTGGGATCAAGAAAATGGGGGATGCTAGAGATACATGATAACAAATCAATAGTTTGCAGGATGAGAATGAAATAGGATTTGGGAAGTTGGATTAGGAAGGAATATGCTATCCTGTATGGTTTCAGCTCAGTCATTAGACACTGACTCAATAATAGCCTCTCCAAAGATGGCCAGCAATAAGAGTGCACACATGCATCCTTTTCCTGCCTCCTGTCAGGTGGCTGCTATTGTTATCAGTCTTTGGTCATCTTTGGAGAGAGAGAAAAGTGTGTCAGTTATTGTGCTGCAGTGTGTTTGATTGATGTGACTGCCACAGTTGAATACAGCAATGTGTGCAAGCTATGAAATGTGACTGTGCAGATTGAAGGCAGTGTTAAATGTGTGAGGATGTGTTGAGGCTATGAATGTGAGGTATATGTCATGGTTGATAGAGACATTTGGTAAGCCTGAGAAGAGGCTACGGTGATGCATTGTGAGGCTAATAGTGACATGTGAAGACTCATTCACTGACCTTGACCAGTTGTCTTCTGTAAATCATTAAACTTTTCTTGGAATGCGTTTAGGTCTTCTGGGATTGTTTGCTGAATGACTATCTGCTTTCTTAGGATCTGCCTGGAGAATCTCTTGGCCCCTTGAGGCCAGTGAACTTTTCTCTCTCCCTGCTCTAAGCCTCCAACTCAGTTTTAGAGAACCTTGGGGCATGCTCTTTGGCGTGTTGTGCCATTTTTGTATGTAGGTTCTTCCTGGCCTTCCACTCCTCTGCCACCACTTCAGACCTACTGTAGCCAGAAGGCACCTTGGGCGTGATTCTCCACTCCCACGCCGGTTGGGAGAATCGCCCGGGCCGCCAAAATTTCCGGGGACGCCGGTCCGACGCCCTCCCGCGATTCTCCCAAGCGGCGGGAACGGCCCGGTCGAGTTTCGCGGGCCGCAGGCCGGAGAATCGCCGGAGACATCCAAAATGGCGATTCTCCGGCACCCCCGCTATTCTGAGGCCCGGATGGGCTGAGCGGCCAGGCCAAAATGGCGGGTTCCCCTCGGCGCCGTCCACACCTGGTCGCTGCAGTCGTGGGCTGTGCGTGAACGCTGGGGGGGCGGCCTGTGGGGGGGCGAGGGGGGATCCTGCACTGGGCTTCACCTGGAATGCGGGGTGGCCCGCGATCGGTGCCCACCGATAGTCGGGCCGTCCTCTCTGAAGGACCTCCTTCCGCGGCCCCGCAAGATCCGTCCCCCATCTTCTTGCGGGGTGGACTTAGAGAGGACGGCAACCATGCATGCGCGGGTTGGCGCCGGCCAACCCGCGGATGACGTCCATTATGCGGCGCCGGCCACGTCATCTATGCGGCGCCGCTTTTACGCAGGCGACGAGGCCTGGCGCGTGTAGATGACGCGGCCCCGATACTGGCCCATTGTCAGGGCCTGAATCGGTCGGGACCGGGGCCGTTCCGCGCCGTCGTGAACCTCAACAGCGTTCACGACGGCGAGGCCACTTCGGCGTGGGAGTGGAGAATCCCGCCCCTTATCTTTAAGTAGTGTGGGTTAGCTTTAAATAGAGATAGCCTTACACAATCGTGGGCCTCTGCTGAGGAATGCTGCCACTCAACAATGTGTTTACCGCTAGACTGCGTGCCATGATAATTATCATAGGCATGTGCACAAAGTTTGCAGGCTGCCTGCATCACTTTGACAGGTGTGGTCTAATCGTCTCATCATGCTCCTGTGGTTATTTTCAGGAGCTAGGCTGATATCCATTTCGGTCACCAATAGCTCTCCTCATCCTATTTAGAATTCATCATAAATTTCATTTTTAAAGTTTCTGAAACAAGCCAGCCCTTAGTACCATTAAATGTGTGTCGTTAATTACTGACAACTATGAGATAATGGCACATACTCAAGAAACAATGTTAAAATACTGAATTAATTGTTTGCAGTGCTCCTTAAGAAGTTTACATATTCGTACTTTAAAACCTTGGACAGACACGAGCTCCCCATTCCCCATACCTGTGTCAGACCTGTGTCCTACCTTGCCTTCACTGCTGACAAACCTCAGGAATCTACTAGTGAGCCAAACCTAGAATTCTTTCTTTGATCTGCCAAACCACAGATTCCTTCTTCACTGTGGTGCCAGATCGTAGAACTCTGATCCCAGTGCTGCCAAACCCAGGGCTGCCCTTCACTGTAGCTAAATCCCAGGCTTTCTCCCTAATTACTACTGCTACCTGTTTACAACCGATACATTTTCACATCAATATTGTTGTCATCCTGAGTATTAAAAATGGTAGGCTAGAAAAATTAAGAAGCTATGTAAAAGAATGTAAAGAAAATAATAACTTCCATTTATGTTTTTTACAGAATAATGGACAGTTGCAGAAGCCAGAATGACATTGAATGTTTTGTGTTAGTGTCATGAGAATGTTACTTTAAGAAATGTTTGTCTGCTCAAGACTGCAGTGATGTCAGAGTGTGCGTGGAGCTGAGCTCTGGCTCTGCTTTTTAGTTTCTCTTTGAGAAAAGCTTGGGTGTGTCTGTTTTTTTTGGTTTCGTTTTAGTGTTGGAGCTGCAGCCAGCCACAGAAGGTGTAATGATGTTCTCTCTTCCATGTAAAGACTATCTCTTGATCATTTGGTGAATTCAGAGTGATAACTGTTCTCAGTAGTGAATTTAAACCTGATGTGCTTCTGTTAAAAGGTTTTTTTAATGTCTTATGGATGGTAAAAGGAAAGTTTAAGGATTACTTAGTGTTGTATTCTTTGGGGGTTGTATTTGAATTGATGGTTGCTAAGATGTTCACTGTATGTTTTAAATAGGTTAACTTGAGTTCATAGAATAAACATTGTTTTGCTTTAAAAAATACTTTTCCATTTCTGCTGTACCACACCTGTAGAGTGGACCGTGTGCTCCCCATACCACAATCTAGTAAAAGTCGTGGGTCAGGTGAACTCCATGATACACTTTGGGGTTCTCTAAACCCTGGCCCATAACATTAGAAATTGACGATAAATAATTGAAAATAACTATAGTTATTTTTATTAAATTCATATAAGGATATAGATGTAATTTTAAATTTGAGCATTGATTTTTTTTTTTGTGAATTGATATCACATTTTTTGAACAGATGTAAGCAACCTACCAAAGGAAAATTGAAGTAATTTATAATCTAGAACCTGGGATTTAATTGGCCTGAATCTCATTGTCAGATGCTGGTGTTCTATACTACATGCTGAATATACTTTTTTAGTTTTGTTTCCAAAAAAATTAGCACATAATTAATTTCAGTTTTTAGTACAACTTAAAGATTTGAAAAAAGTTTGGAATTATTGAACATTGGCTTGTTCACCGATACCCAGTAATTATCAGTTGAATGTTGGCAGTGGATTTTTTTTTAACTGAAAACACGTTTTTCTTTGCCTCAACAGACCCAAACTGGATTTAATGATGGAAACAGTAATGAAGTCTATCCAGATATATTCAATAACGTGAATTACACACGGGTTCCACATGATCATCCAAGAGAGCCTGGATCCTACTCGGATCAGTCATCTAGTGGCTTTATATAGACGATCGTAGAGATTGCTGTCCCGTGAAAAGTGTGAAAGTGTTTTTATGTTGCTTACTGAAAGGAAAGACATTTGTATGTACAATGTGAAGGGCCACAGAGCTTCTAAACTGAAAAAAACTAGAAGGAGCAGGAGACTGATTGCAATGTGCTGGACTTTATCGTGGGCCCTACAGTCTTCAGATGCCATGATGCTGTTTTATTGCTGGTGTTTGAGTCTGGCTTCTTGCACTAAGCGTGCGGATGTCTTTTGTTAGACTTTTTATGTGAAATATGAAGTTCTTCCTTCACAGAAAATGAGCTCTTTCAAAATGTTCTATTAGATTTGGGGTAATAGAACTCAGCACAGAGTATTAATTTAAAATGAATCAACTTTTACAATATCTGTAAAAGCAGGTTATTCCATTAATTAATATCAGTATATTAAAAGTAAAAAGATTATGTTCATATTTTTCAAATGGAAATGGCCTTTCCAAAATCTTGTGCGCTATAAGATCTTGACAGTCATTTTTCCTTTTCATCTTCCTACCATAACTATAAATATTATGGCACTTTAAAGCAGTTGTAATACAATTACAGACTGCTGTACAGTACTGAAACCATAAGATAATTCTTCTGCAGAGCAGCTGGCAGTAAATACAAAAATACATTTTGTTATATTTATCACAAATTGATACAAATCTAAATATTTGTACTAGCTCCCTGTCTTGGTGATGGTAGTAGTAATTCAAGCTCAGGTTACTTTGAGCTTAACATTTAACACCATTTATGGATGTTTTCTAAATGGTGTCCCACCTGCTCTAATATTGAAATTTTGAAGCACCCTGTTTACCATAGTAACTTCCCTGAAGACTATATCAGCAGAAATTATTTTTAGTAACAGAAAGGTATCCTACAGAATCTGGATAATTAGAATTACACAATAGGAAACATTAGAATGAGTAGTTAATTCCAGTTGCCAGAAATGTCACTTAATTAAAATTATTAATTGTGAAGATCTTTTATTCACTAAAGCAGGAGTCTGTTCGATCCCATTTCATATCCTCCTTTTACAGTAAATGTATGTAACTTTTCCATTGAATGTGCTTTTTAGTTGAGAATAAAATATTCCACCACTAAAAGGGTTACAAGTATATTATAAATTGTTCATGCCTTCAGGAAATTTTCAACATCAGGGAACAACCACTGATTATAGTGGGTATCTTTAGAAGCGTCTGTGCACCAATTTTTCCTCCTCCTGCTTTAAGTTGCACTGCTGCACAGACTTCCAACAATAGATACCTGCTTTTCTAGGATGGCATGTCTTAACAATTGTCAAGTCAACCATTGCTATCATTGTTTCTACAAAATATTCTGGCAGAGAATTTAAATAGAAATGATCTTCCAGCAGTTGTACTATGCAGGGACATCTCGTTTTCACTTTTATTCGCTGAAAACCTGTGCCTGATCCCATGAACCATGATTTATTAAGTGTATTTTGTTTTTAAAGAAATGTTCTATGCAGCTACCTTGTTTGTGTGACTGGTTGTTTTACAGACGGTGACCGTGCACATGTGGCAAGTTGGCAGCACGTAACAAGAAGACAATATTGAGAATTATTCTGTCTCAATAAGAAAATTTACATTTTATTTGCAGTACTTTCTTCAACATAGCATATATGTGCTATAAGCACACAGCCTCAGTTAGTGTACCTACCTGTTGTATATTGCACTCTTTACGAGAAAAAAATACTTCAAGCTCTCATTGATTCAGTGAGCAGATAAAATAAATGACTACAATAAAAATTTGCTTTAATTATTAAAAGCTAATATCTATAGTTTATCAAAGAAAAAGTACTTTCAATACATTTACTTTATCAGACAGGTTTTTTCGACTTATAAAACATCAATACTGGTGCAAAATGTACCTTTTATTATCAATAATTGTGACTGATTTTGTACATGTTCAAATTTACACTTAATTGTCCTTGTAAAAATAATTTTATTTTTAAATGAATTTATTACATTTTTTAAACTTTGCTGGTTGTATATGTAAAAACCAAAATGCAATATGCCAGGCTAATATTGTGGGATTTTAAAACATTCTCTCAGTTCAGCTGTCACTACCTGTTTTTAAATGGAGAATTTGAGCTGCGTGTTATATGAATTTAGTTTGCTTGTCACTTAACAGGAGACCCAGTGCGGGATTCTCCAGCCTTGCATCCACATGTCTCTCGACGGCGGGATTCTCTGCTCAATGGGAATTCCCATTGAAGCCACCCCACACCGCCGGGAAACCCATGGGCTGGGGTGCACTGCCAGCAGGACCAAAGAATCCCACCTTCAGCGAACGGCTGGAGAATTCCAGACCCAATATGAGTGCACTTCAGGCTGGAAACATTTGTAATCCCTCAAACAAGAAAGAGCATTTCATATTGCACACCAAATTAGAGTCAGGTTTGCAAAAGCATGCTTTAAAATGGATATTCAGACATAAGTCTTCCAATCCCCCGTTTAAAAAAAAACTGCACGGAATACATGCTCATTGTGATTTATTTTACTAACCTATTCCAGAAGGCGGTGATGTTGTGAAATAGTTACTTATTAACATATAGCCTAACTAGTTTCTTTAATATAATGTTGCGTTGCCCTCAACACAGTTTATTGTATGAGCCCATCACAGTGCTTGTGGGTCTTTCATGCTTGATCAGTTATGGTCTGTAACTTTACTGAGTATCCCTGAGTGGTGTAAATATGTTTCCAAATCCAAATGCACAAAGCTGTACTCATCACATTGAAAGATCTGCCGCACACTAAATTATCTAACTCTGATTTGATCACATGTTTGTGCACAGTTTTGTATCATCTGAAAACTTGTGAATAGTTTCAAATCACTAATGAAGTTGATGACTACAAATCATTCAAACCAGAGTGCTGCAGGATCACAAATTTTTATACGCAAGCTTGCAGTGACAAATTATATATAATATCTGACCATTAACGTTTAACTTAAAGTTGGCTTTTGAGAAAGGTTATATGAGAGTCCAGGAAATATTTTTTATCTTGGTTTCCAGACTGTTTCAATAAGGTACCAACTAAATGGCCATCTGGGAGGTTCATGGGTGGGATTTTCCCTGAGGGCTTCTGAACCCCACTATGAGGCTGAAATGTGGGGTTAGAAGCACAATGTGGGAAACAGTGAAGCTGGAGGGCCAATTGGAAACCTTGCAGTTTCAAAGCTGCAGCAGGAAGCAGTGGAAGAAAAGTGAGCAAGAGGACACTTCAAAATGGAGGTACCCTTGTTCCAACTTTTTAAAATTTAAATTAAAAAATAGCTTTTGCAGACCAGGCCATCATAGCGGGAGGGAGCCCCTTTATAGGGTGGCCTATGGCTGCTCTTGTACCCGTGCAGGCAGGGAGGACCCCGCAACACTGTACCCAATCTTCCCCCCCCCCCCCCCCCCCCCACAAACACACATACAACTCCACCCCATGTCTGCTATCAGGAGGCTGCATCTAAGCAGCTAAACTGGCACCTGCGGCTGCCAGAATCTAGATTCTGATTGGAAGATGACATTCTGCTCCTGTTAACGGGTATTAATAGGCTCTTAATGACTTGGATTAGCCACTTGTCGGATGGGTAGGTTTGCCAACCCTTAGTCTTACCTCTACAAAGGTTACCCTGGATAGAATAGAGCACACAGGCCTGTAGGATTTTAGTACCTGCCTACCAAACTTAGTTCAGCCTAAAAATCACACTCTATGTTTCTGAAATTACATAGTCCCTACTCCACCTTTAGAAGTACATGCTACAGCATGGACTTGGTCACTGTCCCATACCATGAAGACAGTGCCATTGCATAGCTAGGCGAGACAATCTGCATCAGTGGAGGAGCTCTGTCATTTTAATGGAGATATTTAGAGGGCCAAAGGGAGCAATGGGCAACATCTGGAATCTGTTGCATTTTTTTTACTGAAGTCTTGGTCCTGCTAGATACGAGATCTCCATCTCACTTGGCCTTATGAGTATTGTACTGAGAGGGATTACTGGGCTAGCCCAGGAATTCACAAGACATTCCCTTAATGGGCGGGATTTTCAATGCTCCCTTGCAGCATGTTTTGTGGTGGCTGAGGCGGTCCACCATTGGCCGGTGGTGGCATCTTCTGGTTTTCCATTGTTTTCATCCCCCTACTGCAGCTTCCCTGTCGGTGGGGATCTGCTGTTGGCGAGACCGGAAGATCCCACCAGCGGGAAGGTTGGAAAATTCTGGTCAATGTCTCTACTAGCCATTTGGGGAACACTTTGAACAATGGTCAACCACACATAAGCCAACTTGGTGATCTTTTCTAATAATCATCTATGTGGCACTTCATGAAAGGGAGTTTGTTTATTTATAATCTATTATTATTCCCCATCACTGTCATCTGCTAATTTAGATCCTTCCTCAAAGAACTCCAGAAAAACAGGGGCGGAAAATACTGGAAAATCTCACCATGTCTGACAGCATCTGTGGAGAGGAAAGGGAGCTAATGTCATCCAGAATCGAAACGTTAGTTCCCTTTTCTCCCCACAGCTGCTGTCAGACCTGCTGAGATTGTCCAGGCTTTTCTGTTTTTGTTTCAGATTCCAGCATCTGCAGTAATTTGCTTTTATAGAAAAAGAGTGGCTTTGTTTTCTTAAATTCTTCAGATGACCATTAATCAGATCCCTCACATGCTTTCCAGTATATTCCTTATAGCCAATGTTAAATTTCTTTCCTTTATTAAAAATGATGACAACATGATTCCATTGGAATTGGAGAAGACGTCATAGTTCTGTCTTAAATTATATCACATTAAGCAGCTAGATCAGTCTTCCTAGTGCCTTAGTCATAGATAAGACTTTCTACAGTTACTTCCGTGGAATCAATTACAATCGCACCTCTTTACAGTTTTATTGGCATCTTAGAATTGTCCAAAACTTACAAGTGATGTGACTGTGGTGGGGGGGGTGGGGGCGGAGATCAAGATCCAGAATAAAAGAGAGATTACAAGATGCTCAAGACACTTTTCATTTAGAAGAGCTGGACTCCATGAACACTTATCTTTTAGTTATCCTGACAAGCGAGAGCTGAAGATTAACCTTCTTTAGGTGTCACTCGCCTTGTCTTATGTAAGACAAGTCCGACCACATGTAAAAGGAACAAATATCCTTCAACACTATCAACCATCGTAACCTTGATTATAAAGAGAAATAGATTGAGCACCTTCCTTCTCACTTTGTAAATCTGAAAACTGGCCCCCAAGAAGCATTAAGTGCATTTTGGATTTGAAGTGCGGAATTGGTTTTCATTGTAAATCCTGAATAAATTCCTGAATAACTTTTTAAAGGTATGTGAATGTGATGAACAGTAGCTAGGTCTACAAACACTGTATTAAAGGTTTAAAGGGACAGCATTATTGTACAAGAGTACTGTTTGTGAACTACAGCTGTATCATAAACTATTAAGCCAAATACAAACTACCATGTTACTAAGTGCCAAATATTTAGTACTACCCGTGTCCTGACTTATCAGAATTTACTTTTGTTGTACATATTAACATAACTACTCATTAGTGTTTTGGCCTATAGTTTCTACAGCAGCTGAGCCTTAGTAGTATACAATGAGATGGTATCTGCAAGGGCAGTGGTGACTGCACTAGCACCATAAATATTTGGAAGTACACATTCTGCTTTTTGCCCTCTTTAATGTTAATGTGTTTAAACAGTATTACTGTAAATGTTTCTTGTACATATTTTGACTTTCTAATTGTTTTGCTCACACAGCTATGTCCACACACACTGTACATGTTTCTCTTAAAATATGGTTTGCAACAAACTCACTGACTTTCAGTGAAGTTGGTAAAGTTTCAATATTGTAATAAAAGCTCACTGAATGTGATTTGGGTTGAATATCATTTTATGCAAAACAGAAAATAAACAACGGGCAGGATTCCCTGTTTGGGAGACTCTGAGCTGGATTCTCCGATTCTGGGGATATGCCCCACACAGGCATGGGAACGTTGGTGTTTTGCGTCAGACAAAACGGCCACCGATTCCCCGTTTTGCTGGGGGTGAGCATGCTGGCAGCGTAGAGCTCCCAGCTGCAGCTGCCGATATGCCCTGAAGAATTTCCGGGTCCGTGGGCGCGTATGCGCACGGTGGCGGCCAGCAGGGGCCGCACGCGGACACGGCCCGCAAAATAGTTCCTCCCCCCCCCCCCCCCCCCCCCCTTTGGCCCACTCACGTGCACCGGGCCTGAGGCCGTCGATACGGCACGTGGTCTTTGGAGGGGGCAGAGCATCGCGGACGCGTACCGCCCCCTATTCGGTTGGAAACTTGGATTCTCCAGGCAATCACCGAATGTGATTTCAGCGTCAGCGACCGCAGAATCCAGCCCTATATTCTCCCACCGGAGCTAAATTGCACCAGTTTTATGATCCCCTTGTGGTCGGAAAGCTGGGTGCAGTTCATTGTTCCATGTCGCGCAGATTTATGCATGGCGCGGAATACAAATGATTCCCAGGGAATCCTGCTATTGGGCCGCCATCTTGAGCATGTGGACTGATAACGAAGTCCCATTGCCGAGCACCTCCCCCCCCCCCCCCCCCCCCATTTGCAAATCAGCCCCGACCCCCAACGCACAGATGCCCCCCACCCTGGATTGTTTAGGTGCATCCCCTGCACAAACGTATGGGGCTGACCAACTCACCCCGCCCCAGAGACCCCTGTAATAGGGGGCACCGCTCCCAGGAACCCCCTCCAAAGACTCCCGTCCCCCTCCTCCCATTCATACAGGACCACCCCCCCCCCCTCCCCAGAAGAGGGTCTCCTGTTTGGAAGCTGGAGAGCAATCCAGATGGGGCCGCTAGCGGGAAGCATTATAGCTGCAATACTTACCTTGCAGCTCCATTCCTCCAAGGAGAGCAGCTGTGCCTGGTTCCCACAGATCTATTATCTGAAAGCCATTCATAGCTTTGGAGTCGTAGTCTGTGATTGACAGCTAGTAAAACCATCTGCAGCTTTGATCCGTTCATATCCTTTCATGCTTCAGTGTCCTAAGTGGTGAGACCCTAATGTTTGCAAACATTGACCACATCAAAGAGAGGTAAGTGCAATAAAATCACACACTTGAGTGATTGGAATGCACTTCCATCGAGCACAGGATTGTGGGCTGATGGATGGACCCACCCCTCCGTGATACATACCTGCTGCACAGTACGGGGGTGGGGGAGGGTGCAGGCCCTGGGTTGGCAGCAACAGCGGATCTGGTCCATGGGGTGGAGGATGATGAAAACCCACTCTGCGATCAGCTCTGGTGCTCTGCCTCTGCCCACGGCAGCACTTTCCACCGTCCACCTGGGTGATCCCTGCATGCAAGCTGGCCATTGCATCACATAGTGCCATCGAATCCCTGGGGTGGCGGAGGTGGGGACGTTTTGGAGGGAGGCTGGTAGCCCAACCCATCCACAACATCCACCCACTCACCCGATCCCGTGCCCCCTCTCAGGACCAGCCCACCCCTCACCATTCTGACAGAACATCAAGGCAGGTTGTAACAGGTGTTTAAATCTGAACAAATATAGACAGATCTGTGCCCTAGCCTCTATAACTATACAAAGAAATGTACAGCACAGGAACAGGCCCTTCGGCCCTCCAAGCTCGTACCGACCATGCTGCCCGACTAAACTACAATCTTCTACAATTCCTGGGTCCGTATCCCTCTATTCCCATCCTATTCATGTATTTGTCAAGATGCCCCTTAAATGTCACTATCGTCCCTGCTTCCACCACCTCCTCCGGTAGCGAGTTCCAGGCACCCACTACCCTCTGTGTAAAAAAACTTGCCTCGTACATCTACTCTAAACCTTGCCCCTCTCACCTTAAACCTATGCCCCCTAGTAATTGACCCCGCTACCCCGGGGAAAAGCCTCTGACTATCCACTCTATCTATGCCCCTCATAATTTTGTAGACCTCAATCAGGTCGCCCCTCAACCTCCTTCGTTCCAGTGAGAACAAACCGAGATTATCCAATCGCTCCTCATAGCTAATGCCCTCCATACCAGGCAACATTCTGGTAAATCTCTTCTGCACCCTCTCTAAAGCCTCCACATCTTTCTGGTAGTGTGGCGACCAGAATTGAACACTATACTCCAACTGTGGCTTAACTAAGGTTTTATGCAGCTGCAACATTACTTGCCAATTCTTATACTCAATGCCCCGGCCAATGAAGGCAAGCATGCCGTATGCCTTCTTGACTACCTTCTCCACCTGTGTTGCCCCTTTCAGTGATCTGTGGACCTGTACTCCTAGATCTTAGATTATCATAGAATTTACAGTGCAGAAGGAGGCCATTCGGCCCATCAAGTCTGCACCGGCTCTTGGAAAGAGCACCCTACCCAAGGTCAACACCTCCACCCTATCCCCATAACCCAGTATCCCAACCCAACACTAAGGGCAATTTTGGACACTAAGGGCAATTTATCATGGCCAATCCACCTAACCTGCACATCTTTGGACTGTGGGAGGAATCCGGAGCACCCGGAGGAAACCCATGCAGACACTGGGAGGATGTGCAGACTCCGCACAGACAGTGACCCAAGCCGGAATCAAACCTGGGACCCTGGAGCTGTGTAGCAATTGTACCATCCACAATGCTACCGTGCTGCCCTACAATGCTACCGTGCTGCCCTCTTTGACTTTCAATACTCTTGAGGGTTCTACCATTCACTGTATATTCCCTACCTGCATTAGACCTTCCAAAATGCATTACCTCATATTTGTCCGGATTAAACTCCATCTGCCATCTCTCCGCCCAAGTCTCCAAACAATCTAAATCCTGCTGTATCCTCTGACAGTCCTCATCGCTATCCGCAATTCCACCAACCTTTGTGTCGTCTGCAAACTTACTAATCAGACCAGTTACATTTTCCTCCAAATCATTTATATATACTACAAAGAGCAAAGGTCCCAGCACTGATCCCTGTGGAACATCACTGGTCACAGCCCTCCAATTAGAAAAGCATCCTTCCATTGCTACTCTCTGCCTTCTATGACCTAGCCAGTTCTGTATCCACCTTGCCAGCTCACCCCTGATCCCGTGTGACTTCACCTTTTGTACCAGTCTACCATGAGGGACCTTGTCAAAGGCCTTACTGAAGTCCATATAGACAACATCCACTGCCCTACCTGCATCAATCATCTTAGTGACCTCCTCGAAAAACTCTATCAAGTTAGGGAGACACGACCTCCCCTTCACAAAACCATGCTGCCTCTCACTAATACGTCCATTTGCTTCCAAATGGGAGTAATCCTGTCTCGAAGAATTTTCTCCAGTAATTTCCCTACCACTGAAGTAAGGCTCACCGGCCTGTAGTTCCCTGGATTATCCTTGCTACCCTTCTAAAACAGAGGAACAACATTGGCTATTCTCCAGTCCTCTGGGGCATCACCTGAAGACAGTGAGGATCCAAAGATTTCTGTCAAGGCCTCAGCAATTTCCTCTCCAGCCCCCTTCAGTATTCTGGGGTAGATCCCATCAGGCCCTGGGGACTTATCTACCTTAATATTTTTTAAGACACCCAACACCTCGTCTTTTTGGATCACAATGTGACCCAGGCTATCTACACACCCTTCTCCAGACTCAACATCTACCAATTTCTTCTCTTTGGTGAATACTGATGCAAAGTATTCATTTAGTACCTCGCCCATTTCCTCTGGCTCCACACATAGATTCCCTTGCCTATCCTTCAGTGGGCCAACCCTTTCTCTGGCTACCCCCTTGCTTTTCTTTTGCTTTTTTTTGCCTCTATTCTGTGCCCTGCACCCGTGTCAACTTAACTGTTGGCTAACTTTCTGGCCTAACGGTGCGAATGCTATGCCTGCGTGGATCCACAGATGTTACATCAGGAGTGGAGGGGGCCTGCTGTGATTCCCGGCATGTGACCAGGGTCAGCGTTGGCAGCCGTCTTCTGGGAGACTGGGTCTGGATTGGCCTGACTGCTGCTCAGGTGTCCCAGGTGGCATGGTGCCGCCCTGTTCTGCCCACCAGAGACAGGAGGGCGGGGAGTCCGAGGTGCTGCGGTGTTCCGGTACCTCCCCTGTGGGAGTCACCGGCATGGGCTCCATCACCTCCTCTCTCGAGGTGCCCGATGGCTGCTGGGCTACTCCATTCCACCTGGCGCTGCTAATCCTGGAGGCCCACTCTGGTCTCGACCAAGGTCTGAATGCTCATGGCCATGGAGCATAGGGAATGGACCACCTCCGTCTGAGACTGCGTCAAATAACGGTGTGACTGTGCCACCACCTTCTGGGTCTGTGTCACATCAGCCAGTGACTGCACCATCTCCCTCTGTGACTGGACCACCTCTCTCTGTGCTACGCCACGCCGGCCAGCACCTGCGCAATGCCACTGACGTTCTCAGCCATGTCCGCTATATCTGGGCCATGCTCAGAAGCACCGTTGCATTGTCCAGGTGGATCTAGCACATGGCTGCCTGTGAGAGGGCAGCCCTGTCCTGGGCCTCGGCCAGCGCCTGCACAGAATGCCCCAGGCCTTGGACACGCTGATCCATAACCAAAACCCTCGCCTCCAAAGCCTCCTCCGCAGATGCCACCCGTGTGGTGTTGGCCTGGATGGCACACATGTTTGGCACCACCTACTTCTCCTGCATGCGGTTGGACTCCTCCAACTGCACCTGCAGGTACTGGATGCTCGCCAACAACCCCTCATGTAGTCCCTGGCTCTGTGACTGCATCTCTACGATTGATGGGACTGTCCGTTCCAGAAGCCCAAAACCCACCTGGACAGCAACTAGTCCCTGGGGTCAGCCACCCCTCCGACCGTCTGCACCCTCGACAGTTCCTACCTTCATCTGATCTCCGGATCAGCTTTGTGGTTTGCACCAGAGGGTGTCCCCTGAGCCTCTTCATTAAAGTGCCCAACCGAGGTGAGTTTCTCCGGGATGGTGTTGGAGACAGCTGTGACGGGAAATCAGTGTCATCCCCTGACTCGAGCTCCGGGGTGTCTTGGGTCACAGGCATAATATGGCTCCCGTCAGTGTTGGTGTCCTCGGCGCTGGTCGCACATGGGTGGGACTCAGTTTGTGGCACTGGCTGGGGGTGAGGGACAACAAATGGACCTGCCCGATCACCAGCTGGTCTTGCAACATGCAACACACAAGACAAAATGCATGATTATACCACGGCCCAGGGGTTGTGGGAGTGAGGGTGGGGTGAGGGTGGTGGGGGTGGGCACAGGTTTGACACACGTGTCAACTTGACCGCAACTAAGCGGGTTCTCACTTCCTCGCCCGCAACCAACCTCACTCCAGCAACTTCCTTTTCCTCAGGGCCATCAACCACGTCCAGGACTCACTGCTCTGCCATGGTGAGGGCTGCAGATCTGACATTTATGGGCGACCTTCTCCTGGGGGGGGGCCGGGGGGGGGGGGGGGGGGACAAGACAGTCCGACACGTGCAGCCCAGGGGTTGGGTATCTGGTGACCTCAATGGCCAGGGCACCTGACCATGTCAGCCGGTAAGGGTGCCGGCATGTGGTGCAGGATGTGGGCTCAGCCGCCATTCTGCTGGGGGTGGAGGGGGGGGGGGGGGGGGGGGGGGGGATGGCCACGGGTGTGTTCCCTACTTGCCCTGGCAGCCCTGAGAGGTCGTCCAGTTTTTTTCCGGCACTGCTAGCCAGTCCAGATGGTGTTACTGGTGGCGCAGACCGTCTTCTGCCACCTGCGCCCAGGCACGGCGAACGTCTGCCACCCTCCTTCCCGAGCCAGGATGTAGAGTGGCCAGCCTCTCCTCCGCAGCGTCCAGGAGGGTCTCCAGCTCAGCATCCGTGAACCTTGGTGCTGCTCTCCTCACTGCCATCTTGTTGGCTGGGATGGTGTGTGTGGGGAGTGAAGTGTGTTTCTGTGGCTGCAGCTTGTCAGCCTCCTGAGTATCAATCGCGAATCCTGCACCGGTTCTCATTGGAATCGATTATGTTCCACGTGGTACCAGTTCTAGCAGCTCAACAGTCGCTGAATCGGTCCAGGTGTGGCGCCAGTTTTACTTTTGTGGAAGTCTGCAAATCCTGCCCCCCCATCAATACTTCATCTCAGAAATGGAGGATCCAGCCGCATGTTGTTGGAGTTCTGAAAAGCACTACTTAAAATTGTTGAGTAATCAACTTCCATTGGAACCTCTAAAATGCAATTGGGCATGACTTGAAAAAGTCTAACCTGCAGGGTTATGGGGAAAAAGCTGTGAGCTATGGGACTAAATTAGACAGCTCTTTCAAAAAGCCAATACAGGCTGAAAAGCCTCCTTCAGTGCAATGAGATTCTATGATTTTCAGCAGATATTTAACCAGAGGCGTTTCGGATGTTATCAAAAAGGAAGCCTGAAAAGCAAACCTGCCTCCCGAGGGTGTCACTCATTGCTGGGCATTGCATGTCTGAGCGAGGGACCCAACATGGAAGTAGCAGTACCCACTCAGAGAGCAATCTCCCCACTATTTCTTCAGACCCTTCTGCTTGCCCCTCAGCCAGTGATACCGTCCCCGCAAGCCCCATCCCGCCCACACTCACCTATGGCATGGGTCTCTTGCTCATCCTGGGCCTCTAGTGGGCCAATTGCTGGCTACCATCACTGCCCCGGTGCCACTGCAATGGCAGTTGTTGACTTCTGATTGCCTGACAGCTCCCAGAGAGCATGATTTTTTCTTTGGGCTCCTTGATCCCAGAGAAGGTCCACCATTGGCCACGCAAGTGCCCGACTGATGCTCAATACGACAGGTCTTCTCCAAGAAGACAACACAGGACCTTCGCCAGCTCTCCAGCTGATGACAAGAGCACTCTCATGTAGATTAAATTATTTCTAAAAAGTGTAATCCAGGAAGAATAAAGCTCAAAGTATAAATTAGAAGTAAATCACGGGCAGACAGTGAAATGAAGATTGGGAAAGAAACATGGGATTAAGAGAGATGAAAGAGACCAACAGGGAAAAGAAAAATATGTTTTTTAAAAATCTTCAACACATTAACTTCTGATGGAACAGGGCTTAATTCTTGTAAAATTAAATATTTATTGCCAAATAGGTTGTTGGGCAGTCATTTTAGGTTATCACACTGTCAAATAATTGCTTAGTCCTGACTGCACCAGCCTTAGCTTTTCCAGCCGTTCTTTATGGGAAACTAGTGAGTAAATACAGCAATTTCATGGCATGGTTTTGATTTCATTGGTGAATCTATCAATGAGGACTACTAAATTGCTACCTGTGGAGGAATGTGCCATTAATGATAGCAGCATCCTGATTTTTGCAGCTAAAATGACACCTGGGGCGTCATTCTCCGACCCCCCGCCGGGTCGGAGAATGGCCGTTGGCTGCCGTGAATCCCGCCCCCGCCGAAGTCTCCGGTACCGGAGATTGGGCAGGGGCGGGAATTGGGCCGCGCCGGTTGGCGGGACCCCCCGCTGGATTCTCCGGCCCGGATGGGCCGAAGACCCGCCCAGAAATTGCCTGTCCCGCCGGCGTAAATCAAACCTGATATTTACCGGCGGGACCAGGCGGCGTGGGTGGGCTCCGGGGTCCTGGGGGGGGGGGGGGCGATCTGACCCCGGGGGGTGCCCCCACGGTGGCCTGGCCCGCGATCGGGGCCCACCGATCCGCGGGCGGGCCTGTGCCGTGGGGGCACTCTTTCCCTTCCGCCTCCGCCACGGCCTCCACCATGGCGGAGGCGGAAGAGACTCTCCCGACTGCGCATGCGCGGGAAACTGACAGCGGCCGCTGACGCTCCCGCGCATGCGCCGCCCCGAATGTCATTTCCGCGACAGCTGGCGGGGAAACAAACGCCATTTCCGCCAGCTGGCGGGGCGGAAATCCCTCCGGCGTCGGCCTAGCCCCTCAATGTTGGGGCTCGGCCCCCAAAGATGCGGAGCCTTCCGCACCTTTGGGCCGGCGCGATGCCCGTCTGATTGGCGCCGTCTTTGGTGCCAGTCGGCGGACATCGCGCCGTTGGGGGAGAATTTCGCCCCAGAGGTTGCTGTCAAATTTATTATTTTTTAACGGACTGCCGTTACCCTTATTCTTAACACAAAATCCAAGGGCAAGATTCTCCAATGGTGCACTCCCAGGATTCTCCACCTTGCCAGCTGGCCAATGAGGTTTCCCATTGTGGGCAGCCCCATGCCGCCAGGAAATCCCCGGGCTGCCGGCGCAACGGAGAACCCCGACAGCGGAGAATCCAGCCCCAAATCCTTATCCATTCTTTTTTTTTAAATTTAGAGTACCCAATTCATTTTTTCCAATTAAGGGCCAATTTATCGAGGCCAATCCACCTACCCTGCACATCATTGGGTTGTGGGGGTGAAACTCACGCAAACATGGGGAGAATGTGCAAACTCCACACGGACAGTAACCCAGAGCTGGGACCTTGGCACCATGAAGCAGCAATGCTAACCACTGCACCACCATGCTGCCCATCTTTATCCATTCTGCATTCTGGGCTAAAGGATAGGAATGAAGCTCCACTCGCAGCCATCTCCTTTTTTTCCTCTCTCTCTGCCTGACTTTCATATCACCTTTCAGCCAAAATGCCGACCTCAAGCCAAGAGAATTTTTAAAAGCTCACTTGGCAATTAATCTTTGTTGGATTCCAATAAAGAGTTGGCACATAGACAAATGAGTGTGAATGAATTAATCTCCTGCCTGGCTCTTAATCATCTGGCCCCACCCCCAATACCATAGTCCAATCCCCTATCCTAATCCTGTAATCACCATGACAAGGCCTATATACCAGCCCCAGGTTCAGCTGTCCTATTCAAAGTCCACAATTCTCTTTCCTCAAAACCAGTGGTACCACCTCTTACAATCACATTCCTTGTCCCTAGTCACTAATCTCCCCCGAGCCTCCATTTCTTCCCCTTTAAACTTTTGCTTATGAAAGGGCCATTGCAGCATTAACAGCAACCTGATTTTTAAAACGTCTTCACTGGAAAGCTCTCCCGCCACACAGGCTTCAGGTTAACAAACTCTGAGGCCCATATTCTGTGGCTTCTCA
This sequence comes from Scyliorhinus torazame, assembly GCF_047496885.1. Classification (NCBI taxonomy): domain Eukaryota; kingdom Metazoa; phylum Chordata; class Chondrichthyes; order Carcharhiniformes; family Scyliorhinidae; genus Scyliorhinus; species Scyliorhinus torazame. The sequence continues at coordinate 186,247,067 of NC_092712.1, forward strand.
GATCTCTCCATTCTGGCACAACATATTTACTCTCTGAAATACAAACAGAAATAATTAAACTCTGACAGCACTGTGGAGAGTGAAACAGAATTATCAGGCACGATCAAACGGCCTAGTTGCGCCCAACTCGGTGATGCAATGAGGCCGTTAAATCTCACGAGAGGCTTCTTGCATGATTTGTGGCACTTAGAACGCCTCACGAGATCTAACAAGATCTTGCAAGATGTCGCGATCTGGATCATGCCCTCCCTGGGTGAGATCCAGATTTACATATTTAAATGAGCTAGTGGGCTCATTTAAATATGTCAGAGCCCGATTCTCCCGAGGCCTGTGCCTGGGAGACCTCACCATGGCGCTGTTTAGCACTGGTCTACACAAACGTGGACCACGTGTAACAGCACCTGGGGGTCTCCCTAGCAATCGGAGGCCTTGGGTAATAGGGCTCTTGGCAAGATGGTACCCTGGCACTCCTGTTGCTCTCAGGGCACCTTGGCAGTGCCAGCCTGGCACCCTAGCAGTGCATTCTGGCACTGCCAGGGTGCTCAGTGGCACGGGTACTGCCGTGGTGCCCGGGACCCAGGTTTCCCTTGCAGGGAACTGGCATGGTGGTGCCCTGCCCTAAAGTGCTGGAGTGGGGAGTGGCTGGAGGACCCCCTAAGAAGTAAGTTGGGGCAGTGGGGAGGGGGGCGGGGGGGGGGGGGGGTGTCCAGAGGCCGTGGTGATGTCCGAGGGGAGGTCAAGAGATCGGGGCAACATTTTAAAATGGTCTTTCATTATTTAAAAATGGTGCCCCGATCGCTTCCTGCACTGGCGGTGGGGCGTTCCCGGCATGAAGAAATGACAGAGTCCCATTTGATAGCTTGCGAAAGACCCCACTTTACATCCCCAAAACGGGACTCTGATTTTTGCCTGTAAAATTGCGGTCAACCTTTCAAGTCCATAAGACCCTTCTACAGAGATTCTGTAGTAGGATCATTGGTACTTGAAACCATTCAATGCTCGACACTCTGGCCGGAATTCTCCGGCCCTTAGGATTCTCTTTTCCCACCAGCAGTGCATCCTCGCCAATGGGCTTCCTGGTCGCATGGGGTGGCTTCGCTGGCAAATCCATTGGCAAGTGGCGGGAGTAGAGAATCCCGCCGCCAGCGAACGGCATGCTGCCGAGAAACAGGAGAATGGATGATCGGAGTATCCCTTCCTCTGTTTCACGCTCCACAGATGCTGCCTGACTTGCTGCGTTTATCCAGCTTTTTCAGTCTTTATTTCAGATTTCCAGCATCCACATTATTTTCCTTTAATTTATATTTACTCTCTGCCCCACCGAGTGTATTCAGAACGGGATAGTCCCAAATTTCTAGGACATGAAGTTGTGGAATAGACCATCAAGGGATATGGATTAGATGAAAGAATGTCTTGCATTCAGACAGAACCTTATCATATTTCTCAGAAATACCCTGTATTGTATATGAATTACTTTGAAGTGCTGTTAGGTGAGCAAACATCACAATCATCTTGGACAATGCTAGATTCCACAAAGAACATTTCACTAAATCATCAGTTCGCAATCATTGTTTTGGTGGTATACTTTGAGGGAGGAAGATTGGCCTGGACAACTCACTGCTTTTCCTGAAAAATGGTCTGACAGAGTCTTCTGAACCTGGAACATTTAAATAGGATTAATGGTCTTTTCATATTCCTATGCTGTTACATTCTTATGGTGTCATGTAATATGAACTTCCTGGCACAGGATAACTGACATTCTGATCTCTTTAGTTTAAGCAAGAAATATGTGTGAACTCTAATATCTTAATTGCTGAATAGTTTACCTGGTTCGAAAGCCTTAAAATACCACCCAATCTAATATCTAAGTTCTATGTGGCTCAATAAATTATTTTATTTCCCTCTCTATCTCAAATGAAATGTGGTCCAATGGCTAATAGGTGGATGTGAAGATAAATCACAGCACATGAACATGTTTGAGATATTAAGAGACACGCACACAAGTAATCTTAACATGAAAAACTCGCATTTGGTTTGAACGACAAATAAAATGATGTAGAAATGTTTGCCTTTGCCTCAGATCTCACATAGGCCCTCAGTTCTCTCTTTTTCCAAATGTTGCTATTTTAGCAGAATTGCATGTGGAACATTGAGAGCTTAAGGTTACTTATTTTTGATCTTATCGATAAATCAAATTACATTAAACATACTTTCTTTTTTTTAAAAATATATTTATTCAAATTTATCAACAAATTTTCAACAACCCCCCCCCCCCCCCAACAAAAAGAAAGAAACAAGAACACAACAATCAAAAATTATACATTGGATTTCCCCCAGATACAATAACCCCCCATATAACATTTAAAAACACAAATAGGGGGGAAAAAAACACCTTCACCCAAATGCCACCTCAAAAGCAACCCCCCCTCCCTCCTTCACCCCCCCCCCCCCTCTCTCCCCCCCCCGCCCTTGGGCTGCTGCTGACCTCCTAACGCTCCGCGAGATAGTCTAGGAACGGTTGCCACCGCCTGAGGAAACCCTGCACAGACTCTCGCAAGGCAAACTTTATCCTCTCCAGTTTGATGAACCCTGCCATGTCATTGATCCAAGCTTCCACAATAGGGGGCTTCGCATCTTTCCATAATAGCAAAATCCTCCGCCAGGCTACCAGGGACGCAAAGGCCAGAATACCGGCCTCTTTCGCTTCCTGCACTCCCGGCTCGTCCAATACCCCAAATAATGCCAATCCCCAGCTTGGCTTGACCCGAGCATTCACCACCTTGGACATAGTCCTCGCAAAACCCCTCCAAAACCCATCCAGCACCGGGCACGACCAGAACATATGGACGTGATTTGCCGGGCTCACCGAGCACCTCCCACACCTGTCCTCCACCCCAAAGAACCTACCCAACCTCGCCCCTGTCATATGCGCTCTGTGAGTAACTTTGAACAGTATTAGGCTGAGCCTGGCGCAAGAGGAGGAAGAATTAACCCTACTCAGGGCATCAGCCCACAGACCCTCATCTATCTCCTCCCCAAGCTCCTCCTCCCACTTGCCCTTTAACTCCTCCACAGAGGCCTCCTCCTCTTCCTTCAGCTCCTGGTAAATCGCCGAAACCTTGCCTTCTCCAACCCATACACCCGAAATCACCCTATCCTGAATCCCACGTGCCGGAAGCAGCGGGAATTCCATCACCTGCCGCCTCACAAACGCCCTCACTTGCATGTACCTGAAAGCGTTTCCCGGGGGTAGCCCAAACTTCTCCTCCAGCGCCCCTAGGCTCGCAAACGTCCCATCGATGAACCGGTCCCCCATTTCCTGGACTCCCTCAGTGCCATGGCCAGCGGCTCAATTGCCTGTGCAAACAACAAGGGGGATAAGGGGCACCCCTGCCTCATCCCCCGGTACAGCCAAAAGTACTCCGACCTCCGCCGGTTCATAGCCACACTCGCCACTGGGGCTCTATATAGCAGCTTGACCCAAATGATGAACCCCTCCCCGAACCCAAACCTCCGCAACACTTCCCAAAGATACTCCCTCTGCACCCGATCAAAAGCCTTCTCCGCTTCCATAGGTGCCACTACCTCCGCTTCCCCCTCCACCGAGGGCATCATAATCACATTGAGGAGCCTCCGCACATTTGTGTTTAGCTGCCTATCCTTCACAAACCCCGTCTGGTCCTCATGAATCACCCCCGGGACACAGTCCTCAATTCTCGTAGCCAGCACTTTTGCCAGCAACTTAGCGTCAACATTGAGGAGCGAGATCGGTCTATACGACCCACATTGCAATGGATCCTTGTCCCGCTTCAAGATCAAAGAAATCAGCGCCCTGGACATTGTCGGGGGCAAGGTTCCCCCCCTCCCTCGCCATATTAAAAGTCCTCACTAACAACGGGCCCAGCAGGTCTACGTATTTCCTGAAGAATTCAACCGGGAACCCATCCGTCCCCGAGGCCTTCCCCACCTGCATGCTCCCCAATCCTTTAACCAGCCCCTCCAGCCCAATCGGCGCCCCAAAACCAGCCACCTCCTCCTCCTCCACCCTCGGGAACCTCAGCTGATCTAGGAATCGTCGCATCCCCTCCTCACCCGCTGGGGAGTCAGACCTGTACAGATTCCCATAGAAGTCCCTAAAAACCTCATTTATTCTCACCGCACTCCACACTATCCTTAACTCCACCAATCTCCCTCGCTGCCTCCCTCTTACGAAGCTGATGTGCCAGCTTCTGACTCGCCTTCTCCCCATACTCATACGTCACCCCCTGCGCTTTCCTCCACTGTGCCTCTGCTTTCCCCGTGGTTAACAGGTCGAATTCCATCTGGATATTCCGTCGCTCCCTAAGTAGCCCCTTCTCGGGGGCCTCCACATACCTCCTGTCTACCCTTAAAATCTCCCCCACCAACCTCTCCCTCTCCCTCCCCTCTCTCTTCTCCCTGTGGGACCTAATGGAGATTAGCTCTCCACTGCCCACCGCCTTCAACGCCACCCAGACTACCCCCACCTGCACCTCCCCATTGTCATTGGCCTCCAAATATCTTTCAATAAACCTCTGCACCCGCCCGCACACTCCCTCATCCGCCAACAGTCCCACATCGAGGTGCCACAGCGGGCGCTGGTCCCTCTCCTCCCCCAACTCCAGCTCCACCCAATGCGGGGCGTGGTCCGAGATGGCTATGGCCGAATATTCCGTTCCCTCCACTTTCGGGATTAGCACCCTACTCAAAATGAAAAAATCTATCCGGGAGTAGGCTCTATGGACGTGGGAAAAGAAGGAAAATTCCCTGACCAGCGGCCTGGCAAACCTCCATGGATCCACTCCCCCCATCTGGTCCATAAACCCCCTGAGCACCTTGGCCGCAGCCGGCCTCTTACCCATCCTGGACCTAGAGCGGTCCAGTGCTGGACCCAGCACTGTGTTGAAGTCCCCCCCCCCCCCCATTATCAAGCTTCCAACCTCCAGATCCGGAATCCGACCCAGCATGCATTTCATAAATCCGCATCATCCCAATTCGGGGCATAAACGTTCACCAGTACCACCCGCACCCCCTGCAACCGACCACTCACCATCACATATCGACCTCCATTATCCACTGCAGTATTCAGTGCCTCAAACGACACCCGCTTCCCCACCAGTATTGCAACCCCTCTGTTCTTCGTATCCAGCCCTGAATGAAAGACCTGCCCTACCCATCCCTTTCTCAGCCTAACCTGATCTGCCACCTTCAGATGTGTCTCCTGGTGCATAACCACGTCTGCCTTCAGTCCCTTTGAGTGCGCGAACACCCGGGCCCTCTTGACCGGCCCGTTCAGGCCCCTCACATTCCAAGTTATCAGTCGGATCGGGGGGCTACTCCCCCCCCCCCCCCCACCCCACCCCCGCCGACTAGCCATCTCCTTTTCAAGGCCAGCCATGTGCCCGCGCCTCCCGCACCCTCCAGTCCCCCAGGCGGTGGACCCCCGCCCCGACTACCTCTCCTACTTCCAGCTCCCTTTTGGCCAATGCAGCAGCAACCCAGTTTCCTGAGCCGGCCCTTTTTTGGCCCATCTCAGGGCACACTCTCTGTCCATAAAGTGGTGGAACCTCACCACTACAGCCCTTGGCGGCTCGTTGGCTTTGGGTCTCCTTGCCAGGATCCGATGAGCTCTGTCCAGCTCCAGGGGCCTCGGGAAAGCTCCCGTATCCATCAGCGAATTGAGCATCGTGCTCATATGTGCCCCGGCATCGGGCCCCTCCACTCCTTCAGGGAGACCCAGAATCCGAAGATTCTTCCTCCTCGACCTATTCTCCAGGTCCTCAAATTTTTCCGCCCACCTCTTGTGCAGCGCCTCGTGCGCCTCCACCTTCACCGTCAGGCCCAAGATCTCGTCCTCATTCTCCGAAGCTTTTTGCCGCACGTCCCGGATCGCCGCCCCTTGGGCAGTCTGGGTCTCCACAAGCTTCTCAATCGCCGCCTTCATTGGCGCCAGCATTTCTGTCCTCAGCTCCTCAAAGCAGCGTTTAAGAAACTCCTGCTGCTCCTGCGACCACTGCGCCCACGCTGCTTGGTCTCCACCCGCCGCCATCTTGCTTTTCCTCCCTCGCACTTTTCGCTGCACCAGGATCACTTTTTTAACCGCTCCACTCCTGGTCCAATCCATATAATGTCGGGGAGACCTTGCTGTCACCTTCCCACACTGGAAGCCGTCGAACAATTGCCGTTGGGGCCCCTCTGGAGAGCCCAAAAGTCCGTTCCCGGCACGAGCTGCTGAACGTGCGACCTACCTAGGCATAGCCGCAACCGGAAGTCTCAACATACTTTCTCATATCCTCCCCTCAGGAAAATGTTTAGTGTCATTCCTAAGTTGGAATTTTACATGATATTATAACTTCTACGTTTATAATTTTATAATTATAACTTATTTTAAAATGCCTCTTTGCACTTCAAAAGCAGCTAATGTATCTGGTTAACATTTTAAACTTTGCGAATCTGTTACCTTACAAATTGCTTCTCGCTGAAAAAAAATGTTGGACCTTTGTTCTTGGTCTCTCTACTTAGCTTTCTATTAACTACATCTGGCCAAACTAAGTGGAGGCAGGATGTGTGGGATTGTCTGAAAGGGAAGTCACATGGAGTGTGATAAAAATCGCATATTGTCCTTGTAGGTTGACTGATTAGCATGGTATGTAAAGGATACTTATTCAAAGAATGTGAAAAATGTTGCAAGATAAGTAGCCTCTCTGTATAATTTACGCATAGATTTCTATCCGTAAATCTCTAGACCACTAACTGTTCACTCTTCTGTTTTTCGTCAGAGTCCTTGCTGAGAAATTGTATTGAAAAGCAGTTTTCTTTTCATATGATTAAATTATATAAATATTTTATTTTACAATGAATTCAAATTTAGTTTTCAAACTATGCAATTTATAAATTAAAATCAGGCTGGTTGGAATGAATCATTTATGAATATTTTAAAAATACCTATTTAAAATAGTTGCAACATTTCTGTGCTTGAGGTCAGAAACATTGAAGGAACATTTAGTTTATTTCACACTGCATTGAGGAAATCTCTGCCTTATTTCTTTTATTATTTTTGTGACAGATTAATAAAAATCAAATATTACAAATTCTCATTCATGCTTATGCACACAAATACAATGTGACATCTTCTCATGCTAACCTGTTTAATTGTGCTGCTTCATTGTTACAATCTTAATGTACTGATTTTATTCGTGAACAATATTTATCATAGATATCATAGAATTTACAGTGCAGAAGGAGGCCATTCGGCCCATCGAGTCTGCACCAGCTCTTGGAAAGAGCACCCCACCCAAGCCCACACTCCCACCCTATCCCCAAAACCCAGTAACCCCACCCAACACTAAGGGCAATTTTGAACACTAAGGGCAATTTTAGCATGGCCAATCCACCTAACGTGCACATCTTTGGACTGTGGGAGGAAACCGGAGCACCCAGTTATGAACCTAGAATTAAAATCTATCTAGTTTGCTACGGAATTTCAAAACACTGTTCATTAAGGTTGCTTATAAGGGCAGCACGGTGGCGCAGTGGTTAGCATTGCTGCCTCACAGCGCCGAGGTCCCAGGTTCGATCCCGGCTCTGGGTCACTGTCCGTGTGGAGTTTGCACATTCTCCCCGTGTTTGCGTGGGTTTCGTCCCCACAACCCAAAGATGTGCAGGGTAGGTGGATTGGCCACGCTAAATTGCCCCTTAATTGGAAAAAATGAATTGGGAACTCTAAATTTATATGAAAAAAAGTTCGCTTATCTATATTTACCTAAATCTGACATTTTATAGACTGCAGAGGTTTTTTAAAATTCACTCATGAGATGTGGGTATCACAGCTCGGTCAGCATTTATTTCCCCTCCCTCATTGCCCTTGAGAAGGTGGTGATGTTGTGCCTTCTTGAACCGCCACAGTCCGTGTGTTGTTGGAAACCCACAGTACTGTTAAGAAGGGAGTTCCTAATGTTGATTAGATAAAATTGTTCTGAATTTAAATCATAACCTAAACCATGTCATCCAATATCCTAATCTTTACATGTTACATAGTTAGCAAATTTATTATTGCAATGTTTTAACTATTTATTTATATTTCTGAAGAGAGCGACATGTTGCCGAAAATTTAGTCTTATGCTCAATGGGACAAATGCAAGAATGCTAAATATCCAACAATTGCTACATTTGATATACTGTCATGTGAGAGTACCTTTAAGAAATGGGTGTTTACTGCTGCAGTGACGTCAGAGAATGGGTGGAGCTGGACTGTCTGTCAGTTTTTTACTTTTGTTTTAGGCTGCTTGCTGCAGGGTGTGTTTTTGTTTTGTTTTCAGTGTTGGAGCTGAAGCCAGACAGAGCAGGTGTACTGTTGATCTCTCTGCCATGAAAAGACTATCTCTTGATCACTTGGCAAATTCAGAATTATAATGTTTTCAGTAGTGAATGTAAACCTAATGTGCTTCTATTAAAAGGTGCTTCTTGCGTCTTCTGGATGTTGTTTGGGAAGTTATTAAGGATTACTTAGTGTTGTATTCTTTGGGGGTTGTATTTTAATTGATGGTTGTTAAGATGTTCACTGTATATTTTAAAAAGATTAACTTGAGTTCATAGAATAAACATTGTTTTGCTTTAAAAAAATACTTTTCCATTTCTGCTGTACCACACCGGTAGAGTGGGCAGCGTGCTCCCCATACCACAATCTATTAAAAGTTGAGGGTCAGGTGAACTCCATGATACACTTTGGGGTTCTCTAAACCCTGGCCCATAACAAATTGGGGGCTCGTCCGGGATAAAAGTCTATCTATTGGATTGGCTTAGTGAACTTAAAGACAGTGAGGGGTGAGCATATTGTGGTTGCTTTTCAGGTGTGGTATTTTAGTTTAAGTAGGGAGTGTCTTGTGGACAATGGTTCTTTCAGAGGCTCTGAAGTTTTTGGGGGTGGAGACGGTCACACTCAGTACCTTACGGACAGAGACTAAAAGCAGACTGTTAGATTTGGCAAAAACATTGCAGTTAACATTACCTGACAAAATGTGAAAAGATGAGGTAAGTATGGCAGTGGCTAAGCATTTAAAGTTGCCTGAGATACAGTTTGACTCATTGGAAATAGCAAAAATTCAGTTACGAATTAAACAAATGGAACATGAGAAAGAATTAAAGCAGCTTGAATACAAAAGAGAGAGAGAGGAAAAAGAAAGAGAGAGAGAAAGAAAGAGAGAGGAAAAAGAAAGAGAAAGAGAGAGAGAGAAAAAAGAGAGAGAAAGAATTAAAGCAGTTTGAATACAAAAGAGAGAGAGAGGAAAAAGAAAGAGAGAGAGAAAGAAAGAGAGATGAAAAAGAAAGAGAAAGAGAGAGAGAGAACAAAGGGAGAGAAGAAAGGAAAACAGAAAGAATAGCCCTAGCAGAACAAAAAGAATGAGAAAGGGAGATATAGATCAGGGGAAAAGATAAAGAGAGAGAGTTTGAACTTCAGAAAATGGCCATGAAACATGACAGTCAGTTGAAATTGGCAGACGTAAAGGGAAACGTACAGTTGGATGATAGTGATGAGGATAGCGATAAAGAGCGTCATAGTCGAAGGCTTGGTGGGGATCTATTTAAATATGTCCAAGCATTGCCAAGGTTTGATGAGAAGGAGGTAGAAGCCTTTTTCATTTCATTTGAGAAGATAGCTAAACAAATGAAATGGCCACAGGAGATGTGGGTAATACTGATTCAAACAAAGCTGGTAGGTAGGGCTAGTGAAGTGTATGCATCACTATCAGAGGAGGCATCTGAGTCATATGAGGAGGTGAAAAAATCCACCTTAGGTGCATCTCCGGTCCGCCGCTGGCGTCGGGATCGAGGTTCAGCTCCGCGCCGCTGGGAGGATGCTATTGGGTCATTAAGATCCATTTGCATCCTATTAATGGGCCGGGCACCATATTCTCCAGGCCCTTGTGATTCTCCGGTCCTCTGGGTCGGGAATCACGTGGACGAGAATTGACAAGTGTGACCCTGATGTGGTGAGAGTTGCAGTGGGCTAAGGGGTAACTCTTTAAGCGATAAAAGCAATTTACTGCGGATGCTGAATCTAAAACAAAAATTGAAAATACTGGACAATCTCAGCAGGTCGGACAGCATCTGTGGAGAGAAGAATGAGCTAACGTTTCGAGCCTGGATGATCATGTCAAAGCTAGACAGAACTGAAACGAGGGTCAGATTTATACTGTTGTTGGGGAGGGGCGTGGAGCAGTGGGCTGGATCGAGTGTCAGTGATAGGTGGCGATTGACAAAGATGTGTTGGATAGAAAGACAAAAGAAAGGTTGTCAACTATGTAGCTAGCAGAAAACACTTATCTCTCAATTTCCTGCTGACCACTTCAAAATCATTCAACTTTGAAGGGAGGTGATTGGAAAGCACATAATTCTGTTTGAAGTGGTTCAGGAGATGCCAATCAAAGCTTGATTTTTATAGCCATTGCTTAGACCACTTCAGAGTTACTCAACTGTGAAGGAAGATGAATGGAACAATGCCACAGCTGTGGTATGTGGAAGCTGTCAATCACAGCTTAAAAGCAATATCATAGACTTCCGGGTGCGGCGATGACCAGCTAAGTCGCACGTTTCGGCAGCTCCCGGTGGAACGGACTTTTGGGCTCTTAATAGGAGCCCCAATGTCAATTTTAACGGCTAAAAACACTGTGCGGTAAACCAGAAGGGAATCCCCCCTGGACACGGATGGAAAAAGGAGAGGAAAGTGGCCGGATTGCGGTGGAGCCTTTAGAGCAGCGGCAAGGAAGGCAAGCACAAACCAAGATGGCGTCGGAAGGTGGCAGTTTAATATGGGGCCCTGAACAACACGAGTTCTTGAAGCGCTGCGTGGAAGAACTTAAAAAGGAGATGAAGGAGCTGTTGGCCCCGATATTACAGGCGATTGAAGGGCTAAAGGATGAGCAAAAGACCCAGGAGCAGGAGCTTCGGGTCGTGAAGGCAAAGGCTGCCGAGAACGAGGACGATATACAAGGCCTGGTGGTGAAGATGGAGATGCACGAGGCACACCATAAAAGGTGTGTGGAAAGGCTGGAGGTGCTGGAGAATAATGCGAGGAGGAAGAATTTAAGGATTCTTGGTCTTCCCGAGGGTGCAGAGGGGGCGGACGTCGGGGCATATGTGAGCACGATGCTGCACTCGTTAATGGGATCGGAGGCCCCGACGGGTCCGTTGGAGGTGGAGGGAGCCTATCGAGTTATGGCGCGAAGACCGAGGGCTGGAGAAATTCCCCGAGCCATAGTGGTGAGATTTCTCCGATATAAGGACAGAGAGATGGTCCTCAGATGGGCAAAGAAAACTCGGAGCAGTAGGTGGGAGAACGCGGTGATCCGCGTATATCAAGATTGGAGTGCGGAGGTGGCGAGAAGGGGGGCGAGCTTTAATCGGGCCAAGGCGGTGCTTCATAAAAGGAAGGTCAAATTTGGAATGCTGCAGCCGGCAAGACTGTGGGTCACACATCAAGGGAAACACCACTACTTTGAAACGGCAGATGAGGCATGGACATTTATTGTCGAAGAGAAATTGGAATAAGTGAGTTATAAAAAAGAACGTTTGAGACAAGGTGGTGGGGTGAATATGGGGGGCGAAGAGGGGGGAAAAGGGGGGAGAGATGATTTTTAAGTTGTTAATCCTGCGACCCTGTAACTTTTCTCTCTTCCCCATGTTATGGGGAGGGAGGGAGGGAGGTGGAGGAGCTGGGGGCGTCGGCCATTGGGGGCGGGGCCAAAAGGGAAGCGCGGGCTTTGTTCCCACGCTATGATAACTATGGCGGGAACAGGGAAGCAGGAAGGAGGGGGCGTCGCACAGTGCGAGCCGAGGTCACGGGGGGAAGCCGAGGTCGGCCAGAGTTTGCTGACTTCTGGGAGCAACAAGGGGGGTGCAATTACGCTAGTGAGGGATCTAGAGGGGGGGGGTGGGGGGGGGGGTTAACTGGGTTGCTGCTGCTGGGGAGAAGGGCGAGCTGGTATGGGGTGGGGTGGGCGGGGCGGGGGGGCGCCGCCTGGGGGGGGACACAGCTATGTGGGAACCGGGTGAGGAGCTGGATTAAAAAAGGGGATGGCTAGTCGACAAGGGGGGGGGGGGGTAAAGAGCCCCCCAACCCGGCTGATCACGTGGAATTTGAGAGGGCTGAACGGGCCGATAAAGAGGGCATGGGTACTCGCACACCTAAAGAAACTTAAGGCAGATGTGGTTATGCTGCAGGAGACGCATTTGAAACTGATAGACCAGGTCAGACTACGCAAAGGATGGGTGGGGCAGGTGTTTCATTCGGGGCTAGATGCAAAAAACAGGGGTGTGGCCATACTAGTGGGGAAGCGGGTAATGTTTGAGGCAAAGACCATAGTGGCGGATAGTGGGGGCAGATACGTGATGGTGAGTGGCAAATTACAAGGGGAGGCGGTGGTCTTAGTGAACGTATATGCCCCGAACTGGGATGATGCCAACTTTATGAGGAGCATGTTAGGACGTATCCCGGACCTAGAGGTGGGGAATTTTGTAATGGGTAGAGATTTTAACACTGTGCTGGAACCAGGGCTGGACAGATCGAGGTCCAGGACCGGAAGGAGGCCGGCAGCAGTTAGGGTGCTTAAGGACTTTATGGAGCAGATGGGAGGAGTAGACCCCTGGATATTTAGTAGACCTAGGAGCAAGGAGTTTCCGTTTTTCTCCTATGTCCACAAAGTTTATTCACGGATAGACTTTTTTGTTTTGGGAAGGGCGCTGATCCCGAAGGTGACGGGGACGGAATATACGGCTATAGCTATTTCGGATCACGCTCCACATTGGGTGGACTTGGAGATAGGGGAGGAAAAAGAACAGCGTCCACCCTGGAGAATGGACATGGGACTATTGGCGGACGAGGGGGTGTGCTTAAGGGTGAGGGGGTGTATTGAAAGGTACTTGGAACTCAATGATAATGGGGAGATCCAGGTGGGAGTGGTCTGGGAGGCGCTGAAGGCAGTGGTTAGAGGGGAGCTGATATCAATCAGGGCACATAAAGGAAAGCAGGAGGGTAGGGAACGGGAGTGGTTGCTGAGGGTGGACAGGCAACATGCGGAGGCACCGGAGGAGGGACTGTACAGGGAAAGGCAAAGGCTACATGTAGAATTTGATTTGCTGACTACGGGTAATGCGGAGGCACAGTGGAGGATGGCACAGGGTGTACAGTACGAATATGCGGAGAAGGCGAGCAGGTTGCTGGCCCACCAACTGAGGAAAAGGGGAGCAGCGAGGGAGATAGGTGGAGTGAGAGATGAGGAGGGAGAGATGGAGCGGGAAGCGGAGAGGGTGAATGGAGTGTTCAAGGCATTCTATGAAAGATTATATGAAGCTCAGCCCCCGGATGGGAAGGAGAGAATTATGTGTTTTCTGGACCAGCTGGAATTTCCTAAGGTGGAGGAGCAGAAGAGGGTGGGACTGGGAGCACAGATTGAAACGGAGGAAGTAGTGAAAGGAATTCGGAGCATGCAGGCGGGGAAGGCCCCGGGACCAGACGGATTCCCAGTTGAATTTTATAGGACATATGTGGACTTGCTGGCCCCGATACTGATGAGAACCTTTAATGAGGCGAGGGAAAGGGGGCAGCTGCCCCCGACTATGTCAGAGGCAACGATATCGCTCCTCCTAAAGAAGGAAAAATACCCACTGCAATGCGGGTCCTATAGGCCTATTTCCCTCCTGAACGTGGACGCTAAGATTCTGTCCAAAGTAATGGCAATGAGGATAGAGGATTGTGTCCCGGGGGTGGTCCATGAGGACTGTAGCGCACAAAGACTCCGTGAGACGAATAGAGTGAAGTCGATGAGGCTTTATTAAGCGTGTCTGGTCCCCAGCAGCTCGATAGTAAACTGGCCTGCGGGGGAAGGCACCGGCTTCTTATACTTCGCCTTCAGGGCGGAGCATGAGGTCAACGGCCAACCAGGACCCGGGATCTGTCAGACAATGGCATTAGGGCTTCCAGTCCCACATGACCCCCAATACATACTACCACATTCACCCCTTGTCAAAATTGAACCCGGCGGGGTGATGCTTCGTATGGTGGTAAGGGTTTACAGGGCTGGTCCTGGGAGGATAGAACAGTTACATGGTAGTACAGTATTGGACAGTATCGTCCTGTTACAACTATTTACAGAGGGTATAGGAAAAACAAAATGTTCATTGGACAGTCCATCTTTGTTTTACATCGACGCTACGAGTCGGTCGGGCGGTCTAATCGTCCGTGTCGATCGCCTCGGCCCCGGCGGTGGTGGTGGTGCTTGTACCAGTGTTGTCGCCTCCGGGAGCCGCACGGTTTCAGCTGCCGGTGCAAAGGGGAAGGGGACTGATCCTCCTGGGAAGGGGGCGGTTGCGGGGTGCGGCGGTGGCAGGAAGGGGGGCGGTTGGGTTGATGGTATCGGGGGGGGTGCGTGGTGCCGGCGGGCGCCAGATCCCGCAGGGAGACCGTGTCCTGTCGGCCGTCGGGGTACTCCACGTAGGCGTACTGGGGGTTTGCGTGGAGGAGGTGAACCCTTTCGACCAACGGGTCCGCCTTCTGTGCCCGCACGTGCTTTCGGAGCAGGATGGGTCCTGGGGCCGCCAGCCAGGTCGGCAGCGACGTTCCAGAGGAGGACCTCCTAGGGAAGACAAGGAGACGCTCGTGAGGCGTTTGATTAGTGCTTGTACATAATAACGACCGGATGGAATGGAGAGCGTCCGGGAGGACCTCCTGCCACCGTGAAACTGGGAGATCCCTGGACCGTAGGGCCAGTAGGATGGCCTTCCAGACCATGCCGTTCTCCCTTTCTACTTGCCCGTTCCCCCGGGGGTTGTAGCTGGTCGTCCTGCTTGAGGCTATGCCCTTGCTGAGCAGGAACTGGCGCAGCTCGTCACTCATGAAAGAGGACCCCCTGTCGCTGTGGACGTATGCGGGGTAACCGAACAGCGTGAAGATGCTGTTCAGGGCTTTAATGACTGTGGCCGCGGTCATGTCGGAGCAGGGAATGGCAAAAGGGAAGCGGGAGTATTCGTCCACTACATTAAGGAAATACGCGTTGCGGTCGGTGGAGGGGAGGGGCCCTTTGAAATCGAGACTGAGGCGTTCAAAGGGGCGGGAAGCCTTAATCAGGTGCGCTCCATCTGGCCTGAAAAAATGCGGCTTGCATTCCGCGCAGATGTGGCAGTCCCTTGTGACTGTACGGACCTCCTCTAAAGAGTATGGGAGATTGCGGGACTTGATGAAGTGGTAAAACCGAGTGACCCCCGGGTGGCAGAGGTCCTCGTGGAGGGTTTGGAGGCGGTCGATTTGTGCGTTGGCACATGTGCCGCGGGATAGGGCATCGGACGGCTCGTTCAGCTTTCCGGGCCGGTACAAGATCTCATAGTTGAAGGTGGAGAGCTCGATCCTCCACCTTAAGATCTTGTCATTTTTAATCTTGCCCCGCTGTGCATTATCGAACATGAAGGCTACCGACCGTTGGTCAGTGAGGAGAGTGAATCTCCTGCCGGCCAGGTAATGCCTCCAATGTCGCACAGCTTCCACTATGGCTTGGGCTTCCTTTTCCACTGAGGAGTGGCGGATTTCTGAGGCGTGGAGGGTTCGGGAGCAGAAGGCCACGGGTCTGCCCGCTTGGTTAAGAGTAGCCGCTAGAGCTACGTCGGAGGCGTCGCTCTCGACCTGGAAGGGGAGGGACTCGTCGATGGCGCGCATCGTGGCCTTTGCGATGGCCGCTTTGATGCGGCTGAAGGCCTGGCAAGCCTCTGTCGACAGAGGGAAGGTCGTGGTCTGTATTAGGGGGCGGGCCTTGTCTGCGTACTGGGGGACCCACTGGGCGTAGTACGAAAAGAACCCCAGGCAGCGTTTCAGGGCTTTTGGGCAGTGCGGGAGGGGAAATTCCATGAGTGCGCGCATACGTTCGGGGTCGGGGCCTATTATCCCATTGCACACTATGTAGCCCAGAATGGCTAGCCGGTCGGTGCTAAAAACGCACTTGTCCTCATTGTACGTGAGGTTCAAGGCTTTGGCGGTCTGGAGGAATTTTTGGAGGTTGGCGTCGTGGTCCTGCTGATCGTGGCCGCAGATGGTTACATTGTCGAGGTACGGGAACGTGGCCCGTAACCCATGTTGATCAACCATTCGGTCCATCTCCCGTTGGAAGACCGAGACCCCGTTTGTGACGCCAAAAGGGACCCGTAGGAAATGGTATAATCGCCCGTCTGCCTCGAAGGCTGTGTACTTGCGGTCACTTGGGCGGATGGGGAGCTGATGGTAGGCGGACTTGAGGTCCACGGTAGAGAAGACTTGATACTGGGCAATCCGATTGACCATGTCGGATATGCGGGGGAGAGGGTACGCGTCTAGTTGTGTGCACCTGTTGATGGTCTGGCTATAGTCAATGACCATCCTTTGTTTCTCCCCTGTCTTCACTACTACCACCTGCGCTCTCCAGGGACTATTGCTGGCCTGGATTATGCCCTCCTTTAGTAGCCGCTGGACTTCGGACCGAATGAAGGTCCGGTCCTGGGCGCTGTACCGTCTGCTCCTAGTGGCGACGGGTTTGCAATCCGGGGTGAGGTTCGCAAACAAGGACGGGGGTTGCACCTTGAGGGTGGCGAGACCGCAGATAGTGAGTGGGGGTATGGGGCCGCCGAATTTAAACGTAAGGCTCTGTAGGTTACATTGGAAATCTAAGCCCAGCAAGGTGGGGGCACAGAGTTGGGGAAGGACGTTAAGTTTGTAGTTTTTGAATTCCCTCCCCTGTACCGTTAGGGTAACTATGCAGAATCCCTGGATCTGTACGGAGTGGGATCTTGCAGCTAGGCAAATCTTTTGTGCGCTGGGGTAGGTAGTTAAGGAACAGCGTCTTACCGTGTCGGGGTGTATAAAACTTTCCGTGCTCCCGGAGTCTACTAGGCATGGCGTCTCGTGGCCGTTAATTAGGACCGTTGTCGTCGTCGTCTGGAGAGTCCGGGGCCGAGCCTGATCGAGCGTAACCAAAGCGAGCCGTGGTTGTAGTAGTGGGGTGGGGTCCGTTGTTGCCGTCCAAGATGGCGTCGGGGATGGACAAAATGGCCACCCCATACATCGCACGTGGCTGTGGGGTCACAAGATGGCGTCGGGGGTGGACAAAATGGCCGCCCCCATGCGTCGTACAGGTCGGGGGCGGTCCAAGATGGCGGCGCCCCTCCTCCCCTCGTGGTGGTCGGGACCCAAAATGGCGGCGTCTGCGGGTCGCACAACGGCGCCCCTCCTCCCCTTGTGGTGGTCGGGACCCAAAATGGCGGCGTCTGCGGGTCGCACATGGTGAGCTGGGGGGTCTGGGGAGCGCTAGGACCGCGCGGAGTTCCTTCACTGCGAGCACCAGGGCCGCGGGCGCTAGGACCGCGCGGAGCTCCCTCGCCGGGGACAGCGGTGGTCGGGGCCCAAGTCGGCGGCGCCGGCGGGTCAGGCGTGGGGCCGCGAGCGCAAGGAGCGCGAGGAGCTCCCTCACCGGGGACAGCGGTGGTCGGGGTCCAGGTAGGCTGCGCCGGCGGGTAAGGCATGGGGCGCGGGACGGGGGTGAGGGTGGCGTTCGGGACGCGAAAAACCCCTTCCTCTCCGTGGAGAGTGTTGGCCGGCACCCAAATAGGGAGCGCCGGCGGCGGGTCGTACATGGACTGCGGGGAGGGGGGTTGGGGAGCGTAGGCGGCGTGCAGGGCTCCCAGTTCTCCCGGGGCCACGGTGGTCGGGACCCAGAGCGGCTGCGCCTGCGGGTCGCACATGGCGTGCTGGGGGGGCATAGACTGCTTGTAGGGCTCCCTGTGGCCCCGGGACGGCGGCGACCTCGCGGGATCGGCACACCACCGCATAGTGGCCCTTTTTCCCGCAGCTTTTGCAGATGGCTGCGCGGGCCGGACAGCGTTGTCGGGGGTGCTTCGCCTGGCCGCAGAAATAACAGCGCGCGCCCCCGGTGCGACTCGGCGTTTGGACTGCGCAAGCCTGTGGGGTGTCCGGGGGGGGTAGGGGGTTTGCCGCGACGGGTACGTACGGGGCCCAATGGCCTGCCGCGCGGTCGGGGCCGTAGGCGCGGGTATTACACGCGGCGACGTCTAGGGAGGCTGCTAGGGCCCGTGCCTCTGAGAGTCCTAGCGACTCTTTTTCTAGAAGTCTTTGGCGGATTTGGGAGGATTGCATACCTGCCAAAAAAGCGTCGCGCATTAACATGTCCGTATGTTCGTTTGCATTCACTGACGGGCAGCTGCAGGCTTGTCCCAAAATCAGCAGCGCGGCGTAGAATTCGTCCATCGATTCTCCGGGAGCTTGCCGTCTTGTCGCGAGCTGGTAGCGAGCGTAGATTTGGTTAACTGGGTGAACGTAGAGATTTCTCAGTGCTGTGAACGCCGTCTGGAAATCGTCGGTGTCTTCAATGAGGGTGAAAATCTCCGTGCTCACCCTCGAGTGCAGGACCTACAATTTTTGTTCATCTGAGACTTGGCCTGTGGTCGATCTGATGTAGGCCTCGAAGCAAGTCTGCCAGTGTTTGAAGGCTGCTGCCGCATTCACTGCGTGGGGGCTGATCCTCAGGCATTCTGGAATGATCCTGAGCTCCATAGTCCTTTTTAGGCACGCTTAATAAATTGTAGCGCACAAAGACTCCGTGAGACGAATAGAGTGAAGTCGATGAGGCTTTATTAAGCGTGTCTGTTCCCCAGCAGCCCAATAGTAAACTGGCCTGCGGGGGAAGGCACCGGCTTCTTATACTTCGCCTTCAGGGCGGAGCTTGAGGTCAACGGCCAACCAGGACCCGGGATCTGTCAGCCAATGGGCTTCCAGTCCCACATGACCCCCAATACATACTACCACAAGGACCAAACTGGGTTTGTGAAGGGGAGACAGCTGAATACGAATATACGGAGGCTGCTAGGGGTAATGATGATGCCCCCACCAGAGGGGGAAGCGGAGATAGTGGTGGCGATGGATGCTGAGAAAGCATTTGATAGAGTGGAGTGGGATTATTTGTGGGAGGTGCTGAGGAGATTTGGCTTTGGAGATGGGTATATAAGATGGGTACAGCTGCTGTATAGGGCCCCGATGGCAAGCGTGGTCACGAATGGACGGGGGTCTGAATATTTTCGGCTCCATAGAGGGACGAGGCAGGGATGTCCTCTGTCCCCATTATTGTTTGCACTGGCGATTGAGCCCCTGGCAATAGCATTGAGGGGTTCCAGGAAGTGGAGGGGAGTACTCAGGGGAGGAGAAGAACACCGGGTATCTCTTTACGCGGACGATTTATTGGTGTATGTGGCGGACCCGGCGGAGGGGATGCCAGAGATAATGCGGATACTTGGGGAGTTTGGAGATTTCTCAGGGTATAAATTGAACATGGGGAAAAGTGAGTTGTTTGTGGTGCATCCAGGGGAGCAGAGCAGAGAATTAGAGGACTTACCGTTGAGGAAGGTAACAAGGGACTTTTGGTACTTGGGGATCCAGATAGCCAAGAATTGGGGTACATTGCATAGGCTAAATTTAACGCGGTTGGTGGAATAGATGGAGGAGGACTTTAAGAGATGGGACATGGTGTCCCTGTCACTGGCAGGGAGGGTGCAGGCGGTTAAAATGGTGGTCCTCCCGAGATTCCTTTTTGTGTTTCAGTGCCTCCCGGTGGTGGTCACGAAGGCTTTTTTCAAAAGAATTGAGAAGAGTATTATGAGTTTTGTGTGGGCCGGGAAGACCCCGAGAGTGAGGAGGGGATTTTTGCAGCGTAGTAGGGACAGGGGGGGGCTGGCACTATCGAGCCTAAGTGAGTACTACTGGGCTGCCAATATCTCAATGGTGTGTAAGTGGATGGGAGAAGAGGAGGGAGCGGCGTGGAAGAGATTGGAGAGGGCGCCCTGCAGGGGGACTAGCCTACCAGCTATGGTGACGGCGCTGTTGCCGTTCTCACCGAAGAAATACACCACAAGCCCGGTGGTGGTGGCTACACTGAAAATCTGGGGGCAGTGGAGACGGCACAGGGGAAGACGGGAGCCTCGGTGCGGTCCCCGATAAGAAATAACCATAGGTTTGTTCCGGGGAGAATGGATGGGGGATTTGGAACATGACAAAGAGCAGGGGTAACACAATTGAGAGATCTGTTCGTAGATGGGACGTTTGCGAGTCTGGGAGCGCTGACGGAAAAATATGGGTTGCCCCAAGGGAATGCATTTCGGTATATGCAACTGAGGGCTTTTGCGGGGCGGCAGGTGAGGGAATTCCCGCAGCTCCCGACGCAGGAGGTGCAGGACAGAGTGATCTCAGAGACATGGGTGGGGGACGGTAAGGTGTCAGACATATGTAGGGAAATGAGGGACGAGGGAGAGATCATGGTAGATGAGCTGAAAGGGAAATGGGAAGAAGAGCTGGGGGAGGAGATTGAGGAGGGGCTGTGGGCTGATGCCCTAAGTAGGGTAAACTCATCGTCCTCGTGTGCCAAACCTGATACAATTTAAGGTGTTATACAGGGCACATATGACTGGAGCACGGCTCAGTAAATTTTTTGGAGTAGAGGATAGGTGTGCGAGATGCTCGAGAAGCCCAGCGAATCATACCCACATGTTCTGGTCATGCCCGGCACTACATGGGTTTTGGGTGGGGGTGGCAAAGGTGCTTTCGAAGGTGGTGGGGGTCCAGGTCGAACCAAGCTGGGGGTTGGCTATATTCGGGGTTGCAGAAGAGCCGGGAGTGCAGGAGGTGAGAGAGGCTGATGTTTTGGCCTTTGCGTCCCTAGTAGCCCGGCGCAGGATATTGTTAATGTGGAAGGAAGCCAAGCCCCCGGGTGTGGAGACCTGGATAAACGACATGGCAGGGTTTATAAAGTTAGAACGGATTAAGTTCGTTCTAAGGGGGTCGGCTCAAGGGTTCACCAGGCGGTGGCAACCGTTCGTCGAATACCTCACAGAAAGATAGAGGGAATGGAAAAGAAGAAGACAGCAGCAGCAACACGGGGGGGGGGAGGGGGGGGGAGAGGGGGGGGAGGGGGGGGAAGGCGGGGGGGGAAGGCGGGGGGGGAAAGGGGGGGGGAGGAATCAGAAGGACTCTCAGGGATGTTATTGTATATGTATAGGTAGTTGGTATATGTAATTGTATATTTGATTGTTGGATTGTATTTTTGGAGAGTATTTATCTTGGACAAGGCAGTTGCCATTTAGTTTTATTTTTGATGTTGTTCGTATATTATTTATTTACTTGTTTAAAACTGGCCATTGTTATTTATATTGTTTTATTGCTGTGTAAAGGAAACGCTATGTGCTGTTATGTTTGGCCAAAAAATCTTGAATAAAATATATTTTTAAAAAAAGCAATATCATAGAATTTACAGTGCAGAAGGAGACCATTCGGCCCATCAAGTCTGCACCGGCTCTTGGAAAGAGCACCCTACCTAAGGTCAACACCTCCACCCTATCCCCATGACCCAGTAACTCCACCCAACACTAAGGGCAATTTTGGACACTAAGGGCAATTTATCATGGCCAATCCACCTAACCTGCACATCTTTGGACTGTGGGAGGAAACTGGATCACCCGGAGGAAACCCACGCACACACGGGGAGGATGTGCAGACTCCGCACACAGACAGTGACCCAAGCCCGAATCGAACCTGGAGCTGTGAAGCAATTGTGCTATCCACAATGCTACCATGCTGCCCATATCAAAAAGGAATGAATGGCTTGCAGATCAGCTATCTGAAGGAGTTTAAAATCAGACAACTGCTATTCTCTTGCCAGGAATTGACAGGTGGTGCTTCCTGTATCAGAGTCAACAGATGCATTGCACAAATGAGTATTAAAGTTGTAATTCTTTCACTGTCTCTGTCTAAACTGCTCTCTAGCTTTCAGACAAGTGACTCTCTTCTGGGGGGGATTCTTGACAAGGGTCTCTTTACTCGGGTGCCTGCGGGGAGGGTCTCTGTATTCTGCGGGGGTCTGTGGGGATGTCTCCATATTTAGAGGGTCTCTGTGGGAGGGGGGTCTCTTTATTTAGGAGGTCCCTGAAAGGAGGGAGGGGGGAAAAATCCAGCCAGCCGGTCACATTGCCGCCCTGATCTGCAAACAGGCGAATCTCATTGGGTAGCATGTGAGGCTAGCAAAGCAGTTCGTAGGATATGGTGTTTGAAGACACATTCACTGTCCTTCACCATTTATATATGAGACCATTGAATTACCTGTGGCACTGTATCTGTGTCCACAGGGTCAGACTCCTGGAAATGACCACCAGAGCGATCTGTTCCCACTGTCATTTTAAAGTTTGTCTGGAGGGTCTCCTGGGCCCTGTTGAAATAAAGAGGACATTTGTCCTCCTCTCCACCTCCTGCACCAAGGCTTCTAGTGCAGCATTAGAACATCTTGGTGTATGTTCTCTGCCATGTAGTGGCATTCTTCTGTCGTTCCTGGTCAAAATGCACATTCTCTTTAAGAGCTATGGGCTGGTTTTATGTAGAACAGGCTAACTTGAGCTTGTGCTGGTTGCTCATAATTTTTCATCCTTTCCCTCAGACATACAACACTTAGTGAAGCTGTGCCCCACAATCATATCAATCAGCAAACAGCACATGCAGCGCAATCCTCACACCTGTCTTGTAGGGTTTATCAAATGTCACGGCCTGCGAGTCTTTCAAGGCAAAGCAAACCACCTTAGCAAGAACATTTGCATAAGTGCATCATATACATGTGCAAGCATGTGGAAACTACCACCTAAGATTAAATGCAAATCAGACCATCCAGATCTATTCCTGGGGAGGAGGGCGGATGCTCTTGCCTTTGCCTCCCTGATCGCCCGCCATAGAATCCTGTTCGGCTGACGGTCAGCAGCACCACCCAAAGCTGCAGACTGGCTGCCCGACCTCTCAGAGTCTCTCCAAATGGAGAAAATCAAATTCGCCATCCGAGGGTCAGATGACGGCTTCCACAGAACATGGGAGCCATTCACCCAATTGTGGGACCTGTTCGTGACCAACGGGCAAGCAGAAGAATAGCCAGGTATCCAAGAATCAGGTGAAAGTAGCCAAGGTGTGAGAGGGAAGGATAGACCGGGGGGGCAGGCGGGTGGGGGGGTGGGGAGGGGGGGCGGGAAACAGCTAAACCTAAGAGAGAAGAACGGCGAATCACAGGAGAAGGGGAGGGGGAAAGGGGGCAGAAAGGGGGGTAGGGGTTGGAGAAGAGGGAGGAAACAGGGAACAAGAGAGGGGAACCAGAGGGGTGGGGGGGAAGCAAGGGAATGACAGCTGGAAGGAGGGCACAGGAAACGATAACAAACCTGGCAAATACAGGAACAGAGAGCAAGGAAAATTCAGGCGAAAGACGGGACGAACGGCCGATGCAGAGGTGAACGCGAGACGACAAAGGCAGCGAAACCCGTCTGGGAGAAGCAAGTAACAACACCAACACCAGATCCATTTGCGTATTGCCCTCTCTGTATTGGACATAATTGATGTAAAGGTTTCTCCGGCACCCAAATGTATATGTACCTCCCCGGTTTCCCCCCTTCCCCCACAAACAGGTGCCTACTTATGTGTTAATAATAATATATATATTTATTCTGTGTACATACCTGTAAATATACATTGTTCAAAAACCCAATAAAAAACATTTCTAAAAAAAAAGATTAAACGCAAATTTAATTTCTGACTAAAATTTGAACTGTGACCAACTGGCATCAAGAAATGTATTGCTAAATCCTAGGTCTAGTAACCTCATTGTAATAATACAAGCGAATTATAATTCACCTCCGTATTCATTATATTCTGTTCTTATGATTTGTGATATAATTATGACTGAGCACGTTATAGACTGCCTTGTGCTTTGGAAGTGCTTTATAATTGCCACATGTTTTTCTGCACACAGTTCAGGGGGTTGCTATTCTCAGGAAATATACATTATCTATATTGAGGAGTTTAAAACAGGACTACATTTTCAGTTCCATAATCCACACAGCATAACTAGAAGTTGCAAAAACAGGATGCAAACTGTGCAAAGTTCATGAATCTTGGTCATCGCAAGTGTTAAAATGATATGTGTTTGCATATTCACTCAGCTATTTGGATACGCCTAGAGGCCAGCTAGGCACTGGTTTTGCTTTTCAACATAATAAAATAATCTCCTTTTTCAATATTAAACATATAAACTGCTACTGCTGCTAGAGTAGCCCCTTATTATATTGCTCACATTCTCCTTAAAACATGTCGCCATAATGTGGATTATCCTTCGAATAGTCTTGGATCGGCGTCATGACATTTCAGTGTTGCAACACATCCTGAACATGCCCGATTGAAATTGATGATTTAACAATCTATTTTGTGACTTACAAATAGCGTTTAAGATGTACAAATATATCCAGGAGTGAAGTCCGTCCTGGAATTCAACCCCAGGTTTTGGGTGGCAAGTATAAACTGGTTTACTTTTGTGGTTTGTGATGTCATATGAATGTTTTGACTCAATCACAACACTCTAGGGAGGCAATGGTATAGTGGTATTGTCATTGGCCTAGTAATCCTGAGGCCCAGGGTGATGCTCTGGGTAACCGGGTTCAAATCCTACCATGGCAGATGGTGAATTCAATAAAAGTAGCTACAGAAGGATTAACAGTAGTATTGAATCCAAGTAGGAGAATTGTTAATAGTTTAATAAACATGTTAAAGCTATCTCCAAGTCTGAACCTTCCTTTGTCAGAGGGCACATCAAGGAAGCAGCATATGCTACGACAAGAGCATAACAAAACATTATTTACATCCTGAATATATAATTTGAAAAAAAAAAGATTTTTGAGCACAAAAAAAATGACATTTGGGCTTGGGCCTGGCCTCTTAAAATTGAAGGACAGTAAACAACGCACCCGAGGCCCTACTACAAAATTGGAAATTTGAAACGAAAACAGGAAATGCTGGAAACAAAGTTAACATTTCATAATGATGTCCATTCGAGAAGGTTGTTATTTTCTGCAAATGATCTAGCAAAGATTGTAACAGCCACAGGTGATTCATTGGATAGATATTGATGAAGACAGTATTGATACATAAAAACAGGATAACTTTAAAATTTCAGTTCTCATGAAAGGTCGTAACATGAAACGTTGACTCTGTTTCTCTCTCCACAGATGTTCTCAGAACTAATGGGTATTTCCATCACTTTCTGATTGTGGATTCATGAGGCCCCAGCTCGCCTTGCAGCTCCCATGGATCCATAGGCTGGAAACCTTTAAGTTCCTGCAACTGCATGCCTATAAGGTCACTATTGCTAAATTGCCTGTTTCTTATTATTTTTGGTCTCCAACCTTCCGTTACTAAACCTTTATGCCATTCAATAATTATTTTCATTCAGTTCTTAGGACTCAAAGGACCTCTTATCTCATAGCTGACACATGTTTTTTCTGCACATAATTCAAGAGGTTGCTGATCTCAGGAAATATTTATCATCCATATTGAAACAGAACTACATTTTCAGTTCCACAATCCAAAGAACTAGAAATTGCAAAAGCAAACTCTGGTAAAGGTAATGAATCATCATAGTCACAAGTGTAAAAATGATACATAGTAACATATTCACTCAGTTATGTGGATTAGCCTTTGGACCAGCAACTGATTTAGATTTTGGCCAGAACAAAACAATTTTAAACGGTATAAAACGATGTAATCCCTCCTGGTAATACAGATGTGCATCAAGAGTTAACATCTGGAGAAAAGTGTTGTTTCTTTTCATTTTCAATTTAATAGTTATCTACAACGGGTTACATTAATGATAATATCAAACAACAGCTCGACCTGTAAGAATTCAGAACTAAAGTTATAATATGAGATGACATGGTCAGGGATGAAGAAGGGGGCCATCTGGGATGGGCTCGGTACAGGGTGGAATTGAGGGGTGGGAGTTAAGTGGGGAAGATGACGGACGGTAGAGGGGATTGGAGGCGCAAGCCTCCGTAAGGTTGGTAACGTAGAATGTCCGGGGACTGAATGGGCTGGTTAAAAGATTGTGGGTGTTTGCACACCTCAGGAGCTTGAAAGCGGGGTTGGTTTTTCTGCAGGAGACGCACCTCCATGTTAAGCACCAGGTTAGGTTAAGGAAGGGGTGGGTCGGGCAGGTTTTTCACTCGGGGTTTGATTCGAAATCAAGGGGAGTGGTGATTTTAATGAGCATAAAAAATGGGAATTCTGAGTGCGAAGGAGGTGAGGGATCCGGGTGGGAGATTTGTGATTGTGAATGGGGTATTGAAAGGGGCACCAGTAGTGTTGGTAAATGTGTATGCCCCGCATTGGGATGATGTGGGTTTTATGAGGGGGTTACTGGTAGCGATCCCGGATTTGGCCACGTTCCAGTTGATCATGGGAGGAGATTTTAACTGTGTCCTGGAGCCAAGGGTGGATAGGTCGAGCCCCAGGTCGATGGGTAGGGTACGAATGGAAAGGGAGCTGGGAGGGTTTATGGAGAGGATGGGTATGGTGGATCATTGGCACTTTCAGAAACAAGGGGGAAGGGAAGATTCTTTCTAATCACACATCTATAAGGTATATTCGAGAATTGATTACTTTGTAGTGAGTCGGGAGATTTTGGTGGAGGGGGCAGAGTATGCGGGGATAGTTATCTCCGACTATACGCCCCACTGACTGGAGATTCGGTTTAGTATGGGACAAGAGCAGAGGCCGGGGTGGAGGTTTGATTCGGGGTTGTTGGCGGATGGAGGCTTTTGTGATAATGTGCAGTCGGCGATTAGGGATTATGTGGAGTTGAATCAGATGGGGACGTGTTGGCAGACGTTTTTTGGGAAGCACTGAAGGCAGTGGTCCAGGAGGAAATTATTTTGTAAAGGCTTGTGCGGACAGGGAAAGGAGGGAGGACAATGAGCATCTAGTGAGCAAGATAGTGGAGGTGGACAGGGAATATTCGAGGGTGCCCACCTAAGACAGATTGGCGAGGAGAAATATGTTGCAGGGGCAGGTTGACAGGCTGACAACGGGGAGGGCGATAGAACAACTGCATAGGGCAAGGGGGGGTGCAATATGAGTATGGGGGGAAGGCGAGCTGCATGCTGGCGCACCAGCTGCAGAGGCAGACCGCGTCCAGGAAAATATTGAAGATACGGACTAGGGCTGGGGATGTGGTGCCGGAGCCGGGGAAGATAAACGAGGCGTTTAGGGAGTACTACCAGGGACTTTACGAGGCGGACCCGGGAGGAGAGGAGTGGGACATGGGGCGGTTTCTGGATGAGCTGGAATTTCCCCAGATGGAGGAAGCAAAGAGGCAGGAGTTGGATGAGGTCCTGGGGCTGAGGGAGATGCTGTATGGTATCAGGGGTGTGAAGTCGGGGAAGGCCCCTGGACCGGATGGGTACCTGGCGGAATTTTATAATGACATTGCGACGGGCCTGGCACCACATCTGTTGGGGGCGTTTAATGAAGCACTGGAGAAGGGGGAGTTGCCGAGGACGGTGACGCAGGCAGTAATCACACTAATCCCGCAAAAAAGGAAGGACCCGGTGGAATGTGGATCGTAGAGGCCCATATCACTATTGAACACGGATGTGAAAGTATTGGCTAAGTTGTTGGCGGGGAGGATGGAGATTGTGTCCCAGGGGTGGTTGCAGAAGGTCAAACAGGCTTTGTGAAGGGCAGGCAGCTCACGAGTATATAAGATGGTTGTTAAATGTAGTGATGAATCCGTCGGGGGCTCTGGTACCAGAGGTGGTGGTGTCCATGGATGGGGTGAAAGCATTTGCTCGGGTGGAGTGACGGTACTTGTTGGGAAGGTTTTGGTTTGGCCGCAATTTGTGGCATGGGTGCAGTTGCTGTATGTGGCACCAAGGGTGAGGGTGAGGACAAATGGTATGAGGCTCACAAAGCTTTGACTTACACAGGGGTACAAGAGAGGGGTGCCCGCTGTCACCATTGCTGTTTGCGCTGGCCATAGAGCCATTGGTGATGGCTCTCAGGGAGTCGGCAGAGTAGTAGGGGATTATGAGGGGACAGAGGGAGCATCGGGTGTCGCTCTATGCCGATGACATCTTGCTGTATGTTTTGGATCCGTTGGAGAGTATGGGAAGGATTATGGATCTGCTGTGGAGGTTTCTAGGATTCTTGGGGTACAAACTGAATGTAGGGAAAAGCAAGGTATTCCCGGTGAATGAGCGGGCTAACTTAGGTGGGATGCCATTTACGGTAGCGAGGGATAGGTGTTAGGTACTGGGGGATTCCGGTAGGGAGGGAATGGACGGGGCTCCATAAGTGGAACTTAACAAAGCTGGCGGAGGAGGCCAGGGAGGATCTTAAGAGGTGGGATACACTGCACTTAACGTTGGTGTGAGGGTCCAAGTGGTGAAAATGAATATTTTGCCGAGGTTCTTGTTTATTTTTCAGGCTCTCCTGATCTTTATACTAAAGGCCTTTTTTGGGAAATTGGATGCGATCATTTCTGACTTTGTATGAGAGGGGAAGGTCCTGAGGGTGGGGGGACCCTGCTACAGAGGCAGACGCAGCAGGGGGAGTTGGCGTTTCCGAACCTGCTTCATTATTATTGGGTGGCGAATGTCGACAAGGTGCAGCGGTAGTGGGAAGGAGAAGGGGTAGCGTGGGTTAGGATGGAGGAGGAATCTTGTAAGGGTAGTTTGAGGGCTCTGGTGATGGCAGCGTTGCCTATGACTCTGAGTAGTATTCAGGGAGCCGGAGGGGGGGATGGATAGTGTATACAGGAGGCGGAGGGAAGTGGGGCTGGTCAAGGTGAAGGATTTGTATTTGGAGGAAGGGTTCGCCAGTCTGGAGGAGCTAAGGGAGAGGGTAGAGCTGCCGAGGGGGAGTGAGCTCAGGTATCTGCAGGTTAGGGACTTTGCGCGAAAGGTCTGGAGGAGGTTCCCTAGGTTGCCCGGACACACCCTGCTGGAGTGACTGCTGCTTCCGGATGAGGTAGGGAGGGAAGAATTGGGGAAATATACAAGTGGCTGGGGGAGCAGGGAGGCGAGCGGGTGGTGAAGATCAAGGAGAAAAGGGAAGCGGAGTTGGGAGGGGAGATCAATTGGGGAGTATGGAGTGAGGCACTGCGAAGAGTAAACGGGACCTCCTCTTGTGCAAGGATGAGCCTGATACTGTTTAAGGTGGTGCACAGGGTGCATATCACTCGGGTGAGAATGAGTGGTTTCTTTCAGGGGGTAGCAGGTGAGTGTGAGAGGTGTGGCGGGGGCCAGCAAATCACGCGTACATGTTTTGGGGTTGTGAAAAATTGGGAAGATTCTGGGCAGGAGTGTTCGCGGTCTTAGCCTGGATAGTGGAGGAAGAGGTGGGCCCGGACCCTTTGGTGGCGATATTTGGGGTTTCAGAGAAGCCGGAGCTCATGGAGAGGAGGAAGGCCGATGTCGTGGGAAAAAGGGAAAAAATTTGTACAGACTGTATAGTTGGTTTCTGGGAAGTATGTTTCCCGGGGTGTTTATTTGCTGTAACCTGTTTTGATAAATCTTTGTAATACAATACATTTTTTAAAAAGGCGGCTGGTAATAGTGGGAAGAAGCTGCTTTTGAATCTGTTAGTGCGCGTTCTCAGACTTTTGTATCTCCTGCCCAATGGAAGAGGTTGGAAGAGAGAATAACCCGGGTGGGAGGGGTCTTTGATTATGCTGTCCACTTTCCCAAGGTGCAGACAGAGTCAATGGATGGGAGGTGGGTTCACGTGATGGACTGGGCTGTGTTCATGACTCTCTGTAGTTTCTTACGGTCTTGGGCTGAGCAGTTGTCATACCAGGCTGTGATGCAGCCCGATAGAATGCTTTCTATGGTGCATCTATAAAAATTGGTAAGAGTCAATGTGGACATGCCGAATTTACCTAGTTTCCTGAGACAGTATGGGCGCTGTTGTGGTGTTGTGGTTTCTTGGCCGTAGCGTCGACGTGGGTGGACTAGAACAGATTGTTGGTGCTGTTGACACCTAGGAATTTGAAGCTATCAACCATCTCCACCTCAGCACCTTGATGCAGTCATCGATACTTCGATTCCTAAGTTAATGACCAGCTCTTTAGTTTTGCTGACATTGAGGGAGAGATTGTTGTCGTTACACTACACCACTAGGTTCTCTATCTCTGTACTCTGGCTCATCATTGTTGGAGATCCAACCCACTATGGTCGTATCGTCAGCAAACTTGGAGGTGGAGTTGGAGTCGATGGATGGGAGGCAGGAGATGGTGTTGTTTATCGTTACTGATTGTGGTCTATGGGTCAGAAAGTCAAGGATCTAGTTGCATAGGGAGGAGTCAAGTCCAGGTTTTTGTCTTTTGATATGAGCTTGGTTGTCATTATGGTGTTGAAGGCAGAGTTGTAGTCAATGAACAGGAGTCTGACGTAGGAGTCCTTTTGTCGAGATGCTCCAGGGCTGAGTGAAGGGCTAGGGAGATCGCATCTGCTGTGGACCGGTTGTGGCGGTATGTGAATTGCAGGGATCAAGGCATTCTGGGAATATGGAGTTGATGTGTCTCATGACCAACTTCTCGAAGTACCTCATAATCATCGATTTCAAGGCCCCCGGATGGTAGTCGTTGAGTCACATTGCCTGGTTCTTCTTTGGCACCGGTATGATCGTGATCTTCTTGAAGCAGGTGGGAACCTTGGAATTGAGTAGGGAGAGGTTTATGAGGGTGGTATCATTTATCTCCAGTTTTAGTTGCAGAAGGGCCATGGTGACAGGGATTCTGGTTCTGATATTCCTGGCGAACATTCTCTGTGCTGACGAGGATAGACGCTATCTCGGCACATTTTGCGGGTTAAGTAGTGCAACATAAAAGTCCATCTTATCTTGGACACATTTCTCAAAGAGATGTTTTGCTCAGTGTACCGCCCGTTCTGTCAGACCACTTGATTGTGAGGTTCTCAATGTTCCATGTTTGCGCAAAGTCCTTGAACTCCCTGGAGATGAACTGCCAAGTGTTACCAGTCATTATCCTGTGGAAGATGCCATCTGTGGTGCAGTATCTCTTCAGCTTGCCAATAACTGTGTTGCTTTTCAAAGCAGGCATATTGTCGATTTCATTCCAACCAGAGCACAAGTTGGCTAGGACCAAATGCTAGGAATTCCATTCAATTCGGATATGTCTGCCATGGGCAACATTGGGAGGGACCTCATATAGATGCAATGATTCTTTGGTTTGATGAGGCTTGAGTACGTTGCATAGTATACATCTGGACACTTTTCTCTCTATGCTTGGATACATGGAGGGCCAGTACAAGGATTCCTTTGCTTTACCTTGTTGCTTCCAACCCTGGATGCCCTTTGAGTTGCTGGGTCTAGTACCTCTGCAGAGAGGCAGAGATATTGAATCGCTGGCCACACAGTATCAGTCCGTCTTGCACAGATAGCTCCTCTCTTAGGGAAGAAGGTATGAGCTTGTGGGCAAGCTCCTTTGATGACTTGGGCCAACCTTTCCTAATGACATCATGGAGCTGCCTGCATGTGCGATTCGCCTGTGGAGCAGTTTTGCGTTTGCCAATTCTACGGGACAACAGTACTAGAATCGTCATGATGTCAATATCCTCCCCACTATCTGCCTGGTCAGTGGTGTGTAGATAAGCCTTGGAGACGGCATCGGGGAGATATAGCTCCTTACCGTGCTGGTAGAGGACACTAAGGATGTAACATTGCAGCCTTAGCATCATGCATTGCAGTCATGCTGATGTGGTATGAAGAAGCTTTTCGAGAATCGTTATGGGCGGCTGGTGATCAGATTCAACATTGACAGGACGGCCAGAGATGAAGTCATGAAATTTTTGACAAGTGAAGAATAGGACAAGGAATTCCTTCTCAATCTGCACATAACAGGTTTCAGTGCCACTGAGGGCCCTTGATGTGAAGGCTACTGGTCTGCCACCCTGGATACACACTGCCCCAAGTCCATGCTGGGAGGCGTCTGCTGATAAGAGTACAGGTTCTCGAACGTCGAAGTATTGTAACACCGGAGAGGCTGAGAGTGCCTGTTTGAGTTTATTGAACACAATAGCATGGTGCTTCTACCAACACCATTCAGAATCTTGGTGGAGAAGGTGATGGAAGGATCTGGTCACCTCACTGTCGCAGGGAATAGAAACATAAAAACGTAGAAAATAGGGGCAGGAGGAGGCCATTAGGCTCTTCGAGCCTGCTCTGTCATTCATGACGATCATGATTGATCATCCAACTCAATAGCCTTACCCTGTTTTCCCGTATCCTTTGATCCTCTTCGTCCTAAGTGCTATATCTAACTGATTCTTGGAAATATACAATATTTTGGCCTCAACTACTTCCTGTGGAAACGAATTCCACAGGCCGACCACTCTCTGGGTGAAGAAATTTCTCCTCATCTCTGTCCTAAATGGTCTACCCCGTATCCTCAGATTGTGACCCCTGGTTCTGGACACCCCCACCATCAGGAACATCCTTTCTACTCTGTCTCGTCCTATTAGAATTTTACAGGTTTCTATGAGATCCCCCACTCCAGCGAATACAATCCTAACCGATTCAATCTCTCCTCACATGTCAGTGCTGTCATCCAAGGAATCTGTCTGGTAAACCTTCGCTGCACTCCCTCTAGGACAAGAAAATTAACTTGAATTAGCAGTTTGTCATTCTAAGGAAGTCCTGCAAGGCATGCTTGTCCTTGCGAATGGACATTTGTCGTATTGTTGTTCTCTTGGCTGGATCTGGCTTCACACCATTGGTTGTGAGTAGATGAGCCATGTAGATGAGCCATGTAAGGAACCTGGTTAACCCTGAATCTGCATTTAGCTGGTCTGAGCTTCAATCGTATGGTCCTGTATCTGTTGAGGACTAAAAGCAGACGTGCATCATGGTCTTGCATAGAACAACTCCAGGCCAGCATGTCATCGATGATGATTTCACAGGGTTGTCCTGTAAAGAGTTGTTCCATGTATCATTGGAAGACCTCACTGCAAGTGGAGATCCCATAGGGCATGTGGAGGAAACAATATGTGCCAACCAGAGATATGAACATAGTGAGCTTCAAGAATTCTTCATCCAGTTGGATTTTCCAAAACTCACACTTCGCATCCAAGATACTGAAAACCTTAGTGTTGGGCATGTTGGCTATAACCTGTCCAACCGTAGTCAAGGAATGGTGAGGTTTCAGCAGTGCCTTGCTTAGGTGGACTGGGTTGATGCAGGTCTTGACCATGCCGTCTTTTTCTACGGCAGCTACCATCTCTGAAACCCACTCTGTGGCCTCTTCAATGGGGGCTATGACACCCAAACTAGTCATCTGATCCAGTTTGTCAACTATTTTGTTTCATCGCAAGGGGCAGTCCTCTTGGAGGACAGACAGTGGGTATTATTGAGTTATCTAAACTCATACGATATATGGCAGGTCGCTTCCCAATGATGTTACAATTAAACAGGTCTTTGTATTCTAGAATTTCTGGGGCCTAGTGCTGAAGAGCGAGTACATTCGCACCAAGGTGGATTAACCCCAGTGCAATGCTGTCCTGGAGAGTCAACAGCAGCTACACATCTTGGTCGACCACATGAAACTGGAAGTTACTCTGTATGCAATGGATAGTGGCCACACCTTCTGTATGGATGGTTTGTCCACTGTATGCCTGTATGCCACGAGGTTTACCTTGGTGGTGGAATCTAGCGCAACATAGGGGTCGATTTCCCACAGCAGCTGCTTGGGCAGGACATTGTACTTTGCTCGAATGTCGACCTTGGCTTTGAGTTTTGCACTGCTGGGGCACTGTTTTCTGTCGCGAAGATTTCACCTTTCCCAGTGATGGAGTTGACACTATCACAATCGAATGAACACAATCAGTGCTCTGGTTGCGCTGATTGAGCTTCAGTCGACAGACGGCGAAATTGGGAAAAGCGATTGTGCGGAGAATCGGTTTTGATGTCAAAACCATGGCGGGAGCCGATTTCACGCCAAATCACAATTCTCCGCCGCCTTGACAGTGTTGTCAATGTATTCCACTCCGCACATATAGTGAACACTATTTGCATATCATTAGCGGGCCTGGCCCGGTATTCACCGGGGACTCCGCGGTGATCCGCCTCCGCCGGGGGCAATTCCCGAAGGCTAGGTTCACTTGTGCTTTAAAAAATCAGGAAACAGGCAGAGTGGCTGATGAGGGAGAGACAGAGGAGGTAGGACATGGAGAGGCATGACCGTGGGCTGCCGTACCTGAAACTGGCCAGGCTAGCTGGAGTGGGGGGTGTTCTGCCAGGGCCGGGGTTGGGGGGGAAGATGAGGGGATGGGCCGTGGGGCTGGGGTGACCCCACACAAGGCTGAGACAGTGTCCAGGCATGGACTGCCATTGCCACGGCCTGCAAGGCAAAAATCTTGCTACAACCACCACTGACCACTCACCTTGGCCCTTGGTTCTGCAGAGTGCCACCGACCTTATGGGTGCCTCCACCACACCATCCCCACACCCCAGCTCCCACTGTCCACCCCACCAGCCCCTCACCTCAACTTCCATCCGCCACCCCACCATCCCCACACCCCAGCTTCTACCCTCCACCCTCCACCCCACCATCCCCACATCCCAGCTCCCACCCTCCACCCCACAATCCCTGCACCCCAGCTCCCACCCTCCACCCCACCATCCCCACATCCCAGCTCCCACCCTCCACCCCACAATCCCTGCACCCCAGCTCCCATGCTCCACCCCACAATCCCTGCACCCCAGCTCCCACGCTCCACCCCACAATCCCTGCACCCCAGACCCCCTCCCACACCCCACACTCCACCATACTACCTCCCCAAACAGCCGCCACCTGCCAGCAGGGCATCACATGGCCCACCTAAGAGCAACATCCACAGTAGCCCCTACAGGGGTGTGCTGCGGAGCATACCGATGCTAAGGGCAGCGCCAGCCGATGGTACCCCAGATAGCAGGGAAGGACACCAGGGCCAAACGCACCCATGGTGCTGGGCACCAATGGGGCAGGAGTGCGGGGATGGGGAAGGGGGCGACATGCAGGGGCAGAGTCCGCAGTGTCATCCAGGGCAACGTGGTGCCGGTGCTAGCCCCTTAATGGTCATTGAATCGGTCCAGCTGCGACGCCAGTTTTGCTGTCATAGAAGTCCACGAATGCTGCCCCGGCGTCAACACTTAGTCTCAGGAACGGAGAATCCGGCCACAATCTCTCACAAGTACATCAGTGAAGGTACCAAATGCACATTTTAGGAAGAATTTTTAAAGACTGAGTATAAGACTATATGGATTCGTCGAGTTTTTGATTTATAGTTTAAACACATGTCGATCCAATATAGTTTTCACCGGCATGTATATCTGTTTGAATTTTGTTATTTACCCCTCCTCCCTGGGAAGACAAAGGACGTGCGCCATTCTTTTTCGCACTTGTGTAGCCATCTAAGATGGCCACCTGCAAAGGACCATGGGAAATATGGCCAACCCAGGACTCAGACAGATACACAGCCTATGTGTATCTACAACACAGGTAACCAGATCTGACTGAAACCCCCGCTCATTTACATTTTAATGGCCCATTTTCCCAGGACAATAGAACTCCAATCAAGCAACCGGTACAGCCACAGACTGATCGGCACCACTCCCCTTACTCAGAAAGCACAACTGCCAAGGTCAATGACCGTGAAGGACCCGCCCAGCTACCAAGGCACCTGCCCCTTTATTGGCCGAAATCGAAGAGATTGATCAGAGCCCTGTCGAACTATTGGGTCCAAGGTTAAGGACCGCCCCAGAGAGCGCAAAATCCCAGAGGGATAAAAGAGAGCACAGCCACGTGTTCTGTCTCTCTTGGATCCGACCTGTGCCAGCCCAATTGCAGCAGGAACAGCCAGCCAAATTCAAGACCAATGATCGCTACCTGACGGATGAGCCCAGCAGAGACAGAGCCACTTTCTTCAAACCAACCAAGTCAAATCCAGATAAAGGCCTTTATCCATTTGCACAGTGCCGGTCGCGATGAAGTTAAGTATAGGTTATTGTAGCTGATAGGTGTGGTTTAACTCGTAGTAGATCTTGTGTTTGCATGTTGAGATAACTCTTGTGTATGTAAATAAACCATCTTTTGAACTAACTAACTGGTTGTGTGGTCATTTGATCGATATAAGGGAAAGGCCTGTGGTTCACCGAGATAAATAAATAGAGCAACATTAGGTCCAGCTATCGACCATGTTTTCATTGTAGACGAGCAGGTCGATGTGGCAAAGTTCCTGTGCCATCTCGGCAGAGACGGATTTACACTTTTGGTCACCCCATGTCCCTGGTGATGTGGCGCCCGTCCCCAATGACATTGATCCCCGCCTTAATGCTGTCGAACCCCACCCAAAATGATGATGAGCCTTACCCCGAATGATGTCAATGCCTGATCCCGTCCACACTCAGCTCTCACAATACAATTCATAGAAACCCAAAATCTCTCCCTCACTGCCCAGTCCAGTTGCTGCCAGCCCTCTCACTCTCAGCCCTGCTGCCTGGCTAGCCTCTGGTTCGAGTCACCCTGCTCCCGTTGGCAGCTGCTCTCCAATTCCTTGACACATGATGTGGAGCCTGCCTGGCCTTCTTCACACATCCTGGCTCTCGCTCAGGTGGCCGGGCCTCGAGCCTCAATGACTGTGTGTGCTCCTGGCTGCCTGCCTGCTGGCTCTCTGTCCTGGCCCCTGCTCTTTCTCGCCATTGCTGCTCAGTCCGGTTACTGCCCAGCCCTCTCACTCGCAGTCCTGCCTGGCTCGTCTCTGGCCCTGGTTGAGTCGGCACTCCCACATGTGGCTGCTCCTGATTCTCTGTGATACGAAGCCAGCATTTGCCTTGCCTTCTTCCCACCTCCTGACTGCTTCTCTGTTCACCTCTCAGTTCTCACTCAGGTGGCCAGGCCTCGAGCCTCGACCCTCAAAGGCCGCATGTGCTCCTGGCTGGCTACCTAGCTGCTAACTGGCCTGGGGGCCTCTATTTTTGTTTGGTTGACCGCCCCCTCTGCTGAGCTCTAGCCTGGAGGTCTAGAGTCGCCCCGCTGCTCCCCTCGACGACCATTGGCCAGTGCCTCCTCTTTGCCTCGCTGAAGGCTTCACAGCAGAGGCAGACTTCCACTTTTGGGGGTTCACACAACCACTATGGGGCCCCTCTATTGTCCTGGGCCATGCACTGCATTGCTGTGTGTTTCATTATAATTCCTCCTCTGCTTCTTGGCCAGCTCCTGACACCATGTAGACATTTCTGAGTTGCACAGATTGACGACAAGGGCCTAAGAAGCAGAAGGGTTTATTCCAGTGTTTTTCAAACATTTTTCCGGCGACCCATTTTTACAGAATGGCCGACTCTCACGACCCACGCTTCATTCAGAATAGATTCTCCATAGTTACTTTGACAAACGCCACACTCATTGTTGGCACTTCTGTATTATTAAATGTAAAAATTGTAAATAGCGTGCTGTTTCACCTTAAAGGACAGTTCTACCCTGACAGCTTGCTAAAGGGTGTAATTTAGGATTATTTGGTATTTTATATCTTCACATCCATTGTTAACATTTGGAGAATTGCGTGCTAGCGCCGGAAAGACTAACAGGCTCAGTGTTACACAGTTTAAACAACGTCATATACACCTGTTCAAAACCTAACACGACCTCGGATAGGAAATTAAACTTAAAACTTCCACTTCAGAAACAGGAGCCCTAACTGTTGAACTAAAAACGCAGTCAGACAAAATGTCACTGGACGCCTGTCAGTACCGTTTCCCAGGTAAATATGGAACAGACTGAAAACGTGCTGAAAAAAAAACAATGGCTGGGCACAACTCAGCTGACCAATGTGCAAAACGTGCAGACACATTCCATTCAATGCTCCCTTATAATGAGTGTAGTTCAGTTGCCAGCTAATGCCATCCCTGGCGAACAATTGAAATGCCATAAAAGCTAGAAGTAAAAGCTGATGGAGTCCATGTAGTCACACAGCAGAGACTGATGCTTGGGGATGAGACCTGGGAAGAGAGGGTGGATAGCGGTGGGGGAGATGATGAAAAGAAGAAGCGTTCTTGAAGGACAAAAGCCCCGGTGTGGAGAGACAATTTGGAAGTGGAAGGAGTGGACATAAGGGATTGTAGGGGTGGGGAGGAAGTGCATCTGGGTTAACTGAGAGAATGATAAAGGACGCAGGGGTTTGTTAGTGACACGCTGAACTCAAGAAATAATATAGATTCTGTCGCTGAACACATTTGCAGGAAATGTCACCCGAAGAGAATCTTACAGGTCACTGGCTGCAAACTGCCCAACTACACTGTGGCCCAGAGAGGCAAGGAAGTGCACGGCACCGACTTCTACATCAGTTATATGTGGTCATACACTGTTCTGCAGTGAGATTTTACCTAGAGAGAAAATGGAAAAAACTATCAGACGATCTTTGTGGATCATTTTTCAGGATCTTTTGGTGACCCATTCTACACAATCCCGCGACCCATCCTCAGGTCGTGACCCCCACTTTGAAAATCACTGGTTTACTCAACAACCTTAGCAGCTCTTACTTGGTGTGAGTCTGCCCTGCTGGGGAGAACACTCGCTCAACTAACGCATCACTTCCTCTGTCCACGTCATCCCAAAGTACACATGGTCACTTGGTCTACAGTATACATTCACTAATGTCTGCTACTTATCTGAACCTCTGCTACTACAATATTCTAGAGGTTTGGACTGCAGCGGTTCAAGAAGGCAGCTCACCACTACCATCTCAAGAACAACTAAGGATAGATAATACTGACCTTACCAGCAATGCCTACATCCCATGCAAGAATAAAAAAAGCTGGTTGTAATATGTCTTGGAAGTGTCAGAACAGTGCGTCCCAGACTTTATTTTGTTGTACCCCCATTTTAATACTTCACACTTGGTATGATCCCAGAGGATAAATTTGAGGGGCAGGGTGGTGGAGTGAGACAGATGTTGGGTGAATTCAAACAGCAGGAATACAAACACAAAATACATCTAAGACAGCTGCACTTAAGGGCCTCAGTTAGTGGCAAGGCAGGAAGGTCAACCATGGGCCTTCTCACCCATAACTTAATTCTGGCAGATGTGAGAAGTGGTGGGGTTCAGGTAGGCCTAATTGCATGGCCTTCTCACCTCCATGCTTATCGTCAGAGAGAGGAGAAGATTTTGCCTGGTTTGCGGCATATACAACTGTTTCATTTATTTGGTAAATGGAATGTTATAAAGTTCTTCACATTTTCTGACAAAAATACATTTTGGGGTGCAAGTGTCTACCGAAGCTTATTTGATTTGTGATGCTTGCTGTTTTAAACAAATTCTGCGAGCAGTCAGTGGTATCCCCATGCTGTTCATTGGTTGCACACATCAGCAGGGGTATGATATCCTGATTGTTTAGCACCACAGGGGCAGCCCATACCTCTTAAAGAGGAAGCGTATTGTGGTTTTAAAAAATGATGGGAGTTCTTTGATTCCTGGCCTCTGGTGTGTGCATTGCCAACATCCTGCTGGCACTGCCAGCACTGGAGAACTGCCACCTCTGATTGACCAGCTGCTCTTCGGGGCAGGATTTCTATCTGCCAGGGTCTTTTATCCTGAAGAAGGCCCAATGGTAGCTATTTAAGTGCCTCACTGGCACTTAATAGGGCAGGCCTTCCCCAACAGAGGCAATATGGGGCTCTTGCTCGTTCTCCAGCTGGTGGGTGAAACATCTGTTGCCCAGATTCAATTCCACCCATCCTCTCAGCATCTAACCTGTCAAAATCTTATACGCTTCATTCAGGTCACCTCACATTCCTATGATTCCCAATGAGTATGGGCTCAACTTTTTCTCAAAGGTAACAGCTTCAGCCCAGGAATCAGCATCGTGAACTTTCTCTGGTCTGCAAATATATTTTGGCTTAAGTAAGAAGACTGAGGGCGCGATTCTCCGTCCACATAGTGCTCTTGCTCGAGCGAAACGAGGTCGGTGAATAGCAGGAGAGGCCGAAAATCAGAACCGCGCCAGGCGCCAAACAGTTTGCGATGCAACCTGCCCGCTCCCATAAGCGAAATAGGGTTCTCGACGTAGCATGGCAAGAACTTAAGGCCCATTTCCATACAATTAACAGGAGCTACCCCATGTCCAACGGCCTCCCGGTGATTCAACGACCTCCCCAGCAAGTGTTCACGCTGGTGCCGATTAGTACTCCTTTTTAAAAATGTGAAGCTGGTGGAAGGGCTTCTGCAAAGAGACTAGGAGGTGAGTGACCATCTTCGCTCACAGACAATGTGCCCGGGGGCACCGGGTTTGCCGCCTCTGTGCTCAGAGGGGGGAATGGGGGGTGGCGGGTGGAGGGCTGGAGCACCCTTGGCAGGGGTGAGCTGCCATGGGAGGGGAATTGAGAGGAGCCCGCGGGGGGGCAACCATGCATGGCTCCACCATGTCAACCCCTAGATCGTGTGTACCTGTTCCTAGCCCCTGCCTATCTGCCCCACTGACCACCCATAACCCCCACCGACGGCTGAGGTCTCTGGCCGTGTGGCTGAAGGCTATTGTTGATAGTGAATTGGCAATCATGGTTAAGTGAGCACTTTACACATCCCGAGTGGATTCCATGTGGCATGTGGCAGTCATTGCCTACAATTTCAATCAGACCGTGATGCCTGGTCACTGTGCCTGAACACTGTGGGAGGCAACACCACACACGCAGCAGCCAACATCCGAAAACCCAAGGGATGGGTCATAGCTTCGGGGACATGTCCACGGCTGGAGTGTGGGTAAATAAAACGGTGTGGAGACCAGCGCCCGGTCCAGGTGAAGTTATGTATGAGTATCTGGGGTACAGGGTCTGGGGTCCCTTGAGGGATACCCGCTGCGGCCAGGAGTGCGTGGGCAGGGTGGTCCAGATGTGGGGATAGGTGGGATCAATGAGGGAATGGGGGGGTCCTGGTGTGGGGGCTACCGCTGTTTGTCAGTCTAACACTCTCTCCCAATTCCTTACAGATATTGAACACTCTGGACTGTATTTTGGACCCCGTGGAACTTGCCCTAGTGGTGGTGCTGGTAGGTTGGCGGCCAGATGCCAGAGAGGACAGCAGCAGCGTCAGCAGGTGCTCGAGGTAGTGGCCCACGTGCTGAACTCTGCCCAATACCCTGAGGGCCCTGTCGCCCATCAGGCCAAGGAGGGACCCAGAAGGGGAGCCTCGTGATGGCCCAGGGTGTACAGGCATCGCTGGTCCTTTAAACAAATGACGGACAGCACATGCCGTAGGAAGCTCCGTCTCAACAAGAAGTCGGTACAACGTCTGTGCCATGTCCTCGTGGACTTGGCACCATCTGGGGAGAAGGATACCTGCTCCTGGTGGCCGTCAAGGTCACCGCAACCCTGAGCGTTTACATCTCGGGATCATTCCAAGGCTCGAGTGGGGATCTGCGTGGCATCTCGCAGGCCACAGCCCACAGGTGCATTCGACGGGTCATGGATGCCCTGTTTGCCCAGGCGGAGAAGGAA
Source organism: Scyliorhinus torazame (assembly GCF_047496885.1). NCBI lineage: Eukaryota > Metazoa > Chordata > Chondrichthyes > Carcharhiniformes > Scyliorhinidae > Scyliorhinus > Scyliorhinus torazame. Next base: position 186,288,490 of record NC_092712.1, read on the forward strand.
ATAAACTTTGACAAGGACCAAGCCCAGCTATATGCTCGGGCAGAAGGATTCTCTGACATCACCGGAATGCCCCAGGTCAAGGGGCTGATAGAATGCACACATGTCTACTTGCGCTCACCGGGCCAGCTGGGAGTTCTCCATGTTAACAGGAAGGGGTTCCACTCGCTGAGCATACAGCTCGTTTGTCACCACCACATGAAGATCATGCACGTGTGTGCACGCTTTCCAGGGAGTTTGCACGATAGCTACATCCTGGGGCAGTCAGACATATCTAGCCTCCTCAAGGAACACCCCAGGATGAGTAGCTGGCTTTTGGGGGATAAGGGGTACACACTGAGGACCTGGATAATGGCACCAGTAAGGAGTTTGCAGCCGGAAGTGGAGACCCGCTACAACGAGGCCCATGTGGTCATTGAGCGACGCATCGGACTGCTCAAAATGCAGTTCCAATGCATTGACCGCTCCGGTGTGCCCTGCAATGCACCTCCCGGAGGGTCGCCTGCTTTGTGGTGGTGCTGTGTTGTCCACAACCTGGCACAGTAGCAGGGCGATGAGCAACATATGTGGAGCTCTAAGGAGGAGGAGGACAAGGATGATGAGGAGGCGCAGGACCTGCAGAGACTGGGGATTAACCTGAGGACCAGCCGGAGGCTGCAGGACCGGTGGGAGAGCCAAGGGTCCAGCAAGCCAGGAGGGCCAGGGAGGCCCCCAGACTCACCCGATTCACTTAGTACATGGCCTGGTCCATCATTGTTACCTTACCACCCGCTCAACCCATTTCCAACCCGCCCAGCGTCTGTGTCACATCACTCCAGTGTGCTGCGACTGTTGGCACCGACAGCAGGTCACTGTCGAGGGCAAGGAGGCGATGATAACCCACAGAGAGCTGCGTGCCAGTGTTCCTCAATCTCTGCCAGTCTCACCCCTGTCTGTCTGCTGAGTGCTCGCCATTTTAGCCACTTGTACATGGGAATACCGACTCGTGGCGTTTTCATGTAAGACACAGGTCTCTATGGCGGTCGCTAAGGTGAGTTGCTTTACTTTGAGGAGTTGCTGACGTAGGAGGACCGACTGAACACCGAAAACGATCTGGTCGAGTATCATGGAGTCAATGGTGACTACCACATTCACCCCCTGTTAAAAAAATGAGTCCGGCGGGGGTGGTGGAGAACTATATACAGAAAGTTGTGTTTTAAAAGTCCAGATAATATTACAATTTTAGGCGGTCCGGTGCCTTGATCTGGCATTGAGAGCGCCGCAGTGCTGGTGGTGACTCCGGCGGTGGCTTGGTCTTCGGTGACTCCGGGAGCGTGTCGAAATCCTTTTCATCCCCAGGTGTGAGCAAAGGGAGGACAGATTGTCCCGGAGTGGGGGCCGCGGTGGGGTGCGCCGGGGAGGTGGCGCCGGGGCGGGGGGGGCTGTGTGTGGAACCAGCTGGTGCCAGGTCCCTGAGGGAGACTGTGTCATGGCGGCCGTCGGGGTACGCTACGTAGGTGTACTGGGGGTTAGCGTGAAGTAGCTGTACCCTCTCAACCAACGGGTCCGCCTTGTGGGGTCGAACGTGTCTACGGAGAATAATGGGTCCTGGAGCTGCCAGCCATGTCTGGAGCGAAACCCCAGAGGTGGACTTCCTGGGGAAGGCAAAGAGACGTTCATGGGGGATTTCATTAGTCGCGGTGCACAGGAGCGACTGAATGGAGTGTGTCGGGGAGGACCTCCTGCCAGCGGGAGGCCGGGAGATTTCTGGACCGTAGGGCCAGCTGGACGGCCCTCCAGACCGTCCTATTCTCCCTCTCCACCTGCCCGTTTGCCCTGGGGTTGTAGCTGGTCGTCCTGCTCGAGGCAATGCCCCTGTTGAGCAGGTACTGGCGCAGCTCATTGCTCATGAATGAGGATCCCCGGTCGCTGTGGACGTAGGCGGGTAAGCCGAACAGAGCGAAGATGGTGTTGAGGGCTTTGATGACGGTGACAGACATCATGTCGGGCAATGGGATGGCAAAGGGGAATCGGGAATATTCATCGACCACACTGAGAAAGTACGTGTTGAGGTCGGTGGAGGGGAGGGGCCCTTGAAGTCCATGCTGAGGCGTTCAAAGGGGCGGGAGGCCTTCACCAGCGCGCGCGGTCTGGCCGGTAGAAGTGCGGTTTACACTCCGCGCAGACCTGGCAGTCTCTGGTGATCGCCCTGACTTCCTCGATGGAGTAGGGCAGGTTACGGGCCTTGATGAAATGGTAAAAACGTGTGACCCCTGGGTGACAGAGGTTGTCATGCAGGGGCCGGAGTCGGTCCACTTGTGCGCTGGCACATGTACCTCGGTATAGGGCATTGGGGGGCTCGTTGAGCTTACCAGGGCGATACAAAATCTCGTAGTTGTAGGTGGGGAGCTCGATCCTCCACCTCAAATTTTACCGTTTTTGATCTTGCCCCGCTGTGTGTTATTAAACATGAAGGCAACCGACTGTTGGTCAATGAGGAGAGTGAATCTCCTGCCGGCCAGGTGATGCCTCCAATGCTGCACAGCTTCAACGATGACTTGGGCCTCTTTTTCGACGGAGGAGTGCCGAATTTCGGAGGCATGGAGGGTGCGGGAAAAAAATGCCACGGGCCTGCCTGCCTGGTTGAGGATGGCGGCCAGAGCGACATCTGGTGCATCGCTCTCGACTTGGAAGAGGAGCGTCTCGTCGACCACGTGCATCGCGGCCTTGGCGATGTCGGCCTTGATACGGTTAAAGGCCTGGTGAGCCTCGGCCATCAGAGGAAATACAGTGGATTGAATGAGTGGGCGGGCCTTGTCCGCATAGTTTGGGACCCACTGGGCGTAATACGAAAAGAACCCCAGGCAATGTTTGAGGGCCTTGGGGCAGTGGGGGAGGGGGATTTCCATGAGGGGGCGCATGCGATCGGGGTCGGGCTCCACAACTCCGTTCTGGGCCACATAGCCAAGGATGGCTAAGCAGTTCGTGCTGAACACGCAATTCTCCTTGTTATACATGAGGTTGAGGAGAGTGGCGGTGTGGAGAAATTTGGCAACGTTGGCGTCATGATCCTGCTGATCATGGCCGCAGATGGTGACATTGTCCAGGTACGGGAAAGTGGCCCACAGCCCGTACCGGTCAACCATTCGGTCCATCTCCTGTTGGAAGACCGGGCCCCGTTGGTGACGCCGAAGGGAACCCTAAGAAAGTGGTAAAAGCGGCCGTCTGCCTCGAACGCGGTGTACGGGTGGTCCGCCTTGCGGATGGGGAGCTGGTGGTAGGCAGATTTCAGGGGCGTCATTCTCCGACCCCCCGCCGGGTCGGCCGAATGGCCGTTGGCCGCCGTGAATCCCGCCCCCGCCCCCGCCGAAGTCTCCGGTACCGGAGATTGGGCGGGTGCGGGAATCGGGCCGCGCCGATTGGCGGGACCCCCCACTCAATTCTCCGGCCCGGATGGGCCGAAGTCCCGCCCAGAAATTGCCTGTCCCGCCGGCGTAAATCAAAGCTGGTATTTACCGGCGGGACCAGGCGGCGTGGGCGGGCTCCGGTGTCCTGGGGGGGGGGCGCGGGGCGATCTGATACCGGGGGGTGCCCCCACGGTGGCCTGACCCGTGATCAGGGCCCACCGATCTGCGGGCGGGCCTGTGCCGTGGGGGCACTCTTTCCCTTCCGCCTCTACCACGGCCTCCACCATGGCAGAGGCGGAAGAGACTCTCCCCACTGCGCATGCGCGGGAAACTGTCGGCGGCCGCTGACGCTCCCGCGCATGCGCCGCATTTCCGCGCCAGCTGGCGGGGCACCAAACGCCATTTCCGCCAGCTGGCGGGGCAACAAACGCCATTTCCGCCAGCTGGCGGGGCGGAAATTCCTCCGGCGTCGGCCTAGCCCCTCAATGTTGGGGCTCGGCCCCCAAAGATGCGGAGCATTCCGCACCTTTGGGCCGGCGCGATGCCCGTCTGATTGGCGCCGTTTTTGGCGCCAGTCGGCGGACATCACGCCGTTGGGGGAGAATTTCGCCCCAGGTCTACTGTCGAGAAGACCCGGTACTGTGCAATCTGATTGACCATATCAGATATGCGTGGGAGGGGGTACGTGTCGAGCTGCGTGTACCGATTGATGGTCTGACTGTAGTCAACGATCATCCTGTTTTTCTCCCCCCGTTTTCACCACTACCACTTGGGCTCTCCAGGGGTTGTTGCTGGCCTCGATGATGCCTTCCCGAAGCAGCCGCTGGACTTCAGACCTGATGAAGGTCCTGTCCTGGGTGTTGTACCGTCTGCTCCTGGTGGCGACGGGTTTGCAATCCGGGGTTAGTTTTGCAAAAAGGGAAGGTGGGTCAACCTTAAGGGTCATGAGGCCGCACACAGTAAGGGGTGGTAGGAGCCCGCCAAATTTCAGGGTTAGGCTCTGGAGGTTGCACTGGAAGTCCAGGCCAAGTAGCAAAGCAGCGCAGAGGTTGGGGAGGACGTAAAGGCGGAAGTCACTGAACTCCGCGCCCTGGACAGTGGGAGTGGTGATGCAGTACCCCCGGATCGCCACGGAGTGGGACCTGGAGGCCAGGGAGATTCTCTGGTTAGCGGGGTGTACCGCGAGGGAGCAGCGCCTTATTGTATCGGGGTGAATGAAGCTCTCAGTGCTCCCGGAGTCCAGCAGGCAGGAGATCTCGTGCCCGTTGACCTTCACTTTAGTTGAAGCAATCACGAGGTTGTGTGGCCGAGACTGGTCAATCGTGACCGATGCGAGACGCGGCGTGTCGTTGGTGGTTGCAGGCGACGAGGGGCCGGATGAGGTGCCCGACGAGCATGGGTCCTGAGTCAGGTAAATGGCGGCGCCCACGGGCCGCACGTGTCGTGGGGAAAGCAAGATGGCGGCGCCCGTTGGTCCTGGGAGGAACAAGATGGCGGCGCCCACGGGCCGCACGTGGTCCTAGAAGGGGAAGATGGTGGCGCCCACTGGCTGCACGTGGGAGGGGGCCGGGACAATAGTGGCAATTGAGCGGGCCTGACACACTGCAGCGAAATGTCCCTTCTTGCCACAGGCCTTGCAGAGGGCACTCCGTGCCGGGCAGTGCTGTTGGGGATGTTTTGACTGCCCACAGAAGTTACATTTGGACCTCCCAGGGTTGGTTGGCTGCTACACAGGCGTGGGATTGGCTAAGGGTGGTCGCTGATGGGGTCCACGATGGGGCGGCCGTCTGCGGAGTCCATGATGCACAGGGAGGGTGGGCCGCGTGGTCGGGGGCATAGGCCTGAATGTTGCGTGATGCGACCGTAAGTGAACGCGCTCATTTTTGGTCGCCGCGAGGTCGAGCGTGGCCCCCTCTAAGAGGCGCTGGCGGATGTAGTCAGACCCTATGCCCGTAATAAATGCGTCTCTCATTTGCAAATTCGAGTGTTCCGTGGCCAAAACGGCCTGACTGTCACAGCCTCTAACTAGGGGGAGCAGGGCGCGCCAGAAATCTTCCACCGACTCACTGGGAAGTTGACGCCGCGTGGAGAGGAGGTGCCTGGCATAGAGTGTGTTAGTCCGCTGAGTGTAGTTTTCCTTCAGTAGCGCCATGGCCTCTGCGTCGGTCGGCGCGTCCTGGACAAGTGGAAAGATGTTGGAGCTCAGCCGCGTGTCAAGGATCTGGAGCTTCTGTGCTTCTGGAATTTTGTCTGGCGCAGACCCGATGTACGCTTCAAAACAGGCTCGCCAATGTTCAAAGTCCTTTTTGGCGTTGTCTGCTTGCAGGTGCAGCTCCAGGTGATCTGGCTTGCGGAGGTCCATCTTCTGAAAAACTCAGTGTAATAAATTGATGCACGATCAATTACACAAAGACGAGAGTAGGATGTAATCAAGATTTTATTTCACTGAGATGTGTGGCCTCCTACAACAGCTGACGAAATGGCTGCTGTACTGGGAGCACACATATTTATACTCCGCCTACTGGGCAGAGCCAGCAGGCAGGGATCTACCCCCGTACCTGTGGTACAGGGGCCTTACCGTAAAGCACCTACATCAACATCCTATATATACAATATATACATCAGTGGTGACTACCACAAAGTATGACGTGTGTGACTTGTGAGATCCATTCCTGTATCTTCTACCCTCCTCCTGTCATTCTCATGCTTGTCTCCATCACCCTTGATAATAATAATTTTATAATAATCTTTATTGTCACAAGTAGGCTTACATTAACACTGCAATGAAGTTACTGTGAAAAACCAAAAATATTGTTACGCTTGAATGTTATCTTAGACCAATTATTAACTATTCCCTGCTCCCTACACCATCTCTCCCCCCTGTGCCTACTTATAGTTGTGACCATCGCAATGGCCACTCTGACCCTGAACCCTCCCCTTATTCTCCCCAATTATTTTGTCTGCTCCCATTACCCACCCCACAAGACGTTCCAATACTCAATCTTGGCAATCGACCTGCCCACACACTGAATACATCCTTCCCTTTGATTGTGTCTGTTCTCTTCACCACTCGGCACCCTTAATTTGGTCCTCAGGACCCCTACATTTATAGAATCAACCCCACCCTATAGGACCATCATCCACTTTTCAATCCTTACCTTCAAATGCAACTGCAATTCTGGGAATTTTATACACAACGATCCAAGTTCTTTCCTTCCCAATTTGAACAGCAGTTTTAAAATAAGTGGATCAAAGGGAGAATTCATAAGGAACAGAAATGAAAGTAAACTAGTAAAAAGATTTTGACCTTTACGTATATCAATTGTACTATCGTGCTGTCGCTAAATTATGGTCACATTGTAAAATATAGATTTAGGCATAGATGGATTGCAGAGTAATTTTTCATTCAATTTCCTGTAATGTTTTGCTGCTGGAAATTGGTTTGCAACAAACATTTTCCCGCTGAGATCACTACGTGCCTAATACATCAGTGTCTGGATTTAGACATTTATCAGGCTTTTCATAAAATATCCTAATACTTGTGCTTGCCTTGAGGTGTTGTATTACAAACTACATATAGTGATCTATTTTTACAAAGCCCCAAAGTACAAAAGAATTATTATCAACATGATCTTTGGAAAAAAGGAATTTTAATTTGGTGCTGATATCTTTCAACTTTTATTGACCTTGAAAATCATTTTCTGGCTATCAGTTTTTCTAGGTTCACTACACTGCAGAAGTGGCCAGAAGTAGGGAGTTTGCTGATGATGTTGCAGTGCACAGTTCCACAGAGTCTGAAGCAGTCCATGTCCAAATGCAGCAAAACCCAGACAATATTGGACTTGGGCTGATAAGTGGCACATTACATTTGTGCTGTACAAGTGCCAGGCAATGACCATCGCCAACAAGAAAGGATTTACATGTTTTCCCTTGACGCTCAACAGTATTGCTGAATCCCCCACCATCAATATTCCCAGGGTTACTATTAACCAGAAACTGAACTGGCCTAGCCACTTGAACATTATGGCTGCAAGAGCAGGCCAAAGGCTGGATTTTGCAGTGAGTAACTCACCTCCTGACTCCGCAAAGCCTCTCTAACATCTACAAGGCACAAGTCAGGATTGTGATGGAATACTGTCCACTTGCTTGGATGAGTGCAGCTCCAACATCACTCAAGAAACCTGACACCATCCAGAACAAAGCAACCTGCTTGATTGACATCCCATCAACCCTCTTAAATAATCACCCCCTCTGCCAATGAAGCACAGTGGCAGTAGTGTATATTGGATGTACTGAAGAACCTCGCTAAAGTTCCTTCAACAACATCTTCCAAACCTGTGATCTTTCCCACCTGGAAGAACAAAGGTCGAGTCATATGGGAGCACCACCACCTGCAAGCTCCCCTCCAAGTTGCACACCACCCTGACGTGAAAATTTATGATCATTCCTTCACTGTCGCTGGATAAAAAATCACGGAACTCTACTTAACAGCACTGTGAGTGTATCTACACCTGGGCCGGGATTCTCCCCTACCCGGCGGGGCAGGGGAATCCGGTGTAATGGAGTGGTGGGAACCACTCCGGCGTCGGGCCGCCCCAAAGGTGCGGAATTCTCTGCACCTTTAGGGGCCAAGCCCTCACCTTGAGGGGCTAGGCCCGCGCCGGAGTGGTTTCCGCTCCGCCGGAGTGGTTTCCGCTCCGCCGGCTGGCGGGAAAGGCCTTTGGCCCATGCCAGCCGGCGCCGAAAGGACTTCGGCGGGTGACGCATGCGCGGGAGCGTCAGCAGCCACTCACGGCATCTCCACGCATGCTCAGTGGAGAGGGTCTCTTCCACCTCCGCCATAGTGAAGACCATGGCGAAGGCGGAAGAAAAAGAGTGCCCCCACGGCACTGGCCCGCCCGCCGATCAGTGGTCCCCGATCGCGGGCCAGGCCACTGTGGGGGCACCCCCTGGGGTCAGATCGCCCCGCACCCCCCCCAGGACCCCGGAGCCCGGCCGCGCTGTCTGCTCCTGCCGGTAAGGTAGGTGGTTCAATCCACGCCGGCTGGCGAGGGTTGACAGCTGCGGGACTTCGGCCCATCGCGGGCTGGAGAATCGCCGGAGGGGAGCCCGCCCCCGCCGATTCTCTGGTGCCGGAGAATTCGGGACACGCCAGCCCCGGCGATTCTCCGACCCGGCGGGGGGGTCGGAGAATCGCGCCCCAGATCACCAGATGAACAGCAGCAGTTCATGAAGGGCAACTCACCACCATCGTTTTAAGGATGGGAAATAATTAGTGGCCTTTCTGGTAATGTCCACATTCCATGAACATAGAAAAAAACTTGGTTTTGGTATTTTCATATGTATAACGTACAATTACATTATAAATCAATAACTCATTGATAGAGGACAATTTTACAATACTATTTTTAACATATTGATAATTATGCATTGTGGCATGTAGTCAAGTGCATCTTGTAATTAGTATACACTAGTTTGGACTCAGCTGGAGTCCTGAGTTCAATTCTTTCATCGTATGGTGAACATCAATACTGCTCTTACTTAAAGTGGAATTAAGAGTTGAAGAAATACAATTGAGGCCGAAGCGAACTTATGAGGTTATGGCTCATCCCTCCACTGGACCAACAAGGGACAGATAGAAGTGTCCAAAATCATGAGAGAAATGGGTTGAGTAGATAGGGAGAAGCTGTTTCCATTAGCAGAGAATCAAGAAACAGAGAACAAAAATTTGAGGCGATTGCAAAAGAAACAACTGCGCCATGAGGAAAGGTTTCTAATGCAGCTGGAATGCCGTGCCAGAGAATGGGGTGGGGGCAGAATGGGGTGGGGGCAGATTCTATTGGCACTCAAGTGCAATACTGAAAGGGTGCTGTCTTTCCAGTCATCAAACCAAGGCTGTGTCTGCCCTGTCAGGTGGATGGAAAAGAATCCCAAGCGTTATTTTGAAGATGACCAGGGCAGGTACACCCATTGCCCTGGACAATATTTATCCCTCAATCAACAATATAAAAACAGATTTTCTGGTCATTGTCACATTGCTGCTTGCGTACGTTTGCCATGCGCAACTTGGCTGCTGTGTTTCTTACAATAAAATAGTGACGTAAGCTTCAAAAATGCCTCATTGGCTACAAAACACTTTGGGATGTACAATGGTTGTGAAAGGTGCTATCTGATTGGAAATCTCTTTTTTTCTAAGTCTCTGAAATTGCTTCAAACACTTAATTCTTTTTTAAAGAAAATGAAATCAAAGTTTTAACCAGAATGTAAAGCATTATTGTAATTCAAAATCTACTTTATAATGCATTTATTTCAACAGGAGAAATTCAGGCCAATGTGAAAATCTCAAAGCTGGCCAAGAGTAGGTGAAAATCTCTTGATACAATTTACTAATAAAACTCTGCTTAGGATTCAATTTTCCAGGGCAGCATGGTGGTGCAGTGGTCAGCACTACTGCCTCACAGCGTTGAGGACCCGAGTTCGATCCCAGCCCCGGGTCACTGTCCGTGTGGAATTTGCACATTCTCTGGATGGGTCTCACCCCCACAGCCCAAAGATGTGCAGGGCAGGTGGATTGGCCATGCTAAATTGACCCTGAACTGGAAAAAAGAAGAATTGGGTACTTTAAATTAATTTAAAAAAGGATTCAATTTTCCTCCAATGATAAATATCCAGTTAAAATGCAGAAACAATATAATTAAATTGTTCTTGGCTTAGTGCCCAGTTCATCAAAGGTTGTGCATGAAATTCTACTAGCACTTCCTTTTTAATTGTCTCTGTCCATTTTAGCAAGAGCGTTTGCCAATATGATTTTCCATTTTACCACAAATTCATACTGAAAGCATTGCTTTCTTTAGTTGCTCACATAAATCTGTCGAATTATATGGTGTAAAAATAATATCTAGGTCATATTCATAATTTATATTGTTGTGTTTTAAAATATAAATCCTTCGATGAAACAACTCCATTGGAACATTACTTTGTAGTATTCTTGGTTTGTAAGGTTTAATTTCAAAATCCAAATTGGGTTACGAAATGCTACACCCTGGAAGAATAAGTAATGTTATCTGATGTTCGCATTGAGCTCTTACTCTCCTTCATAATTCTTACTGTGTTGATTACCTCGGCCTCAACAAAGAGCCTTTGTTTTAGCATTGTAATTCAGAGTCCTGTTGGGTCATGTTTATCTGAATAAGCTAGAGAAGTCATGATGCAACGGAGTTTGATTGGGCGTAAAGAGGAACAGATATATAAGTTATACAGGCTGTGGACGAAAGTGCCTATTGTCTGATATCAGCCTATGTTTGTGAGGAGCTGTTGTAGCTTGTAAAATATTCAGAACAATAATTACCGGTGAGCTTTGCAAAAGACAAGTTTTCTTGGAGAAAGAAGGGTTGAGTGAAAACTGCAAGAGATATGTGGCCTCCTTCTGACTGACTGGAGAATAGTTGTGCCTCAGTCACAAGGATTGGAGAATTGGAACCGTGCTTATTTCCTGCTGAGTTGCAACTCTGCATTCTGTTACATTTTGTCTCCTAGAGTGGCTCTCACCCATCTCATGTGTTAGCTTCATTACGTTTGATGGAAAAATATTTCCATGAACATTTAGCACAATTATGCAGCGCTTGCAATGTGTTTGCCTTTTTTCTTTTAGTGGCTTTATGGATCAATGCAACTCATACAGGTTTTAAATTATTTTTATACAGTGTTTATGATAATGTTTTATTGCTCTGTTCGTATTAGAACAAAGAACAAAGAACAAAGAAAATTACAGCACAGGAACAGGCCCTTCGGCCCTCCCAGCCTGCGCCGATCCTCTAAACCTGGGCGAGATTCTCCGACCCCCCGCCGGGTCAGAGAATCGCCGGAGGCTGGCGTGAATCCCGCCCCCGCCAGTTGCCGAATTCTCCACCACCGGATATTCGTCGGGGGCGGGAATCGCGCCGGTTGGCGGGCCCCCCCCGCGATTCTTCGGCCCGAATGGGCCGAAGTCCTGCCGCTAAAATGCCTGTCCCGCCGGCGTAAATGAAACCACCTACCTTACCGGCAGGACAAGGCGGCGCGGGCGGGCTCCGGGGTCCTGGGGGGGGGCGCGGGGCGATCTGGCGATCGGGGCCCACCGATCCGCGGGCGGGCCTGTGCCGTGGGGGCACTCTTTCCCTTCCGCCTTCGCCATGGTCTCCACCATGGCGGAGGCGGAAGAAACTCCCTCCACTGCGCATGCGCGGGAATGCCCTCAGCGGCTGCTGACGCTCCCGCGCATGCGCCACCCGGAGATGTCATTTCCACGCCAGCTGGCGGGGCACCAAAGGCCTTTTCCGCCAGCTGGCGGGGCGGAAATTCGTCCGGCGCCGACCTAGCCCCTCAAGTTTGGGGCTCAGCCCCCAAAGATGCGGAGCATTCCGCACCTTTGGGGCGGCGCGATGCCCGACTGATTTGCGCCATTCTGGGCGCCAGTCAGCAGACATCGCGCTGATACCGGAGAATTTCGCCCCAGGTCTTCTATTTTCCAAGGACCTACTTCCCTCTGTTCCCCGCCAGTTCATATATCTGTCGAGATGCATCTTAAATGACGCTATTGTGCCCACCTCTACCACCTCTGCTGGCAAAGCGTTCCAGGCACCCACCACCCTCTGCGTAAAAAACGTTCCACGCACATCTCCCTTAAACTTTCCCCTTCTCACCTTGAAATCGTGACCCCTTGTAATTGACACCCCCACTCTTGGAAATAGCTTGTTGCTATCCACCCTGTCCATACCTCATAATTTTGTAGGCCTCAATCAGGTCCCCCCTCAACCTCCGTCTTTCCAACTAAAACAATCCTAATCTACTCAACTTTTCTTCATAGCTAGCACCCTCCATACCAGGCAACATCCTGGTGAATCTCCTCTGCACTCTCTGTAAAGCATCCACATCCTTCTGGTAATGTGGTGACTAGAACTGCACGCAGTATTCCAAATGTGGCCTAACCAAAGTCCTATACAACTGTAACATGACCTGCCGACTCTTGTACTCAATACCCCGTCCGATGAAGGTAAGCATGTTGTATGCCTTCTTGACCACTCTATCGATCTGCGTTGCCACCTTCAGGGTACAATGGACCTGAGCGCCCAGATCTCTCTGTACATCACTTTTCCCCAGGACTCTTCCATTGACCGTATAGTCCGCTCTTGAATTAGATCTTCCAAAATGCATCACCTTGCATTTGCCTGGATTGAACTCTATCTGCCATTTCTCTGCCCAACTCTCCAATCTATCTATATTTTGCTGTATTCTCTGACAGTCCTCCTTGCTATCTGCAACTCCACCAATCTTAGTATCATCTGCAAACTTGTTAATCAGACCACCTATACCTTCGTCCAGATCATTTATGTATATCACAAACAACAGTGGTCCGAGCACGGATCCCTGTGGAACACCACTAGTCACCTTTCTCCATTTTGAGACACTCCCTTCCACCACTATTCTCTGTCTCCTGTTGCCCAGCCAGTTCTTTATCCATCTAGCTAGTGCACCCTGAAATCCATACGACTTCACTTTTTCCATCAACCTGCCATAGAAAACTTTATCAAACGCCTTACTGAAGTCTATGTATATGACATCTACAGCCCTTTCCTCATCAATTAACTTTGTCACTTCCTCAAAGAATTCTATTAGGTTTGTAAGACATGACCTTCCCTGCACAAAACCATGCTGCCTATCACTGATAAGTCTATTTTCTTCCAAATGTGAATAGATCCTATCCCTCAGTATCTTCTCCAACAGTTTGCCTACCACTGATGTCAAGCTCACAGGTCTATAATTCCCTGGATTATCCCTGCTACCCTTCTTAAACAAAGGGACAACATTAGCAATTCTCCAGTCCTCCGGGACCTCACCCGTGCTCAAGGATGCTGCAAAGATATCTGTTAAGGCCCCAGCTATTTCGTCCCTCGCTTCCCTCAGTAACCTGGGATAGATCCCATCCGGACCTGGAGACTTGCCCACCTTAATGCTTTTTAGAATATCCAAAACTTCCCCCTTCCTTATGCCGACTATTGGATAATGTTTTTTTATTCCTGAAATTTTAATGAATAATTTTGTGTTTTTTTAAAACTTAAGACTTCTGCTTTCCGTCGACAAGCATATCCCAAACTCTGCAAATCAAATTCCATTCACCAATGACCCATGTACTCATTTGCTCCTGGCCCACCAATTACTCCGATATAAAATTCTCTGGTGGAAGACGTGATATTGGGTTGGGGGAGCAATAGAATAGTCATAACTTCCGGGGAGAAAATGGCAATGGTGTAATGGCATTGTCATTGAACTAGTAATCCAGAGATAGTGGGTAATGCTCCGGAAATCTGGGTTCAAATACCATCATGGCAATAAAAATTGGGAATGAAATCTTTAGAAATCTAATGAATTGATTGTTATAAAATCCACCTGGTTTACGAATGCCCTTTAGATTAAGAATTCTTTCACTCTTACCATACTCTTATCTGGTCCACCCGTGACTCCATACTCACAGCTATGTGGTCAACCATTAACTGCCCTCTGAACGGGAACAAATGCTGGTCTAGCCAGTGATCTTCACAGCCAATGAAAACATTTTTTAAAAAAGGTTTAGATAAGATTTTCAGCAGTAGATGGGCTGAGGAAGGGGTGCACAAATGCTACAAGACCTAACATTATAATTTGCGTTTGAAAAATTCTTAGCACATGAGCAGAGCAAAAATCAATATAATGAATATTATACCAGTGAAAGAGGCGTGAAAATCCACCACGAGGTTGAGTGTGTAAAAATAGTGTCGCAATCGATGAAGAAGCACGTTTCAGATGGCAGCCTTCTTGCGCGCGTGCACTCGAACCCTGCACATGCACACTTCATCAGAAAATGCGAGACGAAAGAGAACCGGTCTGCGCATGCGCGGAAGTGTCATGCATCAGAACGTCGACGTCATGACGTGTTATAGATGTGGAACCGCCTCCGGTTGCTGCGATTTCTGTTTATTTTCCAATGCCTGCCGATTTTCCTGCCAAAGGCAGTTTTTAGAGAGATTGAAGGGATGATTATCTGGTTCACATGGGGAGGGAAAGTGGCCAGAATTAGAAAGGTGCTACTACAGGGAGGAAGGCAGGCAGGGGGTTTGGGTCTTCCGAACCTGATGTATTATTACTGGGCGGCGAATGTGGAGAAGGTACAGAGCTGGATCAGAGGGGTCAACTCCCAGTGGGTCAGAATGGAGGAGAGTTTGTGTAGGGGGTCGGGATTGAAGGCACTAGCAACAGCGCTGCTCCAGACAGCCCTGGGGAAATACTCAGGTAGTCCGGTAGCAATAGCTTTGTTGAGAATTTGGAGGCAGTTTCGCCAGCACTTCAGGTTTGGGCAGAGACAAGGGAAATGCTGATTCGGGGGAACCATAGAGATGAGCTAGGGAAGTGGGATGGAAATTTTCGGAGATGGGAGGAGAAAGGAATTAGGACACAAAAAGATTTCTTTCTTGGGGGTCGGTTTGGAGGATTGAAGGAGCTGGCAGTGAAGTATGGGCGGGAGCAGGGGGAAATATTTAGATACATGCGGTTCGAGACTTTGCCAGAAAGGAGATACAGAGCTTCCCGGAAGAGCCGGCTTCCACATTGCTGGAGGAGGTGCTGACGACAGGGGGACTGGAGAAGGGGGTAGTGTCAGTGGTTTGCGGGGCTATTTTGGGAGAGGATAAGGCACCGCTGGAAGGGATCAAAACAAAGTGGGAGGAAGAGTTGGGAGAGGGTATGGAGCAGGGGTTGGTGTCAGGTGCTCCAGAGAATGAATGCCTCCATCTTGTGCGCGAGGTTGGGGCTGATACAGCTGAAGGTGGTATATAGAGCACAGCTCAAAAGGGGGAGGATTAGTCGGCTCTTTGAGGCGGTAGAAGATGTGTGTGAACGTTGCGGGAGGGGGTGGCGGGCGCGAACCACCTTCATATGTTTTGGTCCTGTCCAAAGCTGGAGTATTACTGGAAGGAGTTTTTGGAGGTAATCTCTACAGTGGTGCACATGAAACAGGACCCGGGCCCTCAGGAGGCCATATTCGGGGTGTCGGACTAGCCGGGGTTGGAAATGGGTACAGAGGCAGATGTTGTAGCCCTCGCCTCATTGATCACACAGGTGGAGAATCCTGCCCATGGTGTTTCTGTCATCACACAGGTGGAGAATCCTGCCCATGGTGTTTCTGTCATCACACAGGTGGAGAATCCTGCCCATGGTGTATCTGTCATCACACAGGTGGAGAATCCTGCCCATGGTGTTTCTGTCATCACACAGGTGGAGAATCCTGCCCATGGTGTTTCTGTCGTTACACAGGTGGAGAATCCTGCCCATGGTGTTTCTGTCATCACACAGGTGGAGAATCCTGCCCATGGTGTTTCTGTCATCACACAGGTGGAGAATCCTGCCCATGGTGTTTCTGTCATCACACAGGTGGAGAATCCTGCCCATGGTGTTTCTGTCATCACACAGGTGGAGAATCCTGCCCATGGTGTTTCTGTCGTTACACAGGTGGAGAATCCTGCCCATGGTGTTTCTGTCATCACACAGGTGGAGAATCCTGCCCATGGTGTTTCTGTCAGCACACAGGTGGAGAATCCTGCCCATGGTGTTTCTGTCATCACACAGGTGGAGAATCCTGCCCATGGTGTTTCTGTCATCACACAGGTGGAGAATCCTGCCCATGGTGTTTCTGTCGTTACACAGGTGGAGAATCCTGCCCATGGTGTTTCTGTCATCACACAGGTGGAGAATCCTGCCCATGGTGTTTCTGTCATCACACAGGTGGAGAATCCTGCCCATGGTGTTTCTGTCATCACACAGGTGGAGAATCCTGCCCATGGTGTTTCTGTCATCACACAGGTGGAGAATCCTGCCCATGGTGTTTCTGTCGTTACACAGGTGGAGAATCCTGCCCATGGTGTTTCTGTCATCACACAGGTGGAGAATCCTGCCCATGGTGTTTCTGTCAGCACACAGGTGGAGAATCCTGCCCATGGTGTTTCTGTCATCACACAGGTGGAGAATCCTGCCCATGGTGTTTCTGTCATCACACAGGTGGAGAATCCTGCCCATGGTGTTTCTGTCATCACACAGGTGGAGAATCCTGCCCATGGTGTTTCTGTCATCACACAGGTAGAGAATCCTGCCCATGGTGTATCTGTCGTTACACAGGTGGTGAATCCTGCCCATGGTGTTACTGTCATCACACAGGTGGAGAATCCTGCCCATGGTGTTTCTGTCATCACACAGGTGGAGAATCCTGCCCATGGTGTATCTGTCGTTACACAGGTGGAGAATCCTGCCCATGGTGTTTCTGTCATCACACAGGTAGAGAATCCTGCCCATGGTGTTTCTGTCATCACACAGGTGGAGAATCCTGCCCATGGTGTTTCTGTCATCACACAGGTGGAGAATCCTGCCCATGGTGTTTCTGTCATCACACAGGTGGAGAATCCTGCCCATGGTGTTTCTGTCATCACACAGGTGGAGAATCCTGCCCATGGTGTTTCTGTCATCACACAGGTGGAGAATCCTGCCCATGGTGTATCTGTCATCACACAGGTGGAGAATCCTGCCCATGGTGTTTCTGTCATCACACAGGTGGAGAATCCTGCCCATGGTGTTTCTGTCATCACACAGGTGGAGAATCCTGCCCATGGTGTTTCTGTCATCACACAGGTGGAGAATACTGCCCATGGTGTTTCTGTCATCACACAGGTGGAGAATCCTGCCCATGGTGTTTCTGTCATCACACAGGTGGAGAATCCTGCCCATGGTGTTTCTGTCATTACACAGGTGGAGAATCCTGCCCATGGTGTTTCTGTCATCACACAGGTGGAGAATACTGCCCATGGTGTTTCTGTCATCACACAGGTGGAGAATCCTGCCCATGGTGTTTCTGTCATCACACAGGTGGAGAATCCTGCCCATGGTGTTTCTGTCATTACACAGGTGGAGAATCCTGCCCATGGTGATTCTGTCATCACACAGGTGGAGAATCCTGCCCATGGTGTTTCTGTCATCACACAGGTGGAGAATCCTGCCCATGGTGTATCTGTCGTTACACAGGTGGAGAATCCTGCCCATGGTGTTTCTGTCATCACACAGGTGGAGAATCCTGCCCATGGTGTTTCTGTCATCACACAGGTGGAGAATCCTGCCCATGGTGTTTCTGTCATCACACAGGTGGAGAATCCTGCCTATGGTGTTTCTGTCGTTACACAGGTGGAGAATCCTGCCCATGGTGTATCTGTCATCACACAGGTGGAGAATCCTGCCCATGGTGTTTCTGTCATCACACAGGTGGAGAATCCTGCCCATGGTGTTTCTGTCGTTACACAGGTGGAGAATCCTGCCCATGGTGTTTCTGTCATCACACAGGTGGAGAATCCTGCCCATGGTGTTTCTGTCATCACACAGGTGGAGAATCCTGCCCATGGTGTTTCTGTCATCACACAGGTGGAGAATCCTGCCCATGGTGTTTCTGTCGTTACACAGGTGGAGAATCCTGCCCATGGTGTTTCTGTCATCACACAGGTGGAGAATCCTGCCCATGGTGTTTCTGTCATCACACAGGTGGAGAATCCTGCCCATGGTGTTTCTGTCGTTACACAGGTGGAGAATCCTGCCCATGGTGTATCTGTCATCACACAGGTGGAGAATCCTGCCCATGGTGTTTCTGTCATCACACAGGTGGAGAATCCTGCCCATGGTGTTTCTGTCATCACACAGGTGGAGAATCCTGCCCATGGTGTATCTGTCATCACACAGGTGGAGAATCCTGCCCGTGGTGTATCTGTCATCACACAGGTGGAGAATTCTGCCCATGGTGTTTCTGTCATCACACAGGTGGAGAATCCTGCCCATGGTGTATCTGTCATCACACAGGTGGAGAATCCTGCCCATGGTGTTTCTGTCATCACACAGGTGGAGAATCCTGCCCATGGTGTTTCTGTCATCACACAGGTGGAGAATCCTGCCCATGGTGTTTCTGTCGTTACACAGGTGGAGAATCCTGCCCATGGTGTTTCTGTCATCACACAGGTGGAGAATCCTGCCCATGGTGTTTCTGTCATCACACAGGTGGAGAATCCTGCCCATGGTGTTTCTGTCGTTACACAGGTGGAGAATCCTGCCCATGGTGTATCTGTCATCACACAGGTGGAGAATCCTGCCCATGGTGTATCTGTCATCACACAGGTGGAGAATCCTGCCCATGGTGTATCTGTCAACACACAGGTGGAGAATCCTGCCCATGGTGTTTCTGTCATCACACAGGTGGAGAATCCTGCCCATGGTGTATCTGTCATCACACAGGTGGAGAATCCTGCCCATGGTGTATCTGTCATCACACAGGTGGAGAATCCTGCCCATGGTGTTTCTGTCATCACACAGGTGGAGAATCCTGCCCATGGTGTTTCTGTCATCACACAGGTGGAGAATCCTGCCCATGGTGTTTCTGTCATCACACAGGTGGAGAATCCTGCCCATGGTGTTTCTGTCATCACACAGGTGGAGAATCCTGCCCATGGTGTTTCTGTCATCACACAGGTGGAGAATCCTGCCCATGGTGTTTCTGTCATCACACAGGTGGGGAATCCTGCCCATGGTGTATCTGTCATCACACAGGTGGAGAATCCTGCCCATGGTGTTTCTGTCATCACACAGGTGGAGAATCCTGCCCATGGTGTATCTGTCATCACACAGGTGGAGAATCCTGCCCATGGTGTATCTGTCATCACACAGGTGGAGAATCCTGCCCATGGTGTTTCTGTCATCACACAGGTGGAGAATCCTGCCCATGGTGTATCTGTCATCACACAGGTGGAGAATCCTGCCCATGGTGTATCTGTCATCACACAGGTGGAGAATCCTGCCCATGGTGTTTCTGTCATCACACAGGTGGAGAATCCTGCCCATGGTGTTTCTGTCATCACACAGGTGGAGAATCCTGCCCATGGTGTTTCTGTCATCACACAGGTGGAGAATCCTGCCCATGGTGTTTCTGTCATCACACAGGTGGAGAATCCTGCCCATGGTGTTTCTGTCATCACACAGGTGGAGAATCCTGCCCATGGTGTTTCTGTCATCACACAGGTGGAGAATCCTGCCCATGGTGTTTCTGTCATCACACAGGTGGGGAATCCTGCCCATGGTGTATCTGTCATCACACAGGTGGAGAATCCTGCCCATGGTGTTTCTGTCATCACACAGGTGGAGAATCCTGCCCATGGTGTATCTGTCATCACACAGGTGGAGAATCCTGCCCATGGTGTATCTGTCGTCACACAGGTGGAGAATCCTGCCCATGGTGTTTCTGTCGTTACACAGGTGGAGAATCCTGCCCATGGTGTTTCTGTCATCACACAGGTGGAGAATCCTGCCCATGGTGTTTCTGTCGTTACACAGGTGGAGAATCCTGCCCATGGTGTTTCTGTCATCACACAGGTGGAGAATCCTGCCCATGGTGTTTCTGTCATCACACAGGTGGAGAATCCTGCCCATGGTGTTTCTGTCATCACACAGGTGGAGAATCCTGCCCATGGTGTTTCTGTCATCACACAGGTGGAGAATCCTGCCCATGGTGTTTCTGTCATCACACAGGTGGAGAATCCTGCCCATGGTGTATCTGTCGTTACACAGGTGGAGAATCCTGCCCATGGTGTATCTGTCGTTACACAGGTGGAGAATCCTGCCCATGGTGTTTCTGTCATCACACAGGTGAAGAATCCTGCCCATGGTGTTTCTGTCATCACACAGGTGGAGAATCCTGCCCATGGTGTTTCTGTCATCACACAGGTGGAGAATCCTGCCCATGGTGTTTCTGTCATCACACAGGTGGAGAATCCTGCCCATGGTGTTTCTGTCGTTACACAGGTGGAGAATCCTGCCCATGGTGTATCTGTCATCACACAGGTGGAGAATCCTGCCCATGGTGTTTCTGTCGTTACACAGGTGGAGAATCCTGCCCATGGTGTTTCTGTCATCACACAGGTGGAGAATCCTGCCCATGGTGTTTCTGTCATCACACAGGTGGAGAATCCTGCCCATGGTGTATCTGTCATCACACAGGTGGAGAATCCTGCCCATGGTGTTTCTGTCATCACACAGGTGGAGAATCCTGCCCATGGTGTTTCTGTCATCACACAGGTGGAGAATCCTGCCCATGGTGTTACTGTCGTCACACAGGTGGAGAATCCTGCCCATGGTGTTTCTGTCGTTACACAGGTGGAGAATCCTGCCCATGGTGTTTCTGTCATCACACAGGTGGAGAATCCTGCCCATGGTGTTTCTGTCATCACACAGGTGGAGAATCCTGCCCATGGTGTTACTGTCGTCACACAGGTGGAGAATCCTGCCCATGGTGTATCTGTCATCACACAGGTGGAGAATCCTGCCCATGGTGTTTCTGTCATCACACAGGTGGAGAATCCTGCCCATGGTGTTACTGTCGTCACACAGGTGGAGAATCCTGCCCATGGTGTTTCTGTCGTTACACAGGTGGAGAATCCTGCCCATGGTGTTTCTGTCATCACACAGGTGGAGAATCCTGCCCATGGTGTATCTGTCATCACACAGGTGGAGAATCCTGCCCATGGTGTATCTGTCATCACACAGGTGGAGAATCCTGCCCATGGTGTTTCTGTCATCACACAGGTGGAGAATCCTGCCCATGGTGTTTCTGTCATCACACAGGTGGAGAATCCTGCCCATGGTGTTTCTGTCATCACACAGGTGGAGAATCCTGCCCATGGTGTTTCTGTCATCACACAGGTGGAGAATCCTGCCCATGGTGTTTCTGTCATCACACAGGTGGAGAATCCTGCCCATGGTGTTTCTGTCATCACACAGGTGGTGAATCCTGCCCATGGTGTTTCTGTCATCACACAGGTGGAGAATCCTGCCCATGGTGTTTCTGTCGTTACACAGGTGGAGAATCCTGCCCATGGTGTTTCTGTCGTTACACAGGTGGAGAATCCTGCCCATGGTGTTTCTGTCATCACACAGGTGGAGAATCCTGCCCATGGTGTTTCTGTCATCACACAGGTGGAGAATCCTGCCCATGGTGTTTCTGTCATCACACAGGTGGAGAATCCTGCCCATGGTGTTTCTGTCGTTACACAGGTGGAGAATCCTGCCCATGGTGTTTCTGTCATCACACAGGTGGAGAATCCTGCCCATGGTGTTACTGTCATCACACAGGTGGAGAATCCTGCCCATGGTGTATCTGTCATCACACAGGTGGAGAATCCTGCCCATGGTGTTTCTGTCATCACACAGGTGGAGAATCCTGCCCATGGTGTATCTGTCATCACACAGGTGGAGAATCCTGCCCATGGTGTTTCTGTCATCACACAGGTGGAGAATCCTGCCCATGGTGTTTCTGTCATCACACAGGTGGAGAATCCTGCCCATGGTGTTTCTGTCATCACACAGGTGGAGAATCCTGCCCATGGTGTTTCTGTCGTTACACAGGTGGAGAATCCTGCCCATGGTGTTACTGTCATCACACAGGTGGAGAATCCTGCCCATGGTGTTTCTGTCATCACACAGGTGGAGAATCCTGCCCATGGTGTTTCTGTCATCACACAGGTGGAGAATCCTGCCCATGGTGTTTCTGTCATCACACAGGTGGAGAATCCTGCCCATGGTGATTCTGTCATCACACAGGTGGAGAATCCTGCCCATGGTGTTTCTGTCATCACACAGGTGGAGAATCCTGCCCATGGTGTTTCTGTCATCACACAGGTGGAGAATCCTGCCCATGGTGATTCTGTCATCACACAGGTGGAGAATCCTGCCCATGGTGTTTCTGTCATCACACAGGTGGAGAATCCTGCCCATGGTGTTTCTGTCATCACACAGGTGGAGAATCCTGCCCATGGTGTTTCTGTCGTTACACAGGTGGAGAATCCTGCCCATGGTGATTCTGTCATCACACAGGTGGAGAATCCTGCCCATGGTGTTTCTGTCATCACACAGGTGGAGAATCCTGCCCATGGTGATTCTGTCATCACACAGGTGGAGAATCCTGCCCATGGTGTTTCTGTCGTTACACAGGTGGAGAATCCTGCCCATGGTGTTTCTGTCATCACACAGGTGGAGAATCCTGCCCATGGTGTATCTGTCGTTACACAGGTGGAGAATCCTGCCCATGGTGTTTCTGTCATCACACAGGTGGAGAATCCTGCCCATGATGATTCTGTCATCACACAGGTGGAGAATCCTGCCCATGGTGTTTCTGTCATCACACAGGTGGAGAATCCTGCCCATGGTGTATCTGTCATCACACAGGTGGAGAATCCTGCCCATGGTGTTTCTGTCATCACACAGGTGGAGAATCCTGCCCATGGTGATTCTGTCATCACACAGGTGGAGAATCCTGCCCATGGTGTTTCTGTCGTTACACAGGTGGAGAATCCTGCCCATGGTGTTTCTGTCATCACACAGGTGGAGAATCCTGCCCATGGTGTTTCTGTCATCACACAGGTGGAGAATCCTGCCCATGGTGTTTCTGTCATCACACAGGTGGAGAATCCTGCCCATGGTGTTTCTGTCATCACACAGGTGGAGAATCCTGCCCATGGTGTTTCTGTCATCACACAGGTGGAGAATCCTGCCCATGGTGATTCTGTCATCACACAGGTGGAGAATCCTGCCCATGGTGTTTCTGTCATCACACAGGTGGAGAATCCTGCCCATGGTGTTTCTGTCGTTACACAGGTGGAGAATCCTGCCCATGGTGTTTCTGTCATCACACAGGTGGAGAATCCTGCCCATGGTGTTTCTGTCATCACACAGGTGGAGAACCCTGCCCATGGTGTATCTGTCATCACACAGGTGGAGAATCCTGCCCATGGTGTATCTGTCATCACACAGGTGGAGAATCCTGCCCATGGTGTTTCTGTCATCACACAGGTGGAGAATCCTGCCCATGGTGTTTCTGTCATCACACAGGTGGAGAATCCTGCCCATGGTTATTCTGTCATCACACAGGTGGAGAATCCTGCCCATGGTGTATCTGTCATCACACAGGTGGAGAATCCTGCCCATGGTGTATCTGTCATCACACAGGTGGAGAATCCTGCCCATGGTGTTACTGTCGTCACACAGGTGGAGAATCCTGCCCATGGTGTTTCTGTCGTTACACAGGTGGAGAATCCTGCCCATGGTGTATCTGTCATCACACAGGTGGAGAATCCTGCCCATGGTGTTTCTGTCATCACACAGGTGGAGAATCCTGCCCATGGTGTATCTGTCATCACACAGGTGGAGAATCCTGCCCATGGTGATTCTGTCATCACACAGGTGGAGAATCCTGCCCATGGTGTTTCTGTCATCACACAGGTGGAGAATCCTGCCCATGGTGATTCTGTCATCACACAGGTGGAGAATCCTGCCCATGGTGTTTCTGTCATCACACAGGTGGAGAATCCTGCCCATGGTGTTTCTGTCGTTACACAGGTGGAGAATCCTGCCCATGGTGTATCTGTCATCACACAGGTGGAGAATCCTGCCCATGGTGTTTCTGTCGTTACACAGGTGGAGAATCCTGCCCATGGTGTATCTGTCATCACACAGGTGGAGAATCCTGCCCATGGTGTTTCTGTCATCACACAGGTGGAGAATCCTGCCCATGGTGTATCTGTCATCACACAGGTGGAGAATCCTGCCCATGGTGATTCTGTCATCACACAGGTGGAGAATCCTGCCCATGGTGTTTCTGTCATCACACAGGTGGAGAATCCTGCCCATGGTGATTCTGTCATCACACAGGTGGAGAATCCTGCCCATGGTGTTTCTGTCATCACACAGGTGGAGAATCCTGCCCATGGTGTTTCTGTCGTTACACAGGTGGAGAATCCTGCCCATGGTGTATCTGTCATCACACAGGTGGAGAATCCTGCCCATGGTGTTTCTGTCGTTACACAGGTGGAGAATCCTGCCCATGGTGTTTCTGTCATCACACAGGTGGAGAATCCTGCCCATGGTGTTTCTGTCATCACACAGGTGGAGAATCCTGCCCATGGTGATTCTGTCATCACACAGGTGGAGAATCCTGCCCATGGTGTTTCTGTCATCACACAGGTGGAGAATCCTGCCCATGGTGTTTCTGTCATCACACAGGTGGAGAATCCTGCCCATGGTGTTTCTGTCGTTACACAGGTGGAGAATCCTGCCCATGGTGTTTCTGTCATCACACAGGTGGAGAATCCTGCCCATGGTGTTTCTGTCTCACACAGGTGGAGAATCCTGCCCATGGTGTTTCTGTCATCACACAGGTGGAGAATCCTGCCCATGGTGTTTCTGTCATTACACAGGTGGAGAATCCTGCCCATGGTGTATCTGTCATCACACAGGTGGAGAATCCTGCCCATGGTGTTTCTGTCATCACACAGGTGGAGAATCCTGCCCATGGTGTTTCTGTCATCACACAGGTGGAGAATCCTGCCCATGGTGTTTCTGTCATTACACAGGTGGAGAATCCTGCCCATGGTGTTTCTGTCATCACACAGGTGGAGAATCCTGCCCATGGTGTTTCTGTCATCACACAGGTGGAGAATCCTGCCCATGGTGTTTCTGTCATCACACAGGTGGAGAATCCTGCCCATGGTGTATCTGTCATCACACAGGTGGAGAATCCTGCCCATGGTGTTTCTGTCATCACACAGGTGGAGAATCCTGCCCATGGTGTATCTGTCGTTACACAGGTGGAGAATCCTGCCCATGGTGTATCTGTCGTTACACAGGTGGAGAATCCTGCCCATGGTGTTTCTGTCATCACACAGGTGGAGAATCCTGCCCATGGTGTATCTGTCATCACACAGGTGGAGAATCCTGCCCATGGTGTTTCTGTCATCACACAGGTGGAGAATCCTGCCCATGGTGTTTCTGTCATCACACAGGTGGAGAATCCTGCCCATGGTGTATCTGTCATCACACAGGTGGAGAATCCTGCCCATGGTGTATCTGTCATCACACAGGTGGAGAATCCTGCCCATGGTGTATCTGTCGTTACACAGGTGGAGAATCCTGCCCATGGTGTTTCTGTCTCACACAGGTGGAGAATCCAGCCCATGGTGTTTCTGTCTCACACAGGTGGAGAATCCTGCCCATGGTGTTTCTGTCATCACACAGGTGGAGAATCCTGCCCATGGTGTTTCTGTCATCACACAGGTGGAGAATCCTGCCCATGGTGTATCTGTCATCACACAGGTGGAGAATCCTGCCCATGGTGTATCTGTCATCACACAGGTGGAGAATCCTGCCCATGGTGTATCTGTCGTTACACAGGTGGAGAATCCTGCCCATGGTGTTTCTGTCTCACACAGGTGGAGAATCCTGCCCATGGTGTTTCTGTCTCACACAGGTGGAGAATCCTGCCCATGGTGTATCTGTCATCACACAGGTGGAGAATCCTGCCCATGGTGTTTCTGTCATTACACAGGTGGAGAATCCTGCCCATGGTGTATCTGTCATCACACAGGTGGAGAATCCTGCCCATGGTGTTTCTGTCGTTACACAGGTGGAGAATCCTGCCCATGGTGTATCTGTCATCACACAGGTGGAGAATCCTGCCCATGGTGTTTCTGTCGTTACACAGGTGGAGAATCCTGCCCATGGTGTATCTGTCGTTACACAGGTGGAGAATCCTGCCCATGGTGTTTCTGTCATCACACAGGTGGAGAATCCTGCCCATGGTGTTTCTGTCATCACACAGGTGGAGAATCCTGCCCATGGTGTTTCTGTCATCACACAGGTGGAGAATCCTGCCCATGGTGTATCTGTCATCACACAGGTGGAGAATCCTGCCCATGGTGTTTCTGTCATCACACAGGTGGAGAATCCTGCCCATGGTGTTTCTGTCATCACACAGGTGGAGAATCCTGCCCATGGTGTTTCTGTCATCACACAGGTGGAGAATCCTGCCCATGGTGTTTCTGTCATTACACAGGTGGAGAATCCTGCCCATGGTGATTCTGTCATCACACAGGTGGAGAATCCTGCCCATGGTGTTTCTGTCATCACACAGGTGGAGAATCCTGCCCATGGTGTATCTGTCATCACACAGGTGGAGAATCCTGCCCATGGTGTTTCTGTCATCACACATGTGGAGAATCCTGCCCATGGTGTTTCTGTCGTTACACAGGTGGAGAATCCTGCCCATGGTGTTTCTGTCATCACACAGGTGGAGAATCCTGCCCATGGTGTTTCTGTCATCACACAGGTGGAGAATCCTGCCCATGGTGTTTCTGTCATCACACAGGTGGAGAATCCTGCCCATGGTGTTTCTGTCATTACACAGGTGGAGTATCCTGCCCATGGTGATTCTGTCATCACACAGGTGGAGAATCCTGCCCATGGTGTATCTGTCATCACACAGGTGGAGAATCCTGCCCATGGTGTTTCTGTCATCACACAGGTGGAGAATCCTGCCCATGGTGTTTCTGTCATCACACAGGTGGAGAATCCTGCCCATGGTGTATCTGTCGTTACACAGGTGGAGAATCCTGCCCATGGTGTTTCTGTCATCACACAGGTGGAGAATCCTGCCCATGGTGTTTCTGTCATCACACAGGTGGAGAATCCTGCCCATGGTGTTTCTGTCGTTACACAGGTGGAGAATCCTGCCCATGGTGTTTCTGTCATCACACAGGTGGAGAATCCTGCCCATGGTGTTACTGTCATCACACAGGTGGAGAATCCTGCCCATGGTGTTTCTGTCATCACACAGGTGGAGAATCCTGCCCATGGTGTTTCTGTCATCACACAGGTGGAGAATCCTGCCCATGGTGTATCTGTCGTTACACAGGTGGAGAATCCTGCCCATGGTGTTTCTGTCATCACACAGGTGGAGAATCCTGCCCATGGTGTTTCTGTCGTTACACAGGTGGAGAATCCTGCCCATGGTGTTTCTGTCATCACACAGGTGGAGAATCCTGCCCATGGTGTTTCTGTCGTTACACAGGTGGAGAATCCTGCCCATGGTGTTTCTGTCATCACACAGGTGGAGAATCCTGCCCATGGTGTTTCTGTCATCACACAGGTGGAGAATCCTGCCCATGGTGTTTCTGTCATCACACAGGTGGAGAATCCTGCCCATGGTGTTTCTGTCATCACACAGGTGGAGAATCCTGCCCATGGTGTTTCTGTCGTTACACAGGTGGAGAATCCTGCCCATGGTGTTTCTGTCGTTACACAGGTGGAGAATCCTGCCCATGGTGTTTCTGTCGTTACACAGGTGGAGAATCCTGCCCATGGTGTTTCTGTCATCACACAGGTGGAGAATCCTGCCCATGGTGTTACTGTCATCACACAGGTGGAGAATCCTGCCCATGGTGTTACTGTCATCACACAGGTGGAGAATCCTGCCCATGGTGTTTCTGTCATCACACAGGTGGAGAATCCTGCCCATGGTGTTACTGTCATCACACAGGTGGAGAATCCTGCCCATGGTGTTTCTGTCATCACACAGGTGGAGAATCCTGCCCATGGTGTTACTGTCATCACACAGGTGGAGAATCCTGCCCATGGTGTTTCTGTCATCACACAGGTGGAGAATCCTGCCCATGGTGTTACTGTCATCACACAGGTGGAGAATCCTGCCCATGGTGTTACTGTCATCACACAGGTGGAGAATCCTGCCCATGGTGTTTCTGTCATTACACAGGTGGAGAATCCTGCCCATGGTGTATCTGTCATCACACAGGTGGAGAATCCTGCCCATGGTGTTTCTGTCATTACACAGGTGGAGAATCCTGCCCATGGTGTTTCTGTCGTTACACCGGTGGAGAATCCTGCCCATGGTGTATCTGTCATCACACAGGTGGAGAATCCTGCCCATGGTGTTTCTGTCATCACACAGGTGGAGAATCCTGCCCATGGTGTTTCTGTCATCACACAGTTGGAGAATCCTGCCCATGGTGTTTCTGTCGTTAGACAGGTGGAGAATCCTGCCCATGGTGTTTCTGTCATCACACAGGTGGAGAATCCTGCCCATGGTGTTTCTGTCATCACACAGGTGGAGAATCCTACCCATGGTGTTTCTGTCATCACACAGGTGGAGAATCCTGCCCATGGTGTTTCTGTCATCACACAGGTGGAGAATCCTGCCCATGGTGTTTCTGTCATCACACAGGTGGAGAACCCTGCCCATGGTGTTTCTGTCATCACACAGGTGGAGAATCCTGCCCATGGTGTTTCTGTCGTTAGACAGGTGGAGAATCCTGCCCATGGTGTTTCTGTCATCACACAGGTGGAGAATCCTGCCCATGGTGTTTCTGTCATCACACAGGTGGAGAATCCTGCCCATGGTGTTACTGTCATCACACAGGTGGAGAATCCTGCCCATGGTGTTTCTGTCATCACACAGGTGGAGAATCCTGCCCATGGTGTTTCTGTCGTTACACAGGTGGAGAATCCTGCCCATGGTGTTTCTGTCATCACACAGGTGGAGAATCCTGCCCATGGTGTTTCTGTCGTTAGACAGGTGGAGAATCCTGCCCATGGTGTTTCTGTCATCACACAGGTGGAGAATCCTGCCCATGGTGTTTCTGTCATCACACAGGTGGAGAATCCTGCCCATGGTGTTTCTGTCATCACACAGGTGGAGAATCCTGCCCATGGTGTTTCTGTCGTTAGACAGGTGGAGAATCCTGCCCATGGTGTTTCTGTCATCACACAGGTGGAGAATCCTGCCCATGGTGTTTCTGTCATCACACAGGTGGGGAATCCTGCCCATGGTGTTTCTGTCATCACACAGGTGGAGAATCCTGCCCATGGTGTTTCTGTCATCACACAGGTGGAGAATCCTGCCCATGGTGATTCTGTCATCACACAGGTGGAGAATCCTGCCCATGGTGTTTCTGTCATCACACAGGTGGTGAATCCTGCCCATGGTGTTTCTGTCATCACACAGGTGGAGAATCCTGCCCATGGTGTTTCTGTCATCACACAGGTGGAGAATCCTGCCCATGGTGTTTCTGTCATCACACAGGTGGAGAATCCTGCCCATGGTGTTTCTGTCATCACACAGGTGGAGAATCCTGCCCATGGTGTATCTGTCATCACACAGGTGGAGAATCCTGCCCATGGTGTTTCTGTCAGCACACAGGTGGAGAATCCTGCCCATGGTGTTTCTGTCATCACACAGGTGGAGAATCCTGCCCATGGTGTTTCTGTCGTTACACAGGTGGAGAATCCTGCCCATGGTGATTCTGTCATCACACAGGTGGAGAATCCTGCCCATGGTGTTTCTGTCGTTACACAGGTGGAGAATCCTGCCCATGGTGTTTCTGTCATCACACAGGTGGAGAATCCTGCCCATGGTGTTTCTGTCGTTACACAGGTGGAGAATCCTGCCCATGGTGATTCTGTCATCACACAGGTGGAGAATCCTGCCCATGGTGTTTCTGTCGTTACACAGGTGGAGAATCCTGCCCATGGTGTTTCTGTCATCACACAGGTGGAGAATCCTGCCCATGGTGTTTCTGTCATCACACAGGTGGAGAATCCTGCCCATGGTGTTTCTGTCATCACACAGGTGGAGAATCCTGCCCATGGTGTTTCTGTCATCACACAGGTGGAGAATCCTGCCCATGGTGTTTCTGTCAGCACACAGGTGGAGAATCCTGCCCATGGTGTTTCTGTCGTTACACAGGTGGAGAATCCTGCCCATGGTGTATCTGTCGTTACACAGGTGGAGAATCCTGCCCATGGTGTTTCTGTCGTTACACAGGTGGAGAATCCTGCCCATGGTGTTACTGTCATCACACAGGTGGAGAATCCTGCCCATGGTGTTTCTGTCGTTACACAGGTGGAGAATCCTGCCCATGGTGTTTCTGTCATCACACAGGTGGAGAATCCTGCCCATGGTGTTTCTGTCATCACACAGGTGGAGAATCCTGCCCATGGTGTTTCTGTCGTTACACAGGTGGAGAATCCTGCCCATGGTGTTTCTGTCAGAAGATGGTTGCAAATTGCTTGGGTGCGATTCTCCGTTTGCCGAAATTGCGAAACGTGATTGGGCGGAGAATAGGTTCCGATGCCAGAATCGTGGCGGGTGCTGATTTGACGCCAAATCGCAATTCTCCATCACCTTGACAGCGGTGTCAATGTGTACCAGAATATACGTCGAGTAAACGCTGTTTGCATATCATTAGCAGACCCGACATGGTATTTTTCGGGGCCTCCGCGATTCTCCCCTTCCAATGGTCCAAGTTCCCGACGTCGCAGGTCACTTGTGCTTTTAAAAATTGTGAAACCGGAGTCATGATTGATGAGGAACAGAGGGGAGGTAGGTCAAGGAGAGGAGCGACTGTGGGCTGCCGGACCGGGCACTGGTGGGGCTGGTTGGGGTGGGTAGGCCTTGCCAGGGCCAGGGGAGGGGTGACGGGGGCACCAGCTCCTGTTGACCTTCAAGGTGACGAACACCCTGCACTTCTATGCCACGGGGCCCTTCCAGGCGCCGAATGGACAACTGTCCGGGGTCTCACAGACCTCAGTGTAGAGGTACATCCGTGCCGTCATGGAGGCCCTATATGCCCAGGCGGCTCAGTACATCCACTTCAATGTGGACCGAGCCCACCAGGAGGCCCGGTTCGCTGCCATTGCTGGGATCCCCCGGGTCCAGGGAGTGATCGACAGGATGCACGTCCACCTACGAGCACCTGCAGATGACAGGCCGCTCTACACAAACCGAAAGGGGTTCCACTCGGTGAATGTCCAGCTGATATGAGAAGATCAGGGGCGAAATTCTCCGTTATCGGCGGAAAGTCCGCCGATCGGCGCAAAAAACGGCGCAAATCCCACTTGCGTCACATCATAAAAATGGGCCGATAGTCTCCGGCCCGAAATGGGCTAGCAGCGACGTGACGGGAACCGCGCTTGCGCAATGGTTCACGCCGTGCAGCGTCATACGCGCTGCACGGCGTGACGGCTCATAAGGCCGCGCAGCTCCCCCCCACCCGACCGGAACACCCGACCGCAACACCCGACTGGATGGCTAGCCGTCGCTCAGCCCCGAGGTTCGAGTCACGCGATGTGGAGGCGCTCCTGGATGCGGTGGAGCAGAGGAGGGACGCCCTGTATCCCGGGCACGGCCGCAGAGTTGCCCCACGCCACAGCCGGCGTCTGTGGAGGGAAGTGGCAGAGGCCGTCACCGCTGTGGCCCTAACACCACGGACAGGCACCCAGTGCCACAAGAAGGTGAACAACCTCGTCAGAGCAGGCAGGGTGAGCCTCTCCCATATCCCCCATATCCCCCACTCCCCCATATCCACCCTCCCCCATATCCGCCATATCCCCCCCTCCCCCATATCCCCCCTCCCCCATATCCCCCCTCCCCCATACCCCCCCTCCCCCATATCCCCCCTCCCCCATATCCCCCATATCCCGCCCTCCCCCATATCCCCCCTCCCCCATATCCTCCATATCCCCAAGTGAATCCAGCCCTAACCTTAACCTCTGCAATGCACGCGCAACCGATGGCGTGCATTCATATACCTGCCTAACACTGTTGCCTTTTACCCCTGACACCACCCCCACCCCCCCACAGGAGAAGCGCGCACACAACAATAGGGAGCATGTGAGGACTGGAGGAGGGCCCGCTGATGAGGGCCACTGACCGTACACGAGGAAAGGGCCCTGGAACTGGCTGGCGGACCTGAGGACCGGGAGGTTGCTGATGCAGAGGTCGGGGCCCCACGAGCAAGTGAGCCACCAACAGCCCGTCCCCATATCCCCCCTCCCCTATATCCCCCTCCCCCGTATCACCTGATCACTGCCTGATGTCTAACCATGCATGCTTCATTGTGTATCGCAGGACCAAACGTCCAGGCACCCATCCCCGCAGATGACAACGCCTGCAGGATGCCCCTCGCACACCACGGGAGACGGAGAGACCCGGACCCTCCAGCATGCGATGCCCGCAGGATGCCCCTCGCACACCACGGGAGACGGAGAGACCTGGAGCAACAGGGAGACGACACCCCCGTCATGTGCGGGAGCGACCACCCAGCGATGAGGGGGGCAGCCACAGGCCCCCGTCACATCCGAGCCAGGACACCACTACCCAGGACACCACTATCCAGGACACCCCTACCTGGGACACCACTACCCAGGACACCCCTACCCGGGACACCACTACCCGGGACAGCACTACCCGGGACAGCACTACCCGGGACAGCACTACCCGGGACAGCACTACCCAGGACACCCCTACCCGGGAAGACGAAATACCGGACAGTGACTCAGAGTGGATGGGTGGAGACGAACCCCCACCCCAAAGTGCCATGGACTCAGAGTGGGACGAAGAGCACAACACAACGCCACTGCTGTCACCAACACCCTCCACCATCGCAGAAACACTCACCACGGTTGGGCACTTTAGTGATGAGGCGTCTGGTACACTCACTGGTGCGCACAACACAGCCGTCCCGGTACAGCAGGTGGAGGTAGGAGCAGCAGAGGGACCGGGCGGTCGGAGGGCAGCCCAGGCCAAGCGAACATCTGCCGCCCAGATGGATCCCGGGTTCCTGCAGTTACCACACCCACACATAGATCCGATGCAACCACCGACACGGAGACGAGCGAATAGGGTGACGGGTGGCTTGCGGCGGCTGCGGTCGCAGGTGGAGGAGTCCACCCGCGTCCAGGAGCTGGGAGTGGTCCCGGTCATGCGTGCCACCCAGGCTGACACCGCACGGGTGGCGTCCGCGGTGGAGGCAATGGGTGCGACGGTGTCAGACATGGGGAACGGTTTGCGAGGCCTGGGGCCTTCCGTGCAGGCGGCGTCTGTGGCCCAGGAAATGGCTGCCCTCTCACAGGAGGCCATGAGCCAGTGCCAGCGCCAGATGGCAGAGGCGCTCAACGCCATAGCCCAGTCTCAGCAGGCCATGGCCCAGTCTCAGCAGGCCATGGCCCAGTCTCAGCAGGCCATAGCCCAGTCTCTGCAGGCCATGGCCCAGTCTCTGCAGGCCATGGCCCAGTCTCAGCAGGCCATAGCCCAGTCTCAGCAGGCCATAGCCCAGTCTCTGCAGGCCATGGCCCAGTCTCTGCAGGCCATGGCCCAGTCTCAGCAGGCCATCGCTGAGGGCATCGGCGCCAGTGGCCATGTGCGAGCCGGCGTCGCACTATCATAGACAATCCCCTGGGCTCCATGGCTGCAAACCTGCAGACCCCTGTCGATACCAGCACGGGCCTCCAGGACTGGCAGCGCCAGATGTCGGGGGCGCGTCGGATGGCCAGTCCGTTCGCATCCCCCACCCATGTAGAGGCCTGGGGGCCATCGGGCACCCCGAGGGAGGAGGAGGTGGTGTGGTCCGTCCCGGCTCCCTCTGTAGGGGAGGTCCCGGTACACCGCGACACCTCGGACTCCCCCCCTTCCGTCCCAGGTGCATCGGGTGGGCAACGGGCAGGACAGGCTGGCAACTCGCCATCCCAGTCGCCCGGGCCGCAGCCTGGCCCATCTAGGCCAGGACGCCCCAGGAAACGGCCGCCAAAGGGATCCAGTGTCAGAGGGCAGGAATCACAGGAGTCCACCTCCAGTTCTGCTGTACCGTCTGGGGAACCACGTAGACGTAGTCAAAGGGCCCGTAAGGCCAAACAATTAGACACTGAGTAAGTTGGCACGGGTGCAGGGCACAGATGAGTTTTAGGGGCTAGGGCACGTGCATGAACTCCTTTGGTTATTAAAGTCAATGTTACACCTACCGAAGCTGCCTTTGTGCTCTGTCCAAAGTGTGCGGGCGTGTCATGTACGTTGAGCGCAGGTGTGTGTGTGACGGGTGGTCTTACCTCAGCCCCAGGTGAGTCTGCCCCCTTCCCCCTGGGCCGCCATCAACATCCCCCGGGCAGAGGACGGGACCGTGCGCTGCAGTGTCACAGCCGCATGCAGGGATGGTCCGGGTGGATGGTGGTACTGTGGCCATGGGTCAGACATAGTCCAACGATGTAGAGCCAGGAGCTCATCGGAGGCGGGTTGTCATCATCCTCCATGGCCTGCGATAGACACGCGTCCACCCGCAACTGGGTGAGCCCGGCCCGTTGTGCCGCCGGTGGATCGGCAATTGGGGGGGGGGTGGTGTGCATGCGGGTGGGGTGTGTGGGGTTGGGGAGGGGGGTGAGGGTGCTGGGTGGGTGGATGGGTGGGGGGTGTGGGTGGTCGGCTGTTGCCATGGTGTGCGGTCTGTGACCATACTACCCGATTCCCACGCCCATCTAGTCAGTGAAGCGGGCGGCTATCAGTCTGTCCCGTGCCCGCTGGGCCAGCCGGTAACGGTGGACAGCCACCCGCCTGTGTCTACCCCGTCTGCCCTGACCATTGCCCCCATCCCCCTGATCTGGGGAGGACTGGGCCTCTTCCTGCTGCTCCTCCACTCCGCCCTCCTCTGCCTGCGGCACATCGCCCCTCTGCTGGGCTATGTTGTGCAGGACGCAGCACACCACAATGATGCGGCCGACCCGATCTGACCGATACTGGAGGGCGCCCCCAGAGAGGTCCAGGCACCTGAAACGCATCTTCAGCACGCCAAAGCACCTCTCGATCACTCCCCTTGTCGCTACATGGGCAACATTGTAGCGGTTCTCCGCCTCATTGCGTGGCCTCCGTATAGGCGTCATCAGCCACGATCGCAATGGGTAGCCCCTGTCGCCCAGCAACCAGCCCCTCAGCCGGGGATGGCGTCCCTCGTACATGCCGGGGATGGATGACCGCGACAACACGAATGAGTCGTGTACACTGCCTGGGTGACGGGCGCAGACGTGCAGGATCATCATGCGGTGGTCGCAGACCACCTGTACGTTCATTGAATAGGTCTTCTTCCTATTAGTGAACATGGCCCTGTTCTCTGCAGGTGGCCGCACGGCGACGTGCATCCCATCGATCGCGCCCTGGACCATGGGGAACCCGGCAACGGCAGAGAAGCCCACGGCCCGGGCATCTTGGCTGGCCCGGTCCACGGGGAAGCGGATGTAGCGGTGCGCCATGGCATAAAGGGCATCTGTCACTGCCCGGATGCACCGATGCACTGATGTCTGCGATATGCCGGACAGGTCCCCACTCGGTGCCTGGAATGACCCCGTTGCATTAAAGTTCAGGGCCACCGTAACCTTGACGGACACGGGGAGAGGGTGTCCCCCGCCAGTGCCACGCGGTGACAGGTGTGCCAGCAGGTGGCAGATGTGTGCCACGGTTTCCCGGCTCATCCGGAGTCTCCTCCTGCATTCCCGGTCCGTGAGGTCCTGGTATGACTGCCGGGGTCGGTACACACGGGGCGCCCTCGGGTGCCTCCGTTGCCGTGGGGCCGCGACGTCCTCCTCCCCCTCCTCGTCCTGTCGGTCAGGTGTCCCTCCAGCCTGGGCGGCTGCCGCCTGCCCCTCTGCGGCAGCCTGCGCCGCCTCTCTGGCACGCTCCTCCTCCTCCTCCTCATCCAGGGCAACATAGACATGAGCGGCTGCCACCACGGCGGCCAACATCGCTGGATGGTCTGAAAACATGACGGCCTGGTGGGGGGGGAGGGGAACGACGACATGTCATCATTGCCCATATCCCCTCCTCCCCCCAGCCAGGTGGCATGGACCGCATGGGTCCAACTGTTGGAGGCTGGCACCTGGCCAGGTGGACCAACTCATTTGCCCTCCCATCACCCACCCCAGCACGGACCCCCCCCAACCCCCAACCTCCACCCCAGCACGGACCCCCCCCCCCCAACCTCCACCCCGGCACGGACCCCCTCCCCAACCCCCAACCTCCACCCCAGCACGGACCCCCTCCCCAACCTCCACCCCAGCACGGACCCCCCCCAACCCCCAACCTCCACCCCAGCACGGACCCCCCCCCAACCTCCACCCCGGCACGGACCCCCTCCCCAACCCCCAACCTCCACCCCAGCACGGACCCCCTCCCCAACCTCCACCCCAGCACGGACCCCCCCCAACCCCCAACCTCCACCCCAGCACGGACCCCCCCCCCCAACTTCCACCCCGGCACGGACCCCCTCCCCAACCCCCAACCTCCACCCCAGCACGGACCCCCCCCCCACCTCCACCCCAGCACGGACCCCCTCCCCAACCTCCACCCCAGCACGGACCCCCTCCCCAACCCCCAACCTCCACCCCAGCACGGACCCCCTCCCCAACCTCCACCCCAGCACGGACCCCCCCAACCCCCAACCTCCACCCCAGCACGGACCCCCCCCCAACCTCCACCCCGGCACGGACCCCCACCCCAACCCCCAACCTCCACCCCGGCACGGACCCCCCCCCAACCTCCACCCCAGCACGGACCCCCTCCCGGCACTCCCCCGGAGCCCAGCCTACTCTAACCACCCCCCCTCCCCGCCGCACACACACACACACAAGCCGAGACACACCTCTCCTCACGCAATCAGTCTGCGGCCACGCCATTTCCTGCCCAGAGCCAACCCCCCAGGCCGTCACTCACCTCCCCGCTGGTCGGCGTGAGCCTGGAGCACCGGGTCACGCCGATGAAAAGGAGGTTTGATTCACGTCGATGTGAACGGTCATCACGTCGACGGGACTTCGGCCCATCCGGAAGGGAGAATATCGGCAGGCCGGAAATCGGCTGCCTTGCGCAGACCCGTGACATTCTCCGCGGCAGCGGCGCCATTAACGCCCCGCCGACTTTTCTCCCTTCGGAGACTTCGGCGGGGGCGGGATTCACGGCGGCCAACGGCCATTCTCCTACCCGGCGGGGGGTCGGAGAATGACGCCCCAGATGTGCATCATGCACATCTGCGCCTGATACCCGGGCAGTGTCAACGACACCTTCATCCTGGCACACTCGACGATTCCTGACATGTTTGAGACGGCACAACCCCCATCCTCAGCTGAGGGGTTGGTTCCTCGGCAACAGGGGTTATCCACTGTGGTCGTGGCTGATGACATCTAGCCGGAGGTTACAGACCGACACTACAAGGACACCCATACAACGATCAGGTCCATGATCGAGCAGTACGTCGGCCTCCTGAAGATGCGGTTCAGGTGCCTGGACCACTCTGCAGGGGTCCTCCAATAAGAGGACTGCCCGCATCGTGGTGGCCTGCTGCGTCCTCTCCAACATCGCGCAGCAGAGGGGCGATTTGTTGGTGATGGAGATGGAACACCAGCCCTCGCCCGACGAGGAGGATGCGGGGGAGGGGGAGGATGAGCAGATCATGGGGCCAAGGCAGACACTGGAGGCTGCACGACATGTGCGCCAGGGCCGGCCCACATGGGATCTCTGATCGCCTCCAGGTTCACTGACTGGGGGTGTGATGAGGTGGAGGGGGGTCTGTAATGGGCCTCGGCCATGGCCTGCACAGAATTCCCCAGGCCTTGGGCGTGCTGATCCATAGCCAAAAACATCACCCCCCAATGCCTCCACCGTGGCTGCCACCCATGCGGTGTTGGCCTGGGTGGCAAGCATGGCCGGCATCCACCTCCTGCTCCTGCACATGTTTGGAGTCCTCCAACTGCACCTGCAGGTGCTGGATGTTCACCGACAACCCCCATGTAGTCCCTGGCTCTGTGACTACATCTCCACAATCTCCACTGTCCGTTCCAAAAGCCCGAACCCCATCTGGATGGCAGTTAGTTTCTGGGGTTGACCCACCCTCCGACCGTCCGCTCCCTCGGGTGCTCCTACCTCCACCTGCTGTACTGGATTAGCTGTGTAGTGTGCAGCAGATAGTGTCCCAGGAGCCCCTTCACTAATGTGACCGAGGTGAGTGTCTCTGGGATGGGGGAGGGTGTTAGAGACAGCTGTGATGGAAAATCTGTGTTATCCTCAGACTCGAGCCCTGGGGTGTCCTGTGGCTAGGGTCGAGGGCTGTCGTCCAAGCTGTTTTTATCGTCAGTGCTTGGCTCACGGTGAGGGCTCCCACTGTGAGACTGACCAGCGGCGGGGGACACCAGATGGACCTGCCCCATTTCCAGCAGATCCTGCAGGACACAAGTCAAGGCATATGATAAGACCGTGGGCCAGGGGGGAGTGGCGTGGGCGGGGTGAGGGTTGGAGTGGGGGTGAGGGTGGTGTTGGGGGGGGGGGGGGGGGGGGGGGGGGGGGGGGGAGGTGGTGACACACGTGTCACAGGGAACCGCAACTCAGCAGCATCTGTCCTTCCTCACCCGCGGCCGAACTCTACCTCAGCGACCTCCCGTTCCTCCAGGCCGCCAACCACGTCCAGGGCCCTCTGCTCAGCCATGGTCAGGGGCCGCAGGTCCGGTGGTCCCCCTCCAGTTTTCTCCCACTCCCAATGGTTATGGGTGGATTTCTCCTGAGGGAGTGGAGGGAGGGCAAACAGAAAATGACAGTGTTAGACAATCCGACGCATGCAGCCCAAGGGCTGGGCAAACTGGTGGCTTCAGTGGCCAGTATGAGTACTGGCATATGGTGCAGGGTGGGGGTTCGGCCGCCCTCTGGGTTGTGGGGAGGGCATGGTAGCGTTATGGGTGTTTGGTACAGGGTTAGAGCCAGGGACAATGTGCTGCCTACTCACCCTGGCCACCCTGAGGAGGTCATGCAGTTCTTTCCGCCGCTGCTGGCCGGTCCGGACAATGTTACTGGTTGCGCTGTCTGCATCTGCCACCTGCGCGCAGGCACGGTAAATGGCGGTGGCTGACAGCCTCCTACCCGGGCCGGGGTACAGGGTCAACTGCCTCTCCTTCATTGCGTCCAGGAGGGTCTCCAGCTCGGCGTTGGTGAAGCTTGGTGCCGTGCATCTTGCTGCCATCTTGTTGGCTGGCGTGGGGTGTGTGGGGAGTGAAGTGTGTATGTGTGGCTGCAGCTTGTCAGCCTCCTGAGTGTCAATCGCGAAACTGGCAAATCTCGCACCGTTTCTCATTGGAATCGATTGTGTTCCACGTGGTGCCGGTGCTAGCCCCTTAGCAGTCACTGAACCTGTCCAGGTGCGGCGCCAGTTTTGCTGTCGTAGAACTCCACGAATCCTGCACCAGCGTCAACACTTAGAGCTGGAATCTCCGATTCTGCGGCTATGTCTGCAGGATCCGTCTGGTCCTTACGACAAAAAGTTGGCGCCATGGGAAGAAGGTCAATAGTTGGGGATGATGGAGGAATAGACCAGGGTCGACAACACAGCTCTTCACACCTTACATCCTATAAGAACTCCATCCCATTCTCCCAGTTCTTCGCCTCCATCACATCTGCTCCAATGATGCCACTTTCCAAAATGGTGCAGCTGACATGTCATCATTCTTACTTAATCGTGGTCTCCCTACCACTGTAGTCAACAGGAGTCTTAACCTTGTCCAACCCATCTTCCGCACCTCTGCTTTCACCCAGAACCACGATAGGGTCTCCCTTGTACTCACATTTCACCCCACCAGCCTCCGCATTCAAAGAATCATCCTCTGCCCGTTTTGGCAACTCCAGCATGATGCCAGAACTAAACACATCTTCCCCTCACTGCTCCTGTCAGAATCTCATATAGAGCATTACCTCTGATATACCCTGGTGCACTCGGAGTGTCGGACGATCTAGAAGCCCAGGGTGGGAGAGATGACGAGGTTTTGGACTTTGCTTCCCTGGTGGCCCGGAGACGGATTCTGCTGGGATGGAGAGACTCAGAGCCCCCAAAGTCGGGGGTATGGGAAAGCAGCATGGCGGGGTTTCTCAGGTTGGAGAAAATCAAATTCGCCTTAAGGGGTTCGTTACAGGAGTTCGCTCGGAGGTGGCAGCCGTTCATTGACTTCTTTAAGGAAAATGAGTCTGTCAACACGACGGGGGGGGGAGGCATGGAAGTGAAGAATAAGGGTAGGCAAAGTAATGAAGGGAGGACCGTGAGATGGAGTGTTTGCGGGGGGTGGCTTTGTTATTGTGGATTTTTTGTCTTTGTTCGATCATTCCGTTTAAATGTGTAAATATCATAAATGCCTTAATAAAATATTTTCTCACACAAAAAGTTAATGTAGCTGTGGGAATTGCTGGGTTTTGTAATGAACAATGGTGGTCCGTCTATCATCAGAAATGGAGACAGAGAGGTCAAGGAAGGGACGGAAAGTGTCGGAGGCGGACGATGTGAACGTAAGGGAAGGGTGCAAATTGGAAGCAAAACCAATACAGTTTCCAGATCCAGACGAGAGCATGAAACAACACCAATACAATCAACGGAAAAATAGATTTTTCGATGTTCCTTTGTGTTAGCTCTCCATTTAGTTTTTATTCCCCACCGCAGGGGGAAGTCTGTGACTTTTATTTGACCTCGCTGCACCATAGCACAGTTACTATGTACTTTTGCTATGTACTTTATTAAAAAATATATATTTTATTCAAGATTTTTGGCCAAACATAACAATATGTAGTGTTTCTTTTACACAACAATAAAGCAATATAAATAACAGTGGCCAGTTTTAAACAAATAAATAAATAATATATAAACAAAAACAAAACTAAATGGCAACTGCCTTGTCCAAAATAAATACTCTCCAAAAATACAATCCAACAATCCAATATACAATTACCTATAACAAATACCTATACATATACAATAACATCCCTGAGAGTCCGTCCGATTCCTCCCCCCCCCCCCCCACCCCCTTCCTCCCCCCCTCCCCCCTGGGTTGCTGCTGTTGTCTACTTCTTTTCCATTCCCTCTATCTTTCCGTGAGGTAATCGACGAACGGTTGCCACCGCCTGGTAAACCCCTGAGCCGAACCCCTTAACACGAACTTAATCCGTTCTAACTTTATAAACCCTGCCATGTCGTTTATCCAGGTCTCCACACCCGGGGGTTTGGCTTCCTTCCACATTAACAATATCCTGCGCCGGGCTACTAGGGACGCAAAGGCCAACACGTCAGCCTCTCTCGCCTCCTGCACTCCCGGCTCTTCTGCAACCCCAAATATAGCCAACCCCCAGCTTGGTTCGACCCGGACCTCCACCACCTTCGAAAGCACCTTTGCCACCCCCACCCAGAACCCCTGTAGTGCCGGGCATGACCAGAACATGTGGGTGTGATTCGCTGGGCCTCTCGAGCATCTCGCACACCTATCCTCTACCCCAAAAAATTTACTAAGCCGTGCTCCAGTCATATGCGCCCTGTGTAACACCTTAAATTGTATCAGGCTTAGCCTGGCACACGAGGACGATGAGTTTACCCTACGTAGGGCATCAGCCCACAGCCCCTCCTCAATCTCCTCCCTCAGTTCTTCTTCCCATTTCCCTTTCAGCTCATCTACCATGATCTCCCCCTCGTCCCTCATTTCCCTGTATATGTCCGACACCTTACCATCCCCCACCCATGTCTCTGAGATCACTCTATCCTGCACCTCCTGCGTCGGGAGCTGCGGGAATTCCCTCACCTGTTGCCTCGCAAAAGCCCTCAATTGCATGTACCGAAATGCATTCCCTTGGGGCAACCCATATTTTTCCGTCAGCGCTCCCAGACTCGCAAACGTCCCATCTACAAACAGGTCTCTCAGTTGTACTACCCCAGCTCTTTGCCATGCTCCAAATCCCCCATCCATTCTCCCCGGAACAAATCTATGATTGTTTCTTATCGGGGACCGCACCGAAGCTCCCGTCCTTCCCCTATGCCGTCTCCACTGCCCCCAAATTTTCAATGTAGCCACCACCACCGGGCTTGTGGTGTATTTCTTTGGTGAGAACGGCAATGGTGCCGTCACCATTGCTTGTAGGCTAGTCCCCCTGCAGGACGCCCTCTCCAATCTCTTCCACGTCGCTCCCTCCCCTTCTCCCATCCACTTACACACCATTGAAACATTGGCGGCCCAGTAGTACTCACTTAGGCTCGGTAGTGCCAGCCCCCCCCTGTCCCTACTACGCTGCAAGAATCCCCTCCTCACTCTCGGGGTCTTCCCAGCCCACACAAAACTCATAATACTCTTCTCGATTCTTTTGAAAAAAGCCTTCGTGATCATCACCGGGAGGCACTGAAACACAAAAAGGAATCTCGGGAGGACCACCATTTTAACCGCCTGCA
Source organism: Scyliorhinus torazame (assembly GCF_047496885.1). NCBI lineage: Eukaryota > Metazoa > Chordata > Chondrichthyes > Carcharhiniformes > Scyliorhinidae > Scyliorhinus > Scyliorhinus torazame. Next base: position 186,330,845 of record NC_092712.1, read on the forward strand.
CCCTACCTGCCAATGACAGGGACACCATGTCCCATCTCTTAAAGTCCTCCTCCATCTGTTCCACCAACCGCGTTAAATTAAGCCTGTGTAATGTACCCCAATTCTTGGCTATCTGGATTCCCAAGTACCGGAAGTCCCTTGTTACCTTCCTCAACGGTAAATCCTCTATCTCTCTGCTCTGCTCCCCTGGATGCACCACAAACAACTCACTTTTCCCCATGTTCAGTTTATACCCTGAAAAATCCCCAAACTCCCCAAGTATCCGCATTATCTCTGGCATCCCCTCCGCCAGGTCCGCCACATATAGCAACAAATCATCCGCATACAGAGATACCCGGTGTTCTTCTCCCCCCCTGAGTACTCCCCTCCACTTCCTGGAACCCCTCAATGCTATGGCCAGGGGTTCAATCGCCAGTGCAAACAATAACGGGGACAGAGGACATCCCTGCCTCGTCCCTCTATGGAGCCGAAAATATTCAGACCCCCGTCCATTCGTGACCACGCTCGCCATCGGGGCCCTATACAGCAACTGTACCCACCTGATATACCCATCCCCAAAGCCAAATCTCCTCAGCACCTCCCACAAATAATCCCACTCCACTCTATCAAATGCTTTCTCGGCATCCATCGCCACCACTATCTCCGCTTCCCCCTCTGGTGGGGGCATCATCATTACCCCTAGCAGCCTCCGTATATTTGTATTCAGCTGTCTCCCCTTCACAAACCCAGTTTGGTCCTCATGAACCACCCCCGGGTCACAATCCTCTATCCTCATTGCCATTACCTTGGCCAGAATCTTAGCGTCCACATTCAGGAGGGAAATGGGCCTGTAGGACCCGCATTGCAGCGGGTCTTTTTCTTTCTTTAGGAGGAGCGATATCGTTGCCTCTGACATAGTCGGGGGCAGCTGCCCCCTTTCCCTCGCCTCATTAAAGGTTCTCATCAGTAGCGGGGCCAGCAAGTCCATATATTTCCTATAGAATTCAACTGGGAATCCGTCTGGTCCCGGGGCCTTCCCCGCCTGCATGCTCCCAATCCCTTTGACTACTTCCTCCGTCTCAATCTGTGCTCCCAGTCCCACCCTCTCCTGCTCCTCCACCTTAGGAAATTCCAGCTGATCCAGAAAGCACATCATTCTCTCCTTCCCATCCGGTGGCTGAGCTTCATATAATCTTTCGTAAAATGCCTTGAACACTCCAGTCACTCTCTCCGCTCCCCGCTCCATCTCTCCCTCCTCATCTCTCACCCCCCCGATCTCCCTCGCTGCTCCCCTTTTCCTCAGTTGGTGGGCCAGCAACCTGCTCGCCTTCTCCCCGTGTTCGTACTGTACACCCTGTGTCTTTTCCTCCATTGTGCCTCTGCACTACCCGTAGTCAACAAGTCAAATTCTACATGTAGCCTTCGCCTTTCCCTGTACAGTCCCTCCTCCGGTGCCTCCGCGTATTGTCTGTCCACCCTCAGAAGTTCTTTCAACAACCGCTCCCTTTCCCTACCCTCCTGCTTTCCTTTATGTGCCCTAATAGATATCAGCTCCCCTCTAACCACTGCCTTCAGTGCCTCCCAGACCACCCCCACCTGTACCTCCCCATTATCATTGAGTACCAAGTACCTTTCAATACATCCCCTCACCCTTAAACACACACCCTCATCTGCCAATAATCCCATGTCCATTCTCCAGGGTGGACGCTGTTGTTTTTCTTCCCCTATCTCCAGGTCCACCCAATGTGGAGCATGATCCGAAATGGCTATAGCCGTGTACTCCGTCCCCGTCACCTTTGGGATCAGTGCCCTTCCCAACACAAAAAAATCTATTCGTGAATAAACTTTGTGAACATAGGAGAAAAATGAAAACTCCTTGCTCCTAGGTCTACTAAATCTCCAGGGGTCTACTCCTCCCATCTGCTCCATAAAGTCCTTAAGCACCCTAGCTGCAGCCGGCCTCCTTCCGGTCCTGGACCTCGATCTGTCCAGCCCTGGGTCCAGCACCGTATTAAAATCTCCACCCATTACCAACTTCCCCACTTCTAGGTCCGGGATTCGTCCTAACATACGCCTCATAAAGTTGGCATCATCCCAGTTCGGGGCATACACGTTCACTAATACCACTGCCTCCCTTTGCAATTTGCCACTCACCATCACATATCTGCCCCCACTATCCGCCACTATAGTCTTTGCCTCAAACATTACCCGCTTCCCCACTAGTATGGCCACCCCCCTGTTTTTTGCGTCTAGCCCCGAATGAAACACCTGCCCCACCCATCCTTTGCGTAGTCTGACCTGGCCTATCAGCTTCAGATGCGTCTCCTGAAGCATAACAACATCTGCCTTAAGTTTCTTTAGGTGTGTGAGTACCCATGCCCTCTTAATCGGCCCGTTCAGCCCTCTCACATTCCACGTGATCAATCGAGTCGGAGGGCTCTTTACCCCTCCCCCCCCGCTTGACGACTAGCCATCTCCTTTTTCAATCCAGCTCCTCACCCGGTTCCCACGTAGCCGTATCTCCCCCAAGCGGCGCCCCCCCGCCCCGACCACCCCCCCCCATACCAGCTCCCTCTTCTCCCCAGCAGCAGCAACCCAGTTAACACCCCCCCCCCCCCCCCCGCTAGATCCCAAACTAGCGTAATTGCACCCCCCATGTTGCTCCCAGAAGTCAGCAAACTCTGGCCGACCTCGGCTTCCCCCCGTGACGCTATGTACTTTTTTAACAACGAAAACCTCTTCTGTTTGCACACCTTAGGAACTAAAGTCAGAAAGGTGAAAAACAAAATTGTAATGATCTGATACTAAATGCTGCATCACTTTATCTTGTTTGTAAGAACGCATTTTGGCCGACATAATGTAAAGATAAAGGAGCTTCTTGTAAATATTTTGTGATCACATCAATCTTGTAAAATCAATCTAATTTTAAATATCTCTAGTTGATGCATGAGCTTGCTATTAAGTTAATTCAATTGGGCCAGCGGGGGCGGTTTTGAAGATAATAAATCAAGCTGACGCTGACAAGTGGATGGTTAAAACGGCACCTTTGTCTCATTTTATCAATTTAATTCCTGACATACAGTTAACACCTCTCTCGGATAGCTGGCTTTTTACAAGTTTGGTATTTTAGTACTCAAAATGTTGTCAGTTATCATTTCTTGGAATCTTAAGAGAGTATCGCTCTCTTCAGCACTGTCTCACTAATGTGGGCTCTTGTAAGGGAAATGCAGTAATTGATATGAAAAATGAGTCATATCCTGCAAAGTGCTGCCTGTCGTATCTAATCTGTGCATTTGCATGTTACGATGAAGGAAAAGATGTATGTTATAATACGTGAGATCTGATGATTAACTAGTCTGTTCCATTACATCTTTAGTCATGGTTAGTTTAACCTGTTCACTACTCGACCAGTGAGTATTGGCCGTGCTGCTAATTGAGAAGTTTGATATGTTGACAAGTGTATAGAAAGAGTATTCAAATTATTCTGAATGCATTCTGTTCAAACTTAAAAAAACAATTTTGCCATTAAATCATTTTATGAAGTATGTGTGCTTAAACTATTCACAATTATTAGTAGAATTCACACTGAAAATGTTGTTTTATTTTTGTACATTGAGAAATGAAGTCTAAATCTAAATATCTAAAATACAAGGTATTGTATTATTCGGAAATCATTCGAAAAACTCTCTTTATAAAAATGTTTTCCTTGATCACAGCAAATGTAATAATGAAGACTTATTCCACTGTTCCACACATGGTAAATCCCTGATCGCAGTTGAAACCTGGATGGTGAAAGTATGAATTGGAAATAATTGGAAGTTCCAAGAGGAAATAAATCAAATTGGGGTTACATTTCAATATGGAGTAGACACCATTCCACAGTTAATTCCTCATCTGCGTGGAGTTAGCTGATCTTAGCAAGTCAGTGATAAGTATATTACCATTAGCTTCAGTGCCCCTGGCCTTGGTGGTGGAGTTTGGGAAGAGGAAAATTTGTTCACTATGTAGTGATCCCATTGGAAATGCATGTGCCTGTTCAGTAATCCAGGTGTGGTTGTTGATATTGTATATCCAGGTTCCTGCATGAATCTTGGTAAATTGGACAATATACCCCCAACATCATGGCTGGTACCTGAGGAACTATCGTGGTTTCGGATTTTAGTATAGACCTGAGGGAAAGGAAAGAATTGACATGTTAAAACATCTCACTTCTTGGAGATGGTAACCACATTAGTTGAGAATTATAATCTATTTGAATTCTCTGAGAACATGTTAAAAGGGATCACATACAAGGGGCTGGATTCTCCGGCAGCGGGATGCTCAATTTTGCCGGCTGCCTGGGAGTTTCCCGACGGCGTTGAGCTGCCCCACAATGGGAAACCCCATTGACCATCCGGCATAATGGAGCATCCCGCCGGCGGGGTGAAACGGAAATGTGGTGCGGCGGGGCGGAGAATCCAGTCCTCGGTTTATGAATGGGATTAGGCCTTGAAATGCTAAATGATGCATCACTAAATTGGATTGAAAACTATAGGAAACAGGAGGTAATGAAACATTGATTCCTATCATGTGTGAGGGAAGAAATGTTTGAAAATAAGAACATACTGGAAATTCTCAGCGGAGGCAGCAACTGTGGAAACAAAAACAGAATCTCATGAGACCGCAGAGATGGGACTGAAAACAGGAGTAGGAGGGAAATGGGGAAATTACAATGTCAGGCTGATGGCCTGCCCATTCTCACCCCCAGTCAATTCCCTTCCTGTTGGTACTGCTTCCAGATCAAGAGTGGCCAGGTCATATGAATCAGTAATTCTTATTATCCAAGAAAATGACAATTGATCCCTTTACTTTTTATAATGAATTTAAGGTACCCAATTTGTTTTTCCCAATTAAGGAGCAATTTAGTGTGGCCAATCCAACTGCCCTGCATATTTTTGGGTTGTGGGGGTGAGACCCACGCAGACACAGGGAGAATGTGCAAATTCCACACGGACTGTGACCCGGGACCGGGATCGAATCCGTGTCCTCGCCGCCGTGAGACAGCAGTGCTAACCACTGTGCCATCGTGCCACCTGAATTGATCCCTTTACAACTGTTACAAACTCTTGAAAGTCCTTTTCAAAACATTCTGAAAAAGCCATTGTACACAGATCATTTAACAAAATTGCAAATTTTCCACACTGTACTGTTTTCAGGTCGAAAGGTACAGAGGAGGTCTTCCAGGGTGTTACTAGGGCTAAGGGACTTTAGTTTTGAGGAGAATTTGGAAAAGGTAAGAATATTCTCCTTTGAACAAAGGAGCTTAAAAGAAAATCTAGTGGAGGTTTCAAGATGCGAGTTTAGAAATAGTACATCGAGGAAAGCTATTCCCTCTGGTGAGTAAATCAATAACCAGAGCTCATAGGTGGAAATGGATTTGAGCTGTCAGGATCCGGAATGTTCCACCTGAACGGTGGTGGAATATGATTTCATGGAGAATTTTAAAAGAGACTTGGACAGATTATTGACCGCGGGGAACTTACGGGACAAAAACTGGGGTGTGGGAAAACTTCTTTCAAAGGGCAGGAACATTTTTTCTGCTGAAAGTTTTATGATTTTTGAGTTCTATGATTCACGGGAACCAATTACTGACACAAATGTGAAGAGTCAGTGGAGCAAAAATGTGATTCCAAAGGAAACAAGCAGATTGTGATGCTAAAGATATAGAAAATTCACTCAAAGAAAGTATTCTGAAAGCAAGTTTTGTATGTTCAGTTTCCGGGGCAGTATGGTGGCACAGTGGTTAGCACTGCTGCCTCACGGCGCCAGGGCCGCAGGTTAGATTCTGGCCTTGAGTGAATGTGTGGAGTTTTTACTTTCTCCCAGTATCTGCGTGGGTTTCCTCCGGGTGCTCCGGTTTCCTCCCACAGTCCAAAGATGTGCAGGTTAGGTGGATTGGCCATGCTAAATTGCCCTTTAGTTACGGGGATAGGATGGTGTTATGGGGATAGGGCAGGGGGAGTGGGCCTACGTAGGGTGTTCTTTCAGAGGGTCGGTGCAGACTCAATGGGTCAAATGGCCTCCGTCTGCGCAACGCATTCTATGGATTCTATCAACACAACAAAGTCTTTAAGATATGCCAGATTCTGCTGTTCATTTCACTGACATCTAGAGTGGGATGCACTCTCAATTTATAAATATTTTTCTTCTGCAGGGTATTTGCAGGATTGAATGACATCCAGTTGCTATGAATCATACTAATGCATCTTGGCAGTGGTTCCAGGAAGTATAAACCCTTTACTCACTTCTCAGATGTGAGATTAAAAATCATTGCCAGGAAGGAGCACGGTGGAGGAAGGTAAAGATGGCATGTCCTCAAAGTTCATATTATAACTTGACATATTGATTATCATACACTCTGGTACACGTGCAACTTCACAACTTGAGCGACAGAGGATTGCATGCACTGAAAATACTGCTGCATTCTGATCAACCGAGCCTATAGACTGGAACTTTCCCCTCATATGTTCACAAAACCACAAGAGCCATGTTACCTGTCAACCAATGCAACTCAGCAAGCAGAGCATCACAGCATCCTGCGGAATAAAAAGCCGCAAAGGTAAATGCAACACAGGGGACTAAGACAGTGAGTTTCAAGATGGATTGGAACGTGCGTCATGTTGTGAGTGATGTTGGTTACACTTAGCTCAGTGGAGATCCCACATTTTGTTGATTTAAACATTCCAGGGACTATTTACAAACAGAGGAGGATCTTCTACACAAATCATCCATCTCCATAGACACATGATGCAAATTGTGGAACTAGTCCACCGCCCAGATCTCCAAAGTCAAAAGCCATGGCAGCAGCAGAGGCTCAGTGCTAAAGATGCCATGATGCAGCTTGTAACAGATGCATCTCTCTCACAGATGCTTTTAGGTTAATTATAGCCTGCATCGAACCTGCTTAGCACTGCGACCTCATAGCTCCAGGGACCTGGGTTCAATTCTGGTCCACTGTCCGTGTGGAGTTTTCACTTTGTCCCCTTATCTGCATGAGTTTCCTCCGGGTTCCTCCCACAGTCCAAAGATGTGCAGGTTAGATGAAATGGCCATGTTAAATTTCCCCTTACTGTGCAGGGATGTGTAGGTTAGGTTAAGAGGTTATTGGGATGGGGCGGGGGAGTGGGATTGGGGGCAGTGCTCTTTCAGAGAGTTGGTGCAGACTAGATGGGCCGAATGTCCTCCTTCTGCACTGTAGGGATTCTATGATTCTGTGAATATTAAATGCAAAAACACTTCACAGCAACTGTAAGGTCTGTGATCCTAAAATTACTAATTTTAGAATTATCAACCATGAAATGTAAAATAATCAAAAAGAAAGTACAGTCATATCTTGTGTTCGTTGGGATCTTCCCCACTGGGAAAATTGTGTTTAAGTCAGTTCGGGCTACTACCTGCTTAGTAAAATTAACAGAGACTGAGGAAACAGTCTAATGTCATAACACAGGTACAAAATACTGAGTGCTGGAAATCTGAAATAAAAAGAAAAAATGTGAGAAATATCCGGCAGGGATGACAGCAGCCAGTAAGAGAGAAACTGATTTAACAGGTTGAAATGTGCTGGCCCTTTGGTGATAGCTGGGGAAATAGTGGAAGAATGCATCGAGGTGGGTCCCTGATATCTTCCTGCCACTGGCCAAATTACCCAGAGTGCCTGGGCAGCAGGGTGGCACATAACCTCGAATTGAACTTGTTAATCAGCGAACTGAACACAATAGCCTACAGCTTTTAGTATTTTCCATGGGTCCCACAGAGCATCGGCAGCAGCTCACCTGCTCAAAGGTGGCGAGACCTGCATGAGAGGTGAAAGTTCGCTGAAATTAGGTGCCACTGAGTTCTGTGTTTACAAGCAGGCAGGCTCATGCTAAAGGATTGAAGACTGAACATTTAGAGTGTGGATGGGTGTGAATGGGAGGATACCTGCCAGGTCTCCTGCAGGCAACGCAAAGTAAGTAAGATGTGTGTGTGAGGAGGGGGGTGGGGGGTGAGCCATTGCTTTGTGAAGGCTCCAAAGAGAGATAGGTGCTGTGCACTCCACGTTTGTCTCCTCCAGTGACTGAGGGACTGCATCAGTCATTGGGAGAGGGGCAGCAGCGGGCAAAGGATCACCTGAGGCATGATGCTGTGACGGGACACAGGCATGGAGGACATATTGAGGCAGGAAGCCAGTCCAATTGTTAAGCGGTGTGCAAAACAAAGGGTATGCAGACTGAGGTTTAGCTTCATGGCGATGACAGAGCACCAGTGACTCCAAAGACAGTGCGCTGGATTCTCCATTTCTAGGACTAAGGGCTGGATTGTCCGATTTTGAGACCAAGTGCCAACGCCGGAGCGTGAACTGTGGCGTTTTACGACAGAAAAAACGTTGCAACAGCTGCACCAATTCAGCTACTTTAAATGGGCGCGCACCATTGCCATGTGGAATACAATCATTTCCATGTAAGACGGTGTCGGATTCGCCGGGTCCGTGATTGGCGCACATGAGGCTCACATGCCGCAGCCGCAGTTAAACGATCCATCCGCCCACACACTGCCACAGTCAACAAGATGGTTGGAAGGAGAACAGCGCTACGTTCAGGGATGCTGAGCTGGACACCCTCCTGGACGCCGTGGAGGAGTGACCTGTACCCCAGCCTGGGAGGAAGGTCGCCAGGCGCCGCCATTCGCTGTGCATGGGCGCAGGTGGCAGAGGACATCAGTGCAGTGGGCAACGTCGCCCGGACTGGCATGCAGTGCCGGGAGAAAATCCACGACCTCCTCAGGGCGGCCAGGGTGCGGTGCCCCTGGCACTAACCCCGTCCCCCCACACCCGTAACACGGCCCCTCCCCCCACCCTTCCCCACATGCCAGCTCCCCCCATGCTAGCCGCCATGGCCGGGTGCCCTGGCCACTGAGGCCACCATCTACTCAACCCCTGGGCTGCATGCGTCGATCAATCTAACGGTGTCATTGCCTGCCCCCCCCCCATCCAGGAGAAGACCGCGCACAACCGCCGCGAGCGGGAGAAGACCTGAGGGGGACCAGCAGAACTGCGGCCCCTCACCATGCCTGAGCAGAGGGCCCTGAACGTGGCCGGTGGCCCAGAGGAAAGGGAGGGGCAGGTGGAGTTTGGCGGCGGGCGAAGATGTGAGACCCTGCTTAGTTGCGAATCCCCATGACACATGTGTGGACACTGATGTGTTGGGTACTCTGCTACACAGATGAACCAACATGGTTGTGAATGGTACAACTCAGTTTTATTACTAACATTTATTTACAGTGGTAAACTGGTTACTGAGGTTCGATCATAACCCTAGAATCTGTGGACCTATTCCTAATACTATGTTGGAGTGGCACTCAGCACATGGTGGATGTCTGAGTGGCTTGCTGTGAGATCTGTGCCCTGAGCTGTCTCCTGCTGGAATACCCGGGAATTGTTGTGTTCCCTGTTTTGTAGTGTGTATGCTCTTGCCTGTGATTGGCTGTGGTGTTGTGTGTGTGTTGATTAGTCCGTTGATCTGTCCATCAGTATGTATGCATGTTTGTACCATGATGTTTACCTGAATATCATGACATCCCCCCTTTTTTACAAGAACATGTGCCTATGTGGTTATAAATAGAGATGTGTACTGAGTGCAGCTGGATGTGTGTGTGTGCAATATCTACAGCATGTACATGGGGCTAAACTATATACAAGGGGCGATGTCGGGTGCGACATAGCAACAAGGTTGTACCATAAACAAAGAACGAAAAAAAAAATGCTGAACAACAAAACAAACTCCTGTAACAACAAGGAAGAACAGAAACATATCAACACAGTGGTATTATGAGTTCAATGTACAAACAGGCTCATAAGTCCAGTCTAGTAGGTGGGCGACAAATTCGAGTTGACCGCCTCAAGGGTGGGTCTGGATCCACCGGCTGAGGAATGGGCCTGGCCACGGGCGACGGCGGAAGGGGCATGGTGGCAGGAAGCTCCACAAAGTCGATATCAGGAACAACAGGAGGGCGTGGTGCCGGTGTAAGTTCCCGTAGCGAGCGTGGAAGTAGGCGAAGAGCCCGGTGATTGCGCCTACAAATGGATCCATCAGGCATGCGAACCAGGACCGAGCAGGGAGCCACGCGTCGGAGAACTTCGGCAGGTGCTGACCAGCCACCTTCTGGTAGGTGGATGCGGATGTCGTCTCCAGGCGCCAGAGCGGGAAGATCAGTTCCCCGTGTGTCATATGCCACCTTCTGCCGAACGCGCTGCCGTTGCATTCTGTGTAATACCGGAGCATGGTTGGTTGTGGGTACCAGAATGGATGGCACAGTGGTCCTGAAGGCGCGACCCATCAACAGCTGGGCTGGTGAGAGGCCAGTGGCTAGTGGGGCCGAGCGATAGGCCAGCAGGGCTAGGCAGAAATCCGATCCGGCAGCAGCAGACTTGCAGAGGAGCCGCTTGACGATGTGAACGCCCTTCTCCGCCTTTCCATTGGACTGGGGATGCAGAGGGCTGGACGTCACGTGTGTGAAGCCATACGAAGCAGCAAAGGACAACCATTCCTGGCTGGCAAAACAGGGCCCATTGTCCGACATGACAGTAATTGGAATGCCGTGGCTAGCGAAGGTGTCTTTGCAGGCCCTTATATGACAGCGGACGATGTCAAATCGTGCAGGCGTATGACCTCTGGATAGTTTGAAAAGTAACCAATGACGATTACATAGTCCCTGCCGAGCGCGTAAAAAAGGTCCACACCCACCTTCGCCCAGGGGGACGTCACCAGCTCATGGGGCTGAAGCGTCTCAGGAGGTTGCGCCGGCTGAAACCTTTGGCAGGTGGGGCAGTTGAGCACCATATTGGCAATGTCATCACTGATGCCCGGCCAGTGTACCGCCGGGAGATTTCTGGACCGTAGGGCCCTCCGTACCGTCCCATTCTCCCTCTCTACCTGTCCATTTCCCCGGGGGTTGTAGCTGGTCGTTCTGCTGGAGGCGATACCCCTGCTGAGCAGGAACTGACGTAGCTCATCACTCATGAATGAGGATCCCCTGTCACTGTGGATGTAGGCGGGGAAGCCGAACAGAGTGAAGATAGAATCATGGCGGTGGCAGACGTCATGTCGGGACATGGGATGGCGAAGGGAAACCGGGAGTATTTATCGATCACACGGAGGAAATATGTGTGTCGATCGGAGGAGGGGAGGGTGCCTTTGAAATCTACGCTGAGGCGTTCAAAGGGGCGGGAGGCCTTCGCCAGGTGCCCGCGTTCCGGCCGGTAGAAGTGCGGCTTGCACTCCGCACAGACCTGGCAGTCCCTGGTGAGTGTCCTTACTCCATCGACGGAGTAGGGCAAATTTTGTGCCTTAATGAAGTGGTACAACCGTGTGACCCCTGGGTGAAAAAGGCTGTCGTGCAGGGCCTGGAGTCGGTCTAACTGTGCGCTGGCACCTGTATCTCAGGATAGGGCGTCTGGGGGCTTGTTGAGTTTGCCAGGGCGATACTTAATCTCGTAATTATAGGTGGAGAGCTCGATTCTCCACCGCAAGATTTTATCATTTTTGATCTTGCCCCACTGTGTGTTGTTGTTTTTTTAAATATAAATTTAGGGTACCCAATTCATTTTTTCCAATTAAGGGGCAATTTAGTGTGGCCAATCCACCTGCCCTGCACATCTTTGAGTTGTGGGGGTGAAACCCTCGCAGACACGGGGAGAATGTGCAAACTCCACACGGTCAGTGACCCAGAGCCGGGATCGAACCTGGGACCTCGGCGCCGTGAGGCTGCAGTGCAAGCCCACTGCGCCACCGTGCTGCCCTGTGTGTTGTTGAACATGAAGGCTACCCACCGTTGGTCAGTGAGGAGAGTGAATCTCCTGTCGGCCAGGTAATTCCTCCAATGTCGCACAGACTCAACGATAGCCTGGGCCTCCATTTCAACGGATGAGTGCCTAATTTCAGAGGCATGGAGGGTGCGGGAAAAGAATGCCACGGGCCTGCCTGGTTGAGGGTGGCGGCAAGGGCGACGTCCGGTGCGTCGCTTTCTACTTGGAAAGGAAGTGTTTCGTCTACAGCGTGCATTCCAGCTTTGGCAATATCAGCTCTGATCCGGGAGAAAGCCTGTTGGGCCTCGGCCGTCAGGGGGAAATGAGTGGTCTGTATGAGTGGGTGGGCCTTGTCCACATAGTTTGGGATCCACTGTGCGTAATACGAGAAGAATCCCAGGCAGCGTTTGAAGTCCTTGGGGCAGTGGGGGAGGGGGAGCTCCATGAAGGGGTGCATGCGGTCGGGATCGGGCCCCAGAACGTTCTGGACTACGTAGCCGAGGATGGCTAAGCGGTTTGTACGGAACACACAGTTCTCCTTGTTATACTTGAGGTTGAGGGGAGTGGCGGTGCGGAGAAATTTAGCGAGGTTGGCGTCGTGGTCCTGCTGATCATGGCCGCAGATGGTCACATTGTCTAGATACGGAAGCGTGGCTCGCAAGCCGTACCGGTAGACCATTCGGTCCATCTCCCTTTGGAAAACCGAAACCCCATTGGTGTCGCCGAAGGGGACCCTAAGGAAGTGATATAGACGGCCGTCTGCCTCGGAGGCGGTGTATGGCCGGTCCGATTTACGGATGGGGAGCTGGTGGTAAGCGGATTTCAGGTCCACTGTTGAGCAGACCCTGTACTGTGCAATCTGGTTAACCATGACAGATATGCGTGGGAGGGGGTACACGTCGAGCTGCGTGTACCTGTTGATGGTCTGGCTGTAGTCCATGACCATTCGGTTTTTCTCCCCAGACTTAACCACTACCACTTGAGGTCTCCAGGGGCTGTTACTGGCCTCGATGACTCCCTCCCGAAGCAACCGCTGGACCTCGGACCTGATGAAGGCCTTATCCTGGGTGCTGTACCGTTTGCTCCTGGTGGTGACGGGTTTGCAATCTGGAGCTAGATTGGCAAAGAGGGAAGGAGGATCGACCTTTAGGGTCGAAAGGCCGCACACAGTGAGGAATTTAAGGGTCAGGCTCTGGAGATTGCACTGGAAGTCCAGGCCGAGGATAAGTGCAGCGCAGAGGTTAGGGAGAACGTAGAGGCGAAAACCGTGGAATACTACGCCTTGGACTGTGAGCGTGACCGTGCAGTACCCTCGGATCGCTACGCGATGGGATCCGGAGGCCAGGGAGATACTTTGATTGGTAGGGTGTACTTTAAGGGAGCAACGCCTTACCGTATTCGGGTGTACAAAGCTCTCGGTGCTCCCGGAGTCCTGTAGGCAGGAAGGCACATGGCTGTTGGCTTTCACGCTGGTGGATGCGTTGGTCAGAGTATGTGGTCGGGCCTGGTCGATTGCCATGGATGCGAGCCATGGTTGATCATCGGGTAGTGAGGCGGCCGTTGAATTGTGGTCCTGAAACGCTGTTGGTATCCATGTGCTGCGGGGTGGACAAGATGGCACCGCCCGGAGGTCCTGGGGATTACAAAATGGCGGCGCCCATGGAACGCACGCTGCGGGGGTGGAGCGAGATGGCGGCACCCATGAAGCGCATGTGTTGTGCGGGGGAGAAGATGGCGGCGCCCATTGCTCGCACGTGGCCTGGGAAGGAGAGGAGGGTAGCGGCTCCCATTGTCCGTGACCGGGAGGGGGGGCGGGGTTGACCGTGGCCGCTGAGCGGGCCTGACACACCGCTGCGTCGTGGCCCTTCTTCCCGCAGGCCTTACAAAGGGCAACGCGGGCCAGGCAGCATTGGCGGGGGTGTCTTTGCTGGCCGCAAAAATAGCATCGGGCCCCCCCGGAGATCACTGGCTGGCGGTAGCGCAGGCGTATTGGCTGGGTAGCGCCCCCGCTGGGGCGGCTGCCTGTGGGGCCCATGAAGCGTAGGAGGAGTGGGCCGCGCTGTTCGGGGCGTAGGACTGGACATTGCGCAGGGCGACCGTCATGGAAAGCGCTAGTGTTTTAGTCTCTGCGAGGTCGCACGTGGCCCCTTCTAGGAGCCGCTGCCTGATAACATCAGACCCAATCCTAGTTACAAAAGCGCCCCGCATAAGGAGCTCTGAGTGCTCCTTAGTTGTAACATCCTGGCAATCACAGTCCCGCACTAATGGGATCAGGCCCCTCCAGAAGTCCTCGCTTGACTCACCAGGTAGTTGACTACGCGGTGCGAGCGCGTGTCTGGCGAAGAACGTGTTCGTCTTCTGCTCATAATTTTCTTTGAGTTGAGTCATGGCTTCAGCGTAATTGGGCGCATCCTGGATCAGCGGGAAGACTTTGGAGCTGAGTCTGGAGTACAATATTTGAATCTTCTGAGCCTCTGGAACAGGGGTCGGCACGTGTTGATATACGCTTTAAAACAAGCTAGCCAGTGCTGGAAGTACTTTCTGGCGTCGCTTGTGTGTGGATCCAGCTGCAGGCGATCTGGTTTAATCCAGAGGTCCATCTTCTGAATCTGATACCAATAAATTGAGGCACGATCAATTTGACTGGAGATGAAGCTGAATCCGAACTGAGGCTTTATTAGGATCTGATGTGTGGCCTCCTACAGCAGCTGACGAAATGGCTGCGAGCTGGAGGCCACGCATATTTATAACCCGGCTCCTGGGCGGAGCTAGCATGCAGGGGCCCAGGTGAACCTGTAGTGCAGATTCTACCGTACAACCCTTAATATAAGAACACAGTGGTTTACCACACGTGCCACCCAGGCCGACACCGCACGGGTGGAGTCCGCGGTGGAGGCATTGGGGGGTGACGGTTTCGACTATGGATCAGCGTGTCCAAGGCCTGGGCATTCTGTGCAGGCCGTGGCCGAGGCCCAGGACAGGGCTGCCGTCTCACAGGCAGCCATGTGCCAGAGCTACCTGGACATTGCAGTGGCGCTCCTCAGCATGGCCCAGTCACAGCAAGCCATAGCTGGGAACATTGATGGCATTGCCCAGGCGCTGGGCGGGATGGCCCAGTCACAGAGGGAGGTGGTCCAGTGACTGACTGATATGGTGCATTCTCAGACAGAAATGGTCCAGTCCCGGTGCTCCATGGCCGCGAGTGTGCAGATCCTAGTCGAGACCAGAGTGGGCCTCCAGGACTGGCAGCGCCGGTTGGCGGGGGGCCTCAGTGGATGGCTCCGCTCGTACCCCCGCCCAATAGAGTAGCACAGGGGCCATCGGGCACCCCGAGGAAGGAGGAGGTGATGGGGCCCGTGCCAGTGACCCCCGCAGGGAAGCTGCCTCAGCTGCACGATGTTGTGGAGGATGCGGGCGACCCTCTCAGCATCATACTGGAGGACCCCTTCAGAGCGGTCCAGACACCTGAAGCGATCACACTCCTGATCGCTGTACGGCAATCGTTGTAGTGGATCTCTGCTTTGGTCTGTAGCCTTCGGATAGGTGTCATCTGCCACGGCCGCAGCGGGTAACCCCTGTCTGCCTGGAGCCAACCCCTCAGCCGGTGTGGGGTGCCCCTCAAACATGTCAGGAATCACCGAGTGTGCCAGGATGAAGGAGTCGTGCACACTGCCCGGGTATCGGGCACAGAGGTGCAAGATGCGCAGCTCATGGTCACAGACCAGCTGGATGTTCATTGAGTGGTAACCTTTCGATTAGTGTCGAATGGCCAGTTATCCGCAGATGCCCCTAAGGTGACATGCATCCCATGTATCGCCCCCTGGGCCTGGGGTGTCCCGTCGATGGCAACGAACCCTACTGACCACTCTGCTGCTGCCCGCTCCGCTGCTGCAACTTCCCGCTCCTAGCCGAGCAGCCCCCGCTCATGCGGCCGCAGGGCATCTCGCAGAGCTGCAACCATCACCACGGCGGCCAGTATTGCCAAAAACCATTGTCTGCAGGGGGTGGAAGGCCAACATGTTCGCATGACGCATACTCCTGTGCCCAGCCAGATTCCATGGGCTACACAGTGGCCCTGGTTGGCACTGTGGGCCCCGCCCATGCATGTCCCTCCCCCACCCCCCCACCCCTGCCCCATCGGTATCCGGCACCATCAGTGCACCCGGTCCTGGCACCTGTCCCTGCTGCCATGGGTACCATTGGCTGACACTGCCCTCACTGGGGGCTGCCATGGGTGTGGCCCTGGGTGGTCTTCCGGTGGGTGGCAGCCGGTTGGGCGAGGTGTTTGGGGCCAGGGGGTGTATGATGCCTGGTTATGATAGCGAGGCGTGAGTCATCCAGTCCGCACCGCCACACCACATAAAAGTTTGGGAAACTTCCAGTTGCATAATTAATTAGACCAGCAATGTGCGATAGGGATCGAATTCCCACAATCCCCCACGGGAGAAAACACTCGCAGTTCCTGCCTTCACTTTGGGCCTTAGTACCGGGATAGGAAATTCCTCCCATGGAATCATTTTCGAATCCCTCAAGGCCATCTTCCTCCCAAGCTCTATAATTGTCTGCTGTCTAAGTCACAGTATGTACCCTTCTGTCTTTGGATTATTGACTGTTTTTCTTAATAAACCATCCCTTGCTTCCACGTCATCAGTGATGGGGTGGTTTTCAGCCACCAAGACTCTACACTCTGGAACTTGCTTCCATATCTATCCAACATGCTGACTTTTAACTTCCCTTCAAAACGCACATCTAAACTCACCTCTTCAGCTGTGTCTTTTTCACCTCATGTAATTTTTCTCTCTCCCTTCTTGCCAAGTGTCCTTGGATTTACTCGTTGATGCATGATCAATTACACAAAGACGAGAGTAGGATGTAATCGAGGCTTTATTACACTGAGATGTGTGGCCTCCTACAGCAGCTGATGAAATGGCTGTTGTACTGGGAGCACACATATTTATACTCCACCTACTGGGCGGAGCCAGCAGGCAGGGATCTACCCCCATACCTGTAGTACAGGGGCCTTACCGCAAAGCACCTATATCAACATCCCATATATACAATATATACATCAGTGGTGACTACCACATTCACCCCCTGTTAAAAAAATGAGTCCAGTGGGGGTGGTGGAGAACTATATACAGAAAGTTGTGTTTTAAAAGTACAGATAATATTACAAATTCTGGCGGTCCGGTGCCTTGATCTGTCATTGAGAGCGCCGCAGTGCTGGTGGTGACTCCGGCTGTGTCTTGGTCTTCGGTGACTCCGGGAGCGTGTCGAAATCCTCTTCACCCCGGGTGTGAGCAAGGGGAGGACGGATTGGTCCGGAGTGGGGGCTGCGGTGCGGTGGGGAGGGAGGGTGGCGCCGGGTCGGGGGGAAACTGTGTGTGGAACCAGCTGGTGCCAGGTCCCTGAGGGAGACTGTGTCTTGGCGGCCGTTGAGGTACGCTACGTAGGCGTACTGGGGGTTGCGTGAAGTAGCTGTACCCTCTTAACCACTGGGTCTGCCTTGTGGAGTCGAACGTGTCTACGGAGGAGAACGGGTCCTGGAGCTGCCAGCCATGTTGGGAGCGAAACCCCGAAGGTGGACTTCTAAGGGAAGGCAAAGGGACGTTCATGGGGGGTTTCATTAGTCACGGTGCACAGGAGCGGCCCAATGGAGTGAAGTGCGTCGGGGAGGACCTCCTGCCAGCGGGAGGTGGGGAGATTTCTGGACCGGAGGGCCAGCTGGACGGCCCTCCAGACCATCTGCGGAGTCCATGATGCACAGGGGGGTGGGCCGTGCGGTCGGAGGCTTAGGCCTGAATGTTGCGTGATGCGACCGTAAGTGAAAGCGCTCGATTTTTGGTCACCGCGAGGTCGAGCGTGGCCCCCTCTAATAGGCACTGGCGGATGTAGTCAGACCCTATGCCCATAACAAATGCGTCTCTCATTAGTAAATTTGAGTGTTCCGTGGCCGAAACGGCCTGACTGTCACAGCCTCTAACTAGGGGGAGCAGGGTGCGCCAGAAATCTTCCACCGACTCACCGGGAAGTTGACGCCGCGTGGAGAGGAGATGCCTGGCACAGAATGTGTTCGTCCACTGAGCGTAGTTTTCCTTCAGTAGCCCAATGGCCTCTGCGTAGGTCGGCGCGTCCTGGACAAGTGGAAAGATGTTGGAGCTCAGCCGCGTGTAAAGGATCTGGAGCTTCTGTGCTTCTGGAATTTTGTCTGGCGCAGACCCGATGTACGCTTCAAAACAGGCACACCAATGTTCAAAGTCCTTTTTGGCGTTGTCTGCTTGCAGGTGCAGCTGCAGGCGATCCGGCTTCATGCGGAGGTCCATCTTCTGAAAAACTCAGTGTAATAAATTGATGCACGATCAATTACACAAAGACGAGAGTATGATGTAATCAAGATTTAATTTCACTGAGATGTGTGGCCTCCTACAACAGCTGACGAAATGGCTGCTGTACTGGGAGCACACATATTTATACTCCACCTACTGGGCGGAGCCAGCATACAGGGATCTACCCCCGTACTTGTAGTACAGGGGCCTTATCGTAAAGCACCTATATCAACATCCTATATATACAATATATACATCAGTGGTGACTACCACACTCGTAAGACAGCTTAAGGTATGAAATAGACTCTTGTCAGCACTTGTTTCAGTTAATTGACTTGGTTGTTTATTTTTAATCGTAACTTCTCTTTAATTAATGTTAATTAATTTTACAAGTTTTTGCCAAAATGTTCATTTTCCTTTTCTCCACCAATCCATTCTATTCATTTCTTCTAGTTATTCATCTTTTGATTTTTAGTTGGCAATACTTGTCTGAGTTTATATTTGTGATTCAGACCATAGTTGCATTATTCTGTTCTTCTGATGACCCCACTGAACATATTGCTCAGCCTATGAGTGGCGGTGGAATGAACCTAAAGATGCTCTTATCAGCAGAACTTCTTTGGAATTACACATGACAAATAGAAAACAAAGAATTGAAAGTTCAATTTAATGCTGTGGTAACATTCACCGATGTGATTTCCCCAAAGATACAGAACAAGATAAAAAGGAAAGTTTGTATCACTCAGACTTAACCTCGGGGGGAGTGGGCAATGTATTATTGACCAGCAATCTGATCTTTGACGTCAGTACAAAGGTTCCTTATGAGTGGGGAAAGACCCACGGAGCTGCAGAAACAGTGTGAAAAATGCAACCAGTAATAACCTACACCATGAATAAACTGACAATCTCTTTATTAGTCAGCATCTAACTTCATTCCCATTCAGAACCTTTTCTTAAAAAATACCAAATGCAACTTATTTATAATTGCTGCTAATTGGGACTGTACTTTTTAATTTCAAAATGTGAGCTAGACTGAACAACAACAAAACTAACTGGAAACAAAATGAGAAGTGATGTAAAAGCTTTCTTTGGTACTTGATGCACTTTACAAATGCAAACCTAAAACAGCAACAGTGGTGGGCTTGTTATTTTTTCAGATTGTTACCAGAATTAAATATCCCCTTAATAATGTCAGTTGTCCACTTTACCTGGGTAATTAATTTAAAAAATCATAACGTAGAATATTTTGAAACAGCATTCTTCAAGTTGCATCCGCTCTCCTTCAAAGTTTGCAGATGTTGGTTGCCCTATTGACCATCAATGATCTGTTAACGTTGCCAATCAGTTCCTTAAGGCCACTTGATAATGACGCCAAACCCAATCCTGTCCTTCCAAAGCATCCACATCTCTTCATTTGAACTTGGGGGTCACTGCAAAGCCATCAGAAGAGGAACTATAGTGTAAAGATGCGTCTGCCAAAATCTTTGTTTAATGCAGCCTGGAAAAAGCTGAATTTACTTCACAGCAAAAATATTTACCAAAGCAATCCAAAATTGATTTGACTTGGCAATATGCTAAAATACAACACGTTTTCCTTGGCGCCCATATCATGGTGATATTTCCCAATGCAGGCACCAGTTCACAATACAAATCTGTGCGGATGCTGTCAAAGACAAACAAGGCCCAGACTGAAAAAGAAATAAGTACGAGACCCAGAACATGATGTTTTCTATAACATGCCCAATGAAATTATTAACGCTAGTCTCCCTAATGGCAGTTCCATTTTTATTTTATCCCTAGGCCATTCTCACTGTACTTCAATCGTCAGAGTTACACTAGGATAACTTTCAAATCATAGCAGCACGCTGCAATTTATTTTTCTGAACTGAAGTAAAAGTTGGACGGTGTTTAGCAGAATACAAACTTCTGGATGATGTCATGAATCTCTATTACACAGTTTAAATTCAGCTGTGCACTATTTTCACAAAACAAGAAGGTACACATAATTAAAATCCATGGCAAGAGGCTAAGTGGGAGGAATTGAATTCCTACTAGTTTCTGGTGTGAAATGGGTAGTGGACCTGAATAAAATTCAGCACTGGGCCTCATTTGAAAGAAACAAATGAATTAGAATTCCAATGGGATCCACCATTTAGAAATTCTGGTTTAGGGCGGTGGCGCATGTCGTGTTATTCACCCTGGGGTAACACGGACTGCAACTGGATGCAGTTGTACTGGAAAGTAGACACCAAACTTAGACGTTAGTTCAGTATGTTTTATTGAACTTCTGGAGCAGTGCACACAGCTTGCTGTGGGTTGACACTCTACTAATCTAAGTGTGCTAATTATAACTAACTAGATCAGACTAGCTCTGAGCCACGTGTAAAAGGTGCTGACTGATATATTCACCCTGACTGTCACTACAGTTGTCACCAGTGGAAAGAGGCAGAGTGCTGATGCCTCGTGTGGTTTATAGTAGGAAACCCCCCCTAGTGTTCTGCCTGGTTTTAGTTGTGTTCTGTCCTGTGTGTTGATTGCCTGTCTGTATCTCATTATGTGCATGAGTGCATATCATGACACTGCAGTGGTTAGCACTGTTGCCTCACGACGCTGAGGACCCGGGTTCGATCCCGGCCCTGGGTCACTGTCCGTGTGGAGTTTGCACATTCTCCCCGTGTCTGTGTGGGTCTCACCCCCACAACCCAAAGATATGTGTGTAGGTGGATTGCCCCTTAATTAAAAAAATGAAGAAAAAAATAAATTCTAATCCAATGCGGCTCCTGGTTCCATAATAAGATACCGTAAAATAGTTTTTCTGGCTGTTTTACAGAAGTTGCTTTAAGAAACTTTGATTCGGCCAATCAGGACCTAGGACTTGGGCTTCGACAATTAATTTACATATGCGTGAACACCCAACATCTGATTCAGGTGGACAACCTGTGCACCTAGGAGTCACCAATTCCATACATGGCAGGCAGGACTCTTCTGGGGTAAACCGAGTGAAGTCACCATAATGTTAATATTTGGCTGGATTCTCTGCCTTGCGACACCATACACGTGAATTGTCATACTGTGGATAATCAGGGGTCCGGCAAAAATAGAGGTCTGCGGACAGCGCCAATTCGGGTGCCATGCTGGAGTTCTCTCCCCCCCCCCCGGCAGCAAAAATCGAGGTTTGCGTCCCGCGCCCATATTGGCATTTGCATGCATTTAAATGTGATTAGCAGCTTGAGCACTCCATGCTCAACTCTTCCATGATACTCCACCCCTCTCAGGGGCATGAATTGCTGCACGTATTTACAAATGGGAACTGGGTGCCATGGCTGCGATGGGGATCGGGAGGTTAAAAAAAACACTGAAAAACCTTTCTAAACTGTTGAGCTTGCTGGAGAGTGGCTGCCTGAGCCTGGGGCAGTGGTGGGTAGTGACTTGGTGCTGGGTCCAGGATCTCCGAGTGTCCCCATCAGGATTGGGATGGCCTGGCTCACACTGTCATTGCTGGAGTCTGTCTTTTAAACAAACGCATTTTGGAGCTTCTTAGAGGCTCCTGGCTTCTCACACTGCTGAGTGCTGCTAGTGCTCTTTAAATGTTCAGAAGGCCTCTGGTTATCTGGGAGCCCACTCAGGCCGACCATCTGGTCACCCTCATACACCAGCTGTATCATCAAGTGGGTGGGCATGGTCAAGCTCAATCAGCGGTCCATCAGGTGTTGCCTCACTGGAGAGGAAGTAGGTGATCAGCAGAGCTCACCCCAAACAGAGGACACCTGCACTGTGGCCTTTGGAGCTCTCCCTGGTTCTCTGCCTTTCAGGGCAGAGGTCTCACTAGTGACCCCTACCCCTCCTGATTACCACACTGTCTCCTCCTGGTGAGACTGGCAGCACTGACTACCCCTGCCACCCCCTTCCAGGTGGTGTTCAGGAGAGCAGGCTCATCCTGGGGAAGTGGGTTTCCCTCCGTTCCTCACTGGCATGGAGCTGTGGATCCACCTCGGACTCCTGACCTCGGGCGTAGGTCTTCTCTGAGCCATTTGGTGGCTGCAGTGAGTGTGTGGTAAGTGGAGCGCTTAAAAACAGCTCCAGCTGCCAGACTCTTTAGCGCCATCTTCTGCTCCGGAGGTTAGAATGCCTGCTAGAATCATTAAATTTACAGTGCAGAAGGAGGCCATTCAGCCCCTCGGGTCTGCACCGGCCCTTGGAAAGAGCACCCTAACTTAACCCAAGCCTTCACCCTATCCTGTAACCCAGTGACCCCACCTATCCTTTTGGACACTAAGGGGCAATTTATCATGGCCATGCCACCTAACCTGCACATCTTTGGACTGTGGGAGGAAACCAGAGCACCCAGAGGAAACCCACGCAGACACGGGGAGAACGTGCAAACTCCGCTTGGTCACCTGAGGCCGGAATTGAACCCGGGACCCTGGAGCTGTGAGGCAGCAGTGCTAACCGCTGTGCCACCGTACCGTCTGTGCTGGGCCGGCAATTGCTTTGAATTTGCGCAGGCAGAGTGCTAGCCATTTGCATGTCCTGACTCTCTTACCGAATAGCGCCCCCAATGCGAATTCAGTGCCGGCCTCCCAAATTGAGAATCCTACCTATTATAATCAAAAAATCAGGCATAATGACCGTTACTGTAATATACGAGTCAATCTCCTGTGGTCTTATACACAGGAAATTAAAACCAAAAGTAGCATACAATGCACGTTAGAGGACGCGATTCTATGGAAAAGTTTCTAAGTGTGGTAGCGAGCTGGAATTGCTGCGAGTGTTCTGCTGCTCGGACTGGCGAGGGCGGCAACGTAATTCAACGTTAATTGGTCCACTTAACGAGGCCTCACGGGCTTCTCGCAACAAATGAAGGCTCGCCAGCTGGTTTGTCAGGACCGCCCTCGCCAGCCCCCCTGCTAACAATGTCGAGCAGCACTTAAGCTGCGCTTGTTCAGCCAACTCACAACAATGGTGCCCAGAAGACCACCCCAAGATTCGGGGATGCAGATCTGGGGAAGTTGCTAGACGGCGTGGAGGCCAGGAGGGATATCCTGTTCCCCCGAGGGTCCCGGAGGGTGAGCCATAGGGCAGCCAGTACTGCTTGGCATGAAGTGGAGGAAGGCTATGAGCTCGGGGCGTGTGTATGGCCTTCAGTGCCGAAAAAAGGTTGATGACCTACATCGGGCAGCGCAAGTGAGTAGACACCAAACCCCACCCTCTCCCTCAAGCGATCATCCACCCCTCCCCCTTCAGCCCCCCCACCTCAACCCTCCCTTCGCAGTCCCCTCCCACCAGTGTGAACCACGCATGTGGCTAACGATGCCCTCTCTGAGTCTCCTCAGGAAAAGCTCTCCATTAATTGTAGGGAGAGGGCCCAGGCTGGTGGCGGGGTGCCGGACTTAAGAATCCTCACCTCCTGGAAGTGGCTGGGGTGGCTGAGGACAGATCGGTCCACACAACACGGGTGGCACGGTGGCCCAGTGGTTAGCACTGCTGCCTCACAGCTCCAGAGTCCGGGGTTCAATTCCGGCCTCGGGCTCTTTCCCTGTGAGCTAAGATGTCTACTCACCTCCTCGAATCCTCACAGAAGCCCTTCCGCTAGGTTCACGTTTTTCAAAAGGAGTACTGATCGGCGCCTGCGTGAGCACTTGCTGGGGAGGCCGCTGAATGACAGGAGGCCGTTGGATATGGGGTTGCACCTGTTAATAGGGCTTAAGTTGGTTTCTCGCTATGCTACATCAAGATCCCGATTTCACCTACGGGAGCGGGCTGATTGCATCGCAAACTGGCGCCTGGTGTGGTTCTCGTTTTTGGCCTCTGGCGCTATTCAAGGCCTCGTTTCGCTTGAGCGAGAGCTTAACAAGGCCGGACAATAGCACCCACAGAGAGTAGTGCGGGAAGAGAATTGGAATTGGAAAGTTAGAGAGCAGGGGTGTTACACAGGATAATTCCAGTACCCATTTCAACAACAGATTTGAAAAGCTAGAAGCAGTTCCACACCTCCACAGTTAGCTATATTGTTACTGTTTCAAAATATTGATTTTAAGATTGAATACAGAGGAGTACATTAAATTCTACATCTAAAACATTGGGCTGGAATCTGGGGTGGGATTCTCTGACCCCGGGGCCGGTTCGGAGAAGCGCCGGGCCGGACGCAATTCACACGACGACGCCCCGCGCCGGTCCGCCGATTCTCCGGTGACCGGAGAATCGGCGCCACTGGCGCCGGTCTGGGGCCGCTCTACGCGGGATGGGCCGAGCGGCCGCCAAGAAAACCTGAGTCCCGCCGGCGCCATTCTTACCCGACGGGACCACGGCGTCCATCCTGCGGGAGGGCGGCCTGGTGGGGGAGGGAAGGGGGAACCGACCCAGAGGGGGCCTCCACCGTGGCCTGGCCCGTGATCAGGGCCTACCGATTGGTGGGCCGGCCTCTCCTGGTGGGAGCCTCTTTTACTCCGCGCCGGCCCCTGTAGCTCTCCGCCATGTTGCGACAGGGCCGGCGCGGAGAAGGAAACTAGTGTGCGAGTTTGCGCCAGCTGCAGCGTGCATGTGCAGACCCATGGCGCCCGTTTGACGCCGGTATCCGCAGCTGGAGCTGCGTGATCGCTCCAGTGCCGTTCTGGCACCCTGTAGGGCTCAGGATCGCTATTCCTGGGGGCCTGTTGGCGTCAACACTTAGCCTCAGTATCAGAGAATCCCGCCCCTGATTACCATGCCGTGTGTTTCTGGGTGGCCCGCCACTCACGTGGGATATTTTGTTCCCGCCGCTTTTCAGTGGGACTTCCATTGTAGCCACCCCATGCCATTGGGAAAGACACGAGCGTGTGGAAGATTGTAGTTTAGTCGGGCAGCATGGTCGGCACGGGCTTGGAGGGCCAAAGGGCCTGTTCCTGTGCTGTACATTTCTTTGTTCTTTGTTCTTTGAGCGGGGGTGCGCTGTCGACAGGAATAGAGATTCCCAACGGCCAGAGAATTCTGACCATCGCACACAAAGAAATTTCCAGGAATCATGGGCTGGATTCTCCATTTCTGAGACTAAGTGCTGACGCTGGCGTGACAACAGAAACGGTGCAACAGCTGCACCGATTCAGAAACTCTAAATGGGCTAGCACCATTGCCAGGTGGAATACAACCAGTTCCAAGCAAAATGGCGCCGGATTCATTGGGTCCGTGATTGCCGCACATGAGACTCATACTCCGCAGCCGCACTTAACGATCGATCCCCCCCCCCCACACACACCGTCCCAGTCAACAAGATGGTTGCAAGGAGAGCAGTGCCACGGTTCAGGGATGCTGAGCTGGACATCCTCCTGGACGTCGTGGAGGAGAGGCAGATGACCCTGTACCCCGGCCCGGGAGGAATGCCACCAGCCGCTGCCGTTCACCGTGCCTGGGCGCAGGCTGCACAACCTCCTCAGGGCGGCCAGGGTGAGTAGGCAGCGCTGTGCTCCAGGCACCAACCCCGCCCCCTCCCCACACCTGTTACTTGGCTCCTCCTCCCCCGGGGAAGCCGACTCCTCACCCTGACCCACATGTCAGCACCCATGCCAGCCGCAAGGGCTGAGAGACCTGGCCACTGATGCCAGCATCTACCCAATCCCTGGGCTGCATGCATCGGAACGTCTAACATTGTCATTGTTTGTGTTTGCCCCCCCCCCCCAGGACAAGGCCGCGCACAACCACCGGGAGCGGGAGAAGACCGGAGGGGGACCACCAGGCCTGCAGCCCCTCAACATGCCCGAGCAGAGGGCACTGGACGTGGTCGGTGGCCCGGAGGAAAGGGAGGTCGCCGACGTGGAGGTTGGCGGCGGGTGAGCAAGTGAGACCCTGCTCAGTTGCAGATCCCCATGACACATGTGTAGACAACACCATAACAACCCCCCCCTCACCGCACCCCCTACCTCTTCACCCCACATCCCCACTCCCCTCACCCGCCTCACCCCCTCCCAACCCCCTCACCCGCCCCAACCCCCTCACCACTCCCCCCCCCCCCCCCCCCCCCCCTCCACGGCCCCCTGGCCTGCATTCCAACCATACATGACGTCTTGTGTCTTACAGGACCTGCGGAGATGGGGCCGGTCCATCCAGAGCCCCCCGCCCCCAGCCAGTGCCAGAGCCGGTGTCCCCCAGACGGACAAGCACTGACAGGGAGAGCAGCCCGAACACCAGCCCTCCGCCCGAGACTCAGGGGACCCCAGAGCTCGGGTCAGAGGAGGACATGGACTTTCTGTCACAGCTGTCTCCAACATCCTCCACCATCTCAGAGACGATCACCTCAGTTGGGCACTTTAGTGAAGAGGCTCCTAGGACACTATCTGGTGCGCACCACACATCGCATCAGGTACAGTAGGAGGAGGTAGGGGCAGCCGAGGGGCCGGATGGTCGGTGGGCAGACCAGCCAAAGGAACCAGCTGCCGTCCAGAGGGGTCCCGGGCTCCTGGAACATCCAGACCCAGCCACAGTGCAGGTGCAGGCAGAGAACCAGGGTCCACAAGATGGGATGACAGAGTCACTGGCATGGGCCCCAGCATGTCCTCCTCCCTCGGGGTGCCCGATGGGACGGGGGTGCAAGTGGAGCCATCCCCTGAGGTCCCCCCGCCACCTGCACCTGCAGGCGCAGGTGGAGGAGTCCATCCGAGTGCAGGAGCAGGGTGTCATGCCGGTCATGCGTGCCACCCAGGCCGGCACCGCATGGATGGCGTCTGCGGTGGAGGCAATGGTGGCGATGGTGTCGGATATGGTCAGCATGTAGAAGGCCTGGGGTATTCTGTGCAGGACAGTGCTGCCCTCTCACAGGCAGCCATGTGCCAGAGTCACCTGGACATAGCAGCGATGCTCCTCAGAATGGCACAGTCACAGCGGGCCAAGGCTGAGAACGTATTGCGCCTGCGGTATTGCCCAGGCGCTGGCCGGCATGGCACAGAAACTGGACGGGGTGGCCCAGTCCCAGACGGAGGTGTACCAGACCCAGAGGGGGGTGGCCCACACCCAGAGGGACATGGCTCACACCCAGGGGACGTGGCCCAGTCACTGGCTGACGTGGCACAGACCCTCAAGGTGGTGGCACAGTCACAGACGGAGATGGTCCACTCCATGTGCTCCATGGCCGCGAACGTGCAGACCCTGGTCGAGACCAGAGCGGGCCTCCAGGACTGGCAGCGCCAGGTGGCGGGGGGGCTTCACGGGATGGTTCTGCTCGCACCCCCGTGCCATGGAGTATCCCGAGGGCCATTGGGCACCCCGAGGGAGGAGGAGGTGCTGGGCCCATGCCGGTGACTCTCGCAAGGGAGGTGGGCAGGGGGAGTGGGGGATGGGGGACCAGTGCTCCCCCCCTCCCTCCCTGCCCCTCCCCCCCCCCTCCCTCCCTGCCCCCCCCCCCCGCCTCGACCGTCTCCAGCATCCCCACCCCAGAGATTCGATGGGACCGTGTGATGGACTGGCCAGCTCGCATGCAGTGGTCACCCAGGTGGTAGGTGGTACTGTGGGCATGAATCAGACATTGTCTAACGATGTGGAGCACCAGAGCTCATTGCAGAGAGGGACGTCATCCTTCTCCACCCCATGGGCCAGACCCGCTGTCACTGTCAACCCAGTGAACCCAGCTCCTCGCGCTGCAGGTATGTGTCATGGTGGGGGTGTGCAAGCGGGTGGTTTGGTGGTGTGGGAGGTGTGGGTCTGGGATGGTGGTGTCCTTGCCACCGGCTCGCAACCCCCCCTCCCCCTCTAGTCAGTGAAACGTGTCGTGATGAAGGCGTCCCATGCGCGATGGCGTCATGCCACCCCCCAACCCTGCCCGGGCCCAGGTCCCACTCATTGTCCCCTTCCCCGTATCCTCCTCATCGGATGAGGCCTGCACTTGCTCCTCATCCTCCTCCTCCAGCACATCACCCCTCTGCTGCGCGATGTTGTAGAGGACGCAGCAGACCACCACGATGCGGGCGACCGTCCCAGCCTCGTCCTGGAGGGCCCCTCCAGAGCGTTCCAGGTCGGGAGGGGAGCCCACAAACATGTCGGGGATCACTGAGTGTGCCAAGATGAAGGACGTGTACACACTGCCCGGGTATCAGGCGCAGACTTCCATGATGCGCATCTGTTGGTCGTAGACCAGCTGAGTGTTCATGGAGTGGAATCCCTTTCTGTTAGTGTACAGCAGCTTGTTATCCGCAGGTGGCCGTAGGGCAACATGCATGTCATCGATCACCCTCTGGACCCGGGGCATCCCAGCGATGGCAGCAAACATCACGGCCCAGGCATCCTGGTAGGCGTGGTCCACGTGGAACCGGATGTACTGGACCGTCTGTGCATATAGGGCCTCCATGATGGCACGGATGCACCCGTGCGCCGATGTCTGCTCGATCCCGGACAGGTCCCCACTTGGTGACTGGAATGTCGCATAAGTGTTGAGGGCGACCGTCACCTTCACGGTCACCGGGAGCTGGTGTCCTCCCCCATACCCCATGGTGCCAGGTATGCCCAGGGCTGGTTTAGCACACGGCTAAATCACTGGCTTTGAAAGCAGACCAAGGCAGCATGGTTCAATTCCTGTACCAGCCTCCCTGAACAGGCGCCGGAATGTGGCGACTAGGGGCTTTTCACAGTAACTTTATTTGAAGCCTACTTGTGACAATAAGCGACTTTCATTTCATTTCATCTGGCAGATGTGTCTCCCAGTCTCTCTGCTCATCTGCAGTCTCCGTCTGCGTGCCTGGTCCGGAAGGTCCTCGGATGACATGCGGTTGCGGTACACATGAGGCCTCATTAGGTGTCCCATGGCACTCCTCCTCCTCGGCCTGTTGGGTGGCTGGCCCACCAGCCGGTGCGGCTGCCACCTGCCCCTCTGCAGCTCGCTGCGCAAACCTCCGCCTCCTCTCTGAGCGGCCACCGCTCACGCGGCCACAGGGCATCTTGCAGGACTGCGGCCATCTCCACGGCGGACAGCATCGCGGGTTGATGTCCGAATATCATTCTGTACAGGGGGTAAAAGGCCAACATGTTAGTAAGACGCATACTCCCATGCCCATCCAGGTACTATGGGCTACATGGTGGCCCCGGTGCCCACGCATGCCACCCCGCACTCCTGCCTCGTTGGTTCCCCAGTCCTTACTGCCAAGGGTACCATTGGCTGGCACTGCCCTCACTGGGGGCTGCCGTGGGTGTTGCCCTGGGTGGTACCCTGGTGGGTGGCGGCTGAATGTGTGGGGTATTTCGGGGGCGGAGTGGGGTGGGTGCACACATACGGCTGGTGTCACTGTGTAGAGATAGGGGCCGGGGTGGGTGGTCAGCAAGATGGCCGCTGTAATGGCTGTCAGTGCCTGGGCACCGCCCCAGCCCTATGGGGGGGGGCACCCCGGCTGCTCGGCCTGTCCCATCCCCTCCCCTGGCCCTGGCAGGCAACCCCCCCTCCCCCCGCCGCATCCAGCACGGCCGATCTCTGGGCTGGCAACCCGCAGTCAGTCCACAGCATTTCTTACCTCCTCTCTCTCGCTCAGCAGCCAGGATGCCAGGTTCACGGTTTTTGTAACCACAAGTGAACAACGCCATCGGGAACTCGGCCTATCGGAGGCGGTGAATTACGGAGGCCGTGGACCATCGGGTGTCAGGCCCGATAATGATATGCCTACTGTACTTTTAGCCCGTGCGGCGAACGTCGTATTTACACCATTTCAGGATGCCAGAGCATCCCGATTTGGCATCAAACCGCCGCCTACCGCGATTTCAGCATCGGTAGCTATTCTCCACATTATGTGTTGGGTGTTCTAGATCACAAACAGGTCACCAACACTGGAAGTGTTGCAACTCTATTTTATTATAAGGTTAACTATATTAACATACTTGAACTGTGGGTAAATGCAATACCAGCTTTAACTGTTGACCCTTGTCTAGTCCTAACCAGGTGATGTACTCAGCACATGGTGAATGTCTGTGTTGCAGACTGTGAGCTCTGCGCTCCGAGCTGGCTGCTACTAGAATGAGCGGGAACTCTCCTGTCCCCTGTCTTTATAGTGTGTGTTCTCTCACTGGTGATTGGCTGTGGTGTTGTGTATGCTGATTGGTCCCTCTGCATGTCCATCAGTGTGTGTGTGTGTGTGTCTGCACCATAATAGACTGGTGTATATTATGACATCCCCCCTTTTATATAAAGAACATGTGCCTGCGTGACAACAAATATCGTGTAGTGAATGTACCTGACTATGTGTGTGCGTGTTATTTACATGACTATGTACATGAGGCTAATCTATTTACATGGCAAGGTGCCTGGTACAGAGAAATAGGGTGTCACACCAACAACGAAATGAACATTATATACAAACTACTGGAACGATGAAACAGGATAACAGAACAGATCAAAGAGTCCAATATTGTAAAACTCGTAAGTCAAGTCTCTGAGGTGGGCGACGAATTCTGGTTGACCGCCTCAAGGGTGGGTCAGGAGCTACCGGCTGAGGAATGGGCTGGGCCACGGCAGAGTGAGGAGGATGCAGAGTATTCGGAATCTCCACATAGTCCAGGTTGGGGACAACAGGAGGGTGTGGCACTGGTGGAGGATCACGTAGCGAGCGCAGAACGAGACGAAGGGCACGCTGATTGCGGCGGCGAATGGAACGATCTGGCAGATGAACCAGGAACGAGGGGAAGACACCTGCCGAAGAACCACAGCAGTTGCAGACCAGCCACCCTCCGGGAAATGGATGCGGACGTTGTCATCCGGCGCCAGAGCAGGGAGATCAGTCGCCCGAGCGTCATGTGGCGCCATGTGTTGTGCACGAGACTGTTGCATCCGCTGAAGGACCGGAACGTGGTTGAGGTCTGGGACGTGAATGGACGGCACTGTGGTCCTGAGGGTGCGACCCATGAGCAGCTGGGCTGGCGACAGGCCCGTGGAGAGTGGGGCCGAACGATAGGCCAGCAAGGCGAGGTAGAATTCGGATCCTGCATCGGCAGCCTTGCAGAGGAGCCGTTTGACGATGTGGACGCCCTTTTCCGCTTTGCCATTGGATTTGGGTGCAGGGGACTGGATGTTGTACCTGCTGGCAAAAGTTGGACCATTCCTGGCTCGCGACGCAGGGGCCATTGTCCGACATCACAGTGAGTGGGATGCCGTGACGAGCAAAGGTCTCCTTGCAGGCACGGATGACCGCAGATTATGTGATGTCGTGCAGGCATATGACCTCCGGGTAGTTCGAAAAATAGTCTACAATCAGAACATAGTCCCAGCCGAGCGCATGGAACAGGTCAACTCCTACCTTAGACCAAGGGGACGTGACCAACTCATGGGGCTGTAGGGTCTCACGTGGTTGGGCCGGCTGGAACCGCTGACAGGTGGGGCAGTTGAGCACTGTGTTGGCGATGTCCTCATTGATGCCGGGCCAGTACACAGCCTCTCGGGCCCTCCGTCGGCACTTCTCCACGCCAAGTTGGCCCTCGTGTAGCTGTTCCAAAACGAGCTAGCGCATGCTGTGCGGGATCACGATGCGGTCCAGCTTCAGGAGGACACCATCGACTACTGCCAGATCGTCTCTGATATTGTAGAACTGCGGGCATTGGTCCTTGAGCCACCCGTCCGTCATGTGGCGCATGACACGCTGTAGTAGGGGGTCGGCCGCAGTCTCTCGGCGAAAGTGGATAAGGCGTTCATCCGTGGTCGGCAGATTGGAGGCCGTGAAGGCCACATGGACGTCAACCTGGCAGACGAACCCCTCTGGGTCACACGGGGTGTTGACTGCCCTGGACAGAGCGTCGGCTATGATCATGTCCCTGCCCGGTGTGTATAGGAGCTGGAAATCGTACCGCCGGAGTTTAAGCAGAATGCGCTGGAGGCGAGGGGTCATATCATTCAGGTCTTTTTGTATAATGTTGATCAGCGGGCGATGGTCGGTCTCGACAGTGAATTGGGGGAGTCCGTACACATAATCATGAAATTTGTCGACCCCAGTCAACAGGCCCAGGCACTCCTGTTCCGTGGGGGTCATGGCACGTGACGCATATGCAACGGGGGCCCATGATGAGGTCTCATCGCGTTGCAGGAGCACCGCCCCAATGCCAGATTGGCTGGCATCCGTTGAAATTTTTGTTTCCTTCGTGGCATCAAAAAATGCCAATACCGGGGCCGTGGTAAGCTTGGTCTTAAGCTCCTCCCATTCGCGCTCGTGGGCGGGAAGCCATTGGAAGTCTGTCATCTTCCTGACCAGGTTCCAGAGAGCTGTGGTATGGGAGGCGAGGTTGGGGATGAACTTCCCAAGGAAGTTGACCATGCCCAAAAATCGGAGGACCGCCTTCTTATCCGCTGGTGTTTTCATAGTTGTGAGTGTATGGAAGCGTGCCCATGCCTTCAAAAACGTTGCGTTGTTGTTCGATGATGGCATTGAGTTGCGCCCTGAAGTCCGCATCCTGGAAGGCAGACGTGTTCTCTGGAGAGAGAGAGTGTACTCGTTGAACGAGGTTTAGGAGTTTGCACGCCCGTGCGCCTGGCAGAGAGTCCTTCGAGGAGCCCACGATCTCGAAGGGAAGGATGGCTTTTCGCGAGTCGTGCACACTTCGAGTTGGCATGAACCGGTAGCAGGAACGACGTTGCCAGTGTAGTCCAGTTGGCAGGTGGACGGAAGAATGGTTGGTTTAACCCCAAGGGTCTGAAAGTCTGACCACGCTAGGAGATTAGCGAAAGCACCAGTGTCCAGGCGGAATCGTATCTGGGATCGGTTGACCCTCAGGGTGGCACACCACTCGTCGTCTGGATCAATGCTGTGCACCGACAGCGGCTGGTGGTCTTGATTCGGGGACAGCCTGTTCTTTGTTATAACAGCGACTCGAAAAGGCTCCCTCAGGTCCTCGGTGTCACTGTTCTGCGGGAAGTCGGAGTTGGACTCGGTGAACGTGGGATGAATTGCCCAAACATTCCTGCGAGGCTGGCTGAAGCGATGTGAATTGGCAGGCTGAGCTGCTCGACAGCAGGCAGCATAGTGGCTAAGTCTGCCACATCGTAGGCATTGTTGCGATTTTGCAGGACATTGCCGCTTTAAATGGGCGGAGCCACAGTTGCCGCACGTCGTGACGTCAATACGCTTGTTGCGCCACCACGCATGCGCGGTGCGGTCGTGCGTGGTGCGTTCCTGCGCATCACATTCCTCCACGTCACCGTCCCCTCGTTTGGCGCGTACAAGCGCGGAAGGCCGCGAAAAGCGCGCAACATGGCCGCCCTCATCCAGGATGCAGCCTTGGAGGTGTTCAATTGTTTGGACCCGTTCCGCCTCGTGGGGACCTTGCCGCGCCGTTTCAGCCACCTGTATGTGGGAGTACCAGCTGGTGGCATTTTCATGCAGGACACAGGTCTCGATGGCATTCGCTAGGGTGAGTTGCTTAATTTTGAGGAGCTGCTGACGCAGGGGGTCCGACAGAACACCAAATACGATCTGGTATCATGGAGTCGGAGGTGGGCTTGTAGCCGCAGGACTGTGCAAGGATGCAGAGGTGTGTTAAAGAGGATTGGAAAGTGGACTTCCGGGTGCGGCGATGACCAGCTAAGTCGCACGTTTCGGCAGCTCCCGGTGGAACGGACTTTTGGGCTCTTAATAAGAGCCCCATCGGCAATTTTAACGGCTAGAAGCACTGTGCGGTAAACCAGAAGGGAATCCCCCCATGGGGCCCTGAACAACAAGAGTTTTTGAAATGTTGCGTGGAAGAACTTAAAAAGGAAATGAAGAAGGAGCTGTTGGCCCCGATGTTACAGGCGATCGAAGGGCTAAAGAATGAGCAAAAGACCCAGGAGCGGGAGCTTCGGGTCGTGAAGGCAAAGGCTGCCGAGAACGAGGACGATATACAGGGCCTGGTGGTGAAGACGGAGATGCACGAGGCACACCATAAACGATGTGTGGAAAGACTGGAGGTGCTGGAGAATAACGCGAGGAGGAATAATTTAAGGATTCTTGGTCTTCCTGAAGGTGCAGAAGGAGCAGACGTCGGGGCATATGTGAGCACGATGCTGCAATCGTTAATGGGAGCGGAGGCCCCGGCGGGTCCGCTGGAGGTGGAGGGAGCATACAAAGTGATGGCGCGAGGACCGAGAGCAGGAGAAATTCCTAGAGCCTGAGTGGTGAGATTCCTCCGTTTTAAGGACAAAGAGATGGTCCTTAGATGGGCAAAGAAAACTCGGAGCAGTAGGCGGGAGAACGCGGTGATCCGCATATACCAAGACTGGAGTGCGGAGGTGGCGAGAAGGAGGGCGAGCTTTAATCGGGCCAAGGCGGTGCTTCACAAAAAGAAGATAAAATTTGGAATGCTGCAACCGGCAAGACTGTGGGTCACACATCAAGGGAGGCACCACTACTTTGAGACGGCGGATGAGGCGTGGACTTTTATTGTGGAAGAAAAACTGGAATAAGCGGGTTATTAAAAAAGAACGTTTGAAACAAAGTGGTGGGGCGAGTATAGGGGGCGATGAGGGGGGAAAAGGGGGGGGAAAGATGAGTTTTATGTTATTAATCCTGCGATGCGGTAACTTTTCTCTCTTCCACAGGTGGTGGTGGAGGGAGGAAGAGAGGTGGAGGAGATGGGGCGTTGGCCATGGGGGGCGGGGCCAAAAGGGAAGCGCGGGCTTTGATCCCGCGCTATGATAATCATGGCGGGAATAGGGAAGCAGGAAGGAGGGGGCGTCGCACGGTGCGAGCCGAGGTCACGGGGGGAAGCCGAGGTCGGCCAGAGTTTGCTGACTTCTGGGAGCAACATGGGGGGTGTAACTACGCTAGTGGGGGATCTAGCGGGGGGGGGTGGGAGGGGGGATTTACTGGGTTGCTGCTGCTGGGGAGAGGGGGGAGCCGGAATGGGGTGGGGTGGGCGGGGGGGCACCGCCTGGGGGGACACAGCTGCGTGGGAACCGGGTGAGGGGATGGCTAATCGACAAGGGGGGGGGGGTAAAAAGCCCCCCAACCCGGTTGATCACGTGGAATGTGAGAGGGCTGAACGGGCCGATAAAGAGGGCACGAGTACTCGCACACCTCAAGAAACTTAAGGCAGACGTGGTTATGTTACAAGAGACGCACTTGAAACTTATAGACCAGATTAGACTACACAAAGGATGGGTGGGGCAGGTGTTTCATTCGGGGCTAGATGCGAAAAACAGGGGGGTGGCTATACTAGTGGGGAAGCGGGTTATGTTTGAGGCAAAGACCATAGTGGCGGATAGCGGGGGCAGATACGTGATGGTGAGTGGCAAATTACAGGGGGAGGCGGTGGTCTTGGTAAACGTATATGCCCCGAACTGGGATGATGCCAATTTTATGAGGCGCATGCTAGGACGCATCCCGGACCTAGAGGTGGGAAAGTTGGTAATGGGGGGAGATTTTAATACGGTGCTGGAGCCAGGGCTGGACAGGTCGAGATCCAGGACTGGAAGGAGGCCGGCTGCAGCCAAGGTGCTTAAAGATTTTATGGAGCAGATGGGAGGAGTAGACCCGTGGAGATTTAGCAGACCTAGGAGTAAGGAGTTTTCGTTTTTCTCCTATGTCCACAAAGTTTATTCGCGAATAGACTTTTTTGTTTTGGGAAGGGCGTTGATCCCGAAGGTGAGGGGGACTGAGTATACGGCTATAGCCATTTCGGATCACGCTCCACACTGGGTAGACTTGGAGATAGGGGAGGAAACAGAAGGGCGTCCACCCTGGAGAATGGACATGGGACTAATGGCAGATGAAGGGGTGTGTCTAAGGGTGAGGGGGTGCATTGAAAAATACTTGGAACTCAATGATAACGGGGAGGTCCAGGTGGGAGTGGTCTGGGAGGCGCTGAAGGCAGTGGTTAGAGGGGAGCTGATATCAATAAGGGCACATAAAGGATAGCAGGAGAGTAGGGAACGGGAGCGGTTGCTGCAAGAACTTCTGAGGGTGGACAGGCAATATGCGGAGGCACCGGAGGAGGGACTGTACAGGGAAAGGCAAAGGTTACACGTAGAATTTGACTTGCTGACAACGGGTACTGCAGAAGCACAGTGGAGGAAGGCACAGGGTGTACAGTATGAGTATGGGGAGAAGGCGAGCAGGTTGCTGGCCCATCAATTGAGGGAAAGGGGAGCAGCGAGGGAAATAGGGGGAGTGAGGGATGAGGAAGGAGAGATAGAGCGGGGAGCGGAGAGAGTGAATGGAGTGTTCAAGGCATTCTATAAAAGATTATACGAATCTCGGCCCCCGGATGGGAAGGAGAGAATGATGTGCTTCCTGGACCTGCTGGAATTTCCTCAGGTGGAGGAGCAGGAGAGGGTGGGACTGGGAGCACAGATTGAGACGGAGGAAGTAGTGAAAGGGATTGGGAGCATGCAGGCGGGGAAGGCCCCGGGACCAGACGGATTCCCAGTTGAATTCTATAGGAAATATATGGACTTGCTGGCCCCGCTACTGATGAGAACCTTTAATGAGGCGAAGGAAAAGGGACAGCTGCCCCCGACTACGTCGGTGGTAACGATATCGCTTCTCCTAAAGAAGGAAAAAGACCCGCTGCAATGCGGGTCCGATAGACCTATTTCCCTCCTAAATGTAGACGCTAAGATTCTGGCCAAGGTAATGGCAATGAGGATAGAGGATTGTGTCCCAGGGGTAGTCCATGAGGACCAAACTGGGTTTGTGAAGGGGAGACAGCTGAATACGAATATACGGAGGCTGCTAGGGGTAATGATGATGCCCCCACCAGAGGGGGAAGCGGAGATAGTGGTGGCGATGGATGCCGAGAAAGCATTTGATAGAGTGGAGTGGGATTATTTGTGGGAGGTGTTGAGGAGATTTGGCTTTGGAGATGAGTATATTAGATGGGTACAGCTGCTGTATAGGGCCCCGATGGCGAGCGTGGTCACGAATGGACGGGGGTCTGCGTATTTTCGGCTCCATAGAGGGACGAGGCAGGGATGTCCTCTGTCCCCATTATTGTTTGCACTGGCGATTGAGCCCCTGGCAATAGCATTGAGGGGTTCCAGGAAGTGGAGGGGAGTACTCAGGGGAGGAGAGGAACACCGGGTATCTCTTTACGCGGACGATTTATTGGTGTATGTGGCGGACCCGGCGGAGGGGATGCCAGAGATAATGCGGATACTTGGGGAGTTTGGAGAATTTTCAGGATATAAGCTGAACATGGGGAAAAGTGAGCTGTTTGTGGTGCATCCAGGGGAGCAGAGCAGAGAAATAGAGGACTTACCGCTGAGGAAGGTAACAAGGGACTTTCGCTACTTGGGGATGCAGATAGCCAAGAATTGGGGTACATTGCGTAGGTTAAACTTAACGCGGTTGGTGGAACAGATGGAGGAGGACTTCAAGAGATGGGACATGGTATCCCTGTCACTGGCAGGGAGGGTACAAGCGGTTAAAATGGTGGTCCTCCCGAGATTCCTCTTTGTGTTTCAGTGCCTCCCGGTGGTGATCACGAAGGCTTTTTTCAAAAGGATTGAGAAGAGTATCATGAGTTTTGTGTGGGCCGGGAAGACCCCGAGAGTGAGGAAGGGATTTTTGCAGCGTAGTAGGGATAGGAGGGGGCTGGCGCTACCGAGCCTGAGTGAGTACTACTGGGCCGTCAACATCTCAATGGTATGTAAGTGGATGGAAGAAGAGGAGGGAGCGGCGTGGAAGAGATTGGAGAAGGCGTCCTGTAGGGGGACTTGCCTACAAGCCATGGTGACGGCGCCGTTGCCGTTCTCACCGAAGAAATACACCACAAGCCCGGTGGTGGTGGCTACTCTGAAAATTTGGGGGCAATGGAGACGGCATAGGGGAAAGATGGGGGCCTCGGTGTGGTCCCCGATAAGAAATAATCATAGGTTTGCTCCGGGGAGAATGGATGGGGGATTTGGAACATGGCAAAGAGCAGGAGTAACACAATTGAGAGATCTGTTTGTAGATGGGACGTTTGCAAGTCTGGGAGCGCTGACCGAAAAATATGGGTTGCCCCAAGGGAATGCATTCCGGTATATGCAACTGAGGGCTTTTACGAGGCAACAGGTGAGGGAATTCCCGCAGCTCCCGACGCAGGAGGTGCAGGACAGAGTGATCTCAAAGACATAGGTGGGGGACGGTAAGGTGTCAGACATATATAGGGAGATGAGAGACGAGGGGGAGATTATGGTAGACGAGCTGAAAGGGAAATGGGAAGAAGAGCTGGGGGAGGAGATTGAGGAGGGGCTGTGGGCTGATGCCCTAAGTAGGGTAAACTCATCGTCCTCGTGTGCCAGGCTAAGCCTGATACAATTTAAGGTGTTACACAGGGCGCCTATGACTGGAACACGGCTTAGCAAATTTTTTGGAGTAGAGGATAGGTGTGCGAGATGCTCGAAAAGCCCAGCGAATCACACCCACATGTTCTGGTCATGTCCGGCACTACAGGGGTTTTGGGTGGGGGTGACAAAGGTGCTTTCGAAGGTAGTGGGGGTCCAGGTCGAACCAAGCTGGGGGTTGCCTATATTTGGGGTTGCAGAAGAGCCGGGAGTGCAGGAGGCGAGAGAGGCTGATGTTTTGGCCTTTGCGTCCCTAGTAGCCCGGCGCAGGATACTGTTGATGTGGAAGGAAGCCAAGCCCCCGGGTGTGGAGACCTGGATAAATGACATGGCAGGGTTTATAAAGCTGGAACGGATTAAGTTCGTCCTAAGGGGATCGGCTCAATGGTTCACCAGGCGGTGGCAACCATTCGTCGAATACCTCACAGAAAGATAGAGGGAATGGAAAAGAAGAAGACAGCAGCAGCAGCCCGGGGTGGGGGGGGGGGGGGGGAAGGGGGTGGGGGGGGGGAGGAACCAGAGGGATTCTCAGGGATGTTAATAAATAAGCATAATATGTATAGGTTGTTGTTATAGATAATTGTATATTGGACTGTTAAAACATATTTTTGGAGAATATTTATCTGGGGCAAGGCAGTTGCCATTTAGTTTTGTTTTTGTTTTTGTTTATATATTATTTATTTATTGTTTATAAAACTGGCCATTGTTATTTATATTGTTATATTACTGTGTAAAGGATACACAATGTACTGTGATGGTTGGCCAAAAATTTTCAATAAAATATTTTTTTTTTAAAAAAGAGGATTGGAAAGGCTCGTCCTTACCCTGCAAGCACTACTGGAACAGGTATCTTTCGAAGCTTTCATTGACGTCTATGCTGAAGTGGGTATCGAATTTGAGGAGAACCGTCTTGTACTTTGTCTTGTCCTCGTCCTCTGCGAATGTGAGGGTGTTGAAGATGTGGATGGCGTGTTGCCCGGCCATGGAGAGGAGCAGAGCAATCTTCCTGGTGTCCGAGGCGTTCTCCCTGTCCGTGTCTTCGAGGAAGAGCTGGAAGCGCCGTTTAAAAATCTTCCAATTGACCCCAAGATTGCCGGAGATGCGGAGCGGCGGAGGCGGGTTGATGTTCTCCATACTTCAGGATGCCGGAATGCTGATTAGTTGCAGGTGGGTCTCAGAAGTGCTAGTATGCAACCACTCCTTGTACCATGATGTGTTGGGTGTTCTGGATCACAAACATGTCACCAACACTGGAAGTGGTGCAACTCTATTTTATTATAAGGTTAACTATGTTAACATACTTGAACTGTGGGTAAATGCAATACCAGCTTTAACTGTTGACCCTTGCCTAGTCCTAACAAGGTGATTCACTCAGCACATGGTGAGTGTCTGTGTTGCAGGCTGTGAGATCTGCGCTCCGAGCTGGCTGCTACTAGAATGAGCGGGAACTCTCCTGTCCCCTGTCTTTATAGTGCGTGTGCTCTCACTGGTAATTGGCTGCAGTGTTGTGTATGCTGATTGGTCCCACTGCATGTCCATCAGTGTGTGTGTGTGTGTCTGCACCATAATATACTGGTGTATATTATGACACCACTCAATCGCGATTTTTTGATTTTGGCATCGGCAAATGGAGAATCCAGTGCCATAAGACTGCCAATACAGATGGTAAGTGAGTCATGACTTGCAAATGGCCAATGTGGAGCATTATCTTGATGCTTTCAAAAACTTCTATTGAGTGAAGCTTTGTATCTCTTTCATGCCAAGTTTCCATTGGCTAATTATTGCCGAGGCTATCTTTGTTGCATAATTTATCACCCTTAGATCAACCAGCATGCAATGAAACAGGGCTCATGTCCTGAATAATGACTGGTCAACATCTTAGTACAGTGTCTGAGGTTACATTCTTGAACAACCTTTCCTTCCCTGTTTTCTCTTACTAACATTTGTCCTGGAGTGTCATTAAATACAAAGATAAGGGCCACCAAATTTAGCTCTGTAGTGCCAGCAGTTTCAGTGCTGCCGGTGCTGGTTTAGAAGCAAGATGGTATTTACGATGCTTACACCCACTTCCACTGTGGCCCATGCCAAATGCCATCTTGATGAAGGTAATTGTAATATCCAACACAGGGCCTATGGGCTGGGAATGCATGTCTTCCCCATGCTCTTTGCCGAGTGTGAGCTCCCCCACTCGGGACGGGGTATCTCAATTACCCAGTGTATAGAAGGTCGGCCAGTACGGCACCGGCCAAGCAGGAATCCAGTAGGGGTCTATCGGGTAGTGTATATATCGTTTGTGTAAATAAAACTTCATTCTTATTTTATTCGGTGTGGACTCCCCGTGTCCTTACCAGGTATTAACATGGGTGTAAAAAGCATGCACTAGAGACTGTGATATCAATCACAGTCGTATTGTCACTCGACTATTGATACAAACTCCCAGAATAATCTTCTGGGGACCAGGGTTGAAATCCCACCACGGCAAATGGTGGAATTTGAATTCTATAAAAAAAATTGGAATTAAAGGTCTGATGATAACCATGAAACCTTTGCCGATTGCCGTAAAAACCTATCTGGTTCACTAATGTCGTCTGGGAAAGGAAATCTGTCAATCTTATCTGGCCTGGCCTACATGTGACAGCAATGTGGGGTTGACTCTTCAGTTACCTCTGAAATGGTTACTCGGTTCAAGGGTAATTAGGGATGGGCAACAAATGCTGGACTTGCTGGTATCAGACAGGAACTTGCAGAGGTAGATTGGGGGAGACTATTGGCAGACAAAGGGACGGCTGGTAAATGGGAGGCTTTTAAAAATGTGTAAACCAGGGTGCAGGGTAAGCACATTCCCTTTAGAGTGAAGGGCAAGGCTGGTAGAAGTAGGGAACCCTGGATGACTCGAGATATTGAGACTCTGGTCAAAAAGAAGAAGGAGGCATATGACGTACATAAGCAACTGGGATCAAGTAGATCCCTTGAAGAGTATAGAGATTGTCGAAATAGAGTTAAGAGGGAAATCAGGAGGGCAAAAAGGGGACATGAAATTGCTTTGGCAAATAATGCAAGGGAGAATCCAAAGAGATTCTACAGATACATAAAGGGGAAAAGAGTAACTAGCGACAGAGTAGGGCCTCTTAAGGATCAACAAGGGCATCTATGTGCAGAGCCACAAGAGTTGGGTGAGATCCTGAATGAATATTTCTCATCGGTATTCACGGTGGAGAAAGGCATGGATGTTAGGAAACTAAGGGAAATAAATAGTGATGTCTTGAGAAGTGTGCATATTACAGAGGAGGAGGTGCTGGAAGTCTTAAAGCGCATCAAGGTAGATAAATCCCCGGGACCTGATGAAATGTATCCCAGGATGTTGTGGGAGGCTAGGGAGGAAATTGCGGGTCCCCTAACCGAGATATTTGAATCATCGGCAGCCACAGGTGAGGTGCCTGAAGATTGGAGAGTGGCGAATGTTGTGCCCTTGTTTAAGAAGGGCAGCAGGGAAAAGCCTGGGAACTACAGACCGGTGAGCCTAACGTCTGTAGTAGGTAAGTTGCTAGAAGGTATTCTGAGAGACAGGATCTACAAGCATTTAGAGAGGCAAGGACTGATTCGGGGCAGTCAGCATGGCTTTGTGCGTGGAAAATCATGTCTCACAAATTTGATTGAGTTTTTTGAGGGAGTGACCAAGAAGGTAGATGAGGGCAGTGCAGTAGACGTTGTCTACATGGACTTTAGCAAAGCCTTTGACAAGGTACCGCATGGTAGGTTGTTGCAGAAGGTTAAAGCTCACGGGATCCAGGGTGAGGTTGCCAATTGGATTCAAAATTGGCTGGACGACAGAAGGCAGAGGGTGGTTGTAGAGGGTTGTTTTTCAAACTGGAGGCCTGTGACCAGTGGTGTGCCTCAGGGATCGGTGCTGGGTCCACTGTTATTTGTGATTTATATTAATGATTTGGATGAGAATTTAGGAGGCATGGTTAGTAAGTTTGCAGATGACACCAAGATTGGTGGCACAGTGGATAGTGAAGAAGGTTATCTAGGATTGCAACGGGATCTTGATCAATTAGGCCAGTGGGCCGACGAATGGCAGATGGAGTTTAATTTAGATAAATGTGAGGTGATGCATTTTGGCAGATCGAATCAGGCCAGGACCTACTCAGTTAATGGTATGGCGTTGGGGAGAGTTATAGAACAAAGAGATCTAGGAGTACAGGTTCATAGCTCCTTGAAGGTGGAGTCGCAGGTGGACAGGGTGGTGAAGAAGGCATTCGGCATGCTTGGTTTCATTGGTCAGAACATTGAATATAGGAGTTGGGACGTCTTGTTGAAGTTGTACAAGACACTGGTACGGCCACACTTGGAATACTGTGTGCAGTTCTGGTCACCCTATTATAGAAAGGATATTATTAAACTAGAAAGAGTGCAGAAAAGATTTACTAGGATGTTGCCGGGACTTGATGGTTTGAGTTATAAGGAGAGGCTGGATAGACTGGGACTTTTTTCCCTGGAGCGTAGGAGGCTTAGGGGTGATCTTATAGAGGTCTATAAAATAATGAGGGGCATAGATAAGGTAGATAGTCAACATCTTTTCCCAAAGGTAGGGGAGTCTAAAACTAGAGGGCATAGGTTTAAGGTGAGAGGGGAGAGATTCAGAAGGGCCCAGAGGGGCAATTTCTTCACTCAGAGGGTAGTGAGTGTCTGGAATGGGCTGCCAGAGGTAGTAGTAGAGGCGGGTACAATTGTGTCTTTCAAAAAGCATTTAGATGGTTACATGGGTAAGATGGGTATCGAGGGTTATGGGCCAAGTGCGGGCAACTGGGACTAGCTTAATGGTAAAAACTGGGCGGCATGGACTGGTTGGGCCGAAGGGCCTGTTTCCATGCTGTAAACTTCTATGATTCTATGATTCTACCAGCGATGTCTCTATCCCATGAAATTTTAAAATACATTAATTTGACTCTAGCACTGCCATTTCAATCCTCGCTACCCTATCTTAAGCAGACACAGTGAAATATGCCTTCTGTAGTTTAAAGGACTCTCCCTACCAGTGCTAGTTAATGGGATCAGCAGCAGCTTGCAGCTGGGTTGCTTATTGCTTTCTATTAGCTCGGCTTGAGTTTGTGCAAGTGCTGGGCACTTGGAGAAGTTGCTCACAGTTATTGAAGACTGCAGGGATGATGTTACAGGATGAGAA
The DNA here is from genome assembly GCF_047496885.1 of Scyliorhinus torazame. Classification (NCBI taxonomy): domain Eukaryota; kingdom Metazoa; phylum Chordata; class Chondrichthyes; order Carcharhiniformes; family Scyliorhinidae; genus Scyliorhinus; species Scyliorhinus torazame. The sequence continues at coordinate 186,374,386 of NC_092712.1, forward strand.
GGCATGGTTGTGACCTCAAGGCTTCTGGGCACAGGGCTTTCTAGCTCATGGGAGCCATTTTGGAAATCCCACTTGGACTGCAGCAGGAGAAGGAGATGGAACAGAGGCACAAAGACGAGGACAAGCTGCTCGTGGAGGGAGGAGGGGAAGGGGGGAAGGGCGCTCAGTAGGAGGTCTTTTTGACATAGAATCCTCGAGAAGGAATTTTCTTTTCTCAGTGTAGGTGAGGAGCTGAGTAGTTGCGATGTGAGTTGCATGAAGGATTTGCCAATCTCCTGTTCCAGCAATCTTTCAACCACTATAAGCAGAAGGTGACTGCTGAACAACAAAGGTTATGGCTATATACCTGGCTGATGGCTCTGCTCCGCAACATAACCACATGTGGCCAGCACTTATAATCTGAGAGTCATGCTTCCATGAGGACCACTATTGAGCGAGCAGACAACTGGGGTGTTGGAACAGTGGTTCTGCCACCTCAACTGCCCTGGAGGAGGACTCCAGTACTCTCCGAAGCCGGTTCCTGACACATCTGTTACATCGCCCACAACCTGACAATCATGAGAGCACAGTTCTTGCCACTACAGATTTGGTGATGGCCCCTCAGGAAGAGGAGGAGGACCTAGCACATTCACCTTCCTGGTGAGCTGCCCTTAACTCCTGATTCAACCTGGTTCTGGCGAAAGCAATTCAAAATGTGCATTGTCCAACAGCTCCACACCTGACCATCCCTCAGTTACTCAGTTATGGGCAATCACTGTGTCCCCTTGGCCACATTATTGAATTAAAAACCATCACAAAGCAACCATTCCAAAACAATCTTATCCAAAAGAAATCCAATACTCCATTACAAAGATCAACTGTTCATCCTTAGTACTTATTTTGCAGGTGCCTTAGACTGACTGCAGTGCTAACCCAGTGGCTGCAGCATGGTGGGCAGAATGTTGGCAACTTTCAATGGTTAGCCTGCAGATGGCCCTGCAGGATGATCTTGAGAAGCTCTAGGCCCTGAGGTATGGATTTGGACTGCACCATCACAGCATGGTCAACAGCAGTGTCTGGAGTTTAAAAGAATGAGAGATGATATCATTGTAACAGAGAAGACCCTGAAGGGGCTTGACTGAGTCGAAACTGATTATTTCCCCTGGCTGGGGAATCTAAAACAAGGCATAAGACACCAATTATTTGCGACTGAGATGAGGAGAGACTACTTCAATCAACGAGGTGTGAATGTTTGAAATTCTTTACCCAAGAGATCTGTGGATACTCCAACATTGAGTACTTAAAAAAATTAATTTACAGGATATGGGCATCACTGGCGAGGCCAGCATTTATTGCCCATCCCTAACTACCCTTGAGAAGGTGGTGGTGAGCTGTCTTCTTCAACCGCTGCAATCCATGAGGTGTAGATACACCCACAGTGCTGTTAGGGAGGAAGTTCCAGGATTTTGACCGAGTGACAGTGAAGAAACAATGATATATTTCCAAGTCCAGGTGGTGAGTTGTTTGGGGGTGGGGGTAGGGGGTGTTCCCATGTGCCTGTTGCCTTTGTCCTTCTTGATGGTGGTGGTTGTGGGTTTAGAAGGTGCTTCTCAGGTGACTATGAGAGTTCCTGCCGTGCATCTGGTTTAGCACAGTGGGCTAATTCCCGTACCAGCCTCCCCGAACAGGCGCTGGAATGTGGCGACTAGGGGCTTTTCACAGTAACTTCATTTGAAGCCTACTTGTGACAATAAGCGATTTTCATTTTTTTTTCATTTTTCATCTTGTAGATGGTGCACGCTATAGGCACTTTGTATCGATGGAGTGAGTAAATGTTTGTGGCTGGGATGCCACTCAGGTGAGCTGCTTTGTCCTGGATGGTGTCAAGCTTTTTGAGAATTGTTGGACCTGCACTCAGTCGGGCAGGTGGAGAAAATCTCATCAAACTCCTGGCTTGTGCCTTGTAGACCGGCTTTGGGGAGCCAGGAGGTGAGTTACTCGTTGCTGGATTACTAGCCTCAGACCTGCCCTGTAGCCACAGTATTTATTTGGTATGTCCAGTTCAGTTACTGGTCAATCGTAACCCTCAGGATGTTGTTAGTAGGGGTTTCAGCGATGGTAATGCCATTGAATGTCGATGGGTGATAGTTAGATCCTCTTTCGTAGGACATGGGAATTGCCTGGCACTTGTGTGGCGTGAATCTAACTTGCCACTTGTCAGCCCAAGCCTGGATATTGTCCAGGTCCTGCTGCATTTGGACATGGACTGCTTCAGTATCTGAGGAGTCGCGAATGGTGCTGAACATTGTGTAATCATCCGCCAACACCCCCACCTCTGACCTTATGATGGAAGAGAGGTCATTGATGAAGCAGTTGAAGATGGTTGGGCCTGGGACACTACCCTGAGGAACTCCTGCAGTGATGTCCTGGATCTGGGATGATTGACGTCCAACTACCACAACCATCTTCCTCTGTGCCAGGTATGACTCCAGCAGAGAGTTTTCCCCCTGATTCCCATTGACTCCAGTTTAGCTTGGGCTCCTTGATGCCACACTTGGTTAAATGCTGCCTCGATGTCAAAGGCAGTCAGTCTCACCTCATACTTTTTTTTTAAATTAAGGGGCAATTTTTAAATTAAGGAACATGGGACCTTGGTGCCGTGAGGCAGCAATGCTAACCACTGCACCACCATGCTGCACTTTACCTCATACTTTTTAAAAATAAATTTGGAGTACCCAATTAATTTTTTTCAATTAAGGGGAAATTTAGCGTGGCTAATCCACCTACCTTGCACATCTTTGGGTTGTGGGGGTAAGACCCAGGCAAACACGGGGAGAATGTGTAAACTCCACACGGACAGTGACCCAGAGCCGGGATCGAACCTGGGACCTCGCCGCTGTAAGACTGCAGTGCTAACCACTGCACCACCGTGCTACTCATGACCGCATACTTAAGGCTGAGATAAATTTTTGATATCTCAGGGAATCAAGAGATGTTAGGAAAGTTGAGTTGAGACTGGAGATCAGACATAGAACATTGAACATAGAACATTACAGCGCAGTACAGGCCCTTCAGCCCTCGATGTTGCGACGACCTGTGAAACCACTCTAAAGCCCATCTACACTATTCCCTTATCGTCCATATGTCTATCCAATGACCATTTGAATACCCTTAGTGTTGGCGAGTCCACTACTGTTGCAGGCAGGGCATTCCACACCCTTACTACTCTCTGAGTAAAGAACCTACCTCTGACATCTGTCTTATATCATAACTCCCCTCAATTTAAAGCTATGTCCCCTCGTGCTAGACATCACCAGCCGAGGAAAAAGGCTCTCACTGTCCACCCTGTCCAATCCTCTGATCATCTTGTATGCCTTGTATCCCCATGATCACATTGCATGGCAGAGCAGGCTAGAGAGGCCATTTCGTCTACTCCTGATCCCATTTCTTATGTCTTATGTTGTAGGACAGAATGTTCAGCCTCCACAAAGCCGGGCACTCCCAGGAGCAGTGCCTCAGCAATATTATCAGTTTTCTGGAGAACAGGTTGCTGGACTGCTGTGAGACCCTGCAAGTACCGTTAAGCATTGGCAGCTCATCAACAGTCATGACCCTGCAAGTTAGCAAGTTGAGATGTCATTACTTCTGTCTGCGCTTCCACTGCAGTACTGTGATTTGTGGCTTTTGTTTGGCTGCAGTGGAAGCTGAGACATTGGTCAACACATTCTGGGTGGAATTGGCCAGCATTTCCGTGCTGGAAATAATGGGGTTCAAGCACTTTATGAAGAGGAACCAGAATCCTCCTTGGCCCTTGACAGTAACAGTAGACTTTCTTGTAGTCTGCCAGTACTCCAAGTGTTGCAACATGCATGTCTATAAACCTTTCCCTGTACATTGCCTCAACTGGGTCCTCAGCAGATCTTGTGCGTGACCTCACTCTCCGGGAAGTTGACACCTGTACGAACCTGGTTCTGACTTCACCCACCTGTTTTTTATTGTAGCTGCCTCTATGCCACCCTCCGAAGTACACACAGTGTAGTGAGCAGACGCCTGTGAATGTCAGATTGAGTGTCGATGTTCAATCATCATCAACATCTTCTTGATCTACGTCTTCAGCCTCACTTACCACTTCCTCCCAGCAGTCTGCCTCTGTGATGCCATCTTGCTTCCCTTGCAGGTCAATCAGCCAACCAGTCCAGACCATCCTCACGCCCTCTGGAAATCACAGCTCCGAGAGAGACATTTCAGAGATAAGCATCGAGGAGGTGTCACAGCTGTCACCCTCACCCTCCACCACCACAAATACTCATACCTCGGTGGAAATAAAGAGTAGGCAGACTGGGCACGGTCATCCAGAGCTGCTCGAGCTACAGAGGCAGAGTTGTGAACATTAGGAAAGGATGGCAGCATCGCTCCTTGGACTACAACGCTGACTGGAGGAGTCCCATCACCTTCTGTAGATGGGACTACAGAAGTAGTCCTACCCAATGAGGCCAACACTGTGAGGGTGTGAGGGTGGAGTGCGCAGTGGAGACCTTGGCGCAGGATGTGCACTCCATGGCTGAGGATGTCCACTGCCACTGTTCATCTCATGTGGGTGGCGCAGTGGTTAGCACTGTTGCCTCACAGGTCCAGGGTCCCGGGTTCAATTCTGGCCTCGGGTGTCTGTATGAAGTCTGCACATTCACCCCGTGTCTGCATGGGTTTCCACCGGGTGCTCCGGTTTCCTCCCACAGCCCTAAGATGTGCAGGTTAGGTGGATTGGCCATGCTAAATTGCCCCTTGGTGTCCAGAAGGTTAGGTGGGGTGACAAGGATGGCGTGGAGGTGTTGGTTTAAGTTGCGTGCCTTTTCCAAGGGTTGGTGCAGACTCGATGGGCCGAATGGCCTCCTTCTGCACTGTAAATTCTATGATCTCCATGGCTGAGGGCATGAGCCCCATGGTGCAGGGTTTCAACTGCATGGTGTAGGCACTAGTGGGAATCCATGAGTGTCACTGCCAAAGGACGGCAAAACTTCTGGTTCTCACTCCACCTGCCCCTCTATCCCATGGAGGAGCACTGGGGACTCTAGGGCAGCTGAAGGGATGAGGAAAAGCGGGAATGCAGGATGGGGCCTTCCAGCCAGGAGACCAGGGGTGTCCACCCACCTGACACCCACCTCCCTGTGAGTGACACACCTCCTGCCATGCACATCGAGGAGGGTAGCATTGCAACACCAATGCAACCCAAAGATCCAGGCCCTCCTGAGGATGGCTGCCAATGTCATTTAAGGAAGAGGGCGTGGAAGGCAGCAGGCCGCTTCAACCTCAGCTGCTTATCCTGGCGATGCACCTAGATGTAGCGAAAGGGTAAGGGTAAGAACCAGTAGACATCTAGTGGACACAGATGAACCTAGGTGCTAGTAGAGATAAGCCACCATTGTAAAGGTGCACTTTGTTCACCCATACAGACCCCATGGTGTAAGATGCCTTCACACCCTAGTCCTGGTCGTCCCAAACCGAGAGGCTATGAGGGCATCCCAAGCACTGCGCCCCATGTGGGCCCTGGCCATCGCCTGGGGTCTTTCCTCCAACTCCTCTGTGGGCTGACCCTTGCCAGTCTCCTCGCCATCCTCCTCATCCGAGGAGATGTGGTGCTTGCCCTGCTGCAGTGCCTGGCTGAGCAGAGCGCAGCAGACCACTATGATGCATGATCGGTCCAGAAAACAGAAATACATCTTGAACAGTTAAATCGCCTGCCCGACCAGCACCCACTTTGACACATGCGCCTTGTTGTAGCGAGTCTCTTTTGATTTTGATTTGATTTGATATATTGTCACATGTACCGAAGTACAGAGAAAAGTATTCTGTGGCTGAGGGAACGTACACAGTACGTACATAGCAGACAAAGAGAATAATCAACAGAGAACATTGATAAATGGTCTATCGACTAACAGTGATTGGTTACAGTGTAAAACAAGGGTCCAAACAAAGCAAATACATGAGCAAAAGCAGCATAGGACGTCGTGAATAGTGTTCTTACAGCGAAAAGATCAGTCCGAGGGGGAGTCGTTGAGGAGTCTTGTAGCTGTGGGGAAGAAGCTGTTCCTATGTCTGGATGTGCGCGTCTTCAGACTTCTGTATCTGCCTGATGGAAGGGTCTGGAAGAAGGCAATGCCTGGGTCGGAGGGGTCTCTGATAATGCTGTCTGCCTTCCTGAGGCAGTGGGAGGTTCAGACAGAATCAATGTGGGGGTGGCAAGCTTGTGTGATGCGTTGGGCTGAGTTCACCACACTGCAGTTTCTTGTGATCTTGGATCGAGCAGTTGCCATACCAGGCTGTGATGCAGCCGGATAGGATGCTCTCTATCGCACATCTGTAGAAGTCTGTGAGAGCCGATGCAGACATGCCAATTTTCTTTAGCTTCCATCGGAAGTAGAGATGTTGTTGGGCTTTCTTTTTTTTTTCATTTAGAGTACCCAATTCATTTTTTCCAATTAAGGGGCAATTTAGCGTGTTCAATCCACCTACCCTGCACATCTTTGGGTTGTGAGGGCGAAACCCACGCAACACGGGGAGGATGCGCAAACTCCACACGGACAGTGACCCAGAGCCGGGATCGAATCTCGGCGCTGTGAGACTGCAGTGCTACCACTGCGCCACAGTGCTGCCCTTGTTGGGCTTTCTTGACTGTTGCATCAACGTGAGTGGACCAGGACAGACTGTTGGTGATGGTGACCCTCAGGAATTTAAAGCTATCGACCATTTCTACTTCGGAGCCATTGATGCAGACGGGAGAGTGTGTCGTGCTACCCCTACTGAAGTCGATGATCAGTTCCTTGGTCTTTCCGACATTTAGGGAGAGGTTGTTTTCGGTACACCATGCAACCAAGTGATTTATCTCCCTCCTGTAGTCTGATTCGTCGTTGTTTGCGATGTGGCCCACCACAGTCATATCCGCAAACTTATAGACTGAGTTGGAGTTAAATCTTGCCACACAGTCATGCGTGTATAGGGAGTACAGTGGAGGACTGAGCACACATACTTGCGGGGCCCCGGTGTTGAGGACTATTGAGATACCCTCAAATACGACTCAGGGGAGAAGATTGATAATTTAAAGGCTTTAATTACCAGAGAACCAGACAGCTGCCGAGAGGTGTGCTCACTGCACAATGCCTACTGAACGTAACCTTATATACAGTTCCCTGGGGGCGGAGCTGGAGGCGGAGTCCCCCAGGGTTTCAAACCCAGTCTTAATGGGGCCTACGCATTAAAGGTACATGTGTATACAGATATCATTCATCACATTCACCCCCGTTTGAAAAAAACGCACAGTACGTCGGGGGTGAAGTGGCATTACAAGTTCAGTCTTTTGGCTGGTCTGATTGCCTGTGTTGACCTTCTCAGCTCTGGTGGTGGTGCGGTGGATACGGTCGTCCCCGGTGGTGGTATATCCGGGAGCACGGTTGTCTGAGCCTTTACCCGCGTTGGAGCGGGAGGGGTATCTGGGGTGACTAGAGTGATTGGTGCCGGTGCCGGCTGGGGGGAGGGGGGCGCTTTGGGGGGGGACGCTGTCAGAGTCGACAGCCAGTGCGGGGAGGGGAGCATCGATAGAAGGGAGGGCGTCGGTTGGCGAGCCAGCGGGTGCCAGGTCGCGCAGGGAAACGGTGTACTGCCTGCCATCGAGGTGCTCGATGTAGGCGTATTGAGGGTTTGCGTGTAGTAGTTGGACCCTCTCGACCAGTGGATCTGTCTTATGGTTCCTGTCGCGTTCTCCCTCTCCACCTGCACGTTTCCCTGCGGGTTATAGCTGGACGTTCTGCTCGAGGCGATGCCCTTGTTGAGCAGATATTGACGCAGCTCATCGCTCATGAACGATGTACCCCGGTCGCTGTGGATATAAGCGGGGAAGCCAAACAGCGTGAAGATGCTGTGCAGTGCCTTGATTACGGAGGCCGAGGTCATATCGGGGCAGGGGACAGCGAAGGGGAAGTGGGAGAATTTGTCGATGACAGTGAGGAAATAGCTGTTGCGTTTGGTGGACGGGAGGGGCCCTTTGAAGTCCACGCTTAGTCGCTCAAAGGGCCCAGAGGCTTTTACCAGGTAAGCCTTGTCTGGTCGATAGAAGTGCTGTTTGCACTCCGCACAGATCTGGCAAGCCTTGGTCATGGCCTTGACCTCCTCGGTGAAGTAAGGTAGGTTGCGGGACTTGATGAAATGGGCAAGCCGGGTGGCCCCCGGTGGCAGAGGTCATCGTGGATGGCCCTCAGGCAGTCTTTTTGAGCGTTGGCGCACGTGCTGCGGGACTGGGCATCTGGGGACTCGTTGAGCTTCCCCGGACGATATGTAATATCGTACGTGTAGGTGGAGAGTTCAATCCTCCACTTCAGAATTTTACCATTCTTTATTTTGCCCCGTTGTGCGTTATCGAACATAAAGGCGACCGACTGTTGGTCGGTGACGAGGGCGAACCTCCTACCGGCTAGGTAGTGCCTGCAGTGCCGCACGGTCTCCACTATGGCTTGTGCCTCCTTCTCGGCTGCAGTGTCGAATTTCCGAGGCGGTGAGGGTTCGGGAGAAGAATGCTACTGGTCTGCCCGCCTGGTTGAGGGTAGCAGCCAAGGCGACGGCTGATGCGTCGCTTTCTACCTGGAAGGGAATGATTTAGTCCACTGCGTGCATGGCGGCCTTGATGAAATCAGCCTTGATACAACTGAAGGCCGACTGAGCCTCAGCCGTAAGGGGAAAAACCGTGGTCTTAATGAGTGGACGGGCTTTGTCCGCATATCTGGGGACCCACTGGGGCATAATAGGAAAAGAGCCCCAGGCACCGTTTGAGTGCCTTGAGGCTATGGGGGAGGGGAAGTTCCTTAAGAGGGCGCATGCGGTCGGGTCTGGGCCTAGGACCCCGTTTTCCACGACGTAGCCGAGGATGGCTAGCCGGGTTGTGTGGAACATGCATTTCTCTTTATTGTATGTCAGATTGAGGGCCCGGGCGGTCTGGAGGAACTTCCTCAGGTTTTTGTCATGGTCCTGCTGGCCATGGCCGCAGATGGTGATGTTGTCCAAGTACGGGTATGTAGCCCGTAAGCCGTACTGGTCCACCATTTGATCCATCGCCCTTTGGAAAATGGAGACTCCGTTTGTGACACCGAAAGGAACCTTGAGGAAGTGGAAGAGCCGACCGGCTGCTTCGAAGGCAGTATAGGGGCGGTCCTCTGGGCGGATATGGAGTTGATGATAGGCAGATTTTCGGTCGACCGTGGAGAATACTCGATACTGGGCGATTTGGTTCACCATTTCTGCTATGCGGGGAAGTGGGTACACATCGAGTTGCGTAAAGCGGTTTATGGTCTGACTATAGTCCACCACCATGCGTTGTTTTTCTCCGGAGCGGACTACCAGTACTTGTGCCCTCCAAGGGCTGTTGCTAGCCTCTGTGACCCCTTCTTTTAATAGCCGCTGAACCTCTGATTTGATGAAAGTCATGTCTTGGGCACTGTACCGCCAACTCCGCCAACTTACAGTCGGGGGTGAGGTTCGCGAAGAGGGGGGGTGGTGAAACTTTGAGTGTCGCCAGGCTACATACCGTGAGCGGGGGCAGGGGTCCGCCGAACTTCAGTGTCAGGCTTCGGTGGCTGCACTGAAAGTCCAGTCCGAGCAGCAGGGGGGCACAGAGGTGAGGGAGGACATAAAGTTTAAAACGGGCGTATTTGGCGCCTTGAACAGCGAGGTTCGCGACACAATACCCGGTGATTTGGACCGAATGAGACCCAGATGCGAGGGCGATAGTCTGGGAGGCGGGACAGGTGCGCAGGGAGCAGCGTCTTACCGTGTCTGGATGGATAAAACTCTCCGTGCTCCCGGAGTCAAAAAGGCAGGGGGTGTCGCAGCCGTTGTTTTGAACCTGCATTATTGAGTTTTGCAGGTGCTTCGGCCGAGATTGATCAAGGGTGATCGCTCCTAGTTGCGGGCAGTCAGGGTCCTCGGGTGAATCGGACTCGCAAAATGGCCGCCGCCATCAGTCGCACGTTTTGGGTTTTGAAGATGACCGCCGCCTGGATGGTCGCCCCCACGACTCGCACGAGGCCGATGACGCATCGGAAGTAGGCGTGTCTGGCCGCCGCGCGGCCGCGTTGCGGGGGTTGTGGTCCCAGGTGTTCGATTTCTGGGCCCGATGAGACTTTTGTTTCTGGCCTTTGGGCCCAGCCAGGCAGACCTTCGCGAAGTGCCCCTTCTTTCCTCATTCGTTGCAGATAGCGGGGCGGGCCGGGCAACGCTGGCATGAGTGCTGGCCTTGCCCACAGAAATAGCATAGTGTGAGCGGGTCGCCCCACGGCGCAGGCCTGTAGCGTGGCCAAGTATGGAGGGGATCGAGAGGGGTTCGCAAGGTCCGCGGAGGACATGCGGAGATTATGTTGGGCCGCTTCCGGGGAAGAGGCGAGCGTTACCGTGCATTGGAGGCCCTTCGCTCCGTCTTCTAGGAGCCACTGCCGGATGTACGTGGATCGGATACCGGACACGAAAGCATCACAAACATGTAAGTTCATGTGGACTTCTGCCAGCTCAGCTTGCGAGGTCCGTCAACTTCAATCTCTGAGGAATTCAGATAGGCCTCAAAGCACCAAAGCCAGTATTTAAAAATTTCAGTGGACTCCGGCGACCGAGCGTCCAAATTGAGCTTCTCCGGCTTTAGACCACTGTCCATCTTGATGTAGTCTGGTTATTAAATTGAAATACCCTCAATTATGACTCAGGAGAGAAGATTGATAATTTAAAAGCTTTAATCACCAGAGAACCAGACAGTTGCCGAGAAGTGTGCTCACTGCACAATGCCTACTGAACGTAACCTTATATACAGCTTCCTGGGGGCGGAGCCGGAGGCGGAGTCCCCCAGGGTTTCAAACCCGGTCTTAAAGGGGTCTATGCATTAAAGGTACATGTGTATACAGATATCATTCATCACAACTATTGTGGAGGAGGTGCTGTTGCCTATCCTGACAGATTGCAGTCGGTTGGTGAGTAAGTCAAGGATCCAGCTGCACAGGAGTCTCAGAGGGTGTTTGTGGCCTCCACACTGATGTCATCAGCCACCTCCTGAGTGTGCACCCTTTGCCCCTGAGGATACATCTCTCCAGCTGCTGCTCCCCCTCAAAAATGGCTAGGATCTGTGAGTGCCCCAAAATGTAACTATCATGGACACTCTTCGCGAAATGGGCATATACCTGCATAATGGCATCATGTGGTCACAGACGATCTGGATATTGAGGGAATGGTCTTCCTTGCGGTTCAAAGATGCCATCCCATGCAGAGCCATGTGGGTGCAGTTGATGACCCCTAGCACCTGGGGCATGCCTGCTATTTGGGCGAAGCTAATGGCCCTGGCGTCCTGGATTGCCTGGACCTGGTCCAAAATGATGCACATCTCCCATATAGTGCCTCCCTCATGCACTTGGGTGCAGCAGACCGAGAGAAGCCACACATGTCACCCGCACAGTCCTGAAAAGAGCTGCTGGCATAGAGGTTCAGGGAGCAGTGACTTTCAGGGCCACAGGCAATCTGTAACTTCCCAGTCCATGTAGTCCACCTGGCCGGGATGGCCCACTATCCACTGGGACAGATGCAATCTCCTCCGGGAATGGACCGTTGACATTTAGAGGTAGGAAGATCTACAGCAGTATACTCATGGGTGGTAATGTCTCCTCCAAGGCTCGCCATCTGTGGCCCTGCTCCTGGAAGATCAATGGGCCCTGCCACCCTTCCTCTGCAGGGCACTGGTCCTGGCCACATGCAGCACCACATCGATGTCCCTGCTGCTGCTCGATTGCTGACAAATAAATTGCCAGCCCAACTGGCTCCATGATTCTCCCAAATCAAAAACTGAAACTAAGTGAATATCAAAGTGAGCAATGAGGAGTCCAGACAATGCCCTGACCCACAGCACTCTCAGGGACATCTACTCATGCGCATCTATTTATGTGAGCACCTTTCCAGTGACTTTCAGTCCCTCGCCTGTCACATAATAGCTACTTCCCAAAAGTTGCCCTTTTCAACTCCACCTGAATGAAACACTTTGACCCTTGAGAGCCTCGGTGGTCCACATGCACCCCCCCTCCCCCCACCCCCCAAGACTGAGGTGTTAGAGTAGTTGAGTGCATTCAATGGATCTGCTTTCTATCCTCACGGGGGAACGAGATGCTCTGGAATTGGCACCCTGGCGGGTGATGGCGACCTGCGTGCTCATCCCCGATATCCCCTCTGGAGGTGACATCGCCAGGGTCTCATTTTTATATAACTCTTGTAGATCATGCTGGCACCTGATGAATATTCAGTGAGGGGGGACGTCCCAGCGGGAGGGCTCGCTAAGATGAGGCAAAATATTTAAATGAGGTGCCCACCTCCCATAGCAGGATTCTTGTTACATCACCGGCGAGGGGCCTGGAAAATCGGCAAACGCGATCTCACCGACGAGAATTGGAATACACAATTCTCGCAATATTTTACGCCCTCGTCGCCATTCTCGCTGATGGCTCTTTCGGGCTGAAAACCATCCCAGCATGTTTTGTTGGATGAGACAAAAAAATCACCTGTGCTCCACAGCGACATTCAGTGGTCAGTGTCTGAAACCATGAGCGGACTCTATGGGATATAAATTAATCAATGCCTTGTTTGGGGCACTAAAATGGTGATGCAGTCAAACAGAAAGGCTCAAAGCTATGCTAACATTGGGCCTCAGGCCTTGTTAGTTGGCCAGATCTTATAGCAGGGTACCTAATGGCATCTGCCATTAGACTCGTCCTTACAACTTTCAGCTCAAATCAGCTTTAGTCCACAAAGTTGCTGAAAGTGCAAACTGATAATGGAGCAACGAGAGAAACAGGCCAACCAATCAATTATCCTCTTAACCAATCAGATTGACATATTCAGAAATAAATAGTGAATGGATTGAGAAGGAAATCTAAATTACACTGGATGAAATCAATTTCAAATCAGGTACAGAAAGAGAAATAAAGAGATGAAAAGAAAGATTGAATTAAGAGAGCAAGAAAAAAACAGAAAGAAAAAAATACAAAAAGCGGTTTTTAAAAACAGACATTTTAAAATCTCTAACTGCAATCTACAATGTAGTGTGAGAAATGAGGAAATAGGTATCTGTTGGATGGCAATCTAATGATATCCCTTGGCGTTCTAGTACTGTAATCCTCTCCATGGATCCCTACCTCGACATGATTGAAAGCCTTGTGCATTCAGATGATTTCTTGAACTACGCCATTGGGAGCTCCTTGCTCCTGGTTGGGTCACCCATGGTGGTAAGATTGGTGGTGGGGAGGAATTCCAGATACAATATGGTCCATAAAGACTTCAACAGCAGAACAACAAAGCTCACCAGCTGAAAAGGAGGAAGAAGATAAAACTGTGGGTTGAGCCCAGAAATTGGTGTTTGACACATCACCCTGTGGCAGGATCCATGGGTGAACCATATTCAATGGGAGAGCTACGACAAGCAATTGAGCAGGTTAAGAACAATAAAGCCTTTGGTCCCCATGGTTTTCCAGCTGAGCTCTTCAAAGCTGTCAGGTGTTGGTTTGCATCAGGACTCCAGGCACTCATTCAATGGACTTAGGAGGAAAAATAACTCACCCACCCCCCCTATACCCCCTCCCCCCTTCCCCACCAACCTCAGGAATGAGATAGTTGTAACTATCTTCAAGAAGGGAGATAAAACATGTTCTGGAAACTATCAAGGTTTTTCCCTCTTGTCCAAGAAAAGGGAAATCCTCACACGCACCCTCCTCAATTGCCTACTCCTTCTGGCTGAGAAAATCCTCCTAGAGATATAGTGTGGTTTTAGATCATCCGGAGGAACCTCCAACATGGCCTTTGTTTCCTGACAAATTAAAGAGAAATGGCAAGAATGACACCTGGAACTCTTTATTGCATTCATCAACCTGGCTAAAATATTTGACTCAGTAAATTGCGAGCCTCGATGGATGTGGATTTGGATATCCAAGAAATGTCACCACAGTCTTGCAATTGCTTCATGATGACATGGCAGCAGCTGACTCATGTAGGATGTCTGACTGGAGTTAAGCAAGTCTGTGTCATAGCATCCATACTATTTGCAATCCACCTGACCATGGCTATTCACCTCATCAAATATCAACTGCCCTCTGGTGTCTGTATTAAATACCATCTAAATGGAAAGCTCTTTAACCTCAGTCACCTCCATGCCAAATTTAAACTGACCACCATAGATATACATGAGCTAAGGATTGTGGATGATTGTAGCATCATTGTCCACTCTGTGCCAGATTTGAAAGTCACTCTTGATCTCGTCAATCCTGAAAACTAGAAATTCAGCCTGTCCTTTGATTATAGCAAAAACAAAACTCATGTCTCAACCCGCATCTAGTCAGCCAAATATTCCACCTCCCATACATGTGGAAGAAGAGATCCTGGATTATGTTAAACACATCCCATACCTGGCAGCCACCTCTCTCAAAAGGCCACCATTGATGAGGAGATCCAACACCAGACCAGCTGTGCCAGCTCAGCCTTCTGCAAACCACGGCAGCGAATGTTTGACGACAAAGACCTCTGCAAGTCAACAAATATCCGAGTCTGCAGAGCAGTTGTCATCACCAAACTCCTGTACTGCAGTGAGACCTTGACTGTGCTTCAGCAACACTTAAGAGTGCCAGAGAAATTCCAGCAGCAATGTCTCTGCTGCATCCAGGGGCTGGTTTAGCACAGTGGGCTAAATAGCTGGCTTGTAAAGCTGACCAAGGCCAACAGTGTGGGTTCAATTCCCGTACCAGCCTCCCCGAACAGGCGTCGGAATGTGGCGACTAGGGGCTTTTCACAGTAACTTCATTTGAAGCCTACTTGTGACAATAAGTGATTCTCATTTTCATTTCATTTCATCCTCAGACCGCAGTTGGAGGACCATCGATGTAATATTAGTGTTCATCTCGATGCTAGCTCCAAAGGTATCCAGGCAAAACTCCTGCAAAATCAACTACGATGAACTGGACACAGTGTCCAGAAGGTCAAAAGCCATCTCCTGTACCAGGTCCTATTTTCGCAACTCTCAAATGGCCAATGTTTCAGGGGAGGACAAAGAGAATGCTTCAAAGACACTCTGAAGCTCTCCTTGCATCACAGCAGCATTGGCCTTGGTAACTAATTGCACACAGGGTGCTGATTCAGATAAGCAAAACTATCAGTGGCGACCTTTAAACAGTGCAAGGGGGTAGGACTGTGCTGGTTGTTCAGGACCTAACTGATGAGTAAACAAGCTTGTTCCGTATTGCCAAATGTTGACAGTATATGTCATAAAATGAAGTGAAATTGCATGAAATGGATGAATCAGGCATCTGTTACCTCAAAAATGTCCTGATTTCTATTTTGTGGTTTCTTCAGTCTTTGGCAAGTTACGAAATGGAGCATTCCTATATTCTGCAACTTGTCTGCCAATGTTTTGACAGCTCTATGTATCAGACTCAGAGGTTCTGCTTGCATAAGGTCAGGAAATAATGTATTTTTTTCTTCAAACTGGACTTTCAGTTTGATAGAAAATTCATAAAATGTTCATTTCAGGTGCACTGCCCTTGTCTTGAGTCGGTGTAGGAAAACTCACCCACATATGTGTGAGGCCTATGAAAATTTCTTTGCGGGATACTCATACAAGTGTGTCACACCTTTACATATAATGGGCACGATTCTCCCGATCGGAGGCAAAGTGCTCCCGCCAGCTGGAAAACGGGAGTGATTCCTGCTGGCACTCGAAGCGAACCCAACGTGTCATTCAATAGCAATTAGAATAGTGAATTGGGTTTTCAGTGCCTTTCAATAGGACACCGGGGATACTAAGGTCCATCCCCCACTGTAATCACCAGCAAGGGCATCCAATCAGTCTCCCCCTTCATCCCACTCCAAGTTCACCCCTTCAACACCCCCCATTACTTGCAAACTGCCCCCCCTCCCCCAATCCCCACTTCAGCCTCCCAGATTCCTCCCTTCAGGCCCTACCACTTGGTAGTGCTGACCTGGCACCTTGCATTTTGAGGGGTGGCAAAGGGGTGAGTACCCTCCCAAAAATTGCTCCTAGGTGTCGAGAGGGGTACTTCATGGGAGGTGAGGTCGGGGGGGGGGTTGCTTGTGCTGTGCTGGAGGGACTCAGATCACGGGTCTTTCCTAGGATAGGGGTTGTTTGGCTGATCTTCCCATCTGCTGCCTTTAAACCATTTAAACAGTCAGTCAGTATCTCAAAAGTAAAGTTCTCTGATAATAAAGTGAAAGTGTTCCCATCTGTGCCCCTGAACTCTTTAAGCTGTCTGTCAGTGTGCCAAGTTCAAAAATCTGTAAGATGAAGGTAGAAATATTCTCCTTAATGTGGTGGAAACCTTTGAATTGTATTTTTCACAGTCACCTTCATTGTCCTTTAACTTTATTTTACCTGTTCATATGCCTCTTGAAAAAAACTGCCTTTAACAAAAACAGCTGCTCGCCTAAGTTAGTGGATGCTCTGCAGAGTAATGTAAATAAACAACCTTAATCCGCTCTTTAAAACTGCCTGGACCTGTCAATCACATAGCTTATAAAAGACAATAGTCCTCAAAATTGAATGTGAACTATGCAGTTCAAAGCTTTTAGGCTTCTAGGCATATAAACAGGCTAGAAAAAGTTAAAGGGAAATGAAATTGACTGTGAAAAAAACACTTAAAATGTTTCCATCACATGAAAAGAAAAACTTTTACCCTCATTTCCTCGGAAAGACCCCTGACCTGAGCCCCTCCAGCGCAACACAAGTCCCCCTGACACCCAGCGCCCATGAAGGATTCCCCTCGGCAAACTGAAAGCGATTATAGGGAGGGTGCTGGCCCCTTTGCCACCCTTTGGACTGCAAGCCACCAAGTTCCTGTTTCTCAAGGTTTGCACCAATTCACACCTGCGGGACCCCCGGAAGGGTGGGGGGAGCTGGAGCATCCCAGATAAATCAGACATCTTGCCCATAAATTAGATTCAAAACAGTTTGAATGAGCTATTTGCATGTTCCCACCAGGTCTGGGTGGGAACCTCATGAGGAACGTTAGGAAGCACATCGGGGCAGACGGGGCTGGCTGGGAGTCTCACAACTGGTTTCACAACTAACGTGAAATCCATTTTTGGCCCAACGGCCAATTCACTGAGCCATTGGGATTCCCTCTGCTGGTGTGCAGAGCCAGAGAATCCTGGCTGATGTTTCTTTCCAGTGGTTCAGAAGCGGTTGTATGCCTTTTAAATCAAGTAAGTTGGGTGCCCACTAATTGTATTGCAAAGTGGAATTTAGGGCCCTGGAATCTTTGCAAACTTCAGAGTTTTAATTTGGATTAATATGAACTAAAATTTCATTTTTAATAAAGGATTGTGCCTATCTGAAGCTTTTCATATTTAGGGGCTGGTTTAGCACAGTGGGCTAAACAGCTGGCTTGTATTGCAGAACAATGCCAGCAGCGGGGGAACAGGCAATGGAATGTGGCGACTAGGGGCTTTTCATAGTAACTTCATTGAAGTCTACTTGTGACAATAAGCAATTATTTTTATTACTTATATGAACAAAAAACTGGTATTCAAATGAGCTGCATAACTGGGGAAGTAGATAGAGTGTTAAACTAAGTAATGGGGCAAGGAGTCAAACAAAGAGTAGAGACAGGGCAAGAGAGAAAGATATAAATATGGGAAATGATTATCAGAATCTGACAGGAAGGGGAAGAGGACAAATCTAAGAATAAAACAGCAGTCAAGGCTAGAGGTTACGAAAATAATAAAAGAATCAAACCAAAGACTCTGTATCTGAATGCACATATTATTAATAAAAGATAGATGAACTGATTGGGCAAATAAAAATAAATAAATATGATCTGATTGAAATTACAGAGTCATGGCTGCAACGTGATATAGATTGGGACCTGAATAATGAAGGGTATGTGACTTTTAGGAAGGGCAGGAAGTTAGGACAAGGTAGAGGGGTGGCTTTGTTCATTCAAAATGGTGTTAGTGCATTAGAGAGAGATGACCTAAGTTCGGGAAACTAAGATGTAGAAGTGGGTATGGGTTGGGATAAGAAATTATAAAGGTGAGAAGTTACTTCTGGGAATGGTGTACAGGTCCCCAAATTGATACTACATGGTATGACAGAGAATAAACAAAGAGATAATGGAAACTTGTCAGAAAGGTATCGATAATCATGGGGGAGTTCAATTCACATGTAGACTGGAAAAATCAAATGGGCAAAGCTAGCACAGCTCATGGAATATTTTCTGAGTAGTTTCTTTGAACAGCACGTTCTGGTGCCAAGCATAGAGCAGGCTATACTAGAACTGTTATTGCGCAATGAGATAGGATTTAATTGATAACATCATGGTGAAGGCACTCCTAGGTAGCAGCAATCATAATATAATTAAATTGTACATTCAATTTGAGGGAGAGAAGAATGGGTCAAGGGCTAGGTCAGTTATGTGGGAATAAAAGCAGAGCTATCCAAAGTGAACCGACAAATGAGGTCACGGTATGGGTCAACAGAGTTACAGTAGCAGATATTTAAAGAAATATTTCAATATGTGCGGAATGGATTCATTCCAGCCAGAAAGAAAAATTCCAAAGGAAGGAATTAACTAACCATTCGTGGGTAACTAAACAAATTGAAACGAATATCAAACTTAAAGGGTGGCACGGTGCCACAGTGGTTAGCACTGCTTCCCCACAGCACCAGGAACCCGGGTTCAATTCCGACTTTGGGGTGACTGTGGAGTTTGCACGTTCTTCCCGTGTCTGTGTGGGTTTCATCCGGGTACTCCGTTATCTTCCCAGAGTCCAAAGATGTGCAGGTTAGGTGGATGCACTGTGCTAAATTGCCCCTTAATGATTAAAGATTATGTGGGATTACGGGGATAGGATGAGGGAGTCGGCCTGGGTAGGGTGGTCTTTCACGGGGTTGGTGCGGACTTGATGGGCCGAATGGCCTCCTTCTGCCCTGTTGGGATTCTATGAATTTTTAAAAACCACATAATTGTGCAAAGACAGGTGGCAGGTCAGGAGATTGGACAGAATCTAAAGAATACCATAAAATAACAAGAAGATTAATAAGGGAGGAAAAATTAGAGTATGTGAAAATGCTAGCCAAAATTATAAAGAAAGGGGGGGACTTCTGGTGGCGGCATGAAGGAGGAGGTCACACTTTGGGTTGCTCCCACCAGAGTCCTGAGTTTTAGACCCTGTTCACCTGTTTTTTGACCGGAAAATTTGCATGAAAAGGTGTCCCCATCGAGAGTAGTTGGTGGAGAATGGACCAGAAACTGCAGAAAAATTAGGGGAGGAAGGACTCGAGTGCTAGTCTGCCAGCAGGTTTGAGCACAATGAAGGGTGCGTGGCAGGGAAGATGGCAGAGGCGAGTGGGTCGGGAGTGGCCACCTATATAACGGTAGATACATTGATGAAGGTGATGGCGGTGGAGTTTGAACGGCAGTTCAATCAACACTAAGAGGCAAGGAAGGGAGATGTTGGAGTCCTTATGCATTCGGTGGAGGACTTGATGGCTCTGATAAAGGATACATTTGGCCGAACATCGGAGAAAGTACGGGAGCAGTGTGAGGCATTGAAAGGGATGCAGGAGGCACTATTGAGGCACAATTGAGGCACAATGATCAGCTCGCCTCACTTGAAGCTGAAATGGTCCAAATGGAAGATAGGGGCCTGAGAGCAAAGGTGGAGGGAGAATCGGTCTTGGAGGCAGAACTTATGAATTGCGGGGCTGTCAGAGGGCGTGGAGGGACGGAGGCCAACAGAGTTTACAGTGGACATGTTAGGAAGCTGATGGGGGCGGAGGAAAATGTCCCCCTCCGTGAAGTTTGATGAGGCCGGAACTGCGGGGGAATGAGCCGCCGAGGGCGGTGATCATGTGGTTTCATACCTACCAGGCGAAGGAGAAGATGTTGAGGTGGCCAAGTAGACATGGGAGACGAAGTGGGAAGGCACTGTGATTCGAATTTACCAAGATCTCATGGTGGGTTTGGCGAATAGGAGAGCTGCCTTCAATAAAGCAAAGGCAGCTCTGTGCAGGAGTGGAATGCACTTCGGGGTGGTCGACCCAGTGAAGTTGAGGGTCACGTGCAATGGGAGAGACCATTATTTCAAGGTGGCAGAGGAGGCGGAGGCGTTCATTCAAGCAGAAGGACTGGTACTTGGCTTATCATGGTGGAAAAGAGATATTGCTGTTGGTGGTGGGTTGGGGCTGGTGTTTTGATAAATTTGTATGTATTTGTTTGCCTAGCTGCTCTAATGCTTTTATTCTCTTGAAGGTAACTGGGGAGGAGATAAGAGTTCAGGGGCTGGTCCTTTGGTGGGGGTTTTGTTTTTTTCGGGTGGCAGGGTTGATGGGTGGGGTGGAGAGGTTTCCAATGTGCGGCACCTGCTGAATGTGGTGCTGTCTCAGGCAGAGGAGGATGAGCAGGAAGTGATTGTGGCACTGGATGCAGAGAAGGCCTTTGACAGGGTGGAGTGAGTTAAAGGCTAGTTTCCGGACAAATAATGTAAGCTCAGGCTACTTCTGACTGCATAGCCTTTGGCCAGAACCTTGAGTTGCTCGGATGATAATAATCTTTATTGTCACAAGTAGGCTTACATTAACACTGTAATGAAGTTAATGTGAAAATCCCCTCGTCGCCACACTCCGGCGCCTGTTCGGGTACACAGAGGGAGAATTCAGATGTCCAATTCACCTAACAAGCATGTCTTTCGGGACTTGTGGGAGGAAACCAGAGTACCCGGAGGAAATCCACGCAGACACGGGAAGAACGAGCAGACTCCGCAGAGACAGTGACCCAAGCGGGAATCGACCCTGGGTCCCTGGCACTGTGAAGCAACAGTGCTCACCACCGTGCCACATAAAAGGAGCCAATTTAACCAGGCTTTCTAAAGATAGATTGAGCTTATTAATTGCTAAAGCAAGAGATTGTTTTTGAGGAAATGTTGGGCCTACACTCATTGGAGCCCTAGTGTTGCTGGGGCTACAGGGCTTCCAGCTCTCTGGGGCAGGATTTCCTCCCAGATGGGAGTAAAGGTTTCACTGTGAAACAATGCTCCCAGCATTATATCTCCATGGGAAAGCCTGGTTTTGGGTGGTTGGGATGATGACTGACCTTTCAGTCAGGAGCGGGGTTCAACACAGTGGCTTGTAAAACCCAGCCCCTCCTGAAGGAATGGTATCTCCAAATCAGGCATCTTTTCCAATGTTTGGTTTCCTTTGCTTCTTTTGTTTACTTTACCCTCAGTTAGTTACAGCAATTGTTCAGTTAGATACTACTCAATGGGAACTAAAAATGCATGAAGACTTGACTATCAGGATCAGCTGCAAGACTGGCAAAAAGACTTATACTTTTGGGGGCCCCGTGCTCTCTCGCTCTTTGCAGGGGCCCCATGTCACGCCCCATCCCCGTGATGTGGCACC
This sequence comes from Scyliorhinus torazame, assembly GCF_047496885.1. NCBI lineage: Eukaryota > Metazoa > Chordata > Chondrichthyes > Carcharhiniformes > Scyliorhinidae > Scyliorhinus > Scyliorhinus torazame. The sequence goes on from NC_092712.1 coordinate 186,395,831, forward strand.
CCACCCCCAATGATATTGAGCCCCACACCAATAGCATCGAGCCCCACCCACAATGATGTCGAGCCTCACCCCGAATGACGTCAATGCTGTCCTGACCCTGCCCGCCCTCAGATCACACAATGCAAGTTCCAGTTGCTGCTCGGTCCAGCGCACTGTCTCTCAGGCCTGCTGCCTGGCTGACCTCTAGCTCTGATCAAGTTGCCCCACACCCACTGCTCCCCGATTCCTTGGGACACAACACCGGTGTTTGTCTGGCCTTCTTCAAACCTTCTGACTGTTGCCCTGCTCACCCTCGGCTCTTGTTCGGGTGGTCAGGCCACGAGCCTCAACCCTTGACAACCGCGTGTGCTCCTGGGCTGGGCCTAAGTGGTGAAACCCCAATGTTTGTAACCATTGACCACATCACAGAGACCACATCAAAGAGGCCACATTCAGTGCCCTATATTAACAGGCAGGGGTCCCACTCCTTGAATGTTCAGATTTTGTGCGACCACCTCCGTAATATGCTCGTATGTGCCTGCTACCCAGGGAGCATGCATGACAGCTAATCCTGGGGCACATAGAGATCCCTGGTGTCTTCGAGGACCACCCCAGGATGACTGGTTGGCTCGTGGGAGACAAGGGATACCCATTGAGGTCATGGCTGATGATGCCTGTCCAGGTCAGCATCGCCAAAACGAGGAGCAGGTCTGCGCACTGCTAAGCTTGTGCATTGACTGCGAGTGAGTGGTGAGGGAGAATGTAAAAGCAACTCCCTCTTGTTAATGGCAAGAATCTCAGGTGCGAGTCAGGTGAATGAGACAACGAGGAAACCAGTAATAGCAAGAATTTTCATTTTTGGCACATAGAGCTGTTCAATACGGGCTGCGATCTTGCCAATGCGGCCGTCAAGAAACACCCAACCAAACACGCCCAAAATGACACTTTTAAATGTTTCCATTAAATAGGATATTTTCTTCCTGGAGGCAGTCACATTCCTTAGACAGATAGAACCTTACAGTTGATCAATAGTCAGGGACATAAGGTTGTTGACTGCAAGTTAGGCATGTAGTGATGGAGGACCTTCAGCCCTTGACTTTGACCAACAGGTATGAGGTCTTCCTACGTGTGCAAGGTGGATGTGCAAACTGACGAGGGCACCATGGTCGAGGAAGCCATTTAAATGGGAGGAACAAAAAGGAATATGGTAGTGATAGAAGACGGTATATTCAGGGGAACAGATACTGTTCTCTGTAGCCAGGAATGTGAGCTTCAAAGGTTTTGTTGCCTGCCCATTGCCAGGGCCTCCTCACAGCTGGAGGTGAAAGTGGAGTGGGAGGTCCACATAGGAACCAATGACAAAGGTAGAATTAGGAACAATGTTCTGTTGAGAGAACTTGAGGCGTTAAGTTCAAAACTAAAATGCAGAACCTCAAAGGTACAAAATGTAACATTGCTATTCAAGAAAGGCGGGGGTGGAGGTGGGGGGGAATAAATAGGGAACTACAAGCCAGCTAGCCTGAAACCAGTCCTCAGGAAAATGCTGAAATCTATTATTAGGAAAGTCTTAACAAATAATTCAGAAAATCATAGTATGATCAGGCAAAGCCAATGGTTTTATGAAAGGGAAATTCTGCTTGACAAATTTATTTGACTTTATTGGGAATGTAACTAATTATGACAGATAAAAAGGAACCATTAGATGTATTGTACTCAGATTACCAAAGGCATTCAATGCAATGCCACACAAGATAAGGGCTCATGGAGTTGGGGGTGATAATAGAATGGATAGAGGAGTGATTAACAGGCAGGAAACAAAGAGTAAGAATAAAGGGGCATATTCAGATTGCCACACTGCAGTGGTGGGTTCCAAGAATCAGTATTCTGGTCTCAGCTATTTACAATCTATATTAATGACTTAGACAAAGAGACAGAAAGTAATATATCTAGGTTTGCTGACAATAGAGTTAGGTGGGAATGCAAGCAGGGAGGAGGACACAAAGAGGCTGCAAAGAGATATTGGCAGGCTAGGTGAGTGGACAACAAGATGTCAAATGCCGTATAATATGGGGAAATGTGAGGTTATTCACTTTGGTCATAAGAATAAAAAAGCAGGTCACTTGTAAATTGTGATGTTTAGAGGGACTTGGATGTACTTCTACCAGAAACACAGAAAGTTAGCATGCATTTACAGCAAGCAACTAGGAAGGGAAATAGCATGGTGACCTTTATTGCAATAGGATTGGAGTACGAGAATAAGGACATCTTGTTACAATTATACAGGGTTTTGGTGAGACCACACTCGGAATACTTTGTGCATCTTTGGTCTGCATAGTTAAGGAAGGATACCCTTGTGCTGGAGGTAGCAAAAAAGAAGGTTCATGAGATTGGACCTGGGATGTCAGTTGTTCTATGATGGGAAGCTGAGTACATTGGGTCTATATCCACTGGACCTTAGAAAAATACAAGATTCTGAGTGGGCTCAACAGGATAGACATTGCCAGGTGGTCTCCCTAGGCAGGGGCATTTAGAACGCAGGGGCAAAGATTCAGGATAAGGGGACAATCATTCAGGAATGAGCTGTGAAGAAATTGCTTCACTCAGAAGATTGCAAATCTTTGGAATTCTGTGTCCCTGAGGGCTGTGGATGCTCCATCATTGAATGTACTTAAGGATGGGATGGACAGATTTTTGGTCTCTCAGGGAATCAAGGGGTATGGGGAACAGTCGGGAAAGTGGAGTTGAAGCCCAAGATCAGTCATAATTGGACTGAATGGTGGAACAGGCCTGATGAGCTGTCTGGCCTACTCCTGCTCCTTCATTTCATGTTTTTATTACCCAGTGTGCTTCACAGCCAATGAAGTACTTTCAAAATGTAGTCACTGTTGTGACATAGAAAGCACTGGAGTGAATTATTGGACAACAAGATCCCAGACACAGCAATGAATTGAATGACCAGAACATCTGCTTTTTGGTATTGGTTGAGACACTGGGAGTGACGAATGTGATATAAAATAGTTACTTTAGAGATACTAGTTAATGTAATGTAGAAATAAGCCACTTTGATTCTTTTAGTTAGGGACAAAGGAATTTGGGACCGCATGGAAAAAGCAGGAAGAGGTGTGTCTATAAGAGTGAGGATGCATTGATAGGGGCCAGAGAAAGGGATTGGAAGTGAGCCAATCAGAATAGATTAAACAGGTCAGGAGGGACCTAGGCTGACCTATGTCCGTCGAGTATGTGAAACTTGATACCATTTGAACTGATTTTGCAGAGATCCCTTTGTCTGGTAGTTCAGTCGTTTTCTGGAGTGTAAGAGGCAGGACGTCCTGTTACATTCTGTAAGATGATTAAGCTTGCAAGCTAAATAAATAACTTCTGTTTACGTGCGAATCCGTCTCAACTTTTATTGAGGCCAGACTGACAGAGAAAGAAAATAGGAGATCAACATTTGGTGCCGAAACCCGGGATTTCTCTGGGCGATCCTGTTCCAACTGCGAAATCAGAATTAGACTGATTATGAACAGGAGGACGGGAACAAAGGGCCCTCAATGTAGAAATGGAAAACGACCAGCATTGATTGTTCCCCTCTACTTATCGTCTGATTAGTCTGGTCACTCGCGGTTGGCACAGAAAGACCGCCTCGACGAAATCACAGGTCAGTCTGGGGATTAGCACTTTAATTGATGGGATTTCATATTGTTGTTTCGGCTTGGGTTAGGGTTTTGGGCTGATGGGACTTTAAATAATAAAGGTTCAGTCTATTATCGGGGTTCAGAGGCTGATGTGACTTTAAATAATAAAGGTTCAGTCTATTATCGGGGTTCAGAGGCTGATGTGACTTTAAATAATAAAGGTTCAGTCTATTATCGGGGTTCAGAGGCTGATGTGACTTTAAATAATAAAGGTTCAGTCTATTATCGGGGTTCAGAGGCTGATGTGACTTTAAATAATAAAGGTTCAGTCTATTATCGGGGTTCAGAGGCTGATGTGACTTTAAATAATAAAGGTTCAGTCTATTATCGGGGTTCAGAGGCTGATGTGACTTAAATAATAAAGGTTCAGTCTATTATTAGGGGTCGGAGCCGCGATGGGACGGGCCCTTCCAAGTTCTCCTTGCCACCCCCACAGCAGTTAAAGTGGAGGGGCGAAGTGCTTGGGTCCACCTACATCACTGTAAATTGAGCCCATCTCCACTACTGTAAAAGGTCGGATACTAACCTGCCTCCCTTCTCCAGTGCTATTTTACAGGTGTGGAGCATGATGGAGTGGCTACGCATCGTCTGTCTGATATTTGGCCTCACTTCGCTTGGCGTGTTATTGGCGATGGACATGGAAAAGGGGAATATTATGTATCTGTGTAGCCCCAACCAATCTACAAGGATACATCACCTATGCACAGGTGATGTTCTTCACTGCCCCCATATACGAGGACATGGTATCGACTCATGGAAGGTCATCAAAGTTAAGGAGAATGCGGGAGTCATGAAGCAGCTGCACCGGTCCCGGCGATGGGAAGGGAACATTATATGGACATTGCCTTGTTTTTGGAATACATGTAAATTTGATTTTGGATGTGTTAAAAGTGGTACAATAAAGGTAACATCAAGCTGTCAGAAGAGTGTAGGAAGAGACCATGAGAAAGAGAAAGGGACTAGAGAGAGGACGGGGCGTGTGAGAAGGGAAGTACAGCTAGAACGTAGGTTACCGGGAGATACACTTAAGTTAATTAAAGGCCAAACTGAGGAAAACCCGGGTAGTATGAATCTCTTCTACCAGATTTACCACCGTCTGTATGGCCAGGGACGGGTTGTCTGCTACCCAAACCCCGCAGCGGTGTCTCGGTTATTTTCTGTTTCACCGCTTTGGGGCACTCCCCAAACGGTGGTTCATTGTCAGCGTTCCGAGCCATTGCCCGAGCACGTCACTCTTCCTTACGATCCGGATTCAGCACCACCGGCTATTTGCCTTCCCCTCCCTCGGGATAATTCCCATTCACAGTACGATAGGCTGCGACGGTGGAGGGCGTACATACCTAGCCACTTCACTCCCAATAGGGATTCCCGGTCGTACGAGAATTGCTTCAGCAGTGAAGGATATGGCTGTTTGCTGGTAGAGGTGGACACAAATATAACATGTCTGTTTCCCACCTGTACGGACAGGAGGTGCCATATCACCCAGGCGTCTGGCCAATGCGTTTGTTATAGCACCACTTGCGTTCCATTGAACGCTGGCCTCCAGCTCCTTTGTGGCTGGGCGAATGTCTCTCATATCACTGTTGGGAATAGGGCTTTCTGCATTGCTGGGCGGCCCGAATGGGCATTTCAAAATTGGATAAACTGGGCTACTGGGAGGTCCTTACGCAAACGGTATGCTCTTGACTATCTTCTGGCCCGTGAGGGTGGGGTATGCGCCATAGTACAGGGCAAGTGTATTATGGGGATTCAGGACTTGACTGCTAACATTACTAAATTTATGGATCGCATACGGGATCACTTGGACGGGATGCAGGATCCTGACTCTTGGGGTAACTGGGGATTTGGAGGATGGAAGGACTGGTTGATAAATATGGCCATGTATCTAGTGGTAGCTATCGGCTGCATCTTTGTGGGCCTGGCCATCCTTAAATGTGTGATGGGTAAAATGCGGGGTGCACTGGATCAGATCACCGCCCCAATCACCGAGAAAAAAAATTTAACTGTTAAAATCCATGAGGGTGAAGCAGATGAAGGGGGGCTAAGACAGGAATTGGAAATGCAGCGACGAATCTTTTTAGATGAGGAACCGTAGCTATAGATTGGATAGTTCGGTTATCATGGAATGATAAAAGGAGGGAATGACGAATGTGATATAAAATAGTTACTTTAGAGATACTAGTTAATGTAATGTAGAAATAAGCCACTTTGATTCTTTTAGTTAGGGACAAAGGAATTTGGGACCGCATGGAAAAAGCAGGAAGAGGTGTGTCTATAAGAGTGAGGATGCATTGATAGGGGCCAGAGAAAGGGATTGGAAGTGAGCCAATCAGAATAGATTAAACAGGTCAGGAGGGACCTAGGCTGACCTATGTCCGTCGAGTATGTGAAACTTGATACCATTTGAACTGATTTTGCAGAGATCCCTTTGTCTGGTAGTTCAGTCGTTTTCTGGAGTGTAAGAGGCAGGACGTCCTGTTACATTCTGTAAGATGATTAAGCTTGCAAGCTAAATAAATAACTTCTGTTTACGTGCGAATCCGTCTCAACTTTTATTGAGGCCAGACTGACAGAGAAAGAAAATAGGAGATCAACAGGAGAATCACCAATTTTTTTTTATGGGACGGCACATGGTTAGCCATGGCTGCCTCACAGCACCAGGGACCCTTGTTCAAATCCGGCCTTGGGTGACAGTGTGGAGTTTGTGTGTTCTCCCCATGTGTTTCCTCCGGGTGCTGTGGTTTCCTCCCACAGTTGAAAGATGGATTTGATTATTGTCAGGTGTGTAGGTTAGGTGGATTAGCCATTCTAAATTGGTCAAACAGAGTTAAATGCTGTCAGTTTCTAGCTGACCACTTCAAAGTCACTCAACCATGAAGGGAGGTGATTGGCAAGCACTTAACTCTGTTTGAGTGGTCATGGAGCTGCCAGTTGTGCCGCTGGCTGGGAGGGGCATCTGACAGGTTGGGGGGAAATGGTGTGGGGCGGGGGGGTGACCAAGAGATAGGCCTTGGGGCCCAAAGTGTCCCCCAAGGGTCCAGGGTGGCCATGCATGAGCCACCATTTCCGTGGCCTGAAAGGCAGCCATCTGGCTGCGCAATCTACTGACTGCCTACCGTGACTCGTAACTGTGCAGAGCACCACTGGCTGCATGGGTGCCCCACTCCCCTGCACCCTCCCAGACCACCCCGTAGGAACCTCCAGGACCCTGAGGACTACCAAGGTCCCACAGTCCATCGGATGCACCAGGGGCAGGTGGGGGGGTTCAGAGGTGCTGCAGTGTTTCAGTGTCTCCCCTACGAATGTCACTGACGCAGGCCACATCACTTCTTTCTCCCTCTGGGTGCCCAATGGCCCTTGGGCTACTCCTTGGGGCGGGGGATGGCTGGACTGAGCTCTGGGGGCTCCCGCGTCGCATAGTGCTACCAGTCCTGGAGGCCCACTCTGTTCTCGACCAGGGTCTCCATGCTCGCAGCCATGGAGCACAGGGACTGTGCCGCGTCCCTCTAGGACAGGGCCATGTCATTCAGCAGCCGTGCCAGGTCCCTTTGTGCCTGGCTTAGGTCAGCCAGGCCAATATTCTCGACACCCGCAGTCATGGGCCGGGATTCTCCGATCCCCCGCCGGGTTGGAGAATCGCCGGGAGGGGGGGCGCGCAAATCCCACCACGCCGCTTCGATGTCGGGCCGCCGAATCTCCGGCGACCAAAGAATCGGCACCAATCGCGCAGGCGTGGTCACCGTGGCGCCGGTCGTGGGCCGTTGAATGCCCCCCCTTCCCCCCTGGCGATTCTCCGCGCTCGACGGGCCGAGTTCCGTCGGCGTCGTTTGCGTATGGCCCTACACGGCGGGACCTCGCCGCTTTTGCTGCGGGGGCCCTCCTGGTGGGGTGGGGGCGGAGGAGCCGACTCCGGGGGGTGGGGCTCCACGGTGTCCAGGCCCGCGATCGGGGGCAATCAATCAGCGGGTGGGTTCATTCTGGGGGGGGGGGCTACGTTCCTCCGCGCCAGGCCCCCGTAGGGCTCCGTATTGCCCGGGGGCCGGCAAAGTGAAGTGCGTGGCGCATGCATGCGCGGACCAGCGCCAGCCACAGTGGACTGGCTTTCGGCGCCGGAGCAACACAGCACTCCGGCGCCATTCTAGCCCCCGAGGAAGGGGTGAATGCCTGGACCTGGAGGCCCGTTGACGCCGGCGTCGTTCGCGCCGGTTTTTACCCCGGGGTCAATGCTTGGCCGGGATTTCAGAGAATCCCAGCACTGGTCCGTTGTGACTGGGCCACGCTCTGGGGCATCACAGTAATGTCCATGTGGCCCTGGCACATGGCTGCCTGTGACATGGCTGCCCTGTCCTGTGCCTCAGTCACCGCCCGCACAGTGTGCCCCAGGCCTTGGACATCCTGACCCATGGCCGACATAATCGCACCCAAGGACTCTACCTTGGATGCCACCTGTGAGGTGTTGGCCTGGGTAGCACGTATTGTCAGCACAGCCTCCTGCTCCTGCAGGTGGTTTTCTCCTCCAACTGCACCTGCAGGCACTGGATGGTTGCTGACACCCATTCCTGTAGTGTGCCTCCCCAGCCCTGTGTCTGCATAATCCAACATTGATGGGACCACCCATTCCAGAAGCACTAGACCTGCCTGATCAGCAGCTAGTCCCTGGGTTTGGGCTGCCCTGAGACCGTCCACCCCCTTCGGGGTTCCTACCTCCGGCTGGACTGCTGAATTTGTGTGGTATGCACCAGATAGTGCCCCAGGAGCCTCTTCACTAAAATACCTAACTGAGATGAGTGCCTCTGGGATGGTGGAGGGTGTTGGAGACAGCTGTGATGAGAAGTCGGTGTCTTGCCCAGACAGGTGCTCTGGGATGTTGCAGGGTTTGCAGCTGGGGGCAAGGGACCCTAGATGGCCCTTCCTTGTTGCCAGGTGGGTTGCGGCAGCTCAGGGAAGGGGACACCAGCCGATGGCATACTGTCTGGTCGTGACCCAACAAGACACAATACAAGGTGCATGGTGAGATTGCGGGTAAGCGTGGTGTGTGTGGGGGGGGGGGGGGGGGGGAATGCGGTGACTCATGTGTCAGAGCAACAACGCAACACATTGGAGCTTACTTAGTTGACCCATGCCGACCTTCGCCTCTGCAACTACCCTCTCTGCCACCAATTTGTAAATGCTGTAAGATTTTGCTCACTGATCTAATCAGTCGTTAAGGGCTGCCATTCAAATAATTTATTTTGCTCAACTGTATTAACGGAATATCGTAATACTGACTGTAATGAAGAGCTGGACAGGAAAGTGTGATGACTTAGTAATTCACAAACCACAACGTGGGGTTGGTTCCTTCCTCTTTCAGGTTGACAAATAACAGATTTTAGGTTTGTACTGTGACCTGTAACAGACAGTGACATGATGTCACCACCACTGTCTCCCTCGGTTTATACCACACTTGTGGGATTGGCACCAGTGGTTTATTTCTTCCTCAGCATTAGTTTTTGGTGGTGTTAGCCGTCTGTTGTGACCAAATGTAAACTAACAGAAACTGGGAAGTCCCATAGATTGAGTGCTGGTTCCTCCCGTTGAAACAAAAAGATAATTTTTAAACCAATTTCTAACTTTTCAAAAGTACTAGACATTTTAGGCATCAGAAAATGCCCACACCTGTTAGAAATGTGCGCACATAGCTCTTGTTCCTGTGAAGTCACATAACAATTCACACTGGACACTTCACATTAAAATGTAAAATCTAAATTCTTTTTTGAAATAAATTTAGAGTACCCAATTAATTTTTCCAATTAAGTGGCAATTTAGCGTGGCCAATCCACCGAACCTGCACATCTTTGGGTTGTGGGGACGAAACCCATGCAAACACGGGGAGAATGTGCAAACTCCACACGGACAGTGACCAGAGCCGGGATCGAATCTGGGACCTCGGCGCCGTGAGACAGCAGTGCTAACCACTGCGCCACCGTGCTGCCCTAAAATCTAAATTCGGAAGGAAATTTGGGAAAGGAAAGAACTAATAAAATCATTTTTAAAAGCTCATTGTAACATGAAAGCAACTGAATGATAACATTGTTTAACACATACTTGAGGAATAAAACAAAGTTCACATCACTTATCTCTGTTGTTAAATGCACAAATGTGAAAATAAGCCAGAGAATTAAAGTCCAAGATTCCATTGACACTGTACTCTTTTCATTATAAACAGAGCTCTACTGCACCTAGTATGAGATGGCATCCTGAAAGAAATTCTACTTCAGAGCTTTTCTGTATCCTCTACTTTCCTGAGTTATGTTTATCCATCACCACACATTTAAAACTATTTGGACAGACACATAAATGGCAGTACAGCTGTCACTTTAAGAGCAAATATGGTCTCTCACAAATTCATGAAGTAAAAACGGAGTAGCTTAGAGCATTGATCAGCAAGATTGTGGGAAAAAGATTTGTGCTTGGAGATCAACACACCCAATTCTCAACACTTGATACGTCTTTTATTGTGATCAATGATTAGAAAATCAGGAACACTATGAACATATCCACAGAAACCTTCATCCAAAATTTTCTGATCCCTAGTCCCTGCAAATGATGCTTCATGGTTGAAATTTCAGATCACAGAATTGACCCTAGGTCCTATAGGAGGATGAACAGGCCCTATGATCTGTCGCAAGTAGGGTACAGAAATGGCTGCTTGGTGTAGCCCAAAGGCAAATTTGCCACATAAAATTCAGGCACCACTGATTCCTGAGCTACTTTTGAGATACTATCAGTCTTCAGGGAAATGCTGGTATTGCCAAGTTAGGTCTTTATATTTGAATTTTTGGATCAAAAGTAGTTTTGAAATTTCTGTACTTATTGCAGTATGTTGTTGATATTTTATACTTAGTGATGGGGGCTGTGTACAGTGCCATGTTTCCTTTCAAATGTAACTAATTGGAAACAGACAAGTACAGTCAACCACAAAACCTACTGCTAGCAGTTAACGTGATTTACCTCAGTCTTTACTGAGCCTCAAACTCCCATTTCCCGACCACAGAGCAGATATTTCTCCTACCCTTGACTGCACAACGTCTTCATGACACCTGGAATAAAATAAAACTCAAAGTCAAACCTTGCCTCCTCCTTCACCTGTGCAGTATCATTCTTCAAACTTACACTTGTTGTCTGTCCCTGTTCCCCACCTGGTGTATAGATTAACCATGCTTGTCTTTTACCAGTTCTCTTCAGGGTGAACTGCAGGGTCACCAGAGGTTTGCTCAACCATGACACAGTTGCATAAATTCATTTATACGTGATAGAGATCTTAAGAACATGAAGACCATTGACAACAAATTACGGAACTTTGCATGTGTATATTGAATCTGACATATACCACAAGACATCAGAAGGTGTTGAATTTTAACTTCTAAACAAATTTCAGGGGAAAAAGGAAAATCTATCAAAGAGTTTCAATTATACCCACCAGTTTAATCGTGCTGTTGCCTCTTAAGGCCCTACGTACTCACAATCCTGACCCTATACCACAGAAAATGCCCACAGCAGTGTCCAATGTGTGCTCTCTACATTTAGATGAGGGCTATCAGGAATTCCTGATGCGATGGTACTTTAAGGAGATTTTCAGTATGAAGGTCCATGAAAATACACCAACAAACTCATCTTGCAGTAAGAAGTACTTTCGCAAGAAAGCGGTGAAAATTTAAATAGACTACAGTAAGAACTCAACATACATGTGTTGAGGGTGTGACAATCATGACCCAGATGAAGAGAGGTCTAACAGAATATTAAAGAATATACTATTGACAATTTCATGCCATGAATCCTGCCAAAATGGAATCCTCTTGAATAAATTCCTTGGAAAACGTTAATTTTGCGTCACCAGAACCCTGGTTCAATGGATAAGACATTTTGAAAAATCTAAACAGGCACCCAAGTCATAAAGAAGAGACGGAACCAAAATAGTTTGATATAATCCAATGCAAGGTGTGGCATGTGGCGCAGTGAATAGCATTGGGAATGCAGCACTGAGGACCCGGGTTCAAATCCCAGCCCTGGGTCACTGTCCGTGTGGAGTTTGCACATATTCCCCTTGCCTTCATGGGTGTCGCCCCCACACCCAAAGATGTGCTGGTTAGGTGGATTGGCCATGCTAAATTGTCCCTTAATTGGAAAAGAAAAATAATTGGCTATTCTAAATTTATTTTTTAAAAAGATATAAACCAATACAAGGCAAAGTAGATGATGACATGAGTTCTTTGGAATTAATTGAGGCAAACAGAAATACAGAGTTAAAGGAAGATTTGAAAAGGATAGGATGGCAATTTACTTGAAGCTGCTCATGTTTTGCTCTGACTTTGCCATAAGAGCAGTGGACAGCCGGATTGTTTGCTGCACATCTGGTGTAATTGTGAAGGCGGACAGGAACAATTCTGAGGAAATATTTGCCTGAATTGCACTCCTGGCAGAGGATCTCAGATTTGGGATCATCTCCGACTACGCAAACCCAAACTGGGAGACAGTTTTCCGGTAGATCTGATTTTAGTTCTGCGAGGGAGTGCAGGTGCAAAGGGAAGTCATGGCCACCACCTCCGGAAAGAGTTAGGAGGCTGCTGGGTGTGGACGCGAGTTGTGTGAAAGGCTGACCTTGGTACTCTGGCACTTTGCTGAAGTACTGAAAAAACTGAATAAAACAATGAACAGTCCTCATCCCTCACCCCTTATATTTCCTCACCCCTGACATGCTCCCCATGCCCCATCCATGTCAAGCTATGCCACCTCACACCCCCACCCATGCCCATGGTCCTTCATATCCTCCATTCCAACCTATTACCCTCTACCCACACCCCATGACCCCTCACATCCTCTATGCCAACCCATGTCCCTCATTCTCACAGCCCTGTAAAATCCCTATGCCAACTTAGTACACCTCATATTTCTCCACACCATCCTTTGCCCTTACACATACCAACTCACCCAGTATCAAACGAGGCCAGACCTCACATTTGAGATTAAACAAAGTTCTTAAGTACTTCCTGATGAATTTTTCAAAATAAAAAACACCTTCATTGATTTTTTAAAAATATTTATTTTATTTGAATTTTTAAAATCTCTTACAAAAAAAAAACAAGCATTTGTGTTCATAGTCTTATATCAAAGATATTGGGCGCGATCAACTGGCCGGGTCGCACCAAAATCGGAGTGTAGCTTCCCAACAACTAGTACTACCCAGGTCTCGCGAGGTATGAGGCCTTTGGCTGGTCAGGGATAGGGCAAGGTGGCCCCATGGCCCTCCCTCTTGAACCCAGGTACGGTAGCATTGTGGATAGCACAATTGCTTCACAGCTCCAGGGTCCCAGGTTCGATTCCGGCTTGGGTCACTGTCTGTGCGGAGTCTGCACATCCTCCCCGTGTGTGCGTGGGTTTCCTCCGGGTGCTCCGGTTTCCTCCCACAGTCCAAAGATGTGCAGGTTAGGTGGATTGGCCATGATAAATTGCCCTTAGTGTCCAAAATTGCCCTTAGTGTTGGGCGGGGTTACTGGGTTATGGGGATAGAGTGGAGGTGTTGACCTAGGATAGGGTGCTCTTTCCAAGAGCCAGTGCAGACTCGATGGGCCGAATGGCCTCCTTCTGTACTGTAAATTCTATGATAATCTATGATGATTCTGTGATAATCTACCTCGGCAACGCTAGGCTGGCACCAGGACACTGGGACCCTGGCACTGCTAAGGTGCCTGGGTGGCACTGCCAAGCTGGCAGGAGCATTGCCAGGGTCCCAGGGCTGCAATTCCAGGGCAGCATAGCCAAGGGTCAGGGCATGAGGGGAATCCATGCCCATGAAAGGAGTGTGGAGAGGGGATATGAAGTGTGGGCGGGGGTGTTGTTGCTAACTTTTGCCTTAGTTTAATTGCTCTGTTCTATCACCTTTGCTCTTAAGTCGCCAGGTATCTTTCTGATACCGCCACATGGTTCAAGTCCGAGTAATGATCAATAATCCAATACACCGCTTAGTAAGAGTTAAATCAAAGCACAATTATTCTATACAGGAATCAATACTCATGCATAAATTCCACGTCTAAGCTACTTCTACAACTAACAGGCCAATACTTAACTTGGAAATGGCCCAGCAGGTCAGGGAAACGATTGGCCTTTCGTTCGGGTTCTGAGCCTGCGGGATTCGAAGCTGGTACAGATTGGTAGCTAGGAGCGCCTATCTCGTTGCGAGCGTTGAAGTAAGACTTACGGGATGTTTTGCGATGGCTGGACCGGACACTGTCAAGGGTTGGTCTGCATTGCAGAGTGACCCGGTCAGAAGAAGAAGCAGAAGGGTGCAGGAGGAAGCTGAAGGTGTGCAGAAGGGTCAATTTGAACTTGGACTCTATTCTTATAGTCCCCAGGGGCTTCCCGCCTTTCGGGGTGGACCCTGTACCTGGTTCCAAGTGATTGGACTTTGTCCTAATCACTTGGTTCGATATTCTCCAATGCTGGAGCGATTCCTGATCGATGGGCGGTCCTGAGATGATCGTTCACCTCCCTTTGTGTAGGCTTCTGTTGGCGCCGATGAATCTGGGTTGGCTTTATGTCTAAAATGTTGCACATTGTTCCCGGGGATTGCTCATTAGTATGCAGATGGCTGGTGTTTTGTTGTGCTGATGGTTCCTGGTATCGATCTTGTCTGGCCTTCCCAGAGATGAATACACAGACTACCTGTAGCTGCTTGTTTTAGTCCTGTTGGCTGATTTTCCCATCAGCCTTTGCCATTCGCCATTTTAAATCAGGGTTAGCCATTCTAAATCGGGAGTTAGCAATTTTAACTGGCTACAGGGGGGCTGCAGGAAAGGTATGAAGGGGCCTCCAGAAGGTTGGTTTGGCAACCAGAAATGGGGGACCCTGAAAGGTGACATGGGAGGGCTTGTGAAGAGCGGCCTTCAGCGACCCCATAGCAGGATGTCATCACGTAGGAGGACGTGAAGTAATGCCCATGTGTGCAGGGGAGGAGGGGGGTGAAATTCCCCTTGAATGGGGGTGTGGGGAACCCTCAAGCCCACTTAGAGATTAGGGCACCCTTTCAAAATGCTGGCCCGATCTCTGCGCAACCAGTCTGCCCAGTGAGTTCAGCTCCCTAGTGATGAAAATAATTCTAAGTGTGTGCTAGCCCAGTGAGAAACACTCCAGGGCCCAACGTGTGATTAGATGGCAGTGGGGAACTTGCCAATAGAGCCGGGGAGAAACTCCCAGTAAAACTCGCCACAAATGGCACATAGAAATCTTTCCGTTAAATCATACCCTTTGTACGCACTTGTTCATCAAACTGTGAATTGACAGGCTCGCAACTTGGATTTTGATAGGCTATGAAAAAGTCATGCAACACTAATGCTATAATAGCAGCCCCCAGGCCTGTGTAAACAGAGCGCACAATGATTTCTTTCAAAGCATTGTATGTTTTTCCCCAATAAATATTTATAGGGCTGGAGATTTAAATACCTTAACAGTTTGACAGCTCCCTTTGACAGTTCTCGTGACAGTTCGCCTGTCAGCTCCAATGAACTTTGCAGTTTTGGATTTTGTGCACATTCATATCTACTTTTAACAATCGCAAAGTTCACATGAGTTCTCCCAAAGGTGTCCCAGGACCATATCCAAAAGGGTATTTTCTCTCTACAAAAGGATACCTACCTATCCAAAGAACTCTGGTAAGTTTAAGTGTTCTCCTACCAAGTCTAAAGTGCACAAGTCATGCTTTGGACATCGCAGTGGTGCAAAATCAGATCTAACTGAGGCAGTTGCACTTTAATGTGTGCAGTTGCATCTGCTAAGGTGGAAAACATCTCCATCTGCGTGCAAAGACCTCAGTCTTTGTAGGATGCAGTAAGTTTAACGAGCAGAGGCAGAAAGCAAAATTAGTCAATGAATATATAATTGTGTTTTACCGCCTCATAGAACTGCACATATGTATGAAAAATAATCCATGAAAGGCCAGCGGCTGGATTCTCCGTTCCTGAGACTAAGTGCTGATACCGGCACAGGATCACAACATCAAAACTAGAGCCACCTGGAAATTGCAGCGGAGTTCCTGAGTGGGACCCAGTAACAGTGGGTCATGGCTGGGAACTGATGAAATTTCTGCCCTCAGTCTGGTCTCAGTCAAAGGCTGAGTAGGATTTATATTCCTTTATTTTAGTTCAACCCGCTTGCAAGCCTCACTCACCCTGACAAAGATCAGAGACCACAGTCTCCGATTTCTCCAGAGTGAGTGAACAAAGGGAGATAAAGCATGTGTTCTCATATACATTCATGTAGCATCAAGTTTCACACACACCCGACCAAATAAGGTAATGGTAACGAATACAAGATTCTCAGGCCATGTAACCTGATTTTCACAATTACTGATCCTGATAGGCCCACTATACATTCCTCAGCCCTGGGCCCCTTTCTCCCAGCATCCTTTGCAGCTTCTTTGCACAAAGTACCGGTCCTAATGGTTACCCATCCCCCTCCCGGCCATGCTTTGCCCAGCCCCTTTGTCCATTCCCTGCAACCCGAATTAATGTCTATAAATGCATTATCCTAATCTTCTGCTTTCCTATATTAGGGTATACCTCTACACTATCCTAACTGGTCATCCCAGTCTAATGCCCTTTTCTTTAGTTCAATTCCTCAGAACCTTGGCGGCATTGCCCAGGTGCTGGCCGATGTGGTGCAGAAACAGAGTGAGGTGGCCCAGTCCCAGTGGGAGATGGCGCAATCACTGGCTGATGTGGCACAGGCCCAGAGGTGGTGGCACGGTTATGGGTGATGATGTGGCGCAGTCCCAGACGGAAATGGTCCACTCCCTGTGCTCCATGGCTGTGAACATGCAGACCCGGGTCGAAAGCGGAGCAGTCCTCCAGGACTGCCAGTGCCAAGTGGGGGGGTTGAGCCTCAGGGGATAGCTTCGATCACACCCGCACCCTGTGGAGTAGCCCAGGCGCCACCAGCTACCATGAGGGAGGAGGAGATGATAGGGCCAGTGCCAGTGACTCCTACTGGGGAGGTGCCGGAGCACTGCAGCATCTCTGACTCCCCCTCCTCCTGTTCCTGCCGCATATGATGGGCTGCACCACACCATCCAGGCCCAGTCGACCCAGAAAACGGCCGGCAACAGGCACGCAGGTTGCATGACGCGAATCACAGCCTGCCACCTCCACTCCTGAGGTACCATCTGGGGACCAACCTAGAGGTAGCTTTAGGGCCTGGAAGTCCAGAAAGTTAGACACCAGTTAAGTTTGCATTGGTGTCGGGCACGGTTTAGTGATGGGGCTAGGGCACAAATCTGTATATACATTGTCACATTAAACATCTGTTCACACTGTTACAACCTGCCTCAGTGCTCTGTCAGATGGGTGTGAGGGGTGGGCTAGTCTGGACTGGCCACGGAGGGGGTGCAGGGTGGGGGGCAGATAGGCAGACATTGTGGGTGGCCTCGGATCCTCACCCTCCCTCCACCCCAACTGTCCCTATCATCGGCACCCCAGGGATTCAATGACACCGTGTGATGGAATCACCTAGGTGATCCCTGCTCGCATGCAGGGATCACCCAAGTGTACGGTGGAAAGTGCTCCCGTGGGCAGGAGTCAGACGTTGTCAAACTATGTGGAGCACCAGAGATCATTGCAGAGCGGGTTGTCATCATCATCCATGGCATGGACCAGACCCGGTGTTACTGCCAACCCAGGGCCCGCACCCTATAGTGCGGTGGGTATGTATCACGGAGAGGTTGCAGCTGGGGTGGGGGGGGGGGGGGGTGGTCGAAGCTGGAGGGGGGTATGTGGGGGTGGGGTGGGGTGTCCATGCTCCTGGTTAGTTTCACCCCCACCCATCGGTGAACCTGGAGGCGATCAGAGCATCCCATGCGTGGTGGCCTGGGGCACACATCATGCAGCCTCCCGTGCCTGCCTGGGCCCCAAGTCCTGCATCCTCCCCCGCATCCATTTCATTGGACGCGGCCTGGCATTCATCCTCCTCCTTCAGCACATCGCCCCTCTGCTGTGCGATATTATGGATGATGCAGCTGGCCACCACAATGCGGGCAACCCTCTCAGCATCATACTGGAGGGCCCCACCAGCGTGGTCCAGGCACCTGAACAGCATCTCCAGAAGGTCGAAGCACCGCTCACCGGGAATACTTCGCTTTTCCTTACATTCAGCTTATATCCCGAGAACCCTCCAAACCTCCCCAACAGGCACATAATCCTTCCCATACTCTCCAACGGATCCGAAACATACAGCAAGAGGTCATCGGTATAGAGCGACACCCGATGCTCCCTCTGTCCCCTCATTATCCCCTGCCACTCTGCCGACCCCCTGAGAGCCATCACCAATGGCTCTATGGCTAGCGCAAACAGCAGCAGCGACAGCGGACACCCCTGCCTCGTACCCCTGTGTAAGTCAAAGCTTAGTGAGCTCATATCATTAGTTCTCACCCTCGCTCTTGGCACCACATACAGCAATCGCATCCATGCCACAAACCCAAACCTTCCCAAAACTTCGAACAAGTACCGCCACTCCACCCGATCAAATGCTTTCTCCGCGTCCATGGACACCACCACCTCCGGTACCAGAGCTCTCGACGGATTCATCGCCACATTCAACAGCCATCTTATATTACTCGCGAGCTGCCTGCCCTTTACGAAGCCTGTTTGATCTTCTGCAACCACCCCCGGGCCACAATCCTCCATTCTCCCCGCCAAAACTTAGCCAGTACTTTCACATCCGTATTCAATAGTGACATGGGTCTTTACCCATGGTTCGATTCCGGCTTGGGTCACTGTCTGTGCGGAGTCTGCACATCCTCCCCGTGTGTGCGTGGGTTTCCTCCGGGTGCTCCGGTTTCCTCCCACAGTCCAAAGATGTGCAGGTTAGGTGGATTGGCCATGATAAATTGCCCTGAGTGTCCAAAATTGCCCTTAGTGTTGGGTGGGGTTACTGGGTTATGGGGATAGGGTGGAGGTGTTGACCTTGGATAGGGTGCTCTTTCCAAGAGCCGGTGCAGACTCGATGGGCCGAATGGCCTCCTTCTGCACTGTAAATTCTGTGACCCACATTCCACCAAATCCTTCCCTTTTTTTGGGATTGGTGTGATTACTGCCTGCTTCATCGTCTCCGGCAACTCCCCCTTCTCCTTCATCCGGCAACTCCCCCTTCATTCAACACCCCCAACAGATAAATTCCTTATAAAATTCTGCCGGGTACGCATCCGGCCCAGGGGCCTTCACCGACTTCATACCCCTGATCCTATCCAGCACATCCCTCAGCCCCAGGGGCTCCTCCAACGTCTGTCTCTTTGTCTCCTCCCCCTGGGGAAATTCCAGCTTGTCCAGAAACCACCCCATGAGCCCCTCCTCTCCTCCTGGGTTTGCCTCATAACGTCCTTGTAATAGTCTCTCAATGCCTCATTTATCTTCCCTGGCTCTGACACCACATCCTCAGCCGCAGTCCGGATCTTCAATATTTCCCTGGACGCAGCCTGCCTCCGCAGCTGGTGCGCCAGCATGCGGCTCGCCTTCTCCCCATACTCGTATTGTACCCCTCTTGCCCAACGCAGTTACCCTACCGCCCTCCCCGTTGTCAGCCTGTCAAATTGCCCCTGCAACGTTTTCCTCCTCGCCAATCCCTCCATGGTGGGTGAAGTGTTGGGTGCTCTGAGGTACAGACGAACCAACACGGTTGCGATTGGTACAACGCAGTTTTATTCCATTCAACTATTTATACATCAGACTTGGTACTCAGCACGTTGTGACGGTGTGAGTGTCTTGCTATGAGGTCCTGGCCCTGTGCTGTCTCCAGATGGACTGCCCAGGAAGTGTTGTGTTTCTTGTCTTATACTGTGTCTGCTCTTGTCTGTGATTGGCTGTCGTGTTATGTGTGCTAATTGGTCCTTTGGTCTGTCTATCATTATGTATGTATTATGATGTATGTTTGAATATCATGACATTCCCCCTTTTTTACAAGATTATGTGCCTATGTGGTTATAAATATAAATGTGTCCTGAGTGCAGCTAAAGGTGTGTGTGTGTGCGTAATATTTATATCATGTACATGGGGCTTAACTATATACAAGAAGCGATGTCAGGTGTGACATGCTAACGAGGTTGCACCATAACAAAAGAAGAACAACGTTGAAATTTGGAACGATCAAAAGAGGTCTGTAACGATAAAACAGTGACATGTTATAAAACAGTGGTTGCAAAAGTTTGACGTGTGAACAGTCTCATAAGTCCAGTCTAGTAGGTGGGCGACAAATTTGTGTTGACCGCCTCAAGGGTGGGTCGAGAACCACCGGCTGAGGTGCAAGCCTGGCCACAGGCGGCGACAGAAAGGGCATGGTATATGGCAGCTCCACAAAGTCACTATCAGGAACCAGTGGAGGACACGGCGTCTGTGTAGGGTCCCGTTGCGAGTGTAGAAGTAAGCGAAGAGCCCGGCGATTGCGCCTACGCACGGATCCATCCGGCATGCATACCAGGAACGAGCAGGGAGCCACGCGTCGGAGAACTTCGGCAGGTGCTGACCAGCCACCGTCTGGTAGGTGATGTGGACATTGTCTCCAGGGGCCAGGGAGGGAAGATCAGTTGCCCGTATGTCGTACGACCTCTTCTGGCGACCGCGCTGCAGTTGCATCCTATGCAGTACCGGAGCATGGTCTATTGTTGGTGCCAGGATGGAAGGCACAGTGGTTCTGAGGGCGCGACCCATCAGCAGCTGTGCTGGTGAGAGACCAGTGTCTAGTGGGGCCGAGCAATAGGCCAGCAGGGCGAGGTAGAAGTCCGACCCGGCAGCAGCAGCCTTGCAGAGGAGCCGCTTGGCAATGTGAACGCCCTTCTCCGCCTTTCCATTGGACTGGGGATGCAGAGGGCTGGACGTCCCGTGTGTGAAGCCATACGAAGCAGCAAAGGACGACCATTCATGGCTGGCAAAACAGGGCCCATTGTCCGACATGACAGTAATCGGAATGCCGTGGCGATCGAAGGTGTCTTTGCAGGCCCTGAAGACAGCAGATGATGTCAAATCGTGCAGGCGTATGACTTCTGGGTAGTTTGAGAAGTTGTCAACTATGATGACATAGTCCATGCCGAGTGCGTGAAATAGGTCGACACCCACCTTCGCCCAGGGGGACGTCACCAGCTCATGGGGCAGAAGCGTCTCAGGAGGTTGCGCCGGCTGAAACCTTTGGCAGGTTGTACAGTTGAGCACCATGTTGGCAATATCTGATGCCCGGCCAGTATACCGCCCCTCGAGCCCTCCGTCTGCACTTCTCGACCCCCATGTGGCCTTTGTGTATTTGATCGAGAACCAGCTGACGCATACTGTGCGGAATCACAATCCGGTCCAGCTTCAGAAGGACACCATCAATGATGGCTCGGTCGTCTCGTACATTGTAGAACTGCGGGCACTGCCCTTTGAGCCATCCTCCCGTCATGTGGTGCATCACTCGCTGCAGAAGGGGGTCGGCCGCAGTCTCTCGGCGGATACGGGCCAGACTGGAGTCGTCAGCCGGCAGATATGCCGCTGTAAAAGCCACCTGTGCCTCGACCTGACATACGAACCCCTCCGCATCTGGCGGCGTGCTCACTGCTCTGGATAGGGCATCCGCCACGATGAGGTCCTTCCCTGGAGTGTAGACCAGTTGGAAGTCGTACCTCCTGAGTTTAAATAGGATGCGCTGGAGGCAAGGGGTCATCTTATTCAGGTCCTTGTTTATTATGCTGACCAGGGGGCGGTGGTCTGTTTCGACCGTGAACCGTGGAAGACCATAGACGTAATCGTGGAACTTGTCTAAACCGGTTAGGAAGCCCAGGCATTCTTTTTCGATTTGCGCGTAGCGCTGCTCTGTGAGGGTCATGACCCGCGATGCATAGGCTACTGGGGCCCATGATGCCGTGTCATCCCTCTGCAGGAGCACTGCTCCAATGCCGGATTGGCTGGCATCGGTTGAGATTTTGGTGGCACGAGACGTGTCAAAAAACGCCAACACTGATGCTGTAGTGAGTTTGCGTTTGAGCTCCTCCCATTCCAGCTGGTGTGTGTGTTGCCACTGGAACTCTGTGGATTTTGTGACAAGGTGGCGCAGAGTCGTCGTGTGGGAGGCAAGGTTGGGAATGAACTTCCCCAGGAAGTTGATCATGCCAAGGAAGCGTAGGACAGCCTTCTTGTCGGCCGGCCGCGGCATGGCTGTGATGGCGCTCACCTTGTCTGCATCCGGACGGACCCCTGACCGGGAGATATGGTCCCACAGGAACTTCAACTCGGTCTGGCCAAAGGAGCACTTGGCTCGGTTGAGGCGCAGACCGTTTTCCCGTATGCGGGCAAAAACGCGTTGGAGACGATGTATGTGCTCCTGCGGTGTGGTGGACCAGATGATGACATCGTCCACATATACGCGCACCCCTTCGATGCCTTCCATCATCTGCTCCATGATTCTATGGAAGACCTCGGATGCCGAGATGATGCCAAATGGCATCCGGTTGTAGCAGAACCTGCCGAAAGGGGTGTTGAAGGTACATAGCTTTCGGCTGGACGGGTCCAGTTGGATCTGCCAAAATCCTTTAGAAGCATCCAGTTTCGTGAATATCTTCGCCTGGGCCATTTCACTGGTGATCTCCTCCTGTTTGGGTATGGGATAATGTTTCGTCATAATATTATTATTGAGGTCTTTGGGATCAATACAGAGGCGGAGCTCGCCGGAGGGCTTCTTGACACACACCATGGAGCTGACCCATGGCGTGGGCTCCGTGACCCTGGATAGGACCCCTTGGTCCTGGAGATCCTGCAGTTGCTGCTTGAGGCGGTCTTTAAGTGGTGCAAGAACTCTGCGACCGGTTTGAGGCGAATTCGGTTGGTGTATGGCAGTGTTCCCATGCCTTCGAATGCCTCCTGGTTGTGGGCGAGGAGCGATTGGAGCTGTGCGTAGAACGCTGCATCCGGGAAGTCAGACGTGCCGTCTGGAGCGAGAGAGAGAATTTGTTGCACAAGGTGGAGAGCCGTACATGCCTGTGCGCCCAGCAGGGAGTCCTTCGATGAGCCAACTATCTTGAACGAGAGTGTGGCCGTGTGTGTTTTGTGTGTCACCTGGAGCTGGCAGGATCCCATGGCCGGGATAACATTCCCGTTGTAGTCGACCATCTTGCACCGGGATGGCTGGATTGGTGGTCTGACCTTCATGGCGTAGAAGGCTGACCATGCTATGAGGTTGGCGGAGGCGCCAGTGTCCAGGCGGAAAGTGATCGGCGATCGGTTGACCGTTCATCGCACTCCATTCATCGCCCGGATTGATGGTGTTGACCCAGTTCGCATCAATGACCGCAACCCGGAAGGCGTCTAGGTCATCTGTGTCATCGGTTTGGATGTCGTGATGTGGAGGCTGAATGGTCCGCACGTTCCTGAGAGGTTGTCGGAGATGTGGAAGATCAACAGGTTGAGCCGCTCGACAGTAGGCAGCGTAGTGGCCCATCTTGCCACAGCGTAGGCATTGTCGGGTTTTTGCAGGACATTGCCCTTTTAAATGTGCAGCTCCACAGTTGCCGCACGTCATGATATCATGGCGTTCGTTACGCCACTGCGCATGCGCAGCTCGGTCTTGCGTCGGGTGCACCTGCACAGCATGTCCCTCAGTGTTGCCGTAGGTTTTGGTGCGCACAAACGCGGGAGGCCTTAAAAAGCGCGCAAAACGGCTGCCCTCGTCCGGGCCGCGGGCCGGGAGAAACTCGATTGCCTGGACGCGTTCGGCCTCGTGGGCGGCCTGGCTTGCCGATTCGGTCGCCTTTAATTGGGCATAGCGGCTGGTCGCATTCTCATGCAGGACACAGGCTTCAACTGCAGACGCTATGGTCAGGCCTTTTATTTTTAGAAGCTGCTGGCGTAGGCCACTGGAGGCAACGCCAAAAATGATCTGGTCCCGGATCATGGACTCTGAGGTGGTGTCGTAACCGCAGGACTGCGCGAGTATGCGGAGGTGCGTCAGGAAGGACTGAAAGAGCTCATCCTTACCTTGCAGGCGCTGCTGAAAGATATACCTCTCAAAGCTTTCGTTGACCTCAACGTTGAAGTGCTGGTCAAGCTTGAGGAGGACCGTGTCATATTTAGCTTTGTTCTCGCCTTCCGCGGACACCAATGAGTTGTCTACATCGATGGCGTGCTGACCTGCGGTAGTGAGGAGCATGGCAATCTTTGTTTCGTCCGAGGCGCCCTGTTTTTCATTGGCTTGTATGAAGAGATTGAAGCGCTGCTTGAAGAGCTTCCAATTTGTGCCCAGGTTCCCAGCGACTTGCAACAGCTGCGGTTTGTTGCGGGTGTCCATGGCTCACGATGGCAGATTTGCCGGTAGGTATCGATTCATTCCTGGTATCATGAAGTGTTGGGTGCTCTGAGGTACAGCCGAACCAACACGGTTGCGATTGGTACAACGCAATTTTATTCCATTTAACTATTTATACATCAGACTTGGTACTCAGCACGTTGTGACGGTGTGAGTGTCTTGCTATGAGGTCCTGCCCCTGTGCTGTCTCCAGATGGACTGCCCAGGAAGTGTTGTGTTTCTTGTCTTATACTGTGTCTGCTCTTGTCTGTGATTGGCTGTCGTGTTATGTGTGCTAATTGGTCCGTTGGTCTGTCTATCATTATGTATGTGTCATGATGCATGTTTGACTATCATGACAGTGGGCACCCTCGAATATTCCCTGTACACCTCCACTATCTCACCCACTGATCACCCATAACCCGCACTGGCCGCTGAGGACTCTGGCTGCACGGCTGAAGGCTATCACTAATAAGGAATTGGCAATCGTGGTTAAGTGAGCACTTGAGTCATGCCAAATGGATTCTCGTGGGTGAGTGGGCCGTGTAGCATGTGGGAGTCATTGCCCAGCATTCCAATCACACCTTGATGCCTGGACACTGTTCTTGAACACTGCGGGGGGCAGCACCACACACGCAGCAGCCAACATCCGAACAACCATGGATGGGACACAACTCGGAAGACATGTCCACGGCTGGAGGCTGGGTGAGCACCACGGGTCGGGGGGAGAGGGGTGGCGGATGTGGTTGCCTGGAGAGATGGGCAAAGGATCCGGGGTCAGCCTGCATTGCAGAAGAGAGTGACAGAAGCATCAAAATTGTTGTGCAAAAAGTTGCTTAATGTGCTGTACAGTACCCCACTGCCGGTAGTGCTGTCCCCCCAACCACATCAGCCCCCAATCCCACCACCTCCCCAGCCCCTACCTAACCCCCCTACCCACTCCCCCCGACCCTGGTGCCCTCAGTGGTCCTCAATGTACCTGGCCCTCCGAGTTCTACCACTACGTCTTGGTGTGTCCCCAGGATGCACATCTGAGGTGGAGACAGCCAGCTGCTTACCTCATCACAAGGCCCTCGATGCCCCTGGCAGGCATTCTCTGTTAACTCTGGGGCCGGAGAGCCCCGGCTCACTTGTCAGCGGCACATGCACAACCGTGCCACCCTGCCCCGTTCACTGCCTGCGAGAAGCGGCCTCATCAGAGGGGTGGAACTCGGGGAGCTGGTGACCACGCCGTCACTCGATGGGACAGGTGAGGTTGGCAACAAGCATCCTCTCCTCCCGATTGGTGCCTATAGGGTCCTGGGGTTCACCTTAGGGTGGAGGGGCAGCTGGTTCGAGCCTCTGCTGCCCCTGCATCATCTGGCACTGCCAGCCCTAACGGTACTCCATGGTCCGCACCATGGTGTGGACGCCTTCGGCGATGCTCCTCAGTGACTGGGACAGGCTCTGCAGTGCCTCAGCCATGCACACCTGCGACTGGGACAAGCTCCGCAGCGCGTCGGCCATGCCTATCTGTGAGCAGGACATGTCCCGCAGAACCTAGTATTGGGTGACATCCTCCAGCGAGTCAGACATTCTGCTGAGACCCTCAGCCATGGCCCTCACCAACTGCGCGACGCTTTGGACATCTTCACTAATGGTGCCGATGTTGTGCACCAGGCTCTCCACTGTGGTTGCCACCCTAGCAGTGTTGGCCTCATTACTGGCACCTTCTCCTGCTCCCGTAGCCTCTGAGACTCCTCCAAGTGGCTATAGATCTGCTGGAGTGATGCTGACATCACCCTCTGAATGTCCCGGCCGCTCTCTACCATCTCCATAAGCTCCAGGTAACCCACTTCCACAGACTCAGCATCAGGCTGGGACCCTGCTGGATCCTGGGATCCAGCAGACTTCTGACTGCTCGAGACCTCCACCTCACCTGGGGGTTCCTATCTCCACCTGATGTACATCAGCAGCAGTGTGTTGCTCACCAGATTGTGCCCCAGGAGCCTGACCACTAACATGTCCCACCGAGATGTGTGTATATGTTTTGGGGGTGGGGATGACAGCTGTGCTGCGACTATAATGGTGGCATCCTCGGAGATCTCCTCTGATTGGCCATTTCCGTCGGTTGGAGGACCTGCAGGTGAAAGGACATGTGGTCATGTTTGACAGGTCCTCTGGGTGGATCCCGGTGGTTGCTCACCTCTGCGGCGTCCGCCAGCCTCCGTGGTTGGTGACCGCCCTACCCTCGAAGGAGGTGGGGAGTCTCAAGTTTGGCACATCTCCGCCAGTCTGGGCCCTCAACCACTGATTGAAGGAGAACTTTTCCTGAGGAGACACAGAGAGAGCATCGTTAGTCACACGCATGGTTCAGTGGTGGGAGAGGGGGTGTGAAGGTAGGGTGGGAGAGGGAAGTGGGAGGGAGGGCTGGGAGTCACTTGGAGAGTTTGGCGTGGAGGCTCCCTGGGGAAGGGCCTTGGTGTCTACTCACTCGCGATGCCTGGTGAGGGTCGTTGACCTTCTTCCTGCACTGCTGGCTAGTATTCTTGGTCACACTGTTGGAATTAATGGCTGCCACCACCCCGCCCCAGGCAGCACTGGCTGCCTTGTGGCTTACCGCCTGGTACCTCTGGAGAAACAGGAAATCTCTCCTGGTCTCCACTGCGTCCAGGAGCCTCCCCAGGTCAGTGTCCCCGAATCTTGTGGCCTGTCTCCTCGGCACCATTATTACGAGCTGGCTGGGGTTGGCTGAGCAAGTGCTGCTCGACCGAATTAGCAGGGGAGTTGGCGAGCGCGATCCCGGCGAATTGGCTGCTGAGGCGTTATTTGCGGCCAAAAGCCCGTGAGGCATCTTTAAGTGGACCAACTAACGTTGAATTGCATTGCCGGTTTCACGAGGTCGAGCGCCAGGAAACTCACGGCAATTCCCGCTTGCTACAACACTTGGAAATCTTTCAGGAAGATCACGCCCAATTGTTTGCACTGGCTCTCTAAATGAGCATTATGTTAAGAATTGGGGAAGATTAAGATTACAAAATGAAATTGGAATGAAATAAAATAAAAAGTAGAATTGATAAGGTCAGCTGTCAGAAGGTGGTTTTGATGTAGGAATTAGCATACTCGTGAGAAAAGCAAATGTTTACCTATGTGACTTGGGGAAACAATGGGCTTTGGAAGAGGTAACTTCAACATAGAGAGATAAGGGAATGGGCACTTATATGCTAAAAGGTCAGCTCCACAGGATGGGTAACATCAAAGGGAAAGAGTGATCCAGCTACAACACAATAACTGGAGAATGGGACACAGTAGATGCAGCTACCATCAGAGCCACACCCAGCTACAGAAAACAGTCTCCCCAGAAAACAAGTTATTGCTAAAAGGGCAGCCAGTTAAAATCAAAAACATGAACTGAGCGGCACGGTAGTACAGTGGTTAGCACTGCTGCCTCACAGTGCCAGAGATCCGGGTTCAATTCACGCTTTGGGTGACTGTCTGTGGAGTTTGCACTTTCTCCCTCTGTCTGCATGGGCTTCCTCCGGGTGTTCTAGTTTCTTCCCACAGTCCAAAGAATTGCAGGTCAGGTGGATTGGACACGCTCAATTGCCCCATAGTGTCCAAAGATGGGGTTATGGGGATGGGGTGGGGGAGTGGGCCTAGGTAACGTGCTCTTTCAGAGGGTCAGTGCAGTCTCAATGGGCTAATTGGCTCCTTCTACACTGTAAGAATTCTATGGATCCACGGTTCAAACACGCCTTCACTGAAACTAAAGTCGGTTTCCTCAAATGTGGACAAATAACCTGTGCATGGTAATTATTTGCTGGATTTAGCTCATAGAGTTTTTTTACATTGGATATTGTTTGGGAAAAGGGACATCTTACAGTTCAGAAAATGTAGATAGTTGGGAACAAAGAGATAACTTCATGTAATACTGTGTGTGTATAGCTGTCAGTATAGTTATAGTTATAGTTTATTATGGTCCTTCACGTGTTTTTCTTTTAAGTTAATAAATATTCTTTATTAATTGCTCACAAAACAACTGGACTATCCCTCCCTCATTTGCATATTTTTTCTCACAGTATACCAAATTGAAAATATACATCACGAAGATCGATGCTCCAAGTTACTCTTCTGCGATTTTGGATACTCTCGCATTCAACATCAGTAGGGTTCTTTGTTGTAAGTTCTATATAAAGAAGATACATTTAAAAATGGGGTGAAGCAAAAGAATTATGCCTACAATTGGCAGGGAAATCAAAGAAGTGGTTCCTTAGAATCAATACAAGAGATTTCAGTAGAATATTAAAAGGATGATGAGAGAGACAAAGAAAAACCTGGGGCAAGATTAACAGTTGAAGATAGACATAACAAGCTATGGACGCGGAGAAGGCGTTTGACCGAGTAGAGTGGGAGTACCTCTGGGAGGTGCTGCGTAGGTTTGGGTTTGGGGTAGGGTTTATCAATTGGGTTAAGCTCCTTTACAGAGCCCCGATGGCGAGTGTAGTGACGAACCGGCGGAGGTCGGAGTACTTTCGACTGTACCGAGGGACGAGGCAGGGGTGCCCCCTGTCCCCCCTGTTGTTCGCATTGGCAATTGAACCATTGGCCATTTCATTGAGGGAGTGTAATAAATGGAGGGGGGTAGTCGGAGGGGGAGAAGAGCATCGGGTGTCGCTATATGCGGATGACCTGTTGCTGTACGTGGCGGATCCAATGGCGGGGATGGTGGAGGTCATGCAGACTCTAAGGGAGTTTGGGGAGTTTTCGGGCTATAAACTCAATGTAGGGAAGAGTGAGCTCTTTGTATTACAGGCAGGGGACCAAGAAAGAGGAATAGGGGACCTACCGCTGAGGAGGGCGGAGGGGAGCTTTCGGTACCTGGGGATCCAGATAGCCAGGAGTTGGGGGACCCTACATAAACTGAATCTGACGAGGTTGGTGGAGCAAATGGAGGAGGATTTCAAAAGATGGGACATGTTACCGCTCTCGCTGGCGGGTAGAGTGCAGTCGGTCAAAATGGTGGTCCTTCCGAGATTTCTGTTTGTGTTTTAGTGCCTTCTCATCGTGATCACTAAGGCCTTTTTTAAAAGAGTAGGCAGGAGTATTATGGGGTTTGTGTGGGCGAATAAGACCCCGAGAGTAAGGAGAGGGTTCCTGCAATGCAGTAGGGACCGAGGAGGGTTGGCGCTGCCAAACCAGGGGACCTACTACTGGGCAGCAAATGTGGCGATGATCCGCAAGTGGGTTATGGAGGGAGAGGGGGCGGCATGGAAGAGGATGGAGATGGCGTCCTGTAAAGGAACGAGCCTGGGGGCGTTGGTGACGGCACCGCTGCCGCTCCCGCCGACAAAGTATACCACAAGCCCAGTGGTGGCGGCAACGCTAAGGATCTGGGGCCAGTGGAGACGGCACCGGGGTGCAATGGGAGCATCGGTGTGGTCCCCGATCAGGGGTAACCACCGGTTTGTTCCAGAGCTGGCATCGGGCGGGGATTGGAAGAATGGGGGACCTGTTCATCGACGGGACGTTTGCGAGCCTCGGGGCACTGGAGGAGAAGTTCGAGTTACCCCCGGGAAATGCCTTTAGATATATGCAGGTGAGGGCTTTTGTGAGGCGACAGGTGAGGGAATTCCCGTTTCTCCCGGCACAAGAAGTTCAAGATAGGGTGATCTCGGGTGTTGGGTCGGGGAGGGCAAGGTGTCGGAAATACATCAGGAGTTGAAAGAAGAGGGGGAAGCGCTGGTAGAAGAGTTGAAGGGTAAATGGGAGGAGGAGCTGGGGGAGGAGATCGAGGAAGGTCTGTGGGCTGATGCCCTAGGTAGGGTTAATTCCTCCTCCTCATGTGCCAGGCTCAGCCTGATACAATTTAAGGTGATCCACAGAGCGCACTTGACGGGGGCGAGGTTGAGTAGGTTCTTTGGGGTAGAGGACAGATGTGGAAGGTGCTCAGGGAGCCCGGCGAACCATGTCCATATGTTTTGGTCATGCCCGGCACTGGAGGGGTTCTGGAGAGGAGTGGCGGGAGCAATATCTCAGGTGGTGAAAGTCCGGGTCAAGCCAAGCTGGGGGCTAGCAACATTTGGAGTAGTGGACGAACCGGGAGTGCAGGAGGCGAAAGAGGCCGGCATTCTGGCCTTTGCGTCCCTAGTAGCCCGGCGAAGGATCTTGCTAATGTGGAAGGAGGCGAAGCCCCCCAGCCTGGAGGCCTGGATAAATTATATGGCTGGGTTCATAAAGTCGGAGAGGATTAAGTTTGCCTTGAGAGGGTCTGCGCAGGGGTTCTACAGGCGGTGGCAACCGTTCCTAGACTATCTCGCGGAGCGTTAGAGGAAGGTTGGTCAGCAGCAGCAGCAACCTTGGCGGGTGGAGGGGATGTCCTGGGAGGGAGGGGGGAAAGGGGGAACTGCCTGGGAGGGTGTATGAGCAAGAGATAACATGAAGGGTTGGGGAAACTGGCACGTACGGGTGAGGGCCAGTGTACAAAGCTGTGTAAATATATCATTTTGCCATGTATATATCTTGCTCTGCGCGATTTCTCGTTTTTTTTTGTTACGAGGGGGGGAGGGTTATTGTTTGTAAGGGAGAAAAATTGTGTTAAAAATTTTTAATAAATATATTTAAAAAAAAAAAGAAGATAGACATAACAATACCTAATTGTTGCTGTCCCCCAACAATAAGAGGATTGTCAGAAAAGTAGTGAAAATAGACATAAATGGTCATGCAACTGAAATGATTATGTTATGGGCGAGGCGTTTCCAGAACCCCAAAATGTATCATGGAGTTCAACCAACTTCTCCCTTTAATGGATTTGTTGCTTTTCCTGGCACATGGCTTTTTCCCTAGGTGTGGGATTACAATTATGGACACGTGGGTTTTTAAACACAAAACACTGTTTATTCCATGAACTCAACTTAACATCTTAAATAAACATTGGATCTCTTAACACCCCTTACTTCAAAGATAACTCAGAAAATATTGCAACAGTAAATAATTCCTTAAAATGTTCCTTCAAACTTCCAAGAGACTTAACACCTTTAAACAAAATCACATCAGGTTACTGGCTTTACTATTATGAGTTTAAATCAACCAAATGATCCAGAGATAGTCTTTCATGTCAGAGATCCAGCTCCCTGCAAACACAGACACTCCCAAGCTCTTTTCAAACTGCAAATCAAACTGCAAAATGGCTGACGTGACCTCAGCTCCACCCACTCTCTAACATCACTGTTTTCTTAAAGGTACATTGCTTAAACATCCATGTCTTAAAGGTACTCTCACATCACAATTACAAAATATAAATGTTCTGAATAACTCGATCCTCCAAATATTTACGTAGGAAGACATGAGCACATGTGCTCTCCAAATAAAATATATTTCACGAACAACCGTGACTTTGTTGTAAGTGAGATTGGGCGTGACTTAACTGGAAAAAAATCTAAGTCCGGTTTGTGGTGCATTTAGCGGGGTGTTTCTCGGCAGCCATAAACCAAGATATATCTCGCTATTTAACGGCGCTTTGCTGTTTTTTTGGCCTCAGGGAGTTTCTCTCCGCTGAGGTCGCACCTCAAGTCATTTGCTGCCCTGGCGCCTCGCAGATCGGGTGTTATTTTGTCTGGCTGCCCTGAGCTTTCCCCTCCTCCAGTCTGCCCTCTCCGCCATTTTTGAATCCCCCCACCCTCGGGAGACCGCTGAAAGTACCCCCCTTCCCCCTCCAACTGGTAAGGCCACCTTGGCCTGATCCTTGGCAGTGCCATCCTGGCATTTGGGCACTCTGGCACTGCACCCTGGCATCCTGGCAGCACCATGCTGGCATTTCCAGGGTGCTCAGGTAGCACTTACAGGATGCCAGATTTGCAGTGCCAAGGTGCCCAGCTGTCAGAGGGAGTGCCAGGGTTTGTGGAAACCAGTGCAAAATGGCGCCCTGGCACGGTCTCCTGAGCACGACCGTTGGGTCCTGGGAACCGGGAGAATCCCGCAAACGCAGATTTAACTGAGCTTAATGACTCATTTAATTATGCTGACCCGGAACACGCCCAGTGAGGGTGTGATCCAGATTGAGACATCTCGCGAGACTCAGTTAAATCTCGCGAGGCATTCCGAGCGTCGTAAATCTCGCGGGAGACCTCATCCCTCCACTAAGTCGGGTGTGACGAGGCCGTTAAATCGCACCCTGTCTCAAAACAAATGAATCCCCAGTGTTATATTGTATCTTGGATTTTCAGTCAAGAAAGAAGGTGACTGAGCAGCAATCCTATGGAGAATTTTAAGATTCTTAAAGATATAAAGAAAGTTATCCCAGAATATTACTTTAAATTAACCAGCAGGGATAGAACTATAGGACACAAGGTCAACTAGACAAGGATACGTTTAGCACCGAAGTTCGGAAATGCTTACTTTTCAAGATGGAAATCATAGAAACAGTAAAGTCAAATGCCACAAAGGTGAATTATTAAGATCTCTCTCTGGATGGATGAACTAATATGGCTGGAATGATTGTTCACAATCACAATTATCTTGTGATCTTGTAAACCAAGCTGTGAAACATGTGTCAAAAATAAACTTGTGCTTTCCTAGGAATAATAATAAGGAAATACATAGTCAATGAAGCTATTGTTGAACAAACATCCTTTTAAATTTAAAATCAGCACTAAAACAGATGTTACTGGAGTTTTTAATTGCATTATGTACAGAGACAAAAAATCCCCTGAGAGAAGCAGATAAGATTTTGTATGGTTCTGCAAATAATCACTTAGATATGCATGGGACATCTCATAAAAGGAAAACATCAGCACAACAGGAAATTTACATTGCCCAAGGAATAAGAAAACAATTGTTAGGATATCCAGTAATCAAGACTCCCAACCTTATCTCCAAAATGTCCATGGTGAACTCTTAAAAGTCCAAAATGCAAACCAAAATTTCCAAAGTTGTTTCCAAGTCTGGGGAAACAGAAGACAAGAAACATGTAAAAGTTCAATCAGATAGTTGACCCCTTGCCCTTAGACTGTGCAATGCATGCCATTACTTCTACTATTCAATGTCAATGATGTGTTAACTTGTATGGAGCATGTGGGAACAAGAAAGACAATGACAGAATGGTGATGCCGAAGTAAAATGAATACGTGCGCATTTGTGTTGACTTCACCAGACTGAAGGAATGTACTTATTGGGAACATGCTCACTACTTACAGCTAATCAAATGTATTGGCAGCTTTTGAATGTAAAATTCTTGTCAAAGGCTAATGTTTTCAAAAATAGCAAATGTATTGCTACATTACGACACTACAGCCTATGTGTCCAGGTTCAGTTCTCAAAGAAGTGTGGCTACAACAACTGGGGAAAAGAAGAGAGAAGGTGACGTCTGTTCACATCTTTCAAAACATACACCGGATCCTGAGACAAGCGTTATTTGATCTGTTACATCAAAGGTTAATAGGCAGTGGCATGATGAGAGTGCATTCTCAGGTGGTAAAGGTTTAGTGGTGGTGTCATCTATTTTTAACACAAAATAGAGGTATGCAAACTTTAAATTCATTTTTGACAGGGCGCCAACAGCAAGGTCAGTTGAAATTTAATCATTTGCTTTTAATAAAGATCCTAATGTTTAAAAATGTTAAAGCTATTTTTCATGCTCCTGTAATATTTAAAACATTTTTTGTGTAGTTGATTCAGTGCTAAAAACATGTGCAGCACCCAGGGACCTGGGTGTGCTGGTGCACGAGTCGCAAAAAGTTGCTTTGCAGGTGCAACAGGTGATTAAGAAGGCTAATCGAGTTTTGTCTTTCATTGCTAGA
Organism: Scyliorhinus torazame; assembly: GCF_047496885.1. NCBI lineage: Eukaryota > Metazoa > Chordata > Chondrichthyes > Carcharhiniformes > Scyliorhinidae > Scyliorhinus > Scyliorhinus torazame. Next base: position 186,429,600 of record NC_092712.1, read on the forward strand.
TGGATGGAGTTCAAGACTAGTGAGGTTATGCTGCAATTGTATAGGGTGTTGGTGAGGCCACATCTGGAGTATTGTGTTCAGTTTTGGCCTCCTTACCTGAGAAAAGACATATTGGCACTGGTGGGAGTGCAGAGGAGATTCACTAGGTTGATCCCAGAGTTGAGGGGATTAGATTATGACGAGAGGTTGAGTAGACTGGGACTGTACTCATTGGAGTTTAGAAGGATGCGGGGGGATCTTATTGAAACATATAAAATTATGAAGGGAATAGATAGGATAGATGCGGGCAGGTTGTTTCCACTGGTCAGGGAAAGCAGAACTAGGGGGCATAGCCTCAAAATAAGGGGAAGTAGATTTAGGACCGAGTGTAGGAGGAACTTCTTCACCCAAAGGGTTGTGAATCTCTGGAATTCCTTGCCCAGTGAAGCAGTTGAGGCTCCTTCTTTAAACGTTTTAAAGAAAACGATAGATACCTTTCTAAAGAATAAAGGGATTAAGGGTTATGGTGTTCGGGCTGGAGAGTGGAGCTGAGTCCACAAAGATCAGCTATGATCTCATTGAATGGCGGAGCAGGCTCGAGGGGCCAGATGGCCTACTCCTGCTCCTAGTTCTTATGTTCTTATGTTCTTATAATGGGCGGGATTCTCCGACCCGGGACGCCCGAAATTGCGTTCCCTGATGGCACGGAGAATCGTGCACCGGGGGAAAGTTGGGATGGGGCACCTATCTGAACGCGGTGCTCCGACCCCCCACTGGGGGCGTGAATTTAGCAGGCCCAGCACCCTATGCTCTAACCTCCCATGATTTTCTGGTCCTCGTGGCCGGGAATCATGTGGGCGCGGATCAGTTGTGGTCTCAGCGATCGTCAACCCAACGTGGTGGACCTCGCGATGGGCCAAGGGACGGACCTCTTGGCCCACTGTGAGATCCACTATGCCACGGCCACATGGTAGAGACCATCCAAAGCCATTAGACAGCCACCCCCCAACAATGCACTGCCTGCCCATGCCTCCTCTAGCAGATTCCCCCCACAACCCCCCAAGGGACCCCTGTAATAGGAATCCCCTGCCTAAAGAACAGATTCCCTGACCCTCCTCCACAGAACCCCCCCCCCCCCCCCACACACACAGATCCCCCCCCCACACACACACAGACCCCCTCAACACAGATCACCCTCCCCCAGAAAAGGGACCCCTGCCTGGAAGCTAGAGAGCAGTTTAGACAGTGGCTGTGGGAAGTATTATAGCTGTAATACTTACCTTGCAGCTCCAAGTGTCCATTTCTCCGAGAGCAGCTGTGCCTGCCTTTAGTTCCCACAGACCCATTGGCTGCAAGCCATTCATAGCTTTGAGTAGTGGTCTGTGATTGGAAGCTCGTAAAAACCATCTGCAGCTTTGATCCATTCATATCCTTTCATCTTCAGTGGCGTATGTGGTGAAACCCCAATGTTTGTAAATATTGACCACATCAAAGCAATGTAACTGCAGTGAAATCACATGCTTGAGTGATTTGTATGCACTTGATGCTTGGAATCCATTTACATTCCCAGGGCGCCCCCTTGGGGTCCCAGGGGGGGAAGCAAGGTGGGTTGCCCCCATACTTGGGGATGGGAGGGGCACCCAGGAAACTGGGGGTGGGGGGCTTCTGTGCAATAGGTTTGTGGTCGGGCCCGATCTGCGGCGTGAGGGTAGGGTGGCAAGCCGCAGGACATCGCTATCGGGACGCCCACTCAAGATTGCAGCCCGGTAGAGGGATTCCCTGGTAATGCCCTGCATTCTACGTCATGCATAAATTTGTAAGGTGTGGAACACTAAATTGCATCCCGCTTTACGACTGCAAGGGGGATGGTAAAACTGATGCAATTCAGCTCCAGAAGGTCTCCCAAATCCCGCCCGATGACTGGAACTATTTGGTCTTCCCACCTGGAGTAGGAACAGAAAATTTGGAGAGCCTGAAAGAAGTCCATTGACTTTCTGTGGCTCTGGAAAATCCTGTCCCGCACAGGCGTGCTGGAGCCGAAAAATCTGTCCAACATAGATGTCAGATACTGTCAGTGAAATGGGCCAAACCTTCCGGTCAGGGTCAGATTGACGAATGTGATATAAAATAGTTACTTAAAAGATATTAGTTACTGTAATGTAGATGTAGGCCAGTCTAATTCATGTTAGTTCACAGACAAAGGATTTCAGAGAGTATGGCAAAGGAGGGGGGAATGGGGTGTTTAGAGTATGAGGAGAAAAGGATACTGGGTAATAAGAGGCAAGGGGAAGGGATGAGAAGTGAGCCAATTAGGATGTATGGCCAGGTCAGGAGGGGTATAGGATGACCTATGGGAATCGTGTATGTGAAACTTGATGCCATTTGAATGTGTTGGTAGAGATTTCTTTGTTCTTGAGAATCACTTGATTCTGTAGACCTAGGAGGCTGCTTGTGTTCTTGGTTCTGAGAAACGAGTCAGACTTGCAAGTCGAATAAAAATAACTAATGCTATGCCTACAAATCCATCTTGAGTTTTATTGAGGCCAGACTGACGGGTAAAGAATTTATTATTTCTCAGGATCACCTATTTGTGGCCTTGATTAGGCACAAAACTTCCCATTTTACCTTTATCTACTCTTTCTGGGCATCTCCTGGTGGTGGGTCCTTCTAAATTAACTCAGCAAAGGAAACCTGGGAGACATTCACAAAGGGAATCTGTGGAGAAGCCTCCCCCCCCCCCTGCCTCACACACATGCACCACTTTTATGGAGCTCACTGCCAGATTCTGGAAATAAAGAGATTAACAATTGGATTCAGGATGACTTGGGAGCCCTTTAAGAATGATGGCTGGACCCGATTCTGGGATTCCTGGGGCTTCTGATTTTCAGAAGTGACATTTAAGGGCGTGGGCTGGTTCGGATCAAAAGTCTGCACTGTCAAGCCGACTAGCTCCATTGTAGGGATAGGCATGTCCTATACCTCCATGATTTTCATACAGTCAGTCCAGCTCTTCAATGAGTCATGGTTCACGGCACTTCAGAGGTGTTGTAAACCATAGCCTACTTGAGGAATCTTTAAAAAGGTAAGTTCTAAAAGTCCTCCTCATGCCCTGCATGCCAATGCATCCCCAAAGTAACACCAATGGCCCCTCATGTAACCCATGCCAAGGTATACCTGCCAAACTACCCCAATGCCCCTTCATACCACCCATACCAAGGTATGCCCCCAAATTTCTCTTATGCTGCCTCACCACCCATGCCTGAACTATGAACCTCCACCCACTCCATATCCCTTCATGCCTCCAATGCCAATCTATGGCACCTCTATGCCCATTGGTTGCATACCATGTCTAGTGAGTCAATGAACTATTGACAATAGGATGTGTAAAAAAGAGCTTTAAAAATCATTAATTCATAACTTTCCATTATGTTAAAAATATCATTTTACTAGAAGGCAATAAAAGTGTCAATCATCCAGACTCTTTTAAAGTTTCAACGGTTACAAAGGCTAGCACCTGAAATATCTTAATCTTGTGTAAATAAACATTATGAAATGGCAAAGAGATCAAAGAGCCAGAGTTGCCAACCAAGGACTGTTTTCTCTGCGGCTCTATTGGATATCTGGGATCCCAGCCAAGACTTGACTGAGAGCCCCCAAATCCATTAACCTTTTAAACCACCTGAGTCCCAGAGAAAACATTGTTTGATTGATAGCTTAGGCTCTGCGTTATTTTCTGTCAATTTTACAATGATTATTTATACAAGGTTAAGAGATTTTAAATGCGTGTAGTTTCAGTGATTGAAACTTTAAAGGGTTTGGATGATTATCACTTTTATTACCCTGAAAAAAGTGATTTTTTAACATGGTGGAAAATTATGAATTAATTACTTTAAATTTATTTTTTTACACATCCTATTGTTACTATTAGGTTCATTGATTCTGTACAATGCATAGTGGGACAATGGGCATTGGATTGCATCTACTTGGCATGGAGGCATGAGGGGGCCATGGGAATGAATGGAGGGGCATATCTTGGCATGGGTTCATGAGGTGTAATTGCAGTTGTTTTGGGGGGCGTTTATTGGCATAGGGATGAGGAACCATAGGAAATGAAAATGAAATGAAATGAAATGAATAGTTCAGGTGGCCATTCTTGGCATGGCAACATTAGTGGCCATAGGGGATAGGATGGATAAGATAAGTGGGTAAGAGGGTAAGTTGGATGAGGAAGTAGGATGGGAGCTGAGTAGCATGGGAAGGTTGGGTAAGGGGGAATCAAGTGGATGAGGGGGAGCTGTGGGATCAGGGTGGAGTCAAGTGGTTGAGGAGGGTGTTGGGGCAGTCGATAGTTTGGGGGTTAGGGAAATTAGGGGTGGAGTTGGGAAGTCAGGTAAGGGAATTGTGGGGAGTTGAGGGAGGAGTCAGGGGATCCATGTGAGTGATGGGGATGGGGTCAGTTTTGTAGTTACCCAGGAGTCAGACTAGGAGGGCGGGATTCTCTCAGCCCGGGGCCGGGCCGGAGAATTCCCGCAACCGTCGCGAATCATGCCATGCCGCTCCGACGCCGGCATGCAATTCCCCGCAGAGCGGAGAATCGGCGCCATTGGCGCCGGCGTGGTTGGCGCGGTGCCGGTTGGGGGACACTCTACGCGGCCAGCCTGCCAGTTCTCGGCCCGGGATGGGCCGAGCGGCTGTCGTAAAAAAGCTGAGTCCCGCCGGCGCCGTCCACACCCGCTCTCAGCCGGCGGGAACCCAGAGTGGAAGGTTCGGGGGGCGGCCTGTGGGGGGGAGGGGGGGGGTCTGACCCCGGGGGGGTCTGACCCGCGATCGGGGGCCCATCGATCGGTGGGCCGGCCTCTCTGGCTGGCGGCCTCCTTTCTTCCGCGCCAGCCCCTTTAGTCCTGCGCCATGTTGCGTCAGGGTCGGCACATTGAAGGAAGCCACTGCACATGCGAGCGTTAGCGCTGGTGCCACTGTGCATGCGCAGATCCCGCGGGGCCCATTTGACGCCGGGATCAGCAGCTGGAGCGACATGAAACGCTCCAGTGCCGTGCTGGTCCCCTGTAGGGGCCAGAATTGCTGATCCTGAGGCCCTGTTGACGCCGTCGAGAAATGCAACGGCGTTTCCGACGGCGTCAACACTTAGCCTCAGGATCACAAAACCCATCCGGAATTTTCTGTCTAACATTTCCTGGGTAACTATCCAGGTAAGTAAATCGGAACTGTCCAAGTGTCTGGTTCTAACTCAGAGTTGGAGAATTCTTTTTTTGGTGGGGGGGCGGGGGCGGGCACGGGGTGAGGGGGGTCCTGGGGAGCAGCGAATTACCCATCCAAAATGTAAACTTCCCAGGCAATAACCAATGAGTTACTGCATTGGGACATCCAAGAGGTCCCGTAACGCATCTTTGATACCGAAATTCTGGATCAATATTGCCGTAGCAACTCAGTGCATTGCAGTGAAAGAATCTACCAGAAGGAACTTATAGCTGTAGTTTCTTGTTTTGGTGAGGCAGAATATCTCCTGAAGGCTGTTGCTTTGTAACATATTTGATCAAAATAAAGGATGAAGAATGTGGTGGCTGATTTTATTTTTTCTCCTGAAGCTATTTTCTAATAAGAATACTAATGAGACAATTTGGATTTTTTTTTGCTCCTTTTATTTCCCCATATACCACTATTCCCTTTCACACTACCTCACTGATACGTCCAAAGTTAAGGCTTCTCATTTGATTGGTTGCTTGGCACAACATATCTGTGTCACAGGTGACATCACAGTATTTTGATCCTTGCAGCACGAGGCTCCATCTAGTGGCTTCGATAAAAATTGTCATCTTGTCCACAGGTTACAATGTTTGCCAATGGGAGTAGTGAAGACTAGACCATCAGAAAGTACAGAACTAAATAATGTGCCGTGAGACACAGCGATTGAGCGTATTAATTGCCCAACTATTGAATTTTCATCACACTGCTAGCAATTGCAAAATATGTAGAATATTAGATAACAAAAGATTTTCAGCAGTCCAAAAAAAAACTGAAATGAATAAAGTATTGATTAAGTCATACGATCTAATTAAGTCATTAGAATATTGCACTTAATTCTGGTTGAACCATTTACAATTTAATTTTGAGATCTTGGAAAGGGTTCAGGTAAGACCTGGTCACATCAGTCTTTCTTTCTTCTGAGAATCTACAGATTTTAAACTCAAACCTTGTTTTTACTGCACTTTCTTTCCTATTCTGTTCAACATGGTGGTGTCTTGCACTTTGGGCCCTTGAAGCCCACTTAGAGGCCAACCTGCACGGGGGCCTCTAATCAGCTGCTCTTTCAAAACAGATAGGAAGTGGCATCTCACTGGTGGGCAGGACTGAAGGGATGGTCATCAGCACTTTGTTAAATTGCAGAGAGGGAGAGGTTTAGCTGGTCTCACTTTCAGCAAGTGAGTACCCTGAGTCAATGGAAGTTCAAACCTTCCTCAGGAGCCCAGAAGAGCCCTTTTGCTCCACCTCACCTCACAACGATAGATATAAAATAAATTTAAAGAATAGATCTGTTTTATTTTCTGGTCCTAGCTCCTCCTCCTATTATCATCATCTGATGGCAAGCATATGAGGCTGAAGGGGATTGAGGCTTCTGCTGACAGAGTTAGACGGCAAAAGATGGGAGAAGGCTTGAGTGAAGCATGAACACTGATGTGGATTGGTCAGGCCAAATGGATTGCTGTTTATTCTATGTAGTTCTATGTAAAACCACAATAACTTTCCTACTCACCCAACAGTTAAAACTACCAGCTTCAGCCTGATGTCATTGGACTAAAAAACAATTAAAGACTCAATAATAAAATTTGTATCATTATAAAATTCAAAATAATTGTGAGTTGATTCAAATGATTTAACTGTGTTAACGAAACAATGCCTCGCTGTTAGGTTAGGGCAGCACGGTAGCACAGATTGCAGCACGGTAGCACATTGGTTAGCACAGTTGCATCACAGCTCCAAGGTCCCAGGTTCGGTTCCCGGCTTGGGTCACTGTCAGTGCGGAGTTTGCACGTTCTCCCCATGCCTGCGTGGGTTTCCTCCGGGTGCTCCGGTTTCCTCCCACAGTCCAAAAATGTGCGGGTTAGGTGGATTGCTCATGCTGGATGGCCCTCAGTGTCCAAAAAAGGTTGGGTGGGATCGCCGGGTTACGGAGATGGGGTGGGGGTGTCAGCTTGGGCAGGATGCACTTTCCAAGGGCCGGTGCAGACTTGATGGGCCGAATGGCCTCCTTTTGCACTGTAAATTCTTTGATTCTATGATTCTCGGATCCCATGTAATTGACTTCGAGAAAAAAAGCAAATTTCCTAGCATACTTCCTTGAAGCTTAAGACATTTCCAACATTGAGTTATTTTCCTGAAATCTTCATGAAGAACCCACAAAATGACTGACAGCCCAAGTTTCCATCCTGGTATAATATATATTGTTTTATTTGTTCATGGGATGTGGGCATTGCAGGCTGTGCCAGCATTTATTGTCCTTGAGGGGGCAGTCAAGAGTCAACCACATTGCTGTGGGTCTGGAGTCACATGCAGGCCAGACCAGGTAAGGACAGCAGATTTCCTTCTCTAAAGGACACTAGTAACCAGGTGGGTTTTCCTACAATTGACAATGATTTCATGGTCATCATTAGACTTCTTTAATTACAGATTTTTTTTGTTGAATTCAAATTTCATCATCTGCAATGGTGGGATTTGAACCTGGGTCCCCAGAGTATTACTCTGGGTCTCTGTTTTACTACTGCAATGACAATACCACTGTGGCACCATCTCTCCTCATTATAATATTGCTAGTATGATAACAGTTAGGAGTTTTGTACAGTTCCTATAATCTGAAAGGTGCATTCCTCTTAATGTAATTTGAATTGAGCTCAGTCTGCGAAATGAAAAATGCCAGTTGTTGCTAAACATGTCAGTACCTCGGAAACTCAAGAAAAAGTAAGTGAACCACGATACCTTCCTTCTCAAGCAGCTGTTCTCGCAATGTCTATCACTTAGGTAGAACAATAGCCTCAATTTTTCCAGACCATTTATTGATGGTATCAGGCCTCTTTGTGACATTGTGACCTGGTAAAATATAATTCCTTCAAAGAGACAAACAGACTGGTGTTTGCTCTTTATTATTATACATCAATAAAGGTACGTCAGAGTAGCGTACATGGTTCATATTGCTAGGCCAAGAGTGTGCTAGAGTCAGAGATGGGCAGATTCATCTCTTCACCATTACCCACCCCCACCTGTCTGCGACCCTGCCGCTAAGATTGCAGTCTTAGATATTTCCCAGGCAATCCTCAATTTAGCAAAGCTGACAGAACATTAAAAATCCATCACTGTTAATCGACCACATCTGAAATATTTTTACGCTTGAGTACTAACTGACTTGTTACAACTTGATTCATTCCAAAGCGTGTAACCGACAAAATCCTGAAACAGAAGCATTTGCTGTGTCAGCTGCTTATTTACTTGTTGTTAGGTAGGGAGAATCTTTTAGGAACCGTGTAAAAACACAGAAAAAAATATCATTACGTGGAATTATATCTTGCATTACGTTTCCACTAGATACGTTTGGATAAAGAACAATCTTGTCCCTTCCATATTAGCATCCAGCTGCTTTTTTTAAATGTGTCTCGTATCCTGATCTCAACCAACCCTCATTACAACTTATTTCAGTTGTTGATCAACCTCTGAGTAAAGAAAAGTCTGCCGGATTCTCCATTCCTGAGACTAAATGTTCACGCCAGGGCAGGATTCGCGGGCATCTATGACAGCAAAACAGGCGCCGCACCTGGGCCAATTTATCGACCTTTAAGTGGCTAGCACCGGCATCATGTGGAACACAACCGATTCCAATGAAAAAAGGTGTCTGATTCTCCAGATTCGGGATAGGCACTCGTGATGCTGACAAGCTGAAGCCGCATATACACACTGCACTCCCCATACAACACCATCCCAGCCAATAAGATGGCAGAAAGACACACGGCACCAAGGTTCACAGATGCCGAACTGGAGAACTTGCTGGATGCCGTGGAGAAGAGGTGGGCGACCCTGTACCCCAGGGTGGGAAGGAGGCTGCCAGTCGCCGCCATTCGCCAGGCCTGGACGCAGGTGTCAGAGGTCGTCAGCGCCATGGGCATCACTGCTAGGACCGGCCAGCAGTGCAGAAAAAAAATACACAACCTCCTCAGGGCGGCCAGGGTGAGTAGGGAGCAAACCCTGCACCAACCCCTGTCCCACACACCCGTAACCAGCCCCTGCCCAGAGGGCGCCCAATCCCCTATGCTGCACCACATTTCGGCACCCATATTAGCCGCCATGACCAGGTGCCCTGACCATTGAAGCCACCAGCTGCCCACTCCTGGGCTATATGCGCTGGACTATTCCACTCATAATTAATCAAACCAGCACAAACATCAAACTGGACACAGGTGCCAGGGCAAATATAATCAATGAAGCAGTCCTGCTGAAGATGTGGATTCAAGCACGAACCCGAGACCCCAGGTCCAATTTCGACTCTCGGTCACTGTCCGCGTGGAGTTTGCACATTCTCCCCGTGTTTGCGTGGGTTTCGCCCCCACCACCCAAAGATGTGCAGGGTACGTGGATTGGACATGCTAAATGGCCCCTTAGTAAAAAAAAAAGAAGCAGACAAGCAATCACTGCTAGGCACAGCAGCGTGTGAGTCACTGTAGCTAGTACAGCGATTATACGACACAGACACTGACTATACAGACACCGACGATACAAACACCACTATATACCGATGGCGCACACGGCAGCCATAGATGCAAAGTCAGTACAGACTCCGGGGGAAGGATCCAAGACTCAGGCCACAGCTCCGTACACAGCAAATTAGAAAAGAGGTTCTACTGATAGGGTGGTGGACCAAGAAGACACGGGTGCCCTCGAGAGTGTGAAGCAACGCAGAAATACCAAGTCAGAAGTCGACAGAAACAAAATCTTCAAAGCGAAGCCAAAGGCAGCTTCAGGAGATGACTCTATGAGCAAATGTCTCCTCGAAAAGAAACACGACAGTGATGTCAATGGATGCTCTTCAAAGATCGAGCAGAAATGTCATTGCCAGAACAATAGAAACAAGAACGAACGTTCCGACGAGCAGGACAAACAAGAGTTTGAAAAGCACGGAAAGAAATTAAATAAGCCAAAAAGCACTGATCTTGACCGGCAACATAAAACAACTGGCACAGTGTAGCATATCATGGATTCACGAAAGAAAATGATGAACTTTTGGAAGGGGAACGGGAGGAGAAGATTGAACTAGAAACTCTGCAACTTGCCTCTCAGTTTCAAAGTAGTACACCAGTAACAGCTTATTGAGAAGGATTGGCAAGTCATAAACCAGCTGAACACAAAGATGAATTCCCTTCAGCACAGTACTGAGTCTCTAGAGAGACTTTTGTCTCTAGAAAGAGTAGCGAGGTCCTGCAATGTCAATTTAGGGAGTTAGGTAGAAGATTAAAAAGCAGGACCTCTAGGGTTGTAGTCTCAGGGTTACCCCCCGCACGTGCTACCGAGGATAGGAACTGGGAGATAGTTGAACACGTGGCTAAAGAACTGGTGCAGGAGGGAGGGCTTCAGTTTTTATGATCATTGAGATGTCTTCCAGGGAAGGTGGGACCTGTACAAGAACGACAGGTTACACCTGAACTGGAGAGGCACCAATATCCTGTCTGGGAGGTTTGTTAGTATGGTTCGGGTGGGTTTAAACTAATGTGGCAGGGGGATGGGAATCAGAACAGTAAACAAGCAAGTGTGGAGACTGGGGTTGAGCATGGTACCAGGGCCAGGCTGGCTAAGAGGAAGGGCAGGCTGTGGGAGGTCGAACCCAGTGGGCCTGGAGTGTATCTGCTTCAATGCACGGAGTATAAAAGGTAAGACAGATGAACTTAGAGCCTTGATTCATGCATGGAACTTGGATGCGGTTGCGGTAAAGGAGACTTGGTTAAAAAAGGGACAGGATTGTCAGCTAAATATTCCGGGATATAGGTGTTTTATCTGACAGAGGGGAAGACAAAAGAGGTGGGGAGTTCCAATACTGATTCGAGAACATATTACAGCTGTACAGAGGGAGGACACCCTGAAAGAATCAAGTAACGAGACACTGTGGGCAGAACTCAGAAACAAGAGAGAGAGAGAAGCCACATGAAAGGCAATTGTCTTGAATTGGAGAACAAACATCCACTCAAAAAATGCATTTGAAGCAAGTGAAGACAACAACAGAAATGCTGTGTTTAAACTGCAGCAACTACAAACTGAGAAAGGTGATTTGCATCAGGAAATCAAACAACTGAACATCCAGAAGATGAAGTAAATAGAAAGAAAGGAGATATGGTAACCTCCCTGCAAGAGAAAAAGGCAGAGCCTCAAGTGGTGACGGATAATCTCAGAGATACCAAAGAACAGCAGCTCAGTGCAAAGAACAGCACACTCAAGGAACTAGAGGAAAAAATGAAGGGGCAGTCTGACTATGAAGAGGTTAACAAAGAGCTGAGTATCCTGAAATCGATGGAAGGTGTAGCATCAGAAGGATCAGGATCACAGGATACATCCAAAGCCCTAGAGTACTTCTGCTGGAGAAGAACCGCTCATTGCAATCTGAAAATGCAACTCTGCGCGTCACCAACAGTGACCTCAGTGATCCCTTTCCAGCATTAGACCTAGGACAACAGCTCCAGCTCAAAGTCCAGCGTATGCAAGATATAGAAACCGAGAATCAGAAATTGCAGGACACACTTGGGGAATACAACAAGGAGTTTGCAAAAGTCAAGAATCAGGAAGTAACAATAAAATCACTTAAAGAAAAAATCAACGAGTATGAGCAGACCTTGAGCAGCAATGCAGAAAGTCTTGCTCTTGGGAAAGAGCAGAAATTACTGAATGACTTCACGGAAAAGGAAAGGAAGTCACAGGAGACTCAACCATTTTTGGTCACAAGGTTCAGACTGAGCTATGTGATTTAAAAGCAAAGTATGATGCTGAATCCACTGTCAAAGTGGATGAAGTTGAAGTTATCAGGACAGATCTGGAAAGAGCCAATCAGAGGGCAGAGGTGGTTCAAAGAGAGACAGAGACCTTACATGAGCAACTTTCCTCAGCTAACAAATCCCTGCAGCTGGCTACCCAGATCCAGGAAGCTCCTGGTATGGAACAAACTATCGAAGTGTTAACACGATCAAGTCAGGAAGTTGAACTGGCAGCAAAAGACCGTGAGATAATACAATTAGTTGAGGATGTACAGAGGTTGCAGGCAAACCTAACCAAACTCCGTGACACCTCAGCAAGTCATGTCCCACAACTAGACCAGTTCACTTTCAGGAAAAATATAGATCCAAGTGCATATAGATACCAAGCCTGTCTTGAGAGAGAAAACAGAAAAGAACAAAAGTTCTTCATGCTTCAACGACCGGTCTTTCAAGAAGCAAGAAGTCAATGGTTCTTCAAAAATAGAGCAAAGAAAACAAGAAGACAACACAGATTTCAACACAACAAACACAGGAAAAAGACCACTTCAGGCAACAAAGGCAGTTCAGCAGCAGAATCAATCAAAAGCCTGATCGATTGAACTGATGAACAGTCACGTGGGCATGCATGCAAAATTACATGACTAAAATTAATGGGGATGTGTATAGTTTGAATGTACATGATTATGATTCAAAATCATTTCGAAAGAAAGGACGATGTGATGATAGGTAGACTATCATCTGTATATAATATGAGTAGATAATCATCATCTGTATGTGCATTATAAGTTATATGTTTTACTGTTGTAGTTCTAGCATCTGACCAGTGGGTGCGAGTATGCAGGTACGTGACCCGGACGCACCAGGTGTTAGTAAGGAGTTGATAGCAGTCGCATATTAGTTTTGTTGCAAAACAAAGTCTAATGTTCTTTGTTCACTCTACCACATCAAGATTCAACATCAGCATAATCAAAGAACATTAGACCTACCATCACCATCCCATACCCCCTCTCCACCACCAGCCCCCCTTCCCCCAGTCCATATACGTCCCCTCCCCACACACACCCCCACCATGCCCACTCTCTCCCGGCCCGTGATGTAATCATACGTCTTGTCTTGTGTCTTGCAGGAGCTGCTGGTGATGTGGCGGAACCTTCTGGTGTCCCCCCGCCACTAACCACAACCACATCCCCAGGTGGCGAGCAGCGACGATGATGACACAGACACAGATGGGAGCCATTGACCTGCATCCCATGGTACCCCGGAGCTTGAGCCCAGGGAAGACACCGACTTTCCATCTCAGCTGTCTCCAACATCCTCCACCATCCCAGAGACACTCACCTCAGTTGGGCAGTTTAGTGAAGAGACTCCTGGGACACTATCTGGTGCGCACAACACAGCTGACCCAGTACATCAGATGGAGGTAGGAACCGAGGGGTGAAGGTTGGAGGGCAGGCTGACCCCAGGGACTAGCTGCCCCCAGATGGCATTTCGGGCTTCTGGGACGGACAGTCCCATCGATTGTGGAAATGTGGTTGCAGAGCCAGAGACTGCATGAGAGGTTGTCAGTGAGCATCCAGCAACTGCAGATGCAGTAGGAGGAGTCCAAAAACGCCCAGGAGCGTGTCAATTAGTCAAACACGCAAGAGGGCATCCAGGGTGGAGGTCTTGGGGACACAGGTCATAACCATGGTCAAGACATCCAAGACCTGGGGCAATCTGTGCAGGTGGTGGCCGACACCCAGGACAGGGCTGCCCTATACCAGACAGCCATGTACCCGAGGTACCTGGACATTGCAGCGGCGCTCCAGAGCACGGCCCAGTTATAATAGGACCATGGCTGAGAGCGCCGGCAGCATTGCCCAGGTGTTGGCCATCATGGCACAGACCCAGATGGTGGCGTAATCCCAGAGGGACATGGAGCAGTCATTGGCTGATGTGGCAGAGACCCAGAAGATGGTGGCACAGTTGGCCGTGAGCATGCAGACCCTAAGTCGAGTGAGCCTCCAGGACTGGCAGCGCCAGGTGGCGGGGAAGCCTCAGCGGTTAGCTCTGCTCGCACCCCATCTCATGGAGTAGCCCGGGGGCCATTCGGCACTTTAAGGGAGGAGGAGGTTCTGAGGTCCGTGCCAATGACTCCCACAGGGAAGATGTCGAAACACCATAGAACCTCGGACCCCCCCCCCATCATGTACAGGGGCACATCACATGGGCAGCGGGCAGAACAGGGTGGCACCACGCCACCTGGGACACTTGAGCAGCAGGCGGACCCATCCATGCCAGGCCACCCCAGAAGATGACCACCAAAAGGGACCCATGTCACAGGGTGGGAACTGCCTCCACTCCTGATGTACCACCTGGGGATCCACGTAGGTGCACAATAGAGGTAGTAAGGCCAGAAAAGTAGACACCTGTTTAGTTGGCAGGGGTACCGGGCACAGTTTAGCATTAGGCGTTGGGGCACAAACCTGTATATATTTGTTCACATTAAATACCTGTGATTTGTGAAGAGCGGCCTGTCATCTGCAGTGCTTGTGGGGCAACATGCATGCTGTCGATCACGTCCTGGAACCGAGGCATCTCGGTGATGGCAGCGATCCCTGCAGCCCGGGCATCCTGGTGGTCTCGGTTCACATTGGAATGAATGTATTGTGCCGACCAGGCATATAAGGCCTCTGTGATGGCACGGATGCACCTGTGCACCGAGCTCTGTGACATCTTAGGCAGGTCCCCATTCGCCACCTGGAAGGAATCCGTGGTTCAGGGCGGCCGTCACCTTGATGGCCACCGGGAGCGGGTGTCCTCCCCCATTTCCTCACGGTGCCAGGTGCAACATGATTTTGAATTTGGATTTGGATTTGATTTCTTGTCACATGTACCGAGCTACAGTGAAAAGTATCATTCTGCATACAGTCCAGACAGATCATTCCATACAGAAATAAAACATAGGGCAAACATAAATGCACAATGTAAATACATTGTCACAGGCATCGGGTGAAGCATACAGGAGGGTAGTGCTACTCAGTAGAGAAGGTGTGTGAAGAGATCAGACCAGCCCATAAGAGGGTCATTTAGGAGTTTGGTAACAGCGGGGAAGAAGCTGTTTTAGAATCTGTTAGTGCGTGTTCTCAGACTTTTGTATCTACTGCCCAATGGAAGAAGTTGGAAGAGAGAATAAGCCGGGTGGGAGGGGTCTTTGATTATACTGCCCGCTTTCCCAAGGCAGCGGGAGGTGTCGATGGAGTCAATGGATGGGAGGCAGGTTTGTGTGATGGACTGGGCTGTGTTCGCGACTCTCTTGAGTTTCTTCCCGTCTTGGGCCGAGCAGTTGCCATACCAGGCTGTGGATGCAGCCAGATAGGATGCTTTCTATGGTGCATCTGTAAACGTTGGTAAGGGTTAATGTGGACATGCCGAATTTCTTTAGTTTCCTGAGAAAGTATAGGCGCTGTTGTGCTCTCTAATGTCATAGCGCTGAAGTCGGTGGACCAGGACAGATTTTTGGTGATGTGCACACCGAGGAATATGAAGCTGTCGACCATCTCCACCTCGGCACCATTGATGCAGACGATACTTTGCTTCCTGAAGTCAATGACCAGCTCTTTAGTTTTGCTGACATTGAGGGAGAGATTGGTATCGTTACACCACTCCACTAGGTTCTCTATCTCTGGGGCGGCACGTGGCACAGTGGTTAGCACTGCTGCCTACTGCGCTGAGGACCCGGGTTCGAATCCTGGCCCCGGGTCACTGTCTGTATGGAGTTTGCACATTCTCCCCGTATCTGCGTGGGTTTCACCCCCACAACCCAAAGATGTGCAGTTTGGGCGGATTGGCCACGCTAAATTGCCCCTTAATTGGAAAAAAGAATAATTGGGTACTCTAAACTTATATTAAAAAATGGTTCTCTGTCTCCCTCCTGTATTCTGACTCATTGTTGTTCAAGATCCAACCCACTACGGTCATGTCATCAGCAAACTTACAGATGGCGCCAACTTTTGCCACACAATCGTGTGTGTATAGGGAGTATAGTAGGGGCCTAAGTACGCAGCCTTGTGGGGATCTGCCAGATATGTCGCACTGTCCCCCTGCTCAGCCAGAATCTTCAACGTCATGCCGGCCTGTCACGACCTCGAAAGACAGGCGCTGCCGGTACATGGGAGGCCTCATGCGGCGCCTCCTTTGCATCTCCTCCTCCTCAGTCTGTTATGTGATCGGCACTCCTTCCTCAGCTGCTGCCTCCTGATCTTCTGGGGCAGGGTCTGCTGCTGTAGCTTCCCCCTCCTCGAGCAGCTCTAGCTCGTACAGCTGTAGTGCATCCCCCAGGGCTGTGGCGAGTAGTGGGAAGGCCACCATTGCTGGTTGAATTCCAATATCCATTATCTGCAGGGGGTGAAAGGCTGACATGTTAGCATGGTGCGCACCCCCCAACTTTTGCCATTTTGATTGGCACTGTGGGCTCTGCCCCTGCATGTCCCCCTCCCTCCTTTACCATCTCCGTAACCCTGGCCCTGCACCGTTGGGCCCTCTGGCCCGGGCACCCATCCCTGCTGCCAGGGATACCGTTGGCTGGCACTGCCCATGACAACAGTACACGCTGCAGCCCCTGTCCAGTGCCCCCCTGTAGGAGCGAGCGGTGGCCGTTTGAGGGTTGGTATGGCGGAGGGTGGGGTTGGGCTGCCTGTGGTGTGCAGCGATGGTGGTAAGTGGGATGTGGAAGATGGGGGGATAAGCACCCATATGGCCGGTATCACTCTGCAGAACCATGGGCCACTGTGGGTGGTCAGTGGGATGTGCAAAAGATGGCTGCCTTGCAGGCCGTGGCAATGGCAGTCTGTGCCTGGACACGCAGGTCCCGTGGGGGGGTCACCCCAGCCCGACAGCCCGTCCCCTGGTCACAACTCCCCGGCCCTGGTGCCCTCCCCCCCAGCCCAGTACCTGCAACCCACAACCATGCCTCTGCATCTCCTATCTCCTCTCTCTACCTCATCAGCCATGGTCCGTGTTTCCCGATTTGTATAAGCACAAGTGAACCTCACCATCGGGAATTCTCTCCGGCGGAGTTGGAGAACCGCGGAGGCCCCGGAGAACACAGGGTCAGGCCTGCTAATGATATGTGAACGGCGTTTCTGTACGTGCAAAGTAGAATGCATTGGCGCCGCTGTGGAGGCACTGGAGAATTGCGATTTTGCGTGAACCCTGCGCCCACCACAGTTTCGGTGTCAAGACCGACTCTCCGCCCAATCGCCTTTCCTGATTTTGGTATCGGCCAACGGAGATACCCCCCCAGAGTCTTTGGGAATTATACTCTTATGTACACCTCCTCCACCTCACATCCCACCATTGAAATCTAGCTATCCCGAGAGCTGCCTGCTGCCAATTATCTTTCATGTCTATGGTTTACCATTGATAAATTCCATTGAATTTATTTCTAAAGAATCTTGTGGGATTTTAATCTTGAAAGATGGAAAAGGTGGAAAGGGGGTTAAAGAGGGAAGGAGGAAAGATAGAAGGAATAAAGAAAAAGTTCTAAACTGAGACTTTGGAAATTATCAGTGATATGGAGGCAATAACATAACATTTGTATCCTGTGCACATTTTTAACACTGGTTAGTTTCAGATGATTATTTGGCATCATGTATTTAGTGTGGTCTTATGAAAACCAGGACTCCATAATTTTAAATCTACTCCACTGCATTTATTGAATGTCACCTGTTTAACATGTACTTTATTCACAGTTGTATTAATCATATTTTTAATGATTGTTAACACTAATGCACTCTGTTATTTGTTACCCCAGTCAATGTTTTCATTATTTTCAATGGCTTTGTCCTGAATATATTCTTCTTGGGCCCTCTCATCTATTAACTTCACTTCCTCTCATACAATCATGACAGTTTTATTTTTCCCCAGTCAGTACTTTGTCCAGCAAACATTTATTTCCATTCATCAGTACTTGCTCTTCCTTCCTATTCTTCTACCCCCATCTTAGAATTGAATCTCTTTGGAGAGTTTCCAAATGCGTCAAACATCTGTATAACCAAAAATGAATGTCAGGCTAAAAATTCTGCATTCCTAGAAATAAAGTAGGGCAGAACCTTTGGCTGTCATATTGTAGCAGCTCTAATCTGATCGTACATTGCAATGTCGATAATTTAAACCAGAGATGCACAATCTGCAAAAATTCAGTTTCTACTGCTACAGTAATGAAAGGTGCGGAGAAGGAAAATAATTAGGGAAGCAGAAAAACCGAGTGGTTCTGGTATGGAATGCACTGCCTGGAAGTGTGGGGGAGGCAGGTTCAATTGAAGCTTTGAAGAGGGCATTAGATGACTTGTTGAACAGAATGTGCAGAGGTATGTGGAAAATGCATGGGAATGGCACTAAACTATGGTGCTGGAGAGCACGTGCAGACAAGATGGGCAAAGTGGCTTCTTTCTACACCGTAATAATTCTCAGATATATAGTTGGAATACTGAATGATAGAGGGTGTGATTTAACGGGACAGAAACAGAGTCCCGTTTTGGGTGTGGTTAGCAGGGTTTTTCTCTGCACCTGCAGCGGTGAGAATGAAACTTCTATTTAACAACACTTTGCTATTCCTTTGGCCTCGGCGAGGAATGCCCCCAACTTACCTCTTAAGTGGTCCTCGAGCCTCCCTCACTTCACTTTTTAACAGCAACGCACCCCTAGATCTGATCCGTGGTGAGGACAACCCGGCACCCATGCACCTTGGCACCCTAGCAGTGCCCCTGCCAGCCTGGCAGTGCCAGCTAGTGTAGCCATCTGGGATGGCCACGAACCGATTACAAAATGGACACTTGCAAAGACTACAGGGAAATTGGACAATACCAAAAAAGCAAGCAGGTGCAAGGCCTGTCCATTGATTAGAGCTGTAGCTCTCAGACAGGACCAGTACTGCAGAACCATCTACATACTAATGAGCCATCCCCTGGAACAAAAGGCAACATTTAGGTAAACAATGCTAAGACAGACACCCCGGCGCCAGAGGAGACTAAAACAAAGCAGACCAATGGCCACCTAGGACACGTCCAGAAACCAGGGAACCCACCCCTCTATTGGAGGAAAAATCGATAAGGACAATTGGGAAACGGCCCAATTAATTGGGGCCAAGTTCAAGGCCCGCCCAAAAGCGCGTGAAGCCCTTTTGAGGTATAAAAAGGACTCCCCAAGAGAGGATCTCTCTCTTGGCATTGGCTCTCAGCGAGTAGAGACCCGCCAAAGCTACACCAGACCAAGTAAGTTCCAAGTCAACGCACGCTACGAGATAGACGCCCCTAGTTGCTACCCTATAAACAGCTCAACCCAGCAGCCTCAGAACCGAACAACGGCCATCGTTCTTCTGACTGAGTGGGCACCCGAAGCTAAGTATAGCCTTTTAGTAAGAGTGATAGCTTAGGTTGTAGAGTTTTATGCATGAGTAGATTTGACTGTGTGTAAATAAATGAGCATTGCTTTTGAACTTACTAACTGGTGTATCGAGTCTTTGATCAGTATTGGTTTTGAACCTTGTGGCGGTGTCGAAAGATACCTGGCGACTCTTGAGCAAACGTAATTAAACAGAGCCAAATTAAGAGACAACAGCAAGATAGCAACACTAGGCACACTGGCCATGCCAGGATGGAACTGCCAAGGTGCAAGTCTGGCAGTACCAAGGTGCCCAGGTGTCAGTGGGAGTGCCAGGGTACCACCGCCCTGACGCGCAATCAATTGCACAAAGCCGCAGGTTGGGTACAACTGTGGCTTTATTACAGTCAGATGCGTGGCCTCCTGCTGCAGCTGGCGAAATGGCAGGGCAATGGAGGTCATGCATATTAATACAGATCTTAGAGGGGGAAACAGCCAGCAGGGGCTACTGGCGAACCTGTAGTGCAGGTCCTATCTTACATCCCCTAATGCAGTGGTTCACCACATTCACCCCCAGTTAACAGTGAGTCCGGCGGGGGGTGATGTGAAACTATATACAAATAGTGCAATTATGTACAGTGTTAAGAAGAAAAAAAAGAAAAAGTCCATGTTGACGGTCCGGAGTCCGTCAAAGGTTCAGCCGGTCCGATGCTTTGGTGCTTCGTTGGGAGCGGCATAACGGTGGCGGCGAAGTCGGTGCTGGCGGTGGTGGAGGTGGCACTGATGGTGGTGGAGGCGGTGCTGATGCTGACCAGTCATCGGGGAACTCCGGGAGCGCGCTGAAGTCCTCTTCGTCCTCTTGTGCGGAAAGGGGGGTGGGTCTGGTGGGGTCAGTGTTGGCGGCGCGGTGGGAGGTGGGGGGGGGGGGGCATTGGTGTGGGGTGGTGTTGGAGTGGAGCCTGACGGTGCCAGGTCCCTGAATGAGACAGTATCTTGGCGGCCGTCGGGGAACTCAATGTAGGCATATTGAGGGTTGGCGTGGAGCAGGTGAACCCTGTCCACCAAGCGGTCCGCCTTGTGGAGTCAGACGTGCCTACGGGGAAGGACCGGTCCTGGAGCTGCGAGCCAAGTCGGGAGCGACACCCCGGATGTGGACTTCCTGGGGAAGGTACAAACACGTTCATGGGGTGTGTTATTAGTGGCGGTGCACAATAGTGACCGGATGGAGTGTAGAGCGTCAGGGATGACCTCCTGCCAGCGAGAGGCTGGAAGGTTCCTCGACCATAGGGCCAGCTGGACAGCCCTCCAAACCATCCCATTCTCCCGTTCTACTTGCCCGTTTCCCCTGGGGGTTGTAGCTGGTCATCCTGCTGGAGGCTGTACCCCTGCTGAGCAGGAACTGACGCAGCTCATCGCTCATGAATGAGGATCCCCTGTCACTGTGGATGTAGGCGGGGAAACCGAACAGGGCGAAGATGGTGCTGAGGGCTTTGATGACTGTGGCAGACGTCATATTGGGGCATGGGATGGCGAAGGGGAATCTAGAGTACTTATCGACCACACTGAGAATGTGCGTGTTACGGTCGGTGGAGGGGAGGGGCCCTTTGAAATCCACGCTGAGGCGTTCAAAGGGGCGGGAAGTCTTCACCAGGCACGCACGGTCCGGCCGGTAGAAGTGCGGCTTGCACTCCGCACAGACCTGGCAGTCCCTGGTGACTGTCCTTACCTCCTTGACGGAGTAGGGCAGATTGTAAGCTTTGACCAGATGGTACAATCGAGAGACCCTCGGGTGACAAAGGCTGTCGTGTAGGGCCCGGTGTTGGTCCACTTGTGCGCTGGGACACATACCTCGGGAGAGGGCATCTGGGGGCTCGTTGAGTTTACCGGGGCGATACAAGATCTCGTAATTATAGGTGGAGAGCTCGATTCTCCACCGCAAGATTTTATCATTTTTGATCTTGCCCCGCTGTGTGTTATTGAACGTGACGGCTACCGACCGTTGGTCAGTGAGGAGAGTGAATCTCTTATCGGCCAGGTAATGCCTCCAATGCCGCACAGCTTCAACGATAGCTTGGCCTCCTTTTCGACGGATGAGTGTCGAATTTCAGAGGCATGAAGGGTGCGGGAAAAGAATGCCACGGGTCTGCCTGCCTGGTTTAGAGTGGCGGCAAGGGCGACGTCTGAAGTGCCGCTTTCTACTTGAAAAGGCAGTGACTCATCCACTACGCGCATCCCGGCCTTGGCGATGTCTGCTCTGATGCAGGCGAAAGTGTGTTGTGCCTCGGCCGCGAGAGGGAATTGGGTGGACTGAATTAGTATGCAGGCCTTGTCCGCATAGTTTGGGACCCACTGGGCGTAGTAATAGAACCTCAGGCAGCGTTTGAGGGCCTTGGGGCAGTGGGGGAGGGGAAGCTCCATGAGGTGGCGCATGCGGTCGGGGTTGGGCCCGAGAAATCCAACAGGAGTGCAGCACAGAGATTAGGAAGGACATCGAGGCGGAAGATACTAAATTCTATGCCCTAGACAGTGAGGGTTACTGTACAGAAGCCTCGGATCGGGACAGAGTGGGATCCGGAAGCAAGGGAGATCCTTTGATTGGCAGGATGGACCGCAAGGGAGCAGCGCCTTACCGTATCTGGGTGTACGAAGCTTTCGGTGCTCCCGGAATTCAGCAGGCACGAGGTCGCGTGGCCGTTGATTTTCACCGTCGTCAACACGGTGGCCAGGTTTTGCGGGCGAGATTGGTCCAGCGTCATCAAAGCGAGCTGCAGGTAGTCGTCGGGTGCTTCGGGTGGTGAGTGTGTGCGGTTCCGATCTCGGGATGTCCAGGAACCCTGTGGGGGACAAAATGGCGGCGCCCATGGTGCGCACATTGCGGGGTCGGGACAAGATGGCGGCGCCCATGGGGCGCATGTGGCCGAAGGGGGACAAGATGGCGGCGCCCATTGGTCGCACATGGCCCCGGGAGGAGAAGATGGCGGCTCCCATTGTGCGTTTGGCGTGAGGGGGGGGAGATAGCGGGCGCGATCGCCGCTACTGCGCGGGCCTGGCACACAGCCGCGAAGTGGCCCTTCTTACTGCAGGATTTACAAACGGCAGTGCGGGCCGGGCAGTTTTGGCGGGGGTGCTTCTGCTGACCGCAGAAGTAGCAGCGGGGACCCCTGGGTGCATGGATCGGCGTGCGGCGCAGGCATATTGGGAAGGCAGGGCCCCAGCTGAGGAGGTCGTCGGTGGGGTCCAGGAGGGGTAGGAAGAGGTAGAAGGGTGGGCAGCGCGGCGGGGGGTGGGGGGGGGGGGGGAGGTGGGGGGGTAAGATTATACATTACGGGATGCGACCGCCATGGAGAGCGCCAAGGTTTTCATCTCCGCCAGTTCGAGCATGGCCCCTTCCAGTAATCGTTCTCGGATGCGGTCCGACGCAATCTCTGTCACGAAAGCATTGCGCATGTGGAGGTTCGCGTGTTCAGCGGCCGTCATGGCCTGACTGTCACAGTCCCGGACAAGTGGAATTAGGGCGCGCCAGAGGTCTTCGATGGACTCACCAGGTAGTTGCGAGCGGGTGGCGAGTACATGCCTGGCGAAGAGCATATTCGCCTTCTGAGCATAGTGTTCCTGAAGGAGTTCCATTGCTTTCGCGTAATTCGTGGCATCTTGGATCAACGGGAACACGCTGGAGTTCAGTCTGGAGTACAGGACGTTTATCTTATGAGCCTACGTTGGCGCGGGGTCCGCCGGGTTGATGTAAGCCTCAAAACATGCTAGCCAGTGAGTAAAGTCTTTTCTGGCGTCGGGCGAGTGCGGATCCAATTGCAGGCGATCGGTCAGGGCAACGGAGGTCATGTATATTTATGATGTGGACCCGCTTGCAACTACCTGGTGAGTCCATCGAAGACTTCTGGCGCGCCCTAATTCCACTCATCCGGGTCTGTGACTGTCAAGCCATGACGGCCGCTGAACACGCGAACGTCCACATGCGCAATGCTTTCGTGACGGAGATTGCGTCGGACCACACAACCCTGCCATGGCAATCTCTGCAAGACGTGCCAGATCATCGACATGGATACCACTATTACACGTGAGAACACCACCCACCAGGTACGCGGTACATACTCGTGCGACTCGGCCAACGCTGTCTACCTCATACGCTGCAGGAAAGGATGTCCCGAAAAGTGGTACATTGGCGAGACCATGCAGACGCTGCGACAACGAATGAACGGACATCGCGCGACAATCACCAGGCAGGAATGTTCCCTTCCAGTCGGGGAACACTTCAGCAGACAAGGGCATTCAGCCTCTGATCTCCGGGTAAGCGTTCTCCAAGGCGGCCTTCAGGACGCGCGACAACGCAGAATCGCCAAGCAGAAACTTATAGCCAAGTTCCGCACACATGAGTGCGGCCTCAACCGGGACCTGGGATTCATGTCGCATTACATTCATCCCCCACCATCTGGCCTGCAAAATCCTACCAACTGTCCTGGCTTGATACAATTCACACCTTGTTAACCTGGGGTTACCCCATCTCTGGATCTGTAAAGATTTAATCACCTGCTAATGGTCGCATTCCAAGCATTGTTTGGCATCTTTGAATTTGTCTATATATATGTTTCTGGAACATACCTCTT
Organism: Scyliorhinus torazame; assembly: GCF_047496885.1. NCBI lineage: Eukaryota > Metazoa > Chordata > Chondrichthyes > Carcharhiniformes > Scyliorhinidae > Scyliorhinus > Scyliorhinus torazame. Next base: position 186,453,577 of record NC_092712.1, read on the forward strand.
CATTTACCTGAGGAAGGAGCAGCGCTCCGTAAGCTAGTGACATCGAAACAAACCTGTTGGACTTTAACCTGGTGTTGTAAGACTTTGTAATGTATATTTATACAGTTCTTAGTGGGCGGAGCCAGCCGGCAGGGGCTACCGGCGAACCTGTAGTGCAGGTCCTACCTTACATCCCCTAATACAGTGGTTCGTCACACGCCCAGATGGCGTTACGCCTGGTTCACCTTTGTGGAAACCAGTGCTAAATGGTGCTGTGGCGAGGTCTCCCAGGAAACAAAGAACAAAGACGCATTAGTTCCCGGGCCCCGGGAGAATGTGGCACAGACATATCTCAATGAACCTAATGGCTCAATTAAATACGTTCATCTGGTTTCACCCAGTGAAGGCGAGATCCAGATTGCCACATTTTACAAGATTTATTGAAATCTTGCGAGCCGTTTTGAGCACCGTGAATCTCAAGAGTCCTCTCATTCGTTTCAACGGCCTCATCGCATCACCAAGTCGGACGCGACAAGGTCCTTAAATATCGCCCAGAGATGGAAAATCAATATGGCAGAGACAGAGGGCTGGATTCTCCGCCCCGCCGCGCCACATTTCTATTTCACCCCGCCGGCGGGATGCTCCGTTACGCCGGCTGGTCAATGGGGTTTCCCATTGTGGGGCAGCCCCACGCCGTCGGGAAACCCCGGGCTGCCGGCAAAACGGAGCATGGCGGAAGCTAGAATCCTGAGAAGCTCAAATGTTCAGTGAGGACTTAGAACATAGAACATAGAACAATACAGCGCAGTACAGGCCCTTCGGCCCACGATGTTGCACCAAAACAAAAGCCATCTAACCTACACTATGCCATTATCATCCATATGTTTATCCAATAAACTTTTAAATGCCCTCAATGTTGGCGAGTTCACTACTGTAGCAGGTAGGGCATTCCACGGCCTCACTACTCTTTGCGTAAAGAACCTACCTCTGACCTCTGTCCTATATCTATTACCCCTCAGTTTAAAGTTATGTCCCCTCGTGCCAGCCATATCCATCCGCGGGAGAAGGCTCTCACTGTCCACCCTATCCAACCCCCTGATCATTTTGTATGCCTCTATTAAGTCTCCTCTTAACCTTCTTCTCTCCAACGAAAACAACCTCAAGTCCATCAGCCTTTCCTCATAAGATTTTCCCTCCATACCAGGCAACATCCTGGTAAATTTCCTCTGCACCCGCTCCAAAGCCTCCACGTCCTTCCTATAATGCGGTGACCAGAACTATACGCAATACTCCAAATGCGGCCGTACCAGAGTTCTGTACAGCTGCAACATGACCTCCCGACTCCTGAACTCAATCCCTCTACCAATAAAGGCCAACACTCCATAGGCCTTCTTCACAACCCTATCAACCTGGGTGGCAACTTTCAGGGATCTATGTACATGGACACCTAGATCCCTCTGCTCATCCACACTTTCAAGAACTTTACCATTAGCCAAATATTCCGCATTCCAGTTATTCCTTCCAAAGTGAATCACCTCACACTTCTCTACATTAAACTCCATTTGCCACCTCTCAGCCCAGCTCTGCAGCTTATCTATATCCCTCTGTAACCTGCTACATCCTTCCACACTATCGACAACACCACCGACTTTAGTATCGTCTGCAAATTTACTCACCCACCCTTCTGCGCCTTCCTCTAGGTCATTGATAAAAATGACAAACAGCAACGGCCCCAGAACAGATCCTTGTGGTACTCCACTTGTGACTGTACTCCATTCTGAACATTTCCCATCAACCACCACCCTCTGTCTTCTTTCAGCTAGCCAATTTCTGACTTCCTACATGTCAGCCCATTATCAGGACTCATGAACACGTGCAACAACTAGTCGGTACAGATTGAAGCTAGCCTGTATCACTAAAATGGAAAATCCTTTCTGCCTGCTGGAGGTGTTGGGGGTCAGTGTGAATAGTACTGTGCAACAATCAACGCTGGCTAACCGTGGAAGAGCACGCATATCCAGGTTTTCCAGTGCTGCGCTGGAGATCTTGGTGGAGGGAGTGCAAAGGAAGAGAGATGTTCTGTAACCACAATGGAGCAAGAGGCCCTCTAGAAACATGTGAGAAAACAATGTGAACATTGACCCATGGATTTGAATCTCAAGGATCTGTGTATAGTCCTGCAAGAAGCTTAACGAATTATACAAGTGATCAAGGTCAGGGACTGCATCTTCAAATTTCATATCCTAACAATTCCTCCACTAGCCTGAGCCACTGCTCAATGCGCCACACTGTCGTTACTCACCTAACAACAATCTGCATCAAACAGGAATCATACAGAACATTCATGTGTTACACCTCACCCGCAGCCTCACACCTATGTGGCACAGCTAGCACACATGGCCAGTTATTCAACCATGACAAGCATATCACTCAAACACATTGCATAATACTCACGAATACAACTTCCCTCTCTTTTACAGTTGCACAAGTGGAGGCAGTAGGAACGAACTGGAGGGTGCGAATTTTGTCTGCATGTACAGACCCCCGTGGAGGAGAGATGCTGCTGGTCACCAGGAGAAAGGCTATTGCTGTGGATCTGGCCGACGGCAGGGCTGAATCCATCAAAGATTTGGATCTCCTCATACCCAATCATCCTCCTCAAATCCCACTTCTCACTCAGCCCACAATCTCTTCTGATTGCAAACTATGGATGGTGTAAGCAAGCACTTCTTACTTTCCCCAATCTTCTCCCCACAGTCCAGCTCTGTCTTTGGCCAGGATTTTATGGAACCTGTGGGAAAAGGAAAGTAGAACCAGAAGTGGGCAGCACGGTAGCCTTGTGGATAGCACAATTGCTTCACAGCTCCAGGGTCCCAGGTTCGATTCTGGCTTGGGTCACTGTCTGTGCGGAGTCTGCACATCCTCCCCGTGTGTGCGTGGGTTTCCTCCGGGTGCTCCGGTTTCCTCCCACAGTCCAAAGATGTGCGGGTTAGGTGGATTGGCCATGATAAATTGCCCTTAGTGTCCAAAATTGCCCTTAGTGTTGGGTGGGGTTACTGGGTTATGGGGATAGGGTGGCGGTGTTGACCTTGGATAGGGTGCTCTTTCCAAGAGCCGGTGCAGACTCGATGGGCTGAATGGCCTCCTTCTGCTCTGTAAATTCTATGATAATCTAAGTGGGTGGTGATGGCCCACCCTCTCTGACTGCCAGAACTGGAGGGACACCACTACCCGCCTCAGGTCCCATGTTTAAATGGCTACCAGTATTGGAACTCTGATTCAGACATCCTTTATTGCTCAGCTAATCGCTGCAAGAAGTCTTTGAGCAGCCAGCCTTCCATCAGCCTGTGAGTATCCTCCCATCAGCCTCAGGTTCAGTGCTTGTGGACATGGCGGAAGCTAGAGTCCTGAGAAGTTCAAATGTTCAGTGAGGACTTCCTACATGTCTTCCTTCAGGTTACCCGGAGAAGATGGAAGACCCTCTTTCCCCAGGATAAAATGAGGAGACCTTCCCTCTTAACATAGCAAAATTGGACAGAGGTCGTGGAGATGGTCGATAGGTGTGGCGATGATGAGGGAACCTGGTTGCAGTGCCAAAAGCACATTAACAACCTTTTCTGCTTCACAAGGGTGGAGGCGGCACGGTAGCAGAGTGGTTAGCACTCCTGCCTCACAGCACCAGGACCCGAGTTCAATTCCAGCCTTGGTCACTGTGTGGAGTTTGTACGTTCTCGTGTCTGCGTGGGTTTCCTCCGGGTGCTCTGGTTTCCTCCCACAGTCCAAAGATGTACAGGCTAGGTGGATTGGCCATGATAAATTGCCCCTTTAGTGGCCAGGGATGTGCAGGTTAGCTTATGGGGTTACAGAGATAGGATGGGATGGATGGGAGAGTCTAAATGGGTAGCTCATTCAAAGGTCGATGCAGACTCGATGGGCCAGATGGCCTCCTTCTGCGCTATGTAGTGACTAATCTCAGTTCTCTTTGGGGTTAGCAAATGGATAAGTGTGATGGTGTGGCTGCTAGAGAGGGACAGCCCACCATATCGACGGCAAAGGTTTGAAGCTGCAGTATGCAACACTGTTTATCCCACTCTCAGGCTCCTCTCAATTGATCCCCGTACTCGGACCTCAATGGTATCAAAGGGGTCTTGATCCCAGAACAATGGCTTGCCAACTAGCCTTCTTGCATGATAAACGCTGTGCGCGTGCTGGAGCTTCCTCCTATGAAGGGAAAATATCTGACTTCACAGCTGCCGATGCAACAATGACAGAGATTCACCCAATGCTGCCTTTTAAAACCCGCTGAGACTCCAATGCCCAGTGTCTCCCATGCTCTTATCATTAAATCCAGAAGGACCCATACAACCACAGTCCATGAGCAGCACGGTAGCACAAGTGGATAGCACAGTTGCTTCACAGTGCCAGGGTCCCAGGTTTGATTCCCCGCTGGGTCACTGTCTGTGCAGAGTCTGCACATCCTCCCCGCGTCTGCGTGGGTTTCCTCCTGGTGCTCCGGTTTCCTCCCACAGTCCAAAGACGTGCAGGTTAGGTGGATTGGCCATGCTAAATTGCCCTTAGTGACCAAAAAGGTTAGGAGGGGTTATTGGGTTACAGGGATCGGGTTGAACTGAAGGCTTAAGTGGGTCGGTGCAGACTCGATGGGCCAAATGGCCTCCTTCTGCACTGTATGTTCTGTGTTCTATGTTCTATGAGATCCTTGACAATGTCAACTACCCTGACATTGCCTGTTTAGAAAACATCAGTGGCATCCTCACACAGGTTTCTGTCTACCGTTGGTAAAACGTGGGCCCGATGTGATGGCATCAAAGTTCCGACCCAAAGCCACCTTCCTGCCTTCATTGCCATCTGTTTCGGAGTTACAACATCCAGGCTTCTTTTTCCTTTCAGGTACTCAAGGACTGAAACCTGGCCAAGCAGTGAGGGCTTGGGGAAGACATACATTCACTTGATTTCACACTTGTAGCTACTATCTCATATATATCACTGCACATATCTTACAGGATAGCATTGTGGCAGAATCTGCACGTGGCAAGATGCTGGGCACAGTTGCACTGCAGGTGCTAATCATAGTGCAGGTGTACTGCTTCAAAAGATCAGGTGACGGCTTCAACGGGTAGGCTGAAGAAGAAAGTTATTAGATAGATATAACTAAATGTTTAGTGTATTGGGGAACCTACAAGAAAGCCTGTGATCAATGTCAAGGAGCATAGAGCAGTCCAGTATTAATTTGCCACACAGAACTTTGAGATCAGCCCTTCCAGTTTGGCAGTGGTGGCCATCTCCAACAACAGCTTGTGGAACCAATCATAATGTAGCATTTGATAGTTGATGTCTCAGTTTTCAATGCAGCAAAATCAAGTCCCACCCAAATACTTGAGTGCTGCAGGGGACGTTCAGACTGAAGTCATGCAAGTTTATGTCTGTGGGTACTAATGTTCCAAAGTGCTTTCCAGCAATCTGTGCACCAGAAGAGTTCTTGGATTGCTATGCCATCCCAGGGGTTTGGAGGTGGCTCCTGAGTGCACAAACGTTGCTGTAAACATAATAAGACAGCATTCGTGATTCTATCACTGTCAGCCAGCCAGGCCATACTTTGCCACCCATTTCAAGATTGAAGCTGGGGCCTTCTCAGCTCAGAACTGTCATCCTCCAATGCCATCTGCAGTTTCCGCCAATGAAAATCAGCAGCCTTCACCAGCCATGGTGCAGCCAATGGCTAGCAATATAGAAGCATTAGGACAAGCAACAATTCACAGAAGACACTAAGTGAACGTACAAAGGAGATTAGTTTCAGTTTACATTCAAGAGGGCATCTGGATTGTGCATTTGGTGTTGGATTTTATCTTGCATCGTGGTAAAGAGGATGATGTGATGGTCAGTGACATAGAGAGGGTTGGGAGAATGGGATGATTGGTGAATGGGAAATTGAGGTTGAGGTTACAGGTAGCACACTTGTTCTTCATCTACAGCTCACTCAGAAAGGGGCTGGCTGGGCGGCACGGTGGCACAGTGGTTAGCACTGCTGTCTCACAGCGGTGAGGAACCATGTTCGATCCCGGCCCTGGGTCACCGTCCGTGTGGAGTTTGCACATTCTCCTGTGTCTGCATGGGTTTCACCCCCACAACCTAAAGATGGGCAGGGTAGGTGGATTGGCCACGCTAAATTGCCCCTTAATTGGAAAAATGTTTTAAAAATTAAAAAAAAAGAAAGGGGCTGTCCAAATGGGGGTCTAACTTCCCCTTCTGCCTTGTCTTCTTCCTCATCCTCCGTGTGTTCCAGTTAACACAAAGCAAAAGGGATGGAATACTCTCCACTCTCCTGGATGAGTACAGCTCCAATAACACTGGAGAAGCTTGGCGCAATCCAAGATAAAGCAGCCCACTTGATTGGCATGCCAACCACCATCTTACACATCCACTCTCTCCATCACCAGTGACAGTAGCAGCAGTATGTACCATATAAAAGGTGCACTGCAGCAACAGACTGTGGCTTTCTCAACAGCATCTTCTAAATCGGCAACTTCAACCATTTAGAAGAACAAGAACAGAAGAAAAATGGGAATGTCACCACCTGCAAATGACCCCGTCGAATCACACACCAGACTTGGAACGATTGTTATGGGCCAGGGTTTAGAAAACTCCAAAGTATATTATGGAGTTCACCTAACCTACAACTGTTTGTTAAATTTGGCTGGGATGAGCACAAGAGCCTGCCCCTCAGGTATTATTCAACGGACATCGTAGGTGCTTTTAATCAAAAAAACAAGTTTTGTTCTAAGAATTTAGTTAACATTTGTATAAACACACACAGCAAGAACTTTTATCAATTACAAACACAAAGACCCCACACAACTATAGTAATCTATGTATAACCCTTAATGAATTCCCCCTTAACTGTTCCAATTCAATAACAAAATCCAAGTAAAATCAGAAACCCCTTTTCAAAGGTATGGCCCAGCACACGGCATTCTCACTGATATAAGACATGTTATCGATACTCTGTTGTCCTTTTCCAACAGCAGGCTTGAATTCCTTCCAGAAAGCAATTATCTCTTTTAAGTTACTGTAGCGCACAATGATTACGAGAGAGACGAGTAGTGATGAAGTCGATGAGGCTTTATTAAGCGAGACTTGTCCCAGCAGTTCAGCAACAGAATGAAGCGGCGGGGAGAAGCTCGGGTCCTTATACTCCGCCTTCAGGGCGGAGCCAGGAGTCAACAGCCAACCAGGACCCGGGATCTGTCAGCCAATAGCATCACGGCTTCACAGTCCCACATGACCCCTAATACATACCACCATATTCACCCCTTGATAAAAAGGAACCCGGCGGGGTGGTGGTTCGCATGGTGGTAGGGGTTTACAAGGCTGGTCCTGGGAGGAAAATTTTGGGCATGTTATTACAGTTTTAGCCCTACACTGGGCTATGTACAAGATTTGTGAAACTATTTACAATATTAGTAAGAGAAAATATTTTTTGTTACAGTCCAACAACATTCTTGGTGTCACGCCGATGCCACGAGTCAAGCGGGCGGTCTGGTCTTCCTCGTCGATCGCCTCAGCCCCGGTGGTGGTGCAGGTGCTTGTTCAGGCGTTGTCGTCTTCGGGAGCGTTTCGGTGTTTGTTCCTGTTTTACTCCTGGGCGGGCACGGGAGGAGGACCAATCCCCCTGGGAAGGGGGCGGTCGCGGGGTGCACCGGTGTCAGGGAGGGGATGATCGGTGTCGGGGGGGTGTGTGTGTTGCCGGCGGGCGCCAGGTCTCGCAGGGAGACCGTGTCCTGTCGGCCGTCGGGGTACGCCACGTAGACGTACTGCGGGTTTGCGTGGAGGAGGTGAACCCTCTCGACCAACGGGTCCGACTTGTGCGCCCGCACATGTTTCCGGAGCAAGATGGGTCCTGGGGCCGCCAGCCAGGTCGGCAGCGACGTTCCGGAGGAGGGCCTCCTGGGGAAGACAAGGAGGCGCTCATGAGGCGTTTGGTTAGTGGTGGTACACAGCAGCGACCGGATGGAGTGGAGAGCGTCCGGGAGGACCTCCTGCCACCGGGAAACTGGGAGATCCCTGGACCGTAGGGCCAGTAGGACGGTCTTCCAGACCGTGCCATTCTCCCTCTCTACTTGCCCGTTCCCCCGGGGGTTGTAGATGGTCGTCCTGCTCGAGGCTATGCCCTTGCTGAGCAGGAACTGGCGCAGCTCGTCACTCATGAAGGAGGACCCCCTGTCGCTATGGATATATGCGGGGCAACCGAACAGTGTGAATATGGTGCCAAGGGCTTTAATGACTGTGGCCGCTGTCATGTCGGGGCAGGGGATGGCGAAGGGGAAACGGGAGTACTCGTCCACCACGTTCAGGAAGTATGTGTTGCGGTCGGTGGAGGGGAGGGGCCCTTTGAAATCCAGACTGAGGCGTTCAAAGGGGCGTGAAGCCTTGATCAGGTGCGCTCTATCCGGCCTGAAAAAGTGCGGTTTGCACTCCGCGCAGATGTGGCAGTTCCTGGTGACTGTACGGACCTCCTCCACAGAGTAGGGGAGGTTGCGGGACTTTATAAAATGGTAGAACCGAGTGACCCCCGGGTGGCAGAGGTCCTCGTGGAGGGCTTGGAGACGGTCTAGTTGTGCGTTGGCACATGTGCCGCGGGATAGGGCATCGGACGGCTCGTTCAGCTTTCCGGGACGGTACAAGATCTCGTAGTTGAAGGTGGAGAGCTCGATCCTCCACCTAAAGATCTTGTCATTTTTAATTTTGCCCCGCTGTGCATTATCGAACATGAAGGCTACCGACCATTGGTCGGTGAGGAGATTGAATCTCCTGCCGGCCAGGTAATGCCTCCAATGTCGCACAGCTTCCACTATGGCTTGGGCTTCCTTTTCCACTGAGGAGTAGCGGATTTCTGAGGCGTGGAGGGTTCGGGAGAAAAAGGCCACGGGTCTGCCCGCTTGGTTAAGGGTGGCCGCCAGAGCTACATCGGAGACTTCGCTCTCGACCTGGAAGGGGAGGGACTCGTCGATGGCGCGCATTGTGGCCTTTGCGATATCCGCTTTGATGCGGCTGAAGGCCTGGCGAGCCTCTGTCGACAGGGGGAAGTGATCTGTATTAGCGGGCGGGCCTTGTCTGCATACTGGGGGACCCACTGGGCGTAAGATGAAAAGAACCCCAGGCAACGTTTCAGGGCTTTGGAGCAGTGGGGGAGGGGAAATTCCATAAGGGGGCGCATGCGTTCGGGGTCGGGGCCTATTATCCCATTGCGCACTACGTATCCCAGGATGGCCAACCGGTTTGTGCTAAAAACGCACTTTTCCTCGTTGTATGTGAGGTTCAAGGCGTTAGCGGTCTGGAGGAATTTTTGGAGGTTGGCGTCGTGGTCCTGCTGATCGTGGCCGCAGATGGTTACGTTGTCGAGATACGGGAACGTGGCCTGCAACCCGTGCTGGTCAACCATTCGGTCCATCTCCCGTTGGAAGACCGAGACCCCGTTCGTGACACCAAATGGGACCCTTAGGAAGTGGTATAGACGCCCGTCTGCCTCGAAGGCTGTGCACTTGCGGTCACCTGGGCGGATGGGGAGCTGGTGGTAGGCGGACTTGAGGTCCACGGTGGAGAAAACCTTATACTGGGCAATCCGATTTACCATGTCGGATATGCGGGGGAGAGGGTACGCATCTAGCTGTGTGTACCTGTTGATGGTCTGGCTATAGTCTATGACCATCCTTTGCTTCTCCCCGGTCTTTACTACTACCACCTGGGCTCTCCAGGGACTATTGCTGGCCTGGATTATGCCTTCCTTCAGCAACCGCTGGACTTCAGACCGAATAAATATCCGGTCCTGGGCGCTGTACCGTCTGCTCCTGGTGGCGACGGGTTTGCAATCCGGGGTGAGGTTTGCAAACAAGGACGGCGGTTTAACCTTGAGGGTTGCGAGGCCGTAGATAGTGAGTGGGGGTATTGGGCCGCCGAATTGAAATGTTAGGCTCTGCAGGTTACACTGGAAATCTAATCCCAGTAATGTGGGCGCGCAGAGTTGGGGAAGGACGTAGAGCCTGTAGTTTTTAAACTCCCTCCCTTGCACCGTTAGGTTCGCGATGCAGAACCCTTTGATCTCTATGGAGTGGGATCCTGCAGCTAGGGAAATCTTTTGCGTACTTGGATGGATGGTCAGAAAACAGCGTCTTACCGTGTCGGGGTGAATGAAACTTTTGGTGCTCCCGGAGTCGATCAGGCATGATGTCTCGTGTCCGTTGATCAGCACCGTTGTTGTCGTCGTCTGGAGCGTCCGGGGCCGTGATTGATCCAGCGTCACCGAAGCCAGTCGTGGTCGTAGTGTCTCGGTGTCTTCTTCGGACCCCGTGGAGCCGTCGATGCTGGGGTCCTTTGTTGTCATCCAAGATGGCGGCGTCCATGAATCGCACGCGGCCGGGGGTGGACAAAATGGCTGCCCCCATGAATCGCACGTGGCTGGGGGGTCACAAGATGGCGGCGCCCATCCTCCCCTCGTGGTGCCCGGGACCCAAAATGGCGGCACCCGGGGGTCGCATATGGGGCGCTGGGGGGGGTTGGGGAGCATTTGGGATGCGCTGGGCTCGTTCTTCTCCGGGGATTGCGGCGACCCCCCGGGACCGGCACACAGCCGCGTAATGGCCCTTCTTGCCGCAGCTTTTGCAAATAGCAGCGGGCCCCCCCGGGATGGTCTGGCGCTTTAACCGCGCAAGCCTGTGAGGGGGGGGGGGTTTGTCGCGACGGGGGTCCACGGAGCCCAAGGGGCTACCGCTCGGTAGGGGCCGTAGGCGCGGGCGTTTTGCAAGGCCACATCTAGGGAAGCTGCAATGGCCCGTGCCTCTGAGAGTCCTAGCGACTCTCTTTCTAAAAATCTTTGGCGGATTTGGGGAGAGTTCATACCTGCCACAAACACATCGCGAATTAGCATGTCCGTGTGTTCGATCGCGTTCACCGGCAGGCAGCTGCAGCCCCGTCCCAAAATTAGCAGCGCGGCGTAGAATTCTTCTAACGATTCTCCGGGACTTTGCCGTCTTGTTGCGAGTTGGTAGCGCGCGTAGACCTGGTTCACGGGGCGAACGTAGAGCTCTTCAGTGCTGCGAGCACCGTCGGGAAATCCTCTGCGTCTTCTATGAGAGGGTAAATTTCCGGGCTTACCCTTGAATGCAGGACCTGCATTTTCTGGTCTTCTGTGATCCGGCCGGGGGCCGTTCGGAGGTCGCCTTCAAAACAAGCTTGCCAGTGTTTAAATACTGCTGCTGAGTTCGCTGCGTGGGGGCTGATCCGCAGGCATTCCGGGGTGATCCGGAGCTCCATAGTCCTTTAAGCTCGCTTAATAAATTGTAGCGCACAATGACTTACGAGAGAGACGAGTAGTGATGAAGTCGATGAGGCTTTATTAAGCGAGACTTGTCCCCAGCAGTTCAGCAACAGAATGAAGCGGCGGGGAGAAGCTCGGGTTCTTATACTCCGCCTTCAGGGCGGAGCCAGGAGTCAACAGCCAACCAGGACCCGGGATCTGTCAGCCAATAGCATCACGGCTTCACAGTCCCACATGACCCCTAATACATACCACCACAGTTACCAAGCAGTCTGGAAACAGCTTTTAAAATGAAGATCGAGAGACACTTTTTTCAACCTGTGCAGTTCAAAACCAGTCCAAAACTCAAAGCGAAAGTAAAACCTCACAGAGCCACAGCCCAGCTCCACCCACACAATGACATCACTGAAGCCATGTGATAAGACAAACACATTTCTTAAAGGGACACTCCTATGACACTATATCATCATTCCTTCACTGTTGCTGGGTCAAGTTCCTGCAATTCCTCTCCTTAATAGCATTGTGGGTGTGCCAACTCCACAAGTTGAAGACGGTGGCTCCCCCCATCACCTTGCTAAGGGAGATTAGGGATGAGCAATAAATGCTGATTTTGCTCGAGATGCTCACATCCCATGAAGGTGTAAAAGCATTTTCTGCCCTTCGAGTTGTCTTGGTGACCGAAATATAGTTGGCACAATGAACATCCACAGAATTATGACTGAAACCAAGATATTAGGCATTGACCTGCATGACTTGCTGCCAATGGTCACATTACATTAGACCCATTTATGGAAAGCACCAAAAACATATTGAATGGCAACAGCTGGAAGAACTAAACACATTGATGGACTATGATCCCTTTCTATTCCGATACATGGCAGAGTTGACATGAAGCACACTCAAAGCAGTGTACATGCAGACAATTGCACCATGCACCCTGGGGGAACCAGCTATCTTTCCAAATTCTCATGCTCACTCTGTCTGCTTCTCCCTGACGAAAGAGAAGGAAATTCGTTTGTCTCTCTTTAAGGAGTGAATGATAGTGTCAGTGATCTGCAATAAGTGAACTATTGTTAATACCTCCAGCATCAGCTTGGAAGAAGTCAGGCACATAAAGATTCAGAGTCTGAAACCTTCACAGTCCCTGGAAATGCTGTCCCTGCCATGTTCTGATGTTGGAGTTATGGTTGCAGAAATTGGCAGATGTCAGTACCATCCTCTTTAATGAAGCTGAGGTTCAGGTAAGGGAGAAGCTGCCTTAAAGCTCTGGTCAAATACGGCCTTCTCCTGAGATTCCCTCTTCCTTTCCTCTGCCTTGCTCTATGTAGCTTCTGCTTATTTTTCTAGTCATCCTTGATCCCAAGTGGGTGGCCTGCCAGCATATCCAGTTCCGTGAGCAACTAGTTGGTGCAGAAGCCTTGAAGTCATAAAAAGTGTTTGAACACGTGTCACACAACTTCCTGTAGACTGTTGGAACTTGGCCCACCTGTGGAAAGCACCAAAAACATATTGAATGGCATCAGCCGCAGAAATAAACCAGCAACTAACCTGTGATTAACTAATGATCACTAAAAGATAGTCACCAAGAAATTCAACTGGGAAGTCAGAAAAAGATTCTTACTCAAAAAATAGTGAAAATGTGCAATCATGAGTGGTGGGTGAAATGATTGGTAATAGCATTTAAGGGAAAACTGGACAAGGATATGAGGTGTAAGGGAAAAGAGGGTCAGAATGATAGATGGGAAGAGACTCAAGTGTTGAATTAATACCAGCATGGACTATTTGGGCCAAATGGCCTGTTTCTGTGCTATAGAACCACAGAATCCCTACAATGCAGAAGGAGCCCAGTTGGCCCATTAGGTCTGTACCGATCCTCCAAAGGAGCACCTAACTAGGCCCCCTCCCCCACCCTAGCCCCACAAACCCACCTAATCTGTACATCTTTGGTCACTAAGGGGCAATTTTAATATGGCCAATCCACCTAACCTGCACATCTTTGGATATTCCTATCTTATTTGGCTACTCATAAATCCGAGACTCCCACACAAGGAATACAGATGGAAGCTAAGGTGTGACTTTATTTGTCACCGGCCAAAAGAAAATAAAATGATCAGAAAATTAGAGAAATTATCTGATATAATATATAACCAGGTATTCCAGTTTAAAGAAAGGGATTAAAAAACAGATTAGCAAATGGACCACATTATTAGAAAGGCATGGACTTTCAGAAACTTCTTCTGACAATCAGAAATCTTAAGCAAGCCATTCAATTGTCTCTAAGCAACAATCCCCCAATTCACTTACAACTGCATTTTCAATATTCCAAATATCTGGCCCTCCATTCAGCTAACATCTCTGCAGCTACTGATTTGCTCAACTGCACCTTCAGCTCTACGTTTGATGCCACAGTCCCCCCAAAACATTACTTTCTCTTACCCTGGTTATTCCTCCTGGTTGGGCCCTCATTTCTGATCCCGAGGCCGGGATTTTCCGACCCTGCGCGAATCCTGTCTCACCGCCCCGACACCGGCTGCCCTATTCTCCGGCGCCGCTTTTCGGGGGCCGGCGGGATTCCTGCCCCGCTGGTTGGGGACCATTGACAGCGCCCCCTCCCCTCCGGCCATTCTCTGGGCCCCGATGGGCCGAGTGGCCGTAAAGTTTTGCCCAGTCCTGCCGGCATGAATTACTCACCTCACATACGGCGGGACCTGGCAGGTAAGTGTGCAGGGGCGGTCCAGGGGTGTGGGGTGGGGATGCGACCCTGTGGGGTGCCCCACTGTGACATGGCCAGCGTTCGGGGCCTACCGATCTGCGGGAAGGCTGGTTCCATGGGGAGCCTTCTTTCCTCCGTGCCGGGCCCCTGAAGGGCTTGCCATCTTGCCCAGGGGGCGGCGTGGAGAAGGGGACCCCCGCGCATGCGTGGAAATACGCCGGCTGTTCTGCTAAAACTGCTCATTCTTCCAGGGTTATCCTGGAATGCAAAGGTAACTCCTGACTTCTTTTCTCTACTATCCTCTAAGCCCGCGACCATCTGATCAGCTTCCTCTGCCAAATCCCTCACTTCCACTATCACTCGAGGCCAAACATCCTGTAATGTTCCCCCAGCCCGAGTCCTGAACTCGCAGCTCTCGAACTATTGTGCTCATGGCTTTATCCCATTATCCTGAGATCCCCCACTCCTTTTGGTATCCTTTTATCCTTTCATTTTCAGAATGAAAGGAAATGCAGACTACAATGATTAAATGATTGATAATCTGAATCAATTGTATGAATATTTGCTTGTCTTCTCTGTCTGTATATGTGAAATAATGATCACTGTTCTACTAGATTTTTATAAAAAAACATTTTATTAAGGCATTTATAATTTTATAATAATAACAGTAAACAGTACAAATACAAATATAAACATAGTGCAAAGACCGCCTCCCTCCTTCACAAGTCCCACCTCCGCTAAACAATGATCTAACTCCCACCCCTTCTCTTCCCCCCCCCCCACCCCGCCCCCCCCCCACCCCCACCGTTTCTAACAGTTTAGTTTTCTCCAAAGAAGTCGACAAATGGCTGCCACCTCTGGACTGTGGTGATGTGCATCAATGTAAATGCATGTAGGCTAGCTAGACACTAGAGGGAGCACCAGAAACATCACACAGACACTCAACCAATAGATCAGTCAGATAGGACACGACCAATGGACATTCACGATAAACACAGAGGTTACACTACCACAGGAGGGCATTACACCAACCAATATATAAAGGACACCACACACATGATCTGCCTCTTTCCAGTGGAGACAGTCGGTGAGTAGGGACACAGTGTTGATTCAATATTACACCTACCACGTGGATTGCAGTAACTGGTTAGTCAGTCTGGATAGCTATAGTAGGATTAGCAGTAGTGTCGAACCCGAGTAATAGAAGTGTAAATAGTTTAATAAACGTGTTGAAGTTATCTCCACGTCTGAACCTTCCTTTGTCAAGTGCACCACAAGGAAGCCGCTTATGTTTCACTAAGAACATAACAAATCATGGTACCAGGACTGAACTGTTTCAATCCATATAGCTATACCTCAGTGTACAGTGACAACCAGCAACGATACCCAGGCAAGATGTTCGAGATCCGGGTTTCGCAACAGCTCTAGTGCCACAACGATCTCCGCGAAAACTGGCAGACATTCCGGCAAATGTTTGAAATCTTCCTGGTAGCAGCCGAACTAGAAGACGTGGCTGATGCTGAAAAGACAGAGCTTCTCCTCACCATCACCGGTGCCAGAGCAGAAGAAGTCTTTAAAAAATTCAAGTTCTCCAAAGGGCAAAACAGACAGTTCTGGACAAATTCGGCAAATACTATGAGGAAAACACACTCCAACCAGCAAGAAAAGGTAAGAGAAGCGCCAGTACTCACCACGAGGCCGAGATCCCGGAGCAGAGAACAATTTTGATCGGCGGGCATCTTTCTAAAGGAACTGCACTTGCACAGTTGCGCGTGAAGCGCACAGAACGGGAAGGTCCATTTGCGCATGCACGGGATGCCGCGCATGCGCAATCACGAAAACAGCCATCGGTACAGGAACAGCGATTCGCTTCCTACGTATGATGGCACATGCGTCATGACATCAGAGGCCCCGGACCACGCCCATTTAAAGGGGAAACGTCCCAAATCAAAGAAGATTTTTTTTAAAGCCGTAAAACAACCTTCCTTCACCTGGAATGACAGCACAATGACTCAAATTGAACCAGGAAATGAAATAAACCTCTGAAGAACCCTGCAACAAGCAGTTACCTACACCCAAACCGATGATTCCGACCTTGAATACTTTGAAACCGACCTTTACACTTTCTCTGGACCTCGCGAGCCCATTGCCAGCTCCGACGCAAACAGCGATGATATGGTCCTAGAAGACAACAACTCAGACAAACCTTACACCTTGGGAGGCTACCCCAGTACCAAATCCGAACCACAACTATACGTGTAGCACAATGACGACCCCAACGACGAATTCTTCGGATTTGAGGATGTTTAGCCCAGCAGATATGACATCCCGACTCGTGAGTGCAGGATTATGCTGCGGCCTGAAACCAAAAGACAGAGAGCAGTATAAGCCCACAGAGAGCGGCCTGCTGCCACACAGAGCGTGGTCCACGCACCGCAAAGGGTCCCCGACTCTACGAAAGAAGACACGCAAGACTCCACACCGCAGTCCTTGCATGAACAAGAAGTGACTCCAGTGTCACAAGCCTCCACAGCGAGCTCGTGGACAGACTCCATGATAGAAGAAACGCAAGACTCCAGAGCGCAGTCCTTGCACACACAAGACGTGACTCCAGTGTCACAAACCTCCGCAGCGGGCTTGTGGACAGCCTCCACATTAGAAGCAATGCAAGACTCCGACGCGCAGTCCTTGCAGGAACAAGACCATGAGGGTCTAGCAACCTCCTCTGACCAACTAGCGGCAGACGATGCAAGTTTGCCATGCTCAAGTCAACAGCAAGAAGACTATGACAGTCTACCACGCTCCAGTGCACAGCAGGATGACCATGACGGTCTATCATGCTACAGTGAAGATCAAAGCGACGATGACAGTCCAAGCCCAAATGAAGGACAACAGCAAGACAATGACAGTCCACCCACATTGTTTGTGCCACCAGCCGAAGACTCTGACAATTTACCCAACCCAAGTGAACAACAAGAAGCTACTGAGGTTCTACCCACGGTATGTGAAACGAGTGACGACAGCATCCCACTTCCCATGCAAGATGTGCAAAGTGACAGACCTCAGCTAGTGTGTACAGAGGCACTCGACGATCACTGTGAGACCACTGATGACTCCGGTGACACCATGATACATCCACCCTCATTTGCTCGAACCTCTCCACAAGTCAATGCATTCCTGCATATTCCGACTCCAGACGTGCAGCTTTAAACAGGCTTCTACTTGTAGGCACTTGCAGCTGGAGCTTGTTAATTAGTTAATTGGATTAGGCCAGTTTTCAGAGGCTAGATTCACAGTATAAAAGTGATCCCCTACAGTGCAGACTTTGTTTGCACTGAGTGCTGAATATGGTGCATTTGAGTGCGATAGTGAGAGTTTGGTGACCGAGGGAGTGCTGAATTTGGTGCATTTGAGTGCGATAGTGAGAGTTTGGTGACCGAGGGAGTGCTGAATTTGGTGCATTTGAGTGCGATAGTGAGAGTTTGGTGACCGAGGGAGTTAGGTGAGGAGGGAGTAAGGTGCTCCTTTCATTTTGTTTCCGACATTTCCGCAAAGAGTGCGAAGAGAGCCAGGAGTTTACAGAAAGTGTAGCTGACTGGGAGCAGAGTCGGAGGGCGGAGATCTAGTTAGTCCACAGGGCAGCTATATTCTGTCAGGTAAGAGGGGATGGAGGCTAGGCCAGTTACATGCTCCTCCTGTAGGATGTGGGTGGTGAGGGATACCACCGGTGTCCCCACTGACTATACCTGCGGGAAGTGCACCCAACTTCAGCTCCTCAAAGACCGTGTTAGGGAACTGGAGCTGAAGCTGGGTGAACTTCGGATCATCCGGGAGGCAGAGGGGGTGATTGAGAAGAGTTATAAGGAGGTAACCACACCCAAGGTACAGGACAAGAATAGCTGGGTTACAGTCAGGGGGAAAAAAAAACAGGCAGAAAGTGCAGGGATCCCTCGTGGCCGTTCCCCTTCAAAACAAGTATACTGTTTTGGATGCTGTTGGGGGGGATGACCTACCGGGGGAAGGCCCTAGCGGCCAGGTCTCTGGCACTGAGTCTGGCTCTGGGGCTCAGAAGGGAAGGGGGAGAATAGAAAAGCAATAGTTGTAGGAGATTCAATGGTTAGGGGAATCGATAGGAGATTCTGTGGTCGCGAGCGAGACTCCCGGAAGGTATGTTGCCTCCCGGGTGCCAGGGCCAGGGATGTCTCGGATCATGTCTTCAGGATCCTTAAGGGGGAGGGTGAGCAGCCAGAAGTCGTGGTGCACATTGGTACCAACGACATAGGTAGGAAAAGGGGTGTGGAGGTAATAAACAAGTTTAGGGAGTTAGGCTGGAAGTTAAAAGCCAGGACAGACAGAGTTGTCATCTCTGGTTTGTTGCCGGTGCCACGTGATAGCGAGGCTAGGAATAGGGAGAGAGTGCAGTTGAACACGTGGCTGCAGGAATGGTGTAGGAGGGAGGGCTTCAGGTATTTGGATAATTGGAGCGCATTCTGGGGAAGGTGGGACCTGTACAAGCAGGACGGGTTGCATCTGAACCAGAGGGGCACCAATATCCTGGGAGGGGGGGTTTCTAGTACTCTTCGGGAGGGTTTAAACTAATTTGGCTGGGGAATGGGAACCGGATTTGTAGTCCAGCAACTAAGGTAGCCGATATTCAGGACGCCAAAGCGTGTAATGAGGCAGTGGGGAAGGGAACACTGACAAAGGAGAGTACTTGCAGGCACGGAGAGGGGTTGAAGTGTGTATACTTCAACGCAAGAAGCATCAGGAATAAGGTGGGTGAACTTAAGGCATGGATCGGTACTTGGGACTACGATGTGGTGGCCATCACGGAAACTTGGATAGAAGAGGGGCAGAAATGGTTGTTGGAGGTCCCTGGTTATAGATGTTTCAATAAGATTATGGAGGGTGGTAAAAGAGGTGGGGGGGGGGTGGCATTATTAATTAGAGATAGTATAACAGCTGCAGAAAGGCAGTTCGAGGAGTATCAGCCTACTGAGGTAGTATGGGTTGAAGTCAGAAATAGGAAAGGAGCAGTCACCTTGTTAGGAGTTTTCTATAGGCCCCCCAATAGTAGCAGAGATGTGGAGGAACAGATTGGGAAACAGATTTTGGAGAGGTGCAGAAGTCATAGGGTAGTAGTCATGGGCGACTTTAACTTCCCAAATATTGAGTGGAAACTCTTTAGATCAAATAGTTTGGATGGGGTGGTGTTTGTGCAGTGTGTCCAGGAAGCTTTTCTAACACAGTATGTAGATTGTCCGACCAGAGGAGGGGCAATATTGGATTTAGCACTTGGTAATGAACCAGGGCAAGTGATAGATTTGTTAGTGGGGGAGCATTTTGGAGATAGTGACCACAATTCTGTGACTTTCACTTTAGTAATGGAGAGGGATAGGTACGTGCAACAGGGCAAGGTTTACAATTGGGGGAAGGGTAAATACGATGTTGTCAGACAAGAATTGAAGTGCATAAGTTGGGAACATAGGCTGGCAGGGAAGGACACAAGTGAAATGTGGAACTTGTTCAAGGAACAGGTGCTACGTGTCCTTGATATGTATGTCCCTGTCAGGCAGGGAAGAGATGGTCGAGTGAGGGAACCATGGTTGACAAGAGAGGTTGAATGTCTTGTTAAGAGGAAAAAGGTGACTTATGTAAGGCTGAGGAAACAAGGTTCAGACAGGGCATTGGAGGGATACAAGATAGCCAGGAGGGAACTGAAGAAAGGGATTAGGAGAGCTAAGAGAGGGCATGAACAATCTTTGGCGGGTAGGATCAAGGAAAACCCCAAGGCCTTTTACACATATGTGAGAAATATGAGAATGACTAGAGCGAGGGTAGGTCCGATCAAGGACAGTAGCGGGAGATTGTGTATTGAGTCTGAAGAGATAGGAGAGGTCTTGAACGAGTACTTTTCTTCTGTATTTACAAATGAGAGGGGCGATATTGTTGGAGACGACAGTGTGAAACAGATTGGTAAGCTCGAGGAAATACTTGTTAGGAAGGAAGATGTGTTGGGCATTTTGAAAAACTTGAGGATAGACAAGTCCCCCGGGCCTGACGGGATATATCCAAGGATTCTATGGGAAGCAAGAGATGAAATTGCAGAGCCGTTGGCAATGATCTTTTCGTCCTCACTGTCAACAGGGGTGGTACCAGGGGATTGGAGAGGGGCGAATGTCGTGCCCCTGTTCAAAAAAGGAACTAGGGATAACCCTGGGAATTACAGGCCAGTTAGTCTTACTTTGGTGGTAGGCAAAGTAATGGAAAGGGTACTGAAGGATAGGATTTCTGAGCATCTGGAAAGACACTGCTTGATTAGGGATAGTCAGCACGGATTTGTGAGGGGTAGGTCTTGCCTTACAAATCTTATTGAATTCTTTGAGGAGGTGACCAAGCATGTGGATGAAGGTAAAGCAGTGGATGTAGTGTACATGGATTTTAGTAAGGCACTTGATAAAGTTCCCCATGGTAGGCTTATGCAGAAAGTAAGGAGGCATGGGATAGTGGGAACTTTGGCCAGTTGGATAACGAACTGGCTAACCGATAGAAGTCAGAGAGTGGTGGTGGATGGCAAATATTCAGCCTGGATCCCAGTTACCAGTGGCGTACCGCAGGGATCAGTTCTGGGTCCTCTGCTGTTTGTGATTTTCATTAATGACTTGGATGAGGGAGTTGAAGGGTGGGTCAGTAAATTTGCCGACGATACGAAGATTGGTGGAGTTGTGGATAGTAAGGAGGGCTGTTGTCGGCTGCAAAGAGACATAGATAGGATGCAGAGCTGGGCTGAGAAGTGGCAGATGGAGTTTAACCCTGTAAAGTGTGAGGTTGTCCATTTTGGAAGGACAAATATGAATGCGGAATACAGGGTTAACGGTAGAGTTCTTGGCAATGTGGAGGAGCAGAGAGATCTTGGGGTCTATGTTCATACATCTTTGAAAGTTGCCACTCAAGTGGATAGAGCTGTGAAGAAGGCCTATGGTGTGCTCGCGTTCATTAACAGAGGGATTGAATTTAAGAGCCGTGAGGTGATGATGCAGCTGTACAAAACTTTGGTAAGGCCACATTTGGAGCACTGTGTACAGTTCTGGTCGCCTCATTTTAGGAAGGATGTGGAAGCTTTGGAAAAGGTGCAAAGAAGATTTACCAGGATGTTGCCTGGAATGGAGAGTAGGTCTTACGAGGAAAGGTTGAGGGTGCTGGGCCTTTTCTCATTAGAACGGAGAAGGATGAGGGGCGACTTGATAGAGGTTTATAAGATGATCAGGGGAATAGATAGAGTAGACAGTCAGAGACTTTTTCCCCGGGTGGAGCAAACCATTACAAGGGGACATAAATTTAAGGTGAAAGGTGGAAGATATAGGAGGGATATCAGAGGTAGGTTCTTTACCCAGAGAGTAGTGGGGGCATGGAATGCACTGCCTGTGGAAGTAGTTGAGTCGGAAACATTAGGGACCTTCAAGCAGCTATTGGATAGGTACATGGATTACGGTTAAATGATATAATGTAGATTTATTTGTTCTCAAGGGCAGCACGGTAGCATTGTGGATAGCACAATTGCTTCACAGCTCCAGGGTCCCAGGTTCGATTCCGGCTTGGGTCACTGTCTGTGTGGAGTCTGCACGTCCTCCCCGTGTCTGCGTGGGTTTCCTCCGGGTGCTCCGGTTTCCTCCCACAATCCAAAGATGTGCGGGTTAGGTGAATTGGCCAATGATAAATTGCCCTTAATGTCCAAATTGCCCTTGGTGTTGGGTGGAGGTGTTGAGTTTGGGTAGGGTGCTCTTTCCAAGAGCCGGTGCAGACTCAAAGGGCCGAATGGCCTCCTTCTGCACTGTAAATTCAATGATAATCTATGATTAATCTTGGACAAAGGTTCGGCACAACATCGTGGGCCGAAGGGCCTGTTCTGTGCTGTATTTTCTAAGTTCTATGTTCTATGTTCAAGAAATCTCAGCTGACTCCAGTGAACCTGCTAAGACTCCGGATGGGGAGCATCAACAAACCAACACTGACTCAATTAAAACAGACCAGACTCCAGATGGGGAGCAACCAAATGCCGACTCTGATTCACGTAAGCCGGACTTTACTCCAGACAGGGAGTGCCGCAACCTCAGTGATGGCACGCTCAGGGTGACAGCAGATGCCCCAATGACAGGAGATGGATCACTTAACAATTACACTGGGTCAGTAATAACAAGCAGCGGCTACAGTCCAAGAGGAATACACCAATATTCACCACAGCTATATCCACACATTTTTTCCACACCAGCAGTGCAGTCAATGACAGCTCATGCTGGACAAACCCAGTATTCAGGCATGCAGCAGCCAGCAGTCTATGCAGTATATTCTCAAACAGGCCAGCACTACGGATTGCCCATTAATGGAATCAAGACCGAAGGAGGACTCCCGCAAGCGCAATCTGCACTACAGACTGGATGCCTTAGTTACAGCCCAGGTTTTGCTGCATCCCAGCCTGGCCGGACGGCATATTCCTATCAGATGCAAGGTTCTAGTTTCACACCATAACCAAGTGTTTATGCCAGCAGCAATTCTGTTTCCAATTCGACAAGCTTTAACGGTTCTCAGCAGGATCACCCTTCCTGCACAGCACGTGGCCAGAACCAGTATGTACAGTCTTATCCAACTTCAACATATGGCACATCCATGACCTCGAATGATACTGTTGATGGTACCTCTTCAACGTCAACACCTTATCAGCTACAAGATGCCATCCAACAGCACCATCACAAACATGGAAAAAGAAAGGGACTCCAAATCAGACAATGAAGCGACTTGACAACTTCTTGGTTCCTGTGGCACAGGGACGTTGATGGCGTTCATAACCAAGAGAGACATTTGACCATGATGATTGATGGCTTTTGGACTCACATGAATGATTTGGACTTATTGTTTAATCACTGATCCCATGACTTGTATATACCTTACCTTATCTACCTGTTGTTTGTTCAATTTTCTCAAAGTGTACAGAAAATATGTAACATATAAAAAAGGGGGGATGTGGTGATGTGCATCAATGTAAATGCATGTAGACTAGCTAGACACTAGAGGAAGCACCAGAAACATCACACTCAACCAATAGATCAGTTAGATAGGTCACGACAAGTGGACATTCACAATACACACAGAGGTGACACCACCACAGGAGGGCATTACACCAACCCATATATAAAGGACACCACACACATGATCTGCCTCTTTGCAGTGGAGACAGTCAGTGAGTAGAGACACAGGGTTGATTCAATATTACACCCACCACGTGGATTGCAACAACTGGTTAGTCAGTCTGGGCAGCTATAGTAGGATTAGCAGTAGTGTCAAACCCGAGTAATAGAAGTGTAAATAGTTTAATAAACGTGTTGACGTTATCTCCACGTCTGAACCTTCCTTTGTCAAGTGCACCACAAGGAAGCCGCTTATGTTACACCAAGAACATAACAATCACGGACAAACCCTAGCATTGACCGTCTGAGGGCGAACTTTATTTTCTCAAGTCTGACAAACCAAGCCATGTCACTAAGCCAGATCTCTGGATTCGGGGGCTTCGAGTCCCTCCACGCTAACAATATCCGTCTCTGGGCTACCAAGGAGGCAAAGGCCAAGACGTCAGCCTCCCCCACCCCCTGCTGGACTCCTGGATCTTCCGACACTCTGAAAATCGCCACCTCTGGACTCGGCACCACCCTTGTTTCTAACACCGTGGACATGACATCTTTAAAACCCTGCCAAAATCCCCTAAGCTTCGGACATGCCCAAAACATATGGACATGGTTTGCTGGCCCACCTGCACATCTCGCACACCTGTCCTCTAGTCCAAAAAAGTTGCTCATCCATAGATTTCATAGAATTTACAGTGCAGAAGGAGGCCATTCGGCCCATCAAGTCTGTACCGGGTCTTGGGAAGAGCACCCTACCAAAACCTCCACCCCATCCCCATAACCCAGTAACCCCACCCAACATTAAGGGCAATTTTGGACACTAAGGGTAATTTAGCATGGCCAATCCACCTAACCTGCACACCTTTGGAATGTGGGAAGAAACCGGAGTACTCGGCAGAAACCCACGCAGGCACGGGGAGAACGTGTAGACTCCGCACAGACAGTGCCACCGTCATGTGTGCCCGGTGCATGACCTTAAACTGAATCAGGCTGAGCCTGGCACATGATGAGGACATGTAGACTCTGCTTAACGCATCCGACCAAAGACTTGCCTTTATCTCCCCCCCTAGCTCACCTTCCCATTTGCGCTTTAGCTCCTCTGTCTGCATTTCCTCCGACTCCATGAGTTCTTTATAAATATCTGAAACCTTCCCCTCTCCCACCCCCGTTCTGGAACCTACCCTGACTGTATCCCCCGTGGCAGTAGGAGCGGAAAGGTCGAAACCTGCCTTTGCAAAACATCCTGTACCTGCAGATATCTGAATCCATTTCCTGCTGGCAGTTCAAATTTCTAATCTAAATCCTTCAACCAAGGGAAGCTCCCACCTATAAATAGATCCCCTATCCTCTCAATCCCTGCCCTCTGCCATCTCCGAAACCCCCCATCCAGCCTTCCCGGTACAAACCGATGGTTATTGCCGATTGGAGCCCAGACCAAAGCTTCATCCACTTTCATATGCTTCCTCCACTGCCCCCAGACTCTCAGAAATAGAAATAGTTCGACTAGATTTTGAGGATATGTTGCATCATGCGGTTAAATGTAAAATAACCCTTAAAACTGTAGTGAGCTGTATATATACAAGGGGTCAATGTAGATGCAATATAACTGAGCAAGCACTAGAGGGAGCACGGGAGAGGTATAAATAGAGACAGACAGGCACTTCACAGGAACGGCAGCTGGGAGCAGGACACAGGCAGGCAGCACAGATGTAACATAGTTTAAGTGCTGGAGAGAGAACAAACTCAAAATATAGCATCTACTTCAACTGTAAGGCAACGAGCTTTATTCAGACACAAGGAACAACACATGGTACCAGGAGACTTCAGAACACTTACTATAACATTACACAAGCTGCAGACACTTAAACACCAAAATGGCAAGGAAAACTCCTACCAGATATTCGATATGGGAAGACTTCGCTAATTCGATGATATTTGTTGGAACCCCACCGCAGCTGAACACAACCAGTAATTTAAGTAACAATTGGAAAAGATTTCAACAAATGTTCGATATGTATATCATAGCTAATTATTTAGAAGCAGCCTCAGAATAAATGGAAATAGCACTACTCATCGCAGGACATGAAGCTAGAAAAATATATAATTGCTTTAAATACTTGAAAGGTGAAGACAGCACCAAATTAGAAGTAATACTAAAAAAATTTGAAGAGCACTGTATGGAATTTGAAGAGTACTGTATGCTCAGAGACCAAATTGCACAGGGAATGAGTGGTGCAAAACTCAAACAATCACTACCAGAACAGAAAGGGCTCAGTCTAGAAATCGCGAGCGCAAAGTCCAGATCGAAAGGAGAAAGTAACTTTAACTTTTTACACAGAAAAAACACTGACATCCACTGTAAAATGGCGTCTGAGCACATTTTACAGTCTCCGGGGAACAAAAGACAAAATCTGCGTATGCGCATGCACAGGAAACAGAAGCCGCACATGCGCAGTTAAAATCAGCCGTTTTGCGTTCTGTTAGAAAAATAAGTTTTGGTCACGGATCGTTCTGCGCATGCGCAAGCCGCATGCCCAGTTGAAAGAAAAGATCGCACCATTCCAAGATGGTTCTGCGCATGCGCAAGCCACGCATGCGCTGTGTACAAAAACCAGCACAGTAAAGGAAGATCGATTTGCGCATGCGCAATCGATTCCTACGCATGACGTCACGAGCGTCATGACATCAGAGGACCCGGACCATGCCCACTTAAAAGGGAAATGCCCGAAAATTTAAAACAAGATACTTAAAGCTGTAAAACCCAATTTAACAATGCCTGAACTTATACCAGTAGTTGAAAATAACTTTCACAACACCCTGAAACAAGCAGTCTGCACCACCCAAAGTGAAGAGAATGATAACAACTCTGAAACAAAAAGAAATCATTTGTCTATCGAACAATACTACTCAGACATGGTTGAGTTATTTGGATATGCTAATCACAACATCAGCAACACGGTTGCAAAGTTCAACACGACTCTACTCATGGTGGATGAATCCAATAGCATGATGCCATGGCAGATCGTCGATACATTGGATGACAGCAATACCCAAGAAGACGACGGCACACAGAGAGCGCAGATCGACTCTACAGCAAGAACACTGCACGACTCCACAGAGAGAGTGATGACAGACTCCACAGAGAGAGCGACGCAAGCCTCCACAGACAGCTCGTTGACAGACTCCAAAATGGAAGCAAGCAAACACTCCATAGCGAACGCCATGCATGAACAAGACCATGAAGGTCTACCCACCGCATCTGAGTGACCAGAAGCATACTATGAAAGTCTACCAAGCTCACATAATCAACAAGAAGACAATATAAGGCTACCCACTGTATGTGAAAACAGTGACAATGTGATCACAATCGACATACAGGATGTGCAGGATCACAGCGAGACGGACAGAACTCAGCTCGTCTGCACAGAAGCACTCAACAATCAGTGTAGGGCTACTCATGAGTCCAGAGAGACCACGTCAATTGAAAATTTGAAGATATTGACTCCAGAAGAGAAGCACCAAGAGTCTAGAGAGACCACGTCAATTGCAATCTTGAGAATTTTGACTCCAGAAGAGGAGCACAAGAGTCCAGAGAGACCACGTCAATAGAAATCTTGAAGATTTTGGCTCCAGAAGAGGAGCACCATAACCCACAACAAAATGAAATTGTGAAGATTGTGACTCCAGAAGAGAAGCACCAAGCCCAACAAGAAAATGAAATTGTGAAGATTTTGACTCCAGAAGAGGAGCACCAAGAAAGCAAAGAAGAGGAATCAAATCCACCACAAATGATTCCAAATGAGGAGCACCAAGGAAGCAAAGAAGAGGAACCAAATCCACCACAAATGACTGATGTCACCAACATCAATGCAACATCATATCATTCTCACCATTCTCTCAAAGAAACACTCAATGTAACAGATACCACAAAGGACACTCACACCAAAAACTGTGACAATTACTCAAATTATCCACACGGAACGCGCGTTGAGTGCAACAAGAACAACAAAAACCGCAAGAAGCACAGCAGAAACAAGAACAACAACAGCAACAACAAAAACAACAAGCACAACAACAAAAACTACAAGAACAACAACAAAAACAACAAGAAGCATAACAAAGACAACAACAAGTTTGACAAGAACAACGACTAAAACAACAAAAACAGAAACAACAAGAATGACAACAACAAGAACGACAATGAAAACAATAAAGACAGAAACAACAGAAACACCAACAATGAAACAACGACCTGTACAACATGGTACAACTTTGCACAATGCCCCAGCACACTGCAAAACAATGACAAGACTACAAACATGCCATGGTTGAAAAGAATCTCACGGATTCACATCTTCTCCAGAACAAGCAAACACACCAGCTTTCAAGGCAGATAACACACTAAATCGATATCACAAGCACAGAAAAAAAAGTCCACGTCAGTCAACATCAGTGATTCGACCATTCAAACACCTCTGGATGACTTGTTGATTACTTAACATACAAGAACACTGATGACATTCACAAAGGAGTTGCAATATCAATATCACCACGTCAACAACAACAAAAAAAAAGAAAAAAACTCACCGAACAAATTCAGAAAGTTTGGACTCATAAATGTGTTTATTCAGGTTGGACTCAGAAATATCAATTGACTTTGTATAATAACCAATATCATCACCACTTGTACAGATACACATATCATAAGTAATCTAACTGTTTTGTACAATTTTCTTTACCACTGTACAGAAAATATGTGAAAGATAAAAAGGGGGATGTCATCATCTGTATATATACAAGGGGTCAATGTAGATGCAATACAACTGAGCAAGCACTAGAGGGAGCATGGGAGAGGTATAAATAGAGACAGACAGGAAGTTAGAGGACACTTCACAGTAACGGCAGCTGGGAGCAGGACACAGACAGGCAGCACAGATGTAACATAGTTTAAATGCTGGAGAGAGAACAAACTCAAAATAAAGCATTTACTTCAACTTTAAGACTACGAGCTTTATTCAGACACAAGGAACAACACAAAAACTAATGTCTTCGCAAATGTTTTGTACTTTTTTTGATTTGGGGTTGAAGAATCGTTGACTGGCTCCTGCAAAGGTACAGGCAGGTCGCATATCTGAGAAAATGTGACATTGGTGACTCTGGTATAATTGGAGTTGAGGGAGATATATTTTGGGTGCACGCCTGAACGGGGCGTGAAAATCTTATCCAATATTTTCTTTGGCTGTATGAGCATTCGCTACGCATGAGGATGTGCACATTTACTATGTTTTCATGGCTTTATCCTCATCTCCCTCATTCTCTAGCTTGTTGTTCATTGTTTTTCCCTAAATAAACGGAGGCACCAAGTTTAATGATGCAACTGTACTAATGTTCTCCTGTCTTTTTCTGTATCCATGTGTGCAGAAGCATTCATGTTGTACTGTACCAGTTTTGAGGGATTTTTTGCATTATTTGTAAAAATGAAAATACCAAAATAAAAATATGTAGGATGTGATTTAACCACCACTTTGCGCCCAGCGTGGATCTAGGCCTGCCGGTAAATAGCCGAAAAGGCGCCGGGCGCGAACCAGTTTGCAATTCACACAGCTCACTCCTGATGGCGAGTTCTGGATCTCGCCCAAAATGGCGAGCATATCATTATCCTTCATTTGCATTGAATTAAATCTCCTTAGAGAGATTGAAGTTGAATGCAGCGGCCTATGGGGAATTGCTCGCCTCACCAGCGAGAAATCACGCGGGCGTCTTTTAGTACAAAATCGTAAAACTGGCACGATGGCTGCAGGTGGAGAACTGAGGAGGTGAGCAGCCATTTCCATTTTGCGGCATGCAGCTCAAGGACATCCAGTGCTCGACGGGACCCCTCAGGGAATTGGGTTTGGTCAGGGGGCTCACACATTCTAGGTATGGCATCGCCCCTGGCCGAGGGTGAGGGGCTTTGCATCTGTCAGGCCTTCAAGCCATCTTTAAATATTGTGGAGACAGTTCACAGGGGCAACCATAGCTGCAGCTCGTCTGTCCTACCAAACACTCCCAGGAGAGAGCATTGCTGTGACTTCCATCCTGAAAGTCAATCTCACTCCCTTTTCCTGTGACCAGCCTTTAGTTTCATAGCTAAAGGGTATTGTGAATATGGAATTGACCTTGCTATTTGTGAGAGAACTTCACAGCTGCAAGTTGTGTTTGCTGCTTGCTACTGCTGGTGACTTGCAAATATTTGGAGGCTGCTGCAGCTGAGAGTGTGTTTGCTGTTTGCTGCTGCCTTTTTCTGCCTGCCTGCTGTCTCTTCCCTTTGGGATTGCTTGATGCTTTCTGGATGAAGGGAAGGAAGAAAGAACGTAATTGCCTTTTGGTCTCTTTTACCTGAGTGCGGCAGAGGGGAGGATTCCGGTGGGCCTACTCCCAGGTTGAGGATGTAGCAGGGCTTGCTCCAGCAGCCTGTGGATGTGTTGTGTGTAGACTGTGTATTCTGTTCTGGCCGTGTGGGTCACTTGTTAATGCCCCCTGTGTTCCTGTGGTCCGGTCCTCGTGGATAGAGTGGTGATGGAAGATCAGCCACCAATACTGCAGGAGAGGAGGGGCGGTGGCCCAGCTTGACTGTACAGCCCAAAGGTTGCGCCAGGACACCGGTGACTTCCTTTAGGGTGAGTGTTGTTTTTGCATCGTTGGCAGTGTATTGTGCTTTTGCCTGGCGGCTGTGTGCCTGTCTGCTGTGACCTCTCTCTCTTCTATGGCCTGGGTCCTGGCCAATTACCAGTGCTAGAGAAGGTATAGGATGTTCTCTCTCCTTCTTCTGCTGTGTCGTGTGTCAGCATAAGATCCACAAGAGAAGCCATGAATCTCGTTATCGGCAGAGCAAGGAGCAGATCTGCACGCTGCATTGTTTGCGTGTTAACTGAGAGTGAGAAGTGAGAGAGCATTTAAAAGCAGTTCCCCCTTGTTAGCGGCGAGATTCTGTGGAGCGACTCTGGCGAATCAGATGGCGAGACAGCCAGTAATGGCAAGAATCTTGTGGGGGCTCATTTTTAGCACTAAGTGTCATTGAATATAAGTTGTGATCGCGCCGATGCGGCTGTCGAGGAACACTCCAGCAAAAGCGCCCAAAATGACATGTTTTAGTTGAATTTCACCCTCGCATCCACATAGAAGAAGTTATCAGTCTCTATGTGGATCCTAACACAAGAGGTGTATGTTTATATTATTTGCAGCTTGGGAATCAGAGTAGATTGGGGGTTACAGTGAAGTGGGATATGAGCAGGTGGATTAGGTACGCACACTCAGCTTTGTTACTCGTTGCAGCCTCAATGTGGCTGCACTAATGATGGCAAGCACTGTCTCCGCCAGGGGGATCAGCAAAAGCAGCCGTGCATGTCTTCTGCTGGTTAGCTTCAGCCAATTATAGGCCACCCTGTCCTGCTAGGGAGGAAGACATGTGCCAGTGAGTGTGGTCCAATATGTTTTGGGTAATGTTCCTTCAACAGTTGAATTAGTTGGCAGTGAGTGCAAGCTGTCAGATGTGAGAGTAAGGCTTGCAGCAGTGCTAAGTATGTGAGATGAAATACTGAATTTTGGGGTTAAGACTAGCATTTGGCAGAGATTAACGGTAGATTTGTGTAAAAGGAGTGGTGAACAAAATAGTGCGTGAGGCTAGTGCTTCATTTGTAATGATATAGCATATGAAGATACTCAATTACTGGTGCAAAATGTTTTTGCAGCACCACATCCAGGTCCTTGGAACAAGATTGCTAACATAAATAATAATAATAATCTTTATTGTCACAAGTAGGCTTACATTACCACTGCAATGAAGTAACTGTGAAAAGCCCCTAGTCGTCACATTCCGGTGCCTGTTCGGGTAGACAGAGGGAGAATTCAGAATGTCCAATTCACCTAACAGCAGAAACCGGAACACCCGGAGGAAACCCACGCAGACACGGGGAGAAAGTGCAGACTCTGCACAGACAGTGATCGACACTGGGAATCGAACCTGGGACCCTGGTGCTGTGAAGCAACAGTGCTAACCACTGTGCTACCGCGCCGCCCAGTATTGAATGCAGCAGCTATCTGCTCCTCCTGCCATCACTATATTTCAAAATATACTTTTTTCGTAAAATACCTGAACGAACATTACAAACATTTCAAACTGACCATCACGCAAAGTGCAATAATATTCAGGTTCTCTATATACATCATGTTGCACTCTTGTGGTTCTTCAATACAGACAAAGAAACATTGCAGACATTTCAAAATGTTTGTTACAAATGGTGCAAAGGTATTTAAGTTGTCCACATAGATCAAGTTGCACTCTGAGAGGCAGCACGGTGGTGCAGTGGGTTAGCCCTACGGCCTCACGGCCCCGAGGTCCCAGGTTCGATCCCTGCTTTGGGTCACTGTCCATGTGGAGTTCGCACATTGTCCCTGTGTTTGTGTGGATTTCGCCCCCACAACCCAAAGATGTGCAGGGTAGGTGGATTGGCCACATTAAATTGTCCCTTAATTGGAGAAAATGAATTGGTTACTCTAAATTTATTTTTGAAAAGTTGCACTCTGAGGTGTTTCAATGCAGTGTGATATATATAATATTCACCATATACATTGCGACTGCCCAAGCTAGTTTTAAATTTTTTTACTCCATTCTTAAAGTTACAAAACCAATGTGCAGAGGGGCAAGCCCTCAAACCATCTCATTGCTTGCTCCAAAAGCCAATTCAAATTCAAATTGAACCCAATTCACAGTCTCCACAAGAGAGAGAGACATACAGGATCCAAGCTGACAAGAAAACACATTGCACCTCATCTTGGGCTTGAGCTGACATTTGATCTTCACCAAAAGGTTCAGAAGCAAAACTGCCACAAGGCTGGGTTTTTTTCCAAAAAATATACTTTATTCATAAAATCTATCATAAACATTACAGAACATTTCGAATTGTCTTGACTGTACATTTCCATCAGAGTTACACACACCCTTGACTTTCTTCCATTCAATTTTGATAACTTTACACACATATCGCTCTTTACGTTACAATTCCTTCTTAAACATTTACATTGTCATGTTTCTTTTATACATTGGAGTGTTAATGGCCCAGACCGAGGGGGGTTTGCAGTGTTACCCGCCCCTCGGTGTACATTTGCTGGTAAGACCTTACACAGTGGTCTTTCCCCATTGCGCCTTGGCGGCAGCTGCCCCAAGCTTGAGTGCGTCCCTCAGCACGTAGTCCTGGACCTTGGAATGTGCCAGTCTGCAACATTCGGTCGAGGACAGCTCTTTGCACAGGAAGATCAGCAAGTTTCGGGCAGACCAAAGAGCGTCTTTCATCGAGTTGATGACCTTCCAGCAGCAGTTGATGTTTGTCTCGTTGTGTGTCCCTGGAAACAATCCGTAGAGCACAGAGTCCTGTGTCACAGAGCTGCTCGGGATGAACCTTGACAAATACCACTGCATCTCTCTCCAGACCTTCTTTGCAAAGGCACATTCCACAAGGTGGTGGGTGACTGTCTCATTTCCCTCACAGCCACTCCGAGGGCAGCACGCAACGGCGCTGAGCCTTCGGGTGTACATGAAGACTCTGACGGGGAGGGCCCTTCTCACCACCAGCCAAGCTAGGTCTTGGTGCTTGTTTGTAAGTTCTGGTGATGACACGTTCTGCCAGATGATTCTGACAGTCTGCTCAGGGAACCATCCAACGTCCTCCACAGTCTGCTTTTCCCTGAGGGCCTCGAGGACATTACGTGCTGACCACTGCTTCATTGCCTTGTGGTCAAATGTGTTTTTCTTCAAAAACTTTTCCACGAGGGACAGGTGGTACGGCACGGTCCAACTACTTGGAGCGAGTCCCCGCTCTCCTGGATGGAAGAACCAAGGGACACAATCTCCGACTGGCTGCACCATTTCCACTCCTCTTTCTGCTCAGAGTGCTTCATGAACCAACCCCAGAAACTGTTGCAGTCAGAATGAACCTTGCCCTTGAGAGATGCATGCTGAGTTTAAGTTATATGGGCTAACTTTGAGTTGTGCCAGCCTGGCACAAATTTGGGCCCATGTTAAGCCATGCAGTCACTCAGACGTGCATATAGCACTGTGCTGTGTGCCATTATCATTTAAATTAGGAGGCAACACAAAGTTTGCATACTGTCTGTATTGTTATGAACGGGTGTGGGTTAATCATGCATTGCAATCACCACGTCCGATTATTGGCTAAATCCAATTTTCCTGCTCTAAGCTCAAATCACAATATTAATTTAAATATATAAGGTAGCAGAACTATGAAATAAAATCTTCCTGATTGAAACAAACTCCAGATGGAATTGTTATCCTATTAAGGTATCACTGGATGTTAACTAATTGAATTGTTCCCGTATTTAAAGTCACACAGAAACGTTTAATGCAGTATAATAGAGTACAACTAAGGTGACTACTTCTGAATAATATATTTTGTCCTAAATTGAAAAATAAACTTTGTTTTCTATCCCACAGTATAATTGATTTTTAATACTGAGCAGTACCAGGAATTTGCTTTCAACAATAGAATATTATCTACATTACAAAAACATCCCAATTCAAAGTGTAGATAGCCATTAAATGTCACGAGAAATCGGGATAAACATGGGGAGGGGTCATTTTGCCCATATTAGCTCATCCATTCAGTTTCCCCATCATGTCACCTTCCTGGACCCCTGAGAAATATACATTGCATGGGCTGGTTTAGTGCAGGGCTAAATCACTGGCTTTGACAGCAGACCAAGGCAAGCCAACAGCACGGTTCAATTCCCATACCAGCCTCCCCGAACAGGCGCTGGAATGTGGCGATTAGGGCCTTTTCACAGTAACTTCATTTGAAGCCTACTTGTGACAATAAGCGATTTTCATTTCATTTTCGTTTTCATTTTTCACCTCCCCCACAATACACTGAGGATCATTTCAAATGTGCTCCCTGACATCAATCTTTAGTTTCTCTAGTGCTGTTGTTCAAAGTTGGACATAATACTCAATTGTGAGCCGATCACTGTTATATTTCAATTCCTCCAATTTATATATTTATTTATATAATTCAGCATTCTATTCTTTGGCTTATTACTACCCCAAAGTCTATCATTTGTCCTAGAATCCTTACAAAACTTCACTTTCAGTTAACACACAGCCATCGTTCCTCCACATATGGCACCCATTTTCTTTCCAGTTGCAGTACACCACCCTTGTCTGCATTTGATTTCACCTCTGTGTTCTACAGATTTTATTTAGCACCTTTTGTAGGTCCCTGCTGCTTTCCCAGACCTTACTTGCCCTCTCATTCACTATCATTTGCCAATCTAAACAAATTGCATTGGGTTACTGAATCCAAGAAATTGATGTAGATTAAAGACAGTTGGGACCCCCAACCTCAACCCCAATCCCTGGGGCACTCCACGCAGGAATTCCTCAAACTGCTTTGTTTCGCTTAGCCAAGTTCTTATCTTCTTCCAGGTTTTATTTTGTATTTCCATTGCTTTCAATTTCTTCTGACTCAATTTCCATTGCTGAAAGTTTTGGTCTTGAAAACTTTTCACTGTCCTTACATCCCTGCACTATTCAATCTTGTTATTTCTTGAACAAAATGAAGGTGTCAATGGTAATGACCACAATGAAACATTGAACTATTGTCTCGTAGGTATATTTTGAACTGCTGCCTACTGATGGAAACTGTTTGTGGTTAATCTAGTACACCACTAAGTGTTATATTTATCACTATGCACATACGAGAAGCAGATCTAATTATAATGTCAAATGCAATGTAGAGTTACACATTTAATAACTTTGCAGAATTATCACAAAAGTAAGATTGAGTTAACATTCACAGAGAAAATACCGATCTTTCCTACAATTTCAAAACTAAATTACTTTATGCTTACAGTCTTAAAGGTCATCAAAAAAATATTTCATAGGCTTTATTATCTGAAATCGTTCCTCATGTTTTATCGTGTTTAGCATTTAACCTTTTGAGCCCTGGATTTAAGCATGACCATCACTTTATAAAGTTCAACAGAGTTCACAGAACTGCAGGTGGGAATTTTAACACCTTAGCAGTAAAGTGGTCGAGCAAGCAGCTGGCTCAGGAGAAGCAGCTGATTTGAATGACCAACCTTCAGTCAGAAAATAAGAAATAAAACATATCTGGACAACCCTCCATCCAAAATGAGCTAGAAGTTGGCAAGAGGTGGCTGAGAGTTGAGTGTTCCAAAGTGTATCCGCTGGGCCACCGGTAGGTGGGAGAGGGGAAGATTTCGGATATTTATAAAGAACTCATGGAGTCGGAGGAAACGCAGACAGAGGAGCTAAAGCGCAATGGGAAGATGAGCCCGGGGGGGGGGGGAGATAACGGCAGGTCTTTGGGCAGATGCGTTAAGCAGCGTCAACACACCCTCTTGGGCAGCACGGTAGCATTGTGGATAGCACAATTGCTTCACAGCTCCAGGGTCCCAGGTTCGAATCCGGCTTGGGTCACTGTCTGTGCGGAGTCTGCACATCCTCCCCGTGTGTGCGTGGGTTTCCTCCGAGCGCTCCGGTTTCCTCCCACAGTCCAAAGATGTGCAGGTTAGGTGGATTGGCCATGATAAATTGCCCTTAGTGCCCAAAATTGCCCTTAGTGTTGGGTGGGGTTACTGGGTTATGGGGATAGGGTGGCGGTGTTGGCCTTGGGTAGGGTGCTCTTTCCAAGAGCCGGTGCAGACCCGATGGGCCAAATGGCCTCCTTCTGCACTGTAAATTCTATGATAATCTATGATAATCATGTGCCAGGCTCAGCCTGATCCAGTTTAAGGTAATTCACTGGGCACACATGACGGTGGCACTGTCTGTGCGGAGTCTGCACAATCTCCCCGTGTGTGCGTGGGTTTCCGCCGGCTGCTCCGGTTTCCTCCCACAGTCCAAAGATGTGCAGGTTAGGTGGATTGGCCATGATAAATTACCCTTAGTATCCAAAAAGGTGAGGGGGGTTACTGGGTTATGGGGTTAGGATGGAAGCATGGGCTTAGGTAGGGGGCTCTTTCCAAGGGCTGGTACAGACTCGAAGGGCCGAATGGCCTCCTTCTGAACTATAAATTCTATGATTCTATGATTCTATGAAATATTTTCTGAGAAGGGTAATTGAAGTTCCTCCAGATAAGTAGAGCGATGTGGAATGAGTTGCTATTTTGTAGCAAAATTACTGCTAGTATTTTGCAATCTGCGCAATGATCTACAATTAAATGTCTTAAATTGTCAGGGGAAACGGGCAAGAAAAAGATGAGAATAAAATGAGGATGAATTCACAGTATTAAAATATCTAGTTAATGGAAAGGATAACTCCAGATGATGCAATCTCAAATATATACTTAATCCAATTGCTACTGATAACAAATTGAATCTGTGTTTCTGTTGCGCAATTAATGCAATGTTGAAAGCTAAATAACAACGTAAATCTACAAGTTTGCTGACGACACGACCATAGTGGGTCGGATTGCGAACAACGACAAGTCAGAATACAGGAGAGAGATAGAGAACCTAGTGGAGTGGTGTAATGACAACAATTTCTCCCTCCTAAATGAGCAGGTCATTGACTTCAGGAAGCAAAGTACTGTACACACCCCTGTCTGCAGCAATGGGCTGAGGTGGAGATAGTTGACAGCTTCAAATTCCTAGATGTGCACATTGCCAAAAGTCTGTCCTAGTCCACCCACGTCGATGCTACAACCAAGAAAGCACAACAGCGCCTATACCTCCTCAGGAAACTAAGGAAATTCAGCATGTCCACACTGACTCTTACCAACTTTTACAGATGCACCACAGAAAGCATCCTATCTGGCTGCATCACAGTCTCGTATGGCAACTGTTCGGTCAAAACCGCAAGAAACCTCAGAGAGTCGTGAGCACCACCCAGTCCATCACACAAACCCACCTCCCATCCATTGACTCTATCTACACCTCCTGCTGCCTTGGGAAAGTGGGCAGTATAATCAAAGACACCTCCCATCCGGCTTATTCACTTTTCCAACTCCTTCCATCAGGCAGGAGATCCAAATGTCTGAGAACACGCACAAACAGATTCAAAAACAACTTCTTCCCCGCTGTTAATAGACTCCTAAACGACCCTCTTATGGACTGACATGATTAATATTACACTCCTGTATGGTCCACCCGATGCCGGTGTCTAGGTATTTACATTGTGTACCTTGTATTGCCCTATTATGTATTTTCTTTTCATGTACTAAATGACCTGTTTGAGCTGTACGCAGACAAATACTTTTCACTGTACCTCTCGGTTCACATGATAATAAACAAATCTAAATCCCAAACCACTGCCTTATTAAATTGATTCTGTACAATTATTTCTATTTGGTGGAGAAATTTACATGACACCTCTTCTAGGTAGTAAGTAACGTTAGCAGTAACAAGGGGAACAAAACAACAAAACACAGGGGAAGAAATTAATTTGAGTGGCACCATCTGTAGTGCCCCAATCAATCAACATAGATCTGTGCAGCATGTGGTTACTGTGAATGTTACCTACTTGTTTTATTTTGTAGTTCGTTATATGAGTAAAGTAAAGTAAATTAACGTGCATGCACTATGAAATAGGAAGCCAGATGCCAAAGCATGAGTTTCAATTAGGAATACTCATTCTGTGCCAGACTCCTCAGAAAGCACAGTAAGCACATTGTGTGAGGTGAAAACTGAGCCTCAGAAACTTGGATGGTTAAAGAGATCTGCCTGGGCTTGACACACAAAGCTTCTGCTGTGGTAACTTGTGTGGTTTCCTTCAAAAATCCTTCATCAATATCAACACGGGTTTGTACTAAAAGCCAGATCTGCATTGATATAACCTTTGTATTTCATAGTTCAAAGCACAAATGTCAAAATCCAGTTTCAGTCAAGGTCTTTGTTTAGTTAATCTGGAATTTATATGGAGTATCACCATTGGGGTAAAGAAAGTTCTTAAATGGATCACACTGTGTCAACAAGACCACTAAATGTAACAATTTTTCATTCATCTCTGAACTGTTTCTTTTCTGTGAGAGGATCACAGACAGACTCCTTTTCCAATTGTGGGAATGACTTTCCACGTTGCCAGACCCTCTACGCGAGTGTGTTTTAAAAGTGTGCTTTAAAAAGATGGCTTACAGTAATTGGGCAATTCCTGTGCTTCCTTTGATTTCCTTTTGTTAAAAAGTCCATGGGCGGGATTCTTCATCGGCTGACTCCGGAATCGGGAAATGTGATTGGGTGGAGAATCGTTTCCTACACTGAAATCGTGGCGGGCGCCGATTTCACACCAAATCGCAATTCTCTGTCACCTTGACAGCAGCATCAATGCGTTCCAGAACGCATGCACAGTAAATATCATTGCCATATCATCTGCAAGCCCGACCCAGTATTCTCTGGGGCAGTGTTTTCCAAACTTTTTTTCTGGGGACACATTTTTACCAACCGCCCAACCTTCAGGACCCATGCCGGCCGACCGGGCCGATCCATGCCGGCCGAACTTCGTGACCCACCATTTTCGCTTACCTTTAATGCGACAGGTGAGTCTGCTTGGTCCTCATGATCTCACTTGTTTTGTCATTCAATGTTACATTTTAGTAAGGGTTGTTCATCAGAGGTGCTGAACAGCTCACACCACCAGTGCTTTGTCCTGCTATGGATTCTCCTGAGCCACTCTCTCCAGCAGATGTAGTTGTGGGATCCTGGCCTGTTTGTGTCTCTGGCCCTCTCTTCTTTATTTCAAAACTATCCATTTTAAATCTTACAGTCCTGTTGCTTTTTTCTGCAGACAAAATTGAGGAAATGCAATCGCGTCCAGAGCATGTGATGTCAGTGTTCGAGGCGCGTGACCTGCTCTCTGCCTCACTTCAGACTCCCCTCTCCCCCCAACCCCCACCCCCTTTGGGGGGTTGGCTCCTGGGCAAAAGGGGTTATCCGCTGCGGTCTTGGCTGGTGAAACCTATCCGAAGGCCACAGGCCAATGCCGAGACCCACTACAATGACACCCATGCAGTGACCAGGGGCGTGATCGAGCGGTGCTTCGGCATCCTGAAGATGCGCTTCAGGTGCCTGGACCGTTCTGGAGGGACCCTCCAGTATGATGCTGAGAGGGCCGCCTGCATCGTGGTGGCCTGTTGCATCCTCGACAATATCATGCAGCAGAGGGGCAATGTGCTGGAGGAGGAGGATGGACAAGACATGAGGTCCAGCCAGGCATGGGAGGCCGCACAATGGCCACAGCAGCCTCCCCCCGACCCGCAACACCCTCCATGATACATACCTGCCTCACTACGGGGGGTGTGGGCCCTAGGTTGGCAGTAACAGCGGGTTGTAGTCCATGTGATGGAGGATGATGGTAACCCATTCTGAGATGAGCTCTGGTGCTCGGCATCATTTGACAATGTCTGATTCCTGCCCACAGTAGCGCTTTTGACCATTCACCTGGGTGATCCCTGCAAGCGAGCTAGTCATTCCATCACACGGTGCCATTGAATTCCTGGATGGCAGTGGTGGGGAGAGTCAGGGGGGATGGTGGGGAGCCCAGCCCGCCTACAATGTGTGACCATTCCCTCCTCCTCCTCACCCTCTCTCTGGCCAGATCAGACTAGCCCATCCCTCACACCCATCTGACAGACCACCAAGGCAGATTGTAACAGTGTGAACAGGTGATAATGTAAACAAATATATACATATACATGCCCTAGCCCCTATCACTGTACTGTGCCCAGATCGCTGGATGACTAAGATTTGCTTTGGCATTCGGGCCTCTGATATCCTAGGCATATGGGTGGCTGAGAGGAGCTGGTTTCTGATGATCATGGCCTTGTTACCAGTGCTATCCTTCAAGGAAACTAATGTTAGCACGCCTGTCCTCCCAGCTGATTCAGAGCTGATTCAAAGTACATTTGCATTTTGCAATGTATTTTAAGTTGTGTTTAAGAGTCTTCCTGTATGTAATGTTCATTGTTACAAGCCTCAGTGATTACATCAAATGCTTCAACGAAGTTTAATGCCTTGGTTGACATTTGCAAGCCTCCTGTAAGCTAATGTGAAGTATCTCTCTGACAGGTATTGCAGCGAATCAACCAAAGGACATCCCGAATGATATCAGTTGAGATGTGTGCCTGGACACTACGCTTTAGCAGCTGCTGCTTTTGGACTTTGAGCTTGTAACATTAACAATTCATATGCCTGAACCACCTCCTTCCGCCCTCCCTTCCCTCTCTCCCCTTCTCCCTTCCCTCCCTCCCTCCCTCTTTCAAATAGACAGAACTATTGTGTTTATGTGGAAGAATCTAAGTTTAAAAAAAAAATTTTTTATTAGGATTTTCACAAAATATCAACAACAGAATGAAAAAGAAACCCAATAGAATTAAATACAAAGCAAAGTAAAACAACCCCCGTGCCCCCCTCCCCCCTATACATAAATAATAAATTAACACCCCAAGTTAACACAAAGCAAACATAGCAAATATATACACCCCCTCAGATCCCACAGGGTAAATAAACAAAAATAAAATAGAAGCCCCCCCCCCGGGTTGCTGCTGCTGCCATTGACCAATGTCTACCGTTCTGCCAGGAAGTGCAAGAACGGTTGCCTCCGCCTAAAGAACCCTTGTACGATCCCCTTAAGGCGAATTTCACCCTCTCCAATTTAATAAACCCCACCATATCGTTGGTCCAGGATTCCATGGTTGGGGGCCTCGCATCCCTCCACTGAAGAAGAATCCTTCGCCAGGCTACCAGGGACGCAAAGGCCAGAATACCGGCCTCTTTCGGCTCCTGCACTCCCGGCTCCCCTGCAACCCCAATTATTGCGAGCCCACAGTCCGGCTTGACCCTGGATCCTACCACCCCCGACACCGTCCTCATCACACCCTTCCAAAATTCCTCCAGCGCTGGGCATGCCCAGAACATGCACCTAACACACCTGTCTTCTCCCCAAAAGAACCGGCTCATCCTTGTCCCGGTCATGTGTGCCCTGTGCAGCACCTTAAACTGTATGAGGCTGAGCCTCGCGCACGAAGAGGAAGAGTTCACCCTTCCCAGGGCATCTGCCCACGCCCCCTCTTCGATCTCCTCTCCCAACTCCTCCTCCCACTTACCTTTCAACTCCACCACCGTGGCCTCCTCCTCTTCCTGCATCACCTGGTAAGTTTCCGAGATCTTCTCCACTCCAACCCATCCCCCCGAGAGCACCCTGTCCTGTACTGTGTGTGGCAGTTGCCGTGGGAATTCCACCACTTGCCGCCTGGCAAACGCCCTTACCTGTAACTATCTGAAGGTGTTCCCCGGGGGGAGCCCATACTTCTCCTCCAGTTCACTGAGGTTCGCGAACTTCCCGTCCACAAACAGGTCCCCCAACCTTTCTATCCCTACCCTGTGCCACCCCAAAAACCCTCCATCTATTCTCCCTGGGACAAACTGGTGGTTCCCCCGTATTGGGGTCCACACCGAGGCCCCAACTTCCCCCCTGTGCCGCCTCCACTGCCCCCAGATTTTGAGGGTAGCCGCCACTACCGGGCTCGTGGTATATCTTATTGGAGGGAGCGGCAGCGGCGCCGTTGCCAGCGCCTCTAGACTCAACCCTCACAAGACGCTGTCTCCAGCCTCTTCCATGAAGCCCCCTCCCCCTCCCACTTGCGCACCATCGCCGCATTGGCGGTCCAGTAGTACCCACAGAGATTGGGCAGTGCCAGCCCCCCCCCCCATCCCTACTTCGCTCCAGGAACGCCCTTCTCACCTTCGGAGTCCCTCGCGCCCACACAAACCCCGTTCTTCTCCTGTTGACCTGCCTAAAGAAGGCCTTCGGGATAAACATGGGGAGGCACTGGAACAGGAACAAAAACCTTGGGAGCACCGTCATCTTAACTGACTGCACCCTACACGCCAGGGACAGCGGCAACGTGTCCCACCTCTTGAACTCCTCCTCCATTTGCTCCATCAGCCTCATGAAATTAAGTCTATGCAGGGCCCCCCAGCTCCTGACCACCTGGACCCCCAAGTACCTGAAGCTCCTCTCCGCCCTTTTTAGTGGGAGCTCACCAATCCTCCTCTCCTGGTCCCTTGGATTAATCACGAACAACTCGCTCTTCCCCATGTTGAGCTTGTACCCTGAGAAATCCCCGAACTCCCTGAGGATCCTCATTACGTCTGTCATTCCCCCCACCGGGTCCGCCACATATAGCAGCAAGTCGTCCGCATAGAGTGACACCCTATGCTCCTCCCCGCCCCAGCCCCCTCCAGATCCTCGACACACTCAGTGCCATAGCCAGGGGTTCAATCGCCAGTGTGAAGAGCAGGGGGGACAGGGGGCACCCCTGCCTCGTCCCTCGATGCAACCAAAAGTACTCAGACCTCCTCTTGTTCGTGGCAACACTCGCCATCGGGACCTCGTGCAACAACCTAACACACCTGACAAACCCCTCCCCAAATCTGAACCTCTTCAGCACCTCCCACAAGTACCCCCACTCTACCCTATCGAAGGCCTTCTCGGCATCCATCGCCACCACTATCTCCGTCTCCCTCTCTCTCGCCGGCATCATACTAACGTTCAGGAGCCTCCGCACATTTGCGTTCAACTGCCTCCCCTTCACGATGATGCGACCATCAATTCACTCGAAGACACGTGGAGAAGTAAATCATGGTTTTAATCAGCTTAGAACTGAGCCTGTCTGTGACCGGTACAACACTGAAGGCGACCCCACAGGTCAGCAGCTCTTATACTTCCTGTAAAGGAGCGCCTCGTGCACCTCCACCTTTACCGCCAGGCCTAAGATCTCGTCCTCGTTGTCGGAGACCTTTTATCGGACCTCGCGGATCGCCATCCCCTGGGCCGTCTGGGTCTCCGGCAGCTTGTCAATAGAAGCCTTCATCAGCTCCAGCAGGTCCGCTTTAATCTCCCTGAAGCAGCGCTGGATAACCTCCTGCTGCTCCTGCGCCCACTGCATCCACGCTGCCTGGTCCCCACCCGCCGCCATTTTGCTCTTCTTCCCTCGCACCATCTTTGGGTTCACCGCCACTTTTTTAGTCGCCCCGCTCCTGGTCCAAGCCATACACTGCTGGGGAACTATTGCAATCTCCTTCCCACACCGGGAAACGTCAAAAGAATTCCATTGGGGACCCTGAAAAGAGCCCAAAAGTCTGTTTTTAGCGGGAGCTGCCGAATGTGCGACCTAGCTCTGCATAGCCGCAACCGAAAGTCTAGATACTTTGTTCCATAAATTTGTAAAAATTGAGGTAGTTTAATGTCATTGTTCAGCTGATAAAATAAAATGTTAAGTGAAATGTTAACTGGTTTCAAAGTTTTGTATTTATGAGATAATTATAAATGAATAAGATAACTGAAGTAAACAAGGCAGAAACAAAATAACACGGGTAACACTGTGGCACACTGGTTAACACTGCTGCCTCATAACACCTGTGCTCAATTCGGTCCTTAGATGACTGTGTCATGTTTGCACATCTCCTCATGTCTGCATGGGTTTCCAAGAACCATGGAATAGAACCATAGAATTCCTACAGTGCAGAAAGAGGCTATTCGGCCCATCAAGTCTCCCCGACTCTCTGAAAGAGTACCCTACCTAGGAACACTCTGTTGCTTGTCATGTGAGTGTCCCTTTAAGAAAGGTTTAGCCTCTTATCACGTGACTTGTAGCACATTGGGCTGTGGCTGTCAGGTGAGAGGTTTTTTTTAAAGATTTCAATTTCAGTTTTGACTGCTTTGGACTACAGGAGGAAAAAGAAGTGTTTTCCCTGTCTTCCTCTGCTTTCATTTTAAAAGCACGTTGGGTGTGGCTAACTGTCTTGGTGACTTTAAAGATAGAATTGCTTTACGGGTGGAGTTTGAATCTGGTGGTTGGACCTGGATCAGAATTTCAGGAAAAGGACCAGTCCCATTCAAGTGAGAATACAGTGTGCTGGGCTACACCCTTGAAAAGAGGTTTCTTGAAAAGGGTAGCATGGTAGCACAGTGGTTAGCACTGTTGCTTCACAGCACCAGGGTCCCAGGTTCAATTCCCAGCTTGGGTCCGCTGAGTGTGCAGAGTCTGCATGTTCTCCCTGTGTCTGCATGGGTTTCGTCCGGGTGCTCAGGTTTCCCCCCACAAGTCCCGAAAGACGTGCTGTCAGGTGAATTGGACATTCTGAATTCTCCCCCTGTGTACCCGAATAGGGGCCAGAATATGGTGACGAGGGTTTTTTCCCAGTAACTTCATTGCAGTGTTAATGTAAGCCTACTTGTGACAATAAAGATTAACATTATTATTATTGTTTTATAGGATTTTGTTACTGAATTGGAACAGTTAAGGGGGAATTCATTAAGTGTTACACATAGATTACTGTAGCTGTGGGGTGTCTTTATGTTTGTAATTGATAAAAATTCTTGCTGTGTTTATATATATATATATATATGTTAACTACATTCTTAGAATTAAACTTGATTTGATTAAAGTACCTCGGAAGCCTGATGAATCACAACTGCAGTGAAGGCTTTTGTGCTCATCCTAGCCAAATTCAACATAAAAGGTATAGGTCAGGTGAACTTCATAATGCACTTTGGTGTTTCTCAGTCCTGGTCCATAACAAAATTGGGGACTTGTTCGGGATAAAAGTCTATCTTTTGTGATTGGGTTGGCTTAGTGA
The DNA here is from genome assembly GCF_047496885.1 of Scyliorhinus torazame. Classification (NCBI taxonomy): domain Eukaryota; kingdom Metazoa; phylum Chordata; class Chondrichthyes; order Carcharhiniformes; family Scyliorhinidae; genus Scyliorhinus; species Scyliorhinus torazame. The sequence continues at coordinate 186,498,426 of NC_092712.1, forward strand.
ACTTATACACAGTGAGGGGTGAGCATATTTGTGTGTGCTTTTTGGGTGTTGTATTCAAGTTTAAATAGGGAGTTGTGGACAATGGTTCTTTCAGAGGCTCAGAGGTTTTTGGAGGTGGAGAAGGTTACACGCAGTACCTTACAACGGAGACTAAAACAAAGCTTTTAGAATTGGCAAAAGCATTGCAGTTAATATTGTCTTCCAAAGAACAGAAGGATGAGGTAATTGCGGCGGTATCTGAGCATTTAAAATTGCTTGAGACACAATCAGAACCATTGGAAATGGCAAGGATTCAATTACAGATAAAGCAGCTCGAACATGAAAAATAATTAAACCAGTTTGAATTCGAAATGAGGGAAAAAGAAAAGGAGAGGAAAGAGAAAAAGAAACAATATCCCTGATAGAACAAAAAGCAAGAGAAAGGGACGTACCGATCAGGGAAAAGGGAAAGGAGAGAGAGGAAAATGGAAAAGAGAGAGACTTTGAAGTTCAGATACTGGCCATGCAAAGTGAACATTAGTTAAAATTGGCGGAGGTAAAGCGAATAGATCAATCTGAGGATAGTGATGAGGATAGTGAGAAAGAGCAAGAGCTTTGTAATCGAAGGTTTGCCAAGGCTTGATGAGAAGGATGCAGAAGCCTTTTTCATTTCATTTGAGAAGGTGGCTAAACAAATGAAATGGCCACATGACATATGGGTATTACTGATTCAAACAAAGTTGGAAGGTAGAGCTAGTGAAGTGTTTGCATCACTATCAGAGGAGGTATCTGGAAAGTATGAGGAGGTGAAAAAAATCCATTTTAGATGCATATGAACTAGTGCCTGAAGCCTACAGCCAAAGGTTTAGTATTTTAAGGAAAAAACCTGGTCAAACATACATGGAGTTTGAAAGGATTATTCAGAGTAATTTTGATAGGTGAGAAGAGCTTTGAAAATAGACCAAACGTAAGAAGATCTTCGACAAATTATAATTTTGGAGGAGTTTAAAAATTCAATTCATGATCTAATGAGAACTCATGTGGAAGAGCAAAGGGTTAAATCTGCAAGATTAGCAGCGGAAATGGCAGATGATTATGAATTAGTTTGTAAATCAAAGTTTGATTTCCAACATCAGTTTTAGCCTGTGAGGGATGGAAACTGGGTAAAAGAGAAATACCCAAGTAGTAAAGGTAAAGGAGATCTGTTGGGAGATAATAAAGATAGAGGGTGGGATATTCCGACCTCCCGCCGGGTCGGAGAATCCCCGGGGGGCGGCACAAATCCAGCCCCGCCGCCCCAATGCCAGCTGCCGTATTTCCCGGTGCTGTTTTTCGGGCGGGGTCAGGATTCACGCCACGCCGGTCGGGGACCGTTGGCAGCGCCCCCCCCGGCAATTCTCCTGGCTCCGATGGGCCGAGTGGCCATCCGTTTTTGGCCAGTCCCACCGGCGTGGGTTACGTATGGTCCCACACGGCGGGACCTAGCAGGTACGTTGGCGGGGGCGGTCCTCGGGGTGGGCGTGGGGGGATCCGACCCGGGCAGGGGCCCCCATGATGGCCTGGCCCATGATCGGGGCCCACCGATCTATGGGCGGGCCTGTTCCGTGGGGGCACTTCTTCCTTCCGTGCTGGCCCCCGTAGGGCTCCGCCATGACCCGCGTGGAGAAGAGAACCACCCTGCGTGCATGCGCCAAAATACGCCAGCCTGTCTGCTCATGTGTGGAACCACGCCAGTGGTTCTGCGCATGCGCGGGATCATGCCGGCCTTTCGGCACATGCGCGAACCCGTGCCGTCCCTTCGGCACCGGCTGGAGCGGCGGCAACCACTCCGGCTTCCACCTAGCCCCCGAAAGTCCGGAGAATTCCGCACTTTCCGGGGCTGTTGATGCTGGAGTGGTTGGCGCCGGTTCTCCTGCTGGCGTGGGGACTTAATCCCCAGAAGGGAGAATCCCGTCAGAGTACTTCAGATTAAAAAATAAATCCAGGAGGGTGGAAGAGAAATGAAAAGTTTCAGATGCTTTTAATGTGATAAATTAGGCCATGTGAAGAGGTGATTGGTAAGAAGGTGCCAGATCTCTTGATATAATTTACTTGTATGGATACGTTTACTCATGTGTACCAGGAGGAGTAGGTACGGAAGTCAAAATTTTAAGAGATACGGGAACTAATCAATCTTTGATGGTGAGAGATGAGGAGTTATGTAGATTGGGAGGAATATTGCCAGAAAAGGTGGTAATATGTGGAATTCAGGGTGAGAAGAGTAGCGTTCCATTATATAAGGTGAGGTTGGAGAGTCCAGTGAAGAGTGGTGATAAGCCAGTGGAAAATCAAACAACTGAGTTGTTGAAGGACGAATATCCTGGGATTTTTCCTGATTGTGTAGTAACAAGGGGAAGGATTCTCCGAAGCCCCGCCGGGTCAGAGAATTGCCGGGGGGTGCGTGAATCCCGCCCCCGCCGGCCGCCAAATTCTCCGGCACTGAAAATTTGGCGGGGGCGGGAATCGCACCGCGCAGGTCGGCCGGCCCCCTCCGGCGATTCTCCGGCCCATGATGGACCAAAGTCCCGCTGCTGTCATGCCAGTCCCGCCGGCGTGAATCAAAGCACCTACCTTACCGGCGGGACTAGTGGCGCGGGCATACTCCGGGGTCCTGGGGTGGGCGCGGGGCGATCTGCCCCAACGGTGGCCTGTCCTGCGATCGGGGCCCACCTATCCGCAGGCGGGCCTGTGCCGTGGGGGCACTCTATTCCCTCCGCCTCGGCCACAGCCTCCACGCGTAAGAGACACCCCCCCTGCGCATGCACGGGGATGACGTCAGCAGCCGCTGATGCTCCCACGCATGCATGGACTTCCGCCGCCCGGAGAAGTCCTTTCGGCCCCGACTGTCATGGTGCCAAAGGCGTTTCCCACCGGTCGGCGGCGCGCAAACCACTCCGGCGCGGGTCTAGCCCCTCAAGGTGAGGGCTTAACCCCTAAATGTGCAGAGAAATCCGCACCTTTGGGGCGGCCCAACGCCGGAGTGGTTCACACCACTCCATCCCGTCGGGACCCCCCGCCCCGCCGGGTAGGGGAGAATCCCGGCAAAGGTTGCAATGTCACAGGTTAAGACAAGAGGAGAAATCAAAGAGTGAAGATAAAGTGGAGGAGACCACAGCTCCCAAAGGAAACCAACACAGACACGGAAGAACGTATAGTCCACAGTCACCAAAAACCAAAATTGACCCTGGGACTCTCACGCTGTGAGGAGCACTGCTAAGCACTGTGCCACCATACTGCCTCCAGATGCTTCAAGTTCCTCCAACAGTCCAAAGATGTGCAGAATAGGTGAATTAGCCTTGTTAAATTGCCCATTAGTGTTCAAAGGTTAGGTGGGGTTATGGGGAGAGGGTGGGGGCATGGGCCTGGGTAGGATGCTCTTTTGGGGTGTCGCTGCCAACTCGTTGGGCCGAATGGATTTCACCTGCACTGCAGTGATACTATAAACACAAATCAAAAAACATCAGGGGCAGAGAATCGCCGGGGGGTGGCATGAATCCCGCCCCCGCCAGCTGCCATATTCTCCGGTGCCGAGGATTTGGCGGAAGCGGGAATCGTGCTGTGCCAGTCGGCGGCCCCCCCCAGGAATTCTCCGGTCTGCGATGGGCTGGGTGGCCGCCCGTTTTCGGCGTGTCCCGCTGGCGTATGTTACGACAGGCCATCGGGGGGGGGGGCTCTGGCCCTGGGGGGTGCCCCCATGGTGGCCTGGCCCGCCATCGGAGCCCACCGATCCGATGGCGGGCCTGTGATGTGGGGGCACTCTATTCCTCCGCGCTGGCTGGTGTACCGGTCCGCGATGGTCGGCGCAGAAGTGAACCCCCCCCCTGCGCATGCGCTGGGATGACACCAGCACATGCTGGCGCTCCTGCGCATGCGCCAACTCGCGCCCACTGGCGGAGGCCCTTTGGCACCAGTTGGCATGGTGCCAAGCCTCTTCCGCGCCGGCCGGCACGGCGCAAACCAGTCTGGCGCCGGCCTAGCCCCTGAAGGTGCAGAGGATTCCGCACCTTCGGGGCGGCGCGACACCAGGGTGGTTAACACCACTCCTTCGCCCCGGAGTTGCCCGCCCCGCCGGTTTCCGAAGAATCCCGCCCCAGATGTTACAAGCACAGTGACAGCAAAAAGCCTTGTGGAGTTTTTAAAATCTTATGACCGTACACGAAATGAAAACACACAAGCACTTCCAAGTATGCCACATGTAAAGTTATATAATAATGTAGTGCAGATTTAAATCATGTCACAGATTTAAATCAAACAACCAAAACTATGTTCATTTATAATCACCATAAAAATAAAAAGAAACTTTACTTTAAAAGAATCAATAATAGTAGTAATGCCTGTATAAAAGACAAAGCAAAAAAAAGTTTTTAAAATGTCTCCATACCTTTAAAACACTTGTGAAATATGTTGTGTTCAATATAAATCTGTAGTTTAAATGCCTGCCCTCAATAGGTGTTCCCGTAGCTAATGCGTCACAAGGAGGCGGGGTTGCACTCCTTCAGCCCCATGCTGGAGCCTGCACATACAGTCCCACTGGAGGCCCAAGGCTTCTGCACCGAGGGGAAAGTTGTTTGCATTATCTGAGCACAGGTAAGTGCGCGTTTTTCCCTTTTAGAATAGGCGGCCAGTGGGTACTCGCCGCTAGCCGGACGTTATGGGCCAATATATATATATATATCGGGAAGAGCAAGGTTCCCAACACCAAACTCTAGGGATCTTCACTATAAAACTTCCTCTAATCCATAAAACATTCATTAACCACTTCCCCCACAAGTCCGTTGTGCTGCACTTCATTAAATGCCTACCGGAAGTCTATGTACACCATATCTCCAGCATTTCACTCATCAACCTTCTCTGTTACCTCATAAAAAATCTTCATAAGTTAACTAAACATGATTTGTCCTTTAAAAATCTATACTGGCTTTCCTTAATTAACCTGCATTTACTTAAGTGATCATTGATTGTGTCCTGAATTATTGTTTATGGAAGTTTCCCACCATCAAAGTTAAATTGCCTAGCCTGTAGTTGCTGGGCTTATCTTTACATCCTTTTTTTGAACAAGGGTGTAATGTTTGAAATTCTACATTCCTCTGGCACCACATCTGAGTCCAATGAAGTTTGGAAAATTATGGCCAGTGCCTCTCCAATTTGCACTCTCACTTCCCTCAGTTTCTTTGGATACATCCATCTGGTCCTGGAGCCTTATCAGCTCTAAGCACAGGCAGCCTATCTAATGCCATCTCCTTCTCGACATTCAACCTTTCAAGTGTCTGAATTGCCTCCACTTTTGCCTTGATCATTGGCAAATATTTAAACTATGTCAAATTAAAATTCAGTTTTTCTCAGCTAAGACATAAAAAGGTTAAGCAAAAAAAATTTAAGCAATGGACTGGATACTGGAAGACAAATATAACAGCTACAAAGTGGGAAGGTCTGGAAATTATTTATACCATAAAGGTGCAAAAATCTCTGTCGGTACAGGTCTGTTGCTGCAGCAACATTATGACTTGGAGCAAAGGCACTTCAAAAGATTAACTAAACGCTGTGGGATCAATAATTGGTTGATGCATTCAGAAAATTAGGGCAATCTTCCAGTATTCCAGTGGTTTTTCAAGACATGAAAATAAGTCATAAAAGCTTCCTCAACTTGTAGTGGGTTTCATGAGATCAATGGATAGCTAAAAAGAATTCTTCAGTTTCCTATTAGGGATTCCTATTAAGTGGGAGTGACATTTTGCAATGTGAGTCAGGAAAACTTGAGAGAGGCATGTTGTATGCTCCTGTTACTGGAATGAATTATGATTGATTAAGTTTAAACATACGAATTAGGAGCAGATATCGGCCACTCTGCCCGTCAAACTTACTCCGCCATTCAATAAGATCATGGCAGATCCAAAATAAACATGAACTTCATATTCCTGCTTACCACTGATAACATTTTACCCCTTGGCTTATCAAGAATCAATTTACTTCTGCTTTAAAGATGTTCAGACTATGACTCAACGACCTTTTGAGGAAGATAATTTCAAAGTCTCACAACCCTCTGAGAAAAAAGAAATATCTACAGAAACTCTTACTATCTGTCTGTATATTTCTAGCTAGTTTTCTCTTGTATTTAAATTGTTCCCTCCTCATTAATCTTTGTACCATTCTTTACTGTTTTTTATGTTCTATCCAATTTTCTGACCTAACATCCATATGCTTTTTCTTTAAGTTTGATAAATACTTTAACTTCTTTAGTTAGCCATGGATGGTGGGTCCTCCCCTTGGAATTTTTCTTTCTCATCGGAATGTATCTATTCGATGCATTCTGAAATATTCTCTTCAATGTCTGCCACTGCAGCTCGGTTGACATATCCCCTAACATAAATTGGTAGTTCACTTCCGCTAATCCTGCTTTTATGCCCGCATTATTGTCCATATTTAAGTTTAAAATACTTACCTTAGATCCACTCTTCTCCCCTCAAACTGAATGTGAAATTCAATCATATTATGATCATTGCTACCCAGGTGCGCCACAACCATAACTATCTCACTGCACAAAACCAAGTCTCATATAGCCTGCTCCACGAAATGCTGGTCTGAGGAATTATCCCCAAAACATTCTATGAATTCATCGTCATCGCTGCCTTTGTCCATCTGATTATTCCAGTCTATATGTAGGTTAAATTCCCCCATGATAATCTGATACAGAGCCTTAAATGTTATCCTTTTATTATTTTTGTAACTTCGAGCCTTATCTGTTGATTTATGCTTCGACTTGTATTCTTTGTCCCTTCCTGTCATGGTCTGTCTATCATTGCCAATATTAATACCTTCCTGACTAACGTGCCACACATTTTAATTGGGCAATGGAATTTTAGCCAATGCTTCAACCAAGGCCCATTGAGGTCAATTTGACCTGACTAGCTGGTGATCAGGTAAAAAGGTTGGTTAACTAAACTGAAACAAATACTGGCAATTATTCTGGTCTGCGAGGCTCATGATCGCAGCACATATATTACTGATTGGTCAGCACGGTAACACAGTGGTTAGCACTGTTGCTTCACAACTCCAGGGTCCCAGGTTCCATTCCCGGCTTGGGTCACTGTCTGCGCGGGGTCTGCACGTTCACCCCGTGTCTGCGTGGGTTTCCTCCGGGTGCTCCGGTTTCCTCTCAGAGTCCAAACATGTGCAGGTTTGGTGGATTGGTCATGCTAAAGTGCCCTTAGTGTCCAAAAAAGTTTAGGTGGGGTTACTGGGACAGGGTGGAGGTGTGGGCTTGAAAAGGGTGCTCTTTCCAAGGGCCGGTGCAGACACAATGGGCCGAATGGTCTCCTTCTGCACTGTAAATTCTATGATCCAAAGAGAGGTCAGATTATCTTCTATTTATCTTATTGTCAGTGATTAGTTACACTGCACTAACAAAACTCTTTACATATAGGCTTAATTTTCCCCTTATCTAATGAAGGTGTTGGGTTGTACAGTTTTTATTGGATAGTGAAGCTATCTGAAACATGAGCCAAGAGCCATTCCCTGTGGGGGAACCGTGCCCCCCCCCCCCCACTTCCTCGTGCCCCGACCAGCCCCAGCATCCCCACTCCAGGGATTTGACAGGATCGTGTGATGGACTGGCCAGCTCGCTTGCAGGGATCACCCAGATCGAAGGTGCTACTGTGGGCATGTGTCAGACATTGCTGCACGATGTGGAGCACCGGAGCTCATCACAGAGCGGGTTGTCATCATCCTCCATCCCATGGACCAGACCCGCTGTCACTGTTAACCCAGGGCACCCAGCTCGCAGTGCAGCAGGGATGTATAACAGAGGGGTGTGCAAGTGGGCGGCTTGGCAGTGTGGGAGGAGCGGGGGTGTGGGTCCATGCCCTGGCCAGAACCACCCCCCCCTCCATCCCCTGCCTCCCAGTCGGTGAACCTGGAGGTGATCAGAGCGTCCTGTGCACGTTGGCCCTCCCATGCCTGCCCAGGCCCCATGTCCTGCTCATCGTCCCCCTCCCCCACATCCTCCTCATCGGTCGAGGGCTGCCCTTCCTCCTCCTCCTCCAGCACATCGTCCCTCTGCTGTGCGATGTTATGGAGGATGCAGCTGGCCACCACGATACTGGTGACCCTTACGGCATCATACTGGAGGGCCCCTTCAGAGCAGTCCAGGCACCTGAAGAGCATCTTCATGATGCCGAAGCACCGCTCAATCACACTCCCGGTCGCTGTATGGGCGTCATTGTAACGGATCTCCGCCTCAGTCTGTGGCCTCCAGATGGGTGTCATCAGCCATGGTCGCAGCAGGTAACCCCTGTCGCCCAGGAGCCAACCTCGCAGCCGGGGGAGGGGTGTCATGATATTCAAACACTCATCACAACACACACATAATGATAGACAGATCAAAAGACCAATTAGCACACATAACACGACAGCCAATCACAGACAAGAGCAGACACAGTATAAGACAAGAAACACGACACCTCCTGGTCAGTCCATCTGGAGACAGGACAAGGCCAGGACCTCATTAACAAGACACTCACACAGTCACCACGTGCTGAGTACCAAGTCAGATGTGTAAATAACTAGTTGGAATAAAACTGCGTTGTACCAATCGCAACCGTGTTGGTTCGTCTGTACCTCAGAGCACCCAACACCACATGGTACCAGTGAGTGAATCGATACTTACCGGCAAATCTGCCATCCTGAGCCATGGACACCCACAACAAACCGCAGCCGTTGCAAGTCACTGGGACCCTGGGCACCAATTGGAAGCTCTTCAAGCAGCGATTCGAACTGTTCATGCGAGCCAACGAAAAACAGGGCGCCTCAGATGAAACAAAGATTGCCATGCTCCTCACTAACGCAGGTCAGCACGCCATCGATGTATACAACTCCTTGGTGTTCGCGGAAGGCGAGAACAAATCTAAATATGACACGGTCCTCCTCAAGCTCGACCAGCACTTCAACGTCGAGGTCAATGAAAGCTTTGAGAGGTATATCTTTCAGCAGCGCCTACAAGGTAAGGATGAGCTCTTTCAGTCCTTCCTGATGCACCTCTGCATACTCGCGCAGTCCTGCGGTTACGGCACCACCTCAGAGTCCATGATCCGGGACCAGATAGTTTTTTGGCGTTGCCTCCAGTGGCCTACGCCAGCAGCTTTTAAAAATTAAAGGCCTGACCTTAGCATCTGCAGTTAAAGCCTGTGTCCTGCATGAAAATGCGACCAGCCGCTAAGCCCAATTTCAGGCGACCGAATCGGCACAGAGGGGGTCCCAAGCGATCGAATCGGCAAGCCAGGCCGCCCACGAGGCCGAACGCATCCAGGCAATTGAGTTTCTCCCGGCCCGCGGCCCGGACGAGGGCGGCCGTTTTGCGCGCTTTTTGAGGCCTCCCGCGTTTGTGCGCGCCAAAACCTACGGCAACACTGAGGGACGTGCTGCGCAGGCGCGCCCGACGCAAGACCAAATTGCGCCATGACGTCATGAGGTGCGGCAACTGTGGAGCTGCACATTTAAAAGGGCAATGTCCTTCAAAAACCCGACAATGCCTACGCTGTGGCAAGATGGGCCACTACGCTGCCTACTGTCGAGCGGCTCAACCTGCGGATCTTCCACATCTCCGACATCCTCGACACATGCGGACCATCCAGCCTCCACATCACAACATCCAAACCGACGACACAGATGACCAAGACGCCTTCCGGGTTGCGGTCATTGATGTGAACTGGGTCAACACCATCAATCCGGCCGATGAATGGAGTGCCACCCTGACGGTCAACCGGCGATCACTTTCCGCCTGGACACTGGCGCCTCAGCCAACCTCATAGCATGGTCAGCATTCTATGCCATGAAGGTCAGACCACCAATCCAGCCATCCCGGTGCAAGATGGTCGACTACAACGGGAACGTTATCCCGGCCATGGGATCCTGCCAGCTCCAGGTGACACACAAAACACACACGGCCGCACTCTCGTTCGAGATAGTTGGCTCATCGAAGGACTCCCTGCTGGGCGCACAGGCATGTAAGGCTCTCCACCTTGTGCAACGAATTCTATCTCTCTCTCCAGACGGCACATCTGACTTCCCGGATGCAGAGTTCAACGCACAGCTCCAATCGCTCCTCGCCCACAACCAGCAGGCATTCGAAGGCATGGGAACACTGCCATACACCTACCGAATTTGTCAGGAATCGCCGAGCATGCCATGAAGAAGGAGTCGTGTACACTGCCCGGGTATTGGGCGCAGAGATGCACGATGCGCTGCTGATGGTCACAGACCAGCTGGATGTTCATCGAGTGGTATCCCCTTTGGTTAATGTAGAGCGGCCTGTTATGCACCGGTGCCCCTAGGGTGACATGCATTCCGTCTATCGCCCCCTAGACCCGGAGCATCCTGGTGATGGCAACAAACCCCGCAGACTGGGCATCCTGGTGGGCTCGGTCCACGTGGAACTGGATGTATTGAGGCGCCTGGGCATACAGGGCCCCCATGACGGCATGGATGCACCTTTGGCCTCAGCCTGTGAGATCCTGAACAGGCCCCCACTCGGCGACTGGAAGGACCCCGTGGCATAGATGTTAAGGGTGACCGACACCTTGATGGTCACTGGGTGTGGGTGTCCTCCCCCAAACCCCCACGGTGTCAGGTGTGCCATCATCTGACAGATGTGTTGCACTCTCTGCTCAGCCAGAGTCTCCGAAGGCATGCCCGGTCCAAAGAGCAAAGAACAATACAGCACAGGAACAGGCCCTTCGGCCCTCCAAGCTTGCACCGGTCATTATACCAACCTTTGCCAAAACGCTCGACACTTCCTTGTGCCGGATCTCTCTATACCCACCCTGTCCATGTGTTTGTCAAGGTGCCTTTTGAATGCCGGTAATGTATCTGCTTCCACAACCTCCCCTGGCAACGCGTTCCAGGCACTCACCACCCTCTATGTAAAAAACCTGCCTCGCACATCTCCTCCAAACTTTGCCCCACGGACCTTAAACCTATCCCCCCTGATGACTGACCCCTGCACCCTGGGAAAGAGTACCTGCCCTCCACTCGATCCATGTCCATCATAATCTTGTAGACCTCTATCAGGTCACCCCTCAACCTCTGTTGTTCTAATGAAAGCAGTCCAAGTCTATTCAGCCTCCCCGGACAGCTAACACCCTCCAGACAGGCAACATCCTGGTAAACGTCATCTGCACTCTCTCCAAAGCCTCCGTCATGATATGCAGACATGCAGATAATGATATACAGACAGGCACAGACAGGCAGCTAATGAACACAGAGAACAGGACATGACCAATGAGCAGGCAGGACACTCAGGGGTGGAATCTCACTATAAAAGGCACGAGGCACTCACACTCCGCCTCTTTCCATTAATGAACATCTACAGAGTGAGTCAGGGTGTATGTACAGTATCACACCTCCAGCACGTGGCTAAGAGCTAGTCTGGATCAGTCAGACAGAGTAACCACACTTAGGTTAGCAGAGAGTCGAACTCATAGAGAAATGTGCTAACTATGCTACTGGTTCAATAAATCAGATTGAACTAACTTCAAGGTCTGGAGTATCTTTTGGTTAAAGCTGCATCCAGTTGCAGCCTGTGTTATCCCAGAGTACATAACACATCAGCCTCCACATCCTTCTGGTAATGTGGCAGCCAGAATTGTGCGCAATATTCCTAGTGCGGACTTACCAAGCTTCTATAGATGACTTGCCAGTTTTTATACTTGATGCCCCGTCCAATGAAGGCAAGCATTCCGTACGCATTCTTGACAGCCTTGACCACTTGTGTTGCCGCTGTCAATGATCTGTGGACAAGCACGCCCAAAACTCTCTGACAGATCTCTCCGGCAGGTTATCAAATGAAAGGTGGTGCTTGTACACATGAGGCCTCATGGGGTACCGCCACGGCACCTCCTCCTCCTCGGCCTGTTGGGTGGCCGCAACTCCAGCCTGTGCACTGCCACATGCACCTCTGCAGCCTGGTCCTCTGCTGGCCATTCCACTGCTGCCCTCTCTGCTGCTGCCTGCACCGCTGCTGTAGCTTTTCGCTCCTCTCCGAGCGGCCCCCGCTCATGTGGCCACATGGCATCTCGCAGGGCCTCAACCATCGCCATGGCAGCCAGCATTGCATGTTGAATGCCAAATGCCATTGTCTGCAGGGGTGAAAGGCCAACATGTTAGCATGGCACCGCCCATGTATGTCCCTCCCCCACCCCCACACCCCTGGCAGTCGGTGACCAGCACCATGGGGCCCGGTCCTGGCACCCGTCCCTGCTGCCAGGGGTACTGTTTGGCTGGCACTGCCCTAATTGGGGGCTGCTGTGGGTGTTGCCCTGGGTGGTCCGCCGGAGGATGGCGACCGGTTAGGCGGGGTGTTCGTGGGGAGGGGGGGTGCGTTATGGCGGGGGGTGGGATGCGGGTGTGGGCGCACCAATACGGCCGGTGTCACTGTAGGGGCCTTGGTGGTTGTTCAGTGGATGAGCAGCAAGATGGCTTCCATAATGGTGATCGGTGCCTGGGCACTGCCCCAGTCCTGTGGGGGAGACCCCGGCTGCCCGGCCTGTCCCTCCCCTCCACCGGCCCTGGCAGGGGCCCCCCCACACCAGCCAGTGTCCGGGCCGGCAGCCCGCAGTCACTCCATGCCATTTCCTACCTCCTCTTTTCCGCTCAGCAGCCACAACTCCAGGTTCACGACTTTTGAGAGCACAAGTGAACCACGCCGTCAGGAACTCGGCCAATCGGAGGCGGTGAATCTCGGAGGCCCCGGAGAATAGGGTGTCAGGCCTGCTAATGATATGCCTACTGTACTTTTACCTCTTTGATCTGACATTCTATTCTTTCCCACAATGCTTCAGAAGTTCCCTTTCTCCAGAACTGATCAACATTTCTTTACTTTATGGTTACCATATCTTAAAAGTACATTTACATTATCTTTGCCTCATCTATTTACAATATTCCTATTGTACGTGTCCCCTTTGAAATACAACAGCTAACTTCAAACTATTTGTTTCCTTGCCTTATGTTAGTTCTTATGGCGCTCTGTTCATTACAATATCAAACCATTTGCTTACACACACTTCTTATGGATGTTTTACCTTTACAATCTTTTATTCTCCAATTCAATTAAATCAATCACACCCCCACAAGCTTGTTTTCCAATATATAAAAAATGACAGTGATATGCAACAAAAAAAAATTAAAACCCACTTTCCTGGTATCTCTTCAACTGTATACACTTGGGTGTGTTTTGCGTGGGAGCGAGTGAATTTTGCAGTGTTCAATTTCAGGGTGAGCACATAATTAAACTATCCGACATCTTTATTTAAATCCATGAAAGGCTTGCTGCTGGTTATTCAAATAGCCCACACGCTCAGAGGTGAACACACACACACACAGAAACACATATCTTCCTGTCAAAACGAGCCATCTACAGATCGTTGGGAAAGGTATGGGGTTTTGTGCAGCTCTCTCTCACTCCACCTGTAAGAAGTCTCTCATTGTAGCATCCAATTGTATCTGAAGTAATACCAGGAGCTATGTTTCCATCACTCTGTGTGGGAACTTATTGCAAATGTTGATCATTCGTGTCAGCCACTTCCATACAGCAATTCTACTGCCAGCCGAGACATATTGACAATTATACCTATAACTTTGTCCCATGACACTGAGATTCAGACAATTCCACAAATAAATTACCCCGAGAGAGATGAAGAATGGATTAATTTTACGGATCAGCTTTCTACACCAAAGACAGTTATTCTATCTAAACAAAGAAAGTTACACAGAAGGATCATGTGTAGGCTGCTCATGATATCTCTAAATATAGAGACTACATTGTTTAAATGTGTGCATGCAACAGTTCATTTAACTGCTTTACCTTGAAGGAATGGAGGAATATAATTGATAATTCCATGTCATAGGTTGCACAATCATCCTGTAGAATATTCTATTTTTTATTTATAAATTTAGGGTACCTAATTCATTCTGTCCAATTAAGGGGCAATTTGGAATGGCCAATTCAACCTTTGGTTTGTGGGGATGAAATCCACGCAAACACGGGGAGAATGTACAAACCCCACACGGATGATGACCCAGGGAAGGGATCGAACCTGGGACGTCGGTGGCTGTGAGTCAGCAGTGCTAACCACTGCACCACCGTGCCGCCCCCCTGAAAATATTCTCGAGGGGGACTAACAGTTTTTTTCAGATAGAATAATGGCCATGCAGGTATTGTATCACTTAAAATAAGCAAGGAGTTTTTATGCAAAGAAATAATCAGCATTTATAACTACAGTCATGCCAGAGAGCAAAGTGGCTTTAAACCAAGTTTTACAGCCAGAAGCATTTAACTTTACATAAGACCATAAGAACTAGGAACAGGAGTAGGCCATCTGGCCCCTCGAGCCTGCTCCACCATTTAATGAGATCATGGCTGATCTTTGTGGACTCAGCTCCATTCTCCGGCCCGTACACCATATCCCCGAATCCCTTTATTCTTTAGAAAGGCATCTATCTTTTTCTTAAAAATGTTTAAAGAAGGCGCCTCAACTGCTTCACTGGGCAAGGAATTCCAGAGATTCACATCCCTTTGGGTGAAGAAGTTCCTCCTACACTCCGTCCTAAATATACCTCCCCTTATTTTGAGGCTATGCCCCCTAGTTCTGCTTTCCCCGACCAGTGGAAACAACCTGCCCGCATCTATCCTATCTATTCCTTTCATAATTTTAATGTCTCAATAAGATCCCCCCACATCCTTCTAAACTCCAATGAGTACAGTCCCAGTCCACTCAACCTCTCGTCAAAATCTAATCCCCTCAACTCTGGGATCAACCTAGTGAATCTCCTCTGCACTCCCTCCAGTGCCAATATGTCCTTTCTCAGGTAAGGAGACCAAAACTGAACACAATACTCCAGATGCGGCCTCAACAACACCCTATACAATTGCAGCATAACCTCACTAGTTTTGAACTCCATCCCTCTAGCAATGAAAGACAAAACTCGATTAGCCTTCTTAATCACCTGTTGCACCTGTACACCAACTTTTTGTGACTCGCGCACCAGCACACCCAGGTCCCTCTGCACAGCAGCATGTTTTAACATCATACCGTTTAAATAATAATCCATTCTGCTGTTATTCCTCCCAAAATGGATAGCCTCACACTTGGCAACATTGAATTCCATCTGCCAGACCCTAGCCCATTCACCTAACCTATCCAAATCCTTCTGCAGACTTCCGGTATCCTCTTCCCTTTTTGCTTTACCACTCATCTTAGTGTCGTCTGCAAACTTTGACACATTGCACTTGGTCCCCAACTCCAAATCGTCTATGTAAATTGTGAACAACTGCGGGCCCAACACTGATCCTTGAGGGACCCCACTAGTTACAGGTTGCCAACCAGAGAAACACCCATTTATCCCCACTCTCTGCTTTCTGTTAGTTAACCAATCCTCTACGCATGCTACCACTTTACCCTCAATGCCATGCATCTTTAGTTTATGCAACAACCTTTTGTGTGGCACCTTGTCAAAAGCTTTCTGGAAATCCAGATATACCACATCCATTGGCTCCCCATTATCTACTGCACTGGTAACGTCCTCAAAAAATTCTACCAAATTAGTCAGACATGACCTACCCTTTGTGAACCCATGCTGCGTCTGCCCAATGGGACAATTTCCCTCCAGATGCCCCGCTATTTCCTCCTTAATGATAGATTCCAGCATTTTCCCTACAACCAAAGTTAAGCTTACCGGCCTATAATTACCCGCTTTCTGCCGACCTCCTTTTTTAAACAGTGGTGTCACGTTTGCTACTTTCCAATCCTCTGGGACCACCCCAGAGTCTAGTGAATGTTGATAAATTATCACTAGTGTGTTTACAATTTCCCTAGCCATCTCTTTGAACACTCTGGGATGCATCCGATCAGGGCCAGGAGACTTGTCTACCTTTAGCCCCATTAGCTTGCCCAATACTGCCTCCTTAGTGATTACAATCATCTCAAGGTCCTCACCTATCATATCCTTATTTCCATCAGTCAGTGGCATGTTATTTGTGTCCTTCACTGTGAAGACTGACCCAAAAAACCT
Organism: Scyliorhinus torazame; assembly: GCF_047496885.1. Lineage (NCBI taxonomy): Eukaryota > Metazoa > Chordata > Chondrichthyes > Carcharhiniformes > Scyliorhinidae > Scyliorhinus > Scyliorhinus torazame. Next base: position 186,514,503 of record NC_092712.1, read on the forward strand.
GTTCAGCTCCTCAGCCATTTCCCCGTCTCCTATTATTAAATCTCCATTCTCATCTTCCAAAGGACCAATATTTACTTTAGCCACTCTTTTTTGTCTTATATATTTGTAGAAGCTTTTACTATCTGCTTTTATGTTCTGAGCCAGTTTACTTTCATAGTCTACCTTACTCTTCGTTATGGCTTTTTTAGTAGCTTTCTGTTGTCCCCTAAAGACTTCCCAGTCCTCTAGTCTCCCACTAATTTTTGCCGCTTTGTATGTTTTTTCCTTCAATTTGATACTCTCCCTCACCTCCTTAGATATCCACGGTCGATTTTTCCCCTTTCTACCGTCTTTCTTTTTTGTCGGTATGAACCTTTCCTGAACACTGTGAAAGATCGCTCGGAAGGTTCTCCACTGTTCCGCAACTGCTTCACCATGAAGTCTTTGCTCCCAGTCTACCTTAGCTAGTTCTTCTCTCATCGCCTTTGTTTAAGCACAAAACACTAGTGTTTGATTTTACCTTGTCATCCTCCAACTGTATTTTAAATTCCACCATATTGTGGTCGCTCCTTCCAAGAGGATCCCGAACTATGAGATCATTAATCAATCCTGCCTCATTACACAGGACCAGATCTAGGACCGCTTGTTCCCTTGTAGGTTCCATTACATACTGTTCCAGGAAATTATCCCGGGCACATTCTATAAACTCCTCCTCAAGGCTGCCTTTACCAATCTGGTTAAACCAATCGATATGCAGATTAAAACCTCCCATGATAACCGCTGTACCATTTCTACATGCATCCGTTATTTCTTTGCTTATTGCCTGCCCTACCATCCTGTTACTATTTGGTGGCCTATAGACTACTCCTATCAGTGACCCTTTCGCCTTACTATTCCTGATTTCCACCCAAATTGATTCAACCTTGTCCTCCATAGCACCAATATCATCCCTTACTATTGCCCGGATGCCATCCTTAAACAACAAAGCTACACCACCGCCCTTACCGTCCATTCTATCCTTTCGTATAGTCTGATACCCTTGGATATTTAACTCCCAGTCGTGACCATCTTTTAACCATGTTTCAGTAATGGCCACTAAATCATAGTCATTCACGATGATTTGCGCCATCAACTCATTTACCTTATTTCGTATACTACGAGCATTCAAGTAAAGTACACTTATGCTGTTTTTTATGTCTTTGTTATGACTCCTAACACCTTGATCAGTAACTTTTCACAATTTATTTTTCCTCTTACCCTTTCTCCTAATTTTCCTTGTCTTAGAACCCATATCTCTACATAATAACCTGTCACATAACCTGCTGCCTTGATCTCCATTAACCATTATACTGTCCATAGCTTTACACTTCCCTTCCCCCCAACTTGCCAGTTTAAAGTCCTTGTGACCAACCTATTTATCCTATTCGCTAGAACACTCGTCCCAGAATGGTTCAGGTGAAGACCGTCCCAACGGTACAGGTCCCTCCTGCCCCAGTACTGATGCCAATGCCCCATGAAATGGAATACCTCTTTCCCGCACCACTCCTTTAGCCACGTGTTAACTTCTCTAATTTTCTCAACCCTATGCCAATTGGCACGTGGCTCGGGTAGTAATCCAGAGATTATAACCCTGGAGGACCTGTTCTTTAATTTAGTCCCTAGTGTTTGATAATCCCCAAACAGGTCCTCTTTCCTAGTCTTACCTATGTTGTTAGTCCCAACGTGGACCACAACAAATGGATCCTCCCCCTCCCTCTCCAAAATCCTTTCAAGCCGATCAGAGATGTCCCTCACCCTGGCACCGGGCAGGCAACATACCATGCCGGACTCTCGATCTGGCTTACAAAGGATGCCATCAATCCCCCGAATTATAGAATGCCCTACAACTACCACTTTTCTTTTTGCTCCCCCCTCTTGAATGGCTTCCTGTCCCACGGTGCAGTGGTCAGTCAACGCATCCTCCCTACAGCCCTCTTCCTCATCCACACAGGGAGCAAGTACCTCATACCTGTTGGACAAGGTCAAGGGCTGAGGCTCCTCAACTCCTAAATTCAGGATCCCACTACCTGCCTCCCTTGCAGTCACACCACTCTGTCCCTGACCACTGTCCGAATTAACAGAACGTTTTCTACCGGGTGTGACTGCCTCCTGAAACAAAGTGTCCAGGTAATTTTCCCCCTCCCTGATGTGCTGCAGTGTGTGCAGCTCGGTCTACAGCTCATCAACTCTGAGCCGAAATTCCTCGAGCAGCCAACACTTGCTGCAGATGTTGTCACTGACGGCCTCAATGGGATCCACCAGTTCCATCATCATACAGCAACAGCACATCACCTGTCCAGCCATATTCAACTAGTTAATTAATTTAAATATTTTTTTTATTTTTTAAATTTTCTTTATAGAACCTCAAGGATAAACCCAAACACCAACAAAAACACAGCCCTCTCTCGCCACTCACCCGAACTCAGTCACTCACCTAAACTCAAATGCACTCTGTTCCAATCAGCACTCCGTGACTAAAGGCACTCCTGCCACACCTTTTGTGCACTCAGCTCTTCCAGCACTGTCCCGGCTCTCTCCTCCCGCACTTTTTAAATCTCCCGGCTCTCTCCTCCGGCGCTGTTTTCGCTGTCCCGGCTCTCTCTGCTCCCGTGCTGTTTTCGCTGTCCCGGCTCTCTCCTCCCGCACTTTTTAAATCTCCCGGCTCTCTCCTCCGGCGCTGTTTTCGCTGTCCCGGCTCTCTCTGCTCCCGTGCTGTTTTCGCTGTCCCGGCTCTCTCCTCCCGTGCTTTTAAAATCTCCCGGCTCTCTCCTCCGGCGCTGTTTTTGCTGTCCCGGCTCTCTCTGCTCCCGTGCTGTTTTCGCTGTTTTCGCTTTAGGCACTAAACTTAATTTAGAGCACAAGCCTCTTGAATGGATAAATTAATTTTCGATTTGTTATAACATAAGGGTTTGACAAACCCAGAAATTATTGTCTAAGCTATGTTTAATAAAGCACAATTGTATGAATGATGCACAAAAATTGTGTTAGAATACAGCATTTATGCTTACTTCAAACCCCTGAAGCTGAAGCCATTCGATGTACTTTGAAAAACATGGGGCTGGATTCTCCATTTTCCATCTCTACCCCCTCCTCTAACCAAAAAAACAAACAACCGCTGTAAAGATCAACAGGAAGGCTCGAGGGCAGGTAGAAGTGGAAAGAGGTTGAACCGTGACGTCACAGCATGCAGGTAAGGGATTGGTTGGTGACTGGTAAGTAGTTTTTCTTTTCTTTTCCCTCAGCTGTTATCGTGCAGGGCGCAGAGGTTGCTGAGTGAGTGCTTGCTGAGAAGGGGAGTGAATAACAGGTAAGCTCTTTCTTTTTTTATCTAGAGGGGATGGCAGGGAAGCTAGTGCAATGTTCCTCCTGCAGAATGTTTGAGGTGAGGGACGCCGTCAGTGTCCCTGCTGATTTCATCTGTGGGAAGTGCACCCATCTCCAGCTCCTCAGAAACCGTGTTAGGGAACTGGAGCTGGAGCTGGATGAACTTCGGATCATTCGGGAGCAGAGGTGGTCATAGGTAGAAGCTTCAGGGATGTAGTTACTCCGAAGAATAAAGATAGATGGGTGACGGTGAGAGGGGCTGGGAGGAAGCAGTCAGTATAGGGAACCCCTGTGGCCGTTCCCCTTAGTAACAGGTATACCGCTTTGGATACTGTTGGGGAGGGGGGGGGGGACTTACCAGGGGTAAGCCATAGGGTGCAGGTCTCTGGCAAAGAGTCTGTCCCTGTTGCTCAGAAGGGAAGGGGGGAGAGGAGTAGAGCATTAGTCATTGGAGACTCCATAGTTAGGGGGATAGATAGGAGATTCTGTGGGAACGAGAGAGACTCGCGGTTGGTGTGTTGCCTCCCAGGTGCCAGGATGCGTGATGTCTCGGATTGTGTTTTCGGGATCCTTAAGGGGGAGGGGGAGCAGCCCCAAGTCGTGGTCCACATAGGTACCAACGACATAGGTAGGAAAAGGGATAGGGATGTAAGGCAGGAATTCAGGGAGCTAGGGTGGAAACTTAGATCTAGGACAAACAGAGTTATTATCTCTGGGTTGTTACACGTGCCACGTGATAGCGAGACGAGGAATAGGGAAAGAGAGGAGTTGAACACGGGGCTACAGGAATGGTGCAGGAGGGAGGGTTTCAGATTTCTAGATAATTGGGGCTCATTCTGGGTTCGGTGGGACCTCTACAAACGGGATGGTCTACACCTGGACCAGAAGGGTACCAATATCCTGGGGGGGAAATTTGCAAATACTCTTCGGGAGGGTTTAAACTAGTTCAGCAGGGGCTTGGGAACCTGAATTGTAGCTCCAGTATACAGGAGGTTGAGAGTAGTGAGGTCATGAATAGGTTTCAAAGTTGCAGGAGTGTACCGGCAGGCAGGAAGGTGGTTTAAAGTGTGTCTTCTTCAATGCCAGGAGCATCCGGAATAAGGTGGGTGAACTTGCGGCATGGGTTGGTACCTGGGACTTCGATGTTGTGGCCATTTCGGAGACATTGATAGAGCAGGGACAGGAATGGTTGTTGCAGGTGCCGGGGTTTAGATATTTCAGTAAGCTCAGGGAAGGTGGTAAAAGAGGGGGAGGGGTGGCATTGTTAGTCAAGGGCAGTATTACGGTGGCAGAAAGGACGTTTGATGAGGACTCGTCTACTGAGGTAGTATGGGCTGAGGTTAGAAACAAGAAAGGAGAGGTCACTCTGTTGGGGGTGTTCTATAGGCCTCTGAAAAGTTCCAGAGATGTAGAGGAAAGGATTGCAAAGATGATGCTGGATAGGAGCGAAAGCAACAGGGTAGTTGTTATGGGGGACTTTAACTTTCCAAATATTGACTGGAAACGCGATAGTTCGAGTACTTTAGATGGGTCCGTTTTTGTCCAATGTGTGCAGGAGGGTTTCCTGACACAGTATGTAGATAGGCCAACGAGAGGTGAGGCCATATTGGATTTGATACTGGGTAATGAACCAGGACAGGTGTTAGATTTGGAGGTAGGTGAGCACTTTGGTGATAGTGACCACAATTCGATTTACGTTTACTTTAGTGATGGAAAGGGATAGGTATATACCGCAGGGCAGGAGTTATACCTGGGGGAAAGGCAATTATGATGCGATGAGGCAAGACTTAGGAAGCATCAGTTGGAGAGGAAAACTGCAGAGGATGGGCACAATGAAAATGTGGTGCTTGTTCAAGGAACAGCTACTGCGTGTCCTTGATAAGTATGTACCTGTAAGGCAGGGAGGAAGTGGTCGAGCAAGGGAACCGTGGTTTACTAAGGCAGTCGAAACACTTGTCAAGAGGAAGAAGGAGGCTTATGTAAAGATGAGACATGAAGGGCGCTCAAGAGTTACAAGTTAGCTCGGAAGGACCTAAAGAGAGAGCTAAGAAGTGCCAGGAGGGGACATGAGAAGTCTTTGGCAGGTAGGATCAAGGATAACCCTAAAGCTTTCTATAGTTATGTCAGGAATAAACGAATGACAAGGGTAAGAGTAGGGCCAGTCGAGGACAGTAGTGGGAAGTTGTGCTTGGAGTCCGAGGTGCTAAATGAATATTTTTCGTCAGTATTCACACAGGAAAAAGACAATGTTGTCGAGGAGAATACTGAGATTCAGGCTACTAGACTAGAAGGGCTTGAGGTTCATAAGGAGGAGGTGTTAACAATTCTGGAAAGTGTGAAAATTGGTAAGTCCCCTGGGCCGGATGGGATTTATCCTAGGATTCTCTGGGAAGCTAGGGAGGAGATTGCTGAGCCTTTGGCTTTGATCTTTAAGTCATCTTTGTCTACAGGAATAGTGCCAGAAGACTGGAGATAGCAAATGTTGTCCCCTTGTTCAAGAAAGGGAGTAGAGACAACCCCGGTAACTATAGACCAGTGAGCCTTACTTCTGTTGTGGGCAAAATCTTGGAAAGGTTTAAAAGAGATAGGGTGTATAATCATCTGGAAAGGAATAATTTGATTAGACATAGTCAACACAGTTTTGTAAAGGGTAGGTCGTGCCTCACAAACCTTACTGAGTTCTTTGAGAAGGTGACCAAACAGGTGGATGAGGGTAAAGCAGTTGATGTGGTGTATATGGATTTCAGTAAAGCGTTTGATAAGGTTCCCCACGGTAGGCTACTGCAGAAAATACAGAACAATGGGATTCAGGGAGATTTAGCAGTTTGGATCAGAAATTGACTAGCTGGAAGAAGACAAAGGGTGGTGGTTGATGGGAAGTGTTCAGACTGGAGTCCAGTTACTAGTGGTGTACCACAAGGATTTGTTTTGGGGCCACTGCTGTTTGTCATTTTTATAAATGACCTGGAGGAGGGCGTAGAAGGATGGGTGAGTAAATTTGCAGATGACACTAAAGTCGGTGGAGTTGTGGACAGTGCGGAAGAATGTTACAAGTTACAGAGGGACAGAGATAAGCTGCAGCGCTGGGCTGAGAGGTGGCAAATGGAGTTTAATGCAGAAAAGTGTGAGGTGATTCATTTTGGAAGGAATAACAGGAAGACAGAGTACTGGGCTAATGGTAAGATTCTTGGTAGTGTGGATGAGCAGAGAGATCTCGGTATCCATGTACATAGATCCCTAAAAGTTGCCACCCAGGTTGAGAGGGTTGTTAAGAAGGCGTACGGTGTGTTAGCTTTTATTGGTCGAGGGATTGAGTTTCGGAGCCATGAGGTCATGTTACAGCTGTACAAAACTCTGGTGCGGCCGCATTTGGAGTATTGCGTGCAATTCTGGTCACCGCATTATAGGAAAGATGTGGAAGGATTGGAAAGGGCGCAGAGGAGATTTACCAGAATGTTGCCTGGTATGGAGGGATGATCTTATGAGGAAAGGCTGAGGGACCTGAGGCTGTTTTCGTTAGAGAGAAGAAGGTTAAGAGGTGACTTAATTGAGGCATACAAGATGAACAGAGGATTGGATAGGGTGGACAGTGAGAGCCTTTTTCCTCGGATGGTGATGTCTAGCACGAGGGGACATAGCTTTAAATTGAGGGGAGATAGATATAAGACAGATGTCAGAGGTTCTTTACTCAGAGAGTAGTAAGGGCGTGGAATGCCCTGCCTGCAACAGTAGTGGACTCGACAACACTAAGGGCATTCAAATGGTCATTGGATAGACATATGGACGATAAGGGAATAGTGTAGATGGGCTTTAGAGTGGTTTCACAGGTTGGCGCAACATCGAGGGCCGAAGGGCCTGTACTGCGCTGTAATGGTCTATGTTCTATGTGACTATCTTCTTCTGCCGGAGCTGAATTGCACCAGTTTCACAATCCCCTGCAGTTGTAAAGTGGGATGCAATTCAGTGTTCCAGAATACAAGGGTTTCTCAGGGATTCCTGCTATCGAGCCACCATCTTGAACGCGTCGGCCACCCCGCTCCCCCTGCATCGGAAATTGGCCCCAACTCCCCACGTACCGCAAATCGGCTGCTTCCCCCATTTAAAGGATGCCCCTTCCACAGATCCCCCATCTCACACACAGGCGCCCCCCCCCCCCGCACCCCCCCCCCCCCCGCCCTTGCAGAAAATGGACACCTGTCAGGAAACTAGAGAGCAGTCCAGACAAGGGCAGTGGGAAGCATTATAGCTGTAATACTTACCTTGCAGTTCCATATGTCCATTCTCGAAGGAGAGCAGCTGTTCTCACAGATTCATCTGTAAGCCATTCATTGCCTCTGAGTCCTGGACCAGGATTCTCCGACCTGGCACCCGGTCGGAGAATCTCCAGGGGGTGGGGGAGGCCGCGAGAATTGTGCCCCGCCGCGCCTACGGCGGCTTACCCATTCTGTGGCGCCGTTTTTAGGGCGCCTGTGGGATCGCCGCTACGTCGATCGGAGGCCGTTGAAAGCGGGCCCCCTGGCGATTCTCCGGGTCCCAATGGGCCAAGTGGCCGAAGAGTTTGGCCGAGTCCTGCTGGTGTGGATTACTCACCTCCCACGGGTGTTGTACTTACATATACTTTACCTCCCATGGGTGTTGTACTTACATATATACATACAAAATAGGAACAGAAGTAGTTGCCATGTCTCTTCACCTGCAAGATGTGGAGATGCCGGCGTTGGACTGGGGTGGACACAGTAAGTAGTCTTACAACACCAGGTTAAAGTCCAACAGGTTTATTTGGAATCACTAGCTTTCGGATTGTAGCTTCTTTATCAGGTGAGTGAAGAGGTAAGTTACACAAACACAGCACATAAAGGCAAAGCCAATGGTGCAAGATGATACTTTAAATGCGAGTCTTTGCTGGTAATTAAATCTTTACAGGCCCAGACGGTGCAACTGGAGAGAGGGATAATCACAGGTTAAAGAGGTGTGAATTGTCCCAAACCAGGACAGTTGGTAATATTTCACAAGCTCATGCCAAATGGTGATAGAGACATATCAAATAGGTGCAGGAGTAGGCCATTCGGCCCTCCAAGACTGCACCATTATTCAATGGTGATCTTGCAAATTCAGTATCCCACTCTCGCTTTCTCTCCATACCCCTTGATCCCTTTAGTCACAAGGGCCACGTCCAGCTAACTCTTAAATATATCCGACTGACTGACCCCAACAACTTTCTGTGGTATGAGACCACGACCAGGATGTAGCGGCTCACTAGCCACGGGCGAAAATCCCGTAATGTTCACTAAATCTTGCAAGAGGTCATAAATGGATTTTCAGCTGGTGAGATTTCAAAACACGATCTTCCCAGCCCCTCCCCCCACCAAGGAAGGGTGCGAACCTGGTTTGCATGAATTTGACACCATTATAATATACTAAAGGGTGGTTACCGTCACGTCTTCAGCCCTTGTTCAATCTTCCCACCCATCAGACGTAATGTCACGCAAATTACTGCTATTTTTTGAAAACGGGAATCAGGCGCATGAGCTCTGTGAGGGAGGAAGGAGGTGTAGCCATCTGAGATGGCCATGTCCTGATTACAAAATGGACACTTGCAAAGACTGCAGGGAAAATTGGACAATGCTAAGAAATAAGCAGGTGCAAGCTCTGTCTGTTGATTAGAACCTTAAACGCTCAGACAGGACAGAAACTACCAAACGATTTACATATTAATGAGCCATCTCCGGGGACAAAAGGGAAACATTTAGATACACAATGTTTGGACAGACTCCCCTGCGCCAGAAGAAGCTAAGACAAAGCAGACTGACAGTCACCAGGACACGCCCAGCGATCAGGGAATTCCTCTATTGGAGGAAAATCGAGACCGATGATTGGGAAAGACCCAATTAGTTGAGGCCAAGTTCAAGGCCCGCCCAAAAGAGTGCAAAGCCCCAAGGGAGAATCAGGGACGAAATTCTCCGACCCCCCGCCGGGTCGGAGAATCGCCGGGGCTGGCGTGAATCCTGCACCCGCCGGTTGCCGAAGTCTCCGGCGCCAGAGATTCGGCAGGGGCGGGAATCGAGGCGCGCCGGTTGGCGGGCCCCCCCGCTCGATTCTCCGGCCCGGATGGGCCAAAGTCGCACCGCTAAAATGCCTGTCCCGCCGGCGTAAATTAAACCACCTACCTTACCGGCGGGACAAGGCTCCGGGGTCCTGGGGGGGGCGCGGGGTGATCTGGCCCCGGGGGGTGCCCCCACGGTGGTCTGGCCCGCGATCGGGGCCCACCGATCCGCGGGCGGGCCTGTGCCGTGGGGGCACTCTTTCCCTTCCGCCTCCGCCACGGTCTCCACCATGGCGGAGGCAGAAGAGATTTCCTCCACTGCGCATGCGTGGGAAGCTGTCAGCGATCGCTGACGCTCCCGCGCATGCGCCGCCCGGAGATGTCATTTCCGCGCCAGCTGGCGGGGCACCAAAGGCCTTTTCCGCCAGTTGGCGGGGTGGAAATTCGTCCGGCGCCGACCTAGCCCCTCAATGTTGGGGCTCGGCCCCCAAAGATGCGGAGCATTCCGCACCTTTGGGGAGGCGCGATGCCCGTCTGATTTGTGCCGTTTTGGGCGCCAGTCGGCGGACATCGCGCCGTTTCCGGAGAATTTCGCCCCTTATCCTTTGACTTTGGCTCTCACCGAAGAGAGAGACCTGCCTAGCAGCTGCACCAGACCAAGTAAGTCCCAAATCAATGCACGCTACGAGATAGACGCTCCTAGTTGCTCACCTGTAAACAGCTCAACCCAGCAGCCTCAGAACCGAGCAACGGCCATTGTTCCTCTGACTGAGTGGGCGCCCGAAGCTAAGTATAGGCTTTAGAAATAGTGGTAATTTAGTTTGTAGAGTTTATGCACGAGTAGATTTGACTGTGTGTAAATAAGTGAGCATTGCTTTTGAACTTACTAACTGGTGTATCGAGTCATTGATCAGTATTCGGTTCTGAACCTTGTGGCGGTGTCGAAAGATACCTGGCGACTCTTGAGCAAACGTGGTTAAACAGAACCAAATTAAGAGCCAACCAAAAGTTAGCAACATTTACTGGCGACTCTGCTGGGACTCGATTTAGAAGTGGCCTAAACACTCCGAGAGAACCCAAAATTTGAATTGAGAATCCAATTGGGAACAGAAAGAAAAACCACAAGGTCAAAACAGTACTGATCAAGCCTCTGAGCTTCGGAAGTGTGTTAATGCATGTGTACTAACAGGGATAGAAGGTAAACCTGAGAGATTTTGTTGCGAAAAACTGTCGGGAGTTTTGTAGGCCGGAAATTAGCGTAAGCCGTACCCGTGTTTACATCACCACTTTATCACCCACTGTTCCAAATTCGGTAGAGATTCTAGTAGAGAAAATGGCAATGAAGGCAATGGAACGCCTTATGAACCCCCAGGAATTCGAGGTCGCAGCGACCAGCAGTAGAGGAGGACAGTGTCCCGTTTGGGAAGAAGAGTTCAGGAAATATCTCAAAGGGAAAGGATGGCCCCTTTGGAGTGAATTCTGTGATAATGAGGAAACAGGACCCGGGAGTATAGGATGTACTTGGTGGGAGAACATGTCAGAGATCCACAAGAAGACCTTAGGGAAAGCTCGCAAGCCGATGGCAATTGTGTCCTGTTTGGCACAATTGCGAGGCACAGAGGAGGTCGTTAGGACGCTCCGTAGAGATAGAGGAGAGAGACAGAACCAGTGAGGTGGACGTGAATGAGGTAGCGAAAGAGAATCGAGATCTGAAAGAGCAGTTAGCAGCAAGGGACAGAGATGTGGATGATGCCAAGTGGGCACATCAGTCTTGTCTCGCGCATTGGAACAGTTTTCAGACACAATACGATAAGGCCTACCAGGACACGCAACGTGCGGTCTTGGTAAGACAAGAAACAGAACAGCAAGTTGAGAAATTGCAGAAGCAGTGCAATGATTTAAAAGCAGCCCTACGAGCACTCCATACTTCCACAACGGAACAAAGGCAGAGCTCCGTACACCATGCAAAGTGCGGGAAGCAAATTGCAGAATTGCAATCTCTGCTGTCCATGCAAAATGGCTTTCAGAGTACATTCGGACCCCAATTAGATCAAGAAAACGGCCCCGATTGGCAGGAATTGAACGAGACTGCCCATAGATACGTACATGGGACATGTACGCAGGAAAAACCCCAGAAAAGGAAAGCGCCCCAACCCCCAACCGAACAGGCAGAACACACCCTGTAACCACACATTGCAGGGCTGCAGGAGAAGGAGAAGCAGATTTCCTTTACACAACCCCGTTAACCATGACCCAATTACCGGATGCGTGTGGAAAAATTACACCGTTCCTTCCCACATCCGAACACCACTAAATCTTCGCGAAAATCAGACAACAGGCAACCATGTACGGCCTGGACGAAAAGGAACAAGTGAAGCTCACAGTTGTAAGCCTCGACCCTTCAGCCATGGCAGCCCTTCCCGACCCACAGAATGTAGGAGGAGGCACACTCCAAGAGATGCACACAGCAATCCTTGATGCGATCGGCTTTAACAGAGAAGACCCCGTAGAAGGCCTAAATAAGTGTAGGCAAAAGAAGACAGAGCACGCCACAGCGTTTGCTGGACGTTTGTGGATTCACTTTACCACAGTTTGTGGAGAATTAGCCCGTGCCCATTTGTACCCAGATAATATGGCCAAATGGGCCCGAATTCTAGTCTCCCATGCCACAGAAGCAGGACGAAAAGCTTGTGTAAATTATGACCCCTCAGATGAGGCCCAGAATGAAAAATGGGTTTTGAAGAGATTGTCCCACGCTTGGAATCAATTGCAGGCAAAACCGCATTTATAACACCCAATGAAGAGCAGGTGGAAATGAACCCATTTAAGGCACGCCCGAACCCCGCATGGGTAAATGAGGGCAGGAACAGTCAACCCCAGCCAAAACCTCAAGAATGTTATAATTGTGGACAGCTAGGACACTTTGCATGAGAGTGCAATGCGCCCCAGAAGCAGCAGAGAAGCCAACAGACAGGCACCCTAAACAGGAATAGGGCAAAGCCGATCCATAGCATTAGCGCCCGTTCAGAGAGTACAGACATGAACGCCACCGACTGACGGTGTTCGGGCTCCCCAACTTGGGTCTGTGAAACCCCTTGGGAAAAGTCCGGTAGACCTGTAGTAGCAGGCAAAGTTCGGGGACAACCCGTGGAATTTCTTTGGGGCACAGGAGGGTCCCGCACCACACTCAATTCCGCCACGATGTTCCAGTGAGACACGTGGCCCACAACAGACACCATTGCACTCAGCGGCTTTACAGGCCATTTACAACAGGGATACATCACAGCACATCTAGCAATACAGATAGGGAACATCGAAACCAAGCACCCTGTAGTTTTAGTCGATCTGCCCCAGACAGCAGAACATATCCTTGGGATCGATTTCATGAGCTCCCATAACATTTCCTTTGATCCAGTTAACAAGTGTGTGTGGAAAATGGCAACGTCAGCACGAGCCCCCTCCACGCTCACAGTAGGAGAATACGTAAATAGGATTAGCTCAGAAGGAGGCTTCTGGTTCGACCCTCGAGCCATTAGTGCAGACAAACAGGTCAGGGCAGTCCTGCAGGAACACAAAGCAGCATTTGCACAGCACAAGAACGACTGTGGCAGTTTGACTGGCTTTGTGAACACCAGAAGCAGTACGGACTTCCCCAGGAAGCAGAGGGAGAAATCTCCAAAGTAATAGAGAGTTTGTTGGATCAAGGCGTACTCAGATCAGTAGCCTCCACAAACAACGCACCAATTTGGCCCGTCAGGAAACCGGATGGATCATGGCGACTGACCATTGATTACCGGGAACTGAACAAAGTAACCCCAGCAGCAGCCCCCACCGTAGCTACGAGTCCCGAGACCATGCTCAAACAGGGACTCCAGTCAAAACTTTTTTCGGTTTTGGACATTAGTAATGGCTTCTGGTCCATTCCATTGGCTAAAGCGTGCCAGTACAAATTCGCATTTACATTCCAAGGGCAACAATACACATGGACATGCCTTCCACAAGGCTTCCACAACTCCCCCTCCATTTTCCACCGACAGCTGGCAAATGGGTTAGCAAAATTTTCCCGCCCCGATTGTCTGGTCCAGTATGTAGACGACTTGTTACTGCAGACAGACACAAAGGGAGAGCACATTTTGCTCCTCGCCGAACTCCTAGCACTCCTAAAAGAAATTGGTTGTAAAGTCAACCCCAAGAAGGCCCAGATTCTGAAAGAAAAAGTGATGTAGTTGGGAACAGTGATCACTCATGGTAAACACGAGATCGAGCACAAGAGAATTGACTCGATCGTCAAATTGCCCCTTCCCCACAATGTCTCAGCCCTCCGGTCATTTTTAGGACTGGTTGGTTACTGCCGAAACCATATTGACGGTTTCGCCACTAAAGCAGCGCCCTTTTCCGAACTTGTCAAGAAGCAGGCACCTTGGGAATGGCTTCCACAGCATGCAGATGCCGTGGACGCTTTAAAAAGAGCACTCAGCACAGCCCCCGCACTACAGGTCCTAGATCCACATTCCCCGTACGCAATCGAGGTAGCAAGCACCAACCGAACCCTTTCGGCCATGCTCCTCCAGGAACACCACGACCAGTTACGCCCTATAGCATACGCCTCACGCATGTTAGACCCCGTAGAGCAAGGATTTTCTGCCTGTGAAAGGCACCTGCTCGCACTTTTTTGGGCAGTACAATACTTCGCCTACATTACAGGACTCAACCCCATCACCATCCTCACAGAACACACACCGACACAGCTTTGTTAGACGGCCGACTTAAAGATGGCACAGTCAGCCAAATCCGTGCAGCCCATTGGACCTTTCTTCTGCAGGGACGGGACATCACGGTAAAGAGAAACAAAACCCACATATTCCTTGCCGATAATTTGCAGTATGCAGGCACCCCTCACGAATGTGAGATCATCACCACTAAACACAACACAGGCCCATTTATTCCCAAAACACCCCCAGGAAAACAGGTAGTACACCCGAGAGACACCAGTCCACAGACACGTGTGCACCCCTGAAGATATATGTGGATGGCTCCTCCACAGTGTTAAACGGAAAGATAATTACCGGTTGCGGTATATATGTAGAGGACGCGCAGGGACGCGCCCAAGATGAAATTTCATTAAAGTTGCCAGGACAGTTAGGCTCGCAGGCAGCAGAGCTGACAGCAATTGCATATATTGTAGACCACCCAGACTCGTTCCCGGCCCCAGCGGCCACCTATTCAGACAGCTTGTATGTCTGCAATAGTTTGACAGAGTTCCTGCCACTCTGGAAACCAAGAGGATTTGTTTCCGTGGACGGAAAACCCCTACCCTCAGCCCCATTACTCCGCCATATCTTAGAGACAGCGAAGGATAGGAACTACGGCATAATTAAGGTTCGCAGTCATCACCTGGTAACGTTAAAGCAGACGGCCGAGTGAAGGCAGGCTCCAGGCATGGTTATTTCTGGAACCCCCCCCGAAAGCACCCCAGTACACGCAGTTCAGGTCTCACAGACCAACATTCAGGATTTAGCGAAGGCCCAGAAAGAGGAAGAGAAACTCAGGGAAGTTTTAAAGGGAACCATCCCAGCCCCATACGACAAGTTTAAAAATGCAATCACCACACGATGGTGTGATTTTAAAGGATGGCATTTATATAGTTCCCAGCTAGGACAGGAACCAAATCATTTGTCAGTTCCATGACAATCATGGACACCAAGGAATTGAACCCACCCTAGCCCACTTCAGACCGCTTTGCTGGTAGCCTGATTTAAAAACCGATGTCACACACTACGTAGAGAATTGTTTAATCTGTGCCCAGAACAATCCAGACAGATATGCGAAAAAGGCTCAACTTAGCCATACCTGCCCCGTTAATGGACCCTGGACAAATCTCCAGATACATTATATAGGACCCCTACCCCCATGCAGAAATGGTTACAAGTATGTGTTGGTGGTCATAGACACCTTCACAAAATGGGTAGAAGCATTTCCGTCACGAACTAATACGGCCAAGACGACGGCTAAAATATTAACACACCACATCTTTACAAGATGGGGACTCCCACGCAGTATAGAGTCCGACCAAGTCTCCCATTTCACCGGGCGTGTAATGAAAAACGTTCTCACGATTTCCGGAATTACACAAAAGTTCCATATCGCATACAAAATGGACACTTGCAAAGACTGCAGGGAAAATTGGACAATGCTAAGAAATAAGCAGGTGCAAGCTCTGTCTGTTGATTAGAACCTTAAACGCTCAGACAGGACAGAAACTACCAAACGATTTACATACTAATGAGCCATCTCCGGGGACAAAAGGGAAACATTTAGATACACAATGTTAGGACAGACTCCCCTGCGCCAGAAGAAGCTAAGACAAAGCAGACTGACAGTCACCAGGACACGCCCAGCGATCAGGGAACCACCCCTCTATTGGAGGAAAATCGATACCGATGATTGGGAAAGACCCAATTAGTTGAGACCAAGTTAAAGGCCCGCCCAAAAGAGCTGTAAACAGCTCAACCCAGCAGCCTCAGAACCGAGCAACGGCCATTGTTCCTCTGACTGAGTGGGCACCCGAAGCTAAGTATAGGCTTTAGCAATAGTGGTAGTTTAGTTTGTAGAGTTTATGCATGAGTAGATTTGACTGTGTGTAAATAAATGAGCATTGCTTTTGAACTTACTAACTGGTGTATCGAGTCATTGATCAGTATTCGGTTCTGAACCTTGTGGCAGTATCGAAAGATACCTGGCGACTCTTGAGCAAACGTGATTAAACAGAACCAAATTAAGAGCCAACCAAAAGTTAGCAACAGAGGTGAGCACCACTGTCTCCATCTCAATAGCTGCTGCCTCTGAATCTCTTCCTCAGGCCATCGCAACAAATACAACAGAAAGTGTATGGAACTCAGTTGGGCAAATGGAGTTGAAGTATAAATCAAGCATGATCTAATTGGAGCAACAGTTTCAATGGGGCTGACTGGTCTACTTCTATTTTTATATACCTATGGTATAAAAATAGCAGTTGTGCATCACCCACTGTCATATCTTTCCTGACAAAAATCACTTGTGTGTACAATATACATATCAGGCAGAAGTGATTGGATTAATCTGTTTTTCTCATACACATGAGTATACCAATGGTCAAAATGTTACAATATCATTGGCCTAGATATGAAATATGGCAATAATTTCCATGTCTAACTGCTTCATGTGTCTCTCTCTATCCTTAAAATACACATACCCCATATCACCAATACTTGTTTTCTTTCATTCACAAATCAAACGTAACCACTCCTATTCCTAAAAGTATTTGATTTTAATTCCTAAGAGGACAGCTCTTTTCTTGCTTCAAATTTTCAGGACTCGTGGAAAGACCATGATGCATCTTAGACCTTATCCCCCGCCACCTTCTCGCCCGAGATTTAGGACTTCAATTTTTTCCATTTCCCCCTCTGATCTATCTGGTGCTCACAAGCCAGGAATTTGAGGCTAGGCCACTTAAGGGCCTTAATTGGCGCAAGGGTGGGCTTTCCACCAGGCCCTGCCCACTCCACCGTAAAATTGTTTCCAAATTGGGATGGGCATAATTCATAAGGGAAACCCATCACTGCAATTTCACACTCCCCCACGTCAAAACTTGCCTTGGGTGGGGAACAATGAAAATAATCACTCATACGCAGAAAGCTTATTATTCAAGTCTGACCCATTTTCATGTTCGGGTACCCTGACGTGACCCCATTTTATATTAGAAAACTGGACAAGACTCCAAAAATGTTTCAATTTGTAAACTGTGAGGAAAGAATACTTTGCTCTAGGAGTGATTCCACTGATGACTAGGGATCTTTAATATTAAAACAAAGTTTATTATTAAATGTCCAATAGCCCACTAGATGTCCACGAGGACCCATTACAAAGCCACTGACTCCCACAGCTACCTCGACTACATCTCTTCACATCCCACACACTGTAAGGACTCCATCCCATTCTCTCAGTTCCTTCGCCTCCGTCGCATCTGTTCTGATGATGCCACTTTCCCAAACGGTGCTGCTGACATGCCGTCATTCATCCTTAATCGTGGTTTCCTACCCACTGTGGTCAACAGGGCTCTCAACCTGCTAGTGTTCATTAACAGAGGGATTGAATTTCAGAGCCGTGAGGTGATGATGCAGCTGTACAAAACTTTGGTAAGGCCACATTTGGAGTACTGTGTGCAGTTCTGGTCGCCTCATTTTAGGAAGGGTGTGGAAGCTTTGGAAAAAGTGCAAAGGAGATTTACCAGGATGTTGCCTGGAATGGAGAGTAGGTCTTACGAGGAAAGGTTGAGGGTGCTAGGCCTTTTCTCATTAGAACGGAGAAGGATGAGGGGTGACTTGATAGAGATTTATAAGATGATCAGGTGAAAAGTCAGAGACTTTTTCCCTGGGTAGAACAAACCATTACAAGAGGACATAAATTTAAGGTGAAAGGTGGAAGATATAGGGGGGATGTCAGAGGTAGGTTCTTTACCAAGAGAGCAGTGGGGGCCTGGAATGCACTGCCTGTGGAAGTAGTTGAGTTGGAAACATTAAGGACCTTCAAGCGGCTATTGGATAGGTACATGGATTATGGTAGAATGATGGGGTGTAGATTAATTTGTTCTTAATCTAGGACAAAAGTTTGGCACAATATCGTGGCCGAAGGGCCTGTTCTGTGCTGTACTTTCTATGTTCTATGTTCTATGTTCTATGTTCAACCTTGCCTGATCCATCTCCCTGCTGGTTAGTCTCACTCACACCAAATCTATTGTATGTGCAAGTTTCAGATACCATTTCCTCAATAATCTCTCAATCACAACTGATAAGCATGTGGAGAATTTTGGCAGGTGCTGCATAATGGACGGCATTTACTGGCTGTTCACGCCGGCGGGAAATTCCAGTCCCATGCTGATGCATGGGATTCGCAGCGATGAAGGGTGCAGTCAAAAGGAAATCCAGTGACAATGGCATTTACCGGGGGGTCCCGCTGGCGGGCCGCCTCCGCCGCCGAAAAACACATGGCGGGGTGGTCAGTAAATCCCGCCCAATCTGTCTTCTTGCCAATAATCAGCTTGCCAATAATCAGCTGGAGAAAGTTCTGCCTTCAGCAAGACAAAACCTAAACCTTGACATTTAACACTGAAAATCCCTCACCATCAACATCCCAGGGATTACCATTGACCAGAAATATTCCTGGACCAACCACATTAATACAGTGGTTATAATGAGTAAATACAAGAAGTAACTTATCTCCTGAGTTCTCAAAACCTGTCCACTATATGAAAATGGCTTATTGTCACGAGTAGGCTTCAATGAAGTTACTGTGAAAAGCCCCTCGTCGCCACATTCCGGCGCCTGTTCGGGGAGGCTAGTGCGGTAATCGAACCATGCTGCTGGCCTGCCTTGGTCTGCTTTAAAAGCCAGCGATTTAGCAGAGTGTGCTAAACCAGCCCCTATATATAAGACACAAGTCAGGAAAATAATGAAATATTCTCCACCTGTCTCAATGACTGCAGCTCTAGCAATGCTCAAGGAGCACTGCACCATCCAGGACAAAGTAGCCCACTTCAGCACCTCATTCACAACCTTAAACATTCAATCCCTCCACCAGCAGCGCACGGTCACAGCAGTGTGTACTATTTACAAGATGCACTGTCGCATCTCATCTAGGCTCTTTCAACAGCACCTCTCAAACCCAGGGTTTTTTTTATCACCGGAATGACAAGGGAAGGAAATGCATGAGAACACCACTACCTGCAAGTTCCCCTCGAAGCCACACACAATCCTGACTTGGAAATGTCTCATTGTTCCTTCATTGTCACTGCATCAAAACCTGGAACTGCCTAGCGAGCAGCACTGTGGCTGTGCTTATACCAGATGGATTGAAGTGATTCAAGGAGGCGGCTCAGCAACAACTTCTCAAGGGCAATTAGGAAAGAGCAGAAATATGCTTTCCTTGCCAGCTCTCACATCCATGAATTGTTCCAAATAAATCTTCAACTTCTTCGACAGATCATCCCATGTTTTAGCCACACCCAACATCTGCAATCTTCTGCATTACATTACCTCCCATTTACCAAATTTCTTATTATAATAATATTTTTATTGATATTTTCCAGGTTTTACAGAGTCACAGCTCAAGTGTACCTGTTATTTACAAATAAAGTTGTTTCTTATTTACAGAGATTTTTAAATGTGGTCCCCCTCATCTGCCTCCCCCGCCCCCCCCCCTCCCCTTCGTCCCTCCCCTCCCTTCCACCCTTCTCTTTCCTCCATTGGTGGCGCAGGAGGAGGTGGAGTTGGCCCTGCGCAGTGCTTCACTCCAGAGTCCCCAACCCATTTCTGTCTGGAATTCGTCCTCCCATTTTCGTCTGGCTTCATCCAATGGCAGTCTCACCCTGTCCAGCAACCAGACGTATATGTTCCCACAGTTCATCCCCTCCTTACTGTCTGTGTTTATTAGTTCCTGCAGTAATGTATCTCTTGGGGCCCTGGGTACCTTATCATCTCCTTGTAGAGAAAATGTTTGATTTAGAGGTGCCTGAGTTCCTGTCCTGTTGGTAGGTCCAGGTCTTCCGTCAGTTCGCTCAGTGTCGCGTGTTTGCCCCCTATATGAAAGTCCCTGACTGTCAGCATCCACCCGTCCTGTCTCCATTTTTGAAAGCTGGCGTCGAGCATGGATGGCGGGAATTTGTGCTTACCGCAGATGGGGGGGCCATGGGGTACATCTCGGTTAGACCGGAATGCTGCCTCATTTGGTTCCATGTCTTCAGTGCGGCTACTACCACTGGGCAGGATGTGTACTTTGCTGGGAGGGATGGGAGCGCTGCCATGGTGAGGGCCTTGCAGGAGGACTCCTCTAGCCTCACCCATTCCATGTTGGGTTCTGGTATCCATCCCCTCACGCTCTCGGCTGTGGTTGCCCAGTGGTACTACTGTAGATTTGGCAAGGCTAGATCGCCCATGTTATTCCTTCTTTGTAGTGTTGACTTAGGAATCCTTGGGTTCTTACCCCCCCCCGCCACGCACACACAAAAGCCATGATCATTTTGTCTACCTTGTGGAAAAATGCCTTGGGGATGAAGATCGGTATGGATCTGAACAGGAATAAGAACCTCGGCAGCATGTTCATTTTGAGCATCTGCACCCTCCCCGCCAAGGAAAACGGGAGTGCATCTCATCTCTGTCAGTCCTTTTTTACTTACGCACCAGACTGGTCAGATTACACTTGTGGATCCGTGTCCAGTCATGGGCTATCTGGATCCACAGGTAGCGGAATTTGGTTTGGGCTAGTTTGAATGGTAGTCCCTCCAGCCCTGTCCCTCCCCCATTCGGGTTCACTTTTCTGCATCCAGGGAGATGATCACCTCTGGTGTTCTTTTCCCGGAAGGGGTCACTATTACATTCAGCAGCCACCTGATGTTTACAGTTATCTGTCTACCTTTGACGAAGCCTATGTGGTCCTCCGTGACCACCTGTGGTACGCAATTCTCCAATCTCTTGGCCAGGACTTCCGCGAATATCTTTGCGTCTATGTTGAACAGCTAAATGGGTCTGTGGCATTCCGCTGGGTCTTTGTCTTTTTTGGGTATCAGCGATATTTGGCCTGTGTTAGCATAGGAAGCAGGGTGCCCCTCGCTAGCGAGTCTACAAACATGAACCGTAAGTGTGGGGCCAGGGCTAGTGCAAATTGTCTATAGAAGTCTACCGGGAACCCGTCGGGTCCTGGCGCCTTCCACGCCTGCATGGAGCTGATGCTCTCCAGACTCTCTCCCAATCCTATTGGTGCTTCCAGTTCCTTGAGTCTATCGTCCCTCACGACTGGCATGTCCAGTCCATCAAAGAACCCGTTCAATCCTGTGTCCCCACCGGGAGGGTCGGAGGTGTACAGACCTCAAGGCAGAAGGTCGTAAACGCTTGGTTGACCTGTTTTTGCTCGATTACCAGTCTGTCTCTGCTATTCTTCATCTGCGCTATCTCTCTTGTGGCTGCCAGCTCTTGCGGGATCAACCATATTTACGTTGGACGCATCCCTGCACTTGAAATGAAATGAAATGAAAATCGCTTATTGTCACAAGTAGGCTTCAATGAAGTTACTGTGAAAAGCCCCTAGCCACCACATTCCGGCGCCTGTTCGGGGAGGCTGTTCCGGGAATTGAATCGTGCTGCTGGCCTGCCTTGGTCTGCTTTCAAGGCAGCCAAGGTTTGTTGGTCTCCCTCTCTCCTGGGTGGCCAGGGTCCCTTCGCGTCATCGATCCACCATCTCGCCCGCCTGCTGCTCGTGGCCCTTTCCGCCACTTCTGCTGTCTCTTCGGCCCCTCGAGCTCCCATTTGCTGGCATTCTTTCATGCTTATTCTCTTCTTGCCATTGAGATAAATTTGTCTTCGAATTGTTGGGTGAAAACCGACTAAAAGTGCCTTTTTGGTTCTGGTTTGGAGGAGAGCCACCTGGTGTGCGTTTGCTCAGCATATGACCGTCATCGAAGTCCCCCATTTTCCAAATTTCTGAAAATATTTGAGTCTGGCGTCTTGTTCATTTACCCTCACTCTGCCATATTTGTCATGGTAAAACATTCAATTGCGACAGTCCTATCATGAGGAATTTTTTCTATATATTTTTCCTCCTTGACTCTCCACTTTGAAAGAAAAGAAAAAGAAAACCTTCCATTTACAAAAAATTTACTATAAATACATGGAACTATATTTTTCTGGTGTCTTTCATAACCTTATCATTCACAGGGTGCTTTAAAGCCAATTAAGTACTTTTGAAGTGCAATCAGTACTGTATTGCAGGAAAGGACTTCCTAAAATCATACGTCGTCATCCAGATATTTCATTAACCTCCAAACCTCATGCCAAAGCTTAATGTCTGTTCCTCCTTCTCCTTGAATTGACACGGGATATTCTTCAATGTTAAATGTGTTGCATAAATGCAAGTTGTTGTAAATGCAGAAATGATTTTTCTAGATTTTAACATCTAGAAATTATTTTGATATTATGCACTTTAAATGCAATTCAGTTTGTAATGAATTTGCCTAGCAACAGCAGTAAAACATATTGAACAAAAAAAATAGGATGAGAAATGTCCAGCAACAGGTAGACATTTGCCGAGAAACCTAGAGCCTCGAGCTCATATTCAAAAGGCCCAATGAGATGTGTCTCTCCCAGTAACAAGTTTATAAGGCAGTTTAGAGAAAAATCAGATGTGAATGGCTGATGAGGAAAACAGCTTATAGACAATTGGGAAGCTCATTGAGGTACACAAATGTACACCTCAAGAATCAAGGAATTTGATAGGGGCAGACAGCCAAATACACAGAAGGCATAATTAAAGAGGAACAAAGGTATAATTGGCCAGGCCAGGAGGGCCAGTTAACACCCAACAGCCTCAGGAAGCAGACAACCCAGTTTCCAACTAACAGCCTAGAGCAGTGGTTCTCAACCGCCGTGTCGTGGCACACTGTACCTCATGTTTACGGAAAGGATTTGTCATCTTAAAGATGCCATAGTCAGAACAAAATAATTAAGGGGCTGAAAACACTCAAGAGGCCCAATTTAATATCATGTTTTGTGCCAGCTAAATTTGGTTGTGAGTCACCCGAGGTTTTGTTGGCACATACAAAATACCTACAGATAACACTGAGCAGGAAGTTTCTACACAATCACATTTACAGAACATATCCAGAGCTAGAATGAGCTCATGATGTCCCCTGAAGACCTTCGCTGCATATTTGGAGTCACCACATTAAACATCTTTCAGGAGGGCTTGATTGAATATTCAAATCCACAGGTCCATACCATCTCCCAATTAAATTGCTATTAAACGATACATTTAAGCCAGCAGCATGTCAGCTTTCTCGCTCTGAAAATGATAAATAACATGCGGTACTCTGTCATTTTAACAGTGGAAGGAAAATTAAATGCTATTTACTTTTGTGCCAAAAGCAAAATACTGCAGAGGTTGGACATTTGAAATAGAAACAGAAAATGCTGGAAGTACTTAGCAGAGCAGACAGCAACAGTGGAGATGGAGAAACAGAGTGACTGGGCAAGATTCTCCATCTGGGAGACTATGGGTGGGATTCTCCGTTCCCTGACGCCGATTTCATGATCAGCGATGGGGCGGAGAATCCCTATTATGACTGAATCGGGGCGGCACCTGTTTTCGGATGCTCCGCCCCCTCCAAAACGGTGTCATCAGTGAGTACGTCGCACGCCGTAGGGGCGGCTTCAGGACATTACCGGAAGGCCCTCCACTGATGCTCTGCCCCCGATGGACCGGGGTCACGATGGTGCGGTCCAATTGTGCTTTCAGTTGCCATGAACCTGGTGTGGCGGCTGTGGACTGTGTCAAGTACCATCAAAGTCGGGGGGAGCCATGCCACTGGCTGGGGGGGGGGGCTTCGGTGAGGGCTGGGGGTACTGGTGGGGGTGGTGAAGGGGTTTCCAGGAGGGCTCTCTCTAGCAGGTCAGATGCGCGCGCAACTGGCACCATGTTGTACGGCGCAACCGCTGCAGGTCGTCGCCTTGCACATGTGCGGCCACGGACCTGTCAATTCTTCGGCCGTTTATTTTGTAAAGGCATGTGTTTTATGCGGCTGCTAGCCCCTC
Organism: Scyliorhinus torazame; assembly: GCF_047496885.1. Lineage (NCBI taxonomy): Eukaryota > Metazoa > Chordata > Chondrichthyes > Carcharhiniformes > Scyliorhinidae > Scyliorhinus > Scyliorhinus torazame. Next base: position 186,538,503 of record NC_092712.1, read on the forward strand.
ACCGGTTGGAGAGTCGGTGCTGGGACCTAGATGATTTTTTCATCGTAGAACAAGACATAGCCTCAGAATAGGAGAATCCAGCCCCAGATTTCTGGTGCAGCATGACGTCGGGATTCTCCTTTGCGCCCATGGGGTTAATGGGGTTTCCCATTGTGGGGCAGACCCACGCCGTCGGGAAACTCCCGGGCTGCCGGCAAAACGGAAAATCTTGACGGTGGAGAATTCAGCCCTATGTTCTTCCCACTGGAGTTGAATTGCATCTGGTTTGCACTCATTGCGCGAGCGCAAATCAGAAAGTGATTCACAATCCTTAGCCATGCAAATTTATGCATGGCAAGAATTGCAAGGGATTCCCCAGGGAATCCCACTATTGGGCCTCCATTTGGAGCGAGCAACCCAATAGTAAGTTCCGGTAGCTGGATCCCCACCTGCAACGCAATTCAGCAGTTCCTCCCCTTCCCGGAACATCATTCAGCACCGCTTTCCTCTGGGGATTTTCTGGGTCATCCCCGCTCCCCTCCCATAGTGCGGGGGTGACCACAACTCCCCTCTCGCCCACTGCACCCCCTCCCCACACCAGTGACCTCTTAATTAAGGAGACTCCCACCAGAGACCCACTAATTGAAGAGAAATCCACCAGAGACCCTCTAATTAAAGTGATGCCCATCAGAGAACCCCACAAGAGAGATCCCTGTCTGGAAGACCCAAGCAGAGAGATCCGTGTCTGGAAGCTTCCAGAAGAGAGACCCTGTCGGGAAGCCCCCAGAAGAGAGATCCCTGTCTGGTGGCTGGAGAGCAGTCTAGACAGAGACAGTGAAAAGGATCACTGCTTTAAAACTCACCCATGCAATATACCTGCTGGCTCGGGCTCAGGAAGCCGCACCTGTCAATTTCTGATGTGGAGATGCTGGCATTGGGCTGGGGTGAGCACAATAAGAAGTCTTACAACACCAGGTTAAAGTCCAACAGGAATATTTGGAATCACTAGCTTTTGGAGCATAGCTCCTTCATTACCTGATGAAGGAGCTACGCTCTGAATGCTAGTGATTCCAAATAAACCTCTTGGACATTACCCTGGTCTTGTAAGGCTTCTTACTGTGCCAATTTCTGGAAAGAGAAAACCAGACAGTGGGGTTTAAACCCCTTCAGGTCTTTGATATGCAAGCCAGTCTTTCATTTCTCTGTGATATTGATTTCACTATGCTGTGATTGACAGCTTCCACGCACGCCCAGCTCTCTACATTGTTCCATTCACCTCCCTTCACACTTGAATGATTTTGAAGTAGTCAGCTGCGAGAAACTAACAGAAAGCACTTACCTCTCTTTGATCTGGTCCAGGAGGTTGATGTTTATAAACATTGCAGTTCGTTTCACAGCTGACTACTTCAAAACTGTCCAACCCTGGATTCTCCACCACCTGCTGCTGGTAGTGGAGTTCCTGATGCATTGGAAAATCCAGCCCAATGTTTGAGGTTGATGGCACTTCATCCGAACACAATGAAAGGCCATCGGAATAAAATCTTAATTTTGTTTCTCTTCATCCTTTCTGTCATTTCCAGCATATTCTGTTTTTATTTTTGTACTTGTTTTTCCAATTAAAATCAATATTCGATTAAGTGTGTTTGCAGGCGAGGGGATTGGATTATATGATTACCTTGTGCCCAGTCGAGTTGAGGCAGACAGGATACAAACTCATACCTCCAGCTGATATCATTTATTATAGCTTGCAGCTTAGGGGGAAACATGTTGCTGGCTGGTAGTACACTCAGCAGAGGGGCAGCTTTGTGTATGGCTCGTATCTAGGACGGTTTTGTTCCAGTTGAAGATCCAGATCAAGGGTGTGTCGTTACAGCAGATCCTGAAGCCACAGTTGGAATCGCCTATGCTGGTCCCATTTTCCACCAAAGAGAAGTCGGTCCCTCAGTCCTATGAGGTCCAAGTCCAGATCTCCAATTCAAAGAATCCCCCTTCAAGATCAAGCTCTTGGTCAAGGTCTTTTTCCAATAAATGGGAAAGTCGTTCCCCTTCAGAAATTTTTATGACGAGCCCAAATCCTTGAGCAGATGATTGAAATGGAAAGACACCGCAAATATCAGATCAACAGGCCCTCATCACCTGAAAACTTTCTAACTAACCAAGATGCTTTCATGCCGTTTTAAATGCAGCACTCAACCAAAAATTGTTACTACTGTGAACTTAGCATGAATAAATGTTATTGATTAATTGTGATGAAACAAACTGTCCAGTTTATTCCATGGAATTTCCTTATTAACTGAAAGGGTACAATAAAAATGCTTGCATTTCTTTGCATTAAATTTTACACATTTATCAAAGTACAGAGATTTTTGTTTCAGTGAATCTGTTGCAGTGTGTGTCAGGTAATGCCATGAGATTATACAATCGCAAATTTCTAAAGCTTCCAAACTGGTTAACTATTTTGTCTCCACAGTTTTCCCTCCCAATTCCCAACCCACAGTGTGAAAAGGTGTAAACAGGATCAAAACAACTGCACATGCTGAAACAAATTCCATCAAGTACTCAAAACCATGAATTAATCAGCTGTATTCATGGAGACAGTGGGTCAAAAAAAGTGGGTGTGTTGTGGAATTGTTTGTTTCATTGAAGTGTGCCCTGTTACTGAACCATTTGCCTTGACCGTCAATTTTACCTCGAATAAACCTCTCATTCTATGTATGTTTCTATGGGGAAGGCGGGATCAGGGCATTGAACTTGGTGATCAGCTATAGAACATAGAACATAGAACAATACAGCGCAGTACAGGCCCTTCGGCCCACGATGTTGCACCAAAACAAAAGCCATCTAACCTACACTATGCCATTATCATCCATATGTTTATCCAATAAACTTTTAAATGCCCTCAATGTTGGCGAGTTCACTACTGTAGCAGGTAGGGCATTCCACGGCCTCACTACTCTTTGCGTAAAGAACCTACCTCTGACCTCTGTCCTATATCTATTACCCCTCAGTTTAAAGTTATGTCCCCTCGTGCCAGCCATATCCATCCGCGGGAGAAGGCTCTCACTGTCCACCCTATCCAACCCCCTGATCATTTTGTATGCCTCTATTAAGTCTCCCCTTAACCTTCTTCTCTCCAACGAAAACAACCTCAAGTCCATCAGCCTTTCCTCATAAGATTTTCCCTCCATACCAGGCAACATCCTGGTAAATCTCCTCTGCACCCGCTCCAAAGCCTCCACGTCCTTCCTATAATGCGGTGACCAGAACTGTACGCAATACTCCAAATGCGGCCGTACCAGAGTTCTGTACAGCTGCAAGATGACCTCCCGACACCGGAACTCAATCCCTCTACCAATAAAGGCCAACACTCCATAGGCCTTCTTCACAACCCTATCAACCTGGGTGGCAACTTTCAGGGATCTATGTACATGGACATCTAGATCCCTCTGTTCATCCACACTTTCAAGAACTTTACCATTAGCCAAATATTCCGCATTCCTGTTATTCCTTCCAAAGTGAATCACCTCACACTTCTCTACATTAAACTCCATTTGCCACCTCTCAGCCCAGCTCTGCAGCTTATCTATATCCCTCTGTAACCTGCTACATCCTTCCACACTATCGACAACACCACCGACTTTAGTATTGTCTGCAAATTTACTCACCCACCCTTCTGCGCCTTCCTCTAGGTCATTGATAAAAATGACTAACAGCAACGGCCCCAGAACAGATCCTTGTGGTACTCCACTTGTGACTGTACTCCATTCTGAACATTTCCCATCAACCACCACCCTCTGTCTTCTTTCAGCTAGCCAATTTCTGATCCACATCTCTAAATCACTCTCAATCCCCAGCCTCCGTATTTTTTGCAATAGCTTACCGTGGGGAACCTTATCAAACGCTTTGCTGAAATCCATATACACCACATCAACTGCTCTACCCTCGTCTACCTGTTCAGTCACCTTCTCAAAGAACTCAATAAGGTTTGTGAGACATGACCTACCCTTCACAAAGCCATGCTGACTATCCCTGATCATATTATTCCTATCTAGATGATTATAAATCTTGTCTCTTATAATCCCCTCCAAGACTTTACCCACTACAGACGTGAGGCTCACTGGTCTATAGTTGCCGGGGTTGTCTCTGCTCCCCTTTTTGAACAAAGGGACCACATTTGCTGTCCTCCAGTCCTCTAGCACTATTCCTGTAGCCAATGATGACATAAAAATCAAAGCCAAAGGTCCAGCAATCTCTTCCCTGGCCTCCCAGAGAATCCTAGGATAAATCCCATCAGGTCCCGGGGACTTATCTATTTTCAGCCTGTCCAGAATTGCCAACACCTCTTCCCTACGTACCTCAATGCCATCTATTCTATTAGCCTGGGGCTCAGCATTCTCCTCCACAACATTATCTTTTTCCTGAGTGAATACTGACGAAAAATATTCATTTAGTATCTCGCCTATCTCTTCAGACTCCACACACAATTTCCCATCCCTGTCCTTGACTGGTCCTACTCTTTCCCTAGTCATTCGCTTATTCCTGACATACCTATAGAAAGCTTTTGGGTTTTCCTTGATCCTTCCTGCCAAATACTTCTTATGTCCCCTCCTTGCTCGTCTTAGCTCTCTCTTTAGATCCTTCTTCACTACCTTGTAACTATCCATCGCCCCAACCGAAACTTCACACTTCATCTTCACATAGGCCTCCTTCTTCCTCTTAACAAGAGATTCCACTTCCTTGGTAAACCACGGTTCCCTCGCTCGACGCCTTCCTCCCTGTCTGACTGGTACATACTTATCAAGAACACGCAGTAGCTGATCCTTGAACAAGCCCCACTTATCCAGTGTGCCCAACACTTGCAGCCTACTTCTCCACCTTATCCCCCCCAAGTCACGTCTAATGGCATCATAATTGCCCTTCCCCCAGCTATAACTCTTGCCCTGCGGTGTATACTTATCCCTTTCCATCATTAACGTAAACGTCACCGAATTGTGGTCACTGTCCCCAAAGTGCTCTCCTACCTCCAAATCCAACACCTGGCCTGGTTCATTACCCAAAACCAAATCCAACGTGGCCTCGCCTCTTGTTGGCCTGTCAACATATTGTTTCAGGAAACCCTCCTGCACACACTGTACAAAAAACTACCCATCTATTGTACTCGAACTACATCTTTTCCAGTCAATATTTGGAAAGTTAAAGTCTCCCATAATAACTACCCTGTTACTTTCGCTCATATCCAGAATCATCTTCGCCATCCTTTCCTCTACATCCCTAGAACTATTAGGAGGCCTATAAAAAACTCCCACAGGGTGACCTCTCCTTTCCTGTTTCTAACTTCAGCCCATACTACCTCGGAAGAAGAGTCCCCATCTAGCATCCTCTCCGCCACCGTAATACTGCTCTTGACTAGCAGCGCCACACCTCCCCCTCTTTTGCCTCCTTCTCTGAGCTTACTAAAACACCTAAACCCCGGAACCTGCAACATCCATTCCTGTCCCTGCTCTATCCATGTCTCCGAAATGGCCAAAACATCGAAGTCCCAGGTACCAACCCATGCTGCCAGTTCCCCTACCTTGTTTCGTATACTCCTGGCATTGAAGTAGACACACTTCAAACCACCTACCTGAACACTGGCCCCCTCCTGCAACGTCAAATCTGTGCTCCTGACCTCTATACTCTCATTCTCCCTTACCCTAAAACTACAATCCAGGTTCCCATGCCCCTGCTGCATTAGTTTAAATCCCCCCAAAGAGCACTAACAAATCTCCCCCCCAGGATATTTGTGCCCCTCAGGTTCAGATGTAGACCATCCTGTCTGTAGAGGTCCCACCTTCCCCAGAAAGAGCCCCAGTTATCCAAAAATCTGAATCCCTCCCGCCTGCACCATCCCTGTAGCCACGTGTTTAAATGCTCTCTCTCCCTATTCCTCATCTCACTATCACGTGGCACGGGCAACAACCCAGAGATAACAACTCTGTTTGTTCTAGTTCTGAGCTTCCATCCTAGCTCCCTGAAAGCCTGCCTGACATCCTTGTCCCCTTTCCTACCTATGTCGTTAGTGCCAATGTGGACCACGACTTGGGGCTGCTCCCCCTCCCCCCTAAGGACCCGGAAAACACGATCCGAGACATCACGTACCCTTGCACCTGGGAGGCAACATACCAAACGTGAGTCTCTCACGCTCCCACAAAATCTCCTATCTGTGCCCCTGACTATCGAGTCCCCAATTACTAATGCTCTGCTCCTCTCCCCCCTTCCCTTCTGAGCAACAGGGACAGACTCCGTGCCAGAGGCTCGTACCCCATGGCTTACCCCTGGTAAGTCCCCCCCCCCCACAAGTATCCAAAGCGGTATACTTGTTTCTCAGGGGAACGACCGCAGGGGATCCCTGCACTGACTGCTTCTTGCCAGTCCCTCTTACAGTTACCCACCTATCTCCAATCTTTGGTGTAACTAATTCCCTGAAGCTGCTATCTATGACCCCTTCTGCCTCCCGAATGATCCGAAGTTCTTCCAACTCCAGCTCCAGTTCCCTAACTCGGTCTTGGAGGAGCTGGAGATGGCAGCACTTCCTGCAGGTAAAATCAGCAGGGACACTAACTGCATCCCTCACCTCAAACATCCTGCAGGAGGAACATTGCACTCCCTTCCCTGCCATTCCTCTAACTTTCTACCAAGATCTGGCTAACAACTAAGTTACATTTTTATAAAAAATAATAATATAATAAAATATGGTACTTACCTCACACCAATGGGTTTTATTATTAGGTTAGAGGAGGAGGGCGGGTGGGAGACACTACACGTGTAGTGTCTCGGGTTTCCTCTCCACCAGAATTTATTGGTGAGGGTCCTCCCAGACGTCCGCGGGTGGACTTCCTGTTCCCGCCTAAAAAACTAATTTAAAAAAAAAGAAAAATTCTCAGCTCCTGCTGAAATTGACTAACCAGCCAGCTCCACTCCCGCCGAAATCGACTGGCCTGCCCCTGCAAAGACAAGTGCTTTTAAAGGTTGACTTACCTCCCAGCAACCTCCTTCCGCAATGCTCCCGCTGAAACTGACTCACCAGCTGTTCTCACGCCGAAATCGACTGGCCTGCCCCTGCAAAGACAAGTGCTTTTAAAGGTTGACTTACCTCCCAGCAACCTCCTTCCGCAATGCTCCCGCTGAAACTGACTCACCAGCTGTTCTCCCGCCGAAATCGACTGGCCTGCCCCTGCAAAGACAAGTGCTTTTAAAGGTTGACTTACCTCCCAGCAGCCACTTCCGCAATGCTCCCGCTGAAACTGACTCACCAGCTGTTCTCCCGCCGAAATCGACTGGCCTGCCCCTGCAAAGACAAGTGCTTTTAAAGGACAGACTTACCTCCCAGCAACCTCCTTCCGCAATGCTCCCGCTGAAACTGACTCACCAGCTGTTCTCCCGCCGAAATCGACTGGCCTGCCCCTGCAAAGACAAGTGCTTTTAAAGGTTGACTTACCTCCCAGCAACCTCCTTCCGCAATGCTCCCGCTGAAACTGACTCACCAGCTGTTCTCCCGCCGAAATCGACTCATTAATGATCATAATGAATGGCGGAGCATGCTTAAAGGGCCGAATGGTCTCCTTCTGCTTTATTTTCCATAGATGCTTCTAAGTCTTAAAGCCAAGGCAGTGCAGAAAACCTTCAGAAAGGCAGTTTAAATTTCTTTGCTGGGCCAGGAAATGGCATTTCCCAGACTTGATTATTATCTCTGTATTGTGTGGTAACTATAAAATAGTTTTTTTTAACTTATAGATTGATTTAATGTGGTTTGTGGAAGATGGGAAGTCTTACGGAGGTCAAGTAGCATAGATATATTTTGGAATAAGGGGTATTTCTCTAGTGATATCATGGTTGTGTTGTAATTCACCGACTGACCACGAGAGTCTCATTAGTATATAAGTGAATGTTAGAATCTAGTGACCTCAGATTGACTAGGGAGCTGGGGGAGAGTTTGCTTGTGCATGTTCATACTGTTATTCATCTGTTGTTTTGTATATATTTTACCCACAGTTAATGTTAATACATCGTTTATAGTTTTAGCATTCTTGTAATATAAATCAGGCCATCCGACAAGAACATTACACTTTCTACATAAACTGTGTGTGTATTTAGTAATTCATATGCCGTAGTGTGGAGTAGTCCTGCTCATGTGTATTTGTCTTTTCTTTACTTCAATAAATAGTCTTAGCAATTCTTACACAATGGCTGGACTGTTTATTCTCACTGGGGTTTCACTTGTCTTCTCACACCAAAACAAAGCAAAACGATACAACCCCATGTACCAGTGTTCCAAGTGTTGAAAAGTTGGGATACCCTTGCAGGTAACATCAGCATGCTCATGACAAGTGAAACATATATTGCTTAAGAAAGAGTCTGTTTTTGTTTTTATCACCAGGCTGCTGATGGCAATGATAATTTTCTGGATTAATTCTGGGGATGTCTGCTGGAAAGATGAACTTCTTTTGAATCCATGCACAGACAAGCAGGACACATTCTGAAAACAACAAAACTAGTCTTTCACCTGAATATAAAAGGACTGCTGATTATTTCATTGTAGTTAAAGCTTCCATGGGAATACTACACCTTCTAAGATCAGGTAACCTTACTGTTTATATTTAGCCTCCAGCGCATTGGCAAATCGCAGCCACTAGAGTCAGACACAGAACCCTAGCTCAGGATTGTTTTCAGTCTTGATCATGCAAACTGAGGGATCATGATTTCTGAATTGAGTAACAGTTGCAATGATTCAGAACAAATCCATTAGAATCTCGAGTAGGCGTCAACAATAGTCCCTTTCATAGCTTTTGGCAGTGAGATGCCCAAGTTAGATTAAAAGTTAACTCAGTGCATAAAACCTGACAGTTATTAAGAAAAAGTAGATGTTCTTGACAAGAGCTGATTTCTTAGAAGAGCAAACATAGACATAACTGGAACAACTTACCAAGTGAAAAGAATTGGTTTTAAAAGTGTCAAATACCCTTACCTTTTGTCCTTTGTAGAAAGGTTCAGTGTTGAATTATGTTTTTATAGCAATTGTAAAAGAAATTATGCTCATAAAGATTAGGATTATTAAAGCCAGGGTATAGAACATTTTCAATTTCAAGTGATGAATATTGACTTTGAGCATTCCAGATCCAAATATTTTGGTGCAGAGAAAATATACTCAACATGGGCCAAGTCTCACTGCTTTCAGTGCTTTCCTAGCACTAATCAAGGTGAATTTGGCCATTGCATGCTCGAGTGATCCACAGCCACAGCATACAGTGAAGAGAGTCACTCCCATTGGCGCTATGAGGAGCACAGGGGGTAATGGGACTCAGTCCTGTTCATTAGCAGCTGGACACAGGGAGGTGGAGGGCTGAGATTAAAAGGAAAGAGGTTAGTGGATTGCAATAGATTGGGAAAGAATTGTACAGAAGCTGACAGCTGCCCCTTCAGTCAGAGGAGAAAAGAGTTTGCCAGCATCAACAGAAGGGAGGGTGGGAGATTAGTACCACTATGATCTGATAGTATTGGAGGAGCAGAAGATGGATCTGAAATTCTTATGCTTAGTGAAGCTCTACAGTAGCACAAGTGTAAATGCCTCACTAACTTTATTTCCAATAAAGGGAAGGAAGGCACTCTTGTGTCTTTGCTTGACAAAAGGTAATCAACCTAAAATGTCAACTCTGTTTCGCTGTCCACAGATGCAGACTAACCGACTGAGTGTTTCCAGGATTTTCAGTTTTTAGTTTAGATTTTCAGCTTCGACAGTATTTCTCCTACAGACAGAAAGAATGAACTTGCATTTATTTATTTTCCACATCATCAGGATACCTCAAAGTGTTTAAAAGACAATGAAGTACATTTGAGATATAGTCCATTGTCGTAATGCTGGAAACATAGCAGCCAATCTGCATGCAGTAAGATTTCAGTAACAACAGCAATGAGATAAATGACCAGATAACACTCTGGTGAGGTTTGATTGAGGGAACACTCTCAAATAGTGCCATGGGATCTTTGACATCTGCCTGAGAAGACAGGTCACGCTGTAGTTTAACATCTTATCCAAAAGTCACCACCTTCGACAGTGTGACACTGAAATGCCAACAAAGATTAAGTGCTCATGTCTCCTGATGGGGGATTAAACCGATAGAAGGAAAAATTCAATTAGGCCCAATGTTATGTGCGGGGACCATCATACGTAATTATCCTGCCCCAGGTCCCACTGAGACGTGCAGTATGCACACTGTGTGCTGCCAGCTCATCTACATAACTGCAGCACAAGGTGAAAGGTGATGCTGACTGACTGTATACTCAGAAGTGGAGCTAGATGCATGTGTGACTAGTAGGATTCACAGCAAGCTTGCAGCTGCTGAAAAAGCCTCTTCCTTGTCATGTGAGAGTACTTTTAAGACATGGATGTTTAAGCAATGTACCTTTAAGAAAACAGTGATGTCAGAGAGTGGGTGGGGCTGAGGTCAGGTCAGCCATTTTGCAGTTTTGTTTTGCAGTTTCAGTTTTGAAAAGAGCTGGTGTGTGTGTCTGTGTTTTGCAGTGAGCTGGATCTCTGCCATGAAAGACTATCTCTGGATCATTTGGGTGATTTAAAGTAAAGCCTTTAACCTGATGTGGTTTTGTTTAAAGGTGTTAAGTCTCTTGGAAGTTTGAAGGAACATTTTAAGGAATTATTTACTGTTGCTATATTTTCTGGTTATCTTTGAAGTAAGGAGTGTTAAGAGATCCAATGTTTATTTAAGATGTTAAGTTGAGTTCATGGAATAAACAGTGTTTTGTGTTTAAAAACCCACGTGTCCATAATTGTAATCCCACACCGAGGGAAAATCCGTGTGCTGGGAAAAGCAACAAATCCATTAAAGGGAGAGGTTGGTTGAACTCCATGATACATTTTGGGGTTCTGATTGAGGGAACACTCTCGAATAATGCCATGGGATCTTTGACATCTGCCTGAGAAGATAGGTCACGCTGTAGTTTAACATCTTATCCAAATGTCACCACCTTCGACAGTGTAACACTGAAATGCCAACAAAGATTAAGTGCTCATGTCTCCTGATGGGGGATTAAACCGATAGAAGGAAAAATTCAATTAGGCCCAATGTTATGTGCGGGGACCATCATACGTAATTATCCTGCCACAGGTCCCACTGAGACGTGCAGTATCATCTACATAACTGCAGCACAAGGTGAAAGGTGATGCTGACTGACTGTATACTCAGAAGTGGAGCTAGATGCATGTGTGACTAGTAGGATTCACAGCAAGCTTGCAGCTGCTGAAAAAGCCTGTTCCTCTTAAAGGGGAGATACACTCAGGCTACAGGAGCTGCTGGAACAGTCTGAAGAAGGCATTGGTGGAACAAAGAGGACTGTAACAAAATGCCAGAGAGAAGGTTTTGGCTGCAGCTCACTGGAGGTCTTAGTAGTAGAGGTCAAACGGAGGAGGGAGGCCATATTTACTTGAGTGCTTTGAGGCCCTCAAGGGAATTGGGAAACACGGAACCAGGGTGTCAATACCCAGAGCCTAACTCCGAGGATTTGGCTGCCTTGTGGGAAAAAGTGCAAAGACCGTACAAGTGTGTTCAAGGTCAGTGAACACATCTTCAAATGATATCCCTGACTCACTCTTTCACACTGCTGACTGCATCACAACCCCTCCACTCACTAGTCAGAAATCAGAGCTCATGCCTAACATTCAGACATTCCAACTTACTTTCACACACTGATGAGTCACATGACCTTCACACCCACGTCTCACAGTTTCCATAAACATCCAGCTATTCAACAATGGTGGATAAATGACCCAAACATAGTACAATAGACTTATAGACATTCTTCCATTTCTTTTGCAGGAAAAGGTTCACATTACGGCACAACTCTTGAGCTCTAATTTTGGGTCAGATGTGACTAAGGTTAATGCGTTCTGCATCACTGAAAACATTCAGGGTGATGGGATTTTCCTGCCTTATGCCTCCTCTCAAATCGCACTTCACCTTTATCCTGCTATCTGCCATGAAGTGCCAGCTCTTGTTGGTGTAACCTTGAGCCTTTTCTTTCCACTCCATCCCTCTCCCCTCAACCCAAGCCTCCTCTTCTGTGCATTTTGGCTTTCATCTGCCAGAGATTTTCTGCTTACCTGGCCAGTGCAGCCTCACAATGAAGAACAAAGAGCAACACCAGACCTCTGGTGAAGAAGCGCTATCATTTAATCAGTTGCAGTGGATGCGATTTAACAGAAAAGTTAGTGTCATTACAGGCGGGTTTAACTGGGCTTTCTCCCCGGCTCTGTCAGTGAGTTCTCCATCCCTATCTAACCACACTTTTTCGAGTCGGGCGTGACAAGGCCGTTAGATCGTGCCTTACTATTATTAATCCTGATAGTGGAGAAGATTTTCTCCAGTCAGGCTAATTGTATTTTAACAGGGTTTTGGGAGCTAAATTGATATTTATTGTTGTTTGATTGGGAATGAAGATAACAGTTAAGGGTATTGTATTCACTGTATTCAGTAGCTTTGTTTAAGGGGTATTTGAAAGCTATTTTATCATCTGATGTTAAAGATATTATAATATTGCGTTTGTAATAAAGTTTCTTTTAATATACCATATCCCTATTTCTTTGAAAAATCACTCCTGGAGCGAGGAATACTTTCCTCACAGTCTTACAAAATTAAAATAAAATATTGGGTTTCTGTCTAGTATCCTAACCACCTTTGGGGTCTTGAATCATAATGGCAGAAATAACACAGTGGGGCAGTGGTTAGCACTGCTGCCTCTCAGCGCCAAGGACCCTGGTTCAATTCCACCCTTGGGTGACTGTGTGGAGCTTGCACATTCTCTCTGTCTCAGCGTGAATTCCCTCCGAGTGCTCCAGTTTCCTCCCGTAGTCCAAAAATGCGCAGGTTAGGTGGATTGGCCATGCTAAATTGTACCTTAGAGTCCAAAGATGTGTAGGTTAAGTTGAAGGTTGATTGGGATAGGGCGGGGAGTGGGCTTGGGTGGATTGCCAGAATATCCCGCCACCAATCAATGGGCGGGGCTGCATTCACCCCCGCAAAACACGCCAGGGAATTGGCAGAAAATTCAGCTCCTAGTCTCTTAACTGTGAATATATATATGTGTTGAAACTCCTGTGGGTCCTGAGATATTTTAAAGTTTTGTTAAATAAACTGTTTGGATTTAGAATTTGAGTCATTGAGATAAATAAGGCATACAGCAACCTGGCTAATATGTAACATTTATGGCTGATACTCAAAGAGAATTTCATCTCTCTCATTACTGCCACCCCCATCCATCCCCATCTGCTCTCCACTAGTCTGGAACAGATTTGAATTTGGATCATGGACCAATATCCAGCTCTCTACACAACCCAGACTGTTATATTGGTGTAATTTCTAACTTTGTACAGCTGGCAAGGAGCCTCACCCACTGGAGTTCAGATTGGAAAAGTATCCCTTATATTTACTGCACATATAAACAGTACTATCTGGCACTGGTACCTATAAAAGATGCAATCACTAATAAAATCACTCAGGAAACTGCTTTTTGAAGTCCTTAACAGTTTATTTTGATATGAATCAATAAATTCTTCCATTTGATTAAAATGGAATCTAAATAGAGGGAATTTAATCTGGAATTTCTGTTCCGTTTGAAGTGTTTGTTGTCGAAATGTACACGTTCTGAGTCAGTTTCTCTGACTTCTGACGGTGTTTAGGATATCATGGATCCTTCATCCCTCTGTGCATTATGAGTCTGATAGTAAGTATGTTGTAGCTTCCATAACAGCTGCATTTTGTTAATTTGCTATCAAATAGTCTATCTCAAAGTAACATCGCCAGGAAACAAATATCACATTGGAGAAATAAAGCCACATAATTTATTGATGTTGTAACACTGGGCAGAATTCTCTCAGAAAATGACTGCTATTTCGGTCACAAAAATCTGCCGCGATTTTCCCGCACTCAGTCATTTTAAGGGTTGATTTGCACTTTTAATGAGATGCGTGGGATCCAATTACACTGGCAAGGCCGGATCCTTGCCTGATCTCAAAACCACAGTCCATGATCCTCTCGTGCTCCTCGCTGGCAGCAGGCACCTCCCTTCTGACTGGCAGCAGGCACTCCCCTTCTCGCTGGCATCAGGCCTCTCCGACAAATCGGCAGCATCAGGCTCCCCCCCGACAATCGGCAGTATAAGGCCACACACACGCACTCACCAGCAAAGATCCCCCCAGTTGTTGATACCAGCAACCCCCCCCGTCCCTGCCCCACCCACCCAGGTAAGCGATACCCCATTGTGGAGTCTCCAAATGCCTGCTCCCTTCATGCCCATACCCCTTTCATGCTTATTCCCCCTTCATGTGCATGTCCCTTTCATGCCATATCCCTTGGCAGTGCTCCTGACACTGTCCCTGGCACCCTGGCAGCGCCAACCCAGCAGCACCAGGGCACTGCCTTGCCATGTTCCCGACTATCTGGGGCGAAAATAGCGTCCAAGCCCCCCCAGCATGGTCATTACATCTGGTCTCCATTTGTGGAGCCCAGTAGTGATTCGCCCTGGCATCACACTGCACCGGCAGGTGGGAGAATTGCAGGAGTCAGGATCATTTGTCTTAAAGCCGACCCTGCACATTTAAATTAGAGCATGCGCAATCTGCGTAAAACAGGTACCGGCCCCGATTCGATCGTAAAAATGGATCCTCTGCTCGATCACCGATTACGAAATCAGTGCCGGGAAACGGAGAATCCCACCCCTCACCTGTCAACCCTTGTTGCCAGAACATCTTGTCGTGAATAAAGATATGAAATAACAATTTCCTCTGGGCCCTCTGCTCTATCAAAGAACAAAGAACAAAGAAATGTACAGCACAGGAACAGGCCCTTCGGCCCTCCAAGCCCGTGCCGACCATGCTGCCCGACTAAACTACAATCTTCTACACTTCCTGGGTCCGTATCCCTCTATTCCCATCCTATTCATGTATTTGTCAAGATGCCCCTTAAATGTCACTATCGTCCCTGCTTCCACCACCTCCTCCGGTAGCGAGTTCCAGGCACTCACTACCCTCTGCGTAAAAAACTTGCCTCGTACATCTACTCTAAACCTTGCCCCTCTCACCTTAAACCTATGCCCCCTAGTAATTGACCCCTCTATCCCGGGGAAAAGCCTCTGACTATCCACTCTGTCTATGCCCCTCATAATTTTGTAGACCTCTATCAGGTCGCCCCTCAACCTCCTTCGTTCCAGTGAGAACAAACCGAGTTTATTCAACCGCTCCTCATAGCTAATGCCCTCCATACCAGGCAACATTCTGGTAAATCTCTTCTGCACCCTCTCTAAAGCCTCCACATCCTTCTGGTAGTGTGGCGACCAGAATTGAACACTATACTCCAAGTGTGGCCTAACTAAGGTTCTATACAGCTGCAACATGACTTGCCAATTCTTATACTCAATGCCCCGGCCAATGAAGGCAAGCATGCCGTATGCCTTCTTGACTACCTTCTCCACATGTGTTGCCCCTTTCAGTGACCTGTGGACCTGTACTCCTAGATCTCTTTGACTTTCAATACTCTTGAGGATTCTACCATTCACTGTATATTCCCTATCTGCATTAGACCTTCCAAAATGCATTCCCTCACATTTGTCCAGATTAAACTCCATCTGCCATCTCTCCGCCCAAGTCTCCAAACAATCTAAATCCTGCTGTATCCTCTGACAGTCCTCATCGCTATCCACAATTCCACCAACCTTTGTGTCGTCTGCAAACTTACTAATCAGACCAGTTACATTTTCCTCCAAATCATTTATATATACTACAAACAGCAAAGGTCCCAGCACTGATCCCTGTGGAACACCACTGGTCACAGCCCTCCAATTAGAAAAGCATCCTTCCATTGCTACTCTCTGCCTTCTATGACCTAGCCAGTTCTGTATCCACCTTGCCAGCTCACCCCTGATCCTGTGTGACTTCACCTTTTGTACTAGTCTACCATGAGGGACCTTGCCAAAGGCCTCACTGAAGTCCATATGGACAACATCCACTGCCCTACCTGCATAAATCACCTTTGTGACCTCCTCGAAAAACTCTATCAAAAGTTAGTGAGACATGACCTCCCCTTCACAAAACCATGCTGCCTCTCACTAATAAGTCCATTTGCTTCCAAATGGAAGTAGATCCTGTCTCAAAGAATTCTCTCCAGTAATTTCCCTACCACTGAAGTAAGGCTCACCGGCCTGTAGTTCCCTGGATTATCCTTGCTACCCTTCTTAAACAGAGGAACAACATTGGCTATTTACCAGTCCTCCAGGACATCCCCTGAAGACAGTGAGGATCCAAAGATTTCTGTCAAGGCCTCAGCAATTTCCTCTCCAGCCTCCTTCAATATTCTGGGGTAGATCCCATCAGGCCCTGGGGACTTATCTACCTTAATATTTTTTAAGACACCCAACACCTCGTCTTTTTGGATCTCAATATGACTCAGGCTATCTACACACTCTTCTCCAGACTCAACATCTACCAATTTCTTCTCTTTGGTGAATACTGATGCAAAGTATTCATTTAGTACCTCGCCCATTTCCTCTGGCTCCACACATAGATTCCCTTGCCTATACTTCAGTGGGCCAACCCTTTCCCTGGCTACCCTCTTGCTTTTTATGTACGTGTAAAAAGCCTTGGGATTTTCCTTAACCCTATTTGCCAATGACTTTTCGTGACCCATTCTAGCCCTCCTGACTCCTTGCTTAAGTTCCTTCCAACTTTCCTTATATTCCTCACAGGCTTCGTCTGTTCCCAGCCTTTTAGCCCTGACAAATGATTCCTTTTTCTTTTTGACGAGGCCTACAATATCTCCCGTTATCCAAGGTTCCCAAAAATTGCCGTATTTATCCTTCTTCCTCACAGGAACATGCCGGTCCTGAATTCCTTTCAACTGCCACTTGAAAGCCTCCCACATGTCAGATGTTGATTTGCCCTCAAACATCCGCCCCCAATCTATGTTCTTCAGTTCCCGCCTAATATTGTTATAATTAGCCTTCCCCCAATTTAGCACATTCATCCTAGGACCACTCTTATCCTTGTCCACCAGTACTTTAAAACTTACTGAATTGTGGTCACTGTTACCGAAATGCTCCCCTACTGAAACATCTACAACCTGGCCGGGCTCATTCCCCAATACCAGGTCCAGTACCGCCCCTTCCCTAGTTGGACTGTCTACATATTGTTTTAAGAAGCCCTCCTGGATGCTCCTTACAAACTCAGCCCTGTCTAAGCCCCTGGCACTAAGTGAGTCAATATTGGGGAAGTTGAAGTCTCCCATCACCACAACCCTGGGGCGAGATTCTCCGACCTCCCGCCGGGTCGGAGAATCGCCAGGGGCTGGCGTGAATCCCGCCCCCGCAGGTTGCTGAATTCTCCATCACCCGATATTCGGCGGGGGCGGGAAACGCGCCGCGTCGATTGGCGGGCCCCCCCGCTCGATTCTCCGGCTCGGATGGGCCGAAGTCCCGCCGCTAAAATGCCTGTCCCGCTGGCGTAAATTAAACCACCTATCTTACCGGCGGGACAAGGCGGCGCGGGCGGGCTCCAGGGTCCTGGGGGGGCGCGGGGCGATCTGGCCGCGGGGGGGTGCCCCCACGGTGGCCTGGCCCGCGATCGGGGCCCACCGATCCGCGGGCGGGCCTGTGCCGTGGGGGCACTCTTTCGCTTCCGCCTCCGCCACGGTCTCCACCATGGCGGAGCAGAAGAGACTCCCTCCACTGTGCATGCACGGGAACGCCGTCAGCGTCCGCTGACGCTCCCGCACATGCGCATGTGCCGCCCGGAGAGGTCATTTCTGCGCCAGCTGGCAGGGCACCAAAGGCCTTTTCCGCCAGCTGGCGGGGCGGAAATTCATCCGGCGCCGACCTAGCCCCTCAAGGTTGGGGCTCGGCCCCCAAAGATGCGGAACATTCCGCACCTTCGGGGCGGCGCGATGCACGTCTGATTTGCGCCATTTTGGGCGCCAGTCGGCGGACATCGCGCCGTTTCCGGAGAATTTCGCCCCTGTTGTTTTTACTCTTTTCCAAAATCTGGAAAAAAATCTATCATCGTTGCATTGGTGGAACTACTTATTTCGTGATCGAACATGTGCTTTTGCCAAACATTTGTCAATGTTAAAGCAGTACAGAGGGAGATGTCCATGGAACTTTTTAGTTTATAAAACCTCCCGAGTGCAATACTTCCAAGTTTTGTATCATCTAAAAACTTTGAAATTGTGTCCCATAAACCAAGATCTGCATCAATACATATAAGGAAGAGCAAAGGACCTAATACTAATCCTTGGGGAATTCCACTATAAACCTCCACCCTGTTTGGAAAATAGCTATTCACCACTGCTCTTTTTTTCATGTCACCCAACCAATTTAGTATCCATATCGATACTGCCACTTTTACTCCATGTGCACTAACTTGGCAGCACTCTTTCAAAGTCCATGCACACCATATCAACTGCATTACCCTAATCAGTCCTCTCTGTTACTTCATCAAAAAGTTCTGGCAAGTTAGTAAAGCATGATTTGCCCTTATAAATCCAACCTAGCTTTCCTTAATTAACCTGCATTTGCCGAAGTTTCTGTTAATTTTGTCCCGAATTATAATTTCTAAAAGCTTCCCCATCACCAAGGTTAAACTGACAAATCAGTAGCTGCTGGGTTTTTTCTTTCAATCTTTACCAAATGTGTTATATTTGCATTTCTTTTGTCCTCTGAAAACCCCTATGAGTCTGAGGAAGATTGGAAAATTATGACCTGTGCCATCACAATTTCCTCTTAAAGTGCCACTTTGAGCATTATGGGCTCAAGAACCATCTTGAAACAGGCTTGAAATGTTAACTCTGTTTCTCCACAAATACTAGCAGACCTGCTGAGCTGCTCCAGAATTTTCTTTTTTCGTTTCAGATTTCCAGCAACCTCAGCATTGTGCTTTTATTTCAGGAGCCATCTTATAGCTCACATCAAAGTATGATCACAACTTTCAGAAAGTCATTCTCATTTTTTGAACAGAAATCAATCCATCCTCGTTTAGCCAACAATATCAAAGGACGGGAAGCATTGCTATAACAACACTTCATTCTTAGATATTGCACCTGGACAAATAATTTTGTGTTTTGAATTTCTGTCACTGCAAGGATTGTTTAAAGAAATGCTCCTAGGTTGAGTAATTGTTTTCAAAGCTGCACCTAACATCTTTTTTTTTTCTTTATAAGTCATGCTGTGGAACCTGTGAATTGAAGCAATAGTTTCGCAGAGCGTTTTCATGCTGCCTAATTCAGATGTTTGCTATGAATTAAACTTGAAAGGAGTTAACCAACCGAAGCTTTAGATATTTTCAGCTTTCATTAATTATAAGCAACAAGCTTTGTAGAAAAGCTTAAATTAAAAAGCAGAAATATAGTATGGACATTTTCTTAATTCTACAATGACTCCTGTATGTCCTGTTTGAAGTTGTATTGAATTGAAGGGGCGGAATTCTCCATTTGGGAGATTTATGTTCGCCGGCCAGAATAGAATCGCTCCTGGTCTATGCTGGTGCTAGGAGCAATGTCCAGGAGCGATTCACTCCTCTTGGCATACCAACAGATGCATGGCAGGGAGCTCCAGGGATTCTGTTCCAAATCTCATTATCAGGCTGCCATTTTGAGCGGGTGGCCTGATACTGAGGTTCGGTGGTAGGCCCCCTCACCCACAAGGCAAATCCTGGCCCCCCCCATTGATAATTGGAGGTATCCTCACCCCACCACAATAGGAATTGCTGAGTCATCCCACCCTACAGCAAGCACACATGAGGCTGAACTGATACCCCTTACTGACTTCCACCAGACCTTCATCAGACAACCCCATATTAGACCTCAATCAGAGACCCCCCAATAGACCCCCCATCAAACCCTCCCATCAGACCCTCCCATCAGTGACCTCACCAGAGACTCCCATCAGACATAAAAATCTAGCTATGATTGTGTAGCCACGTAAAATGGCTGCTTCCCGATTAGAATGGGCAAAACCCCGATTTAAAATGGCGAACGAAAGAGTGATGGGAAAATCAGCCAACAGGGCTCAAACGGACAGCTGCAGGTAAAACAGTGTATTCGCCTCTGGGGAAGTCAGCCCAGACCGATACCTGCAGCCATCAACATCACAACAACCCAGCCACCTGCATAGTAAGCAGCCATCCCCGGGAAAAATTGCTACACGTTAGCAACATAAAGCCGATCCAGACCTTTCGGCGCCAGCAGGGGCTGACACAAAGGAAGGTAAACGACCACCCCCCGATCAAGGAATCGCCCCATTATTGGAGCATATCGATCCAAGTGATTGGGACCAAGTCCAATCACTTCGAACCAGGTACGAGGTCCGCCCCGAGAGGCGGGAAGCCCCTGGGGACTATAAGAATAGGGGCCAAGTTCAAATCGCCCCTTCTTTTCCTGCTCGCAATCTTCGAGACCCTTCTACAAGAAACCGTAAGTTTTACTCCAGCGATCGCAACCAGGGGCGAAATTCACCTCCAACGGCGCGATGTCCGCCGACTGGCGCCCAAAACGGTGCCAATCAGACGGGCATCGCACCGCCCCAAAGGTGCGGAATGCTCCGCATCTTTGGGGGCCGAGCCCCGACATTGAGGGGCTAGGCTGGCGCCGGAGGGATTTCCGCCCCGCCAGCTGGCGGAAACGGCGTTTGTTGCCCCGCCAGCTGGCGCGGAAATGATGTCCCCGGGCAGCGCATGCGCGGGGGTGTCAGCGGCCGCTGACAGTTTCCCGCGCATGCGCAGTGGGGAGAGTCTCTTCCGCCTCCGCCATGGTGGAGGCCGTTGCGGAGGCAGAAGGGAAAGAGTGCCCTCACGGCATAGGCCCGCCCGCGGATCGGTGGGCCCCGATCGCGGGCCAGGCCACCGTGGGGGCACCCCCCGGGGTCAGATCACCCCGCGCCCCCCCCCAGGACCCCGGAGCCCGCCCACGCCGCCTTGTCCCGCCGGTAAATACCTACTTTAATTTACGCCAGCGGGACAGGCAATTTCTCGGTGGGACTTCGGCCCATCCAGGCGGGAGAATTGAGCGGGGGGGCCCGCCAACCGGCGCGGCCCGATTCCCACCCCCGCCCAATCTCCGGTACTGGAGACTTCGGCAACCAGCGGGGGCGGGATTCACGGCGTCCAACGCCCCAGATAGGCACTCCTGACTATCGACTTGTACCATCTTTTGAATCCCGCAGGCTCAGAACCAATTCGAAAGACCATTCGTTTCCCTGACCTAGTGGGCCATTTCCAAAGTTAAGTATTGGACTTTAGTGGTAAGTAGTAGTCTAGAAGTAGGATTATTGTGTAAGTATTTATTGCTGTATGTAATAAATGAGCATTGATTTAACTCTTACTAAGCGGCGAGTTGCATTATTAATCATTACTTGGACTTGAACCACGTGGCGGTATCAGAAAGATACCTGGCGACTCATGAGCAAAGGTGACAGAATAAGAATCAAGTAAACTAAGGCTAAAACAAGCAACAATTGTCAGGTCATCACCACATCAAATGCAATTAAGTGCTTTCTGCTGAGAAAAAGAGGAAGTGAAAGAACTTGAGCAAGGGATCCTCCGTCGACAGGATCCTCTGCTTTGCCGGCAGTGCACTCACACCTGGGGATTTCCTGACAGTGTGGGGGTGGCCACAATGGGAAACCTCCCTTGGCCGGAGGATCCCGCTGCCAGCGGGAGCACGCCACAGCAGAAACTGGGTCTGGTGGGACGGAAAATCCCTCCTCTTATATCCTAAATGTTTATAAAGATTGTGGTAAGCTTCACAGCAGGGTACTTGGGTGCATTCAAGCGTGAAGGGAAATTAAAATAAACAATCCAGACACCTGCCTTTCTGGAAGCTATTGCCTTGTCATTTACAGCCAACTAAATGGTATTTATATTTGATGGATTGTAAAGATTTCTGACGTGGTCTTAGCTCTAAATGAAGTAGCAGCTACTCCTTTCTTAGCCTCAGTCTGACACAGCAGGTATAAGGGCCAGGTAAGTGAAAAATCAGTGATTTTTCACTGTTTCTGCCTTATCTTTAGCTTTCAGGCAGATGTGACTGATTGGGCGGGGGGGGGGGGGGGAAGTCTCTGATATTGGGCTCTCTGTTTGGGGTCTCTGATATTCGGGGCCTCTGATATGGGGGTCTGATGGGGGGGCTCTCTCATATGGGGGTGTCTGATGGGGGTCTCTGGTATGGGGGTTCCCTGATATGGGGGGTCCCTGATATGGGGGGTGTCTCATATTTGGAGGTCTCTGATGTGGGGGGTCACTGATATGGGTGGGTCTCTGATATCTAATCTAATCTTTATTGGTGTCACAAGCAGGCTTACATTAACACTACAATGAAATTACTGTGAAAATCCCTTAGTCACCACACACCGGCACCTGTTCTGGTACACTGAGGGAGAATTCAGAATGCCCAATTCACCTAACAAGCATGTCATTAAGGAGGAAACCAGAGCACCTGGAGGAAACATGCAGACATGGGGAGAACGTGCAGACTCCACACAGACAGTGACCCAAGCTGGGAATCAAACCTCGGTCTTGCTGCGAAGCTACGGTGCTAACCACTGTGCCACCGTTGTGGGTGGGGGCACTGATATGGGGGGCTCTGATAGGGGTCTCTGAAGGGTGTCTCTGATGGGGACCTTTCTTTTTAAAATAAATTTAGACTGCCCTGGGGCGGGATTCTCCTCGGACCGGCGGGGCACGCAACTCCGGTGCCAAGGAGTGGCGTGAATCACTCCGGTGTCGGGCCACCCCAAAGGTGCGGAATCCTCCGCACCTTCAGTGGCTAGGCCAGCGCGGAGTGTTTGGCACCGCGCCAGCCGGCGCAGAAGGGGTTGGCGCCACGCCAACCAGCGGCGAAGGGCCTCAGCCAGCCGGCGCAAGTTGGCGCATGCACGGGAGCGCCAGCATGTGCTGGTGTCATCCCAGCGCATCCGCGGGGGGTTCTGCTCCACACCAGCCATGGCGGAGGTTGATAGCGGCCGGTGCTGAGGGAAAGAGTGCCCCCACGGCACAGGCCCGCTCGTGGATCTGTGGGCCCTGATCGCGGACCAGGCCACCATGGGGGCACCCCCTGGGGCCAGATCCCCCCGCGCATCCCCGAGGACTTTGCAGGCCGCCCATGAAGCCAGGTCCTGCTGGTAAGGACCTGTTGTGATTTATGCCGGCCAGACCCGCCAAAAACAGGAGCCCATTCAGAAGGGCCGGAGAAACACTGGGGGGCGCTGCCAGCAGCCACCGACCGGCGCGCCGCGATTCCTGCCCCCACCAAAACCCCGGCGCCGGAGAATTCGGCAGCCGGTGGGGGCAGGATTCACGCCGCCCCCCGGTGATTCTCCGACCCGGCGGGGGTTTGGAGAATCCCGCCCCTAGTCTTTTTTCCAATTAAGGGTCAATTTAGCATGACCGATCCACATACCCTGCAAATTGTTGGGTTCTGGGGGTGAAATCTACGCAGGCATGGGGAGAATGTGAAAAGTCCACAGGGACAGTGACCGGGGCCGGAATCGAACCCGGGTCCTCGGCTCCATGATGCAGCAGTGTTAACCACTGCGCTACCATGCTTCCCTCTGATGGGGGGTTTTGAGGGGTTGTCTACTTGGGGGTCTGATGGGGCATTGGTTCATCCTTCCACCCCACACACAAGCATGGCCAACCCACCATACAAACATCAAAGACAACTTCCCTCCCCCCTGACAAACATCAAGCTCCCCCATACAATCCCTCCCCCCACCACAGAAGGGAAGCCAAACAGTGGAGCTCCCCAAAGGGCCTTCCCCTGGCACTTCCACCCTGGCACTGCTAGGGTACTATTGCCATCTTTCCACTGCCAGGGGGCAGTGCCAGGGCACTGCCTGCGCATGTCCCTCTCTCCCTGGAGGTATACTATCTTTATGCCCCTGGCAGATTCCCCTCGACAGCTTCAGGTTTTGCAGAAGCTGCTGTAAAATCTTGACTTGTGACATCATATCAATGAGGTATGAATATTCAGTGAGGAGAGAACATACTGCAAGGAAGACCCACATTGAGATTTTAATTTATTAACATTTACTTAAAGGAGGGGAACCTCGCTACATCACAGGCAAGGTGCATGAAAAGTCACGGAATAAGATCTTGCTGGCGAGAATCCCGTTTCCCGACTCTCGTGACACTTTGGGCTCACGTCACCATTTACAATGATGGTTAACGCGGGCTCAATATCGGCACCTATATTCCTAAATAAAGTCCCCTTTTTTTACTTGTTAAGGTTTCATTCTGCAAATGTTATCCAAGTTGCTGTCCCCCCCCCACCCCCCCACCCCCGCCCCCCATTAAACTGAGGAGCAAAGTGTGTGACCATTTTTTTGACACTGTTATCTCATGACATACAGATTGGAAGTTGCAGCCTATGGTGATGTGTTGCAGCTGCCTGTCTGAATAATTTCCCTTTGCCTCAGGAGACCTATATTCCATTTCTACTTGAACTATACAGATTTGTACCAGACTTTAAAGTGCAATTGCAGCATTTATTGAGTGTAAATACTGGAGAGCTGAACATTTAGGTCAAATTTCAGAGTGAAAGCTCTTGGCCGGGATTCTCCGTTGGCTGATGCCGAAATCGGGGCTTGCAATCAGGTGGAGAATAGCTCCCGACGGCAAAATTGCAGCAGGCACCGGTTTCACGACGAATCGCAATCACGACGTATGCTCCGCCTACTTGAAAACAGTGTCATTGCGACACTCGGCGCGCTGAGTGGAAACCCCGATCGCATCTTATTATCGGGCCCACCCACGATTCTCCGCCTCCGATTGGCCGAGTTCCCTACGGCACGGTCCATGTGTGCTCTCAACAATCGCAGGTGGCTGCTGAGAGAGAGGGCATACGGACAATCGTGCCGCTGACCAGGGGGCTTCTGCCAGAGCCGGGGGAGTAGTGGGGGTGGCTAGGAGATGGGCTGTGGGATCGGGGTGGACAGGGACGTAACACCAATACCGCAACCGGTAGGGCAGACATGTGGCTGCGCAAGCCGCTGATAGCCCACTTTAAACCTGATGCCCTGGGTCATTTAGTTTACCACCCCCCCAGGGCACCCAGCCGACCAATCAGCTGTAGGGCACGCTCCAGCACAACCTGTCCTATCTTTTCAGCCGTGGTCAGTGCGTGGGGGTGTATAGTTGAAGCGCCGCTGCAACTTGTCAGCCCTGCGAGTGTCCATCACCAGTCCGGCGATTCCCGCACCCTTTTTTGTGTGTTTTGCTGGTGTTCCATGCGGCACCGGTTCTAGCCCCTCACCAGGAACTTAATCAGTGCGGGTTTGGCGCTGGTTTTTCTGACGTGGAACTCCACAGATTCTCCGTTGGCATCAGCACTTAAACTCAGAAATGGAGAACCCAGCCCCTTAGCTCTTTCCACCAGTTCTCTTTGGGGCTTTAAGACAGGGGGCTGGATTCTCTGTTTGGGAGACTAAGTCCCCACGCCAGCATGAAAACGGAGGAGTTTTACGACAGGAAAACTGCCGCAAAACAACCACCGATTCCCTGTTCCGGGCGGGCTGACAGGGAGGCAGTGGAGAGCTCGCAGCTCCAGCTGCCGCTAAACCCCAGAGCATTGCCAGGTCCGTGGCCGAGCATGCACACAGTGGCGGTCTTCAGTGGCTGCGCCGTGCTGCATGGCAAACACAGCCCGCGCAGCCGGACCGCAAAACTATTCCTCCCATTCGGCCGGCTTGCACTGGACCGCCCCTACAATGCCCCCAGCTCCAAATCAATCCCCCCTGCCTGCAGACCGGCCCTCTCCCGACTGTGGCGGCCCTGGACTGAGTCTGCAGCCGCCAAGCTGAGTTAACGATGGGTGAGACCATGAGAGTCCCGCGCCATCAGGAACTCGGCAAGTCGGGGACGGTGCATCGTGAGGCGGGCCTCAGGCAATGGCGTGCGGCGTACTCCTGGAGTATGCTGCTTTTCAGGGGTGGAGCATCGCGAAAGCGGCAACACCCCCGATTTGGTCGTGATCGGGGATTCTCCGCCCCGTCGCAGAACGCGATTTCGGTGTCGCAGATCGGAGAATCAAGCCCAGGAAGTTGCCTTCAGATGCATATAAATACCTGGCATTATTTTTTTTATGTGGGTTCCAAATGTAAAACAAAAGTTGTGGGTATCTCTAGTGGGTTACTCTCTCCATTCTAGCAAATGATTGTGAAAATCTTGAGGGAATTCAGTTCAGACATTGTAACTAGAGCAATTGGTATGTGTTTGAAGCAGTAAGACATTTTTGATTTAAAAATCCAGAAAATGCTAATTCTTATGTAATAGTGAAGTTGTCATAGTCCCAGGTGACCATAGGCCGCTTTCCACTTTGACAGGGAGAGCTGACTGGTGGGGATTTAACCTGAGGATCAACACACCTCAGTCAAGGGGCAAGGTTGAGAATAACCTCAGCTGGTCTGGGAATTGAACCCGCGCTGCTGGCCTCACTCTGCATCACAAACCAGGGACGGAATTCTCCGACCTCCCACCGGGTCAGAAAATCGCCGGGGGCTGGCGTGAATCCCGCCCCCGCCGTGTCCTGAATTCTCCGCCACCAGAGATTCGGCGGGGGTGGGAATCGCACCCTGCCAGTCGGCGGGCCCACCCCCGGCGATTCTCCGGCCCACGATGGGCTGAAGTCCCTCCGCTGTCAACCCTCTCCCACCGGCATGGATTAAACCACCTACCTTACCGGCGGGAGCAGGCGGCGCGGACGGGCTCCAGGGTCCTGGGGGGGGGGAGGGGGGTCGATCTGGCCCCCGGGGAGTGCCCCCACGGTAGCCCAGCCCACGATCGGGGCCCACCGATCCGCGGGTGGGCCTGTGCCGTGGGAGCACTCTTTTTCTTCCGCCTTCGCTATGGTCTTCACCATGGCAGAGGCGGAAGAGACCCCCTCCCCTGCGCATGCATGGGGATGACGTCAGCAGCTGCTGATGCTCCTGCGCGTGCGTGGACTTACGCAGGCCAGTGAAGTCCTTTCGGCCCTGTCTGGCGTGGTGCCAAAGGTCTTCCACGCCAGCCGGTGGAGTGCAAACCATTCCGGCGCGGGCCTAGCCACTCAAGGTGAGGGCTTGGCCCCTAAAGATGCGGAGACGTCCGCACCTTTGGGGCAGCCCGACGCCGGAGTGGTTCCCGCCACTCCATCACGCCGGGACCCCCGCCCCGCTGGGTAAGGGAGAATCCCGCCCCAGCTGTCTGGCCAACTGAACAAAACCTGTCATTACATTACAAATTCTTATGTAAACAGTTTAATAGCGAACTGAGTTTCAATCTCATAGCAGCATTCTTAGCAAGTACAGCCTGAGATAACAAATTGAGAAAAGACAGTGGTTGCTTGACATATGGGGAACTGGAAATATCAACCACTGTTCTATCACCATGAAGTACTTTAAGCTGTTGTTCATGAATCACAGCATAGGCAATGGGAGATACCATTGTCCGCCAAGTGCAGTTAAATCTATCAGACTTGGCACCTTAAGCAAAAAAAACATGAAAATTCTGAAATAGAAACAGAAAAGGTTGAGAAAACTCAACAATATTTGTGGAGGGAGAAACAAAATTGATCTTTTAAGTGCTGGCATTTCTTTTTTTTTAAATGTATTTTATTACAAACATGTATCAAAACAGGTTACAGCGAACAAACACTCCGAGAAACATGCTTCCCTACAATCAACTACACAGTCTGTACAGATTTTTCCTCTTTTACATCGCCCCTCCCCCGCGACGAATAGCTCTTCAAACATGGTCACAAACATCCCCCACCTTTTCTCAAACTCCCCTGCTGAGCCCCTTAACTCATACTTTATCTTCTCTAACCGCAGGAAGTCGTACAGGTCACCCAACCATGCTGCTACCCCCGGTGGCGATGCCGACCTCCACTCCAGCAAAATTCGCTACCATGCAACCAGAGAGGTGAAGGCCACGACATCGGCCTTCCTCCTCTACATGAGATCCGGCTTCTCTGAGACCCCAAATATCACCACCAAAGGGTCCGGGTCCACCTCTTCCTCCACTGTCCTGGCTAAGATCGCGAACACTCCCGCCCAGAATCTTCCCAATTTTTCGCAACTCCACAACATGTGCGCGTGATTTGCTAGTCCCCGCCCACACCTCTCACACTCATCTGCTACCCCCTAAAAGAACCCACTCATTCTCGCCCGAGTCATATGCACCCTGTGCACCACCTTAAACTGTATCAGGCTCATCCTTGCACATGAGGAGGTCCCGTTTACCCATATGCAGTGCCTAACTCCATGCTCCCCAACTGATCTCCCCTCCCAACTCCGCTTCCCATTTCTCTTTGATCTTCACCACCCGCTCGCCTCCCTGCTCCCCCAGCCACTTGTACATATCCCCAATTCTTCCTTCCCTTCCACATCTGGGAGCAGCAGTCGCTCCAGCAGGGTGTATCCCGGCAACCTAGGGAACCCCCTCCAGACCTTTAGCTCAAAGTCCCTGACCTGTAGATACCTGAACTCACTACCCCTCGGCATCTCTACCCTCTCCCTTAGCTCCTCCAGACTGGCGAACTCTTCCCCCAAATACAGAGCCCTCACCTTGACCAGCCCCACTTCCTCCATCTCCTGTATACACTATCCATTCCCCCCGGCTCAAACTCATGATTCTCGAACAGCGGCGTTAGCACCGACATCCCTTCCACCTTAAAATACCTTTTCAACTGATTCCATGTCTTCACTGTGGACTGCACCACTGGGCTCCTTGAATACCAACTCGGAGCCATTGGCAATGCTGCCGTCACCAAAGCCCTCAAACTAGACCCCTTACAAGATTCCTCCTCCATCCTAACCCACTCTACCCTTTCTCCTTCCCACCACCGCCGCACCTTGTCCACATTCGCCGCCCAATAATTATGAAGCAAGTTCAGCAACTGCTGCCTCTGCCTCTGTAGCAGGGTCCTCCCCACCCTCTGCACCTTCCCCGCCCATACAAAGTCAAAAAGTATCATGTCCACTTTCTGAAAAAAGGCCTTTGGTATAAAGATCGGGAGAGCTTGAAAGATAAACAAGAACCTTGGCAGAATATTCATTTTCTCCACTTGGACACTCCCTGCCAGCGTTAAGTGCAGTGTATCCTACCTCTTAAGATCCTCCCTGGCCTCCTCCACCAGCTTCGTTAAGTTCCACTTGTGGAACCCCGTCCATTCTCTCGCTACCTGAATTCCCAAATACCTAAGCCTATCCCTCGCTATCGTAAATGGCATCCCCCCTAAATTAGCCCACTGTGCCAGCTCATTCAGTGGGAATACCTCGCTTCAAGTTGATGGCATTTCATCAGAACTGAAATGTTGGGCGCGATTCAGTGATCATTCTGCGCCCAGCGCGGATCCGGGCACACCAGGTGAATCCTAGATCCTCCGCGCCGGATGCCAGGCCAATCGTGGGTCATCTGGCTCACTCCACCCAGAGTGAACTGAATTTCTCCCTCGCTGGGTGAGATCTGTGTATTTAAATGAGCCATTAGGCCATTAGGCTCATTTAACTACCCAGATGCCAGATTCACTTTCTGGTGAATCCCTCAGGGAGGGGAGCTGATCTGGGAAAGATGCCGTTTCGCCTCGTTCCATTATCTGGGAATCCAGGTGGCCCATGAAATGAGCCTCACTTCTCAAACTTAATTTTGCTAGTCTGGTGAATGGGGTTAAGGCCGACTTGAAAAAGTGGGACGACCTCCCTCTGACCTTGGCCACAGGGTGCAGACTGTAAAAATGAACGTCCTCCCGTGGTTTTTATTTTTGTTTCAGTGCCTCCCAACCTTTCTCCCCAGAAATTTCTCCCCAAAGATCTAACAGAATCGTAGGACAGAGAGAGGCAGCTGGGGGGCTTGACACTACCTAATTTGTTCCTGGGCTGCAAATATTGAAAAGGTGCGGGGGTGGCTTAAGGATCCAGATTCTATATGGGGGCAATAGAGGCGGGCTCGCCCAGAGGTTTGAATTTGAGAGCCCTGGTTAGTGCCCCACTTACGTTTTCCTCTGCTAAATTTATCTCGAGCCAGGTCATTGTGGCCACTCTGAGAATTTGGAGGCAGTTTCGGCAGCATTTTAAGCTGGGCTCCATGTCAATGATGGCCCCTAATTGCAGGAACCAGCTGGCTTGGACTTATCGTTCAGGGCATGGGGGAGGAAGGCGTTGGAGAGGTTTGCGGACTTGTTTATAGAAGGGAGGTTCGCCGCTATGGGGGAGTGGGGGGGGGGGGTTATTGGAGAAATTCCAGCTCCAAAATGCAGGGGGGGTGCTGAAAAGGGATTCATTAAATGGAACAGGTCCCACTTTCGTTATTTGACCTCAGATTATAGTTACTACCTCCGAGAACAGCTCGCCAGCAGGAAATCTCTCTAAGTGTGGCCTCAGTGGGGAGAAACCCCCCGAGGCCAAAGAAAACGGCAAAGTGCCGTTGAATAGCGGGGTGACTCTTGGAGCTGCAGCCAACTCTGATTTTCTCTTCACAGATACTGTCCGACCCGCTGAGTATTTCTCACATTTTCTGTTTATGAGTCAGTATTTAATTTGCAGCTTTAAAGCTCAAGTTCCATAAATCTCCAATGAAGTATTGCTTCTATCACATGAAAGTAACTTTTGATAGCTTTTTTTTGTTTACTTATGTATTTTTTATTTTCCTATGTCAATGAGCAATCATTTCAATGGCACAATCCCAGCTCTTGGCAGCATGTAAGGAAAATATATTTTTCAAATCCAAGGAATAAAAACTTTGCCACAATTTTGCAGGATTTACAGAAATGTTGAAATACTTTCAGTCAGGATATGTGTAAAAATGCGAACAGTCTTACTCATTAGAACTGTTGCCAGTTGTTTTGCGAGTGCTCTGTATCACCCAAGGAATGAATTACTTCACTGGTGTTCGTGTGAAGAAATACATTTTTCTGGACTACCCACTAACTAAGATCATTTTTCTGACAATCACATGGGATTCATTAAATGGAACAGGTCCCAGTTTCCTTATTTGACCTCAGATTATAGTTACTACCTCCGACAAGCAAAGAAAGCAACAGCCCCACTAAAAACTAGAGCATTCAACTAAAAAACTTCCATTGAAATTGGTAACTCTTGCAAGACTATGTTTTATTTTCAGATATTAAAAAAAGAAAATGAAAATCTGCTCAGTCTGGAAGATGGTGTAATGTTTTTAATGAGTCAAAAATTAACCTACTTTTTCATTCTTTATGACAGAGTGTAGATCCCAAGATTCAAGATTGAAGTCGATGTAGAAGACAGGGGTATGAAATTGCCAGTGTGCATGTGCTGGAAGACCTATGGACGCTATTCTCATGTTACACAGACCAAGAGGTGATAGGATGCTAAGATTCAAAATTTGGTCAATAAATGTATCGCCTGCTTCTTTGTTGTTTACTCTGCAAACAAGCATGAATCTGAAAGGTGGGCCCTGCACTATCATCTGAAGGGGAAGGTAAGGTAATTCTTTGAAAGATGTTTTGCGATTGGAAAGTCTCAGGAAGTACTCCGAAATGTGTTTGGAGGTGTTTTGGTGAATTCCTAGATTTGCCAGAGAGTATTGCCAGAGCCTTACAGTGTGTGGGGCGTGAGGGGGTAGGTAATGGGACAGAGTAGTATGTGACATAGAACATGGAAAATAGGAGCAGGTGTAGAACATTCAGCCCTTCTAACCTGCTCCACCATTCATTATGATCATGGCTGATCCGGCCTCCCCCTCCCCCATATCCTTTGATCTCTTTAGCCCCAACTGCTTTACCTAACTCCTTCTTGAAAACATAATGGGCGCGATGGTGGTACTATCAGGGATTGCAGCACCCGAGAGGATGAAGTTCCATTGGTCAAACCTGGGGGTTTACCATTGGCTGTATAGTATGCAGCTCCGCCCAGATAGGCGGGGTATAAGAGTTGGTGCTGTCCCAGCAGCCCTCATTCTGTACCTGAGCTGCTGGGGAACAGTTCTAGTCTATTAAAGCCTTCAGTTATGCTTTAACCTTGCCTTTGCAGTAATTGATCGTGTATCAATTTAATAGACTACACTTATGTAGAGAAGATGGATCTCCGAATCAACCCGGAGTGTCTGCAACTCAGTCCCCACGCGGCAAACTCAGCGGCAATTTTCAAACACTGGCTGGCGTGTTTCAAAGGCTACCTTGAGACGGCTGGAGGCACACCCATGGGGGAGCAAAAACTGCATCTCCTGCACTCAAGGATAAGCCCTGGGATCTACACCCTCATCGAGGAGGCGGAAGACTTTGATGCAGCAACCGAACTTTTAAAAGGACATTATATCCGCCCAGTAAATCAGGTCTACGCACATCACCTGCTTGCAACGAGATGACAAAGCCCCGGGGAATCGTTGGAGGAGTTCTACCGCGCGCTACTGGTGCTGGGCAGAAGTTGTGGCTGCCCACAAGTTTCGGCGAGGGACCACACGGAACTCCTAATCCGGGATGCTTTTGTAGCAGGTATGAGCTCCTCACAGATCCGCCAGCGTCTTTTAGAGAAAGACACCCTGGGACTTAGGGAGGCACAGGCCCTGGCAGGGTCCATGGACGGTGCCTCCAGGAACGCACAATCCTACGTGCCCGACCGCGCGGCGGCCCCGTGGGCAGCTTGGAATCCCGCAGCGGCAGCCCCACAGACCTTCTCCCTGTCCCCGCAGGCCTGCGCTGTAAGGTGGCCCGCCAACTCCGATGGGCCCTGCTGTTTCTTCTGCGGGCAAGAAAAGCACCCCAGCCCAGCACTGCCCGGCCCGCACATCCACCTGCAAAGGGTGCGGCAAGAAGAGCCATTTTGTGGGAGTCTGCCAGGCACGAGCGGTGGCCGCGACTCCAAGATGCCACAGCGAACTTCCCCTCGGGCCCCAGGCGGCCAGCAGTCACCGCCACCCCCGTATCCTCGGGCCACGTGCGGCGCCATCCTTTTCCCCGGACACCGCGCTGGATGGATGGGCACCGTCATTTTTTCCATCTCCGACCACCATGTGCGACCCATGGGAGACGCCATCTTGGATGGGGCCCCAGGACCCCAGCCCGCCCGACTATACACTGCTCGATCAAAATTCACTGCGTCTGGCCTCGGTGACTCTGGACCAAACGTGTCATCGAACACTCTCAACAGCAACGACGACGGTCTTCATCAACGGCCACGAGACGTCCTGCCTGATCGACTCTGGGAGCACGGAGAGTTTTATACACCCCGACATGGTAAGGCACTGTTCACTTTTTACCCACCCTGTAAATCAAAGAATCTCCCTGGCCTCCGGTTCCCGCTCAGTGGAGATAAAGGGGTTCTGCCTAGCAAACCTCACAGTCCAAGGAAGGAAATTAAATTTCCGCCTTTATGTCCTACCGCACCTCTGCGCGGCTCCACTCCTGGGGTTGGACTTCCAGTGTAACCTGCAAAGTCTGACCTTCAAATTCAGCGGCCCTATACCCCCTCTTACTGTCTGCGGCCTCGCAACCCTTAAGGTCGACCCGCCTTCCCTGTTTGGCAACCTCACCCCGGATTGCAAACCCGTCGCCACCAGGAGTAGACGGTACAGCGCCCAGGATCGGACCTTCATTAGGTCCGAGGTCCAAAGGCTACTAAGGGAAGGGGTCATTGAAGCTAGCAACAGTCCCGGGAGAGCCCAATTGGTGGTGAAGACCGGGGAGAAACATAGGATGGTCATTGATTGCAGTCAGACCATCAACAGGTTTACGCAGCTGGACGCGTACCCTCTCCCCCGCATATCCAACCTGGCAAACAGGATCGCGCATTATAAGGTCTTCTCCACGGTGGATCTCAAGTCCGCCTACCACCAGCTACCCCTACGCACGAGCGACCGCAAATACACTGCCTTCGAGGCAGATGGGCGGCTCTATCATTTTTTAAGGGTTCCCTTCGGTGTCACTAACGGGGTCTCGGTCTTCCAACGCGAGATGGACCGAATGGTTGACCGGTACGGCTTGCGCGCAACGTTCCCGTATCTCGAGAATGTCACCATTTGCGGCCATGACCAGCAGGACCACGACACCAACCTCTGAAAATTCCTCCAGACCGCTAAAATCCTTAACTTAACGTACAATAAGGATAAATGCGTATTTAGCATCGACCGTCTAGCCATTCTCGGCTACGTAGTGCGAAATGGAGTCATAGGCCCCGACCTGAACGCATGCGCCCCCTCATGGATTTCCCCCTCCCTCACTGCCCCAAGGCCCTGAAGCGCTGCCTCCGGTTTTTTAGTTACTACGCCCAGTGGGTCCCTAACTACGCAGGCAAAGCCCGTCCCCGATCCAGTCCACAACCTTCCCCCTGTCGATGGAGGCCCGCCAGGCCTTCAGCCGCATCAAAGCAGACATTGCAAAGGCCACGATGCACGCCATCGACGAGTCCCTCCCCTTCCAGGTCGAGAGCGATGCATCCGACGTAGCTCTGGCGGCCACCCTCAACCAAGCGGACAGACCCGTGGCCTTCTTCTCCCGTACCCTCCATGCTTCCGAAATCCGCCACTCCTCGGTCGAAAAGGAGGCCCAGGCCAAAGTAGAAGCTGTGCGACACTGGAGGCATTACCTGACTGGCAGGAGATTCACTGTCCTCACTGACCAACGGTCGGTGGCGTTCATGTTCGATAATGCACAGCAGGGCAAGATAAAAAATGACAAGATTTTGCGGTGGAGGATAGAACTCTCCACCTACAACTAGGAGCTCTTGTATCGTCCCGGGAAGCTAAACGAGCCTCCTGACGCCCTGTCCCGCGGCACATGTGCTACCGCACAAGTGGACCGCCTCCGAGCCCTCCACGAGGACCTCTGCCACCCCGGGGTCACTCGCTTTTTCCACTTTGTTAAGACCCGCAACCTGCCCTACTCCATCGAGGAGGTCAGGACAGCCACCAGGGACTGCCAAATCTGCGCGGAGTGCCAACCGCACTTCTACCGGCTAGAGAGGGCGCACCTGATAAAGGCTTCCCGTCCCTTTGAGCGCCTCAGCATGGACTTCAAAAGTCCCCTCCCCTCCACCGACCGCAACACGTATTTCCTGAACGTGATTGACGAGTACTCCCGGTTCCCCTTCGCAATCCCCTGCCCCGACATGACCGCCACCACCGTCATCAAGGCCCTCCATGGTATCTTTGGACTGTTTGGTTTCCCCGCTTACATACACAGTGGTAGGAGGTCCTCCTTTATGAGCGACGAACTGCGTCAATTCCTGCTCAGCAAGGGCATCGCCTCAAGCAGGACGACCAGTTACAACCCCCGGGGAAACGGGCAGGTAGAGAGGGAGAACGGAACGGGCTGGAAGACCGTCATACTGGCCCTACGGTCCAGGAACCTCCCAGTCTCCCGCTGGCAAGAAGTCCTCCAGGAGGCCCTCCACTCCATCTGGGCATTGCTCTGTACGACCACCAATCAGACACCTCATGAACGTCCCCTTATCTTCCCCAGGAAGTCCTCCTCTGGGACCGCGCTCCCGACCTGGCTAGCGACACCCGGACCCATTCTGCTCCGAAAACATGTGCGGGCGCACAAGTCGGACCCGTTGGTCGAGAGGGTCCATCTGCTGCACGCTAACCCCCAGTACGCCTACGTGGCGTTCCCTGATGTCCGACAAGATACGGTCTCCCTACGGGACCTCGGAACTCCACGCGCACCCCAACCACCACCTCCCTCTCCGCAGCACCTCACAGGAGAGTCAGTCCTCCCGCCGCTCCTGCCTCGGCCCTCCCACCCACCTCCCAGGTCAACCGCTCTCCCCACCAGCGCCGTCTAGGGGTAACGAAGCTGCCATGGAAGCCAAAGCCACGCTCCCGGAGTCGCAGGCGCCTGGTCGCCCACCGGAATCACTACCAAGGCCCCGGCGATCCCAAAGGACGACCAGGGCACCCGACCGACTGATTGCTTCATCTTAACCGATCTGTAACTGTAAATAATAAACACTGACTGTATATATCTGCCATGACTGTAAACATCCTCTAAACACTGTAAGGAGGTATCACGGTGCCTCCATATCTGATCATACCATGTTGAATACAGTTGTAGCCGCTGGCCACCACCCCCGCCGGACTCTTTTTTAACCGGGGGTGAATGTGGTATTATCAGGTATTGCAGTACCCGAGAGGCTGAAGTTCCATTGATCAAGCCTGGGAGTTTACCATTGGCTGTATAGTATGTAGCTCCGCCCAGATAGGCGGCGTATAAGAGTCGGTGCCGTCCCAGCAGCCCTCATTCTGTACCTGAGCTGCTGGGGAACAGTTCTAGTCTATTCAAGCCTTCAGTTATGCTTTAACCTTGTCTTTGCAGTAATTGATCGTGTATCAGCGATTTAACTAAATGGGAACAAAGTCCCATAGCGAGTGTGATCAGCCACATGTTTCCTGATGCTCGCAGTGCCACAAAACACAACGCTATTGAATGTCACATAGGTTAGTTAGGGGTCACAGTAGGGAACGCATGGCCAAGGCCGCACATAGCCCCGTTTTGTGCATTGAGGTGCTCTGCTCGCCGGAACTCTTCAGTGTAGCGAGAGACCGGGACGCCATTTTTAAATGGCATCCCGATCTCTGGAGCCCCCAACGCAACCCCCCCCCCCCCCCCCCCCCCCCCCCCCGCCACTACCCAAAGACCCTGCTTTTTGGGCACTCTGCTTTTCGGGAGCAGCGTGACTGTTCAATTGCGCCCACCATGTTTTTGCCTCAACTACTTTCTGTGGTAGTGAATTCCACAGGCCCATCACCCTCTGGGTGAAGAAATTTCTCCTCGTCTCAGTAAAATGATCTATCCCATATCCTCAGACTGTGACCCATGGTTCTGGATTCCCCCACCATTGGGAAGGTCCTTCCTGCGGCTATCCTGTCCATACAAAACTTGCAACAGGTATAGGTGTAACGTTGTCAGTGCCTCTGGGTCTGCAGAATGACAGGAAGATGGAGCAGAGTCGGCATAGAAGGCAAACTCTGTGCCATTGCCTCTACCACATTGAAACCAGACCCCTCCGTGCTCCTTGTCAATGACTGGAGACAGTCTCGCAGGTCAGCCAATGCACCCAACACCTTGGAATCCCAAATAATTTTTTCCTGTACATCGCTTTATCAAGGTTCATATCTGAATCTCCTGCAGTCTTATTTGTCATCTGGTGAACTGGCAAATTAATCATACTTCATCCCTGGCTTGGCTACAACTCACTCATGCCTGCGTGACTCACTATATATTTATTCACTTCTATACGAGACGTTAAGAGAAGTACAATGCCAGAGCCTGAGCTGGTGACTATTATTGTCAGATCAATTGATGGTGCCTCTTCATTAGTGCTGGGCTATTGCCCCTTTTTTCTTTTTTCGGATTACTCTGACTGCCCCACTTCGATCGGCATGGGTTCAGACAAGTCACAAATTAAACGCCTCTGTGCTCAAAGGACAAGGCTATCCAATTACTAGTGCATGAAGCATATTTTGTTTAATGACATGCACTTAGCAGCACATAGTTAAAAGACCCAAGTTAGTGATGCATGGCACCCAGACTACGGGAATATAGCTCTGAATTTGCCTGGAGCTTTTTTACTAATAGGTTTCATTTTAATATTAGAAGACAGCAGAAAGTTTGGGCTGTACCTTATATTAAGGAAGGCCATATACATGCTTACAAAGTTCACTGCATAACAGAATTGTTACAGCACAGAGGGAGGCCATTCTGCCCATCACATTTGCACCAGCTCTCTGACTGAGCAATTCACCTCGTGTCATTCTCCTACGTTCTCCGGCGAAAACACTGCACATTCCTCCTCGTCAGTGGGCAGCACGGTGGTGCAGTGGTTAGCATTGCTGCCTCATGGCGCTGAGGACCCGGGTTCGATCGCGGCCTCGGGTCACTGTCAGTGTGGAGTTTGCACTTCTCCCTGTGTCTGTGTGGGTTTCACCCCCACAACCCAAAAAGACGTGCAGGATAGGAGGATAGGCCACACTAAATTGCCCCTGATGTGTTGGGTGTTCTGGATCACAAACAGGTCACCAACACTGGAAGTGGTGCAACTCTATTTTATTATAAGGTTAACTACATTAACACACTTGAACTGTGGGTAAATGCAATACCAGCTTTAACTGTTGACCCTTGCCTAGTCCTAACCAGGTGATGCACTCAGCACATGGTGCATGTCTGTGTTGCAGGCTGTGAGCTCTGTGCTCCGAGCTGGCTGCTACTAGAATGAGCGGGAACTCTCCTGTCCCCTGTCTTTATAGTGCATGTGCTCTCACTGGTGATTGGTTGTGGTGTTGTGTATGCTGATTGGTCCCACTGCATGTCCATCAGTTTGTGTGTGTGTGTGTCTGCACTATGATATACTGGTGTATATTATGACATTCCCCCTTTTATATAAAGAATATGTGCCTGTGTGACAATAAATATCGTGTAGTGAATGTACCTGACTATGTGTGTGCGTGTTATTTACATTACTATGTACATGAGGCTAATCTATTTACACGGGAAGATGCCTGGTGCAGAGAAATAGGGTGTGACACCAACAACGAAATGAACATTATATACAAACTACTGGAACGATGAAACAGGATAACAGAACAGATCAAAGAGTCCAACATCGTAAAACTCATAAGTCAAATCTCTGAGGTGGGCGACGAATTCTGGTTGACCGCCTCAAGGGTGGGTCAGGAACCACCGGCTGAGGAACGGGCTGGGCCACGGCAGAGTGAGAAGGATGCAGAGTATTCGGAATCTCCACATAGTCCAGGTTGGGGACAACAGGAAGGCGTGGCACCAGTGGAGGATCACGTTGTGAGCGTGGAACGAGACGAAGGGTGTGCCGATTGCGGCGGCGAATGGAACCATCTGGAAGACGAACCAGGAACGAGCGGGGAGACACCTGCCGAAGAACCACAGCAGTTGCAGACCAGCCACCCTCCGGAAGATGGATGCAGACGTTGTCATCCGGCACCAGAGCAGGGAGATCAGTCGCTCGAGCGTCATGCGCCGCCTTGTGTTGTGCACGGGACTGTTGCATCCGCTGAAGGACCGGAACGCGGTCGAGGTCTGGGACATGAATGGACGGCACTGTGGTCCTGAGGGTGTGACCCATGAGCAGCTGGGCTGGCGACAGGCCCGTGGAGAGTGGGGCCGAACGATAGGCCAGCAAGGCAAGGTAGAAGTCGGATCCTGCATCGGCAGCCTTGCAGAGGAGCCGTTTGACGATGTGGACCCCCTTTTCCGCTTTGCCATTGGACTGGGGGTGCAGGGGACTGGATGTCACATGCACAAAGTTGTACCTGCTGGCAAAGTTGGACCATTCCTGGCTCGCGAAGCAGGGGCCATTGTCCGACATCACAGTGAGTGGGATGCCGTGACGAGCAAAGGTCTCCTTGCAGGCACAGATGACCGCCGATGATGTATTGTCGTGCAGGTGTAAGATCTCCGGGTAGTTAGAAAAATAGTCTACAATCAGAACATAGTCCCTGCCGAGCGCATGGAACAGGTCAACGCCTACCTTAGACAAAGGGGACGTGACCAACTCATGGGGCTGTAGGGTCTCACGTGGTTGGGCCGGCTGGAACCGCTGACAGGTGGGGCAGTTGAGCACTGTGTTGGCGATGTCCTCATTGATGCCGGGCCAGTACACAGCCTCTCGGGCCCTCCGTCGGCACTTCTCCACGCCAAGATGGACCTCGTGTAGCTGTTCCAAAACGAGCTGGCGCATGCTGTGTGGGATCACGATGCGGTCCAGCTTCAGGAGGACACCATCGACTACTGCCAGATCGTCTCTGATATTGTAGAACTGCAGGCATTGGCCCTTGAGCCACCCGTCCATCATGTGGCACATGACACGCTGTAGTAGGGGGTCAGCCGAAGTCTCGTGGCGAATGTGGATAAGGCGTTCATCCGTGGCCGGCAGATTGAAGGCCGTGAAGGCCACATGGGCGTCAACCTGGCAGACGAACCCCTCTGGGTCACACGGGGTGTTGACTGCCCTGAACAGAGCATCGGCTATGATCAGGTCCTTGCCCGGGGTGTATAGGAGCTG
Source organism: Scyliorhinus torazame (assembly GCF_047496885.1). Classification (NCBI taxonomy): domain Eukaryota; kingdom Metazoa; phylum Chordata; class Chondrichthyes; order Carcharhiniformes; family Scyliorhinidae; genus Scyliorhinus; species Scyliorhinus torazame. The sequence continues at coordinate 186,578,550 of NC_092712.1, forward strand.
GAAATCGTACCGCCGGAGTTGAAGCAGAATACGCTGGAGGCGAGGGGTCATATCATTCAGGTCGTTTTGTATAATGTTGACCAGCGGGCGATGGTCGGTCTCGACAGTGAATTGGGGGAGGCCGTACACGTAATCATGAAATTTGTCGACCCCAGTCAACAGGCCCAGGCACTTCTTTTCGATCTGCGCGTAGCGCTGTTCCGTGGGGGTCATGGCACGTGACGCATATGCAACGGGGGCCCATGATGAGGTCTCATCACGTTGCAGGAGCACCGCCCCAATGCCGGATTGGCTGGCATCCGTTGAAATTTTTGTTTCCTTCGTGGGATCAAAAAATGGCAATACCGGGGCCATGGTAAGCTTGGTCTTAAGCTCCTCCCATTCGCGCTCGTGGGCGGGAAGCCATTGGAAGTCTGTCATCTTCCTGACCAGGTTCCGGAGAGCTGTGGTATGGGAGGCGAGGTTGGGGATGAACTTCCTCAGGAAGTTGACCATGCCCAAAGGTCGGAGGACCGCCTTCTTATCCGCTGGCTTCTGCATGGCCGTGATGGCTGCCACCTTGTCCGGATCCGGCCGCACACCCAACCGGGAGATGTGGTCCCCGAGGAACTTGAGTTCCGTCTGGCCGAAGGAACATTTGGCTCTGTTGAGGCGAAGGCCTTGGTCCCGTATTCGTTTGAAAACGCGCTGGAGGCGACTGATATGCTCCTGTGGGGTGGTGGACCAAATGGTGATATCGTCAACATAGACGCGCACACCCTCAATGCCCTCCATCATTTGCTCCATGATCCGGTGGAATACTTCTGATGCTGATATAATCCCAAACGGCATCCTGTTGTAGCAGTATCTGCCAAACGGGGTATTAAAGGTACACAGCTTTCTGCTGGATCTGTCTAGTTGAATTTGCCAGAATACTTTCGAGGCGTCAAGTTTGGTGAAGATGTTGGCCCGAGCCATCTCGCACGTGATCTCCTCGTGCTTGGGGATAGGGTAATGCTCCCTCATTATGTTGCGACTCAGATCCTTTGTGCCAATGCAGATCCGGAGCTCGCCGGAGGGCTTCTTTACGTACACCATGGAACTGACCCAGTCGGTTGGTTCCGTCACTCTGGAGAGCACTCCTTGGTCCTAGAGGTCCTGCAGCTGCTGCTTGAGGCGGTCCTTGAGGGGTGCTGGGACCCTGCGAGGTGCATGAACCACAGGCGTGGCGTCTTGTTTCAGCAGGATTTTGTAAGTGTATGGAAGCGTGCCCATGCCTTCGAAAACGTTGCGGTGCTGGTCGATGATGGCATTGAGTTGCGCCCTAAAGTCCGCATCCTGGAAGGCAGACGTGTTCTCTGGAGAGAGAGAGTGTACTCGTTGAACGAGTTTTAGGAGTTTGCACACCTGTGCGCCTAACAGAAAGTCCTTCGAGGAGCCCACGATCTCGAAGGGAAGGATGGCTTTTCACGAGTCGTGCGTCACTTCAAGTTGGCATGAACCGGTAGCAGGAACGACGTTGCCAGTGTAGTCCATTAGTTGGCAGGTCGACGGAAGAATGGTTGGTTTAACCCCAAGGGTCTGAAAGTCTGACCACGCTAGGAGATTAGCGGAAGCACCAGTGTCCAGGCGGAATCGTATCTGGGATCGGTTGACCCTCAGGGTGGCACACCACTCGTCGTCTGGATCAATGCTGTGCACCGACAGCGGCTGGTGGTTTTGATTCGGGGACAGCCTGTTCTTTGTTATAACAGCGACTCGAAAAGGCTCCCTCGGGTCCTCGGTGTCACTGGTCTGTGGGAAGTCGGAATCGGACTCGGTGAACATGGATTGAATTGCCCGAACGTTCCTGCGAGGCTAGCTGAAGCGATGCGAACTGGCAGGCTGAGCTGCTCGACAGCAGACAGCACAGTGGCCAAGTCTGCCACATCGTAGGCATTGTCGCGATTTTGCAGGAGATTGCCGCTTTAAATGGGCGGAGCCACAGTGCCGCACGTCGTGACGTCAGTACGCTCATTGCACCACCGCGCATGCATGGTGCGGTCCTGCATGGTGCACACCTGCGCATCACGTTCCTCCACGTCACCGTCCCCTCGTTTGGCGCGTACAAGCGTGGGAGGCCGCGAAAAGCGTGCAAAATGGCCGCCCGCATCCAGGCTGCAGCCTTGGAGATGTTCAATTGTTTGGACCCGTTCCGCCTCGTAGGGACCTTGCCGCGCCGTTTCAGCCGCCTGTATGTGGGAGTACCGGCTGGTGGCATTTTCATGCAGGACACAGGTCTCGATGGCAGTCGCTAGGGTGAGTTGCTTAATTTTGAGGAGCTGCTGACGCAGTGGGTCCGACAGAACACCAAATACGATCTGGTCGCGTATCATGGAGTCGGAGGTGGGCCCGTAGCCGCTGGACTGTGCAAGGATGCGCAGGTGTGTTAAAAAGGATTGGAAAGGCTCGTCCTTACCCTGTAAGCGCTGCTGGAACAGGTATCTTTCAAAGCTTTCATTGACCTCTATGCTGAAGTGGGTATCGAATTTGAGGAGAACCGTCTTGTACTTTGTCTTGTCCTCGCTGTCTGCGAATGTGAGAGGGTTGAAGATGTGGATGGCGTGTTGCCCGGCCGTGGAGAGGAGCAGAGCAATCTTCCTGGTGTCCGAGGCGTTCTCCCTGTCCGTGGCTTCGAGAAAGAGCTGGAAGCGCTGTTTAAAAATCTTCCAATTGACCCCGAGATTGCCGGAGATGCGGAGCGGCGGAGGCGGGTTGATGTTCTCCATACTTCAGGATGCCGGAATGCTGATTAGTTGCAGGTGGGTCTCAAAAGTATGCAACCACTCCTTGTACCATGATGTGTGGGATATTCTGGATCACAAACAGGTCACCAACACTGGAAGTGGTGCAACTCTATTTTATTATAAGGTTAACTATATTAACATACTTGAACTGTGGGTAAATGCAATACCAGCTTTAACTGTTGACCCTTGCCTAGTCCTAACCAGGTGATGCACTCAGCCCATGGTGAATGTCTGTGTTGCAGGCTGTGAGCTCTGTGCTCCGAGCTGGCTGCTACTAGGATGAGCGGGAACTCTCCTGTCCCCTGTCTTTATAGTGCGTGTGCTCTCACTGGTGATTGGCTGCGGTGTTGTGTATGCTGATTGGTCCCACTGCATGTCCATCAGTGTGTGTGTGTGTCTGTCTGCACTATGATATACTGGTGTATATTATGACAGCCCCTTAATTGGAAAAAAATTATTGGATATTCTAAATTTATAAAACAAGAAAGAAATTCCTCCTTTTCACAAGTAATCCAATTCCCTCTTAAATGCCTCTATAAAACCTACCTCCATCACACCCTCATGCAGCGCATTTCTTCTTTTGCCAGTCATCTCAAACCTGTGCTCTCTGCTTTTCGATCCTTCCATAAGTGGGAATAGTTTCTCCCTATCTACTCTGTCGGGTGCAGATCCCTCATGCTTTTGAATACCTCTATCAATCACCTCTTAACATTCTCTTCTCCAAAATAATCAATCCCAATTTCTCCATTCTATCTACGTAACTGGAGTTTCCCATCCCTGTGTTAATTCTCATGAATATTTTCTGCACTCTCTCTCTCATGCTGTCATATCTTTCCTGACTCCTAGAACTGGACACAATCTTCTAGTTGAGGCTGAAGCAGTGTTTCATAGAAGTTTGTCATAACCTTGTCGACTAGAACAGTGCCTGCCTGCGACTGCTCTGCGAGTGAGTGCCGCCTCCAGGGCAGCTACTCTTTATACCTCCCCTCATGGGGGTGGAGCCAGGGGCGGAGCTCACAAGGACACCAACATGATACATTCCGTGTAGTACAGTACAATGGTCCATAGGTGGAGCCCACATGGGCAGCAGCGTGATACAATGTGATACAGTGGTGAATGGTTAGTACAATACACGTTCACCACAAATCTATATCAGGAATAGCATGGGTCCCAACACACAAACCCACTACAAATCTTCCTCCAGTCTGAAATACATCCATTAACCACTACTCTCTGTTTCCTGTCACTCTACCAACTTTGTATCCATGCTGCAACTGTCCCATTTATTCCATGAGCGAAAACTTCCCTGAAAAATCCCTTGTGCAGTACTTTATCGAATGCCTTTTGGAAGACCAGGTGCACAACACCAATAGCATTACCCTCATCAACCCTCTCAGTTACCTCTTCAAAAATTCCCAGCAAGTTATTTGATCCAGCAAACTGTCTGGGACCTTTATTAAAAAAAAGGCTTGGACCCATCTGAAGTTTACAGTTCTGGGTGTGAAGCCCACTGAGATAAGACTTCTACTAGAAGTGATCTCTAGCTTTAAACTGCCGAAATGTGAGAATCTCTGTTGTGGAGCCTGACAATGTGTTCAGGCCACCTTTCCATTACACCATCCCCAAAGCAAGTGGCAAATCTGCACACTGCTGTGCTTGTGTGATGACTGGAAGTGAATGGTGAGGGAGCGTTTAAAAGCAGCTCCCCCTTGCTAGCGGCGAGCTGCTGAGGCGCATATCAGGCAAACCAGACGGCGAGGCAGGCAATAATGTCGCGAATCTCGTGTGGCTAATTTTTGGCACTAAGTGCCATTGAATATGAGCCACGATCTCGCCAATGCGGCCGTCGCGAGACACCCCACAAAACATGCCCAAAACCAGGCTTTGAATTTTTTCTGCTGAATCGCATAGATGGATACATGTTTGATTTTAATCAAGAGCTACGCTCCTAGTACACCAATCACTGACAACACTTGGGAAATGTCACTGACTCTTGTAGTGGGAAGAAACTGTGCTATCCATGCAATTCTTGTTATATCAGTTGAGCAAGGCCACAGAAGGTGGTCTACTTTATTTGGAGTTTCTGCACATGGGGCTCATAGGGATACATGTAAGATTTAATCATAGATAATAGAATTTACAGTGCAGAAGGAGGCCATTCGGCCCATCGAGTCTGTACCAGCCCTTGGAAAGAGCACCCCACTAAAGGCCACACTTCTAACCTATCCCCGTAATCCAGTAACCCCACTTAACCTTTTTGGACACTAAGGCCAATTTAGCAACTAACCTGCCAATCCACCTAACCTGCACACTTTGGACTGTAGGAGGAAACCGGAGTACCCAGAGGACACCCACACAGACACAGCGAGAACGTGCAGATTCCGCACAGACAGTGACCCAAGCCAGGAATCGAATCCGGGGCCCTGGAGCTGTGAAGCAACTGTGCTAAACACTGTGCTACCATGCTGCCATAGCTCCAGAAAGGGCTAACTAGCCCTTCTGGTGAAGGCCTGGACTCTCAAAAAGTCAATTTTACATTGAAGGTTTGAGAGTCTGTCCCTTCAGAGGCTGGGAGTACACTGCAATGGAGCAGAGTGGGGTTGAGGCAGGTACTGGGATTTGCTGGGTAACTGCCCACTCCTCCAATATTTGCGAGCACATGGGTTTTCAGTGTGTTTTGAGGCATGCAGGTCTCTGCTCACACCACATGAATGCGGTAACCACTCTGTTTAGATCGATCAGTGACGGAGGTTGCCAACTGCATAACTACAGAAAATACCAGGGACATTTTTAGGCATTCATGATAATTTTGATGTTGCAATAGTTAATTGTTTTAAATACAGTAACCATTAATTCTTCATGGTTTCACGGATAAGTTTATTTCAAAACATCTTGATCATTACACATGCCTGAATATTTTGAAGACAGTAGGCTGCAGATTTCAATTTGATATTCTTTCAAGGCAACACATCGAAAAGCAATATGGTTGCGAAAATGTTTATCCATTCCACTGCCACTTCGCACAATTAACGTCAGACCTTGTGACTTTAAAGTTCTGGAGTTGAAATGTTAAACAAATAAAGCTAAAGAAATTAATCACAATAATGCTGCCAGTTTGAATGTGTATTAAACTTATAAAGTATGCCAAACACAAACCCTGATTGAAGCCAGACAGATATTTAACAAATAAAATCCATCAATGGTTGACCACCCTCTGCCCTACTGCCACACAATATTCTAAACAATTCTTGACCTCTAAGGAAGGAGCTTATGCTATTGTGTAAAACAAGTTGTCATTTCAACAGGATGACCAATTTAGACAGTCAGATTATCTAAAGCTGAGTCATTAACATTATACTTTCTTTTACCTTATTTTACAAATGTCAGGGATAAAATCTAACATTAAACCTTAGTCTAACAGATGGTCCAATAATTAAACATAATCCACATTTGAAGCAAGTGTAGAATCAATTTAATGAACATTTCTGAAGAATATTTTTATTCAAGTTTGCAGAGAGGATGTTGAGTGTCAACGAGATGGCAAATCTCAAACTAAAACTTTGCTCTCTCTGGCATTTGTTCTAAATTACATAGGTTTGGGAAAGCTCTTTACAGTTTCCAAATGGGTATTTGTCCAAGTGTATGTCCAACACTAGTTGCAGCTAATTAGGCAATCGTGGTGCGAGACCCCATATAGGAGTCCCACTAGTACAGTAATGGTGACCATATGTGACTGGCAAGAACACTAATGAAAACATTAAATAACATCCCCGACAAAAATATATCCATGGTAACATGACCTTCAATGTACTATCCTGCATGGGACCTATGGGGTGGGATCGTGCTCCTTTTGGAGTATGAACTCCCACACTAGGGGTCTATAAGGTTGACCCAGTGTCTAAACGATTGGCTGGTAAGGCACCGACCAGAGAGGAACCCAGTAGACGTCTACTGGGAAGTGTACATATTGTTTTGTTATGCTCTTGACGTAGTATAAGCTGCTTCCTTGATGTGCACTCTGACAAAGGAAGGTTCAGACTTGGAGATAGCTTGAACACATTTATTACTGTTAACGATTCTCCTACTTGGATTCGACTCTACTGTTAATCCTGTTATAGCTACTCAGACTGACGAACCAGTCTGCTACAATCCACGTGGTGGGTGTGATGTGTTTCAATCAACCCTGTGTCTGTACTCACTGAATGTCTCCACTGGAAAGAGACTGAGCATGTGTGATGTGTCCTTTTATATGGCTTGGTGTAATGCCCGCCTGTGGTAGTGTCACCTCTGTGTGTATCGTGACTGCCCATTGGTCGTGTCTTATCTTACTGACCTATTGGTTGACTGCCTGAATGTCATGTCTCTGGTGTTCCCTCTAGCATCTAGCTAGGTGTAGTGTATGTACATTAACCCTTTGTTTACTTACAGTGATGTATATCACCACACATATCTCGTTTGTAAAAAATCTTTGTTCTTATTTTTTGTCTGTGTGGACTCCCCATTAAGCTCAAGGCCTATGCTGGTATTTATTTGTTATAATATCTGGGACACTTTGCCAGACAGTGGGGCGGGATTCTCCGATATCGGCGCGATGTCTGCCGACCGGTGCCAAAAACGGCACGAATCAGTCCGGCATCGCGCCGCCCCAAAGGTGCGGAATCCTCCGCACCTTGAGCGGCCGAGCCCTCACTTTGAGGGGCTAGGCCCGAGCCGGACTGATTTCCGCCCCGCCAGCTGGCGGGAAAGGCCTTTGCCCCACCAGCTGGCGCGAAACTGACTTTGCCGGGTGGCGCATGCGCGGGAGCATCAGCGGCCGCTCAGGGCATCCCCGCGCATGCGCAGTGGAGGGGGTCTCTTCCGCCTCCGCCATGGTGGAGACCATGGCGAAGGCGGAAGGAAAAGAGTGCCCCCATGGCACAGGCCCGCCCGCGGATCGGTGGGCCCCGATCGCTGGCCAGGCCACTGTGGGGGCACCCCCCCGGGGCCAGATCGCCCCGCGCCCCCCCCCCCCCCCAGGACCCCGGAGCCTGCCCACGCCGCCGTGTCCCGCCGTACCAAGGGTGGTTCAATCCACGCCGGCTGGTGTGGGTTGACAGCGGCGGGATTTCAGCCCATCGCGGACCGGAGAATCGCCGGGGGATTCCCGCCGACCCGCGCGGCGCGATTCCCGCCCCTGCCGAATCTCCGGTGGCGGAGAATCCGCGACACGGCGGGGGTGGGATTCACGCCGGCCCCCAGCGATTCTCCGACCCGGTGGGGGATCAGAGAATCGCACCCCAGAGTACCTTTTTGGTGTCATACACCCTGCTATCAAGAAGTGTTGATGTTAATACTCGACAATAGCTCGCCATGTCCATTTCATTTACTGGCCTGGAATTTCTGTTCAGTTGCATTGGTTTCTTGAGTGTAATTCAGCCAAGGTCATGACTGGCACAAAACATTAATTGTTAATCATTTTGTGTGCAACTCGAATCTAAAAGCTCTTTACACGTTAGTGTAAGAAAAATCCCACTCAAAGCAGGGCCCACCCACTAAAATGAACATGTCCAGCATGTATTAATCACCTTTGGGAGTTTCCGTATTGTTTCGCTTGAAAGCTTTCGAGGACATTCTATAATGTAAGTTGATTTATTTGGGTGCAAGAACACTAATGGGCATCATTTAAAAGCTTTTGAATATATTTTTTTAACTTACGAAGGGACAGACCACTGAACACCAAAATGATTCTGTTTCTTTTTATAAGTTCTTTTCACTCATTTTATATCAGCTCAATCACAGGTAGTGAATGACACTAAGCGTGCGATTGAACGGCCTTGTTGCACCTGATTCAGTGATGCACAGAGGCCATTAAATTTTGCAAGAGGCCTTTTGCGAGATTTGCAATGCTCGGAATCCCTTACGAGATCTAATGAGATCTCGTGAGATGTCGCGATCTGGATCTCGCCCTCACTTTTAAGCTCATTTAAATATGTTGCGCATGATTCTCCCGAGGCTCAGGAACAAAAGCCTGCACCTGGAAGAACTCAGCATGGCGCCAATTTGCGTGTGGAGTAAGCATAGTGACATTGGGGGGAGTCTTCCAGGACATCGGAGGTCCTAGGTGGTCGTGCTCTGGTCAGGGTGGTACCCTGGCAGTCCCACTGCTGCCCAAGCACCTTGTCACTGCCAGGCTGGCACTTTGGCACTGCCACCCAGGCACCCTGGCAGTGCCACCTTGACAGTGCCAGGATTCCAGGCTGGCAGTGCCAAGGTGTCAGGTTTCCCGTACCAGGGATCAGGCATTGGGTTGCCCTTCCCTTAAGAGGTGGGGTGAAGGGGGCCTCGAGGACCCTTAAGAGGTATGTTGGGGCAGTGGAGGATGGGGGGTCCGGAGGCCGTCGTGTGTCGTTTGAGGTGGGGTCGAGAGACTGGGGCAGCATTTAAAAGTGGCACCCCGATCTCGTACTGTACTGATGAGCTGACACTGCCATCAAATAGAGTGAAATAAACTAACCTTTGTGTTTTTAAGTAAAAAGGCTTTGTTGCTAGGTTATTTTTAGTTGAATTATTTGCTCCAAGGGTGAAACATACACAAATGCATTGTTCACAGGTGACGTTAGAAAACCTCTTTTAAAGCATCCATGATGCCACTCTTAAGTACATCAAGGAATCTTTTCTGGCCTCAGTCGGGAATGCCCCGTTGAGGCCGTACTTACCTAATTTTGTGCGCTAACGCGCCCCATAACTAAAAATGTGTTTTCTGTTTTAATTCATTTAAATATTATTAGCGGGCCCCCCCGCCACATGATCCCCCTCACTAAATATTCGTACCTCACTAACGTGACATCACGTCAGCAGGGTTTACAACAAGTTTGACCAAACGAGAATCAGTCAAGGGTAACCAGCCGGGGGCACAGAGCTAAATGTAACCCCCGGGGAGGGGGAGGCATACACTGCCCCCGGCACATGTCAGTGCTGCCAGGTTGCCACCACCATGTTGGCACAGTGCTAACCTGGCAGTGCCAATCTGCATCAGGGCAATGCTGGGGCGGGCCCTAGTGGTAGCCCCTTGGGGGGGTTAATTAATGTGGTGGGGAAGGGGGGAAAGTGGGCACTGAGGGAGTGAGATTGCCAGTGATATTTTGTGGTGGGGGGGGTCGAATGCCGTCGACGATTGTTGGTGGGGGAAAGGTGAGGTGAATGCCAGTGACGATTGTCACTGGGGTTGGGAAGAGAGCCCACAAAAAGCCTGTGATGGGGGCTGGGAGCCATTGGGTCTCAGTGTTGATCGGGGTGCCCTTTAAAAAGGGTGCCCCGATCTCTCTGGACCCGGTTGCCGGTCCTATTAGGCACCAGCCGAGAGGCGGCATAAACCATGCCAGTTTTTAGTCTGAGCCTAACATTTTGCCAAATTCTGGTAACATTCTGCCCTCTATCTTTTTCTTCCGGAGTAATAGAATGAAATAAACTAAACTTTGTGTTTTTAAGTAAAAAGGCTTTGTTGCTAGGTCATTTTTAGTTGAATTATTTGCTCCAAGGGTGAAACATACACAAATGCATTGTTCACAGGTGACGTTGGAAAACCTCTTATAAAGCGTCCATGATGCCATTGTTAAATATATCAAGGAACGTTTTTAAAAGCAATTTTTTTTCAAGTCGTAAAATGGAACTTGATTGCATGGGAGCATGGAATATTGTGCATTCAGCAATACGTGAATGAGCTGCAGTAGAACGCTGGAGAAAAAAAACACTTTTCAAAATGGACACAATTTGGGGGAAATTTGAGCATGGGCTTATATTGTCGCTGTGCCAAGATTTTATTGACAGATTTTCAAATTGACGTCAATTCAGTACAGAAATCCTAGTGTACAGCACGTAATGATCCTCTTTGGAGAAACGGTTAACTGCACTTCCTCTTAACAATTTGCTTACCAGAACTGGAGGACGTTTAGCTGAATTTAGAAAGCATGATAAGAGGGAACAAAATAAGAAATCTAAACTGTTCCAGAGTCAGGCAGCTCCCAAAAAATAGTTACAGCACAGAAGGAAGCCATTTAGCCCATGATATCTGTGCTGGCTCCTTGAAAGAACAACTCAGCTTGTCCCAATGCTCCCCCCCCCCTTCCTCCCCCCCCCCCCCCCCATCCCAGCTCCCTGCAATGTTTTTTGATTTTCAGATAATTCTCTAATTCCCTACTGAATGCCAATATTGACTATGCTTTAACATTCTCTGGCAGTACATTCCAGATCCTAACTACACACTGCTTGGAAAACATTTACCTCATGTCATTTTTGACTCTTTTACTATTCACTGCTCTCCTCAGGTTCTTGACCCTCCCGTCACTAGAAGGTTTATCTCTTACTGCTCTGTCCAGACACCTCTAGCAAATCTCCGCCCGTCCTTCTTTTCTTTAAGGAGAACTACCCCAGCTTCTCCAATTAATCCACATTACTACTTACTTCCCTTCTTCCTGGAACCATTCTTGTAAATCTTCTCTGCACTCTCTCTCATGCTTCCATTTCTTTCCTAAAGCGTCATACCCTAAATTGTGGACACCATACTCAAATTGAGCCCAAACAATTGTTTTATAAATGTTTGCCATAGTTTATTTTCTTCTGTACTGTTTATAAAACCCAAGACCTCATAAGGCTTATTATTAACCAATTTCTCAATCTGCCCTGGTATCTTCAGTGATTTGTGCACATACATTTCAGGTTCCTCTGCCCGTGTACCCTATTTAGGATTGTATTCTTTATTTTATATTGCCTTTCCTTATTCTTCCTATCAAAATATATCACTTCACAGTTCTGTCGACGGAATTTCATCTTTCATTTTTCCGCCCATTTATCAGCCTGTTTATATCCTCATGAAGTTTATCACCACCCTTGTCACAGTTCACATTACGTCCATGTTTTGTGTCACCTGTAAATTTTGAAATTGTGCCTTGATATGTACATCAAATCAACTGCATTACTCTCTTCGACCCGTCACATTATCTTATCAAAAACGTCAATCAAGTTAGTTACACATAATTTTACTTTAACAAATCCCTTCTGGCTTTCCTTAATTAATCCACATTTGTTCAAATGGCTGTGAACGTTGTCCTTGATTATAAATTTCCCCATCATTGAGATTAAACTGACTGGCCTGTAATTGCTGGGCTTATCCTGACACCAGTTTTTGAACAAAGATAAAGCATTTGTAATTCTCCAGTCCTTTGGCACCACTGCAGGTATTTAAAAGAGGATTGGAAAATTACAGCCGGTCCCTTCACGATTTCCACCCGTGTTTTTCTCAGTATTCTTGGATGGATCTCATCTGGTCCTGGTGACTTATTAACTTTAAGTATGGCAGGCTATTTAATACCTGCTCCTTAACAATTTTAAATTTGTAGAATGACTCAAAATTCTCCTCTTTCACCATGGTATGGGCAGCATCTTCTTTCTTGGTAAAGGCAGGTGCGAAGGATGTATTTAGTACCTCAGCCATGCTCTCTGCCTCCATCTCTAAATCCCCTTTTAGTCATGAATTGGCCTCATCCTCCTTTTATTGCCCTTTTACTATTTACTTGCTATCAAAGACTTTTGGATTCCCTTTTATGTTAGCTGCCAATCTCTTCTCATACTCTCTCTTTGCTAGTTTTATATTTTTTCCATTCAAACTCTGAACTTTCTATATGCAGCCTAGGTTACCAATCTACCATCTGCCATAAATCCCATTTTTCTGCTTTACTTACTCTCTATCCCTTTTTTTTCCCTTCCCTCCTGGTGGGAATGAACCTCAACTGTACCCAAACCATCTCTTCTTTAAAAGCAGACCTTTGTTCTTTTACAGTCTTTCCTTCCACGGTTTGATCTCAATTTACTAGGTCAGATCCATTCTCACTCCGCCGAAATTAGTCCTCCGCTCCCCCACAGCTAACCAAGACCTAATGACACTATGATCACTGTCCCCAAAATACTCTCCTCCTAACACTTGACCTCACTTGACCCACCCTATTCTCCAGAATAAGATCCTGCAATACCACCTTCCGTCTTAGGCCAGAAACATACTGATCTAGAAGATTCTTTTGAACACAGTTCAGAAACTCTTCCGCTTCTCAGTCCTTTACACTATTGGAATAATTGAAGGTCCGCATTTTAATAAAATCTATAGAGTGGGATTCGCCGTTGGCTGACGCTGAAATCGGGAAACGCAACTGGGTGGAGAATAGGTTCCCACGCCAAAATCGCGGCGGGTGCTGATTTGACGCCAAATTGCAATTCTCCATCACCTCGACAGTGGCGTCAATACGGTCCAGAACGCATGTACAGTAAACGCCGTTGGTACATCATTAGCAGGTCCAACCTGATATTCTCCGGGGCCTCCGTGATTCTTCACCTCCAATGGGCCGAGTTTCCAATGGTGTGGAGGTCCCGGAGAATACCAGGTCAGGCCCACTAATGATTAATTAACTAGGTAAAGGAGTAACTAAACCTGAGGGCAGAGATTAGTATTTAGCATTTAATTTTACACTAAGAATCTAGCACCAGGGGCCATATAGTAAATTGTAACTTAATCTAATAACGATTTTAAGTATTCATTTTAAATTAATTAACTAGTGTTTAAATGTCACTCAGCGGGATGCAGTGCCTTAACTGTGAGATGTGGGAGATCTGTGACGCTTCCAGCGTTTCGGTCGACTACATCTGCAGGAAGTGTAACCAATGGCAGCTCCTCACTGACCACGTGGTTTGGTTGGAGCAGCAATTGGATGCACTTTGGAACATGCAGGTGGCGGAAAGCAACATAGGAGTTATAGAGACGTGGTCACACCCAAGGTACAGGCAGACAGATGGGTGACCGCTAGAAAAGGCAGGCAGTCAGTGCAGGAATCCCCTGTGGCTTTCACCCTCTCTAACAAGTATACCGTTTTGGATTCTGTTGGGGGATAGCCTATCAGGGGAAAACAACAGCAGCCAGAACAGTGGCACCACAACTGGCTTTGTTGGTCAGCAGGGGAGGGCAAAGTGCAAGATAGCAGTAATTATGGGGACGCTATCATAAGGGGCACAGATAGGCGCTTCTATGGACGTGAAAGAAACTCCAGAATGGTATGTTGCCTCCCTGGTGCCAGGGTCAAGGAACACAGGACATTCTGAACGGGGAGGGTGAACTGCTAGAGGCTGTAGTACCAATAGGTACTAATGGCATAGGCAGGAAGAGTGCTGAGGGCCTGAAGAAGGAGTTCAGGGAGTTAGGCAGTAAGCTAAAAAGCAGGACCTCTAGAGTTGTAATCTCAGGCCTGTGCCATATGCCAGCGAGACTAGAAATAGGAGGATAGTGCAGCTAAATATGTGGCTAAACTGGTGGTGGAGGAAGAAGGGTTTCAGATTTCTGCCCCACTAGGATCTCTTCCGGGGCAGGTATGATTTGTAAAAGAAGGACCGGTTGCATCTAAACTGGAGAGGCACCAATATCCTGGCTGGGAGGTTTGCTAGAGTCACTCAGGAGGATTTAAACTAGTATGGCAGGGGGGTGGGAACCAGAGCTTAGAAGACCATAAGACCATAAGATCATAAGACATAGGAGCAGAATTAGGCCACTCGGCCCATCGAGTCTGCTCAGCCATTGAATTATGGCTGATATTTTCTCATCCCCATTCTCCTGCCTTCTCCCCATAACTCCTGATCCCCTTATTGATCAAGAACCTATCTGGCTATATAAGGTGTAATAACTGAAGGGGAAATGGAGAACAAAAGTAAGAGAATAACATCACCCTGTCTTCTCAAATGCAGTGGTTTGTAGTGTATTTGTTTCAATGCAAGAATATACTAGGTAAGGCAGATGACCATAGAGCACTAATTAGTCCTTGGAACTATAATATTGTGGATATAACAGAAATGTGGTTAAAGGAAGGGCAGGATTGGGCAGCTGAATGTTGGAGAATATTATAGTAGTGCTGCAGGAGGATACCTCAGAGTTCTCAAACAACGAGGCAATCTGGGTAGAGCTCAGGAACAGGAAGGGGACAATCACAATGTTGGGCATTTATTACAGGTCCCACAACCGACAGCGAAAGAAAGAGGAGAAGATCGGTAGAGAGATTTTGGATAGGTGCAAAAGTAACAGGGTTGTTGTGGTAGGGGATTTTAATTTCCCCTATTGGCTGGGACTCCCTTAGTGCCGGGGACTTGGTGGGGCAGAGATTGTAAGGTGTATCCATGAAGGTTTCTTGATGCAATATGTAGATAGTCCAACTCGGGAAGGGGCAGTACTGGACCTGATATTGGGCAATGAACCTGAACAAGTGGTTGAGGTTTCAGTAGGGGAACATTTTGGGAGTAGTGATCACAATTCCGTAAGTTTTAGGGTACTTTTGGATAGGGATGAGGGTAACCCTCGCATTAAGGTGCTAAACTGGGGAAAGGCAAATTACGATAACATTAGACAGGAATTAAAGAATTTGGATTGGATGCGGCTGTTGGAGGGTAAATCAACATCGGACATGTGGGAGTCTTTCAAGCGACGGTTTATTAGGATTCAGGAAAGTCACATTCCTGAGAGAACAAAGGATAAGTATGGGAAGTTTAGGGAGCCTTGGATAACGAAGGATATTGTGAACCTCGTCAAGAAGAAAAAGGAGACTTTTGTATGTCTAGAAGGGTGGGGACAGTTGAAGCCCTTGAGTGTAAAGAAAGTAGGAAGGTAAGAAAGCGGGAAATTAGGAGGGGTCATGAAACGTGCTTGGCAAGTAGGATTAAGGTGAATCCCAAAGCTTTTTATTCATATGTAAAAAGCAAGAGGGTTGCCTGGAAAGGATTTGACCACTTAAGGACAGGGAGGAATCTATGTGTTGAGCCAGAGGAAATGGGGGAGATACTAAATGAGTACTTTGCATCAGTGTTCACCAAAGAAAAGGACTTTGTGGAAGATGGTTCTTGGATAGCGTGTGTAGACAGTCTGGGTCGTGTTGACATCAAAAAGGAGGAGGTATTGGGTCTTTTAAAAGACATTTTGCTAGATAAGTCTCTTGGGCCGGATGGGATTTACCCCAGAATACTGAAGGAAGCAAGGGAGGAAATTGCTGAGGCCTTAACTGACATATTTGTATCCACATTGGCTACAGGTGAGATCCCAGAGGACTGGAGAATAGCTACAGTGGTACCGCTGTTTAAGGAAGGTAGCAGGGATAATCCTGGAAATGATAGGCCGGTGAGCCTCACATTGGTAGTAGGTAAATTATTGGAGTGAGTTCTCAGGGACAGGATTTATACCCATTTGGAAACAAATGGACTCATTAGCGATAGAGAGCATGGTTTTGTGAAAGGGAGGTCATGCCTCACTAACTTGATTGAGTGTTTTGAGGAGGTGACAAAGTTGATTGACGAGGGGCGGGTGGTGGATGTTGTTTACATGCACTTCAGTAAAGCCTTTGACAATGTGCCTCATGGCAGACTGATACAAAAGGTGAAGTCACACGGCATCAGAGGTAAGGTAGTAAGATGGACACAGAACAGGGTCGGTCACAGAAGGCAATGGGTAGCAGTAGAAGGGTGTTTTTCTGAATGGAAGGTTGTGACTAGTGGTGTTCCATAGGGATCTGTGCTGGGGCCTCTGTTGTTTGTAGTATACATAAACAATTTGGAGGAAAATGTAGCTGGTCTGATTATTAAGTTCGCTGATGACACCAAGGTTGGTGGAGTGGCAGATAGTGTTGAAGATTGTCAGAGGGTACAGCAGGACATAGATAGGTTGGAGACTTGGGCAGAGAAGTAGTAAATGGAGTTTAATCCAGACAAATGTGAGGTAATACCTTTGTATTAGGGGGGAAATATATACCGTAAATGGCAAAACTCTTAGGAATATAGAAAGTCAGAGAGATCTGGGCGTGCAGCTCCACAGAACTGTGAAAGTGGCAACACAAGTGGACAAGGTAGTCAAGAAAGCATACAGAATTCTTGCTTTTATTGGACGGGGCATCAAGTGTAAAAGCTGGCAAGTCATGCTACAGTTGTATAGAACCTTGGTACGGCCGCACTTGGAATATTGCGCACAATTCTGGTCACTACACTACCAGAAGGATATGAAGAGAGTTTGGAGAGGGTGCAGAGGAGGTTTACCATGATGTTGCCGAGTGTAGAGGGTGTTAGCTATGTGGAGAGGCTGAATAGACTCAGACTGTTTTCATTAGAAAGACGGAGGTTGAGGGGTGACCTGATAGAGGTCTTCAAGATTATGCGGAGCATGGATAGAATGGATGGGCAGGCACTCTTTACCAGGGTGGAGGGGTCAGTTACCAGGGGGCATAGGTTTAAGGTCCATGGGGCAAAGTTTAGAGGAGGTGTGCGAGGCAGGCTTTTTACACAGAGGGTGGTGAGTGCCTGGAGCGTGTTGCTAAGGGAGGTTGTGGAAGCAGATACATTAATGGCTTTCAAAAAGCATCTTGACAAATACATGGATAGGATGGGTATAGAGCAGGAGTTTTCAACCTCAGGGTCGCGACCCTCAGGTGGGTCACGGGCTGGTTTCGGGAGGGTCGTGCCGCTCGGCCGCGGCCTTCCTGATCGCAGGAGGAATGGCCGACAGCCGTGATCGGCCTTAAAAATACCTACAGCAATGGACCTTTGAGATTGCCGGCCATCCCGTGCATGCGTGCGGGATCTAGCAGTGCACAGGCCCAGTGGGGTGGACAACCTCCACCTGACATCAGCGCGCTGTCCAGGCCAGTATTTTTCAGAAATCGACCGAGTCCTCCCACCATGAGTGGCGGCAGAGAGCCGGTCACGTGCCCTGTGCACTGACATCATGTGTTCTGGGCGCGAGAGCGATTCCTCCATTTTGCAGCTGCCAGCAGTGTTGGTGAGAACTCCAGGGTCTCTGGTGAACAACCCATGAAGAAGAAGCTGAAAACTGGAACAAAGCAGCATAAAGATGATTACTTGAGGTATGGGTTATTAATTGTTCCACTGCAAGTCAGTATTCAAAGTTCATGGCTGTTTTATGCGGGGAAGTACTGGCAAATGAAAGTTTAAAACCCTCAAAACTTCAAAGATATTTGAAGACTAAACATGGCGAGTTTGAGGACAAACCTCTTTATTTTTTTCAACGGATGCAGTGAGATCTTAAATCATCAGTGAAAGTCATTATCAGAAATGTAACATTGAATAACAAAGCAAGTGAAATCATGAGTAACAATCAGGCTCACCTGTCACATTAAAGATAAGTGAAAACGGTGGGTCGCGAAGTTCGGCTGGCGTGGATTCCAAAGATCAGCCGGTGTGGGTCCTGAAGGATGGCTGGTTGGCAAAAATGGGTCCGGGGCAAAAAAGTTTGAAAAGCACTGGTATAGAGGGATATGGCACAAGGAAGTGCGAAGGGCTTTGGCCAAGGGTGGTATCATGACCGATACAGGCTTGGAGAGCTGAAGGGCCTGTTCCTGTGCTGTATTGTTCTTTGAAACTCTATTTTTCCTCAGTAAAGATGAGGGACATTCTAGTGAGTCAGAACATCAGTTATGTTTAAGTCAGAGGCTGAAGCTGGGGAGAAGGTGTGCCCAAGAGTCTTAAGAATCAAACTGGCCTGAGGCTGTTCTTTTGTATTGAAGGCCCTGGGCAACAAAGGTTAAAGTTACTCCCCCAGAAAAAACCCTACTGCCTAGGAGTTCTGACTGAAAGTTACTATGCTGCCACAACCTCGACAAGGATGCTCATCTTTCATTTAATATTTGAACTCGTATTAGTTTTACCCCTCCCCCTCCCTCTGTGTGTGTCTGACCTGTGTGTGTTTGGCAAGAGGGTGGGACAGTAAAAGTAGTAGATTAGCAGCCATTATTCTGTTATGATTATTGCATGTTTCAATTCTATTTCTGTTATAAATAAACAGTTGTTGTGTTTAATGTACAAATCTGGTGTCTGTAAGTTGTTGGAGCAGTCAAGAGCCAATGATCTCAAAAATTTGATACAAATTATTGGTTAATTCAGTTGTGTTGGGACTCCGGGGTCTGTGGGGCTGTTATTGGCCGTGCACTCGTCCAAGGTGTCATAACAATCCTAACACAGCTCCTCACTCCCACGTAACAGCCCACAAAGGGATTGGGAGGCACTTGGATGACACGTTTTAACATTTAAATTCTCAAAATAATTTTGTGTAAATTCTTTCATTACGATGCTGTTTTTATTCTGATCATTTTGTTTAACTTATTTAGGGCGTTCTTTAGACAATGTTGTCAATGAAACTTTGAGCTCTGATGACCATGATGTTTTGTGGATCTACATCATCTGTGTGATGGAGATCCACTCAAAAAAATGGAAACAGATCCAAAAGTCCAAGAAAGTACCAGCTTCAATCCCTGTTCTGTGCTGAGTTAGCTGAGGGGGCTGCTGGAATCAGCAAGTGTGGAAATAGGACCACACAGCTAGGGGGAGAATCAATTCAACTGGTATTCTTGCTAATGATCAGCATCTTCTGATCATTAGTATGATTAGAACTGAGCAATGTGTCAGAGAACATGAAATGAGCCCCTGCACAAGTCAACACCTCAGGCATGGAATAAAAAGCAGGGGGAAAATTAGGAAAAATGAAATCGCCAACACAAGTTCCTGTGAAGCACCTTGGGATGTTTATTATGTTAAAGTGCGATATAAATGTAAGTTGTTATTGCAAAAAGACGAATTAAAGCTTGCATTAGGAACCAGCTTTATTACAATACTACTTTCACCTCACCGCATGAAACACCTTGAAGAGCTGTAAAAAAAAACAGATTTCTATTGTTTTTTTAAATTTGTGATCTTGAATGGGTTGAACCTAAAGTTAAAAATTGTTTCAGCTATATTTGTCTTTGTGTTGTTCTCTGTTTTACTTTACCCTCATGGTTTGATTCGTAGTGATGATCCAAAGAACAATGAGTCTTGTTGACAAGCAAAACAAACTTTATTAACACTACTTAACTGATCTGGGTGCGACACTTATCTCTAATCTCTCTCTATCTTCAGACTCTATTTGTGCTGCTACCACTCATTTCTGCTGCTACCACTTTCTCAAACCTTCTGTCCCACAAGGCTTAGCATCATCCCTTATATACTTATGGAACTAGCACCCTCTAGTGGATGTATGTACACATTTCATTAACCCTTGCATTACCTTCATGTTTAATAATACCACAGTCTTTGAGAGGGTCTTGTGTGAATTTTCCTTTCAATGTTGCCATGTAACTGGTTCAGACACGTGGATGGCTGCATACAATCAGACCTAGTCCTCCCAATCAATGAGAAAAATCTGATACTCAATTTATCTTCCTGATATTTCAAATTGTGGACTAATTTTGTGTTAAAGGAGGAATGTTGGCCAGGAAATCATAATAGCACACTGCTCATTGAGTCATGCCATGTGCTCTTTAACACCCACTTGAAATAGCCTAACAAGAATCTGGGGCCTTGTGTCTAATTTGAAGGATTGAGTGTCTACTAACAAAGCAGCATCTGTGGTGTAGTGAACTCGAGTGGCAGCATAGATAATAGGCCAAATTTAATTGTTACAGCAGTGACCCTACCACTGGACCAGGAAGCCGGAGGCAACACCACTGTTCCCATTTCTGGAAGTCCCTATGCCAATTAACTCCCTGGTGCCGGGGCTTCCCACCCTGTTATGGTGGAGGTGCTGCCTCCATGGGCTGCCAGTCAATTAGATGGACATCAGCTCTTAATTCCTAGCAGTGCTATTGGGAGTGGTGGCACCGCAGTTGCTGCAACTGGCCTGAGTCAGCAGCCATGGATAAGACCTTGAGATGGAAGTAAGTGTGTAGGATTCATTGGTGCCAGTCACGCATGCCCTGGCAAGTAGGTTGGATCATTGGTGAGGACAAGAGGTTGTTTCCACAAGTTGGTCCCAGATGCTTGGAGGGCTCTCCATGGGCCACAGGATGACTGACCAGGAGATGCCCAATCCCCCATTTTGAGACTGCAAGAAGGTGCCAACCCTTACTGGATAACCTCTACACATGGCCTAAGGACCTCTGCCACTGGCAGAATGCCAGCAGCAGCGCAACGAGGCCCTTAAGTGGTCATTAATTGACAGATAGTGAGGCCATCCATTATCCCTATTCTGAATGAATCCACCCCCTGCCTAATTCCCACACAATTCCACACCCTATCATCACCGCCTTCCAGCTTGCACCCAAGGTTGGAATTAAATTCTGCCCTAGGAGGTAAATCTTGTGTGCACATTTTGGGAAACTCTGACTACCCCCAAGAAACAGCTGCGTGGATTTCAGCATATGATTAACCCCCAGCCATTTATTCAGTTGGAGGCAGCATGTTGAAATGGTGCTGTCTGACCTTTAAAACAATTGCTCCAAGCAGTCAGTGCTACCTGCCTTATAAAAACATAGAAACGTAGAATAAAGGAGCCGGAGGAGGCCATTCAGCCCTTCAAGCCTGCTTTTCCTTTCATTGTGATTATGCTGATCATCCAACTCAATAGCCCAATCCCACTTTCCCCCATATATTTTGATCCCCTTCACCCCAAGTACTATATCCAACTGCTTCTTGAAAACATACAAAGCTTTTGCCTCAACTACTTTCTGTGGTAGCAAATTCCACAGAGTCACCAATCACTGGGTAAAGATATTTCTCCTCATCTTTGCCTTAAATGGTTGAACCCGTATCCTCAGACTGCGACCCCTGGTTCTGGACACCTCACCATCGGGAACATCCTTCTTGCATCTACCCTGTTTTGTCTTCTTCGAATTTCATAGGTTGCTATGAGATCCCGCCCCATATTCGTCTGAACTCCAGCGAATACAATCCTAACTAATTCAATTTCTCCAGATACCTTCGTCCCTCCATCCCAGGAATCAATCTGGTAAATCTTCACTGCACTCCCTCCAGAGCAAGAACATCTTTCCTCAGATAAGGAAACGAAAACTGCACACAATGTTCCAGGTGTGGCCTCACCAAGGCCCTGTATAATTGCAGCAAGACATTCCTGCTCCTGTACTCGAATCCTCTCACTATGAAAGCCAACATACCATTTGCCTTCTTTATTACCTGCTGTAGCTGCATGCTTACCTTTAGTGACTGGTGTACTGGTATATGCATCAGTAATATGTCCGTTGTGGTTTCAATATTGCAAGTGGCAAGCATTACTTAAAGAGAGCCAGCACCTCTTAAAGGGGAGGTACACTGGCTGTAATAAGTGGTGAAAGTATTTTCAAAAGTTAATGTGGGTCATGATTTTTTGAGCAATGGCTGAACATGCAAGAGAACATGGACCATTATTTTCACCCAATGCATTGGATGTATTGGTAGAAGAGGTAAAAAGGAGAGACAGTCTGTATTCATAGACATTTGCTGGGGGCAGTGGGAACAAGCAGAGATTAATGTTAGGAGTGTTTACCCGAGGCCATATATGCGGTGCAGGAAAAAGTTTAATGATTCAACGTGATTTGTCTATTATTACCTCACACTCACAGTGTACAGTTGCAAGCCTTGCGCCGACAACCCACAGCTCACACATACTGACAGATATGTAACCGTGAGAGCCATATCATCCAGATATGTTACATGATGTGCACTTGCACACTATCCTCTTGCAGGAGAAGATGGTCAATGGAAGAAGGCATCAGGAAAGAACAGGAAGAGGATAAGCACACTTGCTTGTTTTAATCCCCATGGAGGAGACTGTGCTGACCATCATGGGAGGGGGATCGCTGTGGCCACTGTTGAGGCTGGAAAGATTGATAATGAAGGTCTCTACATACCCTTCCCACATCCCACTTCTCCCTTCTGCCACAATCTCTTCTGACTCAAACTGCAGATGACATAAGCATGCACTTCTTACTTTCTTCTCTCCCCACACTGCAAACCAACACTTGTCCCTTTCTCGTTTCAAGTACTCAAAAACTGCAACTTCCCCAGTCAGAGGAGAGGGAAGAAGAAGAAGACAGTGAGGATGAGAGGCACTGTTACTCAATCTTATACCCTCAGCCACTAGCTCAGAGTCTGACGTACTGTATATTCTAGAGTGCATGAGTTCAATGCACAAAGATGATTAGTTTGCCTCTGTATATACTATATCATAATGAATCTATCAAATTATGAATATTAATTTTCTGTTGGCTTTTTTTCTTATGTTTTCAGAAAGACGACAGTGTAACTATCAGTGAGAAAGGAAAGGCAAAGAATATGCCTGTGGTACATGGGGAGCTGTGAAGAGCCCGGGCAGATAGGAGCTGTATATATTGTATCCTCCCTTCCCCTTCTTGTTCCTCCATCTCTGTTATACTTTCCCCTCCTCCCCTACACATTGTGTTGCTGCTCCTCCATTTCATGCCTGATGGTTGCAAAGACTGTTCCCACATAATGGCCAGATTGTGCAGGATGCAGCTTATTACCACAGCTCTAGATATCGTTTCAGTTGAGTACCTCAAAGCTGTCTAGAGCAGTCCAGGCAGCAGAAGTAATCCTTGAGGACCTTGTGGTGGCATGCATCACTGTAGATACACAAGGGGTGAATGTAGATACACTAGGACTGAGTAGACACTAGAGGGAGCACCAGAGACATCATGACACACAGACATTCAACCAATTGGTCAGGAAGATAGGACACGCCCAATGGGCAGTCAAGACACACCCAGAGGTGACACTACCACAAGGGGGCTACCCATATAAAAGGACAGGGTGCACATGCTCTTCCTCTTTTCCACAGGGGACACTCATAGGCACAGGGGCATGTCGGAAGCATCACACCCACCGCATTGATTAGAGCAGACTGGTTAGTTCAATTGAGTTACTATAGCAAGATTGGTAGGAGAGTCGAACTCAAGTGGGAGAATTGTTAACTGTTCAATAAATGTGTTAAACCTATCTCCAAGTCTGAACCTTCCTTTGTCAGAGAACACATCAAGGAAGCAGCTTATGCTACATGAAGAAGCATAACACAACCGACCTCAATGCTGTGCATGTGCACATGGTTACCAGACTGGATCATGATCCATGTTGGGAGTGATTAATCCTTCTTGCCCAGAAGCCAGTCTTTGACTTGCCAAGGTAGGTTAACCACAGCTGGCACACAGGAATGTCGCAAAAGGAAGCAAACAGGAAATGGATGTTCAGTTGCATGATGCATCAGCCATGGCCACACATCAGCTGCACATTGAGGGTGTGGAATCACTTTTGTTTCATAAAAGCCGGCAATGCAGATTGCGATGGGGTGGAGAATCAGTCCTCCGGCCAAAATCGAGGTTTGTGCCAGAGGCCGAACCGACTGCTATGCTCCGACCCCCCATTGGTAGCGGAATCGGGGTTCCCGCCCGTGAGCTAGTGGGGGAATGTTGATGGATACAAATGGGTCCCAATGATCCATTTGCATCCATTTAGCGGGCCAGCACAAGAGTCTCCGGACTCTCGTGATTCTCCAGTCCGGGAATCATGTAGGCGTGGATTAATACTTGTGTTTACCAGTGTGGCCCTGATGTGGTGGGACTCGTGGTGGGCAGAGGGGGTAACCCCTAAGGGGAGTTTCCCCCAAAATCCACCCAAGGGTTACCCTACCCCCACAATGCACGACCTGCCCACCCCTTCCCTACCAGATCCCCCCTCACTGCCCCCCAGAGACCACCTAAAGTGGGAGATGTCCCTAGATAGGGAGAGCCCCCAAAGAGGCCCCCTAGATAAGGGATTCCAACACAGAGACCCCGAGACCCCCTAACTAAAGGAGATCCCCAAAAACCCCTAACGCAGCACGGTAGCACACGTGGCTAGCACTGTGGCTTCACAGCGCCAGGGTCCCAGGTTCGATTCCTTGCTGGGTCACTGTCTGTGTGGAGTCTGCATGTTCTCCCCGTCTGTGTGTGGGTTTCCTCCGGGTGCTCCGGTTTCCTCCCACAGCCCAAGGACGTGCAGGTCAGGTGGATTGGCCATGCTAAATTGCCCTTATTGTCCAACAAAGGTTAGGAGGGGTTATTGGGTACGGGGATAGGGTGGAAATGAGGGCTTAAATGGGTCAGTGCAGACTCGATGGGCCGAATGGCCTCCTTCTGCACTATATGTTCTATGTTCTAAAGGACTCACACAGACGACCTAACTAAAGGAACACTCTCCATAGATCCCCCAGAAGAGACCCCTGACTGGAAGCTGGAGGGCAGGTGAAATGAAATATATTACTGTTGCAACACTCACCTGGGCATAGCCTGCTGGGTCAGGCAGAAGAACAACCAAATGTCCATTCCTGGAAAGAGAAAAGCAGTGATCTGTGTTTAAACCCCTCAGATCCTTGAGCAAGCTATATACCATTCATTCATTTCTCTTAGTGGGCAGTGATTGACAGTTTCCACATACACAGCTGTTAACCTTGCTTCATTCATCTCCCTTCATGGTTGAATAAGTGCTGTAATTTGTACAAACATCAACCACTTCAAAGAAAGTTAAATGCATTCCAATGACCCCTCTTCACATTTGAGTGATTTTGAAATGCTGAGCTGGAAACTGACAGCACTTAACTCCCTTTAAATTTGTTGATATTTGTAAACATTGTGGTTACAGCACTTCTGTATTACTCATCCAGGGGGTTTTGGGTGGTCCCCCTACTCAAGCGGTCTGTTTGGGGGGGTCTCCCATTCAGCCGATCTCAGGGGTCCCCTATCCAGGGGGTGGCGGGTCAGGTAACCCCCGTACTTGGGGGGAACGGAAGGGGAACCCAGAAAATCCGGGGGTGGGGAGCTGAATTACAATGCGGGGGGCTGATCTACAATTGGGGGATGGGTACTGCTTTGTGATGTGTGTGGGGGGGGGGGGGGGGGGTGACCAGCTGCAGGACCTCGCTATTGGACCTCCTGCTCAAAATGGCAGCCAATAGCATAAATATGCCTGCCGAGGAATTCTGAATTGCTTTCTGTGGGAGCGCAGTCAGTTCCAATTCATCTCCAGACAGAGAGCAAGCATAGTCTCCCAAATGGAGAATCCCAATCATAATCAATGGCACCCTGAACCATGGGGATGTCTGCAATCCATACAAGTCTCGAGTTCACTCCACCTGTTCCTTTGGCAAGAACAAAAAGAGAGGTCTGTTTATTTGTATATAGTGGGGATCAGTAATTACTTTACTCTCCTGGGTTATAGAAACAGCAAGATGTTACTTATATCTTCAGCAGCAGCTGGAAGGAGCCAGATGCACAGATGTTCATGACTACAACCGTTGACAGATTTCTGTCAAGACCACTTTTGTGAAGTGAAGACTTCTTAAGCATTGTTCCTTGCTCAAATCAATGTGAAGCAATTGATCCCTAAAGACCGTGATATATACAGCCTCTTATTATGTTTCATTCTCCTCCACTCCTCCTCCCATCACAAATTTTCACATCATTAAAAAGTGTTTCTTCAACCGTTCCACTCCCTGTAGACATCTGACGCTTGAAACAACTATGGAAAGTACCAACGCATAAAATGTAGCAACAGCCAGGAGAAATAAAAGTAATTAACATATAAATAGTTGATCCCTGCAAACAGCACTAGTTTGCAGGGATCCTTCATGCTGTTCTAGTGCATGTTCAGCTGCGCAAGGTTGAGAGAGGGCGCAGGTTGGAGCGTGGCATTTGAAATAGCAGCACTGGAGTCAAATTAGCTTTGAACACTGATTATGCAATAATCTGCCTGTTCCTCTCACTGTCGGTAGTTAGGTGCAGATGCACAAACCCCTTCACCAAGATACCACCGATGCATTTCCTGGCAGAAGTGTAGATGCATATCTGGGACACCATTTACGAGGTCACGGAGTGCCTGAAAAAACAGGTGCCATGATCCTCCCACAATCTTTTTAAAACATATTGCTTGTGTTGCTGCTTCATTCATTTATTTTCATCAGTATTATAAGTTCATAAGATATAGGAGCAGAATTAGGCTATTCGGCCCAAAATTCACAAACTCAAAGCAACTCTGGAAAATAAAGCAATATTTATGTGATGACTACATGCATTTTTTGTTATCTTTCTTTTCGGATGCTCGATTCCGGCTTGGGTCACTGTTTTTGCAGAGTCTGCACATCCTCCCCGTGCCTGCGTGGGTTTCCTCCGGGTGCTCCGGTTTCCTCCCACAGTCCAAAGATGTGCGGGTTAGGTGGATTGGCCATGATAAATTGCCCTTAGTGTCCAAAATTGCCCTTAGTGTTGGGTTGGGTTACTGGGTTATGGGGATAGGGTGGAGGTGTTGACCTTGGGTAGGGTGCTCTTTCCAAGAGCCGGTGCAGACTCGATGGGCCGAATGGCCTCCTTCTACACTGTAAATTCTATGATTATATGATTTCTTCAGATATATCTTGTGCAGTGAAATAAATAGGGGAAATCCACTGCACAATTTCCTCTCTCACAGGGCTAACTCTTGTTGAGTCGATAACTTCAGCTTTCATCTTAAGTGTTGTGTTGGCACCTATTGAAAGAGTGGTCTAAGTCTTACAATTGGCCTCAGTGACCTGAGGTGGGGAGGAGCAAATCAGCCAGAACTCCTCCGACAGACCATTACCCAATTGGGCTGATTTCAACTAATGATGGAGAACAGAAGGGCAAAGCACACACACTGCTCACCTCCTTCTCCCTGGCATGTCCCTCAAGCCACATTGAAGGATTCACCTTAGTTACTTCCTCACAGCAAACTGCAGGCACTCAAGCAGGTACCCCGTTGCAAGTATGCCTCCCGTCGCCCCCACCCAAAAAACCTTTTAAATTTCCTGGGCTGTCTGGAAAATGGCCACCAGTGATCCTTAAAGGGATCACTGGTTAGATCCCTCACCACCCAATGCAAATGGGAAGACCCTGCACCACATAGACTCAGCCCTTTTGTACCCCGCAATTGGAATCCGAGCCTTTTATACATTGCAGTTTCCCAATTTTGAGAATGCAGGCAGCACCCCACTTGAAGCAGCCTGTGCTCCACCCATCTCAGGGCTCTAACCAAGATGCCAGCCAAATAACAGCAGTGTCAATCGAGAAGTAAATTACCAGGCACCATTTTTAGATTGCTACCGCCTAATTTGCACTGGACAGGAGAAAATAAAACTGACCCTAATATCTCCTGCTGAAAAATGTATGTGTATCAAATTAGATGAGAACATTATCAGGCTCTCAATGCTGCCTGAGAATAAATAGACTGTAAACACTCACTGTCCAGATTAAAATAGAGATTGCTGATTATGAACAAGTTTAGGGTGTGAGATTTCAGCAGTTAATCAGAAACTACAACCTAAGGGGCAGCCTCATAGGAAATAGGTGGACAAGGGGCCTCCATTTCCCCAACAATCAGAGCCTGGATGTAATTCTAATTCCCAAGAGCTGATCCTTCTGCTCCAATGCCGACTTCAATGATCTCACGTGTGAAGGTCACAGTGTAAGTTCAGCTTTCTCATAATGCAGGGTAGCAGAGACGTTTCATTTCTGTAATTTTTTTACTGTGGAAGAAATCATTTAGTCATTGTCCATCAATAAAGAAATGTTGAAATACTCACTGATTACCGATGAACAGCTCCTCAAATATTGGATTGGATTTGTTTATTGTCATGTGTACTGAGATACGGTGAAAGGTATTTTTCTGCGAGCAGCTCAACAGATCATTAAGTACATGAAAAGAAAAGGAAATTAAAGAAAATACATAATAGGGCAACACAAGGTACTCAGGCAGCACGGTAGCACAAGTGACTAGCACTGTGGCTTCACACCACCAGGGTCATCAGGTTCGATTACCCGCTGGGTCACTGTCTGTGCGGAGTATGCACGTTCTCCCCGTGTCTGCGTGGGTTCCCTTCGGATGCTCCGGTTTCGTCCCACAGTCCAAAGACGTGCAAGGTTAGATAGATTGGCCATGATAAATTGCCCTTAGTGACCAAAAAGGTTCGGAGGGGTTACTGGGTTAAAGGGATAGGGTGGAAGTGAGGGCATAAGTGGGTCGGTGTAGACTCGATGGGCCAAATGGCCTCCTTCTGCACTGTATGTTCTATGTTCTATATTCTATGTTCGAATGTAACTACATAACACCGGCATCGTGTGAAGCATACAGGGGTGTAGTGTTAATGAGGTCAGTCCATAAGTGGGTCGTTTAGGAGTCTGGTGACAGTGGGGAAGAAGCTGTTTTTGTGTCTGTTTGTGCGTGTTCTCAGACTTCTGTATCTCCTGCCCGATGAAAGAAGTTGGAAGAGTGAGTAAGCCGGGTGAGAGGGGTCTTTGATTATGCTGCCCGCTTTCCCCAGGCAGCGGGAGGTGTAGATAGAGTCAATGGATGGGAGGCAGGTTTGTGTGATGGACTGGGCGGTGTTCACGACTCTCTGATGTTTCTTGCGGTCCTAGGCCAAGCAGTTGCCATACCAGGCTGTGATGCCGCCTGATAGGATGCTTTCTATGGTTCATCTGTAAAAGTTGATAAGAGTTAATGTGGACATGCCAAATTTCCTTAGTTTCCTGAGGAAGTATAGGCGCTGTTGTGCTTTCTTGGTTGTAGCGTCAACGTGGGTGGACCAAGACAAATTTTTGGAGATGTGCACCCCTAGGAATTTGAACTTGCTAACCATCTCCATCTCGGCCCCATTGGTGCTGACAGGGGTATGTACAGTACTTTGCTCCCTGAAGTCAATGACCAGCTCTTTAGTTTTGCTGGCATTGAGGGAGAGATTGTTGTTGCTGCACCACTCCACTAGGTTCTCTATCTCCCTCCTGTATTCTGATTCGTCGTTATTCGAGATCCGGCCCACTGTGGTCGTATTGTCAGCAAACTTGTAGATGGAGTTGGAACCAAATTTTGCCACGCAGTGTGTACAGGGAGTATAGTAGGGGGCTAAGTACGCAGCCTTGCGGGGCCCCGGTATTGAGGACTATTGTGGAGGAGATGTTGTTGTTTATTCTTACTGATTGTGGTCTGTAGGTCAGAAAGTTGAGGATCCAGTTGCAGAGTGAGGAACCAAGTCCTAGATTTTAGAACTTTGATATGAGCTTGGCTGGGATTATGGTGTTGAAGGCGGAGCTGTAGTCAATAAATAGGAGTCTGATGCAGGAGTCCTTGTTTGTCATATATTGTCATGAACGGTCTTCACCGTACCTGGAAGCCCTTTCCGACCCCCTAAAGGCAATTCTTCTTTCTTTCTTAAAAATAAATTTAGAGTATCCAATTATTGTTTTCCAATTAAGAGGAAATTTAGTGTGGCCAATCCACCTAACCTGCACATCATTACATTGTGGGAGTGAAACCCACGCAGACACTGGAAGAATGTGCAAACTCCACATAACAGTGACCCGGGGCTGGTATCGAACCCGGGTCCTCAATGCCGTAGGCAGAAGTGTTACCTACTGCGCCACCATGCTGCCCCAAAAGGCAAATTTGATCTTCTCCAACTGGAGAAATTCATACAGGTCTCCCAGCCACGGTGTAACCCCCGGTGGCATATCCTACCTCCAATTCAAAAGAGTCCATCGCTGGGCAATCAGAGTGGTTGTTTGACACTTAAACTGTACAGTTTGACTCTGATTTGTCAAGGCATTGCCCTGAGGAATTAACCAGCGAATGGCTGGCACGTTTTTTTAGCTGAAACAGGCGCAATGTGTCTATGTATTTTTCAGTCTGCAAATAACAGGGACCTATTATGTAGATTCGAGTACATACAAATGCACCACATTGCAAACCTGACTGACAATCTGAAGTTAGTCGTCAGCATAATTCTCAGCACACTGACAATTAGTTAGCAAATGTTGGTCAATCGCAGAATCTCCACGTCCACTCTATCCAGGCCTCGTGGTATCTTGTACGTTTCAATAAGATCCCCTTTCATCCTCCTAAACTCCAACGAGTATAGACGCAGAGTCCTCAAAAGTTCCTCATACAACAAGTTCTTCATCCCAGGAATCATTCTTGTGAACCTCCTCTGGACCCTTTCCAAGGCCAGCACGTCTTTCCTTAGATATGGGGCCCAAAACTGTTCACAATACTCCAAATGGGATTCTCCCAGAGCCTTATAACACACCCTGCAGCAAACAGACTAAAACAAAAGTAAAAAGCTGACAGACAGCCCAGCTCCACCCACTCTCCGACATCACTGCAGTAATAAACACCCATTTCTTAAAGGTACTCTCACTACAGATATTTATATACGCACCCATTTAAAAACACCCATTTCTTAAAGGTACTCTCACATGACACTTGGCAGCGGCATCATGTTAGTGGTGAATACTACTCATATTGGTACTGCTTAGGAGCAGCATGAAACTGCTAACTTCATCTGTTACTCAAATTTCTGAGATAGCTTGCCCTTCCAGGCTAATCTGAGGTAAACCGGCACTTTTCAGGGCCACAGGTGGGGTGGTGGCACAGTGGTTAGCACTGCTGACTCACGGCACCAAGGGCCCGGGTTTGATCCCGGCCCCGGGTCACTGTCAGTGTGGAGTTTCCACATTTTTCCCGTGTCTGCGTGGGCCTCACCCCCACAACCCAAAGATATGCAGAGTAGGTGGATTTGCCACACTAAATTGCCCCTTAATTAAAAAATAAATAAATTGGTCATTTAAATTTAAATAAAACAGAGATCTGGTCATGAGTTTGCGCAATATATAGCCGGCAATGATCTGATCAGGGTAAACAGTAACACTTCGTATGCCTCTGATGTACCAACTTAGGCATCAAACTTGCGGGGTGAGCAAATGGATTGGGCCCTAATTACTAGCTTGCTGACAAAACCAATCTTATTTTAAAAAATAGTGTGTGGAACTGTAAGAATTTGAACGCATATACTGACCAGCGAAGGTAGACTTGGGGTAGATCATGTTAGAGAACCCCTGGAAGATTTCTCTTGACCTACTAGTTGATAAATCTGACAAAAAAGGAATTAGAGACCATGCCCATGCTCCAGCAGGATTCCCCGCAGCCAGCTAACAATCAGGGGCATAAATTGGCTCAGGGCGAGGCTTCTGCACCAGGTGCAAATCCCACCTCTGAGGTCTGCCATTAAATTACATGGCCGACAGCGCTCTGGTCCCTCAAACAGTGAGTACTGCTAGGATTGGGGGGGGGGGGGGGGCTGCTCAGCCGGGCCAGCGTAGGATGCCCCAGTGAGGGGGCTGAGGGGGAGGGGAAACATGGGGTGGTTCGCCAGATTATGCAGGGGGCTAGGAGCTCTTAAAGTAGGTGCTCATGGCATTATGCCCAATTTAATACCTCATGCACCTGACAATCCACCATGGGAATATCATTAAATTCTGCCCACTGACTCACAGTCAATGATATTCTACCTTCTCTCATGCAGTAGGAACTGGACCAGAACAAGAAAGAATGGCAGAGAACTGCAGGGTGGATCATGTACATCACAAATCCATGCTGGAGGAGATGATCTCTGTGGGGAGCATGCAGGTTTAAGCAACAATCCTGTTTCCAGTAAATAATGAGAATTGCTGAGGGTCCTTACTGTAGGATGGCAGTAGTTCTGTGGTGCAAGAGCCTGCTGCCCTCTCTTAGACTGGCAGCATTCATGCTCTGACCAGTGCTCCTCATTCAAAGCCGCTGCTGCCACCTCTCAGCCAGCTAGCCCAGAGTGCTGCCATCCATGCTGAGGCAGTGTAGACTGCAGCTGGGCCTCAGGATCCAGTACTACTCGAGTGTGCAATGCCATCTGCAGCCTCTGCTAAGCAGAGTTAGAAGGTTTTGATGAGCCACGGTTAGAGTCACAGTGGTTATGAGCAGTAAATTAGCAAAGGAGGCACATAAGATAGGCACAATGGAATGAAGCAGGATGATTTGTTCTTTTGTTTTGTATTATTGATGTATTGCTGGATAAAATTGTTGTATGAAGGTTTTTGTTGCTGTCCTTTATGGAGTGGTGCAGGCCAAAGGACTTTGTGATGAATAGTCTCATATAGATGTGTTCTATGGGACTGTTGGGTCCATGTTGAGAGTGGGGAAGTTCCTTTTAACTGAAGCAAAGCCCCATTGAGTTCCCATTTGCTGGCTCATATAGTCTCTTTCTTTCTTCCTTCTCCTTTTTTCCCCCTCCTCCATCTGTCCCCGAGATGCCCTCCAAATCCCAAGATGGAATGACTAAGGGCTGGATTCTCCACAGCCCGACACCGAAATCGCTGCCGCGCCGGGGCAGAGCATCCAGTTTGACGCAGAAATCAGGGGCGGGATTCTCCCATCGGGCGGCTACGTGCCGACGCCAGCGTAAAAACAGGAGTGTTTTACTCTGGCGTCGATGCCTGTTCTGGGGCCCGATTCTCCGGGCCCAGTGGGTTAGCATGGCGCTGGAGCGGCCCACACCGCTCCAGCTGCCGATCCTGGCCCAAACCCGGCGCTAAGTAGCAAATGCACAGTGCCTTCTTCCCTGCGTCGGACCCAACGCTGAATGGCGCAGGGCTACAGGAGCCGGCGCGGAGGAAAGGAGGCCAGGGGGCAGAGAGGCCCGCCCGCCGATCGGTGGGCCCCGATCGCGGGCCAGGCCACCATGGAGGTTCCCCCCGGGGTCAGATCCCCCTCCCCCCCACACAGGCCGCCCCCGGCCCCTTCAACGCCGAGGTCCTGCCGGCTCAGAGAATGTTAGAACGGCGGCGGCGGGACTCGGCTTTTTGATGACGGCCGCTCGGCCCATCTGGACCGGAGAATCGGCAAGCCGGCCTGTGCCGGCCCGGGCCAGAGTGTCGGCGCATACCTCGACTGGCACCGCGCCGACCACACCGGCCCCAATGGCGGCGATTCTCCGTTCTGCAGAGAATCGCGTCCCGGCATCGGGGCGGCATGCCGCAATTCGCACGGTCCGCTGGCGATTCTCCGACCCGGCGGGGGGTCGAAGAATCCGCCCCGGGTCTGGCGCTGGTTCACCAATTCTCCGGGCACTGAAAAGCGGCGTCACCGGGGAGTACGCCGCGCTGCAGGGGGCCATTGCCAGAGGCTCGTTCCGACATTCTCCCTCCCCGACTGGCTGTAGTCCCAACGGTGTGAAACTAATCTGGTCCAGCCAGTCGGGATACTCGAGCGGTGCCTGCAGACTCAATCCGCAGCCACCCTGGTCGGGGGCGGAAGGATCGGAAGCCAGGGGAGGCCTTATAGGCAGCCGGGGAATGATTGTGCGGGGTTTGAGGGTCGGGCACACGGCTGATCAGAGGTTCTCCTTTATGTGCTCCGCGGTCTGAGTCCGCCATGGAGCACACGCGGCAGCTGGAGGCCGCCGCCATGCCGCATCCTCTGACTCGGAAGTGCGGGGGTCCGTATCTTCAGCAATAGCTGCAAGATTTATTCCGGGTCCCTGCTAGGCCCCTGCAGGGCTGTGAATTTGTGGAGTAAAATTCCACTGTTTTGATGCCGGCGTGGGGACATAGTCCCAAAAATGGTGCATCCAGCCCACAACCTTTAGAATCATGAGGCTGTGAAGGATGATGCACACTAGCACCAATATGGAATCCCTGATGAGCATGATATCTCAACTGTCGTGTTGGGTGTTCCGATATACAAACGTACCAACACGGTTGTAGATGGTACAACTCTGTTTTATTATTCTGGATAATAACAACTGTTAACTTCTGACTGTGGTTGGTACTTCACCAGTTAACCTGTGGACCCAGCCCTAGCACTATCTTAGAGAGGCACTCAGCACATGTTGTATGTCAGAGTGGCACGCTGTGAGCTCTGTGCTCTGAGCTATCTCCTGGTGGAATGAGCGGGAACTGTGGTGTTCCCTGTTTTACAGTGCGTGTGCTCTCACTGGTGATTGGCTGTGATGCTGCGTGTGTGTTGATTGGTCCGTCGACCTGTCCATCAGTGTGTGTGTGTGATTGAACCATGATATGTTAATGTGGATATCATGACATCAACCTGCCCCCCTTTGACCTTGTGTGGCAGGATGGCAGAAGGGAGTCATGTGCCATGTATGGAGAGAGTGGTTCTTTGTGATCCCGTTGTCAGTCTTAGTGGATATTGATTACTGTTGAAGGTTGGAAGCAATGTAGGTGCTACCAAGATAGCAACCATTTACCGAGACAAACCTTTTGGTGTGGCCTCGCAACTACACATTGACAGAGTGGTAGCATTTGTGGTATCATTCCCCATTGATGTGGGGAGTCCACAGCACAACATGTATTCAGTCGATGCTGCCCTGCACCTTCAGGCAGCTGACTATCCTGGGAAATCCACGTGCCCGTCATCTCAACCTTCTCTCCTCAGGGAGGATGGAGAAGAGGATGAAGAGGTGGAACACCTCGGTCACATCCCAGAGAGTTCTGTGAACTGCACAATGTGACACATTGCCTCCTAGAAGGTACCTGTTGCGAAGAAAAGAACAGCATTAATCTCCACAGCATCTAGGAGGGCTCTCAGTGTTTGATGATGCACTTTGTGAAGAAGGTGACACCATTTCATCACAAAGCCTTTCATCAAGTGAATATATCTGTGGCATTGCTCCTGGCTCATCCCAAGGTGTAAGTGGTGCTCCTGGAAGATTCCCTGAGGGTTCAGCCCTATAAAAAGCCAGCCCCCCTTCCCTTACCATCTTGCAGAAGTTCGCCTCTGTGCCTCTCCTGCTTACGTTGCAGAAGTGGCACTAAAATTACTACCCTCATACTTATCAAAGGTGATGTAATTTTATTAGCCTTCCTGTGGAAAGCAGAAACTTTCAAACTCTTCCAGATCTCACCTCAGAGCTTCCACCAATATCTGAGTGTAGGTAAGTCAATCACACCCTGACTGCAACATGTTAAGTTTCCCTTTAAATAGACTGGGAGCAGGGCCCAACTTGCTTCTTGATACCAATCAATCCAGTCGAAACGGTAGTTAACAAGAACTGTGGTTTTAATCAGCTAGAATATGCCCACCAGTAGCTTCTCTCGCACTGAGAGGCTGTCCCGGATCGATGGGTTATATACCTTCTCAGGGGGGCGGAGCCACAGGCGGAGCCAACAACAACATCAACACAACAACAGTAACAGTGAGTAAATACAATAATATATACAACAGCCATATGTGGCTCACCACATTCACCCCCTGTTAAAAAAAAGTCCAGCAGGTGTGAAAGGGACTCACAGGTTCAGTCTCACAGGAGGGTGTATTGTCCGCTGTGAACGTCGCAGTGTAGGCGCTGGCGGCGAGACCTTTGACTCCGGGAGCACACCGTCCTAACAACAGGGTCCCGGACAGGGTGACGGCGCAGGGGTGGTGCTAATGGACCCCGGATGAGTTGATGGGGTCGATGGGGAGGTAGAAGGAAGCGGTGAGGTGATGGTGGGCGCAGGGGTACCCGCGGGGGCCAGGTCCCTGAGGGAGACTGTGTCATGTATGCGTACTGAGGGTTCGCATGGAGGAGGTGAACCCTCTCGACCAAGGGGTCGGCCTTATGGTTCCTCACGTGCTTCCGGAGGAGAACCGGCCCAGGAATCGTGAGCCAGGTAGGAAGCGAGACCCCGGAGATCGACGTCCTGGGAAAGACAAATAGACGGTCATGAGGGGTCTCGTTAGTGGCAGTACACAACAGTGACCGGATGGAGTGGAGTGCATCAGGGAGGACCTCCTGCCAGCGGGCGACTGGGAGACTTCTAGACCGTAGGGCCAGAAGGACGGCCTTCCAGACTGCAGCATTCTTCCTCTCCACCTCCCCGTTTCCCCTGGGGTTGTAGCTGGTAGTCCTGCTCGAGGCGATGCCCTTACTGAGCAGGTACTGACGCAGCTCATCGCTCATGAATGAGGATCCCCGATCGCTGTGAATATAAGTGGGGAAACCGAGCAGGGTGAAGATGCTGCGCAGGGCCTTGATGACTGTGGCAGAGATCATGTCAGGGCATGGGAAGGCGAAAGGAAAACATGAGTACTCATCAACAACGTTGAAGAAGTACACGTTACGATCAGTGGAGGGGAGAGGCCCTTTGAAATCCATACTGAGGCGTTCAAAAGGGCGGGAGGCCTTCACCAGGTGGGCCTTGTCTGTCCGCTAGAAGTGCGGCTTGCACTCCGCACAGACTTGACAGTCCCTGGTCATGGCCTTGACCTCCTCTGTGGAGTAGGGCAGGTTGCGGGCCTTGACAAAGTGGAGAAGCCGGGTGACCCTCGGGTGACAGAGGTCGTTGTGGATAGCCCATAACCGGTAAGCCTGCGCGTTGGCGCAGGTGCCACGGGACAGGCCATCTGGAGGCTCATTGAGCTTCCCAGGACGATACAAGATGTCGTAGTTATAGGTGGAGAGCTCGATCCTCCACCGCAAAATCTCGTCGTTCTTAATTTTGCCCGGCCGCATGTTGATGAACATGAAGGCAACCAACCGTTGGTCTGTGAGGAGAGTAAATCTTCTGCCGGCCAGGTAATGCCTCCAGTGCCGCACAGCTTCCACAATGGTTTGCGCCTCCTTTTCAACAGAGGAGTGTCGAATTTTGGAGGCATCGAGGGTACGGGAAAAAAAGACAACAAGCCTCCCTGCCTGGTTAAGAATGGCTGCCAGGGCAAAGTCAGACGCATCACTTTCAACCTGGAACGGGATGGATTCGTCCACGGCGTGCATCGTGGCCTTGGCAATGTCGGATCTGATACGGTTGAAGGCCAGGCGGGCCTCAGCCGCCAGGGGAAAAGTGGTGGACTTAATGAGTGGGCGGGCTTTGTCCACGTAGTTGGGGACCCACTGGGCATAGTAGGAGAAGAACCCCAAGCACCTTTTCAGGGCCTTGGGACAGCGAGGGAGGGAGAGTTGCAGGAGAGGGCGCATGCGTTCGGGGTCAGGCCCTAGGACTCCATTTTCCACGACATAGCCGAGGATGGCTTGCCGGGTTGTGCGGAAAACGCATTTCTCCTTATTATATTTCAAATTACGGAGTCGGGCGATGCGGAGGAATTTTTGAAGGTTGGTGTCGTGGTCCTGCAGGTCATGGCCACAGATGGTAACATTATCTAAGTACGGGAATGTGGCCCGCAGCCCGTACTGGTCGACCATTCGGTCCATCGTTCGTTGGAAGACCGAAACCCCGTTGGTGAAGCCGAAGGGGACCCTGAGGAAATGGAAGAGACGGCCATCTGCCTCAAAGGCAGTGTATTGGTGGTCCTCCCGCCGGATAGGGAGCTGGTGGTATGCGGGCTTCAAGTTCACCGTAGAGAAGACTCAATACTGCGCAATCTGGTTGACCATGTCAGATATGCTCGGAAGGGGGTACGCATCGAGCTGCGTGTACCGGTTGATCATCTGACTGTAGTCGATGACCATCCGATGTTTCTCCCTGGTCCTGATGACCACTACTTGTGCTCTCCAGGGGCTATTACTGGCCTCAATGATCCCTTCCCACAGGAGTCGCTGGACCTCTGACCTGATGAAGGCCTTGTCATGAGCACTGTACTGTCTGCTCCAGGGGGCGACGGGCTTACAGTCTGGGGTGAGGTTCGCGAAGGGTCACGAGGCTACAGACAGTGAGAGGGGGCAGGGGTCCCCCGAACTTCAGGGTTAGACTACGGAGGTTGCAGTGAAAGCCTAAACCCAGTAGGAGAGGGGCGCAGAGATGGGGGAGGCCGTAGAGTTTGAAATTGGCGTATTCGACGCCCTGTATTGCCAGGTTGGCGGTGCAGTGCCCCCGAATCTGCACGGAGTGTGACCCGGAAGCTATGGATGTGACTTGTGAGACGGGGAGGACCCGGAGGGAATAGCGCCTTACCACGTCCTGGTGGACGAAGCTATTCGTGCTCCCGGAGTCGAAGAGGCAGGACGTCTCCTGCCTGTTGAGGCTGATGGCCATCATCGAGCTTTGAAGGTGGCAAGGCCGGGACTGGTCAAGTTGAATGGAGCTGAGTTGATGAGTGTCGTTCTGGTCGCAAAATGGCCCCCATGGATTGCACACAGCATTCGACGTCGATGCCGTCAGACAAGATGGCTGCCCCCATGGATTGCACATGGCGAGTGACGCGTCAGCAGAGGGCGCTCCGGGCAGGCACGGTGCCATGCTGCAGGGTCTGTGAGTCTCAGACTGGGCTTGACAGCCTTTTTGGTTTTTGATTTTGATATTTGGGCTTAGCTAGGCATACTTTAGCGTAGGAATGAGGCACGCCTGGGTCGGGTGATGGCTGTGCCTCCAACGTCCCCGAGGATGCCGCGTGGTCGGATGGGAAGGCATCCAGGCTCTGGAAGGCCACTTCCAGCAAGATAGCCAGCTTCACAGTCTCCTCGGGGTCAAGGGCCCCATTTTCTAGAAGCCGCTGCCGGATGTAGCTGGACCGGACACCTGCCACATAGGTGTCCCGGACCATCAGCTCCGCGTGTTCGACCGTTGTGACAGTCCTGCAGTTACAACTGCGAATGAGTACTCATAGTTTACGTAGGTATTCAGCCAGTGACTCACCCTTGCGCTGACGCCGCGTGGTCAGGAGGTGTTGAGCAAGTACCTCATTCACCGGCCTCACAAACTGTCATTTGAGGAGCTCCACTGCCTCTGTGTATGAGGCCGTGTCTCTGGTGAGCTGGAAAATCCTGTGGTTCACCCGTACATTGAGGAGATGCTGTTTAATTTCCGGGGTGACCTCGGCGGCGAAGGAGCTGAGGTAGGCCTCCATGCAATTGAGCCAATGCTCAAATATTGCCATAGCCTCCGGCGCCTGCTGGTCAAGATCGAAGCGTTCTGGTTTTAAAACTGCTTCCATGTTAAAAAAAAATCTAGCTGATTAAATTGATACCAATCAATCCAGTCGAAACGGTAGTTAACAAGAACTGTGGTTTTAATCTGCTAGAATATGCCCACCAATAGCTTCTCCCGCACTGAGAGACTGTCCCGGATCGATGGGTTATATACCTCCTCAGGGGGGCGGAGCCACAGGCGGATCCAACAACAACATCAACACAACAACAGTAGCAGTGAGTAAATGCAATAATATATACAACAGCCATACGTGGCTCACCACACTTCTTAAAGCTTGTTGTTTCCGGAGAGAATCAGGAAGGCATTCTCTGCACATTAATTGGCCAGTTTTAGTATTTGTGCCTTGGCAGCTGTCATAATATCCACTCATGTATATAATGAGATGCAAACAGGCAGTGATTGACACATAGGATTGAGGCACGATCAATTTGGCTGGAGACGAAGTTGAATTCAAACTGAGGCTTTATTAGTATCTGAAGTGTGGCCTCCTACAGCAGCTGACGAAATGGCTGCGAGCTGAAGGCCACGCATATTTGTAACCCGGCTCCTGGGCGGAGCTAGCATGCAGGGGCCCAGGTGAACCTGTAGTGCAGGTTCTACCGTACACCCTTAATATAAGAACACAGTGGTTTACCACAAGGATGACCAGTAAGCATACAACACAGCACAGCCAATCACCAGACAGTGTCATAGTCAATATTTTCGCTTCTGTGGTAGAAAAATTCAACACACTCGTTAAGACAGAATAACAAGCTTTATTTTCGAAAACAACTGCTTGCAGTAATGGCTGAAACTTGAAGTCAGAGGGCAGTCAACAAAACTGCTCAGTCTTTCGCGGAGAATTAACTCAATATTTATACATTAACTTTATCAAGATTATGTGACAACAGTATGGTCAGGGGTTTGATCGGAAATACAAACGGAAGCAAAGACCAGACCATGTTTGGTCATATCACTCATACCATTATTTAGTCCTCGGAGGGAACATTGAAAGGGCAGAATAGACTTGTTTCTTCCTGAACTTATCTTTGTTTTAAATTCCTACGGCCCTGGGTTATGACGAGTTAGTTTTATCAGGAGTTGCCGAGGTCCGGTGTTTTGGAATGGCTCGACCTTCGCTGATCTTTTCAGACTTCAAGTTATGCAGAGTTGGCCTATGGCCATACTAGTCTGAAAATAGTTAGGGCAGCATTCTTTACCTGGGCCTGGGGAGCTGGAATGAATAGTTTCAGTCTTTCTGGTATTGTATCAAACCTTTTGACCAGTCTTTCCATTGACCAGTTTTCCCATCATGCCATTACGTAATTCGTACCATATCACAACAGGACACTACCACTATAAAGCCAGAGGGCATTAGGTTTCCCGTGCTCTCTGGACCCAGCTACTGAGACAGTCAGAGTCCACGAGCTAGCAAGCACAAACACCATGTGGTAGCTAGTAAGTCTGGTCAGGCTACTACAAGGTCATGAGTCAGATCAGTATAGTGTCGACCCACAGCTGAATATATACAGCAGTTCATCTATTTGAATAACAGTGTTGGATCTTCTCCTGTGTTAGACATCTGTTTCTAACTTCCCTGCATCGAATGCAGTCCACATCGAACCAACCTGCCTAACATATCACGGTACCAGAGTGATATTGATCTTGACGGACCTACCGCGAGTGAATCAGCATCGACCAGCAAGCAGCCATCCAGCGAAATGGAAAACATTCAGTCTCCTCCGCAACTCCGCATCTCCGCCAACCTCGGCGCCAACTGGAAAATCTTCAAGCAAAAGTTCCTCTTGTACATAGAGGCCTCCGACCTCGAGGCAGCATCGGATGCCAGGAAGTTTGCGCTATTTCTCTCCACTGCGGGGCAACACGCCATCCATATCGACAATTCACTTACATTCGCCGGCGGCGAAGACAAAACGAAATTCAAAACAGTCCTGCTGAAGTTCAACAGCCACTGCGACATTGAGGTGAATGAGAGCTTTGAACGGTACATCTTCCAGCAGAGGCTTCAGGGTAAGGATGAACCTTTTCAGTCCTTCTTGACCCATCTCCGCACCCTAGCGCAGTCATGTAACTATGACTGCTTTATGACTGCTATGATTGAGGGGCTGCTTTAGCACAGTGGGCTAAACAGCTGGCTTGTAATGCAGAACAATGCCAGCAGCGCGAGTTCAATTCCTGTACTGGCCTCCCCGAACAGGCGCCGGAATGTGGCAACTAAGGGGCTTTTCACAGTAACTTAATTGAAGCCTACTTGTGACAATAAGCGATTATTATTATATTATTATGACTCGACGGCTGATTCCATGATCCGGGATCAGATCATTTTCGGGCACCACTCCGACTCCCTGCGGCAGCAGCTCCTTAAAATCAAACAGTTGACCCTTTCTGTCGCTATCGAGACGTGTGTTGTCCATGAGAATGTCAAGAATCGTTACTCCCACATCAGGGCGACAGAAACTGCAAAGCTGGCCTCCCACGAGGCAGGAAGGGTGCAGGCCATTGCACAGATGCAGGGCCTGAGCATTGAGGAGAGTGGCCGTTTCGTGCGCTTTTCTCGGATCCCTGCGCATGCGCGCCACGACCGAGTGGACGACGAGACCGAAAACTCGACTGCGCAGGTGCGTACATCGGTCGACCGCACTGTGCATGCGCGATGGCGCATAGATCGCGCTGACGTCTGAATTGTGGCTTCGTCCACTTAAAGCGGCAATGTCCGGCAAGAGGACGTCGATGTCTCCAGTGTGGCAAGCTTGGCCACTACGCAGCCCTCTGCAGATCCGCTCCACCGCTCAGCAACCAGCGATCCCAGCTGCGGCGCAGAAGTATCCGCTCAATACAACAAGGCATGCCAGATTCCGATCCCGACAGCCCAACGGAACCTGATGCTGACTGCCTCAAGTCTCCATATCGGGTGGGCATCATAACCACACATGAGCTGGCCTCCACCACACCTGCGCAACGCCTCTCAATCCTCAGTGTGGATCCCAACGACGGGTTGTGTGCTGTCCTCACAGTTAACAAGGCTCGCATCCGATTTAAACTGGACACAGACACGTCTGTGAACCTCATCTCACAATCCGACCACGACACCATCCTGGCCCGACCAAGCATTCTTCCACCGGCCTGCCAGCTCCTTGACTACAATGGCAATGCCATAGCTGCCAGTGACTCCTGTCAACTAGGGGTATCCAACAAGGCGATCAAGGCAACGTTACGTTTTGAAATCGGCAGGCCTGACAGGGTGTCCCTGCTCGGTGCTTGAGCCTGCAAGCTCCTGAACCTGGTTCAGCGAGTCCACACCATGTCATCTTCAC
Organism: Scyliorhinus torazame; assembly: GCF_047496885.1. Lineage (NCBI taxonomy): Eukaryota > Metazoa > Chordata > Chondrichthyes > Carcharhiniformes > Scyliorhinidae > Scyliorhinus > Scyliorhinus torazame. Next base: position 186,621,186 of record NC_092712.1, read on the forward strand.
CGGCGATGGCCTCACCCGAGGGAAATTTGCAAGCCGACATAGACGACATTATCACGCAGTACCACAGTGTATTCGATGGAATGGGCACGCTCCCGTACCGATACAAAATACTGCTCAAGACGAACGCCACCCCTGTAATCCATGCACCAAGCCGGGTGCCGGCGCCCCTCAAGGATCGTCTGAAAAAGCAACATACAGGACCTCCAAGACCAGGGAATCATCTCGAAGGTCACGGAGCCAACAGACTGGGTCAGCTCCATGGTCTGTATAAAGAAGCCATCAGGGGAGCTCCGCATTTGCATTGATCCCAAGGATCTAAACCGTAACATCATGCGGGAGCACTACCTGATCGCAAAGCGTGAAGAGTTAACCAATGAGATGGCTCATGTTAAATTCTTCACTAAGCTGGACGCCTCCCGGGGTTTTTGGCAAATACAGCTGGACGCGTGCAATCGCAAGCTGTGCACGTTCAACACCCCGTTCGGTCGCTACTGTTACAACCGCATGCCTTTCGGTGTCATATCTGCCTCCGAAGTGTTTCATTGCATCATGGAGCAGATGATGGAGGGTATCGAGGGGGTATGAGTATATGTGGACGACGTGATCATCTGGTCCACAACGCCCCAGGAACACATCGCTCGCCCCAAGCAGGTCTTCCAGCGGCTTCATGAACATGATCTCCAGCTCAACAGGGCCAAGTGCTCATTTGGTCAATCTGATATAAAGTTTCGAGGCGACCACATCTCGCGGCAGGGTGTGTGGCCAGACGCCGACAAGGTCTTGGCGATCAACGCCATGAAGACCCCGGAGGACAAGAAGGCGGTCCTCCACTTCCTCGGGATGGTCAACTTTCTCGGGAAATTCATTCCCAATATCCCACACCACGGCCCTCTGCCATCTCATCAAGAAGTCAACGGAATTCCAGTGGCTGCCCACACATGAAGCGGAATGGTGTGAGCTGAAGGCAAAGCTCACCTCAGCCCCAGTTCTAGCGTTCTACGACCCAACCAAGGAAACCAAGATATCAACTGATGCAAGCCAGGACGGCATTGGAGCGGTGCTCCTCCAGCGAGATGACTCCTCGTCCCGGGCTCCAGTGGCATATGCCTCCAGGGCCATGACGCCCACTGAGCAACGGTATGCCCAGATCGAAAAGGAGTGTCTGGGTCTCCTGACAGGAATAGTCAAGTTTCATGACCAAGTTTACGGCCTGCCGAAATTCACGGTGGAAACGGACCACAGGCCTCTAGTCCACATAATCCAGAAGGATTTAACTGACATAACACCTCGGCTACAACAAATTCTTCTTCGACTCCGCCGCTATGACTTCGAACTTGTCTGCACAAAGAGCTGATTATTGCAGATGCCCTATCCCGTCCATCACCACACCGTATGAACAAGGTGACTTCATCTACCACATAGAAGCGCACTTGCAATTGTGTGCCACCAACCTCCCAGCGTCTGACGAACGGGGGTCCAAATTTGTGAGGAAACGGCCAAGGATCCTTTACTGCAGCGTGTGATGCAGCACCTTACCCATGGCTGGCAGAAGGGACAATGTCCCCAATTCTTTAATGTCAAAGACGAGCTGACGGTTGTGGAGGGAATCCTTCTGAAACTTGACAGGATCGTTATTCCTCAAAGCATGCAGGCCATGGTGCTGGATCAACTCCATGAGGGTCACCTTGGAGTCGAGAAATGCCGACGAAGAGCTCGGGAGGCGGTCTATTGGCCAGGCATTAACCAGGATATTGCCAACACTGTCCTCAACTGCCCCACCTGTCAGAAGTTTCAACCGGCTCAACCCAAGGAAACACTGCAACAGCACAAGATCGTGACCTCTCCGTGGTCCAAAGTAGGTGCAGACCTTTTTCATGCCAAGGGGCGTGACTATGTACTCCTGGTCGACTACTTCTCTAGTTACCCAGAAGTGGTGAAACTGTCCGATCTCACTTCGAAGGCGGTCATCAAAGCCTGCAAAGAAACATTCGCCAGGCACGGGATACCGCTCACGGTAATGAGCGACAACGGTCCTTGCTTTTACAGCCAAGAATGGTCTGATTTTGCACAGTCCTACAACTTCCGTCACGTTACCTCCAGTCCCCACTACCCGCAATCAAACGGGAAGGCCGAGAAAGGGGTTCATATTGTCAAGCGGTTGCTGTGCAAAGCTGCAGACACAGGCTCCGATTTCAACCTGGCGATGCTGGCATACAGGGCAACCCCACTGTCCACTGGGTAGTCTCCAGCGCAGGTGCTCATGAATCGCACTCTGAGGACCACAGTTCCAGCCATCCATGTTCCAGACCTTGACCACCTCGCTGTACTACAAAAAATGCAGCAGTCCCGGACCCAACAGAAGGCCACATATGATGCTCATGCCACGGATTTACCTGAGCTGGCTCCAGCCGATCATGTTCGTATCCAGTTGCCTGAGGGCGGTTGGTCAGCCACAGCTTTTGTTGTCAAACAACTTGCCCCGAGGTCTTTCATTGTTCACATAGCTGGTGGCTCCCTGCTGTGGCGCAACAAACGGGCATTGCGAAGAGTTCCACGCCCACCACCTGACCACAGTGCTCCGCCGGCTATTATGCTTCCTCCGGACGTACCCTGCCACGAGGCCACCGATCTTCCAACGATCCTGCTAGCCCACGCGACCACTGCAATGGCAGCGACCCCAGCTCTCCACGTGCAGGCGGCTCCTGATCCACCTCTGCGGTGATCGACAAGAATTTGTCGCCCGCCACAAAAACTAAATCTGTAGACTTAACTTTTGTAAATTTTTGTGACTGACTCTTGTAAATATTGCTTAGTTTGCCATGTATCTGCACTATCGACAACTTCCCATGTATATACGTTTGTTCAATCACCGTTTGCATATAGTCAGGCATATATATATATATATATATACATACCTCAGTATTTATTTAACTCAAAAAAAGGGGGGGAGATGTCACAATATACACTCATGTATATAATGAGATGCAGACAGGCAGTGATTGACACATAGGATGACCAGTAAGCTTACAACACAGCACAGCCAATCACCAGACAGGACACTACCACTATAAAGTCTCTCGGGACCCAGCTACTGAGACAGTCAGAGTCCACGAGCTAGGAAGCACAAACACCATGCTATAGCTAGTAAGTCTGGTCAGGTTACTACAAGGTCACGAGTCAGATCAGTATAGTGTCGACCCACAGCTGAATATGTACAGCAGTTCATCTAGTTGAATAAAACAGTGTTGGATCTTCTCCTGTGTTAGACATCTATTTCTAACTTCTCTGCATCGAGTGCAGTCCACATCGAACCAACCTGCCTAACACATCAGCAGCCTGTTGACATCTGTGATGTCATGGTTTCGTCCATTCAACCTGTCCTGGTGGACGCAGAGGGCACACTTGGCTGCGGCACTCCAGTCACCTGATACCACATGGCGCGCGCTAAAGCCCACCAGCGGTGCCACTCATGTTACAAACATGGAATTGTGTCTGCACAATGCTGCTTCTGCGATTGAATTTGTGCCCAATGTCTTTAGCAAAGTCCATAAACTGAGAAAAAACACCAGAAAACAAACTGTCCAATTAAAGAACTCGGTCACATGCTCACAGCATCTCAGTAAGTGACGAGTGCCAAAGTGTAGCCTGTGGCTTTGATATTGAGCACAACAGACTGCAACTGGGTAATGCAATGTGGCTCAGTATGTTGCTGTCAATATAGTACACGGTGTACTCTATCAACTACATCAAGCATTCCCTCTCCCTGTGTTTAAATAAATTGTTTCTGTTTCTTGTTCTCCATCTGATTTGTGGGGTGGGATTTTCAAGGGTAAGTAGGGACGGACAATAAATGGTGACCGAGCCAGCAATACCCAATTCCCATAAACGAATTTTTAAAAACCGCAAAAGTAAAGAATGTGGTAGGATGGTGCTTAGAGAGTTCATCGTGGAAATGTCCCCATCACAGATAAAAACTACTGTGAATTACAATAGCAATGGCAACATCATATGTCTACATAGCACCTTTCTTATAATAAAACATCCCAAGGGGTTTCCTCGGAGCATTATTTTTAAAAATGACACTGATCCACACAAGGAGATATTAGATCAGGTGATCAAAAGCTTGGCCAAAGATTTAGGTTGAAGGAATGCCTTAAAAGAGGAAAGTGAGCTGGAGAGGCAGAGTGGCATAAGGAGGGTATTCCAGAGCATGGGGCATTGTCAACTGCAGGCACAGCCACCAATGGTGAAGCAATTATAATTGTGATTACATAAGAGGCCAGCGTTAGGGGAGCACAGAGATTTCAGAGAGTTCTGGGGCTGGAGGAGATTATAGAGAGAGGTAAGGTAAAAACCATGGAGGTAACTGAAAAAAAGGAATGACTGTTTTAAAATCAAGATGTTTCTTGACTAGGAGCCAACGCCATTGTTCGAGCATAGGGGTGATCGGAGAACCAACCTCAATGCAAGTTAAGACATGGGCCGCAGAGTTTTAAATTACTTCAAATTTATAGTGAGTGGAATATGGGAGGTCAGCCAGGAGTACAGTGGATTAGTCAAGTTTGGAGGTAACAATGATATGAATAAGGGGTTCAGCAGCAGGTGAGCTGAGACAGGAATGAAGTCGGGCAGTTATGGAGATGGAAACAAGAATTCTCAGTGATGGCACAAATATGAGGTCGGAAGCTCATCTCAGTTCAAATGTGACACCGAGGCAACTGAGTCAATCGCAGGCTGTTGCCAGGCAGAGGGAAGCAACCGATACTAAGAATGGAGCTTGGAGTCGCATCCGAAAACAATGGCTTCAGTCTTTCCAATATTTATTTGGAGGATATTTCTGCTAATCCAGTATTGGATTTGGATAAACAATTTTATATCAGATGATTTTCAGATGGAAATAAGATGTAATAGTATTGCATATTATTATTTGAAAAATATTAATAAACTAAAAGCTGTACAAATATATTTCTTAATGTATAACATGTTTTTACTGGTGCCCTCACTCTTTCTTCAATATTGTTGCAAATGTAAAATGTTGAGCGAAGTATTTATTTAAAACCATTCTTGAATTATATGAGGTCATGAACTTATTAATAATGCCATTTTGGCAGGAATTTGGACAAAATTAAATTTTTGAGACAAATGCTTGAATTTGGCCTATTTAGTCAGAAATAATGGGCATGATCCAACGGAAACGTTTCGAAGTGTCATTTCAGGCGGTTTTGCTGGGAGTTTCTCCTCGACTCTGTCGGCGAGTTCCCCACCACCATCTCACCACACAGTCACTGTGTCGGGCCTAGGGTTTCTCTCCGGGCTAGCACGTACTTTGAGGGCGGGATTCTTCGTCCAGCAACGGCAAATCGCAAATCATGATCGGGTGGAGATTCGGACATCAGCTGAATGGCGGCTTAGATGCATCCCATGCCCCGCGCCAGCGTGGACATGCAAATCATACAGTGGCGCTCATTACCATATCATTAATGGGCCCGACCTGGTAGCCTACGGATGTGGCACGATATGGTTCACTGGGGGTATTTAAAAATGGAAACCGGGTGCTGTGACTGCTGAGGGAGAGAGAGGAGGTAAGAAAAGTTTCCAAAGGCACGCAGTGGGCTGATAGTTGTGCCACAGGATGGGGGAGCGTCTGCCAGGACCAGGAGGGGGGGGCGATCAGGATATGGGTCGTGGTTTTGGGGTGTCCACCCGGTTCCAAGATGTCCGGGCATGGACCGCCATTACCGCAGTCCACGAGGCGGCCATTTGACTGCACATTCCACTACACTCTGTTTCCTATACATTTTCAGAGTGCCACCGGCCGTATGGGTGCCCGCACCCCCCACCACACCCCTCGGAACCATCAGACTCCAGCCAACCCATCAACAGGATGGACGTAGTCCAGCGTAGCCAGTGGCTCACCAGGTGTTGGCACCCCTCAGTGCACCCATTCGAAGTGCTGCCCCACTGCAGGGGAAGCAGCGGAAGAGCAGAATGCACCCTGACCAGTGGATGCATGCGTCAACGCCTTTGCCACCTACTGTGACACACTGCCCTCCCCCCACTAGGGTGGATTCCCCACCAGTGACACTATCAGCTAGCCCACCCTGCAGGGCCACTGGCCGTCACCAAGTCCCCCAATATGCCCCTGCTTCCATCCTCCCTGCTCCTGGACGGGAAGTCACAATCCAGGCTTCACACACAGGACCCACAGCACACTACAGCCATGGTCCTAACGGGTGCCCACCCCCCTCGCCAAGCCCCATCCATGGGCCCTTCCCGTACGCATGCCACCAGGCATTGCGCTGGACGGTGGCACACGGTGCTCCCACATCCCCCACACAACTATGTGCCACCCTGCTGGTGGGGTATCACTTGGCCCATCCAAGGAGAGCACCCACAATAGACCCCACAGGCAGGTGCAGGATAGGGGCTGCAGAGCATATCTCTGGCAGGGATGGGTGCGGTGTTAGCCTGGGTGACACGCATTGGATGCTCCCCCAGTAACATGTACCAGCGAGGCCAGGGGCAAAGTGGAAGGCAAAGTGACGGTGGGAAAGGCCAGGGGTGGGGCGAGGACCTGGAGGGATACATGTAGGGACAGGGCTGCAATACAGGCCAGGGCCATTATGCAGCCCAGTGGAACTGGATGGGCACAGCAGTACCATGCTAACATATCTGCCCTTACCCCCCACAGAAAATGGATTTTGGTATTCAGCCAGCCATGGTTGGTATCTGTCTGGCTGCTGCAGCCGTAGCAGACGCTTTGAGGCTGCACGAGCAGGAGCTGCCTGGGAAGGACCCTGCAGAACTGGAGCCTGCCCAGAGGAGCAAGGCCCAGCTGGTCATGATACAGAGCCGGCCTCCCAACAGGCCGAGAAGGTAGGAAGGAGGTGCCACATCAGGCCCCGTGTATATCGGCAGCACCTGACATTCGAAGATCTGCCGGACCGAGCGTATTGCCGATGACTACGGCTGAGCAGGGAGACTGTGCGACACCTCTGCCAGATGTTGCCGCAGCTGGAAATGTGGGGTAATGGGGGAAGCCACCCGCTCCCGGTGGCCACAAGGTGACGGTCACAGTGGATCTCTTCACCACGGGGTCCTTTGAGGTGCCGAGCAGGGATCTGTCTGGGACTGCCATAACGGATGCCCTGTATGCTCGCTTGGCGCAATATATCACCTTCAACGTGGACCGAGCGCTTCAGATTGCCCGGTGGTGAGCGGTGATGGGTCACTCACCGAGTATACCCTACCACATGGTGCCTCCTGCATCTCTGGCCCAGGCCCCTCTCACATCCAAGGGCAACCTCAGGTTGTACCCCAGACTGTCCTGAGGGCCCTGGCCTGGGCCGTCCTCCAACACCCGCACGCCACACCGCCAACTCCCACAAACATCGCCCCTCCCCACCCCACCCCCACCCCAGCACACCCTCTGCACCCAGCCCAGCCGATCCCTCACACCCTTCAGATAGAGGGTCGAGCAGCTCTGAATATCAGTGAGCATGTGCTTTTGGTGACAGTGCTGTGTACAACAACCATGCCCTCGCGCCTAACGGTGTCCTATGTGCTGCACCCATGCCAACTGTCTCGTCTTACATGCTCTAATGCTCTATCTAGGTGGGTCTTACAGACTGTACAGCAGCCGTGGAGGCAGCCTTCTGCATAGCCTGCCATTTGACCTGGGTCTCCTGGAGCGATCGGGCCTGAATGGGCCCGACAGTCATCCGGGTGTCACACGTAGCGTGGTGCCACCCTATTCTGCTCTCTGCACAGCAGATGTGTCGGGGACAAGTGGGGGGCGGGGGGATTCAGCGGCGCTGCGGTGTTCCAGCATCTCCCCTGCGGATGTCACTGGCAACGGCCCCATCACCTCTGCCTCCCTCTGGGTCCCGAGGGGTCCCAAGCTACTTCTTGGGATGAGGGCACGGTGGGAATGAGCTCCAGGGAGCTCAGCCGTCACCTGCCACTGCCAGTCCTGGAGGACCGCCCGCATCTTGACCAGGGTCTCCATGTTCCACCCATGGAGCACAGAGACTGGGCCATGTCCCTCTGGAACTGGGCCACGTCACTTGGTGAGCCACTTTGCCCAGTTAACGTTCATGTCCCTTTGGGACCAGGCCAATGCTCTCAACGCCCTCAACCATGGCCTATCGTGACTGGGCCCTGCTCTGAATCTCCACAACTGCCTATAACAGCTGCCCCATCCTGTGCCTCAGCCACCACACGCGCAGAGTTCCCCAGGCCTTGGACATCCTGACCCAAGGCCTCCACTGCGGATGCCACCTGTATGGTGTTAGCCTGGGTGACACATTTTGTCGGAACCACCTCCTGCTCCTGCAGGTGATTGGATCCCTCCAACTCCACCCGTTGGTGCTGGATGGTGCTGATACCCCCTATTGTCATCTCTGGCTCTGCATCTCCAACATTGATAGTAATAATAATCTTTATTATTGTAACAAGCAGGCTTACTTTAACATTGCAATGAAGTTTACTGTGAACATCCCCTAGTCGGCACACTCCAGTGCCTGTTCAGGTAGACAGAGGGTGAATTCAGAATGTCAAATTCACCTAACAAGCACGTCTTTTGGGACTTGTGGGAGGAAACCGGAGCACCCGGAGGAAACCCACGCAGACACGGAGAGAATGTGCATACTCCGCACAGACAATGACCCAAGCGGGAATCGAACCTGGGACCCTGGTGCTGTGAAGCAACAGTGCTAACCATTGTGCTACCATGTCGCCTGCTCCAGAGGAATGAAACCTTCTGGACGGCAGCTAGTCCCTGAGGTCGGGCTGCCCACTGACCATCTGCCCCTCAGGGGTTCTACCTCCGCTGCATGTGTGTGGTGTGCACTAGATAGTGCCCCAGGAGCCTTTTCACTAAAGTGCCCGACTGAGTGTCTCTGGGATGATGGAGGGTGCTGGTGACAGCATGACGAGAGGTCAGTGTCATCGTCAGACATGTGCTCCGGCATGCAGCGGGGTAACAGCAGGGGGCCTCGGACTCCGTACAGTCCGGCCACGACGCCTGGTGAGTCGCAGGTGGCGGCTGGGGGCGGAGGACACCAGCCAGTCCCGCATCGGGAAGTGATCCTGCAGGACATAATACAAGACGCATGGTGTGGGGGAGAGAGGTGAGTCACGTGCCTTAGGGAGATTGCAATGCATTGGGGGCTCACTTGGTTGTCCCATGACAACCTCTGCCTTGGCGACCTCCTGCGATAATGCATAGTGAGACACTCTGACGCTGGGCAGTGCAGGGGGTCCACAGCTGGTGGCCTATATGTGCGGGGCACCCATCCATGGAAGGCGGTATGGGTGTTGTACTGTGATGCAGGCTGGAGTGCTGAGAGCTGCTGGCATCCACTAGGGGATGGGTTACGGGAGTGTGGGACGGGGGTGGTGCCAAGGGCTCGATGGTGGTAACTCACCCTGGATGACCTGTGGGGCTGCCCATCCTCACCCAGTGCTGCCTATCGGTCCGGTTGGTGGGGGCCACATGGAGGAGGGAGGCGTAAGGGATGGGGGTGTGTGGGACGTGGGTGCTCACCTGGCCTGCCATCAGGAGCTTTCCCAGCTTCGTGCAGCTTCGTTCGGCACAGCTGGCCAGTCCTCGTGGTGGGGCCACAAAGCTAATGACCTCTGCCACCTGCGCCAGGGTCCTGTTTATATTGGTGGGTGGCAGCCTCCTTCCCACCCCATGGAACAGGGTGTCCCATCTCTCCTCCATGGCATTCAGCAGGATCACTAGTTCTGTGACAGCGAACCTCGGGACGCTCTGTGTGAGGCGATCTTCTTGGTTGGAATGAAAGTGTGTGGGACTGGAGTGTTTATATGTATCTCCAGCTTGTCAGACTCTCCAGTGCCAATCCCAACCCCAGCGAATCCATCACCAGCGTGAGTTGGAAGTACACTCGTTCAACGTGGCATGGGTGGTGGCCCATTTGCATCCCTTGAATGGCTCTGGGACGGGCGCCCCCATCGGGACCATGGAACACCCCCATTCAGTCGCGGCATCAGTCTCTCAAACAGAGAATCCCATCCAGAATGTTTTCCATCACTGTGGAGCTGAACTTGCTGACCAGACGAGTTCCTCAGATATCAGGCCACCATTCAGAAAGGGTGCCCCGATCTCTGAGTGAGCTTGAAGGACCCCCACAACCTAATCCACGGGCAATGTCATCACCCCAACACATGGGCAATACCACCCCCCTGTCAAGTGCTAACACCCCACTATGGGGTGGCTCCCCCCCCCCCCCATTTCAGGACCACCACCCTTCATGCCCCCCCCCCCGGCTTCCGGAGGTCCCTTCATAACTACGCTGCATCACCCGCCCTTCGTACCACCCCCCCCCCCCCACCCCCCCCCCCCCCCACCCTCCTTTCATGGACATGTCCTCCCCTCAGACTTTGTCCTTTGGCACTGCATCCTGGAAGTGCTCCTTACAGCTTGGCAGTACCACCCGGGTACCTTGGCAGTGCCAGGATGGGAGGCGTAACGGATGGGGGTGTGTGGGACATGGGAAATGTGGCCCCCACCAAGCGGACCGATAGGCAGCACTGGGTGAGGATGGGCAGCCCCACAGGTCATCCAGGGTGAGTTACCACCATCGAGCCCTTGGCACCACCCCTGTCCCACACTCCTGTGCCAGGGAGAGAGCTAGGGGGCCACTCTGCACTGACCCTGAAATCCAATGGCCTGGGAGACCCTCCAGGTGCTGTTCCGCCTGATCCACATTTGAGCGGACCAGTACTAAACAACGCCCAGCTGGGGCCTTCCTGGGGAGATCAGGGGATGCCGGGTGCTGGTTAGATCTGGGGTGAGCGCGCTTCCACTTACACGTGCAAGAGTGGGTCCCACACATTGACCTCGCGAGATGTACTGGCTATTGGGAGGCCCAGGGAAGGCCTCTCCTGGCATCTATCGGCCACGTAGCGCCCCCATTCAGGCGCCATGTGGCTTGTAGATCACGCCTGGTATATTTTCTACTGGCTCAGGTTTTATGGTCTTTGACTCATTACATCAGTAACTGAAATCTTTGGAAAATTCAGGTCAATGAAAAAATTACCTCATACAATATCTTATAAGACATGTAAACCTGTAGAATTTGACAGTGACAGAAAAAGGGGGAAAATGTACAGACATAAACAGAGAGAGCTAGAGGGAGATATTAGATAACAACATGCAAAATTACATGTATACTCGGAGGTTCAACGGTAGATTGACTTTGACCGCTTCATTATGATTAAGCTATCCTTGGAAGATACTGCAATCTTGAATGTGACTAACTGAACTGTAATGACTTTCAGCTGCTGATCAACTAAAAAATTGTATAATCTTTTAAAATATAATGATTCTATATTTAATTTTCTCTCAGGAAGAGTAAAAGAGAATGAACTTTGATCTCAATTGTCACTATAAAAGCTTTGAGGACTTCTGCAGCAAGCAGGTATCCAGAGTCAGGCAGCAACACCAGTTGCTGTGTTCCAGGTTGGCATACCTAGATGGCTTTTCACCAGAGACCCCTGGAGTCAGTGTAAAAATATACTGGGGAGGGGGGATGATCTGACTGTTCTCACCAGAGGCATCTTTCAGTCCCGCTAATGACAGACCCCCACCATGAGTTTCCCAGTGGCGTGGGGTGGATTCAATTGGAAATCCCATTGACAGCGGGGGGACGAGAAGATCCCACCCTTGCCAATGGCAGGCCATATCCCACTGCCAAGAAACATGTGGGATACGGAAAATCCAACCCCCTATTCACTTTGAAAATAATTTTGGAAAACAAGAAGAAATAACTATGGTCCTGTGGGTATAATACTAAATTCATCGTCTTGGAATTTATTTCCCACTTATATGAAATTATCCTTGATGATCTCTGGGATCTCACAGCTGTCCTGAATTAATGTCAAATTGGACAGAATGTAATTCCAGGAAAGTACACTGTGTACCAAAAGGGCTAAGAAATAGGTGCTGTGAAAAATACGGAATAATGGAGAGAATATTGGCAAATATAAAAAGGCCAAACTCATTCCTTTCTTAAGACGGAAAAACAATTTGTTACCCTAAATGACAAAGGACATGTCGCAGATCAAATTTGTGAATCGAAAAGCTCACATTTTCCCTCTGTTCTCCTTGTGAGCACAATTTTAGAGATGCTGGAAAATGTAAGACTCCAGCAGGATCTTCCAGAAGCTTTGAAGGCGATGACCGAGTCACAGGTGAACTCACATTAATATTGTCGAAATAATGTGGAAGACACAGGGGTGTCATTATTAAATTCCTCAACTGGGTGGAGGGAGAAAGGGCGGTTTCTAAGTACAATGATATGTTTATCAATTTCACCGACTTGGAATAAAGAAATGAATAGCTCAATTCAGTTAGGCATACCCGTAATATCTGAGCAGCTTTGTGCATTCAATGAAGCAATTGTACCAGTTAGCTTGCTCAGTGTTTTGTAGATTGATTTTCATGTGCTTTACGACCAAACAATACTTACATTCCCTGGCTACAAAGCAGGGTGAAAAGGATAGCACTGAGTAGAAATAGTCTTTCTTAAGGAGGCACAGCTAACTGTGTCATTGTTTAATATTAACAGTTTTTCACTTAAACCCATTTTTTCGACTAAAGTTCAGGCCCTGTTTTCCTACTCAGATAGCATGGGGCCACATTAATGAAATTCGAGGAGACAAAGGTACAGGTAAGTTCACATAGTTGGGAGTCTGTGGTAGTATGTATTGGGGGTCATAGAACATAGAACATAGAAAATACAGCACAGAACAGGCCCTTCGGCCCACGATGTTGTGCCGAACCTTTGTCCTAGATTAATCATAGATTATCATTGAATTTACAGTGCAGAAGGAGGCCATTCGGCCCTTTGAGTCTGCACCGGCTCTTGGAAAGAGCTCCATACCCAAACTCAACACCTCCACCCAACACCAAGGGCAATTTGGACATTAAGGGCAATTTATCATTGGCCAATTCACCTAACCCGCACATCTTTGGACTGTGGGAGGAAACCGGAGCACCCGGAGGAAACCCACGCAGACACGGGGAGGACGTGCAGACTCCGCACAGACAATGACCCAAGCCGGAATCGAACCTGGGACCATGGAGCTGTGAAGCAATTGCGCTATCCACAATGCTACCGTGCTGCCCTTAAGAGCAAATAAATCTACACTATATCATTTTACCATCATCCATGTGCCTATCCAATAGCTGCTTGAAGGTCCCTAATGTTTCCGACTCAACTACTTCCACAGGCAGTGCATTCCATGCCCCCACTACTCTCTGGGTAAAGAACCTACCTCTGATATCCCTCCTATATCTTCCACCTTTCACCTTAAATTTATGTCCCCTTGTAATGGTGTGTTCCACCCGGGGAAAAAGTCTCTGACTGTCTACTCTATCTATTCCCCTGATCATCTTATAAACCTCTATCAAGTCGCCCCTCATCCTTCTCCGCTCTAATGAGAAAAGGCCTAGCACCCTCAACCTTTCCTCGTAAGACCTACTCTCCATTCCAGGCAACATCCTGGAAAATCTTCTTTGCACCTTTTCCAGAGCTTCCACATCCTTCCTAAAATGAGGCGACCAGAACTGTACACAGTACTCCAAATGTGGCCTTACCAAAGTTTTGTACAGCTGCATCATCACCTCACGGCTCTTAAATTCAATCCCTCTGTTAATGAACGCGAGCACACCATAGGCCTTCTTCACAGCTCTATCCACTTGAGTGGCAACTTTCAAAGATGTATGAACATAGACCCCAAGATCTCTCTGCTCCTCCACATTGCCAAGAACTCTACCGTTAACCCTATATTCCGCATTCATATTTGTCCTTCCAAAATGGACAACCCCACACTTTTCAGGGTTAAACTCCATCTGCCACTTCTCAGCCCAGCTCTGCATCCTATCTATGTCTCTTTGCAGCCGACAACAGCCCTCCTTACTATCCACAACTCCACCAATCTTCGTATCGTCTGCAAATTTACTGACCCACCCTTCAACTCCCTCATCCAAGTCATTAATGAAAATCACAAACAGCAGAGGACCCAGAACTGATCCCTGCGGTATGCCACTGGTAACTGGGATCCAGGCTGAATATTTGCCATCCACCACCACTCTCTGACTTCTATCGGTTAGCCAGTTCGTTATCCAACTGGCCAAATTTCCCACTATCCCATGCCTCCTTACTTTCTGCATAAGCCTACCATGGGGAACTTTATCAAATGCCTTACTAAAATCCATGTACACTACATCCACTGCTTTACCTTCATCCACATGCTTGGTCACCTCCTCAAAGAATTCAATAAGATTTGTAAGGCAAGACCTACCCCTCACAAATCCGTGCTGACTATCCCTAATCAAGCAGTGTCTTTCCAGATGCTCAGAAATCCTATCCTTCAGTACCCTTTCCATTACTTTGCCTACCACCGAAGTAAGACTAACTGGCCTGTAATTCCCAGGGTTATCCCTAGTTCCTTTTTTGAACAGGGGCACGACATTCGCCACTCTCCAATCCCCTGGTACCACCCCTGTTGACAGTGAGGACGAAAAGATCATTGCCAACGGCTCTGCAATTTCATCTCTTGCTTCCCATAGAATCCTTGGATATATCCCGTCAGGCCCGGGGGACTTGTCTATCCTCAAGTTTTTCAAAATGCCCAACACATCATCCTTCCTGACAAGTATTTCCTCGAGCTTACCAATCTGTTTCACACTGTCCTCTCCAACAATATCGCCCCTCTCATTTGTAAATACAGAAGAAAAATACTCATTCAAGACCTCTCCTATCTCTTCAGACTCAATACACAATCTCCCGCTACTGTCCTTGATCGGACCTACCCTCGCTCTAGTCATTCTCATATTTCTCACATATGTGTAAAAGGCCTTGGGATTTTCCTTGATCCTACCCGCCAAAGATTGTTCATGCCCTCTCTTAGCTCTCCTAATCCCTTTCTTCAGTTCCCTCCTGGCTATCTTGTATCCCTCCAATGCCCTGTCTGAACCTTGTTTCCTCAGCCTTACATAAGTCACCTTTTTCCTCTTAACAAGACATCCAACCTCTCTTGTCAACCATGGTTCCCTCACTCGACCATCTCTTCCCTGCCTGACAGGGACATACATATCAAGGACACGTAGCACCTGTTCCTTGAACAAGTTCCACATTTCACTTGTGTCCTTCCCTGCCAGCCTATGTTCCCAACTTATGCACTTTAATTCTTGTCTGACAACATCGTATTTACCCTTCCCCCAATTGTAAACCTTGCCCTGTTGCACGTTCCTATCCCTCTCCATTACTAAAGTGAAAGTCACAGAATTGTGGTCACTATCTCCAAAATGCTCCCCCACTAACAAATCTATCACTTGCCCTGGTTCATTACCCAGTACTAAATCCAATATTGCCCCTCCTCTGGTCGGACAATCTACATACTGTGTTAGAAAAGCTTCCTGGACACACTGCACAAACACCACCCCATCCAAACTATTTGATCTAAAGAGTTTCCACTCAATATTTGGGAAGTTAAAGTCGCCCATGACTACTACCCTATGACTTCTGCACCTTTCCAAAATCTGTTTCCCAATCTGTTCCTCCACATCTCTGTTACTATTGGGGGGCCTATAGAAAACTCCTGACAAGGTGACTGCTCCTTTCCTATTTCTGACTTCAACCCATACTACCTCAATAGGGTGATACTCCTCGAACTGCCTTTCTGCAGCTGTTATACTATCTCTAATTAATAATGCCACCCCCCCCCACCTCTTTTACCACCCTCCCTAATCTTATTGAAACATCTATAACCAGGGACCTCCAACAACCATTTCTGCCCCTCTTCTATCCAAGTTTCCGTGATGGCCACCACATCGTAGTCCCAAGTACCGATCCATGCCTTAAGTTCACCCACCTTATTCCTGATGCTTCTTGCGTTGAAGTATACACACTTCAACCCATCTCCGTGCCTGCAAATACTCTCCTTTGTCAGTGTTCCCTTCCCCACTGCCTCATTACATGCTTTGGCGTCCTGAATATCGGCTACCTTAGTTGCTGGACTACAAATCCGGTTCCCATTCCCCTGCCAAATTAGTTTAAACCCTCCCGAAGAGTACTAGTAAACCTCCCTCCCAGGATATTGGTGCCCCTCTGGTTCAGATGCAACCCGTCCTGCTTGTACAGGTCCCACCTTCCCCAGAATGCGCTCCAATTATCCAAATACCTGAAGCCCTCCCTCCTACACCATTCCTGCAGCCACGTGTTCAACTGCACTCTCTCCCTATTCCTAGCCTCGCTATCACGTGGCATCATGTGGGACTGGAAGCCCTAATGTCATTGGCTGACAGATCCCGGGTCCTGGTTGGCCGTTGACCTCATACTCCGCCCTGAAGGCGAAGTATAAGAAGCCGGTGCCTTCCCCCGCAGGCCAGTTTACTATCGGGCTGCTGGGGAACAGACACGCTTAATAAAGCCTCATCGACTTCACTCTATTCGTCTCACGGAGTCTTTGTGCGCCACAATTTATTAAGCGTGCCTAAAAAGGACTATGGAGCTCAGGATCATTCCAGAATGCCTGAGGATCAGCCCCCACGCAGTGAATGCGGCAGCAGCCTTCAAACACTGGCAGACTTGCTTCGAGGCCTACATCACATCGACCACAGGCCGAGTCTCAGACGAACAAAAACTGCAGGTCCTGCACTCGAGGGTGAGCACGGAGATTTTCACCCTCATTGAAGACACCCACGATTTCCAGACGGCGTTCACAGCACTGAGAAGTCTCTACGTTCACCCAGTTAACCAAATCTACGCTCGCTACCAGCTCGCGACAAGACGGCAAGCTCCCGGAGAATCGATGGACGAGTTCTACGCCGCGCTGCTGATTTTGGGAAGAGCCTGCAGCTGCCCGTCGGTGAATGCAAACGAACACACGGACATGTTAATGCGCGATGCTTTTGTGGTAGGTATGCAATCCTCCCACATCCGCCAAAGACTTCTAGAAAAAGAGTCGCTAGGACTCTCAGAGGCACGGGCCCTGGCAGCCTCGCTGGACGTAGCCGCGCGTAATACCCGCGCCTATGGCCCCGACCGCACGGCAGGCCATTGGGCCCGGTACGTACCCACCGCGGCAAACCCCCTACCCCCCCTCCCGGACACCCCACAGGCTTGCGCAGTCCAAACGCCGAGTCGCACCGGGGGCGCCCGCTGTTATTTCTGCGGCCAGGCAAAGCACCCCCGACAGCGCTGTCCGGCCCGCGCAGCTATCTGCAAAAGCTGCGGGAAAAAGGGCCACTATGCGGTGGTGTGCCGATCCCGCGTGGTCGCCGCCGTCCCGGGAGAACAGGGAGCCCTACAGGCAGTCTATGCCTCCCAACCCCCCCAGCACGCCATGTGCGACCCGCAGGCACCGCCATTTTGGGTCCCGACCACCGCGGTCCCGGGAGAACTGGGAGCCCTGCACGCCGCCTACGCTCCCCAATACCCCTCCCCGCAGTCCATGTACGACCCGCCGCCGGCGCTCCCGATTTGGGTGCCGGCCAACACTCTCCACGGAGAGGAGGGGTTTTTTCGCATCCCGAACGCCACCCTAACCCCCGTCCCGCGCCCCACGCCTGACCCGCCGGCGCAACCTACCTGGACCCCGACCACCGCTGTCCCCGGCGAGGGAGCTCCGCACGGTCCCAGCGCTTGCGGCCCCACGACTGATCCGCCGGCGCCGCCGACCTGGGCCCTCACCCCCGTCCCGCGCCCCACGCCTGACCCGCCAGCCTGGGCCCCGACCACCGCTGTCCCCGGCGAGGGAGCTTTGCGCGGTCCCAGCGCTCGCGGCCCCACGACTGACCCGCCGGCGCCGCCGACCTGGGCCCTCACCCCCGTCCCGCGCCCCACGCCTGACCCGCCGGCGCCGCCGACCTGGGCCCTCACCCCCGTCCCACGCCCCACGCCTGACCCGCCGGCACAACTTACCTGGACCCCGATCACCGCTGTCCCCGGCGAGGGAGCTCCGCACGGTCCCAGCTCTCGCGGTACTGACCCGCCGGCCTGGGCCCCGACCACCGCTGTCCCCGGCGAGGGAGCTCCGCGCGGTCCTAGCGCCCGCGGCCCTGGCGCTTGCAGTCAAGGAACTCCGCGCGGTCCTAGCGCCCGTGGCCCGGGCGCTCGCAATGCAGGAACTCCGCGCGGTCCTAGCGCCCCACAGACCCCCCAGCACACCATGTGCGACCCGCAGACGCCGCCATTTTGGGTCCCGACCACCACGAGGGGAGGAGGGGCACCGCCATCTTGGACCGCCCCCGACCTGTACGACGCATGGGGGCGGCCATTTTGTCCACCCCCGACGCCATCTTGTGACCCCTCAGCCATGGGCGATGTATGGGGGTGGCCATTTTGTCCATCCCCGACGCCATCTTGGACGGCAACAACGGACCCCACCCCACTACTACAACCACGGCTCGCTTCGGTTACACTCGATCAGGCTCGGCCCCGGACTCTCCAGACGACGACGACAACGGTCCTAATTAAGGGCCACGAGACGCCATGCCTAGTCGACTCCGGGAGCACGGTAAGTTTTATACATCCCGACACGGTAAGACGCTGTTCCTTAACTACCTTCCCCAGCGCACAAAAGATTTGCCTAGCTGCAGGATCCCACTCCGTACAGATCCAGGGATTCTGCATAGTTACCCTAACGGTACAGGGGAGGGAATTCAAAAACTACAAACTTAACGTCCTTCCCCAACTCTGTGCCCCCACCTTGCTGGGCTTAGATTTTCAATGTAACCTACAGAGCCTTACGTTTAAATTCGGCGGCCCCATACCCCCACTCACTATCTGCGGCCTCGCCACCCTCAAGGTGCAACCGCCGTCCTTGTTTGCGAACCTCACCCCGGATTGCAAACCCGTCGCCACTAGGAGCAGACGGTACAGCGCCCAGGACCGGACCTTCATTCGCTCCGAAGTCCAGCGGCTACTAAAGGAGGGCATAATCCAGGCCAGCAATAGTCCCTGGAGAGCGCAGGTGGTAAATGCAAACCGCATTTTTTCAGGCCAGATGGAGCGCACCTGATTAAGGCTTCCCGCCCCTTTGAACGCCTCAGTCTCGATTTCAAAGGGCCCCTCCCCTCCACCGACCGCAACGCGTATTTCCTTAATGTAGTGGACGAATACTCCCGCTTCCCTTTTGCCATTCCCTGCTCCGACATGACCGCGGCCACAGTCATTAAAGCCCCGAACAGCATCTTCACGCTGTTCGGTTACCCCGCATACGTCCACAGCGACAGGGGGTCCTCTTTCATGAGTGACGAGCTGCGCCAGTTCCTGCTCAGCAATAGTCCCTGGAGAGCGCAGGTGGTAGTAGTGAAGACAGGGGAGAAACAAAGGATGGTCATTGACTATAGCCAGACCATCAACAGGTACACATAACTAGACGCGTACCCTCTCCCCCGCATATCCGACATGGTCAATCGGATTACCCAGTATAAAGTCTTCTCCACCGTGGACCTCAAGTCCGCCTACCATCAGCTCCCCATCCGCCCAAGTGACCGCAGTACACAGCCTTCGAGGCAGAGGGGCGATTATACCATTTCCTACGGGTCCCTTTTGGCGTCACAAACGGCGTCTCGGTCTTCCAACGGGAAATGGACCGAATGGTTGATCAACATGGGTTACGGGCCACGTTCCCGTACCTCGACAATGTAACCATCTGCGGCCACGATCAGCAGGACCACGACGCCAACCTCCAAAAATTCCTCCAGACTGCCAAAGCCTTGAACCTCACGACAACGAGGACAAGTGCGTTTTTAGCACCGATCGGCTAGCCATTCTGGGCTACATAGTGCGCAATGGGATAATAGGCCCCGACCCCGAACGTATGCGCGCACTCATGGAATTCCCCCTCCCGCACTGCCCAAAAGCCCTGAAACGCTGCCTGGGGTTCTTTTCATACTACGCCCAGTGGGTCCCCCAGTACGCAGACAAGTCCCGCCCCCTAATACAGACCACGACTTTCCCGCTGTCGACAGAGGCTTGCCAGGCTTTCAGCCGCATCAAAGCGGACATCGCAAAGGCCACGATGCGCGCCATCGACGAGTCCCTCCCCTTCCAGGTCGAGAGCGACGCCTCTGACGTAGCTCTAGCGGCTACCCTTAACCGAGCGGGCAGACCCGTGGCCTTCTTCTCCCGAACCCTCCACGCCTCAGAAATCCGCCACTCCTCAGTGGAAAAGGAAGCCCAAGCCATAGTGGAAGCTGTGCGACATTGGAGGCATTACCTAGCCGGCAGGAGATTCACTCTCCTCACTGACCAACGGTCGGTAGCCTTCATGTTCGATAATGCACAGCGGGGCAAGATCAAGAACGACAAGATCTTGCGGTGGAGGATCGAACTCTCCACCTTCAACTATGAGATCTTGTACCGGCCCGGAAAGCTGAACGAGCCGTCCGATGCCCTATCCCGCGGCACATGTGCCAACGCACAAATTGACCGTCTCCAAGCCCTCCACGAGGACCTCTGCCACCCGGGGGTCACTTGGTTTTACCACTTCATCAAGTCCCGCAATCTCCCATACTCCTTAGAGGAGGTCCGTACAGTCACAAGCGACTGCCACATCTGCGCAGAATGCAAACCGCATTTTTTCAGGCCAGATGGAGCCTGATTAAGGCTTCCCGCCCCTTTGAACGCCTCAGTCTCGATTTCAAAGGGCCCCTCCCCTCCACCGACCGCAACGCGTATTTCCTTAATGTAGTGGACGAATACTCCCGCTTCCCTTTTGCCATTCCCTGCTCCGACATGACCGCGGGCACAGTCATTAAAGCCCTGAACAGCATCTTCACGCTGTTCGGTTACCCCGCATACGTCCACAGCGACAGGGGGTCCTCTTTCATGAGTGACGAGCTGCGCCAGTTCCTGCTCAGCAAGGGCATAGCTTCAAGCAGGACGACCAGCTACAACCCCCGGGGGAACGGGCAAGTAGAAAGGGAGAACGGCACGGTCTGGAAGGCCGTCCTACTGGCCCTACGGTCCAGGGATCTCCCAGTTTCACGGTGGCAGGAGGTCCTCCCGGACGCTCTCCATTCCATCCGGTCGTTATTATGTACGAGCACTAATCAAACGCCTCACGAGCGTCTCCTTGTCTTCCCTAGGAGGTCCTCCTCTGGAACATCGCTGCCGACCTGGCTGGCGGCCCCAGGACCCATCCTGCTCCGAAAGCACGTGCGGGCACATAAGGCGGACCCGTTGGTCGAAAGGGTTCACCTCCTCCACGCAAACCCCCAGTACGCCTACGTGGAGTACCCCGACGGCCGACAGGACACGGTCTCCCTGCGGGATCTGGCGCCCGCCGGCACCACGCACACCCCCCCGACACCATCAACCCAACCGCCCCCCTTCCTGCCACCGCCGCACCCCGCAACCGCCCCCTTCCCAGGAGGATCAGTCCCCCGCCCCTTTGCACCGACAGCTGAAACCATGCGGCTCCCGGAGGCGACAACGCTGGTACAAGCACCACCACCACCGCCGGGGCCGAGGCGATCGACACGGACGACCAGACCGCCCGACCGACTCGTGGCGTCGATGTAAAACAAAGATGGACTGTCCAATGAACATTTTGTTTTTTCCTATACCCTCTGTAAATAGTTGTAACAGGACGATACTGTCCAATCCTGTACTACCATGTAACGGTTCTATCCTCCCAGGACCAGCCCTGTAAACCCTTACCACCATATGAAGCATCACCCCGCCGGGTTCATTTTTGACAAGGGGTGAATGTGGTAGTATGTATTGGGGGTCATGGGGGACTGGAAGCCCTAATGTCATTGGCTGACAGATCCCGGGTCCTGGTTGGCCGTTGACCTCATACTCCGCCCTGAAGGCGAAGTATAAGAAGCCGGTGCCTTCCCCCGCAGGCCAGTTTACTATCGGGCTGCTGGGGAACAGATACGCTTAATAAAGCCTCATCGACTTCACTCTATTCGTCTCACGGAGTCTTTGTGCGCCACAGAGTCGAGCACACTTCAGGTGCTAAAGCTTCCAGGATCCCAGTAGCAGAAACATTTTAAATTGTATTGACATTACAAAGATTATTTTCATTATAAAAAGTAAATGTTAACAATCAGAAAGAAAATGGCAAGTGTAAAATTCTAGCAGGGATAGTACATCTTTCAAACTTACAAAAGAACCTATCGATTTAGAGTGGTTACAGCACAGAAGGAGGCCATTGCGAATCATCAGCATGAATGACATACAACAATATTGTCATAACTCCCACAAGGACCACGGGGAAACTATCATTGATCTCCCCGTGGGACCCGTGGAGGATGAGCTACCCAGGTAGGGGGCGGAGGCCAACCACCTGGGGCTCATTATGAGCTAACATGAAAGAAGGCCCAAAACCGGGCAAGGTGTGATTAGTCCTCCCAACTAGGACTGTACTGGGAGTGATATGCTGCGTTATGCAGACCTTTGTAAATAGTGTAAATAAATCTACGTTTGTTTACCGTCAGCCTCCTCGGATTCAAAAGACAAATGAACCAAGAATTCCTGCCCAAAGTCAACAGACTTTTGGTTGGTCTTCAAATTTTCCAATTCCGCCCGCCTTCGTTCCCATCAGATGGCCCGGAAAATCCTGCCCCAGAAGTTAGACTGTACTTTCGCACACTTACCAAAATGCAGTCCAAAGCTAGTGACCGGGATTCTCCCATATCATGGCCAAGTGTTAACGTCGGCGTCAAAAACGGCACGAGCATCGCCGGCGTTGACCCGATCAAAAGTGCGTATATTCTGCGCCACGGAAGGGGCAAGCACAGGCGTCATGGGAAGCACGACGGCAAGGCCCTGACCGGCATAATTGACACTGTGACGCGTCACTCTGAAATAGACGCCACCCGCACACACACAGGCCAACACGGGAAGGTGGCCGCCTGTCGCGCACCACCGAGGTTCTAGGACCGTGGCATGGAGATGCTCCTGGACGCCGTGGAGCAAAGGAAGGAGGCCTTATACCTGCAGCCAACATCACCCGGCACCTGTGGACGGAGGTGGGAGAAGCTGTCAGCGCTGTATACATTACACCCAGGACAGGCAGCCAGTGCCACAAGAAGTTCAACGACCTAGTCAGGGCAGACCGGGTGAGTACCCCCCACTGTGCCCATGGCACCAACCCTCCTACCCCCCACACATGTGGCACCGCCCCCCTCACATGGGGCGGGGCGGTACAAACCCAGTTGTGACCCACATGGCTGCACCCACCCATGCAACATGCATTGGCAGGATGGCCTGTGAACCTATGCCAACATACACCCAACCACTGGGCTGCAAGTATATGTCCGCCTAACATGGCTGATCCTTTTGTGCCTCCCGCCCCCCGCCCCCCCCCCCCCCCCACCCCCCCCAGGACAAGCCGTGAGCGTGCCAGGACCGGAGGGAATCCACCTGAATTGCGTCCCCTAACCGTGCATGAACAGAGTGCATTGGACCTCGCAGGCGGACCCCCCATTCCATCCCCCCTCCCATCTCCCCTTTCCCCTCCCCCATCCATCCCCCCACCCCCCCTTCCATCCCCCCTTCTCCCATAAGACCATAAGACATAGGAGCAGAATTAGGCCACTCGGCCCATCGAGTCTGCTCCACCATTCAATCATGGCTGATATTTTCTCATCCCCATTCTCCTGCCTTCTCCCCATAACCCCTGATCCTCTTATTAATCAAGAGCCTATCTATCTCTGTCTTAAAGACACTCAGTGATTTGGCCTCCACAGCCTTCTGCGGCAAAGAGTTCCACAGATTCACCATCCTCTGGCTGAAGAAATTCCTTCTCATCTCTGTTTTAAAGGATCGTCCCTTTAGTCTGAGATTGTGTCCTCTGGTTCTGGTTTTCCTACAAGTGGAAACATCCTCTTCACGTCCACTCTATCCAGGCCTCGCAGTATGTTGTAAGTTTCAATAAGATCCCCTCTCAGCCTTCTAAACTCCAACGAGTACAGACCCAGAGTCCTCAACCGTTCCTCATACGACAAGCTCTTCATTCCAGGGATCATTCTTGTGAACCTCCTCTGGACCCTTTCCAAGGCCAGCACATCAGAAGTACATCCCTGGTCTTGAATTCAAGCCCTCTTGACATGAATGCTAACATTGCATTTGCCTTCTTAACTGCCGACTGAACCTGCACGTTAACCTTAAGAGTATTGTGAACAAGGACTCCCAAGTCCATTTGTGCTTCTGATTTCCTAAACATTTCCCCATTTAGAAAATAGTCTATGCCTAAATTCCTCCTTCCAAAGTGCATAACCTCACACTTTTCCACATTGTATTTAATTTGCCACTTCATTGCTCACTCTCCTAGCTTGTCCAAATCCTTCTGCAGCCCCCTTGCTTCCTCAATACTACCTGTCCCTCTACAGATCTTTGTATCATCTGCAAACTTAGCAACAGTGCCTTCAGTTCCTTCTTCCAGATCATTTATGTATATTGTGAAAAGTTGTGGTCCCAGCACAGACCCCTGAGGCACACCACTAGTTACCGGCTGCTTTCCTGAAAAAGGCCCCTTTAACCCCACTCTCTGCCTTCTGCCAGTCAGCCAATCCTCTATCCATGCCAGGATCGTACCCTTAACACCATGTGCTCTTAACTTATTTAACAGTCTCCTATGCGGCACCTTGTCAAAGGCCTTCTGGAAATCTAAATAAATCGCGTCCAGTGGTTCTCCTTTGTCTAACTTGCTTGTTACCTCCTCAAAGAACTCTAACAGATTTGTCAGACGCAACCTCCCATTGACAAAGCCGTGCTGACTCAATCCTATTTTACCATGCACTTCCAAGTACTTTGTGATCTCACCTTTAATAACAGACTCTAAAATCTTACCAGTGACCGAAGTCAGGCTAACCAGCCTATAGTTTCCCGTCTTCTGCCTCCCTCCCTTCTTAAACAGTGGTGTTACATTCCCCCTTCCTCCCCGTTCCATCCCCCCTTCCCCCCCTCCCATCCCCCCTTCCCCTCCTTCCATCCCCCCATTCCCCACCTCCTCAGCCCCGTCCGCGTGTCTAACCATGCATGCTGTATTGTGGCTTGCAGGAACACATGGCGACCGACCCGTCCCAGCGGATGCAGCCCGCCCCCAGTGCAGCCACAAGGCAGGGATCTACCCAGGCCATCAGGCGTAGCCCGCCCCCATCCAGTGCAAGGGCGGCAATGCCCTAGAGACTCATCCAGCGACAGGGAGAGCAGCCACAGCAACAGAACCCGTCCCAGTCAAGTCACAACGCCACAACACAGGGGACGGAGACACAGAGCTCGGAAGGGCGGGACACCACGACATAGGGGACCTACACCGATGAGACGGACACACACGACACACGCACCCAGGACACCCACACGCAGGGGACAGACGGACAGGACAGCCACACACAGGCGGGGTGAGGGTGGTCAGTGGTGGGCGGGGTGAGGATGGTGGGATGGTGGTGTACGGTGCCGTCCATGCCCATGCTCAGCGAATCCCCCCCCCACCCCCCACCCCCATAGTCTGTGAACCGTACGGCTATTAACTCGTCTGGTGCTCGCTGGCCCAGCCGGTATTGTTGGGCAGCCTCCCGTCCCTGTCCAGCCCGTATGTCCCGTACATTGCCCCCCCCTCCAAATACTCCTCATCTGGGGAGGCGTGCCCTTCGTCATGTTCCCCCCCCCCCACTCCCCCTCCTCCTCATCCTCCTCTGGCTCCAGCACATCTGCTGCTGGGCTATATTGTGCAGGACACAGCAGACCATAATGATGCAGCCGACCCTCTTCGGTGGGTACTGGAGGGGACCCCCCCAGAGTGGTCACAGCACCTGAAGCGCATCTTCAGCAGCCCAAAGCACCTCTCGGCCACACCCCTGGTCGCACAATGGGCATCGTTGTAGCGATGCTCCGTGTCAGTCTGTGGCCTCTGTATAGACGTTATCAGCCACGCCTGCAATGGGTAACCCCTGTCACCCAGAAACCAGCCCCGCAGTCGGGGGGGATGTCCCTCGAACATGGCGGGGATGAACGATTGTGCCAATATGAACGAGTCATGTACACTGCCCAGGTACCGGGCGCAGACGTGCAGGATCCTCATCCAGTGGTCACAGACCACCTGCACGTTCATGATCACGGTTCTGTTATCCAATGGTGGCTGCATGGCGACGTGCACCAGATCAATCGCCCCCTGGACCATGGGAATTCTGGCAACTGCAGCAAAGCCCGCTGCCCGGGCATCCTAGTGGGCGCGGTCACTGCACGGATGGACCTGTGCACCGATGCCTCGGAGGTCCCCACTCGGCGACTGGAATGACCCTGTGGCATAAAATCTCAGGGCAACCGTCACCTTGACGGCCACCGGGGAGGATGTCAACCCACAGTCCCACGCGGTGCCAGGTGTGCCATCAGGTGGCAGATTCATCCGGAGTCTCCTCCTGCATTCCCTGTCCGGCAGGACCTTGAAGGACACATGTGGCCTTATCGGGCGTCTCCGTCACCCGTGGCACCACTCCTCCTCTTCGTCCTGCCTGGGCAGCTGTCACCTGCCCCTCTGCGGCAGCCTCTGCCGCCTCCCTGCCACGCCCCTGCTCCTGCTCCCATAGGGCTTCAAGCAAGGCAGCGGCCCCCGCCAAGGCGACCAACATTGCTGGGTGATAGCCAAAAATAATGGTCTGCAGGAGTTGGGGGCAGACGACATTTCCTCATTGCACATACCCCTCTCCGCAACCAGGTGCCATGGGCTACATGGTCGCCACTGTTGCCAGCTGGCACCTAGCCTCACGTAACCATCCCCCCGGACCCACCCCTGACCCCACACCCGACACCAATACCGATACCGCCCCGCCCCCCCGCCCCTGGGCGGCCTCCGCCCCCAACAACACCATGCCCCGCAGCCACGGTCATGCCATCTCGACATCTCTGCATCCTCCCCAGGCCGACCCCTACCTCCTCCTTCGTCGGCGTCAGCTAGCACGACTGGTTGACGCCGTTCAAAAGGATGTTTGCTTTATGCCGGCGTGACCCGTGGTCATGTCGGCGGTACTTCAGCCCATCTGGGCCGGAGATTCGCTGCAGGCCCTGGGACCAGCACGTCGCGCCACTTCTGGTAATTCTCTGACCCACGCAACGCACTCCGCGTTGGCGTGTTTTGGCCGGGTTGGAGTATCGGAGTCCCGGCGTCGGAGCGGCGTGGCGGGATTCTCAGGCCCCACCCGCCCCGGCGATTTTCCGACCCGACGTGGGATCGGAGAATCCCGGCCAGTATCAGCATTAATTTGGTTCCAGAGCGGGCCTCCCATTCTTTCTGTAGATCCTACCTTTGAATGTTTAATGTTCTTGTTTCATTCCTTTCAATTGAATCCATAAATGTGTGGGTTTGTTACAATTATGAGACATAAGATTATTATGTTTTGGGACTGAATAAATTTAGGGTGAAATGAAAGGGGCCATATGACCTGTTCTGAAGTCTGTCTGACAGTAGACCTGAATGGTATGTTTGTTTGTCAATGATCAAAGGAAGGCTTAGGTTGTTTTACTGGGAGGAGGGTGCACATTTTTTATGTTAGGAGACAATGGCAGCAGTCACTGTATTAACAATAGGGACTGTGAGTCTCCAAAGTCCCAGAAAAATGTTGAGAATGCCAGATGGTAAACATTTGGCTTTCAACTGTCCATTTAGTTCCAATGTGAAAGAGAGTGAGCTTAAAGGGATAGTTAGCTGGTATTTCTACCTAAATGCAAGTCCCATGTGAGTCACAATG
The DNA here is from genome assembly GCF_047496885.1 of Scyliorhinus torazame. NCBI lineage: Eukaryota > Metazoa > Chordata > Chondrichthyes > Carcharhiniformes > Scyliorhinidae > Scyliorhinus > Scyliorhinus torazame. The sequence goes on from NC_092712.1 coordinate 186,648,925, forward strand.
CCATGGGGAAGCTTGCAGAGGAAGCCATTATTGAGATCAGGTTATCGGCTTCCTTACAAATCACTGAAAATCTCAGACAGTTTTCTGACTGGATCCAGGAGAAAAGGAGCAGCCAAAGACCATGGTTTGCCCTGCAGGAATTTGAGAAGAATCTTGCACTCGAATTTGAAAGATCAAGGGCATAATTCTCCCAAAACATGTCAGAGTATCATTTTGGGTCAGTTTGGCGGGGTGTTTCGCATTGGCCTCATTGGCAAGATTGCTGCCTGTATTCACCCCCACTTAGTCCCAAAAATGAACCCCACGTGAATCTCACCATGCCTGGCTTCCTCGCTGTCTGATTCACCCGACATGCGCCTCAGCTGCTCGCCGCGCACAACAGGGAGCTGCTTTTAAATGCTCCCTCAGCACTCACTCCCACTCATGACACGAGCATGGCAGCACAGAGACCTGCTCTTCACTTTGGGGATGCCAACCTGGCCAAGCTTCCTGACACTGTGGATGAAAGGCGGGGCAGCAGAGCCAGCAGCAAGGTCAGCAATGTCACCTGGGAGGCAGTGGCAGCTGCAGTGAGTGCGGGCAGCATGACCAGGAGGACCGCTGTCCAATGTTGGAAGAAGACGAACGACCTCCAATGAGCTGCAAAGGTAAGTAGCCACCTCTCTCCTGTCATCTGTCCCAACTACCACCTCCCCCGCCAAAATACTAGCTGACAATTCAGGCACTCCCAATCTTCAAGCTTGTTCCTCAGAACCGTGTGGGCAGCACGGTGGCACAATGGTTTGCACTTCTGCCTCACAGCACCAGGGACCCGGGTTCAATTCCAGCCTTGCGTCACTGTGAGTGTGGAGTTTGCACTTTCTCCCCGTGTCTGTGTATGTTTGCTCCGGGAGCTCCAGTTTCCTCCCACAATACAAAGATGTGCAAGTTAGGTGGATATGCCATGTTAAATTGCCCTTTGAGTCCAGGGATGTACAGTTTATATTTCAGAGGGTTGATGCAGAGTTGATGGGCCGAATGGCCTCCTTCTGCACTGTAGGAATTCTACAGTTCTAACTCGCTGGCAGTCACCAGCACAACCCCTTCATATCTAGGTGTGGTGCCCACACATGCCATCTGCTACAGACCACACGATCCATCAAGTATGTGGCTCACAATGCCCTCTTTTGTCCCTGTAAGAGAAGATAGCCCATAATAAGAGGGAAAGAGCCAAGAAGGGGAGGGCGGGATGCCAGAGATCATCGTCATCATCTCCGATGAGGAATGGGCTTTGAAGGTCGCAGGGTTGCCTCAGAAGGGCGCGGTGACCGACGGCGAGGTTGGTCTGCGCCAGCGAAGTGGGGATCCATTGTCCCTTCATCCAGGTGACCTGTCTCAAGTGAAATATTGATGTCTCACAGAATTATCTTTCCCTTTCATTGACCACATGGCCATTACCTTACATGATCACTATCTGATGAGACCGGGCTATCCGGAGTCCTGCCTCACCCTGCCACCCAAGAGAACACCTCGGAGGCGAGCTAAGAGGGACACACCGGCTCCTGTGAGCTCCACCAGCACAGAGACATTAGTGGACAGGCTACAGGGGCACGATCTGGTTGCTGATGCTAATCAGCTGGAGGCAGGAACAGTCAAGGGAAACAGCAGTCGGAGATCTGCTTGATCCCAGGACTCAGCTAGGTCCCAGCCACATGTCAAGCCTCTGGACAAGGGTCTCCAACTCAGTCTCGGACTCTGCACCGCCGTCATCAGCCATGACCTCAGTGGGTATTCCTTGTCCCCACGATAAACCCGCCATCCTGGGGTGGTCCTTGAAGACAAGGATCTCCGAATGCCCCAGGATGTAGTTGTCATGCACGCTCACAGGGTAGCAGGCACACGCGTGCATGATCTTGAGGTGGTAGTCATGCATGATGTGAACATTCAGAGGGTGGAACCCCTCCCTGTTAATATCAGGTTCTCCCTGATGCCCTGGTGCTCACAGGATGACATGTGTTCATTGATCACCCCCTGGACCAGGGCATCCCGGCGATGGAGGCGAAACATCTTGTTGGACCTGGTCCAGGTCAAAAATGACATAGTGTGATACATGGGCATACACAGCATCCGTCACCTCCCGGACGTACCTGTGAGCTGATGACTGCGATATGTCACGCTTGAGCCCTAGAATGATCCAGTGTCCAGCAGCATAGAGGCTCAGGGCTGCAGTGACCTTCACAGCCACCAGGAGCGGGTATCCTCCACAGGGTGCGAAGTCCCACGGGGTGCGAAATCCACGAGGATGTGGCACAGGTGTCGCACTGTCTCCCTGCTGAGATGCTGTGTTCTGCAGTATTGACATCTGTCCGCTTGGAAGGACCAACGACTCCTGTGCACCCTGGCATGTTGCTGGCCTCTCCTTCTGGCCCCTCCTCAACTTGATGGGCGGCTGAGTCTTCAGGGTGTGTGGCAGTGCCGCCTGCAGCCTGCGTTGGCGATGCTGCTGTCTTCGGCATCTGCTTGCCTTGGCTGCTACAAGAACAGCGAGGGCAGCCTCCGTTGGGTCCGTACCAGCAAGTATCTTTGTATCTGGAAGGAATTGGAAAAGAAGAGAGACCAACAATAAGTTAGGACTTCCATCCTGGGACCTTCGTATCTCCCAAGCTTCCCCCACCCGAACCATGACTATCCCACCTTCTTTCAGAGTGCCACAGGGCGAGCCAGTTGAGCTGCCAAACCTCGCTCTGCACATTCACTCCTGGCCAGATCAGGAGCCCCAAGACCACAGACCTCTGCCAGCAACATTAGGGAGGCCGTGCTCAGCTATCCTCCGCTCATTCACACATTTGCCCTTTGGCTGCGAGAGGGCCCTCAGTGGTGAAGCCCTGCTCTTTAATGTTTGATTGTTGGCAGCTGCCTCTATAGTTCTGCCGTTCCTAGAGTACAGGCATGATGTTCAGGCATCAATGGTTGAAGGACATCGAGGAGAAAGAGTCCTTGGGAGGGTATGGGATGCCCTGGGGGTGTCGAGTGGGGCTCTGTCTCTGTGTCAGGGGTAGGCCAAGGTGGGGAGGGAGGGCCAGAGATCCCAGGTACCTAAGGGGAGGGCGGTCCCTGTCTGAAGGGGCCTACCGATCGGGGAAAACACACCCTTTCCACCCGAGATCGGGAGTAAGACCTTTTTCAGTTTCCCACCCTCAGGTGAAAAGGCCTTTATGTGGATGAGGCAAGTGTAGGCTTCCGGACTGAGGCCCTGCTCACCCAACCGTAAAATCGTGTCTGGGTCAGGCAAGGCGGGATCATGGAGGGAATCATGTCCATGCAATGTTATGCTCCTCCCAGCACCTCAGAGCCCATTACAGGGTGGCAGGGGGGAGGGGGGGGGTGGTGGCGTTGTGTTGGGTGCTCTGGATCCGTGGAACACATACAGGCCACCAACACTTTAAATAGTGCAACACTATTTTATTAAGTCAGAAACTGTTGAACATACTTTCACTGTGGGTTAACACGATGTTAGATTAAACTAAAGACCTATGCCTGTCCGAACCAGTCTATGCACTCAGCACATGGTGAGGATCTGTGCTGTAAGCTGTAAGCTCTGTCCTTGTAGGAGGCTGTATCCTGAATGAGCGGGCACTCTGATGCCCCCTGTCTTTATAGTGAGTGTGCTCTAACTGGTGATTGGCTGTGGTGTTGTGTGTGTTGATTGGTCTTGCTGTGTGTCCATCAGTGTGTGTGCCTGCACCATGATATACTGGTGTATATTATGACATCCCCCTTTTATAAAGAAATGTATGTGTGTGGCAATAAATAATGTGTGGTGAGAATGTTCCTAACTACGTGTGGGGTGCGAAGATATAGTTACAGGACTACGTACATGAGAACTAAGCTATTTACATGGGAAGGTGCCTGGTGCAGAGAAGCAGTATGCAACAAGAGTAACGAGATCAACACTATATACAAACCATGGAAACGATCAAACAAAGCAACAAAACAATTCAGAGAGTCGATAAGTTCGAAAAGTTCATAAATTCAGTCTCTGAGGTGGGCGACGAATTCTGGTTGATCGCTTCAAGAGTGGGTCGAGAGCCGCCGGTTCAGGAGCGGGCTGGACTGCATCAGAGTCAGGGGGAGGCAGAGTGACAGGGAGCTCTGCATAGTCCGTGGCAGGGTCAGCTGGAGGGCGAGGCGACACTGGAGGATCATGTGGCGAGTGTGGAACGAGACGAAGGGCGCGTCGATTGCGGCGCAGAATGGTGCCATCCGGTGGATGAACCAGGAACGAGCGGGGGGCCACCTGCCGAAGGACAACAACGGTTGCAGACCAGCCACCATCCGGAAGATGGACGCGGACGTTGTCATCTGGAGCCAGAGAAGGGAGATCAGCTGCACGGGAGTCATGAGCCGTCTTGTGATGTGCACGAGACAGCTGCATCCGGCGAAGGACCGGAACGTGGTCGAGGTCTGGGACATGTATGGACGGCACCGTCGTCCTCAGGGTGCGACCCATGAGTAACTGGGCTGGCGACAGGCCAGTGGACAGTAGGGCGGAGCGATAGGCCAGCAAGGCAAGGTAGAAATCGGACCCAGCATCGGCAGCCTTGCATAGGAGCCGTTTGACGATATGTACTCCCTTCTCCGCTTTGCCGTTGGATTGGGGGTACAGGGGACTGGACGTCACATGAGCAAAATGAACGGCCTAGCAAAGTTGGACCATTATTGGCTGGCAAAGCAGGGGCCATTGTCCGACATAACCGTGAGCAGGATACCGTGCCAAGCAAAGGTTTCTTTACATGCACAAATGACTGCAGACGAGGTGAGGTCATGCAACCGTATCACCTCCGGGTAATTCTAAAAGTAGTCCACAATCAGGACATAGTATCTACCCAGCGCGTGGAACAGGTCGATGCCCACCTTGGTCCATGGTGACGTGACCAACTCATGGGGCTGCAGGGTCTCACGTGGTTGGGCCGGCTGGAAGCGCTGACAAGTGGGGCAGTTGAGCACTGTGTTGGCTATGTCCTCATTAATGCTGGGCCAGTACACTGCCTCTCGGGCCCGTCGGCGGCACTTTTCCACGCCAAGGTGGCCCTTGTGTAGTTGTTCCAGGACAAGCTGGCGCATGCTATGCAGGATGCCAATGCGATCCAGTTTTAGAAGAACCCCATCTACTACCGCCAGATCATCTCTGACATTATAGAATTGAGGGCATTGGCCCTTGAGCCACCCGTCCGTTAGGTGGCGCATGACACGCTGTAGCAAGGGGTCAGCCGCCGTCTCACGGCGAATGTGGACGAGGCGTTCATCCGAGGCAGGTAGATTGGAGGCCACGAATGCCACATGGGTGTCAACCTGGCAGACGAATCCCACTGGGTCACATGGAGTGTTGACTGCCCTGGAGAGAGCGTCAGCAATGATGAGGTCTTTGCCTGGCGTGCATACCAGCTGGAAGTCGTATCGCCGGTGCTTGAGAAGAATATGCTGGAGGCGAGGTGTCATGTCGTTCAAGTCTTTCTGTATTATATTGACCAGCGGGGGATGGTCGGTCTCGACGGTGAATTGAGGAAGTCCGTAGACATAATCGTGGAACTTAACCACACCGGACAGAAGGCCCAGGCACTCCTTTTCGATCTGCGCGTAGCGCTGCTCCGTGGGAGTCATTGCACGTGACGCATATGCAACTGGGGCCCATGTTGAGGCCTCATTACGTTGAAGGAGCACTGCCCCAATGCCGGATTGACTGGCATCGGTCAAAATTTTGGTCTCCTTTGCTGGATCAAAGAAAGCTAAGACCGGGGCCGTGGTCAGTTTTGTCTTGAGTTCTCTCCATTCGCGCTCGTGGGCAGGGAGCCATTGGAAGTCTGTCGTCTTCCTGACCAGGTTCCTGAGAACCGTGGTATGAGAGGCGAGGTTAGGGATGAATTTCCCTAAATAATTGACCATGCCCATAAATCGGAGGACCGCCTTCTTGTCCTCTGGCATTTTCATTGCTGTGATGGCAGCTACCTTGTCCGCATCCAGCTGCACTCCCAATTGGGAGATGTGGTCCCCGAAGAAGTTGAGTTCCGTCTGACCAAAAGAGCATTTGGCCCGGTTGAGGCGGAGGCCATGCTCATGTATACGTCTGAATACGTGCTGGAGGCGACTAACATGCTCCTGCGGGGTGGTGGATCAAATGATTATGCCATCGACATAGACGCGAACACCTTCAATACCTTCCATCATTTGTTCCATAATCCTATGGAACACTTCTGATGCCGAGATAATCCCAAACGGCATCCTGTTGTAACAATATCTGCCAAAGGGGGTGTTAAATGTGCAAAGTTTCCTGCTGGATTTGTCGAGCTGGATTTGCCAGAATCCTTTTGAGGCGTCTTGTTTGGTAAAGAGTTTGGCGCGAGCCATCTCACATGTGAGCTCTTCGCGCTTGGGAATTGGATAGTGCTAAATCATGATATTGCGATTTAGATCCTTGGGATCAATGCAAATTCTCAATTTGCCGGAAGGCTTTTTTACACATACCATGGAACTGACCCAGTCGGTCGGTACCATGACTTTGGAAATCACTCCTTGGTTCTGGAGGCCCTGCAGCTGCTGCTTGAGGCGGTCCTTAAGGGGTGCTGGGACCCTGTGGGGTGCGTGCACCACAGGCGTGGCATTCGGTTTTAATAAAATCTTGTAGGTGTGTGGGAGTGTGCCCATGCCCTCGAAGACGTCGTGGTACTCATTGATAATGGTGTCGAGCTGCGCCCTGAAGTCGGTGTCCTGAAAGGCAGACGCATCAGCAGGAGAGAGAGAATGAACTCTCTGAACTAGGTTCAACAGCTTGCATGCCTGCGCACCAAGCAGGGAGTCTTTCGAGGAGCCCACGATTTCAAAGGGAAGGATGGCTTTGCGTGACCTGTGCGTCACTTCAAGTTGGCATGAGCTGCTGGCAGCAATGACATTGCCATTATAATCTAATAGCTGGCAGGCTGATGGAAGGATGGCTGGTTTGACACGAAGGCTTTGGAGGTCAGACCGCGCAATGAGATTGGCGGAGGCATAAGTGTCCAGGCGGAATCGTATTTGGGACCGGTTGACCATAAGGGTGGCACACCACTCATCGTCCGGATTGATGCTGTAAACCGACAGAGACTGGATTCTTTGCTTCGGGGACACCCTGTTTTTTGTAACGATACTGACTCGAAAAGGTGCCTTCGGGTCCTCGGTGTCAATATCGGGTAGCAGGTCCGAATCGGACTCGGTGACCGTGGGTTGAATGGCCCGGACATTCCTGCGAGGCTGGCTAGAGCGACCAGAGTTGGCAGGCTGAGCTGATCTGCATAAAGCAGGATAGTGGCCAAGTTTGCCACATCTCAGGCATCGTCGGGATTTGGCAGGGCATTGCCGCTTTAAGTGGGCGGAGCCACAGTTGCCGCACGTTGCAGCATCAGTACATTCGCTGCGTCACCGCGCATGCGCGGTGCGGTCGTACGTGGTGCACGCCTGCGCAGTACATTCGTCGATGTCGCCGTCCCCTCGTTTGGTGCGCACAAACGCGGGAGTCCGCGACAAGCGCGCAAAATGGCCGCCCTCATCCAGGCTGAGGCCCTGGAGTTGCTTGATTGGTTGGACCCATTCTGCCTCATGGGGACCTTGCCGCTTGGACGTGGGAATACTGACTAATGGCGTGTTCGTGTATCACACAGGTCTCGATGGCAATCGCTAGGGTGAGCTGCTTTACCTTGAGGAGCTGCTGGCGTAGGGGGTCCGACTGAACACCGAAAACGATCTGGTCGCGTATCACGGTATCGGTGATGGGCCCGTAATTGCAGGACTGCGCAAGGATGCGGAGGTGGGTGAGAAAGGACTGGAAAGGTTCATCCTTACCCTGCAAACGCTGTTGGAATACATAGCGCTCAACACTTTCATTCACCTCGATGTTGCAGTGACTGTCAAACTTGTGGAGAACCGTCTTGAATTTTGATTTATCTTCACCATCAGCAAAGGTGAGAGAATTGAAAATGTGGATGGCATGTTCCCCGGCCGTGGATAGGAAGAGAGCGATCTTCCTGGTGTCTGAGGCAGCTGCCTGGTCTGTGGCTTGCAGGTAGAGCTGGAAGCGTTGTTTGAATATCTTCCAGTTGGCCCCTAGGTTACCGGTGATGCGGAGCGGTGGCGGCGGGCGGACGCTGTCCATTTTGCAGGATGGCTGTATGCTGGTGGAAGGCAGATCACTTGCAGGTAGGTCTAAGAAGTTCTAACATCCCTCAACTCCTGGTATCATGTTGTGTTGGGTGCTCTGGATCCGTGGAACACATACAGGCCTCCAACACTTAAAATAGTGCAACACTATTTTATTAAGTTAGAAACTGTTGAACATACTTTCACTGTGGGTTCACATGATGTTAGATTAAACTAAAGACCTATGCCTGTCCTAACCAGTCTATGCACTCAGCACATGGTGAAGATCTGTGCTGTAAGCTGTAAGCTCTGTCCTTCTGAGAAGCTGCATCTTGAATGAGCGGGAACTCTGATGCCCCCTGTCTATATAATGAGTGTGCTCTAACTGGTGATTGACTGCGGTGTTGTGTGTGTTGATTGGTCTTGCTGTGTGTCCATCAGTGTGTGTGTCTGCACCATGATATACTCGTGTATATTATGACAGGGGGTGCGGTGATAAGCTTTAAATTCTGGCCAGTTTAGTTATTGGCATGGTAGCACAGTGGTTAGCACTGTTGCTGCATTGCACCAGGTTCAATTCCTGGCTTGGGTCACTGTCTGTGCGGAGTCTGCACGATCTCCTTGTGTCTGCATGGGTTTCCTCCGGGTGCTCTGGTTTCCTCCCACAAGCCCCGAAATATGTGCTGTTAGGTGAATTGGACTTTCTGAATTCTCCCTCAGTGTACCCGAACAAGCGCCGGAGTATGGCGACTAGGGGCTTTTCACAGTAACTTCATTGCAGTGTTACTGTAAGCCTACTTGTGACACTAATAAAGATTATTATTATTAATGGTATTTTTAGCCGTTATTAAATGTCCTAAAATGTTAAATCTTGGCATGCCATTCTTTCAGCAAATAACTGGTAGTTAAAACTTATTTCTAAAAGTTACCAGTCTCTATAGGATCATAACATGTTTAAAGGGAAACTGTGTGTCTGTTTATTATGAACCAGTAGTTTCTAATGCCATAGATGATATCAATATAGTGGAGGCTATTTGAGAGAGGAGATATTGTCTATCTCTCAAATCAGAAAATTATAGTAAGTGAGCTTTTTATTCCTGTGTCAGTCTATTATTTTCCTTTTTGTCACACCATGCCTCTTTTGCCTCAGAGTCCAATTCCAATTCAGTTTTTGCTGTTTGAAACTGTTATCTGCATCTTATCATCATCTGATAAATGATGCTGTCACCTATAATAATAATAAATGATATGACTCATGTCAACAGCCATGTGCTTTGGGGGGAGGTAGTGTTATTGTCACTGGACCAAAAATCTAGAGGCACAGATTAATGCTCTGGGGTCCACCACAGCAGATGGTGAAATTTGAATTTAATATAAATCTAAAATTAAAAGACTAATTGGTGTAAAAACCTAACTGGTTCACTAATATCCTTTAGGGAAGGAAATCTGCCATCCTTACCTGGTCTGACCTACATGTGACTCCAGACCCACAGCAAATGTGGTTAAATCTTAAAATTCCCTCTGAAATGATCCTAGCAAGACGCTCAATTCAAAGGCAATTAGGGATGGGCAATAAATACTGGCCCAGCCTGCGACACCCACATTCAATGAATGAATTTTTTTTTAATGAACTCATTTGTGTGAGAATGCAAGCCAATTTTATTGATGCAAATGACTTTACTACGAAGTATATGTAAATCAAACTAGCAATAGCTGATAGTTAAGGTGAGGTTAAATGCGTAAGAGAATTTGAAATCAAGAGGACAATGTAAATGGATGCTATTGGTCATTGTTATAGGTACTTGGATTGACCCATTCCATTAATCAACCCTACATCAGGTACAATTTGAAATTGTCACTGCATAGGCCCAAAGGAGACTGCACTGTCTTTCCTGTTTTGGGCTATAAGGCATTTCACCAAACTGTGGCCGGATATTAACAAACAACAATTTGTATGAGTGGAACTTTCTCTTTCAATCCAAAAGAATCTATGCTCCATTGTAACGAATTGTGTGGTTGAAATAAAACACAATGGGCTGGATTCTCTGATTTTGCAGCTATGTCCGGAGGAAATGTCTGGTCTTACGACCAAAATGTCGGTAGCTCCCCCGCACCGAGGCACCATCTGGTGGGGGGCTAGCAGCCATCCACATAAAGCTCCCGGCTTTACCTGCAGATACGGACGTAGAATGACCGGGACTGTGGCTGCACATGCACGTGGTCCCGGCCTGCCAGATAGTGCCCCCCTGTAACCTCCTTCGCCACCCCCAGACGACCCCTCACCAGTCCGCCAGCCCCCATCGAAAACCCCCCACTGCCAGCGGAATGGATCTCCATCCCCCCTGACTGTGGCGGCGCTGGACACAGTCTGCAGCCGCCACGCCAGGTTCAGGAAGGTTGGGAGGACACATGTCCCACGCCGTCAGGAAGTCGGCCCATCGAGGGCGGAGCATTGGGGGAGGGCCTCAGGTGACGTCCTGAGGCCGTCCCAACGGCACACGCGTACTCCTCAAGTATGCTGTTTTTGAAGGGCGGAGCCTCCGTAAAACGGCACCGTCCCCGATTTCGGCGTAAAAATGGATTCTCTGGCCTATCGCCGATCTCGATTTCAGCGTCGGCAATTGGAGAATCCTGCCCTATTTCAGTCAGAGCATCAAAAGCAGCTGGAAAAAGTGAACAACTGCAAAATCAGTCCTTTGTCTATGAAAGTTGCCTTACTTGAAGAAAATACTGTTACACCTAGGGATATTAATTCAGAGTAGACATTTCATTTTATCAAATATAGTGTAGATTCCATTGTACCAAGGAATAACTAATTGATCAAGCAGCTGATCACAGCATTGAGAAAGAATGGGTTGGATTCTCCTGTCCCCCAGCTGTATGTTTCTCGGCAGCTCGCCGTTTGCTGGGGGCAGGGTTCCCTACTCCCACTGCTTCTCAATGGGATTTCCCATTGAAGCCATCGGGAAACCCGCGAGCGGGGATGTACTGCCGTCAGGAAAAGTGATTCACAACAGCCAGAGAATTCCAGCCAATGTTTATTTTAAAAAATATATCCCAAGTATCAAAAAGACATTGGTAACAAAACTGGGCTACGTAGTGCCTCACGTTTCAGCACGATAGGTGCCATTTTGGTATGAGAATTGCATCCTTTCTGTGCATGCACACTTCTGGCATGGCTTGCATCAAACATCATCTTGGAGTTAGGAGCATGCGGAGGAAGTATGCATAGTATGCAGATCGTGACATCATTCAGAGTGCAACCTATTTGACACCAACACTGCCGTTTTCGACCTCACCACTCCAGCTAATACTCTCTTTTAACCTTGCCCAAGTGAATGTGCATGCAGCATCAGGAGGGAACACCCTTCCAATACTACTTGAAAGGACCATCATTAGCTTACAGCTTAGGTGTTAAGTAATATCTACTGGCTCGGATTGAGCACTTGATTTGGAAAGTTGGTTAAAGTTGATGGCACTGGCAGGGAGTACAGGTACCTGACTCCTTACCGGTATCCCAAAATCCAGAAGGACAGCAGAACTGATGATTATGAGAAAACATGTATTTCAATAAGAAATAAAAACAGAAAAATGTAGGAAAGGCTAGAGGTGTCAAGTGGATGATCTACCTTGTCCTCCTCCAGAGGTCCCTAGCATCATAGATTACCAGTCTTCAGCCAATTCAATTAACTCCATGGCCTTTAACGTCCTCTGAAAGTCAATCACAGGCAGATTGTCACTCTGGAAGGACCTACCTCATTGAAATTCCAAAGGCCCGATCTCGCCCAACCTTCCTCCCAAAGGAGACAGGAGCAGCGAAGCTGCATCGGCATGGAGTAACTGGAGCTCAAAGAGGAATGACGCACCTCCTTTTTATGGCACTAGCTGGATCAGATGAAGGGGCGGGGGGAGGGCATTTGCTAACCTTGACCATCCAAGTGAGTTATTGAACTTTTTGTGCCGCACTGTATCGTGCATCTCAGAGCTAGACGGCTGACAGGCAGAAATGGCAATCTACTCCCATTCTCTTCCTAGTATCTCTCCGGCGGGCCCCCTCTCCCTCTGATGGAAGATGTCATTGGACATCCTTTCCATCTTTGGCACCCAGAACGCCAGTGCTGGACTGGAAAACATTAGTGCTCGCTCTCTAGTCTGTGTCATTGCTACTCTTCTTGCTGCAAATAAACTTTTCTTTAGCCAATTCCACTTCAAACAGCACCTGACCTTTAAGAAGTGCAAGTTGGCTTGAAGTGGTTCAGGCCGTCTTTAAGTCATGTGGGCTGATTTTAAGTGGTGCTAATCTCCATGAACTTGTGTCACCTAATAAGGTGTGGAGACATTCCATGGAATACTATAATTTAAATTAATCGACAGTCAAAGTTTGCTTGCTGCCAACATTACTGCAAACAGGCAAGGGTTAATCGAACATCACGATTCCATGCCCATTTTCTGCTTTTATCCAATTTCCTTCCATTGCGATATGATGGTTGGTTTACATATACTTAACACTTATCAAAAAATTAATATATTTTATTTGACTTTACATTAAAAAAACTCACCACTATGGTTTCTATCCTTTTCCTTTCAATAATTCAACGTGTTTGCCATCAATTTCTTGAATAATTCTTGCAAAGTGTACAAACCAGCAACAGATGTGGCTCCTTGAAAAGCCTTAATGCCAAAATAAAAACATTTTACAAGGTTAGAATGCAATGCGAACTGGAGGTTGCACCAGGCAAAACCTTCTGCTCCTGTAATTCTTGTATTAAACATGAAACCTAATTAGAATCAATTGTCATAGATGTTCTATCACTTTCTTCAATAATCTTTCAACCAGCACGTTTAGAAGTAGGAGACAAGCAGCCAAATACTTGGAAATGAATATTTGGTCAGGGCTCTTCTAGGCTGCGCAATACCTAGTGTTCCATACTAACTTTGGAAGCACTTTGAGCACAGCCTGTTATAATTTACCTTCCTCCCCTACCCGCATGCACATATGTTTCTTTAATGCGCCAGTATCCGAAATGCAAAGTAGGAAAATGACAGAATTAATTAAAAGATTGTGAGGTGCATTTGAATAAAATAAGCTTTGCCTACTTTTAGTCAACATTGGTTATGTGGTGAAACACTTATAAAAGTAATGGAACTGAATGAACTCCCAACATACTTGGAGTTCTAGAGAGAAACAGACCAGTAGTATTGCAGTCTACACTAATACACATAAATCATCTGTTTAACCCTATACCAAATAGATACGAATAACATTTTCCTTACAATGAATTGACCCTGCTTTTGCATTTCTGATGACAAAAAAGTGTCAGCATTCGCTAAAATTACCCAGCAGAACTCACAGCAATTTCCAGCGCCCATACGCGATTAAAAACGGAATTTCAGTTGTTTCCATCAGTGACTCCATGCACTTCCACATGATGCGCTGTTGAAGGCCCCACACCTTTAGAAATCACTGAACAAACAAGAACTTTCCCTTTTACACTGGAAGATCATTGCAAAAATACCCTGAGAAAGTTACTTCTTGATAATGAGGTGTAATTAGGTTTTTAAGGGTGTGCTAAGGCATACATACTGCTGAATAACCATTGCAGACTTGCAAATATAATTTTATATTTTTTGTAGTGACAATTGTTTTCATTATGATAAATGTCCTTTGTTTATTTTAGTATTTAATAATATCCTGACCAATAAATACATTTCTAAAAGCTTCTTTATCATATTTCACCTTCTAATGAGCATGTCCCAATCTTTTTCTGTTCTCTGTAAAATTCAGAAAATATGAAGGATAATCAGTCAATTGTACTTCCTGGTTTTCTGTCTGTGAGAATACTTCAGTGTGATTGGTTCCATGCCACTTTTTATGACATCACTGTTCCCAGGCACCTGGAGATCCTCTTGTTCTAGTGCCAAATTCAAATTAATATCAGGAAAGATGAAATCCATACCACAGAATCTTCTTTGATATCTGCAGCAAATGTTGTGGCATTGCCACTGATCAGAACATTTGGATGTGTGTTAATAGGGTAAAACAAACTAGATTTTATTTAAGAAACAACTTTAATCAAACTCAATTATCTGCTAGATTTCCAAGGGAAATAGTGTGTTCAATTTTTTTCTGGTGTCAGGAGGTTGGGTTGGGAGGTCAACAAGAACCAGGATTCCCAGAATCTATGCAAAATAATATTTGGTGGTGAAATTGGCCCTGATGCAGTCTCACAAATAATTTGGGTGATATTGAACACCATGGCTGTTCTCAATTGCTAAAATAGGTTGCTGATTCATTATTATCCATTTTGTGCTACTGTTTAGAACCAATTTACCCCCTTTCAGCTTAAAATAAAGCAGGTAGGTTCCTAAAATTCATTGAAAACATCTATTGAAAGGAGGTTTCAGGACTGATAATTATCCAACAATTTCCATTATATGTTAGGACATTCTCTAATTATTGCACATAATCTAGGTTTCATAAAATAATAAATCAGCAAAGAAAAAAACTAAGCCCACTCCAATTTAGTGATGGGCACTTCAGTTTATACGTCCTGTTAGATTTATGCTCTGAAAGAGACTAAAGCTATCCAAAATTGACAATAAACATCTTGAGAAGATTAACAGGCATTATAACATTCATGGACTTTTTAAACTCCATCCATTGGAGAAGTGTAAAACCGAGCCGCAGAAATTACTGGATCTTTGTCGGGAGCTACCTTCAGGTTAATGGTGAGCTCCATTGTTTTGTCACTGATTGCAAAACATGGTCCATTATAGAAATATAAAATTGTGGAATGGTTACACCATTGAGGCTATTCGACCCATTGTGTTCATGACAGCTCTCTGCAATAGCAGTTCTGCGTGTCCCACTCCCCTGCACCTTCCTTGCAGTCATGCAAATTTTGTCTATTCAGATTATTGTCCAATTCCCCATTGAATGCCACAATTGAATCTGTCTCCACCATACTCCCAGGTTGTACATTTCAGATCCTAGCCACTTGCCGCATTGAAAGGTTTTACTTTATGGCCCGAATTTTAAGCTCCCTGCATCCAGACCTCCGCCCCACCCCCCACACTGACTTATCCTCCGGTTTCCAAATCGTCCCGTCCATGACCCTCCAGGTGTCTCCTACCTTTTCCTCCCTGGCACCCCTGCGACCTTCCTGGCCTCCATGCCCTGACACTCAGTCCCAGGCTCGTCTGTGCAGTGCTTCTTCCGGCCACTGCAGCACTGTGCCTGGAGGGCCTGGAGATGCTGGCAAATCTGATTGGCTGGCAGCTCTCCAAGGCATGATTTCTGCCTGGTGACAGACGGGTGACCTGATTGCTGCCAATCAATGCTCACTAGAGTGTGAAATGGCAGCAGACCTGTTGGAGCCGGTGGGGTGTGTTTCCCGCCAACACTCTGGATGGCAGGGGCTGAGCCACCACCATCCAAAAAGTTCAGGCCCATAGTATTTGCAACACACTTTAAATCTGTGGCCTCTTGGTTCTCAATCTTTCTGCCAATGGGATCTGTTTTTCTTTATTTAGTCTGTCCAGACTCTTCATGGTTTTGAACATGTCTATCAAATCTCCTCTCAACCTTTTCTTCTCTAAAGAGAACAGCTCCAGCTTCTCTAACTGATTTACAAAACTGAAGTGTCTTATTCCTGCAACCATTTTCGTAAATCATTTTTGCACCGCCTCTAATGCCTTCATATACACCCTAAGGTCTAATGCCCAAAATTGGAAAAGTCTCGTTGAAATCAAACCTTTTCAAGTCTGTACAATATCACTGTTTATTGTTAAAGAGAGGTGATCTGATTGAAATATATAAGATCCTGAGGTGACTTCACAGGATGGCTGCTGAGAGGATGTGTCCGCTTATGAGAGAGACACAAAGGGTGGCATGTGGCGCAGTGGATCGCACTGGGACTGCGGCACTGAGGACCCGGGTTTGAATCTTGGCCCTGGGTCACTGTCCATGTGGAGTTTGCACATTCTCCTCGTGTCTGCGTGGGTTTCACACCCACAACCCAAAAAGATGCGCAGGTTAGGTGGATTGCACACGCTAAATTGCCCCTTAATTAGAAAAAAAATAATAACAATTGGGTACCCTAAATTTATAAAAAATAAATTAAAAAACGAGAGCGACACAATTAAAAAATACGGGGGGGCGAATTCTCTGATCCTGAGGCTATGTGTTGACGCCGTCAGAAACGCCGTCGCGTTTCTCGACGGCGTCAACACGGCCCCAGGATCAGCAATTCTGGCCCCTACAGGGGGCCAGCAGGGCGCTGGAGGGGCGTGAACCACTGCTGATCCGACCGTGGAATGGGCGCCGGGGGATGCGCGCATGCGCCATGGGTCCAACGCGAACCCGCGCATGCGCAGTCCCACTGGGACGATTTCCGCGCATGCGCGGTGTCTCCCTTGTCCGTGGCGGCCCCGACCCAACATGGCGCTGGGGTTCAGGCACCGGCGCGAAAGAAAGGGGGCCGGGAGACAGAGAGGCCGGCCTGCCGATTGGTGGGTCCCGATCGCGGGCCAGGCTACATCGGAGGCCCCTCCGGGGTCGGACCCCCCCTCCTCCCCCACAGGCTGCCACCCGACCCTTCAACGCTGAGTTCCCGCTGGCTGAGAGCAGGTGTGGACGGCGCCGGCGGGACTCGGCGTTTCCACAACAGCCACTCGGCCCATCTCGACCCGAGAATCGGCGGGCCAGCCGCGTAGAGTGACCCGTGACCGGGTCCGCGCCAGCCACGCCGGCGCCGATGGTGCCGATTCTCTGCAGAGCGTGCCGGTGTCGGGGAGGCGTGGCGCGATTCGCGGCGGTCGCGGGGATTCTCGGGCCCGGGCTGAGAAAATCCCACCCGGGATCTCTCTTTTAAGACGGAGGCAATGAGAATGCGAGGTGGGTTTGGGGGTGGGGTGTAGGATCCCCCACAGGTGCGTTGGGGTGTTGGGTCCAGGGATGAGAAATTTTTTTAAGACGATCGTTAGTCTCCGGAATTCTCTACCCCAGAGAGCAGTGGAGGCTGGGCCCTTAATTATGTTTAAGGCTGAGTGAGGTTGTTTCTTTATTAACAAGGGAGTCAAAGGGTATTGGGTGAGTACACAGGAAAGTAGAGTTGAGGCCACAGTCAGAACAGCCATAACTTTATCAAATGGTGCAGCAGGCTTGAGTGGCCGAATGACCTACTCCTGCTTCTAATTTGTATGTTCATATGTATTTCACATGTTAAGAAGACTAACTCTGAAAATGTTAATTAAAAATTGAATTTGGACACAAATTACATTCCATATTTCCCAGTTACTTAATTGCAGTTAATGTAGGCCTACTTGTGACAATAAAGATTATCATTATTATTACATTGATTCTGCACATTCTTTCTTGAGTTCAACTAATCATGTTCGTAGATATAATTAAATGCAGATAAAATCATGTCTGATGGCAATGATTTTCTTTACTGTGCCCCACGGAAGGTGGAAGGGAGGGGAGTTCCCTTTCACCAGGAGCATCAGTGGCTGCAGGTGGATAATTATATGATTACATGCAACTGTGTAGTTTTTCTAATGCAGTGAACATTATATTCTATTTCAACATTGCCAATTGGTATTTACTTAGAACGGGGATTGGCTTCATTCCCACAGTGGAACTTTCCTTCCCAACACACAAAGCTCAAAGCAACACAGCCTCGAACCTGATTCAAAAATAGTGCACTGTAGCACAAATAAGGGTCGTGATCTAACAAAAAAAAGAGTCTGCTCTGGGCAGAGGTGTCTATCTAACAGCACTCTTTTTTGGGGGAGCCTCGACCAGGAACTGCCCACCCAGGCCACACGCAGCCACATTTCCTGCACTAAGGAGCTCTGACGAGCAGAGGTCCTCAGTGCAGGAAGAGATCGGGCACCCTGATCTCCAGAGGCGACCCTGGACCCAACACCCCAAAGTTGATGCCAGGGTCACAATATCTTGCGTGCAGTGACTGTTTTTCAGACGCAAGTTCCAAAATGATGCTCAAGATGACCATGCGCACACTTCTGATGTAAAGCAGGCCAGACACCTTCTTGGTAAAAGTGTAAATTTAACGTCTGGCAGAGATACACAGAGCAGGCAGATCATACGTCAATCAGCTTGCAATGCTGATTTGATGCCAGCAATTCCATTATGGGATCACAATGCTTCAAATGATGCCATGTTATAACCTTACATGATTGACCACGCAGTAAACAACATGAACGACTATTCATTAGTGCTATTTAAAAGAATCATCAACTATGTGTAGGCTAGTTGCAGATTTATTTCTTCTGGTTGTTGCTACACTTCAACATGTTTTCTGAGTTTTACATAGTTGTTTCCAGTTTCAAATAGCTACATGGCCTGGTTTGGGAGGTGCTGAAGGGTTCTTAGCTGACTTCAAGATGTTTGCACAAACTAGCTGCTCCCAAACTTGGGTGCTTTAGTAGACCTTCCTCATGGTATCCAGTGTGACAGACAGAATGAGCAGAGGCCTTACTAAACAGGATGAGATTTGTTATGGGCCAGGGTTTAGAGAACCCCAAAGTGTATCATGGAGATCACCTGACCCACAACTTTTGATAGATTGTGGTTTGGGGAGCAGACGGTCCACTCTACAGGTGTGGTACAGCAGAAATGGAAAAGTATTTTTTAAAGCAAAACAATGTTTATTCTATGAACTCAAGTTAACCTTTTTAAAACATACAGTGAACATCTTAGCAACCATTAATTCAAATACAACCCCCAAAGACTACAACACTAAGTAATCCTTTAAGCTTTCCTTTTAACATCCATAAAACTTAAAACACCTTTTACCAGAAGCACATCAGGTTAAAGTCACTACTGTTAATAGTTTTAAATCACCAGGATCGATTTACAGTCTTTAGATTACAGAGAGATATTCATACACCTTCTGACTGTGACTGCAGCTATCCAGCTCTGAAAACGAAACTAAAACGCACCCTGCAGCAAACAGTCTAAAACAAAAGGAAAAAGCTGACAGACAGCCAAGCTCCACCCACTCTCTGACATCACTGCAGTAGTAAACACCCATTTCTTAAAGCTACTCTCATTACAGATATTTATATACGCACCCATTTATAAACACCCATTTCTTAAAGGTACTCTCACATGACAGCTGTTAGAAGAGGAAAGAGAATGATGAGGAGAAGGGCTCTCAAGAGTAGGCCATATCCATCCAGGCTATTGAGGGAACAATGTCCTCAGTGATGACCAATACTTCAGACATTTATTCTTTACTAAAGAGGCCTGCGCTAAAATCTGCCAACTGCCGCAACTCCAAGCGCAGAGCAAGGCAACTGGCCAAATTACTAGTGGGTGTGAAGGGGGAAGGGAGGTCACTGAAGTCCTTTATTCAAATAAAAATTATTTCATTTCATTCCCTCTTGCTGCAGAAAAGCAGGCAAAGTGAGCATGAATGTTTGAAATGATTGTGATGTAGTGTGCCATTGACTCTATACATACTGTTTTAAGTGTGCCTCATGTCAATCCTGCTACATACCAGAATGAAAAGGATTGGTAAGGACAGAACCCATGTTTGCTAAAACAATGATTGTATAGTGTGAAAGATTACAGA
Source organism: Scyliorhinus torazame (assembly GCF_047496885.1). NCBI lineage: Eukaryota > Metazoa > Chordata > Chondrichthyes > Carcharhiniformes > Scyliorhinidae > Scyliorhinus > Scyliorhinus torazame. The sequence goes on from NC_092712.1 coordinate 186,668,670, forward strand.
ATAACCAGAGGGTACAATGCAATGGGAAGTTCATTTGATTATGCTTAAAGAGTGCAGGGGATTTTGTTTAAAGGAACTTTGAAAGATTCAGCTTGGTGTACCAGGGAGAAGAGTTCCTTTGAGAGTCAGGAGGAGATGGACTTTAAACTCAAGGTTAAGGGCAGAATCCTCTGCCTTCTCTAACACTTTGGAAGTGGGGAAAGCATTTAATCAGGTGGAATGGTGGTTGGTGAGCACCCAGTTGCCTTCCTGCCTCCACCCCAATTAAGTCAAGGGTGAAAAGACCTGTGGTCGATCTTCCCACCCCTATGCCAATTGAGTTCATTAAGGCTCAATCTGTCAGTCTGCCTTCATAGCCAATGACGTAAATTTGAAGTATAATCACTGGTGTAGAAAATGCCCAGCCAGTTTCCAGACAGCAGGGTCCACCAATAGCAATAAAATGACCAAATAATATTTTCGGGACAACTATTAATTAGGACACCTCCCCTGCTCTTTGTCAAATAGTTCTGTAGAGATCTTTTATGCCCAACCAAAAGAGAAGATAGGACCCTAGTTTTTTTATAGCATCTGAGGGACACCCCCTTTGACAACACAGTGCTTCCGCAACACTGCATTGAAGACCAGCCTAGGTTCTGATTATATGTTCAAGTCTTTGGAACGACTTTGGAACAACAAACTTCTGGCTCAGGAACCAGAGAGCTCTCACTGACCAAAGCTGACACCTATTTAAGAATGGTTAGATAGCCAGAGATTTAGGATTGACATATGGAATTAGAATTACTGGCTGTGTGAATGTTAAATACTACCTCAAGTTGGTTAGGCTGAATAGCCTGTTTCAGAAGTGTAATTTCTCTGTAACTGTATTAATTCCTGTGCTTACGTAAACCTGTAATGGTTGATATTCCTGCATTCACCAATACTAGCAAAAACATTAGTGTGAGTTTAAAGACATTTGGTTTGATTTATTGTCACATTTACCGAAGTACAGTGAAAAGTATTTTTCTGTGGCCGAGGGAACGTACACAGTACGTACATAGTAGACAAAAAGAATAATCAACAGAATACATTGACAAATGGTACATCGACAAACAGTGATTGATTACAGTGCGGAACAAGGGCCAAATAAAGCAAATATGTGAGCAAGAACAGCATAGCATGAAAGATGCTTTCTGACCCTACGGATAGAGCCTTCACTGGGGTTCTCCTGAATTGTCACCATACCTTTGGCAGAGCCTCAGAGAAATGTATAAACAATCATTTCCACCATTTCTCCAACTCTTTTTTTCAAGGCTCTGTCAAAATCACAGTGGGAGATCAGGAGAACCCATTTGGAAATTCTACCTCACTATAGAACAGATGAAAATACATTCAATCATTCTTTATTTATACAACCTTATTGCTGCCACATGTCGGTTAACATATGTGGCATAAAATCTCAACATAGAAAAAAATTAATATTAACTTGAACATCCTCTTACTCCAAAAAGCATATTTTAGATTAAAGTCAAGTCACATTAGGTTAATTTTAAGATTAATCATGGTTAGCTATTCTCGACAAGACGAAGCAACTTTACATTACAATTTCACTATGTGGAAGACTCGCTTCTGATGCATTATCCCTCAGAAGCACCTTACTGTATGGGCTCCTATTGCCATTGCAGTCCATATCTGTTTGGCCTCCTGGTCTCCTGCTGAAAAATTATCTCTCTCCTCCTTTCAATCTCCTGTATTAAAATCTCATGTGCTGCCTCTAAGAACATAGCGACCTTCTTCTTGGGCTTCCGCTCCATTGTTTTGGCTTTTTTCTAGTCGAGATTCTTCCTCCACATTTCCAGCACTAGCTGCAGCCTGATTGCAACCTCCTTTTAAGGGCAGACTGGCTTTAAGAAGTTCAGACTAGTTTTTGTTCCTGCTAGCCTCGCATAGACTTGGGCCTCTTGCAGAACGCACAGCATGCCAATCGTGGAGGTGAGCAGGCAGCACAAAAATTGCATGCTGCCTGAATCACTTGCATCTCTCATTCACCTATAATATCAGACAATTCATTTTTTATTATTCTCCATCATTTGATCTTGCTCTGTTCTTATTTATAAATAGTTTGTTTATAATATCTTCCACTTCTGACAAAACATGATAGACCTGAAATGTAAACCTTACCTGCCTCTCTCTCCATTGATGCCACCTGACCTGCAGAATCAGGGTTTTGGCGAACGGATTTCAGAAATAATCGAGGAAATCACACGTAGTGATGGTTCAGCGTAACCTCAGTTGGGCAGGAAAAGAATAGCACAATTCTGCTCACACATTGCAGTTTCTCCAATTTTTTTCAGGGAATATTCTGGGCTATTAATACATGCCAGGAATTCAGTCATTTAAACTGGATTAGCATATGACCTATGTCTTTGGAAGCAAGGAGCAAATTACACGCATTACTTGTTGAATGAGGAAAGATTTGTCCAAAATCTTTTGAGTCGAGCAGCTGAAGAAATCCTTTCTCAGTTGTACAACAAAGAAAGTATTCCAAAATCTAGCTCCAGCATTTTCTAAGAGGAAATCTTTTTCTTCCTACTTGTTTCCAAGGAGCCCTTGCCATGGAGGTCATTAAGGTCAATTCCAGATATGTTTTTATGATGGAATCACAACAGGAGTAAGAGGGAGAAGAAATGAGAGAGACACGCAGATAAAGGTTACATCAAAGGGGAAGGCCAACTAGCAGAGTCTACAAACCAGAATTGTAGAATGAAATACAATACAGAAGGTGTTCATTTAACCCATGGTGCATGTACCGCCTCATGGAAAGAGATACTGAATTATTGCTGAAAAACAGAGACACATTGTCAAAACTTTTTGTCTCTAGTTCTGTAATACCAAGCGACTATAAATATCAAATTAGTTCCCCTCCCCTATCTTTACCCATAGCCCGACAAACTTTTCATTTTCAAGTCGTTATCTGATTTTTCTTTGAGTCCACCACCCATTCAAGAATGCATTCCAACTCATTGTGTTTAAAAAATACTCTTCTCAGCTCTGTTCTGGTTCTTAATAATAACAATCATCATTAATAATAATAACAATAATAATAATCTTTAACAGTGTCACAAGTAGGCTCACAGTAACTGCGATGAAGTTATTGTGAAAATCCAATTTGTCAAAGCTATTTGCCAAAGAGCTTTGGTTAATATCACTTTTGTCACTGGAAACACAGGTTGCAATGTTTCTGGCCCTTTGAGGATGGGTTAGGAGTTGGGATGCCTCGTAGAATGGCATGGCATGGTGGGTGTGCCCAACAACATCCTGTCATCATGCCATTTTTCCAGCAGCAGGAAAGATAGCAGATTGGCCGCTTGTGGGGGACCAACTAAGCTAAGTAAGTGACCATCTCCTGCCTCCATGCACATTTTGCTAGCTGACAGGCAGTTCTGGGGAGGTAGATCCCCTTAATGGGCACTCTGTGGTACTAGCTAGCTCCCCGGCAGCAATGACATTCAGTGCCATCTCCCATGCCTGGTTGACTCCCTGCATTTACCAACACTGCTTCCCTTTCTTTGAGGGTGCCTGGCTATTGCGGTGTCCTCTCCCTGCAGATGCAGCCTCAGCAATGGGCACTGCCAGCAATGGTGCTGATGATACTACTGTGCTGATGTTGCTAAGCTACCAGCTCTATGATTGGGTTTGCAGCTCTTGCAGGGAATTAGCTATTGTCGTGCTTCCCCGGGTCCCACAACAAGCCAAAGTGTCGCTGTCTTCCACTTACAGCTCTGGCAGAGGATCTACTTTTGCTTCTACAAAATTCAGTCCATAGTTTATCATCATGGGGTGGCACGGTGGCACAGTGGTTAGCACCGCTGCCTCACAGCTCCAGGGTCCCGGGTTCAATTGCGGCCTTGGGTGACTGACTATGTGGAGTTTTCACTTTCTCTCTGTGTATGTGTGGGTTTCCTCCGGGTGCTCCGTTTTCCTCCCACAGTCAAAGATGCGAGGGTTAGGTGGATTGGCCATGCTAAATTACCCCTTAGTATCCAAAGATGAGTAGGCTAAGTAGGTTTGTGGGGGTACGTGACTAGGTAGAGTACACTTTGGGAGGGTCAGTGCGGACACGATGGGCCGAATGGCCTCCTTCTGCACTGTAGGAATTCTATGGTAAATCTGCATTCTTTGGCTGTCAACTTTCCACCAATATGAATGCTTTCCACCTACTCTGGCTAGATCAGTGTCCTCTCTGTCTTATTTTTTGAAATGCGCAAGCAACATATTTAAGTCTGCGGTCCTTTTAAATTGATTTGCACAGTTGTGTATGTGCTGTAACTTGAAAGGGTCAACTAGTACGCAGCCTGGCTGAGAATTTTAGAGGGAACATTGCTCTAGGCCTCTCCTGATTATGAGCAATTCTATCAAATCCCCTCTCAGTCTTTTCTGCTTTAAATGAAACAATCCAAGCTTCTCCAAATTATTCACGTAACTGAAACCTCTCATCCCTGGCAACATTGGTATAAATCTTTTCTGCAACCTTTCCAAATCTTTCCCATCCTTCCTAAAATATGGTACTCAGACTTGGAAACAGTATTCCAACACAGGCCAAAACAATGTTTTTTGTAAATTTGTCGGAATTTCCTTCCTTTTGTACTCTATGCATCTGTAACTCCTAGGATCCATAAATGCCTTCTTAACGTCTTCTTCATTGTCATGGACAGAAAGTATTTTCTTTCTTACTGCCCATAATGTTTTGTATGGAATGAGGTGTGTCTTTTCCTACCCTTGGACCGCGAATTCCAATTAAATAATTCAGCAGCAAGCTTTGTGAATTTAAAATAGAAAAGGTTATTTATTCTCACACACTTAGACCAAATTAACACAATTAATTAATGAAATGTCACATAGAATCATAGAATCACTACAGTGTAGATGGAGCCATTCAGCCCATTAAGTCTGCACCAACCCTCTGAAAGAGCACCCTACCTACTTGGTCTCATGCACATACATGCGCATCCACATAAAGACTGGATATTGATAACGATGGGTTTGATTATTTAAAGTTGAAGTGAAGGGCGAACAACAGGTTGCGAGCCACCTGGAAATCTAATCTTTGGATTGGTTCTGTGGTGAACTTTGAAATTGGAACAAATTAAGTACTTTGGCTGCTTGATGACTTGCAGCCAGTTTCAGAGCCTTGTTCTCAGACAAGCTGAAGATTGATTGTTCTGATGATCTACTGGGTCCTGGGATAATACAGTCCTTGAAACCAGCTTCGGTCCCATGACTGTTAGTTTATTTGAGGCCCAGCCAGTCTAGCTTGGACGGGAGGGTCTCTTGTGATATAATGCAAAATTGATAGTGGCTTTTGAGTTTTGATCTTCCCTTTTGTCCAGTATGAAAAATAGTGACAGGCTGTCTGGAAACCTGATTGTCTTTTGGTGTTGGCCCATCCTTAAACAATGAGATGCATGAATTCCACAAATGACTATAAGGTATACTCACCTATGTCCATATTAAATGGCTATGAGGTACTTAAAGTTTATTATACAACATTTTTTATTCATTCATGGGATGTGGGCATCACTGGCCGGACCATCCCTCAGGGCATTTAAGAGTCAAACCACATTGCTGTGGATCTGGGGTCCACATGTAGGCCAGACCAGCTAAGGACGATAGATTTCTTTCTCTAAAGGACCTTCGTGAACCAGATGGGTTTTTAATGACAATTGACAATAGTTTCATGGTTACCTTTAGACTTTTAAATTCAAATTTCACCATCTGCCATGGTGGGATTCAAATCCGGGTCCCCAGAGCTTGTCTCTGGGTCTCTGGATTATTTGTCCATCAACAATACCACTACGGCACTGCCTCGCTACCGATGCCTTTGCTATACTTTGGCTGCTTTCTAATTTGCAGCTAGTTTCAGAGTTCTCAGACTGGCTGATGATTGATCGTACTGATGATCTGCTGCGTCCGTAGAACCCTGAAATCCATCAAAGATGCCAAAAGACAGTACCGGACCAAGCTCGAGTCCCAGGCTAGCCACACGGGGGATTCGTCTATGGCAAGGTTTGCAAGACATAACGGGCTACAAGATGAAGGCATGTAAAATCGTCAGCTCCAACGCACCCCTCCCTGATGAGCTCAATGCAATCTATGCCCGCTTTGAGCAAGAGGTCAGCGAGAGCGAGCCCTCCACCCCAGAAGCCACGGATGAACTTGTATCTGAGATCACCACTGCAGACGTCAGAGCAGCCTTCTCGAAGGTCAACCCACGGAAAGCCACTGGCCCGGATGGGGTACCCGGATGAGCACTCAGGTCTTGCACGGATCAGCTGGCGGGGGTATTCGCAGACATCTTCAACCTCTTTTTACAACAATCTGAGGTCCTTATCTGCTTCAAGAAGACAACCATCATCCCTGTACCAAAAAAAGGCAAGCAGCGTGCCTTAATGACTATCGCCCAGTGGCTCTGACATCCATCATCATGAAGTGATTTGAAAGGTTAGTCATGGCACGAATCAACTCCAGCCTCCTGGATTGCCTTGATTCATTACAGTTCGCCTACCGCTGCAATAGGTCCACAGCAGACACCATCTCCATGGCCCTGAACGCTACTCTGGAACACCTAGATAACAAAGACACCTATGCCAGACTCCTATTTATCGACTACAGCTCAGCCTTCAACACCATCATTCCTATGAAACTCATCTCCAAACTCCGTGGCCTTGACCTCGGCTCCTCCCTCTGCGACTGGATCCTGAACTTTCCAACCCACAGGCCACAATCAGTAAAGATAGGTAACAACACCTCCTCCACGATCAACCTCAACACCGGTGCCCTACAAGGCTGTGTTCTCAGCCCCCAACTATACCCCTTATACACCTATGACTGTGTGGCCAAATTCCCCTCCAACTCGATTTTCAAATTTGCTGATGACACCACCGTAGTGGGTCGGATTTCAAACAATGACGAGACAGAGTACAGGAATGAGATGGAGAATCTGGTGAGCTGGTGCAACAACAATAATCTCTCCCTCAATGTCAACAAAACGAAGGAGATTGTCATCGACTTCAGGAAGCATAGTGGAGAACATGCCCCTGTCTACATCAATGGGAACGAAGTAGAAAGGGTCGAGAGCTTCAGGATTTTAGGTGTACAGATCACCAAAAGCCTGCCCTGGTCCCCCCATGCCAACACTATAGTTAAGAAAGCCCACCAACGACTCTACTTTCTCAGAAGACTAAGGAAATTTGGCATGTCAGCTACGACCCTCACCAACTTCTACAGGTGCACCATAGAAAGCATTCTTTCTGGTTGTATCACAGCTTGGTATGGAGCCTGCTCTGCCCAAGACCGCAGGAAACTACAAAAGGTCCTGAATGTAGCCCAGTCCATCACGCAAACCAGCCGCCCATCCATTGACTCTATCTATAATTCCCGCTGCCTCAGAAAGGCAGCCAGCATAATTAAGGACCCTACGCACCCCAGACATACTCTCTTCCACCTTCTTCCGTCAGGAAAAAGATACCAAAGTTTGAGGTCACGTACCAACTGACTCAAGAACAGCTTCTTCCCTACTGCCATTAGACTTTTGAATGGACCTACCTCGTATTAAGTTGATCTTTTCTCTACACCTTGCTATAACTGCAACATTATATTCTGCAGTCACTCCTTCCTTACCAATGTACGGTATGCATTGTTTGTACAACATGCAAGAACCAACACTTTTCACTGTATACTAATACATGTGACAATAATAAATCAAATCAAATCAAATCAAATCATAGATTACCTACAGTGCAGAAAGAGGTCATTCTTCCCAACCGGTCTGTACTGACCCTCTGAAAGAACATTCTACCTAGGCCCACTGCCCCATCCTATCCCGTAACCCCACCTAACCGGCACATCTTTGGACTTTGGGAGGAAACCGGAGCACCAGGAGAAAACCCATGCAGACATGGGGGAATGTGCAAACTTCACACACACAGACACCCAAGGCTGGAATTGAACCCAGGTCCCTGATGCTGTAGATCAGCAGTGCTAACCACTGTGCCACCGTGTCACACTAGGATAACACAGACGCAGTCCCCGAAACTAGTTTCAATCATATGACCATTGAGTTAACACTTCTGAGGCCCACGCAATCTAATTTGGATGGTGTTGTGGGGTCAGCATCATGATACAATGGGAAATTCACAGTGGCTACTAAGTTTCAATTTTCCCTTTTGTTCAATATGAAATATTGGGCTGATTAATACACTTCCTGCTTCATGGAGTGTAATATGGGGCATGATATGAGGCAGCACCATAGCACAGTGGCTAGCACTGTGGCTTCACAGCGCCAAGGTCCCAGGTTAAATTCCTCGCAGAGTCACTGTCTGCACGGAGTCTGCACATTCTCCCCGTGTCTGCGTAGGTTTCCTCTGGGTGCTCGGGTTTCCTCCCACAGTCCAAAGACGTGCAGGTTAGGTGGATTGGCCATGCTAAATTGCTCTTAGTGTCCAAAAGTGTTCAGAGGGGTTATTGGGTTACAGGGATAGGGTGGAAGTGTGGGCTTAAGTGGGTTGGTGCAAACTCGATGGGCCGAATGGCCTCCTTCTGCGCTGTATGTTCTATGATGACATGGGGCATTGTTTCCAATGTCATCATGCCAGTTTGTGATAATACAACTGACAGAGGACCAAAACGTTGGGAACAGGCCTATGTTATTCAAATTGCAATAGTGACGGCAATTAAGGTCATTAATGAGCTAGCTCACAGCAGTAATTGGCTCTGAAGGCAATACAATACCTTCAGGATGAAAATCATGACAACGAGGCATTGTGTTTTTCATGGGCAAGTCGTTTGGGTGGGTATTCAAACTGCAGCTGACACCAGACTCTCAACTTTACAGCTACCACTTTGTAGACTGCAGGGGCTGCTCTCCTGTGAATAAGCAGAGGGACCTTTTGGATAGTGTTTCAGCTGGAGGACTCGTCTGAATCTGAGGGCCCTTTTGATTGATTTTTTTACTGTCCATTAACCCTCTGACTGTAAAGTCAGATGGGCATTCTGGTCTCAGTTGGAGACACAGCCTCCAGAGAGGAGGAGAGAAGGATTAGGGAAAGGAGGAGGAGAAGGGTGAGAGGAAAAGGGGAACACAGGGAGGCTTAGGATGTTGTGGTTTTTCAGGCAGGGGACAGAGCAGCGTCAGACCCTGAGGGTGAGGAAGAACCCAGAGACCCTTGGCAGAGGCACAGATGATCCTATGTCAGTGCTTTTCAAACATTTTGCCCGGGACCCATTTTTATCAACCAGCCACCCTTTGTGACCCACACCAGCCGACCTTTGCAGCCACGCCTCCCGAATGTTCGCGACCCACCATTTTCACTTATCTTTAATGTGACAGGTTAGCCTGCTTGGTCCTCACAATCTCACTTGCTTTGTTATTCAATGTTATGTTTCTGATAATGACTTCAGCTGATGATTTAAGATCTCACTGCATCCATTGAAAAAAATAAAGAAGTTTGTCTTCAAACTCGCCTTGCGATATCTTTGAAGTTTTGAAGGTTTTAAATTTTCATTTGCTAGTACTTCCCTGCATACAACACACATGAACTTTGAATCCTGATTTGCGGTGGAACAATTAATAACCCATACCTCAAGTAATCATCTTTATGCTGCTTTGTTCCAGTTTTCAGCTTCTTCTTCATGGGTTGTTCACCAGAGGCCCTGGAGTTCTCACCAACACTGCTGGCAGCTGAAAAATGGAGGAATCTCTCTCACGTGCGCAGAACACATGACCTCAGTGTGACCTGTTCCCCACTGCCACTCCAAGCAGGAAGACTCCAGCGATTTAAAAATAAAATCTGCTCTGGGCCAGCGTGGGGGCACACATGTACAGAATGGCCGGCATTCTGAAAGCCAGTCGCGGCTGACATTTTTAAAAGCAGTTGGGCACTTTTTCCCGCGAACTGGAATGCGGCGACGCATGTCCCCGTGACCCTCTGAAGGATAACACAGTCTTCTGCAAACCATTGCTTCAAGGTGTTCACGGATGCAATGTTCAGTAGGGATGGGAATTACATCATTTCACACACGATGACCAGAATCAAATGGATAGTGTCTTTGGATAGACCATGCTCATGAGTCAGAAGGTGATCCTGCCAAGAACCATCATATAACTAGACCATTATTTCAAATGCACAATGGCATGGTCCAGGATAGCTGTATCCTTGTGGAATCATGCCACTTTTGATGAGTAGCAAACCTCAATTACTTCCTTTATTCGTAGCGAGGCCTGTAGCACATTGGACCAAGAATGCTCATACAAAGGCCATACTGATCCTGGCTGACCTCATGAGGTAATTGAATCTTTCATGGCACTGGGACCAAGTCCTTCTTGTCACACCCATACTGTTAACCTCTTCGGCCACCTGCTCCCACATTGCACGAGTCTGGCTGGCCTTCCTGCTTCTGCCTGTGTTTGGCTTGAGCTGGTTAGGGCGATAACAAACTGCACGCAGGAGGGAACCAAGAGGGGCATGGGAACCTGGATTGTAGTTTTAGGGTAAGGGAGAATGAGAGTATAGAGGTCAGGTGCACAGATTTGACGTCGCAGGAGGGGGCCAGTGTTCAGGTAGGTGGTTTGAAGTGTGTCTACTTCAATGCCAGGAGTATACGAAACAAGGTAGGGGAACTGGCAGCATGGGTTGGTACCTGGGACTTCGATGTTGTGGCCATTTCGGAGACATGGATAGAGCAGGGACAGGAATGGATGTTGCAGGTTCCGGGGTTTAGGTGTTTTAGTAAGTTCAGAGAAGGAGGCAAAAGAGGGGGAGGTGTGGCGCTGCTAGTCAAGAGCAGTATTACGGTGGCGGAGAGGATGCTAGATGGGGACTCTTCTTCCGAGGTAGTATGGGCTGAAGTTAGAAACAGGAAAGGAGAGGTCACCCTGTTGGGAGTTTTTTATAGGCCTCCTAATAGTTCTAGGGATGTAGAGGAAAGGATGGTGAAGATGATTCTGGATATGAGCGAAAGTAACAGGGTAGTTATTATGGGAGACTTTAACTTTCCAAATATTGACTGGAAAATATATAGTTCGAGTACAATAGATGGGTCGTTTTTTGTACAGTGTGTGCAGGAGGGTTTCCTGAAACAATATGTTGACAGGCCAACAAGAGGCGAGGCCACGTTGGATTTGGTTTTGGGTAATGAACCAGGCCAGGTGTTGGATTTGGAGGTAGGAGAGCACTTTGGGGACAGTGACCACAATTCGGTGACGTTTACGTTAATGATGGAAAGGGATAAGTATACACCGCAGGGCAAGAGTTATAGCTGGGGGAAGGGCAATTATGATGCCATTAGACGTGACTTGGGGGGGATAAGGTGGAGAAGTAGGCTGAAAGTGTTGGGCACACTGGATAAGTGGGGCTTGTTCAAGGATCAGCTACTGCGTGTTCTTGATAAGTATGTACCGGTCAGACAGGGAGGAAGGCGTCGAGCGAGGGAACCGTGGTTTACCAAGGAAGTGGAATCTCTTGTTAAGAGGAAGAAGGAGGCCTATGTGAAGATGAAGTGTGAAGTTTCGGTTGGGGCGATGGATAGTTACAAGGTAGCGAGGAAGGATCTAAAGAGAGAGCTAAGACGAGCAAGGAGGGGACATGAGAAGTATTTGGCAGGAAGGATCAAGGAAAACCCAAAAACTTTCTATAGGTATGTCAGGAATAAGCGAATGACTAGGGAAAGAGTAGGACCAGTCAAGGACAGGGATGGGAAATTGTGTGTGGAGTCTGAAAAGATAGGCGAGATACGAAATGAATATTTTTCGTCAGTATTCACTCAGGAAAAAGATAATGTTGTGGAGGAGAATGCTGAGCCCCAGGCTAATAGAATAGATGGCATTGAGGTACGTAGGGAATAGGTGTTGGCAATTCTGGACAGGCTGAAAATAGATAAGTCCCCGGGACCTGATGGGATTTATCCTAGGATTCTCTGGGAGGCCAGGGAAGAGATTGCTGGACCTTTGGCTTTGATTTTTATGTCATCATTGGCTACAGGAATAGTGCCAGAGGACTGGAGGACAGCAAATGTGGTCCCTTTGTTCAAAAAGGGGAGCAGAGACAACCCCGGCAACTATAGACCGGTGAGCCTCACGTCTGTAGTGGGTAAAGTCTTGGAGGGGATTATAAGAGACAAGATTTCTAATCATCTAGATAGGAATAATATGATCAGGGATAGTCAGCATGGCTTTGTGAAGGGTAGGTCATGCCTCACAAACCTTATTGAGTTCTTTGAGAAGGTGACTGAACAGGTAGACGAGGGTAGAGCAGTTGATGTGGTGTATATGGATTTCAGCAAAGCGTTTGATAAGGTTCCCCACGGTAGGCTATTGCAAAAAATACGGAGGCTGGGGATTGAGGGTGATTTAGAGATGTGGATCAGAAATTGGCTAGCTGAAAGAAGACAGAGGGTGGTGGTTGATGGGAAATGTTCAGAATGGAGTACAGTCACAAGTGGAGTACCACAAGGATCTGTTCTGGGGCCGTTGCTGTTTGTCATTTTTATCAATGACCTAGAGGAAGGCGCAGAAGGGTGGGTGAGTAAATTTGCAGACGATACTAAAGTCGGTGGTGTTGTCGATAGTGTGGAAGGATGTAGCAGGTTACAGAGGGATATAGATAAGCTGCAGAGCTGGGCTGAGAGGTGGCAAATGGAGTTTAATGTAGAGAAGTGTGAGGTGATTCACTTTGGAAGGAATAACAGGAATGAGGAATATTTGGCTAATGGTAAAGTTCTTGAAAGTGTGGATGAGCAGAGGGATCTAGGTGTCCATGTACATAGATCCCTGAAAGTTGCCACCCAGGTTGATAGGGTTGTGAAGAAGGCCTATGGAGTGTTGGCCTTTATTAGTAGAGGGATTGAGTTCCGGAGTCGGGAGGTCATGTTGCAGCTGTACAGAACTCTGGTACGGCCGCATTTGGAGTATTGCGTACAGTTCTGGTCACCGCATTATAGGAAGGACGTGGAGGCTTTGGAGCGGGTGCAGAGGAGATTTACCAGGATGTTGCCTGGTATGGAGGGAAAATCTTATGAGGAAAGGCTGATGGACTTGAGGTTGTTTTCGTTGGAGAGAAGAAGGTTAAGAGGAGACTTAATAGAGGCATACAAAATGATCAGGGGGTTGGATAGGGTGGACAGTGAGAGCCTTCTCCCGCGGATGGATATGGCTGGCACGAGGGGACATAACTTTAAACTGAGGGGTAATAGATATAGGACAGAGGTCAGAGGTAGGTTCTTTACGCAAAGAGTAGTGAGGCCGTGGAATGCCCTACCTGCTACAGTAGCGAACTCGCCAACATTGAGGGCATTTAAAAGTTTATTGGATAAACATATGGATGATAATGGCATAGTGTAGGTTAGATGGCTTTTGTTTCGGTGCAACATCGTGGGCCGAAGGGCCTGTACTGCGCTGTATTGTTCTATGTTCTATGTTCTATAAGAGCTGGTAAACCAAGAGAAGGGCTGGTAAAACCCTTCTAAAATGCTTCTCCCCTCGCTCTGATGGTGCAGACATTTAGGTGTAACTCCAGAGTCTTTAGATGTTGATCCACCCTTAAACAATGAGATGTGTGAATTCAACAAATGAGGTACCTTCACCTATGTCCATTTTTAATTAGGTATTTGCCATAGACTCAATATTGTCTGTAGTTGAGCTTTTAAAAGACACCTGATTTGGAAAGTTATCTTAACAGCTTGTTTATGTCCAAACTTTAAAAACAGTCACTGAAAGTTAATAATCTGATAAGCGTGTATTTGGTACAGCATCATGCTGCCCTACCACTTTCAATGACTTGAACAAGTCCCTGTTTCTGCAACCTCTTTATGTATCCTTTATGATATATGTGTGTTTTTCCTCATCATTCCTAATAAAATTTTATACTTCTCAATTCTCTACCAGGTGGTCCGCCTATTTCATCAGCCTATCAATGTCCTCTTGACGTCTAACAGTATCCTCCCCATTGTTCACTTTACTTGCAAATTTGAAAAATGTAAAAATTGTGTCCCGTACAGGCAAGTCCAAGTCATTAATTTGGATCAAGAATTGTAGTGTTTTTCCTAGACATCACTGGAGAACTCCACTATATGGGTGGAATTCTCTCATCCTGCCTGGGGCAAGTTTAGTGGCAGTTGTGAGCAGGGAATCTAGCGGGAGGCAAAAAGTCAGAAACGCACTGGCGTAAAAACACGTTGTAATTTTCCCAATGACTGACTAATGGTGGCTCGGTTTTACTGCTGTGGTGATATGCATCACTGTAAATACACAAGGGGTTAATGTAAATACACTACGATTAAGTAAACACTAGAGGGAGCACCAGAGACGTCATGACATGCAGACATACAGCTAATGAACACATAGAATAGGACATGACCAATGAGCAGTCAAGACACCCAGAGGTGACACTATCACAAGGGGGCATAACACAACCCATATATAAGGACAGGGTACACATGCTCTGTCTCTTTCCACAGGCGACACTTAGAGAGTAGGACAGGGGCCGATCAGAAGCATCTGTTGCTAACTTTTGGTTGGCTCTTAATTTGGCTCTGTTTAATCACGTTTGCTCAGGAGTCGCCAGGTATCTTTCGACACTGCCACAAGGTTCAGAACCGAATACTGATCAATGATACGATACACCAGTTAGTAAGTTCAAAAGCGATGCTCTTTTATTTACACACAGTCAAATCTACTCATGCATAAACTCTACAAACTAAACTACCACTATGACTAATGCCTATACTTAGCTTCGGATGCCCACTCAGTCAGGGGAACAATGGCCGTTGCTCGGTTCTGAGGCTGCTGGGTTGAGCTGTTTACAGGGTAGCAACTAGGAGCGTCTATCTCGTAGCGTGCGTTGACTTGGGACTTACTTGGTCTGGTGCAGCTGCTAGGTGGGTTTCTCTCTTCGGTGAGAGCCAAAGGAGGAGGATTCTCCATTGGGGGATACCTTTTATACTAAAAAGGGCTTCGCGCTCTTTTGGGCGGGCCTTGATCTTGGCCTCAACTAATTGGGTCTTCCCAATCATCTGTATCGATTTTCTTCCAATAGAGGGGTGGTTCCCTAATCGCTGGGCGTGTCCTGGTGACTGTCAGTCTGCTTTGTCTTAGCTTCTTCTGGTGCCGGGGAGTCTGCCTTAACATTGTGTATCTAAATGTTTCCCTTTTGTCCCCGGAGATGGCTCATTAGTATGTAGATTGTTTGGTAGTTTCTGTCCTGTCTGAGAGTTTAAGGTTCTAATCAACAGACTGAGCTTGCACCTGCTTGTTTCTTAGCATTGTCCAATTTTCCCTGCATTCTTTGCAAGTGCCCATTTTGTAATTGGGACGTAGCCATCCCAGATGGCTACACATCACACCCACCACGTGGCTTAGAGCAGACTGGTTTGTTAGACTGTGTTACTATAGCAAGATTAGCAGGAGAGTCAAACTCATAGAGAACTGTGCTAATGGTTCAATAAATCAAATTGAACTTACATCAAAGTCTGGAGTATCTTTTACTCAAAGCTGCACCGAGTTGCAGCCTGTATTATCCTAGAGTACATAATACAACACAGTACCAGTAGTGCCTGTTGAATCTATACAGTTCAACTCAGCAGTATCCGTGACTACCAGCAACAGCACCCAAGCAAGATGACCGAGATTCCGGTTCCTCAGCAGTTCAGGTGCCACGGCAATCTCACTGCCAACTGGCGTGCATTCAAGGAGAGATTTGAGGTTTACAGGGTAGCATCCAACCTAGATGGCATGGCCGATGTTGAGAAGATAGATCTTCTACTCAACATTGCGGGTGAAAGTGCAACAGAAATCTTCAACTCCTTCAAGTACTCCAAAGGGCAAGACAAGAGAGACTTCCAGACAGTCCTGGACAAGTTTGAAAACTACTGCGAGGTGAACACAACAGAAATCGGTAATACTGGTGCCAATACTCACCACGAGGCAACGGTGGGCTTGCAACAGAAGCAAACGGCAATTTTGATTGGCAGCCATCTTTGGAACATAGAACATAGAACATTACAGCGCAGTACAGGCCCTTTGGCCCTCGATGTTGCACCGACCTGTGAAACCACTCTAAAGCCCATCTACACTATTCCCTTATCGTCCATATGTCTATCCAATGACCATTTGAATACCCCTAATGTTGGCGAGTCCACTACAATTGCAGGCAGGGCATTCCACGCCCTTACTACTCTCTGAGTAAAGAACCTACCTCTGACATCTGTCTTATATCTATCTCCCCTCAATTTAAAGCTATGTCCCCTCGTGCTAGACATCACCATCCGAGGAAAAAGGCTCTCACTGTCCACCCTATCCAATCCTCTGATCATCTTGTATGCCTCAATTAAATCACCTCTTAACCTTCTTCTCTCTAACGAAAACAGCCTCAAGTCCTTCAGCCTTTCCTCATAAGATCTTCCCTCCATACCAGGCAACATTCTGGTAAATCTCCTCTGCACCCTTTCCAATGCTTCCACATCCTTCCTATAATGCGGTGACCAGAATTGCACGCAATACTCCAAATGCGGCCGCACCAGAGTTTTGTACAGCTGCAACATGACCTCATGGCTCCGAAACTCAATCCCTCTACCAATCAAAGCTAATACACCATACGCCTTCTTAACAACCCTCTCAACCTTGGTGGCAACTTTCAGGGATCTATGTACATGGACACTGAGATCCCTCTGCTCATCACACTGCCAAGAATCTTACCATTAGCCCAGTACTCAGTCTTCCTGTTATTCCTTCCAAAATGAATCACCTCACACTTTTCTGCATTAAACTCCATTTGCCACCTCTCAGCCCAGCGCTGCAGCTTATCTATGTCCCTCTGTAACTTGTAACATCCTTCCACACTGTCCACAACTCCACCGACTTTAGTGTCATCTGCAAATTTACTCAACCAGCCTTCTACGCCCTCCTCCAGGTCATTTATAAAAATGACAAACAGCAGTGGCCCCAAAACAGATCCTTGTGGTACACCACTAGTAACTGGACTCCAGTCTGAACATTTCCCATCAACCACCAGCTAGCCAATTTCTGATCCAAACTGCTAAATCACCCTGAATTCCATGCCTCCGTATTTTCTGCAGTAGCCTACCGTGGGGAACCTTATCAAACGCTTTACTGAAATCCATATACACTACATCAACTGCTTTACCCTCATCCACCTGTTTGATCACCTTCTCAAAGAACTCAATAAGGTTTGTGAGGCACGACCTACCCTTCACAAAACCGTGTTGACTATCTCTAATCAAATTATTCCTTTCCAGATGATTATACATCCTATCTCTTATAAACCTTTCCAAGATTTTGCCCACAACAGCAGTAAGGCTCACTGGTCTATAGTTACCGGGGTTGTCTCTACTCCCCTTCTTGAACAAGGAGACAACATTTGCTATCCTCCAGTCTTCTGGCACTATTCCTGTAGACAAAGATGACTTAAAGATCAAAGCCAAAGGCTCAGCAATCTCCTCCCTAGCTTCCCAGAGAATCCTAGGATAAATCCCATCCGGCCCAGGGGACTTATCTATTTTCACACTTTCCAGAATTGCGAACACCTCCTCCTTATGAACCTCAAACCCTTCTAGTCTAGTAGCCTGAATCTCAGTATTCTCCTCGACAACATTGTCTTTTTCCTGTGTGAATACTGATGAAAAATATTCATTTAGCACCTCTCCTATCCCCTCGGACTCCAAGCACAACTTCCCACTACTGTCCTTGACTGGCCCTACTCTTACCCTAGTCATTTGTTTATTCCTGACATATCTATAGAAAGCTTCAGGATTATCCTTGATCCTACCTGCCAAAGACTTCTCATGTCCCCTCCTGGCTCTTCTTAGCTCTCTCTTTAGGTCCTTCCGAGCTAACTTGTAACTCTTGAGCGCCCTAACTGAACCTTCATGTCTCATCTTTACATAAGCCTCCTTCTTCCTCTTGACAAGTGTTTCGACTGCCTTAGTAAACCACGGTTCCCTTGCTCGACCACTTCCTCCCTGCCTGAGGAGCCGCACATGCGCAGTTCCCGAGAAGACGCGAACCGGCGAAACAGTGTTTTGCGCGTGGGCAAGAAGCTGCGCATGCGCAGCTGCGAAAAGAGCGCACAGTGAAGGAAAAGCGATCTGCGCATGCGCAATCCATTCCTACGCTCTATGTCACAAGCATCATGACCTCAGAGGCCCCGGACCACGCCCACTTAAAGGGGAAATGTCCGAAAATAGTGAAAAAAAATGTTAAAGCGAGAAAACACAATTCTTTCACCTGGAACGTCAGCACAATGCCTGAACTTCGACCAGTAGATGAAAGTAACCTGCGCAGAACCCTGTAACAACCAGTTAGCACCACCCTAAGAGGTGATTTATTCCTTGAAGACTGCGACTCAGACAATGATTTCATCATTGGATGTGGCGACCTCAGTACCAAATCCGAACTGCAACGAGAAGCATCCGACACAGTCATGCACGAGTTCTTCGGATTTGAGGATCCTCAGCCCAGCATAGACGACATCCCGACCCATGAGTACAGGATTCTGCTGCGGCCTGACGCCAAGAGACAGAGAGCAGTGCAAGCCCACAGAGAGCGACCTGATGCCAAGAGAGTGGTCCACGCACCACGAAGAGTCCCCGACTCCGCACAGAAACCGATGACAGACTCCACAGCGAGGCCACTGCAAGTCTCCACACAGAGAACACAGCAAGACTACACAGCGAGACCACTGCACGACTCCGTTGATAGCACACAGATCGACTCCACAGCGAGACCACTGCATGACTCCACACAGGGAACGATGCCAAACTCCACAGAGAGAGCGATACAAGCCTCCACAGCAAGCACATTGACAGACACCATGATGGAAGCAACGCAAGACTCCAGAGCACAGTCCTTGCATGAACAAGACCATGAAGGTCTAGCAACCTGGGGCGGGATTTCTCCGCACCTTTAGAGGCCAAGCCCTCACCTTGAGGGGCTAGCACCGGGCCGGATTGGTTAGCGCGCCACCAGCCGGCGGGAAAGGCCTTTGGCGCCACGCCAGCCGGGGCTGAAAGGACTTCGCCGGGTGGCGGAAATCCGCGTATGCGCGGGAGCGTCAGTGGCTGCTGCTGTCATCCCCGCACATGCGCAGGGGGGTGTGTCTCTTCCGCGTTGGCCATGGTGAAGACTGTGGCCGAGGCAGAGGGAAAAGAGTGCCCCCACGGCACAGGCCCGCCCGCGGATCGGTCGGCCCCGATCGTGGGCCAGGCCATCGTGGGGGCACCCCCCGGGGCCAGATCGCCCCACGCCCCCCCCCTGGACCCCGGAGCCCGCCCGCGCTGCCTAGTCCCGCCGGGAAGAGAGGTGGTTTGATCCTCGCCGGCGGGACAGGCATTCCAGCAGCGGGACTTCGGCCCATCGCGGGCCGGAGAATCGCCGGGGGGGGTGGTCGCCGACCGGCGCGGCGTGATTCCCGCCCCCGCCGAATATCCGGTGCCGGAGAATTCGGAAACAGGCGGGGGAGGGATTCACGTCAGCCCCCGGCGATTCTCCGACCCGGCGGGGGGTCAGAGAATCCCGCCCCTTATCTGAGCAACCAGCAGTAGACGATGCAAGTCTGCCACGCTCAAGTGCACAGCAAGACGACTATGACAGTCTACCACGCTCACGTGAACAACAAAAAGACTATGACAGTCTACCCAGATTATTTGAGCCACCAGAAGGAGACTCTGACAGTCTACCCAGCTCATCTAACCGACAAGAAGACACTGAAGGTCTACCCACTGTACGTGCGACAAGTGACAAAGGCTTTACAATTCCCATACAAGATGTGCGACATCTCAGCGAGACTGACAGATCTCAGCTAGTATGTACAGAGGCACTCGACAATCAAAGTGAGGCTACTAGTGACTCCAGTGACACCACGTTAATTCAAACCTCATCTCCTCGAGCCTCTCCACAAGAACCTGAAATGACTCCAGACGGGGAGCATCAAGAAACCAAAGGTGATACAGATGAACCAGAAAGGGCTGCAGACGGGGAACATCGACAAGCCAAAGATGATTCCAGTGAACCGGACATGACTCCAGACGGGGAGTATCGAGGAATCAGAGACGGCACGCTCAATGAAACAGCAGATGCCACAAAGGACACTGACACAAGTAACTTTGTGAAGGACTCAAATTCTCCACTCGGTGTGGTCATTGAGCGCAACAAACATGACAACAAAACCTACAAAGACAATAACAATAGCACAACAACTGGTACGACATGGTACAATTCTGCCCATGAAGGACAATGTTACTGCTCAGCTCAGAACAATGGCGAGAGTGCAAACCTACCATGGCATGTCACCACATCTTACCAATTCACGCTTGCTACACTACGGACAAGCAAACCAGCTTTCAGGAAAGATGTCATCAAGAATTGCTACCACAAGCATTAAAAAAAAAGAGTCCACCTCAGACAATGAAGTGATTTGACCATTTGAACACCTGCTGATGGCTTCTTGGTTACGTAAACACAGGACACTGACGGCGTTCACAAGGGGATGACAACATCAACATCGACACTTCCATAACAGCACAAGAAAGCCACTCGACCGTGTAAATTCCATGTAAAATGAACTTTGGACTCATAACTATTATTTGGTATTGTATAATTGGCAATGTCATCATAACTATTCTTTGATCTTGTATCGTCATCACAGTCATCATAACTTGTACATGTCATCACTTATTTACCTGTTTTTGTTCAATTTTTCTTTAACACTGTACAGAAAATATGTAACATGAAAAAAGGGGTGATGTGGTGATATGCATCACTGTAAATACACAGGGGTTAATGTAAATACACTCTGACTAAGTAAACACTAGAGGGAGCACCAGAGACGTCATGACATTCAGACATACAGCTAATGAACACATAGAATAGGACACGACCAATGGGCAGTCAAGACACACAGAGGTGACACTATCACAAGGGGGCATTACACAACCCATATCTAAGGACAGGGCACACATGCTCTGTCTCTTTCCACAGGCGACACTTAGAGAGTAGGACAGGGGCAGATCAGAAGCATCATAACCACCACGTGGCTTGGAGCAGACTGGTTAGTTAGACTGAGTTACTATAGCAAGATTAGCAGGAGAGTCAAACTCATAGAGAACTGTGCTAATGGCTCAATAAATCACATTGAACTTACTTCAAAGTCTGGGGTATTTTTTACTCAAAGCTGCATTGAGTTGCAGCCTGTGTTATCCCCGAGTACATAACACAACAACTGCTACCTCATTAGATGAAGCCCTTTTGCATTCAGTTGCATTTCATGAATGTTTATTAAAACAGCTGCTTCCTGGAATCTCCCCGCACCTTTCAATCTTTGTTACGCCAGCGGAAAATCACGTCAGCCACAAACCCTTTTGAAAAGGGGGATCACCGTTCACTCGAGACTTTAAAGTGAGTAGAACAAACATAACCTACCTGCCATAGCGCTACACCGATCCTATTGCTCTGAACTCCACTCTGCAGGGGCAGACCGGTACATGTCCTCCAGCTCCATGCTCAGCTCGTCTTTATGGGTAGGGAGATTGACGAGTGACACAACAGACTCATAGATCTTTGCTCAGACCTAGTCTCAAGTTTTGAAAATACAGGCAACAGAGAGAATGGCAGATAATTATCTGGTAACTTTAATAGATTTTATTAACTGGCCTCTGGAGTGTTACAACTGCCTTCTGATAATAAATGGTTTCCAGCTCAAGGTAATAAGCAAGTGATCACTCATTGCATAAAGTTTTATGAACAACTATACAAATTGAAATCATGCCAGTTCTTCCCTGAGCACAGCTACCATTAGGAATGAGTGGGGCCAAGACATGAATCTAACTGAAACTGGCCCCTTTAATGAGGCTGATTTACAACTAAGCTGTAATCCGTTCCATTTGTATTTTTAGCATGCATCAGCATTCATGGTTTTGCAAACGAACTGAACCAATACTGAGAACAGACATCTGACCTGTGAATGATTTAGGATTTCTGACCTGGATGATTAATCTTACTAGTCTGTTTCTGACTAAGCCACCAAAATAGAGATACCTATCTTCCTAGACAGAACAATGAGTGGCTCTCGCTATGAAGAGATAACCTTCAGTAGTTAAAACGCTATTAGTTACGCCCTAATGGAGATTGTCCAGGTAAGTACCCCAAACTAAATCATTACTTTTTCAGCATAGGTTCTTGTCTCTAGGATTCTTCTAATGACCTTCTAGGAACTTAAACTTACTCAGTGTAACACATACACAGTTAATTTTTAGTGGGGTTTTGTTCTAAACATTTTAAATTATAAAACAGGTTAACAGAATGTACAAAATACAAGTCTGCTAACAGTTCATCATTACTAAAAGAGAAATATACTTAAACATGGATATCCAAAAGCTATCTCTACCTCAAAACTTTTAACAGAATAAGAAAGCCGTACTTACAAATCCAGAATGACTTGTTTGACGAAACAGGCAGAACCTTGACTTCTCTTTCTCTCCGAGAGAGTTGTAGGAAAGGAGGGTGGTTTGTTCGAATCTGTCTCTTTTTATATATTTTTCTTCCCTTTCTCTAGAATAGCCTAACGTTCCTTATCTCTGCAGTAAGCAGTCTGTACTAACTATTTTAGAGACGGTTATTCACATTTGTAGATTCATATATTTTGCTTCTTAAGGGCGGTGATAGCCTGGTACCTTTTTAACCTCAACAGAACTAGTCTGTCGTGGACCATTTTAAAGATGTCTATTCAAATTGTTAGGATTATTATTATTTTAAGGATGGTCGACCTTCATAGGACCAATTATCGATATTTATTTGCAGAGCTGTGTCAAGAGATCTCGAAATATATCCAGACTAATAGTCGTCCGAGCACCAAGTTATCTCTGTTAGCCTGTGGGCCTCTTGCTAAGTGTTATGGGTGAGGAGTTTTCAGAACCCCAAAATGTATCATGGAGTTCAACCGACCTCTCCCTTTAATGTATTTGTTGCTTTTCCTAGCACACGGCTTGCTCCCTAGGTGTGGGATTACAATTATGGACACGTGGGTTTTTAAACACAAAACAATGTTTATTCCATGAACTCGACTTAACATCTTAAATAAACATTGGATCTCTTAACACCCCTTACTTCAAAGATAACTCAGAAAATATTGCAACAGTAAATAATTCCTCAAAATGTTCCGTCAAACGTCCAAGAGACTTAACACCTTTAAATAGAATCACATCAGGTTAAAGGCTTTACTGCTATGAGTTTAAATCACCCAAATGATCCAGAGATAGTCTTTCGTGGCAGACATCCAGCTCACTGCAAACACAGACACACACCCAGCTCTTTTCCTCCAAGCTGCAGCTCTCTGGAAACATACAGACACACACAAGCTCTTTTTCAAAACTGCAAAACTAAACTGCAAAATGGCTGATCTAAAGCCCAGCTCCACCCACTCTCTGACATCACTGTTTTTTTAAAGGTACATTGCTTAAACATCCATGTCTTAAAGGTACTCTCACATGACACCTCCCCCCAAGAAAAAAAAATAAACCATCAACTTCAAGATGGTTTCATTTTTCACTTTTGCACCATCCACTAAGAAATGTACACAGTAAATATACCTTTTCATTTTTTTTAAAAACAACACATGCAAACAGGTGTAATAATATAGTCAATTCTTCTTTGTTCTTCTTCCTCCAACCAAAATCCTTCTTGGTTGACAGTCTCTTTGAACAAGAAAGTCTCTGCACAATCCATCCATTCCTCTACTCCTCGGCAATTCTCTTTAGAATCAGATAATTTAGTTCAATCTGACCACAGAGTCCCTTGCAATTCTCCAATACAGGAACATTGGTGATCACAGCTTTCAGGCAGTCAAGTGCCTGTTGAAAGTCCGCTGTCCATTGAAATTTTTTAGGTTTCTTTAGGTGGAGTAATCACGCCACAAAACATTTGCACAATGGTTCGATCAAATTCATTCATGTTAAGAGATCGCATTGCCTCCCTTCATCTTGAGGGTAGCGGAAACTCCTCAAGGAAAGTGATTCGGGCTTCTCCAAATTCACTTTCGGCTAGGTTCATCACCAAACCCGCCACCTGAAGTCGATCGAAGAACTCCATACGATGGTTTAAATGTTCTTTCCATGTCTGGAGGTTGGAAATAAAAGCAGATTGTCCCACTTTCTCCATGCAATCCTTCAATGGTGGGACAGGATAAGAGTCCATTCTTGTAACTGCATTCACCTTTCTATAGTCCACACACAACCGTTGGGTACCATCTGGTTTAGGTACCATCACTATGGGTGAGCTCCATTGGCTGCAACCCACTTCAATTATGCCATTTTTAAGCATACTCTCAATCTCTTTGTTAACCTGTGCCAATTTTAAAGGATTAAGTTTATATGGATGTTGTTTGATAGGAACAGCATTTCCCACATCTACATCATGTCCAGCCATTTTAGTACTTCACAATTTATCTCTACAAACTTGCCCATGTGATATCAATAACTCTTTCAGGTCAGTTCATTTTTCCTCTGGAAGGTAACTTAACAATTCATCCCAATTTTTAAGAACATTCTCATTTTCCAATTTAATTTGACGTATGCCAAATTCACAGTCATCTGGATTTGGTTCGTCACTTTGAGTTAGAATCATTAAAACCTCCTTTTTCTCTCCTTCCCTTTCAAAGTATCTTTTAAGCATATTCACATGACACACTCAGTGAATCTTCCTTCTATCTGGTGTTTTTACCACATAATTCACCTCACTTAATTTCCTTTCAATCTTATATTGTCCACAAAACCTAGCTTTTAAAGACTTCCCTACCACTGCTAACAATACTAAAACTTTATCCCCACTGGCAAAACTACGAACTTTGGATTTCTTGTCCGCTACCCGTTTCATCACATTTTGTGCAACTTTCAAATGTTGTCTTGCCAATTCACCTGCTCTATTTAATCATTCCCTAAAATTTGACACGTAATCTAATAGTGTAATTTCCGTTTTCTCACCACCAATTTTTCCTTAATCAATTTATGTGGTCATCTTATTTCATGACCAAAAATTAATTCAAAAGGACTAAATTTGGTAGACTCATTAGGTGCATCCCTAATTGCAAACAGTACGAATGGGATTCCTTTATCCCAATCCTCTGGATAATCTTGACAATATGCCCTCAACATGGTCTTTAATGTCTGATGCCACCTTTCTAATGCTTCTTGCGATTCTGGATGGTACGCAGTTGATTTAAATTGTTTTATTCCTAAGCTATCCATAACTTCTTTGAATAGCTTTGAAGTAAAATTTGTTCCTTGATCCGATTGAATTTCTGTGGGTATACATATCTAGTAAAGAATTTAAGTAACACCTCCACAATCCTTTTAGCTGTAATATTACGTACTGGAATGGACTCTGGAAACCTAGTAGACATATCCATTTCAGTCAAAAGATGTTGATTCCCACTTTTTGTTTTAGGAAGCGGCCCTACACAATCGATTAGGACCCTTGTAAAAGGTTCCTCAAATTCTGGAATGGATATTAAGGGTGCTGGTTTTATCACTGCTTGAGGTTTCCCTAACACTTGACATGTGTGACATGATTGACAAAATTTAACTACATCTTTATGTAGTCCAGGCCAATAAAAATATTTCTGGATTTTAGCTTGAGTTTTCCTTATTCCCAAATGACCTCCCACTGGTACCTCATGTGTAACTCGCAACACCTCCTTTCTATACCCTACCGCCAATACTACTTGATGAACTTCTGCCCACTTTCCATCCGCCTGCATATGTAAAGGTCTCCATTTTCTCATCAAGACATCATTTTTACGGTAAGAACACTCTGGTATTCTCTCAGATTCTTCTTCCGTATATGCTTTCTGATATATCTGTTTTAATTCTACATCTTTCTGTTGTAACTCCGCCAATTTTCCTGAACTAAAAATATCCGCCTCATCCTTCACCTGTCCTTGGTCTTTTTCAATCATCTGATCAAAAATTGTTTCTGATAATTGCACTTCAACTTCATCTTCACTCTTTGATTTCTCCTCTTGTCTTAACCTGTGACTTTGCGACCTTGTTACTGCACAATCCGGACAAATCCCAGGATATTCGTCCTTCAACACTTCAGTTGACTGAGTTTCCACTGGCTTATCAACCACAGTAGGCATCACTCCCACCTGCGATCCAGCTATATCATTACCCAAGATAAACTGTATTCCTGGACAAGATAGTTTATCTATTAGTCCTACTACCACTTCACCACTTTTCACTGGACTTTCCAACCTTACCTTATATAATGGAACGCTACTCCTCTCACCCTGAATTCCACATATCACCACCTTTTCTGGCAACATTCTTCCCAAACTACATAATTCCTCATCTCTTTCCATTAAAGGTTGACTAGCCCCTGTATATCTTAAAATTGTGACTTCTTTACCTGCTCCTCCTGATACACATGAGTAAACTTTACCCACACAAGTAAATTCTTTAAAGACATCTGGCACCTTCTCAACAATTACTTCTTGAACAGGCATAACAATCGTTTACACCTCCTTCGCTTCCATTGGGGTTTCCTTTCCCACTCTAACAAACCCCACTGTCTTATCCTGTTTTACCACATCAGCCTTCCCAGTGCTTTTCTTCAACCACCAACACTGTGACTTTACATGGCTTAGTTTATTACAGTCAAAACATTTGACATTTTTCATTTCTTTTCCACCCTCCTGGATTTCTTTTTTAATCTGAGGTACACTCTCTTTATTGTCTCCCATCAGATCACCTTTACCTTTACCACTTGAGTATTTCTCATGTCCCCAGTTTATATCCCTCACCGGCTGAATCTGATGTCGGAAACCAATCTTTGATTGATGAACTAATTCATAATCATCTGTCATTTCCGCTGCTAATCTCGCAGTTTTAACCCTTTGTTCTTCCACATGAGTTCTCACTACATCAGGAATTGAATTTTTAAACTCCTCCAAAAGTATAATTTCTCTTAGAGCTTCATACGTTTGGTCTATTTTCAAAACCCTTATCCACGTATCAAAATTACTCTGTTTGAGCCTTTCAAGCTCCATGTATGCTTGACCAAATTCTTTCCTTAAATTTCTAAACCTTTGTCTGTAAGCTTCAGGCACTAACTCATATGCACTTAAGGTGGATTTCTTCACCTCCTCATACGTTCCAGATACCTCCTCCGGTAGTGATGCAAACACTTCACTAGCTCTACCTACCAGCTTTGTTTGAATCAGTAACACCCACATGTCCTGTGGCCATTTCATTTGTTTAGCTACCTTCTCAAATGAAATGAAAAAGGCTTCCACTTCCTTCTCGTCAAACCTTGGCAATGCTTGGACATATTTAAATAGATTCTCACCAAGCCTTCGACTATGACGCTCTTTCTCACTATCCTCATCACTATCGTCCAACTGTACGTTTCCCTTTACGTCTGCCAATTTTAACTGATTGTCATGTTTCATGGCCATTTTCTGAAGTTCAAACTCCCTCTCTTTATCTTTTTCCCTGATCTGTATCTCCCTTTCTTTTTCTTTTTGTTCTGCTAGGGCTATTCTTTCTTTTCTCCTTTCTTCTCTCCCCTTTTCTTTTTCCTCTCTCTCTCTTTCTCTTTCTTTTTCCTCTCTCTTTTTTTCTCTTTCTTTTTCCTCTCTCTCTCTTTCTCTTTCTTTTTCCTTTCTCTCACTCTCGTATTCAAGCCGCTTTAATTCTTTCTCATGTTCCATTTGTTTAATTTGCAACTGAATTTTTGCCATTTCCAATGAGTCAAACTCTATCAGGCAACTTTAAATGCTTAGCCACCGTCATAATTACCTCATCTTTTCGCATTTTGTCAGGTAATGTTAACTGCAATGTTCTTGCCAAATCTAACAGTCTGCTTTTTGTTTCTGTCGTAAAGTACTACGTGTGACATTCTCCACCCCCAAAAACTTCTGAGCCTCTGAAAGAGCCATTGTTCACAACACTCTCCCCACTTAAACTAAAATACCACACTGGAAAGGCAACAATCCTTCACTGTCTTTAAGTTCACAAAAGCCAATCCAATAGATAGACTTTTATCTCCCTCAAGCCCCCAATTGTTATGGGCGAGGCGTTTTCAGAACCCCAAAATGTATCATGGAGTTCAACCAACCTCTCCCTTTAATGTATTTGTTGCTTTTCCTAGCACACGGCTTGCTCCCTACGTGTGGGATTACAATTATGGACACGTGGGTTTTTAAACACAAAACAATGTTTATTCCATGAACTCAATTTAACATCTTAAATAAACATTGGATCTCTTAACACCCCTTACTTCAAAGATAACTCAGAAAATATTGCAACAGTAAATTATTCCTCAAAATGTTCCTTCAAACTTCCAACAGACTTAACACCTTTAAACAGAATCACATCAGGTTAAAGGCTACACTAGTATGAGTTTAAATCACCCAAATGATCCAGAGATAGTCTTTCGTGGCAGAGATCCAGCTCACTGCAAACACAGGCACACACCCAGCAATTTTCCTCCAAACTGCAGCTCTCTGGAAACACACAGACACACACAAGCTCTTTTTCAAAACTGCAAAACTAAACTGCAAAATGGCTGATCTAAAGCCCAGCTCCACCCACTCTCTGACATCACTGTTTTCTTCAAGGTACATTGCTTAAACATCCATGTCTTAAAGGTACTCTCACATGACACTAAGCTTTTGCTAATGATGTTTCTTACTTCGGAAGAATTTATGTTAATCAAGATTCTGGAGCACAATATATTCTCTTTGTATTATATTCGTTCTTTGGGGTAGTTTAAACTATTTAAGTCTTATTTAGGGGCAGCACGGTAGCACAAGTGGATAGCACTGAGGCTTCACAGCTCCAGGGTCCCAGGTTCGATTCCCCGCTGGGTCACTGTCTGTGCGGAGTCTGTACGTTCTCTCCGTGTCTGTGTGGGTTTCCTCTGAGTGCTCCCGTTTCCTCCCACAGTCCAAAGACATGCAGGTTAGGTGGATTGGCCTTGATAAATTGCCCTTAGTGACCAAAAAGGTTAGGAGGGGTTATTGGGTTACGGGGATAGGGTGGAAGTGAGGGCTTAAGTGGGTCGGTGCAGACTCGATGGGCCAAATGGCCTCCTTCTGCACTGTCTGTTCTATGTTCTATAATTCTGTTTGTTATGTTTATATCCCAATGGGTATTAGGGACCCTGAATGATAGTTACATGATACGGGTTTCATTTGTACTATTCTGCCAAATGGAAACTGGTGGTGTAACTGTCTAAGTGCACAGCTACATACATGTGCTAGTTTCTACCTTCGGTCAATGGGTTTGGTTCTAAGAAAAGCTTTTACTTCATCTGGTTTTGTGGTCAGTGTGATTTTCTTTCCCATTCATGGGCATTGCATGCTGGGCCAGCATTTATTGCCCAAATCTAATTGCCCTGCCCTTGAGGGGGCAGTTAAGAGTCAACCATGTTACTGCGGATCTAGTCACTTGTAGGCCAGACCAGGTAAAGATGGCAGATTTCCTCCCCTAAAGGGCATTAGTGAACTCGATTGGTTTTTGCAACAATCAACGTGGTCATCATTAGACTTTTTAAAAATTGAACTCAAATTTCACCATCTGAGTGGCAGAATTTGAACCTGGGTCCTCAGAGCACAGTCTCTCGGTTACTGGTCCAGTGATAATACCACTACGCCACCACCTAACCATTAATATGTGTTGCAGACCATGGCTGCAGTTTGGGGTTTTACTTTGCATGGATGGTGCCATACTGCCAAAAGACAAGACTATTTGAGTCAACTGGTGGTTTGCTGTAAATCAGGTTCAATATTTGCCACAAATCTGATTCTTAGGCAAGCAATAAGCATCTCTGTCCTTTATAAATTTAGTGATTATGATTCCAATCGTAGCTCAGTGAATAAATGCAATGTTAGGGGAACACACGAGAAAAGTCTCAAGTTGATTCTTACACTTGTACATGTAATATTGTTCCCAAATGACAATCGTGACTTCAAAAGTACTGCATTGACTATAGAACACTTTGAGACATCCAGGTGTCATGAAAAGGATGATTGAAATGGCAACTTTTAAAGAGGAGATGACTCGAGTAGAGTCCAGGTAATTAATTACTTGCAAGGGTGAAAGGGATGGCAATCAAAGCTAAAGCTTACTGATTGACAAAGGAGTTGGAGACAAGGATGAAGCAGCGAAGGAAACATATGTCAGATGTCAGCATGATAATGAAAGGAAAAATAAGAATGAATGTAAAATATACAGAGGAGAAGTAAAAATTTACAAAAGAGGGGCAAGCGACTTCTGAGAGTAGATTGTCAGTGAGTAACATGAAAGGGGTCCCAAAGAATTATCTCGACATGTTAACAAATGGAGAATTACTGGTAAATGCAAAAGCATTCTGGACCAGCCAGAACTAGATTTGGGGAAGGGGGCTGACGCCCTTGCCTTTGCTTCCCTAACCACCCGCCGGAGAATCCTGCTCGGCTGGCAATCAGTAGCACGTCCCACAGCTGCAGGCTGGCTGGCGGACCCAGTGGAATTTCTTTATCTGGAGAAGATTAAATTCACCATCTGGGGGCTTGATGATGGCTTCCACAAAGCGTGGGGGCCATTCACCAACCAGTTCCAAGACCTGTTCGAAGCCAACAACTGATAGAGCGGGAGCGGGAGGGGGAGCACAGGAGCCTCCGGGACCACAGAGAGCAGACAAAAATGAGAGGGGGAAACAGTGGGGGAGAGACCAGAAGAAACACCAAGTGGGAGGCCAGAATGTGGCCGGCATGGGGACCAGAGGGCCCAACACAAGGCCACACAAAAAAGAACCCGCAAAAAGCAGGCAGACAGCAGGCTGGGAAGAGAAAAGAAAGGAGGGGAGGCCAAGCAACCGGGAGACGGAAGGGAAGGGAGGGCACTGCCCACAAACAAACACCAAACAACCACCCACAGTGAAGTAAAGGACCTAGGATAAAACAGGAAACAGCAAAAGAAGGGCAGCGGGGGGGATGCTGGCAAGGAACAACATATAAACTGTAACCATCTCATCTAACTGTGACCAATATACAGTGCAAAAATGTAAAAGTTTAATTAAAATATATATATTTTTAAGTTAGTCAGCAGCCCTGTGACTCTGTTCATCTAGATTTGAATTTGTTTTATTGTCATGTGTGCCAAGGCACAGTGAAAAATATTGTTCTGTGTACAATCCACACAGATCATTCCATACATGAAAAAACAACCTAGGGCATACATAAATACACAATGTAAATACATAGACATAGGCATCGGATGAAACTTACAGGAGTGCAGTACTACTCAGTAGAGAAGATGTGTGAAGAAATCAGATCAGCCCATAAGAGGGTCATTCAGGAGTCTGGTAACAGTAAATCTGTTTGTGCGTGTTCTCAGACTTTTGAATCTCCTGCCTGATGGAAGAAGTCGGAAGAGTGAATACCCTGGGTGGGAGGGTTTTTTGATTATGCTGCCCACTTTCCCAAGGAGCGAGAGCTGTAGACAAGAGTCAATGGATGGGAGGTGGGTTTGCGTGATGGACTGCACCGTGTTCACAACTCTCTGTAGTTTCTTACGGTCTTGGGTCAAGCAGTTGCCATACCTGGCTGTGATGCAGCCAGATAGGATGTTTTCTATGGTGCATCTGTAAAAATTGGTAACAGTAATGTGGACATGCCAAATTTCCTTAGTTTCCTGAGAACGTAAAGGTGCTGTTGTGCTTTCTTGGTGGTAGCGTCGACGTGGGTAGACCAGGACAGATTTTTGGAGATGTGCACCCCTCAGAATTTGAAACTGCTAACCATCTCTACCTCGGCCCCGCTGATGCAGACAGGGGTGTGTACAGTACTTTGCATCCTGAAGTCAATGACCAGCTCTTTAGTTTTGTGGCATTGAGGGAGAGATGGTTGTCATTACACCACTCCACTAGGTTCTCTATCTCCTTCCTGCATTTTGACTTATCGTTGTTCAAGATCCGACCCACTGTAGTCGCGTCATCAGTAAATTTGTAGATGGAGTTGGAGTCAAATATTGCCACACAGTCATGTGTGTAGAGGGAGTATAGTAGGGGGCTAAATACGCAGCTTTGCGGGGACCCGGCATTGAGGACTATCATGGAGGAGGTGTTGTTTATCCTTACTGATTTTGGTCTATGGATCAGGAAGTCGAGGATTCATTTGCAGAGGGAGGAACCAAGTATTAGGTTTTGGAGCTTTAATATGAGCTTGGCTTGGATTATGGTGTTGAAGGTGGAGCTATAGTCAATGAATAGAAATCTTATGTAGGAGTCCTTGTTGTCGATCTCTAGATCGCTAAATAAAAAATTAAAGTTACGATCTATCGAGCTGGGGTTCCGCTCTGGAACCTAACTGTCCAGTAGTAACTAAGATTGTAACACTTGTTGGAGATGGCCATTGCCTGGCAGTTTAGTGGTGTGAATGTTATTTGCCACTTCTGTTGTCCAGATCTTGCTACATGTGGACACAGATTTCGTCAGCATCTGAGGCGTCACGAATGGTGCAAACATCAGCGAACATCCTAAATTTAGAATTATAGGATGCCTACAGTGCAGAAGGAGGACATTCGGCCAATCGAGTCGGCACCAACTCTCTCAAAGAGCACCCTACCTAGGCACACTCCTCGCTATATTCATTTAAAAAAATGTATTTTATTACAAACATATACCAAAACAGGTTACAGCAAATAACCACCCCGGGAAACATACTTCCCAGCAGTCAACGATACTCCTTGCCATGTTCCCCACCTTGCCCTGTAAGGGGCAATTGATCAAGGCCAATCCACCTACCCTGCACACCTTTGGACTGTGGGAGGAAACTGGAGCACCCGGAGGAAACCCACGCAGGCACGGGAAAAATATGTAAACACCACACAGACATTAACCCAAGGTCGGAATTGAACCCGGGTCCTGGCGCCGTGAGGTGGCAGTGCTAACCACTGTGCCACGGTGCAGCCCTGACTTCTGCCCTTACAATGGAGGGGAAGTCATTGATGAAGCAACTGAAGTTGGTGGGGCCTAAGACACGACCCTGAGAAACTCCTGATGCAGTCTCCTGCGATTGAAATGATTGAAGTTGCGCACTGTGAGGCGATGAATAGAAATTTAGATTTATATTATTAGTATCTTTATTATTGTCACAAGTAGGCTTACATTAACACTGCAATGAAGTTACTGTGAAAATCCCCTAGCCGCCACACTCCGGCGCCTGTTCGGGTACACAGAGGGAGAATTCAGAATGTCCAATTCACCTAACAAGCACGTCTTTTGGGACTTGTGGGAGGAAACCGGAGCACCCACAGGAAACCCACACAGACACGGGGAGAACGTGCAGGCTCGGCACAGACAGTGACCTATGCCGGGAATCGAATCTGGGACCCTGGCGCTGTGAAGCAACGGTGCTAACTACTGTGCTACCATGCCGCCCATTGGAAAGGAACGTCGGAAAAATCTGAATTTGAGAGGAAGAGCAGAGATGCTCAAAGTCAATGGAGAAAACCAAGGGAGTTCAGGATCTGTAACAAGTGATAGATGACTGGGCTTTGCAAAGAAGCTGAAGAGACAATAGGCAGTTAGGAAAGCTAGAGCAACAAATGAATCAGAGCAGCTAAGATAGCAGAAATGACAGACAGGCTGGTCAGTATTAGTTGTAGAGAAATCTGAACAGCTGTACAGGCATGGACATCAATAATATGAGCAGTAATGGGCCTTGAAAAGATTCATTTTTTAAGTCTTGAATATTTTGCTTTAAAAACACATAGGGTTTAAAGCAGTAATGTGGATATACCAGTGGGATTGGCATGTGGATCCAGGTTTCATCACACAAAACACTGAAATCGATAATTGCTGTGGCCCATTATTAAATCAGGCACTTGAAACAAAAATATGTTCGCAAAAAAATCTAAATTTCAACCCTGAGTTAGTCAACCTACAAATTAGGCTGACAGAATGTGAGGTTTGCTCACGTTCATTGCCAGTTGATAATCTAACACAATCCACTTTTCTTCTGCAGGTCATTTGAGGATTAACATAGCAAAGCAACACACCTTTGTATAAAAACTCAAAGAAACTTCCATTGTTCGAAGTGATACCTGTCTGAAAAAGATGGGCCGTTTATGTAGACGTGAATAATTCTCCCACATTTGGAGGCAATTAGCTCTGCCTTAGATCACTTCAGTGCCTGAGGTACTGGAATCCTTCCAGGAGATTTAAACTAGCAAATAAAATGTAGAAGCCATTGTAATGTAAATGTAAATGTAAACCCAAGTTAGCTTTTAGAATCTGAGTTCATAAAAGCACAAGAACAAACAAGCTTGTTAAATGAAAGAATTGTGGTTCAATTTGAATTTATCATTATTATATTCTCATAATTGTAAATTATCACAAGAGGGCACCTGAGCAAGCTTGCATTGTGTAAATGTGAACTTTACATATGCATAAAACCTTCCACACTGTCATGTTGTTTATACAAGAGTATGTTTCCTTTCCACCTCCTGGCATTTCACTTTTTCTTATATTAAGCCAAGAAATATTTGGAGTAGCAACAAAGCAGAGAATCAACAACACACAGAAATGCAGATCTAGTCAAAACAGTTTACTCATATTAGGTGGCACTACAGGAGACAAGGTTAATTAGATGGTTAAAGATGAGGAAAGCCATTCATACTATCTTGATGCCAAATTGCAGAAAAGCCCCCTCACGTCCCCATTGCAGTAAGCAATTGATTCTGAAATGATTCCTCTACTACTCTATCTGGAATCTATTCCGTATGTTAATCACTCTGTGTATGGAGGAAAAATCTTTGTTAGCTATCCTAAAATTATGGGGTCAGTATTGTCAGTTGGCTAGATGCTGAATGACACCAATGGTGTGGCTTCAATCCCCATACTCTCTGTAGTAATTCATGGAGAGCTGCCTCTTTGCCTTGCCCTGTGCTTGAATTCAAATGGTAACCATCTCCAGCAGAGAGAGATGCCTTGGTGGCTCATGGACTACAGCTAATTACTGTATCTGAAAATTAACCTCTGGTGGCTCAATCACATGTCCTCTTGTACTACACCCAAACCATATCAATGATTTGGATGTGAGGACTAAATGTCATATTTGAACTTTGCGGATGACACAAACTAGGTGGAAATGTGTGTTTGTAGAGGTTGCAAAGAGGCTCCAAGGGTATTTGGGCAGGCTTAATGAGCTGGCAAGAATATGGCAAATGAATGTAATGTGAATAAGTATGAGGTTATCCGACTTCCGGTGGTGCTCGCGAGCGGAATGGCTGCGTTGAGAAGAGGCTCCCTCCCGCCTGTCATGATATTCAGGTAAACTTCATGGTGCAAACACACATACAACTGATGGACAGATCAACGGACCAATCAACACACACACAACACCACAGCCAATCACAGGCAAGAGCATACACACTATAAAACGGGGAACACGACACTTCCTGTGCATTCCAGCAGGAGACAGCCCAGGGCACAGAGCTCACAGCAAGCCACTCAGACATCCACCATGTGCTGAGTGCCACTCCAAGATAGTGTTCAGGATAGGTCCACAGATTCAAGGGTAATGAACGAACCACAGTAACCAGTTTACCATTGTAAATATTGTTTGTAATAAAACTGAGTTGTACCATCCGCAACCATGTTGGTTCGTCTGTGTAGCCGAGCACCCAACATGACATAGTACCAGGATTGGAACCCGGTAACTGTGAGACCTACCTACGAATCCTCAGGAATCTGCCATCCTGCGCCATGGACACCGTCAGCACGCCGCAGCCATTACAAATCGCTGGAAACCTCGGCGCCAATTGGAAGTTGTTCAAACAGCGCTTCCAGTTCTTCCTGGAAGCCACGGTCCGCGACATTTCGGACTTTTTCGGGAGTTTCCCCGTAGTTCTTTCTTCCCGGGTTTCTTCGGCCTTTGGGGCCTGAGGGACAGGCGTCAGGTTGGTCTGATTTGGAGCTGGTGAGGAGCCCCGTGGGAGTGTCCAGCGGCCGGAGCGGGAGGCATCGATCCAGAGGTCGGATGTGTGGGCGGATCTTGACATGAGGCGAGGCATTCGAGGTGGCAGGCCCGAGTCCAGAACGCGATATAGAGGGGGACTAGAGCACATTGGGTGGCTCCCACTGTAAATGGATCTTTGAGGAGCTTGAAGTCCAGTCTCCGGGGGAAGAGATATTTTGATTTTGGAATTTTTGGAAATAATTTTTGAAAATAATTATTTATTTATTTTCGGATTGAAGAAAGGAAGAAAAAATAATAAGTCATTAGAGGATGTGAAAAGCAGCTCGGAAGAAGGAAGAAAACCCGGGTTCACCGTTGAATGAGAAGGCCAGCAAAGCGCTGACAAGATGGCGGATGCCCGGCCGCATGGTGGGGCCGCACTACTTACGGTGGAAAAGATGACTGAGGTGATGGCGGTGGAGCTGGAAAAGCAGTTTGCGAGGCATATGGAGGCTTTGAGGAAGGAGACGGCGGTCGCATTGAAATCAATGGTGGAGAAGCTAATTGCCCCGGTGAGGGTAGCTGTGGCAAAGACATTGGCCGAGGTGAGAGAGCAGGGCGAGAAGATGAAGGAAGTGGAGGAAGCCGTGTCACAGCACAGCGACCAGTTCACCTCGATGGGGGACGAGCTGCGGAGAGTGGTGGAGGTCAACAGAGGACTCCGAGCAAAGCTCGAGGACTTGGAGAACCGCTCGAGACGGCACAATCTGAGAATTGTGGGATTGCCCGAAGGGACAGAGGGCCCAAAGCCAACAGAGTACTTCGCTAAGAGCTTGGCGGAGCTGATGGGGGAGGGTGAGAACTCCTCCCGGTACAAGCTGGACCGAGCTCATCGGTCATTAAGGCCGAAGCCCAAGGTGAATGAGCCGCCAAGAGCAGTAATTATCTGCTTCCATAAGTACTGCATGAAGGAGAAGGTGTTAAGCTGGCGAAGCAGAAGCGCGAGGTGCAGTGGGACGGTGCTGGAGTTCGGATCTATCAGGACTTGACGATTGAGTTGGCAAAGAGCGGCGTTCGGGCGGGTGAAGGCGGCACTGTACAAAAAGGGGGTGCGATTTGGTATGGTATACCTGGCGAAGCTGAGGGTGATGCATGATGCCTAAGACTTTTATTTCGAGACAGTGGAGGCGGCTGAGGTGTTCGTGAGGGCGGAAGGCTTGGGGCAGACGTGAGGAGCGAAGCTGGAAGAGAGACTGTGGACTGTGATTGGGGAGCTGGAAAATGTATAAATGTTATAACTTTCTTTTTATTGACATGTGTTGTAATTTACCTCTCTTCACATTGTTACAGAGTTCAAGTTATTGGTTGGGTTGATTGGCAGTCTGTGTTGGGAATGGTATGGGTTTGATTGTTGTTTTTGTTTTTTCTTTCTCTGGGACTGGTGGGAGGGGACGGTATATCTTGGCGGGGGGGGGGAGCCACCCGTGCGAGCTAACTAAAGTCGACTAGTGAACGGAGGTGAGGTGAGAGGAAGGCTGTGGACATTGGAGCCTGGTTAGCAGGTTTTGATGGGCCTACGAGGCGAGACGGGACGGGATTGATGCTGGGAGATGTTTTGGTCGAGAGGAAATGTGGGGGGGGGGGGGGGGGAGTTTGGGAGGGGGGAAGGGGTTTGATGTTAATAATGGATAGGGGCGGGTCAGGCACATGGAGCAGGGCCCGGTGGTATGATGATGGTGGATAAGAAGGGTGGGGGGGTGAGAGACCCCCAGTTAGGATAGTCACGTGGAACGTGAGGGGGTTAGGAGGTCTGGTCAAGAGGTCAAGGGTGCTTGCGCATCTTAAAAGTTTGAAAGCCGATGTAACAATGCTGCGGGAGACTCAGATGAGGGTGAAAGACCAGGTGAGACTTAAAAAGGGCTGGGTTAGTCAGGTGTTTCACTCTGGACTTGACGGAAGGGCTCGAGAGGTAGCGGTAATTGTCAGCAAAAGAGTACGCTTCCAGGTGGAGAAGGTGGTGGCAGATCAGGGGGATAGATATGTGATTGTGACAGGGGCGCTGGAGGGGAGGTTAGTCACACTGTTAAGTGTATACGGCCCCAATTGGGATGATATGAAATTCGCAAAGAAGGGGTTTGGGGCCATCCCCGACTTGGACACACAAGAACTGATAGTGGGGGGGGGGGGGACTGGAACTTGGTGCAGGAGCCAAGGTTGGACAGGTCACGGCCTCGCTCGCTGGTCCCATCATGGGGGGCGAAGGCGTTAGCTGGGCTGATGGTGGAAATGGGAGGGGTGGACCCTTGGAGGTTTCTGCACCCGAGGGAGCGTGAGTACTTGTTTTTCTCAGCAGTCCATAAGGTGTATTTGCGGATCGACTTTTTCGTGGTGGGGAAGGCTTTGTTGGCTGGGGTTAAGGGGTCGGAATACTTGGCAATTGCAGTGTCAGATCATGCTCCGCATTGGGTGGATATGGTGCTGGAGACGAGGGTAGCGCAGAGGCCGGGGTGGAAATTAGATGTGGGACTTTTGGGGGACCAGATGTTCTGTGACAAAATTGAAAAGGTAATTAAGGAATATGTAGGTTTCAACTGTACGGGTGAGGTGTCGAAGGCAGTCATCTGGGAGGCTCTAAAGGCGGTGGTGAGGGGGGAGGTGATTTTGTTTAAGGCCAGGGTGGACAAAGAGGAGAGATTGGAGCGGCAGAGGGTAATAGATGAGATGTTGGAGGTAGATAGGAGTTATGCAGAGGATGGGGACCCAGCAAAGCTGGAAAAGGGGAAGGAACTACAGGCGAGCTTTGACCGACTATCTACCAGGAAGGCGGTGCGCCAACTGAGACGAGCAAGGGGTGCAGTTTACGAACATGGAGATAAGGCCATGTTAGCAGGTCAGCTCCGGAAGGAAGCAGCGGCAAGGGAAATTGTGCAGGTGAGGGATAGGACAGGGAAGTTGGTGGTGGCTCCGGATCTGATTAACAAGGTTTTTGAGGAATTTTATGAGAGGTTGTACAGGTCAGAGCCACCTGGGGGAGACCGTGAGATGCAGGAATTTCTAGATGGGTTGGAGTACCCGAGGTTAGGGGAGGGGGACAGGGCTACATTAGAAGGAGCGATAGTGGAGCAGGAGATAAAGGATGCGATTGGGAGGATGCAATCGGGGAAAGTGGCGGGGCTGGATGGGTTTCCGGTGGAATATTATAAAAAATTCAAGGATAAGCTGGCACCCCTGATGGTGGGGATGTTTGAGGAGGCGATATGGAAGGGGCTGTTGCCACAAACTTTGGGGCAGGCATTGATTTCCCTGTTGCTAAAAAAAGATAAGGATCTGACGGAGTGTGGGTCATATAGGCTCATATCACTTCTGAATGTGGACGCAAAAGTATTGGCGAAGGTACTGGCAGGTAGGCTGGAGGAGTGCCTCCCGAAGGTGATAGGTGAAGATCAGACGGGGTTCGTGAAAGGGAGGCAGCTCTTTTCAAATATTAGAAGGGTAATGAACGTCGTTATGGCACCGGCAGAAGGGAAGGAAACAGAGGTGGTTGTGGCATTGGACGCTGAGAAGGCATTTGATCGGGTAGAATGGGGGTATTTGATGGCAGTTCTGGAGCGGTTTGGGATTGGACCAAGATTTGTTAACTGGGTAAAGCTACTATATAAGGAGCTGAGGGCGAGTGTCCGCACAAACAACACCAGCTCGAGATACTTTTCTCTCCACCGTGGGACTAGGCAGGGATGTCCTATGTCCCCCCCGCTGTTTGTACTCGCGATTGAGCCTTTGGCCATCGCATTAAGAAGTTCAGGGGTATGGAAAGGAATAGTCCGGGGGGGATAGAGCATAGGGTGTCCTTATATGCCGATGACTTGCTGTTATACGTGTCGGAACCGAGTGTGTCGATAGGGGGAATATTGGAGCTTCTTCGAGTGTTTGGGTCTTTCTCGGGATACAAACTAAATCTCGACAAGAGTGATTATTTTGTGGTGTCTCGGCCAGGGGTGGGGGCAGGGGTAGGGGGGCTGCCATTCCTTAGGGCAGGGACTCACTTTAGGTATCTGGGGGTGCAGGTCACCTGGGAGTGGGGGGGGCGGGGGCTCCACAGGTACAACATTTCTAGTTTAGTGGGGAGAGTGAAAGCTGATCTGGCAAGGTGATATGGTCTCCCTCTGTCACTGGCAGGTCGGGTACAGGCGGTTAAAATGAACGTGTTGCCACGATTTCTGTTTATCTTTCAATGCCTGCCGATTTTCATGCCAAAGGCTTTTTTCAGAGAGATTGAGGGAAGGATTATGTCGTTCGTATAGGGAGGGAAGGTGGCCAGAGTTAGAAAGGTGATATTACAGAGGGGAAGGCAGGCAGGGGGTTTCAGTCTTCCGAACCTGATGTATTACTACTGGGCAGCAAATGTGGAGAAGGTGCGGAGCTGGGTCTGAGGGGTTGATTCCCAGTGGGCCAGAATGGAGGAGAGTTTGTGCAGGGGGTCGGGACTGAAAGCACTAGCAACAGCGCCGCTCCTGATAGCTCTGGGGAAATACTCAGGGAGTCCGGTAATAATAGCTTCAATGAGAATTTGGAGGCAGTTTCGCCAACACCTCGGGTTGGGGGCAGGGTCAAGGGAAATGCCGATTCGGGGGAACCTCAGATTTGCGCCAGGGAGGTGGGATGGAAATTTTCGGAAATGGGAGGAGAAGGGGATTAAGACACTGAAAGATTTGTTTCTTAGGAGTCGGTTTGCAGGATTGAAGGAGCTGGAAGCGAAGTATGGGCTGGAGCACGGGTAAGTGTTTAGATACATGCAGGTTCGTGATTTTGTCAGAAAGGAGATACAGAGCTTCCCGGTGGAGCCGGCCTCCACATTGCTGGTGGAGCCGGCCTCCACATAGCTGACGACAGGGGGACTGGAGAAGGGGGTAGTGTCAGCGGTTTACGGAGCTATTTTGGAAGAGGAGAAGGCACCACTGGAAGGGATCAAAGCAAAGTGGGAGGAGGAGTTGGGAGAGGATATGGAGGAGGGGTTCTGGTGTGAGGTGCACCGGAGAGTGAATGCCTCCACCTCATGCGCGAGGTTGGGGCTGATACAGCTGAACGTGGTATACATAGCACATCTCACGAGGGCGAGGATGAGCCGATTCTTTGAAGGAGTAGAAGATGTGTGTGAACGTTTGGGGGGGGGCGCTAATCACGACCATATGTTTTGGTCCTGCCCAAAGCTAGAGGATTACTGGAAGGAGGTTTTTAGGGTAATTTATAAAGTGGTGCACGTGAACCTGGCCATATTCGGGGTGTCGGACCAGCCAGGGTTGGAAACGGGTGCGGAGTGTAGAGGGTGCCATCTCCGCTACTCCACTACTGGGCCGATATCTGGGGTTTGAATATCTGTGTGTGTCTCTCTCCAGCTGGCACTGAAACTTCAGAGGCCAGGGGATGTCGCACTGGGACACTTCCACTGAAGAGAGCACTGATTCAAGCCTGCCGTTTATTCCTAACCGACAGCCTGAGACTTATATCACACAGATCTCCAGACCCCTACCAATACCCAGGTGATTCTCTCTCTTGCCGGTGGTACAACACCCACCCGGTTCCTACTCCACTAGAGTAGCTTTCCCAAGAGAGAGAATAGGACACTGCTGTTTATTTCCTAACCAGCAGTCTGTCCTGAGTGAATCGCTCAAGATGACCCTCGATTCTTGAACCCGGAATTAAGGTGAGGAGTATTTTAACAATGACTTGGTCAGAGATCGCTGGTGAAAGATTGAAGAATTTAAACGACTCCAATTATCATCAAATCAAGGTTTATTGCAAAACCCAGGTCAAAATCATCAACAGAAGAAACACAATAAAATCTTATGCTCTAATACACACTAAGTCTATTCAAAAGTAATATAGCGGACACAACGAAAATTCTTAAGATTACACAGTTTTTAGCAATATCACAATGCACAAAACAAGTTCCCTTCCCCAAAGCCTCAACCACTATTAAAGTCAAGGGAGTTTCGCAAGCTGCTGCAGGATACTTACGGTCACAGGCTGCAGAGGTCAAGTCAGGGGTGCAGAGGTCGAGCCAAGAACGAAGAGACCCCCAATCGAAAACACAGCCCCTTTTATATTGTTTTACCTGGCTTTGTTCTGTGATCGGCCAGCCCCTTTTGCATTGAAAAAGGTAAGGTTTAAAGTTCCCGCTGGTCCTGCCCCCTTTGAGCCGGTCAGACCTGTCGAGATGGGAGTACCTCCCCTAGGTCCGCCTCCAGTCTGCCTTTCGAGATAACGAGGTTGAGCTCCCTTGAAGATTTTCAAAGACTTCCATCTGCTCCGGAGATAGCTGCTATGTTGATGGGGTGTTGATTGGATTCTGCTCTGGTGGAGGCAAAGTCATTTACATCTGCATGGGGCTATGACCATCCCATTGTCCTGCTTGCATGCAAGCCTCCTGTGTATTCCCGTGCCCCTTTGTCTGTGTTTTGATGTTATCTTGTTGTCTGGCTCCTTCTTCCTTGTAGCTCCTAGGGGGGTGTTTGTAAATATTTATGTGCTTATGTCCCTACTCAGCTCAGCGGACCAAGCCTGCTGGGAAAACTGGTTCTGTTCCCTTGGCTGGAAAGTCAGTTTACAGTCTCTGAGTTTCTCCAAAAGGGCCGAATTGCCCGAAAACCTTACAGATGCCCCTTCGATACGTCCCTACCTGCTTGGACCGTATCGACACAGGTGAAGGGCAATTGTTTCCCTTTGTGTGGACCGTAGGTCCCCCCCCAACAACATGCGAAACTACAAGTCCCAAGACAGTTCCCTTAATCTAGGCTACCCCTGATTTCAATGAAAGGGAAAGACAAGACCATACTTAATTCAAGCAGACAGTAACATATACACATTTCACCGGAACCCCAAACGTAAGGGTCCCTGTACATATATCACAGTCAAGTAACTGGGACCCGCGAATCCATACAACTATTTACAATTGCATCTGTTTATTTCACCAAGGATCCTCCTTTCTTGGCTGCACTTCGCTTCTTCCCGTTGAGGGCTCTTCATTTACTCTCCATCGTCGATACCTGCAGCTGAGAGGTTTAGTCCAACTGAGGCGACAGCACAATGTACCCCCTGTACAACATTTCCTTTGTGGGGCAAACACTAAACCATTCTCAGGCCCCCCCCTGGTGGTGATCGGGCAGTTGTGAGGGTCGATCGGTTGGGCTGTGGGCAGGGGTCGCTTTACCTGAACCAGCAGTTCGGTAGCTTCTACAGTCATCCCTTCCCTGGGCGTTACACATCCCTCCCCACTGCGGTCAATTTATCCCGTTCCCTGGGTTCTGCCACCACCTTACAAAAGTGATTAATGCCCCTTGTGGACATGCCTTGGTAGATCCCCATGAACACAAATAAATGCCCCGGTCAGAAGCCCACCACTTATCCCCGCAAACGGTGATCCTACCCGGTGACCCCGTGATGGTCCGTTAGGTGTTGTCCAGTCCGTTCCCAGTCCGAGGACCGATCCCTCATGTCCAGCCTCAGCTTCCTGGGCCACCACCATCTCCCCAAAGGAACGTCCCCCTCACAGGTTAAACACACACCCGCCTGCCCTCAGTCACCCTAACCCGGTCAGTCGAAGGACTCTTCTGTCTCGCCTCTGCGGAGTTCTCCCGGTCCCACCATCGCCAAGATCCTCAAACTCCACATCGTCGGGTGCCCCATCTGTAAAAAACAAAACACATTCTTGCCTCTACAGCCCTACCTACCTTAAAGTGCATGGGTTCTATCCAGTGGCAGCAGCAGCTCCCGCTTTGAAGTTGCCGCAGCCTGTCTGTGATTCTGTGTCCACAGCCCGGCTCCCCAGGGTCCTAGTGCCTGCCGCTATCCGGCGGCAGCAGCAGCTCCCACTTTGAAGTTGCCGCAGCCTGTCTGTGATTCTGTGTCCACAGCCCGGCTGCACCAGGGTCCTAGTGCCTGGTGCTTCATCATTTTACCCTTGCACCAGGCGCTTCTGTGTTCCCACGATCCTAAATACTTCACACACAACTACACACTAATTAGAACTAACAGGGGGGGAATGCTATATACAATGCCACCCGTCTCCGGGTGGCCAAATTAAAACTGTGCCCCGCTAAACTGGGGCAGTTCACCTGTTTGGTCCAACGGCTCGGGCCAGACCGTCCCCTCCCGGGGGTTCGGGCTGCCCCTTGCCTCTCCTTTCCCAACAGGGTTCGGTGATCCCTCATCGCTCCCTTCCCCTCTGGCCCCCTTACTGCGGGACCGGGTTATTGGGAGGTGTGATGGGGACCATCTTAGAGGGGGCTTGGAGACCCGATTGCTCCTTCG
The DNA here is from genome assembly GCF_047496885.1 of Scyliorhinus torazame. NCBI lineage: Eukaryota > Metazoa > Chordata > Chondrichthyes > Carcharhiniformes > Scyliorhinidae > Scyliorhinus > Scyliorhinus torazame. Next base: position 186,712,961 of record NC_092712.1, read on the forward strand.
TCCCCTGACTGGTTCCCAAACCCAAGGTGATACCTCCACTTCCTCCGCCTCCTTAGCCTCTATACTAAGGCAGGCCACCTGACCCACAGGTAAGGGCTTGGGAATCGTTACTGTCCCTGGGCTGGGTGCTTGCAGCACTGTCGGTCTCTTTGGGACTGCCCCTTCGGGACAGCACCTTGTCACCGGTTGTGTGACCGTGGAGTCAGGGACCTCCCCCACCGTCGTTAATTCTACGGGGGGTTTCTCCACTACCACCCCCCGTCTTCCCCCCACCTTGCTCTTTTTTGTCCTTATGGGGTGGAACAATTTAAATTGACTGATGTGGCGTTCGCATGGGTCCCACCTTAAGGGATTTAAACTGCAAATAGCCCCTGAGGCAGCCTCCAGAATGGGACCCTGCACCTGGACCGGGCCAGGGTCTGGGGCTAGAACTACCCCTGCGCTCCCTTTTTCCTGAGGCTGCTCCCTGGGTAGTCATACGGGTTCTTGTGGTGTGGGTGCGGGCAGGCCCTGGCCCGTTGCCATTGCCACCTGTCCCGACCCAGCTGCTAGGCTCTGCAAAAAGGCTAAAAGTTTCTTTACCTCGAAGGTTTCCGGGGCAGCTGCTCCTGCCGCCAGGGTCTGACTCTCTACTGCGGGAGCCCTCTCCTGCTTGCTAGGGTTTTTACATTCCCTCTTGAAATGCCCGGCCTTCCCACACCCGTAGCATACCGGTTTCTCGTCGGAGGTTCGGGTGCCCTCATGCTTCCACTCTCTCTTAGGGGCTGCTGGCGCGATTTCATGCACCCTATCCTTAAGGGGCTTGTCCTCACCCCTCTCCCCATTACGATATGCGAGGGTAAGTTTCCTAAGGACCTCTTCCTCATTAAGGTCCGGACTCTGCGGGTCGAACCAGTGTTCGGCTTTTGCCCTAACGTTAGGGAGACAGTTGGCAACTAGGGTCTTCAGCCAGTGGGCGGTTCTTTCCCCTAAATTCCGTCTATCCGCTTGAACCCCGCATGCCTCCATATAGACAGTCCACAGTCTGTCTGCGAACATGGTGGGAGATTCCCCTGGTTGCTGCTTGGTTTCCCCCACCCTCATGAAAGGGCTCCCCAGATTCAAGCCCATTGCCTCCAGAACAGCAGTCTGTGCTGCCGCCCAGGTGTCAGGTCTTCCCCCATTCCCAGAGGTCACTGTCCTGCATAGCTGGGCATCTAGGGTTATCAGGAGCATCTTTATTTGCTCCCCTTCGTCGCAGTCATTGATGTTGGCAGCCTGTTCCACCTCCATAAAATGCAGCGACGGATCCCCCTTTGGAGTTAGTCTGGGAACGTGGGCCACCATCCCCCTGAGCGCGGATGCCCCATGAGGAACGATAATGTCGCCCTCAACCGGTCCCCTATTTGCCATCCCCGCCGGGGGACCATACCTCCTTTGCCTGACAGGGCACATCTGCCCTACCTGGGGTTCCTGCTCCTCCTCCCCACTGTCCAGCTCTCCTGCCTCGTTGGGTAGCCCCCCTGTCCCCGGGCTAGCTACCCATATAGGAGACGCCGCTATCTGGGGATACACCACTGACCCCCCTTGGACCTGCCCCTGACCGGGCGGTCCAAACCCTACCTGCTGACCCGGCCCCATCACCGGCATCCCAGGCAGCGGTCTGTCCCCATCCCATGGGGACCCACATACGAAACCAGGCGGACACGCCTCCAGCTGGGGGTACCCTGCCGACCCCCCTTGGACTTGCCCCTGAACGTGCAGTCCGTTCCCCGCCTGCCGACCCGGGCACGATCCCGGTGCCTCAGGAGGCGGTCTATTCCCCTTGGCCTGTGGGGAATCATCTGCTGCGAGGAGCACCTTGCCCCTTGGGAACCCCCCTGGACCTACCAGGTGTACCTGTCCCCTGACCTTGGACAAGGCCTCCTCCAACTCCGTTATTCGTGCCTGGCACGGCCCATGGGCACAGTCCCCTACTTCCTCGCGAGCCACCCGGTACGCTGCCTGGATGTCCCGGAACTTCCCCTCCAGCTTCCTACACTGCTCTGTACTCCGAGCATAGAGTTCCTGGAGCCTCCGTTCCTTTTCTTTACCCTCCACTATCTGGCAGTGGAGATAGTCCTTCTCACACCGGTTAGACTCGCTTTCCTGTTTCATTTCTGCCATTTCTTCCCGCAGTCGTTCCGCTGCGCTAGCGCTGTCCCCTGCGCTGGCCCTCACTTCTCTCAACTCCTGCTCTAACTCTTCGACCCTATCCTCTGTCTTGACTACCTGCTCGGACAGGCAAACCAGCCAAACTGCCTTCTCCAAGTGCTTTTTGTGCGCCTTACTGTCTGTCCATGCAGCCGCTGCCATTACCGGTTGCTCCGCATTGATTAATTCTGAAACCCAAGGTTTGGTGAGGTTGACCTTTTGCCACAAATACGAGGATATTCTCTCCTCCATTTTGCTTCGTTCCCTCACCCCCTCTGCCAAGTCACATACTCCAAACCACCGGGGTCCTGTCGCGGTCGCCATTGTAGAGGGTGCCATCTCCGCTACTCCACTACTGGGCCGATATCTGGGGTTTGAATATCTGTGTGTGTCTCTCTCCAGCTGGCACTGAAACTTCAGAGGCCAGGGGATGTCGCACTGGGACACTTCCACTGAAGAGAGCACTGATTCAAGCCTGCCGTTTATTCCTAACCGACAGCCTGAGACTTATATCACACAGATCTCCAGACCCCTACCAATACCCAGGTGATTCTCTCTCTTGCCGGTGGTACAACACCCACCCGGTTCCTACTCCACTAGAGTAGCTTTCCCAAGAGAGAGAATAGGACACTGCTGTTTATTTCCTAACCAGCAGTCTGTCCTGAGTGAATCGCTCAAGATGACCCTCGATTCTTGAACCCGGAATTAAGGTGAGGAGTATTTTAACAATGACTTGGTCAGAGATCGCTGGTGAAAGATTGAAGAATTTAAACGACTCCAATTATCATCAAATCAAGGTTTATTGCAAAACCCAGGTCAAAATCATCAACAGAAGAAACACAATAAAATCTTATGCTCTAATACACACTAAGTCTATTCAAAAGTAATATAGCGGACACAACGAAAATTCTTAAGATTACACAGTTTTTAGCAATATCACAATGCACAAAACAAGTTCCCTTCCCCAAAGCCTCAACCACTATTAAAGTCAAGGGAGTTTCGCAAGCTGCTGCAGGATACTTACGGTCACAGGCTGCAGAGGTCAAGTCAGGGGTGCAGAGGTCGAGCCAAGAACGAAGAGACCCCCAATCGAAAACACAGCCCCTTTTATATTGTTTTACCTGGCTTTGTTCTGTGATCGGCCAGCCCCTTTTGCATTGAAAAAGGTAAGGTTTAAAGTTCCCGCTGGTCCTGCCCCCTTTGAGCCGGTCAGACCTGTCGAGATGGGAGTACCTCCCCTAGGTCCGCCTCCAGTCTGCCTTTCGAGATAACGAGGTTGAGCTCCCTTGAAGATTTTCAAAGACTTCCATCTGCTCCGGAGATAGCTGCTATGTTGATGGGGTGTTGATTGGATTCTGCTCTGGTGGAGGCAAAGTCATTTACATCTGCATGGGGCTATGACCATCCCATTGTCCTGCTTGCATGCAAGCCTCCTGTGTATTCCCGTGCCCCTTTGTCTGTGTTTTGATGTTATCTTGTTGTCTGGCTCCTTCTTCCTTGTAGCTCCTAGGGGGGTGTTTGTAAATATTTATGTGCTTATGTCCCTACTCAGCTCAGCGGACCAAGCCTGCTGGGAAAACTGGTTCTGTTCCCTTGGCTGGAAAGTCAGTTTACAGTCTCTGAGTTTCTCCAAAAGGGCCGAATTGCCCGAAAACCTTACAGGAGGCAGATGTTGTAGCCTTCGCCTCGTTGATCGCCCGAAGGTGGATCCTGATCGGATGGAGGGCTGCCTCTCCACTCTGTGCCCTGGCATGGCGGGGGGACTTGTTGGAATTCTTGACTTTTGAGAAGGTTAAGTTTGAACTGAGGGGAAGGATGGAGGGGTTCTACAATTCATGGGCATTAGTCATCATGCACTTTCAAGAACTGGATAACATCGAACATTAGTTGGGGGGGGGGGGCTGGGGGGAGGGGGCGGTGTGTGTTAATGGTGACTGTGGGTGATTCCTGATTCCTTTTTGTTATTTCTTTATGTGAACATGCGGGCTAATGTTTGGGGTTTGGTGGGAGGATGGGATCGTTGTTATTGATATGGGGATTGACATATTTGTAACAGCTTATTGTTTATTGTTGGTGGGTGTAAATTTGTGAGAAAATGTGAAAAAGGAGAAGAATAAAGAAATATTGTTTTTAAAGTATGAGGTTATCCACTTAAGAGGAATGGAAGTGCATAGTATTTCTTAAATGGTGGAAAGATTGGGAGGTGCTGATGTCCAAAGGTGCCTGGGTTCTTGTTCACATATCACTGAAAGCTAAGATGGAGGTGCAGCAAGCAATGAGGAAGGCAAATGGTCTGTTGACCTTCATCGCAAGAGGATGAGTACAGGAGTAAATCTGGCTTGCTTCAATTGAATGGAATCTTGGTTCAATTCCACCTGGAGTATTGTATACAGTTTGGTCTCTTTACCTAAGGAAGGAGATACCTGCCACAGAGGGAGTGCAGCAGAACTTCACCAGACTAATTCCTGAAATGGTGGGACTAACAATGAGGAGAGATTGAGGAGACGGGGTTTGTATGCTCTCGAGTTTTGAAGAATGAGAGGTGATCTAATTGAAACTCGCAAAAACTCACAAAAGGCTCGGCAGGATAGATGCATGAAATATGTTTCCTCCAGCTGGGGGTCTAGAACCAGGGGACAGAGTCTCAGGATAAGGGATAAGCCATTGAGGACCGAGATGAGGAGGAATTTCTTCGCTCAGAAGGTGGCAAATCTTTAGAATTCTCTACTGCAGAATGCTGTGGACGTTTTGTCATTGAATACGAACTAGACAGATAGCACAGCAAAATGCCATTGAGGTAGATGATCAACCATGATCAACTTGAATGGTGGATCAGGCTAAAGGGCTGAATGGTCTACTCTTGCTATGTTCTTACACTCAGCGCTTAGTTTAAAGTAATGTTTAAGTTTAAGCTTTACTACATATCTTCAATAACTTGATATACCATCTCCCAATAAATCCCTTTCCTGGCTTAAAAATTCCAATTTTCTCTAGGGTTTTTTCACAATTCAACTTTTTGACATTGAATCAACCTCATTACCTCCAGAGCTCAAATATCTTTTCGTTTCTCAGCAACCAAAAATTTGCTGGGGTGTGACCGGTTGGGAGTCCTCAGCTTCAACTGGCAACGGGTTATCCAGATGGGGATCTGTAAGACATACTGGGAAAATACCAAAGTGTTCCAGGAGAGTCTGGCCAGGAGAAAAGGGGCCAAGGCCCATAGCTATGTGGATCCTGGTGCTCAGCCCCGGTACTTTAGGGCAATGCCTGTCTCTTACACATTGCTTGCCCAGGTTGATGCAGAGCTATAGCACTGGAAGGATCTGGGTATTATGCGCCCTGTATAATTTGTAGAGTGGGCTGCATCCGTGGTGCTGTTGATGAAGCCCAACAAATCTGTCCAACTCTGCAGGATTACAAGCTCACAGTAAACAGAGCTTCATGCCTGGACTGGAACCCGATGCCCAGAGTGGAGGTTTGTCCACAAAACTAGCTGGACGGTGTTCCTTTATGAAACTTGACATGAGGCAGGCTTATTTACAGATGGAGATAGATCAAGCATCCAGAAAATGTGCGACCATAAACATTCAGAGGGCCCTTTGAATACACCCGCCTCCCGTTAGGGGTCTCATCTGCCCCTGCGATTTTCCAACGTGTAACAGAGAGCATCTTGCAGGGTTTGCCAAAGGTGGACATCTATGTGGATGGCATGTTCAAATGAATGCCATGAAGAAAGAGCATATGGACAGCCTGCAAGAAGTGCTCAGATGGTTTTCTCAAGTGGGTGCCTGGCTAAAGAGGAGCAGGTGTGTGTTCCGCTCTAGTGCGGTGACCTATTTAGGATACAGGATGGACAGCGATGGTCTATACCCAGAGGAGGCCAAGGTTCGGTGATAAAAGAGGCCCTGACCCTGAAGAACGTCACTGAACTCCGGTCGTTTTTAGGCCTGCTAAATTATTAAGGAAAGTTTATCACCAACCTGGCCATCTTCTTGGCTCCACTCCATTTGTTGAAGAAGAAGCACAAGTGGTTCTGGGGTGCCTCGGGGTAAAACGGCGTCTGTCATCCACGCAGCTCCTCACTCAAATTATCCAGGTAGGCTGCTAATGCTAACATGTGATGCCTCCCCATCTGGCGTTGGGATGTTACTGGCTCAGAGATCGGATGACAGTATGAACGCTCCACTGCCTTTGCCTCAAAGACCCTGGGGGGCGATATGCTCAAATCGAAATGGAGGGCTTGGCGATAATATTTGGAGTCAAGAAGTTCCATCAGTATGTTGACGGAAGGCATTTTTCTATTGTGACTGACCACAAACTCCTGCTTGGCTATTTTAGGGAGATAAGAGAATTCAGCCCATCGCATCAGCCAGAATTCAGTGTTGGGTGCTCCTACTCACCGCGTATGAATATATGTTTCAACACCTCCCAGGTGCGCAGATTGCCCATGCCAACGCTCTGTCGTCCACTATTTCCCATGAGTTCCCATCATTGACAATGGTGGAAGAAGTAGTTTAACTCTTAATTTTATGGAAACTTTGCCAGGGATGGCTACTCAGGTGCGAATGTGGACGTAGTGGGATCCAACACTGGTGAAAGTTCACTATATGCTTTTGAGCGTCGGAATGCAAGGCACCCCTCCTGTAGCCCTCCAGTCTTTTGTCCAGAAGCTCTCTGAGCTCAGCCTGGAGGACGGTGTCAAATTGTGGGAGCTCGCGTAATCATCCCACCGCAGGGTCAGGTATCCCCGCTGAATGACATACACAGTAGTCACCTGGGCATGTCTAAAATAAAGATGCTAGCCCATAGTTATGTCTGGTGCCTCGATGGGGACATCGAGTGCGTCATACACAGCTACCCACCGTGCCTAGAGCATCAGAAGCTCCTGCCGGCGGCCTCCCTTCATCCATTGGAATGGCCAGGATGCCAGGAAGTGGACCTTTCGGACTTTGGAGGAGGGGGGGGGGTCATAACCCATATGAGGACTACGGGGAAACAATTGTCGATCACCCATGGGACTTGTGGAGCTTCCCAGGTAGGATGGTGTTGACACCCAATTGGAACTCGTTAAAGACCGCCACATAAAAGTCATCTGAAGTAGGGCCGGAGATGTTGTATTTTTAAAATTAAATTACGGGATGTTGACATCGCTCATTAAGCCAACATTTATTGCCCATCCCGAATTGTCCTTCAGAAGATGGTAGTGAGTTGCCTTCTTGAACTGCTGTATTCCATGAGGTGTATGTACACCCACAGTGCTGTTAGGGAGGGAGTTCCAGGATGTTGCCCCACCGACAGTATAGGAGCGGCGATATATTTCCGAGTCGGGGTGGTGAGTGACTTGGAGGGGAACTTCCAGGTCGAGAGGTTCCCAGGTATCTGCTGCTCTTGTCCTTCTAGATGGTAGTGGTTGTGGGTTTAGAAGGTGCTGTCTAAGGGACCTTGGTGAGTTACTACAGTGCCTCTTGTAGATGGTATACATGGCTGCCACTGTTCATCAGTGGAGGGTTTGACTGTTTGTGGAAGGGGAAGCAATCAAGTGAGCTGATTTGCCCTGGATGTTGTTGAGCTCCTTGAATATTGGAGAATATTCCATTGCACTCCTGACTTGTGCCTTGAAGATGCTGGACAGGTTTTAGGTGGGGGGGTGGGGGGGGGGGGGAGAGAACAGGCTTTAGGTGGAGGGGGAGGGGGGGGAAGGTGAGTTACTCACTGTAGGATTCCTAGCCATTGACCTGCCCTGGTAGCCACAGTATTAATGTGGCTAGCCCAATTCAGTTTCTGGTCAATGTTAACCCCCAGGATGTTGATTGTGGGGGATTCAGCAATGGTAATGCCATTGAATGTCCAGGAGCGGTGGTTAGATCCTCTCTTGTAGGAGATGGTCATTGCCTGGCACATGTGTGGTGCAAATGTAACTTGCCACTTGTCAGCCCCAGCCTGGATATTGTCCAGATCTTGCTGCATTTGGACATGGACTGCTTCATTATCTGAGGAGTCGCGAATGGTGCTGAACATTGTGCAGTCATCCGCAAGCATTCCCACTTCTGACCTTATGATGCAAGGGAGGTCATTGATTAAACAGCTGAAGATGGTTGGGCCTAGGACACTACCCTGAGAAACTCCAGCAGTAATGTCCTGGAGTTGAGATGGTTGATCTCCAACCACCACAACCATCTTTGTTTGTGCCAGGTATGAATCCAACCAGCGGAGAGTTTTCCCCCTGATTCCCATTGACTCCAATATAGCTAGTGCTCCTTAATGCTATACTCGGTCAAAGGCTTCCTTGATGTCAAACGCAGTCAATGTCATAGAATCATAGAATTTACAGTGCAGAAGGAGGCCATGGAAAGAGCACCGTATTTAAGCCCACACCTCCACCCTACCCCGCAACCCAGTAACTCCACATAAACTTTTTTTGGGACACTAAGGGCAATTCAGCATGGCCAATCCACCTAACCTGCACATCTTCGGATTGTGGAAGGAAACCAGAGCCCACCCGAAGGAAACTCACGCTGACACGGAGAGAACGTGCAGACTCCACATAGACAGTGACCCAAGCCAGGACCCGAACCTAGGACCCTGGAGCTGTGAAGAAACAGTGCTAACCACTGTGCTATCATGCTACCCATTTCACCTCTGGCATTCAGCTCTTTTGTCGATGTTTGAACCAAGGCTGTAATCAGGTCAGGAGCTGAGTGACACTGGCGGAACCCAAACTGAGCATCCGTGAACAGGTTATTGCTGAGTAAGTGCCACTTGATAACACTGTTGATGACTCCTTCCATCACTTTGCTGATGATGGAGAGTCGACTGATAGGGCGGTAATTGGCTGGGTTGGATTTGTCATCTTTCTTATGTACAGGACACACCTGGGCAATTTTTCACATTGCTGTCTAGATGCCAGTGTTGTAGCTGCACTGGAACCGCTTAGCTAGGGGTGTGGCAAGTTCTGGAGCACAAGTCTTCAGTACTATTGCCGGGATATTGTCAGGGCCCAAAGCCTTTGCAGTATCCAGTGCCTTCAGCCGTTTCTTGATATCATGTGGAGTGAATCGTATTGTCTGAAAACTGACGTCTGCGATGCTGGGGACCTCTGGGGGAGACTGAAATGGATCATCCACTCGGCACTTCTGGCTGAAGATTGATGCAAATGCCTCAGCCTTGTCTTTTGCACATACGTGCTGGGCTCCTCCATCATTGAGGATGGGATATTTGTGAATCGTCCTCCAGTGAGGTGTTTAATTGTCTACCACCATTCACGGCTGGATGTGGCAGGATTACAGAGCTTAGATCTGATGCATTTGCTGCAGAATTGCTTAGCTCTATTACTTGCTGGTTATGCTGTTTGTCACACAAGTAGTCCTGTGTTGCATCTTCACCAGGTTGACACCTCATTTTTCGGTATGCCTGATATTGCTCCTGACATGCTCTCCTGCACTCTTTATTGAACCAGGGTTGATCCCCTGGTTTGGTGGTAATGGTAGAGTGAAGGATATGCCGGGCTATGAGGCTGCAGATTGTGGTTGAATACAATTCTGCCGCTGCTGATGCCCACAGTGCCTCATGGATGCCCAGTCTTGTGTTGTGTGGTGGTATGTATTAGGGGTAATACGGTACACCACGTGTCGACAGGCTATTGGTGGAGGGATGCCAGGCCCTGATAGGATCTGCCACCTACTGGACTCCACCCAGAAATGCCGGTATAAGAACCCAGTTTTTCCCTCCATTTCCCTCAGCAGCTGCATTCTGTAACCACGCTGCTGGGGATAAAGTTCTGCTTAATAAAGCCTTCAATTGACATTACCTCAACCTGCCTCGTGTCATATTGACGGTGCTACAATTTATTAAGCAGAATTTAAATTGAAGAAAACGATGTGGAAACATGGAGCTCCGAATCACCCCGGCGTGCCTGCGCATCGCACCCCAAGCAGCTAACTCGGCCTCTATCTTCAAACACTGGATGGCATGCTTTGAGGGCTACCTCCGAACGGCCCCCGGCACACCGACTGACGAACAAAAGATGCAGGTCCTCTATTCCAGGGTGAGTGCTGACGTCGACTCCCTTATCGAGGACGAGGACGGTTTCACTGGTGCCATCGCCGCGCTGAAGGATATCTACGTCCGGCCCGCCAACCAGGTTTTTGCTCGCTACCAGCTCGCCACATGACGGCAATTTCCGGGGGAATCGCTGGACGAATTTTATAACGCCCTGCAGATCCTGGGTCGAAACTGCAACTGCCCAGCGGTAACAGCGAGTGAACACACAGAGCTCCTGGTCCGCGAAGCGTATGTGGCAGGTTTGGCCTCTTCCCAGATCCGCCAGAGGCTTCTGGAGAAAGAAACTCTGGGACTTACAGACGCTCGGGCCATGGCGGCATCCCTCAATGTTGTGTCACGCCACGCCCACGCCTACGCCCCCGACTGCACTACAGCACTTGGGCTCCGTGGACCCCCGCTGCGGTCGACTCTCCGACAACCCCCCCACTCCTGCAAACCTGCGCGGCCAAAACACCAGACCAACCGGGGGGGCCCTGCTGCTATTTTTGCGGCCAGCCGAAACACCCTCGGCAGCGATGCCCGGCCCGCGCGGCTACCTGCAAAAGCTGCGGGAAGAAGGGCCACTACGCGATGGTGTGCAAGTCCCGCGGGGTCGCCACTATCTCCGGGGAAGAAACGGGACCACAGACCCAGCCCCCCCAGCGATCCACGTGTGACCAACGGACGCCGCCATTTTGGACCCCGGACGCTACGAAGGAGAGATGGGCAATGGCATTTTGTCCACCCCCAACCGCGCTCGATCCGTGGACGCTGCCATCTTGGCTGAAGGACCCCGACACAGACGGCCACATACTGCCTGATTACGATTCTTAACTTCAACAACCACGTCTGGCTTCGACGACCCTCGACCAGTCGCGACCCCGGACGCTCCAGACTGCAACCTCTACAGTCCTAGTGAATGGCTACGAGACGCCGTGTCTTATCGACTCTGGGAGCACGGAGAGCTTCATTCATCCGGACACACTAAGGCGCTGTTCCCTCGTAATTCGGCCAAGCACCCAGAAAATTTTCCTGGCGGCGGGATCCCACTCCGTTCAGATCACGGGGTTCTGCATCGCTAACCTAACGGTGCAGGGGAGGGAGTTCCGAAATTACCAGCTGTATGTCCTCCCCCATCTCTGTGCGCCCACACTCCTAGGGTTGGACTTCCAATGCAACCTCCAGAGTTTAACATTTAAATTTGGCGGCCCTATACCCCCACTGACTGTCTGCGGCCTCGCGACCCTCAAGGTTGAACCGCCTTCCTTGTTTGCGAACCTCACCCCGGATTGCAAACCCGTCGCCACAAGGAGCAGACGGTACAGCGCCCAGGACCGAGCATTTATCCGGTCCGAAGTCCAGAGGCTGCTGAAGGAAGGCATCATCCAGGCTAGCAACAGTCCCTGGAGAGCCCATGTGGTAGTTGTTAAGACCGGGGAGAAACAGAGGATGGTCATCGACTATAGTCAGACCATCAACAGGTACACTCAGCTAGATGCGTACCCTCTCCCCCGCATATCCGACATGGTCAATCGGATTGCACAGTACAAGGTTTTTTCCACCGTGGACCTCAAGTCCGCCTACCACCAGCTCCCCCATCTGTCCCGGTGACCGCAACTATACTGCCTTCGAAGCAGACGGGCGGTTATACCACTTTTTAAGGGTTCCATTCAGCGTCACGAACGGAGTCTCGGTCTTCCAACGAGAGATGGACCGAATGGTTGACCAGCACGGTTTACGGGCCACGTTCCCGTATCTCGACAACGTCACCATCTGCGGCCACGTCCAGCAGGACCACGAAGCCAATCTCCAAAAATTCCTCCAGACCACTCACGCCCTGAACCTCACTTACAACAAAGAAAAATGCGTGTTCCGCACCAATCGTCTAGCCATCCTGGGCTACGTAGTGCGTAATGGAGTGATAGGCCCCGACCCTGAGCGCATGCACCCCCTCATGGAGTTCCCTCTCCCCCACTGTGCCAAAGCCCTGAAACGTTGCCTGGGCTTCTTTTCTTATTACGCCCAGTGGGTCCCCCAGTACGCAGACAACGCCCGTGCACTAATCCAGCCCACTACTTTTCCCCTGTCGACAGAGGCATGCCAGGCCTTTAGCCGCATCAAAGCGGATATCGCAAAGGCAACGATGTGCGCCATCGAAGAGTCCCTCCCCTTCCAGGTCGAGAGCGACGCACCGGATGTAGCTCTGGCGGCCACCCTCAACCAAGCAGGCAGACCCGTGGCCTTCTTTTCCCGAACCCTCCACGCTTCAGAAATCCGCCACTCCTCAGTGGAAAAGGAGGCACAAGCAATAGTGGAAGCTGTGCGACACTGGAGGCATTACCTGGCCGGTAGGAGATTCACTCTCCTCACTGACCAACGGTCGGTTGCCTTCATGTTCGATAATGCACAGCGGGGCAAGATCAAGAACGACAAGATCTTGCGGTGGAGGATCGAACTCTCCACCTTCAATTATGAGATCTTGTATCGTCCCGGAAAGCTGAACGAGCCATCCGATGCCCTATCTCGCGGCACATGTGCCAATGTACAAGTGGACCGTCTACAAGCCCTCCACGAGGACCTCTGCCACCCGGGGGTCACTCGTTTCTACCACTTCCTTAAGGCCCGCAACCTCCCTTACTCCGTCGAGGACGTCCGAACAGTCACCAGAAACTGCCAGATCTGCGCTGAGTGCAAACCGCACTTTTTCAGGCCAGATAGAGCGCACCTGGTTAAGGCCTCTCGACCCTTTGAACGCCTCAGTTTGGATTTCAAAGGCCACCTCCCCTCCACCGATCGCAACGCGTACTTCCTGAACGTCGTTGACGAATACTTCCGTTTCCCTTTCGCCATCCCCTGCCCCGACATGACCGCGTCCACGGTCATTAAAGCCCTCGGTACCATTTTTACACTGTTCGGTTTCCCCGACTATATCCATAGCGACAGGGGGTCCTCCTTAATGAGTGACGATCTGCGTCAATTCCTGCTCAGCAGGGGCATAGCCTCGAGCAGGACGACCAGTTACAACCCCCGGGGGAACGGGCAGGTAGAGAGGGAGAACGGAACAGTCTGGAAGGCAGTCCTGCTGGCCCTTCGGTCTAGGAGCCTCCCAATTTCCCGCTGGCAGGAAGTCCTCCCGGATGCCCTTCACTCTATCCGGTCCCTGCTGTGCACCACCACGAATCAAACGCCTCACGAGCGCCTCCTCCTCTTTCCTAGGAAGTCCTCCTCTGGAACGCCACTTCCGACCTGGTGAGCAGCTCCGGGACCCATTCTGCTCCGGAAACATGTGCGGGCGCACAAGTCAGATCCGTTGGTGGAACGGGTGCATCTCCTTCGCAATACGCCGATGTGGAGTACCCCGATGGCCGACAGGACACGGTCTCCCTGCGAGATCTGGCGCCCGCCGGAGCTACCCACACCCACCCAACGCCAATCACCACCTTATCACTCCCGCCGGTTCATCCCGCAGCCACCCCCTTCCCGGGGGGTTCGGTTCTCCTCCTAGACCTCACCCCAAAGATGTGCAGGGTAGGTGGATTGGCCACGCTAAATTGTCCCTTAATTGGAAAAATGAATTGGGTACTCTAAATTTTAAATTTTAAAAAAAGAATAGCAGCTCTGCCCTTTAGGACCCAGCCAGCTCGGTCTGTGGTGGTACTACCGAGCCATTCTTGGTGATGGACATTGAAGTCCCCAACCAGAGTATATTCTGCACCCTTGCCACCCTCAGTACTTCCTCCAAGTGGTGTTCAACATGGAGGAGTACTGATTCATCAGCTGGTGGTGGCTGAGGTAATCAGCAGGTTTTCTTGCCCATGTTTAACCTGAAGCCATGAAACTTCATGGGGTCCAGAGTCGATGTTGAGGACTCTCATGGCAACTCCCTCACGACTGTATACCCTCTGCTGGGTCTGTCCTACCGGTGAGACAGCTCATACCCAGGAATGGTGACAGTGATGTCCAGGACATTGGAAGGTATGATTATGTGAATATTGTTGCTTATTTAGTCTGTGAGACAGCTCTTCCAACTTTGGCACAAGCCCACAGATGTTAGTAAAGAGGACTTTGCAGGGTCGGCAGGGTTGGATATGCCTGGTTCGATGTCCGGTTTCATTCCTTTTTTGTGTTTTCATTGCGGTTGAATACAACTGACTGGCTTGCTAGGCCATTTCAGAGTCAACCACATTGCTGTGGGCCTGGAGTCACATGTGGGCCAGACCAGGTAAGGATGGCAGATTTCCTTCCCTAAAGGACATTATTGAACTACATGGGTTTTTATAAACAATCGACAATGGTTCATAGTCATCATTCCAGATATTTTATTGAGTTTAAATTCAATCAGCTGCTGTGGTAGGATTCGAACCCAAATCATTATCCTGGGTCTCTGGATTACTAGTCTAGTGACAATACCACTATGCCACAGCCTCTCCCTTGTTGTCCCAACAAGGACTGGATTGGGAGAGAGTTACTACCATGTGCAGAGCTTGTACATAGTTCAATAAAATCCTTCTTCCACAACGTTGGTTTATTCAAGTTAGTAAAGGAAGAGCCCACCAACTAAAATAGTCAAATATATTGTCAAACGTAAAGAAAAAACATAATTGCACAAAATCACAGCACTCAGTTTCTCAAGCATGCTTTGATCAAGAAGGTATTATGAATTGGGAATAGGAGTAGGGCTCTCAGCCCCTCGAGCCTGCTCCACTGTTCAATAAGATCACGGTTGACCTGATTGTGACCTCAACCCAAGATTCCTGCCTAACCCAATACCATTGCACCCCCTTGTTAATCAAGAATCGGTGCAGCTCTGCCTTACAAATATTCAAAGACCCTGCTTCCCCTGCCACTTGAGGAAGAGAGTTCCAGAGACTCACGACCCTCTGAGAGAAAATATTCCTCCTCATCTGCATCTTATGGGGAGAAGGCAGGATAATGGGGATGAGAAAAATATCAGCCATGATTGAATGGCCGAGCAGACGCGATGGGCCAAGTGGCCTAATTCTGCTTCTATTTCTTATGGTTTTTAATGGGCAATCCCTTATTTTTAAACAGTGACCCTCTGGTTCTAGATTCCCACACAAGAGGAAACATCAACTCCACATCCAACCTGTCAATACCCTTCAGGATCTTAAAGAATTTGATCAAATCGCCTCTTACTCTTCTAAACTCTAATTCAGGGTGCCCCAAATTTTTCCAGCCAGGGAACTGTCTTGATCTCCCAAGAGTACAGACAGAACCTCTAAGAAACATCTGTGCTATATTGAAGCGGTAAACCACAAAAAATATTATTGCACAATAAGTACAAACATACAAAAACACATTTATAAATATTCTTCTATTTCTTATATGAAAACATTTATTATAATTCACAAGTTATCTTATTGAACAACACTTCCAAGTCTTACCTTCTTCTTGTCATTTTTAATGAGAGGAGTGATTCTGATCTTTTACTCACAAATTCATATAATTTTGGAAGTGCTGCTGGAAACTGGATTCTCATTTCAGACACATGCACACATAGACGCACACTCAAAAAAAGCACAAGCACACACACATTCACCTCAAATTCACCCCTCTCTCACACTTAACACACTCACCTCTCTCACTCACCACACACTCACTTCCCTCTCACTCACACTCACCTCTAATTCACCTCTCTCTCATACTTAACACACTATCACTCACCACACTCACCTCTCTCACACTCACCACACACTCACCTCTCTCTCACTCACCTCAAATTCACCTCTCTCACACTTAACACACGATCACTCACCACACTCACCTCTCGCACACTCACTACACACTCACCTCTCTCTCACTCACCTCAAATTTCCCTCTCTCACACACTTAACATATTATCACTCACTACCACTCCCACTTACCCCCACTAACAACACCCCCACCTCTCTTTCATACTCATCACACACTCACCTCTCCCTCACACTCACTGTTCATATGCGCGCACATATGTTTTCACACAAACACACACACACCACACACTGACCTCTCTCTCACACTAACCATGCATTCACCACACACTCACCTCTCTCTCATACCCATTGTGCATGTATGCACACACTTACACATACACATGTGCACACAAGCACTCACACTCAACTCCCTCACCACATTCACCTCTCTCTCACACTCACCTTGCATTCACACTCACTTCACACCACATACTCACCTCTCTCTCACACTTAACTCTCTCATACTCGCATCTCCCTCACACTCACCTCTCTCTCAGACTAACCACACAGTCACCACACACTTACCTCTCTCACACTAGTCACACACACACCTCCCTCTCACACTCACCATGCACTCACCTCTCTCTCATGGTCACCTCTCTCCCACACTCACCTCTCTCCCACACTCACCTCTCTCTTTCAGCTGAAAAAGCCTTTGATTGTTCAAGATGGACGGTCAGCTGGATGAGTCCTGCGGAACCCCAGGGTTCCACAAATTTAATTGGGGAAACCCTGCTCTAGAGGGTACAAATGTATGCTCTCCAACCTTTCCTCATTAGACAACCCACCCATTCCTGATATTAGTCTAATAAACCTCCTCTGAACTGTTTCTACGTATTTACATCTTTCCTTTAATAAGGAGTCAGTACTGTTTGCAATACTCCAGATGCGGTTACATCAATGCCCTGTGTACATCGAAGCATAATCTGCCTACTTTTGTAATCAATTCCCCCCACAATAAATGATGACATTCTTTTAGCTTTTCTAATTAAGTGCTGTCCCTGTACACTAGCCTTTTGTGATTCTCAGGTCCCTGTCACCTGGGTGGCAGGTCTTATGACAGGACAGAATATAAAAAATAGCAAAGAATAACAACAAAATTGATAAGGAAGGAAAAATTAGTGTTCGAGAGAAAGCTACCTTGAAATATAAAGACAAATAGTAAGAGTTCCTATGGATATATAAAAAAACAAACGAGTCAACAAAATGAGCAGTGATCCGATAGAAAATGAGTCTGGGGTATTAATAATGGGAATCAAGGAGATTGCGAAGTAATTTTACAGGCATTTTGCATCTATTTCACTGCAGGAGATACAAGTAACATCCCAGAAATAGCTGCAAATCAGGAATTGGAAAAGAGGGCGGAATTCAAGAAAATTACAATCAGCGGGGAAATGGTACAGAACAAATTGTTGGATCTGCGGGCTGACAAGTCATTGTATCCTGATGGACTTCATCATAGGGTCCTAAAATCAGTGGCTCGTGAGATAGTTGATGCATTGACTTTAATTTCCCCAAATTCCCTACATCCGGCAAAGATTCCATTAGATTGAAAAATAGCGAATGTAACTCTTTTATTCAAAAATGGAGGGAGACAGAGAGCATGAAACTACAGACCAGTTAGTCTAACATCTGTCACAGGGAAAATTTCAGAAGCTATTATCAAATATGTTATGGCAGGGCACTTGGAAAACTTCAAGACCATCAGGCAGAATAAACATGGGTTTGTGAAAGGGAATCATGTTTAACTAATTTATTGGAGCTCTTTGAAGATATAACGTAAGCTGTGGATCTTTATTGGCCGAAATCGAAGACAGTGATCAGAGCCTTGTCGAACTATTGGGTCCAAGATTAAGGACCGCCCCAAAGAGCGTGAAATCCCAGAGGGATAAAAGGGGACACAGCCATGTGTTCTGCCTCTTTTGGACCCAGCCTGTGCCAGCCTCCTTTGAATCCAGCCTGTGCCAGCCCAACTGCAACATAACGACCAGACAGCCAAGTTCAAGACCAACGATTGCTACCTGACGGATGAGCCCAGCAGAGACAGAGCCACTTCTTCAAACCATGATCAAGATAAAGGCCTTATCCACTTGCACAGTGCCAGTCACCTGAAGTTAAGTATAGGTTATTTCAGTTGATCGGTGTAGTTTAACTTGTAGTATATTGTGCTTGCATGTCAAAGTAACCCTCGTGTGTAAATAAACCATCTTTGAACTTGAACTAACTGGTTGTGTGGTCATTTGACCGATATACGGGAAAGCCTTGTGGTTCAGTAAGAGAAACAGAAACACCCACAGTATTGGCGACACTGTTGGGACATAACATCATATCATACAAAGAGCCTCAGTATCATATTGGCGACGCTAAAGAGCAACATTATTGGTGACACCCGTGGGATATTATTCCATTAAATTGGCAACACATGTCCTTGTGGACTTGCCACCACGTGGAGGAGGACAACACTCACTCCTGGTAGCCGTCAAGGTCACCGCGGCCCTGAACCTTTACGCCTCAGTATCATTGCAGGATTCGAGAGGGGACTTTTGTGGCAAGCTACAGCCCACAGGTGCATTCAACAGTTCAAGGATGTCCTGTTTGCCCTGGCAGGGAACTATGTGAACTTTGATACGGACCAGGCCCAACAAGATACTCGGGCAGCAGATTCTCCTCCGTCGCCGGGATGCCCCAAGTCCAGGGACTAATAGATGGCATGCATGTCATCTTGCGCTCACCTGGCCATCAGGGAGTGCCCTAGGTCAACAGACAGGGATTCCACTCGCTGAACATCCAGCTCATGTGCAACCACCACATGAAGTTCATGCACGTGTGTGCATGCTTCCCAGGGAATGTTCACAACAGTTACATCCTGGGGCAGTCTTTCATCCCCGGCATCATCGCGAACCACCCCGGGATGGCCACTTGGCTCTTGGGGGATAAGGGGTACCTGCTGAGGGCCTGGCTAATGGTGCCAGCATGGAGGCTGGTGACCGATGCAGAGACCCATGAGAACGAGGCCCATGTGGCCATCCGGGCTGTCACTGAGTGGTTCATCGGTGGATTGGCCATGCTAAAATTGCCCTGAGTGTCCAAAATTGCCCTTAGTGTTGGGTGGGGTTACTGGGTTTTGGGGATAGGGTGGAGGTGTTGGGCAGGGTGCTCTTTCCAAGAGCCGGTGCAGACTCGATGGGCCAAATGGTCTCCTTCTGCACTGTAAATTCTATGATAATCTATGATCGGTCTGCTCAAATTGCGGTGCCGATACCTCGACCACGCCGGTGATGCCCTGCAGTACACCCCCCCCGGAGAGTCACCAGCTTTGTGGTGGTCTGCTGTGCCCTCCACAACCTGGCACAGCAATGGGGCAATGTGCTGGAGTTGGAGGAGGAGGAACATGTGGCCACCTCCGAAGAGGAGGATGACGATGATGAGCAGGCACTGGACCAGGAGGGGCTAGAGGACAATCTCGAGGAGGAACCGTAGGACCAGTCGGAGAATGGAGGAAAGGCGGCAGCGGCGAGCGTCCGGCAAGCCAGAGGGCCCTCATCATCACCCGCTACACTTAGGACATTGGCCTAGTCCGTCATTGCAACCTTCACCCCTCCCGCCCCCATCACTTTGCACTGCCTCCTCACCTTCACGATCCTCCCCTCCTGCCACCCATCCCCACTTTTCCCACCCTCCCAGGGTCTGTATTGTATCAATCCAGAGCCAATCAGTGCTAACTCTGAGACGCAGCATCCTCAGAGGGGTATAACGCAGGAGAGTTGGTGGCCACCGTCGCCGCTCCATGGGACGGATCCGGGTTGACAATCAGTGTCCCCTCTTCACGTTCCCCAGTGAGTCGGACAGTCTACCGAGGCCCTCAGCTATTGTCAGCATCAACTGAGCCACGCCTTGGACACCTCCACTCATGCTGCCGACGTTGTGCACCAGACTCTCCACTGTGGTCACCACTCTCGCAGGGGTGGTCTCGGTGTCACGCATTGCCGGCTCCACCTCCTGCACCCGTAGCCTCCAGGGCTTCTCCAATCGTCTATAGACCTGCTGGTGTTGCTGTCACCCCCCCACTCTGATTGTCACGGCCGCACCCTATCGGCTTCATCAGCTTCAGGTAAACCTGTTGCAGAGGCGTCAGGTGGAGGCAGGAACACTCTCTTGAGACAGCAATTGGAGGTCTGCTGGATCCCAACTGCTATCGCATTCCTGCCTCCACCTGATGTGCATCTGCAACTGTGTGGTGCCCACCAGATTGCGCCCCAGAGGCCTGACCACTAATGTTGCCCACCAAAGTGCGTGCAACTGCGCTGGTGGAGGGTGGGGGTGACAGCTGTGACACAAAAATGCAATTACACTCAGGTGACATTGTCATTGCCGCAGAAGGGGAATTGCCCATAATATATTGCCCCTTAGTGTCCAGGGATGTGAGGGTTAGGTGGGGTTGCGGGGATAGGGCCCAGGTAGGGTGTTCTTTCAGTGGTTCAGTGGAGACTCGATGGGCTGAATAGCCCCCTCTGCACTGGAGCAATTCTATTTATATTCTCGTGGCTGCTTTTCATTGAAAATCGTCCTTCTCCAGCTACGCATTCACTCACTGCACAAAGTGCACCTCTTTGGTATGTGATTGGTAGAGTGCTCCACTTAGTGGCTGAGCAAAGAATTGCTAAAACTCACCAAGTGAAGGTAACTAGATTTCAGTGCCAGGGAGAGGATTCGCTTTCAGTTGAGAAGATTTTGGTGCTTCTTCTCAAGACCATTGCATCTTCCGCCCATTTGAGGTCTTCTTTTTCTCCTGTCTGCCATGCTGCCTTGCCTCTGAAGTTTTGCACCAAGGTACACTCTCAGAATGGACCTCCCTCTGTATCTGTGGTGAGCTCCAAATTAAGAAAAATGATTTGTATTAACTGTGAAGTTGATAGTTGTAGCGCACAAAGACCCCGAGAGACGAATAGAGTGAAGTCGATGAGGCTTTATTAAGCGTGACTGTTCCCCCGCAGTTCAGTAGTAGACTGGCCTGTGGGGGAGGACTCCTGGTTCTTATACTCCACCTTCAGGGCGGAGCTAGAGGTCAACGGCCAACCAGGACCCAGGAGCTGTCAGCCAATGACATCACGGCTTCACAGTCCCACATGACCCCTAATGCATACTACCACATTCATCCCTTGTTAAAAATGAACCCGGCGGGGTGATGCTTCGTATGGTGGTAAGGGTTTACAAGGCTGGTCCTGGGAGGAAAACTTTTGCATGTTATTACAGTATGTACAAGGTTTTTTTTTGTTTCGAACTATTTACAGTAATCGTCAGGAGAAAAAGACAAAATGTTCTCGTTAAAAGTCCACATATTGTAGTGTTAGATCGACGCCACGAGTCGGTCGGGCGGTCTGGTCGTCCGTGTCGATCGCCTCGGCCCCGGTGGTGGTGGTGGTGCTTGTTCCGGTGTTGTCGTCTCCGGGAGCCTTATGGTTTCAGCTTGGGCTTCACTCCTGGTCGGACCTGGGAGGAGGACCGATCCTCCTGGGAAGGGGGCGGTCGCGGGGTGCGGCGGTGGCAGGGAGGGGGTGATTGGTGTCGGGGGGTGTGTGTGTTGCCGGCGGGAGCCAGATCTCGCAGGGAGACCGTGTCCTGTCGGCCGTCGGGGTACTCCACGTAAGCGTACTGCGGGTTCGCGTGAAGGAGGTGAACCCTTTCGACCAACGGGTCCGACTTGTGCGCCCGCACATGTTTTCGGAGCAAGATGGGTCCTGGGGCCGCCAGCCAGGTCGGCAGCGACGTTCCAGAGGAGGAATTCCTGGGGAAGACAAGGAGGCGCTCATGAGGCGTTTGGTTAGTGCTAGTACACAGTAGTGACCGGATGGAGTGGAGGGCGTCCGGGAGGACCTCCTGCCACCGTAAAACTGGGAGGTCCCTGGACCGTAGGGCCAGTAGGACGGTCTTCCAGACCGTGCCGTTCTCCCTCTCTACTTGCCCGTTCCCCCGGGGGTTGTAGCTGGTCGTCCTGCTCGAGGCTATACCGTTGCTGAGCAGGAACTGGCGCAGCTCGTCACTCATGAAGGAGGACCCCCTGTCGCTGTGGACGTATGCGGGGCAACCGAACAGTGTGAATATGGTGTTCAGGGCTTTAATGACTGTGGCCGCGGTCATGTCAGGGCAGGGGATGGCGAATGGGAAGCGGGAGTACTCGTCCACCACATTAAGGAAGTATGTGTTGTGGTCGGTGGAGGGGAGGGGTCCTTTGAAATCCAGACTAAGGCGTTCAAAGGGGCGGGAAGCCTTAATCAGGTGCGCACCATCCGGCCTGAAAAAATGCGGTTTGCACTCTGCGCAGATGTGGCAGTTCCTTGTGACTGTACGGACCTCCTCCAAAGAGTATGGGAGGTTGCGGGACTTTATAAAGTGGTAGAACCAAGTGACCCCCGGGTGGCAGAGGTCCTCGTGGAGGGTTTGGAGGCGGTTAATTTGTGTGTTGGCACATGTGCCGCGGGATAGGGCACCGGACGGCTCGTTCACCTTTCCGGGACAATACAAGATCTCGTAGTTGAAGGTGGAGAGCTCGATCCTCCACCTTAAGATCTTGTCGTTTTTGATTTTGCCCCGCTGTGCATTATCGAACATGAAGGCTACCGACCGTTGGTCCATGAGGAGAGTGAATCTCCTGCCGGCCAGGTAATGCCTCCAATGTCGCACCGCTTCCACTATGGCTTGGGCTTCCTTTTCCACTGAGGAGTGGCGGATTTCTGAAGCGTGGAGGGTTCGGGAGAAAAAGGCCACGGGTCTGCCCGCTTGGTTAAGGGTGGCCGCTAGAGCTACGTCGGAGGCGTCGCTCTCGACCTGGAAGGGGAGGGACTCGTCGATGGCGCGCATCGTGGCCTTGGCGATATCCGCTTTGATGCGGCTGAAGGCCTGGCAAGCCTCTGTTGACAGAGGGAAGGTCGTGGTCTGTATTAGGGGGCGGGCCTTGTCTGCATACTGGGGGACCCACTGCGCGTAGTACGAAAAGAACCCCAGGCAGCGTTTTAGGGCTTTTGAGCAGTGCGGGAGGGGAAATTCCATGAGGGGGCGCATACGTTCGGGGTCGGGGCCTATTATCCCATTGCGCACTACGTAGCCCAGGATGGCTAGCCGGTTTGTGCTAAAAACGCACTTGTCCTCGTTGTACGTGAGGTTCAAGGCTTTAGCGGTCTGGAGGAATTTTTGGAGGTTGGCGTCGTGGTCCTGCTGATCGTGGCCGCAGATGGTTACATTGTCGAGATACGTGGCCCGCAACCCGTGTTGATCAACCATTCGGTCCATCTCTCGTTGGAAGACCGAGACCCCGTTTGTGACGCCAAATGGGACCCATAGGAAGTGGTATAATCACCCGTCTGCCTCGAAGGCTGTGTACTTGCGGTCACTTGGGCGGATGGGGAGCTGATGGTAGGCGGACTTGAGGTCCACGGTGGAGAAGACCTTATATTGGGCAATCCAATTGACCATGTCCGATATGCGGGGGAGAGGGTACGCGTCTAGTTGTGTGTACCTGTTGATGGTCTGGCTATAGTCTATGACCATCCTTTGCTTCTCCCCTGTCTTTACTACCACCACCTGTGCTCTCCAGGGACTATTGCTGGCCTGGATTATGCCTTCCTTCAGTAGCCGCTGGAGTTCGGACCGAAGGAATGTCCGGTCCTGGGCGCTGTACCGTCTGCTCCTAGTGGCGACGGGTTTGCAATCCGGGGTGAGGTTTGCAAACAAGGATGGGGGTTGAACCTTGAGGGTTGCGAGGCCGCAGATAGTGAGTGGGAGTATTGGGCCGCCGAATTTGAAGGTTAGGCTCTGTAGATTGCACTGGAAGTCTAATCCCAGTAATGTGGGCGCGCAGAGTTGGGGAAGGACGTAGAGCCTGTAGTTTTTGAACTCCCTCCTTTGCACCGTTAGGGTAACTATGCAGAAGCCTTTGATCTGTACGGAGTGGGATCCTGCAGCTAGGGAAATCTTTTGTGCGCTGGGACGGATGGTCAAAGAACAGCGTCTTACCGTGTCGGGGTGGATAAAGCTCTCCGTGCTCCCGGAGTCGACCAGGCATGGTGTCTCGTGCCCGTTTATCAGCACCGTTGTCGTCGTCGTCTGGAGCGTCCGGGGCCGTGCTTGGTCCAGCGTCATTGAAGCCAGACGTGTTCGTAATGGTTGAGCATCTTCTTCGAACCCCGTGGAGCCGTCGACACTGGGGTCCGTTGTTGCCGTCCAAGATGGCGTCGGGGGTGAACAAGATGGCTGCCCCATGCATCACACATGGCTGGGGGGTCACAAGATGGCGGCGGGGGTGGACAAAATGGCCGCCCCCATGCGTCGCACAGGTCTGGGGTGGTCCAAGATGACGGCGCCCCTCCTCCCCTCGTGGTGGCCGGGACCCAAAATGGCGGCGCCTGCGGGACGCACATGGGGCGCTGGGGGGGTTGGGGAGCGTTAGGAACACGCAGGACTCCCTCTTCTCTGGGGACAGCGGTGGCCGGGACCCAAAGTGGTAGCGCCGGCGGGTCATACATGGGGCGCGGGGGGGGGGTTGGGGAGTGTTAGAGACGCGCAGAACTCCCTCTTCTCCGGGGAGAGCGGTGGTCGGGACCCAAAGTGGTTGCGCCTGCGGGTCGTACATGGGGCGCTGGGGGGGTTGGGGAGCGTAAAATGCGTGCAGGGCTCCCTGTTCTCCTGGGACAGCGACGACCTCCCGGGACCGGCACACAGCCGCGAAATGGCCCTTTTTCCCGCAGCTCTTACAGATCGCTGCGCGGGCCGGGCAGCGCTGCCGGGGGTGTTTCGCCTGGCCGCAGAAATAGCAGCGGGCTTCCCCGGTGCGACTTGGCGTTTGAACCGCGCAAGCCTGTGGGGTGTCCGGGGGGGGGGGGGGGGTTGCCGCGACGGGTGCGTACGGAGCCCAATGGGCTGCCACGCGGTCGGGGCCGTAGGCGCGGGCGTTTCGCGCGGCCTCATCCAGGGAGGCTGCTAGGGCACATGCCTCTGAGAGTCCTAGCGACTCTTTTTCTAAAAGTCTTTGGCGGATTTGGGAGGAGTTCATACATGCCATAAAAGCATCGCGCATTAACATGTCCGTGTGTTCATTTGCGTTCACCTGCGGGCAGCTGCAGGCCCGTCCCAAAATTAGTAGCGCGGCGTAGAATTCATCTATCGATTCTCCGGGACTTTGCCGTCTCGTTGCGAGTTGATAGCGAGCGTGGACCTGGTTTACTGGGCGAACATAGAGACTTTTTAGTGCTGCGAACGCCGTCTGGAAATCCTCTGCGTCTTCGATGAGAGAGAAAATCTCCGTGCTTAACCTCGCGTGCAGGACCTGTAGTTTTTGGTCTTCTGTGACCCGGCCGGGGGCCGTTCTGAGGTAGGCCTCGAAACAAGTCTGCCAGTGCTTGAAAGCTGCTGCTGCGTTCACTGTGTGGGGGCTGATCCTCAGGCATTCCGGGATGATCCTGAGCTCCATAGTCCTTTAGTCACGCTTAATAAATTGTAGCGCACAAAGACTCCGAGAGACGAATAGAGTGAAGTCGATGAGGCTTTATTAAGCGTGACTGTTCCCTCGCAGTTCAGTAGTAGACTGGCCTGCGGGGGAGGACTCCTGGTTCTTATACTCCGCCTTCAGGGCGGAGCTAGAGGTCAACGGCCAACCAGGACCCGGGATCTGTCAGCCAATGACATCACGGCTTCACAGTCCCACATGACCCCTAATGCATACTACCACAATAGTGTAGGTGGAAATCACTCCCAATCTGATCCTGGCCACATACCCGCTGCATAGGGAATTCTAGCTTTTAATGTTTTTTTCTGGATATTAGCACATTTCCCCCATCTTCCTCTACCAAAATACACAAATAGAATTATAAAGCAAGTGAAAAAGGACAGAAATTTAACAGACTATTTCTAGCAAGGCACGATTTGGCCCATCGTGGTGGCATGGTGGTACAGTGGTTAGCACTCCTTCCTCACAGCGTCATGGACCCGGGCTTGATTCCTGTTTCAGGTGACTGTCTGTGTGGAATTTGCACTTTCTCCCCGTGCCTGCGTGGGTTTCCTCCGGGTGCTCCAGTTTCTTCCTCCAGCCCAAAGATGTGCAGGCTAGGTGGATTGGCCATGTGCGGGGTTATGGGGATTGGGCAGGGGAATGAGCCTAAGTAGAGTGTTCTTTCAGAGGGTCGGTGCAAATTCAATGGGCCAAATGGTCTCCTTCTGGACTTTAGGGATTTTACGGATTCTATCATGCCTGGTCCTCTGAATGAACAATTCACTTAGTGCCATTCTCCACCTTCTTCCCATAACCACGCACATTGTTCCTTTACAAATAATAGTGTAATTCCATATTGAATGCTTCAATTGAACCTGCCTCCACCACCACTCTCCAGCAGTGCATTCCTTAACCATTTGCTGGGTGAACAAATTTTTCTTCGATCGCTTTTGGTTCTTTTCCTGAATACGTCATGTCTGTGCCCTCTCGTTCTTGATCCTTTTACGAGCGGGAATAGTTTATCCCTATCTACTCTGTCCAGACCCCTCATCTTTTTGAACATCTCTATGAAACCTCTCCAAGGTAACAGTTCTAACTTCTCCAATCTATCTTTGTAACTGAAGTTTAATTTCTATCTCACCAGAACTTTAACAAAGAGTCGGCAAAAGCTCTTTCATTTGAGGCAGGGTTCCTGCCCACTCACAAAGCAGCAGAAACTTCTGTTGGCAGAAGCAGCCATTACTGCCCACCTTCCGCTTTACACGTTGGAGACATATAGGAATCTTCACGGGCTACCTTGGAAATCCCACTAGATATGCCACTGATGAAAAGCTTCATAACCTCTCAGTTGTTGACAGAAATATATTCTAAATGCTGACAGCTGTGAGAGAGGGGAAGCAGACAGGAAGAGTTTGATGGTTTCTTGGTCTTTGGCAGTGCAGTACCCGAGAGATCCTTTTTGCCTGCCATGTTGATTCCATCGAATCCATGATCCATTTTACTTTCAACCACCTTTGCCACACCCAAAGAGGCAGTAAAGCTCTAGAGTATGAAAGGTGGAATGCTTTTCCAAGGCCATGGCCAAAACTGGGACTGTGTCTAAGATGCTC
This sequence comes from Scyliorhinus torazame, assembly GCF_047496885.1. Classification (NCBI taxonomy): domain Eukaryota; kingdom Metazoa; phylum Chordata; class Chondrichthyes; order Carcharhiniformes; family Scyliorhinidae; genus Scyliorhinus; species Scyliorhinus torazame. The sequence continues at coordinate 186,740,017 of NC_092712.1, forward strand.
ATAAAAGGCCAGCGTGGAATCAAAGAAACCTCTTCTTTAAGACCAAATTCAATTCACCACCACATATTGTGGTTGTCGGTATTAGGGGTATTACGGTACCTAGGTTGAGGCTGTAAGATCATTGGTGTGGGAGGTACCTGAGACAGGAAGATCATTGGTGAAGCCTGCCTGCTGGTTCCGCCCAGTAAGACGGAGTATAAGAGTCTGTGTCTCCCTAGCAGCTGCATTCTGTACCTGCGCTGCTGGGGGAAACATCTAGTCCAATAAAGCCTTCAATTGTCATCCAATCTCGCTTCTGGAGTTATTGATCGAGCATCACATACCATTACTACTAGTACCCCAGGGTACAATCACTGCTTTCTCTTGTAGGACCCAGCTGCGTATCATGCACGTCTGTTTCCGATATCCAGCAGTGTGCACGACAGCTTCATCCTGGCACACTCATCCCGGCCCCAGTTGGCAGTAACAGTGGGTATCGTCCGTGGGATGGAGGATGATGACAATCCACTCTGGGATGAACTCTGGTGCTCCGCATCGTTTGACAACGTCCAACTCCAGCGCACGGTAGCACTTGCCACTATCCACCTGGGTGTTCCCTGCATGCAACCTGGCCATTCCATCACACGGTCCCATCGAATCCCTGGGGTGGCAGAGGTGGGGACGGTTGTTGGGGGGGGGGGGGGGGGGTGGTCAGGACAACGGAGTGTTGAGCCCTGGGTGAACCGTGGTCCCTGAGCCAAGCTCACCCCCAACGTCCACCCATTCGCCCCCCCCCCCCCCCCACCGCCCACCGCGGTCCCTCTGTGGCCAGACCAGCCTACCCCTCACACCCTTCCGACAGAGCACCGAGGCAGGTTGTAACATTGTGCGCAGGTGTTCATTGTGAAAACATAAATACAGGTTTGTGCCCTAGCCTGTTTGCTAAATCATGCACTGCACCCGTGCCAACTTAACCGGGCGGGTGGGGGGAATGTAGGGTCACCTGTGTGTGGGACGGGGGTTAGTGCCGGGGGCACAGTGCTGCCTACTCACCCTGGCTATCGAGGGGGTCATGCAGTTTCTTACAGCACTGCTGGCCGATCCGGATGGCGTTGCTCGTGGGGCTTACTACCTCAACTATCTGCGCCCAGGCACGGCAAACGACGGCGGCTGGCAGCCTCCTTCCCGGGCCAGGGTACAAGGTGGCCTGCCTCTCCTCCATGGCACCAGGATGGCCTCAAGCTCAGTATCCGTGAATCTCGGGGCCGCTCTCCTCACCACCACCTAGTTGGCTGGGATGGTGTGGGTTGGGAGTGAAGTGTATATTTGCAGCTGCAGCTTGTCAGACTCCTGAGTGTCAATCGCGAATCAGGCCCCGTTTCTCATTGGAATCGATCGTATTCCGATTGTGAGAGTGGAAATTCGGAGTGAGGCTAAAAGTCGGATTCCCACTGGTGGAAAAACAAGTCAGAATTTTCCCATCAATACTTTCATGGTGGCGTAATGATGCATTGGCTTTATGCTTGAGTCGTACTGGGAACGCCATCTGTATATATTAGTATGTCATGGATACTCTTTAAAAATGCAACTTGCCAGAATCACAGTCCGCCTCTCAATTATGTGTCATACCAGCAGATACCACTTCCAGTTTCACCTCGGTGAGGATGGATGTGGGGCTGCCACCCAAGCTGCCTCAGATGTTGCTCTGGTCTGTTTACCGTGACTGCTTGAGATGTTGAGCTGGGCTCCTCGTAATGGCTACCGAACTAGTCTGTCAGGGCAGCAATGTGTGCTGTGAGTCTCAGACAGGGTTGCAAACTAAAACCAGTGTGAGATCACGTGCGGGGGGGGGGGGGGGGGGGGGGGGGGAGAGGAGAGGTGGCAGAGATGTGAGGGTGAAGGGGGTTTGGGAGGACGGACGATGACAGAGGGGGAAGGTTGGGGGTGGGGAAGGTAGGGCCCAACATGGAATAGCAGAACGTAAACACTCAAAGGGGTGGAAGGGATTCAATTTGCCTGAAGAGAAGGGGATGCATGCAGACTCTAAAGTACAAAAGGTGGAGGGTTAGTGTGGCACAAGAGGGAAGGTTACACAGGAACCTGTGGAGCGAGGGGAGGTGAATGGAAAAGGACTTATGGTCATTTGTTCAGAAGTTGGAGAGCTGAGTGAGAAGAGGTCCACCCTGTGGTCCACAATCCAGGTTGAAGTGTGATCCTATGAAAGACCTCCGATGCCGAGATGATGCCAAATGGCATTCGGTTGTAGCAGAATCTGCCGAAAGGGGTGTTGAAAGTGCACAGCTTTCGGCTGGACGGATCTAGTTGGATCTGCCAAAAGCTTTTAGAGGCATCCAGTTTGGTAAATATTTTTGCCTGGGCCATTTCACTCGTGATCTCTTCCTGTTTGGGTATGGGGTCATGTTCCCTCATAATATTGTTATTGAGGTCTTTTGGGTCAATACAGATGCGGAGCTCGCCGGAGGGCTTCTTGACGCACACCATGGAGCTGACCCACGGCGTGGGCTCCGTGACCCTGGATAGGACCCCTTGGTCCTGGAGATCCTGCAGCTGCTGCTTGAGGCGGTCTTTGAGTGGTGCAGGGACCCTGCGAGATGCGTGAATGACCGGGGTGGCGTCTGGTTTGAGCTGAATTCTATAGGTGTATGGCAGTGTTCCCATGCCCTCGAATGCGTCCTGGTTGTGGGCAAGGAGCAATTGGAGCTGTGCGTTAAACTCTGCAGCCAGGAAGTCAGACGTTTGGTCTGGAGAGAGAGAGTGGACTCGTTGCATGAGGTGGAGAGCCTTGCATGCCTGTGCGCCTAGCAGGGAGTCCTTCGATGAGCCGACTATCTCGAACGAGAGTGTGGCCATGTGTGTGTCACCTGGAGCTGGCAGGATCCCATAGCCGGGATAACGTTCCCGTTGTAGTCGACCATCCTGCACCGGGACGGCCGAATTCGTGGTCTGACCTTCATGGCGTAGAAGGCTGACCATGCTATGAGGTTGGCGGAGGCGCCAGTGTCCAGGCGGAAAGTTATCGGCGATCGGTTGACCGTCAGGGTGGCACACCATTCATCACCCGGATTGACCGTGTTAACTCGGTTCCCATCAATGACCGCAACACGCAAGGCGTCTCGGTCATCTGTGTCACCGGTCTGGATGTCGTCTGGGCAAGATCCGTAATGGGGAGGCTGAATGGTCCGCACGTCCCTGCGAGGTTGTCGGAGTTGTGGAAGATTGAGAGGTTGAGCTGCTCGACAGTAAGCAGCGTAGTGGCCCACCTTGCCCAGCGTAGGCATTGTCGGGTTGTTGCGGGACATTGCCGCTTTAAATGTGCTGCTCCACAGTTGCCGCACGTCGTGACGTCATGACGTTCGTTGCGCCATTGCGCATGCGCAGTTCGGTCTTGCATCGGGCGCACCTGCGCATCACATCCCCCAGTGTTGCTGTAGGTTTTGGCGCGCACAAGCGCGGGAGGCCCCGAAAAGCGCGCAAAATGGCCGATGTCGTCCGGGCCGCGGGCCGGGAGGAACTCAATCGCCTGGACCCGTGCGGCCTCGTGGGCACCTGGCTCGCCGATCAAGCCGCGTAGGACCCCTGCCGCGCCAATTCGGTCGCCTGAAATTGTGCATAGCGGCTAGTTGCGTTTTCGTGCAGGACACAGGCTTCGATTGCGGAGGCTAAGGTGAGGCCTTTTATTTTTAAAAGCTGCTGGCGTAGGGTGCCCGAGGCGACCCCAAAAACGACCTGGTCCTGAATCATGGAGTCTGAGGTGGTGTCGTAACCGCAGGACTGCGCGAGGATGCGGAGGTGGGTAAGGAATGACTGAAAGAGCTCATCCTTACCTTGCAGGCGCTGCTGGAAGACATATCTCTTGAAGCTTTCGTTGACCTCGACGTTGAAGTGTTGGTCGAGCTTGAGAAGGACCGTCTTGTATTTGGATTTGCCCTCACCTTCCGCGAACACCATGGAGTTGTAGATATGGATGGCGTGCTGCCCTGCGGTGGTGAGGAGGATGGCGATCTTTCTGGTGTCCGAGGCGCTCCCTCTTTCGTTGACTTCCAGAAAGAGCGGGAAGCGCTGCTTGAACAGCTTCCAATTTACGCCGAGGTTCCCAGCGACTTGCAGCGGCTGCGGTGTGTTGACGGTGTCCATGGCGCAGGATGGCAGATTTGTGGGTAGGTGTCAAATCACTCCTGGTATCATGAAGTGTTGGGTACTCTGATACACAGACGAACCAACATGGTTGCGAATGGTACAATGCAGTTTTATTTCAATGAACTATTAACATAATAAACTCTGGTATTCAGCACATGGTGAACCTCTGAGTGGCTGGAAATGATGTCTGTGCCCTGAGCTCTCTCCTGCTCAAGTGCCCAGGAAGTGTCGTGTTCCCTGCTTTGTGCTGTGTATGCTCTTGTCCGTGATTGGCTGCCGTGTTTTGTGTGTTGATTGGTCCGTTGATCTGTCCATCATTATGTGTGTATGTATGTGCTGCGATGTTCATCTGAATATCATGACACAGGTGAGCCCCAGCGAGACCGGAAAGGTGCAGAGGACAGACACATTCCATGGAGGTGACCCGCGCAAACAACGGTCTACTGAAGATGCCTTACCTATCTGAAGATGAGTGAGACAATGCTGTACACATTTACACTTGTCAGGAGATGTGGTGCCTTATATCTGCCACATTCCGTAGAAGGAGTTCACACTGCATGGACTGGGAAAAAGTCCTTTGCCAGTACTCTGAAGGTCACCACTGCACTCAACTGTTTTGCCAGTGGTCATTCCAGGGATCCATAGGGGACCTATGTAGCATCACTCAGTACACAGCACATAAATGTATCAAGGAGGTGACTGATTCACTCCACTGTAAGGCTCATCATTATGTGAAGTTCACACTGGATGAAGCTAGCCAGGCAGCTAGATTCCTGGGTTTTGTTGCAATTGCTGGCTTCCCCAGAGTACAGGGCAAGATCGATTGCACACACGTGGCTTTATGAGTTACATGGCAAGAGCCCCTGATGTTCATATTTTTAAAACAATATTTTTATTAAAATGTTAACATTTTATATCAAAAAGTTTACAAAACACAATAGTACCAACACACATATCAGAAAGTACAGCAACAACAGTAACAGGAACCCCAGTAACCAAAATGCCACCAGAACAATTCCCCCGGTCACTAACCCGCTCCCCGCCTTCCTCACATGAACAGTTAACAGTGACCTGGGCTGGATTCTCCGTTTTGGAGATTAAGTCCCCACACCGGCACGAAAACGGTGGTCTTTTACGTCAGGTAAACTGGTGCAAAATGGCCACCGATTCACCGTTTTACTGGGGGGTGGCAGGGAGGCAGCCTAGAGCACACAGCCGATACAGCCCAGAGCACTTCCGGTTCCATGCCACACATGAGCACGGCGGCAGCCTGCAGCGGCCGCGCCGTGCTCCATGGCGGACTCAGCCCGCGGACCCGGACCAAAGTAGTGCCCCCTTTTGGCCCCTCGCGTGCCCTGGACCACCCGCCCACTGTGCCCCCAGCCCTGAATAAAGCCCCACCCTGCTCGCGGATCGGCCTTCCCCTGACTGTAGCAGCCCCGGACTGCAGCCGCCACGCAAGATTCCAGGAGGGTGTGAGCACACATAACCCACGCCGTCGGGAACTTGGCCTGTCGGGGATGGAGCATCGCAGGGCGGGCCTCAGGCAATGGCCTGAGGTGGTGGATAATCGGCGCGGCGTACTCGTGGAGTATCCCGCTTTTCAGGGAGTGGAGAATACAAAAACAGGCGGCGCTCCTGATATTGGCGTCAAAGCGAATTCTCCGCCCTGTCGCCGAACACGATTTTGGCGTCGGGGAGAGAAAAATCCAGCCCCTGATCTTTAAAGCCGCCATCTACGAAATAACCCATTGATTAACCCCCTCAGCATGAACTTGACCTTCTTAAGGTACAAGAATGCCATCAAATTACCCAGCCATGCTTCAGCACTGGGTGGCGTGGCCTGCCCCCAGCTCAGCAGTACCCAACGCCGATCCAACAGTGATGAGAATGCCAAAGCATCTGCCCCCACCCCTGTCCTCAATTCTGGCTGGTCCGACACCCAAAGTAGCAACTAACGGACAGGGCTCTAAGTCAATATTCAGGATTGCCGATCTGGTGCGGAAAAGGACCCCCAAAAACCCACCAGCTTGGGACAGGACCAGAACACGTGCATATGGTGAGCAGGCCTTCTTGAGCACCACTCACACTTATCCTCGACCCCCTCAAAAAATCGACTCATCTTGGCCCCGGTGAGGTGCACCCTAAACACCACCTTTAGCTGCATCAAGCTCAACCTCGCACATGATGACATAGCATTCATCTGAAGAAGGGGCTCACTCCACACCCCCTCCTCCAAAATGGTCCCAGCTCCTACTCCCACCTGGACTTCACATCATCCACCAAAACCTGCTCTTCCCCCATTATTCATCCATATATGCCAGACGTGCTTCTCTCCTCAGACCCCACGCACGAGGGTACCCTTTCCAGCAAGGTGGACAGGGATGCCTCCGGGAAGTCGTAACTGCCTACCGAACAAAGTCCCACACCTGGTAATATCTGAACCTCTCCATCCCTCAAGCTCTGCTTTCTCCTTCAGCTCGCAAACCCCCCCTCCAGAAACAAATCCCTCATCCTCTCCAGCCCCTTGTCTTCCACCTCCTGAATATAACATCCAATTTTGCCAGCTCAATAAAGTGGTTCCTACAGATTGGGACCCACCTTGAAACCACCCTCAGCTTAAAATGCTGACGGAGTTGCAGCCATATTTTCAATGTGGATGTTGTGTTCTGTGATATAACTATTGTAATGATGCACACAGAACATATAATTGTTTAACTATAAAGATGAATTATTAATAAACACGTGGAAAAATAACTAACAAACTATAATACAGACAATGGCTACTAAATTAATTCAGTGAAGTACTTCCGGTGACGGCGGGCGGGAGGCAACTGCACACTAAAGGGCTCCCGCGCGGGAATAGAAATCGCGGGGTTTTAACGCCCGGTCCCGGGGGCAACGGAGGCTGAAAAAGCTGTAAGAAGGCACAGGGAGGAGAAATGTCCAAGTTTGGAAAAAAAAAAACGGCCATGATAAAGGGGGTTAATGAAAGTCCGCCAGTGAGTGGAAAAGTCAGCGCAGGAACTGTAAGGAAAGCGGAGGCTGGAGCACCAGGGGAGGCCGCATTGCTCACAGCAGAAGAAATGACCAAAGTGATGGTTGTGGAACTTGAAAACAGTTCACAAAGCACATGGAAGCGATGAAGAAGAAGATGGGGGCGGTATTGAAAGTGCTGGTGGAGGAGGCGATTGCCCCGGTGAGGGCGGCGGTATTGAGCGCAGCGGAGGAGGTGCGGGAGCAAGGTGAGACACTGAAGGAAGAGGAAGAGGCATTATCGCAGCACAGTGATCAACTCACCTCGACGGGGGAGGAGCTGCGGAAGGTGATAGAGACCAACAAGGGTCTGCGAGCCAAAATGGAGGACCTGAAAAACAGATCCAGGCGACAGAATCTGAGGATCGTGGGTCTGCCTGAAGGGGTGGAAGGCCCGAGGCCGACGGAGTATTTTGCCACGATGTTGGCGAAGCTATTGGGGGAGGAGGACGATCCCTCTCGATATGAACTGGATCGGGCTCATCGGTCGTGGAGGCCTATACCAAAGGCGAGCAAGCTGCCAAGAGTAGTAACTGTGTGTTTCCGTAGGTATAGCGTGAAGGAGAATGTCCTGTGCTGGGCAAAGCAGAAGCGGGTGGTGTAGTGGGCTGGAGCACGCATATATCAGGACTTTACGGTGGAGCTGGCGAGGAGGCGGGCTGCCTTCAGCAGGGTGAAGAAGGCACTGTACATCAGTAAGGTGCAGTGCGGCAGAGTTTACCCAGCTAAGTTGAAGGTGACCTACAAATCCAAGGACTTTTATTTTGGGACGGCGGAAGCAGCGGAGGAGTTTGCGAAGGCAGAAGGACTGTGGCAGAATTGAAAAATGGGACTGAGAGCGGGTCGTGTACCGATGTAGCCTCATGTAACTTTATTTTTTCGTTGCATGTTGGTGTATGTACTAAATGAGTCGACGCTGTATATTTGGACAAGGGAAGAGTTGGGACTTTTATTTGAAATGATGCTTTTTGGGGGCTTGAGTGTGTATGTTGGGGTTGTGTGCGAAAGGGGATTTCTTGGTTTTCCTAGGACCGGGCAAGGGGGAAGGAGACCCGGGCGGGGGCCTCCACACTGGCCGGTTTAAGCCGACCAGTGAATGGGAGTGAGGTGGGGGAGGGGCTGCGGCCATTGGAGCCTGGTAGAACAGGTTTCGGTGAGTCGAGCCGGGATGAAAAGTTGGGGAATGATCCGAAGTTGGGGGAAGAGTTTACAAGAGGAAGTGGAGGGAAGGAGTCTGGGAGGGGGGGGGGGGTGTCAACAATTCATGGGTGTCATTTATGGTACTCTTTCAGGGATTGGATGACGTTGAATATTCAGGGGTGGGGTTGGGGGGTGGACTATATATGTCAATGTTGACCATAGGCGATTCCTGATTCCTTTTTCTTTTTTCCTTTTTTTCCTCCTTGGGAGGTTTTGTTTTATTTGATGATTATATTGTCAGGTGGGCCATTGTTTGGGGGGTGGTGGGAGGATGGGATCGTTGTTGTCGATAAGGGGATTGACATTGTATTCATTACCATTTACTGTTTGTTGGTGGGGTGTAAATTCTGAAGAAAATGTGAAAATGGAGAATAAAAATATTTTTTAAAATGAATTCAGTGAATTCTCCTGGAGCTACTCTCAGTGCAACTATCTTATTGTATGACTTACTACCAACTGGCAGGTGTCTCGAGTCACGAGATAAATCTCTAACGCCACTTGCTGGTCGGAGGTCGTACTGGTAACCATGTGCATTGATAGACAATTATATACATTAATGTGTACATGCATATCACCCCCACAGTGAAGACTACCACGGATTCACAGAACGGGTCGCTGGTGAAAATGGCACAGATGCCGTCATCCGTGTCTCCAGTTCCATCCCTCTAGTCTACATAACTCCAACTTCATCTCTACCCAACTAACCTCCTGATCCCCAAGCCAGCCCATCACCTCCTCCGCGTTGGCCGCCCAGTAATAATACAACAGATTTGGCAGCACCCACCATCCCCCTCGCGCCGCCCCCCCCCCCCCCCCACCCCCCCCCCCCCCCCCCCATCCCCCCACCAGCTGCCTTTCCCTCTGTAAGACCCCACTCCGAATCTGAAGTGTTCTCCCTGCCTAAATGAAGCCCGTTATGAGCCGCCCCATCTCCCAAAAAAATGACTTTGGCAGAAAAACTAGGAGGCATTGAAATAAGAACATAAATTGCGGAAAAATGTTCATCTTAATAGATTGAACTCGGCCTGACAGCAACAGGGGAGGCTATCCCATCACTGCAAGTCCACACTAACCCTGTTCGCCAAGCTTGTAATATTTGTTTTGCGAAGTCGAGACCAATCCTGGCCCACTTGAACCTCCAAATAGCGAAAACTGGTCCCCGCCAGGTGGACTGGAAATCTTCCCCAACACAGCACCTGCTCTCAGAGGACTAACCATAAAATATTCCCTCATCTCAACATTTAGTTTATATCCTGTAAAGGAACCAAACATCTGCAATATCCCCATTATCTCCCCCATGACTGGCACTGGATTACTAACAGATAGTAAAAGGTCATTAGCGTAAAGGGACACCCTGTGCTCTACTCCACCCCTCACAATTCCCCTCCACTTTTCCAAAGCTCTCAAAGCAATCGGCAATGGCTCGATCAGCAACGCAAACAACAGCGGAGACATAGGGCATCCCTGCCTTGTCCCCCCAGGCAACCTGAATAAACACAAGCAGCCACCGCTTCATATAGCAGCCGGTCATATGATGCAAACCCAGGACCAACCCCAAACGTCTCCAGAACCACAAACAAGTAGCTCCATTTGACCTTATCGAACGCCTTTTCGGCCCCCAGAGACACAATAATCTCCGGTTCTGGTCCCATCGCCGGTGTAAGAACTACATTAAGTAGCTGCCACACATTGGATGACAGTTTTCTGCCCCTCACAAACCCCGTCTGGTCTTCCCCCATACCTCCGGGAGGCAGGGCTCCAGCCTCAAGGCTAAGATTTTGGCCAAAAGTTTCACATCCTCTTTAAGGAGAGAGATTGGCCGGTACATCCACAATCTGTGGCGTCCTTGTCCTTCTTCAGGAGGAGGGTGATGGGAGCCTGCCTCAACATGTCTGCAAGGGAACCCCATGCCAATGGGTCATTAAACACCCCAGCACCAATGGGGCCAGCTGGTCCGTGAACTTCTTGTAAAATTCTACCGGGAAAGAAATCGGGCCCCGGCGCCTTCCTCGCCTGCATCTTACCCAGAGCACTGCGGACCTCCTCCAACCCCATCGGTGCCTCCGATGTCTCCCGCAACACCTTCCCCACCTGAGGAAACTCCAAGCTCTCCAAAACCTCAACCATTTGCTGCTCATCCTCTGGCGGCTCCGACCCCTAAAGCTCCTCATAAAAGTAATGAAACATCTCATTAATTTTCTCTGGGGTAGAGACCAACCCACCTGTAGATTCCTTCACCTGCATAATCTCCCTGACAGCCTCTTGCCACCTTAAATGATGTGCCAATAGTTGGCTAGTCTTCTCCACAAACTCATATACTATTCTCTTTAAACACTGCAGCTGTTGCACCACCCGGCCTGTGGACAGTAGCTTCTTCCCACGCGCCAAAAGCTCTGGCATTGGATCACTTGTATACTCCCTATCCGCACCCAGAACTTCATCCACTACTTCCTGACACTCCTGCCTGCTCCCCCTATCCATATATGATTTGTACAAGATGACCTCCCCCTTAATCACCGCCTTTAATGCCTCCCACACCGTTGAAGATGACACCATCCCATTCAGCGTAGTTCTTCTCGGCCCCCGAAACCTTCACACAGAACCCGAGATCCAATAACAGACACACGTCCAGCCTCCAACCCGCGCGCTGTGTTCAGTCCCCCTCCAATTTTAAGTCCACCAGAAGCGGCGCGTGGTCTGAAATAGCCAGTGTTGAGTGCTCCACACTTTTCACCCGAGGTAGCAAAGTCCTACCCATAACAGAAAAGTCTAAACGCAAGTACACCTTACGTAACGGCGAAAAAACCGAAAACAATCCCCGGTGCATAAACCACCATGGATCCACTCCTCCTGTTTCTTCCATAAATGCTGTTAATGCCTTCGCCATCCCCGAAGGGGCCAGCGATCTAGGCCTGAAGTGACCCAACTTTGGATCCAAAACGCAATTGAAATCCCCCCTAAAATCAGCTGCCGAGTATCCAGTTCTGGAATGGCAGCCAACAATACTTGACATTGTCCCAATTCATGGCATATGAGTACACTATCACCACAGCCCTCCCCTCCAAGGTACCTGGGACTATCACATACCGACCCCCTGAAATTGCCACCACCGCAACCGCCTGAAAACGGTGTAGCCATCTGGGATGGCCACTTACAACTAGGTACAGAGAAACTCGCAAAGCCTAGCGGGTAAAATGGACAAGCCAAGACTCAGGCAGGCTCAGAGCCTGAAATGCATATTTGAAAGCAAGAAGTCCAGACGATATCGAAACTCCGACCAATTAGCATTTTAATGGGGCCGATTAGCATTTGATGGCCCACCTTCACCAAAACAAAGGACTGGTACTCGAGCGACCGGGACTGTCCCAGACATTTCGGCGCCACTTCTTGTTCAAGGGAAATGCAAACAGCGGGGTCAGTGACCGCTTGGGACACCCCCAGCCATCCAGATCCCCGGCCACTTATTGGTTAGGAATCGAACGGAGTGATCAGGGATCATCCAATTAGTAGGGCCCAAACTGAAGGACCGCCCAAAAGAGCGCAAAAACCCCCAAGTATAAGAAGAAGAGTTCGCCACATGTTCGTCCTCTCTTGGTCCTGGTACCCCGGTCACGGCCATCTCCAAGTGCAGCAACACCAGAAGCAAGTCCAAGTTCAACGCCCGCTACCAGACGGATGAGCCTAGCTGAGGAGCAGTTACTCCCTTGGACTCGATAGATCCAGAATCGAACAGCGGCCACTGTTCCTCTGACCTAAGCCGGGTGCCTGAAGTTAAGTACAGATTGTCTTAGTCGATAGGTGTAGTTAACTAGTAGTGTTTATGTTGCATGACTAATTGTGTGTAAATAAAGTACCTTTGACCTTGATCTAACTAACTGGTGTTTGGCTCTTTGATCGTTTTCTATGATGAAACTCGATAGATTTTGTTGCGTGAAACTTTCGGGAGTTGCGTAAACCGGAAAATAGCTTGAGCCGTACCCGTGTTTGCACCACCGCTTTATTCCCCCTTGTTCCAAATTTCCGGTAGACAGCAGTATTTGTAGGGATGGCCATGAAGGCAATGGAACGCCTTATGCATCCACAGGAGCCCAAGGTCGCAGCGACCAATAGGTCAGAACAGTGTCCCGTGTGGGAAGAAGAGATTAGAAGATACCTAAAGGGGAAAGTTTGGCCCCTATGATCGGAATTTTGCACAAATGAAGAGACAGGTCCTGGCAGCATAGGACAGACTTGGTGGGACAGCCTGACAGAGATCCACAAAAAGAGTTTGACTAAGATTCGTAAGCCGATGGCAATCATGTCCTGCTTGGCACAATTGCGAGGCACAGAGGAGGTCGTGACGACGCTCCGTAATCAGCTAGAGGAGAAGGAGAGAAGTAGAGAGGGAGATATTAGTGAAAGCGAGAGATTAAATGTACAGCTCTGGGAGCAGTTAGCGGTGAAGGACAAAGAAATGGATGATGTCAAGAGGGCACATCAATCCTGTCTCGACCACCTTAGCAGCTTCCAAATTCAGTATGATAAGGTCTACTAGGACACACAACATGCTGTAATGGTAAGAGAAGAGACAGAGAATCAGGTACAACAGTTAAGAAAACAGTGCGATGATTTGAAGGCAGCCCTCCGAGCACTCCACAGTTCCACCACGGAACAGGGGCAGAGTTTGGTGGATCACGCCAAGTGCAGGCAGCAAATTGCAAAGCTGCAATCCCGGCTATCTGTTCAAAATGGGTATAGAGACACCTTTGGCCCACAGCTAGATCAGGAAGACGGCCCCGATTGGCAAGAACTCAGTGAAACAGCCCAACGGTACGTAAGTGAGACCGAGAATCAAAATGGAGCCCCCCAGGCCCCGAAAAGAAAAGCACCCGCACTACCGACTACACAGGCAGCACCCAACCCAATGAACCCCATTATGACACAGCGCAGGGTTACCACGGAAGACCAACCCGAATTTGTGTACATCACTCTGATGTGTTAGGCAGGTCGGTTTGGTGTGAACTGCACTTGATGCAGCGATGCGAGAAACAGACCTCTAACACTGTAGAAGATCCAACACGGTTTTATTGAACGATAGAACTAACATACGTATTTAACTGTGGGTCGACACTATACTGAACTGACTGGAGACCTTGTACTGGCCTGACCAGACTTACTAACTACCGCATGGTGTTTGCACTGTGCTAGCTTGTGGACTCTGACTGTCTCAGTGGTTGTGTCCCAAGAGAGCGGGAAACCTAGTGCCCTCTGGCTTTATAGTGGTAGTGTCCTGTCTGGTGATTGGCTGCACTGTGCTGTGTGCTTACTGGTCATCCTGTGTGTCAATCACTGCCTGTCTGCATTTCATTATATACATGCGTAGATATTATGACATCTCCCCCCTTTTTTAAAACAATAAATACTAAGGTGTGGATGCTTATAAATAGATATATATATATATGTGCCTGACTATATACAGAAAGATGTCTAAACGAACGTATATACATAGGAAGGTTGTGATAGTGCTGATACATGGCAAACAAAACAAAATTTACAGAGATCCAATTGGTGAAGTCACAAAAATGTACAAAAGCTCAGTCTATAGATTTAGTCTTTGTGGTGGGCGACGAATTCTAGTTGATCGCCGCAGAGGCGGATTAGGAGCCGCCTGCGCTTGGAGAGGCGGGATCGCTGGCATTGCGGTGGGCGTGTGGACGGGCAGGATTGCTGGTAGATTGGTGGCATCGTAGTAGGGTACTTCTGGAGGAGGCATCGTAGGCGGCGGGGCACGCCGGTCAGGTAGCAGGCGTGGAATTCTTCGCAGTGCCCGTCTGTTGTGCCATAGCAGGGAGCCATCAGCCATGCGGACAAGGAATGATCTTGGGGCCACTTGTTTGAGCACAATAGCTGTGGCTGACCAGCCGCCCTCAGGCAACTGTATGCGAATATGATCAGTTGGGGCCAGCTCGGGCAGATCCGTGGCATGGGCATCGTACATGGCTTTCTGTTGGGCTCGTGACTGCTGCATTTTCTGTAGGACCGTGAGGTGGTCAAGGTTGGGAACGTGGATGGCTGGAACTGTGGTCCTCAGAGTGCGATTCATGAGCATCTGGGCTGGACAATCCAGTGGACAGTGGGGTCTCCAGTATGCCAGCATCGCCAGGTTAAAATCGGAGCCTGAATCTGCAGCTTTGCACAGCAGCCGTTTTACAATGTGGACCCCTTTTTTGGCCTTCCTGTTTGACTTCGGGTAGTGGGGACTGGAGGTTACGTGACGGAAGTTGTAGGACTGTGCGAAGTCAGACCATTCCTGGCTGTAAAAGCAAGGACCGTTGTCGCTCATTACTGTGAGCGATATCCCATGCCTGGCAAATGTTTCTTTGCAGGCTTTGATTACCGCCTTCGGCGTGTGGTCGGACAGTTTCACCACTTCTGGGTAACTGGAGAAGTAGTCGACCAGGAGTACGTAGTCACACCCCTTGACATGGAAAAGGTCTACACTGACTTTGGACCACGGAGAGGTCACAATCTCGCACTGCTGCAACGTTTCTTTGGGTTGGCATGGTAGAGCAATTGAGGACTGTGTCGGCAATGTCCTGGCTGATGCCCGGCCAATAGACCGCATTTTCCGACCCCAAGGTGACCCTCATGGAATTGGCCCAGCACCATAGCCCGCATGCTCTGAGGAATTACGATTCTGTCGAGTTTCAGAAGGATTCTCTCCACCACCGTCAGGCGTCTTTTACGTTATAGAACTGGGGACATTGTCCCTTCTGCCAGCCATTGCTGAGGTGCTTCATCACACGCTGCAGCAGAGGATCCTTGGCTGTCTCCTCACAAATTTGGATCACCTGTTCGTCGGAGGCCGGAAGGTTCGAGGCACACAACTGCACTTGGGCTTCTATGTGGCAGATGAAGTCACTTTGTTCATGTGGTGTGGTAATTGACCTGGACAGGGCATCTGCAACGATCAGTTCTTTACCTGGCGTGTAGACCAGTTCGAAGTCGTAGCGACGTAGCTTTAGAAGAATACGCTGTAACCGAGGTGCCATGTCGTTTAAATCCTACTGGATTATGTGGACTAGAGGCCTGTGGTCCGTCTCTACCGTGAAATTCGGCAGGCCATTAACATAGTCGTGGAACTTGACTATCCCTGTTAGGAGGCCCAGACGCTCCTTCTCAATCTGAGCGTACCGTTGCTCAGTGGGCGTCATGGCCCTGGAGGCATACGCCACTGGAGCCCAGGATGAGGAGTCATCTCGCTGAAGGAGCACCGCCCCAATGCCGTCCTGGCTTGCATCAGTTGATATCTTGGTTTCCTTGGTTGGGTCGAAGAACGCTAGAACCGGGGCTGTGGTGAGCTTTGCTTTCAGCTCACGCCATTCCGCTTCATTCGTGGGAGCCACTGGAATTCCGTCGACTTCTTGACGAGATGGCGGAGGGCCGTGGTGTGGGATACCATATTGGGAATGAATTTCCCGAGGAAGTTGACCATTCTGAGAAAGCGGAGGACCGCCTTTTTGTCCTCCGGGGTCTTCATGGCGTTGATCGCCGAGACCTTGTCGCCGTCTGGCCGTACGCACTGCTGCGAGATGTGGTCACCGAGGAATTTTATCTCCGATTGACCAAATGAGCACTTGGCCCTGTTGAGCTGAAGACGATGTTCATGGATTCTTTGGAATACCTTCTTGAGGCGAGCGATGTGTTCCTGGGGCGTTGTGGACCAGATAATGACATCGTCAACATACACTCGCACCCCCTCGATGCCCTCCATCATCTATTCCATGATGCGATGAAATACTTTGGAGGCAGATATGATGCAAAAGGCATCCGGTTGTAGCAGTAACGACCAAACGGAGTGTTGAACGTGAACAACTTGCGACTGGACCCGTCCAGTTGTATTTGCCAAAAACCCTTGGAGGCATCGAGCTTAGTAAAGAATTTGGCATGAGCCATCTCACTGGTCAACTCTTCTCGTTTTGGTATCGGGTAATGCTCCCTCATGATGTTGCGGTTTAGATCATGAAGGTCAATGCAAATGCGAAGCTCCCCTGACGGCTTCTTGATTCAGACCATGGAGCTGACCCAGTCTGTGGGTTCTGTGACCTTCGATATGATGCCCTGGTCTTGGAGGTCCTGTAATTGCTTCTTCAGACAATCCTTGAGGGGCGCCGGCACCCGGCGAGGTGCATGAATTACAGGGGTGGCGTTCAGCTTGAGCAGGATTTTGTATCGGTATGGGAGCGTGCCCATTCCGTTGAACACACTGTGGTACTGCGTGATGATGTCATTTATGTCAGCTTGCAAGTTTCCATCGGGCGAGGCCGTCGCCGGTGATGATGACATGGTGTGGAAACATTGAACAAGGTTCAGGAGCTTGCAGGCATGATCACCGAGCAGAGATGCTCTGTCAGGCCCGACGCTTTCAAATCGTAGCGTCGCCTTGATCACCTTATTGGATACCCCCAGTTGACACGAATCACTGGCAGCTATGGCGTTGCCATTGTAGTCAAGGAGCTAGCAGGCCAGTGGAAGAATGCTTGGTTTGGCGCGGATGGTGTCGAGGTCGGATTTCGAGATGAGGTTCGCCGGTGTCCAGTTTAAACCGGATGTGGGCCTTGTTCACTGTGAGGACAGCACACCACTCATCGTCGGGATCCACACTGAGGATCGAGAGGCGTTTCGCCGTTATGATGGAAGGCAGCGCATGTGTAGTTATGATGCCCACCCGGTATGGGGACTTGAGGCACTCAGCATCAGGGTCCGTTGGGCTGTTGGGATCAGAATCTGGCATGCCTTGTTGTATTGAGCGGACACTTCTGCGCCGCAGCTGGGATCGCTGGCTGCTGAGCGGTGGAGCAGATCTGCAAAGGGCTGCGTAGTGGCCAAGCTTGTCACACTGTAGACACCGGCGTCCTTTTGCCGGACATTGCCGCTTTTAGTGGGCAGAGCCACAATTCGGACACGTCATGATGCCGATGTCAGCGCGTTCCGCGCACCATCGTGCATGAGCAGTGCGGTCGGTCGACGTACGCACCTGCGCAGTCGGATTGTCGGGCTCATCATCCACTTGCTGCATGCGCAGGGACCCGGGAAAAGCGCGCAAAACGGCCACTCTCCTCGATGCTCAGGCCCTGCATTGTGCAATGGCCTGCACCCTTTCCGCCTCGTGGGAGGCCAGCTTCGCAGTTTCTGCCGCCCTGATGTGGGAGTAATGATTCTTAGCATGCTCATGGACAATGCACGTCACAATAGCGACAGAGAGGGTCAACTGTTTGACTTTCAGGAGCTGCTGCCGAAGGGAGTCGGAGTGGACCCTGAAAACGATCTGATCCCGGACCATGGAATCAGCCGTCGAGTCATAGTTATGTGGCTGCGCTAGGATGCGGAGGTGGGTCAAGAAGGGCTGAAAAGGTTCATCCTTACCCTGAAGCCTCTGCTGGAAAACTTACCGTTCAAAGCTCTCATTCACCTCAATGTCGCAGTGGCTATCAAACTTCAGCAGGACTGTTTTGAATTTTGTTTTGTCTTCGCCGTCAGCGAACATGAGGGAGTTATAGCTGTGAATGGCGTGGTCCCCCGCGGTGGAGAGAAATAGCGTGATCTTCCTGGCATCCGATGCTGCTTCGAGGTCGGAGGCCTCGATGTACCAGAGGAACTTCTGCTTGAAGAGCTTCCAATTTGCGCCGAGGAGCTGCGGAGGAGGCTGGATGTTTTCCATGTCATCGGATGGCTGCTTGCTGGTCAATGCTGATTGACTCGAGGTAGGTCCGTCAATTTTCAGTATCACTCCGTGGTACCATGATGTGTTAGGCAGGTCAGTTCGGTGTGGACTGCACTTGATGCAGTGATGCGAGAAACAGACTTCTAACACTGTAGAAGATCCAGCACGGTTTTATTGAACAATAGAACTAACATACGTATTTAACTGTGGGTCGACACTATACTGAACTGACTGGAGACCTTGTACTGGCCTGACCAGACTTACTAGCTACCGCATGGTGTTTGCACTGTGCTAGCTCATGGACTCTAACTGTCTCAGTGGCTGTGTCCCGAGAGAGCGGGAAACTTAGTGCCCTCTGGCTTTATAGTGGTGGTGTCCTGTCTGGTGATTGGCTGCACTGTGCTGTGTACTTACTGGTAATCCTGTGTGTCAATCACTGCCTGTCTGCACTGCATTATATACATGCGTGGATATTATGACACACCCCATTAACTCTCACCCAGTGAAGAGATGCCCTCGAGAAGATAGAAGCTTTCCACCCCACATCAGACCCACACCACTTCTTCAAGCTAGTGAAGCATCAGACCCTTATGTATGGTTTAGACGAGCAGGAAGAGGTAAAGCTCATAGTAATGAGCCTAGACACGTCAGTTAGTTCTGCCCTTCCCGACCCACAAAATGTAGGAGGAGGTAGCCTCCAAGAAATGAAAACGGCCATTTTAGACGCTATAGGATATAATAGAGGAGACCCGGTAGAAGGACTCAACCGGTGCAGGCAGAAAAATGGAGAGCATCCAACAGCATTTGCTGGACGCCTCTGGATCCATTTTACTGTTGTATTTGGTGAGTTAGCCCGCGCCCATTTATCGGGAAACAATACGGCCAAATGGACCCGTACGCTAGTATCCCATGCCACAGAGGCAGGACAGAAGGCATGTGCCAGTTACGACCCCTCAGACCAGTACACAATGAAATGTGGGTTCTGAAACGCTTGTCCAGAGCTTGGGAACAGTCTGTACAGAGAGAGACAGAGCAGGAGAGAGTAGATGCCACAATGAATCCAGTAAGGGCACACCAAGACCCCGCATTGGTAAATGAAGGCCGAGGTACAGTGCCACACCCCAAGACACAGGAATGTTATAATTGTGGACAGAGAGGACATTACGCATGAGAATGTCAAGCACCCCCGAAGCAGCAAAGGAATCAGCACCCAAACCAACACCCGCCCCAGAAACAATACCCGACCCATCCACAGTATTAGCACCCGACCAGATAATTTGGCCATGAATAGCACCGCTGACGGTGTTCGGGCTCCTCAACTTGGGTCTGCGATACCCTTTGGGATAATTCCAGAAGACCGGTAGTTGCAGGCACAGTCCGGGGACACCCCGTAGAGTTCCTTTGGGATACAGGAGGGTCCCGAACCACGTTAAACTCCTCCACCATGTACCAAAGAGAGAAATGGCCCACTACAGACACCATTACCCTTAGCGGCTTTACAGGTCACCTCCAGCAGGGATACATCACAGCCCCTGTGGATGTCCAGCTCGGTAATATCAAAACAAAACACTCAGTCGTTTTAGTAGATTTATCCCAGGCAGCATGCCAGTATAAATTTGCGTTCACCTTTCAGGGACAGCAGTACACGTGGATGTGCCTTCCACAACTCCCCCTCCATCTTATCCCAGAACACATCCTAGGCATCGATTTCATGAGTGCACACAACCTTTCATTCGACCCAGTTAACCGATGCATATGGAAAATGGCTAGAGCAGCTCGAGCCCCCGGCACGCTCACAGGAGGAGATTATGCCCATAGAATCAGCTCAGTAGGAGAGTACTGGTTTCATCCACAAACCATTACCACAGACAAAGCGGTTAGAGAAGTCTTGAAAAGACATAAAGCAGCATCTGCCCAGCACAAGCACGACTGCAGCAAAATCCCAGGAGTAGTGAACATTGCAGGTCCTGATCCTAAGCCCCAGAAACAGTACTGCTCTCCCAGCAAGCCGAGCCAAGATAATTCAAAGCTTATTGAATCAAGGAGTGATTCGACACGTAGCATCGGCGAATAATGCCCAGATTTGGCCAGTGAGAAAACCTGGTGGTTCATGGCGACTGACCATCGACTACAGAGAATTGAACAAAGTGACTCCCCTAGCAGCCCCCACCGTTGCCACAAGTCCCGAGACCATGTTGAGACAGGGACTCCAGTCGAAATGTTTCACAGTATTGGATATCAGCAATGGCTTTTGGTCCATACCACTGGACAAAGCATGCCAATATAAATTTGCGTTCACTTTCCAGGGACAGCAGTACACGTGGACGTGCCTTCCACAAGGCTTCCACAACTGCCCCTCCATTTTTCACAGACAATTGGCAATTTTCCCGCCCTGAATGCCTTGTTCAGTACGTGGACGACTTGCTCCTACAGATTGACACCAACGAAGAGCACATTTAGCTTCTTTTCAGAATTACTAGAACTGCTCACAATGATTCGATGCAAAATTATCCCCAAGAAAGCCCAAATCCTCCAGGAAAAAGTCACATATTTAGGTACCGTCATCACGCATGGCAAGCATGACATAGAACACAAACACATAGATTCCATTGTAAAATTGCCTTTGCCCCAGAATGTTACAGCACTCTGGTCATTTTTAGGTCTGGTTGGATATTGTAGAAACCACATAGATGGATTCACCACAAAAGCAGCCCCACTTTCCGAGCTCCTAAAGAAACAGGCCCCATGGAAATGGCTACCACAGCACATGGATGCCGTGGATGCGTTGAAATGCGCCCTGAGCACAGCCCCCGCTTTGCAAGCCCCAGATTCCCTCTCCCCACATGCGATAGAGGTAGTGACCACCGACTGAACCCTGCAAGAAAGGCACGATCGTCTAGGACCCGTAGCCTCTGCCTCGCGAGTCTTACATCCAGCGGAACTGGGATTTTCAGCCTGCGAAAGGCACCTGTTAGCGGTTTTCTGGGCGGTACAGTACTTCTCGTACATAACCGGACTCACCCCAGTAACCATTGTGACCAAGCACACCCCGACACAGCATTTATTGGACGGCAGACTAAAAGACGGCACAGTAAGCCAAATTTGACCAGCGCGATGAACCCTACTCCTACAAGGACGCGACATTACTGTGAAATGGACAAAAACACACACGTTTCTGGCCGACAATCTGCACTATGCAGGAACCCCACATGAGTGCGAGATCGTAGATCCCAAGCACAGTACAGGCCCCTTTGTTCCCAAATCGGCACCAAAAAAGACAGGCATCCGACCACAGACGACCCAGCCCCCAGACAAAGCACTGAGGATTTATGTAGATGGCTCCTCCACAGTCTTTGATGGGATAAGGATAACAGGATGTGGGATTTATGTAGAGGACGCACAGGGACGCGCTTTAGAAGAAATTGCTTTTAAGTTGCCTGGACACTTAGGTTTGCAGGCAGCCGAGTTAGCAGCCATTGCTTACATTGTCCAGCACCCCGATTCATTCCCGACCCCTGCAGACATATATTCAGACAGTTTGTACATCTGCAACAGCCTAACAGAATTCCTACCCCTGTGGGAATCGAGAGGATTCATTTCTGCTGATTGAAAACCTCTACCCTCAGCCCCATTGCTCAAACATATCCTTCAGACAGCGAAAGGCAGGAAATATAGCATAGTTAAAGTAAGAATTCACCACCATTCCTCCCCACCCGGTAAAGTGAAAGCTGACGCCCTAGCGAAGGCAGGCTCACGATATGGCCACTTGTGGCAACCCCCCGAGAGTGCCCCAGTACATGCAGTTCAGGTCTCACAGACCAACATCCAACACTTAGCCCAGGCACAGAAAGAAGATGAGGCATTGAAAGAAATTTTAAAAGGAAACATCCCAGCTCTCTACGAAAAGTTTAGGAACTCTTTAACGATCCATGAGGGAATTGTTTTAAACGATGGAATTTATGTAGTCCCTACCAAGCCCCACTAGTTGCAGGTGATCAACCTCATTGGGGGTCTCTCACTCTCTTCCTCCTCGAGTCAGCCATTTGCAAGTCAGTGAAATATCCCTGGGCCCCAGGCCCATCTAAGATGGCCACTAGCCCCACCAACAGGGTAAGGCAAAGAAAAGCCCCTGGTCACCACTAGTTCTCCCTCCCCATCCCCCAAAATTACTCGCTCCTCCCCCTTCAGACCCACAGAGTGCCTGCGCCATATTCTCCCCCACTCCCACACCACACAAACACAAAACTATAGTGAGACTTAGTGTGCCCCTCCCAACCTGGCCCAACAGGCCACAGCCTCTCCCCCCCACCCATTCCATTCCACTTCCGTTTGCTAGCCTCCCCTCTTCCCATCTTTAGTAAAGTGGCTCCCAAACAGGGTGCCCTTAAAATATTCCCTCAAATAACAACCAAAACGGACTTCCGGTGACGGCGGCCGGGAGGCGGACGCACAATGGAGGGCTCCCATTCGGGAACGGCATTTTCGGGGCTTCAAGCCCGGTCCCAGGGTCCACGGAGGTAGCAGAAGCAGGGAGAAGGCACGGAGGAGGCATAGTGAAGACACAGGAGGGAAAAAAAACCAAAGAAAAATGTCAAGGGTGAGCAAGAAAACGGCCGGAAAAAAAACAGCTGAAGGTCCGTCGGGGAGTGGAAAGGTCACCGCGGGGTCACCAAGGAAAATGGAGGCTGGAGCACCAGGGAAGGCCGCACTGCTTACGGCTGAAGAAATAACTAAGGTGATGGCTGCGGAATTTGAAAAGCAGTTGGCGCAGATTGCAAATGGAGACGGTGAGGAAGGAGATGAGGGAGATTTTGAGTGTGCTGGTAAAGGAGGCGGTTTCCCCGGTGAGGACGGAGGTGGCGAGCACAGTGGCGGAGGTGCGAGAGCAAGGGGAGGCGCTGAAGAAAGTGGAGGAGACGTTATTGCAGCACGGTGATCAATTTGCCTCGATGGGGAAAGAGATGTGGAAGATGATGGATACTAACAAGGATCTGCGAGGAAAAATGGAAGACCTGGAAAACAGATCCAGGCGACAGAATTTGAGGATTGTGGGGCTGCCCGAAGGAGTTGAAGGACCGAAGCCGACTGAGTATTTTGCCGCGATGCTGGCAAAACTATTGGGGGAGGGGGAGGATCCCTCCCGATATGAACTGGATCGGGCTCATTGGTCGTGGAGGCCTGTACCAAAGGCGAGTGAGCCGCCAAGGGCAGTGACTCTGTGCTTCCGTAAGCACAGGGTGAAGGAGAAGGTCCTGAGCTGGGCCAAGCAGAAGCGGGTGGTGCAGTGGGCTGGAGCTGGTATACGTGTATACCAGGACTTTACGGTGGAGCTGGCGAGGAGGCGGGCTGCCTTCAACCGGGTGAAGAGGGCTCTGTACATTAGCAAGGTGCAATGCGGCATTGTATATCCAGCGAAGCTGAGGGTGACTTACAAGCTCAGGGACTTTTATTTTAGAACGGCGGAAGCAGCGGAGGAGTTTGCGAAAGCAGAAGGACTGTGGCAGAACTGACAAATTGAGGAATGGCCATGTGCCGATGTAACCTCATGACTGTATTTTCTTCTTTTTTGTATCACTGCGCGCGGGTGTAGAGACTAAAGGAGCCAATGTTGTATATATTTGGACAAGGGAAGGGACGGAACTTTCACTCGAAATGAGGGCTCTTTGGGGTGTAGGTGGATATGCGGGGTTTGTGTGCTAAAAGGGGATCTTTGGGCTTTCCTAGGGCCGGGCAAGGGGGAAAGGGACCCAGGCGGGGGCCTCCATGCTGGCCGGTTTAAGCCGGCCAGTGAACGGGAATGAGGTGGGGGAGGGGCTACGGCCATCGGAGCCTGGCAGAACAGGGTCCGAGTGGTCTAGCCGGGGTGGAAAGTTGGGGGGAAGGAACCGAGGTTGGGAGGCGGAGTTTTACAAGAGGCAGTGGACGGGAGGAGCTGGAGACCTGGGGGGGGGGGGGGGGGGGGGGCTGTGTAAGATTAAGGGTGACTACGGGTAATCCCTGATTCCTTTTTGTAATTTGTTTATGTAAACATGCGGGTTGAGGTTTGGGGGTTGGTGGGCGGATGGGATCGTTGTTATTATGAGGATTGACATATCTTGCTGATTATTGTTTATCGTTGATGGGTGTAAATGTGGGAGAAAATGTGAAAAAGGAGGAGAATAAAAAAATTTTTTTAAAAAAAACATCAGCCAAAACGTCCCTTTGCCCCCCCAACCGCACCTAAACCCCAACAAGATCAGCAAACCTTTCTCCCCTCCAAGAGATAAAAAACAAAGAAACACATACCAATCCCCTTCCCTCAACAGAACAAAAGTGAAACAGTGATAAAAACAGCAACATAGCTACATCATACAAACACCTCCTTCATTCAGAGTGAAAATAGTCCTCTTCACAGCAAACCCAACTTTTTCTGTCAGATAAAGGTCTCCGCTTCTCCAGCTTGTCAAAAAAGATATCATTCAAGTCCATTGCAGCCCGTAAATGTGCCGAGTACACCACTCCAAACCTCACGCCTTATTATAAAACACCGTCTTCATCCTATTGAAGGCCATATGTCTCTTCGGCAATTCAGTCCTAACATCTTGATATATTCGGACCGTACTTACATCCCGGTCAATATTCCGAATCCTTTATGGCCACTCCAAGACCCTCTCCTTCCTTTGATAATTGTGGAAGCGGATTATCATCGCCCGCATGGTTCATTTGGTTGTGGAGTTTGCCTGACAGCGTGATGTGCTCTGTCTAATTCCGGAAGGGTGATCACTTTATCCACTCCCACCAGCCAAGAAAACATTTTGGAGAAATACTGAGTGGCCGGCTTCTCCAATAATGTGGCTATATCCGCACGCCGGCATGAAAAGCGACGCCAACCTGGCATCAGCGCTCCCCGATAATGGGGAATGCTCCCCTTCCTAGGGGGCTAGGTTGGCGCCGGAGTGGTCCCTGCAGTTCCAGCTGGCGTGGAACAGCCCGCCTGCGTTCACGCATGCGCGGAACGACCGGTGTATTTCCACACATGCGCGCTACAGACAGCGTATTTCTGCGCATGCCTGAGGGTTCCCTTCTCCGCGCCAGCCCCTGGGCAATATGGCGGAGCCTTACAGGGGCCGGCGTGGAGTAAAATAGGCCCCCACGGAACCAGCCCCCCCGCCGATCAGTAGGCCCCAATCGCGGGCCAGGCCACCGTGGGGGCCCGCCCCGGGGTCGGATCCCCCGCCTCCCCCTCCAGGACGGCCCCCGTAGACTCACCTTCCAGGTCCCACCGCGTGGGACCTGAGTAACCCACGCCGGCGGGACTCGGCCAAACCCAGTGGTCACTCGGCCCATCGGGGCGTGGAGAATCTCTGTCAACGGCCCCCGACCAGCAGGAATCCAGCGGGCGCCAGAGAATCGGCACCAGAGAATGGGGAAGCCAGCATTGGGACGCGATTCTCGCCAATGAATCCCGGCCAATGTGTCGGCTTCGGGCCGTCCGCTCACTCTGGCAGCCCCACCAAGCTGAGATTTAACTACCGCGACCTATCCTCGACATCCTCCACTTTAAGTCTCAAGCCTTTATTGCTTTCCGCCACCAACAGCAACTCTGCCATCACTGAGGCAAACCGATCCTCATGCCTTGACAAGGCCTCCTCCACCCCTTTAACGTCTCGCCTTGTGCCTTCACTACGTTCGAAGTTCGCACCAACTGTTCATGGATCACACCCAAAACCTCTTCAATAGTGACTTTAAAAAATTCCTTTATTTCCTAGGCCTGCTGCTCAAACTGCCAGTCCATTTGTTTGCCGAACTTTTCAAGCTCCTGCGCCATTACCAATGCCAGCATGTCTAATGTAATGGGCATGGCTGCCACCTTCCCTCCTTCACTTGCTTCGACAGGCCTCTGAGACCTTTTTAAAAATATATTTAGAGTACCCAATTCATTCTTTTCCAATTAAGGGACAATTTAGTGTAGCCAATCCACCAACCCTGCACATCTTTGGGTTGTGGGGGTGAAACCCACGCAAACACGGGGATAAAGTGCAAACTCCACATGGATAGTATCCCAGAGCTGGGATCGAACCTGGGACCTCGGCACCGTGAGGCCTCAGGGCTAACCCACTGGGCCACCCCCTCTGAAACCTTTTAATATTGAGCTTCTTTGTCGACGATTTCAACATACACCCAACAGGAAAGAGTTCACCTACACAACTCACTGATTTGGAGAACTAAAAATCCCAGAAATAAACGGTAAAAAGGGATGAAATACAAAGACCTTGCCAGGAGCCATTTTGTGTGGGTCTTGTCTTTACATGATGCACCGGAAGTTCCTTGATGTTCATTAACAGGAAAGGGTTCCACTCCCTAAACGTACAGCTGGTTTACGACCATCAAAAATACATCATGCGGGGCAGCACGGTGGTGCAGTGGTTAGCACTGCTGCCTCACGGCGCTGAGGTCCCAGGTTCGATCCTGGCTCTGGGTCACTGTCCGTGTGCAGTTTGCACATTCTCCCCATGTTTGCGTGGATTCTGTCGTGTTATGTACTCTGGGATAACACAGGCTGCAACTGGATGGAGCTTTAACCAAAAGATACTCCAGACCTTGAAGTTAGTTCAATCTGATTTATTGAACCAGTAGCACAGTTAGCACAGTTCTCTATGAGTTCAACTCTCTGCTAACCTAAGTGTGGTTACTCTGTCTGACTGAACCAGACTAGCTCTTAGCCACGTATTGGAGGTGTGATACTGTACATACACCCTGACTCACTCTGTAGATGTTCATCAGTGGAAAGAGGCGGAGTGTGAGTGCCTCGTGCCTTTCATAGTGAGATACCACCCCTGAGTGTCCTGCCTGCTCATTGGTCATGTCCTGTTCTCTGTGTTCATTAGCTGCCTGTCTGTGCCTGTCTGTATATCATTATCTGCATGTCTGCATATCATGACATCTCCCCTTTTGTTTAATGTTTTGTTGGCACATGGGAACATACTTACATGTGGTGGCATATATTAACATATTTACAAGCGGTGGCATATGTGAACGTATTTACATGTGAAGACTGCTGTCTAATGTGAGAAAAGAGAACATAGCAAACAAAACAAATGTTCATAAGTCCAGTCTCTGGGGCATGCGTCTGATCCTTGTCGACCGCCGGAGAGATGGTGGTGGGGACGACGGCGCCTTGACAGGCGGGATGGAAGCCTGACTGGTGGCCGCGTAGTTCGAGGTATCAGGAGGTGACAAAACAACGGACGGAAACGGAGAAGAAAGCAGTTGCGGGCAGGCAACTTTGCGCAGTGCCCGCCTGTTTTGTCACACAACAGAACCACCAGCCATACGTACAACATACGAGCGGGGTGCAGCCTGTCGAACGACAGCTGGAGCAGACCAGCCACATCCAGTATCTTGATCCTGACAGTGACTGCCGGGGATAACACGGGCAAATCGGTGGCATGAGCATCAAAGCCCTACTTTTGCTGATGATATACCATCAATTATGACACGACAGAGAGATCAAGTGAATGAAGGCTTTAATACGCAAAGAACTTAGCTGGCCAGAGACTTCAGTGCAAACTGAGCTCCACCCACTGGACGCAACATTATATACAGCCACGGGGAGGCGGAGCCAGAGGCTGAGTCCACCGGGGTTCCAACCCAAGCCTTAAAGGCATATCACACCAAACCTTAAAGGCATATCACCTCTCTGGTGAATACATTCACCACATTCACCCCCTGTTTAAAAAAAAACAAAGTCCATCGGGAGTGACGTGGGATCAAACGTTCAGTCTATCAGGAGGCCTGATCGTCCTCTTTGACCTCCTCAGCTCAGGCAGTGGTGCGGTGGGCACAGACGTCATCGACGATGGTAAATCCAGGAGCACGGCGGTCGGAGCTTCCGTTTGGCGTGTCAAAGAAGGTTGGGGAGCAGGGGCCGGGTGGGTGGCTGGGGGCGACGGTGCAGGGGGGGAAAATGGAAGCGCGGGAGGGACGTGGTTGGTGGCAACTGTTGACGCGGGGATGCAGGGAGAAATATTGGCGGGGGAACCAGCGGGCGCCAGATCCCGTAGGGAAACTGTATCTTGCCGTCCGTCAGAATGCGCGACGTAGGCACACTGCATGTAGCAGCTGGACCGTCTCGACTAGGGGATCCATCTTATGGCTCCTCACATGACTCTGGAGAAGACCAGGTCCCGGAGTTGTCAGCCAGGGTGGAAGCGAGACCCCGGAGATGGACCTCCTCGGGAAAACAAACAAACGGTCATGAGGGGTCTCGTTCGTGGCTGTGCAGAGGAGTGATGTAATGGAATGGAGGGCGTCAGGGAGGACCTCCTGCCAGCGGGGAATTGGGAGACTTCTAGACCGTCGGGCCAGAAGGACGGCCTTCCAAACCATTGCGTTCTCCCTCTCCACCTGCCCGTTTCCCTGCGGGTTGTAGCTGGTCGTTCTGCTCGAGGCGATGCCCTTACCGAGCAGGTACTGATGCAGCTCATCGCTCATGAACGATGTACCCCGGTCGCTGTAAGCGGGGAAACCGAACAGAGTGAAGATGCTGTGCAGTGCCTTTATAACAGTGGCCGAAGTCATGTCGGGCCCGGCAGGGGACAGCGAATGGGAAGCAGGAGTACTCGTCAATGACGGTTAAGAAATAGGCATTGCCGTTGAAGGACGGAAAGGGCCCTTTGAAGTCGATAATTAGGCGCTCAAAGGGCCTGGAGGCCTTCACCAGGCGAGCCTTGCCAGGCCGATAGAAGTGCGGTTTGCACTCCGCGCAGACTTGGCAATCCTTGGTCATGGCCCTGACCTCCTCGGTGGAGTAGGGCAGATTGCGGGCCTTAATAAAGTGGGCAAGCTGGGTGACCCCCGGGTGACAGAGGTCATTGTGGATAGCCCGCAGTCGATCCTCTTGCGCTCTGGCGCATGTACAGCGGGACAGGGCATCTTGGGGCTCGTTGTGCTCCCCCGGACGATACTTAATATCGTAAGTGTAGGTGGAGAGTTTGATTCTCCACCTCAAGATCTTATCATTCTTGATCTTGTCCCGCTGAGCGTTGTCGAACATAAAGGCGACCGACCGTTGGTCGATCACGAGGGTGAACCTCCTACCAGCTAGGTAGTGCCTCCAATGCCGCACAGCTTCCACAATAGCTTGCGCCTCCTTCTCGACAGCAGAGTGTCAGATCTCAGAAGCGTTGAGGGTTCTAGAAAAAAACGCAACTGTCCTGCCCGCCTGGTTGAGTGTGGCAGCCAGGGCGACATCTGACGCATCGCTCTCGACCTGGAAGGGAATGGTCTCATCCACCGCGTGCATAGCGGCCTTAGTGATATCGGCTTTGATATGGCTGAAGGCTGAACGGGCCTCAGCCGTCAGGAGAAATGGCGTGGTCTTAATAAGTGGGTGGGCTTTGTCCGCATAGTTGGGGACCCACTGGGCATAATAGGAGAAAAGCCCCAAGCACTGTTTGAGGGCCTTGAGGCTGAGGGGAAGAGGGACTTCCGTGAGGGGGCGCATGCAGTCGGGCCGGACCCTAGGACCCCGTTTACCATGACATAGCCGAGGGTGGCTAGCCAGGTTGTGCGGAAAACGCATTTTTCTTTGTTGTAAGTTAGGTTGAGGGCCCGGGCGGTCTGGAGGAACTTCTCTAGGTTGGCATTGTGGCCCTGCTGATCATGGCTGCAGATGGTGACATTGGCCAAGTACGGGTAAGTAGCCCGCAGCCAGTACTGGTCCACCATTTGGTCCATCATTCTCTGGAAGACCGAGACCCCATTAGTAACGCCAAAAGGGACCCTAAGGAAGTGGAAGAGTCGGCCGGTTGCTTCAAAAGCCGTGTAGTGGCGATCGTCTGGGCGGATCGGGAGCTGGTGGTAGGCGGACGTCAGATCGACCGTGGAGAAAACCCGGTATTGCGCGACCCGATTAACCATCTCCGCTATACGGGGAAGGGGGTATGCATCAAGCTGCGTGAACCGGTTTATGATCTGGATGTAATCCACGACCATCCGATTCTTTCCTCCGGACCGGACTACCACCACCTGCGCCCTCCAGGGGCTGTTACTGGCCTCGGTGACCCCCTCTCTCAAGAATCGCTGAACCTCTGACTTGATGAAAGACATATCTTGAGCACTGTACCGCCGGCTCCTGGTGGCGATGGGCTTACAGTCGGGGGTGAGGTTCGCGAAGAGCGAGGGGGGGGAGGAGCTTCAGAGTCGCGAGGCTACAGACCGTGAGGGGCGGTAAGGGTCCGCCGAACTTGAGGTTCAGGCTTCGGTGACTACATTGAAAATCCAGACCTAGCAGTGGTGAGGGAGGACATAGAGTTTAAAGCGGGCGTATTCAGCACCCTGGATCGCGAGGTTCGCGATACAGTACCCCCTAATTCATACCGAATGGGACCCAGAGGCGAGGGAGTTTGTTTGGGAGGCAGGGTAGGTTCACAGGGAACAGCGCCTTACTGTTTCTGGATGCACAAAACTCTCCGTGCTCCCGGAGTCAAAGAGGCAGGGGGTCTCAAAACCTCCGCCCACATCGGTCGCACGTGTCGAGTTGAGCAGAAGATGGCAGCCAAGATGGCCACCTCCACGAATCGCACGAGTCCGATGACACGTCGAAAAAGGGCGTGTCCTGCAGGCACACAGCCACGTTGTGGGGCCTGCGGGCCTGTGAGTCTGTTGGTTGGACCTGGTGAGTTTTCTGCTTCTGGTCCTTCGATCTGGCCAGGCAGACTCTAGCGAAATGCCCCTTCTTACCGCAGTCGCTACATGTCGCTGAGCGGGCTGGGCAATGATGTCTTGGATGTTGGCCCTGACCACCGAAGTAGCACGACGGTCCCCCGGTCTGGTGGCAGCGGCGTGGCACAGGCCTGTGGCATGGTCAGGTCTGGTGAAGTCCACGTGGGGCTCGCAGGCTCTGCAGGGTAAGCGCCGAGGTTCTGGTAGGACACCTGAAAAACGTGGCTAATTTTACCGTTTCCTGCAGGTAGTTTGCCCCGTTTTCTAGGAGTCGCTGCCTGACGTAGTTCGAGCGGATTCCAGCCACGTAGGCGTCCCGGATCTGCAGCTTCATGTGGTCCTCCACCAACACGGCTTGGTAATCGCAGTTTCTGGCGACTATGGTGAGCTTTTCCAATACTCATCCAGCAATTCTCCGGAGTGCTGCCGGCGGGTAGAGAGTAGATGCGCGAACACCTCATTGACGGGCTTGATGAGGCACTTCTTTAGAATCTCGACCGCAGTGTCATACGAGACCGCCTTCTCGATTAAAACGAAGATTCTGTGGCTCACCCGGGCGTGGAGGAGGTGCAGCTTGCGAGTTTGGGGGGATAGGTGCTTCTGAAGAGCCGATATATGCCTCGAAGCAGCGAAGCCAGTGCGGGAAGATCTCCTTGGCTTCTGGCACGCGGGCATCTAGATCGAGCTTCTCTGGCTTGAGAGCGGGGCCCATAGTGTCATAGTTTGCGTATTAAATTGAGAGATCAAGTGAATGAAGGCTAATACGCAAAGAACTTAGCTAGCCAGAGACTTCAGTACAAACTGAGCGCCACCCACTGGACACAACATTATATACAGCCCCGGGGAGGCGGAGCCAGAGGCGGGGTTCCAACCCAAGCCTTAAAAGCATATATCACACCAAACTTTAAAGGCATATCACCTATCTGGTGAATACATTCACCACAGCTGGTTTCGGAGCTGCTGCACCTTCTGCAGCACCGGGAGGTGGTCCAGGTTGGGCAAGTGTATGGCTGGAAGTGTCGTCCGCAGGTCCCTGTTCATCAGGAGCTGAGCCGGCGACATGCCAGTGGGGTCGTCCTGTACGAAAGCTGCGCGAGGTAGATGCCAGAAGCAGAATCCGCGGCCTTGCAGATGAGCTATTTCACGATGTGCACCCCTTTTTCAAACTTCCCATTGGACTGTGGATAGTGTGGGCTGGAAGTGACATGTTTGAAATGGTATGACTTGGCAAACATAGACCACTCGTGGCTGTTGAAGCACGGGCCATTGTCACTCAGGACAGTGAGTGGGATACCATGCCTGGAGAACGTCTCCTTACAGGCCTTGATGACCGTCCGAGATGTGAGGTCTGAGAGCTTCACGACTTCAGGGTAATTGGAGAAATAGTCAATAATCAACACGTAGTCACGACCATTCGCACGAAAGAGGTTGATGCCAACCTTGGACCACGGGGAGGTCTCGATTTCATACTGCTGGAGCGTCTCCTTGCTCTGCGCTGGCTGGAAGCGTTGACAGGTCACACAGTTGAGGACCATGTTCGAGATGTCCTGGCTAATACCAGGCCAGTAGAGAGCCTGCCTGGCTCTGTGTCTGCACTTCTCGACGCTCAGGTGTCCCTCATGGATTTGGCGGAGCACCAGGCTCTGGAGACTGAGTGGAATGACAATCCGGTCCAGCTTGAGGAGGATACCATCAATCATCGTCAGGTCGTCCTGCACATTGTAAAATTGAGGGCATTGCCCTTTCTGCCAGCCATTGGCGAGGTGGTGCATGACACGCTGCAAGAGGGGGTCTTTGGCTGTCTCCTCGCAGATACGAACCACCTTCTCATCAGACCCCGGGGGGGGTGCTAGCACACAGCTGCACCTGTGATTCAATCTGCCGGATGATTTCCAGCGGTTCACTAGGCAAGGTGATGGAGCGGGACATTGCATCAGCGATGATGAGCTCCTTGCCAGGCGTGTACACTAATTCAAAGTCGTACCTTCTGAGTTTGAAGAGGATGCGCTGCAACCGAGGTGTCATGTCATTCAGGTCCTTGTGGATAATGTGGACCAGAGGCCTATGATCCATCTCGACAGTGAATGGCGGCAGCCCACAGACATAGTCGTGAAACTTGAGAATGCCAGTGAGACGACCCAGGCATTTCTTCTCTATTTGTGCATATCTTGTTTCGGTGGGCGTCATGGCCCTCGATGCGTAGGCTACCGGTGCCCAGGATGAAGTGTCATCGCGTTGAAGCAGCACCGCACCGATGCCATCCTGGCTCGCATCTGTCGAGATCTTCGTCTCCCTGTCTGGGTCGAAAAATGCCAAGACGGGTGCAGTGGTGAGTTTGCTTTCAGCTCCAACCACTCTGCCTGATGTGCTGCCTTCCACTCATGGAGTCAGAAATATCACCAAAGTTGCAGGACAGCGCTAGCAGGTGGAGATTAGTTAAGAAGGAGTTGAAAGATTCATCTTTACCTTGTAGACGTTGTTTGAATATGTAGCGTTCGAAGATTTAATTGGTGTCCACTTCACAGTGACTGTCAAACTTGTCCAGGATGGTCTTGTCCTGGCCTTCAGTGAAGTGAAAAGAGTTGAAAAGTTTGATGGCTTGATCACCCGCTGTTGAGAGGAGAAGCATGCTCTTCCTTGCATCAGACACACCCACGAGGTCTGAAGCTTCGATGTACAGCAGAAACCTTTGCTTGAATGTCCGCCAGTTGGCACTGAGATTGCCGGAGGTTCTGAGCTGGTGAGGAGCCTGAATCTTCTCCATGGTGCCGGGATACATTCGCTGGTCATCATGGAATGGACTGAGGTAAACCACCTAGATTAAGCAGTCTCCTGGTAGCATGATGTGTTATGTACTCTGGGATAACACAGGCTGCAACTGGATGCAGCTTTAACCAAAGGATACTCCAGACTTGAAGTTAGTTCAATCTGATTTATTGAACCAGTAGCACAGTTAGCACAGTTCTCTATGAGTTTGAATCTCTGCTAACCTAAGTGTGGTTACTCTGTCTGACTGAACCAGACTAGCTCTTAGCCACATGCTGGAGGTGTGATACTGTACATACACCCTGACTCACTCTGTAGATGTTCATCAGTGGAAGGGGCGGAGTGTGAGTGCCTCGTGCCTTTTATAGTGAGATACCACCCCTGAGTGTCCTGCCTGCTCATTGGTCATGTCCTGTTCTCTGTTTTCATTAGCTTCCTGTGTGCATGTCTGTATATCATTATCTGCATGTCTGCATATCATGACAGGTTTCACCCCCACAACCAAAAGATGTGCAGGGTAGGTGAATTGGCTATGTTAAATTGCCCCTTAATGGGAAAAAATTAATTGGATACTCTAAATTTATTTTTAAAAATCATGCAGGTTCATGTTAGGTACCCTGGGAAATCCCATGATTCATACATCCAGAGGCCCTCTCAGGTGCCTCAGATATTCAAAGGGTGTTGGTGCTCATAGGGCTGGCTATTTGGTGAGAAAGGGTGCTTGCTAAAATGATGATTCATGGCACCTTTGCACCAGCCTCACAGTGCCTTGGAGGAACGATACAACAGGTGCGATTTTCCGGCCTCGTTGCGCTCTCGCTCGAACGAAACAAGGCCATTGAATAGCGGGAGAAGCCAAAAATGAGAACCGTGCCAGGCAGCAAACAGTTTGCAACCAGCCTGCAGCCGTAGACAAAATCTGGACCTCGCCATAGCGTGGCGAGAAACCAATTATCACCACTTAAGACCCATTTCCATACAATTAACGAGAAGCCACCCCATATCCAATGGCCTCCCGTCATTCACTGTCCTCCCCAGCAAGTGGTCACGCTGGCACCAATTAGTACCAATTGGTACCAATTAGTACTACACATTAAAAAATGTGAACCTGACAGGAGGGCTTCTGCGGGGAGCCGAGGAGATGAGTAGCCATCTTTACTCACAGGCAAAGAAACCAAGGCGCTGGGCTTGCCACACCAGTGCTCGGCAGGTGGTGGGGTTCCTTGGCTGAGGGCAGGGGAACCCTCTGCAGGGGTGGGCCTCCATGGGAGGGTGGGAGGGAGGCGCAGGGAAGGGAACCGGGGAGCAACCACGCAAGGCACCACTATACCAACCCTGGATCATGTGTATCCGTTCCAGGGACAACTCTTGTCCCTGCCCATCTGCCCCACCAACCACCCATAACCCCCTAACTCCCTCGCCCCTCTGGTGCCCTCAGTGATCCTCAATGTACTTAGCCTTCCTAGCTCTACGGCTACATCTAGGTGTTTCCTCAGGATGCAGATCTGACGTGGAGGTAGCCAACTGCTTACATCGTCCCGCGGCCTTTGATGTGCCTGGCGAGCGTCCTCTGGGGGTTCTGGGCCAGACGGCCCCGACGCACTTGTCGGCGGCACATGTTCAGGGTGCTGGCTATGTGACTCGGCCTCATCAGAGAGGTGGAATGTGGAGGAGCTGGTGGCCACCATCGCCACTCCATGGGATGGGCCCGAGTTACCACCAAACGCACCCTCCTCCCCATCTGTGCCGTTAGGGCCCTGCGGTTCACCTTGGGTTGGAGAGGCAGCTTGTTCAAGCCACGGCTGCCTCTGTACCATCTGGCTCTACCTGCCCTGGCAGCTCATTGACAAATGCGCCCTCGGTGATGCTACACTGTGATTGGGACGTGCTCTGCAATGCTTCGGCAATGCCCACCTGCAACTGGGACAATCTCTGCAGCGCCTTGGCCATTCCCATCTGAAAACGGGACATGTCCTGCAGAAACCTATCAAGCTCAGCCTGGTACTGGATCACATCCCCCAGCGAGGCAGACGTTCTGCCGAGACCTTCAGCCATGGCCGTCACCGGCTGCGCAACGCCTCGGACACCTCGACTCATGCTACCGACGGTGTGCACCAGGCTCTCCACTGCGGCTGCCACCCTAACAGTGTTCACCTCGGTGCCACGCATTGCCGGTGATATCTCTCGTAGCCTCTGGGACTCCTCCAATCGGCTATGCGCCTGCTGGAGTGTCACTGACATCTTCCTCTGAATGTCCTGACTGCACCCTATGTCTCCATCAGCTCCGGGTAACCCTGTACCAGAGGCTCAGCATCAGGCTGGGACTCAGCTGGGTCCTGGGATCCAGCAGCCTGCCGACTGCTGTCTTGCCTGGAGGTTCCTGCCTCCACCTGATGTGCATCAGCAGCTGTGTGGTGCTCATCAGATTGTGTCCCAAAAGCCCGACCACTAACATTTTCCACCAAGGCATGTGTATCTGCGCTAGTGGAGGGTGGAGGTGACAGCTGTGATGTTTCGATCTTGTCTTCCTTGGAGCTCCCCTCCGAGGTAGTTTCCTGGGAAGCAGGGGAGGGGGCCACCCCGGATGGGCCAGTGCTGTTGGCTGGAGGACCTGCGGGTGGTCAGTGGGGGGCATGGGTCAGTCAGGAAGGCAATAACAACTCACAATTGACAGGTCCTCCGAGTGGGGCCCGGTGGTTACTCACCTCTGCGGCTTCCACCAACCTCCACGTGGGTAACCGCTCTGTCCTCGGCCATCCCAGTCACCTTCAGTGCCCGCTCCACGAAGGTAATGAGGATCCTTATGTCCAGCACCCCACCACCAGTCAGGGCCCTCTTCCAATGGTTTGGGGGAGCTTTTCCTGAAGAGACACAGAGAGGGCATCATTAGCCACACGCATGGTTCACATTGGTGGGAGGTGTGTGAAAGAAGGGTTGGGGGTCGCATGGAGAGTTGGGAAGGTGCTCGCATGGGGGTGGAAATGCCTTGGGGTGTGGGGGGGGTCATCGATGTCTACTCAGTCGTGCTGCCCGGTATATGCCGTTGAACATTTCCCGGCACTGGAGGCCAGTCCTCCTGTTCACACTGCCGGAGCTTACAGCTTCGCCCCAGGTAGCACTGGCTGCCCCGTGGCTCACTCTCCAAGACCCTCAGGGAAAAGGACATCCCTCCTGGTTTCCACCGCATCTACAAGGTTCTGCAGGTCTGCATCGCCCAAACTTGGGCCAGTCTCTTCGGCGCCAGTGTTGCGAGCTGGCTGGAGTTGGCTGAGCAAGTGAAGCTTAAGTGCTGCTCGAGCTTGTTGGCGGGGGGTTGGCAAGTGCGGTCCTAGTGAATCAGCTGGTGAACCTTCATTTGCTGTGAGAAGCCTGCGGAGCCTCTTTGAGTGGACCAATTAACGTTGAGTAGCGTTGCCAGCCTCGCCAGGCCAAGCACCGGGAAGCTCGCGGCAGTTCCCGCTCAATACCACACTTAGAAATCTTTCCGAAGAATCACACCAAACACATACTTCAACAAGATCCATCCTAAACTGCTCAGGTGGGGCTCTGCAGTACTCTGCAGATAGGGTGCCCGCATCACCGTGGTTTCTTGCGCCCTGCATAAGCTGACCCATTAAATGGGAGATCATTTGCCAGAGAAAGACATGGAGGAGGCTGAGAACTCCTCGTATGATGAAGAAATGGAAGGACAGGAACCTGAAGCGGGTAATGATGGGGAGCATCCATGTGAGGAGGCAATCAAAGCCACAAGATGTGGAAGGCGTGCCCATGACACACTCATAGCCACAAGGTTCCAGGAGGAGCCAAGTCCAGACAACGGTATCCAAGTGCATTTCCCCTGCCCATCAGTGGCATTCTTTGAGGAAATGACATGAAGGGTTGATTAAAGTAGTGCAGTGGATGTGGCGTACATGGATTTTAGCAAGGCATTTGACAAAGTCCCACATGGCAGATTGGTCAAGAAAGTGAAAGCCCATGGGATACAGGACAAAGTGGCAAACTGGATAAAAAGTTGGCTTAGTAACAGGAAACAAAGGGTCATGGTTGGTAGCTGCCATTGCAAATGGAGAGTTGTTTCACAGGGCTTGGTGCTGGGACCCTTACTGTTTGTGTTATATATTAATAACGATTTGGACGTGAACTTGGGAGCATCATTGGGAATTTGGCCGAGTGGTGGACAGTGTAGAGGATAGCCAAAATCTCCAAAACAATATTGATGGATTCTTGGAGAGGGTGATAAACTGTCAGATATAATTTAACACCGAGGAGTGTGTGGTCATGCATTAAGGGAGGTCAAACAGTTATAGGGAGTATACAATAAATGGGAATATACTAAGAGGGGTAGATGAAGTGAGAGATCTTGGTGTAGAGTACACAGGTCCCTAAAGGCAGCAGTTCAAGTTTGTTGAGAAAGCTCTCCATTGGCAGAATATAAAAGTCAAGATATGATATCAGAATTATCACAACAGGAATATTGTGTGCGGTTCTGGTCACCACATTACAGGAAGGACGTTATTGCTCTGGAGAGAGTGCAGAGGAGATTTACAAGAATGTTGCCAGAGCTAGAAAAGTGTAGCTATGAGGAGAGATTGGATAGATTGAGGTTATTCTCCTTGGAACAAAGAAGGCTGAAGAGTGACTTAATTGAGGATTGAGGTGAACAAAATTATGAGGGTAAGAGATAGGCTGGACAGAACAGAATTATTTCCCTTGGTTGAGAATTCTAGAGCCGGGGACATAGATTCAAGACAAGTGACAGGAGGTGTAGAGGAGACATGAGGTGGAACCTTTTTACGCAGAGGGTAGTGGACGTCTGGAATTCTCTGCCCAAGTTGGTGGTGGAGGCAGAGACATTAAACCCTTTTAAAAAGTTCCTGGATCAGTACCTTAAGTGTTCTAAATGACAGGGCCATGGACAAGGTGCAGGAAGGTAGAATTAGGAAGGGCACCTGGGTGTCCTCGGGCTGGCATGGACAAGATGGGCCGAATGCACTCCTTCTGCTGTAACTTTTCTATGATTCTATGATTCTAACTCGTCTCTGGAGTGGAAATTCCACCTTTTGGTTCAAACCATAGTCATATGTGTTTCTGAACAAAAGTGGAACTAAAAAGCATGCAGAGAGAATAGTTAGGGAGGGACAATACACCAACAGGTAGTATATACTTATCTACATTCTAAATTTCACAAGATATATTTTCCTTTATAAAACAAATCCTGAGAACTAATCTTTTTAATTTCAATTTACTGCTTACTAGTAAAATTGAATGATTCGTGGTTTTGGAATGTGCAATTTGCTTAGCAGGAACAAAACAAGAACAGTTAATTAACCAAACAGTTTGTTCATACAATTGCTGAGCCCGTAATAGCTGTGAAATTTGGCTCAAGTTAGCAAAATCTGTTTCACTGCTACAATTGAAAAGGACAGCGAAGTTTTGTTGGTAGATGGAGACCCATAATTATACAAAGAAGGGAGCAAGTGTAGAAATTAGTCATGAAGAGAATGAATATGGTACTAATAACTTGGAAGGTATAGCCATATCCATAGTTAAGTGCAAGGAGTTCTCCAACAGTTTTCTCTTGATGTCAAAGTGTTTATAGACTATATGCTAAGATGGCTGACGAGATCTTTTCCAGCTTGCTACTAAAAGAAGTTAAGAATAAACATCACAAGATAGAGGTCTGGAAAAAACGGCAAGACTTTCAAATAAAAAGCAGAAAGGTAGACGAACGACATCATAGGGGTGATATACAGCATTGAGAAACTAAAATAAATGGATCAAATCCTGCTGGAGTTGGGGATTTTGTGGCATATGTTATTAGTTACACATCTTCCTACATCCTGCAGCTGGAAATGATTTTGTGCTATTACTTGTTGGAAGTATGAGTTCATAAAGGTGTGGAGAGGGTAATGGGGATGTGGGACCTCAGTGAATGGCAGGATGTACAGTCCTCATTTCCTTAAACATTGTACATAGTAAAAATAAAAATGATAATCATAACCATAATCAGCACTCGCCATGATAAAGGAGTAAATTGGACAGTACAATCTGACCAGAAGTATTAGAAACCTGGTGGAAATTAGTTCGGACCAAAGCCTTCTCCTCCCACACAGATTGGCCTTATTTTAGATATCTAAAATCCAAACATTTCTGAAACTATATGACACTTAAAGAAATAGAAGTTGATCAGAGTCAGTCAGCTCACACCTAAAAGACAACAGCAACATACAGAAGATACTAGAAATCATTCAACAGATCACTGGAGGGAGAAGCAATACTCAAAATTAATCTACAGGTTTCGTTTTAGGTTGATTATCTCTCTCCCTCTCTAAAATATTTAAAGACTTGGTCCCCCAGGAATAATATCAATATATGTGAATGATAGCAAGTTGGCAGCATTGCTAAACATGATGATGTTATGGGCCAGGGTTTAGAAACCCCCAAAGTATATCATGAAGTTCACCTGACCGACAACTGTTTATTGATTTTGGTCACGATGAGCACAAGGGCCTGCCTTTCAGGTGTTATTCAACAAAGACCTTAAGCACATTTAATCAAAAACAAGCTTTATTCTATGAATTTAGTTAACATTTTTATGAACACATATAGTAAGCATTTTTATCAACTACAAACATAAATACCCCACACAGCTACAGTACTCTATGTATCACCCTCAATAAATTTCCCCCTTTAACTGTTCCAATTTAATAACAAATCCCATAAACCAGAAGCCCCTTTTCAAATGTGTGGCCCAGCACACACACTGTTTCCTTTCCAAAACCGCAGGTTTGAATTCCTTCCAGAAAGCAATTATTTCTTTTCCAGTTAGCAAGCAGTCTGGAAACAGCTTTTATAATGAAGATAGAGAGACACACCAAGGTACTTCTCTTTCTGAGTACAGCAGCCCAATGTGTAAACAAAAGCAAAAACTCAGAGCCACAAAGCAGCCCAAAACCAAAGTGAAAGTAAAACTCAGTGCCACAGCCCAGCTGCACACACACAATGACATCATTGTAGGCCATGTGATAAGACAAAAACGTTTCTTAAAGGGACACTCCCATAACAATGAGGATTGTGAAAGACTGCAGGAGAACATAGATCTGTAGCAAAATGGGCAGAAAAGTGGCATATGCAGTTCAATGTAGGAAAACATGAAAGGCGTGATCAATCGAGGGGTTCCTGCCGGAATTGGAGCTGGATGTGGCCGGTAGATCCTATGGGAGGCCTCCCTCGGGATTCCCAATAGCCGTTACGCCTCGCAAGACATTGCAATCTGGGTACCATGCATTGTGGACGAGCACCAGTCTTGTAAGTAAGTTTAGGAACCCCACTTAGCCTTGTTGCCGCTGGATGGAACGGCCACCAGTCATCTACTGACCTCGCTGAGGAGATCAGCTGGGCACTGTTCATTAGTAGTCCCTACAATGGGAACCAGCTGGACTGTACCTGGAAGGGAGTTTTCCAGGCGATTAGAAGCTCCCGGAAGGTTGGCCACTACCGGTGTCACCTAGGTACCTTGGCACTGCCAGTGCTACCCTGGTTCTGGTGCCTGGTGCCAGCCTGGTACTGCCAGAGTACCTAGGTGGCAGTGGCGGTGCCAGGCTGGAAGGGCACTCCCTGCACAGAAGGGTTCCGCTCACCGGAACTCCTCGGTGCAGGAAATTACACTGAGTGCGTCCTTGGGGACGCATTCCCCATCTGGGCAGCAGGAAAAAAAGGTGTGCCATTAGACAGCGGGTCGCTCCCCACACTACAATCTCCGAGCCAGAAACACCCACGTTCTGTGAGAGGCTGAAAAATCAGTAACCAATGTGCACTTTCACAGTGTAAATCAATGACCAGCACAACATTGATGCTGCTACCAGGAGAATTCAGTTAACCCCTCCAGCTTGCAACCATCCACATAACAAAATCACAAATTTATTTGAAAATGCTGAAGTAGCTGTCGGAGAACGATAGGGCTTGATTTTCAGGCCATTAACGCCAGCCGTGGGTTTCCCAGCGGCAAGGGAAACCAGAAGATCGCACCGCCAGCCAATGATGAGCCGCCTCCCATCGCCGCTGCGGGTAAATTCCACCCATAATATTTAATTGCATTGGAGTGGAAATCATAAACTAAGCTTATTTCTGCTTGGTATAAAAAGAGACATGGGGTGAAATTCTCCCGAAACGGCGCAATGTCCGCCAACTGGCGCCCAAAACAGCGCCAATCAGACGGGCATCGCGCAGCCCCAAAGGTGCGGAATGCTCCGCATCTTTGGGGGCCGAGCCCCAACATTGAGGGGCTAGGCCGACGCCGGAGGAATTTCCGCCCCGCCAGCTGGCGGAAACGGCCTTTGTTGCCCCGCCAGCTGGCGTGGAAATGACATCCCCGGGTGGCGCATGCACGGGAGCGTCAGCGGCCGCTGACAGTTTCCCACGCATGCGCAGTGGAGGGAGTCTCTTCCACCTCCGCCATGGTGGAGACCGGGAAAGAGTGCCCCACGGCACAGGCCCGCCCGCGGATCGGTGGGCCCCGACGCGGGCCAGGCCACCGTGGGGGCACCCCCCCCCGGGGCCAGATCGCCCCGCGCCTCCCCCAGGACCCCAGAGCCCGCCCACGCCGCCTTGTCCCGCCGTTCAAAAGGTGGTTTAATCCACGCCGGCGGGACAGGCAATTTATCGGCGGGACTTCGGCCCATCCGGGCCGGAGAATCCAGCGGGGGGGCCCGCCAACCGGCGCGGCCCGATTCCCGCCCCCGCCGAATATCCGGTACCGGAGACTTCAGCAACCGGCGGGGGCGGGATTCACGGCAGCCCCCAGCAATTCTCCAACCCGGCGGGGGGTCGGAGAATGACGCCCATGGTTATGGATATAGTCATTGAGATATTAGCAGATTTTCTCCTTGATTTTCTTCTACACATGCACATAAATTACCAAGCAGGATGTCACAATAGGTATTTTATCTGCTCAATAATTGTGGTGGTGGTTTGCACCATTCATTCGGAGTGCGATTCAAGTCAAAATAGAAACATACCCTGATTTTGAAAGTGCCAGTTATTGTTACATAAGTGAGCAACAAGAACGTGTCGAATGCACAGGGCAACATATTTTCAGCACCATAGAGTATAGATATGAAACCTGACAAAATGTAGAATCCCTGCACAATGAACTACATAGGCAGACACTGAACACAAATAACAATCGTTTGGCCTTCAAATGTGCCCAACACTTGCGTGTTTTCCTTGTCGACAACGGAAAAGTCTACCTTTCATTTTCGATGTTACAGCAAATACACAAACTTTGGTTTGACCAAACTATAGTTGGTGTACCAACTATGAAATCAAACCCTGCTCATTGTACCAACAACAACTTTTGGGCCCCTTCACTTTTGAAAAAAGTATGAAGTTAGGCTGTATTGCAGCCTATTCTGCTTCAGAAAACTGTAAGCATTGAATTGGAAACGTCTTCAGGCAGCAAAATGGCTCATCTCATCCATACCTGTTGCTCATCTGGATCTGCTTTATTAGCCATATGTTTGCAATTTCTCCCTGTGCCTGCGTGGGTTTCCTCCAGGCGTTCCGGTTTCCTCCCACAGTCCAAAGCTGTGTAGGTTAGGTTAAGAGGTTATTGGGATAGGGCAGGGGGAATGGACTTTGGGTGGAGTGTTCATTCAGAGGGTCAGTGCAGACTCGATGAGCCGAATGGCCTCCTTCTGCACTGTAGG
Source organism: Scyliorhinus torazame (assembly GCF_047496885.1). Lineage (NCBI taxonomy): Eukaryota > Metazoa > Chordata > Chondrichthyes > Carcharhiniformes > Scyliorhinidae > Scyliorhinus > Scyliorhinus torazame. The sequence goes on from NC_092712.1 coordinate 186,783,271, forward strand.
GATTCTATGATTAGTGAAAACGACAAAAGGCAGTGGTTATATCTGGACAAAAAATTTCCTTTTGTGCCACCTTCCAAATAAAGTTTTTGGATGTGACATCGTCTTTGGAAATTGCTGCTCTTTTTGTTTTAAATGTGGGAACTTCACCAAATACATAAACATGCTTTGCAATACATTAAAATGCTAATTGTTTTGACCACTATGTGTGAACGATATCGAGTACGAAGTGCTTTTCGTCCGAGTGAAAAGATTGCGACTGCATTGTCAGCTCTTCAAGTGGTAAATACATTTAAAGCGGGAAATATATGAAAAAGAAAACAGCTAACAACTGCAGGAGCCATTGATAGTGTCGTTGTTTGGAATGGTCAAACTGTATGCTGCAGGTGCTGAGGACTGGAGTCAGAAAGTCGAGAGACTCCGTTTCTATTTCATTGCTAAAGAAATTACTGATCAAGGTAAATATAGAGCTAGCTGCTGAGTGCGTGTGGATGTAAAACTTGTAACCTTATCAGAAACCCAACTGCCCCAGATACACCCAGTACTAATTCGTGCAATGAGTTAGTGGAACTTGTGAAATCCCATTTTCAGCCAAAGCCATCGGTAATTATGAAGTGCTTCAAGTTCAACACGAGAGTTATTGCTCCAGGAGAATCAACTGCTTCCTTTGTGGTGAACCTGAAACAGCTCACCAAGTACTGAGAGTTTGGTGATGTCTTGAATGATCTGCTGCAGGGCAGGCTGGCATGCGGGATTATTGACAACACCATACAGCACCATTTTCTTGCTGAATCGGTCATTGATTTCATAGCTCGCTATGGAGAGTGCTGCAAGAGATTCTCAGGATTTGCAGCACATGAACAAAGGAGCACGGCACCGTGTTAGGCTGAAGTCTACCGCGGAGCATATTTTCAGCACGATTTCCTGTCTAACTAATGACAAGTCAGTGAGCCTACACAGTACACATTTGCTACAGGTGTGGAGGGAACCATGGAGCAGATGCATGCAGATTTAAAGAGACAGAGTGCTACTGTTGCCACAAGAGAGGATTCCTGGCCGTGCAGTGCAGAACAAACAATCAACCAACAGCAGAGCAGAGTGCAAACCTGATCAAGTCAACTGACACTGCAGAGGCTGAAGCTGCTGCTGTATACTCTCTGTGTCAGGTGACTTGTTAAATCTGTGCCCATTGCAGTGACAGTGTAGGTGACTGACAAGCAACTGCAGCTGGAAGTAGAGACAGGTGCTTCAGCTACTGTTGCTGGAGAGTGGACATTCAAGTAGGACAGTGAAGGGAGTAAGCCATTGACATTGAAGTGCCATGTCACCGAACTGAGAGCCTACACTGGAGAGCCCATTCATGTCAGATGCATCACTGCTGATCCAGTCTGCTCCAAACAGCAGATAGCCCAGCTTCCTCTGATGGTCATAGAGGGAGTGGGGCTCAGCCTTTTGGGCCTAGATTGTCTGCAAAAAATAAAATTCGACTGGTCAGAAATATTCAATTTTAATCCAATAGTATTCCTGAGCTTTTGAAGAAACATGACACTGTTTTTCAGGATGAATTGAGAAAATTGAAAGACTTGCATACTAAAATACACATTGATCCCCAGGCAACACCACACTTGATCAATGCCAGGCTAGTGCCTCACTCCTGTAAGAGAAAAAGTGGAAGTAGAGTTGTGTAGGTTGGAAAACCTGGGAATAACTCAGCTTGTCCAGTTTTCTGAGCGGGCCACACCTATTCTCCCGCTGGGAGACACAGTGGTTAGCACAGGTCCCTCACAGTGCCAGGAACCTGGGTTCAATTTCAGCCTTCAATCACTGTCTATGTGGAGTTTGCATGTTCTCTCCGTGTCCGTGTAAGTTTCCTCCGGGTGCTCTGGTTTCCTCCTACATTCCAAAGATGCATAGGTTAGGTGGATTTGCCATGCTAAATTACCCCTTAGTGTCCAAAGGGTTAGGTGTGGCTCCTGCATTACAGGGATAGGGTAGGGGTGTGGTCTAGGTAGGTTGCACTTTCCAAGGTGCAGACTCGATGGGCCAAACAGCCTCCTTCTGCACTTTGAGATTCTATGATTGACAATTTGGGGCCGTTTCTAGGCACCATGTTCCTGTTACTCACTGACACACATTCAAAATGGCTCAATGTCTATGAGGTAAAGAAGCTGTAACTATTGAGTTATTCCTTTAGTTATACATGATTTGCCTGAGATTATTGTCTTTGACAATGGAACAGCTTCAACCAGCACAGAATTTCAGAAGTTCACAAAGCTGAACCATATCCAGCACATAAATACTGCTGGATGCCCTGGCATCCCTCATCAAATTATCTCACCAAAAAAGCCACCCAGGTCTTTCAAGCCATTATGGAAAAGCTGTGTGGAGGCAGTTTGGGGTCTCATCATTCCAGATTCCTTTTGAGTTTTCGGACAAAACCAATGACTGGCTCCACATTGTCAGACCTTCAGCGGAGGAAACACCTTCAGACCTGCTGAGGAAATACCATCAGACCTTCTACTGAGGAAACACCGTCAGATCTGCACAGTCAGATCTGCTGAGGAAACACAGTCAGATCGGCTGAGGAAACACAGTCAGACCTGCCGAGGAAACACATTTACACACACATCTGGATTTGGTGTTTCTCAATTAGGAGGGGAAGGTGAGACAGAAACAAAGCAATCAGAAACTAAACATGACTTATACAGCAGGGCCCGGACGTCCAAAGTAGGCGACCCTATATATGTGCGCAACGGTAGCATTGTGGATAGCACAATTGCTTCACAGCTCCAGGGTCCAGGTTCGATTCCGGCTTGGGTCACTGCCTGTGCGGAGTCTGCACATCCTCCCCGTGTGTGCGTGGGTTTCCTCCGGGTGCTCCGGTTTCCTCCCACAGTCCAAAGATGTGCAGGTTAGGTGGATTGGCCATGTTAAATTGCCCTTAGTGTCCAAAATTTCCCTTAGTGTTGGGTGGGGTTACTGGGTTATGGGGATAGGGTGGAGGTGTTGACCTTGGGTAGGGTGCTCTTTCCAAGAGCCGGTGCAGACTCGATGGGCCGAATGGCCTCCTTCTGCACTGTAAATTCTATGATACTTCTATGATAAAAAACTGTGGAAATGGATCGTGGACGCCAGGAGCCATCATTTCAGAAACAGGTTCATTGTCATTTTGAGTTCAAGTTGAGGACAAATTAGTGCCGCAAACAAGTGAATCACATTCAAGCAAGAGAAACATCCCAGCAAATGGAGGGTCAACCTACGACTGATGTTTTACTATCATCTTCTGAAATGAGTGGTCGCCCTACAGCACCAGACACATCCAATGAGCTGTCGAATGCAGAACTAGCCAGTTCCAGTGATGCACGCTCTTATGAAGCTCAAACCCCATTATCCATGTTCCAGAATCTCCCTTAGCAGACCTGCACACACAGAACTTCAGAGACTTAAATTGAAACATCTTGTTTTGATCATCTTGAATGCCTATATTAAGTCTCCTCTTAAGTCCCTCAGCCTGTCCTCATAAGATCTTCCCTCCATACTAGGCAACATCCTGGTAAATCTCCTCTGCACCCTTTCCAATGCTTCCACACCCTTCCTATAATGCGGCGACCAGAATTGCACGCAATACTCCAACTGCGGCCGCACCAGAGTTTTGTACAGCTGCAACATGACCTCATGGCTCTGAAACTCAATCCCTCTACCAATATAAGCGAACATACCGTACGCCTTCTTATAGGGAGGGGGGGGGGGGGGGGGGGGCGCGGAGCCAGGGGCATGGCTTCCTCTAGAAAGATGTTGACAAACGTGTAAATGTCACAATATGTGTTCTCTTTTTAAAAATCTTTTTATTCTCTTCCTTTTTCACATTTTCTCCCAAATTTACACCCACCAACAATAAATAATAATGAGTAATGAATGCAATGTCAATCCCCAGATCAATAACAGCAAACCCATCCTCCCACCAAACCTCCAAACAGCATCCCGCATGTTAACATAAACAAATAACAAAAAGGAATCCCCCTTAGTCACCATGAACACGTACAGTCCCCCTCCCCCCAACTCTCCTAACGCCCCCCCCCCCTAATATTCAATATAATCCAATTCTCGAAAGTGCATAATGAATAACGCCCATGAATTGTAGAATCCCTTCCCCTCAGTTCAAATTTGACCTTCTCAAGAGTCAGGAATTCCAGCAGGTCCCCCCGCCATGCCAGGGCACAGGGTGGAGAGGTTGATCTCCATCCCAACAGGGTCCGCCTTCGGGCGATCATCGAGGCGAACGTTACCAACCCCGGCTGGTCCGACACCCCGAATATGGCCTCTCGAGGGCCCGGGTCCAGTTTCACATGCACCACTTTAGAGATTACCCTAAAAGTTTCCTTCCAGTAATCCTCCAGCTTTGGACAGGACCAAAACATATGAATGTTTTCACATGTACATATGTACAACGCTTACAGACATCTTCTACCCACTCAAAGAGCCGGCTCACCCTCGTCCTTGTGAGCTCCACCATATATATCAGCCCCAACCTCATGCACGAGGTGGAGGCGTTCAGCCTCCGGAGCCCCTCACACCTGAACCCCTCCTCCATACCCTCTCCCAGCTCTCCCTCCCACTTTGGCAATATGTTCGCAAGATCAGCTTACCTGCACCAAGCCTGCTCGCCCCTCAAGTTATAACAGCTCCTAATCTATTGCCTCTTTTGACTGAAAATCTGAACATTGGCCTATATATGTTCAAGCCAACTGCATATGCTCTACTTGTTGACTTCATCTCATCACAGGATGTTAGACTTCCACTTTGGACTTGTTTATGTTCCCTCCTCCCTGTGTTCTATTTATGATGGGCTGCATTACCTTGCCTATGTCACTGAGCTCCTGTTTTATGCCGTGCACATCCTGATTGCATCTCTGCCCATTACTTCTATCTCAATTTTATTTCTCTTCATTTCCCCCCCTCCATTCCCACTCCACTTCCCTTCTGCCCTCTCCTTGACCCCTTTATAGATAGAGGCCATCCTTTCTTTCATTTTGTTATTCAAATATTTTTTCCCTTCTAATTTATACCCCAACTCAGCACTGATCCTCTGTCTTTCCAAATTCCTTCCGTCATCCAATGCAGGAATCCTCCTTCACAGGGTTATCCTCTGTGCTGCCCTCGAGAACTTCTCTTTTTTTTGGAAAATCTTTTTATTGGCTTTTCTCTTATTTGTAAACAGTTGTTGTGTGTATACATTTTTCTTGCCCACACTAATTAACTTTATTGAACTCAAGAGAACTTCTAAGGGGCACATTAAGATTGTAGCTGTCGCTTTCAATGCAGCAGCCTAGTGGATCTAGAAGTGCTGGGTGGTCATCAGAACAGCTAGTGTCTTTCTGCAAGCTTGTTTAGCTGTGGGGACATTGGCATTTGACTTAATAAAATGAATGTAAGGGCAGTGCAATATTTTAAGAAAGCACACAAAGTCGAAACTGTATATGATGAGGTGTGTCCAGCCTCGACCAACCTTCCTTTGCCAGCTCACCCTAACCCTACCTGTTGTGTTAAGCACACTGAGATAACACGGGCTGCAACTGGATGCAGCTGTAACTGAAATATACTCCAGACCTTGAAGTTAGTTCAATTTGATTTATTGAACCTGTCACACAGTTAGCACAGTTCTCTGTGAGTTCGACTCTCTGCTAACCTAAGTGTGATTATTTTGTTTGACTGAACCAGACTAGCTCTTAGCCACATGCTGTAGGTGTTATGTGATACATACACCGGACTCACTCTGTAGGTGTCCCCAGTGGAAAGAGGCGGAGTGTAAGTGCCTCGTGCCTTTTATAGTGGGAAACCACTCCCAAGTGTTCTACCTGCTGATTGGTTATGTCCTGTTCTCTGCGTTCATTAGCTGCCTGTCTGTATCGCATTCTGTGCATGTCTGCATATCATGACATCTCCCCTTTTCAAATGTTTTTCTGTAGCATATGTGAAAGTATTTACATGTGTAGGCCGAAAAACTAACTTATTTACATAAAATGCAGATGGGAACATATATACATGTGAAAACAGGTGTCTAATGTGCGAAAACAGAACATAGCAAACAAAACAAATGTTCATAAGTCCAGTCTCTGGGGCTTGCGTCTGATCCTGGTCGACCGCCGGAGAGATGGTGGTGGGGACGACGGCCCCTTGATGGGTGGGATTGCAGCCTGACTGGAGGCCTCGTGGGTCGAGGTGTCAGGAGGTGGCACAACAACAGATGGAAACAACGAAGAATGTGGTTGCGGGTGAGCAACTGTGCGTAGTGCCCGTCTGTTTCGCCACACAACAGAGCCATCAGCCATACGCACAACATACGATCGAGGAGCAGCCTGTCGAAGAACAACCGCTGGAGGTGACCAGCCTCCATCAGGTACCTTGATCCGAACAGCATCCGTCAAGGATAGCACAGGTAAATCGGTGGCATGAGCATCATAGCCCTGCTTCTGCCGGTCCCTGAGTTTCTGCACCCTCTGCAGCACCGGGAGGTGATCCAGATCAGGCAGGTGTATGGCTGGAAGAGTCGTCCGCAGGTCCCTGTTCATCAGGAGTTGAGCCGATGACATGCCGGTAGACAGAGGAGCTTCCCTGTACACAAGCAGCGCAAGGTTGACGTCAGAAGCAAAATCCGCGGCAGATGAGCTGCTTCACAATGTGCACCCCTTTCTCAACCTTCCAGTTGGACTGCGTTAATGTGGGCTGGAAGTGACGTGATGAAACTGATATAACTGGGCAAATCTTGACCACTCTTGGCTGCTGAAGCAAGGACCGTTGTCACTCATGACAGTGAGTGGAATACCATGCCTGGAGAATGTCTCCTTACAGGCCTTGATGACGGTCTTGGATGTGAGGTCTGAGAGCTTCACGACTTCTGGGTAGTTGGAAAAATAATCAATGATTAGCACATAATCACGACCATTGGCGTGAAAGAGGTTGATGCCCACCTTGGACCACGGGAAGGTCATGATTTTGTGCTGCTGAAGCTTCTCCTTGCTCTGTGCTGGCTGGAAGCTTTAACAGGTCGGACAGTTGAGGACTATATTTGAGATGTCCTGACTAATCCCAGGCCAGTAAACAGCTTGCCTCACTCTGCGCCTGCACTTCTCAACACCTAGATGTCCCTCGTGGATTTGCTGGAGCTCTGGAGACTGAGTGGAATGACAATGCGGTCCAGCTTGAGGAGGATACAATCAACCACCGTCAGGTCGTCCTTCACATAGAAAATTAAGGACACTGCCCTTTTTGCCAGCCATTGGCGAGGTGGCGCATGACACGCTGCAGAAGAGGGTCTTTGGCTGTCTCGTCGTGAATGCGGATCACCTTTTCATCTGACGCCGAGAGGTTGCTGGCCCACAGCTGCACCTGTGGTTCGATCTGTTGGATGAATGCCGGCGGGTCAGCAGGCAAGGTTATGGAGCGGGACAAGGCATCCGCAATAATGAGCTCCTTACCCGGTGTGTACACGAGTTCAAAGTCGTACCTTCTGAGTCTGCCGAGGATGCGCTGCAGCTGGGGCGTCATGTCGTTCAGGTCCTTGTGGATAATGTGGACCAGAGGCCTGTGGTCCGTCTCGACGGTGAACGTCAGGAGGCCGTAGACATAATCGTGGAACTTGAGAATTCCAGTGAGAAGGCCCAGGCATTCCTTTTCAATTTGGGCGTACCGCTGCTCGGTGGGTGTCATCGCCCGTGATGCGTAGGCAACCAGTGCCCAGGATGAGGTGTCATCGCGCTGGAGCAACACCGCGTCGATGCCATCCTGGCTCGCATCTGTTGAGATTTTTGTTTCCCTGTCAGGGTCAAAAAATGCCAATACAGGTGCAGTGGTGAGCTTGGCTTTCAGCTCCAACCACTCTGCTTGATGAGCTGCCTGCCACTCAAAGGCAGTAGACTTTTTCACCAGGTGTCTGAGGGCCGTGGTGTGTGAGGCCAGGTTTGGGATAAACTTGCCCAAAAGGTTTACCATGCCTAGGAAGCGCAGCACTGCCTTCTTGTCTTCAGGGGTCTTCATGCCTTCGATGGCCTTGACCTTGTCTGTGTCCGGGCGCACACCCTGCTGAGATATCTGGTCACCTAAGAACTTCAGTGTCAACATGCTAAAGCAACACTTGGCCCTGTTCAGCTTGAGGCCATTGGCAGGAATACCTGCTGGAGACGAGAGATGTGCTCTTTGGGGGTTGGGAACCATATGATAACGTCGTCCTCATACACACGAACCCTTCAATGCCCTCCATCATCTGCTCCATGATTCTATGGAAGATCTCCGAGGCCGAGACAATGCTGAACGGCATACGATTATAGCAGTACCTGCCAAACGGTGTGTTGAAGGTGCAGAGCCTTCTGCTGGACTCATCCAGCTGGATTTGCCAGAACCCATGTGACGCATCTAACTTTGTGAAAAAACAGGCGTGTGCCATCTCACTTGTTAGTTCCTCCCGCTTCGGGATGGGGTAGTGTTCCCGCATTATATTCTGGTTGAGATCCTTGGGATCAATGCAGATGTGCAGCTCCCCCGAAGGCTTCTTTACACAGACCATCGAGCTGACCCAGTCAGTCGGTTCTGTAACTTTGGAGATGATGCTCTGGTCCTGAAGATCCTTTAACTGTGCCTTCAGGTGCTCCTTCAGTGGAGCCGGGACACGGCGTGGAGCGTGGACCACAGGCGTGGGCACGCCGCAGCAGGATCTTGTACCGATTTGGCAGAGTACCCATCCCGTCAAACACATCCGGATACTGAGCAAGGATGTCGTCAATGCCGGCTTGAAGATCCACGTTGGGGGAGGTCATTGTGTAGACCCGCTGCACAAGGTTTAGCTGCTTGCATGCATGTGCGCCGAGCAGGGAGGCCCTGTCTGGCTTGACAATCTCAAACCTTAGCCTTGCGTGAATGCTCCTGTTGGAGACGAGCAGGTGGCAGGATCCCATTGCTGTGATGGCATTGCCGTTATAGTCCAGGAGCTGGCAGGCTGCTGGAAGGAGCTTGGGTGGCTTCTTGATGCGGGTGAAATCTGCCAGTGAAAGGAGATTGGCAGAAGCACCTGTGTCCAGCTTGAACTGGATAGAGCATTGATTTACTCGCATCCCCGCACGCCATTCGTCCGCAAAATCCACAGTGAGGATGGGCAGGCTCCGTGATGATGTCGGTGAGGCATGTTCATGTGTGGTAATGATGCCCACATGGTAGGGAGACTCCAGGCAATCGTCCTCTGGATCTGTTATACTGCCAGGATCAGAATCCTGTAAACCTTGTTGGACACTCCGAATGTGCCTGCATCGGAATTGGGAGCGCTGGGCTTGACTGGTGATGCAGACCTGCACAAGGCTGTATAGTGTCCAGGCTTCCTGCAATTCAAACAGCGCCTGCCTCTTGCAGGGCAGTGTTTCTTTAAGTGGGCGGTGCAGCAGTGCGGGCACATTATGATGTTGTTACGCTCCGTGCGTCAGCACACATGCCCAGTACGGTCGGCAGACGTTCGCACCTGCGCAGTGTGGTAATCGGCCGCTTCATTATCCCATTCGCAGTGCGCACGCGTGGGGCTCCGGGAAGAGCACGCAAAATGTCCACTTTCATCAAGGCTGAGACGCTGCATCCGGGCGATGGCCTGCACTCTCTCTGCCTCGTGGGAGGCAAGTTTCTCATTTTCAGCCGATTTGTATTGGGAATACCGATTTTTGACGTGCTCATGCATTGCACATGGTTCAATCGCGACTGGCAGGGTCATATGTTTGATTTTTAAAAGCTGTTCTCTCAGAGGATCAGAGTGAACTCCAAAAACGATTTGGTCTCTGATCATGGAGTCAGCAATATCACCAAAGTTGCAGGACAGCGCTAGCAGGCGGAGATTAGTTAGGAAGGAGTTGAAAGATTCATCTTTACCTTGTAGGCGTTGTTTGAATATGTAGCGCTCGAAGATTTCATTGGTGTCCACTTCACAGCGACTGTCAAACTTGTCCAGGATGGTCTGAAACTTTGTCTTGTCCTGGCCTTCGGTGAAGTTAAACGAGTTGAAGAGTTGAATGGCTTGATCCCCCGCAGTTGAGAGGAGAAGCGTGATCTTTCTTGTATCAGATGCACCATCGAGGTCTGAGGCTTCGATGTACAGCAGAAACCTTTGCTTGAAAGTGTGCCAGTTGGCACTGAGATTGCCGGTGGTCCGCAGCTGTTGAGGAGCGTGGATCTCACTTCCGGTTGCGGCTATGCTCAGCTGAGTCGCACGTTCGGCAGCTCCCGTCAGAAACTGACTTTTGGACTCTTTTTAGGGGCCCCAGCAGCATTTGTTTGACGGTTCCCAGTGTGGGAAGGTGACAGTACGATTTGCCGGCACTGTATGGATTGGACCAGGAGTGGAGCGGTGAAAAAAGTGATTTTGGGGCAGCGAAAAGTGCGAGGGAGGAAAACCAAGATGGCGGCGGGTGGAGACCAGGCAGTGTGGGCGCAGTGGTCGCAAGAGCAGCAGGAGTTTCTCAAGTGCTGCTTTCCGGAGTTGAAAGCAGAGCTGCTGGAGCCGATGAAGGCTTCAATCGATAAGCTGGGATGCTGCAGCCGGCGCGACTGTGGGTCACGTTTAAGGACTGGCACCATTACTTTGAGACGCCGGAGGAGGCGTGGACCTTTATCCAGGCCGGAAAGTTGGACACGGACTGAGGGTCGGTTGGGAGGGGATGTCGCGGGTGGGTTAGTGTGGTTACTGTACTTTGGGGATGTTGGGGGATCTTCAGTTCTGCTCTGTATTGTTTCCTTGGGTGCTGGGTGGGGTAGGGTGAAATGGTTCGAAGGGGGGGTTTTGTGAGAGTGTGGGCGTCGGTGGTTGGAAAGACGGGGCCCCGTTGTGGGGGAGGGAAGACGGGAGGCCCGAGGTGGGGGAGCTGGGATTAGGCCGCAAAAGGGAGCTGTGCCAGAGAGGGCGGGGCCGGTTTGATGGAAAGCGCGGGCTTTTTCCCACGCTAGGGAAGGAAGGGGGCAGGGCCAGGGGGAGGGAAGGGTGGTGTTGGAGAGGAGCGCCCGCTGATGGACAGGAGAGGGGGGGGAGACTGCCACACTGGGTCGATGGAGTGGCGGGAGTGGCCGGGGTCAGCAGGAGTCAGCTGACTTACGGGAGTCCTATGGGGGGAGCAACGCAGCTAGGGGGGACCTAGCAAGGGGGGCGGGGGGGGGTGCGGGGAGGGGGGGGGGACTGGGTTGCTGCTGCATTGGCCAAAGGGGAGCTGGAGCTCGGAGAGAGAGTCGGGGGGGGGTCTGCCGCTGGGGGAATGGAGAGTGCAGGAGGCGCGGGCATGTGGCTGGCCTAGAAAAGGGGATGGCTAATCGTCAGGGGGGTGGCGGGAAGCCCCCTGATCTGGCTGATAACTTGGAATGTGAGAGGCCTGAACGGGCCGGTCAAGAGGGCCCGTGTGTTCGCGCACCTGAAGGGACTGAAGGCAAATGTGGTTATGCTCCAGGAGGCGCATTTAAAGGTGGCAGATCAGGTTAGGCTGAGAAAGGGGTGGGTAGGGCAGGTTTTCCACTCGGGGTTGGACGCAAAGAATCGAGGGGTGGTGATTTTGGTGGGGAAGCGGGTGTCGTTTGAGGCGCTAAACATTGTGGCAGACAATGGAGGTAGGTATGTGATGGTGAGTGGTAAGCTGCAGGGGCTGCGGGTGGTATTAGTGAATGTATATGCCCCGAATTGGGACGATGCCAGATTTATGCGGCGCATGTTGGGTCGGATTCCGGACCTGGAGACAGGGAGCTTGATAATGGGGGGGGGACTTTAATACGGTACTGGATCCAGCATTGGACCGCTCCAGGTCCAGGACGTGTAAGAGGCCGGCGGCAGCCAAGGTGCTGAGGGGGTTTATGGACCAGATGGGAGGAGTGTACCCATGGAGGTTTGTCAGGCCGGGGGCCATGGAATTTTCTTTTTTTTCCCACGTCCATAAAGCCTATTCCCAGATAGACTTCCTCGTTATGAGCAAGCCGCTGATCCCAAGGGTGGAGGACATGGAGTATTCGGCCATAGCCATCTCAGACCATGCCCCGCATTGGGTGGAGCTGGAGCTAGGGGAGGAGAGGGACCAGCGCCCGCTGTGGCGCCTGGATGTGGGCTTGGTGGCAGATGAGGAGGTGAGCGGGCGGATCTGGGCGTGCATTGAAAGCTATCTAGAGGCTAACGATAATGGAGGGGTGCAGGTGGGGGTGGTCTGGGAGGCACTGAAGGCGGTGATTAGGGGATAGCTAATCTCCACTAGGGCCCACAAGGAGAAGAAGGAGAGGAGAGAGAGGGGGAGATTGGTGGGGAAATTTTAAGGGTGGATAGGAGGTATACAGAGGTCCCTGAGGAGGGACTACTCAAGGAGCGATGAAGCCTCCAGGCCGAATTCGACCTGTTGACCACCAAGAAGGCAGAGGTGCAGTGGAGGAAAGCGCAAGGGGTGGTGTATGAGTACGGGGAGAAGGCTAGACGGATGCTGGCACACCAGCTTCAGAAGCGGGAGGCACCAAGGGAGATTGGGGAGTTAGGGATAAAGGGGGGAACACGGTGCGGAGTGCGGTGGGAATAAATGGGGTATTTAGAGACTTTTATGAGGGGCTGTATAGGTCTGAGCCCCCGGCGGAGGAGGGGGGGATGCGTCGATTTTTGGTCGGATGAGGTTCCCGAGGGTGGAGGAGGAGCAGGTGGCTGGGCTTGGAGCACCGGTAGGGCTGGAGGAGCTGGTTAAGGGGCTGGGGAGTATGCAGGCAGGGAAGGCACCGGGGCCAGATGGGTTCCCGGTGGAATTTTACCGGAAATACATGGACCTGCTGGGCCCTCTACTACTGAGGACTTTCAATGAGGTGAGGGAGGGTGGGGCCCTACTCCCGACAACGTCTAGGGCACTGATCTCGCTGATCTTGAAGCGGGACAAGGACCCATTACAGTGTGGGTCGTAGAGGCCAATCTCGCTCCTCAACGTGGACGCAAAGCTGCTAGCAAAGGTGTTGGCTACCAGAATTGAGGACTGTGTCCGGGAGTGATTCATGAGGACCAGACGGGTTTTGTGAAGGGAAGGCAGCTGAATACCAATGTGCAGAGGCTCCTTAACATAATCATGGTGCCTGGAGTGGAGGGGGAAGCGGAGATAGTGGCGGTGATGGACGCGGAGAAGGCCTTCGATAGGGTGGAGTGGGGGTACCTTTGGGAAGTGTTGAGGAGGTTTGGATTCGGGGAGGGATTCATTAGTTGGGTTAGGCTACTTCACGAAGCCCCGGTGGCGAGTGTGGCCACAAAACGGAGAAGGTCGGACTCCTTTTGGCTGTACCGGGGGACAAGGCAGGGGTGCCCCCTATTCCCCTATGGGGAAGAGTGAGCTCTTCGTGGTACACCCAGGGGACCAGGGAAGGGGGATAGACAATCTTCCATTGAAGAGGGCGGAAAGGAGTTTTCGGTACCTGGGGATCCAGGTGGCCAGGAGCTGGGGGGCCCTACAAAAGCTCAACTTGACCCGACTGGTGGAGCAGATGGAGGAGGAGTTTAAAAGGTGGGATATGTTGCCACTCTCCCTGGTGGGTAGGGTGGAGTCGGTGAAATGGCGGTGCTCCCGAGGTTCCTTTTTGTACTCCAGTGCCTCCCCATCCTGATCCCTAAGGCCTTTTTCAAGCGGGTCAGCAGGAGCATCATGGGATTCGTGTGGGCGAAAAAGACCCCAAGGGTGAGAAGGGTGTTTCTGGAACGGAGTAGGGACAAAGGAGGGTTAGCGTTACCTAATCTGTGTGGGTATTACTGAGCTGCCAATGTGGAGATGATACGCAAGTGAGTAATGGAGGGGGAGGGGGTGGTGTGGAAGAGGCTGGAGATGGGGTCCTGTGTGGGCACGAGTCTAAGAGCGCTGGTGACAGCACCGCTGCCGCTCCCGCCGACAAGGTACACCGCGTGTCCGGTGGTGGCGGTGACTTTGAAAATTTGGGGGCAGTGGAGGCGCCACAGGGGTGAGGTAGAGGCTTCGGTTTGGTACCCGATCCGAGAGAACCATCGGTTCGTCCCGGGGAGAATGAATGGAGGGTTCCTGAGCTGGCACAGGGCAGGGATTAGAAGGATGGGGGACCTGTTTTTTGATGGGACGTTTGCGAGACTTGGGGCTCTGGAGGAACAATTCGGGCTTCCCCCTGGAAATGCCTTCAGGTACAAGCAGGTAAGGGCGTTTGTAAGACGGCAGGTGAGGGAGTTCCCCCTGCTTCCAGCACGTAGGATCCAGGATAGGGTGCTCTCGGGGGGGTGGGTTGGAGAAGGCAAGGTCTCGGCGATCTACCAGGATATGCAGGAAGAGGAGGAGACCTCGGTGGAGGAGCTAAAGGGTAAATGGGAGGAGGAGCTTGGGGAGCAGATAGATGGGGGAAGGTGGGCGGACGCCCTAGGTAGGGTTAATTCTTCCTCCTCTTGCGCCAGGCTTAGCCTGATACAATTTAAGGTTCTTCACAGAGTTCATATGACAGGGGCGAGGCTGACCAGGTTCTTTGGGGTGGAAGACAGGTGTGTGAGGTGCTCGGGGAGCCCAGCAAATCACGGCCATATGTTCTGGGCTTGCCCGGCGCTGGATGGGTTCTGGAGGGTTGTTGCGAGGACGGTGTCTAAGGTGGTGAACACCTGGGTTAAGCCGAGCTGGGGGTTAGCACTAATTGGGGTATCGGACAAGCCGGGAGTGCAGGAGGCAAAAGAGGCCGGTATTCTGGCCTTTGTGTCCCTGGTAGCCCGGTGGAGGATTCTGCTACAGTGGAAAGATGCGAGGCCCCCTAGAGTGGAAGCCTGGGTCAGCGACATGGCAGGTTCATTAAATTGGAGAGGGTAAAATTTGCCTTGAAAAGGTCCGTGCAAGGTTTCTTCAGGTGGTGGCAACCATTCCTAGACTTTCTAGCGGAGCGTTAGGAGGTGGTCAGCAGCAGCAACCCGGCGGGGGGGTGGGGGGGGGTGTACTTTGTTTTTACTACTGTGTTTATTATTGCTTAATGGGGGGTTTGTATATTGGGGGAATTTATGATGTAGTTGTAAGATGTTTATTTATGTGTTCTTTGTTTTTCTTTTTTCTGTAAGGGGGGGGGGGGGCGGTTTGTTGAAAATATGTAAAACATTTGAATAAAAACATTTAATTAAAAAAAGAGGAGCCTGGATGTTCTCCATGGTGCCGGGATACATTTGCTGGTCATCACGGAACAGATTGAGGTAAACCACCTAGGGATAGCAGTCTTCTGGTACCATGTTGTGTTAAGCACACTGAGATATCACGGGCTGCAACTGGATGAGCTGTAACTGAAATATACTCCAGACCTTGAAGTTAGTTCAATTTGATTTATTGAACCTGTCACACAGTTAGCACAGTTCTCTGTGAGTTCGACTCTCTGCTAACCTAAGTGTGATTATTTTGTTTGACTGAACCAGACTAGCTCTTAGCCACATGCTGTAGGTGTTATGTGATACATACACCGGACTCACTCTGTAGGTGTCCCCAGTGGAAAGAGGCGGAGTGTAAGTGCCTCGTGCCTTTTATAGTGGGAAACCACTCCCAAGTGTTCTACCTGCTGATTGGTTATGTCCTGTTCTCTGTGTTCATTAGCTGCCTGTCTGTATCTCATTCTGTGCATGTCTGCATATCATGACACTACCCTCTCCTTTAGATTTGCGTCCTTTAAAATTAACTCCACTTCCTCAGATAGGCTTTCGGCCATAGCTGTCCTTCCCACAATTATCCTGCTACGATACAGTTTGCTTGCCCTTTCTTTCCTATTCAAGGGGGGGGGGAGAAGACATTAGGCAAGATTGTCTCGCCTCCCCACGGCATGTTTCTCAGCATCAGGAGGCAGCCCACAATTGGCCGACGGCATGATTTTCTGGTTCCGCCGCTGTCAGTGGGGTTTCCCATTGGATCAAACCCATGCCGCCCGGGAACCTGTCAGTGGGATTGGAGGATTCTGCTGGTGTAAACAGCAAGGTTTTGCCCATGGTCATTGTCCTAATGATGTGCGGCGGAGATGTTTTCCCCCTTTAAATAAAATGTATCCAAGGACTCTCAAAGGTTTTTGTCGCAAACAAACCAAGTGAAGAGTGGTTTTGAATATTGGAGTGATTGTGGAAAACAAGCACTGGACAGAAACCCAGAAGTTGATAGAGAATAGTATGATGGTTACCAAAGTGGATAAATCTATAAAAATAGTGATATAGTTACTAATGTGCGACTTTCTTCGACTTACCTTGGCTATCATTGTGAGGTCATCGAATTTCTTCCCGCACTATGTCACAATTCGTGGAGTGGTGAAGTCTGCACTGACTAACCTGTCCCTTCATATATGCCCCATCCTCCAGTGGACTGCCCTCAGTGCCTAGCTGTTCACTTCTTCTAGTCCTCATTTCAGACAGCAAAACCTCCAGAGATCCATATTACAATCTGGGGGCCCTTACAGCTGCTGAGCAGCCCCCCTCCCCTGAAAGATGTTGCTGATACCTTAGAGAGAGTTGTCATCCTTTATCCAGCTGTTCAGAATGTGACATTCCCCTTTAACTGGGCGAGTCAAATATGAATGCCTGATCGAGTCTGCAGCATGGGTTGACACAAATGCAGGTGTGGGTAATCCATTATGTTGCATGCTGATCTTCCTGTCATGCCTTTCATCTTGTAGACCTTCGACAATGAAATATGACGTTGACTTGATAACTGCGGTTGGACGTTTCAGGGATCTTGTTGCTCCTTGAGCTCCCATGAACGTTTGCATCGTAGAGGCTCCTTTTCCACATCCACAGATTGCGAAAATCCTTTGTTCTGCCAAAACCTCATTAAAAGGTTCAGTCAGCTTTCTAGTCAAGTTGCAGGCAGTTTCAGATTTCACATAAAAGTTAGTTATTTTCACCAAAAACCAAGATACAGAAGAGCAGATGACTTTTTCCAAAAATTGTCAATTAAAACAAAAATAGTCATTGGAGTTTTACAGCACTGAAAGAGGCCCTTCTGCCCATTGTGTCTCTGTTGTCTATCTATTCTAATCCCGGGCTGGATTCTCCGCTGTTGGGATTCTCCGTTGCGCCGGCACCCCGGGGATTTCCCGACGGCGTGGGGCTATCCACAATGGGAAACCCCATTAGCCAGTTGGCGAGATAGAGGATCCCAGGGGCACGCTGCACCAGAATACTGGTGCGGTGGGCGTCATAATATACACACAAGCATATGATGGTGCACAGACAGGCAGTGATTGACACACAGGGTGACCAGTGAACACACAGAACACAGCAGCCAATCAGCAGACAGGACACGATCACTATAAAGACAGAGGGTACTAGTTTTCCCGCTCTCTTGGGATCCAGCCTCTGAGACAGTCAGAGCCCGTGAGCAGCAACTAGAACATCCACCATGTGGTAGTAAGATAGTCTGGTCAGGTTAGTCTCAGGTCTCCAGTCAAGTCAGCATAGTGTCAACCCACAGTTAAAGTATGTATGATAGTTAAGAGTTCAATAAAATCGAGTTGCATTTCTTCAAGTGTTGGAAGCCTGTCTCTCTCACTGCTGCAGTAATCGCAGTCCTCGCAGACCCGGCATTCCCAACACATCAACGGGATGGAGAATCCCGCTGCCTATGTTCCAGCACTTGGTCGTTATCCTGGTATGCTATGGTGTTTCAAGTGCTCAAGTGCTAAAAATATGCAATAAAACTAGAAATTGAAATAAAGTGAAGATATTTCTGCCATTTTAAGATGATAATTGCTGTCCTAAACAGGGAAAATTGTGCTCTGCACCATTTACATATATTTAAACATTTAAATAAAGCTCTCGCCTGTTTTGGGTGAGAATAGTGTGTTTTAAGACTGTCCAAGAGCAATCTCTGTCCGGGTTCTTGGTCTCCAGTTATCCACCTCTCTCCACCACAGAAAATCTCTCCCATGGGTATTTCAGTTTAAGTCACGGCCTTCTTGCTCCATCGCACTGTAGGAACATTGCTCAGCGATCAAGGAACAGAGAACATCAACTTTAACAATTGCCTCAATTTACTTCAAGGAATCATTGCAAGAGGGTTTTAACAGGAATTATTTCTGCAACTCGTAAAACATTTTAGCGTTGCATTCAGTATTTTAACTATTGAAATTTTCTTTTGCATACCGAGATTTACTCAGACTTCAGCTGCGCAGTCAGGGAAAGGTGCAGATTCAATGCCAGTATTCCTCACAAGAGGGAGTTAAAGGGTATACTGCTGAGGGGTGAATTGTCCAAAGTTAATGTCCAAGATCACGGTACAAACCTGAGCACTCCCCATTCACCAATAAATTAATAACTTATCAAGACAGTATTGAGAGCATTGAACTTACTACCTCAAGGAGTAGTTGAGACAAATGCATTTTGGGGAAGTTACATCAATACACAAGGGATAAAGGAATAAAATATTTGCTGATAAGCAGTGAGGTGAGAGGAGGCTCAAGAAGAGCAAAAAAAAACAGGTCAAATAGACCTATTGGGTGGAATGGCTCTTTTCTGTACTTTATCACCATATAATCTTCGGGAACCTTGGTCAGTCAGCTACACATGTCAGCCTGAAAAATGGAGGAAAATACAATATTAAAAACTGGACAATAAAATATGTCATAAGGAAAAACCAGATGGAAATAAAGGACAAAATGTCCTATGGCTAGAAACCATGGATGGATTCTCCATCAGCATCATGGGAATCACGAAGCGCGATCGGGCAGAGAATCGCACGTCAGCCAAAAAACATTGCCATCGCGGGGCGCCCAACGAAATGCCATGCTCCAGTGCCTCGAGAGCGGCATGATTGTGTTCATGCCGCACGCTGGCGTGGGCATGCAAATTGCACGGTAAACACCGTTGGCATATCATTAACTGGCCCAACCCAGCAATTTCAAGGCCTCCCACAATGCTCCGCCTCCTCCAGGAGGAATTACCGACGGCGAGGTTCACTTGCGCTATTTTAAATCGGGAAGCAGGGGAAGCTGCTGAGGGAGAGCAAGGGGTTTGACAAGTGTCCAGCATCGGCATAGTGTGCTGACAGTTGTGGCGCTGGCTGGGGTGGTGGAGGGAGGGGGGGGTGGGGTGTTGCCAGGGCTGAGGTGAGTAGAGGAGAGCGGCCAGGAGATGGGCCGTGTGGTCGGGGTGGACTGGCATAGTTCACCATTGCCGCAGCCTGCATGGCAGTCGCGTGGGTGCGCAGCACCGCTGACTGCCCACTGTGAACTTAGTGCCATGGGTCGTACGGGTGCCTGCCCATCCCCCTCCCCCCCCCCTCCCCCCCCTCCCCTCACAAGTACCCTCTAAACCCAGCTGACCCATCAACTGGGTGGGCCAGACAGTGCCATCTGCTTGGCTGGGATGAGGGTATGTGGCAAGTGGAGTGCCGAAACGCAGCTTCTGCTCATCCCAGTGCCGATCCCGACCCCATTGTATCGCACGCCGGCATGCATTGGAATTGCACTTGTTCCACGTGGTGCTGGTGCTAGTCTATTAGGATTTCCTGAATCTCTCCGGGTCCGCCGCCGCTATCATGCACATAGAACACTCGTTATTCGGTCTCAGCATCAGCACTTAGTCTCTTAGATGGACAATCTGGGCCAATGTTTTCTGCTAGACATGGGGCTGGATTCTCCGCACCCCGACAGCAAAATCGTATTCAGCGCCGGGGCGAAGAATCCAGTTTCACGCATAAAATCGGGACCGGCGCCGGTTCCACGATTCTCCGGCCCCCAAAAAGGCATGCTGCAAATTCACCACCTGTGACCATTGCTTGAGGCCTGCCCCGCTATTCTCCTCCCCTGACCGGCCGAAGTCCTGCCGTTCGGTCCGCAGCCGCCATGGTCGGGCCGATCGGAGGGCCCTCATACGGCAATAGGCCTTTATTGTGCCGGCGGTCCGGGTCGGGGGTGCGGCCGAGTGTGGGCACTATTTCCGCCATCCAGGGCTGCGGTCTGAGTCTGCTATGGAGCACGGCGCGGCCGCTGGAGGCCGCCACAATGCGCATGCGCAGCCTCTGACCTGGAAGTGTTGGGGGCCATATGGGCAGCTGGAGCTGCGAGCTCCACGACGGCTCCCTGTCAGCCCCCTGCAGGGTTGTGAATCTGTGGCCTTTTGACGCCAGTTTTTCTGCCGTAAAAGACCACAGTTTTCATGACGGCGTGGGGACATAGTCCCTGAAACAGAAAATCCAGCCCATGAGCTATGAAGTTTTCAAGTTGTCAACAGGGGGCAGTGTTGCTCCATATATCAGATCATGGAAATAAAATAAGTTTCTCAGTTCTGTTTAAAATCTAACATTCCCTTTGGGGAAGTGATTGCTGATGTATTTGTGACATTAAGAGTTTTAAACAGATCTTCAGATGGAGCTCAGGCATGTGGGGCTGGAATGTGCAGACAGTGTACAATTCATTGTGAATGTAAATATTACACAAAAGATTTGACTACACTTTACACTGCAGCACAGTAGCACCAATTACCAACCCCATAAAAATGAAGGAAAGAATCTGTAGGGATTTTTATTGATAGTTAAAGGTGGTTAAGAGAAATATTAAATACATCAAATTTTCCTCTGTGTGGCATGAATTTAAAATGACACATGCTCAGGCCTGAATTTATCTTTGTCTGATCAACCGGCTATGTATTTCTAGCATGTTCACAGTTTATGTACAAAGTCAATGGTGATAGAAGAGCCATAGAATTCCCACAGTGCAGAAAGAAGCCATTCGGCCCATCAGGCCTGCACTGCCCCTCTGAAAGAGTACCCTACCTCGGCCACACCCTTGCCCAAAACCACACCTAACCTGCACATCTTTGGACTGTGGGAAGAAACCGGAGCGCCCGGGGGAAACCCACGCGCACACGGGGAGAACGTGCAGACTCCACACAGACAGTGACCCAAGGCCGGGTCCCTGGAGCTGTGGGACAGCAGTGCTAACCACTGTGTCACCGTGCCGCCCCACAAATTGAATCGGGAGCTTTGGGCATCCAGAAGTTTTAAATTGATAGATTTCTCTCTTGTTCACATTTATAAGAAGCAGCATCATTTCCGGCTCTGAATTCTGAAGGGTGAACTTCAGGAGCTTGTGAATAATTTTGAGCAGTTTGTGAATTTTAACAGGCAGGCAAAGACCACTCCGAGAAA
Organism: Scyliorhinus torazame; assembly: GCF_047496885.1. Lineage (NCBI taxonomy): Eukaryota > Metazoa > Chordata > Chondrichthyes > Carcharhiniformes > Scyliorhinidae > Scyliorhinus > Scyliorhinus torazame. The sequence goes on from NC_092712.1 coordinate 186,804,387, forward strand.
CAAAATTCCTGGGTCTCTGCTGCACCACGTCTTTGGTAAAGCTGCAGGAAGCCTCAGTTTCTGCACGGGAAAAGGCATTTCAAACAGTCACTGAGAAGCCAGGCTGAGCAAATTCAGAGACAACATAATTTTAAAGATGTAAATTCACATTCACGCCGGACGATGGGCCACTGGATCCCGCGGAGGGTGGACCGATGTGAGAGTTGCCCCCAAAATTTAAACTTCCAATGGTCAATGCTCCTGTTGCCTGGAAACCTGCGCAAAAGTCTCCACAGTACTAAACCAGAAAGTTATCCAGGAAATATTCAACAGAATGGCCCGAATCAATAACAGAGGGATTGAATTTAAGAGCCGTGAGGTGATGATGCAACTGTACAAAACTTTGGTAAGGCCACATTTGGAGTACTGTGTGCAGTTCTGGTCGCCTCATTTTAGGTAGGATGTGGAAGCTTTGGAAAAGGTGCAAAGAAGATTTACTAGGATGTTGCCTGGAATGGAGAGTAGGTCTTACGAGGAAAGGTTGAGGGTGCTAGGCCTTTTCTCATTAGAACGGAGAAGGATGAGGAGCGACTTGATAGAGGTTTATAAGATGATCAGGGGAATAGATAGAGTAGACAGTCAGAGACTTTTTCCCCGGGTGGAACAAACCATTACAAGGGGACATAAATTTAAGGTGAAAGGTGGAAGATATAGGAGGGATATCAGAGGTAGGTTCTTTACCCAGAGAGTAGTGGGGGCACGGAATGCACTGCCTGTGGAAGTAGTTGAGTCGGAAACATTAGGGACCTTCAAGCAGCTATGGATAGGTACATGGATTACGGTAAAATGATATAGTGTAGATTTATTTGTTCTTAAGGGCAGCACGGTAGCATTGTGGATAGCACAATTGCTTCACAGCTCCAGGGTCCCAGGTTCGATTCCGGCTTGGGTCACTGTCTGTGCGGAGTATGCACGTCCTCCCCGTGTCTGCGTGGATTTCCTCCGGGTGCTCCGGTTTCCTCCCACAGTCCAAAGATGTGCAGGTTAGGTGAATTGGCCAATGATAAATTGCCCTTAATGTCCAAAATTGCCCTTGGTGTTGGGTGGAGGTGTTGAGTTTGGGTAGGGTGCTCTTTCCAAGAGCCAGTGCAGACTCAAAGGGCCGAATGGCCTCCTTCTGCACTGTAAGTTCAATGATAATCTATGATTAATCTAGGACAACGGTTCGGCACAACATCGTGGGCCGAAGGGCCTGTTCTGTGCTGTATTTTCTATGTTCTATGTTCTTCTGAGCAGTGACAAAAAAAGGGCGGATTTTCAATGTGCTTGAAGATTCCCCCCGACTTGACATTGCTACACATTTCTTCTGGGATTTTCTGAGCCTGGCACTCACAGAAATGCACAGGACAATATCCTCCAGGAATTTTGTGCGGGATCCAATGGCCACTCTGCGTCCAAAAGGCAATTCTGCCAAGGTGCCCAGGTAGCACTGCCAGCTGGCATGGGCATTGCCAGGCCGCTGGGTTAGAACTGCCAAGGTGCCAAGCGGGCATTTTTTGCATGCGTGCAATCAGTTGGGTTATCTGGCATAGGTATTGGGGCGTACGCGGGGGGATACCAGGGTCACTCCCATAGTGCATACATGCTATGGGGTGCAGCTGCGAAATGGTTGGGGCTATGTGCAGCCTCAGCCGCATGTCTCTCGTTCAGGCGCCAAATTCAACACAAGTGCCGGGAAATACACGCCTAACGTGCAGTCACCCTTTTAGGCGAATCATGGCTCTGTCGGAGATGAGTAGAGTCGAGGGAAGAGAGAACATGCAACCTTTTAACAGCACTAGCTGCTTGAACATGATTTAATTATTGAGTCAATGGATGGGTGAGAGGATGAATTGGTGAGTGGGCCGGGTCGGTGTGTGGGCTGGGTCGGTGAGGAGGCCTGGTCGGTGAGTGGGGCCGAGTCAGTGAGTGGGCCGGGCCGGTGAGTGGGCCGGGTCGGTGAGTGGGCTGGGCCGTTGAGTGGGCTGGGTCGATGAGTGAGCTGGGTCGGTTAGTGGGCTGGGTCGGTGAGTGGGCCGGGCCGGTGAGTGGGCTGGGTCGGTGAGGAGGCCTGGTCGGTGAGTGGGGCCGAGTCAGTGAGTGGGCCGGGCCGGTGAGTGAGCTGGGTCGGTGAGTGGGCTGGGTCGATGAGTGAGCTGGGTCGGTGAGTGGGCTGGGTCGATGAGTGAGCTGGGTCGGTGAGTGGGCTGGGTCGGTGAGTGAGCTGGGTCGGTGAGTGGCCGGGTCGGTGAGTGGGCTGGGTCGGTGAGTGGGCTGGGTCGGTGAGTGGGCTGGGACGGTGAGTGGGCCGGGTCGGTGAGTGGGCTGGGCCGTTGAGTGGGCTGGGTCGATGAGTGAGCTGGGTCGGTGAGTGGGCTGGGTCGGTGAGTGGGCTGGGTCGGTGAGTGGGCTGGGTCGGTGAGTGAGCCGGGTCGGTGAGTGGGCTGGGTCGGTGAGTGCGTTGGGTCGGTGAGTGGACTGGGTCGGTGAGTAGGCCGGGTCGGTGAGTGAGCTGGGTTGGTGAGTGGGCTGGGTCAGTGAGTGGGCTGGGTCGGTGAGTGGGCCGGGTCGGTGAGTGGGCTGGGTCGGTGAGTGCGTTGGGTCGGTGAGTGGACTGGGTCGGTGAGTAGGCCGGGTCGGTGTGTGGGCTGGGTCGGTGAGTGGACTGAGTCGGTGAGTGGGCTGGGTGCGTGAGTGGGCTGGGTCGATGAGTGCGTTGGGTCGGTGAGTGGACTGGGTCGGTGAGTGGGCTGGGTCGGTGAGTAGGCCGGGTCGGTGAGTGAACTGGGTCGGTAAATGGACTGGGCCGGTCAGTTTGCCGGGTCGGTGAGTGGACTGGGTCGGTGAGTGGGCCGGGTCGGTGAGTAGGCCGGGTCGGTGAGTGGGTCGGGCTGGTGAGTGGGGCCGAGTCAGTGAGTGGGCCGGGCCGGTGAGTGGGCCGGGTCGGTGAGTGAGCTGGGACGGTGAGTGGGCCGGGTCGGTGAGTGGGCTGGGCCGTTGAGTGGGCTGGGTCGGTGAGTTGGCTGGGTCGGTGAGTGGGCTGGGTGCGTGAGTGGGCTGGGTCGGTGAGTGCATTGGGCCGGTGAGTGGACTGGGTCGGTGAGTGGGCTGGGTCGGTGAGTGGGCTGGGTCGGTGAGTAGGCCGGGTCGGTGAGTGAACTGGGTCGGTAAGTGGGCTGGGTCGGTGAGTGAGCTGGGTCGGTGAGTGGACTGGGTCGGTGAGTAGGCCGGGTCGGTGTGTGGGCTGGGTCGGTGAGTGGACTGAGTCGGTGAGTAGGCCGGGTCGGTGAGTGGGTCGGGTCGGTGAGTGGGCTGGGTCGGTGAGTGGACTGGGTTGGTGAGTGGGTCAGGTCGGTGAGTAGGCCGGGTCGGTGAGTGGACTGGGTCGGTGAGTGGGCTAGGTCGGTGAGTGGGCTGGGTCAGTGAGTGGACTGGGTCGGTGAGTGGACTGGGTCGGTGAGTGGGCTGGGTCGGTGAGTGAGCTGGGACGGTGAGTGGGCTGGGTCGGTGAGTGGACTGGGTCGGTGAGTGGACTGGGTCGGTGAGTGGACTGGGTCGGTGAGTGGGTCGGGTCGGTGAGTAGGCCGGTTCGGTGAGTGGACTGGGTCGGTGAATGGGTCGGGTCGGTGAGTGGACTGGGTCGGTGAGTGGGTCGGGTCGGTGAGTAGGCCGGGTCGGTGAGTGAGCTGGGTCGGTGAGTGGACTGGGTCGGTGAGTGGGCTGGGTCGGTGAGTGGGCTGGGTCGGTGAGTGGGCTGGGTCGGTGAGTAGGCCGGGTCGGTGAGTGGGCTGGGTCAGTGAGTGGACTGGGTCGGTGAGTGGGCTGGGTCGGTGAGTGGGCTGGGTCGGTGAGTGGACTGGGTCGGTGAGTGGGCTGGGTCGGTGAGTGGGCCGGGTCGGTGAGTGAACTGGGCCGGTCAGTGGGCCGGGTCGGTGAGTGGACTGGGTCGGTGAGTGGGCTGGGTCGGTGAGTGGACTGGGTCGGTGAGTGGGCTGGGTCGGTGAGTAGGCCGGGTCGGTGAGTGGACTGGGTCGGTGAGTGGGCTGGGTCGGTGAGTGGGCTGGATCGGTGAGTGGGCTGGGTCGGTGAGTGGACTGGGTCGGTGAGTGGGTCGGGTCGGTGAGTAGGCCGGTTCGGTGAGTGGACTGGGTCGGTGAATGGGTCGGGTCGGTGAGTGGACTGGGTCGGTGAGTGGGTCGGGTCGGTGAGTAGGCCGGGTCGGTGAGTGAGCTGGGTCGGTGAGTGGACTGGGTCGGTGAGTGGGCTGGGTCGGTGAGTGGGCTGGGTCGGTGAGTGGGCTGGGTCGGTGAGTAGGCCGGGTCGGTGAGTGGGCTGGGTCAGTGAGTGGACTGGGTCGGTGAGTGGGCTGGGTCGGTGAGTGGGCTGGGTCGGTGAGTGGACTGGGTCGGTGAGTGGGCTGGGTCGGTGAGTGGGCCGGGTCGGTGAGTGAACTGGGTCGGTAAGTGGACTGGGCCGGTCAGTGGGCCGGGTCGGTAAGTGGACTGGGCCGGTCAGTGGGCCGGGTCGGTGAGTGGACTGGGTCGGTGAGTGGGCTGGGTCGGTGAGTGGACTGGGTCGGTGAGTGGGCTGGGTCGGTGAGTAGGCCGGGTCGGTGAGTGGACTGGGTCGGTGAGTGGGCTGGGTCGGTGAGTGGGCTGGATCGGTGAGTGGGCTGGGTCGGTGAGTGGACTGGGTCGGTGAGTGGGCTGGGTCGGTGAGTGGGCCGGGTCGGTGAGTGAACTGGGTCGATAAGTGGACTGGGCCGGTCAGTGGGCCGGGTCGGTAAGTGGACTGGGCCGGTCAGTGGGCCGGGTCGGTGCGTGGGCTGGGTCGGTCAGTGGGCCGGGTCGGTGAGTGGGCTGGGTCGGTGAGTGGGCTGGGTCGGTGAGTGGACTGGGTCGGTGAGTGGGCTGGGTTGGTGAGTAGGCCGGGTCGGTGAGTGGGCTGGGTCGGTAAGTGGACTGGGCCGGTCAGTGGGCCGGGTCGGTAAGTGGACTGGGCCGGTTAGTGGGCCGGGTCGGTGAGTGGGCTGGGTCGGTGAGTGGGCTGGATCGGTGAGTGGACTGGGTCGCTGAGTGGGCTGGGTTGGTGAGTAGGCCGGGTCGGTGAGTGAACTGGGTCGGTGAGTGGGCTGGGTCGGTGAGTGGACTGGGTCGGTGAGTGGGCTGGGTCGGCGAGTAGGCCGGGTCGGTGAGTGGGCTGGGTCGGTGAGTGGACTGGGTCGGTGAGTGGACAGGGTCGGTGAGTGGGCTGGGTCGGTGAGTGGGCTTGGTCGGTGAGTGGGCTGTGTCGGCAAGTGCACTAGGTGGGTGAGTAGCAAGGTGGGCGAGTGAAAAGCTGGGCGAATGGGAAGGTGGGTGAGTGGGAAGGTGGGTGAATGGGAAGGTGGGTGTGTAGGAAGGTGGGTGAGTGGGAAGCTGAGTGAGTGGGAATGTGGGTGACTGGGTTTGGTGGGTGAGGTGGAAGGTGGGTGAGCGGAAGCTGTGTAGGTGGGAAGGTGGGTGAGTGGGTTTGGTGAGTGAGTGAGCTAGGTGAGTTGTTGATCGGCGGGTGGGTAAAGGTACCTAGCTGTTAGCCTAGGTTTTAATCTGTAACATATGGTGGTAATCGGGAGATCAGAGGTTGCCGGGTCGGATCAAGTCATGTCAGAAGAGATGTCGGGAACTCGGGGAATAGTTGGGTAAAGGGGTAGTCAGGTGAAGGTGGGTAGTCAGGGATTAGATTGGTGGTCGGAGGGCAGTTGGTCAGTTGGATGAGGGGGAAGTGAGGTAGTTGGGGTTGGGGGGCTGACAGTCAGGTCTGTGACTAATCAAGTGAATTGTCAAGTGAGTGGGATGGTAGGAGTGAGACGAAACGAGAAAATGCTGGAAAATCTCAGCAGGTCTGGCTGCATCTGTAAGGAGAGAAACGAGCTAACATTTCACGTCCAGGTGGTCCTTTGTCAAAGTTGGTTGATTTCAGATTCCAGCATCCGCAGTAATTTGCTTTTATTATGGTAGGGGTGAGAAGTGATTGGGGTGATTGGTTCTGTAATTACCCAGGAGTTAGACTATAATTCAATCTGTCTAACATTTCTTGTGTAACTATCCCGGTAAATACTGTGGATCTTCTGAAATCTCTGACTACCTCAGTGTTGGAGACATTTGCAGATTGGTCTGTGGAGTAGGGGAATTGCCCATTGGCCTGAAACTTTCCAGGAAATTCCCATGTCGATCCAGATATCAAGACTTCCGCAGGGTCCTGACACAATTCTTCAGTCGCACATCCAGTCTTGATGATTTGGAGACTGGAGGATCTGGCCGATTAGAACCAATACTACCACCTGAGTAACTCCACAACTGAGCCCGCAATTACCTCCCAATATCTGACTAACCCCCCGCCCCACCGACCACTCCCCAAGCACTCGACTAACCCATTGACTCAAACCCTAATTCAGTATCTTATATGTTTCAATAAGATCACCTCTCAATCGCCTAAATTCCAATAGATAGTTAAGAATCTATCTATCTGCTGCCTCACAATGCCAGGGACACGGGTTCAATTCCAGCCTCAGATGACTGTGTGAAATTTGCATATTCTCCCCATCTCTGCATGGGTTGACTTCAGGTGCTCTGGTTTCCTTCCACAGTCCAAAGGTGTGCAGGTTAGGTGGATTAGCCATGCTAAATTGTCCCTTAGGATCCAAAGATGTACAGGTTAGGTGGGGCTACAGATATAAAAGGAGTGGACTAAGTAGGATGTTCTTTCAGAGGGTTGGTGCAGACTCAATGGGTTGAATGGCCTGCTTCAGCACTGTAAGGATTCTATAGATTCTCTACACGCACACCTTGTTCAACCTTTCCTCTGATGAAATGGTATCAGTCGAGTGAACCTTTTCTGAACTGCTGCTAACATATCTGCACCCTTTCTCAAATAAGAAGACCAATACTGTGAACAATACTCCAGATGTGGTCACACTAATACCCTGTACAATTGTAACAAAACATCCCTACTTCTGAATTCCATTCCTCTTGCAATAAACAACTACATTCCATTTGCTTTGCTAATCACTTGCTGCATCTGCATACTAACTTTTCTTGATTGATTTACCAGAAGAGGTCTGCAGGTTCTCCCCATTTAAATAATATGCTGTTTTTTGATTCTTCCTGCCAAAGTGGACAAGTTCATATTTTCTCACATTATACTTCATTTGTCAATTTTTTATTATCTCACTTAACCCATCTATATCTCTTTGCAGACTCCTTATGTTCTCTTCAGAACTTACATTTATACCTATCTCAGTGTCATCAACAAAATTAACAATGGTACATGCAGTCCCTTCATCCAAGTCATTGAGATCAACGGTAAATAGTAGCGTCCTTACCACTTACACCATGTGCTCTTATTTTGCGTGGTAACATTTGATGTGGCACCTTGTCAAATGCCTTCTGGAAATCTGAGTATACCACATCCACAGGTTCCCCTTTATCCACGTTTCTTGTTCCAAAGCAACTCAAAGAATTTCAATAAATTAGTCAAACATGAATTCCCTTTCACAAAATCATGTTGACTCTGCCTGATTGTATTGAGATTTTGTTTGTGCGCTGCTAGAATCTCCTTAATAATAGATTCCAGCAGTTTCCCTATGACAGATGTTAAGCTAATTGGTCTGTAGTTTCTTGCTTTCTGTCTTGCTCCTTTCTTAAATAGAGCCATGTTCACTATATTCCAATCAGATGGCACCTTTACAAAATCTCGGGAAGTTTGGAAAATTAAAACCAATGCATCTCCTACCTCAGAAACCCTTTCTTTTCAGACCCAAGGATGAAGTCCATCAGGACATGTCAGCTTCTGCTTCTGGTGATTGTAATCGTTTTAAGTTCCTCCCTCCCTTTCATCTCCTGATTCACAATTACAATTTCCCTTTTCCTACTTAGCTCACTTGCCCTGTCTTCTCTATTTAATTGATCGCATCTTCCCAAGTTTCATCCCCCACACCCACTATTTAGTTTAATAAGAAGTCTCACAACACCAGGTTAAAGATGAAGGAGCTGCACTCCGAAAGCTAGTGATTCGAAACAAACCTGCTGGACTTTAACCGAGTGTTGTAAGACTTCTTATTGTGCCCATCCCATGTCCAACGCCGGTATCTCCACATCACATTTAGTTGAAAGCGCTCTATACCACCCTAATATATGACTTGCCGGAACACCCCAGGGACCTGGGTTCAATACCAGCCTTGGGTGACTGTCTGTGTGGAGTTTGTATGTTTTCCCTGTGTCTGTTTGGGTTTCCTTCGGATGCTCCGGTTTCCTCCCACAGTCCAAAGATGTGCTGGTTAGGTTGATTGGCCATTCTAAAATTGCCCCTTAGTGTCCAAAAAGATTAGGTTGGGTTATGGGGATGGAATGGGGATGTGGGCCTATGTAGGGTGCTCTTTCAGAGGATCAGTGCAGACTCAAGGGGCCGAATGGCCTCCTTCTGCACCATAGGGTTTCTATTTTTTTTAAAAGCACCCGTCCCAGCAGAGTTCAGGAGAAGGCCGTCCCAATGGTGCAGCTCCCATTTTCCCCAGTACTGATGCCAGTGCCCATGAATCAAAACTGATTTGTCCAATGTCACACTTTGAGCCATGCATTTAACTCTCTAATCTGATTTACCGTGTGCCAATGTGTTCATGGCTCAGGCAGCAATCCAGAGATTATTGTTATCTAAATTAGGACACTTCAAAAGCACTTAATTTGCTGTAAAACATGTGGGGCTTTCTGAAGTTATGAAAAGTCCTGAAGACTGTATTGGACATACTGTTGGTGGTTTTGCCTTTACAAAATGCCACACGTGGACTGCCGTTATTACAATACCTTCTCATATGTGTATCCTGCTGTGCAGCAAATCCAAATAAAGAAGGTCAAACCTTTCTGAATAGTTTTTCACAATTCTAATATGTTCCAGGCTTATTGTAAATGATTGAGAGAAGTGGATTCCCAATGAAAGGATGTCCTATTCACAATGTTAAACATGGACTGCACTCAGTGTATATACTTTTCTGGGACTGGCTTCTATTTTGAAAAATGGACACGAACAAGACTGTTAAGATGGTTGCCAACAGTCTGATGACTTCTGAGTTTTCTACACAGGCTACCTCAAGTTTCCAGAAAGTTAAACATAGAAACACAGAACATAGAGGGCCATTTGGCTAGTCAAGCCTGCTCCACAATGCAACATGATCATGGCCGATCTTCTATCTTTTAAAAAAAAAATCAGAAAACCCAATTCTTTTTTCCAATTAAGGGGCAATTCTAACGTGGCCAATTCACCTATCCACCACATTTTTGGGTTTTGGGGGCGAGACGCTCGCAGACACGGGGAGAATGTGCAAACCCCAGAAGGACAGTGACCCAGGGCTGGGATCGAACCCGGATACTCGGCGGCTTGAGGCAGCAGTGCTAACCAGTGTACCACCGTGCTGCCCTCTGCTCCTCTATCTCTACGTTATACTCCAGCACTCTCACCAAACTCCATGACATCTCTACGGTCTATTTCCTTCTAAAATACATGCAGTGACTTAGCCTTCACAGCCTTCTGTGGTAAAGAATTCCACAAGTTCACGTCCCTCCCAGGGAAGCAATTTCTCATCATCCCAGTCCTAAATGGCCTACTCCACATCCTGAGACTGTGATCCCTTTTTCTAGTCCTCCAGCCAGAGGAAACAATATCCCTGCATCCAGTCTGTTCAGCCCTGACAACATTTTATGTTTCAGTTAGATCCCATCTCATTCTTTTAAATTCCAGTCAGTACAAGCCCAGTTGACCCAAAATCTCCTCATACAACAATCCTGCTATCCCAGGAATAAGTCTTCACTCCCTCTTTGACAAGAAATCCTTTCATAAATAAGGAGACTACATATTTGCCCACTCACAAATGGCATAACTGAGGAGAGCACTCCTAATCCTTAGCTGAGGTGCCTATTGACATGTGCCCTTTAGGCCAGGTTGCAATGCTTTGGAGTGGAGGTTTGGACAATGCCAGCACTGGGGATGAGATCTCAGGATGCAACAAAGGGGCCAAAGCTCTGGCAACTTGATCATTTGGTGTGGGATGTAACCAAAGCAGAATATAAGTTAAGGACTGGGCATCAATGTGGTGGCCAGGAAATGAATTAGTGGGCTTTGAGAGACAACTTCAGACAATGAATGTACAAAGGGTGATCCTTAGCAGACAAATGCTAACCGTCAAGTCTTTCTCTTTGATATTGCAGTGAAGAGAACATACAGAACATGGATCATAGAATCCCTATCCCAACAGTGCAGAAGCAGGCCATTCAGACATGAGTCTGCACTGACCCTACCTAGGCCCAATCCCCCACCCTATCCCTGTAACCCCACCAAGGGAAAATTTAGCATATCCAATTCACCAAACCTTCACATCTTTGGATTGTGGGGGGAAACCGGAGGAAGCCCATGTAGGCAAGAGAAGAATGTGCGTACTCCACATAGACAGTCGCCTGAGGTCGGAATCAAACTCAGATCCCTGGCGCTTTGAGGCAGCAGTGCTAACGACTGTGCCACCGTGCTGCAAATCCGCCGAGGTTCTGGTGATCTCGCTGTCATTTTCGCTAATAAGCAAGAGAGAAGAAGAAGATGTTAACAGAGGTGTCTGGCTTACCAAAGGCAGGAATAGAACTGTAAAGAGGAAGGGGTGATAGGTCCTGCTCTGCGTGCAGAGGATGAACTCCAGAGTGTTGTGTTTGGTTTTCGATGTCCAGCAGGGAACCTACCAAATGACTTGTGACATGTCCAAACCAGGATCTCTATTAAATCACACGTGGTAAAATACCGATCTGTTACAGAGCAAGTTATCATGGAGCTTCTTTGTACTCCCCTGGAACTACCCGCAGGATTGACTGTCCGCACTTACATCTGAGTACCTTGTCACATGATCCCTGGTCTCAAGACCGCACGGTTGGTCTGTACCACCGCCTGCTGGTTGGAGGTTGCACCACCAGCCATCTACAATATTGCTTACAGGCATATCACCAAACAGAGAACCACCACTCGGGGATGTTTTGCTAGACCTTGTGTCTACAGATGGTGCCTAACATATCTGCAGATGTCCGAGAACCAGTGTCGCCGAGGACTACACATGTCCAGGGAACTGGTTGATTACACCTGCCAAATTCTGCAAGATTTGGCGCACCAGGGACTTGAAGGGGATCTACAGCCAGTGTTGCTGAAAGTTACTATGGTGCTCAATTTTTACACAAGTAGAGTTGCACAGGTGACATCGGCAGAATTTCACAAGCCTCCAAACACAAGTACATCCAGGAGATTACGGACAAATCTTTGCAAGGGCACACAACTTCATCCATTGAAGCCAGACCTGACCAAAACTTGCACCCATTGAAAGACAATCACCATTTCCCCCAGGACAATAGAGTTTGAATCAAGGAGCTACAACAGTAGCAGACTGACCAGCGCCACTTCCTCTTATTTGGAAAGGCCTACGTGCCTGGGACAATGATAGCTAAGACCCGCCCAGCCACCGAGGTATCCGCCCCATAATTGGCCAGGATAAATGAGGGTGATCAAAAACCTATCGCTCCATTGGATCTGGAGTTAGGACCGCCCAAAAGGGCGCGAAAGAGAAGAAGCATAAGAAGTCCTGCGCACTAAGGATCGACCTCTTTTGGACCGGCCTGTGTGCGACCAACTGCAGCATATCAACCAGCCAAGTTCAAGGACCCGCGGTCGCCACCTGAAGGACGGGCCCAGCCAAGACGAACCTGATGACTTCCAATCGACCCACATGGACACAGATAAAGGCCTTATCTCCCGCACAGAGTCAGTCACCCCAAAGTTAAGTACAGATCATCTTAGTTATTAGGTTTAGTTTAGTGCATAGCCGCGTGACTCATTGCATATAAAACAAGTGCGTTTGTTAATAAATTATCTTTTGAACTAATTTACTGGTTGTGTGGTCATTCGGTCAATATAAGAAACAGCTTGTGGTTCACATAGAAATAAAGAAGTCAACACCAGGGAACGTGCATGGCTCATACATTCTGAGCTACTCTCAGATCCCTGACATGTTACCGGGCCAACGAGATCATGGTTGGCTCCTCGGGGTCAAGGGCTATCCAATGAGGACTGATGATGCCTGTGTGGAGCCACAGAGTGCAACTGAGACAAATTACATCAAGGCTAGGATAGGAGTCTCTATACGCAGATGATTTACTGCTGTACATCACAGACCCAGGCTCTTTTGTGAGGGACATAATGGGGCTGCAAGGGAAATTTGAGGCATTTTCAGGGTATAAATTGAATCTAGGGAAGAGCAAGTGTAGCGCCTTCGGGTGGAGCGGCCGGATTAAAGAGGAAGCCTTTTAGGATGATGGCAACTCACTTTAGGTACTTGGGGCATGCAGGTAGTACGGGGAAGTATGGCTCCGTAAGCTGAATTTCACAAGCCTGATAGGGAAGGAGAAGGAGGATCTGGGGAGGTGGGATAGTCTCCCGTTGTCATTGGCTGGCCGGGCGCAGGTGGCCAAGATAACAATAGTAATAACCTTTTACTGTCACAAGTATTAAGTTACTGTGAAAAGCCCCTAGTCGCCACATTCCGACACCTGTTCGGGGAGGCCGGTACGGGAATTGAACTCGCGCTGCTGGCCTTGTTCTGCATTACAAACCAGCTGTCTAGCCCACTGAGCTAAACCGGCACTTATGAACATTTTGCCATGGGTTTTTGTTTCTATTCCAGTGTCAGGGAAGATGGCGAGGATGAGGAAGGTGGTATTCCTTAGGGGGCGGCAGTCGAGGGGCCTGACTCTCCTGAATCTGTTGCATTATTATTGGGTGACGAATGCTGAGACAGTGTGGGGCTGGAGGAAGGAGTCGGAGGTTTTGTCGGTGTGGCTGGAAGTGTGTCTTGTAAGGGGTCAGGGTTGCAGACACTGACCACAGTGTCGCTGCCCCCGGGGAAATATTCTCAGAATCCGGTAGTTCTGGCCATGCTGAGGATCTGGGGGCAATTTTGACAGCACTTCAAGTTGAGGACATGGCCAAGGTGATGCCGCTAAGAGGGAATCATGTGTTTGAGCCAATGAGGCTGGATGCAAGGTTCCAGGGCTGGTAAGCAAAGGGATCTGTTTCTGGAGGGGAGATTTGCAAGTTTAGAGCAGTTGGGGGTGGAGTATGGGATCCAGCATGAGGAGAGCTTTAGGTATTTGCAGGTGCGCTATTTAGCAAGAAAGACTTTTCCGAGTGTTCCGGTGGTGCCACTCTCCTCATTGCTGCAGCAGGTACTGTCAGTGGGTGGGAGCTGGAGAGTGGGGTTGTCTCAGTGATAAAATGGTAGGATTATGGAGGAGGAGGAGTCAATAGAGGGGAACAAGGTTAAGTGGGAAATGCTGAAAATGAGGTTCCGTTGTCTGGACCGGTATGATGGAGCTTTGCAACACAATCCACAAAAGGGGGTAATGCATCGTGGTCACTTGCTGTGCCCTAGGCAACCTAATGCTGCAATGGGGAGAGGAATTGCCCGAGGACTGATGGAAGAGCGGCACATTTCCTCTGATTCAGAGGACGTCAAAGGGAACGGAGCTGAGGAGGTCCTCGAGGGAGAGGATGTCAGCCATGAGGTAATGGTGATGTCTTACTGAGGTAATTGCCTTAAAAAGAAAGAAAAAAAGAGACAGTCGGCGGAAAGGTTTGAGATGGGGACACCAGTGCTGAGGGACAGCTGACAGCATGGTTGACAATGGTGGAGCACTTATCGGAGACGTAGAAGAAGTCAGAGCAGCACGGTAGCACAAGTGGATAGCACTGTGACTTCACAGAGCCAGGGTCCCAGGTTCGAATCCCCGCTGGGTCACTGTCTGTGCGGAGTCTGCACATTCTCCCCGTGTCTGCGTGAGTTTTGTAGCCATCTGGGATGGCCACTTCCAGATTACAAAATGGACACTCTGCAAAGATTGCAAGGAAAACGGACAATGCTAAGAAAGCAACCAGGTGCAAGGTTTGTCTGTTGATTGGAGCCATAGCTCCCAGACAAGACCGATACTGCAAACCATTTCCATACTAATGAGCTATCCCCGGGAACAAAAAGGTAACATTTAAGTAAACGATACCAAGACAGACACCCCGGTGCCAGAGGAGACCAGAACAAAGCAGGCCAACGGTCACCTAGGACACTCCCAGCAATCAGGGCACCCACCCCTCTATTGGAGGAAATCGATGAGAACGATTGGGAAACGGCCCAATTATTTGGGGCCAAGTTCAAGGCCCGCCCAAAAGCGTGTGAAGCCCTTTTTGGGTATAAGAAGAATCCCCCAAGAGAGAATTGCTCTCTTGCGGCCCCGGCTCTCACCAAGGAGAGACCTGCCCAACAGCAACATCAGAACAAGTCCAAGGTCAACGCACGCGACGAGACAGACGCTCCTAGCTGTTATTCCGTACCAATTCGACCCCAGCAGCCTCAGAACCGAACAACGGCCATTGTTCCTCTGACTGACTGGGTGTCCGAAGCTAAGTATAGGCTTTTAGCAGTAGTGATAGTTTAGTTTGTAGAGTTTTATGCATGAGTATATTTGATTGTGTGTGTAAATAAATGAGCATTGAGTTTGAACTTAGTAACTGGTGTATCGAGTCTTTGATCAGTATTCAGTTTTGAACCTTGTGGCGGTATCGAAAGATACCTCGTGACTCTAGAGCGAACGTAATTAGTATTAAGGAAGGCGACCATATTGGCAGCCATCTTCAGAGTCAAATTAAGAGAAACACAATTAGCAACATATACTGGCGACTCTGGTGGGACTCGACTTAGAAGTGGCCTAACCACTCCGAGAGAACCCAAAATTTGAATTGGAATCCAATTAGAAACAGAAAAACCACAAGTGTAAGAACAATACTGATCACACCTCCGACATTCGGAAGTGTGTTAATGCATGCGTACTAACAGGGATATAAGGTAAACCTGAGAGATTTTGTTGCGTAAAACTGGCGGGAGTTTTGTAGGCCGGAAATTAGCGTAAGCCGTCCTCATGTTTACATTACCACTTTATCACCCCCTGTTCCAAATTCAGTAGAGAATCCAGATAGAGAAAATGGCAATGAAGGCAATGGAACGCCTCATGAACCCCCAGGAATTCGAGGTCGCAGCGACCAGTAGAGTAGGACAGTGTCCCATATGGGAAGAGGAAATCAGAAAGTACCTCAAAGGGAAAGGATGTCCCCATTGGAGCAAATTCTGCACGAATGAAGAAACAGGTCCCGGGAGCACAGGACATACTTGGTGGGAGAACCTGTCAGAGATCCACAAGAAGAGCTTAGGGAAAGCTCGCAAGCCGATGGCAATCGTGTCCTGCTTGGTACAATTGCGAGGCACAGAGGAGGTCGTTAGGATGCTCCGTAGCGAGATAGAGGGGAGAGACAGAAATAGTGATGGAGATGTGAGTGAGTTTGAGAAAGAGAATAAAGATTTGACAGAACAGTTAGCAGCAAGGGACAGAGAGGTGGATGATGCCAAGATTGCACACAAGACTTGTCTCACCCATTTGAGTAGTTTTCAGACCCTGTACAATAAGGCCTACCAGGACACGCAACGCGCTGTCTTGGTAAGACAAGAAACCGAGCAACAGGTAGAGAAATTGCAGAATCAGTGCAATGATTTGAAAGCAGCCCTACGAGCACTCCACACTTCCACAACGGAACAAAGGCAGAGCTCAGTCGATCACGCAAAGTGCCGGAAGCAAATTGTAGAATTGCAATCTCTGCTTTCTGTCCAGAATGAGTTTCAAAGTGCGTTTCGACCCCAATTAGACCAGGAAAACGCCCCCGATTGGCAGGAGTTAAATGAGACTGCCCACAGATATACATGGGACAAGTACGCAAGAAAAGCCCCAAAAGAGAAAAGCACCCCAACTTCCGACAGAACAGGCAGAAAACACCCCCATGAACCCTGTAACTACACACCGCAGGGCCGCAGCAGAAGGAAACGCAGATTTCCTGTATACAACCCCGTTACCGTGACCCAATTACGGGACACGTGTGGAAAAATTACATTGTTCCTTCCCACATCAGACCCCCACCAGTTTTTCGCTAGAGTTAAACAGCAGGCTACCATGTACGGCCTGGACAAAAAGGAGCAAGTGAAGCTCACAGTTTTAAGCCTTGAACCTTCTGTCGTGGCAGTCCTTTCCGACCCACAGAATGTAGGAGGAGGCACACTCCAAGAGATGCACACAGCGATCCTAGATGCGATCGGCTATAACAGAGGAGACCCGGTAGAAGGCCTAAACAAGTGCAGGCAAAAGAAGACAGAGCACCCACAGCGTTTGCTGGACGCTTGTGGATACATTTCACAGCGGTTTTTGGAGAGTTAGCCCGTGCCCATTTGTCCCCAGATAATATGGCCAAATGAACTCGAATCCTGGTCTCTCACGCGACAGACACAGGACAGAGAGCTTGTGCAAATTACATCCACTCAGACGAGGCCCACAACGAGAAATGGGTTTTGAAGAGATTGTCCCGCGCTTGGGAGCAATCAGTCCAAGGCAAAACCGCATTTATAAAACCAGATGAAGAGCAGGCAGATATGGATCCAATTAAAGCGCACCAGAAGCCCGCATGGGTAATGAGGGCAGGAACAGCCCACAACAGCAAAAATTCCAGGAATGTTACAACTGTGGACAGTTAGGACACTTTGCACGAGAGTGTCAAGCGCCCAAAAGCAGCAGAGAAACCAACAGACAGGCATCCTAAATAAGTTAGGTCAAAGCCAATCCATAGCGTTAGCGCCGTTCAGAGAACATTGACATGAACGGCACCGACTGACGATGTTCGGGCTCCCCAACTTGGATCTGCGACACCCTTGGGACAAATCCGGTAGACCAGTAGTGGCAGGCAAAGTTCGGGGACACACCATAGAATTTCTTTGGGACACAGGAGGGTCCCACACCACACTCAATTCCTCCACGATGTTACAGCGAGACACGTGGCCCACAACAGACACCATCACACTCAGCGGCTTTACAGGTCATTTACAACAGGGACACATCACAGCCCCTGTAGCGATACAAATAGGGAACATTACGACTAAACACCCCGTGGTTTTGGTCAATCTACCCCAGACAGCTGAACACATCCTAGGAATCGATTTTATGAGCTCCCACAACCTCTCTTTTGACCCAGTTAATAAATGTGTTTGGAGAATGGTAAAGGCAGCACGAGCCCCCGCCACGCTCACAGTTGGAGACTATGAAAACAGGATTAGCTCAGTAGGAGACTTCTGGTTCGACCCTCGAGCCGTTAGTCAGGACAATCAGGTTAGGGCAGTCCTGCAGGAACACAAAGCAACATTTGCACAGCACAAGCATGACTGTGGCAAATTGGCTGGCTTTGTGAACATTACAGGTCCCGACCCCAGACCCCAGAAGCAGTACAGAATTCCCCAAGAGGCAGAGGGAGAAATCTCAAAGGTAATATAGAGTTTGCTGGATCAAGGCGTACTCAGATCACTAGGCCCCACAAACAATGCACCAATTTGGCCCACCAGGAAACCCGATGGATGATGGTGACTGATCATTGATTACCGGGAACTGAACAAAGTAACCTCAGTAGCCGCCCCCACCATAGCCACGGATCCCGAGACCATGCTCAAACAGGGAGTCCAATCAAATGTTCTCTCGGTTTTGGACATTAGCAATGGCTTTTGGTCCATTCCATTGGATAAAGCATGCCAGTACAAATTCGCCTTTATATTCCAGGAACAACAATATACGTGGACGTGCCTTCCACAAGGCTTGCACAACTCTCCCTCCATTTTCCATCTAAATCTGGCAAATGGACTAGCAACATTTTCCCGCCCCGATTGTCTGGTCCAGTATGTAGATGACTTGCTAATAAGACACAAAAGGAGAGCACATTTCGCTTCTCGCCGAACTCCTAGCACTCCGAAAAGAAATTGGTTGTAAAGTCAACCCCAAGAAGGCCCAGATTTTGCAGGAAAAAGTGACTTACCTGGGTACAGTAATCACACATGGTAAACGCGAGATCAAGCAAAAGAGAATTGACTCGATCGTCAAATTGCCCCTTCCCCACAATGTCTCAGCCCTCCGGTCATTTTTAGGACTGGTTGGCTACTGCCGAAACCATATAGATGGTTTTGCCACAAAAGCAGCGCCCCTATCCGACCTCCTCAAGAAAAAGGCACCTTGGGAATGTCTTCCACAGCACACGGATGCCGTGGAAGCTTTAAAAAGAGCCCTCAGCACAACCCCCGCATTACAGGTCCTAGATCCACTTTCCCCGTATGCTATTGAAGTTGCAAGCACCGACCAAACCCTTTCGGCCGCACTCCTCCAGGAACACCACGACCAATTACGCCCCGTGGGATAATTCAACAAAATCTTCGCTCTGTTCGGTTTCCCCGCCTACATCCACAGCGACAGGGAATCCTCATTCATGAGTGATGAGCTGCGTCAGTTCCTGCTCAGCAGGGGTATCGCCTCCAGCAGAATGACCAGCTACAACCCCCGGGGAAATGGGCAGGTAGAAAGGGAGAATGGGACGGTTTGGAGGGCCGTCCAGCTGGCCCTACGGTCCAGGAACCTTCCAGCCTCTCGCTGTCAGGAGGTCCTCCCTGATGCACTGCACTCCATCTGGTCGCTACTGTGCACCGCTACAAATAACACACCCCATGAACGTGCTTTTACCTTCCTGAGGAAGTCCACATCCGGGGTGTCGCTCCCGGCTTGGCTCGCAGCTCCAGGACCGGTCCTGCTCCGTAGGCACGTCCGACTCCACAAGGTGGACCCGTTGGTGGATAGGGTGCTCTTGCTCCACGCCAACCCCCATTGTGCCTACGTTGCGTACCCCGACGGCCACCAAGATACTGTTTCCCTCAGGGAGCTGGCACCGTCAGGTTCCAACCGAACACTCTCCCCCGCCCCGGCGCCATCCTCCCCTTCCCCGGCGCTTCTATCATTGTCCCCACCAGTCCCATCCCTCCTACCCCTGCCCACACAAGAGGACGACAAAGATTTCGGCACGCTCCCGGAGTCATCTAACAGCAGGCCAGCACCGCCAGCACCGCCGTCACCGCCACCGTTACGCCGCTCCCAGTGGAACGTCAAGGCTCCAGACAGATTGAACCTTTAACTGGACCTTCAAAATGGACAATTTTTTAACTGGACCTTCAAATGAACATAGTTCCACACCACCCCCGCCAGACTCATTTTTAACAGGGGGTGAATGTGGTGAACCACTGTACACCTGCATGAGGGGATGTAAGGTAGGACCTGTACTACAGGTTCGCCAATAGCCCCTGCCAGCTGGCTCCGCCCAGTAGGAGGAGTATAAATATGCGTGCCCTTCATTCAGCTGCCATTTTGCCAGCTGCAGCAGGAGGCCACGCATCTGACTGCAATAAAGCCACAGTTGTACCCAACCTGAGTCTTTGTGCAATTGATAGTGCATCACAGACACCCTAGCGAAGGTAGGTTCCAGGCATGGTTACTTTTGGAACCCCCCCGAGAGCAACCCAGTACACGCGGTTCAGGTCTCACAGACCAACATTCAGGATCGAGCAAAGGCACAGAAGGAAGATGAAAAACTCAGGGAAGTTTTAAAAGGAACCTACCCAGCCCCGAATGACAAGTTTAAAAACACAATCACCACACACGACGGTGTGATTTTAATAGAAAGCATTTATGTAGTTCCCAGCCAGGACAGGAACCAGATTATTTGTCAGTTCCATGACAATCATGGAAACCAAGGCATTGAACCCACCCTAGCCCACCTCAGACCGCTCTAATGGTGGCCTGATTTAAAAGCCGATGTTACTCACTACATAGAAAATTGCTTGATCTGTGCCCAGAAAAATCCGTGCAGGTATGCAAGAAAAGCTCAGCTTAATCACATCCGCCCCGTTAATGGCCCCTGGACGAATTTGCTTACCCACCTGCAGAAATGGTTATAAGTATGTGCTGGTGGTCATCGACACCTTCACAAAATGGGTGGAAACTTTTCCATCAAGAACGAATACGGCCAAGACAACAGCTAAAATACTAACACAGCGCATCTTTACAAGATGGGGCCTCCCACGCAGTATAGAGTCCGATCAAGGCTCCCATTTGACAGGACAAGTAATGAAGAACGTCCTCACAATTTTCGGAATTAGGCAGAAGTTTCACATAGCATACCACCCCCAGTCAAGCGGCGTTGTAGAGAGGGTGAACAGGACTCTAAAAGCCACCCTCAGGAAAATGGTGCAACAGACCAACAGCACCTGGGATTCAGTTCTCCCATTTGCTTTAACGTTCTTAAGAAACACGGTGTCCAGGTCCACAGGATATAACCCCCACACTCTAATGACCGGACGCCCCATGAAAGGGACAGAGTATTTATTCGGACTGGATTTGGCCAGCCCAGCAGTCATCGCCCTCACGCATGAAAATGCTGTACAGCAGTTACTTGAGAACATAAAGGCAGCCCAACTCGCAGCAGCTGTGAGACTTGGGACCAGGAGGAAACAAAGCAAGGCTTGTTTCAACAAAAAGGTACATGCCACCGAGTACGTAGTAGGGCAGCAAGTGATGCTTTCCCTATACAACCCCAGTTCATTCCTTTCCCCCAAATTTTCCGGACCGTACTCCATTTCGGACAAAGTAAGCCCCTCGGTATACAAAATCACATATCCCAATGGAAAGTCTGCATGGTTCCACATAAACCAGTTTAAGGCTTATGGCTCGCAGAACAACCATTCACACCACATCTTGCTCGCAGCAGCAGACGAGCACGCCCCGCCCACAGATGATGTATTCCTCCCCTCCCCCAGCCAGTCCAGCCCATCCTCAGACACAACTTCAACTCCACCCCCAGAGGCACGACTCCGCCTCTCCCTTCCTTCAACCAGCAGCGACAGCGACAGTGATAGCGACAGCAATGACGACAGCCACAGCACACCACGATATGATCACACCCCTGCACCAGGCCCCACTCCCAGCGAATCCGAGCATGATTCCAGTGACCCCTTCGAAATCACATACATTAAAGCCCCTGACCCAGACCCACTGCCCGACCATTACGGATTACAACCTAACAGCTTCAACCTTGACACACGATTCTGGCACCGAGACAATTCATTCAGGCTCATCCGGAATGATGAGATGGACCCCAATTCACCCCAAGCAGCTTTGGCCAAACTACTCTAGTCAAGAGTATGGCAACCGGGAGAAGATGACATAGAGTCTGACTCCCACCAAACGAATCCTTTTGCGACCCTGCTCGCTACTGAGCAATGAGGTGTCCAGATGATGGAAAAAAGGAACCGATGGAGAGATACGGTGTCCTTTCTGATGGAACCTGCACCATGTTTGTTGTATGTTTGTTCGTTTAATGCACATGTTGTTGTTTGGAAATTTGGAAGTTTTTCATGGCCCCACGCCACCACCCTTTTGACACCCAATGCCTGTTAATGGAACAAGTTTGTCCCCAGACAACCGTTCAGAGGAACTAGTTTGTCGGCAGACACCACTCACAGCTACTCTCCTGATTCGATCATGAGAGGCAGCCCCCACGACAACCACATTCTTACCCGTTTTTGCCGGTCGCTCAGGCAGTGGAGAAACGGCACTGGTCCCCGCCCTGCCTGAGGACCCCACTCTGGTCAGCTACGCTCGGGTAGAGCACAAACGGCACTGATTACCGTCCTACCCGGGGATTCTACCCATTTCTTACCCGCCACAGCCCATACGTACCCCGTTTTGGCACTTTCAGTTTGAAATTCTTTTAGACCATAAGACCATAAGACATAGGAGCGGAAGTAAGGCCATTCGGCCCATCGAGTCCACTCCGCCATTCAATCATGGCTGATTTCAACTCCATTTACCCGCTCTCTCTCCATAGCCCTTAATTCCTCGAGAAATCAAGAATTTATCAACTTCTGTCTTAAAGACACTCAACGTCCCGGCCTCCACCGCCCTCTGTGGCAATGAATTCCACAGACCCACCACTCTCTGGCTGAAGAAATTTCTCCTCATCTCTGTTCTAAAGTGACTCCCTTTTATTCTAAGGCTGTGCCCCCGGGTCCTAGTCTCCCCTGCTAATGGAAACAACTTCCCTACATCCACCCTATCTAAGCCATTCATTATCTTGTAAGTTTCTATTAGATCTCCCCTCAACCTCCTAAACTCCAATGAATATAATCCCAGGATCCTCAGACGTTCATCGTATGTTAGGCCTACCATTCCTGGGATCATCCGTGTGAATCTCCGCTGGACCCGCTCCAGTGCCAGTATGTCCTTCCTGAGGTGTGGGGCCCAAAATTGCTCACAGTATTCTAAATGGGGCCTAACTAATGCTTTATAAAGCTTCAGAAGTACATCCCTGCTTTTATATTCCAAGCCTCTTGAGATGAATGACAACATTGCATTTGCTTTCTTAATTACGGACTCAACCTGCAAGTTTACCTTTACAGAATCCTGGACTAGGACTCCCAAGTCCCTTTGCACTTCAGCATTATGAATTTTGTCACCGTTTAGAAAATAGTCCATGCCTCTATTCTTTTTTCCAAAGTGCAAGACCTCGCACTTGCCCACGTTGAATTTCATCAGCCATTTCTTGGACCACTCTCCTAAACTGTCTAAATCTTTCTGCAGCCTCCCCACCTCCTCCATACTACCTGCCCCTCCACCTATCTTTGTATCATCGGCAAACTTAGCCAGAATGCCCCCAGTCCCGTCATCTAGATCGTTAATATATAAAGAGAACAGCTGTGGCCCCAACACTGAACCCTGCGGGACACCATTCGTCACCGTTCCGAAAAAGAACCTTTTATCCCAACTCTCTGCCTTCTGCCTGACAGCCAATCGTCAATCCATGTTAGTACCTTGCCTCGTTTGTTTTGTTTGTTTTTGGCGACCCTTAGGTTGCTTCCGTATGCTATTTACATCCTAAAACACTAGGATGGTAGATCACACAGGCTGCGAGACTGCCCGCACTATGTCAGTATTTTTGTCGGATGTCTTGTCCTAAATATTTGGTTTAAAATTTAAAAATGAGGGCGTCACAGATGGTGACCAATTATAATGGGTAATTGGCAACAAAGGACAGACAGACAGACATACGAGATCTTAAGCAAGATAATAACAGATATTATGCTTGTGTCCACAGAACTCCGGAACCTCAGGAACCCCAGAGGAAGAAAAAGAAGAAGACAGAAAGACGGAAAGATGAAGACAACCTTCATGTTCACCTGGATCTTAGCGGGATCCCTTCAGTTGCACGCGGATGCTACCTCCCTGACCCCTACCACACAGGCCGTGAATGATTCCCACCCATGCCATGCACAGAACCCCGAGATCGTTAGTCCTAAGACAGTTAACGATACCCCGACCTGGTGTGATAAGATTATCACCTGGTATTCACTATCGTACATAAGAGTAGAAGCCCTCTTCGTACTGGCGATACTTTGCAGTTTCGTGCAGACACTTAGAATCAGAAAATGGCGAAGGAGAGCCTACCGCTCTAGCGCCCCGGTACATACACGTTTAGGTCCCCTATTGTCTGACTTCACCAAACCCCGAACCCCTTGACATGAATTAAAGTGGATCCGCTTCTCTTTATGTGTGTTTTGTTCAATAAACAAATGTAAACCTCTGTGTCTGACTGCCAGGCCGAAGAAACTTGTGTTGCTGCTATTTTGTACATTTAAAGTGTTATAGATTATTTTTGATTGTTTGAGTGAGGATAGTTTATTGAGGATAGTTAGAGGATCCAGTTTTTTTATTTTGTAATGCATGCCTGAATGTCATAGTGCCCCGTAGAGTTTTATACTGATGTATGTACGTAAAATGATTTTAGGTAAAGATTTGCGTTTCATAGTATAGGGCAGTGTAGAGCCCATGAACTGCTTACGGGTGTCCTGCTTGGTCAGAGAACGAAGATGACGCAGTAATGTGATCCTTCACGCTTCGCGTTGAGGATCACAAGGAGGGTGTGTAGCCATCTGGGATGGCCACTTCCCGATTACAAAATGGATACTTTGCAAAGATTGCAGGGAAAATGGACAATACTAACAAAGCAAGCAGGTGCAAGGTTTGTCTGTTGATTGGAGCCATAGCTCCCAGCCAAGTCCAATACTGCAAGCCATTTCCATACGAATGAGCCATCCCCGGGAACAAAAAGGTAACATTTAAGTAAACAATACCAAGACAGACCCCAGTGCCAGAGGAGACCAGAACAAAGCAGGCCAACGGCCAACTAGGACACACCCAGCAATCAGGTCACCCACCCCTGTATTGGAGGAAATCGATGAGAATGATTGGGAAACGGCCCAATTAATTGGGGCCAAGATCAAGGCCCGCCCAAAAGCATGCAAGGCCCCTTTTGGGTAGAAGAAGAATCCTCCAAGAGAGAATCGCTCTCTTGCGGCCCGGCTCTCACCAAGGAGAGACCTACCCAACAGCAACATCAGAACAAGTAAGTCCAAGGTCAACGCACACTATGAGACAGACGCTCCTAGCTGTTATTCCGTACCAATTCGCCCCCAGCAGCCTCAGAACCGAACAATGGCCATTGTTCCTCTGACTGAGTGGGCGTCCAAAGCTAAGTATAGGCTTCAGCAGTAGTGATAGTTTAGTTTGTAGAGTTTTATGCATGAGTATATTTGACTGTGTGTGTAAATAAATGAGCATTGAGTTTGAACTTACTAACTGGTGTATCGAGTCTTTGATCAGTATTCAGTTTTGAACTTTGTGGCGGTATCGAAAGATACCTGGCGACTCTAGAGCGAACGTAATTAGAATTAAGGAAGGCGACCATATTGGCCGCCATCTTCAGAGCCAAATTAAGAGAAACACAATTAGCAACAGTTTCCTCCGGGTGCTCCGGATTCCTCCCACAGTCCAAAGACGTGCAGGTTAGGCGGATTGGCCATGATAAATTGCCCTTAGTGACCAAAAAGGTTAGGAGGGGTTACTGGGTTATGGGGATAGGGTGGGAGTGAGGGCTTAAGTGGGTCGGTGCAGACTCGATGGGATGAATTGGCCTCCTTCTGCACTGTATGTTCTATGTTCAGAATTGAACGCAGGAGTCTTCGAATGCAACGGGGCTGGAGGTAGTTACAGGGCTGGGGTAGTGTGTGACTATGGCGATATTTGAAAAGAAGGATGAGTTTTATTTTAAATGAAAGTGTTGCCTGACTGGGAGCCAATGTAGCCCAATACAGGGCGATGAACGAATAGGACCTGATGCGGGAATGGTTATGGACAGCAGAATTTTACATGAGCTCAAACTTAATAATAATATAATAATCGCTTATTGTCACAAGTAGGCTTCAATTAAGCTCCTGTGAAAAGCCCCTAGTCGACACATTCCAGCACCTGTTCGGGGAGGCCGGTACGAGAATTGGACCTGCGCTGCTGCCTTGTTCTGCATTACAAGTCAGCTGTTTAGCCCACTGTGCTTGCTCATTCATAATCTGTGTTTTCTGGTACAGTGAACCAGATTATATTATAAAATGTTTAAACTGCAATATCTTTCTTGTTATATGCCTCAGCAATAACTCGCTCCAGGATTTAGATTGAAGTTGAAAGATGGAACCATAATAACCAAAAGCCCGTTTGCAGCTGTCATTTCTAAAAACCTGACAAATATATTCCTGAAACTGTACACTGGTTTGGTGGGGATGCTGCAATTGCAATGTTTTGCAGGAATGATTTCATCTGCTTCATAAGTTGTTCAATGAAATATCTTGTTCCTTAAATTGCAACAGTGGAGTGAAGAGCAAGGAGACAATTTCTTTATTTGATTTTTTTTCTATATAAATTTAGAGTACCCAATTATTTTTTTTCCAATTAAGGGGTAATTTAGCGTGACCAATCCACCTAACCTGCACATCTTTGGGTTGTGGGGGTGAAACCCATGCAGACACGGGGAGAATGTGCAAACTCCACATGGACAGTGACCCGGGGCCAGGATTCGAACCCGGGTCCTCAGCGCCGCAGGCCCAGTGCTAACCATTGCGCCACATGCCACACCAGGAGACAATTTCTAAAGAGATGGTCATGAATTTGTATCTAATAGAGACTCGATGAAAGAATCAACTCGCTTCCAAATGCATTAAACTAAGACTTCTGAGAACAAAGTCGAATTTATCTGAGCATTGCACTGTACATTTAATATAGGCGCATAAAAAAAGATTACCTAGTACCAACATCGAACATGCAATAGAACTGCCTGCAGTGCCTAAACTCTGAATACTAATGAAGATTCAAGCACCTTGTTCAAATTGGCAAGGGTAACCATTACTTTGACAGTCGAAAAGTATCATGCTCAGATGAAACTAACAACTCATGGGATGCTTTTCAACACCAGGTTTAATTGTAGTTCTACGGTAGATTCATGCTGCCAGCTGCTGTGTTATCTGTCAAACCACTTGAGAGATTTCCACGTTGATAAGGGAAGCTGAATATTTGTCAGGATCAGTTGCACAATCTCTAGGGGTTCGCTTTAAGTGGCTTACATTGTTCTTGTTTCAGTAACAACAATAAAAACAAAGAAGTCTTTAAAAGAAAAATACTTCAGGTATTTTTTCGCATAAAGTTTGATATCAAAGATATTTCACGAAACCTGTTTTTAAAAAGCAGTGAAATAAATTATGATATTTCAGCTGTAAAATCCATTATTTTTTCAAAAAATATAAGTTTAAAATGTAATAATCTTTATTATTGTCACAAGTAGGCTTACATTAACACTGCAATGAAGTTACTGTGAAAATCCCCTAGTCGCCGCACTCCGGCGCCTGTTCGGGTACACAGAGGGAGAATTCAGTTAACAAGCACGTCATTCGGGTTGTTCATGAAGAAGCAATTTATTCTTTCTGTCTCTGCTGGGCATAAGATTAATCACTGAATGAGAATAGAGCAGCAAAAGTTCAAATACTTGTTCAAAATCCAGTTTCAGCAATTATTTGTGAATGGCCATTTTCCTCAAAGACAACATGAATAGTGGTTTTATCCCTCATGTCACAAAAGACTTCTGTTTGAAATGGTTTTAGATTGGAAAGAAAAACGGAAAATGCTGCAGAGTCATTTGCTGCAGAGAAATGCTCAGCATGTCAGGCAGCATCCATACAAGACAAGACAAGCCAGCTGACATTTCAGGTAAATTGCCTTTGCTTAGAACTGGGGTTCATTTCTTTATGCGGGACACTAATGCCAATTTTTAAATACCTCCAATGCTGAGAGCATTCATTCATTACAGACCCGAGACTAAATCTGGAACCTTCCGATTTGTATGGGCCAGCTTCTCACTGAACCAGTTTGCTGGGCCATCGGGGAAGCAAACTTATTAAAGATGCACTGATTGTTTATTTTCCCCCATCAGTTTGTGACCTCAGTCCACACTGTGGACCATCAGGGGTTACGTGTTTTAAAAATAAGAGCACACCACTTTTTGCTATCATAACACACAAGAGAGAAAGAAAGATTTGCACGTATAGACCACTTTTCATGAACACCATCTCTCAAAGCACCAAGCACAGCCCATAGGGTATTTATTTTTAGGTGTAGTCACTGCATTGAGAAATGCAGCAACAAATTCATGTTTTGCAAAGCCTCACACAGCACTGCAAAAATGATCAGATGATTTGTTCTTTGTGATGTTGATTGAGAGATGAGTATTATTGAGAAGGACACCAGAGACCCCGCTCTTTTTCAGAATAATGACAGGGAATCTCACCGTGCTACATTGGAGTGTCAACCTTGGTCTTGTGCTCAAGCCCTGGAGTGGGATTTGAACCCAGAACCTTGTGATTCACAGACGAGTGTGTTGTCATCACTGACGTCAGTGACAAAAGTGGAAAGAGAACATGAAATTACTACACGTCTACACAATTTAGAGATCCTAGAACTTAATAATAATATTTATTGTCACAAGTAGGCTTACATTAACAGTACAATGATGTTAATGTGAAAAGCCCCGAGTCGCCACATCCCGGAGCCTGTTCGGGTACACAGAGGGAGAATCCAGAATGTCCAAATTACCTAACAGCACATCTTTCGGGATTTGTGGGAGGAAACCAGAGCACCCGGAGTAAACCCACGCAGACACAGGGAGAACATGCAGACTCCGCACAGACAGTGACCCAAGCCGGGAATCGAATCTGGGACCATGGAGCTGTGAAGCAACAGCGTTAACCACTGTGCTACCGTGCTGCCCCCAAACCAGTGGGATGTTATTGCGTTATTCATTTGTATGAGCTTATATTCATTATAGCCTCTCAAATCATCAATGTGTTTGTTATCTTGTGAGTATCAGTGCATAGTGTACGTTCAATTAGGTTAGGATCGAGCTTTTAACCGAACACTTCAAGCTTTGTTAAAAAGATCACTTGTCATCAGCTCCTCGAAATGCTGACACATTCTTGAGGTTGAATTGAACAACCAACTTTTGGCTCATTTTTCATTCAAAAATTACACCCATTTACTCTGACTATGCAAACAAATAATCTACAAGACTCAAACCACAAAACTGATTTGGCAACAAAATCATTTGCACAATTTCAAAGGAGTGCAATTTTGTTTCACTAAGGAATGGAGCAGAATACCATTTTAGTACACCAGTTGATCAAATAACGCATTATAATGTAACCTTGCATATTAGACCTCTTCCCAGTAACCCAAATTTTAACAAACCTCAGAATAATTTAACTCAATTGCGATCAAAATATACTTAGCTCCCAGCCTTTTAACGTTGTCTGTCTAAATTAAAGGGATGTAGGTGTCACTGTAAACGATCTAATAATGACTACAATCAGATAGTGTCTATAAATATGTTACCCATGTTAATGTTTATTTTTTATGCTCTTTACCATTTTGTGTCTGTTGATTCGGTCACCCAGAAGCCTTCCCTCATCAAGTGTAAATATTGCAGCATATTGTAGCAAAGCATTGGGCAGAGTTCAGGGAGAGAGATACCTTCCTGCACCTATGTGTAATTTCCTTTCGGCCAGAACTACACAACACGCCACACACACTACAATTTCTAAGATAAAATCACAAAAAATAGGAACGGGCGCAGGTGAGGAGGGATGGGTATAAAAAGAGGAGGCTTGAACAGGGTTGACTGGCTGAGTGCCTACAGAGGTAAATGTTGTGGAGGGCAGCAGATGAGGAACCCAAGAGAAGCGTTGCATGCGATTCTCCCAAACAATGTCTAAGTTAATTTGTGGCAGGTTTTTCAGGGAGTTTCCCATGTTCATAGAATTCATAGAATTTACAGTGCAGAAGGAGGCCATTCGGCCCACAAGTCTGCACCGACCCCTGGAAAGGGCACCCTACTTAAGCCCCACACCTCCACCACATCCCCGTAACCCAGTAATCCCACTGAACCTTTTTGGACAATAAGGGCAATTTAGCATGGCCAATCAATCTAATCTGTGGACTGTGGGAGGGGACCGCAGCTCCCGGAGGAAACCCACGCAGACACTGGGAGAAAATGCAAACTCTACACAGACAGTTACCCGAGCCGGGAATCGAACCTGGGACCCAGGAGCTGTGAAGTAACAGTGCTAGCCACTGTGCTACCGTGCAGCCCAGTTCCCCACCACTATTCAATGACACTTAGTCACTATTTTGGGCCCTGGGGAGTTTCTCACTGGTTTAGCCCACAGAATTTTTTTTTAGCACTGGGAAACTGAACTCCGAGATTGGGCCGCCATTTTGAAAGGGTGCCCCGATCTCTAAGTGAGCTGGTGGGTTCCCAACAACCCCCACCCACGGGCAATGTCACCCCCCACACACATGGACACTATCCCATACCCCCCAAGTGAGGATCCCAGGGGCTCCACCCTCTTCAGGCCTCCCAGCTCCCTCACAAGACCCCCTCCCTTCCACGACCCACACCCATCACCTATCCAACCTCCCAGAAGCCCCTACTTACCTGCCCTGCACTGCCTCATCCGTCAAAACCCCTCCACCCTCATTTCATGGTCATGCCCCCCTCATCCCCTTACCCTTGGCACTGCCGCCCTGGCACCAGGAAGTTCCAGGGTGGCAGAGCCAAGGTGCCAGCTGCGCAGTGCCAAGCTGGGGAGGGCCAGGGAGCCACCCTGCACTTGCCCTGACCACCTGGGGTCTACGGTGGCCCGGGAGAGACCCCCCAGGTGCCATTCCACCGGATCCACATTTGTGTGGACCAGCACTGATTGGCACCCAGCTGCAGCCTCACAGGGGAGGCCGAAGAATTGAGGGAGGCCGGTGGATCACACACAGGTAGGTCATAAGTAGGTTTACAACATTCGATCACACCCATTTGGGGCCAGGTTCCAACTCCAACGTCTCGTGGGGCTTTGGAGAAACCCAGGGGGAGCGGAGGTTGTCGGGAGGCTCGCTGGAGGCCTTTCCCGGCATTCTCCGGTTGTGTTAGGCTCAAGTGAGAGCACAACGCGGCCGGAGAATCACACCCAGTGTGGCTTGTGACCTTGAATCACAACACAAACTGGGTGTGGTAAACCACTGTTAGTATATTACATGTAATGTGGTAAACCACTGTCTGATGGCTCCGCCTCCCCTCGGGCCAAGTATAAAGGTGGCCAACCTCCGGCCCTGTCCCAGTTCAGGTTCAGAGGCCAGGAGGCTTTCTGTGTAGCTTATTAAAGCCTCAGTTTCATTCACTACTCCCCTTATGTTGATTGATGGCACATCACTGGGACTGGCTGAGAACCCGACCCTGGTAGGACCTTAACTTTCTGGACACTAACTTCGAGACTTTCTTTTGGTTTTGGTGTGATTGCAACAGTAAATAGCTGAGCTATCTGGTCAAATATATAGGGAAGATAATCAATTTAAACATAGCGCTTCTTTGGTCGTGCCTTGCTTATTGAAATAGACTTTGCAAAAATAAATATATAGTCAGCATGCTCTTTACTTCTTGTGTTAAAGTCTGCTTAAACTCCCTGCCAACAAGATCCCAGCACAACACAATGGGCAGGTTTCTCCATTTCAGAAACAAAGTGCTGACGCCAGGACTGAATCATGGGTGCTCTACAGTCCCAATGGCAGTGCCGGTTCCACAGCCATTCAGGACAAGCCAATGGGCCAGCACCAGCGCCACATGGAACTAGTGCAATTCCAACGCACCCCGGGATCAGGATCGGCACTCGAAAGCCTGACAAGCTGCAGCAGCATATAAGCACCCCACTCCCCGCACACTCTCATTCCAGCTACGAAGATGCCCCCCCCCCCCCCCCCCACAAAGAGCGCCAATGCAGAGCTTGTGGCCCTCATCAGCAGGGCCGGCCAGCCGTGCAAGAAGAAGCTGCATGACTTAATTAGGGCTGCCAGGGTCAGTCACCAGCTCCGTGCCCGAGGCACCACCCCTGCCCCACACAACGCACAAGCCATCAACCTTGCCCCTCCCTCTCCCCCCACCGGAACTGTGGCTCCTCACCTTCGCAGAGCAGACGCCAATGACCTGGTCGATGGGGTTGGGGGGCAGGCAGTAACAGAGGCAGAAATCGGCAACAAAGATCCAAGTGAGCCCCCTATGAATTGCCCTCAATGAATTGCGATGTCCCAATGGCACCTGTGTCACCCCTCACCCCCACACCACACTTACCCACGATATGACCATGTGTCTTGTCTTTTGGTTTGCAGGATCACCTGGCGACGAGGCAAATCCACCTGGTGTCCCTCGCCCTCCAGCCGCAACCCCACAACTCTCCTGGTGACAAGCCTGGTGACCTGTGCCCCTAGACGCAACCCAACAACACCCCAGATCTCATGGCTGGGGGCCACACCAACCTCTCGTCACTGCTGTCACCGACACCCTCCACCATCCTGGAGACCTGGGTTGGGCATTATAGTGAAGAGGCTCCTGGGGCAGTATCTGGTGCACACCATACACATGCAGTAGTACATCAGGCGGAGGTAGGAACCCCCAAGGGGCAGATGGTCAGAGGGAAGCCCGGCCCCAGGGATTAGCTGCCATCTAGACGTCTTGGGCTTCTGGAAAGGGTGGTCCCTTTGATAGTGGAGATGCAGACGCAGAGTCAGGGACTACGGGGCAGGGGGGGGGGGGGGGGCAGGGGGAGGGGGGGGGGGGGTCAGCAACCATCCAGCTACCTGCAGGTGCAATTGAAGGAATCCAAGCACCTGCAGGGGCAAGAGACGGTGCCGATCATGTGTGCTACCCAGGCCAATACCATAGGGGTGGTGTCCTTGGAATCGGCCATGGATCAGGCCGATGGTGGATGAGGCGCAGGACATCCATGTCACAGGCAGCCATGTACCAGGGCCACATGGACATTGCAGCGGCACTCCAGAGTTTGGCCCAGTCACAACGGGTCATGGCTGCAGGCGTTGAGGGCACTGGCCTGGCGCTGGCTGGCCTGAGCCAGTCCCTGAGAGATGTGGCACAGTCCTAGAGGGACGTGGCACATGGCCTGTGCTGCATGGCGCGAGCATGGAGTCCCTGGTCGAGGTGGGAGTGGGCCTCCAGGACTGGCAATGCCAGGTAGTGGGGGAGCCCCGAAGATTGCTCCCACCACACCCCCAAACCAAGGGGTAGCCCGGGACCATCAGGCACCCCAAGGGAGGAGATAGCGATGGGCCCTGTGTTGGTGACTCCCGCAGGGGAGGTGCAGGAACATCACAGCACCTCTGAACCCCCCCACACCACCCCACCAGTCCCTGGTGAATCTGATGGGCAGTGGGCGGAACAGGGTGACTCCACGCCCTCTATAACACCCAGAACACTGCTGGGCCCATCCGGGCCTGGTCACTCCAGAGGACGGCCACCAAAGGGGACCCAGATCACAAGGCGAGATTCGCTTCTGATACACCATCTGGGGGACCAACTAGAAGAAGCATTAGGGCCGGTAAGATTAGAAGGTATACACCAGTCACGTTGGCATGGGTGAAGCACATACGTTAGCGATAGGGGCTAAGGCACAATACTTGTATATATCATTGGGGCTGGTTTAGCACAGTGGGCTAAGCAGCTGGCTTGTAAGGCAGAACAAGGCCAGCAGCGCGGGTTGTTCTGCCGCGGTGCCGGAATGTGACGACTAGGGCCTTTTCACAGTAACTTCATTGAAGCCTTCTTGACAATAAGCAATTATTATTTATCACAATAAACACCTGTTCGCCGATGTTCCAAACTGCCTCGGTCCTCTGTCTGAAGGGTGTGCGCGATGGGCTGGGCCGGGAGTAGAGGGTGTGCTCGTGAGAGGCCTGTGGCATGTGGCGCGGGTGTTGGAGGCGGACACGAACCACGGCCCCCAGGGCAATCGGAGGTTGTTGCTAACTTTTGCCTTAGTTTAATTGCTCTGTTTTATCACCTTTGCTCTTGAGTCGCCAGGTATCTTTCTGATACCGCCACGTGGTTCAAGTCCGAGTAAATATCAATAATCCAATACACCTCTTCGTAAGATTTAAATCAAAGCACATTTATTATACACAGTAATCACTACTCATGTACAAATTCTACGTCTAAGCTACTTCTACAACTAACAGGCCAATACTTAACTTCGAACTGGCCCACCTGGTCAGGGAAACGAATGGCCTTTCATTCGGGTTCTGAGCCTGCGGGATTCGAAGTTGGTACAGATTGGTAGCTAGGAGCACCTATCTCGTAGCGAGCGTTGAAGTAAGACTTACTGGATATCGGCGGCGGCTGAACCAGTCACTGTCAAGGGTTGGTTCGCGTTGCTGAGTGACCCGGTCAAGAAGAACGATTTGAACTTGGGGCTTAATTCTTATAGTCCCCAGGGGCTTCCCGCCTTTCGGGGCGGACCCTGTACCTGGTTCCAGGTGATTGGACTTTGTCCCAGTCACTTGGTTCGATTTTCTCCAATGCTGGAGCGGTTCCCTGATCGATGGACAGTCCTGAGGTGGTCGTTCACCTCCCATTGTGTAGGCCTCTGCTGGCACCAAAGAGTCTGGTTTTGCTTTATGTGTCTAAATGTTGCTCATTGTTCCCGGGGATTGTTCATTAATATGCAGATGGATGGTGTTTTGTTATGCTGATGGTTGCTGGTATCGATCTTGTCTGGCCTTTCCAGAGTTAAATACACACTCAACCTGCAGCTGCTCGTTTGTGTCCTGTTGGCTGACTTTCCCATCAGCCTTTGCCATTCACCATTTTAAATCAGGAGTTAGCCAATTTAAATCGGGAGTTAGCCATTTTAACTGGCTACATACCCTCCTTGTGATCCTAATGCGAAGCGTGAAGGGTCACATAACTATGCTGCTTTCCATTCCCTGACCTGGGGGGGACACTTCCTTCATGGCCTCTGCACTGACCACAGCTATGCAAAAAAATTTTAACTAACAATTCTAAGGGTGCTATGTCAAACAGGGACATGCATTACAAAACAGTAAACTGGGAACCTCTAACTATTCTTAATACACTACACTCACTTAAACATTTCATCACTCTAACTTCCTGAACCATACAAACAAAATCATAGCATTTTATACATCAGTCTTCCTGGCTTGGCAGTCAAGCTCAGGATCGTACAATTTACTCATGAACAGTTCTTTACATTTCTTTATTTACAATAAATGCAAGTGAATGCACTTTATTATCGATCGCGGGGTTCGGGGGTTTGGTCGTATCCAAACAAAGGGGATCTGATCCTGTACACCGGAGTTCGAGCGCGGTAGGCTCTCCTTCTCCATTTCCGTAGACGCATAGTCTGCACAATGCAGCAGAGTATCGCTAATACCAGTAATGTTTCTATTACATAGGACAGGGAGTACCAGGTTATAAACCTGGCACACCAAGATGATGTGGTGTCGCTGGTGACTGGGCTATGGGTACTGTGGGGAAGTGAAACATTAACAGCTGGGGGGCTTGAAGTCATGGGGTTCGCGTTCAAGCACAACCAAATGTCCATAAATATGATGCTGATCCATATGACGGAAGTCCTCATGGCTCTTCTCTTTCCTTTTCTTTCTTCTCTTCTCTGGTCCTGGAGCTTCTGGAGTTCTGTGGAAACAAGCATAGTGTCTGTAACTATCTTTGTTTAATATCTCGTACGATAGTGTGTCTGTCCTGTAGTGCCAATTACTCCCTTTATAATTGGTCACTATGTGTGACTCCCTCATTTTTTTTCAAAAATCGAATTTTAGGACAAGACACACTTCCCAATAATGAACCAGTGCGAGCCGTCTCGCAGACTGCGCAATTTACCATCCAAATGTTTCAGGATGTAAATAGCATGTGGGTGGCAACCTAAAGGTTACCCAAACAAAACAAACATTTTTGAACGAAAGTGCCAAAGTGAGGTGCGTATGGGCCGGGTAAGAGTTGGATGGAGTCCCCGGGTAGGACGGCGACCAATGCCGTGTCTCTCCTACCCGAGCGTAGTTGACCAGAGGGGGTTTCCCAGGCAGGGCGGGTCCCAAGCCGTTTCTCCACTGCCTGAGCAACCGACAAGAACGGGCAAGAAATGTAGTCATCGTGGTGGGGCTGCCGTAGTGGTTCTACCTTCGAACCAGAAGGGCAGTTCCGAACGGGCATCTGGTTCCTTAACCAGTCTCTGCAGACAAGCTCGTTCCGCTGAACTCGTGTCCGGCAATAATGAGTCTCTGTAGGTAAGTCCTCAGAGGTTTCGGCCGAATAGGCGTGGGGCAGTGAGAAAAAAAATTCTCCTGTCGGACATACAACATTTAACAAACTTACAAACACCATAAAACATTCGGCAGGTTCCATCAGAAAGGACAACACTTCTCCCAAGCGGTTCCTTTTAAAACATCATCTGGACACCTCAGTTCTCGGTTGCGAACAGGGTCGCAAAGGGGTTCTCGGTTTGGGAGTCTGACCCAAGGTCGTCCTCTTCTCCCGGGTGCCAAACTCTTGAGTGTATCAGGGCTGAAAGGGCTGCATGGTGTGAGTTGGGGTCGCTCTCATCGTTGCAGACGAGTCTGAACGAGTTATCTCGGTGCCAGTAATTGGTGTCTAGCTGTGTGGGGACAAAATTGGGGTTGTCAGTGTGGTTCGGTGGTCGGTGGTGGGGTTTATTTCGGAAAGTGATCATGAAGGGATCACTTGGATCGTAGTCGGAATCGCTGGGTGTGGGTCCTGCTGCATGGGGATAGTAGGGAGGCGTGCTGTGGCTGTCGTCCGAGTCACAGTCGCTGTCTCTGCTGCTGCAGTCTGTGGGCGTTCCGGGGCGGAGTGTATATTTCGGGGGTGGAGTCGAGGTCGAGTCCGTGGCTGGGCTGGACGTGGTGGGGGTTGGTAGTTACGTTGGCTGTGGGCGGGGCGTGGTGTGCTGCGTGGAGCATGACGTGGTGTGCGTGGTTCGACGGTGTTCCATATGCCTTCAGCTGGTTTATATGAAACCACGCAGTCTTACCGTTGGGGTACTTTATTTTATAAACGGAAGGGCTTACTTTATCCGCAATGGAATACGGACCCGAATATTTTGGTGACAGGAATGTGCTGGGGTTATATACAGAGAGCATAACTTGTTGTCCGATACTGTACTCAGTCGCATGCACTGTCTTGTCGAAACAAGCCTTGCTCTGTTTCTTCCTGGTGCCCAATTTTACTGCAGCTGCTAGCTGAACCGTTTTAACATTTTCCACTAATTGTTCTACTTCTTTCTCGTGTGTGAGGGCCATCACCTTGGGGCTGGTCAAGTCCAAACCTAACAAATATTCTGTGCCTTTCATGGGTCGTCCGGTCATGAGGTTGTGTGGGGTGCAACCTGTGGAAGTCGAAATTGTGTTACGTATAAACATCAGCGCAAAAGGGAGAACTGAGTCCCAAGTGGTGTTCTGCTGGACCATTTTTCTGAGGGTGGATTTTAGGGTCCGATTCATGCGCTCCACGATACCACTCGACTGTGGGTGGTATGCTATGTGGAATTTTTGGGTGATGCCAAATATCGTGAGGACGTTCTGCATGACACGTCCCGTAAAATGGGAACCTTGGTCGGATTCAACGCTGCGGGGGAGTCCCCATCTTGTAAAGATGTGGTGGGTCAAAATCTTGGCTGTGGTTTTTGCAGTGTTTGTGCAGGCTGGGAATGCTTCCACCCATTTTGTAAATGTGTCAATTACCACAAGTACATATTTATAGCCATTCCTGCAAGGGGGCAATGGTCCTATAAAATCGATCTGGAGGTTAGTCCAGGGGCCGTTAACGGGTTGGGTGTGGCTGAGTTGAGCCTTTTTGGCATATCTGTTCGGATTATTCTGGGCACATATAAGACAATTTTCTATGTAGTGGTTTACATCATCCTTTAAATTCGGCCACCAACAAAGCTGCTTGAGATGGGCTGTAGTGGGATCGATTCCCTGATGTCCATGACCGTCATGGAACAAGCAAATCAGTTGATTCCTGTCCTGTTCAGGAACCACATAAAGGGTGTCTTTTAACACACCATCGTGTGTGGTCAGTGCATTTCTAAATCTCTCATAGGGAGCTGGATATTTCCCTTTTACAATCTCCCTGAGATTGCTGTCCTGCTTCTGGGCCTTCACTAGATCCTCGATCTTTGTCTGTGAGACCTGAACTGCGCTCACTGGTGCGCTTTCGGGGGGTGTCCAACAATATCCGTGTCTGGAACCTGCTTTAGCTAGTGCATCGGCTTTTACATTTCCAGGGGGGGAGGAACGATGGTGACTGCGGACTTTGATTATCCCATAAGTCCTGTTCTGGGCTCTCTGTAAAATATGACGGAGCAATGGGGCTGAGGGGAGGGGTTTTCCATCTGCGGAAATAAATCCTCTTGCTTTCCACAGGGGCAGGAATTCCGTGAGGCTGTTGCAGACATAGAGGCTGTCCGAGTATATGTCTGCTGGGCTGGGGAAGGAATCTGGGTGCTCAACTATATATGCGATGGCCGCAAGCTCTGCTGCCTGCGTGCCTAAGTGTCCGGGTAGTTTTAACAATATTTCCTTGAGGGCGCGTCCCTGCGTGTCCTCGACATAGATACCGCAACCTGTTATGCGTTTCCCATCCAAGGCTGTGGAAGATCCATCCACATAGATCTTTATGGGCTCACACGTGTCCGTGTGCTGGGGGCTCTGGGTTGAACTACCTATCTTTCTGGGGGGTGTTTTAGCGATAAAGGGGCCTGTGTTGTGGTGTGGAGAGATAATTTCTCATTCATGGGGGGGGTTCCGGGGTACTGTAAATTGTCGGCTAAATAGGTGTGTGTCTTTGTCCTTTTAACAGCGATGTCCCGTCCCTGCAAGAGAAGGGTCTATCTCGCTGCTCTCATCTGGCTTATTGTACCGTCCTTGAGTCGTCCGTCCAGTAAAAGTTGGGTGGGGGTGTGTTCGGTGAGAATTGTGATGGGGTTCAGTCCGGTAATGTACGAAAAATACTGGACTGTCCAGAATACTGGGAGCAGGTGCCTCTCACAGGCTGAAAATCCCTGCTCCACAGCATCTAAAAGTCTGGAGGCATAAGCTACGGGCCTTAACTGGTCGTGTCGTTCCTGGAGGAGCACGGCTGAAAGGG
This sequence comes from Scyliorhinus torazame, assembly GCF_047496885.1. Taxonomy (NCBI): domain Eukaryota; kingdom Metazoa; phylum Chordata; class Chondrichthyes; order Carcharhiniformes; family Scyliorhinidae; genus Scyliorhinus; species Scyliorhinus torazame. Next base: position 186,842,868 of record NC_092712.1, read on the forward strand.
TGCGGTCTGTGGTCGCTACTTCTATGGTGTAAGGGGAAAGCGGGTTGGAACTTGTAGTGCGGGGGCTGCTATGAGTGCCTGTTTTAAAGAGTCCACAGCATCCGTATGCTGCGGAAGTCATTCCCAGGGACTCCTTTCTTTAGGAGGTCTGAGAGGGGTGCTGCCTTGCTGGCGAAACCGTCAATGTGGTTTCGGCAGTAGCCAACCAGTCCTAAAAATGACCGGAGGGCTGAAACGTTCTGGGGAAGGGGCAATTTAGCAATCGAGTCAATCCTTTTATGCTCGATCTCGCGTTTACCGTGTGTGATAATTGTTCCCAAATATATCACCTTATCTTCCAAAATCTGGGCCTTTTTGGGGTTGACTTTACAACCGATTGAGTGTAATAGTTCCAGGAGTTCGGACAGAAGCTCAATGTGCTCTTCCTTGGTGTCTGTCTGCAGTAGTAGGTCGTCTACATACTGTACCAGACATTCGGAGCGAGAGAATTTGGCTAAACCATTTGCCAGCTGTCGGTGGAAAATGGAGGGGGAGTTGTGGAATCCTTGTGGCAGGCATGTCCACGTGTACTGCTGTGCTTTAAAGGTGAAGGCAAATTTGTACTGGCACGCCTTTGCCAATGGAATGGACCAGAATCCATTACTGATGTCCAAAACCGTGACGTCTCGGGAATTGAGTCCCTGCTTGAGCATGCTCTCGGGCCTTGTTGCTACTGTGGGGGCTGCTGCGGGGGTGACTTTGTTGAGTTCCCGGTAATCGATGGTCAGTCGCCATGATCCATCAGGCTTTCTCACTGGCCAAATCGGGGCATTATTAGTGGAGGCTACTGATCTAAGTACGCCCTGCTCTAATAAGCTTTTTATGACCTTGGAGATTTCTCCCTCTGCCTCTTGGGGAAATCCATATTGTTTTGGGGGTCTAGGACCCTGTTACTTGTACGGAGCCAGTCATCCATCCACAGTCGTGCTTGTGGGTCGCAAATGCTGCCCTGTTCTTTTGCAGAACTGCCCTAACCTGCTTGTCCGTACTAAGCGTGGTCAGGTTGAACCAAAATTTGCCTACTGCGCTAATTTTGTTCATGTACTTTCCTATGTTGAGCGTTGCGGGGGCTCTTGCGGATTTTGCCATCTTCCAGACACACTGGTTGACTGGATCGAATGAAAGATTATGGGAATGCATGAAATCGATTCCCAGAATGTGTTCTGCTGTGTGGGGCAGGTCAACTAAAACCACGGAGTGCTTGGTGGTGATGTTACCGATTTGAATGGGTACAGGGGCTGTGATGTGTCCCTGCTGTGAGTGGCCTGTAAAGCCGCTGAGGGTGATGGTGGCTGTAGTGGGCCACGTGTCTTTTTGAAACAGGGTGGAGGAATACATTGTGGTGCGGGAGCCTCCTGTGTCCCAGAGAAATTCGATGGGCTGTCCCCGAATTTTTGCTGCAACTACCGGTCGAACGGATCTATCCCAAAGGGTGTCGCAGACCCAACTGGGGGAGCCCGTACGCCATCAGTCCGTTCCGGTCAAGTCCGTCTGATCTGAACGGGCGCTAACGCTATGAATGGGCTCTGTCTTTTTCTAACTTAGAGTGCCCGTCTGCTGGGCTCTCTGGCTTTTTAGGGGCATTTCACTCTCTTGCGAAGTGTCCCAACTGTCCACAGTTGTAACACCCCTGTGACTTGGGTGGGGGGCTGTTCTTTCCCTCATTCACACATGCGGGGTTCTGGTGTGTTTTTACCGCCTGCATATCTGCTTCGGCCTGCTTTTCCTCAGTATTCTTAAGCGCGGGTTTACTTTGAACAGATTGCTCCCAAGCGCGGGACAATCTTTTCACTACCCACTTCTCGTTATGGGCCTCCTCTGAGGGATCATAACTCGCGCAGGCTTTCTGTCCTGTTTCTGTGGCATGGGAGATAAGGGTGCGGGTCCATTTGGACATGTTGTCTGGGGACAAATGGGCACGGTCTAAGTCTCCAAAGACTGCTGCAAAGGGAATCCACAAGCGCCCAGCAAACGCTGTGGGGTGCTCGGATTTCTTTTGCCTACATTTGTTGAGGCCATCTACGGGGTCACCCCGGTTATACCCGATCGCATCCAGGATCGCAGTGTGCATTTCTGCAAGGGTGCCTCCTCCTACATTCTGTGGGTCGGGAAGGGCTGCTGCTACTGACGGATCTAAACTTAAAACAGTGAGCTTTACATGCTCTCGCTCATCCAGGCCGTACATGGTCCCCTAATGTTTAACTGTGGCAAAGAAATGGTGGGGGTCTGAGGTGGGGAGGAACGGTGTGATCTTATCGCACGTGTCCCGTAATTGGGTCACTGTTCAGGGGGTGGAATATAGAAATTTCGCATCGTCCGATGTGGCTGTGCGGCGGGTGGTTACTGGGTTCATTGGAGCTTGAGCTATCTGCTGTGTGGGGGGTTGAGGCACTTTCCTCTTTCATGGCTTTCCCTGCGCATATGTTCCTCTGCGCTGTTTCATTCAATTCTTCCCAATCAGGGCCATCTTCCTGATCTAATCTTTCTCCAAAGGTTTCCTGAAAACCTTTTTGAACAGAAAGCAGCGATTGCGGCTCTGCAATCTGCTTCCGGCACTTTGCGTGGTCTAATGTGCTTTGTCTTTGTTCTGTGGTGACAGCATGGAGTGCTCTTAATGCTGCCTTGAGGTCACTACACTGTTTTTGTAATGCCTCTACCTGTTTTTCCGTTTCTTCTCGTACCAGGACTGCACATTGCGTGTCCTGATAGGCCTTTTCGTATTGAGACTGGAAGCTGCTTAAGTGCGCCAGACAAGACTGGTGAGCCCTTTTGGCGTCATCCACCTCTCCATCTTTTGCTGCCAAATTCCTTCTCAAGTCTAAACTCTCCTCTTCTACCTCGCTTACATCGACCTTACTCATCCGATGTATGCCCTCTACTTCTTTCCGGAGCGTCCTAACGACCTCCTCTGTGCCTCGCAATTGTGCCAAGCAGGACACGATTGCCATCGGCTTGCGAGCTTTCCCTAAGCTCTTTTTCTGGATCTCGCTCAGGGTCTCCCACCAAGCATGTCCTATACTCCCGGGACCTGATTCCTCGTTATCACAGAATTCATTCCAAAGGGGCCATCCTTTTCCTTTGAGATATTTCCTGATTTCTTCCTCCCAAATGGGACATTGTCCTACTCTACTGCTGCTGGTCACTGCGACCGCAAATTCCTCGGGGTTCATGTGGTGCTGCATTGCCTGCATTGCCATCTTTCCTATCCGAATGCTTCTTTTAAATTTGGAACAGGGGTATTAAGGCGGTGCTGTAAATATGGGTACGGCTTTCGCTACTTTCCGATATACAAACTTCCGACAGTTTTGACGCAACAAAAATCTATCAGTTTTACCTTATAACCCTGTTAGTTACGCACGCATACACACACTTCCGAATTATGAGTATTGATCAGAACTGCTTGAATACTTGTGGTTTTCTGTTTCCAATTGGATCTCTAATTCAAATTCTGGGTTCTCCCGGAGTGGTTTTCCACTTCTAGATCGGGTCCCGTCAGGATGTCGCCAAATAATATTGCTAACTTTTGCCTTAGTTTAATTGCTCTGTTTTATCACCTTTGCTCTTGAGTCGCCAGGTATCTTTATGATACCACCACGTGGTTCAAGTCCGAGTAATGATCAATAATCCAATACACCGCTTAGTAAGATTTAAATCAAAGCATATTTATTATACACAGTAATCACTACTCATGTACAAATTCTACGTCTAAGCTACTTCTACGACTAACAGGCCAATACTTAACTCAGAACTGGCCCACCAGGTCAGGGAAACAAATGGCCTTTCGTTCGGGTTCTGAGCCTGCGGGATTCGAAGTTGGTACAGATTGGTAGCTAGGAGCGCCTATCTCGTAGCGAGCGTTGAAGTAAGACTTACTGGATATCGGTGGCGGCTGAACCGGTCACTGTCAAGGGTTGGTTCGCGTTGCTGAGTGAACCGGTCAAGAAGAACGATTTGAACTTGGGGCTTACTCGGTGAGTGACCCACCACTGCAATTCCCCCGATACCCCACCCTGGAACCCGTCCCTGCCATTGCCATGCTAGGGGTTCGATGGGACCTTGAGATGAAATGGCCAGCAAGCCGGGATCACCTGGGCAGAAGGTGGAAAGTGCTACCAAGGGCAAGAGTCAGACTTCATCAAACAATGTAGAGCACCAGAGCTCATCGTGGAGCGGGTCATCATCATCCTCCAACCCATAGGCCAGCCCTGTGACGCTGCCAACCCAGGGCCAGCACCTTGTAGTGAAGCAGGTGGGAAGCACAGAGGGGGGTGCAGAAGCAGGGGGCAGGGGGGGTGGGGGGAGGGGGAAGGGGGAAGGGGGGAACAGGAAAGGGGAAGGCAATTAGAGCATCCGGTGTACAGCTGCCCTGCCGCACATGTTGTACGGCCTCCAGTGGCTGCCCAGGCCCCATGCCCTGCCCATCCTCGCCCTCTTCCTCATCAGATAAGGTCTGGTGTTCATCCTCATCCTCCAGCACGTTGTCCCTCTGCTGCGCAATGTGTGCGATGTTGTGGAGGATGCAGAAGGCAACTATGATATTGGAGACTCTCCTAGCGCTATACTGGAGGGCCCCTCCAGAGCGGTTCAGGCACCTGAACTGCATCTTTAGGACGCCGATGCACCGCTTGATGACGTACCTGATCACTGCATATGCATCATTATAGCAGTTCTCCATGTTGGTCTGAATCATCAGCCACGACCGTAGCGGATAGCCGCTTCACCCAGGAGCCAACCCCACACCTGGGGGAGCGTCTCGAAGATGTCGGGAACCGTCGAGTGTGCCAGAATGAAGGTGTCGTGCACATTGCCCGGGTATCAGGTGCAGACGTGCATGATGTGCAGCTGTTGTTCATGCACCAAATGCATATTGAGGGAGTGGAAGCCCTTCCAGTTTGTGAAGGGCAGCCCCTCCTGCAGTGGTGCTCGTAGGGGGACATGCGTCCCATAGATCACCCCTGTACCTAGGGCATGCCAGCAATGGCGGAGATGTCCGCTGCCCGGGCAACCAGCTGGGTTCTGTCCATAATCAGGTGGTTATATTGTGCTGCCCGGGCATACAGGGCCACCGTTACAACACGGTTGCACCTATGCATGGAGGTCTGGGAGATCCCAGACAGGTCCCCACTTGGTGACTGGAAGGACCCCATGGCGTAAAGTTTCAGGACACCCATCATCTTGACGGCCACTAGGAGGGGTGTCCCCATCTCCCCACGGCTCCATATGCTCCATCATCCAGCAGATATGCTGTACGGTCCCCTGGTAAGCCGGAGTCTCCGGCAACATGCCCAGTCCGGCAGGTCCTCGTACGATAGGCGCTGCCGATATGCACGAGGCCTGACGCGATTCCTCCCCCTGCTCTGCCGTCAGCTCACCATCCTGCTGGCTCCTGCTTCTCTGGGGCATCTCCGGTTCTGCAGGGCCCTCCCCAAGCAGCTCCTGCTTGTGCAACCGTAGTGCATCTGGCAGGGCTGCGGCGGTCAGGCAGATTCCAACCACTCCTGGCTGGATACTGAACTCCATCATCTGCAGTGGGTGAAGTGCATAGTGAGTACTCCCATGCCTAGCCAGGTCCAATGGGCTGCACGGTGGCCCTGGCATGCACTGCAGCCTCTGCCCCTGCATGCCCCCCCTCCCCCACCCCCATTTTCCACTCCGGCCGTTCAACTAGCCCCATCAGTGCCTGGCACTGGGGGGCCTCTAACTCTGCCACATCACAGCCGGCAGGGGTACCGGTGGCTGGCATTACCTATGCCAGCAATACACTCTGTGGCCCCTGTCCTGCACCCTCCTGTGGGGTCTACTGTGGGGGTCCTTCTTCGTGGGTCATGTGATACCCCAACAGCAAGCTGGCACTAGGTTGTGGGGGGGTGGGTGCAGGGCGCCACTGACTGGTGCCATGCTGGGGGGCATGTGCGCGGGCAAGGCCCACGGGTAGGTGTGAGGGGGGCACCTGTTGGGACTGTGGCTGAGGTGTGCTGTGGGTCTTTTTTGTGGTGCATCTACTTGTATGGGAGCAGGATCAATGGGGGCAGGGGTGCAGTGGGCAGGCAGGGCTTAGTGGAACCCAGTGGTCCTGCGGGGTGGGTTAGCCGACAGTGACACTGGCGGGATGCATGCCCAGCAGTGGGCAATGTGCCAGGGTGGGTGGGAACATGCCTGGACCATGGGCAGGATTCTCCGTCCTGCCAACCCCATTTTCCAGCGTGGCGTGGCCCCGCCTGCATCGCGATCCTCCGTTCCCACAGCCGGCCAATACCATTTCCCATTGTGGGCCACACCACGCTGTCGGGAAACGGGCGGGCGTCGGTGCGCTGTCGACGGGGCAGAGGATCCCGCCGATGGAGAAGCCTGCAGCTCATCTTTGTGGAATGTTGCAAATGCCTTTGACAAAACCTACACCAAAGTAGAAGCAAAATAAGACTTTATGTCTCCATGGCCACCAGGTAACAAAGGAGGACTCACAAAATTGATTTTGGGAGTGTTAAGGAGCCGTGATCACCTCTATTGTATATTTTTAAAAATATTTTTATTAATGGCATTTTACATATGTACATGAAAATCTCAGAAGACCAAACATCAACATGAACAGAAAACACATGCCCCACTTTCCCCTACCAACATCCAACACACCCTGTCTTCCTAATTTTCCCCCCTTATCTCCCCCCTCCCCTTTAGCCCTCCACACCCCTGCCCCGTTGACCCCACAATTCACCTTGAAGAAATCAATGAACGGTTTCCACTTCCGGGTGAACCCCTACTCCGACCCCCTCAAGGCAAAATTGGCCTTCTCCAAATGCAGAAATTCCGCCAGGTCGCTCACCTATACCCCCAACCTCGGCGGCTCCAAGTCCCACCAGCGCAACAAGATCCATCTCCGGGTATCAGGGAGGCGAAGGACAATACATCAGCCTTTCCCCACCTCGATTCCGGATCTTCTGACACGCCAAATATCGGCTCCTCCGGACCCGGGCTACTCCACACCCAGAATCTTGGACCTGACATCCGAGAATCCCTGCCAGAACCCCCTCAACCTCGGACCCTCCTAGAACATGTGGATGTGATTTATGGCCCCCGATTCATTGCGTTTCAATGGCCAGTCATCACAACTTTTTTTTGTATTTGCAAGTCTTTCATTACAAACCCTGCTGACTTGGGGGAAGTCTGTAGAAGGAATATCTGAAGGCAACAAAAAAGCTCATTGCCTCTTTCGCTCTCTTGCAACTGAGCAGGACCCTGGCTGCTGATATTGGACCAGACAGGCAGAGAAATACTAAAGAAGGCGTCAAATTCTTCAGCGGTGATTCTAGGAAAAGGAAACAAGAGTCGGGATGTTCTGGGGTATGCAACCTGCCGTGTGCTCACAGTGGCTGAGGCGGCCCGCCATTGGCCAGCGGCAGGGTCTTCTGGTCCTGGTCAATGGGGCTTCCTGTCGAATGTAACCCTCACCACCGGAAAACCTGCAGGGGCGTGCGCTGTCAACATGACTAGAAGATACCGCTGGCATGAACAGTAGGAAAATTCCAGCTGAAGGCTATGTTCTGAGAACTGTGTCAGCTACTGACAACAGCAAAGGACTCATAATGGGTAAACTTTTTATATCTTTGCCGTTTATCTTCATTTGGCCAAATGTTAACGTCCTCTACTGTGTAACTTGTATTTTTGTGTGTGTGTAGGTACGAGGGCGACAGTTGTGATGTGTCTTTTCCTTTCGAAAAATATTTTTATATCTTTACCTGGATGGGTTTTTAGTACTGCAAAAACTACCCCCTTACTCGTTTAAACTCAAGAAAGGCAGTTGAAATTAGCTGTTTGCTATCAGCATGTAAATAATTAAGTACATGCAATGATTTGGCACAATCATCCTTACAGATTAAATAGAAACCCTGTTACAATCAACCAAAGAATGAGAAAAAAAAGGGAGTCTTTGCGCTTCTCCTCACTTGGCCAGAACAGCACACAGCGCTCACACTTAGCTTCAGATCAGCAGATTAGAAGGACTCTTTGGTCATCAGCATCATTTTCAAGAATAACTCACTTTCAAAATGGAACAAATGTTTGGACACTGTAGATAAAAGTTTTAAAAACTCAAAACAAAAAGGAATTTCAGTTAACTAATTCCTATCCAGTGACTGAGGCCTCTTCATTACGGCTGATAATCACAAATGCAGTATACAGAAATTCACATTTGACAAGTATACCTTTTCCCCAGTCATTGTTTCAGCTTCTTGACCTGCTCGCAACGTTTGACGTATTAGCCGAGAACAGAATTCCACATGGCAACATGTGAAGACAGTAAAGGAGGAAATGAGAATAAACAGTGCCAAGTGTTTTTATTTTATATTATTTGGCTCAGCAGAATGAAAAGATGGCAATTGGTGCAATTGGAATACTTCTACTTCTAAACATCCAGATTTGCTACTGGAGTAAAACGCTATTTGTAGACTTCCAATATAAAGTGCAGTATGCTCCAGGGGTTGGATTTTAATAGTTACCAGCAGGCAGGAAAGCAGGAAGGTGGAGCTGTTAAATAGGGCCGTGCCATCAGCAACGCGCCTGCTACCTGCTAGATTACCTAGCTGCAATTTTACATGCACTGGGGGTGGGGGTGGGGGGGCATTAGATGGGTTGCCTACTTATGGCCCAACTGAGACTCTTAAGTGGGCAATTAATACCCACTGGTTCTCATTCTGCCAGCGTTCAGATATAACAGGTGATTGGAGAGAACTATGCCCAATGTGCAACCTGGCAGATGTGTATCTGCAGCTTCTTGCCAGCGAAAGGGTGGAGGCTGCTTCCTTTCCAGTTCCCTCATGCCAATCGGAGACCCCTTCCCACATCCACCACCTTCCCCCCACCACCCCACTGTCCAACATGTCCATGTAAACCCCTCTGGCCAACACGGTGTGGACCAGCTTTGATATACCATCTAGCCTGTTCCTGCCTGCCAATTTGACATGTTTGGACTAAATTTTAATTTCCATGCTGTAAACCTCTATGAATCTGTGATTCTTTTTTGTTATGTGCTGTGTAGCGACGAGGGCCAGCATAAAAAAGATAACCAACAAGGACATTAACAGTTTCTTAATCAAAGTGAGATTCCTTTTCTGTTGAAGTCAGCAATGTGCAGTTTTTAAAAAAAAGTTCACCACATGGCTGTCAGCTGCATGGTGTCCTATCCTCTCAATATTCCATTCACAATGTCTGCAAATTGTGTGAGGAAAAGATGGTGCACACCGTTTAAACAGAAAACCTCGAAATGAACAGAAGCTATTGCTAGTTGAAGGAGACTTTCATTTTTTAATATGGTAATCACATGTGTCTCGAGTTTGGCATTATTATTAGCATTAAGTATTAAACTGCAAGGCATAATCCCAGATTTGCGATTGAACCTATAAATCTAAGTATTTCTGTCAACAGTGATAGCTAGAAATCAACCAGATTTCTTTGGTATGTTGCACAGAATAAAACAGCAGGGATCTCCTTGTGCTTTGAGTGATCTGATTATGGCTGGAATCCAAGTAAATTTGAGTCCTGCTGTGTACACATTCAAAACAAAATAATTGGGATTTATTCTACCGAGATAGGATTGGTACATAGCAACACCTGCTTCCAAATGAGCACTACTCAGGTTGGAGGGTTCAAGGCTTCAATGAAGCCTTTTAGTCACATCTGGGTCTCTTTTGAATAACCCTACTGTCTGTCAGCAGAAAACCATTAAACCCTAATTCATCAAAAATGTAGTTCTCGCTCTGGGGATGGACCCGGGTAATGGAAAAATGGGATTAAAATTAAACAAAGCCTAATTATCCTGAAAGATGAATTTCAAAAATAGTATTAAATGGAACAAAACCTGCAAACGTCAGTGGTATAATATTGCAGATCTGATCCACTTCCCCCATTTGCCACAGGAGTTACTTCAACATATTTCCCAGGCGCATGCACAGATAACAGGATGAAGCTCCAAGGCTGCACTTTAAGCATTCTTATTTTATACACATGAAGACAGTCATAAAGGTTTCTTATTTACTTGAAGGATTTTATTTTATATTTTCTAATCATCCTTTTGTGCCTTGGTTTAACTCAATTCCACACAACTTTTTGGCTTGACATCAGGGGAAGAAAAAGTGTAATTAAAATCTTGCATCTTCTCTACTTTTACTTTTTGACACAGCGAATGATGAAGAGCCCCCTTCCAAACCATTAACCTGGATTTAATCTTTCAACTGTTCATGGGCTTTCTATTTATTTTAACATTTTCTTTCAGTTTTCCAATTCAGCTATTTTTCATATGTACAAGGTATGCTATTGAGCAGTGATATTTATTTTTTAAATGCTTAATGAGAAATGTATTCGGTCCAGTTAAATTTAATCAAACCATATTATTTTGAAATGTTCTGGGGCATTTATTTACTTTGTTTCCGATGAAAGTTACCAATATTTGAATATTATGTGAATACTTAAAAAGGAATGAACTATTGAGATGTTTTTCAGTAATTTGAGTATGGTGAATGTTATTTCAATTAGGACTTTGCTTTCTAGTTAATTTAACCAAAACATCTTAAAATGAACAGGTGTGGATAGGGAGGGTTCTGGGATTGCTGACTGCAGGAATGTCGTCTGTTACACTTGCCAACATGACTGACTCCAAGATTATTGCCTGACTGATCAAAGAGGGTCAGGAGAAAGAGGTCACTGCAATCTGTTCTTTCTCAAATTGGTATTACCACATCAATGTTTGAAACAGAGGACAGGGTCCCAGGAGGGTCATCTGGTCCACTGTGAAGCAGATCATGAGCATGGTATAACCTTGTAGTTAACTGTGATAGATCAAATGCTCTTTCAGCAGCTTGTCAGTTCAGGAGCTATACAGCAAGTTCCAAACCTCTCGACAACAAGGTTTGCTTCACAATGGCCTCATTTAAAAAATATATGTTTAACTTTTAAATGGTACATGGACATCATTGGCTAGGCCGGCACTTATTGCCCATCCCTAATTTCATAGAATCATAGAATTTACAGTGCAGAAGGAGGCCATTCAGCCCATCGAGTCTGCAGCGGCCCTTGGAAAGAGCACCCCACTTAAGCCCCACACCTCTACCCTATCCCCTTTATCCCCATCTAACCTTTTTGGACACTAAGAGCAACTTAGAATGGCCAACCACCTAACCTGCACATCTTTGGATGTGGGAGGAAACCGGAACACCTGGAGGAAACCCACAGACACGGGGAGAATGTGCAGACTCCGCACAGACAGTGACACGGACACAGACAATTTCCCTCAAAGATGGAGGTGAGCTGCCTTCTTGAACTGCTGATGTCAATCTGGTGTAGGGATGACCATAGTGCTGTTAAGGAAGGGAGTTCCAAGATTTTGATGGAGCAACACTGAAGGAATGGTGATAAAGTTCCAAGCCAGGATGGGGTCTGGTTTGGAGGGGATCTTGCAGATGGTGGTGTTCCCATGCATCTGCTGTTCCATGTCCTCCTAGGCAGCAGAGGTCGAGGGCGGGGAACAGTGATAGGCAACTTAGGCTAGTGAGTGGGCCGCAGGAATGGCCCTCCATCTCAGTGGGCCTTTAGGTTGAAATCAGGTTTGTTCACTAACCATGACCCCATGAATAAGATTAAATACATTGAATACACGCTGAATATTTTGTAACGAGTTACAGAAAATGCTTAATCATTTATATGTTAATACAATTGCCATCAACTTCAAATGGGAAAAACAAAATAAATATTTAGACTTTGGTCACAGAGGGAGCTCACAGCTCTCAGTCAATGTTGCGTGCAATCAGCATGCACTTCACCACTTGCTCTTGCTTTGCATTCAAATCACTTCAGTCATACCGGGAGGAGAACAACTACACAGACGGAAATCAGTGGAATGCGGCAGCCGTTCGCGTGGGCAATGGTCAACTAAATGTCTCGTGGGCCGCAGTCAGAACCCAGATGGGCCTCATGTGGTCCCCAGGCCACAGGTTGCCCACCACTGGCATGGACGATGCTGTCGAAGCAGACTTGGCAAGTTGCTGCAGTGCATCTTGTAAAGGGTACATGCAGTTGCCAGTGTGCATCTGTCACAGAGGGAGTTAATTTAAACTGGTGGATGGAATGCCAATCAAGCAGGCTGCTTTGACTTTGATGGTGCCAATGTTGTCATAGCTGCACTCATCCAGGCAAGTGGAGAGCTTTCCATCACACTACTGACTTGTGCCTCATAGATAGATGGTGCATAGGTTATGGGGAATCTGGAGGGAGTTACTCACTGAAGAATTCTCTGCCTCTGACCTGCTCTTGTAGCCACATTATTTATCTGGCTAGTCCAGTTCAGTTTCTGGTCAACGATAACCTGCAGACAGTGGGGGATTTAGTGATGGGATTGCCATTAATTGTCAAGGAGAGATAGTTTGATTATCTCTCTTGTTGGAGATGTCACATGTGTAGCATGAACGTTACTTGCCACTTATTAGCCCAAGCCTGAATATTGTCCAGGTCTTGCCTCATATACACACAGACTGCTTCAGTATCTGAGAAGATGTAAATGGTGCTGAACATTGTGCAATGATCAGCAAACATCCCATTTCTGACCATGAGATGGAGGGGGAAGATCAGTAAATGAAACAGCTGAAGATGGTTGGCCTTGGACAAGAGCCTGATGAACTCCTGGCACAAGGTATCTGGACCGGGATGATTGATTTCAACCGATCACAATCATCTTCCTTGTGCTTGGCATGACTCCAATCAGTGGAGCATTTTCCCCAATTCCCATTGATTCCAGTTTTCAAGGGCTTCTTGATGCCATAATGGTCAAATGCTGCCTTGATATTAAGGGCAGTCATTCATCTCTGGAGTTCAGCTCTTGTCTACATTTGAGCCAAGGATATAATGAGGTCAGGAGCTGAGTGGACCTGGCAGACCCCAACTGAGTGCCAGTGTGCAGGTTATTGCTGATTAAGTGCTGTTTGATAACATGATTAATGACCTCTTCCATCACTTTATTGATGATCAAGAGTAGGTTGATGGAGGGCAGCACGGTGGCGCAGTGGTTAGCATTGCTGCCTCATGGCGCCGAGGTCCCAGGTTCGATCCCGGCTCTGGGTCACTGTCCGTGTAGAGTTTGCACATTCTCCCCATGTTTGCATGGGTTTCACCCCCACAACCCAAATATGTGCAGGGTAGGTGGATTGGCCATGCTAAATTGCCCCTTGGTTGGAAAAAATGAATTGGGTTCTCTAAATTTTTTTTTTTAATTTTAAAGTGCATGAACACAAGGGTCCTTTTGACTAGCCCATTCAGTTCCCGAATGTTCCACGTGACCAGCCTAGTCGGAGGGCACCACACCCCCCTCCCTTGCCGATCAACCATAACCTCTCCTAGGCCAGTCTGCGGCCCATGTCTCGCACCTTCCCCGGCCCGCCCTCAGGCAACCACTGTCATCAACCCTCCTCCTCCTCCACTTTAAAAGTCCCCTCACCGTCAGCAGTTTAGCTCCACCCCACCCAAGCCTCCCCTTCCCCTCCCATCAGCAGTCTAGCCCCATCCCACCCAACGCTCCCCCCCTCCCCATCAGCAGTCTAGCCCTACCCCACCCAACCCTCCCCTCCCCCTCCCAAGCCCCCCCTTCCCCACCTCGGTCATCAGCTCACCCCCCACTTTGCTTCTGAACTAGCCCTCCCAGCTAGCCTGGCAGCCACCCCCCATGGCGCCTAGCATCTAACCCCCCATTGGGGGTTTATTTTTTTGCACTAATTGCAGCCGATGTGAAAAACCCCACCAATCCACACTTCTTTGGTTGATTCTCGCCCTTAGTCTGGTAAACCTGAATTGCTTCCAACACATTTACATCCTTCCGTAAATAAGGAGATCAAAACTGCATAGTATTCAAGATGTGGTCTCACCAATGCCTTTTACAACTAAATAAGCTCTCCAATTTTGTATTCAATTCCCCTCGCAGTAAATAATGATATTCTATTAGCTTTCCTAATTACTTGCTGTACATGCATACTAGCCTTTTGAGATTCCTGTGGTTATTGTACTAAGACAGCCACATCCCTCACACTGGAGAGCTCTGCAACCTCTCACCATTTACAGAACATGCTTCTTTTTTATTCTTCTGCCAAAATGAACAATTTTATATTTGTCCCTACCTATCTTTGTGTCATCAGCAAATTTAGCAATCGGGCCCGATCAATAGGCCTCATCCTGGCCAATATTGGAATGTGACGAGGCCGTTAAATCTCACGAGAGGTCTCTCACTAGGTTTGCGACATTCTGGGTTCCTTGCAAGATCTAACAAGATCTCTTGCCCCCACTGGGCGGGATATTTAAGTGAGTAGTTAGGCTCACTTAAGTATGCCTGCACCGGATTCTCCCAATGCCCAGGATCGAATGCCCACATCTGGGAGATCTCGCCATGGCGCCATTTAGCAGTGGTCCACACAAACAGGCGTAACAGTATCTGGCAGTGCCAGGGTGCCCAGGTGGCACTGCCAATCTGGCAGGGGCTCTTCCAGGGTGTCAGTGCCAAGGTATATGGGCGCCAGTTTGGCATTGCCAGGGATTGGGCCGGGGCATCCAACCCTTATGAGCTGTGGTTGGGGGGGGGGGGGGCTCAAGGACCCCCTAACAGGCAAGTTGGGGTGTTGGGGAGATCCGGAGGCTGCAGTGAGGTGTCAGAGGAGGTCCTGAGATCAGGGAGACCGGGCAGCATTTAACAATCTCTTTCTGCATGAAGGTAAGTGTGGCCTCAGCAATGCATTCCTCGCTGAGGCCATAAAAAAAGAGTTCTATTTAATAGCGGTGGACTACACCCCAGGGTTCTAAAAGAGATAGCTGAGGAGATTGTGGATTCATTGGTGGTGATATTTCAGAAATCACTGGAGGCAGGAAGGTCCCAGAGGACTGGAAAGTGTCTAATGTAACACCCCTGTTTGCGAAGGGAGGCAGAAGATGGGAAATTATAGGCCAGTTAGCTTGACCTCGGTCATTGGCAAGAATTTAGAGTCCATTATCAAAGATGAGATTGCGAAGTACTTGAAAGTGCATGATAAATAGGACTGAGTCAGCACGGTTTCGTCAATTGGAGGTCACGTCTGACAAATCTGTTAGAGCTATTTGAGGATGTAACAGGGAAGTTAGACAAAGGAGAACCAATGGACGTGATTTATTTAGATTTCCAGAAGGCCTTTGACAAGGTGCCGCATAGGAGACTGTTAAATAAGTTAAGAGCGCATGGTGTTAAGGGTAAGGTTGGCAGAGGATTGGCTGACTGGCAGAAGGCAGAGAGTGGGGATAAAGGGATCTTTTTCAGGATGGCAGCTGATGACTAGTGGTGTGCCTCAAGGGTCTGTGCTGGGATCACAACTTTTCACAATATACATTACTGATCTGGAAGAAAGAACTGAAGGCACTGTTGCCAAGTTTGCAGGTGATACAAAGATCTGTAGAGGGACAGGTAGTATTGAGGAAGCAAGACGGCTGCAGAAGGATTTGGACAAGCTAGGAGAGTGGGCAATAAAGTGGCAGATGGAATACAATGTGGAAAAGTGTGAGGTTATGCACTTTGGAAGGAGGAATGGAGGCATAGACTATTTTATAAATGGGGAAAAGCTTCGGAAATCAGAAGCACAAAGAGACTCTCTTAAGGTAAACGTGCAAGTTCAGTCGGCAATTAGGAAGGCAAATGCAATGTTAGCATTCATGTCAAGAGGGCTAGAATACCAGACTAAGGATGTACTTCTGAGGCTGTATAAGGCTCTGGTCAGACCCCATTTGGAGTGTTTTGGGCAGTTTTGGGCCCCATATCTAAGCAAGGATGTGCTGGCCTTGGAAAGGGTCCAGAGGAGGGTCACAAAAATGATCCCTGGAATGGATGAGAACGGTTGAGGACTCTGGGTCTGTACTCGTTGGAGTTTAGAAGGATGAGGGGGGTGACCTTATTGAAACTTACAGGATATTGCGAGGCCTGGATAGAGTGGACGTGGAGAGGATGTTTCCACTTGTAGGAAAACCTAGAACCAAAGGGCACAATCTCAGACCGAAGAGACGAGCCTTTAAAACTGAGATGAGGAGGGATTTCTTCAGCCAGAGGGTGGTGAATCTGTGGAACTTTTTGCTGCAGAAGACCAAGGAGGCCAAATCACTGGGTGTATTTAAGATAGAGATAGATAGGTTCTTGATTAATAGAGGGATCAAGTGTTATGGGGAGAATGCAGGAGAATGAGGATGAGAAAAATATCAGCCATGATTGAACGATGGAGCAGACTCGATGGGCTGAGTGGCCTAATTATGCTCTCTTATGGTGTAATTCCCAGCATTGTAGATGCCGAGAAGCACCCCATTAAATGCGTCGAAAACGGGGCTCTGTTTTCTTCCCGTTAAATCGCACCCACATATCTTTGGTCCCTTCATCCAAGTAATTTATATAAAATATAAAAGTTGAGTAACCAGTACTGATCTATGTGCACACCGCTAGTCACGTCCTCCCAACCAGAAAATGACCCATTAATGTCTACTGCTTCTAGTTAGCTAGCCAATCTTCTGCCCATACCAATATGTTACTCCTTATACCATGAACTTTTGTTTACCACAATAGCCTTTGATGTGACACCTCATCAAATACCTTATCCACAGCATGCGACTCCTTCAAAGAACTTCAATAAATTGGTTAAACGCGATTTCCCTTTCACAAAACTATGTTGACCCTGCCTGATTGCCTTGAAGTTTCTAAGTGCCCTGCCATAACATCTTTCATAATATTTTCTAACATCTTTCCCTATGACAGATGTTAAGCTACTTGGCCTGTAGTTTGCTGCTCAGTTCCCCAGTTCCTCATCTACAGCTATTTCTGGGATTTACTGGTTTTCTCTATAGTGAAGACCAATGTAAAATACCTGTTCAATTTATCTGACATTTCCTTATTTTCCATTTTTAATTTCTCAGAATTACTTTCTGTCGAACCATCGGTCACTTTGTTAACTTTTCTTATTTAAGTATCGGTAGAAACTCTTACTGTCTTTTCATTTCTGGAGAGGAGAGACACCCACTCATCAACAACCTGCTTGTTGATAGAAAAGCAAGACACTAAAGATGAACAGAAGAAATAGGACCAGGAGTAGGCCATCCATCCCCTCACACCAGTTCTGCCATTCTACAAAATCATTGCTGTACATAGTCTGGCGTTAATTCCACTTTCCTGCCTACCCCCATACACCTGCTCTCTGAAATGGCCTAGCAAGCCACTCCATTATATTCAACCCCTACGAAAACACAAAAAAGGAATGAAATCGGACGGACAATTCGGCATCGATCCAGACAACGGCAAACCCAGCCCAGTCACCCATTCAACGTCCTCCTTTCTAACATCGGGGGACTTTTCCAAAAGTTGGGAGAGCTGTCTCAAAGGCTAGTCAAGCAACAGCCTGACAAAGTCATGCCCACAGAATTATACCTGACAGACAACGTTCCAGACACCACTATCACTATCCCTGGGTATGTCCTGCCTCACCGGCAGGACAGACCCAGCAGAGGTGGCAGCACAGTGGTATACAGTCGGGAGGGAGTTGCCCTGGGAGTCCCCAACATCAACTCTGGACCCCATGAGGTCTCACGGCTTCAGGTTAAACATGGGCAAGGAAACCTCCTGCTGATTAACACGTATCCGCCACCATCAGCTGATGAATCAGTACTCCTCCATGTTGAACACCACTTGGAGGAAGTGCTGAAGGTGGCAAGGACACAGAATATGCTCTGGTTGGGGACTTCAATGTCCATCACCAAGAGTGGCTCAGTAGTACCACCACAGACCGAGCTGGCCGGGTCCTAAAGGACATAGTTGCTGGACTAGGACTGCAGCAGGTGGTGAGGAAACCAACAAGAGGGAAAAACATACTTGACCTCATCCTCATCAATCTGCTTGCTGCAGATGCATCTGTCCATGACAGTATCGGTAGAAGTGACCACCGCACAGTCCTTGTGGAGACAAAGTCCAGTCTTCACATTGAGGATACCCTGCATTGTGTTGTGTGGCAATACCACTGTCCTAAATGGGATAGACTTCGAACAGATCGAGCAACACAAGACTGGGCATCCATGAGGCGCTGTGGGCCATTGGCAGCAGCAGAATTGTATTCAACCACAATCTGCAACCTCATGGCCCAACAAATCCCCCACTCTACCATTAACACCAAACCAGGGGATCGACCCTGGTTCAATGCAGAGTGCAGGAGAACATGTCAGGAACAACACCAGGCATACCGAAAAATGAGGTGTCGACCTGGTGAAGCTATAACACAGGACTACTTGTGTGCCAAATGACAGAGCTAAGTAGTTCCACAACGAACGCAGCAGATCTAAGCTCTGTAGTCCTGCCACATCCAGCGTGAATGGTGGTAGACAATTAAACTCACTGGAGGAGGAGGCTCCCCAAATATCCCATCCTCAATGATGGAGCAGCCCAGCACATATGTGCAAAAGACAAGGCTGAGGCATTCATAATAGTCGACCAGAAGTGTCGAGTGGATGATTCATCTCGGTCTCCTCCAGAGGTCCCCAGCATCGCAATTGTCAATCTTCAGCCAATACGATTCACTCCACGTGATATCAAGAAAAGGCTGAAGGCACTGGATACTGCAAAGGCTTTGGGCCCTAACAATATTCCAGCAATAGTACTGAACTCCAGAACTTGCCGCACCCCTAGCCAAGTTGTTCCAGTACAGCTACCTGACAATGTGAAAAATTGCCCAGGCATGTCCTCGAATCAAGAAACAGGACAATCCAACCCAGCCAATTACCGCCCTATCAGTCTACTCTCCATCATCAGCAGTGATGGAAGGAGTCATCAACAGTGCTATCAAGCGGCACTTACTCAGCAATAACCTGCTCACGGAAGCTCAGTTTGGGTTCCGCCAGGGTCACTCAGCTTCTAACCTGATTACAGCCTTGGTGCAAACATGGAAAAAAGAGCTGAATGCCAGAGGTGAGGTGAGAGTGACTTCCCTTGATACCAAAGCAGCATTTGACCGAGTATGGCATCAAGGAGCTCTAGATAAACTGGAGTCAATGGGAATCAGGGGAAATACTCTCCGTTGGTTGAAGTCATACCTGGCACAAAGAAAGCTGGAGGTCAATCATTTCTTCTCCAGGACATCACTGCAGGAGTTCCTCAGGATAGTGTCCTAGGCCTGACTACCTTCAGCTGCTTCATCAATGACCTTCCTTCCGTCATAAGGTCAGAAGTGGGGATGTTCGCAGATGACTGCACAATGTTCAGCACCATTTACAACTCCTCAGATAATGAAGCAGTCCATCTCCAAATGCAACAAGACCTGGACAATATCCAGGCTTGGACTGACAAGTGGCAAGTTATATTTACACCACACAAGTGCAAGGCAATGGCCATCTCCTACAAGAGAAGACTTTGACATTCAATGGCATCACCATCGCTGAATCCTCCAAAAACAATATCCTGGGGGTTACCATTGATCAGAAACTGAACTGGACACTCCGACACCTTGCAGAAAGGATTCCAATGGTTAGACAGTAAATCTGCTTTTCCTCATTGTAACACCTCCTTCTTTAGCAATGTTTCTCAGTTTAGTTCCCTCCCATTGTTCTTTCAGCTGTTTGAGTTTCTACTATTTGAAGGTCGTAGATATGAAGATTATTGCTCCTTCCCTGTCATGGGTTGACCTACTGGACATATTAAAAACTTGTTCATCCACCAATTGAAAATCGTAAGGTTAGAGAAATGCAGCTTTCTTTAGAATCCACCAAAACCCATAGTAACCGTGTGCTGCCATGAGAATGAGATCCAATGGGGCAAAGTCAGGCATTTGCCCTTCATTTTCCCCAAGACTTGCCAGAATGATTGCTAAAAGTGTAGGATGTCAGAAAAATGTACATGAGACGGTGTAGGTAGCAAAGCAAGAAAAGCATAAAATGCTAATGGAAGGACCTGACTTGAACCATTAACTCTGTCTCTCTCTGCACAAGGATGGGCAAAAGATGCAGACTTGCTGAGTATTTTCAGCATTTCTTGTTCCATAGTCCTGAAATGGTAAGTTTTTGTGGTCTCCTCATTGATCTTTGCTCCTGAACATTTTCTGGCTTGTTCGAAGGCCTCAACGCTGACAGCCATCGTCACAGCTACCGTCACAGCTACAAACCTCTATGCTGTGCTTTTTCCATCACCCTGAAACAGTCCTATAGCAACCCCCCCCCCCACCACCCTGCCACAATTCACCCCACATCCCCAACCTGTTCGGCATGGATCTTGCACCTCTTGTCGACTGATTCTGACACACTCAAACTTAACCCATCGTGTTAGGACTCCACTTTATCCTTGTATCTCTCAAGTTGACTTATATTCTCCAGGCATCCCGCATTCTCTGTCCCATTGCTTTTCCTCATTTATCTAGCAATATAAATGAGGCAGGCAGCAGGGACAAAGGAAGGTTGTGTAGGAAGGAAGAAAGACATGATGGAGCAGAGTAACTAACAAGAAAATGATTTGTGAAGTTGGAGGGGCAAGCAGGAAGGGAATGGTGAAATGCAAAGAAGTTGGGGATGTGATGAAAATGAGGGATGGTGGGAGTTATAGAAGAATGGAGAGCCTTTGGAAGAAAGTAGATGGGAAGGGAGCCATAAAACATTGACCTAATTCTGCTCCTTTCAGCCCGAGTCTGCCCCGCCATTCGATCAGGGCTGGTGTGTTTCTCATCCCCATTCTCCTGCCTTCTCCCCATAACCCCTGATTCCCTTATTATTTTTAAAATAAATTTAGAGGACCCAATTACTTTTTCCTATTAAGGGGTAATTTAGCATGGCCAATCCACCTACCCTGTCATCTTTGGGTTGTGTAATTGAGACCCTCGCAGATACGGGGAGAATGTGCAAACTCCACAGGCCAGTGACCTGGGGCCGGGATCGATCCCGGGTCCTCGGTGCCGTGAGGCAGCAGTGCAAACCACTGTGCCACAGTGCTGCCCTTCTGAGCCCCTTATTAATCAGGAACCTAGATATATCTGTTTTAAAGGCATTCAGTTACTTGGCCTCCACAGCCTTCTGCAGCAATGAGTTCCACAGATTCACCACCCTGTGGCTGAAGAAATTCCTCCTCACCTGTTTAAAGAATCGTCCTAATCAATTAGTTTTTCCTACTAGTGGAAACATCCTCTCCACATCCACTCTATCTAGGCCTCTCAGTATTCTGTAAGTTTCAATGCGATCAACCCTCACCCTCCTAAACTCCATTGAGTGAATACCCAAAGACCTCAACTGCTCCTCATATGACAAGTCCTTCATTCCGAGGATCATTCTTGTGAACCTCCTCTGGATGCTCTCCATGGCCAGCACATCCTTCCTTTGATACGGGGCCCAAAACTGTTCACAATACTCCAAATGGGGTCTGACCAGAGCCTTATACAGTCTCAACAGTACATCCCTGCTTTTGTATTCTAGCCCTCTCAACATGAATGCCAACATTGCATTTGTCTTCATAACTGCCAACTGAACCTGCATGTTAGGAATTCTTGGTCAAGATTCTCCTTAGTCCATTTGTACTTCTGATTTCCGAAACCTTCCCTACATGGAAAATAATCTATGCCTCTGTTCTTCACAACAATATGCATAACCTCACACTTTTCCACATTGTATTTCAGCTGCAACTTCTTTGTCCACTCTCCTAGTCTGCCCAAGTCCTTCTGCAGCCTCCTTGCTTCCACAGCACAACCTGTGGTCCCAACACTGACCCCTGCGGAACACCACTAGTCACTGGCTGCCATCCTGAAAAGGACCCCTTTGTCTCTACTCGCTGTCTTCTGCCAATCAGCCAATCCCCAATCCATACCAGTACCTTGCCCCTAAAACCATGGACTCATCTTATTTAGTAGTCTCTTGTAAGTCACCTTGTTATAGGCCTTCTGGAATACAAACAAATTACGTCTACTGGTTCTCCTTTATCGAACTTCCTTGTTATCACCTGAAAGAATTCTAACAGATTTGTTAGGCATGACTTCCCCTCGACGAATCCGTGCTGACTTAGTCTTATTTTACCATGCACTTCTAAGTACTCTGCAATCTCATCCTTAATAATACTCTAATATCTCACCTACAATCAAAGTCAGGCTAACCAGCCTATAATTTCCTGTCTTCTGCCGTGATAGGAACAAGTTGTTGATGATGCCCGAGGGACATTTTCTTTGAACTTGTTGTTGAAAAGAAAAGATCTGAATCATCAGCAGCTTCCTTTCTTACCATATACAAACAATTGAAAGGAAATTAGCAGAACAACGGATTGCATTCTCCGCTGCCGGCCGCCGGTAGCATCCCGATGCGGAGGGGAATCGACGTCAGGGATAAAACCGGGATCGGTGCCTCTGCAGCCCCTGCTCGGAGTGGAATCTGGGTTCTGGTCCGTGTGTCAGCGGGAGTATGCAAATGGGTCTTAATGAGCCATTCGCTTCCATTTAGCGGGCCATGCACCAGATTCTCCAGGCCCACGTGATTCTCCAGGTCTCTGGCTGGGAATCACGTGGGTGCACATTACAACAGGTTTGGACGAACATGGCCCTGATGTGGTGGACCTCGCCGTGGGCCAAGCGGGTAACCCCTTAAGGGGGTTGACCCCAAAGTCCACCCCAGGACCACCTTTCTAGCCCCCTCACAATGCCAGACATGCCCACTCACCCTGACCAGAACCCCTGCCAGAGACCCCTAAATAAAGAGACAACCTGAATAGGGGGTGTCCCCCTTCAGGGACCACCTAAATATAAGGCCCCCTCCCCAAGAGACCCTCTGACTAAAGGGACACCCCAGACCGCAATAAAATAGACCCCTGTCTGGAAGTTAGAGAGCAGTCCAGACAGGAGCAGTGCAAAAAAATTACTTTTGTAACACTGACCTGGGCATACACCTGCTGGCTGAGACAGAGGAAGCAACACGTGTCCATTCCTGGAAAGACCTATGTTTAAACACCTCGCATCTTTTAGCTGCAAGCCATTCATTCATTTTTCTTAGTGGGCTGTGATTGACATCTTCCACAAATGGAGGTGTGAACCTTGCTGCATTCATCTCCCTTTATTGATGAATAACTCTGAAGTGCTGTAACCATAATGTTTACAAACATCAACCACTTCAAAGAGAGTTAAGGGCTGTCAATTTCCAGCTCAGCATTCAAAATCACTCGAGCGTGAAGAGGGGTGGGGGGGGGTGCGGTGAGGGGGATTGGAATGCATTTAACTTCTCATTACTGAGTAAAACCACAGGACATCCATTCATAGTTACAAATTCTGCATTAAGCACATCAATCACAGCACACCTTTAAAGCGGTCACGTATCTGAAGGTATAACATCCCAGGTAATTAGCTGAAATATGTCCATTTTGTGCTAAATGAAAAGTAGCTAAATAAATTTTGACAAGAATGAGTAAACAGAAATCTGAGCAATTAACATAAAGGAGGTTTCTTTAAGTTAGCATATTGATGGTAAAATTGGAAGTGAATATTGATTGAGTCAATCTTGCCATTCTTGAGGTCAGGGAATGAGCTATAAAATGGGATGAGCATTTATTTATGATCTGGAATTGACCTCGGCACAGGCATTTAATAATAATAACAATCACTTATCGTCACGAGTAGGCTTCAATGAAGTTACTGTGAAAAGCCCCCAGTTGCCACATTCCAGCACCTGTTCGGGGAGGCCGGTACGGGAATTGAACCCGCGCTACTGGCCTTGTTCTGAATTACAAGCCAGCTGTTCAGCCCACTGTGCTAAACCTAACTAGACTCTTTCTGGCTGAAATGTGTAGAGTTCCCTAACAAGTTGCTGACAGTTTGGGAAATGTATCCTCTGTTGAAATCAGAATGTTTGGTTAAAACATCAGTTAGTGACCAGTTTGAATATGTTCATTACTTACCTGACAGCTCCAACAGGATTCCCCGCGGCAAACCCAGGGTGATGCGCGGATCACAACAACATGATTTTTAGGGGATTTAATTCCCTGCAAGTACCCAAAGCTGAACACCACCACCCCCCTTCCCCCACCCCACCCCCACCGAACCCCACAATTGCTGGTAAAAGCATTCACCATTTCTCCCAGTCGCAGGGAGGCCAGTAACCAGAAGATACACATTTAAGTTGAATGGTAAAAGAACCACAGGGGACGAAGAAAACATTTTATGCAACAAGTTTTCATGATGTGAAATGGACTTGCCTGAAAAGGCAATGGAAACAAATTCAGTAGCAAACTTCAATGGGGAATTACATAGATTCTTGAGCGAAATCATTTGCAGAGTTTTGGGGAAATTGCAAAGATGTGGAACTAATGGGATGACTCTTCCCAGATGAAGTTGGTACACAGTGACTGGATCAGTTCTGTGGTCAATGCAGAAATCTCCCAGCAGAAACCGACTTACAGGAGCAGGCTGTTGTTCAGCTTGGAGGTCTTCTTCTTGGTGGTTCAGCAGTTGGATGTTAAAAAACATAGAGGATTTCTCAGTTCTCAAACGAATACAGAGGTTTCAAAATGTTCACTTAAGTCATGTGATCTTTCTCCATAATTATTTCAAAAGAGATGTTTATCCACTGTCTGGAACTAGCTTGGATTTCAGGTCTGATAATGTCCTAGTTATTAGCTTTTGAAAGAGTTACCATCCATATTGAGAATCATGTTAGGAACCCATTATCTAGGCAGACCCTCTGACTCTGCTAGAAGGATAAGCTCACCAAGATGCATTATCGCCTCAATGGTCCCTTCTGAAATGGACCTGGGTAGTCCCAGGCGTGCAATGAATCTGTGAACAACTCTGCGGGCACAATGAGTTTTGATCAGAGACCCCTGGTTTTGTGATTGCAATGTCCTTACAATTAAATGAGAGATCCCACAATGAGTGAAGAATTATTTTGTTCTGTTGGTAGCTTCCAGAACAAAAGGCCAATCCTGTAGTTACATGACTTGGAGCAGACACCTTTTTTCCTTCATTTTAAAGATAGCAAAATGAATCAAGTTTGGATACATATAGTTTTGTATTTCTTCTCATATCATATTGACAACACAAACCGACCAACATTACTGTTGGGGACAATATAAAATTAAGAGTATGTTTGAATTAGAGTGGACTGTTATTTATCCATTATATACTCATCTATTATTCAGTAATTCCAAACCTGTGGGTTGACAAAGTTTGTTTGTTATTGTATGGACAGGTAATATGCATAATTTAGTTGCTTTAGTTTAAAAGCTCTTTCAGTAATATTTGTGTACAACTGCATAGGAGGATTTACAATACATAACTATGTGCTTTATGGCACAATAATGCAACACATTTTGCCATGCTGCAAAGTAAAATTAGGTCAAATAAACGCACAGATCAAGATTTAGGGCCTAATTTTCCTGTAGCCTACCTATTTCAGGCATGCCTGCTGCTCAAATATTGTTACCTGTGGACTT
Organism: Scyliorhinus torazame; assembly: GCF_047496885.1. Taxonomy (NCBI): domain Eukaryota; kingdom Metazoa; phylum Chordata; class Chondrichthyes; order Carcharhiniformes; family Scyliorhinidae; genus Scyliorhinus; species Scyliorhinus torazame. The sequence continues at coordinate 186,868,354 of NC_092712.1, forward strand.
GAAAATACCAATCCTCTACTGGCCAGCCACCCAACTTCCATTAACTTCAGCTCATCCCAATGTCTGCTCGTAATTTAATTTGGACAAAGGCACGTTCTCTCATCACCCCTCTGCTCGGCAACTTAAACTAGCTCCTGATCTGGCAACAGCTTGATTTTGAATTTTTCACCCATGAGGAAAATCCAACTCTGGAGTGTCAAGCAAGCTCAACTTGTAGAGCACAGTCATAAAATACTTTGTCAAAATTTGTTGTAATCGGTGCAAACTCAAATACTCCTCTTGAATCTTCAATTTCAAATAGCCCCCCATGGCGTCATCCCTTCCAACAGGCTGTTTATCTCAAAAGCTTACAAACTACAAATGGTTTAAGTAAAATTAAACAGAAGGAGGAATAAATACAGCACATTTCATTAGATTATAGAAACGGCTGGAAAAGTAACAGTTCAGAACCATCTAATCTTCCTTGCGATAACTGTCGCCTTTAATGAAGCACCTTCATGTAAGAAGTACAATCTCTAGTTTTCTCTTTGCTCTATTTTTTTAAAATTTAGAGTACCCAATTATTTTTTTTCAAATGAAGGGCAACTTAGCGTGGCCAATCCACCTAACCTGCACATCTTTGGGTTGTGGGGGTGAAACCCATGCAGACACGGGGAAAATGTGCAAGCTCCACGGACAGTGACCCAGGGCTGGGATTCAAACCCGGGTCCTCAGTGCCATAGGCTGCAGTGCTAACCACTGCGCCACATGCCACCCCTTTTTGCTCTCTATAGACAGCATAGCAAAAAGAGAATCGGGATACCAGGAAAAGGTTACAATATTTATTGCAATGTTTCCCAGACTGTGGCACGGTAGCACGGTGCTTAGCACTGCTGCTTCACAGCACCAGGGCCCCGGGGTCGATTTCCAGCTTGGGTCACTGTCTGTGCGGAGTCTGCACGTTCTCCCAGTGTCTGCATGGGTTTCCTCTACGTGCTCCGGTTTCTCCCCCAAAGTCCTGAAAGACGTGGTTTTTAGGTGAATTGGACTTTCTGAATTCTCCCTCTGTGTACCTGAACAGGCGCCGTTGTGTAGCGACTAGGGGATTTTCACAGTAACTTCATTGCAGTGTTAATGTAAGCCTACTTGTGATACTAATAAAAATGATTCGAACATTTCATTTGTGAAATATTTCATCAGATACTGTAATACAGTAATAATCCAAAATGATATGCCAAACGGAATAACGACCACTTGGAATATTACACTGGGAACCTTAATACATATATTTGCTTTTAACTAGTTATAACATGAGGTGTAATGATTAGACAGACTTCCCTAAAATAGCATAGAGTGAGTGCCAATCTAAAATAGTTCACTTTTATGTTTTGAAGATTTTCTGCAGGAGTACTCCAGGCATTATGCAGCGTAACCTAATCCTGTTGACAGGGTCAGATAAGTAAGATTTATAAAGCTTTTTAAAGTGCTGCATGTTTACACAGTCCCTAAGTCAGGATCATGCTCATCAATTGTTTTGGCAGTTATAAAGCTCTCTTAGAATAAATATTACCTATAAGTGTTAATGTTGAGGACACCTTTGATATTATAATGTAGTATTAATGAGAGGCAACATAAGACAGAAATCATTTATTTTAAATAAATACAGGATACCATTTATAGAATGCAAAACATGTAATAGGCACAGGTTTGTGAATTCTTAATATATGCATGGAGTTAGCAGTGATCTATGAGTATTATTTATTTGTTAACTGTCAGAGCCAGGAATTAATTCATCACAATTGCATTAAATTTTATTTTCATATGAACAGATAATCCCCAAATATTCCTCAGTGCCCCAGGTTTAAGAAAGCACCTGTTTATGATAAATGCAGATCAACACACAGTCATAATTCTCTGGTATCTCACTTATGTGATCACTCAAAAGCCTAGATGAAGCACAGATTATCTGACAATCGCTTTGTCAGGTAGGGTGGCTAATGGTATACATCAATTGCGTTGAATGCAAATATTGTAATATATTTCATATAAAAGTTCTCTCACTGGTTAACCTTCCAGATTATATTTATCATTAGAGAATAACTTGAAATGAATGCTTCTGAATAAAAGAAAGAATATTCTTATTCTTCAAAACTCTTTTGTCGGGAATTTCTACTATAACTGCTCCAAGGGTTAATATACAAAATAACAATTTCAGGATGGGAATTGCTTCTTGCAAGTATTTTAAATATGCTTATTTAACTTTTAGATCTTAAAGATTGAGTTACAAAAATGCAGGGAGATAAAGCATCGAAAGTGCAGAATATTTTGTGTTGTGTGTAGAACTGGTAATTCTCTTGGCTCTGTCTCTAAGCCCTCTTAAGCTCCTGATAACACCAGCTGGAATGTTCACTCTCTCTGAACAGCTGGGAGGAGTGCAGGGGCCAGTCACAAATTAAATTAAGAGGTGTAAAATGCTGTGGGAAGAAAAACAATCCATGATCGGGATAACAGGTGTCACCCGCCACTCTGTCTGATTATCCACTGTGCTGCTTTAGGTGAGGGGGGGGGTCACCAAAGTTTGCTGAGTAGGTTTGGAGAACAGTTGTTTGGTCATTTTGCAAAGTTCAGCTTGAAGGACCAGCAGTCATTTTGCTGGCCTGTAGGTGATCAAAGTAACCTGCATAGACATCTCAAGATGCAGTCCGAAGAATAACTTATTTCACTCACCACTTTAAAGATATCAGTTAACAGCAATCAAGATGGGAAATGCACTGCATTAAGCCTGTGTCATAACTGTCATTTATTCAAACAAATCTTTTGGATTGAAATAATTTCATTGTCAATCTCTTCGTTCCACACTGTTGCTGCCCTCCTCTCCTGGTTCAGCCCATAAACTTCCGACAGATGGTAGATCAAGCAAAAAGCTGCACTGATGCTACGTTCAATAAAATGAATTAAACAGTAAGCATATATACCACATGTAGGCTCAAAAAAGCATAGGCGCATGAGAAATCTACACGACACAATTTACTTTACAGAAAGGCATCCACAAGTCTGAACTTCCCTTTATTTGACATTACACCTTGTACTAGAAGATATTCAGATAATATTGCCAGATACAACTGTTAATTAATTCCCAACTTAAATATTGATCCAGAAAACGGGCAGCATGGTAGCATAGTGATTAGCACAATTGCTTCACAGCTCCAGGGTCCCAGGTTCAATTCCCGGCTTGGGTCACTGTCTGAGCAGATTCTGCACATTCTCCCCGTGTGTGCATGGGTTTCCTCCGGGTGCTCCGGTTTCCTCCCACAGGAAAGGTTAGGGTTAGGTTTTTTTTTTAAATTGCCCTTAGTGTCCAAAATTGCCCTTACTCTTTCCAGGAGCAGGAGCTCAATGGGCCGAGTGGCCTCCTTCTGCACTGTAAATTCTATGAAAATGGTAGCATTCTCTATATGACCAGGAAGTTATTGAAAAAAAGTATCGGGGACAATATAAAGTTTTTATTGGAAAGACATGGATGAATCAAAGAAATTTGTTGAAGCCAAATTTTCTTTGACTAACTTAATTGAATTATTTGACGAGGTACTAGAATGGATTGATCAAAGTAGTGCAGTAGAGTTTGAACATAAGGACTTTTGGAAGGCATTTCACAGTATCACACAGGAGTCTTCTTATATGGAAGCCCATGGAATTAAGTGCAGTATGGATACAGGATTATCTGTGATTGGAAGTAAAGGGTGATTGTGAACATTTTTCAGACTGTGATATAAAGGCCTCAGAGAAAGGTGCAGAGGATATTACCATGGTGGAAGGACTTCAGTTTGAGAAGTTGAAAGAGTCAAGACTGTTCCCTTTGGAACAGAGAAGGTGAAGAGGTGACCCAATAATGGCTTTCATGATAATGAGAAATTTTGATAAGAGTAGATAGCGAAAAATAATCCCTGCTGGTGAGTAGGTCAAAAACCAAGAGGTCATTGACTTAAAATCACTGGGAAAAGATCTAGAAGGGAGATGAGGGTTTCTTTTCCATTCAGCTGTCAGGGTCTGGAACGGACTACTCTACCGGAAAAGGTGGTGGAAGCTGATTCCATAAATAATTTAAAAAGGAATTGAACAGGTAGTGATGAGGAACTTCAGTGCAGGCAAGGCAGGCTGACAGGTTTCCTTTTGCGCTGTACATTTCTGTGATATGGCAAGAACAAAATGCAAATAAGAGATAAAGCAGATACATTGGAATCACAAGAATCACTATTTAAACTACAAATTCGGATTTATTTTGGAGTAAGTTCTATTTTATTTTGCTTGGCTATTCGCCCTTTTTTCTCTTTAAAACAAATTGAATAGTTTAAAAAAGTGAGGTTATTTTAAAAGCTGTCAAGCTTGCTCCATATTGAAAGGGTTGGACTCAGCCTCAATACAATAGAGTCTTCAGTTCTCTGTTCCTGCAGTTACTGTAAATTTCATGAAGAAAGTATCTGGTGACTCAAAATGGCTACTTTAATATTTCAGCACGAATAGCTTAAAGCTTATGTAAATGTGACATTTTGTCTCAACAGAAAATACCTGGTGCATTAGTGTTGCTGTAGGTTATCATGTGCTGCTGACTCATTGAGGGACTAGTGAACAGAGGAGAAGCTGCAGTTAGGAATATCATGTGCTTTGGTTTTCACAAACGTAAAGGGAGGGGGAGGTGTTTCCGAGGATATCTTATAAAAACCTGGGGCTGGATTTTCTGCCCCACCACATTTCTGTTTCACCCCACCGATGGGATGCTCCGTTACGCCGGCAGCCCGGGGCTTTCCCATTGTGGGGCTGCCCCACGCCGTCAGGAAACCCCCGGGCTGCCGGCGTAACGGAGCATCCCATCGGAGAATCCAGCCCCAGCTTTTTTCCAGTGTGCTTGCTCTGAACCATGCTTTTACCTTAAAAGTAAGCAGTCAAAGAACAAAGAAAAGCACAGCACAAGAACAGGCCCTTCAGCCCTCCAATTCTTCATCACCCATGCTGCCTGTCTAACCTAAAACCTTCTACTTTCAGGGTCCTCATCCGTCTATTCTCATTATATTAATTTATTTGTCAAGACGCCCCTTAATTATCACTATTGTACCTGCTTCCACCACCTCCCCCAGCAGCGAGTTCCAGGCACACACTACCTTCTGTGTAAAAACACTTCCCTCGCACTTCTCCCCTAAACTTTGCCCCTCGCATCTTAAACCTATGTCCCCTAGTAATTGACGCTTTCAACCTGGAAAAAAAGCTTCTGACTATCCACTCTGTCCATGCCCCTCATAAATTTGTAAATTTCTATCAGGTCGCCCCGCAACCTCTGTCATTCCAGTGAGAACAAACCGAGTTTATCCAACCTCTACATATAAAATGTATATTGCAAATATAAACTGTATTTGAGGTGCCTCACTACACTTTATATTGCAATGAGAGGAATTAAATGGTATTACATTTTATAGAATGTCAAATGTGAATTGTTTAAAGCATATTTTTAGAAAAGATAAGTTACATTAGTATAGCAGCACTCCTGCTCAGGTGGCCATTCTTTGTATACAAATTTGGAAGGGCGGCACAGTAGCACAGTGGTTAGCACTGTTGCTTCACAGGGCCAGAATCCCAGGTTTGATTCCCAGCTTAGGTCAATGTCTGTGTGGAGTCTGCATGTTCTCCCCGCGTCTGTGGAGCCTGCCCCAGAGGTACAGGAGGCAGTCGATGAGGATGGAGAACTGACCGCCCTAAAGGCCAAAGTGGTGGGAAGGAGGTGCCACATCAGGCCTCATGTGTACCGGCAATGCCCATCATTTGAAGACCTGCCGGACTGGGCATGCCGAATACTCCAGCTGAGCAGGGGGACAGTGCAACATATCTTCTAGACCATGGCACACCTGGAACCGTGGAGGTATGGGAGTGGGCACCCATTCCCGCTGGTTGTCAAGGTGATGGTCGCCATGGGGTTCTTCCAGGCGCCGAGTGTGGACCTGTTCGGGATCACACAGAGCTTGGTGCACAGGTGAATCTGCACCTTCACAGAGGCCCTAAATGCTTGGTCAGCACAATACATCAAATTCAATGTGGCCTGACCACACCAGGATGCCTGGGCAACGGGGTTCACCGCCATCGGAGGGATGTCTCAGGTTCAGGGAGTAATCAACGGGATGCAGGTCCCCCTATGAGCACCGGCCGAGAATGGGCCGGTCTTCACAAATCAAAAGAGGTTCCAATCGATGAACGTGCAGCTGATATGTGACCATGCATGCAGATCATGCATGCCTACACCCAATACCCAGGCAGTGTGCATATCTCCTTCATCCTGGCACACTCAACCGTTCCCTACCCCTTTCAAGTTGCTCCCCGGAGTGAAGGGTTGGCTGCAGGGTGACAGGCGTTATCCACTGCGATGATAGCCGATTATACCTATCTGGAGGCCACAGACCGACGTGGATACTCACTACAACGATGCCCATGCTGCGACCAAGGGCTTGATCGAGCAGTACTTCGGCATGCTGCAATTGAGGTTCAAGTGCCTGGACTGCTCTGGAAGGATCCTCCAGTATAGTGCTAGGAGAGACTCCCACATAGTGGTGGCCTGCTGCACCTGAGGCGCTGTGGTGTTCCAGTTCCTTCCCTGCGGTGGTTATCGGCATGGGCCCCATCACCTTCTCCTCTCTCAGGGTGCGTGATGGCCCCCAGGCTCCTCAGTGGGGTGGGAGTGCAGCCAGATCGAACTCCTGGGGGCTCCCCCGTCACCTGGCATCGTCAGTCCTGGAGGCCCACTCTCGTATCGACATGGGTCTCCATACTTGCGACCATGGAACATAGGAACTGGGCCACCTCCCTTTGGGACTCGCTCAGGTCAGTCAATGGCTGGGCAATGCCGGTGTCGCCCTCAGCCCTGTGACTGGGCCACTCTCTGGACTGCCGTAGCAATGTCCAGGTAGACCTGTCACAAATGTGTCTGTGACAGGGCAGCCCTGGCCGGTGCCTCGGCCACCGCTCACACAGAGTGCCCCAGGCCTTGGGACAACCTGACCCATGGCCGATACCTTCGTCCCCAAGGCCTCCACCCATTCGGTGTTGGCCTGGGTGACATGCATTGTCAGCATGGCCTCCTGCCCCTGCAGACGGTTGGACTCCTCCAACTGCACTTGCAGGCACTGCATGGTTGCTGACAGCCCCTCATGTAGATCCCAGCTCTGTGTCTGCATCTCAATTACAGATGGTATGGCCCTTTCCTGAAGCCCGAGACACATCTGGATGGTAGCTAGTCCCTGAGTATGGGCTGCCCTCCGACTGTCCGCCCCCTCGGGAGTTCCTACCTCCACCTGATGTACTGCAGCATGTGTGGTGTGCAACAGATAGTGCCGCAGGAGCCTTTTCACTAACATGCCCAACCGAGGTAAGTGTCTCTGGGATGGTGGAGGGTGTTGGAGACAGCTGTGATGGGCAGTCAGTGTCGTCTCCCGTCTGGTGCTCTGGGGTGTCTCAGGCTGATGTTTGGGGGCTCTTTTCGCTATCCAGCACCTTGTCAACACTGGAATCTGCTTGTGGTTGAAGTCAGAGGCAGGGACACCAAAAGGGTCCACTTCATCACCAGGTGATCCTGCAAGACATAGTGCATGATTGGATTGTGGGTTGGGGCGGTGGTTTTGCCACACATGCCATGGGAAACCCGCAAAGCAGCGGGGTCTCACCTAGTTGCCCGATGCCGAACTCCACCTTGGCTCCACTGCGGTGAGGGGCCGAAGGTCCAGCGGTCCCATTCCACAGTTGTGGGCTGCCTTCTCCTGGGGAGGGTGAGAGTGCACAGTGAGACACACTCAGACGTTGGCAGCTGGTGGTCCACGTGGCCAGGGCACCTGATATGGCAGCCGGTATGGGTGCTGGCATGTGGTGCAGGGGAGTGAACACACTGCTGGTGGTGGAGTTCATTCGCCTCCAGGTGGGTGGGAGTGGGGTTAGTGTCAATGGCACAGCGCTGCCTACTCACGCTGATCTTGGAAAAGATTCTCAGAGATAAGATCTATGCACATTTGGAAGTAAATGGTCTTATTAAGGACAGACAGCATGGTTTTGTACAAGGGAGGTCAAGTCTCACTAATTTAATTGAATTTTTTGAGGGGACAAAAATGATTGACGAGTGAAGGGCTGTGGATGTCGTCTGCATGGACTTTAATAAAGCATTTGATAAGGTATCTCATGGCAGGCTGGTACAAAAGATTAAATCACATGGGCTCAGGGGTGAACTAGCTGGATGGATTCAGAACTGGCTTGGCCTTAGAAGACAGAGGGTAGCAGTGGAAGGGTGTTTTTCCGAATGGAGGTCTGTAACTAACGGTATTCCGCAGGGATTAGTACTGGGACCGCTACTCTTTGTAATATATATATATATATATATATATATATATTTATATACATAAATTACTTGGAAGAACACGTAGCGGATCTGATTAGCAAGTTTGCGGATGATACTAAGATTGCAGGAGCTGCGGATAGTGATGAAGATTGTCAGAGAATACAACAGGATACAGATAGGCTGCAAAATTGGGCAGAGAAATGGCAGGTGGAATTTAACCCGGACAAATGCGAGGTGATGCATTTTGGTAGATCAAATTCAGATCCTTAAAAGTGGCAGCACAGATGGAAATGGTGGTAAAGAAAGCATATGGCATGCTTGCCTTCATAGGACGGAGTATCGAGTATAAAAGCTCGAAAATTGTGTTACAGTTGTATAGAACGTTGGTTAGGCCACATTTGGAATACTGTGTCCAATTCTGATCACCGCACTACCAGAAGGAAGTGGAGGCTTTGGAGAGAGTACAGGAAAGATTTACCAGGATGTTGCCTGATATGGAGGGTATTAGCTATGAGGAGAGATTGAATAAACTGGGATTGTTCTCCCTAAAGAGATGGAGGCTGAGGGGCGACCTGATAGAAATTTAGAAAATTATTAGGGGTATAGATTGGCTTTTTCCCAGGGCAGAATTGACAATTACAAGGGGGCACAAGTTCAAGGTGAGGGGAAAGGTTCAGTGGAGATGCGTGGGGGAAGTTTTTTAAATTTTTTACAGAGGGTGGTGGTTGCCTGGAATGCCAAGTGAGGTGGTTGAGACAGATACGTTAGCGACCTTTAAGACTTATCTGTATAGGCACATGAACAGATGCGGTATAGGATACATGCGGTTGGTCCAGATAGGACACGTGATCGGTGCAGGCTTGGAGGGCCGAAGTAACCCCCATATCATTTTCATCTCAGTTTATGCTTGAATGCATGTCAAGTGAACCACAATGTTTATAAATGTCTGGGAGATAAGTACTTTCACTCAATCGTTTTCTCATCAGAAAGCACTTAACAGCTTTTGATGTGGTGATGACCGGTCACTCATAGCTAGGTGTTTATAAACATGGTGGCTAGCTTCAGAGCAGGGTACTTGAGATGCATCTAAGTGTGAAGGGAGACGAAAATAAATAATCCAGACATCTGGCTGTCTGGAAGCTATTACCCTGTCAATTACAGCCTACTAAAAGCTATTTCTCTTTGAAGGTGAAATAGAAGGCTCACAGATCAAAGGGGGTTTAAAGTCTTGTGATGTGTTTTGGTTTTCTATGAAGTAACAACTGCTGCTTTCTACACGTATGACTGAAGCAGCAGGTGTAAGGGACAGATTAGTGAAAAATAAATGAATTTCAGCTTCCAGGCAGGGGTGGCTTTTAAAAACAATTGTTCATGGGACATGGGTGTCACAGATTGGGCCAGTATTTATTGTCCATCCCGAATTGTCCTTGAGGGGGCAGTTAAGAGTCAACCATATTGGTGTGGATCTCAAATCACATGGAGGTCAGACCAGGTAATGACGGCAGATTTCCTCCCCTAAAAGGACATTAGTGAGCCAGATGGGTTTTTACGACAATCAATAAAGATGTCATGGTCTTTGAGTCATAGATGTTTACCACATGGAAACAGGCCCTTCGGCCCAGCTTGTCCACGCCGCCCAGTTTCTATCACAAAGCTACTCCCCCACTTGCCCGCATATGGCCCTTATCCCTCTATACCCATTCTGCCCATGTAACTGTCTAACTACTTTTTAAAGGCCAAAATTGTACCCACCTCCCATTCCAGATGCTCACCACCCTCTGTGTGAAGTAAGTTCCTGTCTGGTCTCTTTTGTATCTCTCCTCTCTCACCGGAAACTTATCACATCAAGTTCAAGACTCCTCTACCTTTGGGAAAAGATGTTGACTAATCTCCTTACCCATGCTCATTATTTTATAGTCCTCTCTAATATTACCCCTAAGCCTCCTACCCTTCAGGGAAAAATGTCCCAGCCTATCCAGCCTCTCCTTATAACTCAGACCATCAAGTCCTAGTAGCATCCTCGTAAATCTCTTCTGCACTCTTTCTAGTTTAACAATATCCTTCCTATAATCGGGTGACCAGAACTGAACACAGTATTCCATGTGTGGTCTTACCAATGTCGTGTACAACTTCAACAAGACGTCCCAACTCCTGTATTCAATATTCTGACCCTGTCCACATGCGACTTCACCTTCAAGGAGCTATGAAGCTGGACTCCTAGATCTCTTTGTTCTACAACTCTTCCCATCTCCCTACCATTAACTGAGTAGGTCCTGCCCTGATTTGATCTACCAAAATGCATCACCTCACATATATCCAAATTAAACTCATTCTGCCATTCGCCCACTGGCCCAATTGGTCAAGATCCTGTTGCAATTTATATAACATTCTTCACTATCCACTTATGTCACCAATCTTGGTGTCATCTGCAAACTTACTAACCATGCCTCCTACATTCTCATCCAAATTATTAATATATATAACAAATAACAGTGGATCCAGCACCAATCCCTGAGGCACACCACTAGTCACAGGCCTCTAGTTTGAAAAACAACCCTCCACAACTATCCTTCGGCTTCGGTCGCCAAGCCAATTTTGTATCCAATTAGTTACCTCACCCTGGATTCCATGACATTTAACCTACTGCAACAACCTACCATGCGGTCAAAGGTCTTGTCCATGAAGACCAGGTCGACCGCACTGCCCTCATCTACCTTCTTGGCTACCCTCCAGAAAACTCAATCAAATTCGTGAGACATGACTTTCGCCTTACAAAGCTATGCTGACTTTCCGTAATTAGCCCTTGACTGTCTAAATGCCTGCAGATCCTGGCCCTCAGAATACCTTCTACAACTTACCCACCACAGAAGTAAGGCTCACCGGTCTATAGTTCCCAGGCTTATCCCTACAACCCTTCTTAAACAAGGGCACAACATTTGCTACCCTCCAATCTTCAGGCACCTCTCCTGTGTCTGTCGATGATTCAAATATTTCAGGTAGTGGGCCGGCAATTTCCTCCCTAGCCTCCCACAACATCCTGGGATACATTTCACCAGGTCCTGGGATTTATCCATCTTGATGCGCTTTAGTACCTCGAGTACCTTCTTCTCTGTAATATGTGCACTCCTCAAGATATCACTTTTTACTTCCCCAATTTCCCTGACATTCATGTCTTTCTCAACAGTGAATAATGACGGGAAATATTCATTTCGGACTTCTACCATCCCTTGTGTATCTGCACATAGATGACCTTGTTTATCCTTAAGAGGCCCTACCCTCTCCCTAGTCACCCTTTTGCCTAGGTATCTGTAAAAGCTCTTTGTATTTTCCTTTTTCTTATCTGCCAAGACAATCTCATGTCCCCTTTTTTGCCCTCCTGATTTCTCGAACTCTACTCCAAGCCCTATAATTTTCAAGGCATCCACTTGATCCCAGCTGCCTATGCATGTCATATGCCTCCTTATTCCTTTTGACCATGGCCTCAATATGCAGAGTTCCCTACTTCTAGCAACCTTATCCTTCATTCTAAGAGGAATGTGTTCACCCTGAACCCTAGTTAACACCCTTTTGAAAGACCCCCACTTACCAGCTGTTCCCTTGCCTGTAAGCAGGCTCCCCCAGTCAAACTTTGAAAGTTCCCGCCTAGTACCATCAAAATTGACCTTGCCCCAATTTAGAATTTTAACTTTTGGGCCAGAACTATCACTCTCCATAGCTATCTTAAAACTAATGGAATTATGGTCACTGGTCCCAAAGTGATCCCTCACTAACACCTGCCCTTCCTTATTCCCCAAGAGGTGGTCAAGTTTTGCCCCCTCTCTCGTTGTGCATTACTCTGGTCTCTGGTTTACTAGTGCAATGGCAATATCACTGTGCTACTGCCTCCCCATGATGTGGGATCGCTGATATGGTGGGGGGGGGGGGGGGGGGGGTCTGGTCACCCTCTGTGTGCGCGCTGTGGGCACATAGTGCCAGCACAGACCAGGAGCAGTTTGACTGGTGGTAGAACATAGTCTCCCAAATGGAAAATCCTGAACCAAGTCTTTGATCTGGCCCTCAGTGTGTGATTTATAGTTGTCCATATTTTTTTTCCTTCTCTCCCACTTCTGTGAACCTTTATACAATAGCCAATTTAGTTATTGCTGAAGCTTATGAGATCGTGAAGTTTACTGGATTGAAAAACACAATTAAGAAAACAGGGGACACGATGCAGTAATGAGCTAACACTGAATCAATTTGTAAATCACAGAATATAACTGAAACATCCAATGTCAGTATGGTTTTCTTATACTTTAACATATTGGACGGAATATTTCAAGGAGCGGCAATTACCGTCGGATTGCCACTCTGCTTCTATTGCTTTGCATTAAGGTGGAGTTCTGTATTTCTGAGTTCTGTATTTCTGAATCATTCTTCAGAAGCTTGGAGCGTACCTATCCTTCCTCAGAGGGCAGGACCGTCGGGGAAAACCAAGCTTCCTTTTTATGGCACTAGCGGCCATATTTTGGTAAGTCTTCATGCAGCAACACACAGAAAAGGTTTGAGACATATTTACGAGCACACTGGAAAGCTATTTGAGAGTGCGAGTGAGGAAAGGTGAGTAGAGTGGGGAGGTCACGTCAGGGGGAGTCAGATAGTCAGGGGTCAGTCAGAGAGGTATGGTCAGTTATATAGTTACCCAGGGGCTAGCCACTCCCCCCCCCCCCCCCCCACCTCTACATCTAATATTTTCTGGGTAACTATCCAGATAACGGAGTCAGAACCTTCCAAAGACTCAACAAAGTGTTGGAGACTTGGGGAGCAGGGGAATTGCCCTTCAGAAGTTGAAACTGGAAACTTCCGAAGAGCACCATAGTGCATTTTCCTGGATACATCCAGTCTCCGCCCACCCGGAGCCTGGAAGATCTGAGCCACAGGTTCCTGTCTAACATGTGCTATTTGGAAAGTCAAATCAATGCTAAATAAACACATTGGGCCATTTTACGTGTTCTAAAAACAGGCATAGGGAGCGGGATTTTCCAGCCCCGTGTCGTGAATCGCACAACGCCGCCGGCACGTGATTCTCCGCAGAGCAGAGAATCGGCGCCATTGGTGGCTGGTGTAGTTGGGGCCGCGCCAGTCACGGGTCGGACCACCGATTCTCTGGCCCGGATGGGCCGAGCGGCCGTAAGAAAAGAGCCGAGTCCCGCCGGCGCTGTTCTAACCTGCTCTGGGCCGGCGGGATCTCGGCATGCAAGGGTCAGGTGGCGGCCTTTGGGGTTGGGGGGGGGGACCGACCTCGGGGGAGCCTCCGATGTGGCCTGGCCCGCGATCGGGGTCCACCGATCATCGGGCCGGCCTCTGTGGCTGGGGGCCTCCTTTCCTACGCGCTGGCCCCTGTAGTCCTGCGCCATATTGCCTCGGGGCCGGCGCGTTGAAGGAGGCCACTGTGCATGCGCGCATTGACGGCAGTGCCACTGTGCATGTCCTCGTTGGCGCCGGCGCAACTGCGCATGCGCAGATCCCGCGGCGCACAGTTCACGCTGGAATCTGGAGCTGGAGTGGCGTGAACCGCTCCAGCGCCGTGCTGCTCCCCTGTAGGGGCCAGAATTAGTCGTGGGAGCGGCCCATTCACGCCATTGTAAAACGTGACGGCGTTTACGACGGCGTGGACACTCTGCCGTGGGATGGGAGAATTCCGCCCAGGATGTCCATAGATGTTCAGTTTAGGTGAATGGCCATGCTAAAATTGCCCCGATGTCCGAAGATCTGCAGGTTAGGTGTGGTTACAGGAATAGGGCGGGCGAGTGGGTCTAGGTAGGGTGCTCTTTCAGAGGGTTGGTGTTAATTTGATGGACTGAATGGCCTACTTCTGTACTCTATGGATGCAATACATCAGAAAGGCAGCAGCTGATTGTGTGAACCTCATAAGAATTCTCAATTGACAGATGCAAGATACAATGAGCAGTTTACAAGAAATGTGAAGCTGGCATTGCCAGCAGCTTCAGAAATAGCTGAATTGGCTATTGTATGAAGGTAGTTCTCAGAAGTGGGAGAGAAAAAAAAATTGTGGACAACTATAAACCACACACTGAGCCAGTTTGAAGACATGAGGCATGAACAGGCAGTAAATTGCCAAGGCATTTTTGTCAGGCATGAAAATTGTTCTAAAGTAGGAGATTACAAAATAGGGTTATCATCTAGGTCAGACTTTTCTTGGTTCAAAGCAGACGGGTATAAAAAATATCACCTTGTAGTGTGTTAATTCAAGCAGTTTAGATTTTGACCCAGTAGCCTTCTAGTTGAGACATTATATATTCAGTACTTTTGTTACCCAAATGCCAATTTCCCCCTTCAACCCTATTTTAATAGCATATCAAGGTAATAAATGTAGCAAATGTCACCACCAGTTCATATTACTCCTAATCGAATTAAACCGCAGATTAATACAAGTGATTGATTTCACACAAGTGGCTGTTTATAACATAGGCAGCACTGATGTAACAGGGGCAGCAATGCCTCAGTCAGAAAGAGTTCTGTGGGAACCGTCCATGTAATGTTCTAGGGTTAAATGCTTCAGTTACGATGAGACCCTGTGTAACGAAATTTCACTGCCAATTGCATTCCATCAAAAAAAGGCTGTCACAGATAAACTCAGTCGGAGCCAAAATATTTAACCCATTCAACAGACATCAATACATGACACTATACAGTATTTTATGGATATTTCAAAAATTACAGCATCAATAGCAATCATACCCAAAGTGTAATAGCTTTAATAATTCTATAAAATTTCTCATGACAATATTAGAAAACATTAGCTACTTTGCTTATTAGAAGTAACTACACTATTGAAGGTTTATCCTAAAACTAAAATGCTTTTCCCGTCAGGTCAATAATGCTTTGTTTATATTACCAAATAAAGCAAGCTGCAATTTTGCAGATATACATAATAGGTCTCCAGTTAAATCAAGTCAGTCAATGCTTACTGTACGCCACATAACATTCAATAGTTATTTAAATCTTTTAATTCCAATCTTAAATATTTATGCAGTTTTTCTGTCCAGAGAACACCTAATGTGCTATCAGTTTTCAATTGCTTTTTATATCCCACTATTAAAGTGTAATCTGTAATTTACATGGTTAAAAAAAGCTATATTTTTCTTCATGGTTATCAAGTCAGACTTATTTCTGAAAAAATGAAGGTTTTTTTACAAGTAGATTGTGGCATGAAGGTGTTTGTCTCTGACCCCTATCTTACTAACAGATAGGGCAAGCCAATTTGCAATGGATAGGCAAGAGACTGGCAGAGATACCAAATATGTAGTTTCCTTCTGCTTTCAAAGACGTGTATATTTAGTTAAGTTCAAGGCAGAAGCAGAAACTCATTGGGATCTGATGGTTTGCACTCAGGAACCAGAAAGAAACTAGAGAAGAAATATAATATTTCAAAAAAACCGTTGGAAAGGAACATTGTGCCAGGATTTAGTGATGCTCCTTTTCAAAAAGGAGACAGGAAGAAGCCTGCAGATTATCGACAGTGCTCTTTCACTTACGGGATGAAATAATTAAACACAGAGAAACATGATTAAACCAGGGCAATCAGCGAGGCTTGAACAATCTTATAATGCTTTGAAGACAGATTTTTAATGGAAATGCAATGAATGTTGTCTATATTGTTGCTTAAAGCATTTGATCAAGTTACCATAGACGTTTGTTGGTGTCTCATTTGAGACCAAAAATACAAACAAGTGCTCGATCAAGAGGCAGAAAATACAAAAGCGACAAGACAATGTTGAGTTTACAACAATGGAATTTGGGCAGCCCATTAAAGCAAGTATATAAAAAGGTGCAGCATAGATTCACTAGGAGGTGAAAAGTGTGTTCTGAAAATTCTTAAATTGGGGTTTATTTAACTGAACTGAGAAAGTTTTTTTTAAATCAACAATTTTAATGAGGTATTTTTGGCATTATAAACAGCAACAGTATAAAAATATACAAAGAACAACATAGTACAATCACCCACTCCCATCCCTCCAAGACCCGCCTGTTTGACCCACTATTCTACGGTACCCTAACATCCCCCCCTCCCACCGACGATTAGTTCTTCGCGAAGAAGTCGATGAATAGTTGCCAACTCTGGGCGAACCCTAACAGTGACCCTCTGAAGGCGAACTTAATCTTCTCTAGGCCGAGAAAGCTCGCCATGTCAGTTAACCAGGTCTCTGACTTCGGGGGCTTTGAGTCCCTCCAATCTAACAGTATCGTTCTCCGGGCTACGAGGGAAGCAAAGGCCAGAACATCTGCTTCTTTCTCCTCCTGGATTCCCAGGTCTTCCGACACCCAAAAAATCGCCACCTCTGGACTCATTTCCACCCTTGTTTTCAAAACTCGGACATGACATCCGCAAATCCCTGCCAATATACCCTAAGTTTTGGACACCCCGAGAACATATGGACATGGTTCGCTGGTCCACCCGCACATTTTACACACCTGTCCTCCACCCCAAAGAATCTGCTCATCCGGGCCACTGTCATGTGGGCCTGGTGGACCACCTTGAATTGGATCAAGCCGAGCCTTGAGCATGTTGCGGTCGCGTTGACTCTGCTCCATCTCCATCCCCAAGCCATCCTCCATCTCACCCCCAAGTTCCTCCTCCCACTTACGCTTCAGCTCCTCGGTCTGCGTCTCCTCCGCCCCCATAAGTTCTTTGTAGATGTCCGAGACGCTCCCCTCTCCCACCCATCCCCATGACATCCTCAACACTGGTGCACCACAAGGCTGTGTCCTCAGCCCCCAACTATACTCCTTACACACCTATGACTGTGTGGCCAAATTCCCCACCAACTCGATTTTCAAATTTGCTGATGACACCACCGTAGTGGGTCGGATTTCAAACAATGACGAGACAGAGTATAGGAATGATATAAGAGAATCTGGTGAATTGGTGCGACGACAATAATCTCTCCCTCAGTGTCAACAAAACAAAGGAGATTGTCATCGACTTCAGGAAGCGTAGTGGAGAACATGCCCCTGTCTACATCAATGGGAACGAAATAGAAAGGGTCGAGAGCTTCATGTTTTTAGGTGTACAGGATCACTAACAGCCTGTCCTGGTCCCCCCATGCCAACACTATAGTTAAGAAAGCCCACCAACGACTACTTTCTCAGAAGACTCAGGAAATTTGGCATGTCAGCTATGACCCTCACCAACTTCTATAGATGCACCATAGAAAGCATTCTTTCTGGTTGTATCACAGCTTGGTATGGACCCTGCTCCGCCCAAGACCGCAGGAAACTACAAAAGGTCGTGAATGTAGCCAAGTCCATCACGCAAACCAGCCTCCCATCCATTGACTCTATCTATAGTTCCCACTGCCTCAGAAAGGCAGCCAGCATAATTAAGGACCCCACGCACCCCGGACATACTCTCTTCCACCTTCTTCCGTCAGGAAAAAGATACCAAAGTTTGAGGTCACGTACCAACTCACTCAAGAACAGCTTCTTCCCTACTGCCATTAGACTTTTGAATGGACCTACCTCGTATTAAGTTGATCTTTTCTCTACAGCTTGCTATAACTGTGACATTATATTCTGCAGTCTCTCCGTCCTTCCCCATGTACGGTATGCATTGTTTGTACAGCATGCAAAAAATAATACTTTTCACTGTATACCAATACGTGACAATAATAAATCAAATCCAATCGAAACACTACTCTATCCTGGATCCCCCCTAGTGGCAGGAGTGGGAAGGATGATACCTGCCTGCGCAAAAAGTCCCGCACCTGTAAATAAGTAAATTTGTTCCCCCTTGCCAGTCCAAACTTCTCCTCCAGCGCCCTGAACTGAGAAAGTTAAGTGTGGTCTGATGTGGGGTCTTCAAGTGTATGAAGGTTTTCTAGTTGCCAGTTAAATGATAACTAGAGGGCACAAATTTAAGATCAGAAAATAATTGAAAAGATTTTTTTTAAATGAGGCAAGTCTCAGATGTGGTATTTGCTGCCAAAACACCTGTTAAACATTGACCATAAAGTCTTTTCAAAGGGGAGATAGTTTTTGAAAAAATTGGGTTAGAAAAGGGATAATCACAGATTATCATAGAATTTACAGTGCAGGAGGCCATTCGGCCCATCGAGTCTGCACCGGCTCTTGGAAAGAGCACCCTACCCAAGGCCAACACCCCCACCCTATCCCCAGAATCCCACCCAACACTAAGGGCAATTTAGCACGGTCAATCCACCTAACCTGCACATCTTTTGGACTGGGGGAGGAAACCGGAGCACCCGGAGGAAACCCACGCACACACGGGGAGGATGTGCAGACTTCGCACAGACAGTGACCCAAGCCGGAATCGAACCTGGGACCCTGGAGCTGTGAAGCAATTGTGCTAACCACTGTGCTACCGTGCTGCCCTAAAGGAAACAATTAGTTATAAAGAATGAAAACAGGCAATGTTATATTTCCATACTGGTAAACATATACTTGCTTGTCCTCTTACATCTTCAAATAGTTTGTTTTGACCAAAAGGCCTTTGTATAATTTTATTACCTTAAAAATACTTTTGGCCTTGTTTTGGCCATTGTAATATTGGCATGTTCTACTCCCACCAATTTTCTTTGTCAGGAAACAGAGGTAGTTTTAAATAATCAACATTTGTATTTTTGGGTATTAGAAATAAAGTACTAGTTTAAATTAAGCTTAATTTGTGTTTGTGTAGTGTACGGAGAAAGTGCTAAAAATTTCAGTTGGCTGATGATAAACAAAAGGTGTCTGTATGGGGTCTTTGGTTTCATTTCAAACTGTGTTTGCACTGTAATTAACGGGTTTACAACGTACAAACAGCGTTTAAAGAAACACTGGGGGTGGTTTTCTGTCCCAGCTTTCAGTAGGCAAGAAAGCCGGCGAGGGTGGAGAATCTAATGGGAGCCCCCAAACGGCTTTTAGGCCCGCAAGATTTCCTGTTCAGCTTGTCCTTGCCCCCCCCCCCCCCAATGATGTAATAGAATTTCCGCCATGAAAGGTCAGGAACAATACGTTTAAACGTCAGCCAGCTTCTCCACTTTCCCCCAACCCCCCCCGACATGACATCATGTCGGCAGGGTTGACAACAGTTCCTGACAAACTTAGACCTGATAGAGGTCTACAAAATTATGAGGGGCATAGACAGAGTGGATAGTCAGAGACTATCCCCAGGGTAGAGGGGTCAATTACTCGGGGGCATAGGTTTAAGGAGCAAGGTTTAGAGATGTACGAGGCAAGTTTTTTTACACACATGGTAGTGGGTGCCTGGAACCCGCTGCCGGAGGAGGTGGTGGAAGCAGGAACGATAGTGACGTTTAAGGGGCATCTTGACAAATACATGAATAGGATGGGAATAGAGGGATACGGACCCCGGAAGTAGAGGAGATTTTAGTTTAGACGGGCAGCATGATCGGCGAAGGCTTGGAGGGCCGAAGGGCGTGTTCCTGTGCTGTACCTTTTTGTTCTTTGTTCGAATGGTTCCCATGGGGTCGCACAGCTAAGTACAGCCCTGGGTGGGTGGCGAAGGAAAGGCCATGCCCAGTGCTGCGTAGCTTCCAGTGGAGAGGGCATCTCTTGTCCATGGGTGGTATGTGGTGCCCTTTAAAAAAGGGCAATATGACATTGTGGGACATAGCCTTTCCATTTCTTTTTGGTGTTTAAAGATATGACAGGAAACCCAATAAGATAGCTGGCAGGTTGCCCTCCGCTTTTCCACCAGAGACAAAACTTAGGAAAAACAAGTGTAGGTTGTTGCTTAGCAACCAGGGGCCCAACCCGAAATGTAAGCACTTGTAGTTCAGTTTGGAACCAGGTACCCGAGAAGAAAGCAGCTTCTACACAAACTGCCAGAGAGGCAGGACAATGGAGCAAGGGGCAGAAAGCAAGTCTCAGATGCTAAAGGATAGCTCTAGAAACCAGGGACTTAAAGAATTTGCAGCATGACTGAAGTTAAAAGGACAGGGACCTGAAATCTGAACAAGGTACTGTTCACTGAAGTCAAAAGGGCAGAGGAAGGCACCCCAGTTAAAGAGAGCTGATAGTTGCAGATCTGAAATTGGCCAGCAAGAAACCAGACATCTGAATTAATCTGAAGTTTGGTCATATCGTCATACAGCCTGTGAAGCAGTGGTGGTCTGTTGGCATGGCTGGGTACCTGAGAGATGGTGTGGAAGCTTGAATGCACATGTCAATCCAAGGCAGAGGAATACTGAAAAGAGATCAAAATCCTGGGTGGATCCTTGGTGAACGCATCCTAAAGAAAGCATTGTAAAGGAGAAAATTCTAAGGAGTGTTTTTCAAGAGTGGTGTTTGCAAACACTTGCATGGTAATCAGGGCTCCAGTGAGACTAGCTGGCTTACAGTATGATAAGCATGGGTGATGGTGGTGGGGGATTGATGAGAAATCTACAGAACTCGCATCAGATCAACTTACTTTGTACAACTGATCCATGCTGATTTTTCTTTCGTGCCATACTTCCAATTAGCATAGCATTTTCAAATGGGTGTCAACATACACTAGTTTCCTTCCCTGGTAACTCCATGAACCAGCAATCATATTAGTAATAGTTCTTCACTCAGGCGTTCTGAATTTGCTCCCCAGCTTTGGAGTGAAAAATGATGCAGGAAAATCTAAGTGACTTCTTCCATTCAATGAATTTTAACCTAATGTGACCAAGGACTGCCTGAATGAAATATCTTTTCAATCTTTGAAAGGGTATCAGTAATAAGAATGCTCATATTACATTGTAATTTTCTAACATTGCTCTATGACGCAATATTACAGTAAACATTGTAAACAGCCAGTGGTCATAGGAACCATACTTTATTAATCAAGTTCTGTTTCACCAAATTCTTTTTGATTACAGTAAAGTCATGCATGTTAAGATGTTAATGACGCTTGCATTCTTACTCAAAACCTTACAGACTCCACCCAGTTCATGAAAAGTCATTGATCTGAAAAGGTTTTCTCTCCAAAGATGCATTTCTACAAATTACATTGAGATATCCTGTGAAACCAGTCAATCACGTATACTGCTGCTACCATTCCACTAATGGTATTACAGTAATTACACTCAAAATACTCCCAGGAAAATACTTGAGTCCCCTCTTTAAATGTAAGTTTTTAAAATTAATTTACGGGTCGGATATCGCTGGCAAGGCCAGCATTTAATCCCCATCCCCAATTGCCCTCGAGAAGGTGGTGATAGGCCACCTTCATGAATTGCTGCAGTCGTATGGCAGAAGTACACTCACAGTGCGGTTAGGGAGAGCGTTCCAGAATTTGGATCCAGGGACAGTGAAGGAAAGGCAATATATTTCCAAGCCAGGATGTTGAGTGACTTGGCAGAGAACTTCCAGCTTGTGGCGAGCCCATGTGGCTGCTGACCTTGTCCTTCCGGGTGATAGCGGTCAAGGGTTTGGAAGGTGCTACCTAGGAGCCTTGGTGAGTTCCTGCAGTACATCTTGGAGGTGGTATGGTACTCACTACTCCAACTGTTCATTGGTGGTATAAAGAGTGAATTTTTGTGGAAGAAGTGCCAATCAATCAGGCTACATTGTCCTGGATGGTGTTAAACTTGTGTTGTTGTTGGAGCTTCAGTCATCCAGGCAAGTGGAGAGTATTCCATCACACTCCAAATTTGTGCCTTGTAGATGGTGGACAGGCTTTGAGGAGTTAGGGGATGAGTTACTCGCTGCAGGATTCCTAGCCTTTGATCTGCTCTGGTTGCCACAGTATTAATATTGGTAGTCAAGTTCAGTTTCTAATCAATGGTAACTCCAAGGATGTTGATTGTGGGGGATTCAGAGATGGTAATGCCATTGAATGTCAACAAGCAATTTTTTGGATTATCTCTTGTTGGAGATGGTTACTGTCTGGCACTTGTGTGGCATTAAATGTTACTTGCCACTTGTCAGCCCAAGCCTGGATATTGTCTAGGTCTTGCTGTATTTGGACTTGGACTGTTTCAGTATCGGAGTCGTGAATTGTGCTGAACATTGTGAAATATTCAGCGAGCGAACATCCCCACTTCTGACCTTATGATGGAAGGAAGTTCATTGATGAAGCAGCTTAAGATGGTTGGGCCTAAGACACTACCCTGAGGAACTCCTGCGCTGACGTCCTGGAACTGAGATGATTGACCTCCAACCACCAGAACCACCTTCCTTTGTGCCTGGTAAGAGTCCAACCCTGCAGAGGATTTTCCCCAATTGCCTTTGAATCCAGTTTTGCTAGGGCTTCTTGATGCCACACTCAATCAAATATATAAACTTTAAATTACGTTAAAGACAACCAACATCAGCAAACTTGGTCTAATTAGAAGAAAAATATTGAGTTCAAAATATATTTGCAAAACAAAAAAGAAGTACATTATACAAAAAATGCCAAATCCAAATACTTAAACATATTGCAGCTATGAGTTATGCTTGCTTGCTAAAGAACTTTTTCAGTCAGTAATTTTCTTCAGTCATTTTAAAAAAAAAATTTTGAATACCCAATTGTTTCCAATTAAGGGGCAATTTAGCGTGGCCAATCCACCTACTCGGCACATCTTTTGAGTTGTGGGGGCAAAACCCACGTAAACAGGGGAGAATGTGCAAACTTCACACGGACAGTGACCCAGAGCCGGGATCGAACTAGGGACCTCGGCAACGTGATGCAGCACTGCTAACCACTGGGCAACCGTACTGCCCTGTCTTCAGTCATATTTAATGTGCATTCTAGGTTTCATATCAATGACAACTGAAAGAAAAAGCAAGCTTTTCTGCCAACAGGAGTTATATAGCTTTCCTCAGCTTATTATTCTTATCCATTGATGGGGAAACATTAGAACAACAGGATGGGGAAGAAGAGCACTAGCTTAAAGAAAACAGAACAGCACATGTTTGTGTGATTTAACAACGTAGAGAGATCCTGAAAACTGGTTCTCAGAATCATAAAATCCCTACAGAGCCCATCGAGTCTGCACTGGCCCTCCGAAAGAGCACCCCACCTAGGCCCACCCCCCCCACCCTATCCCCACAACCCAGTAATCCCACCTACCCTTTTGGACACTCGGGGCAATTTAGCATGACCAACCTACCTAACCTGCACATCTTTGGACTGTGGGGAGTAAAACGGAGCACCCAGAGGAAACCCACGCAAAAACAGGGGGAAACGTACAAACTCCACACAGTCACCCAAGGCTGGAATTGAACCCGGGTGCTTGGCGCTGTGAGGCAGCAGTGTTAACCACAGTGCCATCGTAATTTAATTGCTGAATTCTGTAATAGAACAGGGACAACAGAAAGCAGATTGAAGATATGCAATCATTTTTGTAGTAATTTGCAGATAATACTCATTCAAATAGACATAGAAGATGGTAGGTCTGTATCAAACTCTAACAAGTTTAAAACATGAGGGGAAACTTCTCGCCATCTGCTCAGAAGCAATTACAGAATGGGGGTAAAGAAATTCCTGACAAAAAGGTATCTCACCACTAAGAAGCAAAACAAAACATGATTGATGGGAAGTAAAATCTTATATCAAAATGAAATGACCATTTATTTCAAATCACAAGTCAGTTCACTCAAAAGATTACCTTTGTGTCTTTCTCATTCTCTGAAAGAAACATGCTCCACTGTAGGAATCAGCTCAGAACTAAATCTGGAAAAAATAATATGAACTTCATACTGCCAAAACAATGCTTGCATGACTCTCATTTTCAATGTTTAATACCTTCCTGAGCGGATGAATCGGACCTTTTGTTCGGAAAATGTTACAAAAGCATAATTCAATACCAGACTGTATACAAATAAATCTAAAATCATGGACACAGTTGAATTGGATGGAAGGCAGCTGGGCATGTTTGAAAACATGAGTAAACATCATATTTCAGTTAATACTTTATTTAGTGTGATACTTTTTGTCATCTGTTCTATTGAACATTTTAATAGCATAATGCAAACTCAAAAATTTAGAGTTCCTTTTCAGTCTATTAAAAACCACCAAGACATTCTGATTGACATTTGTTCTCTCAGAAATAAGAAAAATTGACAGTACAATTAGGCACACTGTTGACACTGTACAATGAAATGCACAAATTCATTAATAGCTATTTACCATGTGCTCTTAGGTTCCCCCTGTAGTTTACAAGCCGTGCTCGGATGAGGAAATTTCATCCGTGACAAGTGAGTCTTACAAGGAGTGACTAACTAGACTTTTAAAACAAGTCCTTAAATAAACTAACGCATCAACAACAGAATGTAAGTTGTTGGGTTAAGACGACTGTTAAACATACATTTCAAAACATTAAAATTTTTCATTATACAATTTATTTAAATGCACATATGCTAAAGAAAATATTGCACAAAATTAAAATCTCAGTATAAAGTATGTGCATGGGGCCCATTAAAATTAGTTTCCATGAAGATGTTTGTCAGAAATAAGATCTGCTAATATGCATAATGCATTTTGCAGACCATAGTTTCCTGACATTTGCAGAAATGGGCACTTATTTCTGTGGCAATATTTACCAGTACACGAGTGAAAAACATCATTCAGAAAAGGTCTGGTCAGATTAAAATGAGTAAACTATTTTTTTTAAATAGGACATTTAAGGCTAATCTTAATTACATTTGCTAGAGTGGCAACATTAATCTGATCAATCCTAATCAGAGCACTCACTTGTTATCTTGGACACACCCAACTTTAAAGTACATTAAAATCTCTGTACATTAAAATTTACAATCATCTCTGGAGGCTTTACAGTTGTATGAAAATACACGGCTCAGTAACTCCTTGACTAATGGACCAAGCACAGACATGTATGCAACTAAAAAAAAAAACTTTGCTCTATTCAGCTCTTTTGAGGAGTGCAGGCAGTGGGTGGAGTACAACCCAATCTTGTGGTTCTCTCAGACCAGTGATCATGTTTCTGTGTCACCAGATCACATCCACATAAGCCAAATCTCCAGAATACTATTCCTGCCACAAGGATGTTCAACTAGTCCCTGTAGGGTCTTTCAGATTTTTACTCTTTAAATGCTGTCCTTTTTAAAACCAATGTCCATCACCCTTCAAATTCTCTCAAAGGTACACATTGATTTGTGCTGAATTCATTTTTTCCTTCTTCAAATTGGATACACACCAGTTCATTCAAATGCAAAATCATAATTGTGCTTTGCTCTAATCTTGAGCAATATTGCTACTCCCATTTCCAGTTTAAGAGATGATTCAGTGGGTGTACAATTGGCTTTGATGCTAACTAGATACAAGGATACAGCTACAAGGTGCAGCAGTCTGACCATGCATCTACAGCTCTTCTATTGCAAATTAATGCACATTTTCTCGATGAACTATGAAGGCATTATAATAAATATAAACCAGTTATGATACACAGGGATATTATGAGGGAAAAGTGCATTAGAAATCAAAAATGGCAGACAAAAATGTCTTCCGAAGTAAGCCACTGAGTCATGGCTCTGGAGGCTGGCACAACAAAGGTGGCATCATAACAGGAGCTGTGTAGATTTCTGAGCCCCAGAGGAACTGCCGTAACATGGATTGAACTAGGGCAGGTGCGCAAGCCCCTGTCTGCAGGGCACAGTTTTCATGGCTGGAAGCGTCACCTCTTTTGAGAGGAAGCAATTTGCACTGACTGAGACTTCTGCTTGTATTTTTGCATCCGTGATGATCGTGAATGCAATTTGATGAAGAGCTCACGAAACTTGTACTGCGGAAAAAGGGTTTCTAGGAAGCCTTCAAGAAACACATGGGCCAATCTTCGGTTTAACTGACTATGTTGGAACATCTCAAAGACTCGTAAAATGCCTTTGCGTGTGGTTTCAGCACCAATGATATGTTTTAATTCATCTGGAAAAAAAAACATTGTTACTGGTAGTCTCTTGGGGTAATACAAGAGAATATTTTAACTTCCAGGTTAGTGTTTATGAAGTGTTTATTAAACATACCACTCCACCAACCCATTGCATGTTAAAATAAATCTGAAATTTAGGAAAATTATTTATGTGCATATAGAGATAGAAGTATCAATGCTGGGTAACATGCCCCTATTTTTTTTTTTACAAAATGTCCAGAAGCAGTTTTATGTTACATGTGTACTAATTGGATGCTGGATATATTTTCCATTCTCCACAATCACCTTCATGGTAGCTCATTTCAAAATATGGAGTTTGATGACTAGATAATATTGTGGATCAGATTAGCGCCTTCACTTCTAGGATTTGAAATCAGCTCATAACAATGGAAAATAATTTGTTTAGTTGCTCTATTTGAAATAATTTTATGGACACTCAACCGAGTTTTTGATGTATATGCCCTCACACTCCAAATTTGGCAACTTCATTTAGAGAGACTATAAACATGACTGATATGAAAAACTGTATGTCCGAGGATGAAGCATACTTTGGAGAAACAATTATGATATGCCTACTCGCAAAAGAATCAAAGGATTGATTCTGTTGTGATAAAAACAATCAACTATTCCATTTTACATTAAAATCAACCAATAACACACACATAAAAGAGGTATTCAGAAATGGGAACCAATGTCTCCTACCTGGCATAATCACGAGCATCTTAGTTTTAGCTGCCACTCTTGAGCGCATTCTTATTGCCTTTTCCCTGCGTGGGGCTGTCTCTGCCAAGATACCGTTAGGCCAAAATGAATCTCTGTAGACAAAAATTAAAAATCATTTAAAAACTGGTAACAAAACAAATTTACCAAGACTGTGCAACTTTTTTGTTTATTACCTGAATCGTTTCACTGTTTCTGCAACTTGCTCTGGTGAAGTCATCCAATCAACATGATCCACAATTTTTCTAGAAGTGAAAAAAGAATCCACATTGAGGACAAAACTTGGTTAATCTCAAAAATACATTTCAGCATATCTATTAAAACTCTCTTCCCAAAATGAAGGTCAGCCTATGATGGCTCATATGTTTTTAGGGAAAAACCTATATTTTATGTTGGGGTGATGGTCCTTTAAAGAACTAAGCTTCTCTAGATGATTATTTCTGGTAAAGCACCTTGTTCCCATCATGTGACCAGGTTGCCTGGGAAATAAACAATAAGTAAGGGTCAACAAGAGAGGGATTAGGTTGAGAGTATGGCTCTGGTCTCAGCAGGGTTTTAGTCTTTAGTTTTAGAACAAGTTGAGTACAGGAAACATCTATTTCAGGCAGAGTTCAGTTGAAATTCTGTGTGCTGGCTAAGAGTGTAGAACCTTTGATAACTGAAGGATTCTACCAATAGTGAGTTGAACCTTTGGGTTAGCCAAGCTGAGGAAAGAAAAAGAAAGTGATTTGGATGGCAGACTCCAGAGTAAAAGAATATTAGGACCAGGTGAGTTCTGACCCAAGGATGCTTGTGACATCATGTTGTACAGGGAGAAAGAAAAAAAAATGGCAGGACAGCTGGAGGAGATATGAAGGGGAAACCTTGCTGGAGGTACATGGGAGGTCTTGGTTTAATTGTGTAGTAAAATTTTGATTTACATTGTGAACCTTGTGGCTTTATACCTTTAGTAAAGACCTGGGTTTTGGATTCTAAAACAACTAAAGACATTACTGGTCCCTACTGAGACTATAATAATTCCCAAGCATCAACCCTCAGTAAAGATAAAGATGCACAAAAGTAACAAGTTGTAAACATCACCATCCATTTTGAAGTTTTCCAAATCTCAAGCAGGTTTTCTCCAAGGTGCTACAGACAATATTATCTGTCAGGCAGGCATATCCTAGAGCTGGCAGAAACTCCAACAGTCCATCTCAGAATGGATCGAACTTGTTGCAAATGTAGCTGGCTTATTTGTGTTTCAGTTTCAGTGTATTACGTCTCACTAAGTTAAATGCATGTCTGGGATTACATTATGGTGAAAGGCTTTTTATTCATTTGGACAGCTCAGTATTTACAAACCTGTTGATCGTGTCTCCATAGGTAGCTCGGATAAGCTGCTGAAGCAGGTTTTTGATGTTTCTTCTTAACCAGTGGTTTTTCTCCTTCAAGTCAAATACTTCATCCATGAGAAGCAGCATAACTCTGAGAGGAATATTGTCATCAACCTGTTTCAGGAAATAATTAAAAACTGAAATTTGCATATAATCTTGCTAGGCATTCAAAAATATAGCTCTTGACTGAATTTGTGCATTGCCTCGGAGACTCCACAGATCTTTGAAAATGGCGACCAGGGCCCAGAAGTCCTGTTCCCATTTGTAGCATATCCCTTTTCTGCTGGTTTCCATAGCTGTGTGTTGACAATGCCAAGTGCAATTCTTATAGTACTATTTAACTGCTTTCCACAAACTATCATTATCACAGTTTGGGGGGGGGGGGGGGGGTTATATCTTCACAGATTCATTGGCAGCTTAAAGAGGTTATTAAATGATTAGCTAATTTTGATGTGGGGTTATCAATACAAATGCTTGTTTTATAAGAGATTAAGTACTTTAGGAGATTTAAATGTATTGAATAGACTTTCATGAATAGGACTGTTTTTATATAGCAAACTCTAAAAGATATTTATTTTATCTCAGCATGGCTCTTGAGTTCTGCATATGGCATATACTGTGTTAGTTGACATTGGGGGCTTAAAGGCAAAGGGTGGTGGGTGGAGTCATGGATTGCCATGGGAAGCAGAGGTGAGGGGGTGAAGATTAGATGGTCTAATATTTGACCAAATAACTGGGAAGCCCCAGGGCATCAAGACAGGCCTTTTAACTTGCCAGCCGTAGCACTTGATAGCCAATGGCCACTTTCAATCCGCTTCTGGCAGTGGCAGGTCAGATTCCATGCCGTATGCACCCATCTCCCAAAGATGGAAATTTTACCATTCACGACAATTTTTCCCTGAGGCTAGTGCACTAAACTGGGAAATTTCCTGACTCAAGCTGCCCACCTTGGGAGAGAAAATACGGTCCTCAGACACTACACTAAACTGGTGGAAATTTGATAGTTCACTAATTTTAAGATGGGTAATGTTGTCAAATTCTTAATATTCATAATTTGCTAAAATAGGTTATTCCTATGTTCTCGAATATGTCCACTAATGCTCAACAATATTTTTCATAGGACATTACAGATTGGAGCAAGTCCTTGGAAGAGAACAAATATTCATCAGTGCAGTATTTTTCCATTTGTTCTTTATAAATTTAGAGTACCCAATTTTTTTTTTCCCCAATTAAGGGGCAATTTAGCGTGGCCAATCCACCTAACCTGCACATCTTTAGGTTGTGGGGGTGAAACCCACCGAGACATGGGGAGAATGTGCAAACTCCACACGGACAGTGACCCAGGGCCGGGATTCGAAACCAGGTCCTCAGCGCCGCAGTCCCAGTGCTAACCATTGTGCCATGTGCCGCTGTATTTTTCCATTTTAATGGTGAAAATTTAAGCACAGCACTTAGATCGTCGATTTAAAGTATGAAAGACAGTTTGCCTGTTAATTCATGTTTACCTCATTCATTTGGAATGTTAAAGTATAGGACAGTATTTGGTATTTAATTCACTGGCACCAAAATAAAATTCCTCCATGTGTCTAAAATTAACAAAATGTTACTAAAAATGCTTCACGTTCGTGACATTGAGGAGTCTTTACTGACGCTTAGATTGTCGATTTAAAGTATGGAGCAATTTTATCAAAATACAAATGATCCCAAATGCACTTGGTCATTCAGTGCCAGCGTTACACAGAAAACAATACTTGAACATTTGTTGCCTTCCACGAAACTAAAAAGAAATCAATCATCGCAAACAAAATAATATATTTGAAAATACAAATACTATAGCCCGAGTCAACGGAAATTCAGCATTTCCTGATTTCCAAAATTGTTAGAAACAGTAAAAAAAAAAATGGTAACACACATAATCGTCCAGCTGGGCAGAAACACGAATATATTCACTATCTTCTTCTGGCTTTAATGGAGGAACCTGCACCAAAGAAAAAGAACCAAGTATGTTAATTTTATTTGCAAGACTAGCATTAATCAGAGAAAAGATATTCAACAAGTATAAAATTGTGAAAATGTTTTACACACAAATTCCAAACATTCTCCATCATCATGCCTGGCTTAATGAATAAAATTTCCTCCATCCTTAAAACTTTTTGCCACCCGAGATATCTGCACTCTTCCAATTCTGGCCTCTTCCACATGATCATTTTAAATTGCTCCACCATTGTTAACTGCGCCTTCAACAATCCGCCTAAGCTCTGGAATTCCCTCCCAAATAATTTTCAACAGAAGTACGTCCCATTAATAACACAAATTCAGTGAGAACATAAGAACTAGAAGCAGGTGTAGGCCATCTGGCCCCTTGAACCTGCTCCACCATTCAATGAGGTCATGGCTGATCTTTTGTGGACCCAGCTCCACTTTCCGGCCCGAACACCATAACCCTTACTCCCTTTATTCTTCAAAAAACTATCTATCTTTATATCAAAAACATTTAATGAAGGAGCCTCTACTGCTTCACTGGGCAAGGAATTCCATAGATTCACAACCCTTTGGGTGAAGAAGTTCCTCCTAAACTCAGTCCTAAATCTACTTCCCCTTATTTTGAAGCTATGCCCCCTAGTTCTGCTTTCACCCGCCAGTGGAAACAACCTGCCCGCATCTAACCTATCTATTCCCTTCATAATTTTATATGTTTCTATAAGATCCCCCCTCACCCTTCTAAATTCCAACGAGTACAGTCCCAGTCTACTCAACCTCTCCTCGTAATCCAACCCCTTCAGCTCTGGGATTAACCTAGTGAATCTCCTCTGCACACCCTCCAGTGCCAGTACGTCCTTTCTCAAGTAAGGCGACCAAAACTGAACACAATACTCCAGGTGGAGCCTCACTAACACCTTATACAATTGCAGCGTAACCTCCCTAGTCTTAAACTCCATCCCTCCAGCAATGAAGGACAAAATTCCATTTGCCTTCTTAATCACCTGTTGCACCTGTAAACCAACTTTTTGCAATTCATGCACTAGCACACCCAGGTCTCTCTGCGCAGCAGCATGTTTTAATATTTTATCATTTAAATAATAATCCCTTTTGCTGTTATTCCTACCAAAATGGATAACCTCACATTTGTCAACATTGTATTCCATCTGCCAGACCCTAGCCCATTCACTTAGCCTATCCAAATCCCTCTGCAGACTTCCAGTATCCTCTGCACTTTTTGCTTTACCACTTATCTTAGTGTCGTCTGCAAATTTGGACACATTGCCCTTGGTCCCCAACTCCAAATCATCTATGTAAATTGTGAACAGTTGTGGGCCCAACACTGATCCCAGAGGGGCACCACTAGCTACTGATTGCCAACCAGAGAAACACCATTAATCCCCACTCTTTGCTTTCTATTAATTAACCAATCCTCTATCCATGCTACTGCTTTCCCCTTAATACCATGCATCTTTATCTTATGCAGCAACATTTTGTGTGGCACCTTGTCAAAGGCTTTCTGGAAATCCAGGTATACCACATCCATTGGCTCCCCGTTATCTACCGCACTGGCAATGTCCTCAAAACTTTCCACTAAATTAGTTAGGCACGACCTGCCCTTTATGAACCCGTGCTGTGTCTGCCCAATGGGACAATTTCCATCCAGATGCCTCGCTATTTCTTCCTTGATGATAGATTCCAGCATCTTCCCTACTACTGAAGTTAAGCTCACTGGCCTATAATTACCCGCTTTCTGCCTACCTCCTTTTTTAAACAGTGGTGTCACGTTTGCTAATTTCCAATCCACCAGGAATCTAGTGAATTTTGGTAAATTATCACGAGTGCATTTGCAATTTCCCTAGCCATCTCTTTTAGCACTCTGGGATGCATTCCATCAGGGCCAGGAGACTGGTCTACCTTTAGCCCCATTAGTTTGCCCATCACTACCTCCTTGGTGATAACAATCCTCTCAAGGTCCTCACCTGTCATAGCCTCATTTCCATCAGTCACTGGCATGTTATTTGTGTCTTCCACTGTGAAGACCAACCCAAAAAACCTGTTCAGTTCCTCAGCCATTTCCTCATCTCCCATTATTAAATCTCCCTTCTCATCCTCTAAAGGACCAATATTTACCTTAGCCACTCTTTTTTGTTTTATATATTTGTAGAAATTTTTACTATCTGTTTTTATATTCTGAGCAAGTTTACTCTCATAATCTATCTTACTCTTCTTTATAGCTTTCTGTTGCCCCCTAAAGATTTCCCAGTCCTCTAGTCTCCCACTAATCTTTGCTACATATATCCGTAACTTACCAAGAAAAGCTAGGGTGAGTATTAGATTGAAAGAGGCTTACAATGTTGCAAAAAATAATAGTAACCCTGAGGATTGGGAGGGTTTTAAATACTAGCAAGCGGTGATCAAAACATTGATAGAATTGGGGGGGGGGGGGGGGGGGAAGAGAAAGAGCGAGAGTAGATTAGCTAGAAGTATAAAAATGGAGTTGAAGAGCTTTTGTAAGTATAAAAATGGGAACGGCTTAAGTTAACATTCATTCCTTAGAGACAAAGACAGGAAAACTTATCATGGGGAAATGGCAGAGAAGTTTAACAAGTATTTGTATTCACAGTGGAAGGCACAAATTAAATACCAGAGAGGTGGGTGTGATACGAGTGACAAAGTGAATAAAGTAAATAATACCAACAGAGAAAAAGTACTCGAGAAACCCAAGTGACTAAAATCCATCAAATCCCCAGAACCTGATGGCCTACATCCTAGAGTTCGGAAGAGGGAGCTGCCAAGATAGCAGATTTTCCAAAGATCCGTAGATTGTGGAATGGTCCCAGCTGACTGGAAGTAACTACTCAAGAAAACGAGAGATAAACAGGGAACCAATAGCAAAATTTAAAGTAAAAAACAGAAAATACTGGAAACATTCAGCAGGTCAGACAACATCCATTGAAAATGTTAAATAGCAGCTTTGAAAATGTTAAATAGCAGCTGAAACAATAGGTCTACCAGAGACCAACCACCTTGGGAAAGATGGAAATGAACTGTTTGCTGGAAACCATAGAGAGATTTCCAAACACGAGGTCAGTGACTGTCCTGGGAACAGTGGCTTGATGTTCAGTGGAACTTTTTAAATTGCAGATGGAAAGTAGGTAAAGTCGCCATAGTCCCAGATGACCATAGGCTGCTTTTGCCTTTGAGAGGGAGAGTTCACTGGTGGTAATTTAACCAAGGATCACCACACCTCAGGCGAGGGGCAAGGTTGAGAAGGCGGTGCGTTCATGAATAACCTCAGCCAGAATGGGGATTGAACCCACGCTGCTGGCCTCGCTCTATATCACAAACCAGATGTCTAGCCAACCGAGCTAAACCGGCTCGCGAGATGGAAAGCACAAGTCCTACATAGATCTCCTCCACTGATGCAGTAAATACTATAGATGTGTTTTAGTGTTGAGAAGATGTCTGGGAAGTGTTCTTCCTTTTACTGGCCAACTAAATTGCTCAGTGCAGCTGGGGAGATCGAGGTTCAGAGAGGTCCAGGAGCAGAAAATTGCTCGGTGCTGCTGAAAAGATCATCAAGAAAGCTCAACCTGGGAGCAGATCTGAGACAGATTGGGACTAGTATGTCCTTTGGGAGGATCAAATCTATGGCCAGATCTACAAAAGAGAGAAGCTGAGGTCCCTGGTGGGGATACGTGTTCAAAGAATTGTTGAGACTCAGGTGATATCTGGGTGGGTAACTGAATGTGTGTGTTTTGGTTATATCTGCCATTTGGTAGTAACCACAGTTTTCCTGTTCATTCAGGTTTATCTCATTAATTCTGAATGTTAAAGTATTAGATAGTATTTAATTCATGGGCACTATAGTAAAATTCCTCCATGTGTCTAAAATGAACAGATTGTTGCTAAGAAAAGCTTAATGATCGCGACATTGAGGAGTGTATGGGAAGTCATGTGTATGAATGATTGTATTGTGTGTATTGTATTGTCTTTAGTGACGCAAGTAAAAAAAGAAAAATGTTCGGGAATTTATTTTTGTTCTGTTTTCTTGCCCGGGGGGGGGGGTTTAATGTTCCATGCCTCTGGAACTTTTTGGGAGGTGGAAGCAGAGGAATTTGGAGGCATTTATGGCCAGAATGTTGATGTGTGGACAATGTAAGGTCCTGACACATGGCCACATGACAAAGACATTTTGTGGTGAATAAATACTTCATAGCTGACATTTTTTGAACTGCCAGATGGGAGTTAATCAAATACCCAGAGGGAAGAGATCCCGGTCCAGCAAAAGAACCCTACCAAGAAGTCACTTCAAGCAGTGAAAAGGGGCTCATTTGTTTTATCTGTATGATTACATTTCTTCGTCATAGAGGGTCCACCACATTTAGACCAAAATGCGAGAGGGCGGGATTCTCAGATCCTCCACGCAGAAATCGCGCTTGGCGCGGGGGTGGACAATTACCCAAAATAGGCTCCCACGCCAGCACGCGATTCTCCGCGATCGAAGAACCGGCGCCAGTCGCGCAATCGACGTGGCACCGGTCGAGGGCCGCTGAAAGCGCCCCCGCGGCGATTCTACGCGCTCGACGGGCCAAGTGCCCGCCGGGTTCTGCCATCGTGGTTCACATGTGGTCCCGCCTGGCAGGACTTCGACGTTCTGGCTGCAGGGGCCATCCTGGTGGGGGGGGGGGGGACCGATTCCGGGGGGGGGGGGGGGGGGGGGGCGCCACGGTGGCCAGGCCCGCGATCGGTGGCTACCGATCGGCAGGCGCGCTCATTCCGGGGGGTGGGGGTGGGGGGGTGGGGGGGGGGGGGGGGGGGGGGGTGGGGCTATGTTCCTCCACGCCGGGGCCCTGCTAGCCCCCTTGAAGACGGAGAATCACCCCGGACTTTAGGAAAAAGTGGCTCCCGCCCATTTTCCGGGGGCATGGGGACTTAGTCCCCGGAAGGGATAATCCCGCCCAGAAATTCCCAACCTCCATTTGTCTTCAAGGAACTAGGAGACGATCCTTCTGGCCTGCAATGTTAACATCCACTATCTTAAAGATGGTAACAAAACAACATGTTTGTTTCACCCTTCTAGTAACCAAAGTGCATCCTATATCTCTCAAAATCATCATCTTTTTCTTGTGCATGTGTGTAGGTGGTTTGGGGAGTGGATATTTGTTGTTTACATTTTGGGTGCTGTGATAAACATTCAGCCTTTTTTGAATCTCAAATGTCACAGCACCTGGGGGCGGGTGATTAAAACACTTCTCAGAAATACATCTTCTTGTAGTTAGTCAAGAAGTTGGGAGAAGGGGAAATCATCGAACATATTTCCCATGTTTGCAACAGTGTACTCATACAAAGAAAGCAAAGTTAACATGCAGGTACAGCAAGCAATTAGGATGACAAATTGCACATTGGCCTTTATTGGAAGGGTATAAGGGTACAAGAATAAGAAAACGCTACAATTTTATTTTATAGGACATTGGTGAGACCACACCTAGAATACTGTGCACACTTCTGGTATCCACACATCTAAGGATGGGTATATTTGTCTTGGAGGCAGTATAGCAAAGGTTTGATAGATCAGTTCTTGGGATGAGAGGGTTTTTGGAATGAGAGGGTTCTGCTATGATGACAGGTTGAGTAAATTGAGCTTATACTTACTGGAGTTGAATGAGAAGAATTATTGAAACATACTACAATATTTTGAAGGGGCCCGATTTGGTAGACATTGAGAGGTTGTTTCTTCTGGATGGAGAATCCAGGGCACTGAGAACAGCCCAAGGATAAATAACTGAGATGAGGAAAAATCTTCACTCAGTGGGTTGTGAATGTTTGGAATTCCCTAGGCCAGAGTGCTGTGGTTGCTCCACCAATGAGTATATTCTTTAAGGTTAAGATGTAAGATGTTAGATTATGTCTCAGGGAATGATGGGATACCGGGATCAAGCAGGCAAGTGAATTGAGGTAGAAGATCAGCTGTGTTCATACGGAATAATGGAACAGGCTCAAGGGGCCATACGGTCTACTCCTGCGCCCATTTCCTTTGTTCGCATAAACATCCACCTCTCTTTCTTCCTTTATAACACTTCTTAAAACCCATCTTTCATCTGCACCACGTGGCTATGTTTGAAGTGCACTCGGGCATTTTACTATATTAATCAAATAATTATTGGAATACCTTTGAAAACGTATGCCTAATTTCATGTCCCAACTTATCCATATTGTCTGATACTTTTGTCATTCCTTCTGCCAGACTGTCTGGAATTGACTTTACAACATTCGAAACATTTCTCATTGAGTTACGAAGGGGATTTACAAGCGTGTCCATCTGCAAAACACAAACAAGATGCAGACCAAGTATTAACCATAAAGAATTAACCATGACTCCGTAAAAAGATTTTCTGTAAATTGAACTGTATTTAAGGATGATCAGAAAAGCATTTTCATACATAAAATTTTAACGAATTACCATTATGAAGGCAATGCATTCTGACAAATCTCCCAATCACAAAATTGTCTGAGTTTATAGCTTTCTTTCAATAAAATTTTGGAAAATGTTTATTAGTAGTGTGACCCATCATTTTAGTGACACTATCAGGTCAAACGGCAACAATCCTTCTGCTAAGTAGATGAACCCAGAACTCTGGAATCAGTTTATAGCCAGTTTAATATTATATGGTAAAAATGAATACTGAATTGGCAGATACAGCGGAGGTAATATTTGTAAGTATTGACAAAACAGAACAAATTCGGGAATCAAGGTGGTACACAAACAATCCATTGGAGCAGTTTAATTTTTTTAATGCATGATGCATGTACTGTTAGAGTTAATGGGCCATTAGAATTAAAAAGAGACCTTCTGGTGTTCGTGCTCAGACCGAATTAATTGAAATTAAATTGAGATGGAAAATGTATTATTTCCCTCTTGAACCTAGTTTCACATACAGCACAAGCTGGAAAAAGTTTAACTCCTGAACAATTAAAAGCAGAAATTAAAACACAACAGAGCCAAAGTGCTGCAGACACTACGTGTTTGTGTAAAGAAATGTCACACAGGAATAATTTGTGGTTGACATTTGCAGATGTAGGGAGATCATTTCTCTACAATGATAGGTACACAATTGTTATTTTGTTGAGCATTTAAACAGTCAGTTACAATGCTCATATCCCTGCACACACATGATCTTTTTCCAATTGGGAAATTTTGTGAAGAAAGCAGATGAGACACTGTTTTCTTCAAATATTAAAACTGAGAAAATGTCTTGATTGTTTGATTTTCAAATAGGGGTGCATTTAAGAGTTTCTGCCCTCCATCAACCTTAAACCCAAAAAGGATAAGCCGATTGGATCCTAAGGAGAATGAATGAAACTCCCTCCTTCAGAGGGACTCACTGCATTCGTGTAAATGCACCCTAAAATATGATAGGATTATTTAAAATAAAAACAGTAAATGTTGGAAAGACTCAGTCTGGCAGCATCTGTGGAGAACAAAATAAGGTTAACATTTATGTCTGTAAGAGGCATACAAATTCAAAACGCTAACACTTTCTCTCTCCTGTAAGGACCCTTCCTGCTGATTCCCTTATTTCCCAGTTCTTTTACTTTGTATTTATCATTTTTATCCATGGATATTTAATGCACATATACCTTTAAGTCGAGCAGAGGATGTAAGGAACTCAAAAGTTGCAAAACGGTACACCTTGCTGTGGAGGTTTAGTTTCTGAACAGAAAAACTCGACTTTTGCCATCTGAGTGATTGGAGGGATTTGTTTTGATTGGCTGGCTGGTGGCCAATGAATTGACAAAAGGCTGTATTCTGCCTGGTGACAGGCAGTGATTGGGTTCTACCCGAGTGCGATGGTTTTCAGAGGACGCAAGAAGTCACAGTTGGATCCTGGACCCTGAGAAAAGCTGCTCTCTCTCTCAAAAATACTGTCTTTCTACTGGTTTCTGAACCTGCAGAGAATTTGAATCTCCAGTAAAAACCATTACGGACTGAAAAGAAACCTCCAACTGAAGGCCTAGATTGAAGAAAGGTGCCCATGTCCAACAAAGGCTCTTATCCTTTTACTTTCATCATTATTTTATACCCCTCTTTCTCCTCTATGTTTATCTATCTTGTGTGTGTATGTGTGTGTGTATATACAGATGGTGGGGCGAGCTAAGGGGGGGGGGGTAGATAGGAATTATAGAATAGTTAACCAGTTGTATTTGCTGCATATTTAATTATAGTTATTGCTATTAATAAATCCTAGATTGAATCATAGAATTTACAGTGCAGAAGGCCATTTAGCCCATCGCGTCTGCACCAGCCCTTACAAAGAGCACCCTACTGATGCCCACGTATCTCGCCTATTCCCGTAACCCAGTAACCCCATCTTCACATGTTTTGGACACACAGGGCAATTTAGCATGGCCAATCCACCTAACCCGCACATCTTTGGACTGTGGGAGGAATCCGGAGCACCCGGACGAAACCCACACAGACAGGGGGAGAACGTGCAATCTCCACACAGACAGTGACCCAGCTGGGAATCGAACCTGGGTTCCTGGAGCTGTGAAGCAACTGTGCTAACCACTATGCTACCGTGCTGCCCAGAAATTGTGCTTAAATTTACAAACCTGGTGACTGTAGTTATTCGGCAGCCAAAGACCCGAGACTTAGGGTATTTTCTAAGAATTGTTAATTTCAATTATGTTGCGACTCTGGGTCAAGTGGGGCTGAAACTGACCTCACACTAGCCTACCAAACTTTCCAAAATGTTCTGGTTTATTTTCAGATTTCTAGCACTCGTAGTATTTTGCTTTTATCACAGCCTTATTTAACATCTGCAGCATTTAATTGCGATAAGCACAAATCTGATAAAATCTGCCATGGCATGCCAAAACTCAGTGATGTACCACTATAACAGGCGAGGTACAAAGACACAGGCTTGATTTAACTTACACCAGAATCATGCCTATTGGTGCTCTTCAGTGTTTCAGGGTCAGCAAGAAAGCATCTAATATGCAAAAAATGAATGGGAAATATTTTTGATGGTAACCTGCTCCACTCAGTTGGAAAACCTGATACCTAACGGTCCTCTGGAGAGTGGCAGGGATTGCCCTGGCCCACCTGCTTAAACTCCATAGTTTTCTTCTTGGACCCATGTAAGGAATGATGATTTTTTAAAAAGTGTTAGATTCTTGCTTTGGAATGCAGGCCACTTCTTTTCCTGGATGACATGGTAGGTCCCATTATGTTCACTGAAGGCATGTACACCTCAACTCACTAACCCTAAAGCCAGCCTGCAGTTCAAAATTTGGTCTGGACTTTGCAGGGAGAATGTGAACTGTCAACATAGGGGGTATCCATTCCTGACTCTGCCTCTTAGCACCATTTTCCATGTAAAGGGTGGATGGAGGTTGTGCCCTGAAAAGGCTGGTTCAAAATTCCAGGAACCTACTGTAATTGGGCCATTGCTGTTTTCCAATGGATTTTACCAGAATGCAAGCATGTAAAATCACTCCATGGATTCAGGTCATGGACTATAGATATTTCCCTGTTTTTTTCAATATCAAAAAAAAAAAGTGTCATTTTTGAAATACGCACTTCCAAGGGGAGCTTTGCTTTGTGTGGTCACAAATTGATAGTTCAGGCAAACAAACTCAATTTAGTTGCAATGAAGACAAGCATGAATTTACTTTTCAGTTTATTAAATTGTGGAAAATAGAAATAGTTCAAGTACATTCATGCCATTTGTACAAGTCAAATATTAAATTCATAATTTTTGAAGACGTAGGATCACATTATTGAGAACAGCAAAACAAACAATACGAATTAAGAGCTGTTGATAAGCAACATTACATCAACTGACCAATAGATGGCAGGCTTACCTTACGAGCAAAATCTCCTTTCCCCTTGTTATAGGCTTTATTCTCCAGAAAGTCATTCACATATGGAATCAAAGCTGGGCAAGCTTTTATTATTTCAGGATTGATTAACAACTAATCAAAGCAGAAAATAGCTTGAGTAAGCATGTTTCAATCATTTATTACCAGATTCATTTTGAATTCTACTCAACAAGCCAATTCTTTTGAAAAGATACACTTGAGATCACTTAAAAGTTACCTCCTGTTATTACCACTTAAAGGCTCAACAACGAGTGTCTTAATTATTTATGGTTTAACACTCCCCAGTATCAAAATGTGTGCCTAAAAACACCTTTAATTAATTTCAAGTTTCTTGCCAATGAGTTATCATCTATAATGACTTAGCTGTTCATTTTTGGTGCAGTTTCTGTTTCTAATGTCTAAAGGTTTCTCCCTTAGGCACAAGTTGAGCATTATTATCTGTTGTCCCAATCATTATGTTGACAATGATTCCAGTAGAGTATCACAAGTAAGGAGATTACAGAATGCACCTAAAAGCAGCAACCATGAACTATGGCTTTTTGAACAGTGACTACAAGTTTGATTTTACCTGCAAGTACGTATTGAGGTCTTTTTTCCGCTTTCCCAAGAAATCTTTATCCATGTTATTAAAGGTCCTTTTCCCAGGAAGTTTGAGCAAACTTGAAAGGTTTTCAAACTGAATAAAGGAAATGCTGCATTTAATTTCTTACAGTACAGTGCATAACATATTTTCTCTCTCAACATTAGACTGATGTTAATATTTGCATGCTTAATTTAGCGTAATAGATTATAAATATTTAAGCAACTACATGTTCCATATAGCATTAACTCTGCAAATGAACTTTCAATGGTACATTCAAACCACAGCTGTTAAAATGTGTATTAATCCACTTATTCTTGTTTCCAGGTGTTAAATTGTAAGAATGTAGCCAGATTAGTACAGGGCAGGGCAGAGGGTACAGCTTTTGTCAACTGCTCCTTTTCAGTGGCAGCTGTTCAGTTTTTAGTCTTGCCAAGTTTCATGCATTTCATGCGATACTTTAACATTTGCTCTGTTTCCCAAGAATAATTTTGAGTTCTCATGCTTGGTGGCCACAGGTCTAATGCTGAAAATTCTATAATTCGTTGGACTCAGGATTGGTCACATACATTACACTCTTAAAAGACTCCATGCATGTCATGCAGATGCAAAATGTATGCACAAATAATTGCAGAATCTTGCAAAGCCAAATTGAAGACTTTTTTTTCATCTTGGGTGCGGACGTGTGGAGGAGGGATAAAGTATCTTCCAAATGTAAACCTAGCTTAAACAATGATCTGACTTTGCCAAGGATGGAAGTACAATTAGTGTGCAACTGCTATTAGTTATCACTATTATACATAGATTTAAAAACATTTTTTTTTTTTTTTTTTAAACAGTGCAGAAGGAGGCCACCCGGCCCATCGAGTCTGCACCGGCTCCTGGAAAGAGCACCCTACCCAAGGTCAACACCTCATCCCTATCCCCAAAACCCAGCAACCCCACCTAATACTAAGGGCAATTTTGGACACTAAGGGCAATTTATCACGGCCAATCCACCTAACCTGCTCATCTTTGGACTGTGGGAGGAAACCGGAGCACCCAGAGGAAACCCACGCACACACGGGGAGGACATGCAGACTCCGCACAGACAGTGACCCAAGCCGGAATCGAACCTGGGACCCTGGAGCTGTGAAGCAATTGTGCTATCCACAATGCTACCATGCTGCCCTTAAGAAAAAATTAATCTACACTATATCATTCTACCGTAATCCATGTACCTATCCAATAGCTGCTTGAAGGTCCCTAATGTTTCCGACTCAACTACGTCCACAGGCAGTGCATTCCATGCCCCCACTACTCTCTGGGTAAAGAACCTACCTCTGACATCCCCCCTATATCTTCCACCATTCACCTTAAATTTATGTCCCCTTGTAATGGTTTGTTCCACCCGGGGAAAAAGTCTCTGACTGGCTATCTATTCCCCTGATCATCTTATAAACCTCTCTATCAAGTCGCCCCTCATCCTTCTCCGTTCTAATGAGAAAAGGCCTAGCACCCTCGACCTTTCCTCGTAAGACCTACTCTCCATTCAAGGCAACATTCTGGTAAATCTCCTTTGCACCTATTCCAAAGCTTCCACATCCTTCCTAAAATGAGGCGACCAGAACCGTACACAGTACTCCAAATGTGGCCTTACCAAAGTTTTGTACAGCTGCATCATCACCTCACGGCTCTTAAAATCAATCCCTCTGTTAATGAACGCTAGCACACCATAGGCCTTCTTCACAGCTCTATCCACTTGAGGGGCAACTTTCAAAGATGTATGAACATAGACCCCAAGATCTCTCTGCTCCTCCACATTGCCAAGAACTCTACCGTTAACCCTGTATTCCGCATTCATATTTGTCCTTCCAAAATGGACAACCTCACTTTTCAGGGTTAAACTCCATCTGCCACTTCTCAGCCCAGCTCTGCATCCTATCTATGTCTTTTTGCAGCCGACAACAGCCCTCCTCACTATCCACAACTCCACCAATCTTCGTATCGTCTGCAAATTTACTGACCCACCCTTCAACTCCCTCATCCAAGTCATTCATGAAAATCACAAACAGCAGAGGACCCAGAACTGATCCCTGCAGTACGCCACTGGTAACTGGGATCCAGGCTGAATATTTGCCATCCACCACCACTCTCTGACTTCTATCGGTTAGCCAGCTCGTTATCCAACTGGCCAAATTTCCCACTATCCCATGCCTCCTTACTTTCTGCATAAGCCTACCATGGGGAACCTTATCAAATGCCTTACTAAAATCCATGTACACTACATCCACTGCTTTACCTTCATCCACATGCTCGGTCACCTCCTCAAAGAATTCAATAAGACTTGTAAGGCAAGACCTACCCCTCACAAATCCATGCTGTCTATCCCTAATCAAGCAGTGTCTTTCCAGATGCTCAGAAATCCTATCCTTCAGTACCCTTTCCATTACTTTGCCTACCACTGAAGTAAGACTAACTGGCCTGTAATTCCCAGGGTTATCCCTAGTCCCTTTTTTGAACAGGGGCACGACATTCGCCACTCTCCAATCCCCTGGTACCACCCCTGTTGACAGTGAGGACGAAAAGATCATTGCCAACGGCTCTGCAATTTCATCTCTTGCTTCCCATAGAATCCTTGGATATATCCCATCAGGCCCGGGGGACTTGTCTATCCTCAAGTTTTTCAAAATGCCCAACACATCTTCCTTCCTAACAAGTATTTCCTCCAGCTTACCATCTGTTTCACACTGTCCTCTCCAACAATATGGCCCCTCTCATTTGTAAATACAGAAGAAAAGTACTCGTTCAAGACCTCTCCTTTCTCTTCAGACTCAATACACAATCTCCCGCTACTGTCCTTGATCAGACCTACCCTCGCTCTAGTCAT
Source organism: Scyliorhinus torazame (assembly GCF_047496885.1). Taxonomy (NCBI): domain Eukaryota; kingdom Metazoa; phylum Chordata; class Chondrichthyes; order Carcharhiniformes; family Scyliorhinidae; genus Scyliorhinus; species Scyliorhinus torazame. Next base: position 186,911,966 of record NC_092712.1, read on the forward strand.
TCTCATATTTCTCACATATGTGTAAAAGGCCTTGGGGTTTTCCTTGCTCCTACCCGCCAAGATTGTTCATACCCTCTCTTAGCTCTCCTAATCCCTTTCTTCAGTTCCCTCCTGGCTATCTTGTATCCCTCCAGCGCCCTGTCTGAACCTGGTTTCCTCAGCCTTACATAAGTCTCCTTCTTCCTCTTAACAAGACATTCAACCTCTCCTGTCAACCATGGTTCCCTCACTCGACCATCTCTTCCCTGCCTGACAGGGACATACATATCAAGGACACGTAGTACCTGTTCCTTGAACAAGTTCCACATTTTACTTGTGTCCTTCCGACAGCCTATGTTCCCAACTTATGCACTTCAATTCTTGTCTGACAACATCGTATTTACCCTTCCCCCAATTGTAAACCTTGCCCTGTTGCACACACCTATCCCTTTCCATTACTAAAGTGAAAGTCACAGAATTGTGGTCACTATCTCCAAAATGCTCCCCCACTAACAAATCTATCACTTGCCCTGGTTCATTACTAAGTACCAAATCCAATATGGCCTCCCCTCTGGTCGGACAATCTACATACTGTGTTAGAAAAGCTTCCTGGACACACTGCACAAACACCACCCCATCCAAAGTATTTGATCTAAAGAGTTTCCGCTCAATGTTTGGGAAGTTGAAGTCACCCATGACTACTACCCTGTGACTTCTGCACCTTTCCAAAATCTGTTTCCCCAATCAGTTCCTCCACATCTCTGCTACTATTGGGGGGCCTATAGAAAACTCCTAACAAGGTGACTGCTCCTTTCCTATTTCTGACTTCAACCCATACTACCTCAGCAGGCAGATACTCCTCGAACTGCCTTTCTACAGCTGTTATACTATCTCTAATTAACAATGCCACCCCCCACCTCTTTTACCACCCTCCCTAATCTTATTGAAACATCTATAACCAGGGACCTCCAACAACCATTTCTGCCCCTCTTCTATCCAAGTTTCCGTGATGGCCACCACATCGTAGTCCCAAGTACCGATCCATGCCTTAAGTTCACCCACCTTATTCCTGATGCTTCTTGCGTTGAAGTATACACACTTCAACCCATCTCCGTGCCTGCAAGTACTCTCCTTTGTCAGTGTTCCCTTCCCCACTGCCTCACTACACGCTTTGGCGTCCTGAATATCGGCTACCTTAGTTGCTGCACTACAAATCCGGTTCCCATTCACCTGCCAAATTAGTTTAAACCCTCCCGAAGAGTACTATAAAACCTCCCTCCCAGGATATTGGTGCATCTTCAAAAATGTTAAAAGAGGATATATTTTCTTTTAACTTAGTCCCAACAGGGACTTCCGGGTGCGGCTATGCAGAGCTAGGTCGCATATTCGGTAGCTCCCGCTTGGAACGGACTTTTGGGCTCTTTTACAGGGCCCCCACGGTATTTGTTTGACATTTCCCGGTGTGGCAAGAAGACTGCAGCATTCCTCTGACAGTGTCCCCCAGGAATGTTATGTCTTTTGGCTACCAGACCCGGCAGAAACAGTAAAAGATTTGGCTTTGGCTGCAGGTTTAGACAAGTCTCTTCCAGCATGCAGGCGGGGGAAGGGCAAGCTTAAAGCTGCAATCTGACTTGACTCTATCAAAGGTGAATTCTAGCAGCAGAGGGAACAACTATGAAAAGATCTACCAAGGCCATTGAAGAAGCAGGGACGAGGCTTCCGGTGGCGGCCATGGAGGAGTAGGTCGCGCATTCGGCAGCTCCCGTCTGGAACTGACTCTCAAGACCTTTTTCAGGAGTTTCCATAGACTTTTTAAACGGACCATAAGTGTAACGGCCAAAGGAGCGGCACTGGAGCAACGGGAGAAGCGAGGGAAAGAAAACAAAATGGCGGCGGCCAGGGACAAAGGGGAGCTGCAGGAGTTCATCAAGCGCTGCTTCGAGGAGCAGCGCGAGGAGATGCGCAAGGAGATGTTGGCGCCTATGCTCTCGGCAATTGAAGGACTCGGGATCACCCAGAAGGTCCACGAAGCTAAGATCCAGGAGGTACATAACAGAGTCAGTCAGAACGAGGATGAGCTCGTGGGCCTGGCGGTGAGAGTGGAGCAGAACGAGGCGCTACACAAGAGGTGGGCGGGAAGACTCGAAGACCTGGAGAACAGGTCGAGGAGAAAGAATCTGCGAATCCTGGGTCTCCCTGAGGGAGTGGAGGGGGCTGATGCCGGGGCATACGCGAGCACGATGCTCGAGGCGATGATGGGCACGAAGGCCCCTTCGAGGCCGCTGGAGTTGGACGGGGCACATCGGGTGCTGGCGAAGAAGCCCCAGGCAAATGAGCCGCCAAGGGCGATGGTGGGGAGGTTCCACCGGTTCACGGACAGAGAGTGGGTCCTGAGATGGGCCAAGAAGGAGCGGAGCAGTAAGTGGGACAATGCAGAGATCCGAATATACCCGGACTGGAGCACGGAGGTTGCAAAGCGGAGAGCGGGTTTCAACCGGGCCAAAGCGGCGTTGTACCGGAAAGAAGTGAAATTCGGAATGCTGCAGCCAGCGCAACTGTGGGTCACATACCAGGGCTAACACTATTACTTCGAAACGCCTGAAGAGGCGTGGACCTTTGTACAAGCCGAAAAGTTGGACTCTAACTGAGGGTTTGTGAGGGTGGGGGGGGGGATGTTTGAGGTTTGATGTGTGATGGTTGTTGTATATAGGGGGTCAATCACGCGCAGGAAATGTTACATGGGCTGGGGGAGAGAGACAAGAGCGACAGGAGCTGCGCCAGAGGGGGCGGAGCGGGCTTTGGAAAGCGCGGGGTGTTTTCCCGCGCGCGGGAAGAAAGGCGGGAAGGGGAACGAAGGAATGCATATGGATTGGGAGACTCCCACCCGGGGAGGTCAATGGGACAGCGGGGGAAGCCGGGGTCAGCAGGCGTCAGCTGACTTACGGGAGTGACATGGGGCAAGCAAAAAAGCTAGACAGGGGTCTAGCGGGAGGGGGGGGGGGGGGGGGAAAGAAAGGGTTGCTGCTGCACTGGCCGAAAGGGAATGGGACACAGAAGAGGTGGTCGGGACGGGGATCCCCCCTCTGGGGGACTGGAGGGTGAGGGAGGCGTGGACACGGGACTGGCCCGGAAAGGGGGATGGCTAGTCGGCGGGACGTGGGGGGCGTGAGAGCCCCTCCAGTCCGGCTGATAGCGTGGAGGGCCTGGATGGGCCGGTGGGGAGGGCTCGAGTGTTCGCGCACTTAAAGGGACTGGAGGCGGACGTGGCCATGCTCCAAGAGACACACCTGAAGGTGGCGGACCAGGTCAGGCTAAGAGGGGGATGGGTAGGACAGGTATTCCACTCGGGACTGGACGCGAGGAGTGGAGGGGTGGTGGTATTGGTGGGAAAGTGGGTGTCATTTGAGGCCAAGACTATTGTGGCGGACAGTGGAGGGCGATATGTAATGGTGAGCGGTAGGCTGCAAGGGATGTGGGTGGTGTTGGTGAACGTATACGCCCCGAACTGGGATGATGCAGGATTCATGAGGCGCGTGTTGGGGCACATTCCGGACCTGGAGATGGGGGGCCTGATGGTGGGGGGGGGACGACTTCGGTACGGTGTTGGATCCAGCACTGGACCGCTCCAAATCGGGGACTGGAGGGGGGCCGGCGGCGGCCAGGGTGCTTGGGGGGGGTTTGTGGATCGGATGGGGGGAGTGGACCCATGGCGGTTTGCAAGGCCGCAGGCCGGGGAGTTTTCTTTCTTCTCCCATGTGCGCGGGGCCTACTCCCGGATAGATCTCTTTGTTCTGGGTGGGGCGCTCATCCCGAGGGTGGAGGGGACGGAGTATTCGGCTATAGCCGTTTCGGACCATGCGGGGGGGGGGGGGGGGGTGTGCGGTGTGGGAGGCGTTGGGGGCGGTGATCAGGGGAGAGCTGATTTCCGTTGGGGCTCGTGGGGAGGGGACAGAGTGTATGGGGGGGGGGGGGGGGGGGGATTTTGAGGGTGGGCGGGGGATGCGCAGAGGCCGCGGAGGAAAGATTACTTGGGGAAAGACGGCGGCTCCAGACGGAGTTTGACCTGTTGACCACGGGGGGGGGGGGGGAAGGCGCAGTGGAGGAGAGCGCAAAGGGCGACCTAAGAGTATGGAGAGGGGGCTGGTCAGATGCTGGCACACCAGCTCCGTAGGTGGATGGCAGTGAGGGAAATGGGGGGGGGGGAGTCAAGGATGGAGGGGGAGCTTCGGAGTGCGACGGGGGTGGACGGGGTATTCGGGGGCTTTTGTGGGGGGCTGTGCAGGTCCCGGCCCCCGGCGGGGGAGGAGGGGATGGGACGATTCCTGGGTCGGCTGGGGTTCCAGAGGGTGGAGGAGCGGGGGGTGGCTGGTTTGGGGGCGCCGGTTGGGTTGGAGGAGCTGGGCGGGGGTTTGGGGGGCATGCGGGCGGGAAGGGCTCCGGGACCGGACGGATTCCCGGTGGAGTTCTACAAGAGGTACGCGGGCCTGTTGGCCCCGCTGCTGGTGAGGACCTTTAATGAGGCAAGAGAGGGGAGGACCCTGCCCCCGACAATGTCGGAAGCGACAATTTCTTTGGTCCTGGAGCGGGTCGGGGACCCACTGTAGTGTGGATCGTGCGGGCCAATCTCGTTCCTCGGTGTGGATGCAAGGTTGCTGGCAGGGGTGCTGGCAGGGGTGCTGGCCGCGAGGATCGGGGACTGTGTCCCGGGGGTGGTCCACGAGGACCGGACGGGATTTGTAAGGGGCGGGCAGCTGAGCACCAATGTGCGGCGGCTCTTAAGCGTGGTAATGGTGCCGTCGGGGGGGGGGGGGGGGGGGGGGGGGGGGGGGGGGGGGGGGGAGGAAAGAGGCGTAGATGGTGGCGGCTGTGGACGCGGAGAGGGCCTTTGGCCGGGTGGAGTGGGAGTACCTCTGGGAGGTGCTGCGCAGGTTTGGGTTCGGGGTAGGGTTTATCAATTGGGTTAAGCTCCTTTACAGAGCCCGGATGGCAAGTGTAGTGATGAGACGGCGGAGGTCGGAGTACCTTCGACTGTACCGAGGGACGAGGCAGGGGTGCCCCCTGTTGTTCGCATTGGCGATCGAACCATTGGCCATGTCGTTGAGGGAGTCTAATAAATGGAAGGGGGTGGTCCGAGGGGGAGAAGAGCATCTGGTGTCGCTGTGTGCGGATGACCTGTTGCTGTGCGTGGCGGGTCCAGTGGGGGGATGGTGGAGGTCGTGCAGACTCTAGGGGAGTTTGGGGAGTTTTCGGTCTATGGGCTCGGTGTGGGGAAGAGTGAGCTCTTTGTATTACAGGCGGGGGACCAGGAAAGAGGGATGGGGGACCTGCCGCTGAGGAGGGCGGAGGGGAGCTTTCGGTGTCTGGGGATACGGATAGCCGGGAGTTGGGGGGCCCTACATAAACTGAATCTTACGGGGTTGGTGGGGCAGATGGAGGAGGATTTCAAAAGATGGGACGTGTTGCCGCTCTCGCTGGCGGGTAGAGTGCAGTCGGTCGGGGTGGTGGTCCTTCCGAGGTTTCTGTTTGTGTTTCAGTGCTTTCCCATCGTGATCACTAAGGCCTTTTTTAAGAGAGTAGGCAGGAGTATTATGGGGTTTGTGTGGGCGAATAAGACCCCGAGAGTAAGGAGAGGGTTCCTGGAACGCAGTCGGGACCGAGGAGGGTTGGCGCTGCCAAACCTGGGGAGCTACTACTGGGCAGCAAATGTGGTGATGATCCGCGGGTGTGTTATGGAGGGGGAGGGGGCGTCATGGAGGAGGGTGGAGATGGCGTCCTGTAGGGGAGCGGGCCTGGGGGCGTTGGTGGCGGCGCCGCTGCCGCTCTCGCCGACAAGGTATATCACGAGCCTGGTGGTGGCGGCAATGTTGAGGATCTGGGGCCAGTGGAGACGGCACCGGGGTGCAATGGGAGCATCGGTGTGGTCCCCCGATCAGGGGTAACCACCGGTTTGTCCCGGGGAAGATGGACGGGGGGTTCCAGAGCTGGCATCGGGCGGGGATTGGAAGAATGGGGGACCTGTTCATCGACGGGCCGTTTGCGAGCCTAGGGGCACTGGAGGAGAAGTTCGAGTTACTCCCGGGAAATGCCTTTAGATATATGCGGGTGGGGGCTTTTGTGGGGCGATGGGTGGGGGAGTTCCCGTTTCTCCCGGCACAGGAAGTTCAAGATAGGGTGATCTCGGGTGTATGGGTCGGGGAGGGCAAGGTGTCGGAAATACACCAGGAGTTGAAAGAGGGGGAAGCGCTGGTAGAAGAGTTGAAGGGTAAATGGGAGGAGGAGCTGGGGGAGGAGATCGAGGAAGGTCTGTGGGCTGATGCCCTAGGTAGGGTTAATTCCTCCTCCGCGTGTGCTAGGCTCAGCCTGATACAATTTAAGGTGGTCCACAGAGCGCACTTGGCGGGGGCGGGGTTGGAGGGCGGATGTGGAGGGTGCTCAGGGAGCCCGGCGAACCATGTCCATATGTTTTGGTCATGCCTGGCACTGGAGGGGTTCTGGAGAGGAGTGGCGGGAGCAATATCTCAGGTGGTGAAAGTCCGGGTCAAACCAAGCTGGGGGCTAGCAATATTTGGAGTAGTGGACGAACCGGGTGTGCAGGAGGCGAAAGAGGCCGGCATTCTGGCCTTTGGTCCCTAGTAGCCCGGCGAAGGATCTTGCTAATGTGGAAGGAGGCGAAGCCCCCCAGCCTGGAGGCCTGGATAAATGATATGGCTGGGTTCATAAAGTTGGAGAGGATTAAGTCGCCTTGAGAGGGTCTGCGTAGGGGTTTTACAGGCGGTGGCAACTGTTCCTAGACTATCTCGCGGAGCGTTAGAGGAAGGTCGGTCAGCAGCAACCTTGAGGGGCAGGGGGGGGGGGGGCATCCTGGGAAGGTGGGGGGGAGAAGAGAGGGGGGACTGCCTGGGAGGGTGGATGAGCAAGAGATAACATGAAGGGTTGGGGAAACTGGCACGAACATGTGAGGGCCAGTGTACAAACCTGTGTAAATATATCATTTTGCCATGTATATATCTTGCTCTGCGCGATTTCTCGTTTTTTTTTGTTACGGGGTGGGGTTATTGTTTGTAAGGGAGAAAAATTGTGTTAAAAATCTTTAATAAATATATATATTTTTTTAAAACTTAGTCCCAACACCGTTGTAAAACAATTTAACAAAATTCAAATAATCAGCAACCCAACAAAGCTACACATGAACATGTAGGTATCAATTTCACATTTGACATAAATACTGCAGATTATACATAACTTAATTTCTTGTCTATCTGCAATATCTGCATGTTAAATATGAAATATCATCCGAGTCCATCTTTGTCTGGTCCAAGTGTTGAGCAAATAATTTCATATTTCATAGAATTTACAGTGCAGGAGGCCGCCATTCGGCCCATCGAGTCTGCACCGGCTCTTTGAAAGAGCATCCCTACCCAAGCCCACACACTACCCTATCCCCATAACCCAGTAACCCCACCCAACACTAAGGGCAATTTTGGACACCAAGGGCAATTCATCATGGCCAATCCACCTAAACCGCACATCTTTGGTCTGTGGGAGGAAACCGAAGTACCCGGAGGAAACCCACGCAGACACGGGGAGAACGTGCAGACTCCGCACAGTCAGTGACCCAAGCCGGGAATCGAACCTGGGACCCTGGAGCTGTGAAACAATTGTGCTAACCACTATGCTACCGTGCTGCCCTAAAGAAGAATTTAGTTTAATTAGAAAATAATTTAAAAAAATAAAAAAATGTTATTAAAGGTTTTCATAAAATATCAATAACAAAATAAGAAAAAATAACCCAACAGGATTAAGTACAAAACACAATCTAAAAAAAAGTAACCCCCCAAACCCCTCCCCCCCTGTACATAAATAATAAATTAACATTAACACCCCGACTTAACACAACAGGTGTATACACCCCCTCAGACCCTTCCAGTGTAAATAACATAAACAAAAATAAAGTAAACCCCCCCTCCCCCCGAGCTGCTGCTGCCATTGACCAATGTCTATCGTTCTGCCAGAAAGTCTAAGAACGGTTGCCACTGCTTAAAGAACCCTTGTACCGACCCACTCAAAGCGAATTTCACCCTCTCCAATTTAATGAACCCTGCCATATCGCTGATCCAGGATTCCACGTTTGGGGGCCTCGCATCTTTCCACTGAAGGAGAATCCTTCGCCGGGCTACCAGGGACGCAAAGGCCAGAATTCCGGCCTCTTTCGCCTCCTGCACTCCCGGCTCCTCTGCCACCCCAAATATTGCGAGCCCTCAGCCCGGTTTGACCCTGGATCCTACCACCCTCGACACCGTCCTCGCTATGCCCTTCCAAAATTCCTCCAGCGCTGGGCATGCCCAGAACATATGAGTGTGATTTGCTGGGCTCCCTGAGCACCTAACACACCTGTCTTCACCTCCAAAGAACCGGCTCATCCTTGTCCCGGTCATGTGTGCCCTGTGCAGCACCTTAAACTGTATGAGGCTGAGCCTCGCGCACGAAGAGGAAGAGTTCATCCTCCCTAGGGCATCCGCCCAAGTCCCCTCTTTGATCTCCTCTCCCAACTCCTCCTCCCACTTACCTTTCAACTCCACCACCGAGGCCTCCTCCTCCTCCTCCTGCGTCACCTGGTAAGTTTCCGAGATCGGCGGCCCAGCAGGACCCACAGAGGTTGGGCAGCGCCAGCCCCCCCCATCTCTACTCCGCCCCAGGAACACCCTTCTCACCCTCGGAGTCCCTCGCGCCCACACAAACCCCATTATACTCCTGTTAACCCGCCTGAAAAAAGCCTTCGGGATAAACACGGGGAGGCACTGGAACAGGAACAAAAACCTTGGGAGCACCGTCATTTTGATTGATTGCACCCTACCCGCCAAGGACAGCGGCAACGCGTCCCACCTCTTGAACTCCTCCTCCATTTGCTCCACCAGCCTTGTAAAGTTAAGCCTATGCAGGGCCTCCCAGCTCCTGGCCACCTGGACCCCCAAATATCTGAAGCTCCTCTCCGCCCTTTTTAGTGGGAGCTCGCCAATCCCCCTCTCCTGGTCCCCTAGCTGAACTACGAACAGCTCGCTCTTCCCCATATTGAGCTTGTACCCCAAAAAGTCCCCGAATTCCCTAAGGATCCTCATTACCTCTGGCATTCCTCCCACCGGGTCCGCCACATACAGCAGCGGGTCGTCTGCATAAAGCGACACCCTATGCTCCTCCCCACCCCGCACCAACCCCCTCCAGTTCCTCGACTCTCTCAGTGCCATAGCCAGGGATTCAATCGCCAGTGCGAAGAGCAGGGGGGGACAGGGGGGACCCGTCTCGTCCCTCGGTGCAACCGAAAGTACTCGGACCTCCTCCTATTTGTGGCCACACTCGCCATCGGGACCTCATACAAAAGCCTAACCCACCTGACAAACCCCTCCCCAAACCCGAACCTCTTCAGCACCTCCCACAGGTCCCCCCACTCTACCCTATCGAAGTATTTCTCAGCGTCCATCGCCACCACTATCTCCGCTTCCCCCTCCCTTGCCGGCATCATGATAACGTTCAAAAGGCTCCGCACTTTCAACTGTCTCCCCTTCACAAATCCCGTCTGGTCTTCATGGATGATCTGCGGCACACAATCCTCAATCCTCGTGGCTAAGACCTTCGCCAGCGCCTTGGCATCTACATTTAGCTAAGAAATCGGTCTGTAAGACCCACATTGCAGGGGATCCTTGGCCCGCTTCAGGATCAAGGAGATCAGTGCCCGGGACATCGTCGGGGGTAAAGCCCCCCCCTCCCTTGCCTCATTAAAGGTCCTAACAGTGGGCCCAACAGGTCCATATATTTTTCATAGAACTCGACCGGGAAACCGTCCGGCCCGGTGACTTCCCCGCCTGCATGCTTCTTATCCCTTTGATCAGCTCCTCCAGCCCAATCGGGGCCCCCAGTCCCGCCACCAGTCCCTCTTCCACCTTTGGAAACCTCAATTGGTCCAGGAAACGGGCCATCCCTCCCTCCTCCCGTGGGGGCTCAGATCGGTACAATTCCTCGTAGAAGTCCCTGAAGACCCCATTGATGCCAACCCCACTCCGCACCACGCTCCCTCCCCTGTCCTTAACTCCCCCGATCTCCCTAGCTGCGTCCTACTTCCTAAGCTGATGCGCCAGCATCCGGGTTGCCTTTTCCCCATACTCGTAGACCGCCCCTGGGCCTTCCTCCACTGCACCTCCTCCGCCTTCCTGGTGGTCACCAGGTCGAATTCGGCCAGGAGGTTGCGCCTTTTCCTCAACAATCCTTCCTCGGGCACCTCCGCATTCCTCCTGCTACCCTCACCATCTCCCCCTCCAGCCGCTCCCTCTCCCCCCCGCTCCGTGGGCCCTAATGGAGATCAGCTCTCCCCCTCACCACTGCCTTCAGCACCTCCCATACCATCCCCACTCGGACCTCCCCGTTGTCGTTGGTCTCCAAGTACCTCGCTATACTTCCTCGGACCCGCTCGCTCACCTCCTCGTCCGCCAACAGCCCCACCTCCAAGCTCCACAGCGAGCGCTGGTCCCTCTCCTCCCCCATCATCAAGTCCACCTAATGCGGGGCGTGGTCAGAAATGGCTATTGCCAAATACTCGGTATCCTCTACTCTTGCTATCAGTGCCCTACTCAAAATGAAAAAGTCGATTTGAGAATAAGCCTTACGGACATGTGAGAAGAATGAAAATTCCCTAGCCCCCGGCCTTGCAAATCTCCAAGGGTCCACCCCTCCCATCCTGCCTCCCCTTCGACTCCTCACATTGTGTGGCACACCCTCCTCTCCCGCTCCCCATCCACAGGCCCTCCCCCTCCATTCTAAGCGCGGGAAACAATCCTCGCTTCCCCGCCCAAGCCCAGCACCCCCCTAGTCTTCGGCGCAGGAAAAAAGCCCGCGCTCTCCACCTACCAGGCCCCGCCACCAACCAAAACAGTGCCCAACCCACCCCATCCACCCTCCCCAACCCGAAAGAGAAAAACACAGAGAAAAAGAAACCCAAAACAATGCAAAGGCCCCCCCACCCCCCGAACAAAGAATAGGCATAACATATCCACCGCAGTCCCCAATCGCCCATCCCGACCCTCAGTCTGTGTCCAGCTTCTCGGCCTGAACAAAGGTCCATGCCTCCTCCGGAGACTCAAAATAATGGTGCCGATCCTTGTAGGTAACCCACAGTTGCGCCGGCTGCAACATGCCAAACTTCACCCCCTTCCTGTGCAGCACCACCTTCACCCGATTGTACCCGGCCCTCCTCTTCGCCACCTCCGCACTCCAGTTCTGATATATCCGAACCTCTGCGTTCTCCCACCTGTTGCTCCTCTCCTTTTTGGCCCACCTGAGCACACACTCCCGATCGACGAACCGATGGAACCGCACCAGCACCGCCCGCGGAGGCTCGTTAGCCTTGGGCCTCCTCGCCAACACTCTATGGGCCCCTTCCAGCTCCAGGGGCCCCTGGAAGGACCCCGCTCCCATCAGCGAGTTCAACATGGTGACCACATAGGCCCCCACGTCCGGCCCCTCCAGCCCCTCCGGGAGGCCCAGAATCCGCAGATTCTTCCGCCTCGACCGATTCTCCATCTCCTCAAACCGCTCCTGCCATTTTTTGTGGAGCACCTCGTGCGCCTCCACCTTTACCGCCAGGCCTAAGATCTCGTCCTCATTGTCAGAGATCTTTTGTCGAGCCTCTCGGATCGCCAACCCCTGGGCCGTCTGTGTCTCCAGCAGCTTATCAATAGAAGCCTTCATCGGCTCTAGCAGGTCCGTTTTAATCTCTCTGAGGCAGCGCTGGATACCCTCCTGTTGCTCCTCCGCCCACTGCCTCCACGCTGCCTTGTCTCCGCCCGCCGCCATTTTGTCCTTCTTTCCTCCCTTCTTCGGGTCCACCACCACCTTTTTTGTCGCCCCGCTCCTAGTTAAAGCCATATACTGACGGGGAGCTGTTATTAACTCCTTCCCACACCGGGAAACGTCGGAAAAGTGCCGTTGGGGGCCCTGAAAAGAGCCCAAAAGTCAGTTTCTGCGGGAGCCGCCGAATGATCGACTTAGCTCCGCATAGCTGCAACCGGAAGTCTTGAGAGGGAATTCTTTTGGCAGTGTTCGCTTCACCAATCTGCCTCAAAAAGTCAGTGGAAACTTCTGAAAAAGGTCTGAGAGTCCGTTCCAGACAGGAGCTGCCGAATGCGCGACCTACTCCTCCATGGCCGCCACCGGAAGCCTCGTCCCCGCTTCTTCAATGGCCTTGGTGAGATCTTTTCACAGTTGTTCCTTCTGCTGCTAGAATTCACCTTTAATAAAGGCCCTCAAGTCAGCTTGAAGCCTTTAAGCTTGCCCTTCCCCCACCTGCATGCTGGAAGAGGCTTTTGTCTATTCCTGCAGCTCCAGCCAAATCTTTTACTGTTTCTGCCGGGTCTGGTAACCAAGAGACATACCATTCCTGGGGGACACTGTCGGGGGAATGTTGCAGTCTTCTTACCACACCGGGAAATGTCGAAAAAATTCCGTTGGGGGCCCTGTAAAGAGCCCCAAAGTCCATTCCAAGCGGGACCTGCCAAACATGCGACTTAGCTCTGCATAGCCGCACCCGGAAGTCAATTAGAAAATAATTAATTTAACATGCCAGGGTCATATCCCATGTTCTCTAAAGTGCTTGGTAAGTGCACTTTTGAGCTGTTGTACCGTAATATTTTTAAAACTTAATCAAAAACCTTTGCATGTTATCAATAATAATCTTTATTATTGTCACAAGAAATAAACTAGTCTAATTTATTGAACAGAATTATTCATTAGAGCTAGAAGTGTTTTCTATCTATTAAATATGCAGCTGCTATGTCAATGTCTGCACAAAACCAAATTCGGTAACATCAACCAAGACCAAGTTCCACCCTCAACACTATTTTAAGTGAAATGCTTCTGTAACCTTTCTATAAAACTGAAAAATGATAGAATATATTATAATTAAAAATACTAGCTATATTAATTTATCTCATCTATCAGGGTTAAATATAAAAGCAACATTTACACAGTGAAAGATTTGGGATAGAATTTTAACCTGCAAGGATGGGTGGGTAGCAGGTTAAAACACCAGAATCTATCAGTGCATCAGGAAGCTGGCAGGCACCCTCAACATCTGCATTTAACTTGAGCTGATTTATTCATACGAGGGAAATTCTTATGTTAAAAGGCAATTAAATCTTATTCTTAGGTTCATTAACTCTTGAGCTTTCTGGTCTTACTGGAACTCACTAGATTGGACAAGGCAAGAAGACCGCAGGAATTGATGGGGCGGAGGAATTAACAGGCAAGAAAGCCTTTAGACCCTGAGAAACGATAGTCATTTCCTTCCCAATGTGAAAGGCTTTCGTCCTTGGGGCTTGCTCAGTGAGTGTGGTTTCACTGCTTTGGAAGTGTTTTCTGCTCCCTTGGAATTCTTTGCAGTTCCCTGCTGTCAGCATTCACAGCAGCCTGAGGATCTGCTTCTGTGGCTCTGCCTTCTCCTCAATCACTTGCAGTTCCACAGGACACACAAGAAGAAAGCTCCTGCTTGCAATAATCCTGAGCACAGGGGACGGAATTCTCCGTTTCTGAGACTTGGTGTTGACGGCAACGCAGAATTTGTGGACTTTCAAGACAGAAAAACTGGTTCCAACACCTGGACTGATTTCGCTACTAATAAGGGACTAGCCCCGGTGCCGCGTGGAACACAATCGAATCCAATGAAAAACGGTGCGGGATTCACCGGGTCCATGATTGACACTCGGAAGGCTCACAAGCTGCAGCCGCACATAGACATTACACTCCCTACAGACACATATCCCAGCCAACAAGATAGCACTGGTTGTGCTGGAGCGCGCCCGTACATCTGATGGGTCGGCTGGGGCCAGGGGGCACCTTGGAGGGTTGTCCTGGGGGACACCTATATGACCTGTGGCTCTAAGTTCATAATGGGCTGTTAGCGGTGTGTGCAGCTGCATGGCTGCCTTGCTGGCTGCGGCAATGATGTTCTATGCCGATCCACCCCGACCCCACAGCCTGGCCACTACTCTCTCCCTGGCCCTGGCAGAAGCCTCCCGGCAGCAGCACAACTGTCAGCACACTATGGCCACGTGGGACAATTTCTGTACCCTCTCTCTCTCTCTCTCTCTCTCTCTCCCTCAGCAGCCACCATGCCAGTTTCACGATTATTAAAAGCACAAGTGAACTGTGCCTTCGGGAAATCAGCCCATCAGAGGCGGAGCATCACAGAGGTCCCGGAAAATACAGGGTCGGTCCCGCTAATGGCATGCAAATGGTGTTCACTGTATGTGCGTTCCGGAACGTATTGATGCCACTGTTGAGGTGATGGAGAATTCCGATTTGGCGTCAGTTCGACGCCTGCCGCGATTTTGGCGTCGGCACCTATTCTCCACCCAATTGACTTTCCCGATTTTGGCGCCAGCCAACAGAGAATCCCGCCCAGGGTATATAAAGAGAGGATTAGTCTTCTGGACATTGCTGAGCACCAGGAAGACGATCGACTGCCAAATGGATTGGGTGGACATGCATTGCCTGTGGCAGTTAAGCTCACCACATTTATTTTCTTCACATCCAGCACCTTCTTGTGGATCTGCAGGTGATATTTGTAGAATCTCAATCTTCAGCCCACAAAGGCTTCTCCCAAGTGACAGATTACATAAGATCCCAACAGTGCAGGAGGTTGCCATTCGACCTATCGAGTTTGCACCGGCCCTCTGAAACAGCACTCTACCACCTCAGCATATTTCCCCCACCCTATCCCTGTAACCCCATGCATTGCTTATGGCTAATTCCCTTAACTGTTGGACACTAAGGGGCAATTTAGCATGACCAATCCATCTAACCTGCACATCCTTGGACTGTGGGAGGAAACCGGAGCACCCGGAGGAAACCCATGCAGAGAACAGGCAAACTCCACACGGAGTCACCCAAGGCTGGAATTGTACCCGGGTCCTTGATGTTGCGAGGGTTTTTGCAAGGGTTGGTACTTTTGTACATTTTGGCATTGATGAAGCCGCAGAATGAAAGAGACCATTTGATGTCCTGCGCTGACTGGATTCACAAATTGTAGCAATCACTGAGCAGTATTCATCAACCAAAAGGAATTCCTCTCCATTAACGTTCAACTGATACGTAACCATCAAAGGTCATGCACATCTGTGCAAGATACCCGGGAAGTTGCCATGATCCTGCACCAGGTCAAGTGTTCCAAAGATATTTGCACCTCCAAGTAGAGTCAGTGGATGGCTCTCCTCTTGAGAATGTGGCTGATAACTCAAGTGTGGTGCCATACCACTGATGACCAGGAAAGGTGCAACCGAAGCCACAGGGGTACAATAATCAACATTAAGCAAGCCTTCTGAATGTAGAAGATGCATTACAGGTTCCTCGACAGATCTGGGAGTGCCTTTCCATATCCACCAGCAAAGATTTCTAGAATGATCGGGGGGTGCTGCATCTGCAAAACATTTTGAAGCACCAAGGACTGGAATTCTAAGAGGGGGAAGGTGATGACCACTGTTCATCTTGATAGGAAAGTGCAAGAAAAGGAGGAACCTAATGTGGCGAGAAAACCTGGATCTGGGAACACCACCACTTGAAGTTCTTCTCCAAGTCACTCATCATCCTAACTTGGAAATAAATTGTTGTTCTTTCACTAACGCTGGGTCAAGACCCTGGAACTCTTTCCCTGACAGCATGGTGGGTGTACCTACACCTCAGGGACTGCCGCAGTTCAAAACACCAACTCACCACCAACTTAGAGGCAACTAGGGATACAACCCGTAAATGAATTTAAAAAAAAAATGCTGCCCACGATGTCTGGGACAGACTGATGCAGGCACGCTTCTGGCACACCAATTCTGAACACATACTGTGCGGGCAGACCCCTAGAACCAAGCAGTTCCAAAATTAACAATTGATCTTGCTCACAGATACCCAGAGCTCATCTTTTACTCATTATACCGTTTTCATATGGCAGGAAATAGGCATGTAATGAGAGGACAGAACAATGGATTTTAAAAAAAAGTTAATGGTTTATAAACATCGAGCAGAAAAATAACAATCACAGAGTGTTAAACACCCTAGTGAAATATCCTCGAGCAACATCAAATCCTCTCTCTTTCTTTGCCCATTACTCCAACATAGTGCAACCTCTGTTATTTCTGCAGACTTGATGGGCCAAATGGCCTCTTTCTGCACTGTAAATTTTATGATTCTATTAAAGTTAGAAAAAAATTAAATTAAAACACACCGAGAAATGAGACTCCACACTTTTTTGGCCAGAGAGTCTAGCTGGCAGTCATTAACAATCATTACACTCTGAACAAGATTAATTACTAGACCGACTTTGTGGTGAGTTTAATGGGTAATTAACGTGCAACCGCCGTTACTTCATGAAAATTATCGAGGTTAAGGTCAAGCCGGCATTTTCATGAAGCACACAGCAGAGCAATGCAAATTGTCGAGCAGTTTGTGGCAATTCATGGCTCACCTGCTCTTCACCTTAAGCTGCTGGCTTAAATAATTTCACATATATTAAACATGTTGTTACTTTCTCAGCAAATGCCAATCAACTCAACTCTTATCAATTTCTTTGAATTGACAACAAAGCTTGGATGAGGGCAATGTAATATATGTGGTACACATGGAATTGCAGAAGGCTTTAACATGGCTGAAGCTTCTAACAAAGTTCACGATGTCAGGTAGCAGAATGGATTGAAAGACTACGAACAGAAAAGAGGGTAGAAAATTAGAGACATTTCTCAGGCTAGCATTTGTGTCCATTAGAGACCAGTGTTGGGACTGTTGCTGTGAAGTACGTGCCTTTAGACACGGAGTGCTGATTGGAACAGAGTGCATCTGAGTTTAGGTGAGTGACTGAGTTCGGGTGAGTGGCGAGAGAGGGCTGTGTTTTTGTTGTGTTCGGGTTTATTCTTGAGGTTCTATAAAAAAAAAATTATTTAAATTAATTAACTAGTTGGATATGGCTGGACAGGTGATGTGCTGTTGCGGTATGATGATGGAACTGGTGGATCCCATTGAGACCGTCAGTGACCACATCTGCAGCAAGTGTTGGCTGCTCGAGGAACTTCGGCTCAGAATTGATGAGCTGGAGACCAAGCTGCACACACTGCGGCACATCAGGGAGGGGGAAAATTACCTGGACGCTTTGTTTCAGGAGGCAGTCACACCCGGTAGAATAAGTACTGATAATTCGGACAGTGGTCAGGGACAGAGTGGTGTGACTGCAAGGGAGGCAGGTAGGGGGATCCTGAGTTTAGGAGCCTCAGCCCTTGACCTTGTCCAACAGGTATGAGGTACTTGCTCCCTGTGTGGATGAGGAAGAGGGCTATAGGGAGGATGTGTTGACTGACCTCTGCACCGTGGTACAGGAAGCCATTCAAGAGGGGGGAGCAAAAAGACAAGTGGTAGTTGCAGGGGATTCTATAATTAGGGGGATTGATGGCATCCTTTGTAAGCCAGATCATGAGTCCCGCATGGTATGTTGCCTGCCCGGTGCCAGGGTGAGGGACATCTCTGATCGGCTTGAAAGGATTTTGGAGAGGGAGGGGGAGGATCCAGTTGTTGTGGTCCACGTTGGGACTAACAACATAGGTAAGACTAGGAAAGAGGACCTGTTTGGGGATTATCAAACACTAGGGACTAAATTAAAGAACAGGTCCTCCAGGGTTATAATCTCTGGATTACTACCCGAGCCATGTGCCAATTGGCATAGGGTTGAGAAAATTAGGGAAGTTAACACGTGGCTAAAGGAGTGGTGTGGGAAAGAGGGATTCCATTTCATGGGGCATTGGCATCAGTACTGGGGCAGAAGGGACCTGTACCGTTGGGACGGTCTTCACCTGAACCATTCTGGGACCAGTGTTCTAGCGAATAGGATAAATAGGTTGGTCACAAGGACTTTAAACAAGCAAGTTGGGGGGAAGGGAAGGGTAAAGCTATGGACAGTATAATGGTTAATGGAGAGCAAGGCAGCAGGTTACATGACAGGTTATTCTGTAGAGATATGGGTTCAAAGACAAGGAAAATTAGGAGAAAGGGTAAGAGGAAAAATAATTTGCGAAAAGTTACTGATCAAGGTGTTAGGATTCATAACAAGGACATAAAAAACAGCATAAGTGTCATTTACCTGAATGCTCGTAGTATACGAAATAAAGTAAATGAGTTGATGGCGCAAATCATCGTGAATGACTATGATTTAGTGGCCATTACTGAAACATGGTTAAAGGATGGTCACGACTGGGAGTTAAATATCCAAGGGTATCAAGCTATACGAAAGAATAGAATGGACGGTAAGGGCGGTGGTGTAGCTTTGTTGTTTAAGGATGGCATCCGGGCAATAGTAAGGGATGATATTGGTGCTATGGAGGACAAGGTTGAATCAATTTGGGTGGAAATCAGGAATAGTAAGGCGAAAAGGTCACTGATAGGAGTAGTCTATAGGCCACCAAATAGTAACAGGATGGTAGGGCAGGCAATAAGCAAAGAAATAATGGATGCACGTAGAAATGGTACAGCGGTTATCATGGGGGATTTTAATCTACATGTCGATTGGTTTAACCAGGTTGGTAAAGGCAGCCTTGAGGAGGAGTTTATAGAATGTGTCCGGGATAATTTCCTGGAACAGTATGTAATGGAACCTACAAGGGAACAAGCGGTCCTAGATCTGGTCCTGTGTAATGAGGCAGGATTGATTAATGATCTCATAGTTCGGGATCCTCTTGGAAGGAGCGACCACAATATGGTGGAATTTAAAATACAGTTGGAGGATGACAAGGTAAAATCAAACACTAGTGTTTTGTGCTTAAACAAAGGCGATTACAATGGGATGAGAGAAGAACTAGCTAAGGTAGATTGGGAGCAAAGACTTCATGGTGAAGCAGTTGAGGAACAGTGGAGAACCTTCAGAGCGATCTTTCACAGTGTTCAGAAAAGGTTCATACCGACAAAAAAGAAAGACGGTAGAAAGGGGAAAAATCGACCGTGGATATCTAAGGAGGTGAGGGAGAGTATCAAATTGAAGGAAAAAACATACAAAGTGGCAAAAATTAGTGGGAGACTAGAGAAGTGGGAAGTCTTTAGGGGACAACAGAAAGCTACTAAAAAAGCTATAAAGAAGGGTAAGGTAGACTATGAAAGTAAACTGGCTCAGAACATAAAAGCAGATAGTAAAAGCTTCTACAAATATATAAGACAAAAAAAGAGTGGCTAAGGTAAATATTGGTCCTTTGGAAGATGAGAAGGGAGATTTAATAATAGGAGACGGGGAAATGGCTGAGGAGCTGAACAGGTTTTTTGGGTCAGTCTTTACAGTGGAAGACACAAATAACATGCCAGTGACTGATGGAAATAAAGATATGATAGGTGAGGACCTTGAGATGATTGTAATCACTAAGGAAGCAGTATTGGGTAAGCTAATGGGGCTAAAGGTAGACAAGTCTCCTGGCCCTGATGGGATGCATCCCAGAGTGTTAAAAGAGATGGCTAGGGAAATTGTAAACGCACTAGTGATAATTTATCAAAATTCACTAGACTCTGGGGTGGTCCCAGAGGATTGGAAAGTAGCAAACGTGACACCACTGTTTAAAAAAGGAGGTCAGCAGAAAGCGGGTAATTATAGGTCGGTAAGCTTAACTTCGGTTGTAGGGAAAATGCTGGAATCTATCATTAAGGAGGAAATAGCGGGGCACCTGGAGGGAAATTGTCCAATTAGGCAGATGCAGCATGGGTTCACAAAGGGTAGGTTGTGCCGGACTAATTTGGTAGAATTTTTTGAGGACGTTACCAGTGTAGTAGATAACGGGGAGCCAATGGAGGTGGTATATCTGGATTTCCAGAAAGCTTTTGACAAGGTGCCACACAAAAGGTTGCTGCATAAACTAAAGATGCATGGCATTGAGGGTAAAGTGGTAGCATGGGTAGAGGATTGGTTAACTAACAGAAAGCAGAGAGTGGGGATAAATGGGTGTTTCTCTGGTTGGCAACCTGTAACTAGTGGGGTCCCTCAAGGATCAGTGTTGGGCCCGCAGTTATTCATAATTTACATAGATGATTTGGAGTTGGGGACCAAGTGCAATGTGTCAATGTTTGGGAACGACACTAAGATGAGTGGTAAAGCAAAAAGTGCAGAGGATACCGGAAGTCTGCAGAAGGATTTGGATAGGTTAGGTGAATGGGCTAGGGTCTGGCAGATGGAATTCAATGTTGCCAAGTGTGAGGCTATCCATTTTGGGAGGAATAACAGCAGAATGGATTATTATTTAAACGGTAAGATGTTAAAACATGCTGCTGTGCAGAGGGACCTGGGTGTGCTGGTGCACGAGTCGCAAAAAGTTGGTGTGCAGGTGCAACAGGTGATTAAGAAGGCTAATCAAGTTTTGTCTTTCATTGCTAGAGGGATGGAGTTCAAGACTAGGGAGGTTATGCTGCAATTGTATAGGGTGTTGGTGAGGCCGCATCTGGAGTATTGTGTTCAGTTTTGGTCTCCTTACCTGAGAAAGGACATATTGGCACTGGAGGGAGTGCAGAGGAGATTCACTAGGTTGATTCCAAAGTTGAGGGGATTAGATTATGACGAGAGGTTGAGTAGACTGGGACTGTAGTCATTGGAGTTTAGAAGGATGCGGGGGGATCTTATTGAAACATATAAAATTATGAAGGGAATAGATAGGATAGATGCGGGCAGGTTGTTTCCACTGGTTGGGGAAAGCAGAACTAGGGGACATAGCCTCAAAATAAGGGGAAGTAGATTTAAGACCGAGTTTAGGAGGAACTTCTTCACCCAAAGGGTTGTGAATCTCTGGAATACCTTGCCCAGTGAAGCAGTTGAGGCTCCTTCTTTGAACGTTTTTAAGAAAAAGATAGATAGCTTCCTAAAGAATAAAGGGATTCGGGGATATGGATTTCGGGCCGGAGAGTGGAGCTGAGTCCACAAAGATCAGCCATGATCTCATTAAATGGCGGAGCAGGCTCGAGGGGCCAGATGGCCTACTCCTGTTCCTTGTTCTTATGAATTCCAGAGCTGGACACGAGGTTAAATCTTGCCATATTTTTCCCAAAGTATCAGGCTCAGCATGTAGCTCCCTAACGGCACAGACAAGTTTTCACTACAGATCTTGAGCCTGAGCCCCCCAAAATGGGGCTCCCACAAGTGCCTGCTTTAGCGCTGCCCCGGCACTGGTTGGCACTGCACCAACCTGGCAGTGTCAACCTGGCAGTGCCCAGGCATGTCCCTCTGAAGTTGCACTAAAAGACTATTGATGCTAAATTGGGGATTATAATCAATCATAAGGAAGATTGTACCAAATTATAATAAGAATTAAACAGGCTTGTAAAATGCGTGAACTAATAATGACAAGTGAAATTCAATATCGTGAAATGTTAGGTGGTTCTTGTCGAGGGGGAGGGTGGGGGGAGAAGAAGGTCATTAAATGGCATAGCAGACCTAAGATCTGGGAATAGACAGTTGCATTGTTAGAAGTGGCAATACAAGTTGATGAATTCACAAATAAAGCAAACAACAAGTACAGTATTGATTTTAGAGGAACAAAACACAAAAGCAGGGAGGTAAAATTGAACTTATAAAAAAACCTTGGTGTGGTAAACCACTGTTAGTGCATTATGGTAAACTGTAACTGTACTACATGTATTGTGGTAAACCACTGCATGACGGCTTCGCCTCCCCTCGAGCTCGGTATAAAAGGTGGCTGACCTCCGGCCCTGCCCTAGTTCGGGATCAGTGAGTGGCCAGGAGGCTTTCTGTTTAGCTTATTAAAGCCACAGTTTCGTTCACTACTCGCCTTGTGTTAATTGATGGCACATCAATTTAATAAGCTAAACTTTTAAGATGAATTTATCACTCAAGCCTGATCGCCTGGAGCTGGACCCACAAGCAGCCGACGCCACTGCGACATTCGAGCACTGGCTAAGCTGCTTCAAAGCTTACCTCGGATCCTCCACCGACGACGTCACTGACCTCCAAAAGCTTCAAATACTCAACGCATGGGTGAGCCTGCAAGTTTTCCTTGTTATCAGAGACACCCTCTCGTATACGGAGGCGATAATGCTGCTTAAGGGACAGTATGTAAAGGCAGTAAACGAGGTGTACGCCAGGCACCTCCTTGCCACGGGATGACAAGGTCCCGGAGAATCACAAGCCGAATTCCTGCGTGCCTTGCGGGTACTCGTCCGGAACTGTGCTTGCCAGACATTATCGGCTGTCCAACACATGGAGATGTTGATCAGGAAAGCCCATGTCGTGGGCATTAAATCCAATTCCATCCGCCAGTGCTTCCTAGAAAGGGGTACACTCGGCCTCCCAGAGACCGTGCAGCTCTCAAACCCGCTGGAAGTGGCTTTCCAGAACATGGAGGCCTACACCTCCGACCACGCGGCACCCTCGTGGACGTCGTGGGCGTCGCCATCACCCGACTCGAGTGTGGCGCAAGCCTGTGCCGCGCAGCAGCCCGCCAACGCCGGAAGCCCGAAATGCTACTTTTGCGGCCAGGGTAAGCACCCCAGACAACGCTGCCCTGCACGGAACACGATTTGCAAGGGTGTGGGAGGAAGGGCCACTTCGCCAAAGTCTGCCAGGCCCGACCTGTCCCCAAAGTTCCTAGGCCCAGCAGTGCTGCCTGTTGTCTGTCGGGACCGCCCCCATCTGCCGCACCACCCACCATGTGCGACCCGTGGGCGCCACCATCTTCGCTGCCACCTGCCATGTGCGACCCGTGGGGGCCGCCATCTTCGATACCACCCGCCGCCCATAGGGGCCGCCATCTTTGACTCCACCTTCGATGCCACACGCGACCCATGGGGGCCGCCATTTTGGAAGTTTGCCTCCATCACACTCGACCAGTCTCAACCTCATCATCTCACGAAATCCACGATGACCGTCCGGATCAACGGGCACGAGGCGGCCTGCCTCTTCGACTCCGGGAGGACAGACAGCTTTATCCACCCAGATATGGTAAGGCGCTGCTCCCTCCCAATTTTACCCGCGACCCAGAAAATCTCCCTGGCTTCCGGATCACATTCCGTAGAAATCCGGGGGTACTGTGTCGCGACCCTTTCGGTACAAGGCGTAGAGTACACTAACTTTAAACTCTACATCCTCCCCCATCTCTTTGCTGCCCTATTACTGGGGCTCAACTTTGTGTCCTCCAAAGCCTTACCTTAAAGTTCGGTGGACCACTGCCCCCCCACCCCAAACATCTGTAGTCTCGTGACCCTGAAGGTCGCCCCACCCTAGCTCTTCACTAATCTCACCCCGGACTGTAAGCCCGTTGTCACTAGGAGCAGACGATAGTGCCCGGGACAGGACCTTTATCAGGTCGTAGGTCCAGCGACCCCTACGAGAGGGGATCATTGAGGCTAGTACCAGCCCCTGGAGAGCCCAAGTGGTGGTTGTCAAGACTGGGGAGAAGCACCGGATGGTCATCGACTACAGTCAGACGATCAACCGGTACACGCAGCTCGATGCGTACCCCCTCCCCCGCATATCTGATATGGTCAATCAGATTGCGCAGTATCGAGTCTTCTCCACAGTTGACTTGAAGTCCGCGTACCACCAGCTCCCTATCCGCCCGGAGGACCGCCAATACACTGCCTTCGAGGCAGATGGCCGCCTCTACCACTTCCTCAGGATTCCCTTCGGCGTCACCAATGGGGTCTTGGTCTTCCAGCGGGAAATGGACCGAATGGTTGACCAGTACGGGCTGCGGGCCACGTTCCCATACCTAGATAACATCACCATCTGCGGCCATGACCAGCAGGACCATGACGCAAACCTCCGGCATTTCCTCCACACCGCTAAGTTCCTTAACCTCACATACAATAAGGAGAAGATGCGTTTTCCGCACAACCCGCCTAGCCATCCTTGGCTACGTTGTGGAAAACTGAGTCGTAGTGCCCGACCCCGACCGCAATCGTTCCCCTCCCCCACTGCCCCAAGGCCCTGAAGTGATGCCTGGGGTTCTTCTCTTGTTATGCCCAATGGGTCCCCAATTATGCGGTCAAGGCCCATCCACTCATTAAATCCACCATTTTTCCCCCGACTGCTGAAGCCCGCCTGGCCTTCAACCGCATCAAGGCAGATATTGCCAAAGCCGCGATGCACGCTGTGGACGAGTCCATTCCGTTCCAGGTGGAGAGCGACGCGTCGGACTTTGCCCTGGCCGCTACCCTCAACCAAGCGGGCAGGCCCGTGGCTTTCTTCTCCCGTAACCTCCATGCCTCCAAAATTCGACACTCCTCCGTCGAAAAGGAAGCCTAAGCCATTGCAGAAGCTGTGCGACATTGGAGACATTACCTGGCCGGCAGGCGATTCACTCGCCTCACTGACCAATGGTCGGTTGCCTTCATGTTTAATAATACACAGCGGGGCAAAATCAAGAATGACAAGATTCTGAGGTGGATTCTCCACCTACAACTATGATATCTTGTAGCGACCTGGGAAGCTCAATGAGCCCCCAGACGCCCTATCCCGCAGAACATGTGCCAGCGCACAAGTAGACCGATTTCGGGCCCTCCACAATGACCTCGGTCACCCGGGGGTCACCCGTTTTTTCCATTTTATCAAGGCTCGCAACCTGCCTTACTCCATCGAGGAGGTCAGGAACATGACCAGGGACTGCCAGGTCTGCGCGGAGTGCAAACCGCACTTCTATCGGCCCGACAGAGCACACCTCGTGAAGGCCTCCCGCCCCTTTGAGCGCCTCAGCATCGACTTCAAAGGACCCCTCCCCTCCACTGACTGTAACGTGTACTTCCTCAACGTTGTTGACGAGTACTCACGATTCCCCTTTGCCATCCCATGCCCTGACATGACTTCTGCCACCGTCATCAAGGCCCTGCACAGTCTCTTCACCTTGTTCGGTTTCCCCACCTACATCCATTACGATCGGGGTTCCTCCTTCATGAGCGACAAAGTTGCGTCAGTTCCTGCTTAGCAAGGGCATCGCCTCAAGTAGGACGACCAGCTACAACCCCCGGGGAAATGGACAGGTGGAGAGGGAGAACGCGACGGTCTGGAAGGCTGTCCTTCTGGCCCTACGGTCTAGAGGTCTCCCAGTCTCCCGCTGGCAGGAGGTCCTTCCCGATGCGCTCCACTCCATCTGGTTGCTCCTGTACACTGCCACCAATGAGACCCCTCACAAACGTATGTTTGCCTTCCCTAGGGAGTCCACCTCAGGGGTCTCGCTCCCGTCCTGGCTGACAGTCCCAGGGCCCGTCCTCCTCCGGAAGCATGCGAGGAGTCATAAATCGGCTCCCCCTCGTTGAGAAGGTCCTGCTCCTCCATGCCAACCCACAATATGTGCCTACGTGGCACATCATGACGGGCGGCAGGGCACAGTCCAGGATTAGGCACCTGCAGGTTCCGCAGCGACCATCACCACCATCCCCGAGCCTACACCGTCTCCCTCCACCACTACCCGGCTACTTCAAGATTTGGCACCCGCAGGCCCACCGGCGTCCATCCACCACCCCCGCCCCTACACCACCCTCCCTTCCACCGACTGAACTATTGGGCGAAGAAGACAACATGCTCCCGGACGCGCAGCTCTCGACACCAGTGCACACACCACAGCCGGGACTGAGGCGATCTTGGCGGAAGGTCAAAGCCCCTGACAGACTCGACCTTTAAGTCTACTTCACCCTCGCTGGATTCTTTTTTTTTTTTTAAACAGGGGGTGAATGTGGTAAACCACTTTTAGTGTATTATATGTATTGTGTTAAACTGTTACTGTACTACATGTATTGTGGTAAACCACTGCCTGATGGCTCCGCCTCACCTCGGGCTCGGTATAAAGGTGGCTGACCTCCGGCCCTGTCCCAGTTCGGGATCAGTGACCAGGAGGCTTTCTGTTTAGCTTATTAAAGCCACAGTTATGTTCACTACTCGTCTTGTGTTAATTGACGGCACATCACTTGGTGAGATTACACTTGTTCAAGTTCTGGCCTCTATACTGCAGAAAGGAAGATTGAAGCAAAAGAAAAAATACAGAACATTTTCAAGGATGTCACCAGATTTAGGAAAGGTGTTAATTTGAAGTTAACCTGTCAGCAGGAAACTGAGAGAATCATATTAGCAGCCAGTTTTATACATTGCTCAATTTATTTTATTTTAGATTGAAATCAGAGGACTATTGGGTAGGAGCACGAAACTTGGAGCCAATTTGTTTCCATCACTTCCTGCTGGGTGGGTTAGGTTAAAATGATTCTGTGCAATAATCAGAAAATACGTTACAGGTTATGGTTCTTTCCTCTGGGTGGGAAAAA
Source organism: Scyliorhinus torazame (assembly GCF_047496885.1). NCBI lineage: Eukaryota > Metazoa > Chordata > Chondrichthyes > Carcharhiniformes > Scyliorhinidae > Scyliorhinus > Scyliorhinus torazame. The sequence continues at coordinate 186,938,249 of NC_092712.1, forward strand.
AAACTAACAGAAGATCAGCAGCGATATTTAAAACATAATGATTACTGTTTGCACTGGTTTGATCAGAGATCTTCATGAAGCCTGGAATTTGGAAGTCACGATATTTGGGCAGGCAACGACCCTCAGGAGCGAAAGTGGGAGTGAGGGAGTGAACCGCCAATCAAAATTGGGTGCAAGGCATACAAATTTTTACCCCAACAGCTTTGTAAGTCAAGCCACTAGAAAAGATGTGATCAAGTCTGTAATGCCTGTGATCATCATTTCAGTCTCTTGCACTATTAAAAGCAATAAAAAGAAGTCCCATCATCGGAGTACATAGCAGAGGGAATCTTTGGTTGAGAAATTTCCATCCCCACTCTCAGCGTCACAGCGCTTGGATAAGGACCTCTACCATGTCTGACTTATTTCACATGCCTCTTGCCCCTCTCTCCCAGAAGGTGCCTTTTTCTTCTACCCCACCAATACGGTTAGCTGAAACAAGAAAGGATATGGCTCATATTTCATTGAATTGCAACAAGTGCTGGATTTATTCAGGACTTCATATTCACACGAGTATCATGGATTTAAGGGTAATTGGAGAGAGGAGTTGGTCACCATCTGTATACTTGAGGCAAGTTATATTTCTGAGAAAAAATATTCTTTAATCAAGTTGTACAAAAGTCTGCATCTGATTTTGATCAATCGCATTACAGCAAATATCTATGTCAAAGCCTTCATTGCTAATAAGTTGCATCATGTACTAATAACATAACAGCATTTTTTCATGAATGCGTATGTCAATATCTCAATTCCGAAGAAATCAAATCCAGAGTCCTGCTTGTAATTGTCAACTTGCATCTTATGAGGCAATTCAGCAAAATACTAACTTTCAAGGTTTTAACAAAAATAGGTGTTAAACAACGCCCCAGAACGTAAAACTCTTTTTTGGGGTAGGGGGTGGGAAAAGAGAAGGATAGGAGATGGGGGGAGGGGGGGGAAAGAGAGAGAGAGAGGGGGGAAATCACCAATTCACAATACAAATAACAGCATAACTGAAACTGAAAAACAATTTAACAAAATTATCAAAATCCATCACCTGCTTATGAAGTTTCAAATTAATTCAATTCAGCATTCCTCATCAGAACAATTTAAAAAAAAACTAGGCCTTTGTATTCTCAAACTTCTGCACTACATAATTGATCCTCTCATTGTAGCAATGTAGACAGCTTGATGCCATAATTCCTTATATCCAGAAAAACTGATAGGAAACTGCTACAAACAACATCCGAAAAGGACTTTTACCTGCTCAGTTATCCGCATGTGAAAGTCATGGAAGTCACTGTAGCGGCGATAGGTCTTCCACACATCCTCACTACCATCTGGGTTTCTTCTCCGAACAGTGATTGCATATAGTGCATACGTCTTGCCATGGTCATTACACACTCCTGCCACAGGATATGGTTCATAGTCAGCATGGACTAGTCACAATGAAAAAGAGAGGAGAGGAAAATGGGAAACAAACACGGATGAAAATGGGACAGGAACATATCAAGTGAGGAAAAGCAAAGAAAGCAATAGTGTGAAGGTAACTAGAATGGCAAATGAATGAGAGAGTAAATGGTTTCCATGCCTCTTTATTATTTCCCTATTACCCCAATTTGGTTCTCATTCTTTTACGGAGAAGTAAACATAAAAAAGTTTAAACTGTGAAGATGGTGTTGCACTGCTTTCACGCACAATCTTTTCACCTCCTGATCTTAGGTTGGAAAATAAATGTTTTGGGCCAAATTTATCCTAGTCAGCTGGAAATGTCTTATGTTGAGCATAGCTAGTATTAGTCTAACTTCTATATATATATATATTATATATATATATATATATATATATATATATATATATATGGGCCTGCAACAGAATACTGCCTCTAATCAAATGTAAAAATGTTTAATTAGTCAAAAGTGGCTACAGGATAGCAGGTGGGAGAAGTGGAAGAATTCACCATGGCATGAAGAGATTTGGACTAAGGACAGGATTAAGTAAAAGTTTGCTTTTATGTACGATATTGAACTTGAGATAGCATAATACTAAGATTAAATGTCTAAAATTTTTTAAAAGGCCAAATTCCCAGGACATGCTTATATTAATAAATAAATATTAAGTTTCAGTTTTACTTCTTAGTGCACAGATATTGAAATGTGACAAGTACTTATTTTCTTAAAGTAAGTATGATGCCATGTAAAACACATTTAAGGATTTTGTTATTTAATTTTTTAGAAAAAGTTAATATAGTTTTTTCAATGTGAACAGTAATTGAATGAAGAGATACAAGATTGAACAGTACAGTAAAATAAAGTCACCAGAGTCCCAGATGCCCAAAGGCAGCTTTCTCCTTTGAGGGGGAGAGCTGACAGGTAGCGATTTAACAGAGGGTCACCACACCTCAGGTGAGGGGCAAGGTTGAGAAAGTGGGCCTTCATGAATAATCTCCGTTGCGTGGGTGCATTTGTGTAATGTGCAGATACAAGTAGGGATCTTTAAATTCTTCAGAATTTTATATACACTGACACTAAAAAATCTAGACAACTCTGCACAGCATTTTCTAACATTGAATACTGTACATCTTTTTAATGCAAAATACAGCATTCGCTTTCTGACAATTGTCAGAAAAATTACTATTTAAAAAGATTAAAGTACAAAAACCAATTGAAGATAAAAGTAGATTGGCCTCACAGAAAAGCTAAACAAATTAGAAGATGCACAGACGGGCATGAAAAACCAGATGAAAAATGAACAGAAATGTGAACGTACAAAGCAAGGGGATGATAATTAGAAACAGAGAGAACTGTCCAATTCAATTAATACCACATTAAGCTGAACTGATCATCTGGAACAGAACGTATTAGGTGGAGCAATCAAATTCCTGCACAAATCAAGCCTGCTTTTTTTAAGCCACCTATTACAATTCATTGCACATGGAAAGAAAGCTTTTCTATTAAAATTACACATTTCCGACTGCTAAATAGGGGGCAAGGATTTACAAAGAATCAACTTGTGGCTCCAGAAGTATTTTTTTTTTTTTTATTACAAATTTAGAGTACCCAATTATTTTTTTTCCCAATTGCCAATCCACCTAACCTACACATCTTTGGGTTGTGGGGGTGAAATCCACGCAGACACGGGGAGAAACTTTTATTCCCAGCCCACCCTATCCTTTTCCATAGCCATCCTATTCTAACTGTATTATGGTCATTATTTCCAAAATGCTCGCCGAGTGAGACATCTTCAACCTGCCTGGACTCCTTTCCGAATATTAAATCCAGGATTGCCCCCTTCCCCTGTTGGGCTCTCTGTGAACTGATTAAAAAGATTTTACTGGATGCAATTTAAGAATATTTCTTCCCCCCCCCCTACCTAGTTGACGTAGCTGTTCTGTGAACACACATAGCTTCACTGCTAGTTAGCACAGCTTCCTCACAGCGGCAGGAACCCAGGTTCGATTCCAACCCGGAGTGACTCTGGGAGTTTCTACATCGTCCCTGTGTCAGTGTGGGTTTCCCAGGGACGCTCCGGTTTCCTCCCACAGTCCAACGATTGGCAGGTTAGATGGATTGGCCATGCTAAATTGCAGGAATAGGACAGGGGGTTGAGCAGAGGTAGAGTGGTCTTTCAAAGGGTTGGTGCAGACTCTGCACTGTAGGGATTCTATGATTCACGTATGCAACTAATGCTTTTGCTTTATTTGTGATATTTCTGAAATAATTGTGACTCGGTTATGTGCGTATTGCACAAATCAACATTGTCCAGAGGTAATGCTTCCACTCAAACTGACATTTGTATTATCACTTACCAGTGTCACTAATAGATACTAGCAATTGCAAAGTCTCTTCAGAGCTGGCATTTGAAAGATCATCTAGAGACTGAGGAAGGAAAGCATATTTTACTAATTTTATATAACACATTCAATGTAATAAAATGCACCAAAGCTCTTCACAGGTGCATTACAAATTAAAAGTTGACACCGAACCACATAAGGTGGCTAAACGTTTGGTCAAATGGGGAGTTTTAAGCAAAGTTGCAAAGGAGGAAAGCGAGGTGGAGAGATTTAGTAAGGGAATACCAGAGAGTATGGCCTAGGAAGCTAAACACTCCACCGATGGTCGAGCAATTACAATACTGGATGCTCAAAAAAACAGAATTAGATTAGCAACTATCTTGGAGGATTGTGGGGCTGGAGGAAATTGAGGTAGGGAGGGGAGAGGTCATGGAAGAATTTAAAAACAAGGAGAACAAGGGGAGTCAGCTTAGGTCAGCCTAACAGGATTGATGGGTCAATGGGACTTGTTGTGATTAAGAACATTAACCAAGTTTTAGATGTCATGTTTACAGTGGGGAGAATGCAGTAGACCATCCAGAGTGTTTACGAATAGTTAAGTCTAGAGCTAACAAAAGCATTGATGAACTGAGGCAGGGTGAAGTCGAGCAATATTATGGAAATAGAAATAGGTCTTGGTGATGGGATATGTGGTGAGAAGTTCATTGTAGGTCAAATGTGAAATTAGCCTGGTTTAGGCTCAACAGTAGCGAGGGAAAAGGATGGAATTGGTACCTAGGGAACAAAGACACCAGCTTCGGTCTTCTCAATATTTACTCAGGAGGATATTTCTTCTCATCTAGTACTGGATGTTGGGCAAGCAGTCTGACAATTTCACAACAATAGAGTCATCAAGGGAGATGGAGGAGAGGTAGAGCTGGGAGAGGAAGTACAGAAAAATGCCAAGTTCAGGCCTGGAGAGGGGTAATGGAGGGCACTTCAGAGGAGGTTTGGCCCAGCGGGCCAGGGAGGGAGGAAAGTGGCAGAAACAGTTGATTGGATGGTCTCAATCTTAGACACAAAGAAGTCCATGAGCTCCTTGTACTTATCATTGGGCGTGATGATGGAGGAGACTGAGGGAGAGGGGTTCAGCAATAAAGTATCTATAAAAAAAGAATCCAGGGGCTATCTGCCTTCACGATGATTGTGGAATAGTGAGCCGCTTTAGTATTCAAGACAGAACCTGATGGTGCTTTATGTGGCCCAGCCACAATGCATCGGCTTGCTAAATCAGTTGTCTATCATATTTGTTTCAAGTCTGTATCCCTCAGACTTAAGGGACACAGCTAGGATAGCATAGTGCAATGGTTCCTCACTGGAAAACAATAATTAATCTATGCTTCCTGTGCCATGAATATCATTTTGAAAAGTTTCAGTTTAATTTTATTATCTCCATAATTACACAGTAAATATCAATGACTTATAAAACACAAACTTTGAGAACATCTGCTAAGAGGTAAAGGATACCTAAATGGGTAAAATTACAGAAACATACTGACACTACATGTAACTTTTGACTATTCATAGCTTGAGCTGTTTTATATCACAATGACACAAGGGAACTGAATAATTTAGCAGGCATCCTTCCAGACATGGAACTGAGCCAAAAACAAGCTAATCTATAGATATTAAAACACCTGCACAAGCACTGTGAATCCAGGAAACAAGGAAGAAGTTTTGCATAGAAACGAGACGCAAAAAACGTTGTGACTTAGCTTTGGGATCGGCAAATGGAAATTTGTTTATTTCAACATTATAAGCAGTCATTTATTTGGCGATTTATCAGTAAATGACTGATTATTTAACAGATGTGGGATGGTTTAGCACAGGGCTAAATAGCTGACTTTTAAAGCAGACCAAGGCAGGCAACAGCGCGGGTTCAATTCCCGTAGCAGCCCCCCCGAACAGGCGCCGGAATGTGGCGACTAGGGGCTTTTCACAGTAACTTCATTTGAAGCTTACTTGTGACAATAAGCGATTTTCATTTCATTTCTGTAGTACTTACCGAATTTAAACTACCAGTTGGAGAGCCATTGAAAGACTCTGGGAAGGGAAAACAAAAATCAGCACAGAATGTGAAAAATGTTTTGCGAAATAATACTGAAATATAATAGGTTATGTACTTATAAATTACGAAGTAAAATTAAACATCAAGAAAAATTGCCAAGTTATGGCAAATTGCCAACATCCAATGCTACAATACCCAAAGGATTCCTAGTAAAACAAACGTATGCACCTGCATCCAGCCAAGAACAGGGCAGTTGTGCACTAGAGAGTAGTTAGTTGATCTGTGATTTTGGGTTCATAATTTCAAATTATACTGTCTACTTTCACACTGGCATTTAAATGATGATGCAAGACAGTTCTCTGAAAGCAATTTCCTTTCTTATTTTCCTTTATATCTGAATGTATAGATGTGAGACTAGGTTTGCCAAGAAATTGCATGCCCAATTAACTTCCTTTTATTTATATTTCTGAAGCAGTGAGTGTTTCAAAAATCTTTTGGTTTTAGCAAATTATTAAATTTTATGCTGGATTTCAAAATCAACACAATGTTGTCCTTTCTGCACAGGAACCTTGCACACAAATGAGACACAGCAACCAGTGGAAAAAAATATTCAAAGGGTAACAATAACAGTTTATAACTTAATAAGTTTTCAACATGGGTAATAACCCATGTCCACAAACAGGTATTTAATATAAAATGTAAAATGTCATAAAAATGCATGGAGCTATTCAATGACAATTGAGTAACATTGCTTGTGGGTACAGAAGAGATGACAGTTGTCGAGACATTCTGCTGTAAGATGCCTGGAGGTGCAGGTCACATGATTCTGCTAGAAGAAACCAAGATCACTGAATTTTCCGAGTTTGGTAACCGACCCATAGCAATGGCAAACAAAACAATAATTCCATTTTCAATGTTTTGGTGTGGTTACTTTCAGAATTAAATAAAAAAGCTAAGAAATCATGGGTTGGATTCTCCGATCCCTGATGCTGAAATCGCGTTCGGCGACGGGACGGAGAATGACAACAAAATCAGGGGCAGCGCCACTTTCGTGATACTCCGCCCACTGAAAAGCCTCCTAGAGTACGCCGCATGCTGTATCCATGGTCTGAGGCCATTGCCTGAGGCCCGCCCCGCGATGCTCCGCCCCCGACCGGCCAAGTTCCCGACGCCGTAGGACTCTCATGGTCTCACCCGTCAGGAACTCAGCGTAGCGGCTGCTGACTCAGTCCAGCGCCGTCACAGTCGGGGGAAGGCCGATCCGCGGGAAGGGGGGGGGCTTTATTCGGGGCTAGCGAGCCGGCTGAAGGGGGGGGGGCTATTCTTGTGGTCCGGGCACACTGCCTGGCTGCTAACACCCCCGCCCCCCGCGAGCAGGGAATCGGTGGCTGTTTTGCGCCAGTTTTCCTGGTGTAAAACACCACCGTTTTCACACCAGCCTGGTGACCTCGTCTCCCAAGCGGAGAATCCAGCCCCATATCTTTATATGGCCCAAGTCTTCAATATTGAATTACTGAAGTCACCATGTTTATTCCAGATTAAATGTATGAATTCATTTAACTTTAATTCAAGAAAAATAAAATTTAGATTAAGAGTACAGAATATCAATATTATCCAGAAATATATCAGAAAGTGTTGCACTATAAAAGTAGCGATAAGCCAGCGCAAGATGTGCCAGTTCACATGAAAACAGTGCACTCTTGAAGCACAAGGCAATGGAAATTCCCTGCAAAACTGTTCTTCTACCACTAGATGTAGGTAGAAAGCTTTGAAAAGTACCCACCATGGCACTAACTTACAAACTTTGCAATTTGCCATATTATGTCTTACCCCACTAGTTTGATGGACATTTAAAACGTATTTTGAATCTGTTTAAAATTCCTTAGATCTCAAGTCTGGCATATGTTGAAGTTAAGCTAAATCTTATAGCCATTACAAACACTGGGCATATTCAAATGAGTATTAAAATGAGTATTTCAATAGAAACCAAAATTTATAGTAAATTAGATAATCAATGCCACCTCAATTTCTAGATTTAAAAAGCTCTGTAGTACAAATTGACAGCCTGCAGATCTTATTCCAAACAATTGAACAAGTGATGGAATGATAGACACCATTTTAGCTCATTTTATCTTCCATCCATTTCCTCACATTTGTCTTGTACACCGCCAATTCAAAAAAAGACTGTGAAATTTTGGCTATGAATATTTCTACAGCTATTACTCTTAGAATGCTTTTACGTCCACTTGCATTATACCAAAGATACAACCCCTTGAAGCTCAAATTTCTACTTCTAAAGATATTAATTTGTAATGGTGCAATTGGGATTCTTTTGTATGCACTGAACATTCAGTGTAACCCCAGTTCTTCAAATAAGCATTTTTCAGCAGTGGCTACTCACAGTTTCACCGTGAATAATCTATGGATTTGCACCAAAAGCTGATTTTATCACAACTGAATATTGATTTGGGTACTGTATTACCAGCTCTTGTATGCAGATTTCATTCATACATTGAATATATTTAAGTAGTAACATTTAGACAAGCAATACAGTGGTAATAACATTTTCATGATTAAATGTAAATATAACATCTGCCATTTTCAATCAGTTACTTCTCATCAACCTTTTATTATTAAAAGTGCTCCAACTATAAACATGGAAACAAGGGATTAAAGACAATGCACAACTGCAGTCAGTTATAAAAAAAAATATCCTTTGTAAAATTTATTAGGGTCGCCTTTGTGGGATGTAAACCTGATTCAAGATATTCTAAAGTACAAATGTTACGAAAGGCAAAAGGATAAGCCTGGAAACTACAGGCCACGTTAGCTTAATGACAGTGATGGGAGAAACATTTACAGACAATAATCCAGGACAAAATTAATTGGCATTTGGAAAATATGGATTAACAAATGATCCAGATTTGGATCTACAGGACCTAATTTTACTGCACAACTTTGAAATTGAGGAGGACAGTAATATACTTCAGGAGGATGTAAAGTTTAAAACTACACATTCCAGACAAATGGACCAATCAGCAGTCCATTCCAACAGACTTGTGCTGTAAATAAGCACTACTTTCTTTGGTGCCTCAAACACATACATCAAGGTAAAGGTTTGAGGTCTATATCTGCATGTGCCTTGCTGCAAATTAGATGGCCTGGAATTTCCATTCAGGTTTGAATATTTACAATCTGAAGGCCACCATATAGAATGGTAAAAACGTTTCAGTAGATAATTATGTATTTAGAACCAAGCTGATGTACTGACAAGTTGCTACAGAATAAATCCATATTATGTGCATGGAGTATTCACATACCCAAGTCACCATCATCTGAGCCTCTGATACTTGGATCTTTCAACATGTCCAACTCAGCTAACATCCGCACATAAAGCGGGTTCTGCCTGAAAGAGGGGTAGAATTGCTCATCCTTCAGCATAATTTCATAGACCTTTATAAAAATGCAAACAAACATTAGTTTTCCAAGATACAACACTTCCTACATTTGTACAAAAATGTCAATACTTTGATTTAACAAGATGCTACTATTGTGCAGTAAACATAATAATTTTGTATCTACGATCCATTACTATGCCATGTTCCAGAGAGCCATGTCACTGTGAGAAAGTGTGAATGGGCAAACATTTAGCACCCTGAAGGTATCCAAAATAAAACCTATTCCATCTTTCTGGTGTTCTTGGCAATTAGCTCAGAGTACAACGTGTCTGCAACTGTAGTCGGTGGGTAGAGCGAATGAAAAGAAATACACTCACATATGGATTACAGAAACTCCATTTTATATTTATCATCAAAGTTTGTCAGTTTCGACAGAAAGATATTTGGTAGGAGTATCCAGATCACCAGAAGAGGAGGTAACGACCAATACTATTAAAGAATGAGAATGATGCAGCATTGTTGACAATGTCCCATATTTTGCAAGTATCGCTTATCCTTTGTAACTATCTCAGCCTGGATCTATTATTCGGGAATGAGAGCACACCTGGTACACATTCCGGATATTAGTCTGCTGCACGACTGTGCTCTCAACCTCGTGTGATTTTTAGTCAGATTGAAGCCTCCATTCTGCTTGTGAAATTCACCAACATTTTTGGTGACTCTTCATTTACCTGTGAGTATTACATGTGCTCCTTGAACCCAGCAGTCAAAGAAGATAATCCCCGATTTGTATATCTCTGTAATATGCTCCATATTGGAATGCATCGGCTACTCCTGAGCCTTGGATGTAGAAAATAGAGGCAAAGACAACAAGCACGTGACATTATGTATCCCTGGACAATTTTCCAACCCCACCTATCGCTGAAAAATTGACAAAAAAAATCTAGGCCCTCTTTTTTGTAATGACGTGGAGATGCCGGCGTTGGACTGGGGTGAGCACAGTAAGAGGTTTTACAACACCAGGTTAAAGTCCAACAGGTTTGTTTCAATGTCACTAGCTTTCGGAGCGCTGCTCCTTCCTCAGGTGAATGAAGAGGTATGTTCCAGAAACATATATATAGACAGATTCAAAGATGCCAGACAATGCTTGGAATGCGAGCATTAGCAGGTGATTAAATCTTTACAGATCCAGAGATGGGATAACCCCAGGTTAAAGAGGTGTGAATTGTGTCAAGCCAGGACAGTTGGTAGGACTTCGCAGGCCAGATGGTGGGGGATGAATGTAATGCGACATGAATCCCAGGTCCCGGTTGAGGCCGCACTCGTGTGTGCGGAACTTGGCTATAAGATTCTGTAAAAATCTGGAAAGATTTAATCACCTGCTAATGTTCGCATTCCAAGCATTGTATGGCATCTTTGAATCTGTCTATATATGTGTTTCTGGAACATACCTCTTCATTCACCTGAGGAAGGAGCAGCGCTCCGAAAGCTAGTGACATCGAAACAAACCTGTTGGACTTTAACCTGGTGTTGTAAAACTTCTTACTCTTTTTTGTAGTAATTGCATAACATGGACATTTTGTGAAACCTTATGTGGTATTTTAATCTCCCTCAGTTTTCAGATGAAATATAATCAAAACGTGGACTTTATTAGCACCGAGGGTGGGCAAACAGCATCAGTTTGAGGCTTAGCTAATTAACAGTAAAACCTAATTTTTCATCCAGCCTTATTGAACTCACGTTTGACAAGTAGAAAGCCAACCTTTGGAGACCCACAGGAACAGTCCTTAGTACTAAAGTCACTTGATTGGGAGTATTGAATCATAGAATCCCTACAGGACAGAAGGAAGCCATTTGGCCTATCGAGTCTGCATCGACCCTCTGAAAAAGCACCCGACCCAGGCCCAATACCCCGCTCTCTCCCCGTAACCCCGTTACCCCCCTAACTGTTGGACATTAAGGGCAATTTATCATGGCCAAACCATCTAACCTGCACATCTTTGGACTGAGGGAGGAAACCGGAGCACCCGGAGGAAGACAATGCAGACATGGGGAGAACATGCAAACTCCACAATCACCCAAGGCCAGAATTGAACCTGGGTCCCTCGCGCTGTGAGGCAGCAGTGCTAACCACTGTGTCACCATACTGCAGGTGATTATGAGCGAGTCCAGATCCAAGGTTTCTTTATAGAGCATAGGGGAAGCAGAATTTCCCTGTGCAGTCTGGGAAAACACTCATACTCTGCAAGGCCACAAGGAAATCTAAAGAAATTACCTCACTGAGCCTCTTCTAGCCTTCAATACAGCTAAAATTTTGTGGTCCAGTCTATACATTAAAAGCAACACTCCACTATTTTCTGATATGACCGTGTAAACGGCAGGTTAAAATGCAATCTCACAGGACGACGGCAGGACAGTGGAAGTTACTGCTCTTTGAACAGCCCTCTTCCCTTCAGAACTTGGTTTCTGAAGGCCAGAGTAGTGTGGAATTAAAATACTCCTTATTTTTCATTGATGCATTTGAAATTTTAATTCTGGATTAGCTGCAGTTCCAAGGTTGCCCAAACCCAGATTTAAAAAGTAATGACACATGATTAGACCATTTAGCCTTTCAACTCTGTTCCGCCATTTACTAAGACCATGGCTGATCTGCGAGTTAATTCCATACAATTGTCTTTGGCTTATGTCCCTTGGATTTTTGTTAACCAAATGTATGATAAATCTCAGATTTAAAATGAACAATTAACCTAGAATCAATAGTCATTTTCAGAAGGGTGTTTCCTAACTTCATGTGTTGAACAATCTGGCTCTATTTTTTAAGACTATGCAACCTCCACTCCAAGTCCTGGATTCCCCAATCAGTGGAAATAGTTTCACAATCTACCCCATCAGTTCTCCTAATATCTTAAACTTTCAAATTACCCCCAACATAAATTCCAGGGAATACAACCCCAATTTATGTAGTTTTGCCTCGTAATATAATCATTACAATCCAGGTGTCATTCTGATAAGTCTGCACTGCACCATCTCCAAGGCCAACATGTCTTGCCTAAGGTGTGGTGCCCAGAATTCCAAAGGCATGGTGCCCAGAATTCCCAAGGTGCGGTGCCCAGAATTCCTAAGCTGTGGTGCCCAGAATTCCCAAGCTGTGGTGCCCAGAATTCCCACAGCGTGGCCAAACCAAGAGTCTAAATCTCGAGGTAGAAATTGTACTAAAGTTATGGAAAGGTCAGTATTCTATTAGCCTTTTTGATTATTTTGTCGTCTTGGCAATGACATTTTAATGATCCATGTGCATGGACCCCCCCCCCCCCCAATTTTCTTGGACCTCGACGTCTCTAGCTTTTCACAATTTACTAAGTACTTAATCTATTTTTTGGGGGCAGAAAGTGCTTGAACTTATATTTGCCTGCACTGAATTGCATTTGGCAGTTTTGCCTATTTGTTCAATTTATTAATGTATCTTTGTGATTTTATGCATCCATCTATACTGCTTATTGCTGTTATGATTTGTGAAAAATGTGAACATATTTAGTAATGGCAACAGAATGTTCAACTCTAAGAGAACCTAGAACTTGATACAATTTCAACTGATAGTATGGCCAACATTTAGTGAGCTAGCTTGATAGAGGAACTTCTAAAAATGTAAAATTGATTGAATCTTTGCTGTTCTCAATAATGGAGCAGTGCTGAAATTGGTAATGGAAAATCCATTTTCCGGAATGCCCCAATTTTCTCGCATCGGTATACTTAGACCCGAGAAAGATGGATGGCAATGAATAAATTATAAGCCTTTCTTCAAACCTACTTTTCTTTGAATATCATCAAATATTTCTGGTGTGGGATCCTCGTAATTTAATTTTTCTGCCAATTTAGCAACCAAATTATCATCCACATGGACTCTTGGAGATGCCTGGTAAAGAAAAAAAACAATCGTGTTGGTAATTCAACAATTTTACACCAAATTCATATGAACCACCACTTAGTTTGTTTCTGCCATTCGCATCAATAACATTTAAAGTTTTCAAACATGCGATTGAAGCAAATTTGTGTCAGTTACTCAAAATAACATTTCTTTTTTGAACAAGATACTCGTCCAAATTAACCTCTCACCCTGGGAAATTTCACTGAATGGAGGAAGAAATATATCACCTGTCACTCCATGATGGATTGTGGGATGGTATCCTGAAGCCTTGATACATTTGTTTCTTTCATGCGAATCTCAGATGCAGAAACTAGTCAAGACAGTCCCAGGCATCCAATAAGCAAAACATCTATGATGTTAAAAATTAATGTTCCAATATATTAAATACGATGATGAAACTAAAAGATGCATGGTGCTTAGAGATTAGGTGAACAGTGCTGTATATAACTTGACTTGAGTTACCATTTTCTTGCGTATGATGCACAGAAAAGGTAAATTTGGCAAATCATTCAACTCTAACTATATTTTATGATGCACGTACATGCATGAGTTGGCCAATTTACAGGTGGGATAATCAGGAAGGAGCCAGTTCTGTATCCATCTTACCACCTCACCTCTGATCCCATGTGACTTCACCTTTTATACGTCTGCCATGAGGCACCTAGTCAAAGGCTTTACTGAAGTCCATGTAAACAACATCCACCACCCTCTCCTCATCAATCATCTTTGTCACCTCCTCAATAAAACTCGTTCAAGTTAGTGAGGCACGGCCTCCCCTTCACAAAACCATGCAGTCTATCGCTTATGAGTCCATTTGTTTCCAAATGGGTATAAATCCTGTCCCTGAGAATTTCCTCCAATAATTTACCTACAACCGACATGAGGCTCACCGGCCTATAGTTTCCAGGATTATCCCTGCTACCTTTCTTAAACAGATTTGAGAAAAGGACGCACTTTGGGACAAATTTCAGGAACTAAGTCATCTAGTAACACTAAATAGCTGAGGCAGAAAATTTCAGAGTACCCATAGAAAAGGTTGAACGTTATCATATCTGGAGCACGAGCCCAATTCAAGTAGTGACCACAATAAGAAAAAGGAGCCAATTCAGTACATTCATCCCATTCCACCATTTCTAGTATTGCTAAATGTTGCTCTCTTTCATTGGCTCGGAATATGGCGGTCAATATGGTCGCCTTCCTTAATTCTAATTACGTTTGCTCAAGAGTCGCGAGGCATCTTTCGATACCGCCACAAGGTTCAAACCGAATACTGATCAAAGACTCGAAACATCAGTTAGTTAGTTCAAAGTCAAATGCTTATTTATTTACACACACAGTTAAATATACTCATGCACGAAACTCTACAGACTAAACGATCACTACTGCTAAAACCTATACTTAGCTTCGGGCGCCCACTCAGTCAGAGGAACAATGGGCGTTGTTCGGTTCGGAGGCTGCTGAGGTGGAACTGATACGGGATAACAGCTAAGGTCGTCTGTCTGGTAGCGTGCGTTGACCTTGGATTTGCTTCTGGTGCAGCTGTTGGGCAGGTCTCTCCTTGGTGAGAGCCGGGTCCAAGAGAACGATTCTCTCTTGGGGGCTCCTTCTTATACCCAAAGGGGCTTCGCGCTCTTTTGGGCGGGCCTTGAACCTGGCCCCAATCAATTGGGCCGTTTCTTGATCATTCATATTGATCTCGTCCAATAAAGGGGTGGGTGCCCTGATGGCTGGGCGTGTCCTAGGTGGCCGTTGGCCTGCTTTGTTCCGGTCTCCTCTGGCGCCGGGGTGTCTGCCTTAGTATCGGTTACTCAAATGTTACTCTTTTGTTCCCGGAGATGGGCCATTAGTATGCTAATGGGCCTGCATTTTTGGTCTTGTCTGGGGGCTGCGGCTCCAATATGCAGACAAACCCTGAACCTGCTTGTTTTGTCAGTATTGTCCATTTTCCCTGCAATCGTTGCCAAAGTGTCCATTTCGTAATCGGGAAGTGGCCATCCCAGATGGCTACACTAGATGTCTTCTACTCTTCTTTTTAAAATGAAAAGATGCTTCTTAATTTCATTCCTAACTGACCTAGCTTCAATTACTTTAACTTCTTCTTCTAAGTTTCCCCAGTGGAGAAAATATTTCTCCGTATCAACACTACAGCATTCATTAATTATGGTAAATACCCCTTAATTAGATCACTATTGAAGCTTCCAAACAGAAGGGAATACAAGACAAGTTTATCCAAACACCCAAGTCCCGTTATCACTAGTATCTGCATTGTATTCCCACCAAGATCAACTTGCTTCTTTGCTGATAATTGGTAACAAAAACTAAACATAGTCTCAAATAATATGTGGCTCGGAGTACCTGCATGGGCTGCAGACATGCCTTTCTCTTGTGGGTTCTGTGGAACGCTGATTATTTCAGTTCTGCTCAGACCCATTACCACAGCTCTTTTCTGTTACATTGATTGGTACCACTTCATGTTTTTGCCTGGACCTGAAAAATTCCTAGTTTCTCCACCTCGCTCGCATCGATTCTGATGATGCCACCTTCGAAGATGGCACTTCTGACATGACTGACTTTTTCCTTAACCGTTGATCACCGCACCTCCTTTGGTTGACATGGAACTCAACCAGACTCAAACTAATTTCCTTCACCTCTGCCTCACCCCTTTCCCTCCCTCACAGAACCAAGTTAGGATCCCACTTTTCCTTACTCTTCACTCCACCAGCCTCCGTATTCAAAGGATCAGCCACCTTTTTCTGCAAACCTCAACCTGATGCCACCACAAAACACATTTTGCCTTATCTCTCTTCTCTTCCCCCCCCCCCCCCTCGCCCTGGCCCCATCAGCATCAAAAGGGGACCACTCCCTGTAACACCCTGGTCCATTCCTCCATCATGCCCAACTCACCATCCCCTTCCCTTGCAATTGCAAAAGGTGCAACACCTGTCCCTTTACTAATTTTTGGATCCCAAGGCATTTGAAAATAAGAAGAGAAAGTGGAGTTACGGAAAAAATCAGCTGAATTCTCTACTCCTGCTCCTATTTCTTATGTTCATGTCTTGGAAAAAAGAAACTCACTCAATTTCATTATTGTTTTTGCGGAATTAAGATAATCTAGTTCACTTTACTTGAAGGTTAGTAAGTGCCAAGTCTCATGAAAGTGATTTCTGCATATTCGTCAACTGTAGAACATTTTTTTTCAGCTTTTGTTTGCAGCATTATGAATTTGGAGAATATGGGTAGTGTCATGAGAATGTCGCTTTAAGAAATGTTTGGCTGCTCATGTTACTGCAGTGATGTCAGAGTGTGGGTGGAGCTGAGCTCTGGCTCTACTTTTTATTTTCACTTTGAGAAAAGTTTGGATGTGTCTGTGGTTTTTTTGGTTTCGTTTTTCAGTGTTGACCTGAAGCAAGGCAAAGCAGGTATACTGTTGTTCTCTCTGCCATGAAAAGACTATCTCTTGATCATTTGGTGAATTCAGAATTATAACTGTTTTCAGTAGTGAATTTAAACCTGATGTGCTTCTGTTAAAAGGTGTTTCTTTTGTCTTCTGGATGTTGTTTGGGAATTTATTAAGGATTACTCAGTGTTGTATTCTTTGGGGGTTGTATTTGAATTAATGGTTGCCAAGATGTTCACTGTATGTTTTAAAAAGGTTAACTTGAATTCATGGAATAAACATTGTTTTGCTTTAAAAAATACTTTTCCATTTCTGCTGTACCACACCTGTAGAGTGGGCCTTGTGCTCCCCATACCACAATCTATTAAAAGTTGTGGGTCAGGTGCACTCCATGATACACTTTGGGGTTCTCTAAGCCCTGGCCCATAACAGTAGCCATGATGTGGAGATGGGTGAGCACAGTCGGAAGACTTACAACATTAGGTTAAAGTCCAACAGGTTAATTTGGAATCACTAGCTTTCGATTGAGTTCCCTGTCAACCAAAGGAGGTGGGGTGAGTCACCTGATGAAGGAGATACGCTCCGAAAGCTAGTGATTCCAAATAAACCTGTTGGACTTTAACCTTGTGTTGTAAGACTTCTTACAATTCGAAGAACAATCAAGATTATTTTGGTCATCACACAGAATAGCTGAAGTAAAAAGCAACATTTCAGATCAGTGGAGATTTTCAAAACAACTAATTGATGCAAAAATGTTTCTATTTTTTCACTGACAACTATTAACCTTGCTAAAAACTAAAAACAGTAGTCAGCATCAATATATTTACATACTGCACATAATGGTGCTGAAATGTGCACTCAAGCAAGCAGCAAATCAAATCTGAAGAGCATGTTTTTTTTTTAGGCTTTAGCCATTTCCCCTAAAGAGGTAGTTTTGGTTTCAAGTTTAACTTGATGTTTTTAAAATCCCCATTAATGATCCACCCTGTATTAATCTGTTGCCTCACATATGTCTTTGAACAAAGTAATTAGGCTCTAGCAAATGACACTAGAAAGTAAGATAGTTGCCAAAGTAATGAGATTCACCGGAGTCACTCATCTGGGGGAGGAGGTGAGCCATAAAAACTGATGAAGTATTACTGCCTTTTTGCTTCACTAATTCCAAAGATTCAACAGCAAGGCAACATTTCTTTATACACTAGTGATGTAATTGTGCTCCGACAGCGAAAGGAAAAGTGCTAATCCCTAAGCAACTGCTGAATGCCATCTCTGTAAACTGATTAACAAATGCTGGATACACAACCAAATTATGATAGCTCATGAAAAGGTGACGATCACTTTGGAGGTGTCTACCCTTTTGGGTTTTTCGAGAGCTAATTTGACAGTCCAAACTGCTAGCCTAATTAAAGTTAAAAGTTACGGTTACCACTTCGATTAACTGGGAAGGACCACTAACATCCTGTAGAACTAAAGGCCAAGAAAGCATTTAATACACAAGTTAATATTTTGATCTTACATTTCAATAGGTACCATATGCTTATAAACCCTCCAGTAAATAGAGTTGAACTACATGAATTAAATTATTTAATATATGCATTCTGCCTTTACCAACGTATTGCACAGCACAGAAGGAAGACATTTAGGCCTACAAACAGCAATTAATTAAACAATAAAATAATCTGCATGCTGTTTTCCAGGGTTGTTGGTTCAGTAATAAATATTAGTCAACCATTCAGGAGGACTTCACTGCTGTGAGATACTTGAAATCTGGCTCAGCAAGCAGTTTAAAATCTTAAGCAAAAGACCAAATCGAAATACTGCCTAGTGTTTGGCTAGATTATGTTTTCAAGTTTCAGGAAGAGTTTCAAAGCCCTTCTGATTTTGTGCAACAAATAAATGTACAATGATAGAAAGAGAATACGGAGCACTTAACAGAATGGTCCTTAACACATCCAGGACGAACAGATCGCCGTCCTGGAAAAGGAAATATCAGTTGCTCACGATGCATGGGAGTCTGAAAAGAAAGATCGAGGATCAGGAAAACCGATCGAGGCACCAAAACCTAATGATTGTGGGCCTGCCAGAGGGGATCGAAGGCAGGAACCCCACAGACTATGTGGCTCAAATGCCAGAGAATCTGGTGGCAAGGGATAGCTTCCCGAGCCCACCGGTCGCTTCGCCCAAAAGCCAAAGCTGGAAAACAACCAAAGGCGATGGTCGCTAAAATGCACCAGTACCAGGACCGGGAAAGAAGCCACCGCTGAGCAAGGCAAACAAAAAACGAAATTGGAAGATCACCAGATCATGATCTACCAGGACATTGGGGCTGACCTGGCCAAGCACCGGGCAGAGTTCAACAGGGTGAAAACAGCCCTGTACAAGAGGGGCGTGAAAGTTTGGGATGCTGTACCCAGCCAAACTCTGGGTCACATTCCAGGGCCGGGAGCACTTCTTCACGGCCCCTGCGGAGGAGGACAAATTTGTCCTGGAGAACGGGGTGGAGAAACGGCGGCAGGAACAGCGATGAGAAGATCATCCGAAGAGAAATTATTTATTTACTAAATCAATTTACCAACTTGATGAACACTTTGCACGGCACTGCATTGCCTCGTTCTGAGGATGGGAGGTGAAATAGTGGAAGGAAAGAAAAAGGGCAGCAGAGGGCAGGTAGGGAGTACAGAGAGTGGGCGAAGGGTGGATACATAACCAACACCGCACGAGCAGGGAAGCTAGCACCAGGAAGCATGAAGGAAAGAGCGAGCGCCTGGCAAAGGAGGAGGTAAGTACAGCAACAGGGATACGACTGGGGGAAGAAACAGAGGGAAGGGAACATGGGGGGAATGGGGGGAGAGAAAATACCATAGGAGGAACATAGGGACAAAGATAGCAAGGGCATCAGGCTGGCTACAACAGGCCACACATGGCGACTTGGTGACATAAAGGCACTGCATGCAAACAACTTTGGGGGGGTCCCTGAACAAAGTGAAACCCCAGAGTGCAGGGGCCCTACCTCATGGAGAGAACGGTGACTGTGGCCATTTTGGACAGCCCCTCTAACAAAGGGAAACCCCGGAGTGCAGAGGCGCATTCACCAGATAAGTATGGTTGATACCGCAGGAAAGGGGGGAAAGAGAGAGACAGAAATCCTCCATCAGGATAGTCATCTGGAACGTTAGGGCACTTTACTGCCCAGTGAAAAGATCCAGAGTATTCGCCCACCTGAAAAGTATGAAATCCGACAGTCTTCCTCCAAGAGACGCATCTGAGGGAGAAGGACCGTGTGCGAGTAAGGAAGGGCTGGGTGGGACAGACCTACCATTCCTGCTACGGGACGAGGGCCAGAGGGTAGCCATGCAGTTCAATAAGAGGATGGTGTTTACTGTGACGAAGGCAGTTACGGACCCAGGGGGACAGTACATTATGGTCAGCGGTGTCTTGGACGGGGCATCGGGAGTCCTGGTCAACGTGTACACGCCTAACTGGGACGACATGGAGTTTATAAAGAAGAACATGGCGGAAATCCCCAATGTCAACACACATGACTTATCATTGGGGGGTGAAATGAGAGAGGAGAGGAGACGTTAATTGTGTTCAGGATCCATGCACAGAAAGGTTGAATCCCAAAACAGGGAATACTTCCAACATGCCAAAAGAACCGGTTTGCAGCCGACAGCCAGTAAGCCTGAGGGAGCTGAAAACCACGACACACCAACGAATGCCAATTAAGTTGGGGGGGGGGGGGGGGGGGGAAGAGAGAACATAGAAGCATGGAGCCCAAGCAGGCTCAGCAAATAACAAAATACACGGCGTCACACAACAAACAGGAACAAGATATAGGAGCTGAAGAGGGAATGCCAGACAACTGAAAGGGGATGGGGGTCAGGAAGAAAAGGGGGAGAGGAAGGTTGGGGACCCGGCTGGAAATAAACATCTGCTGGAGAACGCAAAACAAAAAGCCACAACCAATGTAAATAACAAAAGACATTTGTATGTGATGTGTATATATATATTTTCTTTTTTTTTTCTTTTCCTTTTCTGTTGTTTTTAATGTATGTTCATTATTGCCTTTGTTTTGTATAACAAAAAAAAAACCTTAATAAAAACATTTATACAAAAGAAACAGAACGGTATAAGTTTACCTTTTCTGACAAATACTGATCATAAACACCTACAGCTGCTGCACGCAGTAATCCTTTGGTTTGATTGCTCAGTCTTTTTCCATCCTTTTGGACAGTTCGTAAAACATCCAGCTGCTGCTGTGCAGTGACTCTGTATCCTTCCACAGTTAACCAGAAGAAGAGATGTGCCTGTCCCCCTGTCTGCTGCATATAATCTGCAACCAAGAAGATATCTATCTTTTAATGGTCAGCAACAACTTGGTTTAATTCCATAATTTGACCCCATTAAATAATTTAACTCAAATGTTTTTAGGGTGCATCTAATAATATCAATTTCATAAGTTAGTCAAAAATGAAAAATTACCGTTCGTAAGACTAATACTTCCAGCAAAATAGATGATTCTTGCAATAGGTCCAAGTCTGGCAGTTTTAAGCATGCCGATACAATGACTCAATTTGGTGAAGAAGTTGATATTAATTCATGATCCTGAAAATAAATCACAGCTAATGGGTGGAATTCTCCGTCGGCAGGATTCTCCGCTTCGCTGGCAGCGGATTCACGCCCGCGGATTTCCTGACGGCGTGGGGGTGGCCACAATGGGAAACCCCATTGGCCGGCTGCCGGGACGGAGGGACCCGCTGCCGGCAGTGGAGTGCCGCGCCATAAAACAGGTCTGGCGGGACGGAGAATCCTGCCCAATATATATTTACAAAGATTTAATGAATATAGTTTTACACGTCCTTCAAACGCTTAAAAGCATTTCACTGGCAAATTAATTTGATCCAAAATGTAACCACTATTTTGTAGACAAGTATGCTAACTAAATTGCATTTGGCATATTCTCAAAACAGCAATGAGATGAAGTAATGGAATCTGTAAGTGTAGAAAGAGGAAGAATGACCTGACTTTGGAAAAAGGGGTACCCACCCAGTCAGCAGCAAAGCCCTGGCATCAGTATCGGCTACCACATACATTGCAGCCTCTTTGTGGAGGACACCGGTCAAAGTTGACCCCTGCACTACCAGTACAGAATGGCTACATGCAGGCAGCATCCCTGTGTTGCCATGACGGACAAATAGGCTGTTACCAACAAAAGTATGACGTGCATGAAAATGTAAATTTATACGGCTGCAGGAGAAGTGAACGCACAAGGCACAAGAAAGCGCAAGAACTGGAGACAGTGTCCTGCATGTGGTGATCCTCACACCAATGGAAGAGGCAGTGGAGCTGAGAGGAATGGAAGCAGGCAAGACAACTATGGATAGTGAATTGGGTGAGGAATCCAGAGAGAATGAGTGGCTTAATGAATGGCACCAGCAAAATACACCGTGCTCATTTGCCCACCACTGGTCACATAGCGCTCATCGAGATCTAGGTGATGCGTAGTCAAGGTCACGTTGGAATGTGTGATGCCCTCTCTTTATTCATCTCTCGCTTGCAGGTCGCTTACAACAACAGGCAGCTGCAGAGCTTACAGGACAGCCCTCCACCTCAAAGGGTGTAGCATCGCATCATTCCTTCGACCCTTCCACTAATGCACATACTCTAACATTGGTGGGTACTCGCATGCAGATCGCAAAGTGGTCACAATCTGGCAAGCATGTCACAGATGTGCCTAAGCAGCAGACACAACTGTAACTTTCGTGGGCACTAGCAAAGTGTTCACACATTCCCTCTTCAGGATGAATCTAAGGGTTTATTTCTTATCCAGGACCCCTGGCGTCCACTCAGTCATCAGATCCTACTGTGCGGCATTACTAAAGTGAAGGGGCCTTCTCCCTAGGTTGCTGAGATATACATCCAGTGTTGAGAACGGATTTTCTGTTAGGCATGATTGAAATTCACTTTGGGTGGCAGGGATGTGCTGAGCGGGCGCAGGAAAGTTGGCTTTCCTCCTGGAACTTTGGAATTCGGCACTTTTAGACCGCAAATAGGCCACTAAGCCTGCAACCACCCCCCCAGCCTCCTCCAAGATCACCATAGGTACAGAGAGATACCTATGAATAATTCAAAAAGCAGAAGAGACGGTAAAATTAGCATGGGTCTAGAGAGGCGGCTGGAATGCTGTGTGCCGGGGGTAGTCGTGAAAGATCGGACGGGCCTCAACAAGGGCAGACAGCTAACAGCAAACTTCAGGCACCTGCTGAACACGATGATGACCCCATCAGGGGAGAGAACACCGGAGGTGACAATCTCCCTGGACACAGAAGGCCTTTGACAGAGTGAAATTGAAGTACCTCATAGAGGTACTGGAACGGTTTGGGTTTGGGCCAGTGTTCACCTCGTGGGTGAAACTGCTGTACAGCACTCCCATGGCGAGCGCATGAACAAACACCACCATCTCTGGATACTTCCGGCTGCACAGAAGCAGGGATGGCCCCACTACTGTTTGCTCTGGCAATCGAGCCATTGGTGATCACCCTCAGAGTGATGAAGGGGTGGAGCGGTGTCGAAAGGGGAGACAGAGAGCCTAGAATCTCACTCTATGCTGATGACCTGCCCCTCTACATCCCAAACCCCCTGGCCAGCATGGAAGGGATAATTAAACTCATGAGTTCGGAGCCGTCTCAGGTTACAAACTTAATCTGAGTAAGTGCGAAATCTTCCGTGAATCCGCAGGGGAGGAGCAGAGCTGGGGAGGCTGCCGTTCAAACTGGCCCAGACCAAATTCCAATACCTGGGGATCCAAATAGCCCATGACTGGACACGGATCCACAAATGGAACCTGACGAGAGTCTGGTGGAGGAAGTTAAAAAGGACCTGCAGAGATGGGACTCCCTCCCACTCTCCCTGGCAGGGAGAGTTCAGACAATGAAGATGAACATACTGCCCAGGTTCTCTTCCTGTTCACATCCCTCCCGATCTGCATCCCCAAGGCCCTTTTTACCACGGTGGGCAAACTAATCATGGCGTTTGTTTGGGGAGGAAAGAGCCCAAGGATTAGGAAGAAGGTGCTACAAAGGAGAAGAAATGTGGGCGGCCAGCCTTCCAGAACCTTCAGTTCTACCACTGGGAAGCCACCACAGAAAGAGTATGGGGATGGGTCAAGGAACCGGGAGCAGAGTGCGTCAGAATGGATGAGGTGTCCAGTACAGACATCACACCAAGTGTTGGCCACAATCGCACTCCCACCTTCCCCAACCCAGATGCGCAAAGCCTAGTGGTGGTAGTCAAGCTCCAATTGTGCAACCAAATCCTGCACTTTGGACTAACTGTAATGTGCACTATGGCCCCCCATCTGCAAAAATCACAGGTTCACCTCCTGCAACAATGGAAGCCTCCTTCAAAAGGTGGAGACAGGACAAGGGGATACTGATGGTTAGCGATATGTACATGGATGGTAGAGTAGCGACCCTGGGACAACCTGCAGGCAAGTTCCAATTTCCGAGAGGGAACAACCCAAGATATATACAGATCAAAAACGTCTTCCACAAGGAATTGACAACATATCCCCAGATACCAGGACACTCATAACTAGAACGACTTCTAAACATGGGTGAACTAGGAGAGTGTAGCTGTGTGGATATGTATGGACGACTATTAGAGGAGGTACGCTCGCCCTTGGATGAGACAAGAAAGAAATGGAAGGAAGTGCAAGGCAGTGAAATAGGGGGAGGAACCTGGATCGAAGCACTGCACACGGCAAACGTCACCTCCATGTGCACAGGGCTGAGCCTAACGCAGCTAAAGGTGGTGCAGAGGGCATACCAAACCAGAACACGAAAGAGCGGGCTCTTCCTGGTGGAGGCCAAGTGTGAACATAGCCAGGGAGGCCCAGTGAACCACACCCACCTGTTCTGGTCCTACTGTAGACTTGTCGGGTATTGGATGTCCTTCTTTGAGGCCATGTCCAGGGTTGTGGGAATGAGCAGAGAGACATGCCCACTAGTGGCAGTCTTCAGGGTATCAGAGCAGCTAGAGATCTTCGGGGGGGGGGGGGGGGGCCTTTGCCTTCCTGTTCGCCCGCTGGAGGATCCTGCTCAGCGGGCAATCAGCAGCGCCACCCAAGGCTGCAGACTGGCTGTCCGACCTGGCGGAATTTAATAAAGTATGCCAGCCGAGGATCGGAGGAAGGCTTCCACAAGATGTGAAGGCTTTTCACCAACCTGTTCCAAGACCTGTTCGTAACCAGCAACCAATAAAGTGGAGGGGGGACCCAGGACAATTCACAAAATAAGGCAGAAAAAGGAAGAACACGGGGTTCAGGATGGGGAAAGAGAACAACTATAGCACCCAAGAAAAACACCGGACTGGTACAGAAGAAAACCGCAAGGGACAGTTTGCCTGTAAATTACTGCCTGAACCACAGTGTCTGTAACTCTCTGTAAATACGTGTGCCAGCCTGGACACGTGATCAGTAAACAATGCTAACAGAGCTTCCTGCTGTGCGCAGAGATTACAGGCAGCTTGGAGGTCAGAGTCAACATTGTAGCAGCTTAGGCTAACAGAAATCATACAAATGAAGTAGGTAAACAAAAATTGTGCCATCTCCACTTCAATCTGCAAGGACATGGGTAGGAAGTGGATTGTGGCCTCTATTCCCCAAAATTGGCTTAAACCAATTTCTAATTCTAATAGTGGAAAAACAAAGAAGTCATGCCATGATATTGGTTAGGCCCCAGCTGCAGCACACACTTTTGAATGGGTGCAAAGGATGCAGAAGAGATTTACTAGAATAGTACCAGGGATGAAAAACTTCCACTACTAGAGAATGGAAATTGTTGTCCTTCGAGCAGAAAAGACTGAAGGCAGATTTTAATAGAGGTGCATCGTTGAATGATGCACCAGAGAAGAAGGCATTTAATCCATAGTACCTTTGTTTACTCTAAGAAAAGCTATCCAGTTCATCCCATACCTTTAACCTTTTCCCAAAACTCTACAAGTATTCCCAATTCGAATATCTATCCAATTCTCTTTTGATAATTATTAAAACTGCTATTGCAATTTTACGTCTTTCAGGCAGTGCATTCCAGAGCAAAACAACTTGTTGCATGAAAATATTTTCCTCATGTCGCTTTGGTTCTTTTGCAAATTACTTTAAATCGGTCTTCTCTGGTTACCATTTTCTTCTCATTTGCTCTTTCAAAGCCAATCATAATTTTGAAGACCTATCAAATCCTCCCTGAATCTTTTCTGCTCTGAGAACAGCCTTCATTTCTCACTCCTTTTCTCTTTCATTTTAAACCCTTTATGCTTTGTTACTCAGAACGTCCCACTTCTCCCACTCATGAAAATAGGCCTAGCGTGTATCAGAATAATTTCCTCTTTTAAGGCCTCTCATTACTCATCCTTTGGCTGACCTGCCAACTTCTAATTCCAATTCATCTGGCCACATCTCTTCCAACTCACTCAAATCAACATTTCCCGAGTATTTTCACATTTAACATTTTCAATGTCCTGTTCAACAGCTACTCCTAAACTCCCAAAGCCAATGGTACATGGATCATTGCTTTTCTGATATTCTCTTACTGAAACATGCACCACTTTTGTGGTAGACCGTATTATATGTATTACGGTACCTGTGTTGAAGGTACTACTGTATTAGAGATACGTGGGTAAATCCCTTTCTGCTGGCTCTGCCCAGTGGACAGTATAAAGAGGTGTTCATCCCCGGCTGCAGCCATTTTCTGTGACGAGCTGCTGGGGAACACATCTAGTCTAATAAAGCCTTTGATTATTCTCTAATCTCGCTTTCGCAATAATTGATCGTGCATCAACTTTATTCCCCAGAACAGGATCCAGTTCTGTTTCCTTCCTCGTTAGGTTGGAAACACATTAATCAAGAAAGTTCTCTTGGACACATTTCAGTAGTTCCCCCCATTTCAGTAATCCCCCTCCCCCCACTATCACTCCATCCCCACTGCCTTTGCCCTTCTCAGTATCACGTTCCTAGCCTGTGTGTCGATAATTGAAGTTCCCCCCTCATTATCATTACTCTAAATTCCTTGCACCTTTCTGCAATCTGTCTGCAAATTTATTCTTTACCTACTTTCTGCTATGGTCTATATTATTCATTCAACATTGAACCTTCAATTATCTTTGCCCTTTCCACTGTTGTGACAGTGTCTTTGATTAATACGGAAATGCCTGTTCCATTTATTTTCCTTCCCTCGCTTTCCTGGAAGCCAGGAATAGTAAATGTCCATTCCACCCCTTGCTTGAGGCAAATTCGGTTAGTGACTACATCTTAATCCCACATTGCTAGTTTTGCCTGCAGCTCACCAACCTAATTTAACATAAATTGTGCTTTTACACAGTTTGTCTCACAGCACACCTCCACCCACCTGTCTGATCACTCCCATTTCTGAAATGTTGCTTTTCTCCTCCAATGCTTGCCAATTCTTGTATCTCGTTTTCACTACTTCATTCTAATGCCGTCCTTGTCCAATGTAGTTTTAGTGGCGGTCCAGTCAGACGTAACAATATATATTCCGCGTCCACCATGTCAATGATATCGTCAAATACTTTGGGCGAAATTCTCCCCCAACGGCGCGATGTCCGCCGACTGGCGCCAAAAACGGCATCAATCAGACGGGCATCGCACCGGCCCAAATGTGCGGAATGCTCCGCATCTTTGGGGGCCGAGCCCCAACATTGAGGGGCTAGGCCGGCGCTGGAGGGATTTCCGCCCCACCAGCTGGCGGAAATGGCGTTTGTTGCCCCGCCAGCTGGCGGAAATGGCGTTTGGTGCCCCGCCAGCTGGCGCGGAAATGCGGCGCATGCGCATTTCTTGCCCTGCCTCAGCTGATGAATCATCCCAGTGTTGAGCACCACATGGAACAAACACTGAGGGTAGCAAGGGCTCAGAACGCCCTTTGGGTGGGGGACCTCAATGTCCCTCAACAGGGGCACATTTTTTTTTAATAAACATTTTATCGAGGCATTTTTGGTACTACAACAACAAAATAAACACTGTACATGAATCTATAAACATAGTGCAAAAGATGTCTCCCTCCCTTACAGGTGCCACCTTTATTAACCCCCTACTCTAAACTAAACTAACCCCACCCCTCCCCCTTCTCCTGACGATTAATTATCCGCAAAGAAGTCGACGAACGGTTGCCACCTCCGGGCGAACGCTAAACATTGACCCTCTCAAGACGAACTTGATTTTCTCCAGAGAAAGCTAGCCATGTCCGATAGCCAGATCTCCAACTTTGGCGGCTTTGAGTCTCTCCAAGCTAATAGTATCAGTCTCCAGGCTACCAGGGAAGCAAAGGCCAGAACGTCTGTCTCTTTCTCCTTCTGGATTCCCGGATCTTCTGACACCCAAAAATCGCCACATCTGGACTCGGTGCTACCCTTGTGGACATGACATCTGCAAACCCCTGCCAAAATCCCCTAAGCTTCGGACATGCCCAAAACATGTGGACATGGTTTGCTGGTCCTCCAGCACACTTTGCACACCTGTCTTCCACCCCAAAGAATCTGCTCATCCGGGCCACTGTCATGTGAGCCCGATGAACGACCTTGAATTATATCAGGCTGAGCCTGGTACATGTTGTGGACGCATTGACTCTACTCAACGCGTCCGCCCACAGACCACCCTCTATCTCTCCTCCCAGCTCCTCCTTCCACTTGCGCTTCAGCTCCTCGGTCTGCATCTCCTCTGACCCCATAAGTTCCTTACAAATGTCAGAGACGCTCCCCGCTCCCACCCACCGGAAACTACCCTGTCCTGAATCGCCCTTGATGGTAGGAGCTGGAAGGTTGACACCTGTCTACGTAGGAAGTCCCGCACCTGCAGGTACCTGAATTTGTTTCCCCTCGCCAACCCAAACTTCTCCTCCAGCGCACTCATACTCGGAAAGCTCCCCTCTATAAACATATCCCCCATCCTCTCAATCCCTGCTCTCTGCCATACCCGGAACCCCCATCCATACTTCCCGGGGCAAACCGGTGATTATTACAGATTGGGGACCAGACCGATGCCCCATCTGCTCCCACATGTCTCCTCCATTGCCCCCAGACTCTCAGGGCCGCCACTACTATGGGGCTGGCGGAGTATCGTGCCGGCGGGAACGGCAGAGGCGCAGTTACCAACGCCCCTAAACTGGTGCCCTTGCATGAAGCCGCCTCCATACGCTCCCATGCCGACCCTCTCCCCACAACCCACTTCCTGATCATGACTATATTTGCCGCCCAGTAATAGTTACTAAAATTTGGCAGCGGCAGCCCGCCCTCTCCCCGACTCCACTCAAACATTACCTTCCTTTCTCGCGGGGTCTTGGCCGCCCGTACAAAGCCACTGATCACTTTGTTGACTCGTTTAAAAAAGGACCTCGGAACAAAAATGGGGAGACAACTGATATACAAACAGAAATCTCGGGAGGACCGTCATCTTCACCTTCTACACCCTCCCAGCTAGTGACAACGGAAGCGCGTCCCATCTCCGAAAATCGTTCTTCATTTGGTCTACTAGTCGGGCCAGATTTAATTTATGCAGCCGGTCCCATTCCCACGCCACTTCGATGCCTACATACCGAAAGCTTCCCCCCATTAATCTAAACGGTAGCTCGCCCAATCGCCTCTCTCTCCTGTCCCCTCGCCTGGACCACAAACATCTCACTTTTCCCCATATTTAGCTTAGACCCTGAAAACCGGCCAATTCCCCATGAATCCTCATGATTTCTTCCATCCCCTTTATTGGGTCCGATACATACAGAAGCAGGTCGCCTGCATAAAGCGAGACTCTGTGCTCCAACGCCACCCCACCCCCGGACCAGCCCCTTGTAGCTCTCAGAGCAATTGCCAGCGGTTCTATAGCTAGCGCGAACAGTGGTAAGAGGGGGCATCCCCGTCTTGTCCCCCGGTGCAGTCTAAAGTAGTCCGATGTTGTCCTATTCGTCCGTACGCTCGCCACAGGAGCCTGATACAGCAACCTGACCCAGTCAATAAAGCCCCACCCAAATCCGAAACGTCCCAGTCCCTCCCACAGATATTCCCATTCTACCCGATCAAAAGCCTTCTCTACGTCCATGGTGACCACTACCTCCACCTCCCTACCTTCCGGGGGCATCATGATCACGTTTAATAGCCTTCGTATATCGGCCACCAACTGCCTACCCTTAACAAACCCCGTCTGGTCCTCCCCAATGACGTCCGGAACACAATCCTCGCTCCTGGAGGGCAAAAGTTTGGCCAGCAGTTTGGAGTCCACATTCAACAAGGATATCGGCCTGTTGGACCCACACAGCTCCGGGTTCTTGTCCCGCTTCAGGATCAGCGAAATCGTGGCCTGTGACATCGTCGGGGGCAGCACCCCTCTCTCCTTTGCCTCACTGAACATCCTCATCAACACCGGTCCCAATATCCCAGAGAACCTTTTATAGAACTCCACTGGGTACCCATCTGGCCCCGGGGCTTTACCCGACTGCCTGGCCTTCAGACCCTCCCCTATCTCTTCCAACCCGATCGGGCCCCAGCCCTTCTACCAGCTCCCCGTTCACCTTTGGGAAATTCAGCCCCCCTAAGAAGTGCCTCATCCCCTCCGGCCCCGTTGGGGGTTCCGACCCATACAGCCTACTGTAAAAATCCCTAAATGCCTTATTCACCCCTGCTGAATCTCCAACCAGGCTCCCATCTCCGTCATTTACTTTCCCCATCTCCCTGGCTGCCTCCCTCTTTCTAAGCTGCTGTGCAAGCATTCTGCTGGCCTTCTCTCCATGTTCATAGATCGCTCCCTCACCTTCTCAACTTCTCAACCGCCTGTAGCCTCCGCCGTTCCCTTAAAAGCCCTGCCTCTGGGGGCACTGCATACCTCCTATCAATCTGTAGTATCTCCTTTACCAGTCGCTCCGTCTCTGCCCTGTCCACCTTCTCCCTATGGGGCCGTATCGAGATCAGCTCCCCTCTGACCACCGCCTTCAGTGATTCCCAGACCACTGCTGCTGAAATTTCCCCCATGTCGTTGACCTGCAGTAGTTCTGAATACATTTCCTCAGCCGCTTGCACACCGCTTTGTCAGCTAAAAGTCCCACATCTAACCTCCAGTGCGGGCGCTGGTTACTGTCTTTACTAACCTGCAGGTCAACCCAGTGCAGACCATGGTCTGAGATTGTGATCGCCGAGTACCCCGTGTCCACCACCCCCGTCAGTAAAGCCCTGCTCAGAATAAAGAAATCAATCCAGGAGTACACTTTATGCACGTGTGAGTAGAAGGAGAACTCCTTCACCCTCGGCTGCCAAAATCTCCATTGATCACTCCCTCATCTGCTCCATGAACCCTTTTAGTTCCTTTGCCATTCCTGGCACCCTGCCTGTTTTTGAGCTTGTCTGGTCTAAGCCAGGGTCAAAAACTGTGTTGAAGTCCCCTCCCATGACCAACTTGTGCGCGTCCAGGTCCGGTATCTTCCCTAGCATCCCCTTTATGAACTCCACATCATCCCAATTTGGCACATACACATTTACTAATACCACCTGCACCCCCTCCAGTTTCCCACTGACCATAATGTACTGACCCCCCACATCCAAGACTATTCTACCCACCTCAAACACCACTCACTTATTGATCAGGATCGCGACCCCTCTAGTCTTTGAATCCAGTCCCGAGTGAAAGACCTGACTGACCCAGACTTTCCTCAATCTAATCTGGTCAGCTACTCTAAGGTGCGTCTCCTGCAATATTACCACGTCCGCCTTCAGTCCCCTCAGATGCACGAACATGCGTGTCCTCTTGACCGGCCCATTTAGCCCTCGAACATTCCAGGTGATCAGTCTAGTTGAGGGGGGCTCATTTGCCCCCCCCCCCCCTCGCCGATCAACCATCCCCTTTTTTGGGCCAGCCTCCAGCCCGTGCTCCGCGCCTCCACCGGCCCGCCCCCAGGCAGACTCCACCCCCAACTTCCTCTCTGTCCCTTAGCACAAGTCACTCCCTCGTCAGCAGAACATTTCCCCCCCCCCTTCCCATCCCCTAGTAACAACGGTGGCACAATTAGTGACCGAGCTAGCCAAAACTTAAAGAAACATCTGGTAGACTGAGCCGGTGACAAGTAAGGAAGGCAGGCAGGAAGGAGGCTCATTGTGTATCCCCACCCTCAGTGGTGTTGCAGGCCAGGACGTACGTACAAAAGAGGCTGAAGTATTTGCTACCATCTTAAGCCAGAGTGCCAAATGGATGATCCATCTCAGACATCACCCGAGAGGTCCTCACCATTAAGTCATTAACAAAAAGTAGGACAAATCCTGTCCAGCCAGTTACAACAGCACTAGTCCACTCTCAATCAGTAAAGCGATGGGAAGTGTTGTCAAGCATACTTACTCAATAACAACCTGCGCACCAATGTTCAGTTTTGGGTTCCGCCAAACAATTCGGCTCCAGACCTCATTACAGCCTCAGTCTAAATATGGACAAAAAGGCAGACCTCCCGACGTAAGGGGAGAGAAACTACCTTTGACATCAAGGGAGCATTTAGCAGAGTATGACATCAAAGAGTTTGAGGAAAATTGAAGTCAATGAGAATCAGGGAAAAATACTCCATTGGCTGTCATACCGTGCACAAAGAAAGTTGGTTGTGGTTGCTGAAGACCAACCGTCTCAGCTGTTGAACATTGTTGACCAAAAAGAGGGGACAAGGGAAATGTGATGTTCGGTGTTTGTGATTCCTCAGATACCAAAGTAGTCTGTGCCTTTATGCAGCAAGATCTGGACAACATTCAGGCTTGGGCTGCTAAGTGGCAAGTAACATTTGCATCACACGAGTGCCAGACAATGACCATCTCCAACAAGAGAGAATCTAACCATCATGCCTTCATCAGCATTACCATCACTGAATGCCCAACCATCAACACCCTGTGGACTACCATTGACCTGAAGCTTAACTAAATCAGACATACAAGTACTGTAGCTGGAAGAGTATGCCAGATACTGGGAGTGTTGCAGTCAATAACTCATCTCCTGAGTCCCCAAAACCTATCCACTATCTACAAGGCACAAGTTAGGAGTGTGATGGAATACTTTCCACTTGCCTGGATGATTACAGCTCCAACACAAAAAGCTCATTACAAGAAGCTCATTACAATGCAGGTCAAAGCATTCACCTATTTGGCACCCAGTCATCACCTTAAACATTCATTCTCTTCACCACTGCTGCACGGTGGCAGGAAAGTGTACCATTTACAAGATGCACTACACCAATTCAACAAGGCTCTTTAAACAACAGAGTCCATGACTTCTACAAATTAGAAAGACAAAGGGAGTGAAGCACGAGGACACCACATAAAAAGCTCCAAGCCACGAACCATTGGATGAGGAACTATATTAATGTTCCTTCATTGTTGCTGGTAAAATGTGAATAAATTAGAAATGCACTTTTCTCCCATTCTGACCGGAATTCCGCGTTTGGGAGACTATTGGCTGGATTCTTGGACTGCACTTGCCGCAAGATCGCCTCGGATGGGAGGGGGACCATGTAAAGGTTCGTTGACCTTGGGCGGGAAGCTCCGGTCACCAGGTGGGCATGGCCGACGAATCCGGCCCTATGTTATCCCACCGGAGATTAATCACCTGGTTTACGCTTGCGCTGGAAGCATATATCGGAGGCAATTCATTATCCCATGTCATTCAAATGTACACATGGCAAGGATTGCGGAGGATTCCATCGCAATTCCAACTAGCAGGCCACAATTTTGAGCAGCGGGCCAATAGCAAGCTCTGGCATATGGCAGCAGCCCCCCCCCCCCCCAAGTTCAATAATCTGATCCCGCCTTTCCCCCCATATCCCTTTTGCCCCAAGAGTTTCAAAGGATCAAAGGATCTTATTGAAACTTACAGGATATTGCGAGGCCTGGATAGAGTGGACGTGGAGAGGATGTTTCCACTTGTAGGAAAAACTAGAACCAGAGGGCACAATCTCAGACTAAAGGGACGGTCCTTTAAAACAGAGATGAGAACGAATTTCTCCAGCCAGAGGGTGGTGAATCTGTGGAACGCTTTGCCGCAGAAGGCTGTGGAGGTCAAATTACTCAATGTCTTTAAGACAGAGATAGATAGATTCTCAATTAATAAGGGAATCAGGGGTTATGGGGCGAAGGCAGGAGAATGAGGATGAGGAAAATACAGCCATGATTGAATGGTGGAGCAGACTCGATGGGCCGAGTGGCCTAATTCTGCTCTAATCTTATGGAAGGGGGGGGTGGCTCCTCTGTCATTGGGGAGGGGTCTCCTCTCTCATTGGGGGAGGGGTCTCCTCTCATTGGGGAGGGGCCGCCTCTCTCATTGGGGAGGGGCCGCCTCTCTCATTGGGGAGGGGCCGCCTCTCTCATTGGGGAGGGGCCGCCTCTCTCATTGGGGAGGGGCCGCCTCTCTCATTGGGGAGGGGCCGCCTCTCTCATTGGGGAGGGGCCGCCTCTCTCATTGGGGAGGGGCCGCCTCTCTCATTGGGGGGGTCTCCTCTCTCATTGGGGGGGTCTCCTCTCTCATTGGGGGGGTCTCCTCTCTCATTGGGGGGGTCTCCTCTCTCATTGGGGGGGTCTCCTCTCTCATTGGGGGGGTCTCCTCTCTCATTGGGGGGGTCTCCTCTCTCATTGGGGGGGTCTCCTCTCTCATTGGGGGGGTCTCCTCTCTCATTGGGGGGGTCTCCTCTCTCATTGGGGGGGTCTCCTCTCTCATTGGGGGGGTCTCCTCTCTCATTGGGGGGGTCTCCTCTCTCATTGGGGGGGTCTCCTCTCTCATTGGGGGGGTCTCCTCTCTCATTGGGGGGTCTCCTCTCTCATTGGGGGGGTCTCCTCTCTCATTGGGGGGTCTCCTCTCTCATTGGGGGGTCTCCTCTCTCATTGGGGGGTCTCCTCTCTCATTGGGGGGTCTCCTCTCTCATTGGGGGGTCTCCTCTCTCATTGGGGGGTCTCCTCTCTCATTGGGGGGTCTCCTCTCTCATTGGGGGGTCTCCTCTCTCATTGGGGGGTCTCCTCTCTCATTGGGGGGTCTCCTCTCTCATTGGGGGGTCTCCTCTCTCATTGGGGGGTCTCCTCGCTCATTGGGGGGTCTCCTCGCTCATTGGGGGGTCTCCTCGCTCATTGGGGGGTCTCCTCGCTCATTGGGGGGTCTCCTCGCTCATTGGGGGGTCTCCTCGCTCATTGGGGGGTCTCCTCGCTCATTGGGGGGTCTCCTCGCTCATTGGGGGGTCTCCTCGCTCATTGGGGGGTCTCCTCGCTCATTGGGGGGTCTCCTCGCTCATTGGGGGGTCTCCTCGCTCATTGGGGGGTCTCCTCGCTCATTGAGGGGGGGGGGTGTCCGCTCTCATTGGGGGGGGGTCCTCTCTCATGGGGGGGGGTATTCTCTCTCATGGGGCGGGATGTCCTCTCGCGTTGGGGGGTGGGATGTCCTCTCTGTGGGGGGGGTCCTCTCTCATTGGGGGGTGGAATGTCCTCTCTCATTGGGGGGGGGGGGGGGGCTCCTCTCTCATTGGGGGAGTGTCCTCTCTCATCGGGGGTGGGCTGTCCTCGCTCATTTGGGGGGGGGGGTCTCCCTCCCTAACAGTACTGCGAGTGTACCGACACCACATGGACTGCAGAGGTTCAAGAAGGCGGCTTGTCACCACTATTTCAAATAAAACGGAGTAAATTAAATCAAATGAACTGAGGATTTTTCTTTCCTTCTCAAGGACAATTAGAGATGGGCAATAAATGCTGGCCTAGCCAGCAAAGCCCACATCCCTTGAATGAATTTTAAAAAACTTGTAAAACCACCAAAGTGACTGTGGCAATTTAACTAACATGGTTATGTCAAAAGTATGGTGCATTAGGGTGAAACATAACTCATATACAGGTTCTGCACACAAGGTTTTGAAAATGTATGCTCCAAATTATTTGTAGTGAAATGGAATTCAATTATAAACATTAATCAATATTTTAATGAAAATGTATTACTTCCCTTGTAGAAATATATCAGGATCAAATCACAACTTACACATAATTTTGTATTTAAGTATTTGAATTTTAAAGAGTTAAATCTTTAATGCTTAGGTCCCAAATTATTGCTGAATGCTGAGTTTAAGAAAGTAAGAAAGCACTTACCCATGAAAAATTGTAAAGCGACATTGTTCATAAGAATACTGTCTAGGGGAATCGTACAAAGTTTTCCAAAGTTCGCAGCAAGCTTGAGTGTATCTACTTCCTGCAGATTAAAAAAAAGTGAATTAGCAGCTGAAAAATTGCTCAACAGCAAAATTTGAAAAATGTTGACTCACCCACAATAATTAAACCTTGCAAGAGGTGCAGACAGTGGACTAGAAAAATAGACTAGAAAAAATACTAAACTCAAAAATATCACAGTACATTACATGCAAAGTAAGGTGACCTTAATAGATCGCCATACAATGCTGGTCATTGAAAGAAAACACAAAAATGTGGAGGGGGGAAAGTTGTATTTTCAACACTACCTTTCATGTTTTAAGGATGTTTCAAAGTGTTTCAAAGCCAACAATTTAATTTTGAAGTACTGCCATGGTTGTTAAGCAGGTAAAATCATGCTAAGTTTGAATAAGGTTTGTGTGCTCAAACAGATCAAATAGATTACACAAAATAAATCTGCAAAACTTAATTCAGGTCATGAGATGTTGATTCACAGGATGAGAGGGTTTCCCTCTGAGAGTAAAGTACAGTGGGCAGATAATCTCTCGAGTTTAGAAGAATGGGGGGTCATCTCATTGAAATGCAAGATTCTAAAAAGGCTCAACATGTTGTTTCCCTGACTGGTGACCTTGAACTGTGTGAGGGTGAGGTGGGTGTGGTGCTGAATAGTCTCAGGATAATGGGTAGACCATTTAGGACCAAGATGAGAAGTGTCTTCACTCACAGGATTGGTAATCTTGCAAATTCGATACTCCACAGGGCTTAGATACTCTGTCATTGAGAATACTCAATGCTGAGATCAATAGATCCCTTGACTGTAAATCAAGGGATATTGGGATAAAGTGTAAAGATGGGTTGATGCCAATATTAGCCATTATCTGACTGAATGACAGTGCAGGCTCAAGGGGCCATATGGCCCATTCTGTCCTTTTTTCTTAAGTGTGTGTTCTTAAAATGACCCTATCAGCATTAATTTGGGCAGGATGAGGAAAGAGATTTTGGGCAGGACCCAACTTACTACCAAGTAGGCCATTCTGCTCCTTGAGCCTGCTCCATTATTTAATAAGATCATGGCTGATCTGACAGTAACCTCAAATCTGCATCCCTCTTACCGCCAACAACCTATCACCCGTTGCTTACCGGTCCGTCTCTGCCTTAAAAACATTCAAAGATTCTGCTTTCACCGGCTTCTTAGGAAGAGAGATCATGTCGCAAACATGAAACAAAGGGGCTAATAATGGTGCCATTAGGGATTGAGAGTGTTAATAGTGGCAAAAGCAGGATAGCAGACTGTTAATAGGAGAAAATGTCAATGGCCATGTGGGGAGTGGTGGGGTTGTGTTAGGACAAGCCAGGGAAACTGAATAACAGAAAACAAAAGAGGGGAGTCAAGGTGGAGGGGGAAGTTCACAGTCTAAACTTTTTGAACTCAATGTTGATTCCAGAAGGTTGTAGTCTGCTTAATGGGAAGATGATGTGTCGTTCTTCCTGTTTCCATTGGCATTACTAGAGCACTGCAACAGGTCGAAGACAGACATGTGGGCGTGAGACAAGAATGCACCATTAACAGCCCCTTTGCCTCATATCCATGACGTCTTTGTCAATCTCTCCTTAACTTAATTATGTTTCTGACCCAACAGATGTTGACATAGACATAGAATTTACAGTGCAGAAGGAGGCCATTCGGCCCATTGAGTGAGCACCGACCCTTAGAAAGAACACCCCAAACCTCCACCCTATCCCCGTAACCCAGTAACCCCACCTAACTTCTTTGGGCAATTTAGCGTGGCCAATCCACCTAACCTGCACATCTTTGGACTGTGTGAGGAAACCGGAGCACCCGGAAGAAACCCCCGCAGACACAGGGAGAACGTGCAAACTCCGCACAGACAGTGACCCAAGCCGGGAATCGAACCTGGGACCCTGGAGCTGTGAAGCAACTGTGCTAATCACTGTGCTACCTTGCTGCCCCAGATCTTCTGGGTTTATCCAGCATTTTGTTTCTGTCCATTACAAGTTTTAGTTTGGTATCCCAGGTATTAGATGTTTGCTCTAATTTGGAAAACTTAAAACAGGGAGTAGGGAAAGAAGAAACAAGTGGCACTATGCCATGCCACTGTTGCAAGCAGCAGGGTGATGCGCTTGACCACCAAATATACATTATACCAATTCAGGAATATTTGCTGTGTAAAAGCGACAAGCAAACTATCACTCTAATTTCATTAATTTGCAGGGCATGGGCATCACTAACAAGTCCAGCATGTATTATCCATTGCTGGCTTTCCTCTAAAAAGTGGGGATACCCTCCTTACTGAACTGCTGCAGGATACTGCGAGGCTGGATAGAGTGGGCGTGGAGAGGATGTTTCCATTTGTAGGAAAAACTAGAACCAGAGGACACCATCTCAGACTGAAGGGGCAATCCTTTAAAACAGAGGAATTTCTTCAGCCAGAGGGTGATGAATCTGTGGACCTCATTGCCGCAGAAGGCTGAGGAGGCAAAGTCATTGAGTGTTTTTAAGACAGAGATAGCTAGGTTCTTGATTAATATGAGGATCATGGCTTATGGGGAGAAGGCAGTTCTTGATCAATATGAGGATCGTGGCTGATGGGGAGAAGGCAGGAGAATGGGGATGAGGAACATATCAGCTATGATTGGATGGCAGAGCAGACCTGATGGGTTGAATGACCTAATTCTGCTACTACACCTTATGGTTTCATGAGGGCATAAAGGGATTCCCAGAGTGATGTTAGGTAGGAAATTCCAGAACGTTGCCCCAACAACAAAGAAGGACCACTGACATATGCCAGGTCAGAAAAGTGAGAGACTTGGAGGAACACTTGGGCGTGATGGTATCCCTGTTGCCCTCAACATTCTAACTGGTAAAGACTGTGGGTTTGCCAAGTGGTCGAAGGAGGCTTGATGAGTGTCTGTACTCCATCCAGGGGACAGTGTACTGCTGCCACTGTTTACGGGTGACGGAGAGACTGATTTTTTGAGATGATGGATAGGTTGATCAAGCAGACTGCTTTGTCCTGGATGATGTCAAGTTTCTTGAACATTTTTGCAGCTGAAGCAAGAAGAAAATGTGAAGTTCCTGACTTTTACCTCGAAGTTGAAGTAGCTCAGAGGAGCCATCCATCACAGAATTCAGACCTTTAAGTTGTTTTAGTAGCCACATTATTTGCGGCTGATCTAGTCGGGTTTAATGCTGATGGTAGGGGGTTTGAAATACAACATTTGTTTTCAACCAGATATACTACAACCCCTTGTTTCACAATTCTAATCTTACACTGTGGATAATGTGGAATAAAATTCCCCTTTTAATCCAAAGGATCCATCGCTGTGACAGACAGGCAGGCGAAGAACAAGGGTCAACAGATGCATAGAACACTATCACTGCAAGTTCTCCAAGTCACACATCACCCTGACTTGAAAACATAAACAGTTATTCTTGTCCTGTCGCTGGGTCAAATCTTGGAATTCTCGATTTAAAAACATTGTGGGTGAACCTAAATCATCAGCATTTCACCATCACCTTCTCTGGAGCAATTCAGAATGGGAAATAAATGCTGGTCTTACTAGCGATGCAAACAACCCATGAAGTAAAAAAAAAACCTGCTGATTAAAATTGATGACAAGGGTGCTTCCAGATTTCTTCCACTCACTGCTGTCTTATTTAACGACAAGCATCTTAAGATCATTATCAGAGACTGCCTCGGCCAATATAGCTATTTGGTTTAACCAGATTATGACAGCTACAATGTCAGTTGTGTCTACTTTAGGATCTGCAACTAAGTTCACAAGTTTGAGTGAAAGGCTCCAATCTGGTAATAGAGCAAGTAAAGAACCACCCGCTTTTACCTTGCACCATCATATCTTTTGTAATTTAATCAATCTTGCCCTCTGCCCGATCATAGGCATTCCTTTTTTTCTTTCCTGTCCTCCGTCTCCCTTTTCCCTGTCTCCATATCTGCTTATAAACCGCCAAATCTCTAACTAAATCTCAAATTGCTCTGATTTTGATGAAAGGTCAGTGATCTGATACATCAACTGTTTCCTCACTCCTCAGACACTGCCAGACCAACTGGCGATTTAGAACATTTTCTGCTTTTATAACATGATCCACAGATGCTTTATGAATTTTTGCACCAATTATTTCACTTCAGATACCCAGAAATCATATTGCTGCAAGGTGGCTTCTGAGTAGAAATGGATGGTGCTTCAACACCAATGTACAGTAGATGGTACTGTTTTGCAGACCCAATGTTCCGTGAAAATCATAAAGGGCTTTAAGGCTGCCACCAATTGGCATTACAGGTAATACAGATAAATGTAAATACTTTGAGACTTTCTTCATCAAGGTATTTTGAAATAGAATGTTTTGTATTTTGGAAGATAAATAGAAATATCAAATAGTCTATTACCACACAAATAAAATTATCAAAATAATTTGATGGTTACTAAATTAATTTGGTGGTATCTTACATGTTAAGCTTCTCAGACCTTTCAATCAAGTTGGGAAATGCTATTCAACAAAGATATCTACAACTGTCAGCATTTATCTTCCCTTTCCTTCCTCTCCTCATATTCCGTATTTCAATATTATAGGTCTCCTCCACTTCTTTACACTTATATCAATTACACCTTCCATTCCAGCCAAAAATCTGTGTTAAAGAGATATGTTGTCAACAGAAGCAAACATGAGCACAAAGTTAATTATTACTGCTGTTGAGAAAATAACTCCTGATTCCACCACTATTATTCAATCCCATTTTGCATACCAAAATGCTTAGAGTGACCAGGATTCACAGAAGAAACCCACTTAGCTGTATCCATGACGAGATAAGCTAACAAGAAAACTGTTCAATATTTGAAAGTTAGACAACAATATTAGATGCTGATAAAGCACCTAATAATGTCACTGAAAATTAAATTTCATAACCTAGCTAATCATGCATGTGAATATACAGTCCATACAAAAAGATCCTAGCCCAGAATTTGTGAAAGACGTGACATGCCATTTGGCCAGCACTTTTGAATCTAGAACATGGCCTTCATTCCTAATTAAGGATCGTATTGACCTAAAATAAGAATTTCCACATTCAAATATCAGTGATAGAAATAAAATGTTCATTATGAATCATACTTGAACTTGGAGGGGATTATAAGAGACAAGATTTATAATCATCTAGATAGGAATAATATGATCAGGGATAGTCAGCATGGCTTTGTGAAGGGTAGGTCATGCTTCACAAACCTTATCGAGTTCTTTGAGAAGGTGACTGAACAGGTAGACGAGGGTAGAGCAGTTGATGTGGTGTATATGGATTTCAGCAAAGCGTTTGATAAGGTTCCCCACGGTAGGCTATTGCAGAAAATACGGAGGCTGGGGATTGAGGGTGATTTAGAGATGTGGATCAGAAATTGGCTAGCTGAAAGAAGACAGAGGGTGGTGGTTGATGGGAAATGTTCAGAATGGAGTACAGTCACAAGTGGAGTACCACAAGGATCTGTTCTGGGGCCATTGCTGTTTGTCATTTTTATCAATGACCTAGAGGAAGGCGCAGAAGGGTGGGTGAGTAAATTTGCAGATGATACTAAAGTCGGTGGTGTTGTCGATAGTGTGGAAGGAAGTAGCAGGTGACAGAGGGATATAGATAAGCTGCAGAGCTGGGCTGAGAGGTGGCAAATGGAGTTTAACGTAGAGAAGTGTGAGGTGATTCACTTTGGAAGGAATAACAGGAATGCGGAATATTTGGCTAATGGAAAAGTTCTTGAAAGTGTGGATGAGCAGAGGGATCTAGGTGTCCATGTACATAGATCCCTGAAAGTTGCCACCCAGGTTGATAGGGTGGTGAAGAAGGCCTATGGAGTGTTGGCCTTTATTGGTAGAGGGATTGAGTTCCGGAGTCAGGAGGTCATGTTGCAGCTGTACAGAACTCTGGTACGGCCGCATTTGGAGTATTGCGTACAGTTCTGGTCACCGCATTATAGGAAGGACGTGGAGGCTTTGGAGCGGGTGCAGAGGAGATTTACCAGGATGTTGCATGGTATGGAGGGAAAATCTTATGAGGAAAGGCTGATGGACTTGAGGTTGTTTTCGTTGGAGAGAAGAAGATTAAGAGGAGACTTAATAGAGGCATACAAAATGATTAGGGGGTTGGATAGGGTGGACAGTGAGAGCCTTCTCCCGCGGATGGATATGGCTGGCACGAGGGGACATAACTTTAAACTGAGGGGTAATAGATATAGGACAGAGGTCAGAGGTAGGTTCTTTACGCAAAGAGTAGTGAGGCCGTGGAATGCCCTACCTGCTACAGTAGTGAACTCGCCAACATTGAGGGCATTTAAAAGTTTATTGGATAAACATATGGATGATAATGGTATAGTGTAGGTTAGATGGCTTTTGTTTCGGTGCAACATCGTGGGCCGAAGGGCCTGTACTGCGCTGTATTGTTCTATGTTCTAAAGCTGGGTGGAAAGAGGAGTTGTGAGGAGGATGCAGAAATCCTTCAGTGTGATTTGGACAAGATGCGCCAGTGGGCAGTGCATGGTAGATGTGGTTAAATGGGGATAAATGTGAGGTTATCCACTTTGTTGGCAAAAACAGGAAAGCAGGTTCTGATCTGAATGGCAATAGATTGAGAGAGGGGAATATGCAACGAGACTTGGTTGTTCTTGTTCACCAATCGCTGAAATAAAGCATGCAAGTGCAACAAGCAGTAAAGGTGGTAAATGGTATGTTGACCTTCAAAGCAGAGGATCCAACTACAAGAACAGGCATGTCTTACTGCAGTTATACAGGACCTTCATGAGACCACACTTGGAATATTGCATGCAGATTACGGAGTTGGATGATCAGCCATAATCAGTGACAGAGCAGGCTTCAAGGGCCAAATGTCCTCCTCCTATTTTCTATGTTAAACTGTGTCTCTCCCTCAAGTGGAAACATCCCCCCAGTATCTACCCTATCAAATCCCTTCCGGATCTTAGATGTTTCAGTAAGATCACCTCCCATTCTTCTAAACTCCAATGAATATAGGCCCAACCTGTTCAACCTTCCTTGATAAGGTAAACCGCTCATCCAGGAATGAGTCAAGTGAACATTCGTGAACTATTTCTAATCGCACTTGTATATTTTTCAAACAAGGACACCAAAACTATACACAATATTCCAGATGGGGTCTCTGTGCTCTGTACAGCTGCACAAAACGTCCCTTCTTTTTTATTCCATTCTTACAATACATACCAACATTCCATTTGCTTTCCTAATCACCTACTATACCTGTTTTTTAATTTTTGTGATTCACATACCAGGAGACCCAGAACCCTCTGTACCACTGAGTTCATTGAATGCCTACAGTACAGAAGGAGGCCATTCGGTCCTCTGAAAGAGCACACTACCCAGGTCCACTATCCACTATCCCATCCATCCCGCCCTATCCCCGTAACCTAAACTGCACATCTCTGGATACTAAGGGGCAATTTAGCATGGCCAATCCCCGTAACTTACACATCTTTGGTTCTGCAATTTCTCTCCATTTAAATAGTATACGGTGTTTCTTCTTCTTACCAAAGTAGACAAGTTCATGTTTTCCAACATTATTCATCTGCTAATTATGGCCCACACTGAGAACAAGGAAAGTGACTTCGGGAATGGTGTTCTAGATTAAGAGCAGATTCAAAGCTGACATGTTTCAAAGCAAATAAAATAAAATTGGTGGGAAGTGGGGTGGGAGAGTGCGTGCTACAAACACAATTCAAGTTTTTCTGAGCATTGAAATGCAT
Organism: Scyliorhinus torazame; assembly: GCF_047496885.1. Taxonomy (NCBI): domain Eukaryota; kingdom Metazoa; phylum Chordata; class Chondrichthyes; order Carcharhiniformes; family Scyliorhinidae; genus Scyliorhinus; species Scyliorhinus torazame. Next base: position 186,981,806 of record NC_092712.1, read on the forward strand.
AAAACGAAAGCAAAGTTTGATTTGAATTAGAAATGTGGAACAGGTTCAAAATGTACAAGTCTCAAGCAAAAAAACAATGCCTTTCGCCCCTTCCAGTTGACACATGGAAAATGCATCCAGCAAAGCAGTTAAGTGTACATTAATACTTTCAAAGAAAATTGTATAGTTCTTGAAGGAAAGGACAGAAAATTGTAGCAATGATGTGCTGTGCCAGCGCTTCCAGTCTTTTGCCATAAGTGCCAGAGAAATATGTCCATTTGTCTGGAGGCTCCAATCAGCCACATAAATAAGGGACCAGAAGGAAACCCACTGAGTTGCTTGACCAAATGTTTAAAGTAGAAACTGAAATTATCAAATATGAAACATGCCAAAACAGTCATTTTAATTGAGGAAAGATTTTGCCTCTGAAATGTTTTAACTTAGTCTGTTTTTCCTCCTAAATCTGCTGTGCATTTTCAGCATGTTCTGTTTGTACTTCAGGTTTCCAATATTTGCAGTTTTTTTCTTTTACCAAAACATTGGTGTCGCTTTATTGGCGGATGGGTGGGGAAGACAGTGAAAGGAGGCAACTTGGGAGCATAGTCAAGTAGGATTTAATCGCAGACATGCATCCTTATCCTGAATTCAAATTCTTGAATAGGGGATTTATGCAAAACCTCCATTTATGCCAGCTTGAACAGTGCACACACCTTGAAATATTGTTGACTGAGACAGGTGACTTTCTTCAATTACTAATATACTTCCATTGTTTGGCAAACAAGTGAAGTTTCAAAAATTCAATTAAAGGAATTCATTTATTATCCTGTCTCAATCTCCTTTAACATGATTAAAATAAGCAATACAATATGATAGGAACTTTTAGCTTTAAAGGACAATTCAAAAGCATTTGATAAATAAATTGAGATCTCAAAACAGTTACCTTTCCTGAGTTTAATCTCTGAACTCTTGTTTCACAAACTTTCTTCACAAACAGTAAGCTGTTTATCTGATTCTTTATAGTGCTGATATCTGAAAATAAAGTTGCAACAGTTATGCAAAACTTGGTTAACTCAACTCAGTTGTCTATTTTCTTTTACTATTTAATACATTTGACATCTCTTATAAAACAATTAACATAAATATGCAAATAAAAATATACAGAAATTATATAGACTTACCAAAACACTTATAGCTTATGTCACAACTAGGAAGGATTGAATTTTTAAAAATAAATTTAGAGTACCCAATTCTTTTTCTTTTCCAATTAAGGGGCAATTTAGTGTGTCCAATTCACCTACCCAGCACATCTTTTTGGGTTGTGGGGGTGACACCAACTCAGACACGGTGAGAATGTGCAAACTCCACATGGACAGTGACCCAGGGCTGGGATCGAACCAGCGCCGCCATGCTCTAGGAAGGATTGAATTGACAGTACCATTACTTATTTTTATTTCAAGGGGGGTCATTGGCTAGGTCATTCCCAATTTGTTGCTCATTCCCAATTGCCATATTTACCTGGTCTGGCCAACATGTGACTCCAGGTCCACGGCAATGTGGTTGCCTCTTAACTGCCCTCCAAAATGACATGGCGTGCCATCCAATTAAAAGGTAAAGAATGGGCAACAGACTGGCCATGCCAGTGACGCCCACAGCCCATGAAAAAAATTAAAATCTCATCTAAAACAGTGTTTTTTAAAGTGCGGATCACAACCTACGGGTGGGTCACGGGCAGATGTCAGGTGGGTCGCGGCGTCCCTGATCACAAGAGAAGTATGTAGCCCAATCCATCACGGAAACCAGCCTCCCATCCATCGACTCAGTCTACGATTCTTGCTGCCTCGGAAAGGCAGCCAGCATAATTAAGGACCCCACGCACCCCGGATATACTCTCCTCCACCTTCTTCCGTCAGGAAAAAGATACCAAAGTTTGAGGTCACGTACCAACCGACTCAAGAACAGCTTCTTCCCTACTGCCGTCAAGAGTTTTGAATGGACCTACCTCGTATTAAGTTGATCTTTTCGCTACACCTTGCTATAACTGCAACATTATATTCTGCAGGCTCTCCTTCCTTCCTTATGTACGGTATGCATTGTTTGTACAACATGCAAGAAACAATACTTTTCACTGTATACTAATACATGTGACAATAATAAATCAAAGTGCCCAATGGCTACTACCAGCATTTTTATGGAGAATGGTGGCTGCTGCCACCTTTTAAATTAGAACAAATGAGGTTGTGTGGAGTCTTCTGACTGCAAGCAGCAGTGAGGTCAGGCATCCCGCACTTACACTTGACAGCAAGCACCCTGCATGTACATTCCTTTGGCACCGAATCATGGAGGGGAGCTTCTTCCATTCTCTAGCTGCTAGCAAGCAAGGAAAGAAGACTGTGAAGATGAATCATTTTGTTACAAGAAAGAGACAGCCAGAGACTCAATTAGGTAATGTGCCTACAGGACAGGATCTCACATCTAAATCTGCTGGAGAAAGCTACTCAGGAGAGTCCACAGCAGATCAGAGAAGTGCTAGTGTTAGCTCTGCAGAGGTCCAGGGCCTCAGATTAACAGCCTACAAAGAAGAAACTTAACTCTGGTACAAAGTAGTATAAAGATGATTTCTTGAGGTATGGTTCGGTCAATTATGCCTATGCAAATAAGGATGCAAAGCCCGGGTGTTATATGTAGCGAAGTACTGGAAAATGAGAGAAGTTTCAGATTTTGATAGACAAGTGGTGGATAAAAACACCTTTGAGGTTGAGACCCCAATCAGTTATTAAGTTAACTTACAGCTGACTCCAAATGAATAGACGACACTGTTGTAACTGACCTATAACGGCACATTAAAAACACAGCAAACGCCCAAGGCCGTCAGCATTCTGGAGTAGCATCTTCCAGGACTATCCAGTGTTGAGTAAAACAAGCATTTTGTTGCAATTGCCCTTCATGATGACCTACATGTGCGAGCTTGGATTTTCCATGTCACAAAGGTGAAGATGGCACAAAGGAACTGACTGAAGTCTGCACTTGATATGCACATTGCCCTCTCCTCCTGTGAACCTGACTGGAGTGAGATCCTGAGGACCAAGCAGGCTCTTCTTTCATATTAAAGGTAAGCAAATGTGGCATGTGTCGTGCAGATTGGTCGGCGTGCGTCCTGAAGGTCGGCCGGTTAGCAAAATTGTGTCCCAGGAAAAAAAGTTTGATAAATATTGCTCTAGATGGTGGTGGTGGGCCATCCTCTTGGACCACTACATCTATCTGGTGTAGGTATAACTAAAGTGCTGATAGGAAGAAAGTTCTAGGACTTTCACCCAATGACAGTGAAGGAATGGCGATATAGTTCTAAGTCAGGATGGAGTGTGATCTGGAGTGGTGGTCATTCCACATCTGCTGCCCTTGCCCTTCTGGATAGCAAAAGTTGTAGTTTTCAAAGGTGCTATTGAAGAAGCCTTGGTGAGTTGCTGTAATGCATGTTGTAGATAGTATACACTACTGCCAGAATGAACTGGTGGTGGAGAGAGTGAATATTTAGGTAAGTTTCACAACAGCTGTACAGGGCCTTAGTGAAATAATGCATGGAGTAGTGTGCAGTTTTGATCTCCTTATTTAAAATAATATACAACTGCTTTAGAAGCAGTTTAGCGAAGGGTCACTGGGCTCATTCCTGGGATGAAGGAGTTGTCTTATGAAGATGGATTGAACAGGTTAGCTCTATCCTTATTGGAGTTTAGAAGAATGAGAGGTGATCTTATTGAAACGTAAAAGATCCTGAGGAAACTTGCTAGAGTTGTTATGCTCCCAGCTGCTGTTGAATCCTGGACTGATAGCTCCAAAATATTTTCGAAACTGTGAAGGAAAGCTACTGAACAAATTCAGAGGAGTCTGTTGATGAATGTCTAATACAAAGAATAAAATATTTTTTCAAACAAGAAAGTGAACTATCTTCCACCAGTCAAAGGTTGGAAATATCTCAATATCACCAGAAGACAACAATTCAAATTACCACGATTTCTTTACAGAGACACAAATCAAAGAAGAACTTGACACATGGCTTCTTGCTTGGGACTGGCACAGTTGCAAATGGTTTTCTTCCAGTGAATTACTGAGCATTCACTTGATGCTTCTCACCAAACTCTTATCTCCCCGACACACCCAAGCACCACATTTAAACTCACTATTTCTTCAACTGCAGAACTTTCTTCAACTGCAGAGCAAACAAATTAGTTTCCTAAATCTTCCAGTAGCACTTGTGTTAAACTAGTCTTCCAGTAGCACTTGTGTTAAACTAATCACTTTATTGATTAGTTAACGACTGTCACACGAGCCACGCAGAGGGCTTCTCAGAGAGCTTCAGATCCCAGTCTTCTCTCTCAGACACCCACTGATCTCTCTCTCCACTTCTGCCCTTTTCTGTCACTAGATCACTGTTGCTATTCAGCAAAAAAGCTCTTTCCTACTTTTTCTTTTGTTTCCCAAACCACTGAACTTCCAACTCCTTTTAACCCATCGGTTACATTTCAGGTTTGTAAAACCTCATTAAAAATATATGTACACAAACACGCCCAAAAGACCTGACACATTTCAATGATAAGCTTACCCAGACAGTCAGGTTCATAACAACCTAAATGAAGCAAACCATTTTTACCTTTCTTAACACAGAAACGTATATGCAAATTGAACTTTAAATTATACATTGTTCATAACAGGTGGATACCCAGAGGATCTCTCTCGAAAGGGAGACTAAAACTAGGCAATGTGGTTCAAAAATAAGAGGTTAAAAATAAGAATGTCTCCAAATCACTTGATGATTTCAAAGTAATACCTGTTTCTGTAAGGAATGCAAACCTACTGTCTTTGTTAAAAAAGGTTTTTGACTTAAGGATGTTGTTCGGAAAGTTACTAAGGGTTACCTATAGAGTACTGTATCTTTGGGAGGAATATTTGTGTTGATCGTTGATAAGATGTTTACTGTGTGTTTATAAAATATTAACTGGATTCATAGAATAAACATTGTTTTTGTTTAAACATACTTTAGATCTCTGTTGCATCACACCTGTAAAGTGGGCCCTTGTGCTCGCCATAACTAAAATCTATTAAAAGTTGTGGGTCAGGTGAACTCCATGATATACTTTGGAGTTCTCTAAACCCCTGGCCCATAATACCAGTTAGAGCAATATTAATGAATGTTCAGATTACTGCTTCAAAGGTCATTGGGCACAATTCTCCCAAAAGGGAACAAAGTCTCCCAGCGAGCGTGTTGAAATGAAATGAAACTCACTTATTGTCACAAGTAGGCTTCAATGAAGTTACTGTGAAAAGCCCCTAGTCGCCACATTCCGGCACCTGTTCGGGGAGGCTGTTACGGGAATTGAACCGTGCTGCTGGCCTGCCTTGGTCTGCTTTCAAAGCCAGCAATTTAGCCCTGTGCTAAACAGCCCCTTGTGTTGAGCCACTTGTTTCCCGGCACTCTTGCATTGAATAAGGGACCCAAAACGGGGATCGCGCAGCCGAGGCCGCACATGGTCTCATTTTGTACAGTGGGGAGCTCAGCTCGCCGGAACTCCCCATTGTAGTGAGAGATTGAATTGCATACCGATCTCTGAGGCCTCCGAAACAATCCCCGACCTCCTCCCCCACCCCTCCCCGAACGCAATATGGGAGGGTCTCCGCCCCCCCCCCGGCCCGATCGCGCATGCAAGAAATGCCAGCTTGGCAGTGTCCATGCCAGTTGGCAGTGCCACCTAGGCCCTTTGGCAGTGCCACGCTAGCACCCACGTGGCACTTCCTGGGTATCCAGGTGGCACCAGCAGTGCCAGGGCACCAGCTTGCCCAAAGAGCATGCAGCTGGGTAGGGGCCTCCGATCCCCTGGGAGTATCTCCCCTTTCCGTCTGGTCCCCATAGGGACCAGTGCTGAACGGAATTCATCCAAGGTCTCTGAGGCGATGGGGTTGAATCGCAAAGCCTCAAGTATGTCAGGAATCTGCACATTAGAGTAAAGCTTACTGCCTCGCTCTAATATACAAATTTGCCAAAAAGTGATCCCGCCCATTGTAGGCAGGATTCACATCGCAACGTTTCGTGAGATTGCGTTAAATCTAGTGAGGCGTTGCGAGCTGGGTAGGTCCCGGGAGCGGGATGTCCTGGCTTTCAACGGCCACGCTGTGCCGCGCGGCGAGCTGCTTTTTCGGTGCAGCGTGGGTTTATGCCCGATGTCTTAAATTCCTGAGGTTTCAACTGAGACCAAATGAAAGAATCGAGGCAGGTTTCTTCAAATCCTTTCTTCAATGCAGATCAGTGAAGCTACCAAGGGAATGATCTGCGATACTGATGTGATTTGCAGCGATCTAGACTCGGTCTACCCTGTCACAGTGACAATAAGCGTGCCAGAAAGTAGAAAGGACCAGCCAACCTTTGCACCCTCGTTGTGACTTGATCAATAGTGGAGCTCTTCTAATTAATCAACGCAACAAGGTATAGAGCCACCTGAATACTAGCTGATTTCATCAGAAACCAAGCCCTTGAAAGAGCTTCCTACTTAAGCCCACACCTCCACCCTATCCCAGTAATCCAACCTAACCTTTTGGGCACTAAGGGGCAATTTAGCGTGGCCAATCCACCTAACTTGCACATCTTTATATTGTGGGGGGGAACCGGAGCACCCGGAAGAAACCCACGCAGATTAACGGAGAAAGTGCAAACTCCACACAGAAAGTCACCCTGTGCCACCGTGCTGCAATAATGGAATTACTTTGGAAAAGTGCATTAACAGTACATAATAGAAAATAGAAGCAGAAGTTGGTGATTCAGCCCTTCGAGTCTACTCTGCCATTCATTATAATCATGGCTGATCATCATGTTCAATACCCTGATCCCACCCTCTTCCCATATCTCTAGATCCCTTCAGCTCCAAGAGAGATATCTAACTCCTTCTTGAAATCACACAACCTTTTGGCCTCAACTACTTTCTGTGGTAGTGAATTCCACAGATTCAGCACTCTCTGGGTGAAGAAATTTCTCCTCACCTCATTCCTAAAAGGTTTACCCCTTATCCTCAAACTTTGACCCCTAGTTCTAAACTCCCCCACCATCAAGAACATTCTTTCTGAATCTACCCGGTCTAATCCTGTTAGAAGTTTAAAAGTTTCTACAAGATCCCCTCCCACTCTTCTAAACCCCAATAAAGATAATCTGAACCAACTTAGTCTCTCCTCTCAGGAATCAGCTTGGTAAACCTTCACTGCACTCCCTCCATCGCCTTCCTCAGATAAGGACACCAAAACGGCATACAATCCTCCAGGTTCAGCCTCACCTATGCCCCATACAATTGTAATAAAACATCCCCATTCCTAGGGTAACGGTAGCACAGTGGTTAGCACTGTTGCTTCACAGCACCAGGGTCATAGGTTCGATTCCCGCTTGGGTCACTGTCTGTGCGGAATCTGCACGTTCTCCCGGTGTCTGCGTGGGTTTCCTCCGGGTGCTCCGGTTTCTTCCCATAAGTCCCGAAAGACTTGCTTGTTAGATGAATTGGACATTCTGAATTCTCCCTCTGTGTACCCTAACAGGCGCCGGAATGTGGCGACTAGGGGATTTTCACAGTAACTTCATTGCAGTGTTAATGTAAGCCTACTTGTGACATTACTAAAGGTTATATACACAAAAGCTCTCACTATGAAGGCCAACAGAGCATTTGCCTTCTTTACTGCCTGTTGTACCTGCATGCTTACTTTCAACGACTGATGCACGAGGACACCAAGGTCTCACGGAGTATCCACCTCTCTCAATTTACACCCATTCAAATAATAATCTGCCTTCCTATTTTTACTACCAAAGTGGATAACCTCCCATTTATCCACATTATACTGCATCTGCCACGGATATGCCCACTCACTTAGCCTGTCCAAATCACACTGAAGCATCTCTGTATCCTCTTCACAATTCATCCCCCCCACCCAACTTTGTATAATCTGCAAACGTGTAGAAAATACATTTAGTTCCCTCGTCCAAATCATTAATGTATGATGTGAATAGTTGGGGCCCTGGCACAGATGCCTGCAGTACCCCAGTAGCCACTGCCTGCCAATCGCAAAAAAGACCCATTTCTTTCAACCCTTTGCTCCCTATCTGCTAACCAGCTTTCTGTCCATCTCAAGACACTACCTGCAATCCCATGTGCTTTAACTTTACATAGTAATCTGCTATGTGAGGCCTTGTCAAAAGCCTCCTGAAAATTTAAATAAACCACATCCACCGGTTCTCCCTGGTCAATGTTAGGTACATCTTCAAGAATTCTTGTAGATTTGTCAAGCATGATTTCCCTTTCATAAATCCATGCTGACTTTGTCTGATTATTACCACTGCTTTCCAAATGCTGTGCTATGAAATCCTTGAAAATGGCCTCCAGCAACTTCCCTATTACCGACATTAGGCTCACTGGTCTATAGTTCTGTTTTCTATCTACCTCCCTCTTTGAATAGCAGGTTTACATTAGCTATCCTCGAATATGTAGGAACCATTCCAAAGAATTTTGGAAAATGACCATCCAATGGATCTACTATTTCTCGGGTCACTTCCTTAAGTACCCTGGGGTGAAGACCATCTGGCCCGGGAGATTTATCCACTTTCAATCTCATTAATTTCCCCAAAATCATTTCTCTACTAATACTAAATTTCCTTCAGTTCCTCACTAAAACTTGTGTTACTCAGAACTTCCGGTACATTATTTGTGTCTTCCATTGTAAAGGCAAAGCATAGTACGAATTTAGTTCCCCAGCCATTTCTTTGTTCCCTGTTATGAATTCCTCAGTTTCTGACTGCAAGAGGCCTACATTCGTTTTTGTCAATCTTTTTCTCTTTACATAGCTATAGAAACTTTTACAGTCAGTTTTTATGTTCCCCTCTAGCTTACTTTCATATTCTATTTTCCCCTCTTAATCAATTCCTTGGTCCGCCTTTGGCGAATTTTAAACTGCTCACAATCCTCAGGTCGATCTATGGCTTTTCTCCAATTTTCCTTGTAAGCCATAGTTTGGCCACAGTTCCCTTTCCACTCTTGTGCCAAATAGGAATGAACAACTTCTGGAGTTCACCTATTTGTTACTTGAATGCCTGCCATTCCCTGACCACTGTCCTTCCTTTCAGTAATATTTCCCATTCCATCATAGCCAACTCATGCCTCATAACATCATAGTTACCTTTATTGAGATTTAGGGCTCTGGTCTCAGAATAAACTACCTCACTATCCAGCTTGATAAAGAATTCTAGCATATTATGGTCACTCATCTCCAAGGGCCTCTCAACTAGATTGCCAACTAATCCTTTCTCATTGCACAATACCGAGTCCATGGAGGCCTGTTCCCTTGTTGGTTTTTCAATGTATTGGTCCAGAAACCCATCCTGTATACACTCCAGAAATTCCTCCTCTACTGTTTTATGACGAATTTGACTCACCCAATCTATATGCAGATTAAAGTCACCCATAATCACAGATGTTCCTTCATCATATGCATGTCCGATTTCCTATCTAATGCTATTCCCAACATTACCACTACAGTTTGCTGGTTTGTATACAACCCCCACAAATGTCTTTTGCCTCTTGGTGTTTCTAACTTGACTCATAGATTCCACATCATACAAGTTTGATTAACTGGTACAGGCATTTGCTCATGATTGCAGAAGAACAAAGTACGAGGCACTGCAAATCGCAGCCAACACTGTTAGCTGATGAAAAAGTGTGTTGCAGGGACTGCCATTTAATAATAATAATAATAATAATAATAATAATAGCTTTTTGTCACAAGTAGGCTTCAATGAAGTTACTGTGAAAAGCCCCTAGTCGCCACATACCGGCACCTGTTCGGGGAGGCCGGTAAGGGAATTGAACCCACGCTGCTGGCCTTGTTCTGCATTACAAGCCAGCTGTTTCTTTATGAAGAGGGAAGATCTGGAAGTTTAATACATACATCTTGGACAAGGACACGGTATTCATCAATTTTCCTGGTTGCACTGCTGTTTCTGAACCTGTATTATTTTAGCAAGTGTCAAATAGTTAGCCCGTCAATGCGATACAGAAAATCAACCAGTTGACTAACGTATATGACATCTTTTATGATCGGCCTTGGTATCAACAAACATCAATGCCACACACACACACACACACACACACACACACACACACACATACACACCCAAGCACATACCAATTGGCCAATAGGGCACACTCTTTTCCAATGAGAAGTAAATCATTTAACTTTGTTTCCCCCAAATATTACCATGTGCCTACATTTCTACTTTATTATATAATGAATTTTTGTAACATGCCTTCTGAAAATCCATATTACTGCCAATGCACTACCATGCTTCACTCAACCCACATTGACCAATTGTTCGTCTCCAAAGATTATGGATGATACTTCATTAATCCATGGATGAACAAGACACCCTCTATTTGTATCCTGTTCCATTTGTGACCAAGGGAGACATTACTTATTGTTCAACTGATGCCTCCAGCAACTTTTAAGAGATAAGCAAAACCAAATAAAATTGGATATTTACCATCACCAGCGGTATCTAAAGATCGAAGATACTGCAGCTCCTCTGCTGCTCGATCTCTCACTGCTTCTAGTTCTACAACTCTGTCACTTAATTTGATAATATTCAAAAAAGCTTCATAATTACAATTGGCATCACGGATCTGAAATAAATAAGATTCTCGGTAATTTTAAAATCAATGTATCAAATTAATTTTAATTAAATAAAATATCTAACAAGAGAAGGCACAAGTAAAAATAATTCCAAAGTTAACACAAGTTGATTTATAATGGTTGGGAAAAATTCACTGTTGATATTTCTACATTTTTTTGTTCAGATTTTCTCCTGTTCCTTTGCTAGAAATTACTGAAGCTGGTACCATTCCCAACCGAGAACATGGGAATGAAAAACGCTCGCAGGACTTCACCAGTAAAATTTTGCACCTGCAGCCACAAAACAATTACATTAATTTCATCATATCTTACTTTGCACCTCAAAAGAGCATTTTGTGTTCTATTTTTCTTCTGAGGCTCAAACATGGCGTCATCATTGCCAATTTTCCCCAATGAGGACACGATTGTTACTACAATCTTCTATTCTGTATTTATTCTGGTCAAATACACGAATGTGCAGTCAACTCTAGCCATTTGCGGGCATTTCATTCCCATATGATCTCACGAAGGGTGAAATTGCGAACAGTGCTCATCATTGGGCTCAAATGAAAAGGTTCCAGCCAAAAGAAGCACAAGTCGAACAGGTACACAGCTGAGGTGTAAGAGCAACTCCTCAGAGCTTTTTGGAGGGGCTGGTGGTGAAAGAGAGGAGGGAAATAAAAGGGATCTTTTCCCTTAGTTAATGGAGTAGAGCCTGAATCCAGCCACCGAGTCTCCAAGTCTGCTGCCTTTCACCTCAATGAGGTCACAAGTCATTCTCACAGCTGATTCCTGGGTTCATAGTCAGACTTAGTGCTCGAACCGAGCCACAAGCCAATTTGGAAAAGGTTTGAAGAGACTGACCTGCTCTGCTACCATATGAACAGGACTTTATATTTGACTTGTTTATGGCAGCTTTGAGATTGCCTTGCAGGAACTAGGGCGCAGAATCACAGGCTCCAGTCAATGTCATCAAGTAACAATGATCTTACGGGCTCTACACTAAGGTTTGGGTCTCTAGCTTCAGCCACTGCTCACTCCTCACCCTATTCCAAGTCCCATTTTTCTATCATTCTAGATTTGGGGGAGATATCTGACACCATGTTGAAAGAGGTATTGAGGAGGATTTATTTTGAAGATGAGGGAAGGGAAAGCCATGTAAAACGGTTTAGAGATAGTGTCCAAAGGTGAAGAGCCAAAACATTAGGTGGCGATGTTCCTGAAGGTGGACATGTAACAAAGGCCAATCAGTAGGCGTACAAGGCTAGAGGAGGTTGCAAATATAGGGTGAGGCAAAGGAGAGATATATGAATGAGGACATGGATTTTGAATTCAATGCTGGAAAACTACGTCAACAGGGATGTAGACCATGTGTCCTGGTGAGAAGTGTAACATTTTTAAAATTGCAGATGAGAAAAGTTTCAGGCCACAAACCGCAAACAGGTGCTCAGATTTGCCCGAGAAAACAAATTTGCGATGGAGGGGCATGTGAATGGCGGGAGTGGACTTCTTTTTTTTAAAAAATACATTGAATCAAATTTAACCTTCGAGAAAAACATGCACATAATTCACTCCTCAAAATGCATTCGTATTCCAATGAATTAACAAATCGTCAAGTCAAACTTGTCACTTACCAACCATATAATATACTGATTAATGTAGTCAGGATCACTGAGCTGGTTGATTAACGGAAGAAGAATTCCTTTTGCCAAAATTTCCTGAAAAGTTAAAATAATCCTTTTGGATAGTTTGGCATTTTGAAAATCATAATAGTGTATTAACACATTTGAAAATTACACAGCTTCTAAAGTATACAACATTAGTTTAAATTTCCTGCTAGTATGATGGAAAATTCTCTTTCAATAAACTTTGTGTCATTAAACATCAACATTATAACATATGTTTATATTTATAGAAAGATTTATACAACATAAAAAGTCTTCGAAATAGAGAAGAATTCCAAATGGAAATTGCATATTTTGAACAGGTATCAATTATATCAGGATTCAGAAAGCTATGAGAGCTTTGCTCAGTTGAATTCAAATTAAACCTGTTACTTTTCTGCAGCAATTCTTAGGTTTCAATAACTGGACACATCTATTTGTATTTACCACATCCTTTATGACAGTTATCACATGAGCAGTTTGTTATGGAGCCGCTCCCCAATGGACCACATAATGGTTGGAAAAATACAACTGCTGAATGAATCTACATATAACTAAGGGACACAATAAATTACACGAATACTCAATTGGGCAATGTTTTAAAGGTTTTAAGTTTTTTCTTTAAAAAATATTCTTTGATATATTCAAGAGAGGAGGTAATGTTTGATTACTTTGATATATTCAAGAGAGATGGTAATGTTTGATTACTAGGATTTATGTTTATTACACAAAAAAATATTAAAACCCTCAAACTGAACCACATTTAAAACCTACAACTGTTAAAAGTGAATTTGCTTGTATTTTTAAACAAAAAAAAATTCATTCAAAATCTTTGAAATTGTATTAGTGACCTTGTGTCCAAAAGATCCAGGTTGAACTTTGGACTTTTCTTAAAGGCCTGCAAATACATGTAGGGTGGAAATCTCTCTTCCTGCCGCTTGTCAATGGCATTTTCCATTGAAGCCTGTAGCCACTTGGGTTGGCCAACTCCCGACGTAAAATGGAGGACAGCAAAGCCTGCAGGGAAATTCAGCCAACACAGGCACCCTTTGGGATAGGTCCGGACGACCGGTAGTTGCAGTGAAAATACGGGGGCAGCCCATCGAGTTTCTCTGGGACACAGGAGGGTCCCGCACCACAATAAATACCTCCACCATGTTCCAACAGGACACGTGGACCACTACAGCCACTATCACCCTCAACTGCTTTACAGGCAACTCACAGCAGGGACACATCACAGTCCCTGTACCCATTCAAATCGGCAACATCACCACCAAGCACCCCGTAGTTTTAGTCGACCTGCCCCACACAGCTGAACACATTTTGGGCATAGACATTATGAATTCCCACAATCTATCCTTTGATCCAGTCAACCAATGTGTCTGGAAAATGGCAATATCTGCAAGAGCCCCTGCAACGCTCGCCATAGGAGAATACGGCAATCAAATTAGCGCAGTAGGCGAATTTTGGTTTAACCCGACGACAATTAGCACGGACAAGCAGGTTAGGGCATTGTTACAAAAGAACAGGACAGCATTCGCGACCCACAAACACGACTGTGGCCGGATGACTGGTTCAGTACAAATCACAGGACCTGACCCGAGACCCCAAAAGCAGTATGGAGAAATCTCAAAAGTAATCGATAGCTTATTAGAGCAGGGCATACTTAGAACAGTAGCCTCCATTAATAATGCCCCGATTTGGCCAGTGAGAAAGCCCGATGGATCATGGCGACTGACCATCGATTACCGGGAACTCAACAAAGTCACCCCCGCAGCAGCCCCCACCGTAGCAACAAGTCCCGAGACCATGCTCAAGCAGGGACTCAATTCCCGATACTTTACGGTTTTGGATATAAGTAATGGATTCTGGTCCATTCCATTGGCAAAGGCGTGCCAGTACAAATTTGCTTTCACCTTTAAAAATCAACAGTACACGTGGACATGCCTTCCACAAGGATTCCACAACTCCCCCTCCATTTTCCACCGACAGCTGGCAAATGGTTTAGCCAAAGTTTCTCGCCCCGAATGTCCGGTCCAGTATGTAGACGACCTACTACTACAGACAGACACCAAGGAAGAGCACATTGAGCTTCTGTCCGAACTCCTGGAACTCCTACAAGCAATTGGATGTAAAGTTAACCCCAAAAAGGCCCAGATTCTGGAAAATAAGGTGAGAGATTTGGGTACAATTATCACACATGGTAAACGCTAGATCGAGCATGAAAGGATTGACTCGATTGCTACATTGCCCCTTCTCCAGGACGTTTCAGCCCTCCGGTCGTTTTTAGGACTGGTTGGCTACTGCTGAAACCACATTGACGATTTCGCCAGCAAGGCAGCACCCCTCTCGGACCTCCTGAAGAAAGGAGCCCCCTAGGAATGGCTTCCGCAGCATACGGATGCTGTGGACTACAAGTTCCAGACCCGCTTTCCCCCTATGCGATAGAGGTAGCAAGCACAGACCGCACCCTTTTGGCCGTGCTCCTTCAGGAACGGCACGAACAGTTAAGGCCCGTGGCTTACGCCTCCAGAGTTTTAGATGCTGTGGAGCAGGGATTTACAGCCTGTGAAAACTGCTCGCAGGTTTTTTGGTCAGTACAGTATTTTTCGTACATAACCGGACTGAACCCCATCACAATCCTCACGGAACACAGCCCCACCCAACTTTTACTGGACGGACGACTCAAGGACAGTACAGTTAGTCAGATAAGAGCAGCCAGGTGGACCCTTCTTTTGCAGGGACGGGATATCACTGTTAAAAGGACAAAGACCCACACTTTTTTAGCCGACAACCTACAGTACCCCGGAACCCCCCATGAATGTGAAATTATATCTCCACACCACAACACAGGCCCCTTTATTGCTAAAACACCCACCAGAAAGATAGGTAGTTCAACCCAGAGCCCCAAGCACGCAGACACGTGCAAACCCATAAAGATATATGTGGATGGATCTTCCACAATATTAGAAGGGAAGCGCATAACAGGATGCGGTATTTACGTCGAGGACGCGCAGGGACGCACCGTAGAAGAAATAGCAATAAAACTTCCAGGACACTTAGGCGCGCAGGCAGCAGAACTTGCGGCCATCGCATACATAGTGGAACACCCAGATTCCTTCCCCAGCCCAGCAGACATATTTTCGGACAGCCTCTATGTCTGCAACAGCCTTACAAAATTCCTACCCATGTGGAAAGCAAGAGGATTTGTTTCGGCAGACGGAAAACCCCTCCCTTCAGCCCCATTGCTCCGTATATTTTAGAGCGAGCACAGAACAGGACCTTTGGGATAGTCAAAGTTCGAAGTCACCATCGTTCTTCCCCCCCTGGAAATGTAAAAGCCGATGCACTAGCTAAAGCAGGTTCCAGGCACGGATATTTTTGGACACCACCCGAAAGCGCACCAGTGAATGCAGTTCAGGTCTCGCAGACTAATATCGAGAATTTAGTGCAGGCCCAGAAGCAGGACTGCAATCTCAGAGAGATTTTGAAAGGAAACTATCCAGCCCCCTACGAGAGGTTTAAAAATGCTCTAACCACACATGACGGTGTGGTGTTAAAGGACACCCTTAATGTGGTTCCTGAACAGGACAGGAATCAACTGATTTGTTTATTCCATGACAGTCATGGACATCAGGGAAATGATCCCACAACAGCCCACCTCAGGCAGCTCTGTTGGTGGCCGAGTTTAAAGGACGATGTAAATCACTACATTGAGAATTGCCTTATCTGTGCCCAGAACAACCCGGACAGATACGCCAAAAAGGCTCAGCTCAGTCACACCCGACCCATTAATGGCCCCGGACTAAACTCCAGATTGATTTTATAGGACCACTGCCCCCTTGCAGGAATGGTTATAAATATGTACTCGTGGTAATAGACACGTTTACGAAATGGGTGGAAGCATTCCCATCCAGAACAAACACGGCAAAGACCACAGCCAAGATCCTAACCCACCACACCTTTACGAGATGGGGACTCCCCCCGCAGCATTGAATCCGACCAAGGCTCCCATTTTACGGGACACATCATGAAGAACGTCCTCACGATATTTGGCATTACCCAAAAATTCCACACTGCATACCACCCCCAGTCGAGTGGTATCGTGGAGCGCATGAATCGGACCCTAAAATAAACCCTCAGAAAAATGGTCCAGCAAAACAACAGCAATTGGGATTCGGTCCTCCCTTTTGCGCTGATGTTTCTGCGAAATACGGTTTCCACATCCACAGGTTATACCCCACACACTCTCAGGACCGGACGCCTCATGAAAGGCACAGAAATTTTATTAGGATTAGATTTGACCAGCCTCGAAGTGACAGCCCTCACAGAGCAAGGCCTGTTTCGATAAGACAGTGCATGCAACTGAGTTCAGTATAGGACAGCAAGTCATGCTCTCCGTATACAACCCCAGCACATTCCTGTCACCTAAGTATTCGGGTCCGTACTCCATTGCGGACAAAGTAAGCCCTTCCGTCTACAAAATAAAATACCCCAATGGAAAGACTGCGTGGTTCCATATCAACCAGATGAAGGTAAATGGAACACAGTCTAACCACGCACACCACGTCATGCTCGACGCAGCAGATCATGCCCCGCCCACAGCCAACGTAACCCTCCCCTCCCCCAACACGTCCAGCCCAGCCACAGACTCAACCGCGACTCCGCCCCGGAACGCCCACAGACAGCAGCAGCAGCGACTGCGGCTGTGACTCAGACAATAGCCACAGCACACCTCCCTACTATCCCCATGCAACAGGACCGACACCCAGTGAATCTGTCCACGATTCGAGTGATCCCTTCATGATCACTTTCCTAAACAAACCCCACCACCGAGCACCGACTTACAATGACGACCCCGATTCCGTCCCCACAGAACTAGACACCACCTTTTGGCACCGAGATAATTCGTACAGACTCGTCCGGAATGACGAGGGCGATCCAAAAATCACACCATGCACGAGAGTTTGGCATCCGGGAGAAGATAACGACTTGGAGTCTGACTCCCAAAACGAGAACCCCTTTGCGACCCTGTTCGCAACCGGTAACCGAGGTGTCCAGATGATGTTTTAAAAGGAACCGCTTGGGAGAAAATGGTGTCCTTTCTGATGGAATCTGCAGCATGTTTGATGTTGTTCGTACTTGCACTGTTAAATGTTGCATGTTAAACCGGAATTTTTTTTCCACTGCCCCACGACACCACCCTTCTGACGCCCACTGGCAGTCAGAGAAACTAGTTTGGCCAGGCGCTAGTTCATAGGAACTAGTTTGGCTGCAGAGACATGTTAATGTCCCAGACGCTAGTTCAGAGGAACTCGTTTGTCGACTGAAACACAGACCCCCGTTCGTAACTGCTCTTCTGGTTCGAGGGAAGAACCAATATGGCAGCCCTCCACGATGACTACATTTCCTGCCCGTTCGTGTCGGTTGCTCAGGCAGTGGAGAAACGGCATTGGGACCCGCCCTGCCTGGGAACCCCCCTCTGATCAGCTACGCTCGGGTAGGGCACACACGGCATTGGTCGCCGTCCTACCCGGGGACTCCATCCAAATCGTACCCGTCGCGGCCCATACGCACCTCATTTCGGCAAGTTTTGTTCAAAAAGTTCTGTTTTGTTTTCAGGTGACCCTTAGGTTGCCAACCTTATGCTATTTACATCCGCAAACATTTGGATGGTAAATCGCACAGCCTGCGAGACGGCTCGCACTGGTTCAGTACTTGTAAGTGTGTCTTGTCCTGAAATTCGGTTTTTGAAGAAAAAAATGAGGGAGTCACACAAAACGACCAATTATAAAGGGAGTAATTGGCACTAAAGGACAGACAGGCTATCATACAAGATATTAAACTAAGATAGTAACAGACACTATGCTTGATCACACAGAACTCCAGAACCAGAGAAGAGAAGAAAGAGTGAAAGAAGAAGAACCATGAGGACATCCTCCGCGTGGCTCATCGTTATAATGGACATTTGGTTACACGCGAACGCGACCCCCCTGACCTCAACCTCCCCAGCCATTAATGATTCACTTCCCCACAGTACCCAGAGCCCAGTCACAAGCGACACCACACCATCTTGGTGTGACAGGTTTATAACCTGGTACTCCCTGTCCTACTTGATAGAATCCCTATTGGTATTGGCGATACTCTGCTGCATCGTGCAGACTATTCGTCTGAGAAAATGGAGAAGGAGAGCCTACCGCGCTCACACCCAGTTATATAGGATAAGATCCCCCATTTTTGGATATGACCAGACCCCCGCAACCTATAATAAAGAGCATTCGTTTGCGATTTGTTGTAAATAAAGAAATGTTCATGATCAATTGTACAATCCTGAGCTTGACTGCCAAGCCAGAAAATGTTTATAATACTGCTATGATTTTGTTTGTATGGTTTAGGAAGTTAGTGTGATCAAATGTTTGAGTGAGTGTAGTTTATTAAGGATAGTTAGAGGTTCCGATTTTCTTGTTTTGTAATGCATGTCCCTGTTAGACATAGCGCCCCTCAGAATTGTCAGTTAAAAACTTTTTGCATAGGTATGGTCAGTGTAGAGGCCATAGAAGAGTGGTCGCCGGGTCAGGGAATGAAAAACAACACAGTTATGTGATTCTTCACGCTTCGCGTTAGGATCACAAGGAGGATGTGTAGCCACCTGGGTTGTCCAACTCCCAACGTAAAATGGAGGACAGCAAAGGCTGCAGGGAAATTCAGCCAACACAGGCAGAAACTAGCAGGTGCAAGTTACTGTGTATTAAACTCTGCAAAAGCCCAGACAGCATCGATACCAGCAGCCATCTGCATAATAATGTATCAGCCATCTACATACTAATGAGCGATCCCCAGGAACAATCGAAACATTTGGGATAAACAAAGCCAAGCCAGACTCCCCGGCGCCAGCAGGAGCTAACACAAGAGGTTAACGGACGCCTCAAGACCGCCCATCGATCAGGGAACCGCTCTAGTATTGGAGAAATCGAACCAAGCGATTGGAACAAAGTCCTATTACTTGGAACCAGGTACAGGGTCCGCCCCGAAAGGCGGGAAGCCCCTGGGGACTATCATGTTAAGCCCCCAAGTTCAAATCGTTCTCCTTGACCGGGTCACTCAGCAACGCGAACCAACCCTTGACAGTGACCGGTGCAGCTACCGCCGATATCCAGTAAGTCTTAAGTCAACGCTCGCTACGAAATAGGCGCTCCTAGCTACCAATCCCTACCAACTTCGAATCCCGCAGACTCAGAACCCAAGCGAAAGGCCATTTGTTCCCCTGACCTGGTGGGCCAGTCCGAAGCTAAGTATAGGCCTGTTAGTTGTAGAAGTAGCTTTGAAGTAGAATTTGTGCATGAGTAGCGATTACTGTGTATAATAAATGTGCTTTGATTTGAATCTTACTAATCGGTGTATTGAGTTATTGATCATTACTTGAATTTGAACCTCGTGGCGGTATAATAAAGATACCTGGTGACTCGAGAGCAAAGGTTATAAAACAGAGCCAATTGAACCAACCAAAAGTTAGCAACAAGCCACCCCACACCGCCAGGAAATTCACAGGTGGGGGAAAACAATCCACCAGTGGGAAAAGAGAACCCCCCCCCCCTCCCCTATTGTTACCTCTGGAGTCCCTCGTCGGTCATTCTTGTTCCCTCCTTTTTCTAATCTACAATCATCCCACGGTAACAAGACTTAAAGATACAGGATCAGCTTCCATATGTAAGCTGACACCCAGTTCCACCTGTTTACCAACTGTCTCGACCATTCTATTGTTTTTGTACTATCACACTACTTGTTTGACATCTAAACTTGGAAAAGCCATGATTTTCTCCAGTTAAACAGAACTTTAAAAGCCAGCTGCTGAAATAGTTACAAATTATATCACTTTCAATGACTATACAATCTTTAAAGTTAAACCAGCCAATCTCACCCTTAGGAAATATCTCATGTTCTTGTTATGGAAGTCTCCAGGAGGTAGAAACAAATACAGTAAAATCTCACAAAGATCTTGCAGGAACCCTGAAACGAGAGACAATTTGATTTCAACAGGCTGTATATGCCTGTCATACAGAAAATCTCGAACAGGGCCATCTTACTTCAACAACAACAACCTTATTCCTCATAGTGGCTTTAAATATCCAAAGTGCTTCTTTGAATGTTGCAAGCAAAATCTGACTTTGAACCACATAAGGTGATATGTGAAGCTTTGTCAATGAAGTCGGTTTTAAGCAACATCTTAAAAGGAAGAGAGGTAGGGAAACAGAAATTTCAGGAGGGAATTCTATCATTTAGGCCACAGGCAACTGAAGACAAGGCCACCAATAGCTGAGTCGGGATCCTCAAGGGGACAGAGTTAGAAGAGCCCAGATATCTCAGAGGGCCATTTGGGCTAGAGGAGATTAGAGTTAGGGTTGGGGCAGGGTGGCCAAGGCCAGGGAAGGATTTAAAAACAAGGATTAGAATCCTAAAATCAAGGTATTGTGTAACCAGGAGCAAATGCAGGTCAATGGGTGAACAGGATTTTGGGTGCGTAACGACGCAGGCAGCAAAATTTAGAAGGAAAAATGTGGGAGATTAGAACATCTGGGAAAATAGTTTGGGTGCTTTCCTGTAGGGTGAAGTGTGTGCTGTGGGGGTAGGGTGGAGGAAAACGGGTGTTGCATCACACAAGCTTCCAAGAGAAAAAATAGCCCATACAGTGTGCCTCCAGTTCAAGATGAAGACTCACCATACTTGGATTGGTATATATCCAATAAGAATTCATAAAAATATTACTCATGCAAGTTACAAGCTAGTTGCTTTAATTAAAATGACAGTCTACATTATATGGAAGAATGCTTTACACATTTTACACAGTGAACACCAAGTCTTAAAAGAATAAGCTTCTTAATGCAATTTAACTAGAGGGGCATCAGTAAGAAAGATGGGCACAATTTCAAAAAAGATAAATTCCAGGCCTGATTTTCCAGCCCCACCGTGGTGGGTTCCTATGCAGGAGATGGAGTGAGCCATTCAAATCTTTAATGACTGCGACAGAACCAGAAGATCGTGCCGGTGGGAGGGGCCAGAAAATCCCACCCCAAGATTACCAGAATTCTATTTTCATATAAGTAATGATAATGATGTGTGAGGATTTTCAGAGTACAATGGAGGTAAAAATACTCAAGTTACAGGTTGTCATTTTAGGATGGAGGGCAAGGAAGACCAAAACTATAGCTTTGATCCAGTTTAATAAGCCAAAATATGTAAAATAACCTTCCCCATCCATATGTTCTGTATGATCCTTTATTGTCAAAAAGCTAAAAACATACGTAAAGTCGAAAAATATAACAAACCTTCTTCATCTTTAACTGAAGTACAAACTAGGTCACGGCAGACTTCTCTCTCCATTTCCACTTCAACCTCAAAAAATATTTCAACAAACTCTTCCAAACCATCTGAAATGACAGAATTGTTGCTCCAATTGATGTATCAGAATCCACTATATTATTGCAGTTACTTTAAGAACTTGCCTTGAATATTTTTTAATTAGTTAAACGTAACATACAGGGCTGAAAAAAGGGAGAGAGAATTATGATGATGCAATACAAAAAAGTATCTAAAGTAGGCAAAGTGTTAATAGGAACAAATAGACCATTTTTCCCCTCAAGGCCACCAGCAACCATTCAATAGGCTGATCTGCATTTCAACTCAGTCTACCTGCTTTAGCTTTGGCTCCTTTCACATCTTTGTCCAGAAAAACTTCATAGATTTCATATTCAAAACGATTAATCAAGCAAGCCCCTATTGTTTTCTGTGATAGATGGTTCCACGAGTGTATCAGCCTTTGCAGGAAGAACTGTGCCCAACATCTCTCCTCAATGGTCTTACCCTGATTTTAAAGGTGGTGTCTCCTTGCCCTAGACTTACACCAGAGGGGAGAAAAACATATCTCTACCTCACTCATCAAATACTTTCAAAACCCTCAAAATCTTATAGCTTATGTACTAAGACTCATCTTTCATTCTTTCACTCCACAGTATAAATATTTCCCACTTCCGCTGTGTTTTAGCTTTGACAAAGGATCATTTGGACTCAAAATGTTAGCTCTTTTCTCTCCCTACAGATGCTGCCAGACCTGCTGAGATTTTGCAGCATTTTCTCTTTGGTTTCAGATTCCAGCATCAGCAGTAATTTGCTTTTATCTAACTTATGTACTCTCCTCATAATCTAACCTTTGGGGCCCTGTGAACATTCGGATACATTTGTTCTGCACTTCCAACATCAATATATCCTTTCCATGGTATTAGGTCAAAAATGCACAAGATAGTCCAGATCTTGGGCAGCATGGTAGCACAGTGGATAGGGGCTGCACTGTAGCACAGTGGATAGCACTATGACTTCACAGCACCAGGGTCCCAGGTTCGATTCCCCGCTGGGTCACTGTCTGTGCTGAGTCAGCACGTTCTCCCCATGTCTGCTTGGGTTTCCTCCGGGTGCTCCGGTTTCCTCCCACAGTCCAAAGACGTGCAGCTTAGGTGGATTGGCCATGCTAAATTGCCCTTAAGTGTCCAAAAAAGGTTAGATGGGGTTACGGGGATAGGGTGGAAGTGAGGGCTTAAGTGGGTCGGTGCAGACCTAATGGGCCGAATGGCCTCCGTCTGCACTGCATGTTCTATGTGGATGTGGTTTAACTGGGGCTTTGTATTGCTGTCGCAAAACCTCTTCCCTCTTAAATCGTCTGGCCACAGAGCAAGGCTTCCCAAACTATGGACTGTAACCCCAACAGGGTCAGAAGACATTATTTTGGAGTTGTGAGCTCCAAGTAACAATGTGCTAACAGCTGGGAGGCCCCTTTAAATCTTCATGATTATTTCTAATGTTGAGCATGATCTAATGGACAGATGTTTGAGGCCTAATTGCTACTGTTAAAAAGACCATAAAAAGTATTTTTCTTTTTAAAACCTGCAGTTTAAACAACTCCCACCAAGCTCAGCCTCATTCATCCCTTGCTCAGCAGCTGAAGGCCATACCACAACCCCCCCCATATTAAACAAGTCTCGTACCTTCCAAATTTTCAATCTGTGATCACGTGAAGTTTGGGGGTATTAAAATTGCATAGGAAATAGATTTAAGAAGCACTGCTACAGAGGCTTCCAATTTCATTTTTGAAAGTGGTCAGGTACAAAATCTATATTGTACACAGATTCCTAAATCGCTTTGCATCTCCTCTGTTCAAGATTTTCACCATTTAAATAATGCTCTCAACTTTCTTTTTCTGGTTCAAAATGGTTCACCTCACACTTAACCGCACAAAATTCTATTTGCCTCAGTTTTACCCAACCATTTAAACTATCAATGTCGCGTCACAATTCCATGTTCCTGTCCACTTTACTTGCTATATCACAGTCTCTGGGTCATCAGCATCATGGGAAATAAACGCATTTTATTGGACAGACCTGAAGCATCTTGCTCCACAGATACTGCTGATTTTATATTTCCAATTTTGTTTTTAAATTTGGAAGAGTCGTGCTCTCGCAGCAGATAGAATTAGCGTTTACATAAGCAGGGCCCTGAACTGGAAATCAACAATCAGGTTGCGGATTGCTCCACATGGCCCAGTTACAGAAGTAATGAGCAGTGAAATGACATTTCCTCAAAAGGCGTTTTCCTTTGTTATTAAAGTCACCAAGAGAAAAAAAAAAGTTATCTTCTCGGCTTCATAATGGCTACAACTGATGGAGATCTATGATTCTGCCATCTTTCTGAATCGTACTGAACGTGTCAATGACGTAGGGGGAATAAAACAAAATAATAGACAAAGATACATTACACACTAAAGAAACACTAAAGAAACAATCCTAGCAGGAGTTCTTTCTCACCTCCTGCACCAAATAGGCAAGCAATTTAATTTTCTCTTTCAAGTACTGTGAATTGCAATATTACAACATTTTTGTTTCTGATATTGGACCAGCATATGCAATAGATTGATTCCAAGAAACATTATTTGCAACTAAAATGCAGTTGGATGCGTCTAGCAGGTTGATGTCAGATGAAAGCTTCTACATGAAATAACTGTGGCCATGCTATACTGCCAAAGTTTACATTCACCCATCACTAACTTCAACTTGTCCTTGTCTCACCTCTTCTCTCCTCCCCTCTCTCCAATGTGAAAAGCATCTTTTTATACATGAAATGCTAATAACTCAGACTAATTTATCCACAAAGAACTTGATGATAAACAAAGAGGATTATCTGTGAATGAGATCCTTGCAAAGATGTCATTCAACTAAGCAAGCATGTGTCAAAAATTATAATTGGCAGATTTTAATGAATTTGAGAGGTCGCGTTACAAGTTAAAGAAATGAAAACCATTCTCAAGGAGAAAAAAGCATCAACAAAAAAAGCAAAATAAAGTGAGGGCAGAACGCAAATAAACCAGTGGATCTCCTGTGGTTTTACAGAGGTCGCAGCTAGGCTCCTCCTTTGACTGGTGGTATCAATTACCAACTCAGCTCAGATTTCAAAAATTCAAGCATTATTATTATGCAGCTTCCCTCTCATTCCGAGCTTGTGTGGGTGAAAAACTGCCATGGCAGATGCATTTCAGTTACAGGGATAGTTTGAAGAAGCAGGGGTTGTTCTCCTTGGAGAAAGGAGAAAAGTTTGAAAGGAGCTATGATATAGGGGTCAAGCAGAGTAAACAGTGAGAAACTGTTCCTATTGGCAGAATGGCACTGATTTAAGGTGAATGCTAGTGATGGATCAGTGCTACCTGTAGTTCAGACTCCAGAACAAACACTTGAACCAAAGCTACTCGAGCCATGTACTGCAGACGGGTTTTGCCGTAGATCAAACTGGCATCCAGGAGCTCCCACATTCTGCACCTCACCTGTCCTGCCATTCTTAATGTGATCTACTTCATTATTTAATTCAATTATAAATTTTACTTTTATATATTTTATTAACCTTACCACCAACACCTTGGCTATTTTGAACCTTAGGAATAGACTAAACCGTAGTTACCAGATTCTCAACAAATAACTACCTTCTCCTGTAGCAGAGTAAGATCACTTCATGAAGGCTGAGGAAGTTGGAAAACTAAAGCAAAGAGCAACTCTTCCATTTCCTTCCCTTACTCGCTTTAATTGCGCAACTCCCAGCACTCTATTCTATGTCATACGTCTTGCAGTAAACCTTACTGAAAGCATCTTTTACCCCTTATGCACCTAATTCCCAGTTTGAACCAAATTCCCAAATATACTCACTGGGTCTGTCTCACACAGGCCAAAGTCTCCCTTCACTGACTGCGCATCTCTTACTGACTTTTTAAAACAACCCTCATAATTTTGGCTTGAAGTTAATTTTGTTCAGTTTTGAATTGGTGAGACTGCCAATAAAGAAAGAGTTTAATAGAGAGCTGCATATAGACAATTTTTTTCAAATTTAGAGTACCCAATTCTTGTTCTCCCAATTAAGGGGCAATTTAGCGTGACCAATTCACCTACCCTGTACATCATTTTGGGTTGTGGACACAGGGAGAATGTGCAAACTCCACACGGACAGTGGCTCGGGGCCGGGATCGAACCAGGGTCCTCGGCATCGTGAGGCAACAGTACTAACCGCTGCGCCACAGTGCTGTCCCTTAGATAAATCTTTTAACTGATATGCATATCACAGAAAAACAGAAAAAGTCTTCTGAGCATTGGCCTGGGCATGACACTCAAAAAATACCTACACGCTTGGATTAGTGAAGGTAATTTACTGACTAAAAGTTGGGGCTCATCAATTAAGTTATTAAAAATACAGAAGATAAAACATTTCCACTTAAGGGTTTCAAGACGATATTCCAATATCTATAACACCTTTCTGGGTCTTTTAGAAGACTCAAAGACTGCTGCCACTTTCTCCAAGCATAAATTCCTTGCACCTTCTTCCCAGTAAAACAATCTAAGCCTTTTTTGATCTTCAACAATCAAACCGCAAAAGCTTACGGTCAGATAGACTTCTGGAAAAGGTCAGGTAACTCCTCATTTGCCATAAATTTAAAATATTACCAAAACGTATTAAAAACCTCACAATTGTAACAAGTTTTATATCATCAGCAAACTTGGATACAATATTCTGTGTCATTATGATGGATTGTAAATAGTAGAGGTCCCAGCACTGATTTTTGTGGTACTCCACTTGTTACAGCCCAATGGCCGACTTGTCTCTACTGTCCTAGTCAGTTAACTAATCCTCCACCCATATTACCAGCAAATCCATGAGCACTGACCGTATTAACTTTTTATGTTGCATTCTCTCACATACACTGCTCAGTAATTGCACCATCTGATCTTCCTGTACACCAGGAGCCAACATGCTAGTTGAAAACCTGCCTTTGGGTGCACATGCCTTGTACTTCCAGCATTTTGCACCATAACTGTTTAGCAAAACGCACCGCCCTATTCAAAAGGAGCCGAATTGCAGGTAGGTTTCCTGCATTTGGGGCACCCATGCACCCAGGTTTTTTTTTTTTTTTTTTAACAGGCTATCTCGGCACATAGGAAGAATAGGCACAGAATACCAAAGTGATAGAAAACGTCCCCTCCAAAAAAAATACAAATTGACTTGAGAACCATTCCATACCTTTTTTCGGTCTTAAATCTTCTATCCTTTGTTGAGCTTTTCTGAATACACGAAGATGTGTAGCAAAGTCATTTACCAACCGCGTAGTAAAGTATGGTTGCCAGTCTACCTCCTTTGACCTATTATTAATCACAATAAAGTAATGAAAACCACAAAATTGTAATTAACATTCCTCAAAACTGTGATAATGATTTGCAGGTTCTTGAATAAGACCAGGATTTTTTTTAAAAATCAGTTCTCATGGTCCCAATTTTACTAACACTCATGTGGGTTCTATACTGTGGCTTACTGCTCAGATCAAGATACTTAGTTAGGAGGAATTTTGATACAGTAAATAAGAACCCATTACCACTAGCAGGTGGGTCAGGAACCAGAAGACACAAATTTAAAGATAACTGCCAAAAAGAATCGGAGAACAAAAATATATATCTGCTGAAATTTGTTTCAAGCTGAAAAAGCACTACCCAAGGCAGGCTTGGGGTCAGATAGGGGAACTTACTAAAGGGAAACCTTTATGTAACAGCAGCAAACATGGCAAAAGTATTAAACACAAACTTTGTATATGTCTTCATTAAGTAGGCAGTTGCTGTAAGGTGAAGGTTAAAAGAGGAGAGAAAATTAATCAGAAGGGTAATAATAGAAGAGACAAGATCATTACTGAAAATTAATCAGTCACCTGGTCCAGAGGAATACATCCTGAAAGAAGGATCACAAGGATGAATGCTGGGACAACTGCTGTTCTCAATTTACGCCAATAATTTGAACTTGTAGAATGGGCAAATAATTGGCAAATGAAGTTCAATAAAGATACAAGTGAGGTTGCATATTTTAGTTGGAAAAATAGGGAGATCACATTACTTGAAAGGTACAAGTCAAGATAGAGCAGAGGAAGAAAATAACTGAAAAGGGTGCAGAGCAATTTACAAGGATGAGCCCAGAAATGTGTGGGGATACATAATAGGGAAGGTTCGACAGGATGGTCTCCCCTCTTGAAAAAAGGCGACTGAGGGGTAACTAATAGAAGTCTTTAACTTATCAAGTGTTTTCGTGGAATGAATACAGAGAGAATGTTTCCACTCGTGGAGAAGCTTATAACTAGCTGCCATGAATATAAGATAGTCACCAAGAAATTCAACAGGGAATTCAGAAGAAACTTCTTTGAGTAAAAAGAGTTCTGAAAATGTGGAACTCACTTCCATGGAGTTGTTGAAGCGAATATTGTAAACACAAGTAAAGGGAAACTAGACAAGCATATACGAGAGAAGGGAATAGATGACTATGATTGTAGATTTTTTGAGAAAAAGTAGACACTCTAATAAAGCTTAAACAGTGGCATGGATGGTTGGGTTAAATTCTGCTTCTGTGCCATATAAGCTTGTAATCCTTTGTTAAGCTTGAACCAACCACCGTCCAACTCGAAGACAAGTGCACTTTCAACTAAACCAAGCTTACATTTGTTCTTCCATTGGTTGCTGGTTGCTTCAGAAACAATTGTTCCTTCAATTTATAATTTGTCTTGCAACCCGTTCCTGAACATCATAAAGTGTAAGTGCAAACATTAATTCCTGGGCACCCACTAGACACAGGTTTCCAATCCAGTATTGCACCGTTAACTATTACCCACCGTCTTCTCCGTTTCAGCCAGTTTATTATCCACTGTCAGTTTTTAAAGCGGGACATTAAAGGCTTTCTTGGAGTCTAGTTATCAGGGAGGTTTCAAATGTCCATTTCGAATGTTCTTTCCTCAAAGTTCACAAGTTGGCCAGCCAACCAAATCTGAACCCATACTAGCTTGTTATTTTCATTTAGGTACTCTTCAAACTGATGAGAAATTCCATTATTCACCAGTTATAAAATCAAGCCCAACAAGTTTCCAGTGACTAGTTTTGTTTATTGACTTTAAACAAATAAGTCTCAGTTGGATTTTTTTTCCAACCCAATGGAATCTTCATTGTATTCAATAGCTCACTTACAATGTTAGCACTTCTGGAGCTTGTTCCTAGTCTTATTTTGCAATCTCAGGTATACACAATCATTCTCTAGATATTCATTATTTTGAATAGTTTAGGGCCTGGATTAAAACTATTTAAAGCGATTAATTCTAGTTATAGAAACATTAATGCCAAGTATTGCGCGGCAACTATCATCCTTGGTTCCTGCAATAAATTATTTATTGTACAAAATATTTTTGGGAGATGTCTAGGTACTATTTCAAGACTAGTGGAGTTTTCCTGTTCTCTGACCAACATTTATCTTTCAATCAACACCACAAACAAAAACAGACTAATCGTCATCACTACTGTTTGACAGACATGCTGTTCCCAAATGTTGGCTGTGCCCAGTTCAAAAGTAATTAAATTCATTGTAAATTGCTTTGGGACATCTTTATCTCATGAAAAGTGCTATATAAAATGCAAGTTTGTTCTTTCTTTAGTTTGTTCACTATTTTTATATTTCCTTTGAAGTTTTATTAGGCATTTGGTTTTGTCTATTGCAGTCTTCATTGTCTTACCAATCTCTTGGGGCTCAAGCATTTTTAGCCAGCACTCCATGAAGTTTTTATCCTACATTATAACTCCTTAGTTCTTCCATTTGTTTTCAACTGAAAAGTTCGCAAGTAATACCATAACATCCCACTCCATAGGATTTACAGGGCAGAAGGAGGTCATTCGGCTCATCAAGTCTGCACCGGTCCTTGGAAAGAGCATCCAACTTAAGCCCACACCTCCACCCTATCCCCATAACCCAGTAACTCCACCTAACATTTTGGACATTAAGGGCAATTTAGCACGGCCAATACACCTAATTCAATAAACAAAACTAGTCACTGGAAACTTTGGACTGTGGGAGGAAACTATAGCAGTTGGAGGAAACCCACACAGATACGGGGAGCAGTGCAAACTCCACAGTCACCCGAGGCTGGAATTGAACCCGGGATCCTCAAGCTGTGAGCAGCAGTGCTAACCACTTATGAAGCAGCAGTGCTAACCACTTACTTTTGCTCTCTTGGAGCTGGTCCTTTTAAATTCGCAGAAGTGTTGGTTTGTCATCCTCAGAACAATATGCAATTTATTACACAAGGCTTTTCTGACACACTGGGTCAGACAGAATTCATGCAGTACATGTGCTAGTTGGATAAAATCCCCATCAGGAGGATCCTTCAATTTTCTTTTCCTTTCCTTATCACTTCAGGTGAACCACTGCTTTTTTGTTTCAATCTGGTCTATATTGCTGTTCTGCCTGTATTATGTATTCTCAATCAGGCAAACTCATTGAATAGTATAAATGGATATTCCTCCATTACTGATCGGTTATCCACAAAATATAGAACTGCTTCATCTCTTTTCCAACCTTGCTTTTTTATTCATTCATGGGATGTGGGAGTAGTTTGTTGCACCAGCATTGATTGCCCATCCTCAACTGCGAACCGTGTGGCTTGCTTGGTGGCCATTTGAGAAGACATTTCAAAGTCAACCATATTGCTATAAATCTGGAGTCACATGCAGGGTAATCCAGGTCGGTATTGCACATTTCCTTCCCTAAAAGATCAGCGAACGAGTGGGTTTTTGCAACAATCGATAATGGTTTTATGGTCATCATTAGAAGATGGAAGTCTGTTGTGGAAGTTGTCTGTATGGATTTTATGGAAGTGTTTTGACAAAGTACACATAAAAGATTAGTTAACAAAGCTGAGATGACTTCTGGTGGCAGCCATTGATAACCAATCCACATTAAACTCCATCTGCAAATTTGGCCTATTCTCCTAGCCTGTCTATGTCGATTCTGGGAGGCTCATGTGTTGGCCTTTGCCAACTTGGCGGAATTCTTACATCTGGAGAAGATAAATTTAGTAATTCGAAGGTCAGAAGAGAGATTCCTCTGAAGGATTTGTGAACATGGGGGGGGGGGAAATTGGGTTTGGTTTATGGCTTTAGTGTTGATAAGTCTTTATTGGTTTTACTAATTAAGCTACAAAATGATGTTGCATAAAGAGGGTTGTGTTTTTGAATTTTGTATAAAAATGAAAATGCCTGGAATAAAAATGTTTAGCAACAACAAAACTGAGACTCAAGGAACGGGAGCATTAGTGAGAGCTTGGATAAAACTTAAATTAAGGACTGAAAACAGCAAGTTTGGTAAATAGCTTGTTTTCAAAGTGGAAATGGTAGACAATGGTGTTCCCAAAGGTCAGTGCTAGGACCAATGCTCTTTTTGCTATATACAAATTACTTGACTATTGGAATACAGAGCACTTTGCCAATGATACCATACCTAAACATGAGGCAAACAGAGAGGAAGATATTAATCAATTGCAACAGAACATTGGAAGGCTCAGAGGGTACACAGACAAGTGACAGAGAATCAGAGAATTTACAGTGCAGAAGGAGGCCATTCAGCCCATCGAGTTTGCACCGGCCCTTGGAAAGAACACCCTACTTAAGCCCCACACCTCCACCCTATCCCCTTTATCCCTGTAACCCCACCTCACCTTTTTGGAAACTAAGGGCAATTTAGAATAGCCAATTCACCTAGCCTGCAAATCTTTGGACAGTGGGAAGAAACCGGAGCACCCGGAGGGAACCCACGAACACACGGGGAGAACGTGCAGACTCCACGCAGACAGTGACCCAAGCCGGGAATCGAACCAGGGACCCTGTAGCTGTGAAGCAACTGTGCTAACCACTATGCTACTGTGCTGCCCACGGTTAATATAGAGAAGCATGAGGTGATGCATTTTGACAGAGGGATAGGGAAAGGCAACAGAGGCCTCGATCTTCCAGTCTCCAGATGATTGGAGACCAAATGTACTCCTGAAGATGCTCCTGGAAGTCCTAACGCACTGACTCCACGAATTGCCCTGGAGGTTTCAACTTCCAATGAGTAATACCCCTGCGCCCGGAACCCTCTTGAAAAAAGAAAGTCTCCAATTTGAAGGGTTCCACCTCAGTTATCCGAATCGTTACTCAGGAAATATCAGACATGAAAAAAACATATCCAACTCCTGGGTAACTATACAATTGACAACCCCTCAACAAACCCAGCTCCTCACTTGAGTGCGCACCCCACTCCGACTTCATCGCCCTACCTATTTACCCCACTCCCTCATTCACCAACATACTGAATGGCTTTGGGACATTTAAACAGTGACTGAAAAATACCAAAATATCGCAGCTCATGTCATTTAAAGGGGGTATTGGCTTGGCTTCCCTGATGATCTGCACTATGAAGGAGGACACCTAGAACAGGTATGCTTTGCATTACCGATGAGGCCTGGTTCAGAAATTAGAGCCAGAAATGTGTAGCTCCATTCTAGTGTTAAAAATAGGTGCGTAGAGGCAATCTGACAGTGATTGCCAGTCCTCGGAAATTTCAGCCAACAGACTTAATGCCACAGTTTTAATGAGTGTGCAGGAACACAGGAAACTGGGGTTTCAAGTGCATAGATCTCTGAATGCGACAGGAAATATTGAGGGAGTTGTTTGCAAAGCATATAATAATCTTTATTGTCACAAGTAGGCTTACATTAATACTGCAGAGAAGTTACTGTGAAAAGACCCTAGTCGCCACATTCCAGCGCCTGTTCGGGTACACAGAGGGAGAATTCAGAATGTCCAATTCACCTAACAAGCATGTCTTTCAGGACTTGTGGGAGGAAACCGGAGCACCCACAGGAAACCCAAGCAGACACAGGGAGAACGTGCAGACTCCGCACAGATAGAGGTCCAAGCCGGGAATCGAACCTGGGGCCCTGGCGCTGTGAAGCAACAGTACTAACCACTGTGCTACCGTGCCACCCATATGGGATCGTGGGCTTCATAAATGTAGGTATTGAATAGAAAAGCAGTGAAGTTAAGATGAACCTTCGTAAATCGCTAGCAAGGCAACAAGCGTTGCATCAAGTTCCAGTAACCAAAACTGGAGAAAAGATGCGAAGGCCCTTGAAAGACTGCAGAGAAACTTTACCAGAAAGGTTCCAGTTATAGCAGATTTTACCTGCAAGGTTAGTGTAGAGAAGCTGGTGTTCGTCTTGCAGCAAAGGAGATTGAGGAGAAATTTGTAAGAGATGTACAAGGTCTCATCAGGTTTTAATTAAGGGTGACAAAGAGAAGCTGTTCCCATTAGTTGAGAGAAGGTCGAGGTGACACAGATTTAAGGTTTTGGGCCAGTGTATGAGGGCAAGTGGAGGGAGAACTTTCTTTTTAAACCTGAGTGACAATGACAAAATTGCTTCAAATGAATTCCTAAGTCCAAAGTTCTGGAATACCTTCCTTTCACCTCGCCGCCGTGAGATCTCACTTTCCTCTATTAAGACACCCCCTTAAAAATTACCTCCTTGGCCAAGCTTTTGGTCATCTGACTCAATTATTTCCATGATTTCTCGGTCCTATTTTGATTTATAATGCTCCTTTGAACACCACATAAATATAAGTTGGTGTTGTTGTGCAAGAATGGACATGCCAATGTTTCCAAAAGCAAATTGGATGGGCCCATCTAAAAAATAAATTTGCAGGGCAACAAGGATAGAACAGGGAATACAACTCACCAAATTGCTCTACGGAGAGATATTATGGTCTTGATCGGCTGAATGACCTCCTTCTGTGCCACAATAACAATTTATTTTCTGAATAAAGTGACCACACTTGTCAGGATCAATATTTGTTGAGAAAAGGAAATCTCAAGTTTGGCATCCAATTTTAGCTAAGAATATCCTTCTATGCTCCGTTTAAATTAGAATACACATAACTGAACCATATAACGGTTGAATGCCAAAAATGTTAACAGAACTGTATACTATACTGCAATTGCTTTTGAGGTGTAGGGTAAACTCAACTGAACCCAACTTACCTTGTGGCAAAATGAACAAGTGCATTTTGTAGAGTTTTTCGGACTTCGAGTAAAAAAGAATCATCCTCACTTAGAGTATAATACCAGTATTGGATGTAGTCCCTTAGTGCAAACTGGATGACCTGCAAAAAGAAAGTGAATATGTAGGATATTCTTATTCACCTTTTTTGGCTCTTCCACAGTTGCTGTGTAAAAGTTTCAAGAAAAAGGTTCACGCAGTAAATATTGAATTCTTAGGTCTGCATGCGTAGTACATCATTTGTAGTGTATAACAAAACATACATGAACTGGAATAATAATACTTACTGCAAAGAGAGCCACATAATTTGTATGATAACACCAACACTTCTGAAGTCTGCAGATAAACTTAAGTATGCAGATAATGTGTATTACACATTTTGGGGTGATTGCAAGTAGACCTCAAAATCTGCAGGTTTTACCCATTACCCTGCCAAGACACCAGATTTCACAATAGAGCTTCAGTGTTCCAGATGTTTCCATTCACTACCTAATTCTTTTGACAGCTTCAATTCGGTTCCAAACTTCAGATTTGGTTTTTACACCTGACCCCATAAATTATGTTTCAGAGGTAACAGCACAGTCAAATGAGCTAAAATTACACTGAAGAATGCATTTATATGGTGTCATATCATCTCAGCAAAGTATACTTTGGGTCGAAATTTAACTTCTTTCTCCTTGTTGCGTTTGATTGTTGGGTGTGGGTGGGGTGCCTGTGACATGGGCAGCGTGCACGTGGAAAGCACCCCACTGCCCAATTAAATCCAGGGCAAGAAGGCCTGGGAACAGCCTTCCTTCCCTACCCCCAATTGTAGCCTATTTAAGGGCTCTCTTCCTTCACTGCAGGTATTAATTCAGCAGTGGGTAGGGGACTCTTCTTGTGGAGAGCACCAAAAGCAAAAGCATGAGGGGTTGTTTGCAGGTTCCCCGTAAGCGGGTGGAGGCCCTACTTAAAAGGCACATTGTTGTGGGGAGGCACTGATTCATCAGGAAGAGGGCAGGAGGGCGGGAGGACACCGCCCCCCCCCCCCCACATCCACCCCAACCCCCACCCACCTGCTATTACTCACCTGTGCCTGGGTCCGTGAACAATCCTAGGCTTCAGGTGAGTGTATTACTAGCAATAGCACTGCCTCAACCGTACCATTGCCAAACAAAGACCTGTCACCCTCTGATTGGCCAGTAGCTCTCAGCAGATGGAACTTTCAACCTCTGGGTCATTGGTCCTGATAAAGGCCTGCCATTGGCCTGTTAAATGACTAATTGGCACGTACTTCTGTTGGCCATCCTATAAACAGGTGACGCCAGCTCCCAGCAATACCCCCGGTAACAATTGCATAAAATTTTTGAAAAATGAATTCACGTGATGTGGGCGTCGCTGGCTAAGCCAAACATTTATTGCCCATCCCTAGTTGCCCTAGGGAAGGTGCTGGAGAGTTGGCTTCTTGAACCACTGCAGAGCCAGAGGTAGGTACACATAGAGTGCTGTTAGGGAGGGAGTTCCAGGATTTTGACCCAGCAATGGAATGATGATAATATAGAATTCCTACAGTGCAGAACGAGGCCGACCCATTAAGTCTGCACCAACCCTCCGAAAGAGCACCCTACCCAGACCCACACCTTCACCCTATCCCCATAACCTCTCATCTTTGGACACTAGTGGGCAATATAGCATGGCACATTCTTGGACTGTGGGAGGGAACGGGAGCACCTGGAGAAAGTCCACACAGGCACAGAGAGAAAGTGCAAACTCCACACAGACAGTCACCCAAGGCCGGAATTGAACCAGGGTCCCTGGCGCTGAGGCAGCAGTGCTATCCACTGTGCCACCGTGCCGACCCTATTTCCAAATCAGGATGGGGAACTCCAGGTAGCGGTATCCTCAGGCATCCACTCCTTTTATCCTTCTAGATGATAGCAGCCGTGGGTTTGGAAGGTGCTGCCAAAGGAGCCTTGGCGAGTTCCTGCAATGCATCTTGTAGATGGTGCGCACTGTTGCCACTGTTCATTGGTGGTGGAGGGAATTAATGTTTGTGGAAGGGGTACCAATTAAGCAGGTTGCTTTCTCCTGGATAGTGCTACGTTTCTTGTGTTATTGGAGCTGCATTCATCTAGACAAATGCACATTCCATTACACTCCTGACTTGTGCCTTGTAGATAGATGGTGGACAGGGGGTCAGGTATTACTCACCATAGGCTTCCCAGCCTTTGACTTGCTCTCAGTATCTATATGGTTAGTCCAATTCAGCTTCTGGTCAATGGTAACCCCCCAGGATGTTGATGGTGGGGGTTCAGTGATCATAATGCCATTCAACGTCAAGGGAAGGTGGTTTGATTCTCTCGTGTTGGAGATGGCCATTGCCTGGCATTCGTGTGTCGCGAATGTCATTTTCCTCTGCTCAGTCCAGCCTGGAGATTGTCCAGGTCTTGCTGCATTTGGACATGGGCTTCTTCAGTATCTGCAGAGTCGTAAATAGTGCTGAAGATTGTTTGCCAATGGCTGCACATCACCACTTCTGACCTTATGATGGAAGGACGGTCATTGATGAAGCATCTGAAGATGGTTGAACCTAGGACACTACGCTGAGGAAGTCCTGGAACTGAGCCGATTGACCTCCCAACCATCAACTCTAGATTTACTTGGGCTCCTTAATGTTGTACTCTGTTAAATGCTGCCTTGATGTGAAGGGCAGTCATTCTCACCTCTCCTCTGGAGTTCAGCTCTATTGTCCCCATTAGAACCACGGGTAGTCAGGAGCTGAGTGACCCTGGCAGAACCCAAACAGAGCGCAGTGAGCAGGTTATTGCTAAGCAATTGCCGCATGATAGCATTGATGACGACCGCCTTCCTTCTCTTTACTGATGATCGGAGTAGACTGATGAAGCATTAATTGTCTGGATTGGATTTGCCCCGTTTTAAGCAGAGGACATAGCCAGACAATCTTTCAACATTGCCAGGTCGATGCCAGTGTTGTGGCTGTACTGCAACAGCTTGGCAATGGCTCAGAAAATTCTGGAGCGCAAGCCTTCAGTACTGTTGCCAGAATATTGTCAGGGCTCATAGCCTTTCTGATATTCAGTACCTTCAGCCATTTCTTGATATTTCATGAAGTGAATCACATTGGCTGAAGAGATATCTGTGATCCTAACAACCTCCAGAGGAGGCAGAGATGGATTATCCACTTGGCATTTCTGGCTGAAGATGGTTGAGTATTCAGCCTCATCTTTTGTACTGATGTGCTGGGCTCCTCCATCATTGAGGATGGGGGTATCTCTGGCGACACCTTCTCTAGTGAATCATTTAATTGCCCACCATCATTCTCAGCTGGTTGTGGTTGGACTGCAGAGCTTAGATCTGATCCATTTGTTGTGGAATTGTTAAATCTCTGTCTATCACTTGCTGCTCATGTTGTTTGGCATGCAAGTAGTTCTGTGTTGTCGTTTCACCAGATTTTTAGGTATGCCTGGTTTGCTCCTGCCATGTCTCCTGCATTCTTCCTTGAACCAGGGTTGATCCCCTGGCTTGATGGTAATGACAGAGAAGCGGATATACCAGGCCATGAGATTACATACTGTGGCAGAGTACAATTCTTCTGCTGCTGATGGCCCACAGTGCCTCATGGATGCCCAGTCTCGAGTTGCTTCATCTGTTCGATGTCTACCCCATTTAGCATGGTGGTAGTGCTACACAACACAATGGAGGGTATCCTCAACATGAAGATGGGACTTTTGTCTCCACAAGGACTGTGCGGTTATCACTCCTACCAATACGGTCATGGACAGATGCATCTGTGGCAGGATGGTTGGTGAGGATGAGGTCAAGTATGTTGTACCCTCTTGTTTGTTCCTTCACCACCTGCCAGACTCTGTCTAGCAGTTATGTCCTTTAGGACCCAGTCAGCTTGGTCTGTGCCGTGAATACTGAACCAGTCCTCATGATGGACATTGAAGTCCCCCACCAAGGACAATTTCTCCATATTGTATGCCACAATCTCTGCTGGTCTGTCCTGCCGGTGGGACAGGACATAGCCAGGAATGACGATGGTAGTATCTGGGACATTATTGTAACTATGATTTTGTCAGTATGATGTCAGGCTGTTGTTTGGCTAGTCTGTGAGACAGCTCTCTCAATTTTGGCACAAGGCCTGATGTTGGTAAAAGAGGACTTTGCAGGGTCGACAGAGCTGGGTTTACCAGTGCCATTTCCGGCACCTAGGTTAGTCCAGTTTCATTCCTTTTCAAATAACGACCATGGTATTTTCACATATTATGAACTACAACATTCATTTGTAAACATATCTCTCTTCCAAAATAAAATTGACAGACATTCTGTGAAATCATAGGTTAAATCAATCAAATCAACTGTCATGTTAATAAAACATGAACAGAATTCAAACAGTGTATATTTGCTATTTTTAAAAAGGACATTTGCGGCACCAAAAGGTAGCTGCTACAGGTCATTTGACTCAGGTTTCTCCATTTGTTTTGGAAGTTTCCAACAGGAGTTACAAGAACAAGAAGAGTTCCCACTCTTACCTTGTGGAATCTCAAATCAAATTGCAAGGAAATTATAATCATGAAATCAGAAAAGCAGAAATCCAAACTCGGTATTACTGCAGAGCCGATAACAGACCCACCTCACACTTGTCCACGTCAATTTAAAAAGGGGGCCACTGGAGGGGACAATGGACACAATTTGCATTTTGCATCTGCCAATGGTTCCCCAACACAAGATTCTCAACGTAGGTGGGTAAAGACTGGGTCATCATCAAACCAGATGGGGCTGGTTTAGCACAGGGCTAAATCGCTGGCTTTTAAAACAGACCAAGGCAGGCCAGCAGCACGGTTCAATTCCCGTACCAGCTTCCCCGATCAGGCGCTGAAATGTCGCGACTAGGGGCTTTTCACTTGAAGCTTACTTGTGACAATAAGCGATTTTCATTTCATTTTTTTCATTTCATTTCATTATAAGCCATGAAACAAAGGCCAGACCTAGACACCAGATAAAAATACTTTTTTTAAATAACTGCGGAAGAAGGAAATGACATGACTCGGTATTTTGAAATCGATTTTCAATTGAGAATTATGAAACAAGCTGCTGATGACTTCCAACCAGAAAAGACAACAACAGGACTCCTGGCCAACCAAGCAGCTGTCCACTTTCTCTCGACTCCTTGAAGTCGGTTTCATTTTAAAAACATACTCATTCGCTTTTAAGGATTTTTATGCTGTTGTCCCCAACCAGGAACTCATCTGAACTGAACTCCACCACAAAAGGAACAACCTCTGGACTTGGATTTTCTGGACTCTGAAGGTCTGGAAATGAACTAACATTAATTTCAGTGGTTCTTTTAACGTTGTTACTCAAAGTTGTAAAAACACCTCCTTACTGCATATGCAGTGTCGGGTTGTAAACATCCTTCCCAACACCGCTCTCTCTGGGTTTGAATGTGAAATAAACAAGACTTCTGAGTTAACCATAACGAGGGTGTGCTACTAATAAAATTAGACCACATTAACTAAGGGTTTTGGGTAAAACAGTCTATCTTTCAAATAATTTTAAAAGACCTCTGCTTATGGACAGATAGTGAGAGGATAAAGTAGTTCACTGTGTCTCTCTGTCGGTAACAGTCCAAAGAATATGGTGACGGCAGTTTCCAAGCTGGGACGGGGGTGGGGATTTCACATTGTGTGGGGGAAGATAGCCATCAAGTCAACGCATTAGTTAATTTAGCTTAACTAAATGTCATGGGTGGGATTCTCCCAGCCCGGGGCCGGGCCGGAGAATCCCTGCAACCGGGTCACGCCGCCCCGACGCCGGCACGTGATTCAATCGGCGACATTGGCGCCGTCGCGTTTGGCACAGTGCCGGTCATGGGCCGCTGTACGCGGCCGGTCCGCCGATTCTCCGGCGCGGAGGGCTGGGCGGCCTTTCTAAAAAGGCAGAGTCCCGCCGGCGCCGTCCACACCCGGTCGCAGCCGGCGGGAACTCTGCGCACAAGGTCGGGGGGGGGGGGGGGGAGAGAGAACACTCCGATGGGGCCGGCCTCTCGCTCCCCTGGCCTATTTTCTTCCGCGCCGGCCCCTGAACTCCCGCGCCATGTTGAATTAGGGCAGGCACGTTGAGGGAGGCCACCGTGCATGCGCGTGCTGGCGCCACTGCGCATGAACGAATCCCGCGGCACACAGTTCGCGCCGGGTTGGGAGGCTGGAGCGGGGTGAACTGCTCCAGCACCGTGCTGGCCCCCTGTCGGGGCCAGAATCGGTACTCCCAGCGGCCCGTTCACACCGCTGTGAAACGCGACGGCATTTCCGACGACATGGACACTCTGCCGCCGAATGGGAGAATCCCGCCCCATAAATTTTGATTTCCAGTTTTGCACCTCCAATCTATACTTAGAAAGGAAGAAATTTAGAAATAGAATCTGCAGGAACCAGGGGATATATATGGCGGGTGCCCAGGGAGCTAGGCCAGCACCCAAGTTTAATGATACATCTCTGACATTACTGCTCGGTGCAGTCAGGAGTAAGAGGGTCATACTTTTCCCCCAGCAATGGAAGAAACCTGCAGCTCTCATCAAGGTGGCATAGCTGTGGGGGGCTTAAAAGGTAAGCAACAGGAGCATTGCGCTCTGGTCTTGGGGAAAAAGTGCAGGAAGTAATTTCATGACATCACCAGTTCAAGAAAAGGGAGTACATTTGCCAATTTACATACAGACTCTGATGTAACGTCTAAAAGGCTTAGGACAGATGAAGCCCTTGAAGAATATAAAGAAAGTAGGAAGGAACTTAAGGTAGAAGTTAGGAAGGCTTAAGGGGGTCATGAAATGTCGCTGGCAAACAGGATTAAGGAAAATCCTACGGCATTTTATACATATATAAAGAGCAAGAGGGTTGCCAGAGAAAGGGTTGGTCCTTTCAATGGTATTGGAGAGAATCTATGTATGGAACCAGAGGAAAGATACCAATTGAATACTTTGCCTCAGTATTCATCAAAGAGAAGGACTTGGTGGATGAGGAGTATAGGGTAGAGTGTGTAGACATTCTGAGTTATGTTGATATTAATAAAGAGGAGTTGGGCATCTTCAAAAGCATTAAAGTAGATAAGTCCCCAGGGCCTGATGAGATCTACCCCAGAACACTGAGGGAGGTAAGGGAGGAAATTGCTGGGACCTTGACAGTAATCTTTGTATCTTCATTGGCTACAGGTGAAGTTCCAGAGGACTGGAGAGTAGCCAATGTTGTTCCATTGTTTAAGAAGGGCAGCAGGGATAATCCAGGAAATTATAGGCAGGTGCGCCTTACGTCAGTGGTAGGGAAATTATTGGAAAAGATTCTTAGAGACAGGATTTATTCATATTTGGAAACAAATGGACTTATTAGTGATGAACTGCATGGTTTTGTGAAGGGGAAGTCGAGTTTTTTGAGGAAGTGACAAAAGATGATAGATGAGGGAAGGGCAGTAGATGTTGTACACATGGACTTCAGTAAAGTCTTTGACAAGGTACCTCATGGCAGACTGGTACAAAAGGTGAAGTCACATGGGATTGGAGGAGAGCTGGCAAGTTGGATACAGAACTGGCTTGGGCATAGAAGACAGAGGGTAGCAATAGAAAGATGCTTTTCTGAATGGGAGGCTGTGATTAGCGGCATTCCACAAGGGTCAGTTCTGGGACCTTTGTTGTTCGTGGTGTATATAAATGATTTGGAAGAAAATGTAGCTGGTTTGACCAGTTAATTCGCAGACAACACAAAAATTGGGGGAGTTGCAGATAGTGAAGAGGATTGGCAGAGGATACAGCAGGATATAGACTGGTTAGAGTCTTGGGCGGAGAAATGGCAGGTGGAGTTAAATCCGGACAAGTGAGGGGTAATCTGGACAGGTGCGAGGTAATCCGGACAAGTGTGAGGTAATGCACTTTGGAAGATCCAATGCAAATAGGAATTCCACAGTAAATGGTAGAACTCTTGCGAGTATTGACAGGCAGAGAGATCTGGATGTGCATGTCCACCGATCATGAAAGTGGCAATGCATGTGAATAAGGTGGTCAAGAAGGCATATGGCATGCTGGCCTTCATCAGTCGAGGCATTGAATATAAAAATTGGCAAGTTATGTTGCAGCTGTATAGGACAATGTTCGGCCTCATTTGGAATATGGTGTACAATTCTGGTCACCACACTGCCAGAATGATGTAGATGCTTTGGAAAGGGTACCGAAGCGGCTTACTAGGATGTTGCCTGGTATGGAGGGCATTAGCTATGAGAGGTTAGATAAACTCTGTCTGTTCTCACTGGGATGATGGATTCTGAGAAGCAATCTGATAAAGGTCTACAATATTACGAGTGGCATGGATAGAGTGGATAGGCAGATGCTCTTTCCTAGGGTAGGAGAGTCACGTGCTAGGGGACATAGGTTTAAAGTGCATGGAGATGGTGAAAGCAGGTGGCATTGAAGTGGAATCCAGGCAAATATGTGAATAGGCTGGGAATGGAAGGATACGGACTCCCAAAGTGCATACGGTTTTAGTTCAGGCAGGTACCATGGTCGGCGCAAGCTTGGGAGGGCCGAAGGGCTTGATCCTGTGCTGTATTGTTCTTCGTTTTTTTATAAAAGCAAAATACCACATATGCTGAAAATATGAAATACAAACAGAAAATGTTGGCAACTCAGGTCTGGCAGCATTTTTAGAAAGAGAAACAGAGTTAAGTGTGCCTCACGCCAATCTAACTGTGCCTCATAGTACTCCTTAACATCACTCAAATTTAAGCAACAGCCATCGTTTACTTTCTGCACACATCAATTCTTCTGAATATAATACATCCCAATCTAATGCATCTGTTTCAGTCACCCCCATGAAATGAATAGGTTCCATGTGATAAATATGCCTGTTTCCTTGTAAAAAGCACACTGATGTGAGGGAGAGGATGACAGGTGGGCTATCACAAATAGTCCAGCTCACAAATGCATAAGAGGATGACATATGCATGTCCAGCAACACCTGCTGTGACACTTACAAGGCGGACTCCTCAAGAGGGTGCACAATCACTGGACATTTTGCAGACACCAGTGCAATATTCACTTTAGATCAAATTAAACATTTAGGTGATTTTTCTCTGGGTAAATCATAACTCTCAATTAATTACTGGGGCAGGGAGAGTTCTGTAGCAGAACATACAAATTAGAAGGAGTAGGCCACTCAGCACCTCGAGCCTGCTCCAACATTTCTAACATCATGGCTGATCTAATTGTGGCTTCAACTCTATTTTCCTGTCTATTGACACCCTTGGCAATCAGAATATATCTAATTT
Source organism: Scyliorhinus torazame (assembly GCF_047496885.1). Classification (NCBI taxonomy): domain Eukaryota; kingdom Metazoa; phylum Chordata; class Chondrichthyes; order Carcharhiniformes; family Scyliorhinidae; genus Scyliorhinus; species Scyliorhinus torazame. The sequence goes on from NC_092712.1 coordinate 187,024,904, forward strand.
TGTCTTAGAAGTATTAATGATCCAGCCTCCACTGTCTTTGGGGAAGAGAATTCCACAGACTAACAACTGTAAAGAAAAAACTGCCCTCATCTTTGTCATAAATGGGAAACCCTTTATTTTTAAACTGTGTCCCCTAGTTCTAGTCTCTCCCATAAGGGGAAACATCCTCTCAGTACCAACTACGTCAAGTCCCCGCAGGATCTTATATTTCAATACGATCACCTCTGATTCTTCTAAACTCCACTGGGTATATATATATGTTCAACCTGTCTAACACTTCCTCACAAGCCAATCACTTAATCCCAGGAGTCAGTCGCATGAGTTGCCTTTGAACAGCTTCCAATGCCATTATATCACAAGTAAAATTACCAAAACTACATTGTACTCCAGACATGGTCTCATCAACACCTTTTACAATTGATGCAAAAGATCCCAACTTTTATATTCAATTCCCTTTGCAATAAATAACAGCATTTGATTTGCCTTCTTAATCCGCATAGAGTCTGCACTGGACTGTGCAATTTCTATTCAGATGGACACAGATGTTAAACTCTTGAGTGCCATCGTTGAGAAGGAAAATGTCAAATGGTGCATCAGTAACTATGCAACTGACGTGAACTGAACAGTGAAGATGATGAAGAATTCTGACTTCATCACAAGTGGATTGACTGCATAGAGATTTGTAAGAAAACTTGCCGTGTCGTGGTGACCTGCAAACAAAACCTCCACAGACGAGACAGTCAGCACACCTGGCACAGATGTGCTGACTGTGAACGCCAATTGTTCTACCACCTTCACAGAATGGCCAATTCCTTGGTGATCTTCAGAAAGCTAGGATGCATTCATTCCATTCCATTCATTTCATTTTTCATTCAGCAGAGTGGCAATAGTGATGTGGCATGGAACAAGAGAGGGACAATGGTCAAAGGGGACATGGAAATGGGAACTCTATTCAAAACACTCACCCTTTGTCCTGCAAGCCCCCAATCTCACCACAGTTAATACACAACATGCTACCCGTTCTCCCAATGACCAGGTCTTCACACGCAATCTTTCACAGGGCCTGCAAAGTCCAGAAATCCAGAGTGCAAAGACTAAAGCATCTCACCAGTCATGATCGGAATCAGAGCTTCTACTGCTGCTAAAACAACAGGATCCACCATATAGAAATGGTAGGAAGTGTCAGAGAAAGTTATTATAATTCACCAAGATCATACAAATCAGCATTTTACAAAAAGCTCCCAAGTTTCCTTTCATTATAACAAGACAAAATGTATTAGCCAGCACCACTGTCACAATTTGTCCATTATTACATGGAGTGTTTTCCTCATCCACATCCAAACACCAGCAATAAACATAGTTACCTCCCACTTGCAGTCATTTCTGCCCACTATCATTGCCCAACTGGTGGGGTGCCACTTGCCTAGATCTTGCCGAGGATGCAGAAACGCCAGCAGAAACGGCTGTGCGCAGATTAGGGCGCCATTTCGATCGGCATCCCTGATCTCTCTCTTCCCCCCCCCCCCCCCCCCCCCCCCGCCCCCGCCCCATCCTTGTTGAGGTCCCTGGGAACCCCCACCCCCTACAAATGCAAGGCCCCTCCGGGCCCAGGCACGAGACCTGGTAGTGCCAGTCTGGCACCCTGGCAGTGTCCCTGTGCCCTTAGCAGTTCCAATGTGTCCAAAATCAAGGGAGTGCGCCAGGGTACCACCCTTCCCTGTCCCTAACCACCCAGGGGTCTCCAAGGTGCCGTTACACCTAGTCCACGTTTCTGTGGACCAGTACTAAATATCACCCTGGCAAGGTCTCGCAGGTGCGGCCGGCAAGACCTGGGCGCCAGGTGAAACCGACGTGCAGGTATTTAAATGAGCCATAAGGTTAATTTAAATTTGCAGATCTGGATCTTGCCCAGCGAGAGCGAGATCCAGATTGTACTGGGTGGAGCAAATCGGGTGACACGATCTGCCCAACACGGAGCCTGATTTGGGGCTCTTACGCAATTCACCCGTTGCAACCGGATCCGCGCCGAGTCAACGGATCACTGAATCGCGCCCATTGTCTTTGGTCAGGACTACAATGGTCAGCCATTCCTGCGCCACTGATTCATCCTCCGCCCATGCAACTGGGAGGGTGAAATAGACAGCTAAGAACTTGTGTCATATTTAACTTGAGATCTGCTTGCTGAAAACCAATGTTCTTGCTTACCTTTCTCACATTTGAACTTGACTATTCCAATGTGCCTTCTGCTATCAATGACGGAGTTCTTCAATTTCCACCACCAACCTTTCCACCTCTCAACCTTTTCCTTTTTATTGAACTTATATCATTTTATACAAATCATAGCCCCAATAACCCATATATAACAATAAAAGCAACGTAACAACTAACACCCCCATCCCCCACCACCAATAACAGCTAACAGTGACCAGCTCCATAAAGTGCAATATAAACGGGCTCCATCTACAATAGAACCCAATGATCAACCCCTTCATTGTAAACTTGATCTTCTCAAGGTACAAAAAACTCTCATCAAATCATCCAGCCATGCTCCGGCACTCGGCAGTGTCACCTGCCTCCAACTCAATAAAATCCGCCTCCGGGCCAAAAAAGAGGCGAATGCTGAAGCATCAGCCCCCATCCCCGTCCTCAGCTCCGGCTGGTCCGACACCCCAAATGTAGCTAACAACGGACATGGCTCTAGATCCACATTCAGGATAGTCATTATAGTGCTAAGAAAATGGCGCCCAAAAGCCCACAGGACGAGAACATGCGCGCATGGTGAGCAGGCCTTCTTGAGCACCGCTCTCAATTATCCTCAACCCCTTCAAAAAAAAAAAAAAAGCGATCATCCTGGCCTTGGTGAGATGTGCCCTAAAAACCACCTTTAGCTAAATTAGTCATCCACCCCATGAAGGGCCTCACTCCACACCACCACCTCCAAAACGGGTCCTAGCTCCTCCTGTCAAAAGAACAAAGAAATGTACAGCACAGGAACAGGCCTTTCGGCCCTCCAAGCCCGTGCCGACCATGCTGCCCGACTAAACTACAATCTTCTACACTTCCTGGGTCCGTATCCCTCTATTCCCATCCTATTCATGTATTTGTCAAAACGCCCCTTAAATGTCACTACCGTCCCTGCTTCCACCACCTCCTCCGGTAGCGAGTTCCAGGCACCCACTACCTCTGTGTAAAAAGCATGCCTCATACATCTCCTCTAAACCTTGCCCCTCTCACCTTAAACCTATGCCCCCTAGTAATTGACCCCTCTACCCTGGGGAAAAGCCTCTGACTATCCACTCTGTCTATGCCCCTCATAATTTTGTAGACCTCTATCAGGTCTCCCCTCAACCTCCTTCGTTCCAGTGAGAACAAACCGAGTTTATTCAACCGCTCCTCATAGCTAATGCCCTCCATACCAGGCAACATTCTGGTAAATCTCTTCTGCACCCTCTCTAAAGCCTCCACATCTTTCTGGTACTGTGGCGACCAGAATTGAACACTATACTCCAAGTGTGGCCTAACTAAGGTTCTATACAGTTGCAACATGACTTGCCAATTGTATACTCAATGCCCCGGCCAATGAAGGCAAGCATGCCGTATGCCTTCTTGATTACCTTCTCCACCTGTGTTGCCCCTTTCAATGACCTGTGGACCTGTACTCCTAGATCTCTTTGACTTTCAATACTCTTGAGGGTTCGACCATTCACTGTATATTCCCCACCTGCATTAGACCTTCCAAAATGCATTACCTCACATTTGTCCGGATTAAACTCCATCTGCCATCTCTCCGCCCAAGTCTCCAAACAATCTAAATCCTGCTGTATCCTCTGACATCTGTATCCTCATCGCTATCCGCAATTCCACCAACCTTTGTGTCGTCTGCAAACTTACTAATCAGACCAGTTACATTTTCCTCCAAATCATTTATATATACTACAAAGAGCAAAGGTCCCAGCACTGATCCCTGTGGAACACCACTGGTCACAGCCCTCCAATTAGAAAAGCATCCTTCCATTGCTACTCTCTGCCTTCTATGACCTAGCCAGTTCTGTATCCACCTTGCCAGCTCCCCCCAGATCCCGTGTGACTTCACCTTTTGTACTAGTCTACCATGAGGGACCTTGTTAAAGGCCTTATTGAAGTCCATATAGACAACATCCACTGCCCTACCTGCATCCATCATCTTAGTGACCTCCTCGAAAAACTCTATCAAGTTAGTGAGACACGACCTCCCCTTCACAAAACCATGCTGCCTCTCACTAATACGTCCATTTGCTTCCAAATGGGAGTAGATCCTGTCTCGAAGAATTCTCTCCAGTAATTTCCCTACCACTGAAGTAAGGCTCACCGGCCTGTAGTTCCCTGGATTATCCTTGCTACCCTTCTTAAACAGAGGAACAACATTGGCTATTCTCCAGTCCTCCGGGACAACCCCTGAAGACAGTGAGGATCCAAAGATTTCTGTCAAGGCCACAGCAATTTCCTCTCCAGCCTCCTTCAGTATTCTGGGGTAGATCCCATCAGGCCCTGGGGACTTATCTACCTTAATATTTTTTAAGACACCCAACACCTCGTCTTCTTGGATCTCAATGTGACCCAGGCTATCTACACACCCTTCTCCAGACTCAACATCTACCAATTTCTTCTCTTTGGTGAATACTGATGCAAAGTATTCATTTAGTACCTCGCCCATTTCCTCTGGCTCCGCACATAGATTCCCTTGCCTATCCTTCAGTGGACCAACCCTTTCCCTGGCTACCCTCTTGCTTTTTATGTACGTGTAAAAAGCCTTGGGATTTTCCTTAACCCTATTTGCCAATGACTTTTCGTGACCCCTTCTAGCCCTCCTGACTCCTTGCTTAAGAAGTTCCTTCCTACTTTCCTGATATTCCACGCAGGCTTCGTCTGTTCCCAGCCTTTTAGCCCTGACAAATGCCTCCTTTTTTTTTTTTTGACGAGGCCTACAATATCTCTCGTTATCCAAGGTTCCCGAAAATTGTCGTATTTATCCTTCTTCCTCACAGGAACATGCTGGTCCTGAATTCCTTTCAACTGACACTTGAAAGCCTCCCACATGTCAGATGTTGATTTGCCCTCAAACATCCGCCCCCAATCTATGTTCTTCAGTTCCCGCCTAATATTGTTATAATTAGCCTTCCCCCAATTTAGCACATTCATCCTAGGACCACTCTTATCCTTGTCCACCAGTACTTTAAAACTTACTGAATTGTAGTCACTGTTACCAAAATGCTCCCCTACTGAAACATCTACCACCTGGCCGGGCTCATTCCCCAATACCAGGTCCAGTTCCGCCCCTTCCCTAGTTGGACCGTCTACATATTGTTTTAAGAAGCCCTCCTGCATGCTCCTTACAAACTCCGCCCCGTCTAAGCCCCTGGCACTAAGTGAGTCCCAGTCAGTATTGGGGAAGTTGAAGTCTCCCATCACCACAACCCTGTTGTTTTTACTCTTTTCCAAAATCTGTCTACCTATCTGCTCCTCTATCTCCCGCTGGCTGTTGGGAGGCCTGTAGTAAACCCCCAACATTGTGACTGCACCCTTCTTATTCCTAATCTCTACCCATATAGCCTCACTGCCCTCTGAGGTGTCCTCTCGCAGTACAGCTGTGATATTCTCCCTAACCAGTAGCGCAACTCCGCCACCCCTTTTACATCCCCCTCTACCCCGCCTGAAACATCTAAATCCTGGAACGTTTAGCTGCCAATCCTGCCCTTCCCTCAACCAGGTCTCTGTAATGGCAACAACATCATAGTTCCAAGTACTAATCCAAGCTCTAAGTTCATCTGCCTTACCCGTAATACTTCTTGCATTAAAACATATGCACTTCAGGCCACCAGACCCGCTGTGTTCAGCAACTTCTCCCTGTCTGCTCAGCCTCAGAGCCCCACTGTCCCTATTCCCTAGATCTCCCTCAATGCTCTCACCTTCTGACCTATTACTCCCGTGCCCACCCTCCTGCCATACTAGTTTAAACCCTCCCGTGTGACACTAGCAAACCTCGCAGCCAGGATATTTATGCCTCTCCGGTTTTGATGCAACCCGTCCTTCTTATATAGGTCACACCTGCCCCGGAAGAGCTCCCAGTGGTCCAGATAACGGAAACCCTCCCTCCTACACCAGCTGTTTAGCCACGTGTTTAGCTGCTCTATCTTCCTATTTGTAGCCTCACTGGCACGTGGCACAGGGAGTAATCCCGAGATTACAACCCTAGAGGTCCTGTCTTTTAACTTTCTGCCTAGCTCCCTGAACTCCTGCTGCAGGACCTCATGCCCCTTCCTGCCTATGTCGTTAGTACCAATATGTACAACGACCTCTGCCTGTTTGCCCTCCCCCTTCAGGATGCCCTCTACCCGTTCGGAGACATCCTGGACCCTGGCACCAGGGAGGCAGCATACCATCCTGGAGTCTTTTTCACGTCCACAGAAGCGCCTATCTGTGCCCCTGACTATAGAGTCCCCTATTACTATTGCTCTTCTGCGCTTTGACCCTCCCTTCTGAACATCAGAGCCAGCCGTGGTGCCACTGCTCTGGCTGCTGCTGTCTTCCCCTGATAGGCTATCCCCCCGACAGTATCCAAAGGGGTATACCTGTTCGAGAGGGGGACAACCACAGGGGATTCCTGCACTGACTGCCTGCCCTTTCTGGTGGTCATCCATTTCTCTGCCTGCACCTTGGGTGTGACCACATTTACATAACTGCAATCTATGACGCTTTCCACCACCTGCATGCTCCTAAGTGCATCCAATTGCTGCTCCAACCGAACCATGCGGTCTGTGAGGAGCTCCAATTGGGTGCACTTTCTGCAGATGAAGCCATCCGGGACGCTGGAAGCCTCCTGGACCTGCCACATCTCACAGTCAGAGCACTGCACCCCTCTAATTGACATTGCGTCAATTAATTAAAATTAAAAACAAATTTTTAAAATTTTTTTAATATATATATATTTTTTTAAATTTCAAAGTTACTGCTAACTATCTGTTTCCTAGCACTAGATTTCTAATAGAAATGCGGAAGCTAAATATAGTACTCTCCGATCTCTGGCTTAGATACCCCTCTAAATTATAATTAAGTAATTATGTTTAATTAGTTACCAATGCTTAATTTTTTTAATTAAGTGTAGATTCCCAACCAGCCTGAGGATGGAATCTACACTTTAATTAAGTGTAGACTCCCTGTCATCTGACCTTCACTCCTGCCACCAAAACCTGTTCTTCCCCCATGATCCTCCCACTTATCCTGGATCCACCCACATGTCCTGGATGTGCTGCCACCCTACTACCCCAGCCCGGCTTTCTCCTTCAACTCTTCCCAGCTGGGAAACCGCCCCTCCAAAAACAATCCTCTCACCATCGCCACCCCCCAAATGTAGGTTCCTATTTTGCTGGCTCAAACAAATGGTTCCTACATATAGGGGCCCACCTTGACACTGCCCTCAACTTAAAATGTTGACGGAGGTGCCGCCATATTTTTAACATGGAGACCACAACGGGGTTTGAAGAATATTTCACTGGAGCAAACGGCAGAGACGCCATCGCCAATGCCTCAACGTCCATCCCTTTACAGGACCCAGGTTCCATCCTCAGCCAAATAAGTTCCTGATTCCCAAACCACTTTAACACGTTCCCGCATTAGCTGCCGAGTAATAATACATTAGGTTCGGCAGCTTCAACCACCCCCCCCATACCTGCTTCTCCTGCTGTAGGACCCCCCTCTGAATCAGAGGAGTTCTCCCACCCAAATGAAACCAGTTACGAGCTGGTCCATATCCCGAAAAAAACGACTGGTGGAAAAACTGGGAGATGTTGAAACAAGAACACGAATCATGGCAAAATATTAATCTTTAATAGATTGAATTTGGTCCGCCAACGACAATGGGCTCTCCCACCTTTAATCCTACTCACCAGACTCGTAAAAATCTATTGCAAAGTCGCGCCCAGTCTGAAGCGACCCGGTTCCCCAAATAGTGAAAACTAGTCCCCGCCAGCCCAGCTCGTCCCCTCGAAGACTAATCACAAATTCCCTAACATTCAGTTTATACCCTGAAGGAGCCAAACCTCTTTAATATGCCCTTATCCTCCATAACTGGCTCAGGATCCCTTATGTATAGCAGCAAATCATCCATGTACGGGGACACCCTATGCTCTTCAGCAGTCCCCTCCACTTAACAGAGGCCTTCAAAGCGATTGCCAAAGTTTCAATCACCAGCGCAAACAGAAGAGGGCACATTGGACATCCCTGCCTCGTCCTCCTGTACAGCCTAAACGACCCAGAAATGAAATGGTTCGTTCACACACTCTCAGTCAGTACATCATATAACAGCCTAACCCAGGACTCAAACCTCGGACTGATCCCAAATTTCTCTTTCACTGCAACAGGTAGCTCCATTCAACTGTGTCAAATGCCTTTTCTGCGTCCAGAGACAGTCTGGCCAGCGTTTAGTCTGGCCCCACCGCCGGTGTGAGAACCACATTAAGTAACCGCCTCACATTAGTCGACAACATTCAAACCTTCCCATATCCCATCTGGTCTTCCCCCACAACCTCCTGGAGGCAACATTACAACCTCAATGCCAAGACCTTGGCCAAAAGTTTTGCATCCATGTGAACTAAGAAATTGGGCAAAACCACCCACACTTGTGGGGGTCCTTGTCCTTTCTTCAGAGGAAGAGAGATAGACGGCTGCCCCAGCATCTTCAGGAAACACACCTGTGCCTATGAGTCATTAAACCTCCCCAGATGATCTGTGAACTTATTGAATTCTACCGGGAACCCATCTGGTCCCGGCGCCTTCCCTGTCGGCATCTTTTCCAAGACCCTGCGGACCTCCTCCACCCCATTGGTGCCTCCAATTCTTCCCGCAACTCCTCCCCCACCTGAAGAAACTCCAATCTCTCCAAGTACTCCACCATCCCCTGCTCGTCCTCTGGTGGCTTCGACCTATAGGCCCCTCATAAAAGGATCAAAACACCTCATTGGCTTTATCCGGGGCCAAAACCAGCCCACCCCCGGCTCCTGTATCTGCACAATCGCCCTGGCAGTCTCCTGTCGCCTCAACTGCCGAGCAAACAGGTGGCTAGCCTTTTCCCCGTACTCGTATACCGACCCCTTTAAGCACCTCAGCTGGCGACCACCCAAACGGTGGATAGTAGGTCAAACCACATTTGCCGTTTCTTCCCGAGTATCCAAAAGCTCTGGTATTCAGTCGTTTGCATACCCACTATTTACACCCAAGCTCCTGACATTCCCTCCTGGTTTTTCTATTCATGTACAAGATGATCCCCCCCCCCCCATATCACCGCTTTGAACACCTCCCACACCATCAACGGAAGCACGGTAGCATCGTGGATAGCACAATTGCTTCACAGCTCCAGGGTCCTAGGTTCGATTCCGGCTTGGGTCACTGTCTGTGCGGAGTCTGCACATCCTCCCAGTGTGTGCGTGGGTTTCCTCCGGGTGCTCCGGTTTCCTCCCACAGTCCAAAGATGAGCGGGTTAGGTGGATTGGCCATGATAAATTGCCCTTAGTGTCCAAAATTGCCCTTAGTGTTGGGTGGGGTTACTGGGTTATGGGGATAGGGTGGAGGTGTTGACCTTGGGTAGGGTGCTCTTTCCAAGAGCCGGAGCAGACTCGATGGGCCGAATGGCCTCCTTCTGCACTGTAAATTCTATGATAATCTATGATATGATAATCAATGGTGAGAGCATCCCATTCGCACTTCATTCCACATAGTCCCCTATGGCCCTTCCACACTATGGCCCTAGAAATTTTCACACTTCACACAAACCCAAGATCTGATAAAAGCCCCACGTCCAACCTCCATCCCGTACGCTGCGCCCGCCCCGCCTCCAACTTCAGAGCCACCAAATGCGGCGAGTGGTCAGAGATGACCATAGCAGAGTATTCCATGCTCTTCAGTACAGGGAGCAAGGTCCTACCCATAACAGAGGTCTATCCTGGAGTACACCTTATGCACTGGGGGAAAAAAAACCTCCTTGCCTTCCTTTTCCTCTTGAAGCCAATCCTTAAACCTCTCTCTGTGACAAAGCTTTTCGTAACCTGTCCCAAAATCTCATGTGTCAAACTTTGCTTGATAATGTTCCTGTGAAACAATCTGGAACATTTAAATCACATTAAAAGTGTTATATAAATTTGTTGATGCACAGGCTACAGCACATTATGAAGACTCTGAAATCCCTTCACCTTCAGATCAATCCAGATCAATGGTTTGCTCAATGACAAACCTTGCGATCATTAAAAGGGGTAGGGTAAGGCAGAGCCTGAGCAGTAAAGGAGAATCAGCGAGAGGCATGACTGGACAGTCCACACAACGTTGGCAACAACCCACCTTGAGCTTATAAGAGTAAGCTATATTCATGCCACACTGATGCCAGCCAACTGGTACCCTCCAACCAGAGAGCTCAATCAGACCATCTGACTTTACCATCCCCGAATCCTCGATCAACATTTGAAGGCTCACTACTGACCAGATATTTGGACAATTGAACGAACTACAGAAATCCTGTGGCTGTGAAAGCAGGTCAGCAGTTGAGTATTCTGCAGTGAGGAGCTCACATTCCAACACCTGAAAGTCTCCATCACCTACAAGGCACAAGTCAAGAGTGATAGAATATCCTCCACTTGCCTGGATGGATGCAGGGGCAATATTCAATAAGCTTACAATCTAGGGCAAAGCAATGCAGGCTGCTTGATTGGCAGCCCACACATCACTACAAGGGCACTTTGGTTGCATTGTGCAACAACTTATACCAAGGCTTCTTCGACAGCACCTCCTGAACTTGCAACTTTTATCACCTAGATCAGTGTTGCTCAACAGGACCTCAATGCTCACCATACCTGTCACAATTAATTATCCATCAGCCACATGATACAAGCATATGCAATATTAATAAAACAAATCTGTAATCTTTTGTAGATTTAAACCATCAGCAATCAAGACCAATGCAAACACTACCAAAGTAAGAAGGTTGCTTTAAAAGGGTTTTTCAATCAAAACTGTTCCCGGGAGCACGTTGCTGCACAGCGTCAGCGTCCCAGGTTTGATTCCCGGCTTGGGTCACGGTCTGTTCTCCCAGTGTCTGCGTAGGTTTCCTCTGGGTACTCTGGTTTCCTTCCACAAGTTCCAAAAGACGTGCTGTTAGGTACTTTGGACATTCTGAATTCTCCCTCGGTGTACCCGAACATGCGCCGGAATGTGGCGACTAGGGCCTTTTTTCCCCCTTTAAAAAAATTTAGAGTACCAATTCTTTTTTCCCCCAATTGAGGGAAAATTTAGCATGGCCAATCCACCTACCCTGCACGTCTTTAGGTTGTGGGGGCAAAACCCATGTAAACATGGGGAGAATGTGCAAACTCCACATGGACAATGACCCAGAGCCGGGATTGAACCTGGGACCTCGGCACCGTGACGCAGCAATGCTAACCACTGCGCCACCATGCTGCCCTACTAGGGCCTTTTCACAGTAACTTCATTGCAGTGTTAATGTAAGCCGACTTGTGACAATAAAGATTATTATTGAAGCAAGCCTTCTGCATACACTCTCAAAGGGTCGTAACAATATTCAAGTATTAAATTTCAATGTGCTCAGTTTATTTCAAAACACAAATTTCTTCAAGAGTGAACTGTTTCCATTTTATCTGAATTGGTATGTTAAGAAACTCTGGGGCAAAAGAATTGACAATCCTCTAGAATTTGCATCTGCACTCTGACTCTTGCCTTGCTTAAGCACAATCACTTGTCTAATACTGAACACAGCATCTGGTAATTTAATAGATCTTTGACTTGTGGCCAACCTCCTATCAATATTACTTTCAATCACTCACTTAAACAGGTTAGGACAAAGACTGAACAGACTTGGATATTGCTGCACCACCCCAGTTTACCAAAATTGCACATTTCAACCTGTAGTGGAAGTCATGCATTGCTGACTGTCGCTCGCATGCCTCAACCATTTTTTGCGAAAACTGCCAACGATCAGTGAAACAAAACTGAATTTGTTAGTTAGCATCCCATTTCACTAGATTCCCCAAGAAAATTAACGATAATTGGACCATTGTTCATTCAAAGGCCAGCCCTGCTCGCACAGAAATTCAAAGAGCAGACTCGTAGATCTAAATGTGTCGTCAATTAGAGGCACCTATTGAGAACAGCGTGGGACTGGAGCCAGAGTGTTAAAAGCGCGGGAGAGGAGCTGGAGATTTAAAAGTGGGAGACGAGCCGGAGATTTTAAAGCGCGAGAGAAGAGCTGGAGATTTAAAAGCGGGGGAGGAGCCGGAGATTTAAAAGCGGGAGAAGAGCCAGAGATTTAAAAGCGCGGGAGAGGAGCCAGAGATTTAAAAGCATGGGAGAGGAGCCACCTCCTCTAACCTAAAGGGTTGAGTGAATATCAGGTAAGCTCTTTCCTTCTTTTTCTTATTTTATCCGCAAGTTATCTCGAGGGGGTGGCAGGGAAGGCGGTGCAATGTTCCCCCTGCAGAATTTTTTGAGGTGAGGGACACTGTCAGGGAACTGGAGCTGGAGCTGGATGAACTTCGGATCATTCGGGAGGCAGAGGTGGTCATAGATAGAAGCTTCAGGGATGTAGTTACTCCAAAGAATGAAGATAGATGGGTGACGGTGAGAGGATTGTCCCCCTTAGTTTCAAATATACCGCTTTGGATACTGGGGGGGGGGGGGGGGGGAAAGAGAGAGAAAGAGACTTACCAGGGGTAAGCCATGGGGTACAGGTCTCTGGCACAGAGTCTGTCCCTGTTGCTCAGAGGGAAGGGGGGGGGAAAGAGGAGTAGAACATTAGTCATTGGGGACTCCATAGCTAGGGGGACAGATAGGAGATACTGTGGGAACGGGATGAGACTCGCGGTTGGTGTGTTACCTCCCAGGTGCCAGGGTCCGTGATGTCTCGGATCGTGTTTTCGGGATCCTTAAGGGGGAGGGGGAGCAGTCCCAAGTTGTGGTCCACATAGGCACCAACGACATAGGTAGGAAAAGGGATGGGAATGTAAGGCAGGTATTCAGGGAGCTAGGGTGGAATCTTAGAGCTAGAACAAACAGAGTTTTTATCTCTGGGTTGTTACCCGTGCCATGTGCTAGCGAGACGAGGAATAGGGAGAGAGAACAGTTGAATACGTGGCTACAGGGATGGGGCAGGAGGGAGGGATTCAGATACCTGGATAATTGGGGCTCATTCTGGGGTAGGCGGGACCTCTACAAACAGGATGATCTACACTTGAACCAGAGGGGTATCAATATCCTGGGAGGGGAATTTGCTAATGCTCTTCGGGAGGGTTTAAACTAATTTAGCAGGGGGGGTGGCAACCTGAATTGTAGCTCCAGTGTGCAGGAGGTTGAGAGTAGGGAGGTCATGAGTAAGGTTTCAAGGTCGCAGGAGTGTACTCGCAGGCAGGAAGGTGGTTTGAAGTGTGTCTACTTCAACGCCTGGAGCAGCCGGAATAAGATGGGTGAACTTGCAGTATGGGTTGGTACCTGGGACTTCGATGTTGGGGCCATTTCGGAGACATGGATAGAGCAGGGAAAGGAATGGTTGTTGCAGGTTGCGGGGTTTAGATGTTTCAGTAAGCTTCAGATGGAAGGTGGTAAAAGAGGGGGAGGTGTGGCATTGTTAGTCAAGGACAGTATTACGGTGGCAGAAAGAACGTCTGATGAGGACTCGTCTACTGAGGTAGTATGGGCTGAGGTTAGGAACAGGAAAGGAGAAGTCACCCTGTTGGGAGTTTTCTATAGGTCTCCAAAAAGTTCCAGAGATGTAGAGGAAAGGATTGCAAAGATGATTCTGGATAGGAGCGAAAGTAACAGGGTAGTTGTTATGGGGGACTTTAACTTTCCAAATATTAACTGGAAACGCTACAGTTTGAGTACTCTAGATGGGTCCGTTTTTGTCCAATGTGTGCAGGAGGGTGGCCTGACACAGTATGTAGATAGGCCAACAAGAGGCGAGGCCACATTGGATTTGGTACTGGGTAATGAACCAGGCCAGGTGTTAGATTTGGAGGTAGGTGAGCACCTTGGTGATAGTGACAACAATTCGGTTACGTTTACTTTGGCGATGGAAAGGGATAGGTATATACCGCAGGGCAAGAGTTATAGCTGGGGGAAAGGCAATTATGATGCGATTAGGCAAGACCTAGGATGCATAGGATGGGGAAGGAAACTGCAGGGGATGGGCACAATTGAAATGTGGAGCTTGTTCAAGGAACAGCTCCTTGATAAGTATGTACCTGTCAGGCAGGGAGGAAGGAAGTGGTCGAGCGAGGGAACCGTGGTTTATTAAAGTAGTTGAATCACTTGTCAAGAGGAAGAAGGAGGCTTATGAAAAGATGAGACGTGAAGGTTCAGTTAGGGCGCTTGAGAGTTACAAGTTAGCCAGGAAGGACCTAAAGAGAGAGCTAAGAGGAGCCGGGAGGGGACATGAGAAGTCCTTGGCAGGTAGGATCAAGGAAAATCCTAAAGCTTTCTATAGGTATGTCAGGAATAAAAGAATGACTAAGGCCAGTCAAGGACAGCAGTGGGAAGTTGTGCGTGGAGTCCGAGGAGATAGGAGAGGCGCTAAATGAATATTTTTCATCAGTATTCACACAGGAAAAAGACAATGTTGTCGAGGAGAATACTGAGACACAGGCTACTAGACTAGATGGGTTTGTGGTTCATAAGGAGGAGGTGTTAGCAATTCTGGAAAGTGTGAAAATAGATAAGTCCCCTGGGCCGGATGGGATTTATCCTAGGATTCTCTGGAAAGCTAGGGAGGAGATTGCAGAGCCTTTGGAGGATAGCAAATGTTGTCCCTTTGTTCAAGAAGGGGAATAGAGACAACCCCGGTAACTATAGACCAGTGGGCTTTACTTCTGTTGTGGGCAAAGTCTTGGAAAGGATTCTAAGATATAGGATTTATAATCATCTAGAAAGGAATAATTTGATTCGGGTTGGTCAACACGATTTTGTGAAGGGTAGGTCGTGCCTCACAAACCTTATTGAGTTCTTTGAGAAGGTGACTAAACAGGTGGACGAGGGTAAAGCAGTTGATGTGGTGTAGATGGATTTCAATAAGGTGTTTGATAAGGTTCGGTCGGCTATTGCAGAAAATACGGAGGCATGGGATTGAGATCGATTTAGTGGTTTGGATCAGAAATATGCTAGATGGAAGAAGACAGAGGGTGGTGGTTGATGGGAAATGTTCAGCTTGGAGTTCAGTTGCTAGTGGTGTACCACAAGGATCTGTTTTGGGGCCACTGCTGTTTGTTATTTTAATAAATGACCTGGAGGAGGACATAGAAGGATGGGTGAGTAAATTTGCGAATGACACTAAAGTCGGTAGGGTTGTGGACAGTGCGGAAGGATGTTGCAGGTTACAGAGGGACATAGATAAGCTGCAGAGCTGGGCTGAGAAGTGGCAAATGGAGTTTAATGCAGAAAAGTGTGAGGTGATTCATTTTGGAAGGAGTAACAGGAATACAGAGTACTGGGCTAATGGTAAGATTCTTGGTAGTGTAGATGAGCAGAGATCTCGGTGTCCATGTACATAGATCCCTGAAAGTTGCCACCCAGGTTGATAGGGTTTTTAGGGTGTACGGTGGGTTACCTTTTATTGGTAGAGGGATTGGGTTTCGGAGCCATGAGGTCATGTTGCAGCTGTACAAAACTCTGGTGCGGTCGCATTTGGAGTATTGCGTGCAGTTCTGGTCACCGCATTATAGGAAGGATGTGGAAGCATTGGAAAGGGTGCAGAGGAGATTTACCAGGATGTTGCCTGGTATGGAGGGACGATCTTATGAGGAAAGGATGAGGGACTTGAGGCTGTTTTCGTTAGAGAGAAGATGGTTAAGAGGTGACTTAATTGAGGCATACAAGATGATCAGAGGATTAGATAGGGTGGACAGTGAGTGCATTTTTCCTCGGATGGTGATGGCTAGCACGAGGGGACATAGCTTTAAATTGAGGGGAGATAGATATAGGACTGATGTCAGAGGTAGGTTCTTTACTCCGAGAGTAGTACGGGCGTGGAATGCCCTGCGTGCAACAGTAGTGGACTCGCCAACATTAAGGGCATTTAAATGGTCATTGGATAAACATATGGATGATAATGGAATAGTGTAGATGGGCTTTAGATTGGTTTCACAGGTCGGCGCAACATCGAGAGCCGAAGGGCCTGTACTGCGCTGTAATGTTCTAATTCGAACAGGAAAAAAGTTGATTAATTGAGCAAGTGGCCCTTCAGTTTCCAGGTCATTAGAAAGCTGAATACAGAACTATATTCTGATAAACAAAGTTGCGGTCTGATCGATATGTGTGAGTTCTGTGTTAGAGAAATGCAGTCAACTCTTGCTTGCTCAATTAGGAAGATGCCATATAATGAACTTTCCAGCGACACTCAGCTGCCATGGCAAGATAACCCAGAACAGTGTAGTTCTGAAGATGAAGAGTGTAAATTTACAACTATCTGCGGCCAATTCACCATGTGGCAAGTGACAAGCATATTGGACAATGCTAACCTCCAAGGAAAAGGGCACAATATGTATGGGAATATCATCACTGTTAAGTTCCTCTCCAAATCACACACCATTCCCTTCCATGTCTCGGAGCTGAAACCTGGAACTTCCTACTTAACAGCACTTTTGGATTATCTTCACTATATGGCATGTAGCAGCTCATCACAATCCCATCATGGACAACCAAGTATGGGCAATAAATGCTTGCAACAAAGTTGTCTGTGATCGTGATGCAGGGTGTTTGTGGTGGACTTCTTCCAGGACCACCATAATATAATCTTCATTATTGTCATAAGTAGGCTTACATTAACACAGAAATTAAGTTACTGTGAAAAGCCCCCAGTCGCCACACTCAAGCACCTGTCCGGGTACAAAAAGGGAGAATTCAGAATGTCCAAATTACCTAACAAGTACGTCTTTCGGGACTTGTGGGAGGAAACCGGAGAAAACTCATGTAGATACAGGGAGAATGCGCAGACGCCGCACAGATAGTGACCCAAGCAGGGAATCGAACCTGGGGCCCTGGCGCTATGAAGCAACAGTGCTAACGCACCGCCCACCAGGCGTGAAAGAGGGGTGAACCAGCCCAGAATGTAAACGGAGCAGGTCAAAGCCCCTGTGCTGATTGTCGTGGGATCGTGCCTGTGAATAAGTACTGGAGTGCAGCCTGACCAACACAGTGGATCGCAGACTTTTTCTCTAATACTACTCTTAGTGAAAGTTGTATTAGAGTGGAGTGCTGTTTTAGAGGAGTGCTACTTCGGAGGTTTCTCTGGGGTAGAATCCTCCATGCTTGAAATGTGAATAAACTGTCGTGACCTGTCCCGTAGTCTGCTGTAGATTTTTGGAAGTGGTCCACCACATCAGCATCAGGTTAATGCAGTCGACCATACAGCTTAATCACCTTAAAAAAAAAACTTCAGCTTGACAGGCTGCTCCTGCAGTGAACCAAAAATTGATTACACCATGAGCACAATTTCACTTTTTTGTTTCAAGGTTCAAGGTCAAACTAGTGTCACTTTAGACCAGAACTGGTTGATCAATGGCAGTCTCATAAGGCAGTATATTGAAATAGTTGTACTAAAACAAGAAAAATAATATTTTCACAAAATACTGGACAATCATGTAGGGTCTAATTTAGACTGTTGGCTGAACTTGTCCTCTCACTCGACAATTTCTCCTTCAACAGGTCTCATTTCCTCCAAACCAAAGGCATGGCAAAGGGCACCTGGATGGGTCCCAGTATTGCCCGTCTCTTTATGGGATACGTAGAACATTCCTTGTTCCAGTCCTACTCCAGCTCCATCCCACAACTCTTCCATTGGTGCATCAACAACTGTTTCAGTGCTGCTTCATGTTCCAGTCTGGACCTGGAAAAAGGTATTAATTTCACTTCAAATTTCCACCCTTCTATCATCTTCACATGGTCAGTCTCTGAAACCTCCGTTTATTCACTATTCCATTTCTTGATCAATCTGTCTCAATTTCTGGGAATAAACTGTCCACTAGTATCCATTACAAACCCACCGACTCCCACAGCTACCTCGACAACAGCTCTTCACACCCCACATCCTGTAAGGACTCCATCCCATTCTCCCCGTTCTACCGTCGTACATGTTACGATGATGCCACTTTCCAAAACAATGCTGTTGACATGCCTTCATTTCTTCCGGAATTGCGGTTTCCCACCCACCATATCCGACTCATCGCCTGCACCGCTTTCCCTCTCTCCCAGAAGCAGGATAGGATTCCCCTTGTCCTCACTTTTCACCCCACTCACTTTTCACCACACCAGTCTCCGCATTCAAAGAATCATCCTCCTCCAGTTCCGCCAACTCCAACATGATTCCACCACCAAACACATCTTCCCTTCACCCCCCCTGTCAGAATGTCGCAGGGACCGTTCCCTCCGGGATACCCAGGTCCACTCTTCCATCACCTAAAAACCTCACCCTCTTTCCAAGGCACCTTTCATTGCAATCATAATAGGTGTAACACCTGACCCTTTACCTCCACCCTGCTGACCATCCAAGGGTCTAAAAACTCTTTTTCAAGTAACGCAGTGCTTCACACGTGCACCTGCTTCAATCTGGTCTATTGCATTTGCTGCTCCCAATGTGGTCTATGCGACATGGGAGGTGGTGGCATAGTGGTATTGTCACTGGACTAATAATCCAGTGACCCAGGGTAATGCTCTGGGGTCCTGGGTTCGAATCCCACCATGGCAGGTGGTGAAATTTGAATTCAATAAAAATCTGGAATTAAAAGTCTAATGATGACCATGAAACCATTGCCGATTGTCGTAAAAACCCATCTGGTTCACTAGGAAATCTACCGTCCTTACCCAGTCTGGCCTACATGTGACTCCAGACCGACACAGCGATGCGGTTGACTCTTAACCGCCCCCACTGAAATGGCTAAGCAAGCCACTCAGCTCAAGGACAATTAGGGATGGGCAACAAATGGTGACCCAGCCTAGCAACGCCCACATCCCAAAAATGAGTAAAAGAAAAAAAACATTGGAGAGACTAAACGCAGACTGGGTGGCCGCCTTGCAGACCACCTTTGGTCCACCTGTAAGCAGAATCCAGACCTTCCTGTCGGTTACCATTTCAACTCACTATCCTGCTCGCATGGCCACATGTCTGTCCTTGCAATGTTCCAGTGAAGCCCAGCACAAACTGGAGTAACAGCACCTCAGACTCTCAGTCACCCCACCTTCACCCCATTTTTATTTCTATCAATCGCTTCATCCACCGATCAGTTTTTCCCTCACCATTGCCTCCCATCCCAGGCTAACTGTTCCCTGTTCCTAATTGTCCTTTGACACACTGCTTACCATTATCTGCAATTGCACATTCTAATTCTAATCTCTTAATGTGCCACTATCAGTATCCTTCTTAGTCTTGATCATCCCCATTTCTCTTTTTGTCCACGACTTCTCTGTCAATTTCCACCTATTGCCCCCCCCCCCCCCCCCAACCACCAACAACAGTACAAATCTGGCCTTATTTCCAGTTCTCTCCAGCTTTGACAATGAACCATCTCGACTCAAAACATTAGCTCGCTCCCTTCTCTCTCCACAGATGCGGTCAGACCTGCTGAGATTGTCCAGTATTTTCTGTTTTTGTTTTCAGCATCCACAGTAATTTGCTTTTATATTAAAAAGAATATTTTGTTTCTCACCTGTTGTAGAGGTTCATCGATTATACTGGAACCAGTTAGTCGCCGGTCAATCTTTATTTGTCGACTTTCACGTTTCATTTCTTCTACAGCCTGAAGAGAATGGAATATGGAGAGTCCAACAAAATACCAATCAAAAAAGGGTACAACAGAAACTTGTTTACTTGGCATTTGTAAAGCTTGAACAACTGACAAGAAATCCATGCCATGGTTCCCATGTTTGAATTCCGGCAATTGAGGCTTCCCCCACTGCAATACCAAATGGCTCAAGTTACAAATAACACCGATAAATTATCCATCCTTGTCTTTGATGTTGTTACCAGACCATCATCATCCAATGCCTCTCCACTGTCGCACAGCTGGGTGGAGACTGCACTCGTCTGGTTCTATTTTATGGATCAGAGGCAATGGATCAGCTAGAATGGCTTCTCTTCCCACCCACATGTCATTACATACGGTGACCCCAGAATTTATACCTGCCCCTCTTCTTGACCTATGGTGACACACTCTAAATTGTCAAGACTACTTGTCAACTAGTACTGACAAGCAAAAATTTCCTCCAAATAGAATTTAAGAGGCTAAAGCCACTGTCTTGAGTCTTGGTTCTAGTTTGTTCCCTCACATCCCAACTTTCCCTGGCAATTGTGCAAGGCTGAACCAGACTGTTCACAACATTGGATTTTTTGGTCCCAAGGCGAGATTTCAGCTATATATGCATACCATCACTAAAACTGGTGTGAGTGAGTTTGAAAAGGAAAATTAGTCAGGTCAGATCATCTCCAAGAGAACACAGAAATTTAGTTCAAATAAAGTTAGTCAACTTACTCTGGGAACGCCAGTTGGTGCTGCAGGAAGGAAAGAATGTTCACACCTTTCAAGATATTTCTCAGAGTTTGTTTTCCCAAAAAGTAGTGTGACTGCAAAACCCCTGTAAAATAATGCACAGATTTTCCGAGCATCAGTGTTCAAGCTGCAATTTCATCAGAGCAAAATCTATATCAGAGTACGTATCAGATTAACACATGTCCAATATTGCTCCCCAAATATTTCTACCATACACTTTGCAAAACAATGACCAATAGAGCTGCATGCAAAACTTTACATTATAGATGGCATAGTTTGCCACCTGTGTATCCTTCTGGAGAATCCCATTACGAAATAACCTTTCAGCCCAAGTAGAAAGGTATTCATAAAATAACCGATACAATGCGAATGGTTTTACTTAATCTTATGGTGAATATAGAAGAATGCATTGTTATGATCCCTGTGGAGATCCCAGTGCCAAAAGAGCCAAATTTACTGGTAGACCCCAGGAAGAACCAATGGACAAAATTTCACCTTTAAAACATTTAACTGAACATTAAAACCAAAATCAACATAATTAAACATGAATTGACAGACAAATCATTGCCAAAATAAACTATACTTTAAATAGCAGATACAAAAAGATAAGATATCACAGACTGATCAGGCAGTCCAGTCAGCATACATGACACTGATTTCATCCACAAAGTTCTTCAATGCTCCAATTTTCCGCAGGAAGAATTCCAGTTCTTTTTCTTTAAGGATTTACCCACCAATTCTCATCCAGCAACAGCTCCCCTGCAACCTAAATTCCATGGGTAAAATCTTCAACAAAATGGAGCACTTCTCCAGAACCTAGTCAGCTCTGCTGACGACAGCCTTGTTGGCATTGATTCACCCTTTATCCGAACCATCAGTGATAACCTTGTCCACTAACTGGCCAGTCTGGTCATTAAAGCAACTAAAACAAAATCCACCACCAAGACTGTTCAGAAGATTCCGTTCGCAAGTTTTGGGTTTGTTCTAAGAACTGCTGAATTTGATGGAACTTAGAGGTATATACCACTTCCTTGAGCAAGCCTCATGAAATGAGGAACCACACTTTTAAAAAAATTATAAACTATATTTATATAGTGTCTTTAACTTAATAAAACATCCCCAGATGCTTCACGGTGGCAGTATAAAACAAAATATAACACTGAGGCACAGAAGGAGATATTAAGACATGACCAAAAGCTTAATCAAAGAGGTATATTTTTAAAGAGTGTATTAAAATGGGAAAGAAAAGGTAGAGATGGTGAGGTTTAGGGATGACAACCTAGAGCTTAGGGTTAAGGCAGCTGAATAGCAGAGCTATTGAATTCAGGAATGTTCTGGAGGCCAGAGCTGGAGGAGCTCAGATATCATAAAGAGATGGACAGGTCTAGCCATGTAGGGATTTGAATATAAGGATGAGAAAGAGGCTCTGCTTAACTAGACACCAACGTAGGTCAGCAAGCACAGGATTGCTGGGTGAATGATTTTTGGTGTGACTTCAGACATAGTCATCCCAAACTCTGTAGCCCAAGTTTAAAGAGGGTAGAATTTGGGGCCCAGCCAAGGGTGACTTAGAATAGTCAAGTTTGACAGTTATCAAGACATGGATGATGAGTTTGGCAACAGAACAGCTGAGGCAGTGTAGAGATGAGCAATGTTATGTGGAAATCGGCAGTCCAATCTTGGCTCGGATGTAGTCGAGAGCTCATCTTGGGGACAAAAGGTTGCAAGCAGTCTGGTTCAGTCTCAGACAGTTGCCATGGAGAGGGATAGCACTGGAGGAACAGTGTTTGTAAGGAACTGAAGATAATAGCTTCAGTCTTCCCAGTATTTAATTATAATCTTGATTTTCTCATCCATAAATGGCTCATTCAGTGGCTGGTCAGAAAAATAGTTGCCTTTTGCCACCTGGGGTTCTTCTGCCTAGCTTAATAATAAATAGGCAGTTAGTCCTTGGACTGATTCTTCCCTCAATCTAACTCACTTGTTTGTCAAAGGAGAAAAACATGGCTCAGTCCTTTCAGAGCCAAGGGAAAACGCGAACGGTGTACAAGCCGCAGCACATGCGCAGCTCGCAAAACATTCTGATCTGGTCCGCAGTACGCTCAAGGTTGCCAAGTCTCTTGAAATGAAACTTAATTTCCCCGTGTACAGTTCCAAGTGCGTGAGAGGACTGCTCATTTTAAGTTTTGTACCGCTGCGGCTGCTGTGCTCCCGCGCGTGTGGGGTATGAATGAACGGGGGGGGGAATGAAAAGAGAGCCAAGATCAAAATGATAGTGGGCAAATGTTGTTTCCTTGTTTCTCCGTAATTTTATTAGGTCACTCTAAGGCTGCCTTAGAACTTTAACAAGTTAGCATGTTTTCTCCATTAATTCCCCCCCCACCCCCACACACACACACAGAATCCGCAGAAGGGTTCTGAAACAGGATCAAGAAGTAACTTATACATTTGGATTGATTAAAATATTGATTTTGAGAGGTTGCCAAAGCTGCCTAAAAAGCAACCTAAAAAGCCAGCAGGAATATTTTGGCAGCAAGCTGCTGGCACAGATTAGATGCAGGACTTAACATCTCACAATTTTTCAGCACTTTTGTTTTACATATAAAGGATAACAAAATGGGGAAATTGCATACTACTTTCTTCCCCATGTGTTCAACATGATCTGTTCCTGAACATGCTCCATGTCAATGCTAAGATGCCAGATCGAACACACCATACAAAATTAATCTATACCCCTAGTTGGAGGCATTGTGGCCTCCTGACCCCGTCTAATCAGTCTTTCCCGCAGGTCTAATAGAAATAGCATAAGAACTTACCCTGAACCATGTGAGAAATCAAAAGATTCTTTCCTGCACATCGAAGATTGGTGAAGAGACTCAACTGTTTCTATTAAACAGAATTTATTTTGCAGTGGCAAAGGTTAGACATCAGCTTTTGTTGATCCATAACAATGTCCCAAGGCTTAAAATCATTTATTTAAATAATGTACAGCTAATCCCTTCAACAAGGCTCCTAGAAGTCTATTTTCCAGTAATAGTCTAAAGAACACTATGATACTAGCAGATAACCTTACATTAAATCAAAAGCATATTTCCTCAACCGACTCGCACTGCAATTTTAAGTAATATAGATTAACTGCTTCCATATTATTTACTATTTTATTTTTGAATGGAAAAGCTCTCATAATTCACAGCTCAGGCATTTGAGATTCCCATCCTGGAGCCAGGATTTGAATGCACCTTCCTAGTTTCTTCGAAGAATGGGACACAGCACTCAAGATTCTGGCCAAACCCTTGTACAGTTTGATCACTACTTCTTCTGGTTAATATTTATTATTTCAGTTCAAAATTCTGTTTGCTTTGTGGTCTCTGCACTGCCTGGTCTTGTTGAGTGTGGCATGTACAAGGATTTCTGGGGTATCTTTCAACTTCGTCTATTTTAGCAATCATGAAACAATTAGCATTTATATTGTGTCTTTCCACAGGACATCCCTTTACAGCCAATTAAGTACCTTTGACGACTGTTGCCCTGGCTGCAATGTAGAAATGCAGTAGCTAACTTACGCTACAAATCTCCCACAAACAATGATGTGATAATAACGTTTGTGATGTTGATTGAGGAATGTTGGCCAGGGTTAATGTTCCTGCCCTTTAAAATAGTGCCATGAAATCTCTTGCGTCCACCTGCAGGTGCAGACAGGGCCAAAAACAAAATATTATTGTGCACGCAAAGAGCATGGCCTCAAGTACTGAATAAGCACTTTGCACCTGTCTTGACTGAAGAGAATGCTTCCAACATAGCAGTCATTTTTTAAAAAATATTTTGATTTTCCATTGTCACATTTTCTTCAAAATTTACACCCCATCAACAAACAGTAAACGGTAACGAATATAATGTCAATCCCCTTATTAACACCAACGATCCCATCCTCCCACCACCCCAAACAATGGCCCACCTGACAAATATAAGCATCAAATAAAACAAAACCTCCCAAGGAAAAAAAAGAAAAGGAATCAGGAATCGTCTAGGGTCACCATTGACATATATAGTCCACGCCGCCAACCCCACCCCTGAATATTCAATGGCATCCAATCCCCGAAAGAGTACCGTGAATGACACCCATAAATTGTAGAGCCCCCCTCCACTTCCTCTTGTAAACTCCTCCCCCCAGCCTCGGTTCCTGCCCCCAGCTTTTCACCCCGGCCAGACTCACCGAAGCATGTTCTACCGGGCTCCAATGGCTGCAGCCCCTCCCCCCACCTCACTCCCGTTCACTGGCCGGCTTAAATCGGCCAGCGTGGAGGCCCCCGCCCGGATCTCCTTCCCCTTTGCCCGGTCCCAGGAAAACCAAGAAATCCCCTTCAGCACACAACACCAGCATACACACCCAAGCCCCAAAGAACCAGCATTGCAAATGAAAGTGCCAACTCTTCCCTTGTCCAAATATACAGCACGATTCATTTAGTACATACCCAACACGCAGTAAAAAAATAAAGTTACTTGAGGCTACAATCGGTACAAGACCAACTCTCAGTCTCAATTCTGCCACAGTCCTTCTGCCTTCGCAAACTCCTCCGCCGCTTCCGCCACCCCAAAATAAAGTCCTTGGATTTGTAGGTCACCCTCAACTTAGCTGGATCACTATGCTGCACTGCACCTTGCTGATGTACAGTGCCTTCTTCACCCGGCTGAAGGCCGCCCGCTTCCTCGCCAGCTCCACCGGCTGAAGGCCACCCGCCTCCTCACCAGCTCCACTGTAAAGTCCTGGTATATGTGTATGCCAGCTCCAGCCCACTGCACCACCCGCTTCTGCTTTGCCCAGCACATGACCTTCTCCTTCTCGCTACACCTACGGAAACAAACAGTTACTACTCTTGGCGGCTCACTCGCCTTTGGTATAGGCTTCCACGACCGATGGGCCCAATCCAGTTCATGTCGAGAGAGACCATCCCCCTCCCCCAATAGTTCTGCCAACATAGTGGCAAAATACTCCGTCGGCCTCGGGCCTTCCACCCCTTCGGGCAGACCCAAGATACTCAGATTCTGCCGCCTGGATCTGTTTTCCAGGTCCTCCACTTTGGCTCGCAGACCCTTGTTGGTCTCTATCACCTTCCGCAGCTCCTTCCCCGTCGAGGTGAGTTGATCACTGTGCTGCGATAATGCCTCTTCCTCTTCCTTCAGTGTCTCACCTTGCTCCCGCACCTCTGCCGCTGCGCTCAATACCACGGCCCTCACCGGGGCAATCAACTCCTCCACCAGCACTTTCAATACCGCCCCCATCTCCTTCTTCATCGCTTCCATGTGCTTTGTGAACTGTTTTTCAAGTTCCAAGTTCATCACCATGGTCATTTCTTCTGCCTTGAGCAATGCGGACTCCCCTGGTGCCCCAGCCTCCGCTTTCCTTAGTTTCAACATAGCAGTAATACAGGTGGAAGTGATACATGATAGTTACAACGGTTGGCTAATCTCCAAATAAAATAAATCACCTGGTTTGGATGCATCCAAGGTTATAGAGAAAGTTGGGTGGAAATGGCAGAGGTTCCAGCCAAAATCTTCCAATCCTCCTTCAAAGTGGAGGGTTTTTTTCCCCACAGAACTTCAAGATTGCAAAAGTTACATCCCCATTTTTGAAAAAGGGGACTGGAATAAACCTGACAACTACAGTCAAGTCAGTGTTAAGGAAACTTTGAGACACATTAACGCAGGACAAAATGATTTGACATTTGGAAAAATGTGGGCTAATGAATGAAAGCACACATTTGTTAACGGGTACAAGAGCGATAGGTGAATATGATTGAGTAAGATTTACAACAGAGTAGCAAAGTTTTCGATAACCCCAAGCTTACAGAAGGTAGAATATGGGAGACCAGCCAAGAGTCTCTAGATGCAACAAAAGGTTTGAGCTGATGAGCTGAGATGGGGTCTAAGTCAGGGGATGCTATGGAGATAGAAATAGGCGTTTTAGTGATGGCATCATGACGTCAGAAGCTCATCTTAGGGTCAAATATGACACCAAAGTTGCAAATAGACTGGTTTAGTCTCAGCCTGTTATCAGGGATAAAGTTGGTAATGAGGGAGCAGGGTTTGGAGTGGGGCCAAAACCAAAATAATTTGAGGAAATTTCTGCTCATCCAGTACTGGAAGCCAGATCTGGCAACTGTGGAGGAGGCAAGAGAGGTGATCGCCAAGAGAGTGTTGTCTCTCAAATTTTCCTAACACCAACTTGTCTGTTGTTGCCAGGTAGAGTTGGGCGTCATCAACATACATATGAAAACTAATGGTGTGCTTTCGGATGATGTCCCCAAGGAGAAGTATGTAGATAAGAGATGGGAGGAACCAAGGATTGACCTGAGGGGAACACCCGAGGTGACAGTGCAGGAGGAGGAATTTTGGCAACAATATGTTCAAGGCTTTTTGAGAGGGTAACAGTGCAGCCACCTGGGTTGGCCACTTCCCGACTTTAAAATGGAGATCCGCTAAGAATGCAGGGAAATTCAGTCAAACCAGGAAAAACAGCAGGTGCAAAGTTTCCTGTGTATCAGAACTTGCAGGAACCCAGACAGCACTGAAACTAACAGCCATCTGCATATTAATGAGCGATCCCCGGGAACAATTAGAAACAGTTAAGATAAACAAGGCCAAGCCAGACTCCTCGGCTAGCAGGAGCCAAGACAAAGGAAGGCCAACGGACACTTAGGAACCGCCCAGCAATCAGGGAACAGCTCCAGTATTGGAGAAATTGATCCAAGTGATCAGAACGTAGTCCAATCACGCCCGAATGGCGCGAAGCCCCTGGGGACTATAAAATAGAGTCCCCAAGTTCAATTCATCCTTCTTGGCAGGGTCTCTCAGCAGCTCGAAACAACCCTGGACCGTAACCTGCCTAGTAGCTGCACCAACCAAGTAAGTCTCCAGTCAATGCACGCTACGAGATAGGCACTCCTAGCTACCAGACTATACCAGCTTTGAAGCCTGCAGACTCAGAATTGAACGAAAGGCCATTTGTTCCCCTGACCTGGTGGGCCAGTTCCAAAGCTAAGTATAGGCCTTTTAGTGATAGAGATCGCCTAGTAAGTAGAGTTTTATGCATGAGTAGTGATTGACTGTGTATAATAAATGTGTTTTGATCTGAAGCTTACTAACTGGTGTAGAGTTATTGATCAGCACTCGAACTTGAACCTCCTGGTGGTATCATAAAGATACCTGGCGACTCTAGAGCAAAGGTTATAGAAACAGAGCAAATTAAGTAAAGACACAACGAGCAACACTTAAGAGCCAACCAAAAGTTAGCAACAATAGTTTGCAAGGACTACTACCTGGTGTCAAAGATTGTCTTTGAGGAGGTGATGAGATGATGCCGGACTTGAAGGGAGGGGGCCGGAAACAATATCAGTCAACAAGGGGAAGTTGAGAGCAGGAGATGGACATGGTGAGCTTGGAGAGAGCACATGGGAAAGAGAGAAACGAGAGGAAACTGAGAGTTCAGTGCTAGAGTGGAGTAAGCTGGCTCAGTGGGCTGGTGGAATGAATGCAGCACAGCAGCTAATGGGAAAGTCTCAATATTTATGACAAGCCCAATTTTAACATTGGAGACAAGGGTGTGGGCAGCAGGGGTTTGGGGTTAAGAGTCGAGAAAAACTGCCTGTGATTATTTTGAAATAGGGAGCAGTTTTAGCAGGTCCAGCCAAATCTGGTGGTGGATGGCTGAACCAACTGTTCCCATCGTCTTACAAGTCTACAATTCTTGGACTTGTGAGCAGATACAAAGGCTATACCAGAGGGCTTGGCCAGGGTGAGAGTGTAATAGTTTTAGTGGGGACCAGGGCAAGAGTGGAAGTGAGTGTATGGTTGAGCAAACCAGCGGCTGCAGAAATATTGTGGCGAACGGAAGACAAAAGGTTACACAGTTGTGACTTTGAAAGTTCAGTTGTGAGTGAATTGGAGGACAGTCTTTTCACACCCAGGGACTGATACAGAAGGAGGCAAGGTTCTGGCATGGTAGAGAGATGAGGATGAAGAGTGATGAAAGGGAGTGATCAGAGATAACTTTATCTGTGATTGGTACAACTGACGAATGTGATATAAAATAGTTACTTTAGAGATATTAGTTACTGTAATGTAAACATTGGCCGGTCTGATTCTGTTACTTCACAGACAAAGGATTTCAGAACACATGGCAAAGTAAGGGGGAGGGGTGTCCAGCTAAGGAGGAGAAAAGGATGCTGGGTAATAGGAGGCCAGAGGAAGGGATGAGAAGTGAGCCAATCAGGATGTATGGCCAGGTCAGGAGGGGTATAGGATGACCTACGGGAATCGTGTATGTGAAACTTGATGCCATTTGAATGTATTTGCAGAAATCCCTTTGTCTCCTTCTTCATTCGTTTTCCAGGGGTCTAGGAGACTGGTTCTGTGTCCTGTGCCTGTGTGAAATGAATCAGACTTACAAGTCAAAGAAAATAACTAATGCTATGCCTGCAAATCCGTCTCGAGTTTTATTGAGGCCAGACTGACGGGTAAAGAATTAAGATTTCTCACAACAGGATAAGACCACATAAAACGGCAAAGCAAAGGGGCACAAAAAAATACAAAACCAGTTAGAAGGTTATTTTGTGGAACAAAAGTCTGGAATCCTTGGTTTTCCCACCCATCCTCGTGCTCAGAGTCATGCACCATATTCACCTTCCTGCTGCTCCTCTCCTGTGCTTGCTACTAATGTGGTAGAGAAACAGCCTGTGTTTGGAGGAGGAACTCCTTATAAAGTAATCCAATAAACTGGAACAATAATCTCGAGAATGCTTACTCAAATTCTATAAAGACAGTCGTGAGAATTTGAATTCAGTTTTAAAAACAAATCTGAAAATGAACAGCCAATAAAATACCAAATGAAGTGACTGCTGGATTATCATGTCAGAAAAAAATCTATGTCCTTTATGGAAAGAAACTGTTTTGTAAAAACCTGATGGCTTTACCCAATCTATCCGACATGGGTCTCAAGGTTGATCATCAACAGCCCTGTGAAGTGGCCAAGCAAGCCACTATTGTATCAAAGCACTACAAAAGCACTTCAAAGAATGGACTGTTCAAAGCGGCAGCCCACCCACCGCCGCCTTCTCAAGGGCATCTAGTAGTGGGTAATAAATGCTGGCCATGATAGGAACACCGATATTCGAAAAATGAACTTTTAACAAATTTGATGGCCATCCCTAATCGGTGGAATGTCTTACAGTTCTACAACAATGGTGCACACTCTTATAATCATGGTGACTTTTTCCAAGATGAAGGTTCACAAAACATGCAAGCCTTGTAAATGAATAGTCAGCCTTGTAAGTGAATAGTCAACACTAACAGTTCACATTACGTAAATAAAAACAGAATTTACAATAATTAATCAAAAATGAGACTGTTACAGTCCCTTTATTTCCAGCAGCTGAAATAAACAAATATTGTTTATTGTTACATTAAGTCTACAATATAGAATCAGGCCATTTGGCCCAACTGGTCTACGTTGACATTTTCCTCCAAACAAATCTTTTCCCTTCATCTAGCCCCTGTTTAGCACAGGGCTAAATCACTGGCTTTGAAAGCAGACAAGGCAGGCCAGCAGCACGGTTCAATTCCCGTAACAGCCTCCCCGAACAGGCGCCGGAATGTGGCGACTAGGAGCTTTTCACAGTAACTTCATTTGAAGCCTACTTGTGATAATAAGCGATTTTCATTTCATTTCATTTCAACATCAGCCTCTATTTTTTACTCACTCGTGTTCAACTGGTTTCCTCTTCATGAATCTATGCTATTTGCCTCAACTTCAGCCCATACTACCTCGGAAGAAGAGTCCCCATCTAGCATCCTCTCCGCCACCGTAATACTGCTCTTGACTAGCAGCGCCACACCTCCCCCTCTTTTGCCTCCTTCTCTGAGCTTACTAAAACACCTAAACCCCGGAACCTGCAACATCCATTCCTGTCCCTGCTCTATCCATGTCTCCGAAATGGCCACAACATCGAAGTCCCAGGTACCAACCCATGCTGCCAGTTCCCCTACCTTATTTCGTATACTCCTGGCATTGAAGTAGACACACTTCAAACCACCTACCTGAACACTGGCCCCCTCCTGCGACGTCAAATCTGTACTCCTGACCTCTATACTCTCATTCTCCCTTACCCTAAAACTACAATCCAGGTTCCCATGCCCCTGCTGCATTAGTTTAAACCCCCCCCAAAGAGCACTAACAAATCTCCCCCCCCAGGATATTTGTGCCCCTCAGGTTCAGATGTAGACCATCCTGTACAGTAGTGAACTCGCCAACATTGAGGTCATTTAAAAGTTTATTGGATAAACATATGGATGATAATGGCACAGTGTAGGTTAGATGGCTTTTGTTTCGGTGGAACATCGTGGGCCGAAGGGCCTGTACTGCGCTGTATTGTTCTATGTTCTATGTTCTAACTGTGGTCACATGTTCCAACTTCCTATTGCTGTCTGGGATAAATACATTTCTGCCAAATTCCTTATTGGATTTATTGATGACAAACTTGGATTTATGGGATATGCCCTATATGTGGGACCATCTTTATATCTACCATATCAATTCTTTTCATCATTTTTAAGGTTCTAGTAGATCACCTTTGTCTTTTCAGTCTTGCCCAATATGTGGAAACCTTTCAATTCTGGCATCGGCCCGAAGATCATATATTTGCACCATTGCCAATACTTAATATTCTTTTCATAATATAGAATCAAATTGATACAACACAGAATGAGACTCATTTGTCACTTTATGCCTGTACCGGGACAGGCATAAAGATACATCCAATTCGTTCCACACCCCTGCAATTTCCTTTCCCTTCACATGTTTATCCATTCCCCTTTTTAAAGTTATTATTAGAACATAGAGCATCGAACATTACAGCGCAGAACAGGCCCTTCGGCCCTCGATGTTGCGCCGACCTGTGAAACCAATCTAAAGCCCATCTACACTATTCCCTTATCGTCCATAGATCTATCCAATGACCATTTGAATGCCCTTAGTGTTGGCGAGTCCACAACTATTGCAGGCAGGGCATTCCACGCCCTTACTACTCTCGGAGTAAAGAACCTACCTCTGACATCAGTCCTATATCTATCTCCCCTCAATTTAAAGCTATGTCCCCTCATGCTAGACATCACCATCCGAGGAAAAAGGCTCTCACTGACCACCCTATCTAATCCTCTGATCATCTTGTATGCCTCAATTAAGTCACCTCTTAACTATCTTCTCTCTAACGAAAACAGCCTCAAGTTCCTCAGC
Source organism: Scyliorhinus torazame (assembly GCF_047496885.1). Lineage (NCBI taxonomy): Eukaryota > Metazoa > Chordata > Chondrichthyes > Carcharhiniformes > Scyliorhinidae > Scyliorhinus > Scyliorhinus torazame. The sequence continues at coordinate 187,056,755 of NC_092712.1, forward strand.
CTTTCCTCATAAGATCTTCCCTCCATACCAGGCAACATTCTGGTAAATCTCCTCTGCACCCTTTCCAATGTTTCCACATCCTTCCTATAATGCGGTGACCAGAACTGCACGCAATACTCCAAATGCAGCTGCACCAGAGTTTTGTACAGCTGCAACATGAACACATGGCTCCGAAACCCAATCCCTCTACCAATAAAAGCTAAACACACCATACGCCTTCTTAACAACCCTCTCAACCTGGGTGGCAACTTTTAGGGATCTATGTACATGGACACGGAGATCTCTCTGCTCATCCACACTACCAAGAATCTTACCATTAGCCCAGTACTCAGTCTTCCTGTTATTCCTTCCAAAATGAATCACCTCACACTTTTCTGCATTAAACTCCATTTGCCACCTCTCAGCCCAGCGCTGCAACTTATCGATGTCCGTCTGTAACTTGTAACATCCTTCCGCACTGTCCACAACTCCACAGACTTTAGTGTCATCTGCAAATTTACTCACCCATCCTTCTGCACCCTCGTCCAGGTCATTTATAAAAATGAAAAACAGCAGTGGCCCCAAAACAGATCCTTGTGGTATCCCACTCGTAACTGGACTCCAGTCTGAACATTTCCCATCAACCACCACCCTTTGTCTTCTTCCAGCTAGCCAATTTCTGATCCAAACTGCTGAGTCACCCTGAATCCCATGCCTCTGTATTTTCTGAAATAGCCTACCGTGGGGAACCTTATCAAATGCTTTACTGAAATTCATATACACCACATCAACTGCTTTACCCTCATCCACCAATTGGTCACCTTCTCAAAGAACTCAATAGGTTTGTGAGGCATAACCTACCCTTCACAAAACCGTGTTGACTATCTCTAATCAAATTATTCCTTTCCAGATGATTATACATCCTATCTCTTATAAACCTTTCCAAGACCTTGCCCACAACAGAAGTAAGGCTCACTGGTCTATAGTTACCGAGGTTGTCTCTACTCCCCTTCTTGAACAAGGGGACAACATTTGCTATCCTCCAGTCTTCTGGCACTAACAAAGATGACTTAAAGATCAAAGCCAAAGGCTCTGCAATCTCCTCCCTAGCTTCCCAGAGAATCCTATGATAAATCCCATGCGGCCCAGGGGACTTATCGATTTTCACACTTTCCAGAATTGCTAACACCTCCTCCCTATGAACCTCAAGCCCTTCTAGTCTAGTAGCCTGAATCTCAGTATTCTGCTCGACAAAATTGTCCTTTTTCTCTGTGAATACTGACAAAAAATATTCATTTAGCACCTCTCCTATCTCCTCGGACTCCACACACAACTTCCCACTACTGTCCTTGACTGGCCCTACTTTTACCCTAGTCATTCTTTTATTCCTGACATATCCAAAGAAAGCTTTAGGGTTATCCTTGATCCAACTGCCAAAGACTTCTCACGTCCCCTCCTGGCTCTTCTTAGCTCTGTCTTTAGGTCCTTCCTAGCTAACTTGTAACTCTCGAGCGCCCTAACTGAACCTTCATGTCTAATCTTTACATAAGCCTCCTTCTTCCTCTTGACAAGTGATTTCCTACTTTAGGAAAGCACGGTTCCCTCGCTCGACCACTTCCTCCCTGACAGACAGGTACATACTTATCAAGGACATGCAGTAGCTGTTCCTTGAACAAGCTCCACATTTCCATTGTGCCCATCCCCTGCAGTTTTTCTCTCCATCCGATGCATCCTAAGTCTTGCCTAATCGCATCATAATTGCCTTTCCCCCAGATATAACTCTTGCCCTGCGGTATATACCTATCCCTTTCCATCACTAAAGTAAACGTAATCGAATTGTGGTCACTATCACCAAAGTGCTCACCTACCTCCAGGATATTGGTACCCCTCTGGTCCAGGTGTAGACCATCACGTTTGTAGAGGTCCCACCTACCCCAGAATGAGCCCCAATTATCCAGGAATCTGAAACCCTCCCTCCTGCACCATCCCTGTAGCCACGTGTTCAACTCCTCTCTCTCCCTATTCCTCATCTCGCTAGCACGTGGCACGGGTAACAACCCAGAGATAATAACTCGGTTTGTCCTAGATCTAAGTTTCCACCCTAGCTCTCTGAATTCCTGCCTTACATCCCCATCCCTACCTATGTCGTTGGTACCTATGTGGACCACGACTTGGGGCTGCTCCCCCTCCCCCTTAAGGATTCCGAAAACACGATCTGAGACATCACGGACCCTGGCACCTGGGAGGCAACACACCAACCGCGAGTCTTTCTCATTTCCACAGAATCTCCTATCTATCCCCCTAACTATGGAGTCTCCAATGATTAATGCTCTACTCCTCTCCCCCCTTCCCTTCTGAGCAACAGGGACATACTCTGTGCCAGAGACCTGTACCCTCATTAGTATGAAGTTTGTTGTTAACTTTGTCATAGTTTACAACACTTGGGAGTTCTGTGCCAACTACAATTTTTATTATGCCCTGTATCCCAAAGCAAAGCTCAGTAATATCTACCAAAAAGAACATGGTTCCTAAAACCTACCCATGGGAAACATCACTGCATACTTTCTTCCAGTCTAAAAAACTACTGAAAATTCAAAACCAATTAGGGCTTTTGAATAAGGAGGATTACTACAAATATGTGCTTGCCATCAAGTCTCATTTAAACAAGGTTCTATCGTAATTTAATCAGGTTTCCCAACTTTTAAATTCCAGCTCTCTCCCAATGCTTGATTTACTTTTTTAAAAGTTGACCTTATTTACTTACATTGATTCTTTTAACAATTTTTGAATCTATAAGTTAACAGTTTATGATCCTAAATAAACTGTCAAAATACAAATTAAATATATTAATAGACAATTAGTTAATTAAGTGGAATCAGGAACAGTGATGGCTTAATTACAATTATAATTACAAGCCTGAGGGTTAAAAGCATAGGGTGGGGAATTCAATGTGCCTTCACAAAAATTAACAGGTGATCCATTAAGTCATCCTATAGAAACAGCCTATTCATTGAAACAATTCATGGGTGAGTGAGAAGATACAGGTCTGACCTTCAATTTCCCCAATCAGCACATTCTCAGTCACAATAAGACCAAAAAGGGCCATATAACAGAGGAAGCACTTCAAAACTTTTGCAAGATTGAGGTAAAGAACAATTTTGGAAGATTGCCTCATTGTCTGACTAACAGAAAAACAATTTAATAAGGTGAGAATCATTGAAATCTCAACGCCACAAACACATTCTGCAAGGAAGAAAGAGGATGTCTTCGGAAATTAAAATCAAAGTTAAAAAATAAAATTGCTTGTACTATTTTCACTTGACCAAGTACACACTAGAACCTTGAAAACTGCTCCTTGCTTGGTGAGCATTGGCACTGAATCTCATAATCAGACATAGTTAAACAAAGTAATTATACGAAGAGTTTTGCTTTAGGCCTTTGACGCCTTCCAAGTGTCGTTACGCCCAACAGTAAATCTTTGGAATATTACATTATAAATGCAAATTGATTCTTGGTTGCAAATTTCTTCACAAGTCATTTTACTTAGAATGATTGCCTAGCCAAACAGCATTATTAGGTGATAAATTTTAATCTATTTCTTCATATTATCTTTAGTTCAGTATTTCCTACACCACTAAACAATGATGCCAAAATGTACTATATTTTTAGAAAATAAACACATGACATGTACTGAATGAAGTAGAGAAAATGTTCATGGCTACAAAGAATCGATCAGGAGTACTATCATTACTTTTGTGCATTTTTTGGAGAATAATTACATCATTCCATTATGGTGCAAGTTATTTCTCTCCCAAAAAAGCTAAAAGAAGTAGGCAGTTTTGTTTTGTGCTTTTGCAGTCACATAGAACATAGAACTGTACAGCACAGTACAGGCCCTTCGGCCCACCATGTTGCGCCGAACTAGTCTGAAACTGAGATCAAATCAACCTACTCCCAATCATTCTAGTGCACTCCACATGCCTATCCAATTACCGCTTGAAAGTTCCAAAAGTGTCCGACTCCACTAGCATAGCTGCAAGTGCATTCCACATGTGTTTCATTTCAGAAATGTTCATTGTTTTTTTGCAAGATCTGACCTGCTTGATATAACTTTAATATAAACTGATTTTTTTTTTTCCAATTAAGGGGCAATTTAGTGTGGCCAGTCTACTTACCCTGCGCATACTTGGACTGAAGGGGGTGAGACCAACACAGGCACAAGGAGAATGTGCAAACTCTACACAGACAGTGACCCCGGGCTGGGATCGAACCTGGGTCCTCGGCGCCTTGAGGCAGCAGTGCTAACCATTGCACCACCGTGCCAACCCAATATAAACTGATTTAATACTTACACGTACTTGTCACGCAGATATTATTTAAATATGATAAAAAGCCATTTTCACTAAACAGGGATATACCAAAGTTTGAATTCAGGCATGGCTGTTCTGGATTACTTGCAACAAACAATTCCCTAAATAAATGTTTACCTGCCAGAGGAAATAGCACTATTTGCAAAAAGCACATTAAAGACACTATGTAAAGTCAGAGGATTGTGAAGGTGACAGCGCTGTTATTCTTTATTCATTCTATAGATATATGGGTTCTATGGGGTAGCGCAGTGGTTAGCACTGATGCCTCACAGTTAGGAACCAAGGTTTGATTCCGACCTTATGTGACAGTGTGCTATTTTCTCCCTGGTTCTGCATTGGCTTCTTCCGGGTGCTCCAGTTTCCTCCCACAGTCCAAAGACGTGCAGGTTAGGTAGATTGGCCATGTTATACTGCCCCAGGTGTCCAAAGGTTGGGTGGGGTTACAGGGATAAGACAAAGGTTTGGGCCTAGGTAGGGCGCTCTTTCAAAGGGTCAGTGCAGACCCGATGGGCTAAATGACCTCCTTCAGCACTGTAGCGATTCCATGAAATGGAGGTCAATAAAACATAATCAAAATACCCAATTCGTTGTATCCAAACTAAGAGGTAATTTAGCGTGGCCAATTCACCTACCCGGCATATCTTTTTGGGTTGTGGGAGTGAGACCTATATAGACACGAGGAGAATGTGTAAACTCCACACAAACAGTGACCCGGGGCTGGGATCGAACCCGGGTCCTCGGTGCGGTGAGGCAGCAGTATTAACCACTGCACCACCGTGCTGTCCTATGGACGTCAATGATAATGCCGGCATTGATCACCCATTTCAGATTTGACAGAGTGACCGTTTCAAAGGGAAGTCAAGAGTCAGTGAATCAAATTGGTGTGGGGCGGAGTCACATAGGCCAGACTAGGTAAGAACATTAAATTTATTTCACTTAATGGACGAGTGAACCAATTTTGTTTTTTTACAAACAATCTGACAACTTAATGATCAATGCAGGATGGGACAATGTGACCATTTTAAAGAAAGTGATAAGTGGTTTGAAAATAAATCATGTTAGAGGTGAGGGCAGAGGAAAGGTACCAGAAGCAGTTACTCATGGAGAAAAATAAGCGATAGGTGATCCTTGTCCATTCTGGAGTAACAGGACAATTTGGCTGAGAAGCCAACAGTACAGTTCAGGTTATGGTCACGAATGACTAGGTCAATTGTGCACCACTTACATGCACGTTAGCAGTTTCCAAAATTAACTGAGCAGAGGGAGAACTGTGGGAGTAAGACAATTTAGTGAGAATGCTTCGAGGCTGGATGACTTCATCAGAGCTCTACGATTGGCTCCATTTTCTCTTCACAGATGCTGTCAAGAGCTACTGAAATTATCCAGCACTTTTTGTTTCCGATTCCAGCATCTGCAATAATTTGCTTTTATATGAGAATTATTTAATTAGGCAACCACCTGTTCACTTTTCAATAGGCCACAGAATGATAGACTTGCATTTACACAGCACCATTCATGACCTCCAGATATCTCAGAGTACTCATAGCAGCGAACGAAATATTTCTGAAGTGTAGTTATTGTTACAATATAGGAAACACAATGATTAATTTGCTCACTGTAGTGGGATAATCTGTTTTTTTTTGTGATGTTGTTTGAGGGATAAATATTAGCCAGGACACTAAGGAGACTGTGGTGTTTGTACATTCTCCCAGTGTCGGAGTGGGTTTCCCTGGGTGCTCCGGTTTCCTTCCACATTCTAAAATTGTGCAGGTTAGGTGGATTTGCCATGATCAATTGCCCCTTAGTGTCCAACGGTTAGTTGGGTTATAGGGATAAGCAGGGGGATAGCCCTAGGTTAGGGTGGGTGTAAACACTTGATGGACCAAACCCGATGGACCTTCTGCACTGAAGGGATTCTATGATTCTGTGAAAAGCAACAGCAACCCTTGGGAAATGCTCATTTTGTGCAGGGGTAGTGGGTGAGGTAATGGGATTGAAGGCAGGCGGGCGGATGTGGATAGTAAATGAGGAAGCAACCATGGATGGATACCTTGATCAAGCACACAAAAGGTTTAATAGAAATTTTTTTATAGACTATCATTTAACCACAACTAAATGTGTCTAGCAACAATGTGGCCCATTAAGTGATACTTCCCACAAAAGAAAAACAAAAATGACATTGTTAGATTTATATTTGGTATATTAGCTGATCTGTGTAAAACATAAAATCAACTCCATTCTAACCAAGGTAATCTCCCAGTTCATCACACTGTATCAAAACCCTTCTAACCAATTAGTACATTTGACGCTTCTGCGACACTCACAATTCAGAAATCGATGGGGCTAGAAAGGAATGAGATTTGGCCATGGTAACCACAAAACTGATAACAGACTAATGATGACCAAGTGATCACAAGTACATTAAAGGCCACATGGCTTGCACAAACCAGATAGGAATGACAGCTGAAACACAATGTTTTAAGTTAATATATTAATTCTGTTCTTTCCATCTGCAAAATGCATGTAGCTAAACAAATAGTTTCACAAATTTAATTTTAGTAACATTTTCAACTCAGAGCAGGATTTTGAAAACCTTTCAGGGCATCTTTAAAAACAGACAGATAAAGTTGTTTAAAGAAAGCAACAACTTCTAATAAGGCATCCAGTTCAAAACAAGCATTTGTACATAGACTGAGATGTGTCCAAAGAGTCACCAACAATACTTCCATGTTTGATTTGCAATGAACTGCCAAAGCCTCAAATAGTTAATTAGATAGTCAGAGATTACACGCTGTAACAAAATTGTTATACTCACCCACCAAGAAAGCACAGAATATAAAACGCAAAGTAAAATATAGCGAAAGGTCCAAAAGTGACTAGAAAAAGAACGACACCAAGGCTTCCCCATCCCCATATGGAAACACCGGCCTGAAACAACAACAAAGAATTGTAAGCACGAGAAGGAAGTAAACACAATGGCATGATCTTACTGTGTTTGATAAAAACTGAAGGAATTTATAGCATAAATGACAACAAATTTCAACATAACTCAACATTTTATCATGCGTGAACGGATAACAGATTGTTTAAATTTAAAGGTGTTGAACAGAGATTTTCCCCAATAACCTTCACCAGCTCTGCGATCACATGCTACAGGTCACCATGTAATGCAGGTGAAGCTCAGTTGACAGTGTGGACTCCGACGGGGAGGGTGGGGATTTCCTTGACTGGCTTATTAATTTTATAATTAAACGATTGATGTTCAAGTAACCAATCCCCCTCCCCCTTTCAATATTTAGGATAATTGCAGCGTACATTCCACGTGAACGGAAACCTTTTTCGGCTTGAATAGGAGATGAGTGACGCAGGATTAGCAATTACTCCCAAGACACTTTATCCTTAGACTAATTGCTCACCATGCACCAAAATTACACCTAATCATCTTGTTCAGGTTAAAACTATGTCATACATTTCTTGTAGAATTAGAAATCACATAACAAATAAATACAACCACACCCTGTCAGCACCATATAATTTCCAAAGCATAATCCTCAGTCCAATGAACAGCAACCAGTAGCAAGGATGTCCTCAAATGGGTAAGCATTAATCACAGTGAAAAATTCCCAAGACAGCAAACCAGAAAGCTTTGATTATTCATTTTTAATTGTTTTAACCATTTTAGAGAGAGAAAGAACGATTGGGGCATACACCAGATTAAGGTAGAAGCAAATCAGCAAAGATTTTTAAAAATTATTTTATTTTTATAATCCATAATTTGTGTCCATAGAACATAACAGCGCAGTACAGGCCCTTCGGCCCTCGATGTTGCGCCGACCTGTGAAACCACTCTAAAGCCCATCTACACTATTCCCTTATCGTCCATATGTCTATCCAATGACCATTTGAATGCCCTTAGTGTTGGCGGGTCCACTACTGTTGCAGGCAGGGCATTCCACGCCCTTACTACTCTCGGAGTAAAGAACCTACCTCTGACATCTGTCCTATATCTATCTCCCCTCATGCTAGACATCACCATCCGAGGAAAAAGGCTCTCACTGTCCACCCTATCTACCTCTGATCACCTTGTATGCCTCAATTAAGTCACCTCTTAACCTTCTTTTCTCTAACGAAAACAGCCTCAAGTCCCTCAGCCTTTCCTCATAAGATCTTCCCTCCATACCAGGCAACATTCTGGTAAATCTCCTCTGCACCCTTTCCAATGCTTCCACATCCTTCCTATAATGCGCCGACCAGAATTGCATGCAATACTCCAAATGCGGCCGCACCAGAATTTTGTACAGCTGCAACATGAACTCATGGCTCTGAAGCTCAATCCCTCTACCAATAAAAGCTAACACATCGTACGCCTTCTTTACAACCCTCTCAACCTGGGTGGCAACTTTCAGGGATCTATGTACATGGACACCGAGGTCTCTCTGCTCATCCACATGGCCAAGAATCTTACCATTAGCCCAGTACTCCATCTTCCTGTCATTCCTTCCAAAATGAATCTCCTCACACTTTTCTGCATTAAACTCCATTTAAACGCCACCTCTCAGCACAGCTCTGCAGCTTATCTATGTCCCTCTGTAAATTATAACATCCTTCTGTACTGTCCACAACTCCACCGACTTTAGTGTCATCTGCAAATTTACTCACCCATCCTTCTACGCCCTCCTCCAGGTCATTTATAAAAATGACAAACAGCAGTGGCCCCAAAACAGATCCTGGAGGTATATCACTAGTAACTGGACTCCAGTCTGAACATTCCCATCAACCACCACCCTTTGTCTTCTTCCAGCTAGTCAATTTCTGATCCAAACTGCTCAATGACCCTGAATCCCATGCCTCCGTATTTTCTGCAGTAGCCTACCGTGGGGAACCTTATCAAACGCTTTACTGAAATCCATATACACCACATCAACTGCTTTACCCTCATCCACCTGTTTGGTCACCAGCTGGGTTGCTCAGCAGTAATTAAGACTTGGTATGCTGTTGAAAACCCAGTTACACCTCACACAGCAAGACATAATTTTTATTCAGAGGTTTTTAAAGCAAGGCTGAATTGAAATTCGCATCAATTCAAGTGATTTGCAAGATGTCCTTCTATGAGGCCTTCAATAGTGCACAGGGTGGAAGAGGGGGGATATCACCGACAGAAACTCCTGGATTCACACAATTATCAGCACATTGCAAAAAGTTGCTATCAGCTTCAGAGGGTAATGATGATGAATGCTGACTGCCTTGCTGTCATTACAAGTGCAAAACCCTGCCTTTATGTTTCAAAGTTTCTAAGTGGGCAAGCCAATGGTTCCTAGCTTCCATGCAGAATTCAGATTTTGCCTTTAATCGCACAATAATTCCTACCAATAGGCTTCTGAGCAGGTTTCTCAAATCAGTAAGAAATGTTCATAATTCAAGTCAACATGCATTAGACATTCATTTTCTATTTGCAGGCACTGCATTGTTGATACTTTCAGTAAAGAATCAGATTTCTTAGTTCAATTGTCAATCTATTCAGATCATAAATGAATAATATTTTTTATTATTTTCAAGCCTAGCAACAATGGAAAAAGTTCCCTATCTGTTTGAAAACTACAATAATGATGTTCAATGTGCATCAAATAATCACCAATTTGAATATAAAGGGATTAATGGTTTGACGCTTCAATCGAGATAATACTATACAATTTATTTCCCAGGCAACTTTCATGATAATCTCTAGATTAGCAGAAATCCATTTTAGATTCGCCATACAATTAGTCATAATTTTACTGGAAACGATAACTAGATACGCGAATAATAATTTGAACATTGAACAATGCAAATTTTCCGAAAAGCTTCAATTTTCTAATATGAACAATTTTTTTTTTTTAAATAAATGAATTTAGAGTATCCAATCCTTTCTTTTTTCCAAATAAGGTGTAATTTAGCATGACCATCGACCTACCCTGCACATGTTTTGGGTTGTGGGGGTGAGACCCATGCAGAAATGGGGAGAATGGTCAAACTCCACAAGGACAGCGACCCGAAGCCGGGATCGAACCCGGGTCCTCAGCGCCGTGAGGCAGCAATGCTAACCACTGTGCCACCGTGCTGCCCTAATCTGATCAATTTATTTATTTATTTTAATTAAGGGGCAATTTAGCGTGGCCAATCCACCTAACTTGCCCATCTTTGGGTTGTGGGGTGAAACTCACGCAGACACAGGCAGAATGTGCAAACTCCACACGGACAGTGACCCAGGGGCGGGATCGAACCTGGGACCTCGGCACCGTGAGGCAGCAATGCTAACCACTGCGCCACCGTGCCGCCCTCAACAATTTATAATAGCCAGCAAAATTGCACTGAATTATTCCAACTTGCTAAAGTGCCAAATAAATACTTATGGGGTCATAATTAATGTTAGTTTTACTCACAGAAACACAAAAATGTAAAAATTAACAAACTGTGAGGCTGCAGGTCCAGGATATCTCTAAGGTTTACTATGAGTGTCTGATTCTCACACTTGCATCAAAATCGTGCCAGTTCTATAATCTCAAATCATATGTCAAAGGCCCAAAAGAGTCTTTGATCAAATGACAAAATCAAGCCCAAATTTTTCTTTTTTTCCTTCAGTTTCCTTTTGTTAGAAATTCAAAAATTTGTGCTGTTTCAGTCACATCTAAAACATCATTTAGATATAGTTTTGGCAATTTTATTTAATAAATAATAGAAAGTGAAAATAAAAGCCAGACAATATCAGGCTGCTGTGGAGCAATAGTACTGCTCATCTTCAAGTCAGAAAGGCTGTGGATTAAAGGCAGACATGGGTACAAATGTTGGGTGAAATTCCAGGTAGCACTGTATTCAGAGGTGCATCTTTCAGGTGGGACAACAAAAGGCCCTGTCTGCCCACTCAGGTAGATAAAATATATCTCATGGCACAGTTTCAAAGAGGAGCAGGGAAATCCTTGCTAGTGTTGTGGTTGAGGAGTTTCCCTAATGTATCTAGTCATTAACAAATTACCGATTGTGATATCTTGCTATGGATTAATGGGCTGCCACGTTCCCTGCATTACAGCTATGACTACACTTCTACTCCACTGGCTGCAAACGCCTTTGGGGACATCATTTGCTTATGAGAAATTACACTGCAGCCTGTAATATTCTGATTGGGCTGATGTAAAATCTCGATATTGCTGTGAAAACAAAGAACATTAGACTTTGTTCTATAAACAAAGTTATTTATTTCTAACTCTACACTAATAAATAATTAAAATGTCCAAGATGAATACAGTTGAAATAAATGTCCAACATTAACTTACACTAAGATACCACAGAGCTGCTCTAACATGCGACTGCTATCAACTCCTTGCAAACACCTTCTGATGGAACACTATGGGCTGGATTCTCCGCCAGCGGGATGCTCCGTTTTGCCGGCAGCCTGGGTTTCCCGACAGCATGGAGTTGCCCACTGACCAGCTGGCGAAACGGAGCATCCCACCAGTGTGCTGAACCAGAAATCTGGCACGACGGGACGGAGAATCCAGCCCATGGTGCATCCGGGTCCCGTGCCTGCATACTCGCCCTACCTGCTGGTCGGATGCTAGAACTACAACAGTAAAAATTGTAACTCATAATACACATGCAGATGATGATGAATTATTCACATTATATACAGATGATAGTCTACCTATCATCACAGCTCACTAGGTTCGGACACAACTAAACATCTGCATGGTACAGAAATTACAGCAATACGACAATCATCACACAGCTCACTAGGTTAGGACACAGCTAAACATCTGCAATGTACAACAATTACAGCAATAAGACAATAATAATAATAATCTTTATTATTGTCACAAGTGGGCTTACATTAACACTGCAATGAAGTTACTGTGAAAATCCTGTAGTCGCCACACTACAACGCCTGTTCAGGTACACAGAGGGTGAATTCAGAATGTCCAATTTATCTGCCAAGTATAGGCCTAAACATGCCATTTTGGTGCCAAAAGTTGCAACCTACGGTAACTTCATATACAAAATTCAGGAACAAGACCTCAACCACGTGGTCCTACTTTTAAAGGAATCCTCATCTCTGGTCTAATCCCTCATTTACTCCCATTGGTTTCTAATTCTCAGCTTGAGATTTTGGCTCAAGATAGAATAGAGCTCTATGGGAAAATAGAATGTCAAATAGAGCTTTGTGTAAACTGGAATGTCAAGGCTCTGTAATCGCTTCTGCTTTTGCACCAGACAAATTGCAGTAACGGCCTTGGGAATGGTTCCTAATTTTAAAGATAACTATAACTAAGCTGAAAGCAACAGAATGCCGTAATGTAGGCCTCCTCTAAGGGGGCTGTCCTCAGAAAAGAAACAGTGTCATATATTGTATATAAACTACTGTCGGATGTATTAACTTTGGCTGGCTGCTGTACCTCTCCGAGATACAATGGTGTAGCTCCGGCCGAGAATAAACGTATGTTTAAGAAACTTGGTGTTCGATTGATCATTTCATCCGGACTGAAGGGAAACTAATTCTCAAGCTGAGACCTCCTGGTTTGTTCAAATGGATGTCTGCTACTTAGAGGATGGCTCATTGGCCATTACTTAAGATTGACAGGTGTTCATCAAAATTGCGTGCATAGACGCAGAGCTAGTCTCATGAAAATAGGTTTCTCATGCCACCACTGGCCATAGACCTTGCTGTAACTAATTAGTTGATACATTCTTATTGCTAAATGCACTGAAATACAATAGTCAATTAATTATATGAAACATTCACTGAAACAATGTCTAAATTTCCACTGTCAAGACACTAGAGTTCAATAGTTAATTCACTATCTGAAACAATGACTGTATTTTGACAGTCAAGACACTTTTAATAATTTCACTCTACAGCTATGCATTCAATTAGCACCTAAAATCATGAATAAATCAAGAAATCAATAATCAATAACTAAACACTAGTTTTTGCTCAACTTAAAAATGAAGTGTAACAAAGGACCCAATGCTCCAATTTATTTGAAGTAAATGGTGAATTAAAAAACTATAGGGCAGCATGGTGGCACAGTGGTTAGCACTGCTGCCTCACAGCTCTAGGGACCCGGGTTCAATTCGGGCCTCGGGTGACTGTCTGTGTAGAGTTTGCACTTTCTCCCAGTGTCTGCGTGGGTTTTCTTTGGGGGCTCCGATTTCCTCCCATAGTCCAAAGATGTGCAGGTTAGGTGGATTGGGCATGCTAAATTGCCCCTTAGTGTCCAAAAGGTTAGATGGGGTTTCTGAGTTACGGGATAGGGTGGATGTGTGGGCTTAAGTCGGGTGCCGGGCTGGTGCAGACGTGATGGGCCGAATGGCCTCCTTCAACACTGTAAATTCTATGATTCTATGATAACATACTGCTATACTATGGTATCGTAATTAAAATACTTCCTGTCATGGTTGAAAACTAGAAACGCTGAAGGACGATTGACCGTATCGATTTCCATCATGCTGTTAAAATCAATTTTAACTAACCTTTTAAACATTTGCAATATGGAGCAATGGTTTCTGCAATACCAATTTTTCAACAGTGCATGTATGCTGGATTTAATAATCCATGTTTTTTAATCCAACAGGGAAATGAAAAATAATAATCTTTATTGGTGTCACAAGTAGGCTTACATTAACATTCACAAGTAGGCTTACATTAACATTGCAATGAGGTTATTGTGAAAATCCCATAGTTGCCACACTCCAGCACCTGTCTGGGTACACGGGGGGGGGTGAATTCAGAATATCCCAATTCACCCAACAGGCACGTCTTTCGGGCATGGGGAGAACGTGTAGACTCCGCACAGAGAGTGACCCGAGTTGGGAATTGAACCCAGGTCCCTGGCACTGTGAAGCAACGGTGCTAACCACTGTGCTACCGTGCCGCCCATTTGTTTAGAGTAAGAATGTTATTAACTAAAAAAAGTACTTAATGAGGGCCAACATCCTGGAAATCATTTAAAAGGTACATCTTTAGAGTCTGACATGTCAAATGTCCCTTGCTTAAGTTATTTGCACAACAGGTCACATTTTGCTAGGAAACACTTTTCTCCACACAACAAATACAACTTCCAATGTTCAGATTTCAAAATCCATTATATGTTCAAGTAGATGAGAATAAAATGTTTTCAAATGAATCTGATAACATATAATGGTCACAGTAAGAATTTTACTACTTTCTTTCTCACAATTTACCTGCAACAATGGTTTTCAAAATACAATAAAGGAGTGCTGAAGACTGGTTCGGTTTGGTGGATTTGGATTATTAGCTGGGAAATTAATCTAAAAATGTTAAGTTTTAACTGGAGTTAATTTACAACTTCTGGACCCAGAAGGAAGCTGTCTCTTTCTCTCAAATGCTAGCTGCCTGCTATTTTCGTGAGTCTACAGTGAAAACCATTATAGCTGAAAGAAAAGATAAAATCTATCTGAAGCCTAGAAATGAAGAAACAACGAACTGGAAGATGTCCATCTGAAACAGGTGCTCTTATTGTTTTAATTTCAATATTAGTTTACACCCAGGTGTCATTATCCTCCGCGTGTGCATGTCTCTCCTCTCCCTCCCCATGCACATGTGTGCATGCCAGTCTCTTGTGCATGCGTATGCGTACACGTCTGTGTGCACGTGCCTGTTTTTGTCTCTGTGCGTGCAGTGTGCGTGTACGGCAATCAGGACGCGCACGTCCCTCTCTGTGCCTGCGCCTACCCCTGCCCCTGAAGCAGATGATAAACTGAGAATAAACAGACTGTGCTGACATTTCTCACAGGAGTGCAACCAGGATAACTTCCTTCTACCCACATTGCCCTCATCCCTATTCTATTACTCTGCCTCAGGATTCCACAAAAAGGATAGATACTTGGTGGAGGTTTCCTACATAATGAATACTGACAAGCAATTCGAACCAACAGCCTCATACTTGAACATAATCTACCAGACGACAAATGCAGTCCCATCAAGGGTCACTGGACGGCGAGTCAAACACTTGTTAATAAATCTTGCTTACTTGTGGTCTATGTAATTCTGCTTGCCCTTTGCTCACACCCTCACAATATTGATCTGTTCATTTTTCCATTAAAAGTCATTGATCTGTTAGTTTTTCCTTTAAAAGTCATTATGAGTTTCTCTGTACCACTTTTTCTCGGTGACACATTCCAGGTCCCAAAACCCTCTTTTCTAAAAAAAAAATTCTCCCTTCGTTCTTTTGATGTGCAGCCTCTCAAATTACTCAAGTCATGAACAAACAGTAGAAATAGATTTTGCTAATGTACCTTCGAAACCCCCTGCATAATTTTGAATATCGCCACCAAATTTCTGAGAACTTTCCCATTCTAGTGAAAACTTCTCAATCTTTAAAAAAGACTGAGTACCTATTCAGTTCCTCTGCCATTTTGTGTTCCTACACCAGCCTCATTTTCTAGTGTCCCAAGTCCTTTCTTGTCTCTCTCTTACCATTTATTTAAAAATCCACAAAAAAAAAAACTTAGTAATGCTTGCACTCATATTTCATCATCTTCCTCTCTTCTCCACCCCCCCCCCCCCCTCCCCGTCCCCGCTTTCAATCAACTTTGGCTAATATCTCCCTCATGTCTTTGTAGTTACCTTTACTCAATTTTAATACCGTTACATCGGATTCCAGATTCTCCCTCTCAAACTGCAGGATTAATTCTATCATATTGTGGTCATTGCCTCTAAGGGTTCCTTCACTTTAAGTTCCCAATCAAGTCTGCCTCATTACACATCACCAAATCCAGAATTGCCTTTTTCCTAGTGGGCTCTACCCACAAGCTGCTCAAAAAAAACATGGATTTTCTTGGGACCTGCTGCCAACCTGATTTTCCCAGTCCATCTGCAAATTGAAGGCCTGCAGAATTATTGTAATATTGCCTTTCGTATTGTAAGGTTTTCGGGCAATCCGGCCTTTTTTGGACTGCCCAGGAATAAAACCCAGAGACTGTAAACTGGACACTTGTCAGCCAAAAGAACGTAACCAGATTTCCCAGCAGGCTTGGTCCGCTGAGCTGAGTAGGGGCATAGGTATTTACAAACCCCCCCCCCCCCTAGGAGCTACAAGGAAGAAGGAGCCAGACAACGAGATAAGATTAAACACAGAGACAAAGGGGCACGGGAATACACAAGGGGCCTGCCTGCAAGCAGGACAATGGGATGGTCATAGCCCCATGCAGATGTAAATGACTTGGCCTCCACCAGAGCAGAATCCAATCAACACCCCATCAACATAGCAGCATCTCCGGAGCAGATGGAAGACTTTGAAAATCTTCACAAGGGAGCTCAACCTCGTTATCTTGAAAAGCAGACTGGAGGCGGACCTAGGGGAGGTCCTCCCAGCTTGACAGGTCTGACCGGCTCAAAGGGGGCAGGACCAGCGGGAACTTTAAACCTTATGGATTCAATGCAAAAGGGGCTGGCCGAACACAGGAAAAAGCCAGGTAAAACGGATATAAAAGGGGCTGTGTTTCGATTGAGGGTCTCTTGGCTTGACCTCTCCACCTTTGACTTGACCTCATAGATTACATAGATTACATAGAACATACAGTGCAGAAGGAGGCCATTCGGCCCATCGAGTCTGCACCGACCCACATTAATCCCTCACTTCCACCTTATCCCCGCAACCCAATAACCCCTCCCAACCCTTATGGACACTAAGGGCAATTTATCATGGCCAATCTACCTAACCTGCACGTCTTTGGACTGTGGGAGGAAACCGGAGCACCCGGAAGAAACCCACGCGGACACGGGGAGAACGTGCAAACTCCGCACAGACAGTGACCCAGCGGGGAATCGAACCTGGGACCCTGGCGCTGTGAAGCCACAGTGCTAATCACTTGTGCTACCGTGCTGACCTCCTGCAGCCTGTGACTGTAAGTACCCTGCAGCAGCTTGCGAAACTCCCTTGACCTTGATAGTGGTTGAGGCTTTGGGGGAAGGGGACTTGATTTGTGTTCTGTGTCATTGCTAAAACTGTGTAACAATAAGATTTTACGTTGTGTCCGTTATAGTACTTTCTGAATAGACTTAGTTTGTGTTAGAGTTTAAGATTTTATTATAATTTCTTCTGTTTGATGATTTTGACCTGGGTTTTGCAATAAACCTTGATTTGCTGATAATTGGAGTCGTTTAAATTCTTCAATCTCTCACCAGCCATCTCTGACCAAGTCATTGTTAAGATATTCCTCACCTTAATTCCGGGTTCGAGAATCTAGGGTCATCTTGAACGATTCACTCAGGACAGGCTGCTGGTTAGGTAATAAACAGCAGTGTCCTATTCTCTCTCTTGGGAAAGCTACTCCAGCGAAGTAGGAACCGGGTGGGTGTTGCACCACCGGCAAGAGAGAGAATCACCTGGGCATTGGTGGGGGTCTGGATATCTGTGTGATATAAGCCTCAGGCTTCCGGTTAGGGATAAACGGCAGGCTTGATTCAGTGCTCTCTTCCGTGGAGGTGTCCCAGTGCGGCATCCCCTGGCCTCTGAAGTTTCAGTGCCAGCTGGAGAGAGACATACACAGATACTCAAACCCCAGATATCGGCCCAGTAGTGGAGTAGCAGAGATGGCACCCTCTACAGTATCTGCCTTTTCTATCTCCTGATTTATTTCCTGCCCCACTTCCTGACTACTGCTAGGGGGCCTGTACGTAACTCCATCAGGGTCTTTTTACCTTTGCAGTTCCTCACCTCTACCCAGATTCTACGCCTTCTGACCCTACATTGCATCTTGCTTTCCGAGGGTTCACTTTCAAAAAGGCCGATCTGACTTCAGAAGCTCTGATGGTAGGTTTGGGTGTGTCAGACGTTGCTGGGGCAGTTGACAAGGTTTGATGTTTCCTGTTCGAACCAAGCATAGAATGTATGGAGTTCATCGGGGAGGACTGCACTTCTGTCAGAGATTCTACTTGGCTTTGCTTTGTAACCCGTTATGTTGTTTAAGCCTTGCCACAATGACGAGAGTCCATGTTGTTAGTCTGTGACTCCAGCTTAGTCTGGTATTCTCTTGGCATCCTTGATGGCTTTGCCAAGGTCACCTGTCTTGAACACCTTCAGTAGGGAGTGAATCTCCCAATTAAACCATGGTTTCCAGTTGGAGAACGTACGTACTACCTTCTTTGGCACGTAATCTTCTACACACTTGCTGATGAAGTCTGTGACGGTGGCAGCATACTTATTTAGGTTAGCAAATGAGGTCTTGAATATGGACCAGTCCACTGACTCCAAGCAGTCACGTAGGAGCTTGTGTTGCCTCGGACCAGCATTGCGCGACCTTCTTAACCGGATTCTCCTGCTTAAGTTTTGTTTCTGTTGTATGCTCTTATTTATTATGCTGTGTATTATATCATATCCAAGGATATTCAAAAGTTGTCGTCAGAGTCTCATTGACTTATTTCAGCTTTCTAGGATCAGTATCAAGACGTGACAGCTTTTCTATTTGAGTCCCACCAACTTTTTCATTATCATCCTATTCAACTACACCTTCCTCTTTTACCATTTCAGCCCTTGCCTCAATTCAGATCATTACAACAGTGTATGTGTCACATCTCCATCATAACATAAATTGCTCAGAAATAGGGTCACAGAGGTGCAACTGCTCTTCTCATTCAATTGTACACCAAAGCTATTCAGCTTTAAATATAGTAATAAACAAGACATTAATCAGAGATTTAAAAACACATTTAGATTTAGCATTTAAACTGCAAGTGAAGCAATATTCTTTCCAAAAATCACTTCAGCATTCAAGTGGAATTTTTGAATAATAGTCTTTTTAAAAATACTCCACTATCTCACATTACAATAGACACCCATGGAATAAATGAAAGCACTTACAAGGTCCGCACTGGGTAGCAAAAGATGCATATATGCTGTGTGAAACGGTGATAAAACTGAAATTACAGTTTTATATGCAGTGCATACGATCAATGATTAAGATTAAAATTTTATCAGCACTGTTCATTATGGTGATTTGCATAGTACAATGTAATATGACAAACACATAAAAGCAGTCCTACAAATATTTAGCATGATGTTTTAACCTTCTTTCAAAACTCCTTGAAAATTGTATCGACATGAATTACACTAGCAGTGGCACATTTAATTTTAAATTACAATATTGGATCCTCACTGTTATAGGATACACTCTCTCCAATGTACTCAGCAGAATATGGGAAGTTAACAGTTGATTTGCAACATCAAATGCTGCCATCTAACCATTCTTTGTAGTAATGAGCTTTCCATTCTCAGATCTCTCACCAACACCAAACAACTTACCAAAAGTATTTCCCCATATAATTTTATGAATTCAATTTTGGTATGCACGCAAACATACATTACATTGGAGTTGCTGCCTTGGAAGTTTTATGGCAAAGGTATTATGCAAATGCAAATTGTTCCAATTTCAGATTATCCAAGAAGGTTGTACCCTGTATAACCATTTTCGAACCATTTAAAAAAGTTAGCTAGAATATTTGAATACATACAGACGTTCAGTAGCTCAAATGAATACGGAACCTTAAATTTCCCAAAAGGTTCCCAAACAGGAGAGTGTTCAATTGAAGACAAGCTATTCTTCTGCAAGCTCTGAAAATCTTCAAGAAACCAATGACATTATAACTAGTTATGCTCCTTTGCACTGTGAATGACTGGACTGCAATGCTAGAGGTAAAAGCTTTCGCAACCACTTTGCAAGAGCAGGCTTAATATGTATTGTTGGAACTTTTATTTGCTTTGTTTGATGAACAAGATTACTCCATCTCCTCTAAAGAGGACGATGTGGTCAGCACAAACCCTCTAAATTACACATTTTTTTGTTGCCAATGTATTAAACAGGGGGTGAAGCTCAATATACAGATTCAAATTCACGAGTAACTGCAGAAGATTGAGGAATAAATGTTCTGACAAAACAAGGACCAAAAAAAACGAAGGCCCCAAAAACAAGGATAGAATTAGAATAGAATTTGAACAATTAAATTTGGGACGGAAGAGATGACATCAAGTATTTTTACATTGTTAAATCAGTCTCTACATCACATGAAAAATAAGGTCTTCAATTCTGCCCTGGGATATTTAAAAAATCAGATTTGGTCATGTATTAGGAACATGGTATTGGAAATAGGTCATTTAGCACCTCAAAACCTTTTCTGCTATTTAATAAAATCATGACTGTTCTGCAATCCAACTCAATGTTACCGCATAACGCTCAATATTTTGGGTAACAAAAATCTATCAATCCCAATTTAAAATTAATAATTGATCTATCAATTGCAGTTCACGGGAGTGGTATTTCCTAACTTTGTTTCTAAGGGGTCTGATTTCTAAACTATGTTCCTAGTCCTAGATTCCTCCACCAGCAGAAACAGTTTCTCATCTTCTACTTACCTGCTCTCTGATCAGCTGAAAACTTGCAACATGTTCAGTCATCCTATCCTCAATGAAGGCTCGAATAATTTTGAGACAACAGATGAAAAGCTAATTGGTCTATAATTCCTTGGTTTCCTTCTCTTACCTTGCTTAAATTGTAAAGTGACATGCACAAATTTCCAAAATAAAAAACAACAGTTCTTGAATGACGACAAATTTTAAAAGATTATAGTAGGGACTTCAGCAACTTTTAAAAATTCATTCATGGGGTGTGCGCGTCGCTGGCTACGCCAACATTTATTGCCCATATTCAGAAGCCATTTAAGAGTCAACCTCAATGCTGTGGGTCTGGAGTCACATGCAGGCCAGAACTACCAAGGACAGCAGATTTCCTTCCCTAAAGGACATTAGTGAACCAGATGGGTTCATGGTTATCATTAGACATCTTAATCCCAATTTTTTTAATGAATTCAAATTTCACCATCAGCTGTGGTGAAATTCAAATCCAGGTCCCCAGAGCATTATGGGTCTGCAATGACAATACCACTATGTCATCACCTTCCCTTCTCATTCACTTAAGTCCTGGGATGGAAACCATCTAGTCCCGGAGGTTTTTCACTTTTGGGCACCATTATTTTCAGTTAGTTAGTCTGCCGCCCCTCAGTAAGTTTTACATTATCCAAAATTCTGCTGTCCATGTCTTTCTTTTAAATAAATTATTTTTTTTCCAATTAAGGGGCAATTTAACATGGTCAATCCACCTAACCTTCACATTTTTGCGTTGTGGGGGTGAAACCTACGCAGACACAGACAGGGAGAATGTGCAAACTCCACATGGACAGTGACCCAGGGCCGGGATTCGAACCTGGGTCCTCAGCGCCATAGACAGCAGTACTAACCACTGCGCCACATGCCGTCCCCTGTCCATGTCTTTTTTCATTTATTTATGGGGAGTGGGCGCCACTGGGCAACAAATGCCCAACTATCGTTTAAAAGCCATTGAACTTCGTGGCTTGCTTGGCCATTTCAGAGGACATTTAAGCATCAACCACGTTGCTGTGGACCTGGAGTCACATGTATGCCAGACCAGGTAAGGATAGCAGATTTCCTTCCCTAAAGGACATGAGAACCAGATGGGTCTTTACAACTATCGACAGTGGTGTCATGATCACCCCCCCATGGTCAGCCTCCGGGCATGGTGGCAGCAGTGCCCTGGTACCACTTGAGCAGCATGGCACTGCCAGCCTGGCATTGTGCCCATGCTGGGGATTGGCCCGGGGTGCCCTGCTTGTCGGAGGACATCCCCTCCAGAGGACGTCAAAACAAGTGAGTTGGGGGTCTGGGAGTTGCGTCGGGGGAGGGGGAGAAACACGAGATCAGGATGCTATTTAAAAATGACAACCCAATCCCTTCCTGCACTGACTCCAAATGCAGCCTCGGGGGATGAAGGGTGCAGCGTTCCCCACAAGGGCACAAAAACAAGACAGCGGTTAGATAGTGGCATCCCTGCCAATCCCACCCAGAATGGATTCTGATTAGATCACGCTTAATATCGCCTTCTGTGGCTCAGTGTCGTATTATTTCATAAGGCACCTTGGTACATTCCATTATGTTAAAGGTGCTGTATAAATATATGTTGATATATTGCTGTTTTACTTACATTAATTTTGTTGCGTTTCCATCCCTGTTTCAACATTAGTTTCCTTGTGATGTTTGGCTTAGGAACTTCTTTTACAACACAAGAAATAGGTGGACGAGGCCATTCAGCATTTGAAGGCGGCTCTGCCATTCAATGAGATTATGGCTGATCTACTTCAATGCCATTTTCTTGCACATTCCCAGTATTCCTTCACATTTTGAATATGTTGAAATCTATCAACTTCAGTCTTGAACATACTCAACAATTGAGCCTCCATAGCCCTCTGGCGCAGATAATTTCAAAGATTCAACATCCTCTGAAGATACGTCTCCCATCTCAGTCGTACATTCTGAGGCTCCCCAGTCCTAGTAAACCTCAGTCAGGGGAACATCATAGAACATACAGTGCAGAAGGAGGCCATTTGGCCCATCGAGTCTGCACCGACCCACTTAAGCCCTCACTTCCACCCTATCCCCGTAACCCAATAACCCCTCCTAACTTTTTTAAAATTTTGGACACTAAGGGCAATTTAGCATGGCCAATCCACCTAACCTGCACGTCTTTGGACTGTTGGAGGAAACCGGAGCACCCGGAGGAAACCCACGCAGACACGGGGAGAACGTGCAGATTCCGCACAGTGACCCAGCGGGGAATCGAACCTGGGACCCTGGCGCTGTGAAGCCACAGTGCTAGCAACATGTGCTACCATGCTGCCTACCTGCATTGACCCTGTAAAACCCTGTGATAATTTTCTATATTTAAAGGAGATCACCACTCATTCTTTTAAACTCCAGAGAATAAAGGGCCAGTTTATTTAATATTTTGTTCACAGGACTGTCATGATATTCAAACACACATCATGATAGACAGACCAACAGACCAATTAGCACACATAACACGACAGCCAATCACAGACAAGAGCAGCCACAGTAGAAGACAAGAAACACGATACCTGCTGGCCAGTCCATCTGGAAACAGGACAAGGCCAGGACCTCATTAACAAGAAACTCACACAGTCACCACGTGCTGAGTACCAAGTCAGATGTGTAAATAACTAGTTGGAATAAAACTGCGTTGTACCAATCGCAACCGTGTTGGTTCGTCTGTACCTCAGAGCACCCAACACCACAAGGACAACTCCTCCATCCCAGGGATTACTTTGGAATCTTCAATGCAAGTATAACTTTCCTTACATGAAGAGACCAAGCTGCACACACTACTCGGTGTTGAGTATTTTCTCACCAGGGTTCTATATAATTGCAGAAATATATATATTCTTATACTCAAATCCTCTTGTAATAAAGGTCAACTTAACATTTGCTGCCTTATCTGCTTACTGTAAACTGCAAGTTAGTCTTCAGTAACTCCTGAACAAGAACACGCCAGTCCCTTTAAATTTCAATACTTCCAGCCGCTCACCATTTAATAAGCAAATGGACAACCTCACCTTTCTCCACATTGTATTCTATCTGCCAGTTTTTCACACCCTCACTTGGGCTCTCCAAATACCCAAGAAGCTACTTTGCATCTTCCTCATAACTCTCACCTCCACCTAGTTTTGCATCATCTGCAAATTTGGAAATATTACATTTAGTCCCTACATCCGAATTATTGCTTTAGTTGTGTATACATTGGAGACAAAGCACTGATCCTTGCCCCATTGGTCACAGCAGGGACGCAGTATGTGATGTTGCCACGAGATTAATAATCCAGATGCTCAACATGATGTGCTAGGGACCCAGGTTGGAACCCCATCACGACAGGTGGTGGAATTTGAATTCCATTTTTAAAAGTCTGTCATGAAAATTCTAATGATGACCATAAAACCATTGTTGTCAGAAAAACTCATCTGGTTCACTAATGTGCTTAAGGGAATGAAATCCACCAAGCTTACCTGGTCTGGCCAATGTGACTCCAGATCCATAGCAATGGGATGGACTCTTAAGTGCCCTGTGATATAGCCCAGCAAGCCACTCAGCTGTATCAAGCTGCTAAAAAAGTATCAAAGGAATGAAACCAGACAGACCACCCAGCATCTACCTAGGCACCGGAAATTACAATGGCAACGCATCCTTGTCGACCCTGCAAGACCCCCTTACTAACATCTGGGACTTGTGCGAGAGCTGTCCCATTGACGAGTCATACTCACTGAATCATACCTTGACAATGTCCCAAACAATACCATCCCTGGGTATGTCCTGTCCCATCGGCATGACAGACCCAGCAGAGATGGCACCATAGTGGTATACAGTTGGGAATTGCCATGGGAATCCTTACCATTGGCTGAAACCCTATGAGGTCTCATGGCATCAGGCCAAACATGGGTAAGGAAACTCCCTGATAATTACCACATACCACCACCTATCCCTCCAGCTGATGAATCATTATTCCTCCCAATTGAACCTCACTTGGATGCAGCACTGAGGGTGGCAATTTACTCTGGGTGGAGGACTTCAATGTCCATCACTAAGAGGGCTCAGTAGCACTTTGAGGACTCAACCAGCTTGGTCAATAAAGGGCATAGCTGCTAGGCTGGGGCTGTAGCAGGTGAAGTGGGACTAAGAGGGAAAACATATTTGACCTCTCCCTCATCAATCATCCTGCTATTGTCCATGGCAGTGCCAGTAGGGATGACCACCTCCTAGTCCTTAGGTTTACAAAGTCCCAATTTCACACCAAGGATGCCTTTCATCGTGGGCGATACTTAAATGCCGTCAAATTTCCCAGCAAGCCACTCAGTTCAAGGGAAATTAGAACACTCAATAAATGGCCTAGCCAGCGATGCCCACATCCCATAAATTAATTTTTTTTCCAATTGTGTTGCGTGGCAGCAACACCATGTTAACTGGGATCGATTTTGAACTGATCTAACAACCCAATAGGACATCCATGAGGTAACAGCAGCAAAATTATACTCAACCATAATCTGAAAACATGTGGCTTGGCATATCCCCCACTCTTATCATTACCAAGCCAGGGAATCAATCCTGTTTCAATGAGGGCATGCAAGGAGCAACCCCAGGCATCAATCTGACAAAGCTACAACACAGGATTGCTTACATGTCAAACTATAGACAGAGCTAAGCACTTACATTACTAATGGACCAGATCCTAGCTCTGCAGCCCTGCCGCATCCAACCATGAACAGCGGTGGACAATTGAACAACTCACAGGAGGAGGAGGAGACTCCACAAATACCTCTGTCCTGAATGTTGGGGGAAGCCCAGCACATCAGCGTAATGGTTGAAGCATGTGTTACAATCTTCAGCCAGAAGTGCTGTGTGGATGATCCATCTCGGTCTCCTCTGGAGGACCCCATCATCACAAATGCTAGTCTTCATACATGTCGATTAACTCCACGTGATATCAAAAAACAGCTGAAAGCATTGGATACTGAAAAGGTATGGGCCCTGACAATACTCCAGCAATGGGACTGAAGAATTTTACTCCAGAACTTGCCACTCCCTTAGCCAAGTTGTTCCAGTGCAGCTACAACACTGGCATCGTCCTGGCAATGTGGAAAATTGCCCAGGTATCTCCGGTATACAAAAAATAGGACAAATTCAATTCAGCCAATTACCGCCCCATCAGTCTACTCTAGTGTTGGATGGGGTCACCATTAATGCTATTAAATATATTCATGGCACGTGCTCATCTACATATTCCAATCTACAGTACAGAAGATTCCTCACTTAATTGCAGACTGCCAACCTTTCCCAACAGAAATCAGTATTCCAGTTACCAAAAATCAGATTTTGGCAGTAAAATCCGGATTTTCATTTCAAAGGAAAAATGCCCAATCTGAAGTATAGCTTTGCACCTTTGCACAAATCTAAAACACAAATGGAAAATGCAAATCCAATGCTTCATACATGTACATCATCATGAGTGGGTGTTTTCAAATTAAGTGTTTTCAAACATTCAGTAAACCTAAGAATGAAAAATGTGAACAAAACTATCGCCTTTTTACACGAAGTTCAAAACTGTCCTGAACGCTTGCTTAACTGAATTGAATTCTTACAAGAAACTGTATAGAAACAGAAGGAATCCTATGCATTTCTTTCTTTCAAAAAATATTTTCATGAAGTAGCACGAGCAAATTTGATGTTCAAATTAGGGTTTATGATAGTAAAGGTAAAAGAGCACAAAGAAAAGAATGGTCACAAAAAGTAGAAAGAAGAAGATATGGTTAAATAAATGCACGATGATTCAGGTTTACTTTTTCAGCATTTTTTTCTATAATCTTTATTGTCACAAGTAGGCATACATGAATATTGCAATGAAGTTACTGTGAAAAGCCCCTAGTCACCATACTCCAGCGCCTGTTCAGGTACACAGAGGGAGAAGTCAGAATGTCCAATTCACCTAACAGCACGTCTTTCGGGACTTGCGGGAAGAAACCAGAGCACACGGAGGAAACTCACATAGACACGGGGCGAATGTGCAGACTCCGCACAGACAATGACCCAAGCCAGGAATTGAATCTGAGACCCTGGCGCTGTGAAGCAACAGTGTTAACCACTGTGCTAACGTGCCGCCCTCACAGCAAAAAGTGCAGTTGCCACAAGTATAACAAGGATTTATGAACTGAATCCTGCTAAAACTTAATAATGTGCAATGTATTATCAGCTGCACTCCATCAGTATAGAAATCGGGAAGTAGAGTTAAAATTTCAGATCAATGATCTTTCAACAATTCTGAAATGTTAACTCTGCGTCGCTCCCCATCGATGCTGCCTGACCAGAGTATTTCCAGCACTTTCTTTTCTTGAATATATAATAGTGCTCTACAAATATCAGTGATAGAGCTAGTGTTGAGTCTACTTACTGTAGTCCACCCTCCCTCGATGTGATTTTTTTTACCCCAATAAAATCCAGGCACCTCGATGCCTCAGAGACCACGCGAAGATAGGATTATCTGACAGTGTCAGTTGATCCTGACCTTCGCACGGTCTCGGACATGAGGCATCGAGGTGCGCATTGGTTTCCTTGACGACAGGGCCCCGTCCCCTCTCCTCTCCGTCCCACAGACTAACAGTGCGTGCGTGTCTGCCAAACATGCGCTGTTAGCGGGCGGGGCGGAGAGGAGAAGGGGCGGGGCCCTGTCACCAAGGAAACCAAATAACACGTTTTGGGTGCCGGCTTGCAAATCAGTTGTCTCCTTTTGCGTATTTCAATGAGAAAAACCCGTGCTAGTTGGCAACTCTGGAACTGGCTGGATAGTGCAATGGGCAGCAGTGGAAAATGATATTCGGCCCCTGTCCCCCAGAAACCAAGTCGACCTGGAGCCAACACAGTCCGCACCAACCCCCCATAAACACTGCAGGGTGGACTCATGAGGTAACCCTCTGGTACTGCCGGTCATTCTAATTGGTCAGCAGCTCCATCAATCCCAGCAATGCTGGGAAGGCATCAGTGGCAACTGCCTAGATTGCTGTTGAAGAGAGGGTTCCAAGGACTAGGATTCTCGGAGCAGCTAATTCTGGTGTTTTGGGCTGAGAGGGTGCATTAGATAGAGTGGCAGTGCGTTTTAAGAAAATAAGCGGTTACAAAGGAAGGAGAGAGGGAACTGAGTTTAAGGAGGGGTTATCCTGTGACTGGCAAAGGAGTGTTCCCTCCTCCCCTTTAAACATTTAATGTTTCCAAAAAAAAAAATTGTGCTTCCTGCTGCCCATGTCAAAAGTATTAGTACGCAGGGCTGATGTGCGATTCTCCCAGGCCAATTCAAGGGTGAAGACAAACTACTCGACAGTACTGTTCATTGCTCTGCCAGCAGCGGTTATGTTGCGCAACGTGCACAATGACGTAAAGATGGAAATCGCACCATAAATCAGAGAAACAGGCCTAAAAGAGTATGCTATTTTAAAACGAAGTGACATTAAGCGAGGTGACTTAAAGGGACTTACTGTGCATGAAAGTTAAAATCGCCTGTTAAAACTACTTTGCCATATGCTGCCTAATCACCACACTTATATAACCTACCACTGCATAACTGCTACCACGCAGCTCGGTTCAGGTAGAAATCATCCCGAGAGTACAGTTCTTTCCTGTTCCATTGCTGCTGGCAGTGTCCCATGAAATTGAATCCTTCTTTCTCGCACCATTCCTTCAGCTACATACTTATCTCCCTTTTCTTAAGATTATCCCTTCTCAATGTGCATGTGGTTCGGAGATTATAACGAGGTCCTGTTTTTCAATGTGATCACCAAGATCCAATTCATAGATGCAAGACTGCGGATTCAAATTCAAACCGAGTCAATAAAAAAAAGACACTATAAATGCATATCTGAAAGAACTGAATTGAGTTTAAGACCCAAATCATGCTCAATGGCATTTACAGTTTCTAGAGTTTGCGGTCTAAACAAATTGCTTAATGCACCAGTTTTAAGGATATAAATGATTCAGCAAGAGTACAAGGCAGGTTGACATAAAAATGTAGCTATGAAAAAGTGCGTGCAGACCTTTGACCATGGCATATCAGGCAGTGGTCCACACAAAAATGTTCAAAGTTCTGCACGAAAAGATGGTGGATCATGATGTATGATTCTCTGAGCAGACTGTCGTTTGGCAGAATATCTCATTACAAGAGTTTTCAAACAAGACTGGTAGGAGGACCCTTCCAGCAGGCAAAGAGTCTCACTGCTTCTCCCTCGAGGCGGGTGTGGTGGGAAAGAGACCGACGTCCACCCAATTCTGGAATGTGCCCTTGCAAAGGAGGTACAGGAGTTGCAACATATCAGGTTTACAAACAAGATAGAAGGCAACTGCTGCTGATCAGACGCTGTTTAGTAGAACTTCTGTTAAGAAGATGAGCTATCTTGCATCAGTGGTTCTCGGCAAGTTTTAGACTACTAGTGGAGGTGGTGACAAGCAGTAATGTCACTGGATGATCAATCCAGAAGCCCAGCCTAATGCTCTGGTGACATGGGTTGAAATCCCATCATGGCAGCTGGTGGAATTTAAATTCAATTAATAAATCTGTAGTTAAATCGGTAATGGTGATTTCCTTAAGGGAAGGAAATCTGCTGTCCTTATCTGGTCTGGCCTACATGTGACTTCAGACCCACAGCAAAGTTGTATCTGCCTGCTGAAATGGCCTAGGAAGCGACCCAGTTGTATGAAACCAATACAAAATCAAAAGTAACTAAACCAGACCACCTGACATCAATCTAGGTACTGGAAAACACACAGCTTGTGCCAAAATTGGATGAGCTGTGCCATAGACTAGCCAAGTGATAGTAATCAACTATTTCCTAATAGATCTGATAAAGTTCAACAACAATCATTTCAAATCGGTGAATTACAACGTAAAAATAATGAATCAGAGTCCAAATACCAACAGTTAAAACAGAAACTGATGAAATCAAAAGACAAAATTGTCAGTTAGTCGAGGAAAGATGTGTTTTGGAAGGTGAAATGAACAATTTAAAAAGGACACTGCAAAATCTTAACAATCGTGCAGCTCATAATTTGAATCAAAGCACAAACAAGAATGTTAGTTCTGAAGCTAGAGAAAGTATCCTGAGCAACATAGTTCCAACTCCAGTTTCACCTCCAAATCCAATCTCACAGCCAATTCCAGTTCCTCAAACTACTCCAATTCAACAAACGACTCCAATTCCACAAACAGCTCCAGTTCCACAGCCAAGATCAAGCATTAGTAATAAATCAAAACCTAATTTTCAGATGCCAATTGACTCAGATGAAGTGATGAAATTAGCGTTCCTAGAATGCAAACTACAAAAGTAATTTGATTAGCCCCTTCACAACGTAAACGGGTTAAAATTGGAAGTAAAGAAATAAAAGAAAATGATTTGACAACCACAAACTGTATCTGGCCATCATTGGGTATATGAGGTCACAGACCCTGAAAAAATTGATAGATGGTCTAAAGATCTTCAACGCCCAAAAAGGGGTGGTTTGACCACGTGGGAACAACTTCACAGATTGCAATCCATTTATCATCTTCACCCATTAGATGGTGTACAAATTCTGTTTACTATGGTCGGCACCCGTGACAGTATAACTCTTGGAGAAGAAGTAGGAGTTGCCCTTGGGGAAGATTTACAAAATTTAGAAGCTGTTTGGCTAGCAGTCAAAAATTGGCTATTAAAATTTCGCCCTCCTAGAACCGATTGGTCTAAAATTACATCTTGCATTAAGAAACATACTGAAGATATACAAGATTTTGAAGACAGATTTATGTCTGGATAGAACATTCAGGAATGAAACTCCAAATGAGACTGACACTTGGGATACAAGCACTTTAGGGCCAATTAAAACAGCTTTTGTAGCCGGCATTAAACCTGAAATATCTAATGCTTTGAATCTGATTTTACCAAATTGGGCCACAGCTGGTACATATCGCGAAACAGTTGACCGATGCATTCAGATAGATCGCGGTATGCATAACCAGACAAACTATAACACTGCGACTGCTCAAATTCAGCCTGTGTTACCCGCTGCTCCAGCAGCAGCTGCTGCAGCCCCTGCAGGGATATCAGCAGTAACTACAACCTCCCCAGAAGCATCGGGTTCCGTATGCATCCTTGCTCCATTAAAATCACATAAGAAACTTCCACACTGTCTTTTTTGTGGTAAACTAGGGCATTGGATGGTGTCATGTTATTATAACAACGACTCGAGTCAAGAAATTATAGGAATGTGTCCAATGACTCCTTCAATACGTTTCCGCCCCATGGCCAGACTGGCCAGTCACGTAACACTCACAGACAAGACACACCTAGAGTTACGTTCCAACAAGACACACCCAGACTTGCGTACAGGGAATCTAGACCCTCCCAGCCGTTCCCAAGTAGGGACACACGCGATGCCGACAATGACATGAATGAAATGTTGAACAGCTTACCTCCTGCTCAAAGGCGTTCTATGTTTGATTCTTCAAGAAACTAATGGACCCCACTCGCGGTGATTCTTTCCATATTTCTCTACATGCACTTTTGGAACAGAAAAAGGATGGACTATATATTTCGCTAAGATTGGGAGGTTTTCATATCGATCTTCTTTTTGACACTGGAGCTGAACTTACCGGTGTTACTCAAACCTATGCTGCTTTATTTCCCCTAACTGCAGGAAAAATTAACGCTTTTGCTGCAGGAGGAGATTCTTTTATCCTCCGACTGACTGATCGACTGCTGTTAGAATTTGGACCACATCAACTGATGGCATCAATTTGGGTAGGTCCGGTAACACAAGCACTTCTAGGTATGGACATCTTATCTCAACTAAATTCTTCACTTAATTTCGATAATGGAAATATCACCTGGTCCATTAGAAACATCAAAAAAGACGAGATACAAAATCACCCAATTTGGGCAAAAGACAAAAATGATTGTTGCCTTTTAAAAATGGAACCAGTCACTTTCATTGGATCCACTCCACCTTGTATCAAACAATACCCCATTAACTAAACTTCAATTCAAGGCTTTCTACATATAGTAAAACAACTTGAAGAAAGGGGTATTTTAGTGCGCATTCACAGCTCATCAAACAGCCCTGTATGGCCTGTAAAAAAAGGCTAAAGGCACATGACGCCTTACTATTGACTGTAGAAAAGCAAATCAATTCATTGTCAGAAAAGCTCCTTTAGTGGCAGACCCATCTACGATCTTTAATTCTTGAACACCTGACCTTCAATGGTTTTCAGTCATTGACATGGCAAATGGTTTCTGGTCAGTACCAAAGAACAAAGAACAAAAACCACTAGCTAAGGATGTACAACCATGGTTTGCTTTTACCGTTAATCAGCAACAGTACACATGGAAGAGACTACTGCAAGGTTTTCACAATAGCCCAACTGTTTACCACATGGCTCTACAGAATCATCTCAGGATCTGCCTTCCACCATTATCCAGTATGTAGATGACATTCTGATAGCCTCCATCAATAAAGATGATCACAAAAAAGTCCTACGAGTGGTCCTGAACAACCTCAGTGATAATGGTCACAAAGCTAGCTTTGCCAAAGCACACATTCCTCAGGAAGAAGTTATCTACTTAGGTCAGAAAATATCCAAAGGCAAAAGGGAACTTACTCAGGATAGAACGGCTGCGCAAAAGAACCCTCAACTGTTCAGGAAGTAAGATCTTTTTTGGGACTGTGTAATTTTAACAGGAATTGGATTGATTTTTACACTCAGTTAGCTCAGCCATTGAATGATCTTTTAAAAGGGAATCGGAAATCAAAAGGACACAGTTAATCTCAATTCAGAAATAAAGCAATCATTTCTAAATTTGAGAAAGGTCCTGTGTTCAGCACCAACCTTAGGTATTCCAAACAATGGAAAACCTTTTACCATGTTTGTTCATGAAAAAGATGGTTACATGACTGCAGTACTAGTCCAAGAACATGGTGATCAGTTAAGACCAATTGGATATTACTCCATTAAACTTGACAATGTGGCACTAGCATTTGGCAGCTGTTTACGAGACATAGAAGCCACATGTCGAGCTGTAATGGCAACATCAGGCCTTGTCCTAGACCAAAAGTTAACCATTAAATGTCCACGTTCAGTCCATTCTCTCCTATCCATGAACAGAATATCGCAAGTTACATCAGCTAGATGGACTGCAGTTTTGGAAGCTCCCAACCTATATTTTCACAGAGCCAGTCCTGTAAACCCATCTTCTTTGCTCCCGCTTCCCGAGGAACAAAAGGGAGGAGAGGGAGAAGGGCATGACTGCGTGAAAATAATAGAGGAAATGGAAGACGTACACTTACTAGAAGAAGAGCCACTACAGAACCCAGATTTAGTC
The DNA here is from genome assembly GCF_047496885.1 of Scyliorhinus torazame. Lineage (NCBI taxonomy): Eukaryota > Metazoa > Chordata > Chondrichthyes > Carcharhiniformes > Scyliorhinidae > Scyliorhinus > Scyliorhinus torazame. The sequence continues at coordinate 187,089,899 of NC_092712.1, forward strand.
CTATTCACTGATGGTTCCTCTTTTATTGACAAGGGTATCAGAAAAGCTGGGTGGGCAGTCACAAGCCCGTATGAAGTATTAGCTGAAGGAAGTTTGCCCCAAGGTACATCAGCTCAGCAGGCTGAATTAAAAGCACTAACAGAAGCATGTCATGTGGCAAGAGATAAAACTGCTAACATCTATCCTGACTCCAGATATGGTTTTGGAGTAGCACATGATTTTGGCCATCTGTGGAGAAAAAGAGGATTTCTCACAACAGCAGGTACACCTATCCGAAATGGAAAGGAAGTACAAGATCTTCTAGAAGCTATGGCCTTGCCAAAAGAAGTACCAGTTCTAAAATGTAACGCCCATACTCATGAGGACACGATGGAAGCAAGAGGAAATGCTGTTGTCCCGGAACAAGCAGCAAGGGAAGCTGCCTCCCAATGGCATAAGGAATGAATTCAATCACATTTACAAATTGGGAGTAACCAGCTTATTACAGGATTTACGTGAAATGCAACATGATTGCACAAAGGAAGACAAATGGACATGGTTAGAATCAGGTATTCAGCTGTATGATGACAATATTTGGAGACAAGTTCAAACTGATAAACCAGTGGCACCACAATTGTTGATCTCCAAATTTCTTTCTCTGTCAGTCTGGCCTCAATAAAAGTTGAGACGGATTCGCACGTAAACAGAAGTTATTTATTTAGCTTGCAAGCTTAATCATCTTACAGAAATGTAAGAGACATCCAGCCTCTTTCATTCCAGAAAACGACTGAACTAACAGACAAAGGGATCTCTGCAAAATCAGTTCAAATGGTATCAAGTTTCACATACTCGACGGACATAGGTCAGCCTATGTCCCTCCTGACCTGTTCGATCTATTCTGATTGGCTCACTTCCAATCCCTTTCTCTGGCCCCTATCAATGCAGTCTCACTCTCATAGACACACCTCTTCCTGCTTTTTCCATGCGGTCTCAAATTCCTTTGTCCCTAACTGCAAAAATCAAAGTGGCTTATTTCTACATTACATTAACTAGTAACTCTAAAGTAACTATTTTATATCACATTCGTCATTCCCTCCTTTTATCATCCCATGATAACCGAACTATCCAATCTATAGCTACGGTTCCTCATCTAAAAAGATTCGTCGCTGCATTTCCAATTCCTGTCTTAGCCCCCCTTCATCTGCTTCACCCTCATGGATTTTAACAGTTAAATTTTTTTTCTCGGTGATTGGGGCGGTGATCTGATCCAGTGCACCCAGCATTCTACCCATCACACATTTAAGGATGGCCAGGCCCACAAAGATGCAGCCGATAGCTACCACTAGATACATGGCCATATTTATCAACCAGTCCTTCCATCCTCCAAATCCCCAGTTACCCCAAGAGTCAGGATCCTGCATCCCGTCCAAGTGATCCCGTATGCGATCCATAAATTTAGTAATGTTAGCGGTCAAGTCCTGAACACCCATGATCCACTTGCCCTGTACTATGGCGCATACCCCACCCTCACGGGCCAGAAGATAGTCAAGAGCATACCGGTTCTGCATTGCAAACAACCGTAGCTGAGACAACTCCTTGGTTATTGCCCCGAGGGCTCCCAAGGTTTCATTTCCCAAGATGGTAAGGCCGCAAATAAAATAATTCCGATCACTAACAGCCAAGGAACCCCCCACACCTCCCAGTGTCAATACGCTCAGAATGCCCCACCCGGCTGAGTGGCCCCGGTTGGGTGCAAGAACCTGAGGTTTTTTCCAGTTCTCGCAAAATTCAGCAGAGACTGCCCGGCGTGCTAACTGATTATGCAGGTTAGAGTCCCAATAACAATTCGGCGGGGAAATGGGGTGACAAAACGTTGGTCGCCGTACCATTAAATAAAAAGTAGTATCCTTGTTCCGTGTGGAGACTAGCATCACAATCAGCATATCGGTTGCGTAAGGACCTCCCAGTAGCCCAGTTTATCCAATTTTGAAATGCCCATTCGGGCCGCCCAGCAATGCAGAAAGCCCTATTCCCAACAGTGATATGAGAGACATTCGCCCAGCCACAAAGGAGCTGGAGGCCAGCGTTCAATGGAACGCAAGTGGTGCTATAACAAACGCATTGGCCAGACGCCTGGGTGATATGGCACCTCCTGTCCATACAGGTGGGAAACAGACATGTTATATTTGTGTCCACCTCTACCAGCAAACAGCCATATCCTTCACTGCTGAAGCAATTCTCGTACGACCGGGAATCCCTATTGGGAGTGAAGTGGCTAGGTATGTACGCCCTCCACCGTCGCAGCCTATCGTACTGTGAATGGGAATTATTCCGAGGGAGGGGAAGGCAAATAGCCGGTGGTGCTGAATCCGGATCGTAAGGAAGAGTGACTTGCTCGGGCAATGGCTCGGAACGCTGACAATGAACCACCGTTTGGGGAGTGCCCCAAAGCGGTGAAACAGAAAATAACCTAGACACCGCTGCGGGGTTTGGGTAGCAGACAACCCGTCCCTGGCCATACAGACGGTGGTAAATCTGGTAGAAGAGATTCATACTACCCGGGTTTTCCTCAGTTTGGCCTTTAATTAACTTAAGTGCATCTCCCGGTAACCTACGTTCTAGCTGTACTTCCCTTCTCACACGCCCCGTCCTCTCTCTAGTCCCTTTCTCTTTCTCATGGTCTCTTCCTACACTCTTCTGACAGCCTGATGTTACCTTTATTGTACCACTTTTAACACATCCAAAATCAAATTTACATGTATTCCAAAAACAAGGCAATGTCCATATAATGTTCCCTTCCCATCGCCGGGGCCGGTGCAGCTGCTTCATGACTCCCGCATTCTCCTTAACTTTGATGACCTTCCATGAGTCGATACCATGTCCTCGTATATGGGGGCAGTGAAGAACATCACCTTTGCATAGGTGATGTATCCTTGTAGATTGGTTGGGGCTACACAGATACATAATATTCCCCTTTTCCATGTCCATCGCCAATAACACGCCAAGCGAAGTGAGGCCAAATATCAGACAGACGATGCGTAGCCACTCCATCATGCTCCACACCTGTAAAATAGCACTGGAGAAGGGAGGCAGGTTAGTATCCGACCTTTTACAGTAGTGGAGATGGACTCAATTTACAGTGATGTAGGTGGACCCAAGCACTTCGCCCCTCCACTTTAACTGCTGTGGGGGTGGTAAGGAGAACTTGGAAGGGCCCATCCCATCGCGGCTACGACCCCTTCCTAGTCCAATTTTTGACCATTACATAACTACCGGGCTGGACTGAAAGTGAGCTAGGTACTGGGCAATGGCTCGTGAGCCGCGCGGACTTGGCCATGGAGTTCCTTGAGCACTTGCGTAAGGGCTAGAACATAGGTGGTCATTTCCTCAGTCATCTGATGAAACTGAACCCGTCTGGGAACCTGCAGGCTCCAGGGAGTTCTAAGAGGCCTGCCATAGAGAATCTCGGCGGGAGAGAGCCGGGCCGGTCCCGCAGGTGTAACCCGCAGCTGGAAGAGGGCAACGGGGAGCAACTTAAGCCATGTCAGTCCCGTGTCTGCTCTTAATTTAGCCAATTTAGTTTTGAGGGTCTGATTGTGTCTTTCAACCACCCCGGCTGCCTGTGGTCTGTAAGCACAGTGTAACTGCTGGCGTATGCCCAACTGGGAGCAAAACCCCTTGTTAATTTGTCCAATAAAATGAGGCCCATTATCAGAACTTAACTGAGCTGGTATACCGTACCGGGGAATGATTTCCCTCATCAAGACTTTAACCACAGTAGCAGCTTTACTATCGATAGTCGGATACGCCTCAACCCATCTGCTGAACACATCCACAATGACCAAAACATATTTATAACATTGACACCTTTCCAACTCAATGTAATCCATTTGGAGCGTCTCAAAGGGACCACTGGGCAACGGGGTTTGCCCCTTCCCACAAGGGATACCTTTTCCGGTGTTATATTGCTGACAAATCAAACACCGATTACTGATACTTTGGGCCAACCCCTGCATTTTAGGGTGCCACCAAGTGTCCAGCAACAAATCACTAGTCCCCCGAGCCCCACAATGAGTTGCAAAGTGTACACATTCGATGACCCATAAAGCCAGTACATCAGACATACAAGTCTGATGTGCAGGCGTGGTCCATAAAGAGGAAACAGAATCATATGTACAACCTAACCGTTTCCACATTTGTTTATCACTCTCAGGAGCGTCCTCCTGTAACCTTATGACGTCTTGGATGGTTGGCATTGGCTTGTCAGAAGCAGACACATTCATAGTAGATCGTTTAGTCTGACTTAACATTTTAGGCACCATCACTTGCTGAATTTGTGCGGCTGTGCGCACTGCACAATCTGCTCGTTCATTACCAACGTCAACTGGGGTTGTACCATTCGTGTGGGCAGCACATTTAATAACGGAAATCTGCGCTGGCAGAAGGAGGGCCTGCAGTAGGTCATTAACTAAACCCCGGTGGGATATTTGACCACACATAATCATGTCAGGTTGTTCTGACGAAATGTCACTCAAATCGCCCCTTATTGTGGTAGTTTCCTGAATCAAGGCTAAACAGTCGTGGCCAGGTGCGTCTTCATGGACAGGGGGACCACTAAGAAAACAGGCTGGATTGATAGTGGTACAGTATTTAAATGTCAGACGTGGATTGTTCAAAAGGTATATCTCATACCTATTCTGACGAGCTGTGGTAAGATGCTGACCATTCGCCCCATATCCCTGGCATGGTACTGGTCATGGACCTGACGTGTAATATGAGGGCTTACCGAAGCTGACTGTGGCCATAAATGTGGTGATATTGTAACAAAATCGGCTGTACCTTCTTTTCCCGTGACTGTGGCTGTAACCTTGACTGGCCATTCGGTCTCAAGTAATGGCCGGTATTTGTCCTCCAACTCCCTGTTTCGTCCAGTTCTGTCATAGGCCAGGGTAACGTGATGCAGTGATAGTGGCTGTTCAATGTCTAACGTCCACCACTGGGGGGTGATAGAAATATAGCACTGTTGTCTCATCCTCCTCTTCGCTGATCCACCCACCCAAAGTCACTATATTGGAGCTCCTGCTGGTAAACTACCATTTCTGCCGCTTGTTGGGATCGCAGATCATCCTTTTTCATTACATACTCAGTCTTAACCTTTGTAACTGAGCCTCCTTCTTGGCCTACACCCTCCTTCCAGTAAAATCTGACTGCCCTTGCCATCTGGGAAGGGTCGTTCTCTGTCCAATTCATGTTATTACATTTCACAGCAGTAACCACAGAAGGTGGTAGGCAATGCATTAACATAGCACAGTATTGAGGGGAATTCTGACCATTTTGATACAGCAAATCGCCTGACTGCCCCCGGTAGATTTCATTAAAACGCCCCAGACATTCCTATGGCTCATCAATCTTCCTAGGTTTTAGGTCTAAGATAACAAAGATTTATGGGCCTTTGAAATGTGCTATTCAACGCATTCAAGATCTGTGTCCTTCTTTTCTCTATTTGCTCTCTTTTTTTTTTTAAAACTTAAAAATGTTTGAAAATTCAAATTGAATTACTGCAACTTGCAAGCTTAGCTCTGATCTCAACTCAGAACTAAATTTACAATTTGCTTAACACAAACTTGTATAACATTTACAACTTAATTATTTCTTTATCTTAACAATTTTTTCTTTTAACAAGTTTTTTTTTCTGTTACATACACATAAGTATTAGCAAAATCAACTATCATAAGTATTAGCAAAATCAATTATCATCTCCAGATTGACACTTTTTAAAATGGTGTCCATGATCTTCTTTAAGTTTCTATTAATCTCCAGATAAAATGAGATAAACCTTATTTCAAGTAAGTAAAATTTAAGATTCTGGCAATTTCAATCAATTGCTTTCGAAAATAATAACTTTTATCAAAGAGGTGGAGAAACCCACTGGTTTCCTTTAATTAATTCAAAACGTAACTTTGCTGGTGTTCACTGACTCAAAGGAAAGGTATCCGATTACACTGCAGACTGTTATCTCAAGGCCTGAGTGAGAAGCACTGTCTGTTTTCAACTCCGCCTGCTGCTGTTAACCCTTTGAGAGACTTCTGCTTCAACCTCACAATCTCAACTAGACCTCGGAACTTTACAGTCCAAGGAGACAATTTTAGCTTAATCAACTATATATTTAAAACACTCACACATAGAGTTGAACCATCTTCAGATTTAAAAACAGTTATACTGGACTTAACCCCCATCTATTGAAGTCCCATCAGCCCCTGAACCCATATAATAGACTGAACCTTTATTATTTAAAGTCCCATCAGCCTCTGAACCCTGATAATAGACTGAACCTTTATTATTTAAGTCACATCAGCCTCTGAACCCCGATAATAGACTGAACCTTTATTATTTAAGTCACATCAGCCTCTGAACCCTAATAATAGACTGAACCTTTATTATTTAAAGTCCCATCAGCCCAAAACCCTAACCCAAGCCGAAACAACAATATGAAATCCCATCAATTAAAGTGCTAATCCCCAGACTGACCTGTGATTTCGTCGAGGCGGTCTTTCTGTGCCAACCGCGAGTGACCAGACTAATCAGACGATAAGAAGAGGGGAACAATCAATGCTGGTCGTTTTCCATTTCTACATTGAGGGCCCTTTGTTCCCGTCCTCCTGTTCATAATCAGTCTAATTCTGATTTCGCAGTTGGAACAGGATCGCCCAGAGAAATCCCGGTTTTCGGCACCAAATGTTGATCTCCAAATTTCTTTCTCTGTCAGTCTGGCCTCAATAAAAGTTGAGACGGATTCGCACGTAAACAGAAGTTATTTATTTAGCTTGCAAGCTTAATCATCTTACAGAAATGTAAGAGACATCCAGCCTCTTTCATTCCAGAAAACGACTGAACTAACAGACAAAGGGATCTCTGCAAAATCAGTTCAAATGGTATCAAGTTTCACATACTCGACGGACATAGGTCAGCCTATGTCCCTCCTGACCTGTTCGATCTATTCTGATTGGCTCACTTCCAATCCCTTTCTCTGGCCCCTATCAATGCAGTCTCACTCTCATAGACACACCTCTTCCTGCTTTTTCCATGCGGTCTCAAATTCCTTTGTCCCTAACTGCAAAAATCAAAGTGGCTTATTTCTACATTACATTAACTAGTAACTCTAAAGTAACTATTTTATATCACATTAGTCACAATCACTAATGCCCTTCTTAGCTCAACATCTATCACCTCAACAAATGATGGATCGATTCCATAGAAGTGGATGTGGTAAAGGATTCAAAAAACATGCACAATTAGTATCAAACCGTTGTGTAACCTGTCAAAAGAATAACTTGGGACCTATAACATCAATGCCTCAATTAAGAGCTCCTGTAAGACCGTTCCTGGATATACAGGTAGATCACATCACCCTTCCTAAATGCCAAAAGTACAATGACGTCCTTGTAATAGTGGATAAATTCTCTAGATGGGTGGAAGCTGCTCCAGCTAGAAGAGCGACAGCTGTCCATACAGCCACAGTGCTATGCAAAGACTTTATCCCCAGATGGAGAGTACCAGTTGGCATTGACTCAGACAATGGAACCCACTTCACAGGTGCTGTTTGTAAGGAAGTCTGTAGACTATTAAACATTGACTGGAATTTACACTGTCCTTATCATTTGCAATCATCAGGACAAGTGGAACGTATGAATCGAACTTTGAAAGAAAGACTGTCTAAATACAACCAGGAAGGCATGAATTGGGTTCAAGCTTTGCCAATAGTATTGTGCAGTATTAGAGCTACACCAAACAGAACAATAGGCCTGAGTCCAGTTGAAATCATCACAGGCAGACCAATGTCTCTGCCAGGAACTACTGATTTGCGGAAAGCAGACTGTCATTTAATGAGTGATACTTTGCTGACTTATTGTCAAAATCTAACAAATGCTGTCAGTTCTGCCTCTCAACAGGTGTTAGCTGCGTGGGCCGATCCTCCAGAAGGTGGGCACGACCTGGTGCCCGGTGAAGAAGTGTACGTTAAAAAGCTGCATCAAGAACCCTTAGGATCAAAGTGGGAAGGACCATTCGTAATCCTTCTCACCACCCAATCCACTGTAAAATTAAAAGGAAAGAAAAGTTGGATCCACGCATCACATGTGAAGCGCGCATATAAATATTAAGATCTGTAAAATGTTTACTGTAATATTCATTTTCAGTTATTTGATTGGCTTTGTAAATGTTCTACCAGAACTGAAAGAGAATACATTTCTTTACACATCTGTGATATGTGCTTAAAATGTCAACATTTCTAATTGTTGGGTATGCATTGCAACCTCTACTAACTCAGGAGAGGGTATTCCATTCATAACTATTCCCTTTAATGCTTCAGAAACAGCAGAATGGTACATCTATCAAAGTGTCCCTCGTTCTGTAGTGATCCGTTCTGGAGCATATTCATGTGAAAAAGGAAGGTACAAGATTTATTTAAAGAAATGTATTAACTTATGGAAATCTGCAGGCTAGCCACTAAACACCTTTTCAGGATGGCACCAACTTGGATTGGATTAGATTGGATTTGTTTATTGTCACGTGTACCGAGGTACAGTGAAAAGTATTCTTCTGCGAGCAGCTCAACAGATCATTAAGTACATGGGAAGAAAAGGGAATAAAAGAAAATACATAATAGGCAACACCAGATATACAATGTAACTACATAAGCACTGGCATCGGATGAAGCATACAGGGTGTAGTGTTAATGAGGTCAGTCCATAAGAGGGTCATTTAGGAGTCTGGTGACAGTGGGGAAATATAACCCGAACAAAAATCCTCAATATATTAGCCTCCCAACTAATATTAAACAAAAAAGGATCAATATGCCTCATTAGTAATCACTCCAAAGGGATGAAAATGGGCGATAGCGTTTGTACTCATTATTTGGATGTTAACACAGCTTATAAATGTACGCAAAATTTATTACAAAGAACTGAACGGTCCTCAACAATAACAGGCATATACAACATCACAAATAATAAAACATTCTCAGATCATTGGTACTTAGAAGATATTTACTTATACTCTGCTTTTAATGGGACTTATTTTATTTCTAATGACAAAGCATATTCCTGGCTCCCAAAATAGTGGTCAGGATCTTGCTATTTAGGATACATGGTACCTGCAATCCATCATCTTCCTCATCTGCATTATGTTTCAGATCCAACCACTCAAAGAAATAAACGTGCCATAACATTACGAGATGCAATTTATTAGTTATTACATTCTATTGGGAAGTAAGGGTGGCCAATGAATTGAATAACATAACAACCATCATACAAAACGCAGCCGATTACACCGCCAATGCCCTAGATAAAATCTCTGACGAAATGAGAGCAATTCGAACCGTGGCATTACAAAATCGAATGGCACTTGACTATGTGCTGGCCGAAAAAGGTGGCACCTGCGCACTGATTGGTGCGGAGTGTTGCACTTTCATTCCAGATAACTCACAGGAAGTTAAAGATCTGACATCACATATCCAAAAGGAAATCAAGAAACTTGATCCACCGCCAGTTATCTCTATCGGGGAGAAACTTTGCGGGTGGTTGGGACACACTGGAATGTCTCCTGTGTAGCAGGATTCATTATTTACATAACAAATCAGTGTATAGAGTGCATTAAACAACTATTCACTAAACGCAAGGGCCCAACAGTCAGAATGATTCTCACTAACCCCACTGCACCACCATTAGATGAAATAGAAATGAATTATTAATTCTTGAAATGGTACTGATCAATCAATTATTTGACTGTATTGTTAACATATTGCTAATAGATTAATACTGAATCAGGAGAATCAAATTCGATTAATTAATTGTTATTTTATAATAATGATTCTTTAAGAATTATAATAATTTTTGCTGAAATGCAATGCCTGCCCACTCTATTGTTTAAAACTGCAATGACAATATAAATGAGTTCTTCTTTGCGCTTTTACCTATCCTATCGCATTTATTATATCGTTTATCTTATTGTGATATATCTCACTTGATCTTTCGATTCATCAAAAGGGCGGACTGATAGTAATCGACTATTTCCTGATAGATATGATAGGTAAAAGAAGGTTATTTAGTGTAAATATTAAGACCCAGTTTTAATACCCAAAATGGGGATTTCAGTACTCATAACCTCAGGTCATGATAAAACACACAGCTTCAACAGAGACACAAAAAGCCTGACACATGCATAAACTAATTGGAGATAAAAACAACATTTTTCACTAAGCAAGATGAAAAAGCTATTGTTCTAATAAACATATTTCCAAAGACAGTTTGACATTAAGAAATGAGCTGTACCAGTAATCAGATCAAGGTCAAAGTAGGCACCATAGCAACATGAAGGCACCATTGTTCATAATGTGGATAAAGCAAAGTCAACAGAAAATCAGTAGAAACCGGTCTTGATCATAGCACAGAATCGCATTCCATAATACACACAAATATTCTAACATGAAACATTCAGAACTTATGTTGCACATTAAGGATTGACAGTTAACCATCGAATCAAATGTATTTGATTCTAACCCAAACCAATTAGGACGACATGAAGGTGTAGATAGATGGCTCAAGACTGATAAGATTTCCCTTAAACATGATGATCCGGAAGGCCATCTTTATTCCGGGATCATCCTATACTTTGATCTAACTATTCGCTATCTCTATTTTTCATATTTTCACTTTTCCACTCTAACTCTTTAAGTAAATGCAAGCTGCTTTGCCGTAAGCAAGAAACCATTTCTGTATTATTTTGAAAGTTAAATTGTGTACAAGTTACTTCTTTTTAAGTCCTTTTGCTAGCCAGACTTTATTGAGAATAGATTTAAGTTTCTCTCAATTGGAAGTGCCCCGCCAGCTTTCGCGGAAATGACATCTCCGGGCGGCGCATGCGCGGGAGCGTTAGCGGCCGCTCACGGCATCCCCACACATATGCAGTGGAGGGAATCTCTTCCACCTCCGCCATGGTGGAGACCGTGGCGAAGGCGGAAGGACGAGAGTGCCCCCACGGTACAGGCCCGCCCGTGGATCGGTGGGCCCTGATCGCGGGCCAGGCCACCGTGGGGGCACCCCCTGGGGCCAGATCGCCCCGCACCCCCCCCCAGGACCCCGGAGCCCGCCCTCACCGCCTTGTCCCGCCGGTAAGAGAGGTGGTTTAATCCACGCCGGGGGGACAGGCATTCTAGCAGTGGGACTTTGGCCCATCCGGGCCGGAGAATCGCGGGGGGGGGGGGGGGGGGGGGGGGCAATCGGCGCGGCGCAATTCCCGCCCCCGCCGAATCTCCGGTGCCGGAGAATTCGGCAACCGGCGGGGGGCGGGATTCACGCCAGCCCCCGGCGATTCTCCGACCCGGTGGGGGGGGTCGGAGAATCTCGCCCCATATCTTTAATAAACAAAGATAGTTGTAGCCATTGGAGCTCAATCATCTCTGTCCTGGGACATCACTGCAGGAGCTCCTCTAGGTAGTAGCCTAGGCCCAACCATCTTCAGCTGTTTCAATGATGTCCCGTCCCCCCCCACCATCTTAAGGTCAGAAGCAAGGATGTTCAGCACCATGTGCAATTCCTCAGATACTGAAGCAGTCCATGTCGATACCCAGCAAGACCTGGTGCAGACATGGGCCAAGTGGGCTCTTTCTGTGACATAAATCTTGGGATAATAAGTAGCAAGCAACATTCACACTATGCAAGTGTCAGACAATGACCATCTACAACAAGAAAGAAACTTACCATCTACCCTTAACAATCAATGCCATCAACATCCTCCTGCAAGGTTACTATTGACCAGAAGCATAACTGGACCAGCTAAATAAACACAGTAGCTAAAAGAGCAGGTCGTAGGCTAGCAATCCTGCAGCAAGTAACCCACCTCCTGACTCCCGAATGCCTATCCACCATCTACAGGGCACAAGTAAGGAGTGTGATAGAATACTCTCCACTTGATGGCTCCAATGCAAGGTCATGTGATTCCTCAGATTTCTTGACCAGAACCAAACAGAATTCATCCTGAAGGACTTCGAAAGGAACCAATTAAAAAACAATGTGGAAAAGAAAACCACCTATTCAGAATAGAAGGATTAGCATTTAGCACTGGGATGAAAATCAAATATAAAAAGTGAGGTGAAAAAAATAAAGTTTGTCACATGTTTTAATTTAATTTTCATATGCAACTGTTGTTGATAGTGATCGTCAAACCGTTAATGCAAACAATTATCAGTTGCCTGCCAGCAAGTAACCAAAAGCAGCAACTGACAACAAATCCTATTGCCTGGTTTTGTAAACTAATTTCATGAACATTTGGTCCAAGTTGCCAATTATCCGTAAATCATGCACGGCTCTATACCACAAGCAATCTTTTGTTTTAAATCCTATTTCGAACTACTGTAAGATCTTAAACATGCTTTATCACCACCTATAAGTTTCGCTCCAAACCCCCACACAATCCAAACTTAGAACTAATTCATTGTCCCTTTGTTTAATCCACTCGCAATATTGTACCAGAGACTTCAGAATATATAGGTTAAGTCTTCAAGTCTGTCCAGGGACTTCGGCTTTAGCACGGTTATTTACTCAATTACTACAGGGCTTTGCTGACTTTTAAAACTTAGAGTACCCAATTATTTTCTTTCTAATTAAGGGGCAATTTAGCGTGGCCAATCCACCTAACCTGCACATCTTTGAGTTGTGGGGACAAGGAGACAAGGGGAGAATGTACAAACTCCGCACGGACAGTGACCCAGGGCCGGGGTCGAAGCCGGGTCCTCAGCGCCTTAGGCAGCAGTGCTAACCACTGTGCCATCGTGCCGCCCGGGGCTTTGCTGACTGAAGTACACTTTATGATGAAGTCAAAGAGACAACTTAAACACACCAAGACAAGGTGGTTGCGTAGTAATCCAGAGACCCACGGTAATGTTCTGGGGACCCAGATTCGAATCCCACCATGGCAGATAGTGAAATTTAAATCCAATAAAAGATGGAATTAAAATCTAATCATGACCGTGAAACCATTTCCAGCGTTGCAAGAACTCATCTGATTCACTAGTGTCCTTTACGGAAGAAATTCTGCCAGCCTTACCTCATCAGGCCTACATGTGACTCCAGAAGTGGTTGGCTCTTAAAATGTCCTTTGAAATAGTCTAACAACATAGATACAAAATTGGCTGAAGAACAGAAAACAGAAGTGGTGAATGGGCTTTTTTCCCCAGATTAGTGAACATGCGGTGTTGATCTCCAGGGTTAGTACTGGGATCATTTTTGCTAAATAGTGATGACATGGACTCGCATATATAGCCGCAATGCAATCAACTGGGGTAAAGCTAGCTGAGATATCTAGTATTGTGTAATGAGGCAAGGTAATTAGTGATGGCGTAGTAAAAGATCCACTGGGAAATATGATAATAACACTTAATTGCACATTGGGTTTGAAAGCAACATGAAAGTGACAATACTCCAATCACAATAAGAGTTTTAAACTTAAACAAAGACAATTACATAGGTATAGCATGGACAGAGGATTGGGTAAAGGTCAGGAGGGAAAGAGCAGGCATAAACAGGGCATTTTCATGTTGCGACTAGTGGAGTGCTGCAAGCATCAGTGCTAGGATCTCAGCTATTTACAATTTAATGACTTCAATAAAAAGGCAGAGTATCTATTTTTGCTAATGAGAGAAAGGGAGGTGGAAAGGTTAGCCATGAGGAGGACACAAGATGACAGGTGGAGGAGTGTGAAGGTATTCACTTTAGCCCTAAGAATAGAAAAGCAGAATATATATATATATATTTTTTAAAAAGGTGTAAAACTTGTGTGTGTTTGTACAAGAAACACAGTTAGCATCCAGTTACAGCAAGTAAAGGCAAGTGGCATGTCAGTTTTTATTGCAAGGGTACTGGAATACAATTCTACAGGCCTTTGGCGAGACCACATTTGAAATACTGTGTACAATTTTTGTGTCCATATTTAAGAAAGGATATCCTTGCATTGGAGGCAGTACAGCAAATGTTCAGGAGGGGGTTATCCCATGATGAAAGGTTGAGTAAGTTGGGCCTATATATGCGAGAATATAGAAGAACGAGGGGCGATCTCATTAAAACATACAACATTCTGAAGGGATTTGTTCGGGCAGATGCTGAGAGATTGTTTGTGTTTCTTCTGTTGGTCAGGTAATCTAAAACATCAGAAGCACAGTATATATAAAAATAGTCATTGGAGCCTGGTCAAACAGGTTTGGATAGGACATAGACCATAGAACATTACAGCGCAGTACAGGCCCTTCGGCCCTCGATGTTGCGCCGACCACTCTAAAGCCCATCTACACTATTCCCTTATTGTCCATATGTCTATCTAATGACCATTTGAATGTCCTTAGTGTTGGCGAGTCCACTACTGTTACAGGCAGGGCATTCCACGCCCTTACTACTCTCTGAGTAAAGAACCTACCTCTGACATCTGTCTTATATCTATCTCCCCTCAATTTAAAGGTATGTCCCCTCGTGCTAGACATCACCATCCGAGGAAAAAGGCTCTCACTGTCCACCCTATCCAATCCTCTGATCATCTTGTATGCCTCAATTAAGTCACCTCTTAACCGTGTTGACTATCTCTAATCAAATTATTCCTTTCCAGAGGATTATACATCCTATCTCTTATAAACCTTTCCAAGACCTTGCCCACAACAGAAGTAAGGCTCACTGGTCTATAGTTACCGAGGTTGTCTCTACTCCCCTTCTTGAACAAGGGGACAACATTTGCTATCCTCCAGTCTTCTGGCACCAACAAAGATGACTTAAAGATCAAAGCCAAAGGCTCTGTAATCTCCTCCCCAGCTTCCCAGAGAATCCTATGATAAATCCCATCCGGCCCAGGCGACTTATCGATTTTCACACTTTCCAGAATTGCTAACACCTCCTCCCTATGAACCTCAAGCCCTTCTAGTCTAGTAGCCTGAATCTCAGTATTCTCCTCGACAACATTGTCTTTTTCCTGTGTGAATACTGATGAAAAATATTCATTTAGCACCTCTCCTATCTCCTCTGACTCCAAGCACAACTTCCCACTACTGTACTTGACTGGCCCTACTCTTACCCTAGTCATTCCTTTTTTCCTGACATATCTATAGAAAGCTTTAGGGTTATCCTTGACCCTACCTACCAAAGACTTCTCATGTCCCCTCCTGGCTCTTCTTAGCTCGCTTCTTTAGGTCCTTCCTAGCGAACTTGTAACTCTCGAGCGCCCTAACTGAACCTTCATGTCTCATCTTTACATAAGTCTCCTCCTTCCTCTTGACAAGTGTTTTGACTGCTATAATAAACCACGGTTCCCTCACTCGACCGCTTCCTCCCTGCCTGACAGGTACATACTTATCAAGGACACGCAGTAGCTGTTCCTTGAACAAGCTCCACATTTCCATTGTGCCCATCCCCTGCAGTTTTCCTCTCCATCTGATGTATCCTAAGTCTTGCCTCATCGCATCATAATTGCCTTTCCCCCTGCGGTATATACCTATCCCTTTCCATCACTAAAGTAAACGTAATCGAATTGTGGTCACTATCACCAAAGTGCTCACCTACCTCCAAGTCTAACACCTGTCCTGGTTCATTACCCAGTACCAACTCCAATATGGCCTCGCCTCTCATTGGCCTATCTACATACTGTGTCAGGAAACCCTCCTGCACACATTGGACAAAAACGGACCCATCTAATGTACTCTAACTATAGCGTTTCCAGTCAATATTTGGAAAGTTAAAGTCTAGGAGACCAAAACTGGGTGAGGTGTTTGAGAGGAAGTGGATGGGGGTGGGGGTGGGGGGGGGGGGGGGGGGGGGGGCACGGCTGATGGCAACAATGGGATGGGGACGGAGTTATGGATGATGGCAGATAACGGGGGTGATGAGAGACCCTCCGGTCAGGTTAGGGTGTTTGCAGAACTAAAAAGCTTAAAGGCTGATGTGTTTATGCTATAGGAGACTGATCGGAGGGTGAAAGATCAGGTGAGGCTCAGAAAGGGCTGGGTAAGCCAAATATTTCACTCCGTGTTCAACAGCAGGGCATGGTGGATAGCGGTTTTGGTCAGCAAGAGTGAGGTTCCAGATGGAGAAAGTGGTGGCAGACCAGGGGGGTAGATATATGATAGTAACAGGGGCATTGGAGGGGAGGTCAGTAGCATTGGCGAGTGTGCATGGCCCAATCTGGGATGATGAAGGGTTTGTGAGGAAGGTGTTTGGGATCATTCCGGACTTGGAAACTGTGAGAAGAGAAGAATACAAAGAGCCAGTAAAGAGATATAGATAGGTTTAATAAGAATGAGCAAAAATTCAGCAGATGGGAGTATAATATGGGTAAAAGTGAACTTGACCACTTTGGTAGAAAGAACAGAAAAGCAGAATATTGTTTAAGTGAAGAGAGACTCCAGAATGCTGCAGTGCAAAGGGATCCAAGTTTCCATGTACATGAATTTCAAAAATTCAGTATGCAGTACCGCAATTAATTAGGAAGGCAAAAGAAATTGTTAGGAAATTTGATAATTGGAAATGTATTCTGGTGGTTGTATGTTTAAAGAAAAACAAACTACTTGAAAATAAAAATTGTAGTTAAGATGGATTGTTTGAGTTGATGGAATTAGAATCACAGAATTTACAGTGCAGAAGGAGGCCTTTCGGCCCATCGAGTCTGCACCGGCCCTTGGAAAGAGCACTCTGCTTAAGCCCATGCCTCCATCCTATCCCCATAACCCCACCTAAATCATTTTTGGACACAAAGGTGCAATTTAGAATTGCCAACCCACCTAACCTGCACATCTTTGGACTGTGGGATGAAACCGGAGCACCCGGAGGAATGATGTGAAGACTAATGAAGGATGCCCCAGATGGTTTTGTAATGATTTTAAACCAAATAAATGTTTATTAAACCGTGGATCATGGTGGATTGGCCATGATAAATTGCCCTTAATGTCCAAAAAAGGTTGGGTGGGGTTACTGGGTTACGGGGATAGGGTGGAGGCATGGGGTGCTCTTTCCAAGGGTTGGTGCAGACTCGATGGGCTGAATGGCCTCCTTCTGCACTGTAAATTCTATTCCATGATTACACCAAATTGCAAAATACAGTTGACAGCAGGCACTCCAAGTTTCCCTTCTGGGGTTTGAAATAAGCTAGGATTTGGAACACACTAGGTGATCAGCCGAGTTCTTAACAAAATGTTGGCCATTATTGCAAGGGATATGACAAATAAAGTCAGGAAGTCTTGCTACAAATGTACAGGGCTGGTACAAGACCATACCTACAGACAGTGGACAATATGTCTCCTCACAGAAGAACGGATGCACTTGCATTGGAAACAGTTCACAGAAGGCTCTGCAGGCAGCTGCCTGGGATTTGTCTTACAAGGAAAAGTTGAGCAGTTTGGGCCTTGGAGTTGATCAATTACAATTCTTAGAGGTCTTGACAAGCTAGATGCGGAGAGATGTTTGCCCTTGCAGGAACTAGGGGGCACTGTTTCAAAATAAAGAGGTTCCCATTTACAAAGGAAATATTTCTTCTCAAGAGGGTTGTTATAGAATTCACTTCCCCAAAGACCAGTGGAGGCTGCGTCATCGATGGGGCAGCACGGTAGCACAGTAGTTAGCACTGTTGCCTCACAGCTCAAGGGTCCCAGGTTCGATTCCCAGCTTGGGTCACTGTCTGGGTGGAGTCTGCACGTTCTCTCGGTGTTTGCGTGGGTTTCCTCCGGGTGCTCCAGTTTCCTCCCACAGGTCCCGAAAGACGTGCTGTTAGGTAATTTGTGGACATTCTCACTGTGTACCCGAACAGGCACCGGACTGTGGTGACTAGGGGCTTTTCACAGTAACTTCATTGCGGTGTTAATGTAAGCCTACTTGTGACAATAATGATTATTCTAATATATGAAAGGCTGAATTGGGCACATTTTTAATCAAAAAAAAGAGTAAATGATTATAGGAGCAGGCAGGAAAAGTGGAATTAACAAGAAATAAAGAAAACAGTACAATTTTGAAAATGACTGGTACTGGTCGTATATACCTTAAAATGGAACTCAACCAGGGGTCATTTCCCAATGTTTTCTTGTTAATCAGATTGGCTAACACCTTATTGAACAGCAGAGCAAATTTGAGGGGCTAGATGGACTCCTCCTGCTCACATTTCTTATGACCGCATATTGTTATGATATACAGCGTAGAATGTCAATGTTTATAAATGGTACAAATCTAAGAAATTTAGTGACCAATGAGGAAGATAGGAAATAAAATTCAGAACAAGAGTTTTGTGAAATGGTCAGATGCATAACAGATCAAATTTGCACAAAGTGTGAAATGATACAAGGAAGACAAAGAAATGAAATATGGTACAATTTTAACGGGAGTGTGAAAACATTTCTGAACAAGTTTAAAAGGTTTGTTGGATCCTTAGCTGTATTAATAGAGATAAAAGGAAGGGGGCGGGATCTGGGTCGGAGAATCGCTGGCGGGCCGTGCGAATCGCGCCGTGGTTGGCGCGGCACCGGTTGCGGTCCGCTCTACGCGGCCGGCCCACCGATTCTCCGGCCCGGATGGGCTGAGCAGCTGTAAGAAAAGAGCCGAGTCCCGCCGGCGCCGTTCTAACCTGCTCTGGACCAGCAGGACCTCAGCGTGCAAGGGTCAGGTGGTGGCCTTTGGGGGGGGGGGGGGGGGGGGGGGGGGGGGGGGGGGCCTCCGATGTGGCCAGACCCGCGATCGGGGCCGACCAATCGGCAGGCCGGCTTCTGTGGCTGGGGGCCTCCTTTCCTATGCGTCGGCCCCTATAGTCCTGCGCCATGCTGCGTTGGGGCCGGCGCGTTGAAGGAGGCCACTGCGCATGCGCGCATTGGCACCGGTGCCACTGCGCATGTCCTCGTTGGCGCCGGCGCAACTACACATGCGCGGATCCCGCAGCACACAGCTCGTGCTGGGATCTGCAGCTGGGGCAGCGCGAACCGCTCCAGCGCCGTGCTGGCCCCCTGGAGGGGCCAGAATTAGTCATGGGAGCGGTCCATTCATGCCGTCGTAAAACGGGACGGCGTTTACAACAGCGTGGACACTCTGCCGCGGGATTGGAAAATCCCGCCCAGGAAGTTTATGTACTGATTCGGCCTTAAAAATAGCATTGTATTAAATTCTTGGTTTTAGGAATGATGCCAATGCCTTTAAGGGGATGCAGAGCAAACTGAGCAAAATGGTACCAAGGAGAAGAAAATTTAGCTATGTGGAGACTAGAGAAGCTGTGGTTTTCTGAAAGTAAGAGGCATTCAAAATCATGACAGATCTTCGATGGAGTAAATAAGAAGAACTGTGGTCAAAGATTCAGTCATCAGGTGACACAGATATAAAGGCAATTAGCAAAAGGAACCAGAGGTGACATGCTAGAACAATTTCTGCTCTCCCCATCCCCTTATAGCAAATTGTGAAGATCTGGAAAGCGTAGTGCAAGTACGTCAAATAGTAACAGTTAAAAGGTAATTAACTCAACACTGCCACAATTCCCTCAAGGAGAATTTTAATTGGATAGTTCTACCAAAGAGACAGTACAGGCATAATGGGCTGAAAGGCCTCTGAATCATATCTCACACATTTGAATGCCTATGCTGCTAATGTGAAAGGAGTACACACGACCCCACAGATTAGTATAGCAAGTAAAATACTGAGTTGATACTTCAGTGTCTTATAGCAGTTAGGCGCTATAATCAAGTTGCTGTTGAAGGTCGGAATTTAAGGTCATACGTAGACTTTAAATCATGAAAGGGAGGATTTTGTCATTAGTTACTGTTAAACAAACAAGTTTATCATACCAGATTAATTCTGTACAGGTACTGCTAAATATATATTGAACTAAAGAACAGCATGATGATAAATGAAAATCAAGGTTACCCTTGCAGTTGATTGGGGGGGGGTTTGGGGGGGGGGGGGGGGGAGGAGAAAGAGAAGAAGAAACATACAAGTTAGTTTCCAAATATTGAAACATTCTTTCATGTGATCATTGCTGGCTAAACCAGCATTTATTGCCCATCAACAATTGACCTCGAAAAGGTGGTGCTGAGCTGCCTTCTTGCACCACTACAGTCCATGTGGTCACGATACACACATTGTGCTGTTAGGAAGGGAGTTACAGGATTTTAACCCAAAATGTGAAGCAGTCAGGATACGGTGCTGCTTGGAGGGTAGCTTGCAGATGGTGGTGTTCGCATGAACCTGCTGCCCTTGTCCTTTTGAGTGGCAGGTTTGGAATGAGCTGATGGAGCTTTGGTGGGTTGCTTCCATGCATCTTGTAGATGGTACTCACTACTGCCATTGTGCATCAGTGGTGGAGGGTGTGAATGCTGAAGGTGGTGGATGGGGTGTTAATTAAGGAGGTTGATTTGTCCTGGATGGTAATGAACTTGTGGAGTGCTGTTGGAGCTGCACACATCCAGGCAAGTGAACGAGATGCCATCACACTCCTGATTTGAGCCTTGTAGATGGTGGACAAGCTTTGGGGAGTCGGGGGCAAGTTACTTGCCACAGAATTCCCAGTCTCTGACCTACTCTTGTAGACATCGTATTTATATGGCTGGGCCTGTTCAATTTCTGGTCAATGGTAACCCCCAAGATGTTTTTTTTAATGATTTTAAGTACCCAATTCTTTTTTCCAATTAAGGGGCATTTCAGCACAGCTCATTCACCTATCCTGCACATCTTTGGGATGTGGGGATGAGACCCATGCAAACACAGGGAGAATGTGCAAACTCCACATGGAAGTGACCCGGGGTCAGGATCGAACCTGGGTCATCAGCGCTGTAAGGCAGCAGTGCTAACCACGGCTCAACAGTTCCGCCCAATCCCCATGATGTTGATAGTGGGAATTGAGCAATGGTAATGCCATTGGTTGTCCAGGGGAGATATCTGGATTCCGTTTTGAGAGATGGTAATTTCCTGGCAGGAATGTTAGTTGCCACTTATCAGCCCATGCCTAAATGTTGTCCATGGACTGCTTCAGTATCTGAGCAGTTGCAAATGGCACTGAACATTGTGAAGTTGTCAGCAAACATTTCCACTTCTAACCTTATGATGGAGGGACAGTAATTGATGAAACAGCTGAAGGTGATTAGGCCTGGGACACTACCCCGAGGAACTCATGCAGTGGTGTCCTGGGACGAAGATGATTGATCTCCAACAACCACAACCATCTTATTTTGTGCTAGGTGTGACACTGACCAGTGGAGAGCTTTCCCTATGATTCCCACTGATCTGTTTTTCAAGGCAGATTTGCCCCAAAGACATTAATTTTCACCTCTTTTGTCTGTGTTTGGGCCAAAGCTGTAATGAGGTCAGTGCCGAGTGGCTTTGGCAGAACACAAACTGAGTGTAAGTGAGGTTGTTGCTAAGGAAGTGCCATTTGATAGCACTGATGAGACACCTTCCATCACTTTGCTGTTGACTGAGAGTAGACTGATGGGGTAAGTAATTGGCTAGGGTGGCACGGGGCCCCAGGAGGAGCCTGAGGAGATCCCGTCTGTCGATGATCCCGGTGGCGGGATCAAGGCAGTCCTTGAGTTGGTTGGTGGGCCCATGTCACCCGCCGCACTCAGTGTGGGGAAGGATTCTGGCCCGGAGGGCAACTGTCCGAAGGCGGTCAGCCGCCGAGTGTCGGGAGCGCAGGGTGCACGAGGCACTCTGTAGCGGGGTGCGGAGCTCACTCGTGCCTGACACTGTGTCGCCCCTCACGTCCTCTGGGGAACTCCCGGAAACTGGCACATCATAACTGAAGGTTCTTTTGTTTTTCTGCCTCCGTAGATAGTTCAGGCAGTGCCCCATTTGCCCCCCCCCCCACTTCACCAGCTCAGACCCCCTCCCTCCCATCACCCCTCTTCCTTTCCCTTCTGTTGGTAGAGGTGAGGGTATCTGGTCTCTCCAGCGCAAAGTTTAGTGCTTATACCATTTGTTTATTGTGCAAACGTGTTGTGAACTGTTTTAATAATCAGAGTATCCACCTCCCCTCCCAGTACATTGGTACTGAGGGGAGGGAACCCTGTTTCTCCCACACAAAATTAGTGTTTTTACCATTTGGCCTCGTATATTTTTACTGTTTTAATAAAAAGATATGGACTTGTCCTGCTTTTTGTACACAGAACATACTTTGGCAATTTTCCACATTGCAGGGCAGATGCTCGTTGTAGCTGTACCAGAACAGTTTGGCTAGTGCATGCCAATTTCTGGAGTGCAAGTATTTAGTATAATTGTCATATTTCAATTGAAGAAAAATATTCTATATGCTTAATTTTACAGGTATGCTGGCAGCACCAATTCTAACCATCAGGGTAATACACATTGCAGGCATGAACCAGGCAGATATGAAGCATTCAGACCAATGAGGGAAGTTGAAGCCATATATTATGATCACAACAACCTTAATCTTCCGCAACATTTAGTGGAAGTGTCAGCCATGGCTCGGTTGATACAATCTCATGACTCAGAGATGAGAGTGCAGAGTTCAAGTTCTACTCCAGGACTTGAGCACAAAATTTATGCCAACATTCTTTTGCAGTACGGTGGGAGACATGCACTGAAGTGTCATCTTTCGGATGATACGCAAACCCTCTGGGGTAGACACAAAACATCCCATGACACGATGTTGACGAAGAGCAGGGGAGTGATCCCTGGTGTCCTGACTAATAGTTATCCCTCGAACAAATCATCAGTCATGTTCACACTGAGGGCAGCACAGTGGCGCAGTGGGTTGGCCCTGCTGTCTCGCGGCGCCGAGGTCCCAGGTTCGATCCCGGCTCTGGGTCACTGTCCATGTGGAGTTTGCACATTCTCCCAGTGTTTGCGTGGGTTTCGCCCCCACAACCCAAAGATGTGCAGGCTACATGGATTGGCCACGCTAAATTGGCCCTTAATTGGAAAAAAAATGAATTGGGTACTCTAAATTTATTTTTAAAAAGTCATGTTCACGCTGATCTTTGTGGGATCTTGCTGCATTGAAATTGGCTGTTCCGTTTCCACATCACAACAGTGACTAGAGTTCAAAAGTATTTCATTGGCTTCAATGCACTTTGGGATATCTGCTGGTCGTAAAAGGTGCTGTGTCATTTCAAGACGTCTTTCTTTCATTTAATGGCAAGCCTGAAGTCGCAGATGACAGTTTCAATACAAGCATTGTGGCAAGGCTTAAACAATATAACGGGCTACAAAGCAAACCAGAGTAGATCTCTGGCAAGAGCACTCCTCCCCGATGAACTTAATGCATTCTATGCACATTTTGAGCAGGAAGCCAACAAACTGATGTCACCTGACCCAACAGCTTCAGGCACACCCATATCTACCATCACATGCTCAGAATTTAGGTCGGCCTTCTAGAAAGCCTCAACGTTGAATTAGATCCTAATTTGGGCTATACTTTGTCCATGTGTATTAATTACATCCTACCAATAAACACCACTGTTCAATCTTACATGATGTGGAGATGCCGGCGTTGGACTGGGGTGAGCACAGTAAGAAGTCTTACAACACCAGGTTAAAGTCCAACAGGTTTGTTTCGATGTCACTAGCTTTCGGAGCGCTGCTCCTTCCTCAGGTGAATGAAGAGGTATGTTCCAGAAACATATATATATAGACAGATTCAAAGGTGCCAGACAATGCTTGGAATGCGAGCATTAGCAGGTGATTAAATCTTTACAGATCCAGAGATGGGGTAATCCCAGGTTAAAGAGGTGTGAATTGTGTCAAGCCAGGACAGTTGGTAGGATCTTACAAGCCTCAACCTCTTCGTGAGACCTCCTGAATAAACCTTGCAGCAGTCACTAACTAATATCCAATAAGTCATTTGAGAGAAATTTCCTTAAACAGGCAATGTTGAGAATGTCAAGCTTAATACCACATGGCAAATAGCATAATGTAAATATTGGGAAATTACACAAATAGATGAGAAAGAAATAGGAGGGTACAGTTTACTGACCACGGTTAGGTGAAATAAGTATATGCTTGTGTGGCACAGAACTGTTGGTCCAAACGATCCATTTCTGTTCTGTAAAATCTGTTCAATACTGTGCAACCGTTACTGTTCAAATATTCTATACAATGTCCATAGAAAAGAAACGAGTGGGGTGGGAAACAATTTTTCAATGAAGCTGCTTATTTGCGTCAGGAGAACCTATGTGCCATCCTTTTTATATTTGGAAAAACTGAATAGTCATTAAAGTTATGTATATTTCATAATTGGAATTTAAAAAGTAGGCTGGAATCCTGATCAACACTTTATTTAAGATTCTGAAAAGGCCAGCTAGTGCTTTTTTCCAAGAGCGGTGCAGACTTGATGGGCCGAATGGCCTCCTTCTCCATTGTAAATTCTATGATTCTAAAAAAAAAGGTCCCGATGGGAGTCCCTGGTCATGCACTTCGATCCTACTGGCGGGTGTGTTGGCAGACATCTTTAACCTCACCCTACTCCGTTCACAGGTTCCCACCTGCTTCAAGAACACCACTATCATACTAGTTCCAAAGAAGAACCGGACAACGTACCTCAACAACTACCGACTGTTGGTCCTGACATCTATTATTATGAAGTGCTTTGAGGGGTGGGTCATGAGACACACCAACCCCAACCTTCAAGATTGCCTTGATCCACTACCATTCACCCATGGCCACAACGGGCCCAAAGCAGATGCTATCTCCCTGGCTCTACACTCATCCCTGGAGCACCTCGACGATATGAACACCTACGTCAGACTCCTGTTCATTGATTACAGTTCCACCTTCAACTCCAATTCCATAATCTCAGCCAAGTTCATATCCAAACTCCACAATCTAGGACTCTGCTTCTCCCTCTGCAACTAAATCCGCAGTTTCCTGACCCACAGACCGCAATCAATAAGGATAAACAACAGCGCCTCCTCCACAATAGTCCTCAATACCGGGGCCCCACAAGGCTGTGTACATAGCCCCCTACTATACTCCTTATACACACACGACTGTGTGGAAAATTTCATCTCCAACTCCGTCTACATGTTTGCTGATGACACGACCGTAGTGGGTCAGATCTCAAACAAAAATGAGTCAGAGTGCAGGAGGGAGATCGTAGAATCACTTAATGGCATGGTACAATGAAAACAATCCCTCCCTCAACATAAGCAAAACTAAGGAGCTCGTCATCGACCTCAGGAAGCGAAGTGTCATAAACACCCCTGTCTGTATCAGAGGTGGAGATGGTTGACAGCTTCGAATTTCTGGGTGTAAACGTCACCAACTATCTGTCCTGGTCCATCCATGTTGATGCTATGACCAAGAAAGCACAACAGCGCCAATGCTTCCTCAGGAAATTAGATGTGTCCACAATGACACTTACCAATTTTTATAGATGTACCATAGAAAGTATCCTATCTGGTTGCATCACAGCTTGGTATGGCAACTGCTTAGCCCAAAACTGAAAGTGTCTACAGAGTCGTGAACATAGCCCAGTCCATCGTGCGAGGCTGCCTCCCATCCATTGTGTGTCTACACCGCCCGCTGCCTTGGGAATGCTGGCAACATAATTAAAGACCCCTCCACCCGGGTTATTCGCTCTTCCAACTTCTCCCATCAGACAGAAGATACAAAAGTTTGACAACACGCACCAATAGATTCAAAAACAGCTTCTTGTTAACCAGACTCCTAAATGGCCCTCTTATGGACTCAACTGATCTCTCTACGCATCTTATCTACTGTTGTAGCACTATACTCTGTATGCTTCACCCAATGTCTATGACTATCTATTAACATTCTGTACCCTAAGAGTACCCCTTATCCAAAATTTTGAAAACCGAAAAATTCCAAAATTCACACTTTTTGGGGGCACGCGCACCCGCGCTGTATATTCCGAAATTCAATGCGCACTCGCCCCAAGCATTTTGGATAAAGGATTTTCAACCTGTGCAAAAACATTATACTGAAGATTTAGAAATCAATATTGCACACAAGTATGGGTCTGGCAGCTTAGTTACATTCCACACTGAAGTTAAAGTACAAAGGTAAAACCAGTAGAACAAAAGCAATGGTTTTGCTTTGGAATGAGGAAGTAAGCTATTCAGCCAATTAAGTCCACGCCACCATTCAATACGATCATGACTGATCACCAGCTTCAATGTCTGTTTACCCCACACTAACCCCATATCCTCTC
The DNA here is from genome assembly GCF_047496885.1 of Scyliorhinus torazame. Lineage (NCBI taxonomy): Eukaryota > Metazoa > Chordata > Chondrichthyes > Carcharhiniformes > Scyliorhinidae > Scyliorhinus > Scyliorhinus torazame. The sequence continues at coordinate 187,116,056 of NC_092712.1, forward strand.
ATGTCACTGGTAGTTAGAACTATGTCAATCTTTCACACCTTACTGACTGAGCTTCCAGTCCTCTGGGGTAAAGAATTCCAAAAGATTCACAAAACCTCTGAGCATTTCACCTCATCTCAGTCCTAAGTTACTTCCCCATTATTTTGAAATTATGTTCCCTGGTTCTAGATTCCCCAGCCAAGGAAACATCTGACCTGTATCTACTATATCTATCCTTGTAGGTTTCAATTAGATCATTCTTCAAAAACTCTAGAGAATGAGGGCAGCACGGTGGCGCAGTGGTTAGCTCTGCTGCCTCACGGCACCAAGGTCCCATGTTCGATCCCAGCTCTGGGTCACTGTCCGTGTGGAGTTTGCACATTCTCCCCGTGTTTACGTGGGTTTCGCCCCCACAACCCAAAGATGTGCAGGATCGGTGGATTGGCCACATCAAATTGTCCTTAATTGGAAGAAATGAATTGGGCACTCTAAATTTATTTTTAAAAACTCTAGAGAATACAGGTCCAGTTTTCCCAATCTCTCATCCCTGCCATCCTGGGAACAAGTCTGATGCACCTTTGATGCACTCCTTCTATGGTAGTAACATTCTTCCTAAGGTAAGGGGTCCCACACAATGCCCCAGGTGCAGTCTAATCAAGGTTCTATACAGTTGAAGGAAGACTTCTCTATTCCTGTAGTCAGATCCTCTTACGATAAAGGCTCACATGCAATTTGCCTTCATAATTGCTTGCTGCATCTGCATGTACCGGACTTACCCAGGTCCTTTTGTACATCTCCACTTTCTAATCTCTCAGTTTAAAAAAATACTCTGCACATCTGTTCCTCCTACCAATAAACCAAGAAAAAAAATGCATAACTTTATATCTGCATATTGAAAGACACCTCCAAATATCCCTATACGTGTTAAATTCTGTTCGGAGGACAAAGATACTAATGTTTGAAATTATGTTCGAAGAAAGCATAAACATTAATCTCTCACCTCATGGTCAATATTATCCTTCAGAAACTAATTCATCATGTGATAGAAGCGGTTGAAAATTTACACACTTTTGTTAATTACAGGAAACAAAGATGATAGGTAACAACTAACAGGTACCCCTATAAAAATAACATTTTTTTCTCCTTGTTAAGAGTTCAAATATTCTGGCAATTTCAAGGCCAAACTGAGGTCACAATCAAGTGGCTTAGAAGTTAAAACCAAATTAAAATTGGAGGTCCAACTGCAACTATCATAGAATTTTATAGCCAGAAAGCAATTCAACCCACTGTTTCTGAGCTAGCTCTCGAGAACCTCTGTTCCCCACTTTCTTATCCTGTCTATATTTTCAGGGAAGAGCCACTGATATTGTTTTGTAGTGTGCCATCATTTACTTACCCTAGCCACATGCTTCTTTTCCCCCAAATTAAAACCACATCAATCAACAGCATTCCTAATACTGTGACCAAGTGGGTAAATTGAAAACCGGAGCTATCTGTCCTAATGGCAAAGAAGGCTGCACCCTAAAAGTAAACATCCCCAGCACCAGTTTGATGTTGACATTTTTAATTACCAAATATTGCATTCCAGTAATTAACTAAAATTTTACACTTCTTTTTTGGGAGTAATTCCATTCCCCCTGCCATTAGAAATTTTAATTTACTGCAGACTAAAATTGCTGCATGTACTGCTTGTACTTTGAATTTTTGTTTGTTTTAAAACAAGAATTAAATCAATCTTGAAAGTAACCAGTTAAATCAACTAAAGATTTAGAATGGCAAGTGCCACCAATGAAAGATTGCCAAGAATCAAAATTGTGACTAACTAAAATCACTGCAAGCATGTACTAAACACGTTCAAGTACAAACTTGATGAATAATCTAAATTCTACTAAACTGAACACACTCATTGACAGATCTTAGATTATACAGGCTTTACCAGCTACTTGTATGCATCCTTGGACATACTCAGAAGATTAATGTAAAAAAATATTTGGTAAAAATATAAGTTTAAAAAAAAAACAGATGCTCCTTGATCCTGCACCAATATAAGCTCTACCTACATTTCACATTACAGAAAAGTTTTGGATATATAGGCTCAGATTTTCTGGTCTCTGGATGGTCATACCCCTGAAGTATCCGGGAAGATGTGGAGCACCCCTCAGACGTGCCGTTAGGTAATTTGGACATTCTGAATTTTTCCTCAGGGTACCCGAACATGCACCGGAATGTGGCGACTAGGGGCTTTTCACAGTAACTTCACTGCAGTGTTAATGTAAGGCTACTTGTGGCAATAAAGATTATTATAGAAGTACCAATACAAGGTTCCATGGAAATTGCCGAGGAAGTTTCAACATGCAATGGATATGGGCAGCACGGTAGCACAGCTTCAGAGTCCCAGGTTCGATTCCCAGCTTGGGTCACTGCCTGTGTGGAGTCTGCACGTTCTCCCTGTGTCTGCGTGGGTTTCCTCCGGATGCTCGGTTTCCTCCCACAAGTCCCGAAAGGTGTGCCGTTAGGTAATTTGGACATTCTGAATTCTCCCTCGGTGCAGCCGAACAGGCGCGGAATGTTAATGCAAGCCTACTTGTGCCAATAAAGATTAAAGATGGCACCTGTTTCCAGAACCCTCCAATAAAGACTCCAACCCTGATTTAGAGCCAGAGAGTCAGAGACTTGGGAAGGTTCTGACTCACATATAATCATAGAATGGTTACAACACAGGAGGTCATTCTGCACGCTGTGTCTGTACTCGCTCTCTGCAAGAGCAATTCACCTAGTGCCATTTTACTGTCACCCTGTAAATTTTTCCTTTCCTGACAATGATCCAATTATTTTTTGAACGTCTCTTGGGAATTCACAGAGGGCTGTATCTCACTTTCACGGTCCCTCCAGTATACTGAGAGACAGACCAGTCTGCACCAGTAACTCCCTGGCTAGTTAACCAGAGAATGTTAGACAGGAAAAAACTACCAATTAATTACAATTGAATTACCCCGTCCCGACTATCTCCCCACTGAACCCACCCCCTCTTTCAACTTTTCTCCTCCCTCCCCATCTCCCTTCCCCGCCCCCTCCAAAAATCATCCTACCCACCCTGCAACTCTATCCAGCTGGGGCCCAACCCACCTTATTCATACCCATTTAAGCTATTTAAATGTCCCCAAAGTTTCTCACTGCATTAGTGAATGAAGACTTGGTAAAATACCCAGATAGTTCCTTAAAAGGGGGAGTGGCAAGGCTTCGTCTGGCGATCTTGTGTGACGAGGACTCCCAGAACAGCTATAGTCCACACTTCGGAGGATGCCCGGTTCAGAAGTCCAAACGAGAAATGCGAAACACCAGCGCTGTATAAGAAAATAGGATTGGAGTGGCAACCTGACAGTGATCACCAGTCCCAGAAAATTCAGTCCCACATGTAAAAATTTTACAATATTAAACCAGATAGCAGAAATCCTATGTTTCACATTTATGAAAATAGCAAAAAAAAGCAAAGAGCTACTGTGAAACAAATATGATGTAGCTAATTTTTCTATATAATGGCTGAAAATTTACAAACTTAAAATAGCTGAAGATTCAAAATTTTTGAAGATTTAATTGAAGTGTACACTGCTATTAACGTCACTTAGTCTCAAAGCAACTGATAAATACCATAATGCAGAAGAGAACAGTATAGGCCGTGAAGTTTATTTGATTGTATGTGCCAAGTTTCACCTCAAAATGTTTTTCAACACACACAGATAATGCATGTTACTACTTGTTAGGTATTTCCAAACAAGACATCACTCATCCAAATCCCAGTACATAACTTAAAGCTACAGTTATTCAAATTTCACATCATCTTAAAAACATGGGCTGGATTATGAGCCATGTTAGGCTCGCCGCACCCAGCTTAAAGCCTGCCTCACTTAGCTGGCTCAACTCAACAATTTTTCTGCCCACTGCCCTTTAATGAGTACGAGGTGGGACTTCTGACAGCCAACTGGTGGCCTGCAGCTCTGCAGACTGACAGCGCCTAGAGCAATGGCTACTGCCGGTACTGCAGGTAGGTCGAGGAGGTGGCATTTAGCAATGGACCTGGATATTCAGCAGCATGGACCCAGCAAGGGGGAGGTGTGGAGAGAGGCCTTTAACTGGCACCAGGGGCCAACAAGAGGCACTTCACCTGACCCCTTGCACCACCCTTAGCTGGCACTACTACTCCAAGGTGATTCCATAGCTAAAAGGGAAAGCAAATGGTTCTGCTGATTTAGCTGAATGTCTATCCATCGTCAACTTCTGAGATTATGAAAATCTGGACTTCAAATGCCGTCAGTTCTTCTGTATTAAAAAATGTAATGAACTGCAAGGCTACATGTCTGCAATCAACAGTACTCCATTTATAGAAGTTTCTCATAGCATCCTATGATTTACTAAGAGTCACAGTTTCTAATTATATTCCAAACTGGTGATTTTCAGGTTGAGGTTCACAGATGCTACCATTCTTCCTATACACTTGCCAACAGAAGCGAAGTAGGTTATCTTCACATTGTACAAACATTCAAGGAAATGTGAACATTTAAAATAAAAAGGTCTGTTCTGGCATGTTAAAATGACAGTTTTGGCAACCTAAACACTGCACTGAAATCAAACTACTGGCATTTGAACGCAACATGTCGGCCCACAACATCCTTGTACACAGTGTCTTCAATGTAGAAAAGCATGCCAAGGTGTTTCATGCAAAATAAATTGGGCAAATCTGTTTATTGATGAAGGTTTCCCGAGCTTGTGCCACACTGGGGACTGCAGGATAAGGTGGTGTCAAGGTCAAGAGTAGGAGAGGGCAAGGTCTCAGAGATCTATAAGTAGCTGATGGAGTGGGAGAGAGGCCCTGGTGGCCCGGAGACGGATCTTACTAGGATGGAGGGACTCGCAACCCTCGAAGGGTATGGGTTAGCAACATGGCGCAGTTTCTCAGTCTCGAAAAAATTAAATTTGTCTTAAGGGATTTGTTGCAGGGGTTTGCTCGGAGGTGGCAGCCGTTCATCAACTTCTTAGAGAAAAATTAAGCTGTCAGCTTGGGGGGGGGGGTGGCATGGGAGAGACGAGTGAGGGCAGGAGAACCAATGGGGAGGGGGGTCTGGGGAAGGTGGCACTGTTTATTTAAGCCATGTTGGCTGGGGGTCTGTGCTCAGGGGGTTTGTTGGTTATATTGCTGTGTTTTTGTTCTTGTTGAAATTTGATGTTTAAAATTATAAATGCCTCAATAAAATATCTGTAATAAAAAATTGGGCTAAAATGGATGTGAGTAGATATTAAAGTTTAATTAAAAGTGTGGGTTTTAAGGAAGACCTTAAAGGGGGAAAAGGGAGTTAGAGACGTGAAGGGGTTTGGGGAAAGAATTTCAGTGCACAGAACTTAGATGGCTGAAGGCATGGCAATAAATGGAGACAAGAGGAGGGAATGCAAGAAAACAAGAAAAATTCGCATTTATAAAGCACTTTTTAGAACCATCAGACACCTCAAAGTGCTTTACAGCCAATGAAGTACCTTCTGAAGTGCAGACGCTGCAACGTAGAAAACTTGGCAGTCCATTTGTGCTCAGCAACGCTCACAAAACGTCAGTGGAATAATGACCAGATAATCTGTCTTTTGTGATTTTTTTTTTTAGATATATATTGGCCAGGACACAGGGATAATTTCTTCCCCCCCACCCAAATACATACTGCAATGATTTTGCACTCAAGACCTGGTGTGGAACTTCGGCCTTTTGGCTAAGATCAAGTGTAGTTTGGCTAAGATGAGCTCGAGGTCAGGTGAAATGCCTGGATCTGGTATGTCTCTCTTGTGGGGACCATAGAACATACAACGCAGAAGGAGGCCATTCGGCCCATCGAGTCTGCAGCGACCTACTTAAGCCCTCACTTCCACCGTATCCCCGTAACCCAATAACCCCTCCAAACCTTTTTGGTCACCAAGGGCAATTTATCATGGCCAATCCACCTAACCTGCACGTCTTCGGACTGTGGGAGGAAACCGGAGCACCCGGAGGAAACCCACGCAGACACGGGGAGAACGTGCAGACTCTGCACAGACAGTGACCCAGCGGGGAATCGAACCTGGGACGCTGGCGCTGTGAAGCCACAGTGCTATCCACTTGTGCTACCGTGCTGCCTTCTACGGCCACTGGTTTCAATGTTAATTGGTCTTTGGAGCAGGCAAGGAGCTGGATTAGGGGTTTGCCCCGGTCCACACTCTTGAGCTCTGGCTGTGCAACTCTGATAAAGTAATTTTAAAAACTTGGAACCTTGTGATTTAGAGACCAACATGCTACCAACTGACAGGGGCGCAAAGTCAGAACAATGAAGTTTAAAGGGTGTTGTCGTACAGGAGAAGGTTACCGATGCTGCTCCAATTCTTTGCACAGCCCCTATTTTATTCAGCCTCTAAGATGCCAAGTCTTTGATTTCTCTCCCTAAACCTCTCGCACCTTCAAGACATGCCTTAAAATCTTACAAATGTTTGGACACCTGCCCCAATATCTCATTGACCCAGTACCAAATTTTGTTTGATAACACTGCTGTGAATAGCCTTGGGACATTTTCGTACATTAAAAAGGAACTATACAAGTTGCTGTTCCCATATGCTTCAAACATTATGTACACAATGATGTACATAGATAAGTTAATTTGTTCAGACTGCCGACAGTGAACAATATCAAAACAAGCATTTTGTAATGGTGTCTCGGTTTCTCAGTTCAGCTGAAAAATTCAGCTTTTTGAAAAAAGTAATCAGGTATCCATGACAGCACAAGGCAATATTTACTCAACAGTATAAATTATCCTCTCAGCAAACAAGATATAACGTGGTACAAAGCTCCATATGTAATTCAACATTTAACTTTAAGCATATCGCTGCAGTATAACATTAAAGTCACGTTGCCACATTAGTAAACATTGACAAAGGAGAGGAGCAAAACATGGTCATTGTCAGGTGAAGTTCCGAGGCCTGCCTATAAATCTGGAAGAAAGAATTCTATGAAATGAAAAATGCATCCTTCCTCTCTGGGACTTTGATCAGTCAATAGTTTGAGACTCTCTTTAGGAATCTAGATAACTTACTTTCACAGCATTCTTTACAAACTGCCAGATACTGGAAAAAGCTGTACCGTATTAGGATATAGTTTTAAAATAATGTAGTCCAGTGAGCTCTTTGACAACCATATAGAAAATACATCAACTGGGTAGGAAGTAATTAGCAAGTATAAAAATTGCAACCTTGCAATATTGGCTCCATCTTGTATCAATCATCCCAATTGTATTGGGGGTGGATCACACAGCACCTATAACAGAGAAGGTTTGAGCATATACAGCTGCTTTAAGTTGCAACAGTTTTGTACTCCATACCCAAAAACCATACCTTACCTCATGGTTGGAGAGGTATATACAGATCAGAAATTCAAAGCCATTCAATGGCATGCACCTTTCAACCACATATCCCCCCCATCACAAAGCGTTTACGTGCAAATCTGTAGTATCAGCGATCCCGCCTACCACTCAGCCCATGTGCTACAAAAACGCCCATCCTTGCTACTGTTATTTCCAGACTTTATTTTTCCAAAGCTCTCTTGGATAGCCACCTTCTACGATTAAAACTTGAGCTCATCTGTATTCACTGACCTCCACTGCTCCCAATACCATAACTTTTAAAATTCTCATTCTGGTTCAAATAACTCCATGACTTATCCTTACCAAATAAACAGCCCCCCGAGAACTCCTCATTCCTCTAACTCTGACGTCTTGTACATCCACCACTCCATTTGCCCTGCCATTTTTCAAAGATCTGAAAAGTTCTCTCTCCAAGCCACATGACTGCTCGCTCCTTCATAAAGATGCTCCTCGAAACTTACCTCGGACCAAATTTTTATTCACTCCTAATATTCCCTTCTTTGGTTTGGTCACCAATTTCAGGCAGATTGAAATGTTTTTCAGCAATGAAGGGTAGCACATAGCACAAGTGGATCGCACTGTGGCTTCACAGCGCCAGGGTCCCAGGTTCGATTCCCGGCTTGAGTCACTAGTCTGTGCGGAGTCTGCATATTCTCCCCGTGTCTGCGTGGGTTTCCTCCGGGTGCTCCAGTTTCCTCCCACAGTACAAAGACAAACAGATTAGGTGGATTGGCCATGATAAATTGCCCTTAGTGACCAAAAAGGTTAGGGGGGATTGTTGGGTTACGGGGATAGGGTGGAAGTGAGGACCTATGCAGACTCGATGGGTCGAATGGCTTCCTTCTGCACTGTATGTATGTTCTATGATACAGACACACATGCATGCGCAAGCACACACGAGATCATAAAAGCTATACATGTATTAGGCAGCAAGGTAGCACAACTGGATAGCACTGTAGTTTCACAGCGCCAGGATCCCAGGTTCGATTCCCCGCTGGATCACGTTCTCCCAGTATCTGAATGGGTTTCCTCCGGGTTCCTCCCACAGTCCAAAGACGTGCAGGTTAGGTGGATTGGCCATGCTAAATTGCCCATGCTAAATTGCCCTTAGTATCCAAAAAGGTTAGGAGGGGTTATTGGGTCACGGGGATAGGGTGGAAGTGAGGGCTTAAGTGGGTCGGTGCAGACTCGATGGGCCAAATGGCCTCCTTCTACACTGTATGTTCTATGTATCAGCTATTCAGCTCCTCAAGCTTCCTCTGCCATTCAATACGATTGTGGCTAACCTCATTGTGGCCTCAACTCCACTTTCCTGTCTATCTCCTATAACCCTTGTCAATCAAAAATAGAAGCCCTGAATACATATTCAATAATCCAGCCTCCGCTGCTCTCCGGTAAAGAGAATTTCACCAGAGAAGAAAGATGGACATTTCAGTCTTAGAGACCCCTAATTTTTAAACTGTGCCCCTTAGCTATTGACTACCCCACAAGGAAACACCTCACAGCATCCATCCACCCTCAAGTTTCAATACAATCACCTCTCTTTCTTCCAAATTCCAATGGATATAGTCCCAACCGTTCCTCACAAGATAATCCTTCCATCCCGGAAAGCAGTCAAAATAACCTCCTCTAAACAGTTTCTAATGTAATTATATCCTTTCTTAAGCAAGAAGACCAAAACCGCACACATTACTCCAGATTTTGTCTCACTAAGACTCTTTACAGCTGCAGTAACACTTTCCTGTCTTTATACGTCATTCCTCTTTCAATAAACACCAACATTCCATTTGCCTTCCTAATCACTTGCTGCATGTACCTGCATATTAATTTTTTGTGGTTCATGCACCAGGACAACCAGATACCCGAGTTCTGCACTCTCCCTCTCCATTTAAAATAATACACTGATTTTCTATTCTTCCTGCCAAAGGGGTCAAGTTGACATTTTCCTATATTATACTCCATCTGTCAATTTTTTGCCCACTCACTTAACCTATTTATATCAACCTATATCCCTTTGCAGACTCTAAGTCCTCTTAACGAATTACTTTCCTCGCCAGCTTTGTATCATCAGCAAATTTAAACACCATACATTTTTGGTCTCTCCATCCAAGTCATTGATATTGACTGCTAAAGGTTGAAACCACAACAATATTCCTTGTGGCACTCCACTTGTTACAACCTGCCAACCAGAAAGTGACCCATTTATTCCCATTAGCCAGCCAATCCTTTATCAATGCTAATATGTTAGCTCCTATCACATTTTGTGAAGCAACCTTGGTGATATGGCCTTTTGAAAATCCAAGTACAGCAAATCTATAGGTTCCCCGTTATCCACCCCGCGTGTTACTTCATCAAAGAACTCTAATTTCCTTTTCACAAAATCATGTTGACTCTGCCAGATTGTATTATGTTCTGAATGTTATGCTATTACCTCCTTAATAATGTATCCCAGCATTTTCTCCACAGATGTTAGGCTAACCAACCAATAGTTAGTTTCCTACTTTCTGTCTCTCTTCTTTCTTGAATAAAGGGGTTACATTTGCCATTTTCCAATCCGCAGGGTCCTTTTCAGAATCGAAGTTATTTTGGAAGATCACAATTACACATCCATCATCTCCACAGCTAGTTCTTTTAAGACTCTCAGATGCAAGCCATCAGGTCCAGGGAACTTATCACCCTTTAGTGCTAATAGTTTTCCATATGTAAACCTGTTGCCATTTTTGTCAATGATCTCCCATTTAAACAGCAAAAAGCACACGAAATAGTGCAACATGCAGTTTATTTCACGAGAAACAAGACCAACAATAACATATTTTGTAAAATAAAGAATTAGACAGCAACGATAAACATGGCAGCGACTGAAAGATCAACAACTTATCAATCTGGACTCATTGTACATTCATTTATTTTGTAGAATTAGTATGCGAAAAATCAGAAACAAATCAGACTTCATTTCTCCAGGTGCTCTGGTTTCCTCCCACATCCAAAGATGTGGTTAGGTGGATTGGCCATGCTAAATTGCCCTTTGTGTCCAAAAGGGTTAAGAGGGGTTATTGGGTTATGGGGACCCAATGGGCCGAATGGCCTCCTTCTGCACTGTATGTTCTATGTAAGTAAAATGGTTGGGTGGAGTTACTGGGTCACGGGAATAGGGTGGAGGTGTGGGCTTGGGTAGGGTGCTCTTTCCCAGGGCCGGTGCACTCAATGGGCCGAATGGCCTCCTTCTGCACTGTAAATTCTATGATTCTATACCCATATACACTTATGCCATGCAAGTTGCATTTCATCTCTGAACAGAATTATCTCCTTACCAGAATACAAACAAGTCTAGTTGGTCATTTCACGCCAAGATTTCCTCAGTTCTTAAATGAGTCATAAAATGAATACATAGAATCTCAACTCCATATACCGGTAAATAAATGTTACAGACCAATATAATCTCTCCTTACGATTAATAAAGACAAAATTATGTCCCAAAAACATGAAAATGCTCTAAAATGATAACATGAAAGTTATGATATATACTTTGTACATTCATTTAACCTGTTTGATCAATGGCATTCTAATAGATCAATGTCTAAGTTACGAAATCACAAGAACAGATTCCTATAGAAACAGCGACAGATAGATCTTCATTCAACTGACCTTCGCAATAACCTCAACATCCATCAGATAAAACGCAAGGTGGAAAGAAACTGGGAAGAGACGCCAGACATGGAAATGACATGAAGCCAAGGGAAGGAGGAGGGAGTGAAAAACAAAGGGATACAACGGGTGACATCTGTCTAAAATGTGTCCACTTGCTTCAGGCCAAAAACAAAATCACCTTACTTCATTGGACTGTAATCTACTGCGACCAGTTCGGGTACAACTGGGCAACCTGAGATGGAGATGCCTGCAGTGCCCAGAGGCAGGAGGAGGTGGCAGCGGTGGCACAGGGACAAGTTGACTTGCCGGTGCTGCAGGTTACGCCCCTCCCCCTCCCCCGGGCTCTGATGGGCGTGGCGGGCGACTGCAGACAATGGAGGACGAGCTTGCTCGCGCGCACCCACACTCGTGACTGTTTGTGATGTACCGAGCACGAGCTGCGCCGAGCTCCCCTGCGGGGAGGGGGGGGTGCTCCGGCTCGGAACATCAACGACGTTGACCAGCCTCCGGGGGCACACATGCAGCGACCTGGGCCGGTCAACCCCACAAAGCCCCCTCCCTTCCCTTCCCTTCTCACCTCTTGGCTCATCCTTCCCACACCGAGCTGTCAGCCGGCCGTGCAGCAGCACATCCTCGCGTCTCGCTGACTGACTCCGGAGATGGCGAGGGGGTGGGGTAGAAAGTGGATCGGTAACCCCCAATATCGCGTCACTCGCAGGGCACCCTTGCTCTGCCTTTGACCGTTACTCTTCCCGGAACAGCCGCACCGCCGCCATCTTAACGCTGCTGACGTTTTTTTTTAAAAATACTGTCAGGGTGACGATTTTCCGATTGGCTGAGGCTGACGTCCGTTCCCCTGCTCGCGCCGGAGCGGTGTCATGGAGCCCCGCCCACTGTAGAGCGAGCCTGCGCGCTGGAGCGGTGTCAGCGAGCTCCGCCCACTGCAGAGCGCGCTTACGCGCTGCCCGGGGCGGAGAATGTGCGTGAGCCAGTTCTGGGGTACTGCGACGACAAAAATTGCTGGAGCATATTGTGTCCTGAGTTGGTGTCTGAATTTTGTTCCTCATTTAAAAAAAGACCACCTCTTCAATTAGAGGAACCACTGCCATTTTAAGGAGTGCTTACATATCTACTAATTCTCAGCTGTTCACCCTGTCTCAGCTTGTTGGTGTTTCGCCAAATATGACTTTTCTTATTGGGTTGAAGGTTGTCAGCATCAATCGGCCCTCATGCAAGAGGGCAGTGAAGGCTGTCGACAACCAAGTATCACATAATTACTTTCCTTTGCTGCACAGGAATTTGAACCTCAGAAGTTGAAGATGAGTTGTTGGTTTTGTAGTTGTATGTGTGATAGTCGTGGTTACAAACAAAATGTTGCTTAGCTGCAATTCGTATTTTTAGTTTCCTGAAGGAACTTTCTGGGGAATTGTTAAGTTGTCTTATGTGAGGATTTCTGCAGTTCGAAACTGCTTTTTTTGATTTCAGTTATGTCTAGAGACCAGAGAAACTTGAGTTCTTAAAGCTGACATAATTGAGGGAAGATTTAACAAGAGGTGTTGAAAAATCATGAAGGGCCTTGTATTTTTAATTCAAGGCAGGATTTCCTAAACCTTTCCAACCGCAGTCATTCATTTTTTTTTAATGCATTTTATTCAAACTTGTTTGCTAGTGTCACACGGGAGGGTTTAAACTAGTGTGGCAGCGGGGTGGGCACGGGAGCAATAGGTCAGAAGGTGAGAGCATTGAGGGAGAACTAGGGAATAGGGACAGTGTGGCTCTAAGGCAGAGCAGACAGGGAGAAGTTGCTGAACACAGCGGGTCTGGTGGCCTGAAGTGCATATGTTTTAATGCAAGGAGCATTACGGGTAAGGCAGATGAACTTAGAGCTTGGATTAGTACTTGGAACTATGATGTTGTTGCCATTACAGAGACCTGGTTGAGGGAAGGGCAGGATTGGCAGCTAAACGTTCCAGGATTTAGATGTTTCAGGCGGGATAGAGGGGGATGTAAAAGGGGAGGCGGAGTTGCGCCACTTGTTCGGGAGAATATCACAGCTGTACTGCGAGAGGACACCTCAGAGGGCAGTGAGGCTATATGGGTAGAGATCAGGAATAAGAAGGGTGCAGTCACAATGTTGGGGGTATACTACAGGCCTCCCAACAGCCAGCGGGAGATAGAGGAGCAGATAGGTAGACAGATTTTGGAAAAGAGTAAAAACAACAGGGTTGTGGTGATGGGAGACTTCAACTTCCCCAATATTGACTGGGACTCACTTAGTGCCAGGGGCTTAGACGGGGCGGAGTTTGTAAGGAGCATCCAGGAGGGCTTCTTAAAACAATATGTAGACAGTCCAACTAGGGAAGGGGCGGTACTGGACCTGGTATTGGGGAATGAGCCCGGCCAGTGGGTAGATGTTTCAGTAGGGGAGCATTTCGGTAACAGTGACTACAATTCAGTAAGTTTTAAAGTACTGGTGGACAAGGATAAGAGTGGTCCTAGGATGAATGTGCTAAATTGGGGGAAGGCTAATTATAACAATATTAGGCGGGAACTGAAGAACATAGATTGGGGGCGGATGTTTGAGGGCAAATCAACATCTGACATGTGGGAGGCTTTCAAGTGGCAGTTGAAAGGAATACAGGACCGGCATGTTCCTGTGAGGAAGAAGTATAAATACGGCAATTTTTGGGAACCTTGGATGACGAGTGATATTGTAGGCCTCGTCAAAAAGAAAAAGGAGGCATTTGTCAGGGCGAAAAGGCTGGGAACAGACGAAGCCTGCGTGGAATATAAGGAAAGTAGGAAGGAACTTAAGCAAGGAGTCAGGAGGGCTAGAAGGGGTCACGAAAAGTCATTGGCAAATAGGGTTAAGGAAAATCCCAAGGCTTTTTACACGTACATAAAAAGCAAGAGGGTAGCCAGGGGAAGGGTTGGCCCACTGAAGGATAGGCAAGGGAATCTATGTGTGGAAAGCCAGAGGAAATGGGCGAGGTACTAAATGAATACTTTGTATCAGTATTCACCAAAGAGAAGGAATTGGTAGATGTTGAGTGGAGAAGGGGGTGTAGATAGCCTGGGTCACATTGTGATCCAAAAAGACGAGGTGTTGGGTGTCTTAAAAAATATTAAGGTAGATAAGTCCCCAGGGCCTGATGGGATCTACCCCAGAATACTGAAGGAGGCTGGAGAGGAAATTGCTGAGGCCTTGACAGAAATCTTTGGATCCTCGCTGTCTTCAGGGGATGTCCCGGAGGACTGGAGAATAGCCAGTGTTGTTCCTCTGTTTAAGAAGGGTAGCAAGGATAATCCCGGGAACTACAGGCCGGTAAGCCTTACTTCAGTGGTAGGGAAATTACTGGAGAGAATTCTTTGAGACAGGATCTACTCCCATTTGGAAGCAAATGGACGTATTAGTGAGAGGCAGCACAGTTTTGTGAAGGGGAGGTCATGTCTCACTAACTTGATAGAGTTTTTCGAGGAGGTCACTAAGATGATTGATGCAGGTAGGGCAGTAGATGTTGTCTATATGGACTTCAATAAGGCCTTTGACAAGGTCCCCCATGGTAGACTAGTACAAAAGGTGAAGTCACACGGGATCAGGGGTGAGCTGGCAAGGTGGATACAGAACTGGCTAGGCCATAGAAGGCAGAGAGTAGCAATGGAGGGATGCTTTTCTAATTGGAGGGCTGTGACCAGTGGTGTTCCACAGGGATCAGTGCTGGGACCTTTGCTCTTTGTAGTATATATAAATGATTTGGAGGAAAATGTAACTGGTCTGATTAGTAAGTTTGCAGACGACACAAAGGTTGGTGGAATTGCGGATAGCGATGAGGACTGTCGGAGGATACAGCAGGATTTAGATTGTCTGGAGACTTGGGCGGAGAGATGGCAGATGGAGTTTAATCCGGACAAATGTGAGGGAATGCATTTTGGATGGTCTAATGAAGGTAGGGAATATATAGTGAATGGTAGAACCCTCAAGCGTATTGAAAGTCAAAGAGACCTAGGAGTACAGGTCCACAGGTCATTGAAAGGGGCAACACAGGTGGAGAAGGTAGTCAAGAAGGCATACGGCGTGCTTGCCTTCATTGGCCGGGGCATTGAGTATAAGAATTGGCAAGTCATGTTGCAGCTGTATAGAACCTTAGTTAGGCCACACTTGGAGTATAGTGTTCAATTCTGGTCGCCACACTACCAGAAGGATGTGGAGGCTTTAGAGAGGGTGCAGAAGAGATTTACCAGAATGTTGCCTGGTATGGAGGGCATTAGCTATGAGGAGCGGTTGAATAAACTCGGTTTGTTCTCACTGGAACGAAGGAGATTGAGGGGAGACCTGATAGAGGTATACAAAATTATGAGGGGCATAGACAGAGTGGATAGTCAGAGGCTTTTCCCCAGGGTAGAGGGGTCAATTACTAGGGGGCATAGGTTTAAGGTGAGAGGGGCAAGGTTTAGAGTAGATGTACGAGGCAAGTTTTTTACGCAGAGGGTAGTGGGTGCCTGGAACTCGCTACCGGAGGAGGTAGTGGAAGCAGGGACGATAGGGACTTTTAAGGGGCATCTTGACAAATATATGAATAGGATGGGAATAGAAGAATACGGACCCAGGAAGTGTAGAAGATTGTAGTTTAGTCGGGCAGCATGGTCGGCACTGGCTTGGAGGGCCGAAGGGCCTGTTCCTGTGCTGTACATTTCTTTGTTCTTTGTTCTTTGTATCATTTTACAGCAAGTAAACACCCCGGGAAACATTCTTCCCAACAATCAACTCTCCAGTTTGTACAGATTTTTCTCCTTTTTTTCAGACTCAATGTCATCATCTTCTCCCGGATGCCATACTCTTGAATAGATGAGGGTTGCTAAAGCTGCATGGTGTGACTTGGGGTCCATCTCGTCGTTTCGGACGAGCCTGTACGAATTGTCACGGTGCCAAATAGTCGTGTCTAATTCTGTGGAGATAGAGTCGGGGTCGTCATTGTAGGGTGGTGGTCTTTGGTGAGGTTTGCTAAGGAATGTGACCAGGAAGGGATCACTCGAATCGTATTCAGATTCACTGGGTGTGGGGCCTGTTGCATGGGGATAGTAGGAAGGCGTGCTGTGGCTATCGTCTGTGTCGCTGTCGCTGCTGTCTGTGGGCGTTCCGGGGCGGAGTCTAGAGTTCGGGGGTGGAGTCGAGGTCGAGGTCGAGTCCGTGGATGGGGTGGATGTGTTGGGGGAGGGTAGGGATACGTTAGCTGTGGGTGGGGCGTGGTCTGCTGCGGCGAGCATGACGTGGTGTGCGTGGTTAGATTGCGAGCCATATGCCTTGAGCTGGTGAATATGACACCATGCGGTCTTCCCGTTGGGGTACTTAATCTTATAGGCGGAGGGGCTTACTTTGTCCGCAACGGATTACGGACCCGAATACTTAGGTGACAGGAACGTGCTGGGGTTGTAAATGGAGAGCATGACCTGCTGTCCTACATCAAACTCAATCGCATGCATTGTCTTGTCGAAACAGGACTTGCTCTGTTTCTTCCTGGTGCCTAATTTTACTGTGGCTGCTAGCTGAGCCGTTTTTACATTCTTACTAATTGTTTCACTGCGTTCTCGTGTGTGAGGGCCGTCACTTCAGGGTTGTTCAAGTCAAGTCCTAATAAAAATTCTGTGCCTTTCATGGGGTGTCCGGTCATGAGAGTGTGTGGGGTGTACCCTGTGGATATCGAAACAGTGTTATGCAAAAACATTAGTGCAAAAAGGAGGACTGAATCCCAAGTGGTGCTGTTTTGTTGGACCATTTTCCTGAGGGTTGCTTTTAGGGTCCGATTCATTCACTCCACGATACCACTTGACTGGGGGTGGTATGCGATGTGGAATTTTGGGTTAATGCCAAATATCGTGAGGACGTTCTTCATGACACGTCCTGTAAAATGAGAACCTTGGTCGGATTCAATGCTGCGGGGAAGTCCCCATCTCGTAAAGATGTGGTGGGTTAAAGTCTTTGCTGTGTTTGTTCTGGGTGGGAATGCTTCTACCCATTTCGTAAACGTGTCTATAACAACTAACATATTTGTGACCATTCCTGCAAGGGCGCAATGGTCCTATAAAATCAATCTGGAGGTTAGTCCAGGGGCCATTAACGGGGCGGGTGTGGCTAAGCTGAGCTTTCTTCGCATATCTGTCCGGATTGTTTTGGCAAAGTTCGGCAACAAAGGAGCTGCCTAAGGTGGGCTGTAGTGGGGTCAAATTTTCCTTTTAAAATCTCCCTGAGATTACTATATTGCTTCTGGGCCTGCACTAAATCTTCGATATTTGTCTGTGAGACCTGAACTGCATTCACTGGGGCACTTTCGGGGGTTCCAAAAATATCCATGTCTGGAACCTGCTTTAGCCAGTGCGTCGGCTTTTACATTTCCAGGTGGGGAGGAACAGTGGTGACTTCGTACTTTAGTAATACCAAATATCCTGTCCTGTGCTTTGTCCAAAATGTGCCGGAGCAATTTGGCTGAAGGGAGGGGTTTTCCGTCTGCGGAAACAAATCCTCTTGCTTTCCTCAGGGGTAGTAATTCTGTGAGGCTGTTACAGACATAGAGGCTGTCTGAGTATATGTCTGCTGGGCTGGGGAAGGAATCTGGGTGATCTACAATGTATGCAATGGCTGCTAGTTCTGCCGCCTGCACACCTAAGTGTCCTGGCAGTTTTAATGAGATTTCTTCTAGGGCGCGTCCCTGCGCATCCTGTAATGCGCTTCCTGTTTGATATAGTGGAAGAACCATCCACATATATTCTCAAGGGTGCGCACGTGTCTGTGCTGGGGGCTCTGGGGTGAACTACCTATCTTTTTGCGAGGGGGTTTCGCAATAAAGGGGCCTATGTTGTGGTGCGGTGAGATGATTTCACATTCGTGGGGGGGTGCCTGGGTACTGAAGGTTGTCGGCTAGGAGAGTGTGGGTCTTGGTCCTTTTTACAGTGATGTCCCATCCCTGCAAAAGAAGGGTCCATCTGGCTGCTCTGATCTGGCTTACTGTACCGTCCTTAAGTCGTCCGTCTAGTAAAAGTTGGGTGGGGGGGTGTTCCATGAGGATTGTGATGGGGTTTAGTCCGGTGATATATGAAAAGTATTGAACTGCCCAGCAAACTGCGAGCAGGTGCCTTTCACAGGCCGAGAATCCCTGCTCCACAGGATCTAAAACTCTGGAGGCGTAAGCCACAGGTCTTAACTGTTCGTGCCATTCCTGGGGGAGCACGGCCGAAAGGGTACGATCTGTGCTAGCTATCTCTATAGCATAGGGGGAAAGCGGGTCTGGAACCTGTAGTGCAGGGGCTGCAATGAGTGCACGTTTTAAAGCATCTACAGCATCTGTGTGCCGCGGAAGCCATTCCCAAGGGGCTCCTTTCTTTAGGAGTTCCGAGAGGGGTGCTGCTTTGGTGGCGAAACTGTCAATGTGGTTTCGGCAGTAGCCAACCAGTCCTAAAAACAACCGGAGGGCGGAAACATTCTGGGGAAGGGGCAATTTGACAATCGAGTCAATTCTTTTATGCTCGATCTCGCATTTACCATGCGTGATAATTGTTCCCAAATATACCACTTTGTTTTCTAAAATTTGGGCCTTCTTGGGGTTCACTTTACATCCAATTCGCTGTAGGAGTTCCAGGAGTTCGGACAGAAGCGCGATGTGCTCTGCCTTGGTGTTTGTCTGCAGTAATAGGTCGTCTACATACTGGACCAGACATTGGGGGCGAGAAAATTATGATAAACCATTGGCCAGCTGTCGATGGAAAATGAAGGAGTTGTGGAATCCTTATGGAAGACATGTCCACATGTACTGCTGACCTTTAAAAGTGAAGGCAAATTTGTACTGGCACGCTTTTGCCAATGGAATGGACCAGAATCCATTACTGATGTCCAAAACCATAAAATATCGTGAGTTGAGTCCCTGTTTGAGCATGGTCTCGGGACTTGTGGCTACCGTGGGGGCTGCTGCGGGGGTGACTTTGTTGAGTTCCCGGTAATCGATGGTCAGTCGCCATGATCCATCGGGCTTTCTCACTGGCCAAATCGGTGCATTATTAGTAGAGGCTACTGATCTAAGTACACCTTGTTTTAATAAACTTATCAATAACTTTTGAGATTTCTCCCTCTGCCTCTTGGGGAAATCCATGTTGCTTCTGGGGTCTAGGGTCAGGTCCTGTTATTTGAACCGAACCAGCCATCCTGCCGCAGTCATCTTTATGACTTGCAAATGCGGTCCTGTTTTTCGGGAGAACTGCCCTAACCTGTTTGTCTGCACTAATCGTGGTCAGGTCAAACCAAAAATCGACGACTGGGCTAACCTTATTAGCATACTCACCTACTGTGAGCGTTGCGGGACTCTTGCTGACTTTGTCATTTTCCAGACACAGTGATTTACTGGGTCAAATGACAGGTTGTGGGAGTTCATGAAATCGATGCCCAAAATGTGTTCTGCTGTATGGGGCAGAGCGACCAAAACTAGGGGGTGTTTTGTTGTAATGTTGCCAATTTGAATGGGTACAGGGGCTGTGATGTGTCCCTGTTGTGTGTGGCCTGTGAAGCCGCTGAGGGTGATTGTGGCTGTAGTGGGCCACGTGTCTTTTTGGAACATGGTGGAGGAATTAATTGTGGTGCGGGTCCCTCCTGAGTCCCAGAGTAATTCGATGGGCTGTCCCCGTATTTTTGCTGCAACGACTGGTCGGCCGGACCTATCCCAAAGGGTGTCGCAGACCCAGGTGGGGGAGCCCGAACACCGTCAGTCAGTTCTGTTCATGTCTGTCTGGTCTGAACCGGTGCTTACACTATGTATGGGCTTTGTCCTGTTTCTATTCAGAGTGCCTGCCTGCTGGGCTCTCTGTGGCTTTCGTGGGGCATTGCACTCTCGTGCAAAGTGACCTAATTGTCCACAGTTGTAACACTCCTGTGGTTTCTGTGGGGGGCTGTTCATGCCTTCGTTCACCCATGCGGGGTTCTGGTGCGCTTTAACTGCTTGAATATCTGCCTCTGCCTGCTGTTCTTCGGGTTTTCTAATCGCGGGTTTGTTGTGGACAGATT
The DNA here is from genome assembly GCF_047496885.1 of Scyliorhinus torazame. Classification (NCBI taxonomy): domain Eukaryota; kingdom Metazoa; phylum Chordata; class Chondrichthyes; order Carcharhiniformes; family Scyliorhinidae; genus Scyliorhinus; species Scyliorhinus torazame. The sequence continues at coordinate 187,136,150 of NC_092712.1, forward strand.
GCTCCCAGGAGCGCGACAACCTTTTTAAAACCCACTTTTCGTTGTGCATTTCTTCCGAGGGGTCATAATTAGTACAAGCTTTTTGTCCTGTCTCTGTGGCATGGGAGATAAGGGTGCGGGTCCATTTGGCCATGTTGTCTGGGGACAAATGGGCGCGGTCTAAGTTTCCGAAAACGGCTGTAAAATGATCCACAGGCGTCCAGCAAACGCTGTGGGGTGTTCTGTTTTCTTCTGCCTGCACTTATTCAGGCCTTCTACTGGGTCACCTCTGTTATAACCGATTGCGTCTAGGATCGCCATGTGCATCTCTGCAAGGGTGCCTCCTCCTACATTCTGTGGGTCGGGAAGGGCTGCTGCAAAAGAAGGGTCTAAGCTTAAAACTGTGAGCTTCACTTGCTCACGCTCATCCAGTCCGTACATGGTCGCCTGCTGCTTCACTCTAACAAAGATGTGGTGGGCTTCTGAGGTGGGGAGGAATGGTGTGACCTTTTCGCAAGCGTCCTGTAATTGGGTCACGGGTAAGGGGGTGGTGTAAAGGAATTCCGCGTCTCCGTCCGATGTGACTGTGCGGTGGGTTGTTACTGGATTCATGGGTGCCTGATCTATCTGCTCTGTGGGGGGTAGGGGGTGCTTTTCTCCTTTGGGGCTTTCCTTGCGCGCATGTTCCCTGTACATATCTATGCGCGGTTTTGTTTAGTTCTTGCCAATCAGAGCCGTCTTCTTCATCTAATTGGGATCCAAAGGTGCTTTGAAACCCATTTTGCACTGAAAGCAAAGACTGCAGTTCCGCAATCTGCTTCCAGCATTTTGCATGATCCACTGAGCTTTGTCTGTGCTCCGTGGTGGCAGCATGGAGTGCTCTTAATACTGCTTTTAGATCGCTGCACTGCCTTTGCAATGCCTCTACCTGTTTCTCTGTCTCTTCTCGTACCAGGACTGCACGTTGCGTGTCCTGATAGGCCTTATTGTATTGGGTTTGGAAGCTGCTCAGATGCGCCAGACAAGACTGGTGAACCCCCTTGGTATCATCCACCTCTCCGTCCTTTGCTGCCAACTTCCTTCTCAAGTCTACATTCTCTCTCGATCTCACTAACATCGACCTTTCTCATTCGATGTCTCTCTTCTATCTCTTTGCAGAGTGTCCGAACGACCTCCTCTGTGCCTCGCAATTGTGCCAGACAGGACACGATTGCCATCGGCTTGCGAGCTTTCCCTAGGCTCTTCATATGGACTTCGCTCAGGTTCTCCCACCAAGTATGTCCTATACTCCCGGGACCTGTTTCCTCATTTGAACAAAAGTCACTCCAAAGGGGCCATCCCTTCCCTTTGAGGTACCTTCTAATCTCAACTTCCCAAACGGGACACTGACCACAAATTCTTGAGGTTCATGAGGCGTTCCATTGCCTTCATTGCCATTTTTCCTATCTGAATGCTCTCTTTTTAAATTTGGAACGAGGGGTACTAAGGCGGAGCTGTAAACACGGGTACGGCGTTCACTATTTTCCGGAATACAAACTCCCGACAGTTTTCTGCAACTAAATCTATCAGTGTTACCTTGTAGCCCTGTTATTTACGCATGCATTAACACGCTTCCGAATTATGAGGATTGATCAGAACTGCTTGAACATTTGTGAATGTTTCCGTTCCCAATTGGACTCTCAATTCAAATTTTGGGTTCTCTCGGAGTGGTTAGGCCACTTCTAAGTCGAATCCCGTCAGATGTCGCCAGTAAATGTTGCTAACTTTTGGTTGGCTCTTAGTAAATGTTGCTCGTTGTGTCTTTACTTAATTTGCTCTATTTTATAACCTTTGCTCCAGAGTCGCCAGGTATCTTTATGATACCACCACAAGGTTCAAGTTCAAGTGCTGATCAATAACTCAATACTCCAGTTAGTACGTCTCAAATTAAAACACATTTATTATACACAGTCAATCACTACTCATGTATAAAACTCTACTTACTAGACTATCTCTAACACTAAAAGGCCTATACTTAGCTTTGGAACTGGCCCACCAGGTCAGGGGAACAAATGGCCTTTCGTTCAATTCTGAGTCTGCAGGCTTCAAAGCTGGTATAGACTGATAGCTAGGAGCGCCTATCTCGTAGCGTGCGTTGACTGGAGACTTGGTTGACGCAGCTACTAGGCAGGTCACGGTCAAGGGTTGTTTCGAGCTGCTGAGAGACCCTGCCAAGAAGGACGAATTGAACTTGGGGACTCTATTTTATAGTCCCCAGGGGCTTCGCGCCATTCGGGGTGGACCCCGTACCTGGTTCCAAGTGATTGGACTAAGTTCTGATCACTTGGATCGATTTCTCCAATACTGGAGCTGTTCCCTGATCGCTGGGCGGTTCCTAAATGTCCATTGGCCTTCCTTTGTCTTGGCCCCTGCTGGCGCCGAGGAGTCTGGCTTGGCCTTGTTTATCTTAACTGTTTCTAATTGTTCCCGGGGATCGCTCATCAATATGCAGATGGTTGTTAGTTTCAGTGCTGTCTGGGTTCCTGCAAGTTCTGATATACAGGAAACTTTGCACCTGCTTGTTTTTCCAGCGTATGACTGAATTTCCCTGCATTCTTAGCGGATCTCCATTTTAAAGTCGGGAAGTGGCCAACCCAGGTGGCTACAGGGATTAGTGTGATTTCTGCCTGCTTGATCGTCTCCGGCAACTTCCCCTTCTCCAGTGCTTCATTAAACGCCCCCAACAGATGTGGTGCCAGGTCCGCCGCAAATTCCTTATAAAATTCTGCCGGGTACCCAGCCGGCCCAGGGGTCTTCCCCGACTTCATACCCCTGATACAACCCAGCACCTCCCTCAGCCCCAGGGGCTCCTCCAATGCCTGCCTCTTTGCTTCCTCCACCTGGGGAAATGCCAGTTCGTCCAGAAACCACCCCGTGTCCCCCTCCTCTCCTCCTGGGTCTGCCTCAAAAAGTCCCTGGTAATACTCTCTAAATGCCTCATTTATCTTCCCTGGCTCTGACACCACATCCCCAGCCCCAGTCCGGGTCTTCAATATTTCCCTGGACGCAGCCTGCCTCCGTAGCTGGTGCGCCAGCATGCGGCTCGCCTTCTCCCCATACTCGTATTGCACCCCTCTTGCCCTACGCAGTTGCCCTACCGCCCTCCCCATTGTCAGCCTGTCAAATTGCCCCTGGAACCTTTTCCTCCTCACCAATCCCTCCACGGTGGACACCCTCAAATATTCCCTGTCCACCTTCACTATCTCGCTCACTAGACGGTCATGTTCCGCCCTCCTTTCCTTATTCGCACGAACCGTAATTGAGATCATTTCTCCCCGGACCATTGCCTTTAGTGCTTCCCAAACAATGCCCACCGACACTTCCCCATTCTGATTGAACTCCACATAGATACATAGAATACATAGAATTTACAGTGCCGAAGGAGGTCATTCGGCCCATCGAGTCTGCACCGGCTCTTGGAAAGAGCACCCTACCTAAACCCACACCTCCACCCTATCCCCATAAACCAGTAACCACACCCAACACTAAGGGCAATTTTGAACACTAAGGGCAATTTAGCATGACCAATCCACCTGACCTGCACATCTTTGGACTGAGAGAGGAAACCGGAGCACCCGGAGGAAACCCACGCACACACTGGGAGAACGTTCAGACTCCGCACAGACATTGACCCAGCGGGGAATCGAACCTGGGACCCTGGAGCTGTGAAGCAATTGTGCTAACCACGATGCTACTGTGCTGCCCCACATAATCCCTAATCGCCAACCGCACCTTATCACAAAAACCTCCATCCGCCAACAATCCCGAGTCAAACCTCCACCCCGGCCTCTGCTCTCATCCCGTACTGAACTGAATATCCAGCCAGTGTGGTGCATGGTCCGAGATAACTCCCCGCATACTCTGCCCAAACCCTCCACCAAAACCAAAATCTTCAGACTCACTACAAAGTAATCAATCCTCGAATACACCTTATAGATGTGTGAAAAGAAGGAATACTCCCCCTTGGATTCTGAAAGTGCCATGGATCCACCATACCATCCTCTCCATAAAGCCCCCCAGCTCCCTTGCCATTCGTACCCTACCCATCGACCTGGGGCTCAATCTGTCCACCCTCAGCTCCAGGACACAGTTAAAATCTCCTCCCATGATCAACTGGTACGTGGCCAAATCCAGGATCGCTACCAGTAACCCCCTCATAAAACCTACATCATCCCAATGTGGGGCATACACATTTACCAACACTACTGGTGCCCCTTCCAATACCCCATTCACAATCACATATCTCCCACCTGGATCCCTCACCTCCTTCGCACTCACGAATCCCATTTTCTTGCTCATTAAAATCGCCACACCCCTCGATTTCAAGTCAAACCCCGAGTGAACAACCTGCCCGACCCTCCCTTCCTTAACCTAACCTGGTCCTTCACACGGAGCTGTGTCTCCTGCAAAAAGTCAACCCCCGCTTTCAAGCTCCTGAGGTGCACGAACACCTGCGACCTTTTAACCGGCCCTTTCAGTCCCCTGACGTTCCACGTTACCAATCTTAGCGGAGGCTTGCGCCTCCAAACCGTCATCTTCCCCACTTAACCCCTGCCCCTTTAATTCCACTCTGTACCTAGCCCATCCCAGATGGCCCCTTTCTTCGCCCTTGACCATGTCATCTCTCACCCCCTGCTGCGTCGCAGAAACCCCCCTCCCCCGCTTTTCCCCTTCCCCTTCTTCCCCCCCCCCCCCACTTCCCCTTTCCCCCCTCCCCCCGGCCACCCTTTTGGCCTTCTCCCCCACCACCTCACTTCCGTTCACCAGCATAACCTGCTAGCACGGCTGCCCCTGCCCAAAATCACATCCTAATGACCTCTCTCTCCCTCTTCTCCCCCCACTTCTCAGCTCAAAGAAGAAGGCCTCTGCTGGCCATACCCTCCCCCACCCGGACGTCTCCTGAACTCCAGGTAGCCTTCTCCAAAAGCAACAAACAGATGTTAAACACAAACAGTCCCATAAAACAGGAGGGGGGCTGGGAACATCCATCGCCACATAAACTTTTCACCCCTACAACTCTTTACAATCTCAACATTGAACAGAACACCCCCCCCCCCCCCCAACAAAAAAAGGCGAAAATCCCCCCAATCCCTACACCCACTTCAAACATGCTCCCGACCATTACATAGTGCCAGCACCCCGGCTCCCAAGCATTGTCCACTCAGTTCTCCCCCAGTTTATGCTCCTTAATGAAGTCTTTGGCCGCTTATGGGGTCTCAAAATAATACTCCTGGCCTCCGAACGTCACCCAGAATTTCGCCGGGTAGAGCACCCCAAACCTGATCTGCTGCCGGTACAGCACCGCCTTGGCCTTGTTGAAACCCGCCCGCCGTTTTGCCAACTCGGCTTCGATGTCCTGATAAATCCGGATGTTATTTCCCTCCCAGTCGCAGCTACGCTTCTCCCTGGCCCACCGTAGAATTTTCTCTTTCTCTACAAATTTATGGAGTCTCACGATCACCGCCCGTGGCGGCTCCCCAGCTCTAGGCTTTTGCCTCAGTGACCTATGCGCTCGGTCCACTTCAGGTGCCTTATCTAGCACCCCTCCTGCCACCAGCCCCGCCAGCATCCTCGAGACGTACCTCGTGGCACTCACACCTTCCACTCCTTTAGGCAGGCCCACTATTCGCAGGTTCTGCCTTCTCGAGACAGTCTCCTGCTCCTCCAACTTTGCCCTCAGCATTTTAAAAGGTCTCCTAGGAGCCCCACCTCCGCAACCAGAGCCACCACACGATCGCTGTGGTCCGAGATCACTGCTTCAATCTCCCGAATCTGTGACCCCTCACCTCCAAATACCTCTCCATCCGCTCCAAAGTACTCTTCAGCGGTGCCACAGCTTCTGCAATGGCCTTTGCATGATTCCCCATGCATTTCTTTCCTCTGTTTATGGAATTCCTCCTTGATAAAAGTAATCAGTTCCTGTATCTGGGGCCTTACAGCTTGCCCCTCGCCCACCTACTGGAAGAGACTGGCTGTGAAGCACAAGACTTTTTCGACGTTCCAGCCAAACCTCTCACTGTTTTCTGCCGGGTCCGGTGATCAGAAGACATACCATTCCAGGGGTAAACTACTCCTCTAACATTCACCTACGCCTTTTCATCAAAATTCCACCCGGATCTGGGTAATAAGAGCCCTTTTCTGTGACTTTGAACAGGAACAGCCCTTTATGTGACCAATCACTCCATGGCCACAAGCGGAAGTCAACCACAGACATTCTTATCATATCAAAGACACCTTTTCCTGTGAAATAGGTGCAAACACCCAAACAAAATGGATACATGTCTTTTCAAGCTATATGTATAGTCCCCTCACATTATCCTCTCCCATCGCCCCTCCCTCACATCATCCTCTCCTATGCACCCCCCTATATCATCCTCTCCCATGTTACCCCGCTAACCCCCCACCCCCCCCCCCCCCCCCCGCCCCTCACATCATCCTCTCCCATGGCCCCCTTCCATCAGCCTCTTCCATGAACCTCCTGACATCAATTTGATTTTTTTGTTTATTTTGTTTTGTGGCAGTTGTTTCCTGGTCTTTTTTTTCAAATCTTTATTGCAATGTTCTTCTTAACTGACTCTCGTGCTCATTTTGTTTTGCATGCTTCTGTTGTTTTTTTAAATAAATGCCGGCTTTTTACTGACCTTTGTCACATGACCCCCCCCCCCCCCCCCCCGAGGCTCTGTGAATCCCTGGAGGCCTCTCGCAGATCCTTGAGGTTCCACTGAACCCAGTTTGGGAACCCTTGATTTAAGGGTATTTATTTATTTTTCCATGGAATGTGGGTGTCGCTGGCAAGGTTAGCATTTGTTGCACTTATACTGAGTGGCATACTGGGTCATTTCAGAGGACAGTTAAGAGTTAACTACATTACTGCTGGATCTGTATTTTCATGCAGGCCATACCAGGTAAGGATGGCAGTTTTCCTTTCCTGAAGGAAATTAGTGAACCAGATGGGTTTTGTTTTGATTTCAATAACAATCAATGATAATTTCATGGTCAGCATGACTGAGACTAGATTCCAGATTTTTTTGATAATTGTATTTTAAATTACTCCAGCTGCTATGGTGGGATTTGAACCCACGTTCCCAGAGCAAAAGCCTGGACCTCTGGATTACTAGTCCAGTGACATTACCACATTGCCACCATATTCCCCACATTGCAAAAATATTATCCCCAATTTATTTTCTCTAGAGCAGACCCATCGTGTTAAACCCCTTTCCCATGTCATATTAATTCTTTCCGCCAACTAGTCAATAAGTGGGAAGAGCTCATGGACTCTTTCTCAGTAAGATCAGACCATCCAATCAGTTCCCTCTGTTATTTTCCTCACTCCACTAGCCCACCAAACCAAACGTCCTCTAAATGTCCCTCTTGCTTTATCTCTGAGCTTGCATCTTTCTCTAATTTCACTCCTTTCTACCCTCGTTCTCTCTCCAAGCTTGTCCACGTGACCCACATCCTGCTCCCTCAACCGTAACCTCATTAACCGCTACCACTCCACATCTACTCCTGGTCTCATTGTTTTCTGATGTTGGTATTTGTTCTCTCACCAGCTCTCTCCTCAACAAAAAAACCTTGACCCCATTGTCCATGCACACTACTACCCTAACTCCAACATCCCTTTCCTCTCCAGCATCCTTGAACATGTTTTCACCTCCCAAATCCATTCCCATTTTTCCTGGAACTCCATGTTTGGATACCTCCAATCAGTCTTCCACCCCTGCCAAAGTACCAACATGGCTCTTATCAAAGTTACAAATGACAACCTAAGTGACTAACCATGTTAAAATTTCCCTCCTTGTTCTTCTTGACCTGCCTGCAGCTTTTAGCATGATTACCCATACTATCCTCCTCCAATGCCTCTCCACTCAGGTCCAACTGGATGAGACTACACTCATCTGGTTCCATTTTTTATCTATGTAATGTCACGTGAGAGTACTTTTAAGACATGGATGTTTAAGCAATGTACCTTTAAGAAAACAGTGACGTCAGAGAATGGGTGGGGCTGAGGTCAGGTCAGCCATTTTGCAGTTTAGTTTTGCAGGTTTTTAGTTTCAGTTTTGAAAAGAGCTGGTGTGTGTCTGTGTTTTGCAGTGAACTGGATATCTGCCATGAAAGACTATCTCTGGATCATTTGGGTGATTTAAACTTATAATAGTGAAGCCTTTAACCTGATGTGATTTTGTTTAAAGGTGTTAAGTCTCTTGGAAGTTTGAAGGAACATTTTAAGGAATTATTTACAGTTGCAATATTTTCTGAGTTATCTTTGAAGTAAGGGGTGTTAAGAGATCCAATGTTTATTTAAGATGTTAAGTTGAGTTCATGGAATAAACAGTGTTTTGTGTTTAAAAACCCACGTGTCCATAATTGTAATCCCACACCTAGGGAAAAGCCGCGTGCTCGGTTGAACTCCATGATACGTTTTGGGGTTCTGAAAACGCCTAGCCCATAACAATAATCATAGCCAGACTATGTCTCACGGTGGCTTTTTTCCCCACCCTGTTGGCCCCCAAGAATCATTGCCTCTGTTGGCCCCCAAGAATCAATCTTTGGCCCCCTCTAATTTCTCATCTGCACCCTGCCATTTAGCAACATCATCCAAAAGTAAAGCATTCGTTGTCACATGTACACGGATTATGTTCAGCATTACCAGACCCCAACTGGCCAGAAACCCCACAGCAAGATGGCACAGTGGTTAGGTGGATTGGCCATGATAAATCGCCCCTTCGTCTTCAAAAGTTTAGGTGGGGTTACTGGATTATGGGGATAGGGTGGAGACTTGGGCTTAAGTAGGGTGCTCTTTCCAAGGGCTGGTGCAGACTCGATGGACCTACTGCGAGCAAAAGATGCCTCGCTCCAGGAGTGATTGAACACAAAATAGGGATATGGTATATTGAAACAAACTTTATTACTAATACAGTATTAACATATCTTGAACTGCACACAAGAAAATAGTTTACAATTAACCCCTTAAACAATGCTAATCAATACAATGACACAATAACACTTAACTGTTATCTTTATTTCCCCTCAAACAACAAAACCATCTCGCGTCCCAATCCATGGTTAAAAACAGTTAGCACTCAAGAATACTTGATGTATAGAGATGACTTGTGTACTTCACTTTGAGAACGAGAAATCTTTTGAGACTGCTTCAAAGAAAGAGACCTGACACCCTATCAGATTAATGCAGAATCTCTGGCTGTATTTCTTCAGAAATCTTCTCAGCTCACCTTAGAACCAAAAACTAAAACTCTGAAAACCTCAATACCTGATTGCTTCAACACCGAGCTCCTCCCATTAACTACATCACCTTGCTAAGCTGAACACAATGTCTCTGATTAACTACTCTTCAAGGAACCCTCTTAATATAAATAAAAGTCCATTAGCCCAAACTTTTACGATGCTTTAATTGCCTGTCTGGATCCAAAAAGCCGAGCTGTCTTGCAAACCAGGATTTTTAAAAACTCTACTGAAGCAGTCATGCACACACTAACACAGGCGTTTAACCCTTACTGCACCCATTACATATATTACAATATGTCTGAAATACCAACATTCACCACATCAGCCTTACTTCATCACCACTTCTCTTGACACGTCCACTGTTGTTAAATTAGCAGGTTGCTTATCAGACAAGCAGGAGATTATGAGCAGACATTTCCCCCAATTGTATATTGGAAAGACTTCACTAATTCTTTCTGATCCCCACTCCAACTCTGATTCCTAGACTCCATTACTCTCCATGGTAACTGAGACTAACACAGATAGTTTGCAATGTCAGTGTCATGTTTCAGACTGAGTTGTGCTTCTAACCACATATCTTCATTGAAGTGACATATCAGGATGCATCATGGGATCACCAAGGCTTGGCCAAGTTCTGGATATGAGTTTTAAAAATATTTACAGTTTAAAAAAAATAGAATGAATATTAAGGGGAGAGATTCAGAAGGGCCCAGAGGGGCAATTTCTTCACTCAGAGGGTAATGAGTGTCTGGAATGGGCTGCCAGAGGTAGTAGTAGAGGCGGGTACAATTGTGTCTTTCAAAAAGCATTTAGATAGTTACATGGGTAAGATGGGTATAGAGGGTTATGGGCCAAGTGCGGGCAACTGGGACTAGCTTAATGGTAAAAACTGGGCGGCATGGACTGGTTGGGCCGAAGGGCCTGTTTCCATGCTGTAAACTTCTATGATTCTATGATTCTATGACCTTTCGGTGGTTAGCACTGTTGCTTCACAGCGCCAGGGACCTAGGTTTGATTCCCGGCTTGGGTCACTGTCTGTGCAGAGTCTGCACGGTTTCCTCGTGTCTGCGTGGGTTTCCTCCGGGTGCTCCAGTTTCCTCCCAAAAGCCCTGAAAGACGTGCAGTTAGGTGAATTGGACATTCTGAACTTTCCCTGTTTACCCGAACAGGCGCTGAGTGTGGCAACTAGGAGATTTTAACAGTAACATCATTGCGGTGTTAATGTAAGCCTACTTGTGACAATAATTAAGATTATTATTATTAGGTAGGTGATGATCAGCCTACAGGTCAGTCCATGATATGCTAAAGGAACTTGAACTTTGGCTCATGATAAAATATGTTGATGAATAGTCTATGAATTGTACTGTATTAAACTGAAATGTTAAACCTTGGTGTCAAGCTAAGAAATACAGATGACTTACCACAGCAGTAAAATATCAGGATAGATAAGCGAAGTTCATGATTTGGAAGAAACTGTGGACATTGTTTGTACTAAAGGAGAGATCATTCCACAGATTATTTTACAAATTCCTCTGTATTGTGGATGTAATGAACTGATCATTTTGTGTTCATGCTATAAACTAATTTGTAATTACGGTGAGATAAGAACATTGTGAGTTAACGATGAAGTATCCCAAAGATTGTATAAATAATTGACAAAAGCGACTTCTGGGTGCGGCGATGACCAGCTGAGTCGCACGTTTCGGCAGCTCCCGGTGAAACGGACTTTTGGGCTCTTGATAGGAGCCCCAACGGCAATTTTGACGGCTAAAAACACTGTGCGGTAAACCAGAAGGGAATCCCCCCCTGGATACGGATGAAAAAAGGAGGAGAAAGTGGCCGGATTGCAGTGGATCCTTTAGAACAGCGGCAAGGAAGGCAAGCAAAAACCAAGATGGAGTCGGAAGGTGGCAGTTTAACATGGGGCCCTGAACAACAAGAGTTCTTGAAATGCTGTGTGGAAGAGCTCAAAAAGGAAATGAAGAAAGAGCTGTTGGCCCCGATACTACAGGCGATCGAAGGGCTAAAGGAGGAACAAAAGACCCAGGAGCGGGAGCTTCGGGTCGTGAAGGCAAAGGCAGCCGAGAATGAGGACGACATACAGGACCTGGTGGTGAAGACGGAGACGCATGAGGCACATCAGAAACGATGTGTGGAAAGGTTGGAGGCACTGGAGAACAACGCAAGGAGGAACAACCTGAGGATTCTTGGTCTTCCTGAAGGTGCGGAGGGAGCGGACGTCGGGGCATATGCGAGCACGATGCTGCACTCGTTAATGGGAGCGGAGGCCCCGGCGGGTCCGTTGGAGGTGGAGGGAGCATACCGAGTGATGGCGCGAGGACCGAGAGCAGGAGAAATTCCCAGAGCCATAGTGGTGAGATTCCTCCGTTTTAAGGATAGAGAAATGGTCCTTAGATGGGCAAAGAAAACTCGGAGCAGTAAATGGGAGAACGCGGTGATCCGCGTTTATCAACACTGGAGTGCGGAGGTGGCGAGAAGGAGGGCGAGCTTTAATCGGGCCAAGGCGGTGCTTCATAAAAAGAAGATAAAATTTGGAATGCTGCAACCGGCAAGACTGTGGGTCACATATCGAGGGAGGCACCACTACTTTGAGACGGCGGATGAAGCGTGGACTTTTATTGTGGAAGAAAAACTGGAATGAGCGGGTTATTAAAAAGAACGTTTGAACAAAGTGGTGGGGCAAATGTGGGGGGCGAAGAGGGGGGTTAAAAAGGGGGGAAAGAGGAGTTTTATGTACTAATCCTGCGATGTGGTAACTTTTCTCTCTTCCACAGGTGGTGATGGGGGGAGGAGGGGAGGTGAAGGAGATGGGGCGTTGGCCATTGGGGGCGGGGCCAAGGGAGAAGCACGGGCTTGGTTCCCGCGCTATGATAATCATGGCGGGAATAGAGAAGCAGGAAGGAGGGGGCGTCGCAAGGTGCGAGCTGAGGTCACGGGGGGAAGCCGAGGTCGGCCAGAGTTTGCTGACTTCTGGGAGCAACATGGGGGGAGTAATTACGCTAGCGGGGGATCTAGCGGGGGGGGGGGGGGGAGAATTACTGGGTTGCTGCTGCTGGGGAGAGGGGGGAGCTGGTATGGGAGGGGATGGGCGGGGGGGCACCGCCTGGGGGAGATACAGCTGCGTGGGAACCGGGTGAGGAGCTGGAAAAAGGGGATGGCTAATTGACAAGGGGGGGGGGGGGTAGGAAGCCCCCCAACCCGGCTGATCACGTGGAACGTGAGAGGGCTGAACGGGCCGATAAAGAGGGCACGGGTACTCGCACACCTTAAGAAACTTAAGGCAGATGTGGTTATGTTACAGGAAACGCACCTGAAACTGATAGACCAGGTTAGGCTACGCAAAGGATGGGTGTGGCAGGTGTTCCATTCGGGGCTAGATGCGAAAAACAGGGGGGTGGCTATATTAGTGGGGAAGCGGGTAATGTTCGAGGCAAAGACTATAGTGGCGGATAACGGGGGCAGATACGTGATGGTGAGTGGCAAACTACAGGGGGAGACGGTGGTTTTGGTAAACGTATATGCCCCGAACTGGGATGATGCCAATTTTATGAGGCGGATGCTAGGACGCATTCCGGACCGAGAGATGGGAAAGCTGATAATGGGGGGAGATTTTAATACGGTGTTGGAACCAGGGCTGGATAGGTCGAAGTCCAGGACTGGAAGGAGGCCGGCAGCAGCCAAGGTACTTAAAGATTTTATGGAGCAGATGGGAGGTGTAGACCCGTGGAGATTTAGCAGACCTAGGAGTAAGGAGTTCTCGTTTTTCTCCTATGTCCATAAAGTCTACTTGCGAATAGACTTTTTTGTGCTGGGAAGGGCGTTGATCCCGAAGGTGAAGGGAACGGAGTATACGGCTATAGCCATTTCGGATCACGCTCCACACTGGGTATACTTGGAGATAGGGGAGGAAACAGGAGGGTGCCCACCCTGGAGAATGGACATGGGACTAATGGCAGATGAGGGGGTGTGTCTAAGGGTGAGGGGGTGCATTGAAAAGTACTTGGAACTCAATGATAATGGGGAGGTCCAGGTGGGAGTGGTCTGGGAGGCGCTGAAGGCGGTCGTTAGAGGGGAGCTGATATCAATAAGGGCACATAAAGGGAAGCAGGAGAGTAAGGAACGGGAGCGGTTGCTGCAAGAACTTTTGAGGGTGGAAAGACAATATGCGGAAGCACCGGAGGAGGGACTGTACAGGGAAAGGCAAAGGCTACATGTAGAATTTGACTTGCTGACTACAGGCACTACAGAGGCACAATGGAGGAAGGCACAGGGTGTACAGTACGAATATGGGGAGAAGCAGGTTGCTGGCACACCAATTGAGGAAAAGGGGAGCAGCGAGGGAAATAGGAGGAGTGAGGGATGAGGAAGGAGAGATGGAGCGGGGAGCGGAGAGAGTGAATGGAGTGTTCAAGACATTTTATAAAAAATTATATGAAGCTCAACCCCCGGATGGGAGGGAGAGAATGATGGGCTTTTTGGATCGGCTGGAATTTCCCAAGGTGGAAGAGCAGGAAAGGGTGGGACTGGGAGCACAGATCAAGGTAGAAGAAGTGGTGAAAGGAATTAGGAGCATGCAGGCGGGAAAGGCCCCGGGACCGGATGGATTCCCAGTCGAATTCTATAGAAAATATGTGGACTTGCTCGCCCCGGTATTGACGAGGACCTTTAATGAGGCAAAGGAAATGGGACAACTGCCCCCGACTATGTCTGAAGCAACGATATCGCTTCTCTTAAAGAAGGAAAAGGACCCGCTACAATGCGGGTCCTATAGACCTATTTCCCTCCTAAATGTAGATGCCAAGATCCTGGCCAAGGTAATGGCAATGAGAATAGAGGAATGTGTCCCGGGGGTGGTCCACGAGGACCAAACTGGGTTTGTGAAGGGGAGACAGCTGAACACGAATATACGGAGGCTGTTAGGGGTAATGATGATGCCCCCACCAGAGGGGGAAACGGAGATAGTAGTGGCGATGGATGCCGAGAAAGCATTTGATAGAGTGGAGTGGGATTATTTGTGGGAGATGTTGAGGAGATTTGGTTTTGGAGAGGGGTATGTTAGATGGGTGCAGCTGTTGTATAGGGCCCCGATGGCGAGCGTGGTCACGAATGGACGGGGATCTGCATATTTTCGGCTCCATAGAGGGACAAGGCAGGGATGCCCTCTGTCCCCATTATTGTTTGCACTGGCGATTGAGCCCCTGGCGATAGCGTTGAGGGGTTCCAAGAAGTGGAGGGGAGTACTTAGAGGAGGAGAAGAACACCGGGTATCTTTGTATGCGGACGATTTGTTACTATACGTGGCAGACCCGGCGGAGGGGATGCCAGAAATAATGCGGATACTTGGGGAGTTTGGGGATTTTTCAGGGTATAAATTGAACATGGGGAGAAGTGAGTTGTTTGTGGTGCATTCAGGGGAGCAGAGTAGAGAAATAGAGGACCTACCGTTGAGGAAGGTAACAAGGGACTTTCGTTACCTGGGGATCCAGATAGCCGAGAATTGGGGCACATTGCATAGGTTAAATTTAACGCGGTTGGTGGAACAAATGGAGGAGGATTTCAAGAGATGGGATATGGTATCCCTGTCACTGGCAGGGAGGGTGCAGGCGGTTAAGATGGTGGTCCTCCCGAGATTCCTCTTTGTGTTTCAGTGCCTCCCGGTGGTGATCACGAAGACTTTTTTTAAAAGGATTGAAAAAAGCATCATGGGTTTTGTGTGGGCCGGGAAGACCCCGAGAGTGAGGAAGGGATTCTTATAGCGTAGTAGGGATAGGGGGGGGCTGGCACTACCGAGCCTAAGTGAGTATTATTGGGCCGCTAATATTTCAATGGTGAGTAAGTGGATGGGAGAGGAGGAGGGAGCGGCGTGGAAGAGATTAGAGAGGGCGTCCTGTAGGGGGACTAGCCTACAGGCTATGGTGACAGCCCCATTACCGTTCTTACCGAGGAACTACACCACAAGCCCGGTGGTGGTGGCTACACTGAAGATTTGGGGACAGTGGAGACGGCATAGGGGAAAGACTGGAGTCTTGGGGGGGTCCCCGATAAGAAACAACCATAGGTTTGCCCCGGGGGGAATGGATGGGGGATATGGAATGTGGCAAAGAGCAGGAATAACGCAACTGAAAGTTCTGTTTGTAGATGGGAAGTTCGCAAGTCTGGGAGCGCTGACCGAGAAATATGGGTTGCCCCAAGGGAATGCATTCAGGTATATGCAACTGAGGGCTTTTGCGAGGCAACAGGTGAGTGAATTCCCGCAGCTCCCGACACAAGAGGTGCAGGACAGAGTGATCTCAAAGACATGGGTGGGGGATGGTAAGGTGTCAGATATATATAGGGAAATGAGGGACGAAGGGGAGACTATGGTAGATGAACTAAAAGGGAAATGGGAAGAAGAGCTGGGGGAGGAGATCGAGGAGGGGCTGTGGGCAGATGCCCTAAGCAGGGTAAACTCGTCGTCCTCGTGTGCCAGGCTAAGCCTGATTCAGTTTAAGGTATTACACAGGGCGCATATGACTGGAGCACGGCTCAGTATATTTTTTTGGGTGGAGGATAGGTGTGCGAGGTGCTCGAGAAGCCCAGCGAATCATACCCATATGTTTTGGTCATGCCCGGCACTACAGGGGCTTTGGATGGGGGTGACAAAGGTGCTTTCAAAAGTAGTGGGGGTCCGGGTCGAACCAAGCTGGGGGTTGGCTATATTTGGGGTTGCACAAGAGCCGGGAGTGTACAGTAGGTCTGATACTCTAATAACTGTTTAAAGTAATTTAATGTAGAACTCTTACAATTAAGACTGCGAGACACATTTCATTGAATTTCATTGAATTTACAGTGCAGAAGGAGGCCATTCGGCCCATCGAGTCTGCACCGGCTCTTGGAAAGAGCACCCTACCTAAACCCACACCTCCACCCTATTCCCATAACCCAGTAACCCCACCCAACACTAAGGGCAATTTTGAACACTAAGGGCAATTTAGCATGGCCAATCCACCTAACCAGCACATCTTTCTTTGGACTGTGGGAGGAAACCAGAGCACCCGGAGGAAACCCACGCAAACACGGGGAGAACATGCAGACTCCGCACTGACAGTGACCCATCAGGGAATCGAATCTGGACCCTGGAGCTGTGAAGCAATTGTACTAATCACAATGCTACCGTGCTGCCCACTCTACCTAACCTTTTGGACACTAAGGGGTCATTTAGCATGGCCAGTCATCCTAACCTGCCCATCTTTGGACTGTGGGAGGAAACGGGAGCACCCGGAGGAAACCCACGCAGACCTAGGGAGAAAGTGCAGACTCCGCACAGACAGTCACCGAGGCTGGAATTGAACCCGGGTCCCTGGAGCTGTGAGACAACAGTGCTAACCATTGTGCCGCCCCAATTCATCCCATTAGCCGAAAAGATTTATTTTCATTGGGGGTAAAATAGTGTCCAAATGCAGATATTTTAAATAAGCATATATTGCCAAAAGGAACCACACATGGAAGATAATTAGAGCAGGTAAATGGAGTTGAAATCAGCCATGATTGAATGGTGGAATGGACTCGATGGGCCGAATGGCCTTACTTCCGCTCCTATGTCTTATGGTCTTATAATTTGTTCCTTTTCAATGACCGAGAGTGGAATCATACAGCCCCTCCGCTGGTTGGATCTTCCAGTCCCACCGAGGACAAAAAGATTTTGAGCGGTTCATCCTATTTTCTGGCCCCACCCCCACTGTGACACGGCCGTAACATTTCAAAACTTATGTCGGGAACATCTTGTTTTGAAGATGTACCAAGGAAGACTGGGGTGTTAAAAATATTGCAAGGTGTCTGAGTGTTTGTAATGTTAAATTTGAATGTGATTCTTGATCATACAAATCCTTTGCATTGTTTCAATCTGTTGCTATATTTACCTTCCACATCATTCTCTTTGAAGAACAATACATAATTATTAAACAGATATTGGGCTGGATTTAGAACATAGAACTAACAATGCAGAAGGAGGCCATTCGGCCCATCGAGTTTGCACCGACTCACTTAAGCCCTCACTTCCACCCTATCCCCATAACGCAATAACCCCTCCTAAACTTTTTGGACACGAAGGACAATTTATCATGGCCAATCCACCAAACCTGCACGTCTTTGGACTGTGGGAGGAAACCGGAGCACCCGGAGGAAACCCACACACACACTGGGAGAACGTGCAGACTCCGCACAGACAGTGACTCAGCGGGGAATCGAACCTGGGACCCTGGAATGTGAAGCCACAGTGCTATCCACTTGTGCTACCGTGCTGCGCATGACGACGCCAAAATTGTGTTTGCCGATCGGGCGGAGAATGGATTCCCACACCAAAATCGGGGCCGCGCCAGTTTGATGCCAGTCCACCATGCTCAGCCCCCTCCAAACTGCCGTCATCGTGCCGCGTGCCTTGCACCATTTGTAGCCATCTGGGATGGCCACTTCCCGATTACAAAATGGATACTTTGCAAAGATTGCAGGGAAAATGGACAATACTAAGAAAGCAAGCAGGTGCAAGCTTTGTCTGTTGATTGGAGCCAAAGTTCCCAGTCAAGACCGATACTGCAAACCATTTCCATACTGATGAGCCATCCCCGGGAACAAAAAGGTAACATTTAAATAAACAATACCAAGACAGACACCCCGGCGCCAGAGGAGACCAGAACAAAGCAGGCCAACGGCTACCTAGGACACGCCCAGCAATCAGGGCACCCACCCCTCTACTGGAGGAAATCGATGGGATCGATTGGGAAATGGCCCAATTAATTGGGGCCAAGTTCAAGGCCCACCCAAAAGCGCGTGAAGCCCCTTTTGGGTATAAGGAGAATCCCCCAAGAGAGAATCGCTCTCTTGCGGCCCCAGCTCTCACCAAGGAGAGACCTGCCCAACAGCAACAGCAGAGCAAGTAAGTCCAAGGTCAACGCACGCTACGAGACAGATGCGCCTAGCTGTTATTCTGTACCAATTCGACCCCAGCAGCCTCAGAACCGAACAACGGCCATTGTTCCTCTGACTGAGTGGGCGCCCGAAGCTAAGTATAGGCTTTTAGCAGTAGTGATAGTTTAGTTTGTAGAGTTTTATGCATGAGTATATTAGACTGTATGTGTAAATAAATGAGCATTGAGTTTGAACTTACTAACTGGTGTATCGAGTCTTTGATCAGTATTCGGTTTTGAACCTTGTGGCGGTATCAAGAGATACCTGGTGACTCTAGAGCAAACGTAATTAGAATTAAGGAAGGGGACCATATTGGCCGTCAGCTTCAGAGCCAAGTTAAGAGAAACACAATTAGCAACATTTACTGGCGACTCTGCCGGAACTCGACTTAGAAGTGGCCTAACCACTCTGAGAGAACCCAAAATTTGAATTGGAATCCAATTAGAAACAGGAAAACCACAAGTGTAAGAACAATACTGATCAAACCTCCGAGATTCAGAAGTCTGTTAATGCATGCGTACTAACAGGGATATAAGGTAAATCTGAGAGATTTTGTTGCGTAAAACTGTCGGGAGTTTTGTAGACCGGAAATTAGCGTAAGCCGTACCCATGTTTACATCACCACTTTATCCCCCCTGTTCCAAATTCAGTCGAGAACCCAGATAGGGAAAATGGCAATGAAGGCAATGGAACGCCTTATGAACCCCCAGGAATTCGAGGTCGCAGCAAACAGTAGAATAGGACAGTGTCCCGTATGGGAAGAGGAAATCAGAAAGTACCTCAAAGGGAAAGGATGGCCCCTTTGGAGCAAATTCTGCGCGAATGACGAAACAGATCCCGGGAGTATAGGACATACTTGGTGGGAGAACCTGTCAGAGATCCACAAGAAGAGCTTAGGGAAAGCTCGCAAGCCGATGGCACAATTGCGAGGCACAGAGGAGGTCGTTAGGACGCTCCGTAGAGAGATAGAGGAGAGAGACAGAAATAGTGAGGGAGATGTGAGCGAGTTTGAGAAAGAGAATAAAAATTTGAGAGAACAGTTAGCAGCGAGGGAGGGAGAGGTGGATGATGCCAAGCGTGCACACCAGTCTTGTCTCGCCCATTTGAGTAGTTTTCAGACGCAATATGATAAGGCCTACCAGGACACGCAACGTGCAGTTGTGGTAAGACAAGAAACCGAGCAACAGGTAGAGAAATTGCAGAAACAGTGCAATGATTTAAAAGCAGCCCTACGAGCGCTTCACACTTCCACGACGGAACAAAGACAGAGCTCAGTAGATCACGCAAAGTGCCGGAAGCAAATTGCAGAATTGCAATGTCTGCTTTCTGTCCAGAATGGTTTTCAAAATACGTTCGGACCCAAAAGATTAGACCAGGAAAACGTCCCCGATTGGCAGGAGTTCAATGAAACTGCCCATAGATATGTACATGGGACATGTACGCAAGAAAAACCCCAAAAGAGAAAAGCACCCCAACCCCCGATTGAACTGGCAGAACACACCCCCATGAACCCTGTAACCACACACCACAGGGCCGCAGCAGAAGGAAATGCAGATTTCCTGGATACAACCCCGTTAACCGTGACCCAATTACAGGACGCGCGTGGAAAAATTACACCGTTCCTTCCCGCATCAGACTCCCACCAGTTTTTTGCTAGAGTTAAACAGCAGGCTACCATGTACGGCCTGGACGAAAAGGAGAAAGTGAAGCTCACAGTATTAAGCCTCGACCATTCAGTTGTGGCAGCCCTTCCCGACCCACAGAATGTAGGAGGAGGCACAATCCAAGAGATGCACACAGCGATCCTAGATGTGATCGACTATAACAGAGGAGACCCCATAGAAGGCCTAAACAAGTGTAGGCAAAAGAAGACAGAGCACCCCACAGCATTTGCTGGACACTTGTGGATACATTTCACAGCAGTTTTCGGAGAGTTAGCCCGTGCCCAGTTGTCCCCAGATAACATGGCCAAATGGACTTGTATCCTAGTCTCACGCGAAAGACGCAGGATAGAGAGGTTGCGCAAATTACAACCCCTCAGACGAGGCCCACAACAAGAAATGGGTTTTGAAGAGATTGTCCCGTGCTTGGGAGCAATCAGTCCAAGGCACAACCGCATTTATAAAACCAGATGAAGAGCAGGCAGATATGAATCCAGTTAAAGTGCACCAGAACCCCGCATGGGTAAATGAGGGCAGGAACAGCCCACAACAGCCAAAACCCCAGGAATGTTACAACTGTGGACAATTAGGACACTTTGCACGAGAGTGCAATGCGCCCCAAAAGCAGCAGAGAAGCCAACAGACAGGCACCCTAAATAAGAATAGGGCAAAGCCAATCCATAGCGTTAGCGCCCGTTCAAAGAACATAGACATGAACGGCACCGACTGACGGTGTTCGGGCTCCCCAACTTGGGTCTGCGACACCCTTTTCGACAAGTCCGGTAGACCGTTCGTAGCAGGCAAAGTTCGGGGACACCCCGTAGAATTTCTTTGGCACACAGGAGGGTCCCGCACCACACTCAATTCCTCCACGATGTTTCAGCGAGACACATAATATCATAGAATTTACAGTGCAGAAGGAGGCCATTCGGCCCATCGAGTCTGCACCGGCTCTTGGAAACCCAGTAACCCCACCCAACACTAAGGGCAATTTTGGACACTAAGGGCAATTTATCATGGCCAATCCACCTAACCTGCACATCTTTGGGCTGTGGGAGGAAACCGGAGCACCCGGAGGAAACCAACGCACACACGAGGAGGATGTGCAGACTCCGCACAGACAGTGACCCAAGCCGGAATCGAACCTGGGATCCTGGAGCTGTGAAGCAATTGTGCTATCCACAATGCTACTGTGCTGCTTACAACAGATACCATCACACTCAGCGGCTTTACAGGTCATTTACAACAAGGACTCATCACAGCCCCTGTAGCGATACAAATAGGGAACATTACACCTAAACACCCCGTAGTTTTGGTCGATCTACCCCAGACAGCTGAACACATCCTAGGAATCGATTTTATGAGCTCCCACAACCTCTCTTTTGATCCAGTTAATAAATGTGTTTGGAGAATGGCAAAGGCAGCACGAGCCCCCGCCACGCTCACAGTTGGAGATTATGAAAACAGGATTAGCTAAGTAGGAGACTTCTGGTTCGACCCTCGAGCCATTAGTCAGGACAAACAGGTTAGGGAAGTCCTGCAGCAACACAAAGCAGCATTTGCACAGCACAAGCACGACTGTGGCAAAATAGCTGGCTTGGTAAATATTACAGGTCCCGACCCAGACCCCAAAAGCAGTATGGTTTTCCCCAAGAGGCAGAGGGAGAAATCTCCAAAGTAATAGAGAGTTTGCTGGATCAAGGCGTACTCAGATCACTAGCCTCCACAAACAACGCACCAATTTGGCCCGTCAAGAAACCCGATGGATCATGGCGACTGACCATTAATTACCGGGAACTGAACAAAGTAACCCCAGTAGCAGCCACAACCATAGCCACGAGTCCCGAGACCATGCTCAAACAGGGACTCAAGTCAAAAAAAATTTCGGCTTTGGACATTAGTAACGGCTTTTGGTCCATTCCATTGGATAAAGCGTGCCAGTACAAATTCGCCTTTACATTCCGGGGACAACAGTATACTTGGACGTGCCTTCCACAAGGCTTCCACAACTCCCCCTCCATTTTCTACCGACAGCTGGCAAATGGACTAGCAAAACTTTCCTGCCCCGATTGTCTGGTCCAGTATGTAGATGACTTGCTACTACAGACAGACACAAAGGGAGAGCACATTTCACTTTTCGCCGAACTCCTAGCACTCCTAAAAGAAATTGGATGTAAAGTCAACCCCAAGAAGGCCCAGATTTTGCAGGAAAAAGTGATTTACTTGGTACAGTAATCACCCATGGTAAACGCGAGATCGAGCAAAAGAGAATTGACTTGATCGTCAAATTGCCCCTTCCCCACAATGTCTCAGCCCTCTGGTCATTTTTAGGACTGGTTGGCTAATGCCGAAACCATATCAATGGTTTCGCCACAAAAGCAGCGCCCCTATCCGACCTTCTCAAGAAAAAGGCACCTTGGGAATGGCTTCCACAGCCACGGATGCCGTGGATGCTTTAAAAAGAGCCCTCAGTACAGCCCCCGCATTACAGGTCCCAGATCCACTTTCCCTGTACGCAATCGAAGTTGCAAGCACCAACCAAACCCTTTCAGCCGTACTCCTCCAGGAGCGCCATGACCAATTACGCCCCGTAGCATACGCCTCAAGCGTGTTAGATCCTGTCGAGCAAGGATTTTCTGCCTGCGAAAGGCACCTGCTCGCAGTTTTCTGGGCAGTAAAGTTACAGCCTACATTACAGGACTCAACCCCATCACCATTCTCACTGACCACACCCCAACACAGCTATGATTAGACGGTCGACTTAAAGATGGCACAGTCAGCCAAATCCGCGCAGCCCGTTGGACCCTTCTTTTAATGGGACATTACAGTCAAAGGAACCAAGACCCATACCTTCCTAGCCAATAATTTGCAGTATGCAGGAACCCCTCATGAGTGTGAGATCATCACCACAAAACACAACACAGGCCCATTTATACCTAATTCATCCCCCAGGAAAGCAGGTACTACACCCCAGAGACCCCAGCCCACAGACACGTGCGCACCCCTGAAAATTTATGTGGATGGCTCCTCCACAATTTTGAACGGAAAGAGAATTACCAGTTGAGGCATTTATGTAGAGGACACGCAGCGATGCGCCCTAGATGAGATTTCATTCAAGTTGCCAGGACACTTAGGCTGGCAGGCAGCAGAACTGGCAGCAATCGCTTATATTGTAGACCACCCAGACTCGTTCCGACCCCAGCAGACATCTATTCGGACAGCTTGTATGTCTGTAATAGTTTGACGGAATTCCTGCCCCTGTGGGAGACTAGAGGATTCGTTTCCACAGACGTAAAGCCCCTACCCTCAGCCCCATTACTCTGACATATCCTAGAGACAGCTAAAGATAGAAAATATGGCATAATTAGGGTTCGCAGTCATCACCGTTCTTCCCCCCCTGGTAACGTTAAAGCAGACACCCTAGCGAAGGCAGGTTCCAGGCATGGTAACCTTTGGAACCCCCTGAGAACACCCCAGTACACGCGATTCAGGTCTCACAGACCAACATTCAGGATCTAGCAAAGGAACAGAAGGAAGATGAAAAACTCAGGGAAGTTTTAAAAGGAACCTTCCCAGCCCCGTATGACAAGTTTAAACACGCAATCACCACACACGACGGCGTGATTTTAATAGAAGGCATTTATGTAGTTCCCAGCCAGGACAGGAACCAGATTATTTGTCAGTTCCATGACAATCATGGGCACCAAGGCATTGAACCCACCTTAGCCCACCTCAGACCGCTCTGCTGGTGGCCTGATTTAAAAGCCAATGTTACTCACTACATAGAAAATTGCTTGATCTGTGCCCAGAACAATCCAGACAGATATGCAAGCAAGGCTCAGCTTAGTCACACCCGTCCCGTTAATGGTCCCTGGACGAATTTGCAGATAGACTACATAGGACCCCTACCCCCCATGCAGAAATGGTTATAAGTATGTGCTGGTGGTCATCGACACCTTCACAAAATGGGTGGAAGCTTTTCCATCGAGAAGAAATACGGCCAAAACAACAGCTAAAATCCTGACACAGCACATCTTTACAAGATGGGGCCTCCCACGCAGTATAGAGTCTGATCAAGGCTCCCATTTTACAGGACGAGTAATGAAAAACGTCCTCACAATTTTCGGAATCAGGCATAAATTCTACATAGCGTACCACCCCCAGTCAAGCGGCATTGTAGAGAGGATGAACAGAACTCTAAAAGCCACTCTCAGGAAAATCGTACAACAGAACAACAGCACCTGGGATTCAGTTCTCCCATTTGCTTTAATGTTCCGAAGAAACACGGTATCCACGTCCACAGGATACACCTCCAACACCCTCATGACCGGACGCCCCATGAAAGGGGCAGAGTATTTATTAGGACTGGATTTGGCCAGCCCCGCAGTCACCGCCCTCACGCATGAAAATGCTGTACAACAGTTAATAGAGAATATAAAGGCAGCCCAACTCGCAGCAGCTGTGAGACTTGGGACCAGGAGGAAACAAAGCAAGGCTCGTTTTGACAAAAAGATACACGCCACCAGGTTTGTAGTAGGGCAGCAAGTGATGCTTTCCCTATATAACCCCAGTTCATTCCTTTCCCCCAAATTTTCCGGACCGTACTCCATTTTGGACAAAGTAAGCCCCTCGGTATACAAAATCACATATCCCGATGGCAAGTCTGCGTGGTTTCACATCAACCAGCTTAAGGCTTATGGCTCACAGAACAACCATTCACACCACATCTTGCTCGCAGCAGCAGACATCCCGTCCACAGATGACTTATTCCTCCCCTCCCCCAGCCAGTCCAGTCCGTCCTCAGACACAACTTCAACTCCACCCCCAGAGGCACGACTCCGCCTCTCCCTCCTTCAACCAGCAGCGACAGCGACAGTAACAGCGACAGTGATAGCGACAGCAATGACGACAGCCACAGCACACCACGTTATGTTTATACCTCCGCACCAGGCCCCACTCCCAGCAAATCCGAGAATGATTCCAGCGACCCCTTCGAAATCACATCATTAAAGCCCCTGACCCAGACCCACTGCCCGACGATTACAGATTACAACCTAGCAGCTCCAACCTCGACACACGATTCTGGCACCGAGACAATTCGTTCAAGCTCATCCGGAATGATGAGATGGCCCCCAATTCACCCCAAGCATCTTTAGCCAAACTACGCCAGTCAAGAGTATGGCAGCCGGGAGAAGATGATGACATAGAGTCTGACTCCCACTAAACAAATCCCTTTGCGATCCTGTTCGATACTGATCAATGAGGTGTCCAGATGATGGAAAAAAGGAACCGATGGAGAGATACGGTGTCCTTTCTGATGGAACCTGCACCATGTTTGTTTGTTTAATGGACATGTTTGTTTGTAAATTTGAAAGTTTTTCATGGCCCCACGCCACCACCCTTTTGATGCCCAATGCCTGTTAATGGAACAAGTTTGTCGGCAGAACACCACTCATAGCTACTCTCCTGATTCGATCACGAGGGGCAGCCCCCCACGATGAGCACATTCTTACCCATTCTTGCCGGTCGCTCAGGCAGTGGAGAAACGGCACTGGTCCCCGCCCTGCCTGAGGACCCCCCTCTGGTCAGCTACGTTCGGGTAGAGCACAAACGGCACTGATCACTGTCCTACCCGGAGATTCCACCCATTTCTTAACCGCCGCGGCCCATACGCACCCCATTTTGGCACTTTCAGTTCGAAAATCTTTTGTTTGTTTTTGCCAACCGTTAGGTTGCTGCCATATGCTATTTACATCCTCAAACACCAGGATGGTAAATCACACTGGCTGCGAGACAGCTCGCACTATGTCAGTATTTTTCTCGGATGTCTTGTCCCAAATATTTGGTTTAAGATATGAGGGAGTCACAGATGGTGACCAATTATAATGGGTAATTGGCAACAAAGGACAGACAGACAGACATACGAGATCTTAAACAAGATAACAACAGATATTATGCTTGTGTCCATAGACCTCCCGAACCTCAGGAACCTCAGAGGAAGAAAAAGAAGAAGACAGAAAGACGGAAAGATGAAGACAACCTTCATGTTCACCTGGATCTTAGCGGGATCCCTTCAGTTGCGCGCGGACGCTACCCCCCTGACCCCTACCACACAGGCCGTGAATGATTCCCACCCCTGCCATACACAGAACCCCGAGATAATTAGTCCTAAGACAGTTAACGATACCCCGACCTGGTGTGATAGGTTTATGATCTGGCATTCACTATCCTACATAGTAGAAGCCCTCTTTGTACTGGCGATACTTTGCAGTGTCGTGCAGACACTTAGAATCAGAAAATGGCGAAGGAGAGCCTACCGCTCTAGCGCCCCGGTACATACACGTTTAGGTCCCCTATTTTCAGACTTCACCAAACCCCGAACCCCTTGACATGAATTAAAGTGCATCCGCTTCTCTTTATGTATGTTTTGTTCAATAAACAAATGTAAACCTCTGTGTCTGACTGCCAGGCCGAAGAAACTTGTGTTGCTGCTATTTTGTACATTTAAAATGTTGTAGATTATTTTTGATTGTTTGAGTGAGGATAGTTTATTGAGGATAGTTAGAGGTTCCAGTTTTTTTATTTTGTAATGCATGCCTGAATGTCATAGCGCCCCGTAGAGTTTTATACTGACGTATGCATGTAAAATGATTTTCGCTAAAGAATTGCGTTTCATAGGATAGGGCAGTGTAGAGCCCATGAACTGCTTACCGGTATCCCACTTGGTCAGAGAACGAAGACGACGCAGTAATGTGATACTTCACGCTTCGCGTTGAGGATCAGAAGGAGGGGGTGTAGCCATCTGGGATGGCCACTTCCCGATTACAAAATGGACACTTTGCAAAGATTGCAGGGAAAATGGACAATACTAAGAAAGCAAGCAGGTGCAAGGTTTGTCTGTTGATTGGAGCCAGAGCTCCCAGACAAGACTGATACTGCAAACTATTTCCATACTGATGAGCCATCCCCGGGAACAAAAAGGTAACATTTAAGTAAACAATACCAAGACAGACACCCCGGCGCCAGAGGAGACCAGAGCAAAGCAGGCCAACGGCCACCTAGGACACGCCCAGCAATCAGGGCACCCACCCCTATATTGGAGGAAATCGATGGGAACAATTGGGAAATGGCCCAATTAATTGGGGCCAAGTTCAAGGCCCACCCAAAAGCGCGTGAAGCCCCTTTTGGGTATAAGAAGAATCGCCCAAGAGCGAATCAATCTCTTGCAGCCCCGGCTCTCATGAAGGAGAGACCTGCCCAACAGCAACATCAGAACAAGTAAGTCCAAGGTCAACACATGCTACGAGACAGATGCTCCTAGCTGTTATTCTGAACCAATTCGACCCCAGCAGCCTCAGAACCGAACAACGGCCATTGTTCCTCTGACTGAGTGGGCGTCCGAAGCTAAGTATAGGCTTTTAGCAGTAGTGATAGTTTAGTTTGTAGAGTTTTATGCATGAGTATATTTGACAGTGTGTGTAAATAAATGAGCATTGAGTTTGAACTTACTAACTGGTGTATCGAGTCTTTGATCAGTATTTGGTTTTGAACCTTGTGGTGGTATCGAGAGATACCTGGCGACTCTAGAGCAAACGTAATTTGAATTAAGGAAGGCGACCATATTGGCCGCCATCTTCAGAGCCAAGTTAAGAGAAACACAATTAGTAACACATTTCAATGGCATTGGGACGTCAATGGCTGACCCACCCACGATGCTCCACCCCGATGGGGCACGTTTCCGATGCTGCGGGCCATGTGTGGTCCCAACCGTGCAGGAAACCGGCATGCTGGCTGCGGAATGTGTCCTGCTCCGCCACACTCAACCGGCATCCGTGCCGGAGAGGCCTCTTCTAGGGCTGTGGGGGACTGGTGGGAGGGGGGTGGCCAGGGAAAGGGCTGATGGGTTGCGGTATGCGGGTTAGGTTATGCGCACGGCTGACGCCATGTTGTACGGTGCGACCAGTGCAGGTCGTCAGCCGTGCAAATGCACGGCCCGGGACCCGGCCATTCTCCGCCCGTTTTTGGGAGTTTCAGTCGGCACCGGTGCTAGCCCGTCACTGGTACCAGAATCGGTGAGGGTTTCACGCTGATTTTTCGGTTGTGAAAGACCACACATGCTCCGCTGCCGTCAACACTTAGTCTCCCAAATGGAGAATCCTGCCCATAATGTTTAGCTATCACTGAGCAAAAGACAACATGTAAATCAAAAAATTATTATTGCACTTTAACCAAGAGTAAACTGAGCATTTCTAAATGGTTAACAATATCTGTAGGTAAGGTATATGGCACAAAATGTAAATGCATAGTGCTCAATTCTTTGACATAACAAGTGGCCTTACTGGACCAAAATGTTGGCTACGACATGCTTGCACTTCTAGTGGGAGTCACGCTGGATGTCATATTTGTGTGGGTATTAATGCACACTCAGTGAGCATCTGCTGGAAGTTTGCAGAGCAGACAGATCATGACGTCAGTTAACTTGCAAAGCTGATTTTATACCAGCACTGCCATTTTGGAGCTTAGAGCTTCAGTTAATGCTGTCTCTTAATCACTCATGGCTGAGCATTTGTTCAGTAGCAAGAAGGACCCCCCCCCCCCCCCCCCCCATACACACACCAGTGTCATTTAAAGGGTTAATCAAATACTTTTAGATTAATTGCTGATTGATCTCTACTGGTTGCTGCTGCAATTGCATAAGTCTTTGGTACTGTGTAGTTCTTTGAAATAATTAAAGCCTACAGGGACTGAGGACTGTTGTGAAGTATGTCACATCAGTTGAAACTCAAAAATGGCTTTGACTGTTGTTAAGACTTTTTCTGGGAATGGAAGATGTAACAGTAGATTATTTTAAATCCTTGAATAAGACTGAACTGAGAGGGTTAGCAGATAAAATAAAAGCAGATGTCTTAAGGAATGGATGATTAAAATAATTACCCAAAATTTAGAATTAGAAGAAGGGAATCCTGAAACTAATGTGACATAGTTAAAGTTAACTAAAGTTAATTTACAAATGAAATTAAATGAACTGAAAATGAAAATTGCTTATTGTCTTGAGTAGGCTTCAATGAAGTTACCGTGCAAAGCCCCTAGTCGCCACATTCCGGCGCCTGTTCGGGGAGGCTGGTATGGGAATCGCACATTCCGGCGCCTGTTCGGGGAGGCTGGTATGGGAATCGAACCGTGCTGCTGGCCTGCCTTGGTCTGCTTTAAAAGCCAGCGATTTAGCCTAGTGTGCTAAGCCAGCCCCTATTCCTTTTTTTCCCCCAATTAAGAGGCAATTTAGCGTGGCCAATTCACCTACTCTGCACATCTTTGGCTTGTGTGGGTGAGGCCCGCGCAACACGGGGAGAATGTTCAAACTTCACGCGGACAGTGACCCATGGCCGGGATCGAACCCAGGTCCTCGGTGAAGCACCTTGAGATAGAAAGAGAAAAACAGAAGCTTGAACTTGAAAATGAAATGAAAGGGCGGCACCGAGGACCTGGGTTCGATCCCGGCCCTGGGTCACTGCCCGCGTGGAGTTTGAACATTCTTCCCGTGTTGCGCGGGCCTCACCCACACAAGCCAAAGATGTGCAGAGTAGGTGGATTGGCCACGCTAAATTGCCTCTTAATTGGGGGAAAAAAAGGAATTGGGTACTTTAAATTTATAAAAAAAGAAAATTAAATGAAAAATCCCATGTTCAAAAATAAAGCGAAAACCAGAAAATATTAGCATTTGAACGAGCGAAAGAAATGGAAATGAAAAAGCTTGAACTTGAACTCCAGAGAGAGAAGTTAGCAAGGGAGAGATAAGGAAACGGAAAGAGTTTCAAAGTGAGAAATAAATCAGACAGTATGATTTGTCTAAAGAAAAGCTCAGATTAAAGAAAGAAAGGATAGATAACGTTTTAGAGGATGAGTTTGATTTCACTGAGAACATTGATTTAACTAAAAATCTTCATATTTACAGAGAATTGAGTTGAAAGATATTTGATCCAATTTGAAAGATAGCTGTGAAGTCGAAGTGGTCAAAGGATGCTTGGAGCTTAATGTTACAAATGCCCTGTTAGGAACAGCAATGAATGTATGCACTAGTTTGTCAGAAGATCAAACTGCAAACTGTGAAGTGGTTAGAAGGGAAATACTCAATGTCTATGAACAAGTCCCTGAAGCTTTTCAATTAAAGTTTCGGATGGTAAGGAAAAATCAGACATTTGTAGAATTTGCAAGAGAAAAAGAAATGATGTGCAATCAGTGGTTTCAATCACTAAAATTAGAAAAAAAAATGAGAGCTTGAGGGAAATGATGATTATGGAAGAATTCCAAAATTGCATTCCAGTAACCATTGAGTCTTACTTAGGTGAGTGCCAACTATCAAAGGTCCGAGAAGCAGCAGTTTTGGCTGATACCTATGATATCTCGCATATGTGGGGAATTTGTCTATGGGAATCAACAGGGAAATTGGAGGAATAGAAAACCTGGTGATCGAACATCTACCAGTTGTAGAGAACAAACAGAGGGATGCCAAAATAATAATGGAGATAGACTGCAGCCTAAAAGTGATGCAAAGAAAATGGTATGTTTCCAGTGCAATAAAACTGGACATCCTGGAAATTATTTGTGAGACCTATTGCAGTGATAGGGATGCCTAAAGAATCTTGCAGAAAAATTAACTTGGGGAAAGAGACAAGAACCAAAACAATAGCCACAGTGCAAGTGCAAAGCAAAGTCTCAGGATCTACCGAAAAGGTGGAGATAATTCATCAAATAAAATAATTCTATTTATTCTATTCGGAAAACAAATTCCAAAAGGGTTTAAAGGTTTTCTTAACCAAGGGGAGATAGTCCCTTATGCTATTAATCAAGAAAGTAAACCAATAAAAATCTTGAGAGACACAGAGCAAGTCAGTCACAGATGATAGCTCACTTTGTCTTCCAGAGGGGTAAATGAAGGAAAAACTATTAATTGGAGGTATCCACGGATGTTAAATACCAGTTCTATTATATAGAATTGGATTAAAGAGTGACTTAGTAAATTGAGATATTACAGTTGATGGGGGGACCCCCACAGGGACCCCTGTGATAGGGAGACCCTCACAGGAACCCGTTTGATAGCCGCTCCCCCTGCAGAGACTCCTGTGATAGGGAAATTCCCCCACAGGGATCCCAGTGATAGGGTGATCCCCACAGGGAGCCCCTGATGAAGGGAAGCCTCCCCCCACCGCAACCCCCCCCACCCCGCCCCCCAAAAGGGACCCCTATCTGCTTGGATTGTCGGTGGGGGTGGGTGGGAAGCCCTGATACCTCCGTGATGGGGCTGGGGGTCGTTTGACAGCAGCACTGATCAGGGCGCCCTTTAAGGATGGCACCCCAATCTCTTTGGAGCCGGTTGCCGGCTCTATGAGGTCCTGCCCCACCAGAATCATGGCGTAAACCACGTTCACTCATATCTTTTGACTAAGAGGCTCAAGATTTCATGAGAAAACTGGTCTATGCAATTGGAGACTTGCACACCAGTTTTCTGTCTGAGCCTGACACTTTGCCAAATTCTAGTAAGATTCTGCCCATTGATTTATTGAAGGGATATTAGCAAATTCCATTAAATGAAACAGCCAAATAAATTATTTTTTGTAACTCCGGATGGTTACAATGCAAAGTCATGCCTTTTGGAATGAAAAATGCACCAGCAACTTTTCAAAGATTAACCAGCAAGGTTATTGAAGAATTATGCTACTGCGTGGAATATGTTGATGGCGCGGTTGTGTTCAGCCAAAGCTGGGAGGAACATTTCAAACACTTGAATGAATTGTTTGATCGGTTATAAAGAGCCAATTTGGTCATAAACCTGGCAAAAAGTGAATTAACCAAAGGAAAAGTGACTGATTGAGCCACAGGGTGGGACAACGCCAAATGGCACCTAGAGAAGTGAAAGTAAGGACTATTTTGGTATTTACAGTGCCTCAGATAAAGCAAGATATCTTGCGTTATATAAACATGAGTGGATTCAATTGGAAGTCCATTCCAGATTCCAGTTGAACTCCCTTGGCTCCCTTGACCAGCTTGTTGAAGAAAGGGAAGGAATTTGAGAGGACAAAGGAGTGTCAAAGTGCCTTTGACAGCTTGAAAGCTGGCTTGATTACTACATCGGTTTTCGCAGTGCCGAATTATGCTAAGCCATTTAAACTGGCTGTTGACGCCAGCAATGTAGGTGTTTGTGCAGTTTAATCACAGGAGAATGAGATAGAGATCAAATAACTAGTCAGTTACGTTCCTCGGAAATTGAATTCTTGCCAACAAAAGCAGAGAAAAAATCCCACCCTATTCACTCTTTCCTGATAATTATAAATTTTCAATTTTGCTATCTCTTTTGTAAATCATTTGGCACCTTCTTGAGTGCCTCCATAACCTCTTTATACTGCCTTTAACTTGGTACAATATGCCAAAGTTCATCAGGAGATTGTTAATCAGACTAAACACCCATTAGTTTAGCACAGGGCTAAATTGCTGGCTTTTAAAGCAGACCAAGGCAGGCCAGCAGCACGGTTCAATTCCAGTACCAGCCTCCCCAAACAGGCGCTGGAATGTGGCGACTAGGGGCTTTTCACAGTAACTTCATTTGAATCCTACTTGTGACAATAACCGATTTTCATTTCATTTCATCGACATCAAGCCATGTGAGGCCATAGTAGGAGCACCCCTAGAAGCCTGGTCAAAACGGCAGGTTTTAGAGCAATAAGGAAGAAAAAATTCCAGACGTTAGTGTCTAGGAAACAGAAGATATGTGATGCAACAATTAAAATTGAGGGATGCGCACAAGACCTGGAAGAGGAAGAAATGTTGTAGAGTTGCAAGGCTGAAGGAGCTTACAGTGATAGGGCGGGAGGGAGGACATGGAGTGATTTGCACATGAGGATGGAGAAATTCAAGGTATTGGAAGCAAAGGTAGACCAGCAAGCATAGGTGGTAATGGGTGAATGGGGCTTGGTAAAATGCAAGTAAACATTTGGACAAGCTGGAAAGCAGAGTCCCAAGAGCTTTTTTCATGATCTGTTCCAGAGACTTGAGCACAAAATGTAGGTTGGCATTCCAGTGAAGTACTGCGGAAGTGCAGTCACAGTTGTAACTTAGGAAATGTGACAATCTATTGTCTATTGTACAGCATAGTCCTACAAACACAAATACAATAATGACCACATTTGTTTGTGAGATTGGCAAATAAATATTGTCCTTTGAAATAGTGCCGCGGATCTTTTATTGCATTGGAGAATCATGGGATCCTTTCTTGGGAAATTTCCTTGGATCATGTATAGTCTCAAAACGTACATTGCTTATCTGTTCTCTTTATTTTCCGAAATAAAAAAATGTGGTAAAATAACAGTCAAAGACAGCACGGAGGCACAGTGGTTAGCACTGCTGTCTCACGGTGCCGAGGTCCCAGGTTCGATCCCTTATTGCCCCAGCTCAAATTTTAAGATTATGCCACCTTATTCTCAATTAGATCGGATGAAATAATTTCTCTCTTGCCATCCTCTTGAATTATTTAATTATTTTATGGTCTTCGATTGCCTCTCAAACTCCTATGCAAAATGAAACACAGGACAAATTTCTACAGCCTCATAATTTAACCCTGCCATTCTGGTGAATCTGCACTGGAGAGCTTCCAAGGCCAATGTATATGTTCTCATATATTCAGGAAAATTGTTCTGACAATTGAACACAGGACTCCAGAATGGGGTCTTAACAATGCTCCGTATAATTGAAGCAGCAGCTTCTCACTTTAGTATTCTAAGCCCTTGAGATAAAGTACAATGTTCCAGCAGCCATTTGCACTTCTTTGGGTGGTGGGGGTGAGACCCACGCAGACACGGGGAGAGTGTGCAAACTCCACATGGACAGTGACCCAGGGCCAGGATCGAACCCGGGTCTTCAGCGCCGTAGTCCCAGTGCTAACCACTGCGCCACCGTGCTGCCCTGCACCTCCTTATTCCTTTGTCCAAGCCTTTAGTATATATATGGGGAAGTTTTTTTAAAAATTCTATGTACTCAATTCATTTTTTTTCAATTAAGGGCCAATTTCGCAAGGCCAATCCACCTACCCTGCACTTCTTTGGGTGTGGGGGTGAGACCCACGCAGACAATGCACAAACTCCATACGAACAGGGACCCAGGGCCGGGATCGAACCCGGGTCCTCGGTGTCGTGAGGCAGATATATGGGGAAAAATTAAGATGGATTGCTATGAAACACCATCTTACACATTCCACCAGATCCCACTAATCAAAGTACATTTGCTTTCCCTTTACTTCCTTTCTTTTGTCTCCAGTCCAATTAACATCCCATATCACAAGGTCATCTCCAAATCTAAGCACTTTCATTTTTGCTAATGATCTTGTGTGAAAGCTTCTTGGATGCCGTCTGGTGGTCTTTCTAGACAACGGCTGGATTCTCAAAACCCCGACTCCAAAAGCGCGCGGCCGGCGCCGGGGGGGAGAATCCAGTTCCCCGCAAGGAATCGGGACCAGCGGCGGTTCCCCGATTCTCCTGGGCCCGAAAAGCATTGTACTCCGAGAGTGTGCCACGCCACACATCCCCTTACCCGAGGCCGTGGTTGGAGGCCCGCTCCGCCATTCTCCGCCCCCAACCGGCCATAGTCCCGACGGCGTGGACCACTCATGGTCCTGCCGGTTGGGATACTAGCATGCCGGCTGCGGACTCAGTCTGTGGCCGCCCTGATCGGGGGCAGACCGATCGGAGGGCAGGGAGGGCCTTAGACTCTGCCAGGCAACTTTCGGGCGGGCGCACCGCCGATCGGGGGGGGGGGGGGGTCTAAGTTTTAGAGTCCTGCTCCGCAGCCTGAGTCTGCCATGGAGCAGGCCGCAGCTGCTGGAGGCCACTGCCATGTGCATGCGCGGCCTCTGACATGGAAATACGGGCACCCGTTTCTGCAGCAAAAGCTGCTAGATCCACGCTGGGTCCCTGCTAGCCCCCTGCAGGGCTAGGAATATGTGGCCCTTTCACGGCAGTTTTCCTGGCGTGAAAGTCCACAGTTTTTGCGACTGCAAGGGGACATAATCCCAAATACAGAGAATCCAGCCCAACATCTTTACTATTCAGCATGCTGATGGCCTCCAAAATTCAAAAGATTAGTCAGACATGACCTACCCTTCAGAAATCTACACTGAAGCTCTTTGATCAGGTGCTAATTGGCCATTTTCTCCAATGATAGATCAATACTGACTGCTGATAAGTAGCAAGGTGCCTCTGCAATGCATAATGAAAATGGACTATAGGATCTCAGTGAGTATGAGCCTTGCGTTATAATATGCTTTTCCTTTAAGGATCTATTACATTGGTAGCAACAATTGAAACTAATGTAGTATAATACATTCAGCACTTGGGTACATAGAAGTTACTCACCCTGAAAAGCGATTTGATAGGATCCAATAAGTGACGGGAAATGAATACTAACCCAAACATCACTGTTCTGTAACTCACAACAACAGCTAAATGCAAACTAGTTTTCAGCCTGTAGTTTCAAAAATAACATGGTTAGGGGGGATTATTAAAATAGGTGGTAGGTTTACCTTACAATCCAATGACGTGACAGATTAGCAGTTTATCTGTACTTGTGATTATGACATTGCTGGCCAATGTCATTTATGTGCAACACAGTGCCCATCATGGTAAGAAATGACAACACGCCTGTGCAGACAGACTGCTGAAAGAATTATTGCAAAAGTTATTCCAAACTGAAAAGAATCAAACTCTCTACCCTTTACTGCAACCCAAAACTGATCCCACTTCTCTGTTCTCCCTCCAGAGGCCTATATCATCCACTTATTCTTCTGTTATCAAATTATTCTTCTGTTGCTCCTTACAATTATAGGATGGAATTCTCCAGTCGTTGTGATTCAATTTTTTCGCCGGTAGCTCACCCCGCCAGCAGGTTTCCCGACAGCTTGGGGTGGTTACATTGGGAATTCCCATTGACAAATAGCGGGAAGATAGAATGCCGCCACCAGCGAAAGGCTTGCAGCCGAGAAACACACAGCTGGGGGACTGGAGAATCCCGCCCTTAATGTGCTGTTGTAACCATTCCTTGCAGCACAGCTCCAACAACCTGAATACACAAATCTGTCCTATCCTCGAGAAACAGTGTTTTTCAAACTTCTTTTCCGAGCGACCCACGTTTACAGAATGGCCCATGCCACATTCACAAAAGATTCTCCATAATTTCTTTCAAAAAGTCACACTCATTGTTGGCACTTCTGTATTGTTACAAGTAAATTTGTAAATTAAGCTGCAGTTTCACCTTAAACGACAGCTCCACCCTGACCCATTGCTAAAGGGTCAGGATTATTTGATTATTTTATTTCTTCACACCCATTGTTAGCATTTGGAAAATTGCATGCAAGCGCTGGAAAGATGAGCAGGCTCAGTATTACACAGTTTTAAAAACGTCATGTTCACACGTTCAAAACCTAACACGACGTCGGATAGGAAATTAAACTCAAAACTTCAACTTCAGAAACAGGAGCCCTAACTGTTGAACTAAAAGCACAGTCAGACCAAATATCACTGGACGCCTGTCAGTATCGTTTCCCAGGTAATTATGTAACAGTTTGAAAGCATGCTTTAAAAGAACAATGCTGGGAACAACTCAGCTGACCAATATGCAAAACGGGCAGACCCATTCCATTTCATACGCGTGCAACATTTTACCGGCTCCTGTATACATGAGTGTAGTTCAGTCGGCAGCTATTGCCATCTTTGGCAAACAATTCAAGCCCCGTTAAAGGTAGATGTAAAAGCCCTTGCTGTCGAGGAACTGATTCAGCGGATGGAGTCCATGTAGCCACCCGGCAGAGACTGAAGCTTGGGGACGAGTACCTTGGAAGAGGGGGTGGATAGCGGCGGGAGATGTGTTGAAAAAAAGAAGCGTCCTTGAAGGACAAGAGCCCCGGTGTGGAGCGATAATTTGGAAGTGAAAGGAGTGGACATAGGGGCTTGTAGGGCTGGAGGAGGCTGTATGTCCAGCTTAACTGAGAGAATGATAAATGACGCACGGGGTTTGTTACTGACGCACTGAACTCAATAAAGAAACAGATCCTGATGCTGAACATAATAACAGGATATGCCACCCAAAGAGTATTTTACAGGTCTCTGACTGCAAACTGCCCAACTACACTCTGGCTCAGAGAGGCAAGGAAGTCCACAGAACTGGCTTCAACATTGTCGTGTTAGGTACACTGGTCTAACACTGGCTGCAACTGGATGCAGCTTAGATCAGAAAGATACTCCAGCCTTTGAAGTTAGTTCAATCAGGTTTATTGAACTAACACTGTCTGTGGCAAAAGCAATGCACCAACTGAGGAGGGCGAAGGGAGCAGTTTATGAATATTTATGAATATAGGGAGATGGTGAGGCATATGTTGGCAGGCCAGCTTCGGAGTCAGGCGGTGGCGAGGAGTATAGGCCAGGTGCAGGACAGGACGGGGAAATTGCTGATGGCTCTGGAGCAGATCAATATGGTCTTTGACGAGTTTTATGAAAAGCTGTATAGGTTGGAGCCCGAAGGCAGATCCTGTTAGGGTGGAGATCAATGTCTCCACCCTGTGCCCTGGCGTGGTGGGGGGACCTGCTGGAATTTGTGACGCTGAGAAGGTCAAATTTGAACTGAGGGGAAGGATGGAGGGGTTTTATTCATTTTATTTTATTCATTTTATTTTTCATATTTCATTTTCATATTTCTTATTTCAGATTTCAGATTTCATTTTATTCATGGGCATTATTCATTATGCACTTTCGAGAATTGGATTACATCGAACATTAGGGGGGGCTGGGAGGGTTGGGGGGAGGCAGACTGTATGTGTTAATGGTGACTATGGGTCATTCCTGATTCCATTTTGTCATGTGTTCATGTTAACATGCGGGCTAATGTTTGGGGGTTTGGTGGGAGGATGGGATTGTTGTTAATGATATGGGGATTGACATTACATTTGCTACTGATTATTGTTTATTATTGTGTGTAAATTTGGGAGAAAATGTGAAAAAGGAGGAGAATAAAAATATTTTTTTTAAAAGTTAACTGTTAGATGGAGTCAGGGAATATTCTCTTCAATTAGAAAGGTTATCATGTGATGATGATTTTCAAAAAGAATGACATGTCTGATCCAGGGGGTTAAACATGACACCAATTGTAAGAGACGTCTTGCATCCTGTATGATCACGTGACTAACTGGAGTATTATCAGAGACACTCAGCACCGTTTCTGGAAAATAGGTCCTGCATACTGTAAGGATTTTCCTGTTGAGTTCCTGTTTATTCCCTTATTTTTTCCTTTTTGTTTGCTTTTATAATTTTGATCCATGGCCGATTAATGGACCTGTGACTTTAATGCAGGCTTTGTCTTTAATTGAAGCAGGAGACATCACTGATTACTTAGTTTGACTGACTTCATTTGCAGCCAATGAACTGGCTCAAAATGCTGGGCTTTACCAATAACAAGTGGTGATTGGTTCTGATTTCTCTGGAATGTTTCTCAGTGTGATAGGGCTGGGCTTTTAGTTTTGCTTTTGGTTCTGAAGCTGGAAAGAGCAACTCTGCTTCTTTCTCTCTGCTATGATGAAGTCTTTAAAAATCCAGTGTAAGATTCTTCTCTTTCTCCAGTAAAATTGCATGTCATTTTAGTGAAACTGCAAAGTATTGGGATTAAAACTTAGGCTGGAAGCTGGGCTTGATGTGAGATAAAGAGTTTTAAGAGAGAAGTAGACTCAAAGGTGAACCTTTGAGTTGGAGGCCAACTTTAATAAAGGCTAAGTGCGTCTCCTGAAGAAATCCTGCTACCTGTGAGTACTGAGTGAATGTCTCTGCAAGAAGACCATTACCAACTCTTCACCGGTAGCTTCAATCAATTAGTGTTCTGGGAGGAAAGCCTACTGCAAAGAATTCAACATAGAAAGAAAGGACTCTTATCCTTTTCACCTTAATCCTTATTATTTTTATCCCTTTCCACCCCCTGTGTTTGTCTGTCTTGTGTGTGTGGGTAGAAGGTGGGACAGTAAAGGGGGGTGGTTGTAGGTTAGCTTGCTGTTATTCTGTTATTACTGCATAATTCATCTTTATTCCTGTTATATATAAATAGTAATTGTGTTTCAGCTTACAAACCTGGTGACTGTAAATTATTGGGTAGCCAAGGGCCAAAGATTTCGGGAATTTTTATAAGAATTATTGGTTAATTCACTTGTGTTGGGACTCCGAGGCCTGTGGG
This sequence comes from Scyliorhinus torazame, assembly GCF_047496885.1. Classification (NCBI taxonomy): domain Eukaryota; kingdom Metazoa; phylum Chordata; class Chondrichthyes; order Carcharhiniformes; family Scyliorhinidae; genus Scyliorhinus; species Scyliorhinus torazame. Next base: position 187,175,290 of record NC_092712.1, read on the forward strand.
GCTGGAATTGACCATGCAGTAGCCCAGAGTGTCATAACACTAATGGACATTGTCAACTTAGAATTCCCAAACAAATCCTTCAATAAGATCCATGCAGTAAGTTACTCTCCAAAGCAAAATTTTGTTGTATTGGCAGGGGGCTGTTTTGATGGATTTGGAATTAGCTGATCCTTGTGGTCAGACCATTGTGATTAATGGCCACCAATCTGATTGGAGACTGGTTACTAACGGTGTTTCACAGGGATTGATCTAGGTTCTAATCCTTCTTAAGCAATTTGAAATAGCCGAGATGTAGGCAATCGATCAACTGTCTCTGCAGCTTCCCTCCCTTCTATTAGCTCACCAGGTCAAGTTCCTTTCAAAATTCTACCTGCCCTAACTCACATCATTCACTAGGTTGGTTTCTCTACTATTTCCCTTCAGATTCCCTCTGAACTCACCTTGTCCATGAGATCCATCCCCTGCTCTCTTGATCCTATTCTCACTAAGCTGCTGACCATCTAACTTCCTTTCCTGGCTGCCATATTAGCTAACATTGTTAACAGTTCCCTCTTTCCTTTAAATCTGCCATTATTACGACATACCTCTAAAAAAACCTAACCTTGACCACAGCGCCAGGGTCCCAGGTTCGATTCCCGGCTTGGACCACTGTCTGTGCGGAGTCTGCATGTTCTCCCTGTGTCTGCGTGGGTTTCCTCCGGGTGCTCTGTTTCCTCCCACAAGTCCTGAAATACGTGCTTGTCAGGTAAATTGGACATTCTGAATTCTCCTTCTGTGTACCCGAACAGGCGCCAGAATGTGGCGACTAGGGGCTTTTCACAGTAACTTCATTCAGTGTTAATGTATGCCTACTTGTGACAATAAAGATTATTATTATTATTAGTTTCCTTGCAAACTATTGTCCCTAATCTGGGGCGAAATTCTCCTACCCGCCCCGCCACATTTCTGCTCCGACCGGCCGGCGGGAGTCTCCGGAACACCGGCCGGTCAATGGGGTTTCCCATTGTGGGGCAGCCCCACACCGTCGGGAAACCCCCGGGCACCGGCAAAACGGAGACTCCCGCCGGCGGAGAATGACGCCCCAGGTTTCTGCCCCTGCCACAGTGCTGAAATGGCTTTTATTACAGTCACAAATGTCGCAGTGACAAAGGTAAAATATCCTTCTGCATCCTTCCTGTGTCTACAGCCTTTGGCATGGTTGACCACACCTTGCTTTATTGGTCTCCTATGGGAAGTCTTGGGATGTTGCTGGGGAAGTGGTCTGTAGGTTTGCAGACACAGACATTTGTGGGAGTGCCAGAACTATGCAGATGAAAGGAATTCTGAAAGTGGATCGAACTGCTCTTGGGGGTAGGCCAAACCCTGTCTGATGGACTTTAACTTAGATAAGTACATTGTATTCCACTTGGGCAAGCTCAATACCTAGTGTACTTACACAAATTAAAATCTTTATGAGAGGAAGGGATCTTGGCATTTTTGTTAACCGAAAAGATTAATACTCCAGGTTCTGGAAATCTGAAAGATAAACAGAAACTGCTTGAAATACTCAACAGGTTACAGCGGGTGCTGAGTATTTCCAGCATTTTGTGTTTTTATTGGCTTCATTGCTCATAGCTAACATTCAATGACTGATGCCAAAACATCAGAATCAAAGCAACTGTTTGCATTATAATAACTATTCAAGATGAAACAAAGTACATCAATGGTGTTGGTTGGGGTGGGGGGAGGGGGTGGTGGTGAAGGCCAATGGTCAAGTGTATACAAAGAATAGAGATTGGTTAGATTTTTATCTTTTCCCAAGGGATTGGAGACCTATGAAACAAGATAAGCGCACATATGATGAGTGCAAACTGTCTGCACATCTTCATGAGAGAGTTAGACAAGTTCCTCACTGGTACGATCACATCTTATAAAAGGTAGGAAAAGTATTTGGTGCTATGAACATGGTATATGTTGTCCTTTGGATAGGTTATGATTGCCTGAGGGATTTGGAGAGGAATTACCCAGCTTAATTTTTTTCCCAGATTGGGCATGATGGACAGCAAGCATTGCAGTTGTGTCAGGCAGCTCACTGAACCAGTATGTATTCTGCTTGTCAATTTTGAATGTTTGGATGTAACCAGGACAAGCTAAATTAACAGAGATTAATCAAGATAATTTAATATGGTTTTCCTTTGGTATTTTAAGATGTTGGTGACTAACCCAGACAAGTGACAATCTTCTGAATTTCTTTTTATTTTGCAAAACCATACTTTATTCGTAAAGTATATGCAGTGAATATTATAAATGTCACAATTGTATTGAAAATCCTCAGAGTGTAACGTAATGTAGGTAGACAACTTAAAATACCTTTGCATCATTTGTAGTGACCATTTTGAAATGTCTGTAATGTTTCTTTAACTGAATTGAAGCACCGCAAGAGTGCAACATGATGTATGTAGAGAATCTGATTATTATTGCACTTTGTGTGGTGGTCATTTTGAAATGTATGTAATGTTCACAGGTCGTAGGCCTCAGTCTGGCTCAGGGGTTGGGGGAGGGTTGACCTGGGGCGCAAAGTGTGGATAGTCAGGCCCTGGGTGGGAGAGCCGGGCATCAGAGGGAAGGGATGGAGGGGGCCAGGTCAGGGAACTGGGAGGTTGTTTGAGCCTCTGGGATGGAGGGTCGGGGGGGGGGGGGGGGGGTGCTGTGTTGGGCCGGGCCTTGGGGGTAGAGGGGAGGGTTAGGGAGGGGGGGATGTGGTCAATCCGCTTTACAGATGAGCAATTGAATATTTTGTTAAATGAGTTGGAAGAAAGGCTTGTACATAGCGTAGGGTGTGGAAACTCTAAATCTCCAAGTAAACTATGGCTTGGAAACAGGTTGCAGCAGTTCTTAATGCCAACAGCATTGTGCCGAGGATGGTGGATCAGTGCCGTCAGACTTTGAATGATTTAATGCTTTCAGGCATGGTATATATATATATATATTATATACGATATATCTGAATACATAAAATAATTCCTGAAATGTAATATGCTGGCTTCTGACTTTAAAAGTGTAAGATAGGGCAGAAATGTTTGTTCCAACTACTAAGTTTGTGAGGTGTCAAATCCAATAGTTTCTTTGCTACCTTAGAGGTGTCAAAGATGCTGGTGCTTTGGATATGCTATGAGCTAGTTCCGTCCAATCTCCATTTTATAATATAATTTCTTTGCTAACTTTCTGATATGTCATAATATGCAGTTAGCTTGGTGATGGCTCCAACTTTGTCATAAGTGTTATAATGTAACAACAAGGGTACAAGCTTGTGGTAGTATGACTGAGGGTATTACGGTACCTTCAGAGGTGAGCTGCCATTGGTGCAGAGGGCTCGCTGCCCATTGGCCCAGGTAAGTCATGTGCCTCTCAGGATATAAGAACCTGTGTTCCCCGGCAGTCGGCCATTCTTCTGTACGTCTGCTGTCGGGACACATCTTGTGTATTAAAGCCTTTTGTTTGGATTGTATCTTCGCCTCGTGTCCAATTGATGGTGCATCAATTTAATACACAAGTTTTTAAAAGATGGAGCTTCGTATCAAGCCGGAGTGCCTTTGATTCAGCCCGCACGCAGCAAATGCAACAGCTGCATTTAAACACTGGTTTTAACAGTTATTTAAGCACAGCCGAAAGCCGCCCGTCAAGGGAACAAAAACTTCATATCCTCCACTCGTGCGTGGGCACTGCCGTGTACACGCTCATAGAGGACGAACCAGACTTTGACGCAGCGATGGACTTACTATAAAGGACATTTCATCCGGCCGGTGAACCAGGTCTACACACGGCACTTGCTGGCCACGAGACAGCAATTCCCCGGTGAGTCCTTAGATGAATTCTATCAGACCCTCCTTGTTCTGGGGAGGAACTGCGCCTGTCCACAAGTTTCTGCGGCAGAGCACACCAAACTTTTAATTCGAGAGGCTTTTGTGGCGGGTATTCAATCTAACCAGATCCGCCAGAGACTCTTGGAGAAGGAATCTTTAAGCCTCGCTGAGGCGCGGGCCCTCGCCTCCTCCCTCGATATTGCAAATCGCAACGCCCGCGCGTACACTCCCGACCGCGCACCGGCTCCCTGGGCGGCATGGAACACGACCCCCCTCACCTCCGCAGACTCTGACCCCCCCCCCAGACCTGCGCCGCAGGGTGCCCCGATTAACCCACGGGGCACCACTGCTATTTTTGTGGCCAGGCCAAGCACCCCCACCAGCGCTGCCCGGCCTGCGCCGCAACCTGTAAAGGCTGCGGCAAAAGGCCATTACGCGACTGTTTGCCAGTCTAAGGCGGTCGTTGCGGTCCCGAGCAGCGGCCGTGGGTTCACCCCCCCCCCCGCGCTCCTCACGCGCCCTGAGTGGCCCACGGACCTCGCTACCCCCACCGTCACGAGTGACCACCGGGCGCCGCCATTTTGGGCCCCCCGACGCCACGTGCGATCCCAGGGCGCCGCCATTTTGTTCACCCCCCACCATGTGCGGCCGACGGGCGCCGCCATCTTGGATCGGCACCGAGGACCCCACAAGTGACCACTCGCTGCCGGATGACGACTCGGAGTTCCTGCCTCGACTCGCCTCAGTAACGTTGGATCAGTCACGGCCCAGCAAGCTTTCCACGGCGACCACGAAGATTTTTCTCAACGGTCACGAAACGAGCTGCCTGTTGGATTCTGGGAGCACGGAAAGTTTTCACCACCCCGCCACGCTAAGACGCTGCGCACTTCCCGTTCAACCGGTTAGACAAAGAATCGCTCTGGCCTCCGGTTTGCACTCGGTCCAGATCACAGGGTGCTTCATAGCGGACCTCACGGTCCAGGGGAGGGTGTTTAAAAATTATAAGCTCTTCGTCCTTCCCCACCTCTGCGCGGCAGCACTCCTGGGGTTAGATTTCCAGTGCAACCTCCAGAGCTTAACTTTAAAATTCGGCGGCCCTATGCCCCCCCTTACTGTCTGCAGCCTCGCGTCCTTCAAGGTCGATTCCCCCATCCTTGTTTGCAAACCTTACCCCGGATTGCAAACCCGTCGCCACCAGGAGCAGATGGTACAGTGCCCAGGAGCGGATCTTCATCAGGTCTGAAGTCCAAAGGCTCCTGAAGGAGGGGATTATCGAGGCTAGCAACAGCCCCTGGTGAGCACAAGTGCTGGTGGTTAAGACCGGGGAGAAAAATCGGATGGTCATAGACTACAGTCAGACCATCAACCGATTTACGCAGCTGGACGCGTATCCTCTCCCACGTATCTCCGACCTGGTTAACAGGATCGCGCAGTACAAGGTTTTTTCCACGGTGGACCTTAAGTCCGCCTACCACTGCGTTCGAAGCGGATGGGCGAATCTACCACTTTTTAAGGGTTCCTTTCGGTGTCACGAATGGAGTCCCGGTCTTCCAAAGGGAGATGGACCGAATGGTCGACCAACACGGTTTACGGGCAACCTTCCCGTATCTCAATAATGTCACCATCTGCGGCCATGACCAGCAGGGCCATGACGCCAACCTCCGCAAATTCCTCCGTACCACAAAACTCCTTAACCTGACCTACAATAAGGATAAGTGCATGTTTAGCACCGACCGTCTAGCCATCCTCGGCTACATAGTGCGTAACGGAGTGATAGGCCTCGACCCTGAACGCATGCGCCCCCTGATGGAGCTCCCCCTCCCCCCCTCCCCCAAAGCCCTCAAGCACTGTTTGGGCTGCTTTTTGTATTACGCGCAATGGGTCCCCAATTACACCGACAAAGCCCGTCCCCTCATCCAATCAGCCACGTTCCCCTGTCGATGGAGGCCCGCCAGGCCTTTAGCCGCATCAAAGCAGACATTGCAAAGGCCACGATGTGCGCTATCGAGGAGTCCCTCCCTTTTCAGGTTGAAAGCGACGTGTCCGATGTTGCTCTGGCGGCCACCCTCAACCAAGTGGGTAGACCCGTGGCCGCCTTCTCCCGGACCCTCCACGCTTCCGAAATCTGACATTCCTCGGTCGAGAAGGAAGCACAGGCCATAGTTGAAGCTGTGCGACATTGGACGCACTATCTGCCCGGCAGGAGGTTTACCCTCCTCACAGACCAACGGTCAGTAGTTTTCATGTTCGATAATGCACAGAGGGGCAAGGTAAAGAACGATAAAATCTTGCGGTGGAGGATTGAGTTGTCCACATACAACTACGACATCTTGTATCGTCCTAGGAAGTTGAACGAGCCTCCCGATGCCTGTCCCCCGGGACCTGTGCCAACGCACAAGTGGACCGCCTCCGAACCCTCCACACGGACCTCTGCCATCGGGGTCACCCACTTTTTCCATTTCATAAAGACCCGCAACCTGCCTTACTCCATCGAGGAGGTCAGGACAGTCACGAGGGACTGCCACATCTGCGCGGAGTGCAAGCCGCACTTCTACCGCCCTGAATGAGCGCACCTGATAAAAGGCTTCTTGCCCCTCTGAACACCTCAGCGTGGACTTCAAGGGTCCCCTCCCCTCCAACAACCGCAACACGTACTTCCTCAACGTGATTGACGAGTACTCCCGCTTCCTGTTCACCATCCCCTGCCCCGACATGACCATAACTACCATCATCAAAGCCCTGCATACCATCTTCTCCCTGTTCGGTTACCCCGCATAAATTCATAGCGATCGGGGGGCCTCCTTTATGAGCGACGAGCTGCGTCAATTCCTGCTCAGCAGGGGCATCACCTCCAGCAGGACGACTAGTTACAACCCCCAGGGTAACAGGCAGGTCGAGTGGGAGAACGGTATGGTCTGGAAGACCGTCCTGCTGGCTCTACGGTCCAGAAATCTCCCAGTCTCCCACTGGCAAGAGGTCCTCCCAGACGCCCTCCACTCCATCCGGTCACTTCTCTGTACCGCCACTAACCAAATGCCTCACGAACGTCTTCTTGTTTTTCACAGTAAGTCTTCCTCAGGGACCCCGACCAGGCTGGCGACCCCCGGGCCCATTCTGCTCCGGAAACACGTGCGGGTGCACAAATTGGACCCGTTGGTCGAAAGAATCCAGCTACTCCATGCGAACCCGCAATACATGCATGTGGAGTATCCCGACGGTCAACAGGACATGATCTCCCTCCGGGACCTGGCACCCGCCGGATCAAGGCCACACCCCCCAGCACCAGCCACCCCCCACCCCGCCCCCCTCGACACCCACTGCCCCCAGCAACGACGCATCCACAGCTCAGCGGACAGGGACCCCCTCCCCCGGCCTGGCCCCCTCTAGCTCCAACTAGGGGTACGGACACAGAAACAAGATCATCGCTCCCGGAGTCACGGACGACCACCGCTCCGACAAGATCATCGCTCCCAGAGTCACGGACGACCACCGCTCCGACGTCACCAACCGCTCCGACGTCACCGGCACCACGACGCAGGTCAAGCAGGACATCATGGGCGCCCACTCGACTGATTGAATCGATGTGACCTACGGGTGGACGTGGGGTGGACTTCTGGCTGCGGATGGACTCTTGTGATTTTTTTGTTCTTTAACTGTTCACCCATTTATCCCCGTTGCTTATTGCACACTGTACATAGTTATTGTTCTGTTCTCCTCTTGAATAGTGGTTATGGGTCAGTGGGCAGCCATCGATGCAACGGCACGGTGTAAACATCTCTAGTCATACTACCAGCCTCACGTATTCACGGGACCCCCCCCCCCCCGGCTTCCTTTTCAACAAGGGGTGAATGTGGTAGTATGACTGGGGGTATGACGGTACCTTCAGAGGTGAGCTGCCATTGGTGCAGAGGACTCGCTGCCCATTGGCCCAGATAAGTCATGTGCCTCTCAGGATATAAGAACCCGTGTTCCCCGGCAGTCTGCCATTCTTCTGTACGTCTGCTGTCGGGCACACATCTTGTGTATTAAAGCCTTTTGTTTGGATCGCATCTTCGCCTCGTGTCCAATTGATGGTGCATCAAAGCTTTCAACTGTCTCCAGAAGTCATGAAATGTGTCACAGGACAGTCAGAATTTTAGAACAAATTTCCATTTCTTTCTGTAGGCAAAGCAGACTCATAATGCCTGGGAGCGAGCACTCACTGACTGGAGGCTGGGATACATTAAGGACCTTTCCAAACAGGAGGAGCACACATGGAAGCTTGCTTATGAGCCCCTCCAACCCCCAATTAAACAACAGTGTTTCAGATGTGGGGATGAGTGAAAGTTTACAAAAAGGAAAGTGATCACACCATCAAGATGACAGTAATTTTTTACAAAAAGTAATTGTGCTTTTGCTCTCACAGGTGCCACGGTCCCATCAGAGGCCAATGTAGGTGAGTCTGCTGCAGCAGCAACAGAGATACCTGAAAGGGATGTAATGGAGGCAAGTACATTGCGGCAGTGCAGAACTGCAGCGGAGGAGGGAGATGCCTTGCAAGAGGGTGAGATTTCAGATTCCTGAATGTGAAGCAGGAGGAGGTCATTTGCGCCTTCGAGCTTGCTCTGCCATTCATTATGATCATGGTTGATCATCAAGTTCAATACCTTCATCCCACCATCCCGCCTTCCCCCCCATATCCCTTGATTCCTTTAGCCCAAAGAGCTCTATCTGTTTGAAATGTATTTATTAAAGCTTTTTAAAATATACTATACACTATACATGCAGTAAGGGTAACTGTGCTGATTACAATGTACATATCAATTTCTTTGCGATGGTACCGCCCCCCTACCCCCACCCCGGTTCCCACCCCCGTCCCCATCATTCATTGTTTCAGGGTCCTTTCCCGGGCCCTTGACTGTACAATGGATAGTTATTTGTTATTTACAAGTGGGTGGTGCCCTCCCTTTCCCCCCCCACTTTTATTGTTGGGCCTTCCCTTAGGGGTTCCTTTTCCTGTGTTCTTGTTCTGGGCTCTCTGGCCTCTGTGCCAGTTGTTTTCTGGCCTCCCCCTCCTTTTCCCAGTAGCCTTCCCCCTCTCCCCATTTCCTGTCTGCTCCCTGTGGTCCCATTGGCTCCTGTACATCCCCCCCCCCCTCCCTGTTCTATTGGCTGTTGTCTTTAATCAAGTCCTGGAATACGTTAGTGACTGGCTTCCATGCTTTTTGGAAGCCCTCGTCTGACCCTTGGATAGTGAACTTGATTTTCTCCAGGTGGCGAAATTCCGATAGGTCTGCCAGCCAGTCTGCAGCTGTGGGTGGTGCTGCTGATCGCCAACCGAGCAGGATTCTCTGGCCGGCGATTAGAGAAGCAAAGGCTAGGGTGTCGGCTCTCTTCCCCATGAATCGTTCTGGCTGGTCTGATATCCCGAAGACTGCCACCTTCAGGCCTGGCTCCACCTTACATTGGACATTGCCTTGAAGAAGGCTGTCCAGAACCCGACAAACCTGGGGCATGCCCAGAACATGTGGGCGTGGTTGGCTGGGCCTCCCTGGCACCGGTCACATTTGGCCTCCACCTCCCGGAAGACCTGCTCATTCTGGTTCTTGTCAGCTGCGCTCTGTGCAGCACTTTCTGCTCCATAGGGCCTTGCGCATGAGGATGTGGAGTTGGCCCTGCACAGTGTTTTGCTCTAGAGACCCCACCCTATTTTCGTCCCTAGCTCTTGCTCCCATTTTTCCCAAGTTTCGTCCAGTGGGGATCGTGTCCTTTCCAAAGGTCATCCCTACAGGCCCCCCACATTTTCCCATCCCCCAGACTCTCCGCGCCCAGTAACTCCTCTAGCATTGAGCTTCTTGGGGTTCGCGGCTTTGTCGTTGTCTCCTTACGGAGAAAGCTTTTGATCTGTAGATGTCGGAGTTCGTTCAGTAGGTCTAGTCTCTCTGTCAGCTCCTCTAAGGTGTCCACTCTCCCACCCATGTAAAAGTCACTAACCGTCAGTGTTCCCCCATCCTGTCTCCACCTCTTGAAGGTGGCCTCTCGCATGGCTGGTGCAAACCTATTGTGGCCGCAGATGGGGGCCATGATGGACATATCAGTCAGACCGAAATGTTGCCTCATCTGGTTCCAAGTTCTCAGGGTCGCTACCACCACTAGGCTTGTTGAAAGTTTTGCTGGTAGGGATGGGAGCGCTGCCATGGCGAGGGCCCGGAGGGTTGTCCCTGTACAGGACTCCTCCATCCTCTCCCATTCCGTGTTTGCGTCCTTTACACATCCCCTGAGGCTGCCCAGTGATAACATTGCAAATCCGGGACAGGCAGGCCTCCCATGTTTCTTCTCTTTTGTAGTACTGTTTTCGGGATTCTTGGACTCTTTCCCCCCCCCCACAACACAGATGCCATAAATATCTTGGGCGGGATACTCCGCGAACTGGTGGGGCGGGCCACTCCGGCTCCGAGGAGTGGCGTGAACCACTCCGGCGTCGGGGAGCCCCGAAGGTGCGGAATCCTCTGCATCTTCAGGGGCTAGGACGGCGGTGGATGGTTTGTGCCGCGCCGGCCGGCGCGCAAAGGGCTTGGCGTCACACCAACGGGCCTCCGCCGGCCGGCGCGAGTTGGCGCATGTGCGGGAGCGCCAGCGTGTGCTGGTGTCATCCCAGCGCATGCGCAGGGGGGGGTAAGTACCTGTCGTAACATACGCCGGCGGGACCGGCCTAAAACGGGCAGCCACTCGGCCCATCGCAGGCCGGAGAATCGCCGGGCAGGCCGCTGCCAGCAGCCGCCAACCGGCGCAGCGTGACTCCCGCCCCCACCAAATCCCCGGCGCCAGCGAATTCGGCAGCCGGCAGGGTCGGGATTCACGCCGCCCCCCTGCGATTGCCCGACCCGGCGGGGTGTCAGAGAATCCCACCCCTTATCAATTGAATGGAGTTGATGCTCTCTATGACCTTTCCGAGTCCTGGTGGTGCTTTCAGCTCCCTCCTCCTATCGCCCCCCATGACTGGCATGTCCAGTCCATCAAGGAACCCGCCAAGGGACTCAGAGGTGTATAGTCCCCAGTAGAAGGCTTCAAATGTTTCATTGACCTTTTTTGTTGGGCTACCAGTCTGCATCCGTTATCCTTTACGTGGGCTATTTCCCTCATGGCTGCCTGCTTTCTCAGCTGGTGAGCCAGCAGGTGGCTAGCCTCGTCTCCGTGCCCATAAAAGGTCCCCGTGTCTGGCGGAGTTGATACACTGCTTTCCTAGTGGATAGCAGGTTAAAGTCCATTTGTAGCTTTTTCCTCTCCGCCAGGAGCTCTACGTTGGGACCTCTGTTGACCTCCAGGATCAGTTGCTGCCGAGCCAGGCTCCCTTCCCTGTCTCTGCGAGCCTTATGGGCGATAATTTCTCCCTTAACGACAGACTTCACTGCCTTCCAAAATGTGGAAGATGAGACTTCCCCATTCCAGTTGTTAGTGATGTACTCACCTGTGGCCTGTGATATTTTCTGCCAAAAAGGTAATGTCCAATCTCCTTGTGGGGCATTGGGCACGGCCCGTCCCCAACCTCCCATCCATGTAATGTGGAGCGTGGTCGGAGATGTCAATCGTGGAGTATTTCGCTATTATTAGGTCTGGAAGCACCGATTTCCCCACTACAAAGAAGTTGATGCGGGTATATACCTTATGTACTGGTGAGAAGAATGAGAATTCCTTCTCACCCGAGTGCATGAACTGCCATGGGTCCACCGCCCCTATCTGCTTCCTGTATGTTCCCAGTTCCCTAGCCATGCCTGCTACTTTCCCCATTCTTGGATTTGATCTATCTGTCCTCAGGTCCTGTCCACAGTTGAAGTTCTCCCGCATGATCAGTCGCTGCTCATCAATGTCGGGGATTTCCACCATGGTCTTTTATATATAACTTATATAACACCGTGATGCCCCAGTTGGGAGCATACACGTTGACAAGAACTACCGGTGCCCCGTCCAGGACACTGCTGACCATGACATACTGTTCCCCCTTGGTCCGTGACCATCCTCATCGCAGTGAACACCATCCTCTTACCTATCAGTATGGTTATCCCCCTGGCCCTCGTCCTGTAACAGGAATGGTAGGTTTGACCCATCCAGTCTTTCTTTACCCACAGTCGGTCCTTCTCCCTGAGGTGTGTCTCTTGGAGGAAGTCTATGTCAGCTTTCATGCCTTTCAGGTGGGCGAAGACTCTGGATCTTTTCACTGGGCCATTAAGTCCCTTGCCAATCCAGCTACTAATCCGATGGAGGGTTAGTCCATCCCACGTCCTGTGGGATCAACCATACTTACCTTGAGGATGTGCCCCCGCACCCCGGGGTTTCCCTTTGTTAGAGGGCCATCTAAAATGGCCATGGCACCGTTATCACCATAAGGCCAGGCCCCGGCACTCTGGGGTTTCCCTTTGTCCAGGGCCCACCAAATATGGCCGCCAACTATGTGTATGCCATGTGGATGAGCCCCTGCACTCTGGGGTTTCCCTTTGTTCTGGGACCTTCCAAAGTGGCTGCTTGTGGCGCCATCTTGTTCCACGTTTCCAATATCGACCTGCTGAAGCCAGTCTAGAGCCGTTTTCCCCTCTTATCGGTTCACCACCACCCCCCCATGGTTTTGGTTCCCCCTTCTGCCCCCCTCACTGCCCCATATACCCCTTTTCTGTCTACCCCCCTGCCTTCTCTCCAATTGATGTGTCCCCCCCCCACACTCTGCCAGACTCTTTCCACAGTGAGCCATGCGCCGCGGCCCCCCCTCTCTCAAACATCCTGGCGCTACCTTTCCCGCCAATGTGGTGGACCCGTCCCAGGGTCGTTCTGACCCCCTCCTGTGCCTGCTCTACTAGTGTCCCTACTGTCTCCTCCATATCCTCTCCTGCACTCTGCTGCCTTTGCTCTCTCCTTCCTATGAGCTGGTTCTCCTGTTCATAGTGAGGCGATGCAGTCCTGCGCAAAATTGTCCCTTGAGTTCCTCTGCCTCCTATGTGCCTTTCTCACCGCTGCCTCTCTTGCTGCCTGTCCAGACCATTCTTATGGACGAACTTATCCACCTCTACCGGGGCAGTAAAATAATGTTCTTTGCCCTGATATGTTACCCAGAGCCTGGCTGGGAATAACATCCTGAATCTGACCTTGCTCTTGTACAGGGCCAGTTTGCGTGGTTAAATTCAGCCATGCGCTTTGCCAGGTTCACCCCAATGTCTTGATACACACTTATTTTATGTCCCTCCCAGTTGAATGCCTTCGCCTGTCGAGCCAAGTGAAGGATCCTTTCTCGGTCCTGATATTTGTGCAGCTTGCCTATTATCGCCCTCAGGTGCTCACCGGCCCTGGGCTTTGGTCAGAGTGACCTGCGAGCTCTGTCGATCTCGGGCGGTTTGGGGAAGCTGTCTCTCCCAACCAGGTTGCCCAGTATTTGGGCCACAAAGTCAGTTGAGTCCCTGCCCCCGATCCCCTCTGCCAGGCCGTCTATCCAAATGTTCTGCCTCATCGACTGATTCTCCTGGTCCTTGATCTTCCCTTTCAGGCTCCCCGGGGTCGTAGCCAACCTCTTGATCTCTGCTTCCAGACAACGATTCGGCCACTCTGATCCGTTGTGTCTTTTCCATCTCTTGTATCGTGCTCCCCTGGGCTTCCAGTTTCAGGGAACATGTAGACCGTGCAGGTGATGATGAAGAAGCTGAGTATATCCTTCATTGCCTCTATCAGCATCTGTCACAGAAGGGTGAAAGTTGTGAGGCCAATTCACAGCTGCAAATCCAAGCCTTAACAGATGTTTCTCAGCAGCTGCGAAGATTAACTGAGGTCAATACGCAGCGTATGCAGATTTGTCAGGGGCAGAATGAGATTATGAGACAGCACAATGAATGTATGAGGCAGCAAAATTAGTCTCTTTGTGAGATTCTTACTGAAATGCTGACACCTGTTGCACCTTTTGGACAGTTGCAGAGACAGTATTTATCCCCCCCCAGTTGCTGCTGGACAAAAGCTTCAGCGTCTGCATCTTCTGTCCACCAGCCGCCCAGTTTAGAGAAGCCTGTTGCTGGGCATGCATCTGGGACACAGAAGGTTATGAAAAGTAGATGGGGAACGGTCCAAAGATGACAGGAAAGGAATTAGGGCCTGCCCCTTTCTGTCCAACATTGTCTACTCTCCCTCATCCACCCCTTTTTTCATATTGGATATTTTGTCTCTTTTATTTCACTGTGTTTCTTTCTTGTGGCGCATCTGGCCACCGGCTTGACTGTAAAATGTGTTTTGTCACATTTGAGTCATTTTGGGATTATTAATATATTTTGCCTTCATTTAAAAATTTCTCTTTTCTGATTTGTTGTTTATTTGGGTTATGTCTTCAGTTATAGTTATCTTCTATTTTAGTGTTGTGTTTTGAATAACAGCACGTTTGTAGCAACCTGTAAAGTTTTATGAAAAACATTTATTCACAAAGATAATGGGCTCAATTCAACCAAAACATTTCTGAGGATGCGATCCTCCGACAATGCTGTGCCGGAAAAGTGGCTCGCGGCGGTGCAGCATGGCCGTCCCCATTCGAGCAATCTCGTGAGACGTTGCAAGGTACATGGGTGGAATCACTTTTTAGCAAATCTGCATATTAGATCGAGGCAGTGAGCTTTCCTCTAATGTGCAGATCCCCGAGATACCTGGAGCTTTGGGATTCAATCCCTTCGTCTCAGAGACCTCGGGCGAGCATATTTGGTACTAATCCCCAGAAACGGGGACCAGACAGAATGGCACTCGTAGGTTCTCCAAGGGGATCAGAAGCCAATTGCATGCCCTTTGGGCAGGGTGGTGCCCTGTCACTGCTGGTGCCATCTGGATACCCTGGCAGTGCCAGCCTGCCACTATGGCAGTGGCACCTGGGTCTGACACTACCAAAGTACCCAGGTGGCACTGCCAGCTGGCAGGGGCACTGCCAAACTGCCAGGTTGGAAGTGCCAAGCTTTCAGTTTAACACTATCCTACATTTCTTGGTTGATTTGGGCAGCATGGTTGCGCCCTGGTTAGCACTGCTGCCTCACGGCGCTGAGGACCCGGGTTTGATCCCGGCCCAGGGTCACTGTCCGTGTGTAGTTTGCACATTGTCCCCCATGTTTGTGCCCCACAACCCAAAAAGATGTGCAGGGTAGGTGAATTTGCCACGCTAAATTGCCCCTTAATTGGAAAAAAATTGTATGCTCTAAATTTTTTTTTAAAACCATGGTTGATTTATCCCCTTCCAAGAATTTGTCTTCCAAGTGTCTGCCTGTGTCCTTAGCTCACCTGCCTGATTCACTTTCAAGTATATATCATTAATTGTTTGACTGCTCAAGCCTTTGTTTTCTCCACCTTTATATTTGACAACTTAGCACCGGGACTGCGGCGCTGAGGACCTGGGTTCGAATCCCGGCCTGGGTCACTCTCCGTGTGGAGTTTGCACATTCTCCCCACGACCCAAATATGTGCAGGTTAGGTGGATTGGCCACACTAAAATTGCCCCTTAATTGGAAGAAAAAATAATTGGGTACTGTAAAGTAAAAAAAAAAATATTTGACAACTAATTTTCTGTCTTCCATTTACATATGTGTTTCTCTCTCTTCTGAAGCTATGCAGGTCCCTGCAAAGCTAATTTAAATCTTCCCCAAGTGTACCAGTAAACCATCTACCCTGTTATTCGTCCTGGCCCTGTTGAAGTGCAGCCCGTCCTCCCCAAAACTGATCCCAATCCTCGAAGAGTCCAAGGCTGTTCTTCCTGCACCATCTTTCCAGTTATGCATTCATCTGCTTTATCTTATTTCTGTACTCACTAGCATGTGACACTGGGACTAATCTGGAGATTACTACTTCAGAGGACCTTCTTATTAATTTCCTTCTTAGCTTTCTGAAAGCTGTCTGCAGGACTGTCTCTTTCGTTCTGCCAATGACATTGGTATTAATATGGTCCATGACCTCTGGCTCTTCATCCTCCCCAACTTAGTTTTTTTTATAGCCGCTTAGTAACATTCCTCATTCTGGCACCAGTGGGCTACATATAATGCTGGATTCATGTCTGCAGCCATGGAAACATCTGTCTGTTTCCCTTACAATTGATTCTCTTATAGGGCGGCATGGTGACACAGTGGTTAGCACTGCTGCCTATGGTGCTGAGGACCCGGGTTCAATCCCGGCCCTGGATCACTGTCCATGTGGAGTTTCCACATTCTCCCCGTGTCTGCGTGGGTTTCACCCCCAGAACCCAAAGATGTGCAGGCTAGATGGATTGGCCACGCTAAATTGCCCCTTAATTGGAAAAAAATAATTGGGTACTCTAAATTGATTTCAAAAAAACAATTGATTCTTTGAGCACTATTGCTTTCCTGACTTCCCTCCTCCCCTGCACCCAGCTGAGCCTCCCATGATGATGTGGCCTTGAATCTGGAACTATTGTTCTCACAAGTATTTTGAGCTGAATACCAGTTAGAGCGAGATGCACCCAGGGGATTCCTGCACTAACTTCCTGATTTTCCTTGTCTCTCTGATCGTTACCCAATCCCTGATTGTCTGCATACTCTTGATATGAGATGTGATGACTTCCTGAAATGTGCTATCCATGTAGCTCCGAACCTCACAGATGCACAAGAAAAGTCCTGGAGTTAGTTGCCACATGGCAAGGGTGTGCATTCAAAGGAAAAGAGAAGCCCTGCTATGCTGTGTTTTTATTGATTAGGTCATAGGTGTATTTCTTGTAAATGTAACTAAGCCTCAGTTACTTTATGTAGTTTAAGTTATAGGTAGATTAAATTAAATTCTTACCTGTAAGTTACTCCCACTGACCCTCCGACCCTCGTTGTGATGTGACGTTCTCCTCCTCTGAATTTGCTGTTCACTTCCTCAAATTCCCTCAGTGTTTGTTTTCTGTGCATTGTGGATTTTTTTTGTGTTTGCATCTCAAGCCTCTCCTGTGGTTCTTTGTGTTCTGCCTTTTTAAACACTGCGTGTCTTCTTACTGGAGGACTTTAAGATGGGCAGAATGGAAAGTTACCATTGTAAGTCGGTGTTCAGAAACAAAAAAGCATAAGATTTTAGGCTGCAAAAAGAATTATGATGCTTTGGAATCTCAATGACCTGATAGTGAAAATATCTTTCACATGAATGCATTGGTTTAATCAGTGGTTTAATTTGAAATATAGCATTGACTGCAGAATGTTGTAATCTTATACACAATTACTAAGGTCATCATTATAAGTGGAAATGTATAAGGGTCCACAACACCGTTGATATTTATAGAACAGTTACCATTTTTTAAGGTAGCCATGATGTGGAGATGCCGGCATTGGACTGGGGTGAGCACAGTACAAAGTCTTACAACACCAGGTTAAAGTCCAACAGGTTTGTTTCAAATCACTAGTTTTCGGAGCACTGTTCCTTCCTCAGGTGAATGAAGAGGTATGTTCCAGAAACATATATATAGACAAAGTCTTTTTTAAAAATAAATTTAGTGTACCCAATTCATTTATTCCCATTAAGGGGCAATTTAGCGTGGCCAATCCACCTACCCTGAACATCTTTGGGTTGTGGGGGTGAAACCCACGCAAACACGGGGAGAATGTGCAAACTCCACACGGACAGTGACCCAGAGCCGGGATCAAACCTGGGACCCCAGTGCCATGAGGCAGCAATGCTAACCACTGTGCCACCGTGTTGCGCCTATATAGACAAAGTCAATGATGCAAGACAATGCTTTGAATGCGAGCATTTGTTGGTAATTAAGTCTTTACAGATCCAGAGATAGGGGTAACCCCATATGAGGTGTGGATCCAAGGTCCCGGTTGAGGCCGTACTCATGTGTGCGGACACATGAGTATGGCCTCAACCGGGACCTTGGATTCATGTTGCATTACATTCATCCCCCACCATCTGGCCTGGGCTTGCAAAATCCTACCAACTGAGACAATTGAGACAATTCACACCTCTTTAACTTGGGGTTACCCCTATCTCTGGATCTGCAAAGACTTAATTACCAACAAATGCTCGCATTCAAAGCATTGTCTTGCATCATTGACTTTGGCTATATATATGTTTCTGGAACATACCTCCTCATTCCCCTGAGGAAGGAGCAGTGCTCCAAAAGCTAGTGATTTGAAACAAACCTGTTGGACTTTAACCTGGTGTTGTGAGACTTCTTACTGTGCTCACCATTTCTTAAACTATTAGTTCACAAAATTTTTAAATATGAGGACTGTTCAAGTAGATGAGACAAATTGAATTCAGTGGCAAATAACCTTCAACGATGAAATAAAGTGATTCAGTAACATTTCAGTTAGCTTTTGAGTTAGCTTCTTCAAGGGGATATTATTAACCGTGGGTTCAGTCCATGAGGGAGAAAAAAACAAAGGAATAGAGTGAAGAAAATTTTAATGCAAATTCAATTCTTGTTTAACATATGAGTGTGGTGATTAGTAGGAAACTGAAGCTGCAGTGATTAGCCAGACAATCACCCCTCCTGGTAATGAGCTACTTATAGACACGAGAGAATAATTTAAAATTCAGTTAATTTTATATTCATACTTTCTAAAATTAAAGAAGTGATGGATTCCAGAGAAAATATTAGAATCCCAAGCTATCCATAGTCTATAATTTTATGGACATGGTTTTTGGGGTGCAGTCCGGTTAGGAGGGGCTGTCAGGTTGGGGTCTTGTCAGGTAGAAGGGAATTGGAGGGAAGTTGGATGGTGCGGACCCAAGTTAGCATGATGACGGCCAGTCAGGTCGGTTTGGGAGGTAGTCAGGTCAGGTCGGAGGCTAGTCAGGGGGACAGTTGGGTGTTCAGGGGGTGGTCAGGGAGTCATGGGGAAGTCGGGGGGGGGGGAGGGGGTGGGGAGGGGGGGGGGTTGTCAGTGTGAATAATTGTGCGGTCATTTGGAACTTTTCTTGGGTGACTATTCCGGTACGTAAGTTGGAATTGCCTTTTATTTTAAGTCAGAGTTGATGACCTTTTTGGAGGGCCTTGGGGAGCAGGCGAATTGACCCTTGTAAGTTTAAAAGTCCTGGGCAGTTCTCCAGAATCCATGCGGTGGGACATCTGAAGGGATGGTTGTTCCTCCTATTCGTGGATGGGTGTTGCCCCCGTGCGTATGGCGGGGGTTTCCCTTTATCTGTGGGGTTAGCATTGTTTTCAGTGCAGATCAGGGCGCACTCTCAGTGGAGACGGTGTTTTTGATTCTATCAGGCAGGACGACCAAAACCATGCCCTAAGGGTTTCTGTGTACCGTTGAATAGAGAATCTGAAGAGAAAACGTGGGCTGGATTCTCCGAGCCGAAATCGTGTTTGGCGCGGAGAATGGGCGTCAACGACAAAAACTGGTCCAACGTTGCTCCCGCTCCGGTCCCAGGAGAAACGCCGCGAATCGCACGAGTGCGCTGTCTACGCGGTGCGGGTAGGGGGCCATTGACAGAGGCTCCCCCCGCAATTCACCGAGGGTAACTGGTCGAGTTCCCGACGGCGTGGTTCTAACCACCTTTTTGCCTGTCGGGAACGGTCATCCGCAGCCGCCCTGGTGGGGGGGGGGGGGGGGCGGTGGGATCCTTCATCGGGGAGGAAGCTTGATGGACTGTCCGGGGGGCGATTGGGCGGCACCGTTCCGCGGGCCTGTGTGATCTCGAGGGGGCCTACATTTGTGGTGCCGCAATTGCGCATCGTGCGGCCGCCGCAGGCCCCCGCCGTGCGCATGTGTGGACGCCCGACCGGAAGTGCAGTGCCCAATATCCGCAGCCAGAGCTGCGAGAAGCACTCCAGGGCCCTGCTAGCCCCCTGCAGGTTGGAGAATCATTCTGGACTTTCTAAAGGAAAGTCCAGAGTAAAACGACCATGTTTTGACAATGGCGTGGGGACATAGATCCATTATTGGAGAATCCCGCACCTTGTCTGTACATCTGGAGAGCTGCACGCCAGTTTTCTCGCCTCAGCCGTTGGATTTGTTTATTGTCACATGTACCCAGGTGCAGTGAAAAGTATGGTTCTGCATACAGTCTAGGCAGATTATTCCATACATGCAAAAAAATCATAGGGTAAACATAAATTCACAATGTAAATACATAGACGTAGTGATGTGCCATCAATTATAACAAAGACGAATTGTGGAACGAAACTGTGGCTTTAATAAGCTAAACGAGAACCTGCTGGCAACTGGTCCCGAGCTGGGGCAGGGCCAGAGGTCGCCCACCTTTATACAGAGCCTGAGGGGAGGAGCCACAGGCGGAGCCAGCAGAGACAACAAACAATATATACAATACAGTAACAGTGGTTTACCACAATATATATAATACAGTAACAGTGGTTTACCACACATAGGCATCGGGTGAAACATTCTGGAATGTAGTACTACTCAGTAGGGAAGATGTGTGAAGAAATCAGATCAGTCCTTAAGAGGCCAGCACTCATTGCACAGAATGCAAAAATGCAAAATATCCCCTTGTATTAGAGGAAAACTAAGGTGCACAGAAAGTTGGGAAAGACAGCTGGCACATGAGTAGTGAATAGCAAGGTATTAGATAGGATATGTGGTCGCGTGGCCTATTAAGGGGCCAACCTGGTGGCACACGTGACTGGTGGCACAATTGGCCCCGGCCAATAACGAGTTTGGACAATAGCAGTGTGGACTCCTGAGCCAAAGAGACAAGATCCGTCTTATTGTTTTCTGTACTTGAGTAAATACCAGCCTCTGCCTTTTGTTAATAAACCCATTGTTACTAGTGGAAGCCTCCAGAGTGTTTCTCGAGCCTCCACATTGGCAATGAGATAAAAGGTTTGATTGCAGCTGATTTGAAGGGAAGGAAGCAACAATTAGAAAGAACGAAGGACCAGCAAGTGTTGGGAACCATCAAAACGTGAGTGAAAATGCCTATTATCGGTAAACTAGACCCGCTTGACATAGGGGCTGAAGATTGGAGCCAGTACATCAAATGGCTCTGCTTCACCATCAACAAGATCACAGGGAAATACTTTTTTGTCCAATTAAGGGGCGATTTAGCATGACCAATCCATCTACCCTGCACATCGTTTTGGGTTGTGGGGGTGAGACCCATGCAGACACAGGGACAATGTGCAAGCTCCACACAGACAGTGACCCGGGACCGAACCTGGGTCCTCAGCGCCGTGAGGCAGCAGTGGTAACCACAGCACCACCATGCCGCCCGATCACAGGGAAAGACAAGCAGAAGGTGATACTTCTAACAGTTTGTGGACCCCAAACATATGATCTAATTAAGAACCTCACATTCCTGGAGGCACCTGACTCAAAGACCTTTGATCAGATAGTCAAGCTGGTCAAGGAACCTTTTAACCCAAGACCCTTGATTATCCTCCAATGTGATAAATTCAACTCCACTGTTGGGAACCCTGAAGACTGTATCTCAGCCTTCATAGCCCGGTGGAAAAAAGTGATTGAGATAGCTCAGGTGAGGCAGCACGGTGGCTTAGTGGTTAGCATTGCTGCCTCATGGCATTGAGGTCCCAGGTTCAATCCCGGTTCTAGGTCACTGGCCATGTGGAGTTTGCACATTCTCCCCGTGTTTGCGTGGGTTTCGCCCCCACAACCCAAAGATGTGCAGGCTAGGTGGATTGGCCATGCTAAATTACCCCTAAATTGGAAAGAAAAATGAATTGGGTACCCTAAATTTATGAAGTAAAAGAGATAGCTCAGGGCGATGGAGTATGCTGAGAAAGCTGCCACTGAGCTCCAAAACATCCTGAAGGGAAAGTCAATCAAGTATGGGGTGGTATGGCTGTGAGCTGTGCGGCATGAAGAACAGGTACAGCAGAGAACCAGGCACTGTCCTCGAGGCTGGATTAGAGTCAAAGGACCGGGAAAAAAATCAGGACATCAACCTAAGATAAAGGTGGACCGCTATTGTTGTGGGAGGGGACCGTCCCCAAAACACTTTCCATTGATGAGAGTTTGTGTGTTTCCGTTATAATCGTATGGGCCTTTTCCAAGAACATTGCCACACAAGGCAAAGCATGCCAATGAAAAATAAAACAACAGCAGCAGCAGTCCACAGTGCAGCGGCAGTCCACATCGTCACTGAATCAAGTGGAGAGGAGCTCTGAGAAGGAGCACCCAATGTACTGTTTGAATCCAATCCAGTCAAACAAGACAGCCCCAAGTGTGGATGGTAAACCCTTGAAAATATAAATCTACATAGGGGTTTCAGTGACAGTAGTGGGGAGGAGGGGTTGGCGGAGTGGGAGGGTGGCAGAGTGGGGTGGATCGGGGGCGGGGGCAGACCTTCAAGTAAATTTATGATGACCAGCCGGGATTGGAAACGGGTGCGGAGGCAAATGTTGTAGCCTTCGTCTCGTTGATCGCCCAAAGGCGGATCCTGTTGGGATGGAGATCAACCTCTTCACCCTGTGACCTGGCGTGGCAGGGGGACCTGCTGGAATTCTTGACTCTTGAGAAGGTCAAATTTGAACTGAGGGGAAGGATGGAGGGGTTCTACAATTCATGGGCGTTATTCATTATGCACTTTCAAGAATTGGATTACATCGAACATTAGGGGGGGTGTTGGGCGAGTTGGGGGGAGGGGGATGGTATGTGTCAATGGTAACTATGGGTGATTCCTGATTCCTTTTTGTTATTTGTTTATGTTAACATGCGGGCTAATGTTTGGGGTTTGGTGGGAGGATGGGACTGTTGTTATGGATATGGGGATTGACATTGCATTCGTTACTGATTATTGTTCATTGTTGGGTGCAAATTTGGGAGAAAATGTGAAAAAGGAGAATAAAAATATATATTTTTTAAAAGTACATTTGTGATGGAGCTCAATCTTTAAATTGGAGCAGCACCACAGCCAGGCTTTTAACTTACATCAGGAAAACTGAAATTCCTTGGGACCACCGGCGCACCAATGATGGTCCAAGAGCTAGAGGTCCTGGTTGGCATGGAGGGCACAGACCCAGCCTAACGGGGAAGGAACTGGTAACTGGAAACTCAATTAGCTGGAAATTTTTTAAGTTTCCAACAATGTCCTTCATGATGTTCTGAGAAGATACAAGGACATTTTTCACAGCGAACTAGGTCAGATTAAAGGCGTCAAAGCCACAATTTATGTCAATCCGGATTCGACCCCGAAGATTTTTAGAGCTAGACCAGGTCCCTATGCCATGCATCAAAAGGGAAGAAAAGGGAACAAAAGAAAATACATAATAGGGCAACACAAGGTATACAATGTAACTACATAAGCTCGTGCATCGGATGAAGCGTACAGGGTGTAGTGTTATTGAGGTCTGTCCATAAGAGGGTCATTTAGGAGTCTGGTAACAGCGGGGAAGAAGCTGTTTTTGAGTCTGTTCGTGTGTGTTCTCAGACTTCTGTATCTCCTGCCCGATGGAAGAAGTTGGAAGAGTGAGTAAGCCGGGTGAGAGGGGTGTTTGATTATGCTGCCCGCTTTCCCCAGGCAGCGGGAGGTGTAGATGGAGTCAATGGATGGGAGACAGGTTCGTGTGATGGACTGGGCGGTGTCCACGACTCTCTGAAGTTTCTTGCGGTCCTGGGCCGAGCAGTTGCCATACCAGGCTGTGATGCAGCCAGATAGGATGCTTTCTATGGTGCATCTGTAAAAGTTGGTAAGGATTGATGTGGACATGCCAAATTTCCTTAGTTTCCTGAGGAAGTAGAGGAGCTGTTGTGCTTTCTTGGTGATAGCATCGACGTGGGTGGACCAGGACAGATTTTTGGAGATGTGCATCCCTAGGAATTTGAAACTGCTAACCATCTCCACCTCGGCCCTGTTGATGCTGACAGGGGTGTGTACAGTACTTTGCTTCCTGAAGTCAATGACCAGCGCTTTAGTTTTACTGGCATTGAGGGAGAGATTGTTGTCGCTGCACCACTCCACTAGGTTCTCAATCCCCCTCCTGTATTCCGATTCGTCGTTATTCGAGATCCGGCCCACTATGATCGTATTGTCAGAAAACTTGTAGATAGAGTTGGAACCAAATTTCGCCATGCAGTCGTGTGTGTACAGGGAGTAGAGTAGGGGGCTAAGTACGCAGCCTTGCGGGGCCCTGGGACTGAGGACTATTGTGGAGGAGGTTGTTGTTCATTCTTACTGATTGTGGTCTCTTGGTCAGAAAATCGAGGATCCAGTTGCAGAGTGGGGAGCCAAGTCCTAGGTTTTGGAGCTTTGATATGAGCTTGGCTGGGATTATGGTGTTGAAGGCGGAGCTGTAGTCAATAAATTGGAGTCTGATGTAGGAGTCCTTGTTGTCGAGATGCTCTAGGGATGTGTGTCGGGCCAGGGAAATGGTGTCTGCTGTGGATCGGTTGCGACGGTATGGAATTGCAGTAGATCAAGGCGTTCTGGGAGTATAGAGGTGATGCGCTTCATGATCAACCTCTCGAAGTACTTCATTACGACTGAAGTCAGGGCCACCGGATGGTAGTCATTGAGGCACGTTGCCTGGTTCTTCTTTGGCACCGTTATGATGGTAGTACATAGAACATAGAACAATACAGCGCAGTACAGGCCCTTCGGCCCACGATGTTGCACCGAAACAAAAGCCATCTAACCTACACTATGCCATTATCATCCATATGTTTATCCAATAGTCTTCTTGAAGCAGGTGGGGACCTCAGAGTGGAATAGGGACAGGTTAAAGATGTCCGCGAACACCTCTGCCAGCTGGTCCACGCAGACTCTGAGTGCACGACCAGGGATCCCGTCCGGGCCCGTCGCCTTCCAAGGGTTCACTTGCAGAAAGGCCGATCTGACTTCGGAAGCTGTGATGGTGGGTATGGGTGAGTTATGGGCTGCTGGGGCACTGGACAGTGGATTGTTGGTTACCTGCTCGAAACGAGCATAGAATGCATTGTGTTCATCGGGGAGGGGTGCGCTGCTGCCGGAGATACTGCTCGGCTTCACTTTGTAGCCCGTTATGTTGTTTAGTCCTTGCCACAATCGCCGAGAGTCTGTCTGTGACTCTAGCTTGGTTTGATATTCTCTCTTGGCATCTCGGATGGCTTTACGGAGGTCGTACCTGGATTTCTTGTATAGGTCAGGGTCATCTGACTTGAACGCCTCAGATCTGTCCTTCAGTTGGGAGTCAATCTCGCGATTGAGCCATGGTTTCCGGTTGGGGAACGTACGTGCTGCTTTCTTTGGCACGCAGTCGTCCACACATTTGCTGATGAAGTCTGTGACGGTGGTGGCATACTCATTTAAGTTGGTCGCTGAGTTCTTAAATATGGACCAGTCCACTGTCTCTAAGCAGTCACGTAAGAGCACTTCTGTTTCCTCGGACCAGCACTGCACGACCTTCTAGCTGGATTCTCCCGCTTGAGTTTCTGCTTGTATGCCAGGAGAAGGAGCACCGTCTTATGATCTGATTTCCCAAAGAGTGGTCGGGGGATGGAACGGTAGGCGCCCTTGATTTTTGAGTAGCAGTGGTCAAGAGTGTTGTCGCCCCAGGTGGGACAGGAGATGTGCTGGTGGAATTTTGGCACTACGCTCTTGAGGTTGGCCTTGTTGAAGTCTCCGGCGACGATGAACAAGGCCTCTGGGTGTTCTGTTTCATAGTTGTTTATAACTGTACAGTTCATCCAGGGCCTTCCTCAATTCTGCCTGGGGTGGGATGTAGACCGCTGTGATAATGGCTGAAGTGAACTCACGTGGAAGATAGTATGGGCGGCACTTCACAGTCAGGTATTCCAGGTCTGGGGAGCAGTAGGTCGCCAGAGTCGCTACATCCAAACACCAGGAGGAGTTGATGAGGTGGCAAACCCCTCCACCCTTCGCTTTGCCTGATGACGCAGTGCGATCCGCCCGGTGAATTGAGAAGCCTTCAGGTTGTATGGCACACTCCAGTGAGGCGGGGGTGAGTCATGTCTCTGTGAAACAGAGCACACAGCAGTCTCTTACTTCCCTCTGAGAGGTAAGACTGGCGTTAAGTTCATCCAGCTTGTTTTCGATCGCTTGGACGTTTGCCAGGAGTATGCTGGGGAGAGGGGTCTTGAAACCACGTTGTTTCAGTCTAACCTGCAGACCGCCGTGTTTCCCTCGCTTCCTCGGTCGGCGGCTGCGGCTGGATGATCCTGGGATCTGATGGGAGATGTCTGTCCTTGTGGAAGGTAGGTGGTTGCGTCTGGCGGGGTCCAGGGTGCTGGCGGGGACCAGGGCGCTGGTTACGTTTCCGGGGTCGCATCTGGCATGGTCCTGGGCACTGGTTGAGGTAGAGGGGTTGCTAGGGGGGAATGTTTGCGATCCGGATGGGTCCCAGCATTCTGCAGGCACGTGAATACCTTGCAGCGCATTTGGGTCCTCGCGCAGGGTCTCCGCCAGTTCAGGGGACCTGGATCATGGGCAGGGGCTTCCTGAGGCAGGTTGGGCTGAGTCCCATGGTCTGTTCACTCCCTGGGCGCTCCTGGGGTCGGGTCTTGAAGTCGACCCGGTCGGGCCTCCATGTGGACTTTTCTTTCTTCCATCTCCAGGTAAGTCGGGTTGTTGGGCGGGCCTCTCTGGGTCGGGTCGCTGGGTGGGTCTCTCAGGGTCGAGTTGGGCCTCAGCTGGGATGGGCTGCCATAGGAGGGGGAGCCTCTGGGTGTGACCTCTGTTTGTCAGTCTAACACCCTCTCCCAATTCCTTACAGATATTGAACGCTATGTGAGGAATTTTGGACCCCGCAGAACAGGCTCCAGTGGTGTTGCTGGTAGGCCAAGTGGGAAGACGCCGGAGACAGCATTAGCGTCTGCAGATGCTCGAGGCGGCGGCCCACGTGCAGGGACCTGCCCCATACCCTGAGGACCCGGCCACCCATCAAGTCACGGTGAGACCCAAAGGGGGAGACCCGCGGTGGCCCAGAGTGTACAGGCATCTCTGGTCCTTTGAAAAATTGATGGACAGCATGTGCCGCAAGAGGCTCCACCTCAACATGGAGGTGGTGCGGCACCTGTGTCATGTCCTCTTGGACTTGGCACCACATGGGAGAAGGAGGACACCCGCTCTCTCTGGCCATCAAGGCCACCAGAGCCCTTAACTTTTACACCTTGGGATCCTTCCAGGGCTCAAGCGAGGATCTGTGTGGCATCTTGCAGGCCACAGCCCACAGGTGCATCCGACAGATCACGGATGCCCTGTTTGCCCGGGCGGAAAACAATATAAACTTTGGCATGGACCAAGCCCAACAGGATGTACTGGCAGCAGGATTCTCTGCCATCGCGGGGATGCCCCAGGTACAGGGGCTGATAGACTGCACGCATGATGCCTTATGTTCACTGGGCCATCTGGGAGTGCCCTACATTAACAGGAAGGGGTTGCACTCCCTGAACGTCCAACACGTTCATATGGGGAGGGAAGGTTGCCAGAGTTAGAAAGGTGCTGCAACAGAGGGGAAGGCAGGCAGGCGGTTTAGGTCTTCCGAACCTGATGTATTATTACTGGGTGGCGAATGTGGAGAAGGTGCGGCGCTGGGTCAGAGGGGTTGATTCCCAATGGGGCAGAATGGAGGAGAGTTTGTGTCGGGGGTCGGGATTGAAGACGCTAGCATCAGCGCCGCTTCTGATGGCCCCGGGGAAATACTCAGGGAGTCCGGTAATAATAGCTTCATTGAGAATTTGGAGGCAGTTTCGCCAACACTTCGGGTTGGGGGCAGGGTCAAGGGAAATGCCGATTCGGGGCAACCACAGTTTTGAGCCATGGAAGTGGGACGGAAATTTTTGGAAATGGGAGGAGAAGGGGGTTAAGACACTTGGGGGTCTGGCGCCTGCAAATCACGTTCATATGTTCTGGTCCTGTCCAAAGCTGGAGGATTACTGGAAGGAGGTTTTTCGGGTAATCTCTAAAGTGGTGCACGTGAAACTGGATTCGAGCCCTCGAGAGGCCATATTTGGGGTGTCGGACCAGCCGGGGTTGGAAACAGGTGTGGAGGCAGATGTTGTAGCCTTCGCCTCGTTGATTGCCCGAAGGCGGATCCTGTTGGGATGGAGAGCAGCCTCTCCACCCTGTGCCCTGGCGTGGCGGGGGGGCCTGTTGGAATTCTTGACTCTTGAGATGGTTAAGTTTGAACTGAGGGGAAGGATGAAAGGGTTCTACAATTCATGGGCGTTCTTCATT
The DNA here is from genome assembly GCF_047496885.1 of Scyliorhinus torazame. Classification (NCBI taxonomy): domain Eukaryota; kingdom Metazoa; phylum Chordata; class Chondrichthyes; order Carcharhiniformes; family Scyliorhinidae; genus Scyliorhinus; species Scyliorhinus torazame. Next base: position 187,203,204 of record NC_092712.1, read on the forward strand.
GTGCACTTTCAAGAATTGGATAGCATCGAACATTAGTGGGGAGGGGGGGTGTTGGGAGGGTTGGTGGGAGGGGGACTGTCTGTGTTAATGGTGACTATGGGTGATTCCTGATTCCGTTTTGTTATTTATTCATGTTAACATGCGGGCTGCTGTTTGGGGGTTTGGTGGGAGGATGGGATTATTGTTGTTGATATGGGGATTGACATTATATTCGTTACTGCTTATTGTTTATTGTTGGTGGGTGCAAATCTGGGTGAAAATGTGAAAAAGAGAATAAAAATATTTTTGAAAAAAACCAAGCACATGAAGACATGGAATTGACCGTACGAAGGGCCTCACTCCATACGTCAACATCCAGAATTCAACCCAATTCACCCTCCCTTTCATCCTCACCTCGCTCAACAGAGCGCACTCCAGTGAAAGGATATTGCCATATATGTCTGAAATAGTGCCCCTGTCAGTCCTGGCCAAAGACAAAATATCATTAAACAGGTAAAAGGGTGACGCCAAGGGAAAGGAGGTAAAAATCTTGCACGACAAATCATGAATTTGAAAATACCTGAAAAGACTGGAGCCAGGCAGTTGGAATTTCTTTGCCAAGTTCTTTGAACTAGCAAACATCCCCTTCACAAACCAGTCTCCGTCCCTCTCCAGACCCTTCCCCTCCCAAGACTTAAACCTCGAGTCCAGACACGCTGGCAGAAAAAGGTGGTTGTTGCAGGTGGGTGTAGCGAAGACAGGGAACAGAGTTTGAAATGCTGCCTGAACTTATTCCAAATTCTCAGGGTGGAGACCACCACTGGATTCATGGAAAATCTTGCTGGACAGAAAGGCAACGGTGCAGTAAATATTGCACAAATGCTAGAAACAGTGCAGCAGCTTACTTCCATTTGTACTCATATGAAAACAGGATCGCTAAACCATAAGAAAATCTTCTGAATGTTGACTGCCTAATAGTAAAAGAACAAATTGGGCCGGACCAGGGCTCCCAAGTGTCTGTCTCTACGAAGGAAAGCCCTACCGATTCCGTGAATCTTACCTGCCCAAATAAAGGAGGACATTAATTTGTTCACTTTAACAAAAACGGACTTGGGGAGAAAACTGTGGAAACATTGAAGCGAAAGTTCATTTTAATAGTCTGAACCCTACCTGCCAATGATAGGGGGAGGTTATTCCACATATGCAAGTCTGTTTTGATGCTGACAACCAGATTAGTGGAATTTAATTTCTGAAGCGAGGCCCAAATATTGGCTACCCGGACCCCCAAATAGCGAAGGTTAGTCTTGGCAAGATGAAAATGTAACGTGCCCAGTTGGGCTCCCCTCCCTGAGGGGTTGAACGGGAAATACTCACTCTTTTCCAAGTTCAACTTGTGAACAGAGAAGGAGCAAAAGTACTAAGCAGCTTCATTATCTCATTGATGGAGGGTACAGGGTCCATAATAGAGAGAATTAGGTCATCCGCGTAAAGGGACACCTGGTGCTCCACCCCTCCCCGATTTATCCCTTCACTTAATAGAGGACCTCAGCGCTGTAGCGAGCGGTTCTATTGCCAAAGCAAACAGGAGCGGGAACAGTAGGCACTCCTATTCAATGGAAAATAACTAGAGTTCAGGACATTCATATGGACAGTAGCTGGGGGTGGGGTTGGGTGGGCTGGGGGTGGGGTTGGGGGGGGAGGTCTTGTACAGTAGTTGAATCCAGTAAATACATTTGTGGCCAAATAAATTTGTGGCCAAAGCCAACCCTCCAAAGAATCTCAAACAGATACTGCCACTCCACTCTATCAAATGCTTTTTTGGCATCCAGGGAAATAATCATCTCTTATTTGGGCACCGAGGAGGGGAAAAGGACAATATTTAGCAGGTGATGGATATTGGCTGACAATTGTTGACCTTTAAGCCTGTCTGATCCTCCGAGATTACCTTTGGGAGATCGGGCTCCAGCCACCGCACCAACACCTTAGCAACTTTACATTCATGTTCAAGAGTGAGATAGGTAGTACAACCCACACTCTGTTGACTCTTTGTCCTTCTTGAGTGTCAAGGAGATCGAGGCCTGTGTGAGGGTAGTGGGCAATGAATCCCGGGATAAGGAGTTATTAAACATGTCCAGAAATAAAGGCACCAGCTGCTCCCAGAGCGTCTTCTAAATTCAATCAGAAAACCATCCAGACCTAGAGCTTTTCCAGACTGCATCTAACCAATGCATTTTATAATTGCATCTGGGTTTAACAGGGATTCCAACTCGTCTCTCCTATCCACTTCCATAGCTGGGACTGTCCAAAAAGTCAGTCTTGACCGATCCCTCCGCCAGAGACTGCAATCTATAAAGATCACGATAGAACGATTCGAAAGCCGCATTAACCTGTGGAGGGGTGGACACCAGACTACCGCTTCAATGGTGTATCTGTATGATTTCCCAGGAGGCCACCTGTTGCTTAAGTTGGTCAGCCAAAGGCGGCTGACCTTCTCCCCACATTCGTAAAACATGCCCCTTGAGTGTCGCAACTGGCTTACCACTGTGCCTGACGATAATAGCTCAAATTGTGTTTGCAGCTTTTTTCTACTTGTCAACAACTCTGGGGTAGGGCCAAGTGAGTACTGGTGCTCCAACTCAAGAATGGAGTCCACCAGCCTCTGCTGCTCTATCCTCGCGCTTTATAGGAGATCATTTCCCACCTGAGAACCACCTTAAGGGCCTCCCACAGCGTTGACAGTGAGATTGACTCAGTTTTATTAAATTTTTATAGTCCTCAATGGCACTGGACATGTGTTCACAAAATTTCTTATCCACTAGTAGCATTTTGTTTAACCTTCATAGCGGACATTGGGAGGGACCTGGGGCGGGATTCTCCGCGAATCGGTGGGGCGGGCAACTCCGGCGCGAAGGAGTGGCGCCCCGAATGTGCGGCATATTCCGCACCTTCAGGGGCTAGGCCGGCGGCGGAGTGGTTTGCGCCGGCCGGCGGGGACGGGGCTAGGCGCCATGCCAACCGGCGCCGAAGGGCCTCCGCCGGCTGGCGCGAGTTGGTGCATGCACGGGAGCGCCAGCATGTGCTGGCGTCATCCCAGCGCATGCACAGGGGGCGGGATCAGCTCCGCGTCGGCCATCGCGGAGGACCACAGAAGCCGACACGGAGGAATAGAGTGCCCCCATGGCACAGGTCCGCACGCGGATCGGTGAGCCCCGATCGCGGGCCAGGCCACCGTGGGGGCACCTCCGGGGCCAGATCCCCCCGTGCCCCCCCGAAGACCCTGGAGGCCGCCCGCGCAGCCAGGTCCCGCCGGCAAATACTTGGTGTAATTTACGCCGGCGGGACTGGCCGAAAACAAGCGGCCACTCGGCCCATCGCGGGCCGGAGAATCGTCGGGGGGACGCTGCCAGCGGCCGCCGACCAGCGCGGGGCAATTCCCGCCCCTGCCAAAACCCTGGCGCTGGAGAATTTGGAAGCCGGCGGGGGCAGGATTCACACCGCCCCTGGCGATTCACTGACCCGGCGGGGGGGTCGGAGAATCCCGCCCCTGATTCCAGTGCTCAATCAACAAAGATTCAACATAACGCAACTGAAAGTGGTACATAGAGCCCACTTAACAAGAACCCAAATGAGTAGGGTCTTCACAGATGTAAACGGTGCCGCGGAGGCCCGGCCAACCACGCCCACATGTTCTGGTCTTGCCCCAGACTTGCTGGGTACTGGACATCCTTCTTCGAGGCAATGTCCAAAGTGGTGGGGATGAGCGTGGAGCCACGCCCGAAAGTGGCGGTTTTCAGGGCATCAGATCAGCCAGATCTCTTCATGGGGAGGAGGGCAGAAGCCCTTGCCTTTGCTACCCTGATCGCCCGCCATAGCATTCTGCTCAGCTGACGATCAACAGCACCACCTAAAGCTGAAAACTGGCTGTCCGACCTCCAAATGGAGAAAATCAAATTCGCCATCCGAGGATCGGAAGATGGCTTCCTCAAAACATGGAGCGATTCACCCGACTGTTCCGGGACCTGTTTGTGGCCAACAAACAAACAAACAAATAAACAAGTAACAAGAGCCAGGGGAAAGTAGCATGGACATGATAGGAGAGAGGGAGGACCGGGGGGGGGGGGGGGGGGGGGGGGGGGGGGGGGTGGGGGGGGGGGGGGGTGGCGGGGCAGTAGCCAAACCCAGCGGGAATGAAAGGGGGAGTAGCAGAGAAGAAGGGGTTGGGAGGGGATGGGGGGAAGAAGGGGGGGGGAAGGAAAGGCGGAGGGATGAGGGGGACAGGGAGGGAGAGGGAGGACAAGGGAAGGAGAACAACAGAGAGGAGCCAGAAGGAAGGAATGAGGAGGGAACATAAACTGGGGAGAGAGCACAGGAGATGACAATGACCACAACAAGCACAGTAAGGTGAAAGAGAGAAAAAAAGAACAAGAAGAAGGAACGACAGATGGCCGAAGCTGAGGCAAATGGACAAAAGATAAACAACAAAGAGATGCAAGGGACCCAGATGCCCCTTCCACCCGGTTATGTTTTGCTTGTTTTGCAATAAAAAAAGAGAAAAAGGCGGGTAGATAGATCTCCTCACACCAATAGCTTCCGTAATGCATATGAAAGGTATGCTACCATTGAAATGATAAACTAGACAGGGAGCTCTTGGGGATAACTTGGGATTTTTGTGACAAACTTCAATCAATGTTGAATCCATAATGCAGTTAAAAATCTTATAAATCCCTGTTTAAAAATTCCTCCAATTATATATATATATATATGCTATATTCTGTTGGTACATTTATGCAAAAATTGCTGAGTAACAAATTTTGATACAAGTGAAAAACATTCTGGGTAATGGATTTGGATTTGGCGATGAGTTTGGATTTCTTCTCATCCCAATATAAACAGAAGCTGGGAGCTCAGCCAAGTTTTCACTTGTACTGTTGGCTGCAGAAACTATTTTATTGCTTGAAATTCAGGTTGAAGCTAATGGACTATACGAATCAAGGTTGGCTCATTTATCCCGAGTACATTATAAATTGATTAAGATTTGAGTGATAAATGATGTTTATCAAAATTCACTAATCATTGACAGTACCCACATGGACGAATTTCTTAGTACGTTGTCAACTGAAGAGCACTTTACCATGTAAAGGAATTTTTCTTAATCTTTGGGATATGTGCATCGGTGGCAAGTCCAGCATTCATTACCAATTCCATATTTCCCCGAGAAGATGCTAGTGGATGAACTGATTGTCTTAGGGAAGTTAAATGTTGAGCAATTTACCATGGGATAGGAACCACATGTAGGTCAGACCAGTTAAGGGTGACAGGTTTCCTTTCTTAAAAGGACATTAGGGAACCAGTTGGATTTTTAAACTTTGTGGTCATTTTTTTTACAGATTCCATTAAAAAAAAAATTTCCAGGTCTTTTAAAACTGAATTCAAATTCTCTGGTGAAGATTTATTGTCTGGTCACGCTGATGGGAAATTCCAGTCCTGCGCCGGTGCACGGATTTCCCGGCAGCAATGGGAAATCCCGTTGACAACGGCAGGACCGGTAGATCAGGCTGACGGGCCACCTCCCCTGATGGAAAATATGCGGTGGGGTGGTTGGTAAATCTGCTATGATGAGATTATTGACCTGAGCTTCTCAATTACTGATCTAGTAACGTAATCACTAAACTGGCAAGTATATGAATGAGATAATTATGTCACTGAATGGTGTTTGCCTACCTGCAGCTGGTTAGGAAAATGATAAAACACAAACAATCGAATGGAAAATGCAATGAAATGGGAGGAGGAGAATTAACGGTAAAAGCATCAACTCCACTAGCGGTCAGATAAATAGGGTCAGTGTGCTATCCTCATTTTCCATCTATTGAAGCTAATGTCAGTAACCTGAGGAATATCACCGGCCGGATTACCCGTTCCTGAGACTAATGGTTGACGCTGGGGCAGGATTAGTTGAGTTCTACGACAGCAAAACTGCCACCACATCTGGACCGCTTTAACGTTCAGCTAGCATCGGCGCCACCTGGAACACAATCGATTCCAAAGAGAAACGGTGCGGGATTCGCCGGTTTCACGATTGACACTCAGGAGGCTGACAAGCTGCAGCTGCATAAACACACTGCACTCCCCACACACACCATCCCAGCCAACAAGATGGCAGCAAGAGGTGCGGCCTTAAAATTCACCGATGCGGAACTGAAGTCGCTGCTGGACGCCGTGGAGGAGAGGCGAGAGACTCTGGGCTGGATTCTCCGTGTACGGCGACGGGGCGGAGAATCCAGTTTCCCGCATGAAATCGGGCCCGCCACCGGTTCTGCGATTCCCAAAAAGCTCCATACTCGGGGGTACACCGCGCCGAGTATCCACCACCTGAGGCTATTGTTTGAGACACGCCTCACTATTCTCCGTCCCCGACCAGCCGAATTCCCGACGGCGTGGATCTAATCTGGTGTTGCCGTTCGGGAAACTCGTGAGACGGCTGTGGATTCAGTCCGCGGTCACCACAGTCGGGGGCTGGCCAATCGGAGGGCAGCGGGTGCATCATTCGGGGCTGAGATTTTTGTGCGGGCGTCCTGATCGGGAGAGCTGTCGAGCGGGGCACAATTTCCACGGTCCAGGTCCATGGGCTGAGTCCACCATGCAGCACGGCATGGCCGCTGGAGGCTGCCGCCGTGCGCATGCATGGCCTCTTACCCGGAAGTGCGGGGTCTGTATTGGCAGCTGGAGCTCCGAGCTCCACGACAGCTGCCTGCTAGCCCCCTGCAAGGCTGTGAATCGGTGGCCTTTTGACACCATTTTCACGACGGTGTGGGGACATAGTCCCCAAAACAGTGAATCCAGTCCCCTGTACACCGGGGTTGGAAGGAGGTTGCCACCCGCTGCCATTCGCTGGGCCTGGGCGCAGGTGGCAGAGGTGGTCAGCGCCATGGGCAACACCATCCGGACCAGCCAGCAGTGCTTGAAAATACTGCATGACCTCCTCAGGGTAGCTAGGGGGAGTGGGCAGCACTGTGCCCCTGGCACTAATCCCCCTGCCCCCTCACACACCTGAAACCCACATCCTAGCTGCCATGGCCTGGTGTCCTGGCCACTGAAGACACCAGCTATCCAACCCCTGGGCTGCATGCTGTCTAACACTAAGCGTTTTCTGTTTCTCCCTCCACCCCCCAGGAGAAGGCCGGACACAACCACCGGAAATGGGAGAAGATTGGAGAGGGACCGCCGGACCTGCGGCCCCTCATGACAGTAGAGCAGAGGGCAATGGACATGGTCGGTGAACCCAAAGAACGGAGTCGCCGGGGTGGAGGTCGGCATCGGGCAAGGAAGTGAGACCCCGCAGAGTTGCAATTCCCCATGGCATGCATGTCACTCACCCCCACCCGAGCTCCACCCCTACCCCCACACCTCCACACCCTCCACACCCACCCCCACACCCACACCACCCACACACCCCAGCTCCACCCCCACACCCCCACACCACCCCCACACCCACACCAGCACAACACCCACACTACCCTGACAACACCCCCACCCCCAAACCAACCCCACCATGACACTACCCCCACACCACGCCCACAAACCGACACCACCCCCACACCCACACTACCCCCACACCCACACTACACCCACACTACCCCCACACCCCCGCTTCAACCCCACACCACCCCCACACCCACACTACCCCCACACCCACAATACCCCCACACCCCCGCTTCAACCCCACACCACCCCCACACCACCCTCACCCCCACACCAACCCCACAGCCACACCACCCACACTACACCCACACCACCCCCACACCACCACCACCACCACCCCCACACCAGCCCCACACCCACACTACCCCCACTCCACCCCCAAATGCACCCCCCCCACACACCCGCTCCACCCCCACACACCCGATGTACCCCCAAACCATCCTCACCCCCACACCAACCCCACAGCCACACCACCCCCACACCCACACTACCCCCGCTCCAACCCACACGCACACCCTCACACACCCGCTCCACCCCCACACACCCGCTCCACCCCCACACACCCGCTCCACCCCCACCCCCACACCACCCTCACACCCACACCACCCCCACAACCCCACATCCACACCCACACCATCCACACACCCACACTACCCCCACACCACCCCCACCCTCACACCACCCCCACACCACCCCCACACTCACACCACCCCCACACTACCCACGCTCCACCCCCACACACCCACTCCACCCCCACACACCCGCTCCACCCCCACCCCCACCCCCACAGCACCTCCACACCCACACCACCCCCACACTACCCCCTCCCCCACACCACACCCACCCCACCCCCACACCACTCTCACACACCCGCTCCACCCCCACACCACCCTCACACCCACACCACCCCCACACTACCCCCACAACCCCACACCACATCCACCCCCACACCACCCTCACACCCACACCATCCACACACCCACACTACCCCCACACCACCCCCACCCTCACACCACCCCCACACCACCCCCACACCCACACCACCCCCACACTACCCACGCTCCACCCCCACACACCCACTCCACCCCCACACACCCGCTCCACCCCTACCCCCGCACCCACAGCACCTCCACACCCACACCACCCCCACACTACCCCCTCCCCCACACCACACCCACCCCACCCCCACACCACTCTCACCCCTACACCAACCCCACACACCCGCTTCACCATCACCCCCACACACCCCACACTACCCCAACCCCCACCCCACCCCCACACCACTCTCACCCCACACCACACTCACACCCACACCACACTCACCCCCACACCACCCCCACCCACACACCACCCCTACACCACCCCCACACCCACACTACCCCCAAAACCCCACACCACCACACCAACCCCACACACCCGCTCCACCATCACCCCCACACACCACACGCTACCCCCAACCCCCACACCACCCCCACACCCCCACATCCACACTTCCCCCACACCACGCCCACACCCACACTAACCCCACACCCGCTCCACCACCACACCCCCACACCCACCCCCCCGCTCCACCCCCACACCCCTGCTCCACCATCACACCACCCCCACACCCACACCAAACCCACTCCACCCTCACCCCCCCCACACCATCCCCACACTCACATCCCGCTCCACCACCACACCCACACCCACCCACCTGCTCCACCCCCATACCCCACTCCACCCCCTCTTGTGTCTTGCAGGAGCTGCTGGTATTGGCATGGACTCTTCTGGTGTCCCCCTCCCCCAGCAGCAGCCAGAACCCCCAGTTATCGACCAGCGACGAGGATGAAAACGACATGGACGGGTGCCCTCAACCCGCATCCCGGGGCACCCCAGACCTTGAGTCCGGAGATGACACTGACTTCCCCTCACAGCGGTCTCCAACACCCTCCTCCATCCCAGACACACTCACCTCGGTTGGGCACCTTAGTGAAGCACCTTCTGGGTCACTATCTTGTGCGCTGCACACATATGCTCCTGCACAGCAAGTGGAGGTAGGAACTCCTGAGGGGTCTGATGCTCGGAGGCCGGGTCAACCCCAGGGACTAGCTGATGTCCGGATGGGTTTCAGGCTTCTGGAACGGATCGTCCAATCGATTGTGGAGATGCAGTTGCAGAGTCAGGAACTGCATGAGGGGTTGTCGGCGAGCTTCCAGCACCTGTAGGTGCAGTTGGAGGAGTCCAGAATGTGCAGGAGTACACATGGTTCCAACCATGCGTGCCACCCAGGCCAACATAGCACGGCTGGCGCCCGCGATGGAGGCCTTGGGTGTGAAGGATTCGGCCATGGGACAACATGTCCAAGGCCTGGGGCAATCTGCAGGCAGTGGCCGAGGCCCAGGACAGGGCTGCCCTCTTACAGGCATCCATGTGCCAGAGTCACCTGGACATTACAGCAGTGCTCCAGAGTGTGGCCCAGTCACAGAAGGCCATGGCTAAGAGCATCAGCGGCTCCATTGCCCAGGCACTGCCCAACATGGCACAGACCCAGAGGGAGGTGGCGAGTCCCAGAGGGAGATGACGCAGTCACTGGCTGATTTGGCACAGACCTTGAAGGTGGTGGCACAGTCACAGCATGATGTGGCTCAGTCCCAGACAGAGGTGGTCCACTCCCCGTGCTCCAGGGCTGCAGGCATGAAAATTGTGGTCAAGACTGATGTGGGCCTCCAGGACAGGCAGCGTCAGGTGGTGGGGAGCATCAGGGGTTAGCTCTGCTCTTACTCCGGTCCAATGGAGGAGCCGGGGGACCACCAGACACCCCAAGGAATGAGGAGGTGATGGGCCTGTGCCGGAGACTCCCACAGGGGAGGTGTCAGAACACCGCACACCTCAGACTCCCTCCCCCTTCTGTCCCTGGCGCACCATATGTGTAGTGGGCAGAACAGGGTGGCACCACGCCACCTGGGACACCAAAGCAGTAATCAGGAACATCCAGGCCCGGTTGCCCCAGAAGAAGGCCGCCAAAGGGTACCCAGGTTATAGGGCGGGAATGACAACAGGCCGCCTTGTAGCCACCTGCGTTGGCCAACACCCGCCATAAAATGGAAAACACTACAGCCCACCTCAGGCAGCTCTGTTGGTGGCCGAGTTTAAAAGAAGATGTAACTCACTACATTGAGATTTACCTTATCTGTGCCCAGAACAACCTGGACAGATATGCCAAAAAAGCTCAGCTCAGTCACACCCGACCCGTTAATGGCCCCTGGACTAACCTCCAGATTGATTTTATAGGGCCATTGCCCCCTTGCAGGAATGGTTATAAATATGTACTCGTGGTGATAGACACATTTACAAAATGGGTGGAAGCATTCCCATCCAGAACGAACACGGCAAAGACCACAGCCAAGATTTTAACCCACCACATCTTTACGAGATGGGGACTCCCCCGCAGCATTGAATCCGACCAAGGTTCCCATTTTACGGGACGTGTCATGAAGACTGTCCTCACGATATTTGCCATTACTCAAAAATTCCACATCGCATACCACTCCCAGTCAAGTGGTACCGTGGAGTGCATGAATCGGAACCTAAAATCCATCCTCAGAAAAATGGTCCAGCAAAATAACACCACTTGGGATTCAGTCCCCCCTTTTGCGCTGATGTTTTTGCGAAATGCAGTTTCCACGTCCACAGGTTACACCCCAAACACTCTCATGACCGGACGCCCCATGAAAGGCACAGAATTTTTATTAGGATTAGATTTGACCAGCCCCGAAGTGACGGCCCTCACACATGAGAAAGCAGTAGAATAATTAGTGGAAAACGTAAAAACGGCTCAGCTAGCAGCCGCAGTGAAATTGAGCACAAGAAAGAAACCGAGCAAGGCCCGTTTCGATAAGACAGTGCACGCGACTGAGTTCAGGGTAGGACAGCAAGTCATGCTCTCCGTATACAACCCCAGCATATTCCTGTCACCTAAGTATTCGGGTCCGTACTCCATTGCGGACAAAGTAAGCCCTTCTGTCTACAAAATAAAGTACCCCAATGGAAAGACTGCGTGGTTCCATATCAACCAGATGAAGGCATATGGAACACAGTCTAACCACGCACACCACGTCATGCTTGACGCAGCAGACCACGCCCCGCCCACAGCCAACATAACCCTACCTTCCCCCAACACATCCAGCCAAGCCACGGACTCAACCCCGACTCCACCCCCGAACGACCACAGACTGCAGCAGCAGCGACAGTGACTGTGACTCAGACAATAGCCACAGCACAACCCCCTACTATCCCCAAGCAATCGGACCCACACCCAGCGAATCTGACCACGATTCAAGTGATCCCTTCATGATCACTTTCCTAAACAAACCCCACCACCGACCACCGACCTACAATGACGACCCCGATTCTGTCCCCACAGAACTAGACACCACCTTTTGGCACCGAGATAATTCATACAGACTCGTCCGGAATGACGCGAGCGATCCCAAATCACATCAAGCAGCCTCACCAGCCCTGATACACTCGAGAGTTTGGCATCCGGGAGAAGATGACGACTTTGAGTCTGACTCCCAAAACGAGAACCCCTTTGCGACCCTGTTTGCAACCGATAACTGAGGTGTCCAGATGATGTTTTAAAAAGGAACCGCTTGGGAGAAACGGTGTCCTTTCTGATGGAACCTGCAGCATGTTTGATGTTGTTTGTACTTGTTCTGTTAAATGTTGTTTGTAAGACCGGAATTTTTTTTCCACGCCCCCACGCTACCTCCCTTCTGACGCCCACTGGCAGTCAGAGAAACTAGTTTGGCCAGACGCTAGTTCAGAGGAACTAGTTTGTCTGCAGAGACTTGTTAATGTCCCAGACGCCAGTTCAGAGGAACTCGTCTGTCGACAGACGCCCGTTCGTAACTGCTCTTCTGGTTCGAAGGAAGAACCAATATGGCAACCCCCCACAATGACTACATTTCTTGCCCGTTCTTGTTGGTTGCTCAGGCAGTGGAGAAACGGCATTGGGACCTGCCCTACCTGGGAACCCCCCTCTGGTCAGCTACGCTCGGGTAGGGCACACACGGCATTGGTCGCCGTCCTACCTTGGGCCTCCATCCAAATCTTACCCGTCACGGCCCATACGCACCTCATTTCGGCAAGTTTTGTTCAAAAAGTTTTGTTTTGTTTTCAGGTAACCCTTAGGTTGCCAACCCTCTGCTATTTACATCCTCAAACATTTGGATGGTAAACCGCACAGTCTGCGAGATGGCTCACACTGGTTCGGTATTTGTAAGTGTGTCTTGTCCTGAAATTCAGTTTTTGGAATAAGAAAATGAGGGAGTCACACATAGTGACCAATTATAAAGGGAGTAATTGGCACCAAAGGACAGACAGGCTATCATATGAGATATTAAACCAAGATAGTAACAGACACTATGCTTGATCCCACAGAATTCCAGAAGCTCCAGGACCAGAGAAGAGAAGAGAAGTGAAAGAAGAAGAACCATGAGGACATCCTCCGCGTGGCTCATCACCATAATGGACATTTGGTTGCGCGCGAACGCGAACCCACTGACCTCAACCCCCCCCAGCCGTTAATAATTCACTTCCCCGTAGTAGCCAGAGCCCAGTCACAAGCGACACCACACCATCTTGGTGTGACAGGTTTATAACCAAGTTTATAACCTGTCCTACTTGATAGAATCCGTACTAGTATTGGCGATACTCTGCTGCATCGTGCAGACTATTCGTCTGAGAAAATGGAGAAGGAGAGCCTACCGCGCTCGCACCCAGGTATATAGGATCAGATCCCCTATTTTCAGATATGACCAGCGTTTTTTGTTGTGAATAAAGAATTGTTTCATGAGCGATTGTACAATCCTGAGCTTGACTGCCAAGCCAGAAAAATGTGTATAATGCTACTATGATTTTGTGTGTATTGTTTCAGAAGTTAGTGTGATGGAATGTTTGAGTGAGTGTAGTTTATTAAGGATAGTTAGAGGTTCCGATTTTTTTATTTTGTAATGCATGTCCCTGTTTGACATAGCGCCCCTCAGAATTGTCAGTTAAAAATTTTCTTGCTTGGTTATGGTCAGTGTAGAGGCCATAGAAGAGTGCTCGCCGGGTCAGGGAATGAAGAACAACGCAGTTATGTGATCCTTCATGCTTCGCGTTAGGATCACAAGGAGGGTGTGTAGCCACGTGCGTTGGCCAACTCCTGACGTGAAATGGAGAACAGCAAAGGCTGAAGGGAAATTCAGCCAACAGAGGCAGAAACTAGCAGGTGCCAGTTTACTGTGTAATAAACTCTGCAAAAGCCCAGACAGCATCGATAAAAGCAGCCATCTGCATAATAATGTAGCAGCCACCTACATACTAATGAGCGATCCCCTGGAACAATCGAAACATTTGGGATAAACAAGGCCAAGCCAGACTCCTCGGCGCCAGCAGGAGCCAACACAAAAGAGGTTAACGGACACCTCAAGACCGCCCATCGATCAGGGAACAGCTCCAGTATTGGAGAAATCGAACCAAGCGATTGGAACAAAGTCCAATCACTTGGAACCAGGTACAGGGTCCGCCCTGAAAGGCGGGAAGCCCCTGGGGACTATAAAGTTAAGCCCCCAAGTTCAAATCGTCCTTCTTGACAGGGTCACTCAGCAACGCGAAGCAACCCTTGAGAGTGACCTGTCCAGCTGCCGCTCCAACGAAGTAAGTTTTAAGTCAACGCTCGCTACGAGATAGGCGTCCCTAGCTACCAGTCCATACCAGCTTTTGAATCCCACAGACTCAGAACCCGAACGGAAGGCCATTTCTTCCCCTGACCTGGTGGGCCAGTCCAAAGCTAAGTATAGGCCTGTTAGTTGTAGAAATAGCTTAGAAGTAGAATTTATGCATGAGTAGCGATTTACTGTGTATAATAAATGTGTATTGATTTGAATCTTACTAATTGGTGTGTTGAGTTCTTGATCATTACTTGAACTTGAACCTCGTGGCGGTATCATAAAGATACCTGGCGACTCAAGAGCAAAGGTTATAATGCAGAGCCAATTGAACCAAACAAAAGATAGCACCAGCCTCCGCTCCTGATGTACCGTCTGGGCATCCACCAAGGCATGGCATTAGGGCCTGTAAAACCAGAAAAGTAGACACCAGTTAAGTTGGCATGGGTGCAGGGCACAGTATAATGATAGGGGCTAGGGCACAAACCTGTGTATATTTGTTCACATTAAACACCTGTTTACAATGTTACAACTCGCCTCGGTGCTCTGTCAGAAGGGTGTAAGGGGTTGGCTGGTCTTGGCTGGCAGCAGAGGGGGCACAGGGGGTGCACTGGGGGTAGGGCAATGTTGGAAGTTGGCCTGGCTCATGGACCACTCACCGCTCCGGTGTCCCACCCCCACTATGTCTCCCCCCCACCCCTGCCCTGCTTGCTCACGTCCGCCACCCCAGTGATTCGATGGGACCATGTGATGGAATGGCTTGTTCGCATGCAGGGCTCACCCAGATGAACAGTGGAATGTGCCACCGTGGGCAGGATTGACACGTTCAACGGTGCGGAGTACCAGAGCTCATCCCACAGCTCATCACAGAGCCGGTTGTTATCATCCGCCAGCCCATGGGACAGACCTGTTGTTACTGCCAACCTAGGGCCTGGACCCCATAGTGAGGCAGGTAGATTTCATGGAAGGGGTTGCAATTGGGGGAGTTGGCCGAGGGCCGTGGATGGAGTGGGGGGGGGGTGTGGAGCATCGTGTGTGCAAGTGGGATGCAGTGTCCTTGCTTCTTACCAGTCTCCAACCCCAGTCGGTGAACCTGGAGGCGATTAGAGCAGTCCAGTGCGCGATGGCCCTGGCGCACACTTTGTGCGGCCTCCCTTGTCTGCCTGGCCCCATGTCCTGCTCATTCTCGCCCTTCCCCTCATCAGACGAGGACTGTTGTTCATCCTCCTCTTCCAGCAGGTTGCTCCTCTGCTGCGCAATGTTTTGGAGGACGCAGTAGGTCACCACAATGTGGGCGACCCTCCCAGCGCTTTACTGGAGGACCCCACCTGGTATTTGAACCGCATCTTCAGGATGCTGACCCTCTGCTCGATCTTGTCCCTGGTCGCTGCATGGGTGTCGTTTTAGAGGGTCTCCACGTTGGTCTTTGGCCTCCGGGTAGGTGTCAGCAGCCATGCCCACAGCAAATAACCCCAGTCACCCAGGAGCCAACACCCCAGCTGGGGGTACGCCTCAAAGACGTCAGGAACCGTTGAGTGTGCCAGGAAGAAGGCATCATGCAGATTACCTGGATATCGGGCGCAGACGTGCATGATGCACAGCTGATGGTCACACACCAGCTGCTCGTTCATCGAGTGGAACCCCTTTTGGTTTATGAAGATCGGCCTGTGATCCACAGGTGTTCGTAGGGTGACACGTATCCCATAGATCAGGCCCTGGACCCGAGCATCTCTGCGATGGCAGCGAACCCTGCTGCTTGGGCAACCTGATGGGCTCGGTCCATATTGAAGTGGATGTATTGTGCCAACTGGGCATATAGGGCCTCCATGATGGCGCGGATGCACCTGTGCTCTGGGCTTGTGAGATCCCGGACAGGGCCCCACTCAGAGCCTGGAAGGCCCCCATGGCGTAGACATTTAGGTCGACTGTCACCTTGGCAGCCACCAGGAGCGAGTGTCCTCCCCTATTCCCCTGAGGTGCCAGGTGCACAGTGATTTGGCAGATATGCCGCACTATCCACTTGCTCAGCCAGAGTCTCCGACTAAATGCGCGGTCCAGCAGGCCCTCGAATGACAGGTGCTGACTCTCCATCCTCACCAGATGCCTCCTGTTCCTCTGGGGCAGGCTCCACTGCTGAATGGTCCTCCTCCTCGGGCAGCCCCAGGTCGTACAACTGCGGTGACTGGTAGGATGGCCACCATTGCTGGTTGTATTCCAAAATCCATTGTCTACTGGAGGTGAAAGGCAGACATGTTAGCATCGTGCATATCCCCGTGTCCAACCAGGTCCAATGGGCTACATTGGATGGCTCTGTGGAACCTACCTCTGCATGTCCCTCTCCCAACCCCACCCCTATCCACGCACTCCTGGCCCCATCCGTGTCCGGCACCGTGGGGGCCTCTGACCCTGTTGCCCAACCCTGCTGCTAGGGGTACCATTCACTGCGCTACCCTTGCCAGCAGTACACTCTGCGGCCCCTGTCTGTACTCTCCTGTAGGGGCTACTGTGGACATTGCCATTATTTTGGCCTCATGATGCCCCACGACCAATTGGGGGGGGGGGGGGGGGGGGGGCGGAGTGGTATGGCGAAGGGTGGGGTACGAGTGCAGGGATGGTGGGGTGGAGAGTGGGGGCTGAGGTGTAAGGGCAGTGGAGTGGAGAGTGGGTGCTGGGTGCGGGGGTGTGGGGTGGTGGGATGGGGGCAACCATATGGCCGGTGGCACTCTGTAGAAACATGGGCCAATGTGGATGGCAAGATGGCTGCCTTGCAGGCCTTGGCAATGTCAGTTGGTGGCTGGACACAGCCCCACTCATGTGGGGGGATTGCCTCGGCCCCATGGCCCGTTCCCCCCCATCACCCCTCCCCCCCAAACCTGGCAGGCCCCCACACCCTTCAACCAGCCCGGCCAGTCTTCAGAACCGGCAGCCTACAGGGCGGAGAATCGACGCCATTGGGGTCGGCCTGGCGACGGTCGGGGTATGCGACAATTCTCCGGCCCAGGCCGGCACAGGCCGGCGCGCCGATTCTCCGGCCTGGATGGGCCGAGCGGCCCTCATCAAAACGCCGAGTCCCGCCGGCGCCGTTCTAACATCCTCTGAGCCGGCGGGACCTCGGCGTTGAAGGGGTTCGGGGGGGGGGGGGGGGGGGTCCGACCCCGGGGGGGGGCCTCCGTCGTGGTCTGGCACGCAATCGGGGTCCACCGATCGGCGGGCCAGCCTCTCTGGCGGGGATGAAGGCCACTGTGCATGTGTGGACCCTGCGGCGCCAGGTTCAGGCCGGGATCGGCAGCTGGAGCGGCGCGGGCTGCTCCAGCGCCGTGCTAGCACCCTGTGGGCCACAGAATGGGGTCCTGGAACGGGTGCCGACGCCTGAGTAAAACACTCCCGTTTTTACACCGGCGTCGGCACTTAGTCACCCGATGGGAGAATCCCGCCCCTGATCTTTTCAAGTGCCACGATGCACTGGTGAAGAGCGGACTTCAGTGGAAAGAAAAATCACCTCCTTAAGTATCTGATCAACTCCAGCATTGCTGCAAAATAATCAATAACACCTAGAGCCCAGCTGGCATGTGGGGAAGGGGCCGGGGGGGGGGGCCGGGGGGGGGGGGGCGGGGGGGGGGGGGTGCACAGGCAAAGACAAATAAAGTGAAATAGAACAAGATCCAAAAGGTACACCTAAAACAAGGAGGGGGTTGAGGAGAGGGGGAGCGGGGCCAATCAGCAGAGGGGAAGGGGGAGGGAAAGAAATATATATATATATTTTTTTTTTAAAAACGCATTTTATTCAAACTTGAATCAAAGTAGTTACAGCAAATAAACACCCCGGGAAACATTCTTCCCAACAATCAACAACTATACAATTTGTACAGATTTTTCTCCTTTTTCACGACTCCACCCCGCCCCGGCCCCTTCCCCACACGCCAGCTGGGCTCTAGGTGTTATTGATTATTTTGTAGCAATGCTGGTGTTGATCAGATACTTAAGGAGGTGATTTAAAGAGGACATCACCTCAAACATGGTCACAAACATCCCCCCACCTTTTCTCAAACTCCCCATAGCTCATACTTTGGGCGAAATTCTCCCCAAACGGCGCGATGACCGCCGACTGGCGCCCAAAACGGCGCCAATCAGACGGGCATCACGCCGCCCCAAAGGTGCGGAATGCTCCGTATCTTTGGGGGCCGAGCCCCAACATTGAGGGGCTAGGCCAGCGCCGGAGGGATTTCCGCCCCGCCAGCTGGCGGAAACGGCCTTTGTTGCCCCGGCAGCTGGCACGGAAATGACATGTCGGGGCGGCGCATGCGCGGGAGTCTCTTCCGCCTCCGCCATGGTGGAGACCGTAGCGGACGCGGAAGGGAAAGAGTGCCCCCACGGCACAGGCCCACCCACGGATCGGTGGGCCCCGATCGCGGGCCAGGCCACCATGGGGGTACCCCCCCAGGGCCAGATCGCCCCGCGCCCCCCCCCAGGACCCCGGAGCCCGCCCACGCCGCCTTGTCCCGCCGGTAAATAGGTACTCTAATTTATGCCGGCGGGACAGGCAATTTATCGGCGGGACTTCGGCCCATCCAGGCTGGAGAATCCAGCGGGGGGACCCGCCAACCGGCGCGGCCCGATTCCCGCCCCCGCCGAAGTCTCCGGTACCGGAGACTTCGGCAACCGGCGGGGGCGGGATTCACGGCGGCCAACGGCCATTCTCCGACCCGCTGGGGGGTCGGAGAATGACGCCCTTTATCTTCTCTAACCGTAGGAAGTCATACAGGTCACCCAACCATGCTGCTACCCCCGGTGGCGATGCCGACTGCCACTCCTGTAAAATTCGTCGCCGTGCAATCAGAGAGGCGAAGGCCAATACATCGGCCTTCCCCCTCTCCATGAGCTCCGGCTTCCCTGAAACCCCACAAATCGCCACCAAAGGGTCCGGGCCCACCTCCTCCTCCACTATCCAGGCTAAGACCGCGAACACTCCCGCCCAGAATCTTCTCAATTTTTCACAACCCCAAAACATGTGCGCATGATTCGCTGGACCCCACCCACACCTCTCACACTCATCTGCTACCTCCTGAACGAACCCACTCATTCTCACCCGAGTCATATGCACCCTGTGCACCACCTTAAACTGTATCAGGCTCATCCTTGCACAAGAGGAGGTCCCGTTTACCCTTCGCAGTGCCTCACTCCAAACTCCCCAATTGATCTCCATTCCCAACTCCGCTTCACATTTCTCCTTGATCTTCACCACCCGTTCGCCTCCCTGCTCCCTGATGCACGATCAATCACTACTGAAGCGAGACTTTGTCCAATTGAAGGCTTTAATGAACAAGTAGTTACCCCAGCAGCTCCGGTACAGAATGACTGCTGTGGGTGAAACACAGACTCTTATGCTCCACCTGCTGGGCAGAACCAGCAGGCAGGTTCTACCAATCATACTACAGTATAAGGTACATCCCACCTAGGTACCGCAATACCCCTAATATAGCCTACCACACTCCCCCAGCCACTTATATATATCCCCAATTCTTCTCTCCCTTTCCACATCCGGAAGCAGCAGTCGCTCCAGCAGGGTGTAACCCGGCAATCTAGGGAACCCCTGTGGTAGTCTGTGTTAGGAGGATTATGGTACCTAATAATGTCAGAATACCATTGGTGGAGAATGTACTTGTTCCAATTGGATAAGCTTGTATGTTAGCTCTGCCCTGCAAGGCGGGGTATAAGGGCCCATGCCGGCCCAGCAGCTTTCTTCTGTACCTGCGCTGCTGGGGGAAACATCTATCGTATTAAAGCCTTCAATTGTCTCCAATCTCGGTTCTGAGGTTATTGATCGTGTATCAACCCCTTCCAGACCTTTCGTGCAAAGTCTCTAACCTGTAGATACCTGAACTCAATACCCCTCAGCAGCTCTATCCTCTCCCTTAGCTCCTCCAGACTGGCGAACTCTTCTTCCAAATAAAAATCCCTCACATTGACCAGCCCCACTTCCCACCACCTCCTGTATACACTATCCATCCCCCCCGACTCAAACCCATGATTCTCGCACAGTGGTGTTAGCACCAACATCCCTTCCACCCTAAAATGCCTCCTCAGCTGATTCCATATGTTCACCGTGGACTGCACCACTGGGCTCCCTGAATATCTACGCGGAGCCATTGGCAATGTTGCCATCATCATAGCCCTCAAACTAGACCCCTTACAAGATTCCTCCTCCATCCTAACCCACTCTACCTGAGATACCCTCAATTACGACTCGAGAGAGAAGATTGATAATTCAAAGGCTTTAATTAACAGAGAACCAGACAACTGCCGAGAAGTGTGCTCACTGCACGCTGCCCATTGAACATTACCTTATATACAGTTCCTTGGGGGGGGCGGAGCCAGAGGCGGAGTCCCCCAGGGTTCCAAACCCGGTCTTAAAGGGATCATCACATTAAAGGTACAGTTATACAGTTATCATTCATCACATTCACCCCCTGTTTAAAAAAAAACGCATAGTCCGTCGGGGGTGAAGTGGAATTACATGTTCAGTCTTTTGGGTGGTCTGATTGTCCGTGTTGACCTTTTCAGCTCCGGCGGTGGTGCGGCGGATATGGTCGTCCTTGGTGGGGGTATATCCGGGAACACGGTTGTCTGAGCTTTTGCCCGTGTTGGAGCAGGGGGGATATCCGGGGTGACTAGGGTGATTGGTGCCGGCGCCGGCTGGGTGGAAGGGGGCGCTATGGGGGGGCGCTGTCGGAGTCGGCAGCCGGTGCGGGGAGGG
Organism: Scyliorhinus torazame; assembly: GCF_047496885.1. NCBI lineage: Eukaryota > Metazoa > Chordata > Chondrichthyes > Carcharhiniformes > Scyliorhinidae > Scyliorhinus > Scyliorhinus torazame. Next base: position 187,224,111 of record NC_092712.1, read on the forward strand.
GAGCGTCGGTAGAAGGGGGGGCATCGGTGGGAGAGCCAGCGGGTGCCAGGTCTCGCAGGGAAACGGTGTCTTGTCTGCCGTCGAGGTGTTCGATGTAGGCGTATTGAGGGTTTACGTGTAGCAGTTGGACCCTCTCGACTAGTGGGTCTGCCTTATGGCTCCTCACGTGCCTTCGGTGTAGAACTGGTCCCAGAGTCGTCAGCCAACGTGGAAGCGAGCCCCCAGAGGTGGACTTCCTGGGGAAGTCAAACAAACGGTTGTGAAGGGTCTCGTTCGTGGCCGTACAGAGGAGCAACCTAATGGAGTGTAGGGCATCGGGTAGGACCTTCTTCCAGCGGGCGGTTGGGAGACTTCTTGACCGTAGGGCTAGAAGGACAGCCTTCCAAACTGTCGCGTTCTCCCTCTCCACCTGCCCGTTTCCCTGCGGGTTATAGCTGGTCATTCTGCTCGAGGCAATGCCCTTGTTGAGCAGATATCGACGCAGCTCATCGCTCATGAACGATGTACCCCGGTCGCTGTGGATATAAGCGGGGAAACCAAACAGGATGAAGATGCTGTGCAGTGCCTTGATTACGGAGGCAAAGGTCATATTGGGGCAGGGGACAGCGAATGGGAAGCGGGAGAATTCATTGATGACAGTGAGGAAATAAATGTTGCAGTTGGTGGATGGGAGGGGCCCTTTGAAGTCCACACTTAGTCGCTCAAAGGGCCCAGAGGCCTTTACCAGGCGAGCCTTGTCTGGTCGGTAGAAGTGCGGTTTGCACTCCGCACAGATCTGGCAAGCCTTGGTCATGGCCTTGACCTCCTCGGTGGAGTAAGGTAGGTTTTGGGACTTGGTGAAGTGAGCAAGCCGGGTTACCCCCAGGTGACAGAGGTCATCGTGGATGGCCCTCAGGCGGTCTTTCTGCGTGTTGGCGCACGTGCCACGGGCCAGGGCATCTGGGGACTCGTTGAGCTTCCCCGGACGATATGTAATATCGTACGTATAGGTGAAGAGTTCTATCCTCCACCTCAGAATTTTATCATTCTTTATTTTGCCCCGTTGTGCGTTATCGAACATAAAGGCGACCGACCGTCGGTCGGTGATGAGGATGAACCTCCTACCAGCTAGGTAGTGCCTCCAGTGCCGTACGGCCTCCACTATGGCTTGTGCCTCCTTCTTGACTGCAGAGTGCCGGATTTCCGAGGCGGTGAGGGTTCGGGAGAAAAACGCTACTGGTCTGCCCGCCTGGTTGAGGGTAGCAGCCAGGGCAATGTCTGATGCATCGCTTTCTACCTGGAAGGGGATAGTTTCGTCCACTGCGTGCATGGCGGCCTTGATGAAATCAGCCTTGATACGACTGAAGGCTGACTGAGCCTCAGCCGTCAGGGGAAAATCCGTGGTCTTAATGAGTGGTCGGGCTTTGTCCGCATATCTGGGGACCCACTGGGCGTAATAGGAAAGGAGCCCCAAGCACCGTTTGAGTACCTTGAGGCTAATGGGGGAGGGGAAGTTCCTTAAGGGGGCGCATGCGGTCGGGGTCTGGGCCTAGGACCCTGTTTTCCACGACGTAGCCGAGGATGTCTCGTCGGGTTGTGTGGAACACGCATTTCTCTTTATTGTATGTCAGATTGAGGGCCCGGGCGGTCTGGAGGAACTTCCTTAGGTTTTCGTCATGGTCCTGCTGGTCATGGCCGCAGATGGTGACGTTGTCCAAGTACGGGTATGTAGCCCGTAAGCCGTACTGGTCCACCATTTGATCCATCGCCCTTTGAGAAACGGAAACTCCGTTTGTGACACCAAAAGGGACCCTGAGGAAGTGAAAAAGCCGACCGGCTGCTTCGAAGGCCGTATAGGAGCGGTCCTCCGGGTGGATAGGGAACTGATGATAGGCGGATTTTAGACCGACCGTGGAGAATACCCGATACTGGGTGATTTGGTTCACCATTTCTGCTATGTGGGTAAGTGGGTACGCATCGAGTTGAATAAAACGGTTTATGGTCTGACTATAGTCCACCACCATTCGTTACTTTTCCCCAGACCGGGCTACCAATACTTGTGCTCTCCAAGGGCTGTTGCTAGCCTCTATGACCCCTTCTTTTAGTCGTCGCTGATGCGACCATCAATTCACTCGAAGACACTTGGAGAAGTAAACCGTGGTTTTAATAAGCTTAGAACTGAGCCTGCCTGTGACCGGTACAACACTGAAGGCGGCCCCGCAGGCCAGCAGCTCTTATACTTCCTGTAAAGGGGGTGGATCCATGGGCGGAGCCCTTACATGCCCCAACATATCCCCTGTGGGTGAAGCCACACAATGGCCCATAGGTAGAGCCCACAGGGTTAATAACATAACACAGTGCACTGGTGAATTATCAGTAATTATACATTCACCACATTCACCCCCTGTTTAAAAATGAAGTCCGGCGGGGGTGACGGGCTCATAGATTCAGTCGGTCCGGTGCCCGGATCGTACGTTGCGACCGCCAAAGCGCTGGTGTTGCAGCCGCTTCGGGTGGCTGTGGAAGTGGGTCCGGAGCAGGCACAGGCGTGGACTCCGGGAGTGGATCTTCTGGAGCTTCATTCCTGTGGACTGGTGCGGCGGGTGGGAGGGAGCGCGGGAACCATATTAGGGGTGGGGGCGTTGAACATGGGAGGTTGGACGGGACATAGTGTGGGAGATGCAGTAGTGGGAGTGGTGTTGGAGCCTGCGGGCGCCAGGTCCCGGAGGGGGACGGTATCTTGCCGGCCATCGGGGTGTTCGACATACGCATAGTGTGGGTTGGAGTGCAGGAGCTGGACCCTCTCTACCAGGGGGTCGGTCTTATGGCTCCAACCATGTTTTTGGAGGAGGACTGGACCCGGTGTCATCAGCCAGGGCGGAAGCGAGGCCCCTGAGGTAGCTCCCCTAGGAAAAACAAACAAACGGTCATGAGGGGTCTGGTTTGTGGCCGTGCAAAGGAGGGACTTAATAGAGTGGAGCGCATCGGGGAGGACCTCCTGCCAGTGAGAAACTGGGAGATTCCTGGACCGCAGGGTCAGTAGGACGGTCTTCCATACCGTCGCATTCTCCCTCTCCACCTGCCCGTTTCCCCTAGGGTTATAACTGGTAGTCCTGCTCGAGGCGATGCCCTTACTGAGCAGGTACTGACTCAGTTCGTCGCTCATGAACGACGAGCCCCTGTCGCTGTGGACATAACTGGGAAAACCAAACAGGGTGAAGACACTATGCAGGGCTTTAATGACAATGGGGGTGGTCATATCAGGGAAGGGGATGGCAAACGGGAAGCGGGAGAACTCATCAATGATGTTAAGGAAGTACGTGTTGCGGTTATTGGAGTGGAGGGGTCCTTTGAAATCGATACTGAGGCGTTCAAAGGGCCGGGATGCCTTTACCAGGCGGGCCTTATCCGGTCGATAGAAGTGTGGTTTACACTCCGCACAGATTTGGCAGTCTCTGGTTATAGCTCTGACCTCCTCGCTTGAGTAGGGCAGGTTGCGGGCCTTGATGTAATGGGCGAGCCGGGTGACCCCCGGGTGGCAGAGGTCATCGTGGATAGCCCGTAGTCGGTCATCTTGTGCACTGTCGCATGTGCCGCGGGACAGGGCATCTGGGGGCTCTTTGAGCTTCCCAGGACAATATACTATATCATAGTTATAGGTGGAGAGTTCGATTCTCCACCTCAAGATCTTATCATTCTTGATCTTGCCCCGCTGCGTATTGTCAAACAGGAAGGCAACCGATCGTTGGTCGGTGACGAGGCTAAACCTCCTACCAGCGAGGTAGTGCCGACGTAGCCGAGGATGGCTAGCCTGGTTGTGCGGAAAACGCATTTCTCCTTGTTGTCGGTGAGGTTGAGTTTTTGAGCGGTTTGGAGAAATCGGTGGAGGTTGGCCATAAGACCATAAGACATAGGAGCGGAAGTAAGGCCATTCGGCCCATCGAGTCCACTCCACCATTCAATCATGGCTGATTTCAACTCCATTTACCCGCTCTCTCTCCATAGCCCTTAATTCCTTGAGAAATCAAGAATTTATCAACTTCTGTCTTAAAGACACTCAACGTCCCGGCCTCCACCGCCCTCTGTGGCAATGAATTCCACAGACCCACCACTCTCTGGCTGAAGAAATTTCTCCTCATCTCTGTTCTAAAGTGACTCCCTTTTATTCTAAGGCTGTGCCCCCTGGTCCTAGTCTCCCCTGCTAATGGAAACAACTTCCCTACGTCCACCCTATCTAAACCATTCATTATCTTGTAAGTTTCTATTAGATCTCCCCTCAACCTCCTAAACTCCAATGAATATAATCCCAGGATCCTCAGACGTTCATCGTATGTTAGGCCTACCATTCCTGGGATCATCCGTGTGAATCTCCGCTGGACCCGCTCCAGTGCCAATATGTCCTTCCTGAGGTGTGGGGCCCAAAATTGCTCACAGTATTCTAAATGGGGCCTAACTAATGCTTTATAAAGCTTCAGAAGTACATCCCTGCTTTTATATTCCAAACCTCTTGAAATCAATGACAACATTTCATTTGCTTTCTTAATTACGGACTCAACCTGCAAGTTTACCTTTAGAGAATCCTGGACTAGGACTCCCAAGTCCCTTTGCACTTCAGCATTATGAATTTTGTCACCGTTTAGAAAATAGTCCATGCCTCTATTCTTTTTTCCAAAGCACTTGCCCACGTTGAATTTCATCAGCCATTTCTTGGACCACTCTCCTAAACTGTCTAAATCTTTCTGCAGCCTCCCCACCTCCTCAATACTACCTACCCCTCCTCCTATCTTTGTATCATCGGCAAACTTAGCCAGAATGCCCCCAGTCCCGTCATCTAGATCGTTAATATATAAAGAGAACAGCTGTGGCCCCAACACTGAACCCTGCGGGACACCACTCGTCACCGGTTGCCATTCCGAAAAAGAACCTTTTATCCCAACTCTCTGCCTTCTGCCTGACAGCCAATCCTCAATCCATGTTAGTACCTTGCCTCGAATACCATGAGCCCTTATTTTACTCAGCAGTCTCCTGTGAGGCCCCTTATCAAAGGCCTTTTGGAAGTCAAGATAGATAACATCCATTCGCTCTCCTTGGTCTAACCTATTTGTTATCTCTTCAAAGAACTCTAACAGGTTTGTCAGGCATGACCTCCCCTTACTAAATCCATGCTGACTTGTCCTAATCCGACCCTGCACTTCCAAAAATTTAGAAATCCCATCCTTAACGATGGATTCTAGAATCTTGCCAACAACCGAGGTTAGGCTAATTGGCCTATAGTTTTCCATCTTTTTCCTTGTTCCCTTCTTGAACAGGGGGGTTACAACAGCGATTTTCCAATCCTCTGAGACTTTCCCTGACTCCAGTGACTTTTGAAAGATCATAACTAATGCCTCCACTATTTCTTCAGCTATCCCCTTTGGACCTCTAGGATGTAGCCCATCTGGGCCCAGAGATTTATCAATTTTTAGACCTCTTAGTTTCTCTAGCACTTTCTCTTTTGTGATGGCTACCATATTCAACTCTGCTCCCTGACTCTCCTGAATTGTTGGGATATTACTCATGTCTTCTACTGTGAAGACTGACGCAAAGTACTTATTTAGTTCCTCAGCTATTTCCTTGTCTCCCATCACTAGATTACCAGTGTCATTTTGGAGCGGCCCAATGTCTACTTTTGCCTCCCGTTTGTTTTTAATGTATTTAAATAAACTTTTACTATCATTCCTAATGTTACTGGCTAGCCTACCTTCATATTTGATCCTCTCTTTCCTTATTTCTCTCTTTGTTATCCTCTGTTTGTTTTTGTAGCCTTCCCAATCTTCTGACTTCCCACTACTCTTTGCCACATTATAGGCTTTCTCTTTTGCTTTGATGCATTCCCTAACTTCCTTTGTCAGCCATGGCTGCCTAATCCCCCCTCTGATAACCTTTCTTTTCTTTGGGATGAACCTCTGTACTGTGTCCTCAATTACTCCCAGAAACTCCTGCCATTGCTGTTCTACTGTCTTTCCCACTAGGCTCTGCTCCCAGTCGATTTTCGTCAGTTCCTCCCTCATGCCCCTGTAGTTACCTTTATGCCTTTAGTTACCTTTATTTAACTGTAACACCTTTACATCTGATTCTACCTTCTTTCTTTCAAATTGCAGATTGAATTCTACCATATTATGATCACTGCCTCCTAAGTGTTCCCTTACTTTAAGATCTTTAATCAAGTCTGGCTCATTGCATAACACTAAGTCCAGAATGGCCTGTTCCCTCGTGGGCTCCATCACAAGCTGTTCCAAAATGCCCTCCTGTAAACATTCAATGAATTCCCTTTCCTTGGGTCCACTGGCAGCATTATTTACCCAGTCCACCTGCATATTCAAGTCCCCCACGATCACTGTGACCTTGCCTTTCTGACATGCACTTTCTATTTCGTGGTGCATTTTGTGCCCCTGGTCCTGACCACTGTTAGGAGGCCTGTACATAACTCCCATTTTTTTTTTTTTGCCTTTGTGGTTCCTCAACTCTACCCACACAGACTCCACATCATCTGACCCTATGTCGTTTAGTGCTATTGATTTAATTTCATTTCTAATTAACAAGGCAACCCCACCCCCTCTGCCCACCTCTCTGTCTTTTCGATAGGTTGTGAATCCCTGGATGTTTAAATGCCAGTCCTGAACCCCCTGCAACCACGTCTCTGTGATGCCTACCATATCATACCTGCCAGTCACAATCTGGGCCACAAGCTCATCTACCTTGTTCCGTACACTGCGCGCATTTAAATATAGCACCTTTAATTCTCTATTGACCGTCCCTTTTTGTTTTCTTAGTGTGGTGGACCTTGGTTTACTGAGCCTTTCCATACACTGTGTCATATTTTGTGAGATGGGGACTATCGTAACCTCTCCTGAGTTCTGTCTTTTTGTGCTTTTTTGTATTCCTAAGCAGCTACGCTTCCCCCTGATTACTTCACCTCTTGGTTCCCTGACTTTCCCTTCCCCCCCCCCCAATCTCTAGTTTAAAGTCCTATTGACCACCCTATTTACTCTTTTCGCCAGAACACTGGTCCCAGCTCGGTTCAGGTGGAGACCATCCCAACGGTATAGGTCCCCCCTGTCCCAAAACTGATGCCAGTGTCCCATGAAAAGGAACCCCTCTTTCCCACACCACTCTTTCAGCCACGTGTTAACTTCCCTTATTCTTGCCTCCCTATGCCAATTTGCACGTGGCTTGGGCAGTAATCCGGAGATTATGACCCTTGAGGACCTGTTTTTTAATTTGAATCCTAGCTCTTTATGATCTCTAAACAGGTCCTCTTTCCTAGACTTGCCTATGTTGTTGGTACCGACATGGACCACAACAACTGGATCCTCCCCCTCCCTCTCCAGTATCCTTTCAAGCCAGTCAGAGATGTCCCGTACCCTAGCACCGGGCAGGCGACATACCAGGCGGGATTCTTTATCCTGCTCACAAAGGATACTATCTATCCCCCTGATAATAGAATCCCCTACAACTACAACTTGCCTATTTACTCCCTCCCCTTGACCTTGGTCAGCTGACTCATCCTTCCTGCAGCCCTGTTCGCCATCCACACAGGGAGCAAGTGCCCACAGGGTCAAGGGCTGAGGCTCCTGAGTTCCTGACTGCTGGTTCCCTTTACCTGCCTGACTTGCAGTCATACCCTGCTGTCCCTGGCCACTGGCAGGATTTAAACTACTTACTCTGACAGGTGTGACTGCCTCCTGAAACAGTGTCCAGGTAAGTCTCCCCCTCCCGGATGTGCCTCAGTGTTTGAAGCTCAGACTCCAGCTCATCAACTCTGAGCCAGAGCTCTTCGAGCAGCCAACACTTGTGGTCGCTGCAGCTCGCAATGGGATCTGCCAGCTCGCACATCAAGCAGCTCAAGCACATCACCTGACCAGCCATTTCTAATTAATTAATTAGTTTAATTTAAGTTTACGAGTTTGGCTGTGTTTTTTTTTAAATTTGGGGCAGATTTTCTATGAACCAATCAGATCACAGCTTCCCTCTGGGTAAGTTCGGGGGAAAAAATGGAAAACAGGAAGTTACCGTTAGGTTTTTATACTCACAGAGACTGCTCCTCCTCCTCCGAACGGCTCCCGAAATTAGGCCCGAAGAAAGAGAGAGAACAAAACAGTAGGGAAAAAGCACCTTCTCCCACTCTGAACTGAATTACCTCACTGCACCAAATTACCAAGTTTCAAATTCTCACTCTGTCTGTGTCTCACTCACTCAGGCTGTGTCTCTTTGACCTGCGCAACGCTGGTGTCGTGGTCCTGCTGATCATGGCCGCAGATGGTGACATTGTCCAAGTACGGAAATGTGGCCCGCAGCACGTACTGGTCCACCATTCTGTCCATCGCTCGTTGGAACACCGAAACCCCATTCGTGACGCCAAAGGGGACCCGGAGGAAATGGAAAAGGCGGCTGTCTGCCTTAAACGCCGTGTAGTGGCGGTCCTCCAGGTGGATTGGGAGCTGGTGGTATGCAGACTTCAGATCCACCGTGGAGAACACGCGGTAGTGCGCAATCTGATTTACCATGTCTGCAATGCGGGGAAGGGGGTACGCAACGGGTTGCGTAAACCGGTTAATGGTCTGGCTATAATCAACCACCATCAGGAACTTTTCCCCGGTCTTGACGACCACCACCTGAGCTCTCCAGGGGCTATTGCTGGCCTCTATGACCGCCTCCCGCAAGAGACGCTGGACCTCGGACCTAATGAACGTCCTGTCCTGCATGCTATACCGCCTGCTTCTGGTAGCTACTGACTTGCAATCGGCAGTGAGGTTTGCGAAGAGGGGGTGGGGGTCAATTTTTAGGGTCGCGAGGCTGCATATGGTGAGCGGGGGCAGGGGCCCCCCGAACTTAAGAGTTAGGCTCCTGAGGTTGCACTGGAAGTCGAGTCACAAAAGGAGAGGAGCGCAGAGGTCTGGGAGCACATATAGTTGAAAATTAGCGTATTCAGTGCCCTGTATCACTAGGGTTGCAGTAGTGCATCCTTGGATTTGCACCGAGTGCGACTCAGAGGCGAGGGATATGACTTGTTGTGTCGGGAATATTGGGAGCGAGCAGCGTCTTACAATGTCCGGGTGAATGAAGCTCTCTGTGCTCCCGGAGTCGAAAAGGCAAGGTGTCTCGTACCCGTTAACCCGGACGGCCATCATGGAGCTCCGGAAGTGCTTAGGTCGCGACTGGTCCAGGGTGACCGCGCTGAGGTGTGGGTAGCCGGCGGCGTGATCGGAGGTGTTGGGTCGGCCCCGTGATGGCTGTCCATGTAGGTCGTACGCGTCGAGCAGCGTAGCAGATGGCGGCCAAGATGGCGGCCCCCGTTGGTCGAGCGTGGCGGGCGGTGAGGAAGATGGCATCCAAGATGGCGGCCCCCATGGATCGCACGTGGCCGGCTGCATGGGGGTGGATGGCCAAGATGGCGGCCCCCATGAGTCGCACATGTGAGGCGGAGGCGGCAGACACGTTGCCACCTTGCGGGGTCTGCGGGCCTGTGAGTCTGTGGATCGGGTCTGTGAGTTTGAGTTCTTAGACCTGGCCAGGCAGACCTTGGCAAAGTGTCCTTTTCACCCGCAGCTGCTGCAGTTCGCGTTGCGCGCCAGGCAGTGCAGTCGGGGGTGCTGGGACTGGCTGCAAAAGTAGCAGGGCAGCCCCCATGATGGGCGGGCGGCCGCGGGGCACAAGCCTGGGGTAGTCTCGAGTTGGGGGCCCACGAGGGGGTCGTGTGATCGGCCGGGACGCAGTAAGGCTCTGAAAAGCGGCCTCCAGAGAGGTAGCCAGTTTTACCATGTCGTCCAGGTCCTGGGCCCCTTTTTCGAGCAGGCGCTGTCTCACATAGTTCGATCGGACCCCCGCCACGTAAACATCTCGGACGGCGAGCTCCATGTGCTGAGTGGCAGTAACGACCTGGTAGTTGCGTGCGAGGGCTTTGTGGTCGCGTAGGTAATCATCTAGCGACGCCCTGGGGCGCTGGCGGCGAGTGGTGAAGACGTGTCGCGCGTATTCCTCGTTCACAGGCCGCACATAGAGGCGTTCGAGTAGTGCGAGGGCCTCTGTATACGAAGCGGCTTCATCGAGCTGGACAGAAATGCGATGGCTCACCCGCACGTGGAAGAGGCTCAGCTTCTGTTCGTCAGTGACGGATGGCGTAGATGACGCGGCGAGATAGGCCTTGAAGTATCAAAGCCAATGTGAAAAAATTTATTTCGCCTCCGCGGCCTGTGGATCGAGTTCCAGCCTGTCAGGTTTGAGGGCTGATTCCATAGTAGTATTTTAAGCTGATTAAATTGATGCAACCATCAATTCACTCGAAGACACGTGGAGAAGTAAACCGTGGTTTTAATCATCTTAGAACTGAGCCTGCCTGTGACCGTTGCAACACTGAAGGCGGCCCCGCAGGTCAGCAGCTCTTATACTTCCTGTAAAGGGGGTGGAGCCATGGGCGGAGCCCGTACATGCCCCAACATATCCCCTGTGGGTGAAGCCACACAATGGCCCATAGGTAGAAACCACAGGGTTAATAACATAACACAGTGCACTGGTGAATTATCAGTAATTATACACTCACCACAGTCGCTGAACCTTCGCTGAACTTGATGAAAGTCATGTCTTGGGCACTGTACCGCCCACTCCTGGTGGCGACGGGCTTACAGTCGGGAGTGAGGTTCGCGAAGAGGGGGGGTGGTGCAACTTTAAGTGTTGCCAGGCTACATACCGTGAGTGGGGCAGGGGTCCGCCTAACTTCAGTGTCAGGCTTCGGTGGCTGCACTGAAAGTCAAGACTGAGCAGCAGGGGGGCGCAGTGGTGAGGGAGGATATAAAGTTTAAAATGGGTGTATTCGGCGCCTTGAATAGCGAGGTTCGCGACACAATACCCCGTGATTAGGACCGAATGAGACCCAGATGCGAGGGCGATAGTTTGGGAGGCAGGATAGGTGCGCAAGGAGCAGTGTCTTACCATGTCTGGGTGAATAAAGCTCTCCGTGCTCCCGGAGTCAAATAGGCAGGGGGTGTCGCGACCATTGATTTGGACCGCATCATTGAGTTCCGCAGGTGATTCGGCCATGATTGATCGAGAGTGAATGCTCCCAGTTGCGGGTAGTCAGAGTCCTCGGTTGAGTCGGACTCACAAAATGGCCACCGGGAGTTACAAAATGGCCACCACTGTTGATCACACATGTCGGATTTTGAAGATGGTCGCCGCCAAGATGGCCACCCCCTTGACTCGCACGAGGCCGATGACACGTCAGAAGTGGGCATGTCCGGCCGGCGCGCAGCCGCGTTGCGGGGCCTGTAGGCCCGGGAGTTCGATTTCTGGGCCCGATGAGACTTTTGTTTCTGGCCTTTGGGCCCAGCTAGGCAGACCTTTGTGAAGTGCCCCTTCTTTCCGCAGTCGTTGCAGATAGCAGAGCGGGCTGGGCAACACTGGCGTGGGTGTTGGCCTTGCCCACAGAAATAGCACGGTGTGCCCTCGGTGTGAGCGGGTCGCTGCGCGGCGCAGGCCTGTAGCATGGCCGAGTCTGGAGGGGATCGAGAGGGGTTCGCAATGTCCGCGGAGTACGTGCAGAGATTATGGTGGGCCGCTTCCAGAGAAGAGGCGAGCGTTACCTTGCCTTGGAGGTCCTTTGCCCCGTCTTCTAGGAGCCGCTGCCTGATGTACGTGGATCGGATACCGGACACGAAAGCATCACAAATATGTAAGTTCATATGGAGCGTAGTGAATCTCTCCAAGTATTCGTCTAGCGTATCCCCGGAGCGCTGGCAGCAGCTCGAGAGCAAATGTTGGGCGTGTACCTCGTTTATCGGCTTAACGAAGCGCTTCAGTAGGATTTCGACCGCTGTTTCGTACGTCGTAGCCTTCTCGATCACGGAGGAGAGTCTGTGGCCCATCCCGGCATGTAGTAAGCTCAGCTTGCGAGGTCCGTCAACTTCAGTCTCTGAGGAGTTCAGATAGGCCTCAAAACACCGGAGCCAGTATTAAAAAATTTCAGCGGCCTCTGGCGACCGAACGTCCAGAGTGAGCTTCTCCAGCTTTAGTCCGCTGTCCATCTCGAAGTATTCTGCTAATTAAATTGAGATACTCTCAATTACGACTCGAGAGAGAAGAGTGATAATTCAAAGGCTTTAGTTAGCAGAGAACCAGACAGCTGCCGAGAAGTGTGCTCACTGCACGCTGCCCACTGAACATTACCTTATATACAGTTCCCTGGTGGGGGCGAAGCTGGAGGCGGAGTCCCCCAGGGTTCCAAACCTGGTCTTAAAGGGATCATCATATTAAAGGTACAGTTATACAGTTATCATTCATCACACTACCCCTTCTCCTTCCCACCACCGCTGCACTTTGTCCACATTCGCCGTCCAATAATAATGAAGCAAGTTTGGCAACGCCAACCCCCCTGCTGCCTCTGGCTCTGTAGCAGGGTCCTCCCCACCCTCGGCACCTTCCCCGCCCATACAAAGTCAGAGATGATTGTGTCCACTTTCCGAAAAAAGGCCTTTGGTATAAAGATCGGGAGAACGTGAAAGATAAACAAGAACCTCGGCAGAATATTCATTTTCACCACTTGGACCCTCCCCACCAATGTTAAGTGCAGTGTATCCCACCTCTTAAGATCCTCCCTGGCCAAAATAAATATATATAGGTAAATACATGACAATTACCTTTTGTAAACTATGTATTCCAATAGAAATATTTCAAAATAACAAGAAAAGGGGGTGGGGGGTTTTGGGGGGTTATTTCCAATTGTGGACTTTTGTAAGTTGTATCTAGTCGACACAGATTTGTTTATTTTGTATTGTATGGAATGAAAAACTTTAATAAAAACATTTTAAAAAGACAACAATCAATGCCAAGTCGCCCACATGACATGGTGCCATTCAAAAGCTGCGGTATCCATGTTTATCACAATTCTAAACATGTGAGATTTAAAAAATGTAAATATTATACCAGGTTTTCTACGAAGAAGAATGTAGTACAATGGATCTCAGTTTTAGAAGTTATGCACTCGCGTACTAATTAGTCGGTGGGGAATCACAATATATCTCTAAAGTGTAGTTATTAAAAATTGTTTACTGTCATGATGCATGTTTTGTTGATTAGAAGAATATAATTATATAAGGTTTGGATGAAGTAGAGTGGGAGGAGGCCTGTGTGGAGCGTAAACATTGGCATAGACCAGATGGGCTAAATGGCATGTTTCTTTGCTGTAAATTCTATGTAATTAGTGTCATGATATTCAGGTGAACATCACAGCACATACATACACACATAATGATGGACAGATCAACGGACCAATCAACACACACAACACGACAGACAATCATGGACAAGAGCATACAGAGTACAAGGCAGGGAACACGACACTTCCTGGACTCTCGAGCAGGAGAGAGCTCAGGGCACAGACCTCATTGCCAGCCACTCAGAGGTTCACCATGTGCTGAATACCAGAGTTTACTATGTTAATAGTTCAATGAAATAAAACTGCGTTGTACCATTCGCAACCGTGTTGGTTCGTCTGTGTGTCAGAGTACCCAACATATCATGATACCAGGAGTAAATCGACACCTACCCACAAATCTGCCATCCTGCGCCATGGACACCGTCAACACACCGCAGCTGCTGCAAGTCGCTGGGAACCTCGGCGTAAATTGGAAGCTGTTCAAGCAGCACTTCCAGCTCTTTCGGGAAGCCAACGAAAGAAAGAGCGCCTCGGACACCAGAAAGATCGCCATCCTCCTCACCACCGCAGGGCAGCACGCCATCCATATCTACAACTCCCTGGTGTTCGCGGAAGGCGAGGACAAATCCAAATATGAGACGGTCCTTCTCAAGCTTGACCAACGCTTCAACGTCGAGGTCAACGAGAGCTTCAAGGGATATATCTTCCAGCAGCGCCTGCAAGGTAAGGATGAGCTCTTTCAGTCATTCCTTACCCATCTCCGCATCCTCGCGCAGTCCTGCGGTTACGACACCACCTCAGACTCCATGATTCGGGACCAGATCGTTTTTGGGGTCGCCTCGGGCACCCGACGCCAGCAGCTTTTAGAAATAAAAGGCCTCACCTTAGCCTCCGCAATCGAAGCCTGTGTCCTGCACGAAAATGCAACTAGCCACTATGCACAATTTCAGGCGACCGAATTGGCACGGCGGGGGTCCTATGCGGCCGGATCGGCGAGCCAGATACCCCACGAGGCCGAACGGGTCCAGGCGATCGAGTTCCTCCCGGCCAGCAGCCCGGACGACGTCAGCCATTTCGCGCGCTTTTCGAGGCCTCCCGCGCTTGTGCGCGCCAAAACCTACGGCAACACTGAGGGACGTGATGCGAAGGCGCGCCCGACACAAGACCGAACTGCGCATGCGCAGTGGCGCAACGAATGTCATGACGTCACGACATGCGGCAGCTGTGGAGCTGCACATTTAAAGCGGCAATGTCCCGCAAGAACCCAACAATGCCTACGCTGTGGCAAGGTGGGCCACTACGCTGCTTACTGTCGAGCAGCTCAACCTGTCAATCTTCCACAACTCCAACAACCTCGCAGTGACGTGCGGACCAGTCAGCCTCCCCATTACGAATCTTGCCCAGACGACATCCAGACCGGTGACACAGATGACCCAGACGCCTTCCGTGTTGCGGTCATTGATGGGAACCGAGTTAACACGATCAATCCGGGTGATGAATGGTGTGCCACCCTGATGGTCAACCAATCGCCAATAACTTTCCGCCTGGACACTGGCGCCTCCGCCAACCTCATAGCATGGTCAGCCTTCTACGCCATGAAGGTCAGACCACCAATTCGGCCATCCCGGTGCAGGATGGTCGACGACAACGGGAACGTTATCCCGGCTACGGGATCCTGCCAGCTCCAGGTGACACACAACACACACACATCCACACTCTCATTCGAGATCGTCGGCTCATCGAAGGATTCCCTGCTAGGCGCACAGGCATGAAAGGCTCTCCACCTCGTGCAACGAGTCCACTCTCTCCAGACGGAACGTCTGACTTCTCGGATGCAGAGTTTAACGCACAGCTCCAATCGCTCCTCGCCCACAACCAGGAGGCATTCGAGGGCATGGGAACACTGCCATACACCTATAGAATTCGGCTCAAACCAGACGCCACCCCGGTCATTCACGCACCTCGCAGGGTCCCTGCGCCACTCAAAGACCGCCTCAAGCAGCAGCTGCAGGATCTCCAGGACCAAGGGGTCCTATCCAGGGTCACGGAGCCCATGCCGTGGGTCAGCTCCATGGTGTGTGTCAAGAAGCCCTCCGGCGAGCTCCGGATCTGTATTGACCCAAAAGACCTCAATAACAATATTATGAGGGACCATTACCCCATACCCAAACGGGAAGAGATCACAAGTGAAATGGCCCAGTTGCAGATTTCGGCAGAGATGTGGTGGGTGAGAAATTCCTTTTGAGGTTGGGACTTTTGAGTCAGTTACTAACTTACTGCTCACTCCAAATTAAAAAACTATGTTGCTGCACCTGATCTGTTAGACCACATTAAAAACACGTCAAAAGCCCATGAGGCTGTCAGTATTCTGAAGTAGCATTCCGCAGGAGTATCCACTGCTGACTAAAACAAGCATTTTGTGCTATTCTCCTTCACGATGACCTACATGTGCAAGGTTGGATTTTCTGTTTTCACAAAGTTGAAGACAGCAGAAAGGAACTGGCTGAAGTCGGCACCTGAAATGCACAAATCCTGTGAACCTGATTGGAGTATCCTCTGACAGTCCTCATCGCTCTCTGCAATTCCACCAATCTTTGTGTCGTCCGCAAACTTACTAATCAGACCAGTTACATTTTCCTCCAAATCATTTATATATACTAAGAACAGCAAAGGTCCCAGCACTGATCGCTGCCGAACACCACTCGTCACAGCCCTCCAATCAAAAAAGCATCCTTCCATTGCTACTCTCTGCCTTCTATGACCTAGCCAGTTCTGTATCCACCTTGCCAGTTCACCTCTGATCCCATGTGACTTCACCTTTTGTGCCAGTCTGCCATGAGGGACCTTGTCAAAGGCCTCACTGAAGTCCATATAGACAACATTCACTGCCCTACCTGCATAAATCATCTTTGTGACCTCCTCGAAAAACTCTATCAAGTTAGTGAGACACGACCTCCCCTTCACAAATCCGTGCTGCCTCTCGCTAATACGTCCACTTGCTTCCAAATGGGAGTAGATCCTGTCTCGAAGAATTCTCTCCAGTAATTTCCCTACCACTGACGTATGGCTCACCGGCCTGTAGTTCCCTGAATTATCCTTGCTACCTTTGTTAAACAAAGGAACAATATTGGCTATTCTCCAGTCCCCCGGGACATCCCCTGAAGACAGTGAGGATCCAAAGATTTCTCTCAAGGGGTCATCAATTTCCTCTCTTGCCTCCTTAAGTAATCTGTGTTAGATCCCATCGGGCCCTGGGGACTTATCCACCTTAATATTTTTCAAGACACCCAACACCTGTTCTTTTCGCATTCAAGGTTGGCAAATGTGGCGTGCATCCCCAAGGTCGGCCGGCGTGGGTTGCGAAGGTTGGCCAGTATGTATCCCGAAGGTCAGCTGATTGGCAAAAGTGAGTCCTGCGAAATAAAGTTTGAAAAACACTGGTCTAAGACACTAGATAACTGGAATATCTGGGTGTCCAGTTCTGGGTGTTGCACTTTAGGAAGGATGTGAAGACATTGGAAACAGTTCAGGAAAGATTCACAAGAGTGGCTCCAGAGATGTGGAACTTTCGTCATGAAGATAAATTGGAGAAGTTAGGATACTTTTCCTAAAAGAAAAGAAGGTTGAGGATATTTGATGGATGTATTCATAGAATCATAGAAAATAGGAGCAGGAGTGCCCACTCAGCCATTCGAGCCTGTTCTGCCATTCATTATCATCATGGCTGATCATCCAACTCGGTAACCTGTTCCCGCTTTCCTCCATACCCTTTGATTCCTTTAGCCCCAAGAGCTATAACGAACTGCTTCTTGAAAACTTACAATATTTTGGCTTCAACTGCTTTTTCTGGACGAAGAATGCCTCCTCATCTTTGCTCTGTCCGAAATGGTGTACCCCGTATCCTCAGACTGTGACCCATATATCTGGACTCTCCCACTATTGGGACCATCCTTCCTGGATCTACCCTATCTAATCCTGTTAGAAATTTTAGGTTACTATGAGATCTCCCCTCTCTTCTAAACTCCAGTGAATATAATCCTAACCGATTCAATCTCTCCTCATACATCAGTTTCACCATTCCAGGAATCATTCTGGTGTACTGCCATCCCAGGAATCATTCTGGTAACTAATGATGTATTCAAAATAATGAGCAGGCTGAACAGACTAGATAGGGCGAAGCTGTTCCCACTCGTGAAAGGATCGAGAATGAGAGGACACAGATTTCAAGTAATTCGCAAAAGAAGCAAAAGCGATATGAGAAAATATCTTTTTCATGCAGCAAGTGGTTAAGGTCTGGAATACAGTGTACAAGGCTGTGGTGGTAGTGTGTTTAACTGAAGCATTCAAAAGGGAATCAGATTGTTATCTGAAAAGGAAGAATGTTCAGGGTTAAGGGGAGAAGACAGGAGAATGACACTAAATGAATTATTCATTTTGGAGAACTGGTGCAGACAAATGGCTTCTTTCTGCACTATGACATATTTGTGATTCTGTGATCGCTTGTTGAGACTGGCTTACATAATACCAGTAGAATATGAATAAATAGCATCTTGTATTACAGAGGATTTATGTTGCTCGCTCCCTGAGTTTGAGAATTCCTTATTGATCTAATCTTTTAGTAAATGTAAGTGAATGGAAGTATCTAAAAGGAGATTGAAAGGAATGCCTAATTTGCATTAATGACAATTTAACAATATAGGTTATCCAAGTGGAAACATTCTTTATAGTTTGACAATAATTTGTGAAATAGATGATAGAGAGACTAAAGGAATGTAGGCAAAGGTTGTTTTTATAGAATCATAGAATTTACAGTGCAGAAAAATGCCATTCGGCCCATTGAATCTGCACCAGCCCTTGGAAAGAACACTCCACTTAAGCCACACCTCCACTCTATCCCCGTAACCCAGTAACCCCACCTAACCTTTTTGGACACTAAGAGCAATTAAGCGTGACCAATCCACCTAAACTGCACATCTTTGGACTGTGGGACGAAGCCAGAGCACCTGGAGGAAACCCACGCAGGCACGGGGCGAACGTGCAGACTCCGCACAGTGAGTGAACCAAGCCGGGAATCAATCCCAGGTCCCTGGCGCTGTGAAGCAACAGTGCTAACCACTGTGCTACCGTGCTGTCCCAACGGTGGTGATTTATGAAGGACTGTTTTCCAAAGTGGTTCAGTCATGACTGAGATGTTCAATATTTGATACTAAGACACTTCCAGTGTATTTCTTAATGATTTGGAGCAGGGCATCAATAGTATGGCAACTAAATTTGCTAAATTGTGCAGTAGAGTCAGGACCTTCGAAAAAGCTTTCATGTATATCAAGACTAGGCTTCTTTGTTCTATTCTCTACTATTTGGTTATCTGAGATTAGAGTCCAAGGGCTGCATTCTCCGCAGCTCCGCGCCGGAATCGCGAAACGCGATCGGCCGGAGAATCGGCTCCGACGCCGAAATCGGCTTTGACGCCGATTTCACGCCGGTTTCTGATTCTCTGAACCCCCCCAACATGACGGAATGGCGGCGCCCACTGCGTGGCCCGGAGAATCGTATTAGGTGCCCTGACGACCGATTCACCGGGGCCTCAATGATTCTGCGGCCCACATGAGCCGCAGTCCCGGCGGTGTGATTCTAACCACCTATAGAAAATTGTGAAGCTGGTGTGCTGGCTGATGTGGCCTGGGAGGAGGTAGGAGTTAGCGTGGGGGACCGCGGGTTCCCGAAACAGACACCAGCCCGTGCCTTCTGCAGGACAGGGGGGAGGCGAGCCTGCGAGGGTTGGGGCGGGGCGGGGAACATGCCGAGCAGTCGGGGAGCCCCCGACATGACTGGGGGGTGCTCACGCAATGGGCGCCATTACGCTGGCTATCCTGTTTGCAACCCACCCCGGGTGCTGGGTATGGGTGGGTGCCGCCTCCATCCTCAGCCACCCCACCCAACCGGCGACACCCACCAGGGGACCACCCAGACCCACACCCACGACAGCCCCCAGTGAGGGCAGTGCAATCAAACGGTGGCCATGGCAGAAGGGGCGCGTGCCAGGAGTGGGGGCATCAATGGGGCGGGGGTGGGGGGCATGCGTGGCTGGGGAGTGTGGTGCCATCCGAGGCCACCATGTAACCCATGGCACCTGGTTGTGCACGGGTGTATGCGCCATGATAACATTGTGCTCCTCTCCCCCTGCGGAGTATAATGTTTGGGAACTGTGGTGAACCACGTTCCACTGTTGCTCACTGCTGTATATATATATTCATTGTTACTGTTTGTTCCATTGTTACTTACTGTTGTTTTTGCTTCTGTTGGCTCCACCTGTGGCTCCGCCCCTCGGGCTTTGTATATAGTTGGCTGATCTATGACCTTGCCCCCAGTGAGGCACACATCTCAGTGTATTAAAACCACAATTTAGTTCTATAACTTGCTTCGTCTATTATTAATGGTTCATCAATTTAATACACTGGATTACAATGGATGCCGCTCTTAAGCCTGCCCGACTTGAACTTGACCCACAGGCTGCCGACGCCACTGCGATCTTTGAGCACTGGCTAAGCTGTTTCGAGGCTTACCTCGGCTCATCGACCGACGCCGTCACCGAGGTGCACAAACTGTGTCTCCTCAATGCCCGGGTGAGCCCCAAAATTTTTCTGCTGATCAGAGACGTGGCCTCATATGCAGAGGCAATCGCACTGCTAAAAGGACAGTTGGTGAGGGCAGGGAATGAGGTGTTCGCTTGACAGCTCCTTGTCATGAGGCGTCGGTGCCCTGGTGAATCACTGGCCGAATTCCTGCGTGACCTGCGAGTGCTCGCCCGAAATTGTAACTGCCAGGCAGTTACGGCGGTTCAGCGCTCTGAGCTCCTAATCAGGGACGCCGATGTGGCCGGAGTCCTGTCTATTTATATCCAACAACGCTTGCTCAAAGTGGGTACCGTCGACCTCAAGGACACTGTGCAGCTCTCTAGCTCTTTGGAAGTAGCGTTCCAGAACATGGATGCCTTCACGTCCGACCACGCGGCACCCTCGTGGACATCGGAAGCGCGGCCATCACCCAGCCTGGGCGTGTCACAAGCCTGTGCTGCGTGGCAGCCCGCCAACTCCGGGGGGCCGTTCTGCTACTTCTGCGGCCAGGGCCAGCACCCCAGACGGCGTTGTCCTGCTCGGAACACGACCTGCAACGAGTGCGGTAAGAAGGGGCACTTGCCAAGGTCTATCAGGCCCAACCTCAAACTCCCAGACCCAAAGTCTGCCAGGCCCGACTTGAAGCTCACAGGTCCCGCGGCGTGGCATCTTGCCTGCCAGGACCACCCCCTTCTGATGCGTCATCCACCTCGTGCGGCCAGTGGGGGCCGCCACTTTGGCCGCCATCTTCGGCGCCGCCCGCCACCGAAGCCTGACTTTGAAGTTCAGTGGACCCCTGCCTCCTCTCACCGTCTGTAGCCTCGCGACCCTTAAGGTCGCCCCTCCCTCACTCTTCGCTAACCTCATCCTCGACTGTAAGCCCGTCGCCACCAGGAGCAGGCGATACAGTGCCTGGGATAAGTCCTTTATGAGGTCAGAGGTCCAGCGACTCCTGCGGGAAGGGATAATTGAGGCTAGTAACAGCTCCTGGAGAGCCCAAGTGGTGGTCGTATAGACTGGGGAGAAACACCGGATGGTCAGCGACTACAGTCAGACGATCAACCGGTACACGCAGCTTGATACGGACCCTCCGCATATCTGACATGGTCAACCAGATTGCGCAGTACCGGGTCTTCTCCACAGTAGACTTTAAGTCTGCGTACCACCAGCTCCCTATCCGCCTGGAGGACTAGGCTTCTTTGTTCTATTCTCTACTATTTGATTATCTGAGATTAGAATCAAAGGGCTGGATTCTCCGCAGCTCCGCGCCGGAATCGCGAAACGCGATCGGCCGGAGAATCGGCTCCGACGCCGAAATCGGCTTTGACGCCGATTTCACGCCGGTTTCTGATTCTCTGAACCCCCCCAACATGACGGAATGGCGGTTCCCGCTGTGTGGCCCGGAGAATCGCATTAGGTGCCCTGACGACCGATTCACCGGGGCCTCAGTGATTCCGGCGGTGTGATTCTAACCACCTATAGAAAATTGTGAAGCTGGTGTGCTGGCTGATGTGGCCTGGGAGGAGGTAGGGGTTAGCGTGGGGGACCGCGGGTTCCCGAAACAGACACCAGCCCGTGCCTTCTGCAGGACAGGGGGGAGGCGAGCCTGCGAGGGTTGGGGCGGGGCGGGGAACATGCCGAGCAGTCGGGGAGCCCCCGACATGACTGGGGGGTGCTCATCCAATGGGCGCCATTACGCTGGCTATCCTGTTTGCAACCCACCCCGGGTGCTGGGTATGGGTGGGTGCCGCCTCCATCCCCGGCCACCCCACCCAACCGGCGACACCCACCAGGGGACCACCCAGACCCACACCCACGACAGCCCCCAGTGAGGGCAGTGCAATCAAACGGTGGCCATGGCAGAAGAGGCGCGTGCCAGGAGTGGGGGCATCAATGGGGCGGGGGTGGGGGGCATGCGTGGCTGGGGAGTGTGGTGCCATCCGAGGCCACCATGTAACCTGGTTGTGCACGGGTGTATGCGCCATGATAACATTGTGCTCCTCGCCCCCTGCGGAGTATAATGTTTGGGAACTGTGGTGAACCACGTTCCACTGTTGCTCACTGCTGTATATATATATTCATTGTTACTGTTTGTTCCATTGTTACTTACTGTTGTTTTTGCTTCTGTTGGCTCCACCTGTGGCTCCGCCCCTCGGGCTTTGTATATAGTTGGCTGATCTATGACCTTGCCCCCAGTGGGGCACACATCTCAGTGTATTAAAACCACAATTTAGTTCTATAACTTGCTTCGTCTATTATTAATGGTCCATCAATTTAATACACTGGATTACAATGGATGCCGCTCTTAAGCCTGCCCGACTTGAACTTGACCCGCAGGCTGCCGACGCCACTGCGATCTTTGAGCACTGGCTAAGCTGTTTCGAGGCTTACCTCGGCTCATCGACCGACACCGTCACCGAGGTGCACAAACTGCGTCTCCTCAACGCCCGGGTGAGCCCCAAATTTTTTCTGCTGATCAGAGACGTGGCCTCATATGCAGAGGCAATCGCACTGTTAAAAGGACAGTTGGTGAGGGCAGGGAATGAGGTGTTCACTTGACAGCTCCTTGTCATGAGGCGTCGGTGCCCTGGTGAATCACTGGCCGAATTCCTGCGTGACCTGCGAGTGCTCGCCCGGAATTGTAACTGCCAGGCAGTTACGGCGGTTCAGCGCTCTGAGCTCCTAATCAGGGACGCCGATGTGGCCGGAGTCCTGTCTATTTATATCCAACAACGCTTGCTCAAAGTGGGTACCGTCGACCTCAAGGACACTGTGCAGCTCTCTAGCTCTTTGGAAGTAGCGTTCCAGAACATGGATGCCTTCACGTCCGACCACGCGGAACCCTCGTGGACATCGGAAGCGCGGCCATCACCCAGCCTGGGCGCGTCACAAGCCTGTGCTGCGTGGCAGCCCGCCAACTCCGGGGGGCCGTTCTGCTACTTCTGCGGCCAGGGCCAGCACCCCAGACGGCGTTGTCCTGCTCGGAACACGACCTGCAACGAGTGCGGTAAGAAGGGGCACTTGCCAAGGTCTATCAGGCCCAACCTCAAACTCCCAGACCCAAAGTCTGCCAGGCCCGACCTGAAGCTCACAGGTCCCGCGGCATGGCATCTTGCCTGCCAGGACCGCCCCCTTCTGATGCGTCATCCACCTCGTGCGGCCAGTGGGGGCCGCCACTTTGGCCGCCATCTTTGGCGCCGCCCGCCACCGAAGCCTGACTTTGAAGTTCAGTGGACCCCTGCCTCCTCTCACCGTCTGTAGCCTCGCGACCCTTAAGGTCGCCCCTCCCTCACTCTTCGCTAACCTCATCCTCGACTGTAAGCCCGTCGCCACCAGGAGCAGGCGATACAGTGCCTGGGATAAGTCCTTTATGAGGTCAGAGGTCCAGCGACTCCTGCGGGAAGGGATAATTGAGGCTAGTAACAGCTCCTGGAGAGCCCAAGTGGTGGTCGTATAGACTGGGGAGAAACACCGGATGGTCAGCGACTACAGTCAGACGATCAACCGGTACACGCAGCTTGATACGGACCCTCCGCATATCTGACATGGTCAACCAGATTGCGCAGTACCGGGTCTTCTCCACAGTAGACTTTAAGTCTGCGTACCACCAGCTCCCTATCCGCCTGGAGGACGGCCAGTTCACTGCCTTCGAGGCAGATGGCCGCCTCTACCACTTTCTCCAGGTCCCCTTCGGAGTCACCAATGGGGTCTCGGTCTTCCAGCGAATGATGGACTGAATGGTTGACCAGTATGGGCTGCGGGCCACATTCCCGTACCTAGGTAACGTCACCATCTGCGGCCATGACCAGCAGAACCATGACGCTAACCTCCAGAAATTCCTCCACACCGCCCAGCTCCTTAATTTAACCTATAATAAGCAGAAATGTGTTTTCCGGACAACTCGCCTAGCCATCCTTGGCTACGCGTGGAAAATGGAGTCCTAGGGCCCGACCCCTTCTGCAACTTCCGCTCCCCCACTGCCCCATGGCCCTGAAGAGATGCCTCGGGCTTTTCTGCTATTATGCCCAGTGGGTCCCCAATTATGCAGACAAGGCCCGCCCACTTATCAAATCCACCATTTTTCCCCTGACGGCTGAGGCCCGCTTGGCCTTCAACCGTATAAAGGCAGATATTGCCAAGCCCACAATGCACAGTAGACAAGTCCATTCCGTTCCAGGTGGAGAGTGATGTGTCTGACTTTGCCCTGGCCGCTACCCTCAAAAAGGCAGGCAGGCCCGTGGCTTTCTTCTCCCGTGCCCTCCATGTCTCCGAAATTCGGCACTCCTCTGTCGAAAAGGAAGCCCAAGCCATTGTGGAAGCTGTGCGACATTGGAGGCATTACCTGGCTGGCAGGCGATTCACTCTCCTCACTGACCAATGGTCGGTTTCCTTCATGTTCAATAACAGACAGCGGGGCAAGATCAAGAACGACAAGATCTTGAGGTGGAGGATCGAACTCTCCACCTATAACTAGGACATCTTGGATCGGCCTAGGAAACTCAATGAGCCTCCAGATGCCCTATGTCACGGTACATGTGCCAGTACAAGTAGACCGACTTCAGGCCCTCCACAGTGACCTCTGTGACCCGGGGGTCACCCGGCTCCTCCATTTCATCAAGTCCCGCAACCTGCCTTACTCCACCGAGGTGATCAGGACCATGACCAGGCACTGCCAAGTCTGTGCGGAGTGCAAACCGCACTTCTATTGGCCAGACAGAGCTCACCTGGTGAAGGCCTCCCGCCCCTTTGAACGCCTCAGTATCGATTTCAAAGGGCCCCTCCCCTCCACTGACCATAACGTGTACTTCCTCAACATCGTTGACAAGTACTCCCGTTTTGCCTTTGCCATCCCATGCCCTGACATGACCTCTGCCGCCGTCATCAAGGCTCTTCACAGTCTCCTCACCTTGTTCGGTTTCCCCACCTATGTCCATAGTGATCGGGGCTCCTCTTTTATGATTGATGAGCTGCGTCAGTTCCTGCTTCGCAAGGGCATCACCTCAAGCTGGACGGCCAGCTGCAACCCCCGGGGAAACGGACAGGTAGAGAGGGAGAACGCGGCGGTCTGGAAGGCTGTCCTTCTTGCTCTACGGTCTAGAAGTCTCCCAGTCTCCCGCTGGCAGGAGGTCCTTCCCAATGCGCTCCACTCCATCCAGTCGCTTCTGTGTACTGCCACCAACGAGACTCCTCAAGAACATTTGTTTGTCTTCCCTATGAAGTCCACCTCAGGGGTCTCGCTCTCGTCCTGGCTGACAGTCCCAGGGCCCGTCCTCCTCTGGAAGCATGCGAGGAGCCATAAGTCAGATCCCCTGGTCGAGAGGGTTCTGCTCTTCCATGCAAATCCACAGTATGCCTACGTGGCACACCATGACGGGCGGCAGGACACAGTCTCCCTCAGGGACTTGGCACCCGATGGTTCCCCAGCGACTATCACCAACACCCCCCCTCTTACACCATCTACCACCATCACCACCACTCGGCTGCCTCGGGACTTGGCACTGGCAGCCTCCCCAGTGACCATTACCACCACCCCTGCCCCTACACCGTCCCCCTCTCCGTCGGCTCATCGGGATGAAGAAGAAGACGACACGTTCCCGGAGTCGAAGGTCTTGACACCCATGCCCACACCACAGCCGAGACTGAGGCGATCACGGCGGAAGGTTAAAGCTCCTGTCAAACTCAATCTGTGAGTCCACTTCACCCCTGCTGGACTTTTTTTTTAAACAGGGGGTGAATGTGGTGAACCACGTTCCACTGTTACTCACTGCTGTATATATATATTCACTGTTACTGTTTGTTCCATTGTTACTTACTGTTGTTGTTCTTGTTACTTCTGTTGGCTCCGCCTGTGGCTCCGCCCCTCGGGCTGTGTATATATTTGGCTGATCTGTGGCCCTGCCCCCAGTGAGGGATCAGCAGCAGGCAGACACACATCTCAGTGTATTAAAGCCACAATTTAGTTCTATAACTCGCTTCGTCTATTATTGATGGTCCATCAGGAACCATCCAGCGATGTTGGCCACCGTGGCAAGGGTCCGCTATCCTGCATGCAGCCCCGTGGCAGCGTGAACGCGTGCGGCTTAGAGCGGAGGCAGAGGCCGCAGCAGAGGAGTGGGCTGCAGAGGTGGAGGTGCCAGCCGCTGAGACTGGAGGGCCGCCCACCCGACAGGCCGAGTAGGAGGAAGAGGAACTGGACGAGGAGGAGGAGGAGGAGAAACAAGATGATGAGGAGGGGGAGAAGGTGGTGGTGGTACCAAGGTGGCGCCCGATGCGGCCCGGCATGTACCAGTGCCGCATATCCTTTGATGACCTCCGGACCGGGTCTGCAGGAGGAGACTACGGATGAGCCGGGAAATCATCGCTCACAACTGCCACATGATGGCACACCTGGCACTGCATGGAACTGGGAGGTGGGGGGGACACCAGCTACCGGTGGCCATCAAGGTGACCGTCGCCCTGAACCTCTATGCGACGGGGTCTTTCCAGTTGCTGAGTGGGGACCTTCCAGCATCTCCCAGGCATCGGTGCACAGGGGCATCCGTGCCGTCACTGACACCCTGTATGCCCTTGCGGACCGGTACATACAGTTCCCTGTGGACTACGCCCACCACAATGCCCGTGCAGCGGGGTTCGCTGCCGTTGCCGGGATGCCCATGGTCCAGCGGTTCATCGATGGGGTGCACTTTGCCCTACGGCCACCGACGGATAACAGGCCCTGTTAATGACAGGTAGGGATACCTCTCCATGAACGTTCAGGTGGTCTGTGACCACCAGATGAAGATCTGCACATCTGTGTCCGATACCCGGGCAGTGTACATGACTCATTTACCTTGGCACAATCATTCATCCCCGCCATGTTCGAGGGGCAGCTCCCCCCGGCTGCGGGGCTGGTTGCTGGACGACAGGGGTTACCCGTTGCGGTCGTGGCTGATGACGCCTATACGTAGACCACAGAATGGCGTGGAGAACTGCTACAATGATGCCCATTGTGCGACCAGGGTTGTGGTCGAAATGTGCTCCGGGTTCTCAAGATGCGCTTCAGGTGCCTGGACCATTCTGGAGGGGATCTCCAGTATGAGTCAAGGAGGGTCGACCGCATTGTTGTGGTCTGCTGCATCCTCCACAACATAGCCCAGCAGAGGGCCGATGTGCTGGAGGAGGATGGGGACCCACTGGGCCTCACTCTTCCATCACCCTCACCCACAGTGGCCCTCACTTGCCGCCCCACCCCCCGCACCCATCAGACAGAGCACTGGTATAGCTTTCATCGGTGTTAACATGGTATATACAGTTTTTGCCCTAGCTGCTTTAACTAAATTGTGCCCTGCACCCGTGCCAACTTAACTGGTGTCAGGGCAAGTGGTTAGCACAGTTGCCTCACGGCGCCGAGGTCCCAGATTCGATCCCGGCTCTGGGTCACTGGCCGTGTGAAGTTTGCACATTGTCCCCTTGTTTGCGTGGGTTTCGCCCCCACAACCCAAAGATGTGCAAGGTAGGTGGATGGGCCACGCTAAATTGTCCCTGAATTGGAAAAAATGAATTGGACACTCTAAATTTTTTTTTAAAAGAAAAAAAACTTAACTGGTGTCTATCTTTCTGGCCTCATGTGCCCTATCACTACGCCTAGGTGATTCCCCAAATGGTACAGCAGGAGTGGAGGTGGACTACTGTGACCCCTGCCGTGCGACTAGGGTCCCCGTTGGCGCACATTTCCTGCGGAGGCCTGGCCTGGATGGGCCATGCTGCTGCTTTGGCGTCCCGGTTGGCGTGGTGCCACCCTGTTCGGCCCACTGCCCACTAGATGCACCAGGGTCAGAGGGGGGTGTCCAAGGTGCTGCGGTGTTCTGGGACCTACCCTGCAGGATTCACCGGCACGAGCCCCATCACCTCCTCCTCCCTCGGGGTGCCTGATGGCCCCCGGGCTTCCCCATGGGACTGGGGTGCGGGCGGAGCCAAACCCCGAGGCCCCCTCCGACACCTGGCGCTGTCAGTCCTGGAGGTGCGCTCTGGTATCGACCAGTGTCTGAACGTTAGCGGCCATGGAGCTCAGGGAGTGGGCTATCCCTGTCTGGGCCTGTGCAACGCCGGCCAGCACTTGGGCAATGGCGCCGATGCTCCCAGACATGGCATGCTGGGACTGGGCCACACTGAGGAGTGCTGCTGCAATCTGCAGCTGGCTCTGGCATATGGCTGCTTGTGAGTGGGCAGCCCTGTCCTGGGCCATGGAAGCCGCGTGTACAGAAAGCCCCAGGCCTTGCATAACCTGATCCATGTCCGACACCTTCGCCCCCATTGCCTGCACCGCGGACCGTGGGGTTTCGGCCTGGGTGGCACGCATCACCGGCACCACTCCCTGCTCTTGCAGGCGGTAGGACTCCTCCACCTGTGTTTCAGGTGCTTGATGCCGGCCGTCATTCCCTTCTCTGGTCCCTGGGTGGCTGACTGCACCTGATCTATGGGTGGGAGTGGATATTCCAGGAACCCAGGACCCATCTAGGCGGCAGCTGGTTGCTGGGGCCGGGCTGCCCCCCGACCGTCCAGCCCCTTGGTTGCTCCTACCTCCACCTGCTGTACCGGCTGTGTGATGCGCACAAATGGGTGTCCCAGAAGCCTCCTCACTAAAGAGCCCAGCTAAGGTGATAGTCTCTGAGATGGTGGAGGGTGTAGGAGACAGCAGTGACGGAAGGTCTATGTTATCATCGGACCCAAAGTCCGTTGTCTCCTGTGTCATGTTGTGCTGTGTGTCTGTCCCCTGTGTTTCTGTCCTCTGGGTCGTAGCATTGTGGTAGTCACCACTGTTGTATTATATTGTATATACTGCACTGCATACGAGGGTATTACGGTAAGGCCCCTGTACTACAGGTACGGGGGTAGATCCTGCCTGCTGGCTCCGCCCAGTAGGCGGAGTATACATGTGTGTGCTCTCCGAACTGCAGCCATTTCGGCAGCAGCTGTAGGAGGCCACACATCTCTGTGTAATAAAGCCTCGATTACTCTCTACTCTCGTCTTGTCGTAATTGATAGTGCATCAATTTATTACACAGAGATTTTACAAAGATGTATCTCCGCATCAAGCCGAATCGCCTGCAGCTGCATCCTCAAGCAGACAACGCCAAGTCGGCCTTCGCACATTGGCTAGCTTGCTTTGAAGCCTACATCGGATCTGCGACAGACCCAATCTCAGAAGCACAGAAGCTCCAGATTCTGTACACGTGGCTGAGCTCCGATGTGTTTCCCCTCATCCAGGACGCGCCTACCTACGCAGAGGCCATGGCGCTACAGAAGGAGAACTACGCTCAGCAGACCAACAAGATCTACGCCAGGCAGGTCCTGTCCACGCGGCACCAACTTCCCGGTCAGTCTGTGGAAGATTTCTGGCGTGCTTTGCTCGCCCTGGTGAGAGACTGTGATTGCCAGGCCGTTTCGGCCGCTGAACATTCTAACCTGCCAATGAGAGACGCGTTCATTACGGGCATAAGGTTGGCCTACATCCGCCAGCGCCTCTTAGAAGGGGCTACACTTGACCTCACGGCGACCAAGAAACTAGCGCTCTCGCTCACAGTCGCCTCACGCAACGTACAGGCGTATGCCCCCGACCGCACAGCCCACCCCTCCTGGGCATCGTGGACCCCGCCAGTGGCCACCCCATCGTGTACCCCATCAGCGACCGCCCCCAGCCAACCCCACGCCTGCGCCGCGCGGCAGCCAACCAATCCTGGGGGACCCAAGTGCTACTTCTGCAGACAGACAAAACATCCCGGCAGCGCTGCCCAGCGCGGAGCGCGCTCTGCAAGGCCTGCGGCAAGAGAGGACATTTCGCTGCAGTGTGCCAGGCCCGCTCAATCGCTGCTATTGTCCCTGAACCCTCCGTGTGCGGCCAGTGGGCGCCGCCATCTTCCTCGCCTCAGACCACCTGCGGCCCGTGGGTGCCGCCATCTTGCTCCCCTCACAACACGTGCGGCCCGTGGGCAGCGCCATCTTGCCTGGCCCAGGACACGTGCGGCCTGAGGGCGCCGCCATCTTGCCTGCCTCAGGACACATGCGGCCCGTGGGCGCCACCATCTTCCCCGCCTCAGGACCCCTGCCTGTCGGGCACCTCATCGAGCCGCTCATCGCCTGCAACCGCCGACGACCAGCTGCGTCTCGCCTCCGTCACGATCAACCAGTCCCGACCGCAAAACCTCGCAACCGCGTCGACAAAGGTGAAGGTCGACGGGCATGAGATATCCTGCCTTCTGGACTCCGGGAGCACTGAGAACTTCATCCACCCCGATACGGTAAGGCGCTGTTCCCTCGCGGTACACCCCATTAACCAAAGAATCTCCCTGGCCTCCGGATCCCACTCCGTGGCGATCCGGGGGTACTGCATCGCCACGCTCACCATCCAGGGAGTAGGGTTCATCGGCTTCCGGCTCTAGGTACTCCCCAACCTCTGCGCTGCCTTGCTACTCGGCCTGGACTTCCAGTGCAACCTCCAGAGCCTGACCCTGAAATTTGGCGGGCCCCTACCACCCCTTACTGTATGCGGCCTCACGACCGTTAAGGTCGCTCCGCCTTCTCTGTTTGCAAACCTCACCCAGATTGCAAACCCGTCGCCACCAGGAGCAGATGGTACAGCGCCCAGGACAGGACGTTCATCAGGTCTGAGGTCCAGCGGCTGCTGCGGCCAGCAACAGCCCCTGGAGAGCCCAAGTGGTAGTGGTGAAAATGGGGGAGAAAAATAGGACCGTCGTTGACTACAGTCAGACCATCAATCGGTACACGCAGCTCGACGCGTACCCTCTCCCATGCATATCTGATATGGTCAATCAGATTGCACAGTACCGGGTCTTCTCGACAGTGGACCTGAAATCTGCCTACCACCAGCTCCCCATTCGCAAGGTGGACCGCCCGTACACCGCGTTTGAAGTGGACGGCCGCCTTTACCATTTCCTTAGGGTTCCCTTCGGCGTCACTAACGGGTCTCGGTCTTCCAACGGGAGATGGACCGAATGGTTGACCGGTATGGACTGTGGGCCACTTTCCCGTACCTGGATAACGTCACCATCTTTGGCCACGACCAGCAGGACCACGACGCTAACCTTTCCAAATTTCTCCACACCGCCAAACTCCTCAACCTAACCTACAACAAGGAGAAGTGTGTGTTCGGCACAAACCGATTAGCCATCCTCGACTATGTGGTTCAGAACAGAGTTCTAGGGCCCGACCCCGATCGCATGCGCCCCCTCATGGATCTCCCCCTTCCCCCCTGTCCCAAGGCCCTCAAACGATGCCTGGGGTTCTTTTTGCACTACGCCCAGTGGGTCCCTAACTATGCGGACAAGGCCTGCCCACTCATCCACTCCACCGGTTTCCCACTGACGGCCGAGGCTCACCAGGCCTTCAACCGTATCGAGGCCGACATCGCCAAGGCCACGATGCACGCGGTCGACGAGACGCTCCCCTTCTAAGTCGAGAGTGATGCATCAGACGTCGCTCTGGCCGCCACCCTCAACCAGGCAGGCAGGCGCGTGGCATTCTTTTCCCGCACCATGCCTCCGAAATTCGGCACTCCTCCGTCGAAAAGGAGGCCCAAGTTATCGTTGAAGCTATGCGGCACTGGAGGCATTACCTGGCCGGCAGGCAATTCACTCTCCTCACAGACCAACGGTCGGTTGCCTTAATGTTTAACAACACACATTGGGGTAAGATCAAAAATGATAAGATCTTCCGGTGGAGGATCGAGCTCTCCACCTTTAATGACGAGATTTTGTATTGCCCCGGTAAGCTCAACGAGCCCCCCGATGCTCTGTCCCAAGGTACATGTGCCAGCGCACAAGTGGACTGACTCCGGACCCTGCACGACGATCTCTGTCACCCAGGGGTCACCCGCTTTTATCACTTCATTAAGGCCCGCAATCTGCCTTACTCCATCGAGGAAGTCAGGGCTGTCACCAGGGACTGCCAGGTCTGCGCAGAGTGTAAACCGCACTTCTACCAGCCAGACCATGCTCCCCTGGTGAAGGCCCCCCGCCCCTTTGAACGCCTTAGTGTGGACTTCAAAGGGCCCCTCCCCTCCACCGACCGCAACACGTATTTTCTCAATGTGGTCAACGAATATTCCATATTCCTCTTCGCCATCCCATGCCCCGATATGACGTCTGCCACCATCATCAAAGCCCTCAACACCATCTTCGCTCTGTTCGGTTTCCCCGCCGACGTCCACAGCGACCGGGGATCCTCATTTATGAGCGATGAACTGCGCCAGTACCTGATCAACACGGGTATTGCCTCGAGAAGGACGACCAGCTTCAACCCCCGGGGAAACAGGCAGGTGGAGCGGGAGGATGGGACAGTCTGGAAGGCCGTCCAGCTGGTCCTACGCTCCAGAAATCTCCCGGCCTCCCGCTGGCAGGAGGTCCTCCCCGACACCAGTTGCCCCCCCCCCCCGCCCCGGCCTCTGCCCCGGCGCCACCCTCCCTTTCCCCAGCGCACCCCACCACAGCCCCCGCTCCAGGACAATCCGTCCTCCCCTTGGTCCCACCCGGGGATGAAGAGGATGTCGACACGCTCCCGGAGTCACCGATGACCGAGCCGACGCCTGACTCACCACCAGCACTGCGGCACTCTCAACGATGGATCAAGGCGCCCAACCGTCTAAATTTGTAACCCTCTCTGAAATTTTAATGACAACCTGTATGTAAATAGTTTTCCACCCCCCCCCGCTGGACTCATTTTTAACAGGGGGTGAATGTGGTAGTCACCACTGTTGTATTATATGATGTGTTGGGTGCTCTGGATCTGTGGAACACATACAGGCCACCAACACTTAAAATCGTACAACACTATTTTATTAAGCTAGAAACTGTTGAACATACTTTCATTGTGGGTTAACACGATGTTAGATTAAACTAAAGACCTATGCCTGTCCTAACTAGTCTATGCACTCAGCACATGGTGAAGATCTGTGCTGTAAGCTGTAAGCTCTGTCCTTCTGAGAGGCTGCATCCCGAATGAGCATGAACTCTGATGTCCTCTGTCTTTATAGTGAGTGTGCTCTAACTGGTGATTGGCTGCGGTGTTGTATGTGTTGATTGGTCTTGCTGTGTGTCCATCAGTGTGTGTGTCTGCACCATGATGTACTGGTGTATATTATGACATTATATTGTATATACTGCACTGCATACGAGGGTATTAAGATAAGGCCCCTGTACTACAGGTATGGGGTGGATCCGCCCAGTAGGCGGAGTATAAATGTGTGTGCTCTCTGAACTGCAGCCATTTCGGCAACAGCTGTTAGGAGGCACACATCTCTGTGTAATAAACCCTTGATTACTCATCTCGTCGTGATTGATAGTGCATCAGGCATTCTGGCTCGTCTCGGGCAGAGAGCTGTTATGGCTGCTCTTCCCATCGGTGCCTGGGAGCACCGGTATTGGGTCTGGCTAGGGGCGGGGGGGGCGCTAAATGGGCCGGGACCATCGCCGGCTTGTCCTGCAAGACACAAGACAGCATATATGGTTAGACAAACGAACCAGGGTGAGGCGTGATGTGGTGAGGGGGTGGGGTGAGGGTGGGGGGGTAATGGGGTGAGGTGGGGTGAGGGTTGGGGTGGGGGAGGTGGGGTGAGTGGGGTGATGGGCTGGGGTGAGGGTGTTGGCATAGAGGCATAGAGGGGTTCTCAATTGGTGGTGCGCCTCCGACCTCCGCATCGGCAACCTCCCACTCCTCCGGTCCGCCAACAAAGACCAGTGCCCTCTGTTTGGGCATGGTGAGAGGGCGCAGTTCTGGTGGTCTCCCTCCGGTCTTCTCCCGCTCCCGGCGGTTATGCTCGGGCTTCTCATGGGGGAGGGGGGGGTCAACAGTGTTTGACGGTCCAACGCATGCCGCCAGGGGTAGGGTCTCTGATGGCATCAGTGCACAGCGCACCCAGCCATTATGTGGGTCAGGGTGGGGGTGGGACCATCCTCTGGGGTAGGGGGTGGGCCACATGTGTGTAGGGGGGTAGGGTGGTTGGTGCCAGGGGCACAGTGCTGGGTCCTCACCCTGGCTGCCGTGAGGAGGTCGTGCAGCTTCTTCCAGCACTGGTCAGCGGCCCTGGCCCCAGGCACGACAGCGCTGACGGACCCGGCCACCTCCGCCCAGGCACGTCAAACGATGGCGTCCGCTGTCCTGCGGCCCGGTACGGGATACAGAATCAGCCTCCTCTCCTCCACGCTGTCCAGGAGGGTGACCAACTCGCTGTCCCTGAATCGCGGGGCTGCTTGTCTGGCGGCCATTTTGCATGCGACGATGAGTGTGTGGGCGGGAGAATGTTTATGAGCATCCGGGGAGTCGCGTCAATGATGCAACCCCCGTATCAGTGGCCACTCCCTCGGGCACTTCATGTTGCGTCCATGCTAGACCCTAGTGGGCCGCTGAATTGCTGCACCTGGGGGCCCGATGACGCCATTGTAAAACTCCACGGTTTTCACAGCAGCGTCAACACTTAGCCCCATTTTCGGAGAATCCAGCCCGATGTGCTCTGCTTTTGTTTAACTATGTATTGAGCAGGACAGACACTTCCCTTTGTAAGGTACACAAGGTTTGCTGGCAGGAGTGACTGGTATATGTGATAGTTAGCTTTACAGGTCTGCGCCTATTTTTCTTTCTCATGGTCCAGAAACAAGCACTAACCAAGTGTTCCAACAAGGGAACTGTGCCTCATCCAGGTTACTGTTGGTATTTTTGAAATAAACAAACTTTACACGTGGTTCTAAGGGAATGGTGTGTTTCAAGATAGTAAGAAACAATAAATAAAAATATATCCCTCCTGATTAAAATATCAAGATATGTATGATAAATTATTAATAAAGTGTAACCTTAATGTTATAAGTCCAGCTTGTGTTTACTTTTCTGGTATTATTCCTATATTCTGCTAAAAAAACACCATCGTTGGGTAACCCCAAAATCACAATATTCCAACAATTGCTTCAGTTTTGGCATGTAATTCACAATCGATTTGCCTGGAGCTCTCACCCTCAAATTAAATTTGAGTCTCTGGGGTATGACTGATGATTGAGGTTGCAATTGAACCTTCACTATGTCCACAAGCTCAATAAATGATTTGGAGTTGGGCGCACTTGGGGATGTAATACTGCAAATAAGGTTACAGGTTTGAGTTAGAATAGAATAGAATTTACAGTGCAGAAGTTCCACAAACGCTGAGGAGAATTGCTTTGTGTTTCGCCTCCTCCCCCTATTTTTGGGGGGGAAATAATAGCCAAGGTGCTGGTGTATTGTGTCCGGTCCTCCGTGGAAGAGTCAAATGGGTCAATTCACCCAAAGAGAGGCATTGTCTGTGCGGAGCCTGCACGTTCTCCCTATGTCTGCGTGGGTTTCCTCCGGGTGCTCCGGTTTCCTCCCACAAGTCCCGAAAGATGTGCTGTTAAGTAATTTGTACATTCTGAATTTTCTCTCAGTGTACTCAAACAGGTCCTGGAATGTGGCGACTAGGGGATTTTCACAGTAACTTCATTGCAGTGTGAATGTAAACCTACTTGTGACAGCACGGTAGCATGGGGGGGGGGGGGGGCAGCACGGTAGCACAGTGGTTAGCACTGTGGCTTCACAGTGCCAGGGTCTCAGGTTCGTTTCCCTGGCTGGGTCACTGTCTGTGCAGCGTCTGCACGTTCTCCCCGTGTCTGCATGGGTTTCCTCCGGGTGCTCCGTTTTCCTCCCACAGTCCAAAGAAGTGCAGGTTAGGTGGATTGGCCATGTTAAATTGCCCTTAGTGTCCAAAATGTCTGGGAGGGGTGATTGGGTTAGGGGGCTAGGGTGGAAGTGAAGGCTTATGTGGGTCGGTGCAGACTCGATGGGCCAAATGGCCTCCTTCTGCACTGTATGTTCCATGTTCTATAATAACGATTATTATTATTATTCTGATGAGTACTTTTTTTAAAGACTTAGATGAACACAGGATACTCACAGGTGTCAGGCCAGAAGCAGTCTCAGGCTAATTTATTCTCAACGCCACGATGGACTTTCACAGACTTCATTTGTGAAACCAAAATATATTTATTAATAGGAATGGTATAGCTGCCTCATGGTTGTAGCCAGCTGCCAAAAGATCCCAAATGAGGTTGGTTGAGACCATTGTGGACGTGGATTGGCAGTATTCAGCGGCCCCAACTAGAGAGCTGTTAGCGGAACGGAAGAGGGTACAGGTGAAGCGCAATCTGGTATCGAAGGGAAGGCAGCGGGCCAGCTCAGTCATGTAAGGATGCGTTTTATGAGTATGGGGAGAAGGCCAGCCGCCTGTTAGCCCACCAATTGAAATGGCAGGTGGCCACATGGGAGATCGCGCAGGCTACGGACGGATGTTAGGGGGGCTGGTGATGACCCCAAAAACATTTAACGGGCATTTGAGGAATTTTATCAGGAGTTCTATAGGACGAGAAGATGGAACACTTTCTAGATAGGTTGCAATTCCCGATGGTGGGCGGCATGGTGGCTCAGTGATTAGCACTGCTGCTTCTCGGCGCCAAAGTCCCAGGTTCGATTCTGGCCTCAGGTCACTGTCCATGTGAAGTTTTCACCCCCCCCCCCCCCACAGCCCAAAGATGTTCAGGGTAAGTGGATTGGCCACACTAAATTGCCCTTCAATTGGAATTTTTTTTAAAAAATGTTCTTGGAATTGCTGGTGGTGGAGGAGGGGAAGGGACAGGGACTGGAGATGCCTTGTAACTGCAGGAGATAATGGAGTATATTCGGCTGATGCAACTGAAGAAGGAACCGGTACCGGATGGCTTTCCGGTGGAGTTTTATAAACGGTTCTCAGCGGTGTTGGCACTGGGGATGTATAATGATCCGTGGGCATGGGGGAGTTGCCAGCCACATTCGTGCAGGTGTCCATCTCCTTGATCCCAAAGAAGCACCAAGTCTCTACATTCAGGGGCTTTGAGTCCCTCCACATTAATAAGACCTGTCTCCGGGCAACCAGGGAGGCAAAGGCCAAGACGTCGGCTTCTTTCGCCCCCTGAACTCCCGGCTCTTCCGACATCCAAAGATCGCCACCTCCGGACTCGGCACCACCCGTGTTTTGAGGACCGTGGACATTGCCTTAGCGAAACCCTGCCAAAACCCTCTGAGCTTCGGGCATGCCCAAAACATATGGACATGATTTGCTGGGCTTCCCGCGCACCTCGCACACCTGTTCTCTACCCCAAAAAAATTGCTCATCCGGACCACCGTCATGTGTCCCCGGGGGACTACCTTGAATTGTATCAGGCTAAGCCTGGCACATGATGAGTATGTATTAACCCTGCTTAGGGCATTCGCCCACAGATCCACCTCTATCTCTCCTCCTTGCTCGTCTTTGTTAGACGTTTAGCTGCTGTTGTATA
Source organism: Scyliorhinus torazame (assembly GCF_047496885.1). NCBI lineage: Eukaryota > Metazoa > Chordata > Chondrichthyes > Carcharhiniformes > Scyliorhinidae > Scyliorhinus > Scyliorhinus torazame. The sequence goes on from NC_092712.1 coordinate 187,261,256, forward strand.
AAGAGTCAAAGGTTCTGCTCCTTTTCACAAACACCTTTATTTCACTTTAACAGACTCTGCACAAAGCTCTATCTTTACATCACCTGACACAAAAGCCACCTGAAGTCTCTTTACATATCAGTGTCAATTATTGGATACTTAACAAAAATGAATGTCTCTTAACCCATTACTTAACAGTCTTCCCTCCCTTGGAGAAAAAAATAATTAGGTGAAAACAAAATTACAAGAAACTCAGAAACACACACGCAATTTCCCCCTTTCTCTTTTGTAAGAAAAAATACTAGTCACAGAAATAGGCGCCCTTTATTAACAATATCCAAAAGTTTCTGTGAACTAGCCCCTCTTTTTGTAAAACAGTCTGACAATTGATAGCTACTGCCGATCCATTTAATTTTTGCTATCTCCCCTCTGTCCAACATCTGCTTCAAACTTGCGATGTCTATCCTTAACCTTTTTTCATTGACACTTTTTGTAGAGTGCACATTTTCCCACTGGGATTTATTGTCAATGCGACATTCAATAGACATATTACCCAAATCCCCTAATCCCAAAATTTCTGTCAATATCTGAGATATATAATAGGCCATATCCACCGCCTCTACAAGGCTTAATGTCTCAGCAGCCAAAGTGCTTTTGACCACTCTCCTTATTTTCTTTGTTTCCCACACAAGAGGGCAACATTTATCATTGTTCCCCAAAAGAAAAATTATAAAACCTCCTGTTCTTGAAACCCCATCACATAAATTTGCATAGGGCGCATCACTATAAACTATGAGTTTCAAGTGCCTAAGGTCACCTAAAACCAGGAACCTCAAAACACACTGCTGCATTTTTAGTTTGACCAATGCTTTATTTGCTCTTATTATGTCTTCCACTTTGGGATCATTCATTTTTGTACTCAACTCTGAGACATCAAAACTCATGTCCGGTCTAGTCTGTCTACCGAACCAATTCAGTTGCTCTTTTTCCAATTTGGAGCCATTGCGTCATTTTGTGAAACCTGGCCACGACTAATTGCTATTGAGCTGATGCTTTCCAAATAAGATTGCTGATGTAAAGTTTCCCCATAACTTAGTTGTCAGATTTCCAGTCCAATATATTTAAATGCACCGGAAGCCTGACTTCCAATGCTGAATTGTTTCCTCAAACCAGAGATTACAATAGCTTCAAAATCACTAGTCCCACCCCACAAAAAATCATTGACATGCATCATAAAGATGCCAGAAAGATTTCCTTTATAGTGCCAGTAAAACATTGCCAGATCTGCTTTCAACTGCCAACAGCCGAACTTTAACAAAACTGACCTTACCGAAAAGTACCAGACTCTAGACACATCATTCAATCCATATACACATTTGTTCAACTTCCAGAGTACCCCTTCTGTGTTAGCTGACTCTTTAGGAGGAGGGAGAAAAATGTCTCTCTGGAGCTGATGCCCCTGAAAAAAGGCAGCTTTTATATCTATAGATTTGCATTCCCATGCCTTTGTGGCTAATAGACCCAAGAAGATCTTTAAAATAACCTTTCCTGCCGCAGGTGAATCTACCCTTAAATCCTGATCTTCTAAGTTTTCTTCAAACCCCCTTGCCACAAGTCTGGCCTTTGCCTTATAAGTTCCTTCCGGAAAAACCTTTTCCACGCAAATCCATTTGTGGGATAGAGTTCTTTGTCCCCTATCCGGTACTTCCGTGTATACCCCAAATTCACTCCAACTATGCAGTTCTTGCTGTTTGGCACCTTTGATAACTTTTTCATCTAATTTATTGGAAGCCACCAAAATCTCACATGCCTGTGGGCTTCTACTGCTATTAGTATTCGTAGTCTTACTCATGTTCCGAGATCTTGATAAACTATGTCCCCTCTCCTGCCTGGTATCTCGTTCTGTACTGCTACTGCTTGATGTTTCCCTTCTGCTGTGGGATGTCCTTTCAATAGTTCTTGACCTTTTCCTGCAGACCTATTCACTATCCAATGTACTATCTGAACTGGCACTGCGTTTCTATGCCCTCCATTTTTGAACTTTGTGTTCCCAATCCATTGTCTTGACTCCCTCCCTTGAATGCTGTACATTCAACCAATGTTTATATTTTCCAGTGGCCTTCCCTGCTCTACTAATAACAGTTGCATCCTTCCATTGACTAGACCCTTCAGGCAAGTATGTCACTTTTGTACCAACTTTTGACAGTTGTCCTTTCGGAAAAATAGCCTGTTCTAATTCATCAGAAGTGTTGTGTTCCTCTACAGAAACTCTGTCTATATCAGTTAACTGGTCCTCATAGTTCTGTAACACGTGTCTATCAGATGACTCTGGTTCCTCGTCATGTCTGTCTGCTCTGTCGAAATTTGGAAATTTGTAATCTGTACCCATTATCCTTGATGAATGTATCCTAACAGTTTAATTGCCATGTTGCAAAATAATTGTTTTGCCATCTATGCCTATGATCTTCCATTCATTAAAATTGTCTCTCTTATAGCATACTATGTCTCCTTGCTGAAAAACGGTATCTGATGGCCGTACATTATGTCTTAAAGTTCTGCAAATTCTTTCAAAGACTTCTGCTTCTAAAAAAGCTTTTCAACTGCTATGTAATGCATTTAAATGCTCAGCAAAGGCAGAGGTAATTGTAGTCCCTTTCCAAACTGGAGGCTGGTCATCTAACATGGATGGAATTTTAGGATTTCTACCAAACACTAATTGATAGGGACTATAGCCCCCAACCATCTGCAATTAACTCTTTGCATGTACCGCCCATGTTAAAGCTGAATTTAGCTTGCAGTTTGGTCTATCTGCCAAAATTTTCTGGAGCATGTCATCTATTACTGCATGGTTTCTTTCACACACACCATTACTAAATGGGCTTTCCGCAGCCGTATTCATAACTGTGATATTCACATTTTCACACATATCCCTAAACTCATCATTAGCAAATTCTCTCCCATTGTCTGTAAGGAATTTTGCCGGTGGGCCCATTCCTGTCCCTATCCATTTTTCCACGATTTGATGCAGAATTACTCTCTTTTCTTTACTTCGTACAATCGTTGATTGACTAAAGCTGGTTGCTAAATCTATAAAGTGCAAAATAAATATATTATTGGCTTTATCCCAGATCTTAAGTTCCATGGCCACAATGTCGTTAAAATCCCTGGCCAAAGGTAGGGTTACTATCGGCCGTGCTGGTGTCCTTCTGTACTTCCTACAAACTTCACAGTGATCACTAACCTGTTCTATCAGTTTAGTATAGTCTTCATCCCTTACCCCTGCATCCTTTAATAATTTTTTCAGTCTCCGAGGAGATGGATGCGCAAATTGCCTATGCAGTTTTAATACAACAAGCTTTTTTATCAGCCAAAGTCCCATTTTCAACTAACATTAACACATCCTTAACAACTCTACTTGAAATATTATTTGTTAGTAATGGGATACAATAGTGTCCCGACTGTGTAAATTGTAAGTCCACTGTCTTTCCAAAAACTGGTGCCTTATCCTGTTCCATATCCAATTTCATGTGTGCTTTCTTCATCGACGGTCTGCTCAGAAGCAAAGGTATCTCACTTGATACATCTGTGTTAATGAAATAATTCACTCTGGCAATATTGCAAGGGATCACCACTCTTTTCAGCGACTTCAGAGTATTATCATCCCCATCCCTGAAACTTATGGAACTTTCAAATTCCTTAACCTTGTTACGATTTTCAGCACTCAAGGAGTCCAGGTGACATTTTAACCAGTCAATTCCACACCCAGTAGATGTGCAGCCACTGTCCAATACAGCACAATTGAAAGATTCTGCAACCAACACCCTCATTACCGGCGTAAAACTGCTTGTTAATAGGACAATGCCTTCTCTCTGGTCACTATCTTTTTCCTCTTCTGACTCTTCCATGTCATGTGTAGCTTCAAACACTCAATTATAACGTGTTGGACAGTTGAAAGCATAACGGTATTGAGAGTCACATTAAAAACATCGATTTATCATGCCCCGCCCATTTCTGGGGTTCATCTTCCTATTGTAGGTTCTAACTGAGTTTCTGTCTTCATAATTTCCGGATCCCGTTCCCCTTCTATAGTCTTGGAACCTGTTTGTAGCCGTGTGATTTCGCCATCCTGTTAGTAGTGTATCTTCCATATTCTGCTTTATTGCAGACTGACCTATTTGGGTCATCAGAGCCATCGGAATCGAATGTTTCACCAAAAATGTTATAAAGCTTCTGTCACCTGATCGAATAAGGTATCCTTATCCGCAAACTGAACTCCTGTCAAAACCAAGAGCCTATCCATGTTGCTCATTCTAGCACAGTCAAGTAATTTAAAGGCCAACACAGACTGTGGAAATTCCAGGTTGTATTTCTGCAGCCTTTTATATAGTCTGCCAAATTCCATTATATAGTCTTCCATGGAGAAATCCTCTATTTTCCGGAACCTATCAAAATCCGACCATGCTTCATACGGACTTAACAAGTCATCCTTTTGATAAATCCTATCCACATAACATAATAGAGTCTCCAGACCTTCTTCTGAGTCTAACTCTTCCAATCCCATCTCAGAAAACACTTTGCTTCGGATTTTACTGTCATAAGGTGGAGAAAGAGCCAATGTCATACCTTGTTGTCTCTTTCCCAAGGCAGTTACTTTAGTCCACATAACCACTGCACTTCTCCATTGGTCGTATGATCCCCTTTCAGAAAATAAGGAGGGGGTAGTCATATCCAGCCATCTTTATCCTTGGTTCAGCCATATATCTTTTTTTGTTCTTCTCACTCACTCCTTGGTTTGGTCTGGAAAAGTTGTATCTTTCAACCCTTCACATTTGCACAGCAACCATCCTCTGCGACCATTTGTTAGACGTTTAGCTGCTGTTGTATAAAGAGTCAAAGGTTCTGCTCCTTTTCACAAACACCTTTATTTCACTTCAACTGACTCGGCACAAAACTCTATCTTCACATCACCTGACACAAAGGCCACCTGAAGCCTCTTTATGTATCAATTATTGGACACTTAACATAAATGAGACAACTAATTGGAATGTCTCTTAACCCATTACTGAACAGTCTTCCCACTTGCCCTGAAGCTCCTCCACCGGAGTTTCCTCCGATTCCAAAAGTTCCTGGTAAATATCTGATACCTTCCCCTCTCCCACTCAGGTACTGGAGACTACTCTGCCCTGTATCCCCCTTGGCGGTCGCAGCGGGAAGGCTGGAACCTGCCTTCTCAAGAAGTCTCGTACCTGCAGATATCTAAACCCATTTCCTGCTGGCAATTCAAATTTATCCTCCAAGGCTTTCAAGCTGGGGAAGCTTCCGTCTATAAATAGATCCCCCATCCTCCTAATTCCTGCCCTTTGCCATCTCCGGAACCCACCATCCAGCCTACCCGGTACAAACCGATGATTATTATAAATCAGGGTCCAAACCGATGCTCCCTCCACTCTCTTATATCTCCTCCACTGCCCCCAGATTCTCAGAGCTGCCGGACTTGTGGAGTATCAGGCGGCGAGAACGGAAGAGGTTAGCAGTGCTCCCAAACTTGTGTCTTTACATGATGCCACCTCCATCCGCTCCCACACCGACCCCTCCCCCACCACGCACTTCCTAATCATGGCCATATTAGCCACCCAGTAGTAATTGCAAAAGTTTGGCAGCACCAACCCACCCTCCCCCGGCTACGCTCCAGCAACACTTTCTTCACTCACGGGGTTTTACCCGCCCACACAAAGCCCGCAATAACCTTATTCACCCACTTGAAAAAGGCCCTCGGGATGAAGCTGGGCAGGCACTGAAAGACAAACAGAAATCTGGGGAGGACCGTCATTTTCACAGTCTGTACCCTCCCCACCAATGATAGCGGGAGCATGTCCCATCTCTTAAAGTCCTCTGTCATTTGTTCTATGAGCCGGGATAGGTTTAACTTCTGCAGTGCCTCCCATTCCCGGGCCACCTGGATTCCCAGATATCGAAAGCTCCTTCCTACCATTCTAAACGGCAACTCTCCCAGTCTGTTCTCCTGCCCTCTTTCCTGGATCGCGAACATCGCGCTTTTTCCCATGTTCAATTTATACCCCGAAAAATTACCAAATTCCCTGAGGATCCGCATAACTTCCCCCATCCCCTCCAATGGGTCTGAAATGTACAAGAGCAGGTCATCTGCGTAAAGCGAGACCCGGTGTTCCACCCCCCCTCCCCGCCCCCAACCCCCCAAACCAGCCCTTTCCACTTCCTAGAGGCTCTTAACGCCATGGCCAATGGCTCTATGGCCAGAGCAAACAGTAGCAGAGAGAAGGGGCACCCTTGCCTCGTCCCTCGGTGTAGTTTAAAATACCACGACCTCAGCCGGTTCGTCCGCACACTCGCTACTGGTGCCTGATAGAGCAACCGCACCCAGTCAATGAAGCCCTCACCAAACCCAAACCTTCCCAGTGCCTCCCAAAGGTAATCCCACTCCACCCGATCAAAAGCCTTCTCCGCAACCATAGCTACCACCATCTCCACCTCCCCTCCTTCTGAGGGCATCATAATAACATTTAAAAGCCTTCGAACATTGGCCTTCAGTTACCTACCTTTTACAAATCCCGTCTGGTCTTCCCCCATCATCCCCGGGACACAATCCTCTATCTTTGTGGCCAGTATCTTAGCCAGCAGTTTGGCATCCACATTCAGTAGAGAAATTGGCCTGTATGACCCGCATTGCTCCAGAACATTCTCCCGTTTCAAGATCAATGAAATTGAGGCCTGCGACATTGTTGGGGGGAGCACTCCCTTCTCTCTTGCTTCATTAAATGTCCTCATCAGCAGTGAGAAAACTTATAGAAAACCAGAAAACTTCATATAGAATTCCACTGGGTAGCCATCCGGCCCCAGGGCCTTGCCCAACTGCATGCCCTCAAGCCCCTCAATTATTTCCTCAATTTCAATTGGGGCTCCCAGCCCTTCCACCAGATCCTCATCCCCCCTCGGTAACCTCAACTGACCCAAAAACTGCCTCATCCCCTCCACCCCAGCCGGGGTTTACGACTCATATGATTTGCTGTAAAAGTCCTCAAACACCTCAGTCACCCCCACTGGGTCCAGGACTGTATTCCCACTTCTACTCTTTACTTTCCCTATCTCCCTGGCCACCTCCCTTTTTCTGAGCTGGTGCGCTAACATTCTGCTAGCCTTTTCCCCATACTCATAAATCCCCCCCCCCCCTTGCCTTCCTTAACTGTTCCACCGCTTTCCCTGTAGTCAACAGCCCAAACTCTGCCTGTAACCTCCGCCGCCCTCTCAGTAGCCCCGCGTCTGGGGCCTCCGAGTATCTCCTGACCACCTGGAGTATCTCCTCAACTAACCTATCCCTCTCAGCCCGTTCCGTCTTTTGTCTGTGGGCCCGTATCAAGATTAATTCCCCACTGACCACTGCATTCAAAGCTTCCCAGACCGTTGCTGCAGCGACCTCCCCCATATCATTTGTTTCCAGGTAGTTCTGGATGGATTTGTTCACCCGCCCCACAGAGCGCTTCGTCCGCTAACAACCCCACATCCAGCCTCCATAGCGGGCATTGTCCTCTCTCCAAACTAACCCGTAGATCCACCCACTGCGATTACCGAGGTACTCAGTATCCACCACCCCCAGTATTAGAGCCCTGCTCAGAACAAAACAGTCAATGCGAGAGTATACCTTGTGAACATGGGAGAAAAAAGAAAACTCCTTCGCCCTTGGCTGTGCAAACCTCCATGGGTCTACTCCCCCCATCTGTTCCATAAGCCCTTTCAATTCCTTTGCCGCGGCTGGCACCCACCCTGTCCTGGATTTTGACGGGTCCAATTCCGAATCAATGACTGTATTAAAATCTCCCCCATGATCAAGTTATGTGACTCTAAGTCTGGGATCTTACCTGACACCCACTTCATGAATTCCACATCGTCCAATTCAGAGCATATACGTTTACGAGTACCACCCGCACCTCCTCCAGCTTCCCACTCACCATTATGTACCTACCCCCCATGTCTGACATGATTTCCCCTGCCTCAAATGCCACTCATTTATTGATCAAGATCGCTACCCCACTGGTCTTTGACTCCAGCCCTGAGTGGAATACTTGGCCAACCCACCTCTTTCTCAATCTAGTCTGGTCTATAACCTTTAGGTGTGTCTCTTGTAGCATTGCCATGTCCGCCTTCAGCCCCCTCAAATGCGCAAACACGCGAGCCCTCTTGACCGGCCCATTCAACCCTCTAACATTCCATGTAATCAGCCTGGTCGGGGGGCTTACCGCACCCCTCCATGCCGACTCGCCATCACCCTTTTTAGGCCAGCCTCCAGCTTGTGCCCCGGCCTCATCGAGCCCCCCCCTCGGGCACTCGCCATCCCCGACCTACCATTTGTCCCCTAGTAACAGTTCCTCCCCTGTCAGCAAAGCAGCTCCTCTCCCCCCCCCCTCCCCGCACCCTCCCCCCCTGGTAACCGCATTTGAAACCCAACCCCCCATATCAAGCTCCAGCTTAACACCTGCTCGCCCCCCACTGTGCTTCCGTGAGTCAGCTGACCCAAGCTGACTTGATAGCTCCCACCCATGGCACCAAACAGTCTGTCTCCCCATTGTTCTCTCCCCTCTCCCCCCACCTGGACAAATCTATTCAAAGCATCACATTCCCCAGTAAACAAACATCAGAAAAAACAGTGAAAAAACAGCCACAGAAAAAAATAACCACAGAAACCATCCCCCCTCCAACTCGCTCCCAGTAAGACAAAGTGAACTTTAGTCATCGAAACAGCCCCTTATTGCACATAACACTACTTATTCAAACCAGCACAAAAGTGGTTTTGAACAATTCGTCACGACAATGTTCTCCAAGGATTCAGTGTATTTAATTCACCTCCAGTCTTTTTTGCTTGATGAAAGTCCACACATTGTCTGGTGTTTCGAAGTAAAAATCCCGTTCCTCATATGTGACCCACAGAGGGGCTGGGTACAACATCCCGAACTTCACCCTCTTCTTAAAGAGGGCCGTTTTTGCCCGATTAAACCCAGCTCCCCCCTTGGCCAAATCCGCGCCCAGGTCCTGATAAATATGCAGCTCACAATTCTCCCACTTGCTGCTCCATTCTTTCTTTGCCCACCGCAGAACGTGTTCCTTGTCCAGGAATCAGTGCAAACGTACCACCATCACCCTCGGCGGCTCGTTCGCTCGGGGTTCTTCGCTCTATCCACTCCAGGGACCGAGGGAACACCTCAGCCCCCATCAACCTCTCCAGCATGTTCGTCACATAGGCCCTCGCATTCGATCCCTCACTGCCTTCTGGGAGGCTGACGATACTCAGATTCTGCCTCCTGGACCTGTTCTCCAGGTCCTCCAGCTTCTCCTGCATTCTTTTCTGGCGGTCATTCATCATCTCCACCTTGGTCTCCAGCAGGGTTATGTATTCCTCATGCTCGCACACCTTTTTCTCCACCTCCTGGATACACATCCGTGGGTTTCTTGATTCTGCACCACCTGATCAATCAAAGCGTTGATTGGGTCCAGCGTGTCCTTCTTAAGCTTGGCGAAGCAATCTTCAAAAAATTTCACCAGCTGCTCTGTCGACCACTGTGTCGTCTCCCCGCGGCCCTGCTTCTCCGCCATGCTTTCCCGCGTTGCCAGCTCTGCTCGCGTCTTCCTTGTAGAACTTTGTCTTCTCACACGGCCACTTCTGGCCCAATTCTCCATACACTGGAGGGGGATTTCTCCTCACTGTCTCACTCTTCACCGATTTATCCAATAAAATGCGGAAAAAACTGGGGGAAAAGGTCCAAAAGTCCGTCACAGGCGGGAGCTATCAAATGTGCGATCTACTCCTCCATGGCCGCCACCGGAAGTCGGAATGTGGGTTTTAAATGCCCATTTCCTTGTGAAGGTGTTGGCAAATGTTTTGACGAGGCGATTGGATGGATCTGTGCTGGATGTGGTCTTTGTCAAGAAGCGACAGTTGTCAAGTAACATTAGACAGTTTCTGAACATGAAGATGACCGCGTCTCGGTGGAAGGTGCCAGAAGTTATAATTTCTATGGATGCGGAGAAAGCGCTTGCATGGGTGGAGTAGAGGACTTATTTGAGGTCTTGGGATGGTTTGGTTTGGGCCAATGTTCATCTCCTGGGTAAGATTGCTCTACATTGCCCCCACAGCAAGTGTGAGTGCCAATGCATTGAATTTGGGATATTCCCAGCTTCATAGGGACACGAGGCAGGGCTGTCCGATTTCTCCATTGTTATTTATGCTAGCTATTTGTGCAGGCCCTGGGTTGGCAGTAACACCGGGTCTGGTCCATGGGATGGAGGATGATGATGACCCGCTCTATGAAGAGCTCTTGTGCTGTACATCATATGACAACGTCTGACTCCTACCCTCGGTCGCACTTTCCACTGTCCACCTGAGTGATCCCTGCTTGCGAGTTGCCCATTCCATCACACGGTCCCATCGAATCCCTGGGGTGACAGTGGTGGAGGCCGTTGGGGAGGGTGGGGTGCACAGCCCACTGACAACGTCCACCCCCCCCCCCCCCCCCCATGCAACCTCACTGGCCCACCCCTCACACCCTTCTGAAAGAGCACCAAAGCAGGTTGCAACAGTGTGAACTGTGCCAACTTAACTGGTGTCTAACGTTTTGGCCTTATAGGCCCTAATGCTACGTCTAGGTGGATCCCCAGATGGTACATCAGAAATGGTGGTGGTCTGCTGTGATTCGCACCCTGCGACTTGGGTCCATGTTCGCGACCAGGCCTGGATGGGCACAATGCTGCTCGGGCGTCCGTGGTGGCAAGATGCTGCCCTCTTCTGCTCACTGCCCACCAGATGTACCATCTCCTCCTCCCCCGGGGTGCCCGATGGCTCCAGGGTTATTCCATGGGACGGGGGTGCACGGGGAGCTATCCCCTAAGGCTCCCCTGCCATCTGGCGTTGCCAGTCCTGGAGGCCCGCTCTGGTCTCAACCAGGGTCTGCACGCTCAAGACCATGGAGCACAGGGAGTGGACAATCTCCATCTGGAACTGCGCCACATCACCCATTGACTGTGCCATCGCCCTCTGGGACTGGGCCACATCACCCATTGGCTGTGCCATCACCATCTGGGTCGAGAGACCCATTCAATGACTGCGCCATCTCCCTCTGGGACTGAGCAACCTCCCTCTGTGTCTGTGCCACGTTGACCTGGGTAATGCAGCTGACGTTCCTAGCCATGGCTTGCTGTGATAGGGCCACGTTCAGGAGTCCACTGCAATGTCCAAATAGCTCTGGCACATGTATGCTTGTGAGACGGCTGCAAAGTCCTGGGCCTCGGCCAGCACCTGCACAGAATGCCACAGGCCTTGGACATGCTGATCCATAGCCAAAACCCTCGCTCCCAATGCCTCCACAGCGGATGCCACCCATGCGGTGTTGGCCTCGATGGCAATCGATTGTGTTCCACGTTTCCTCGGTGCTTGCCCCTTAACAGTCGCTGAATCGGTCCAGATGTGGCAGTTTTACTGTTGTGGAAGTACACAAAACTGCCCCAACATCAACACTTAGGGCTGGATTCTCCGATATGGAGACTATGACCCCACACCAACGTGGAAAACTGGGAAGCTGGTGCAAAATGGCCACCGATTCCCCGTTTTGCTGAGGGTTAGCAGGACGGCAGCGTAGAGCACCTGGCTCTAGCTGCCGAAATACCCTGGAGAATTGCCGGGTCCACAGTCTCGCCGTGCTTCATGGCGGATGCCGCTGGCGGACCCGGCCCGAAAAATAGTCCCCACTTTTGGCCGTCCCGCGCGCCCGGACCGCGAATATGTCCAGCCCTCCCCTGACTGTGGCGGTGCTGGACTGAGTCCGCAGCCGCCACGCCGAGTTCCCGAAGGGGGAGACCATGAGAGACCCACGCTGTCGGGAACTCGGCCGGTCAGGGGCGGAGCATCGGGGGTGGGGGCCTCAGGCAATGGCCTGAGGCCGTGGTTCCGTGGCGCCGCGTACTTGCCGATAACACCGCTTTGGAGGGGGCAAAGTATTGTGGAAGCTGTGCCACCCCCGATTCTGTCGGGAATTTGGATTCACCGGCCCGTGGCCGAAAACGGTTTTGCCGGCAGTGATGGAGAATCCAGCCGTGAGTCTCGGAGAATCTAGCCGAGGATTTTAATATGTGGATCATGTTCTGATTACATTCAATTGAAATTAATAACTTTTACAATGAATGAATTTGCACATTAAATATTTAGAACTAATATCCACTGCATATTCTAAATGTTGTGAAAGCTGAATTGAAATTAAATTTCAAAACAATTTCAATTTGTAACTCAGAATATTTGATCTATTTTAAGAGAATACCTAATTATCTGTTTTCTTACTGCAGCTTGAATCTATCGGTTAAAATGTACCTTGTAAACATTAGAAAAATTTATTTGTATTTGGGTTTTCATGAGAACAGTATTTTGTTCATGAGTGTAACTACAATTGTAGCAAGGTTGACATGGCAAGTGAATACCAGAAATATGCATGTCCCTTTTTTTTGAATAAAAGAACTTTACAAATATTGTGCTGACACAAATCTGGGGCGAGATTTCCAATAATTGGTGCGATGGCCCAAACCCGGCGCCAAAAACGGCGCGAATCACTCCGGCGTCGGGCCCCCCGAAACGTCGCAAATTCTCCGGCCCGGAATGGGCTAGCAGCGGCATGACGCCATTCGCGATGGCATCACCTGTCATGGACGCACACGCCGTTAGCGACACTGCATGGCGTCGCAGCACAAAAGACGGCCCCCCCTCCACCAGAGACCCGTCAAAATGGCCACCCGCCGCGCAGCGCCAAGGTTCCAGGAGCGGGACATCGAGGCGCTCCTGGATACAGTGGAGCAGAGGAGGGAGGTCCTGTACCCTGGACACGGCCGCAGGGTTGCACCACGCCTCAGCGCCTGTGGAGGGAGCTGGCAGAGGCCGTCAGTGCCGTGGCCGTGACAGCAAGGACAGGCGTCCAGTGTCACAAGAAGATCAATGACCTTGTCAGGGCAGCCAGGGTGAGTACTCCCCACCCCCCCCATCCCCACCTCCGATGGGTTGCACCCACCCATGCAGGCTGCAGTGTCAGGATGGGTTGTGAACCTCTGCCAACATTCACACAACCGCTGGTCCGCATGTATATGTCTGCCTAACACTGCTGCCCTTTATCCCTGCCACCCATCCGCCTCCCACAGCAGAAGCGCGCTCACAACAACCAGGAGCGTGAGAGGACCGGAGGGGAGCCATCTGAACTGCGACCACTCACCATCCATGAGGAGAGGGCCCTGGGACCTGCAGGCAGACCTGAGGACCGGGAGGTTGTGAATGCAGAGGTTGGGGACGCACAACCAAGTGAGACCCCCCATGGCCTGCCCCCCTTTCCCCTTCCCCCATATCCCCCTTTCCCATATCCCCCCACATCCCCCTTCCCCCATATCCCCATATCCCCCTTCCCATACCCCCCTTCTCCCATAACCCCCTTCCCCCATATCCCCCACATCCCCCTTCCCCATATCCCCTTCCCCGTACCCCCTTCCGCCATATCCCCAACTCCCCCTTCCCCATATCCCCCTTCCCCATATCCCCCACATCTCCCTTCCCCATATCCTCCTTCCCCATATCCCCCACATCTCCCTTCCCCATATCCCCTTCCCCATACCCCCTTCCGCCATATCCCCCTTCCCCATATCCCCCTTCCCCCATATCCCCCACATCCCCTTCCCCATATCCCCTTCGCCCATATCCCCCTTCCCCCATATCCCCCAAATCCCCCTTCCCCATATCCCCCACTTCCCCCTTCCCCCTACCCCCCTTCTCCCATATCCCCCTTCCCCCATATCCCCCACATCCCCTTCCCCATATCCCCTTCCCCATACCCCCTTCCGCCATATCCCCAACTCCCCCTTCCCCATATCCCCCTTCCCCATATCCCCCACATCTCCCTTCCCCATATCCCCTTCCCCACATCCCCCTGCCCCCATATCCCCCACATCCCCCTTCCCCCATATCCCCCTTCCCCCATATCCCCCTTCCCCCATATCCCTCACATCCCCTTCCCCATATCCCCCTTCCCCATAGTCCCCTTCCCCCATATCCCCCACATCCCCTTCCCCCATATCCCCCTTCCGCCATATCACCCACACACCCCTTCCCCCATATCCCCTTCCCCATGTCCCCCTTCCCCATATCCCCCATATCCCCCTTCCCCCATATCCCCCTTCCCCCATATCCCCCATATCCCCCTTCCCCCATATCCCCCTTCCTCCATATCCCCCACATCCCCTTCCCCCATATCCCCCTTCCCCCATAGCCCCCTTCCCCCATATCCCCCACATCCCCTTCTCCCATATCTCCCTTCCCCCATATAACCCACGCCCCCCTTCCCCCATATCCCCTTCCCCCATATCCCCCTTCCCCATATCCCCCTTCCCCCATATCCCCCATATCCCCCATATCCCCCTTGCCCCCATTATTCTCTGCGTGTTTAACCATGCGTGCTGTATTGTGTATTGCAGGACCAAACGTCGACCCACCTGTCCCCGCGGATGCCGACCGCCCCCAGGATGATCCAGGGCAGCCACGAGCCAGGGCCAGACCCAGCCCATCAGGCATACGATGCCCCGAGGACGATCCAGACTGGCCACGAGCCAGGGACAGACCCGGAGCACCAGGGAGACGACGCCCCCATCTAGTGCGAGTGCGGCGACGCCGGCGGGCCACACCCAGCGACGGGGAGGGGGCAGCCACAGCAACAGGCCCCTATCGCAGCTGACCCACGACACACCTACCCAGGACACACCTATCCAGGACACACCGACCCAACACACAACAACCCAGGAGACACCTACCCAGGACACACCTATCCAGGACACACCGACCCAGGACACACCTACCCAGGACACACCGACCCAGGACACACCTACTCAGGACACACCTACCCAGGACACACCTACCCAGGTGTAAAAAATAAAAAAATAAAATAAAAAAAAACAATTGATTAAGTGAATTAATTAACTGGTGAAGGGAATTTGGTGCTCATCTGAAGGAGGTGCAGAGAAGCAGACCTGTGAGGGAGTCTCGGGAGCAATTACATCACAGCCAGCAGGTAAGTGATTGGCTTGTGACTGGTAAGTGATTTTTCTTTTCTCTCTTTGACTTTCTCTTAGCTGTGTCGTGTAGTTCAAATTTAACTTCAGGTTTAAGTCATGGCAGGAGAGCTCAGACCCGTGTCATGCTCCTCTTGTGAGATGTGGCAATTCAGGGACCCTTCTGGTGTCCCTGACTCCTTCATCTGCAAGAAGTGTGTCCAACTGCAGCTCCTGTTAGACCGCTTGACGGCTCTGGAGCTGCGGATGGATTCACTTTGGAGCATCCGCGATGCTGAGGAAGTTGTGGATAGCACATTCAGTGAGTTGGTCACACCGCAGATTAAAATTACTGAGGCAGATAGGGAATGGGTGACCAACAGACAGAGGAAGAGTAGGAAGGCAGTGCAGGGATCCCCTGCGGTCATCTCCCTCCAAAACAGATTTACCGTTTTGGAAACTGTTGGGGGAGATGGCTCACCAGGGGAAGGTGGCAGCAGCCAGGTTCATGGCACCGTGGCTGGCTCTGCTGCACAGAAGGGCGGGAAAAAGAGTGGCAGAGCTATAGTGATAGGGGATTCAATTGTAAGGGGAATAGACAGGCGTTTCTGCGGACGCAAACGAGAATCCAGGTTGGTATGTTGCCTCCCTGGTGCAAGGGTCAAGGATGCTCGGAGCGGCTGCAGGGCATTCTGGAGGGAGAGGGTGAACAGCCAGCTGTCGTGGTGCATATAGGCACCAACGATATAGGTAAAAAATGGGATGAGGTCCTACAAGCTGAATTTAGGGAGTTAGGAGTTAAACTAAAAAGTAGGACCTCAAAGGTAGTAATCTCAGGATTGCTACCAGTGCCACGTGATAGTCAGAGTAGGAATGACAGGATAGCTAGGATGAATACGTGGCTTGAGAGATGGTGCAAGAGGGAGGGTTTCAAATTCCTGGGACATTGGGACCGGTTCTGGGGGAGGTGGGACTTGTACAAATCGGACGGTCTGCATCTGAGTGGGACCGGAACCAATGTTCTCGGGGGTGTGTTTGCTAGTGCAGTTGGGGAGGGTTTAAACTAATGTGGCAGGGGGATGGGAACCGATGTAGGAAGTCAGTGGGGACGGAAACAAAAGGCAGGAAGGGAGAGTGTGTAAAGCATGACCAGAGAAAGCAGGGCAGAGAGCAAGGAAAGTCTACATTAAACTGCATTTATTTCAGTGCAAGGGGCCTGACGGGCAAAGCGGATGAACTCAGGGCATGGATGGGCACATGGGACTGGGATATTATAGCTATGACTGAAACATGGCTAAGGGAGGGGCAGGACTGGCAGCTCAATGTTCCGGGGTACAGATGCTATAGAAAGGATAGAACAGGAGGTAAGAGAGGAGGGGGAGTGGCGTTTTTGATTAGGGAGAACTTCACGGCAGTACTTAGAGGGGACATATCCGAGGGTTCGCCCACTGAGCCTATATGGGTGGTACTGAAAAATAAGAAGGGAGAGATCACCTTGATAGGACTGTACTACAGGCCCCCAAATAGTCAGCGGGAAATTGAGGAGCAAATATGTAAGGAGATTACAGATAGCTGCAAGAAAAATAGGGTGGTAATAGTAGGGGACTTTAACTTTCCCAACATTGACTGGGACAGCCATAGCATTAGGGGCTTGGATGGAGGGAAATTTGTTGAGTGTATTCAGGAGGAATTTCTCATTCAGTATGTGGATGGACCGACTAGAGCGGGGGCAAAACTTGACCTCGTCTTGAGAAATAAGGAAGGGCAAGTGACAGAAGTGTTAGTGAGGGATCACTTTGGGACAAGTGACCATAACTCCATTAGTTTTAAGATAGCTATGGAGAATGATAGGTCTGGCCCAAGAGTTAAAATTCTTAATTGGGGCAAGGCCAATTTTGATGGCATAGAACATAGAACATAGAACAATACAGCGCAGTACAGGCCCTTCGGCCCACGATGTTGCACCGAAACAAAAGCCATCTAACCTACACTATGCCTTTATCATCCATATGTTTATCCAATAAACTTTTAAATGCCCTCAATGTTGGCGAGTTCACTACTGTAGCAGGTAGGGCATTCCACGGCCTCACTACTCTTTGCGTAAAGAACCTACCTCTGACCTCTGTCCTATATCTATTACCCCTCAGTTTAAAGTTATGTCCCCTCGTGCCAGCCATATCCATCCGCGGGAGAAGGCTCTCACTGTCCACCCTATCCAACCCCCTGATCATTTTGTATGCCTCTATTAAGTCTCCTCTTAACCTTCTTCTCTCCAACGAAAACAACCTCAAGTCCGTCAGCCTTTCCTCATAAGATTTTCCCTCCATACCAGGCAACATCCTGGTAAATCTCCTCTGCACCCGCTCCAAAGCCTCCACGTCCTTCCTATAATGCGGTGACCAGAACTGTACGCAATACTCCAAATGCGGCCGTACCAGAGTTCTGTACAGCTGCAACATGACCTCCCGACTCCGGAACTCAATCCCTCTACCAATAAAGGCCAACACTCCATAGGCCTTCTTCACAACCCTATCAACCTGGGTGGCAACTTTCAGGGATCTATGTACATGGACACCTAGATCCCTCTGCTCATCCACACTTTCAAGAACTTTACCATTAGCCAAATATTCCGCATTCCTGTTATTCCTTCCAAAGTGAATCACCTCACACTTCTCTACGTTAAACTCCATTTGCCACCTCTCAGCCCAGCTCTGCAGCTTATCTATATCCCTCTGTAACCTGCTACATCCTTCCACACTATCGACAACACCACCGACTTTAGTATCGTCTGCAAATTTACTCACCCACCCTTCTGCGCCTTCCTCTAGGTCATTGATAAAAATGACAAACAGCAACGGCCCCAGAACAGATCCTTGTGGTACTCCACTTGTGACTGTACTCCATTCTGAACATTTCCCATCAACCACCACCCTCTGTCTTCTTTCAGCTAGCCAATTTCTGATCCACATCTCTAAATCACCCTCAATCCCCAGCCTCCGTATTTTTTGCAATAGCCTACCGTGGGGAACCTTATCAAACGCTTTGCTGAAATCCATATACACCACATCAACTGCTCTACCCTCGTCTACCTGTTCAGTCACCTTCTCAAAGAACTCAATAAGGTTTGTGAGGCATGACCTACCCTTCACAAAGCCATGCTGACTATCCCTGATCATATTATTCCTATCTAGATGATTATAAATCTTGTCCCTTATAATCCCCTCCAAGACTTTACCCACTACAGACGTGAGGCTCACCGGTCTATAGTTGCTGGGGTTGTCTCTGCTCCCCTTTTTGAACAAAGGGACCACATTTGCTGTCCTCCAGTCCTCTGGCACTATTCCTGTAGCCAATGATGACATAAAAATCAAAGCCAAAGGTCCAGCAATCTCTTCCCTGGCCTCCCATAGAATCCTAGGATAAATCCCATCAGGTCCCGGGGACTTATCTATTTTCAGCCTGTCCAGAATTGCCAACACCTCTTCCCTACGTACCTCAATGCCATCTATTCTATTAGCCTGGGGCTCAGCATTCTCCTCCACAACATTATCTTTTTCCTGAGTGAATACTGACGAAAAATATTCATTTAGTATCTCGCCTATCTCTTCAGACTCCACACACAATTTCCCATCCCTGTCCTTGACTGGTCCTACTCTTTCCCTAGTCATTCGCTTATTCCTGACATACCTATAGAAAGCTTTTGGGTTTTCCTTGATCCTTCCTGCCAAATACTTCTCATGTCCCCTCCTTGCTCGTCTTAGCTCTCTCTTTAGATCCTTCCTCGCTACCTTGTAACTATCCATCGCCCCAACCGAAACTTCACACTTCATCTTCACATAGGCCTTCTTCTTCCTCTTAACAAGAGATTCCACTTCCTTGGTAAACCACGGTTCCCTCGCTCGACGCCTTCCTCCCTGTCTGACCGGTACATACTTATCAAGAACACGCAGTAGCTGATCCTTGAACAAGCCCCACTTATCCAGTGTGCCCAACACTTGCAGCCCACTTCTCCACCTTATCCCCCCCAAGTCACGTCTAATGGCATCATAATTGCCCTTCCCCCAGCTATAACTCTTGCCCTGCGGTGTATACTTATCCCTTTCCATCATTAACGTAAACGTCACCGAATTGTGGTCACTGTCCCCAAAGTGCTCTCCTACCTCCAAATCCAACACCTGGCCTGGTTCATTACCCAAAACCAAATCCAACGTGGCCTCGCCTCTTGTTGGCCTGTCAACATATTGTTTCAGGAAACCCTCCTGCACACACTGTACAAAAAACGACCCATCTATTGTACTCGAACTATATCTTTTCCAGTCAATATTTGGAAAGTTAAAGTCTCCCATAATAACTACCCTGTTACTTTCGCTCATATCCAGAATCATCTTCGCCATCCTTTCCTCTACATCCCTAGAACTATTAGGAGGCCTATAAAAAACTCCCAACAGGGTGACCTCTCCTTTCCTGTTTCTAACTTCAGCCAATACTACCTCGGAAGAGTCCCCATCTAGCATCCTCTCCGCCACCGTAATACTGCTCTTGACTAGCAGCGCCACACCTCCCCCTCTTTTGCCTCCTTCTCTGAGCTTACTAAAACACCTAAACCCCGGAACCTGCAACATTCATTCCTGTCCCTGCTCTATCCATGTCTCCGAAATGGCCACAACATCGAAGTCCCAGGTACCAACCCACGCTGCCAGTTCCCCTACCTTGTTTCGTATACTCCTGGCATTGAAGTAGACACACTTCAAACCACCTACCTGAACGCTGGCCCCCTCCTGCGACGTCAAATCTGTGCTCCTGACCTCTATACTCTCATTCTCCCTTACCCTAAAACTACAATCCAGGTTCCCATGCCCCTGCTGCATTAGTTTAAACCCCCCCAAAGAGCACTAACAAATCTCCCCCCCAGGATATTTGTGCCCCTCAGGTTCAGATGTAGACCATCCTGTCTGTAGAGGTCCCACCTTCCCCAGAAAGAGCCCCAGTTATCCAAAAATCTGAAACCCTCCCGCCTGCACCATCCCTGTAGCCACGTGTTTAAATGCTCTCTCTCCCTATTCCTCATCTCACTATCACGTGGCACGGGCAACAACCCAGAGATAACAACTCTGTTTGTTCTAGTTCTGAGCTTCCATCCTAGCTCCCTGAAAGCCTGCCTGACATCCTTGTCCCCTTTCCTACCTATGTCGTTGGTGCCAATGTGGACCACGACTTGGGGCTGCTCCCCCTCCCCCCTAAGGACCCGGAAAACACGATCCGAGACATCACGTACCCTTGCACCTGGGAGGCAACATACCAAACGTGAGTCTCTCACGCTCCCACAAAATCTCCTATCTGTGCCCCTGACTATAGAGTCCCCAATTACTAATGCTCTGCTCCTCTCCCCCCTTCCCTTCTGAGCAACAGGGACAGACTCCGTGCCAGAGGCCCGTACCCCATGGCTTACCCCTGGTAAGTCGTCCCCCCCACAAGTATCCAAAGCGGTATACTTGTTTCTCAGGGGAACGACCGCAGGGGATCCCTGCACTGACTGTTTTTTCCCAGTCCCTCTTACAGTTACCCACCTATCTCCAATCTTTGGTGTAACTAATTCCCTGAAGCTGCTATCTATGACCCCTTCTGCCTCCCGAATGATCCGAAGTTCTTCCAACTCCAGCTCCAGTTCCCTAACTCGGTCTTGGAGGAGCTGGAGATGGCAGCACTTCCTGCAGGTAAAATCAGCAGGGACACTAACTGCATCCCTCACCTCAAACATCCTGCAGGAGGAACATTGCACTCCCTTCCCTGCCATTCCTCTAACTTTCTACCAAGATCTGGCTAACAACTAAATTAAATTTTTATAAAAACTAATAATAATATAATAAAAATATGGTACTTACCTCAGACCAAAGGGTTTTATTATTAGGTTAGAGGAGGAGGGCGGGTGGGAGACACTACACGTGTAGTGTCTCGGGTTTCCTCTCCACCAGAATTTATTGGTGAGGGTCTTCCCAGACGTCCGCGGGTCGACTTCCTGTTCCCGCCTAAAAAACTAATTTAAAAAAAAAGAAAAATTCTCAGCTCCTGCTGAAATTGACTAACCAGCCAGCTCCACTCCCGCCGAAATCGACTGGCCTGCCCCTGCAAAGAGAAGTGCTTTTAAAGGTTGACTTACCTCCCAGCAACCTCCTTCCGCAATGCTCCCGCTGAAACTGACTAACCAGCTGCTCTCACGCCGCCGAAATCGACTGGCCTGCCCCTGCAAAGAGAAGTGCTTTTAAAGGTTGACTTACCTCCCAGCAACCTCCTTCCGCAATGCTCCCGCTGAAACTGACTAACCAGCTGCTCTCACGCCGCCGAAATCGACTGGCCTGCCCCTGCAAAGAGAAGTGCTTTTAGCATCAGACTGGAACTTTCAGAGGTAGATTGGGGGAGACTGTTGGCAGGCAAAGGGACGGCTGGTAAATGGGAGGCTTTTAAAAATGTGTTAACCAGGGTTCAGGGTAAGCACATTCCCTTTAGAGTGAAGGGCAAGGCTGGTAGAAGTAGGGAACCCTGGATGACTCGAGATATTGAGACTCTGGTCAAAAGGAAGAAGGAGGCATATGACGTACATAAACAACTGGGATCAAGTGGATCCCTTGAAGAGTATAGAAATTGTTGAAATAGAGTTAAGAGGGAAATCAGGAGGGCAAAAAGGGGACATGAAATTGCTTTGGCAAATAATGCAAAGGAGAATCCAAAGAACTTCTACAGATACATAAAGGGAAAAAGAGTAACTAGGGACAGAGTAGGGCCTCTTAAGGATCAACAAGGACATCTATGTGCAGAGCCACAAGAGTTGGGTGAGATCCTGAATGAATATTTCTCATCGGTATTCACAGTGGAGAAAGGCATGGATGTTAGGAAACTAAGGGAAATAAATAGTGATGTCTTGAGAAGTGTGCATATTACAGAGGAGGAGGTGCTGGAAGTCTTAAAGCGCATCAAGGTAGATAAATCCCCGGGACCTGATGAAATGTATCCCAGGATGTTGTGGGAGGCTAGGGAGGAAATTGCGGGTCCCTAACAGAGATATTTGAATCATCGGCAGCCACAGGTGAGGTGCCTGAAGATTGGAGAGTAACGAATGTTGTGCCCTTGTTTAAGAAGGGCAGCAGGGAAAAGCCTGGGAACTACAGACCGGTGAGCCTAACGTCTGTAGTAGGTAAGTTGCTAGAGGTATTCTGAGAGACAGGATCTACAAGCATTGAGAGAGGCAAGGACTGATTCGGGGCAGTCAGCATGGCTTTCTGCGTGGAAAATCATGTCTCACAAATTTGATTGAGTTTTTTGAGGGGGTGACCAAGAAGGTAGATGAAGGCAGTGCAGTAGACGTTGTCTACATGGACTTTAGCAAAGCCTTTGACAAGGTACCGCATGGTAGGTTGTTGCAGAAGGTTAAAACTCACGGGATCCAGGGTGAGGTTGCCAATTGGATTCAAAATTGGCTGGACGACAGAAGACAGAGGGTGGTTGTAGAGGGTTGTTTTTCAAACTGGAGGCCTGTGACCAGTGGTGTGCCTCAGGGATCGGTGCTGGGTCCACTGTTATTTGTGATTTATATTACTGATTTGGATGAGAATTTAGGAGGCATGGTTAGTAAGTTTGCAGATGACACCAAGATTGGTGGCACAGTGGATAGTGAAGAAGGTTATCTAGGATTGCAACGGGATCTTGATCAATTAGGCCAGTGGGCCGACGGATGGCAGATGGAGTTTAATTTAGATAAATGTGAGGTGATGCATTTTGGCAGATCGAATCAGGCCAGGACCTACTCAGTTAATGGTATGGCGTTGGGGAGAGTTATAGAACAAAGAGATCTAGGAGTACAGGTTCATAGCTCCTTGAAGGTGGAGTCGCAGGTGGACAGGGTGGTGAAGAAGGCATTCGGCATGCTTGGTTTCATTGGTCAGAACATTGAATACAGGAGTTGGGACGTCTTGTTGAAGTTGTACAAGACATTGGTACGGCCACACTTGGAATACTGTGTGCAGTTCTGGTCACCCTATTATAGGAAGGATATTATTAAACTAGAAAGAGTGCAGAAAAGATTTACTAGGATGTTACCGGGACTTGATGGTTTGAGTTACAAGGAGAGACTGGATAGACTGGGACTTTTTTCCCTGGAGCGTAGGAGGCTTAGGGGTGATCTTATAGAGGTCTATAAAATAATGAGGGGCATAGATAAGGTAGATAGTCAACATCTTTTCCCAAAGGTAGGGGAGTCGAAAATTAGAGGGCATAGGTTTAAGGTGAGAGGGGAGAGATTCAGAAGGGCCCAGAGGGGCAATTTCTTCACTTAGAGGGTAGTGAGTGTCTGGAATGTGCTGCCAGAGGTAGTGGTAGAGGCGGGTACAATTGTGTCTTTTAAAAAGCATTCAGATAGTTACATGGGTAAGATGGGTATAGAGGGTTATGGTCCAAGTGCGGGCAACTGGGACTAGCTTAATGGTAAAAACTGGGCGGCATGGACTGGTTGGGCCGAAGGGCCTGTTTCCATGCTGTAAACTTCTATGACTTCTTTGATTCTATGACACCCCTATCCAGGACACACCTACCCAGGACACACCTACCGGGACACACCCACCCAGGACACACCTATCCAGGACACACCTACCCAGGACACACCTACCAGGACACACCTACCCAGGACACACCTACCCAGGAGACACCTACCCAGGACACACCGACCCAGGACACACCTACCCAGGACACACCTACTCAGGACACACCTACCCAGGACACACCTACTCAGGACACACCTACCCAGGACACACATACCCAGGGCGCACCTACCCAGGACACACCCACCAGGACACACCCACCCAGGACACGCCTACCCAGGACACACCCACCCAGGATACACCTACCCAGGACACACCTACCCAGGACACACCCACCCAGGACACCCCTACTCAGGACACACCTACCCAGGACACACCGACCCAGGACACACCTAATCAGGACACACCGACCCAGGACACACCTACCCAGGACACACCTAACCAGGACACACCTACCAGGACACACCCACCCAGGACACAACTATCCAGGGCACACCTACCCAGGACACACCTACCAGGACACACCTACCCAGGACACACCTACCCAGGACACACCTACTCAGGACACACCTACCCAGGACACACATACCCAGGGCGCACCTACCCAGGACACACCCACCAGGACACACCCACCCAGGACACACCTACCCAGGACACACCCACCCAGGATACACCTACCCAGGACACACCTACCCAGGACACACCCACCCAGGACACCCCTACCCAGGACACACCTACCCAGGACACACCGACCCAGGACACACCTACTCAGGACACGCCTACCCATGACACACCTACCCAGGACACACCTACCCAGGACACACCCACCCAGGACACACCTATCCAGGACACACCTACCCAGGACACACCTACCAGGACACACCCACCCAGGACACACCTACCCAGGAGACACCTACCCAGGATACACCTACCCAGGACACACCTACCCAGGACATACCTACTCAGGACACACCTACCCAGGACACACATACCCAGGGCGCACCCACCAGGACACACCCACCAGGACACACCCACCCAGGACACACCTACCCAGGACACACCCACCCAGGATACACCTACCCAGGACACACCTACCCAGGACACACCCACCCAGGACACACCGACCCAGGACACACCCACCCATGACACACCTACTCAGGACACACCTACCCAGGACACACCTAATCAGGACACACCGACCCAGGACACACCTACCCAGGACACACCTACCCAGGACACACCTACTCAGGACACACCTACCCAGGACACACCTACCCAGGACACACCTACCCAGGATACACCTACCCAGGACACACCTACCCAGGACACACCCACCCAGGATACACCTACCCAGGACACACCTACCCAGGACACACCCACCCAGGACACACTGACCCAGGACACACCTACTCAGGACACACCTACTCAGGACACACCGACCCAGGACACACCTACCCAGGACACACCTACTCAGGACACACCTACCCAGGATACACCGACCCAGGACACACCTACCCAGGACACACCTACCCAGGACACACCTACTCAGGACACACCGACCCATGACACACCGACCCAGGACACACCTACCCAGGACACACCTACCCAGGGCACACCTACCCAGGACACACTGACCCAGGACACACCTACCCAGGACACACCTACCCAGGACACACTGACCCAGGACACACCTACTCAGGACACACCTGCCCAGGACACACTGACCCAGGACACACCTACCCAGGACACACCTACTCAGGACACACCTACCCAGGACACACCTACCCAGGACACACCTACCCAGGACACACTGACCCAGGACACACCTACCCAGGACACACTGACCCAGGACACACTGACCCAGGACACACCTACTCAGGACACACCTACCCAGGACACACTGACCCAGGACACACCGACCCAGGACACACCGACCCAGGACACACCTACCAGGACACACCTACCCAGGACACACCTACCAGGACACACCTACCCAGGACACACCTATCCAGGACACACCGACCCAGGACACACCTACCCAGGACACACCTACCCAGGACACACCTACCCAGGATACACCTACCCAGGACACACCTACCCAGGACACACTTACCCAGGACACTGACACACAGGACACTGACGCACAGGACACCAACGCACTGGACACTGACGCACACGACACCCACACACAGGGGACGGGTGGGCAGGAACCACCACTCCAGGGGACCCTGGATTTTGGGTCGGATGAAGAGCACGACGCAACGCCACTCCTATCTCCTACACCCTCCACCATCGCAGAGACACTCACCTCGGTTGGGCACTTTAGCGATGAGGCATCTGGGACACTAACTGGTGCGCACAACACAGCCGTCCCGGTACAGCAGGTGGAGGCAAGAGCTGCCGAGAGACCGGGCGGTCGGATGCCAGGCCGGCGCAAGCAACCACCTTCTGCCCAGACGGGCCCCAGGTTCCTGGAGTTACCACACCCGCCCACAGACCCGATGCAGTCACGGACCAAGGGACGATCGAACGGGGTGACGGCCGGCTTGCGGCAGCTGCAGACACAGGTGGAGGAGTCCACCCACGTGCAGGAGCAGGGAGTGGTGCCGGTCATGCGTGCCACCCAGGCTGAAACCGCACGGGTGGCGTCTGCGGTGGAGGCAATGGGTGTGACGGTGTCAGGCATGGATCGCAGTATAGAGGGTTATGGTCCAAGTGCGGGCAACTGGGACTAGCTTAATGGTAAAAACTGGGCGGCATGGACTGGTTGGGCCGAAGGGCATGTTTCCATGCTGTAAACTTCTATGACTTCTTTGATTCTATGACACCCCTATCCAGGACACACCTACCCAGGACACACCTACCGGGACACACCCACCCAGGACACACCTATCCAGGACACACCTACCCAGGACACACCTACCAGGACACACCTACCCAGGACACACCTACCCAGGAGACACCTACCCAGGACACACCGACCCAGGACACACCTACCCAGGACACACCTACTCAGGACACACCTACCCAGGACACACCTACTCAGGACACACCTACCCAGGACACACATACCCAGGGCGCACCTACCCAGGACACACCCACCAGGACACACCCACCCAGGACACACCTACCCAGGACACACCCACCCAGGATACACCTACCCAGGACACACCTACCCAGGACACACCCACCCAGGACACCCCTACTCAGGACACACCTACCCAGGACACACCGACCCAGGACACACCTAATCAGGACACACCGACCCAGGACCCACCTAATCAGGACACACCTAACCAGGACACACCTACTCAGGACACACCTACCCAGGACACACCGACCCAGGACACACCTAATCAGGACACACCGACCCAGGACACACCTAATCAGGACACACCGACCCAGGACACACCTACCCAGGACACACCGACCCAGGACACACCTAATCAGGACACACCGACCCAGGACACACCTACCAGGACACACCCACCCAGGACACAACTATCCAGGACACACCTAACCAGGACACACCTACCAGGACACACCCACCCAGGACACAACTATCCAGGACACACCTACCCAGGACACACCTACCAGGACACACCTACCCAGGACACACCTACCCAGGACACACCTACTCAGGACACACCTACCCAGGACACACATACCCAGGGCGCACCTACCCAGGGCACACCCACCAGGACACACCCACCCAGGACACACCTACCCAGGACACACCCACCCAGGATACACCTACCCAGGACACACCTACCCAGGACACACCCACCCAGGACACCCCTACCCAGGACACACCTACCCAGGACACACCGACCCAGGACACACCTACTCAGGACACACCTACCCAGGACACACCTACCCAGGACACACCTACCCAGGACACACCCACCCAGGACACACCTATCCAGGACACACCTACCCAGGACACACCTACCAGGACACACCCACCCAGGACACACCTACCCAGGACACACCTACCCAGGAGACACCTACCCAGGATACACCTACCCAGGACACACCTACCCAGGACATACCTACTCAGGACACACCTACCCAGGACACACATACCCAGGGCGCACCCACCAGGACACACCCACCAGGACACACCCACCCAGGACACACCTACCCAGGACACACCCACCCAGGATACACCTACCCAGGACACACCTACCCAGGACACACCCACCCAGGACACACCGACCCAGGACACACCCACCCATGACACACCTACTCAGGACACACCTACCCAGGACACACCTAATCAGGACACACCGACCCAGGACACACCTACCCAGGACACACCTACACAGGACACACCTACTCAGGACACACCTACCCAGGACACACCTACCCAGGACACACCTACCCAGGATACACCTACCCAGGACACACCTACCCAGGACACACCCACCCAGGATACACCTACCCAGGACACACCTACCCAGGACACACCCACCCAGGACACACTGACCCAGGACACACCTACTCAGGACACACCTACTCAGGACACACAGACCCAGGACACACCTACCCAGGACACACCTACTCAGGACACACCTACCCAGGATACACCGACCCAGGACACACCTACCCAGGACACACCTACCCAGGACACACCTACTCAGGACACACCGACCCATGACACACCGACCCAGGACACACCTACCCAGGACACACCTACCCAGGGCACACCTACCCAGGACACACTGACCCAGGACACACCTACCCAGGACACACCTACCCAGGACACACTGACCCAGGACACACCTACTCAGGACACACCTGCCCAGGACACACTGACCCAGGACACACCTACCCAGGACACACCTACTCAGGACACACCTACCCAGGACACACCTACCCAGGACACACTGACCCAGGACACACCTACCCAGGACACACCTACCCAGGACACACTGACCCAGGACACACCTACTCAGGACACACCTACCCAGGACACACTGACCCAGGACACACCGACCCAGGACACACCGACCCAGGACA
The DNA here is from genome assembly GCF_047496885.1 of Scyliorhinus torazame. Lineage (NCBI taxonomy): Eukaryota > Metazoa > Chordata > Chondrichthyes > Carcharhiniformes > Scyliorhinidae > Scyliorhinus > Scyliorhinus torazame. Next base: position 187,289,935 of record NC_092712.1, read on the forward strand.
CACCGACCCAGGACACACCTACCCAGGACACACCTACCAGGACACACCTACCCAGGACACACCTATCCAGGACACACCGACCCAGGACACACCTACCCAGGACACACCTACCCAGGACACACCTACCCAGGATACACCTACCCAGGACACACCTACCCAGGACACACTTACCCAGGACACTGACACACAGGACACTGACGCACAGGACACCAACGCACTGGACACTGACGCACACGACACCCACACACAGGGGACGGGTGGGCAGGAACCACCACTCCAGGGGACCCTGGATTTTGGGTCGGATGAAGAGCACGACGCAACGCCACTCCTATCTCCTACACCCTCCACCATCGCAGAGACACTCACCTCGGTTGGGCACTTTAGCGATGAGGCATCTGGGACACTAACTGGTGCGCACAACACAGCCGTCCCGGTACAGCAGGTGGAGGCAAGAGCTGCCGAGAGACCGGGCGGTCGGATGCCAGGCCGGCGCAAGCAACCACCTTCTGCCCAGACGGGCCCCAGGTTCCTGGAGTTACCACACCCGCCCACAGACCCGATGCAGTCACGGACCAAGGGACGATCGAACGGGGTGACGGCCGGCTTGCGGCAGCTGCAGACACAGGTGGAGGAGTCCACCCACGTGCAGGAGCAGGGAGTGGTGCCGGTCATGCGTGCCACCCAGGCTGAAACCGCACGGGTGGCATCTGCGGTGGAGGCAATGGGTGTGACGGTGTCAGGCATGGATCGCAGTATTCAAGGCCTGGGGCTTTCCGTGCAGGCAGCGTCCATGGCCCAGGACATGGCTGCCCTCTCACAGGCATCCATGAGCCAGAGCCAGCATCAGATTGCAGAGGCGCTCAACGCTGTGGCCCAGTCCCAGCAGGCCATGGGCCAGTCTCTGCAGGCTGCGGCCCAGTCTCAGCAGGCCATCGCTGAGGGTATCAGCGCCATTGCCCAGGTGCTGGCCGGCGTTGCCCAGACAGGGATGGCCAACTCCCTGAGCTCCATGGCTGCAAACTTGCAGACCCTTGTTGACACCAGGGCGGGCCTCCAGGACTGGCAGCGCCAGGTGTCGGGGGGGCGCGGATGCTCGGTCTGTTCGCATCCCTGACCCATGTAGAGGCCTGTGGACCATTGGGCACCCCGAAGGAGGAGGAGGTACTGGGGTCCATCCCGGGTCCCCCTGTAGGGGAGGCCCCGGAACACTACGACACCTCGGACTCCCCCCCCCTTCCGTCCCAGATGCATCTGGTGGGCAATGGGCAGGACAGGCTGGCAGCTTGCCATCCCAGTCGCCCGAGCTGCAGCCTGGCCCATCTAGGCCGGGCCGCCCCAGGAAACAGCCGCCAAAGTGGTCCCTAGTCACAGGACAGGAATTACAGGAATCCACCTCCAGTTCTGCTTTACCGTCTGGGGAACCACCTAGACGTAGACAAAGGGCCCGTAAGGCCAAACAATTAGACACTGAGTAAGTTGGCACGGGTGCAGGGCACAGACGAGTTATAGGGGCTGGGGCACGTGTATGCACTGTTTGTTATTAAAATCACTTTCACACCTACAGAAGCTGCCATTGTGCTCTGTCCGATGCGTGGGGGGTGTGGTGTGAGGTGAGCGCCAGTGGGTGTGTGAGGGGTGATAGAACATCGGCCTCAAGTGAGTCTGCCCCCCCCTCCCTCCGGGTCGCCCTCGCCATCCCCCCGGGCAGACGACGGGCCCGTGCGCTGCAGAGTCACGGCCGCATGCAGGGACAGTCCGTGTGGAGGGTGGTACTGTGGCCATGGGTCAGACATTGTCCAACGATGTAGAGCCCGGAGCTCATCACAGAGCGGGTTGTCATCATCCTCCATGGCCTGCAATAGACACGCTTCCACCGGTGACCGTGTGAGCCAGGCCTGTTGTGCCGCAGGTGGATGTGCAATGGAGGGGTGGTGGGCATGCAGGTGTGGTGAGGGTGGTTGGTGGAGGGTGGGTGGGGTGAGGGTGGTCTGGTGGAGGGTTGGTGTGGTGAGGGTGGTGGGTGGGTGGGGTGCATGTGGTTGGTGTTGGGTGGGTGGGGTGAGGTTTGTTGGTGTTGGGTGGGTGGGGTGAGGGTAGTTGGTGTTGGGTGGGTGGGGTGAGGGCGGTTGGTGTTGGGTGGGTGGGGTGAGGGTGGTAGGCTGGTGCCGTCGTGTGCAGTCTGTGCCCATACTCGGCGATTCCCACGCCCCCCTAGTCCGTGAACCGGGTGGCTATCAGCCTATCCCGTGCCTGCTGGCCCAGCCGGTAACGGTGGGCAGCCTCACGTCCATGTCCAGCCCGTCTGTCCTGACCATTGCCCCCATCCTCCTCATCTGGGGAGGACTGCGCCTCGTCTTGCTGCTCCTCCCCTTTCCCCTCCTGTGCCTGCAGCACATCACCCCTCTGCTGGGCTATATTGTGCAGGACGCAGCACACAACAACGATGTGGCCGACCCTATCTGACGGGTACTGGAGGGCCCCTCCAGAGCGGTCTGATTTGATATGTTCTCGGTGTAACATAAGCGGCTTCCTTGTGGTGCACTTGACAAAGGAAGGTTCAGACGTGGAGATAACTTCAACACGTTTATTAAACTATTTACATTTCTATTACTCGGGTTCGACACTACTGCTAATCCTACTATAGCTACCCAGACTGACTAACCAGCTGCTGCAATCCACGTGGTGGGTGTAATATTGAATCAACCCTGTGTCTGTTCTCACTGACTGTCTCCACTGGCCGAGGGGGGCTGATCATGTGTGTGGTGTCCTTTATATATGGGTTGGTGTAATGCCCCCCTGTGGTGGTATCACCTCCTTGTGTATCGTGAATGTCCATTGGCCGTGTTCTATCTAACTGATCTATTGGTTGAGTGTGTGTGTGATGTCTCTTGTGCTCCCTCTAGTGTCTAGCTAGCCTACATGTATTTACATTGATGCACATCACCACACGGTCCAGGCACCTGAAGCGCATCTTTAGCAGCCCAAAGCACCTCTACATCACACCCCTGGTCGCTGCATGGGCATTGTTGTAGCGGTTCTCCGCATCAGTCTGTGGCCTCCGTATAGGCGTCATCAGCCACAACCGCAACGGGTAACCCCTGTCGCCCAGCAACCAGCCCCTCAGCCAGGAGGGGGGGGCATCCCTCGAACATGGTAGGGATGAAAGATTGTGCCAATACAAATGAGTCACGTACACTGCCCTGGTACCGGGCGCAGACGTGCAGGATCATCATGCGGTGGTCACAGACCACCTGCACGTTCATGGAACAGGTCCCCTTCCTATTCCTGAACACGGCCCTGTTGTCCGCAGGTGGCCGCACGGCAACGTGCATCCCATCGATCGCCCCCTGGACCATGGGCATCCTGGCCACCGCAGCAAAGCCCGCTGCCCAGCATCCTGGCTGGCCCGGTGCACAGGGAACTGGATGTAGCGGTCCGCAATGGCATATAGCGCGTCTGTCACTGCACGGATGCACCGGTGCACCGATGTCTGCGAGATGCTGGACAGGTCCCCACTCGGCGCCTGGAATCACCCCGTGGCATAAATGTTCAGGGCCACCGTAACCTTGACGGACACGGGGAGAGGATGTACTCCCCAGTGCCATGCGGTGCCAGGTGTGCCATCAAGTGGCAGATATAGGCAACGGTTTCCTGGCTCATCCGGAGTCTCCTGCTGCATACCCGGTCCATGAGGTCCTGGTACGATCAGCGGGGCCGGTGCACATGGGGCTTCATCGGGCGTCTCTATCGCCGTGGCATCACCATCACCTCCTCCTCCTCGTCCTGTCACACGCCCTCCCTCCCCGGCACTCGCCCCCCCCCTCCCCGGCACTCGCACCCCCCTCCCCGGCACTCGCCCTCTCCTCCCCGGCACTCGCCCCCCCCTCCCCGGTACTCGCCCCCCCCCCTCCCCGGCACTCGCACCCCCCCTCCCCGGCACTCGCCCTCTCCTCCCCGGCACTCGCCCTCTCCTCCCCGGCACTCGCCCTCTCCTCCCCGGCACTCGCCCCCCCCTCCCCGGCACTCGCACCCCCCCCCTCCCCGGCATTCGCCCTCTCCTCCCCGGCACTCGCCCTCTCCTCCCCGGCATTCGCCCTCTCCTCCCCGGCACTCGCCCTCTCCTCCCCGGCACTCGCCCTCTCCTCCCCGGCACTCGCCCTCTCCTCCCCGGCACTCGCCCTCTCCTCCCCGGCACTCGCCCCCCCCTCCCCGGCACTCGCACCCCCCTCCCCGGCACTCGCCCTCTCCTCCCCGGCACTCGCCCTCTCCTCCCCAGCACTTGCCCCTCTCCTCCCCAGCACCCGCCCTCTCCTCCCCGGCACTCACCCTCTCCTCCCCGGCACTCGCCCTCTCCTCCCCGGCACACGCCCTCTCCTCCCCGGCACTCACCCCCCTCCCCAGTCCCCCCATCTCCCCGGCACTCGCCCTCTCCTCCCCGGCACTCGCCCTCTCCTCCCCGGCACTCGCCCTCTCCTCCCCGGCCCCCCCTCTCCCCGGAACTTGCCCTCTCCTCCCCGGCACTCGCCCTCTCCTCCCCGGCACTCAAACTCCCTCCCCGGCACTCACCCTCTCCTCCCCAGCACTCGACCTCCCTCCCAGCCCCCCCTCACCCCGGCCCCCCCTCTCCCCAGCAGTTGCCCTCTCCTCCCCAGCACTCGCCCTCTCCTCCCCAGCACTCACCCTCTCCTCCCCGGCACACGCCCTCTCCTCCCCGGCATTCGCCCTCTCCTCCCCGGCACTCGCCCTCTCCTCCCCGGCACTCGACTTCCCTCCCCGGCACTCGCCCTCTCCTCCCCGGCACTCGACCTCCCTCCCCGGCCCCGCCTCTCCCCGGCACTCACCCTCTCCTCCCCAGCACTCGAACTCCCTCCCCGGCACTCGCCCACTCCTCCCCGGCACTCGCCCTCTCCTCCCCGGCACTCGACCTCCCTCCCCAGCCCCGCCTCTCCCCGGCACTCGCCCTCTCCTCCCCAGCACTCAAACTCCCTCCCCGGCACTCGCCCACTCCTCCCCGGCACTCGCCCTCTCCTCCTCGGCACTCGACCTCCCTTCCTGGTACGTGCCCTCATCTCCCCGGCACTCGACCTCCCTCCCTGGCACGTGCCCTCACCTCCCCGGCCCCGCTCTCCCCGGCACGAGCCCTCTCCTCCCCGGCACATTCCCTCCCTCCCCGGCACTCGCCATCTACTCCGCGGCACCCAACCTCCCTCCCCGGCACCCGACCTCCCTCCCCAGCACGTGCCCTCACCTCCCCGGCCCTCCCTCTCCCCGGCACGTGCCCTCTCCTCCCCGGCACTCGACCTCCCTCCCCGGCACTCATCCTCTCCTCCCAGGCATGCGCCCTCCCCTCTCCACCTCCCCTCTCCGCTCCTCCACACCCACCCCCCACTCCACACACTCCGGTAGAAACCCACGCAGACACGGGGAGAACGTGCAAACTCCGCACAGACAGTGACCCAAGCTGGGAATCGAACCTGGGACCCTGCCGCTGTGCTAACCACTATGCTACCGTGCTGCCATTTGTTTAGCTGTTGTAGAAATCCTCCTTGTCAGTCCCGCCATCAACAGTTTCTGAAACGGAGAATCCCACCAATGATTTTTGCACTAACACAGACCCAGGTGAAATGTTGAAAACAAAACATGGGCCTGGATCCTACTTTTGTAGATCCCGCGACAGTGTTTGATACAGTCAGCTGAAATTGAATTTGGAAAACGTTATCTAGTTTTGCGAGTCCTCAAAGTTCCTCAGCATTCTCCATTAACTGCACAAAGGCCTGATATTGCAAAATGCATACGTTTGCAATTAAGCTATAATGTTATATGAGTTATTGCCACATCTGTGGCAAATCTGGAAGGTTTGAAAACTGAACATGAATAATTAAAAATAATTACCTCAGAATATTATTATGTATTTACTTGACAATTATGGGACCATGTGAACATAATGCCAGCATTTGTTATTTACTGTTCTTTGCATTTCAACAAATTATGTTGGAGTACAATTTCAATTGATACCATTTCACCAGGTTTTCTGGGGATCATCTGCTGAACCTATCTATGCATGTTGTGTGGGAGAATCCCATCATAAGTAAATAGCTTTGGCTTAAAGGAAACTCAATTGCAGTTACAAAATGTATTTTTGCTTGTGTTAAATTATTAACCTGTATTTCATATTGCTAAAAATATCATAGTACGAAGTCTTACAACACCAGGTTAAAGTCCAACAGGTTTGTTTCGATGCCACTAACTTTCGGAGCGCTGCTCCTTCCTCAGGTGAATGAAGAGGTATGTTCCAGAAACATATATATAGACAGATTCAAAGATGCCAGACAATGCTTGGAATGTGACCATTAGCAGGTGATTAGTAGGAATGGTCGCATTCCAAGCATTGTTTGGCATCTTTCTGGAACACACCTCTTCATTCACCTGAGGAAGGAGCAGCGCTCCGAAAGCTAGTGACATCGAAACAAACCTGTTGGACTTTAACCTGGTGTTGTAAGACTTCGTACTGTGCTCACCCCAGTCCAACGCCGGCATCTCCACACCTTAAAAATATCATGTAAGAGGTTAACACCCAGAGGTACACAGAATATTTCCCAACAGAATAGCTATCAGCTATTCTTCATAAGGTATGATAAAACAGGGAAAAGAACAAAAGGGCGGCAATAGTATTAATTGTTTACATGACCGGTCTATTACCTTCAATCATAACCTTTTGATCTCATGTAACAAGAGAGAAGGAGTTATATGTTGCTTTTGTTTCTGTATAACTTCAAAGCTTTTGAATCATATTTCTTGGATATTCTTTCATGCAAGAGGCAATCTGCAGTCATTGTTTTAGTTTTGCAATCAGCTATCGGAGTGTTCTGTGTTTAAACTTTGTGCCAATTTCCGAGGTGTTTAGTCAACTAGAGGCTGCAGGATGTGAAGTGTAAATAGTAGTTAAATGTTCATTTTAAAAAGGAAAATGAGGATGTTTATTATTTTATGTATTGAACAGTGTGATGCATCATTCACAGTTTTGTTTGTCTTGTGTAAATAAAGCAATTTAATTCAAATCTGGGGCGAAATTCTCCCCCAACGGCACGATGTCCGCCGACTGGCGCCCAAAACGGCGCCAATCAGACGGGCATCGCGCCGCCCCAAAGGTGCGGAATGCTCCGCATCTTTGGGGGCCGAGCCCCGACATTGAGGGGCTAGGCCGGCGCCGGAGGGATTTCCGCCCCGCCAGCTGGCGGAAACGGCGTTTGTTGCCCCGCCAGCTGGCGCGGAAATGACAACCCTAGGCGGCGCATGCGCGGCAGTGTCAGCGGCCGCTGACAATTTCCCGCGCATGCGCAGTGGGGAGAGTCTCTTCCGCCTCCGCCATGGTGGAGGCCGTTGCGGAGGCGGAAGGGAAAGAGTGCCCCCACGGCACAGGCCCGCCCGCGAATCGATGGGCCCCGATCGCGGGCCAGGCCACCGTGGGGGCACCCCCCGGGGTCAGATTGCCCCGCGCCCCCCCCAGGACCCCGGAGCCCGCCCACGCCGCCTTGTCCTGCCGGTAAATACCTACTTTAATTTACGCCGGCGGGACAGGCAATTTCTCGGCGGGACTTCGGCCCATCCGGGCCGGAGAATTGAGCGGGGGGGCCCGCCAACCGGCGCGGCCCGATTCCCGCCCCCGCCCAATCTCCGGTACCGGAGACTTCGGCAACCGGCGGGGGCGGGATTCACGGCGGCCACCGGCCATTCTCCGACCCGCTTTGGGAATCGGAGAATGACGCCCCTGGAGTCTCAGGTTTGTTGTTTCTTGACAGGAGAATAATGTAGCAGTGCATGGTATATCCTATTAAGTGATGCGTTCCAGTATCCAATCTCTGGATTAAATGCTGTTTTGTTTGAGGTCTGGGCCATTGTTTACCTGGATATTAGCAGATATAGACAGACTCCAGATCATGGAGAATATCAGCCCCACTTAGCTGAGTGGCTTGTGACTATGAACCTGACAAAATAAATTTTTCAAAAATCCAAAAAATTGATAGCAGCCTACTTCCAGGCTTCTAATTCTCTGTCACCTGCTTCTAAGAGGCAGGTTTGAGTTAGGTTCCCTATGGTTTACCCTCTCATCCTGTCAGTAAGCACATTGCTTGGCATTTCTTCTCCATAGCCTTGCTGAGACATTGTGGATGTACATCCTCTCATAGCATGATAAGGTGTGGTGGTGCTCAATCCCCACTTACTTTATTTTACTCCAAAAATATGTAAGTTACATTTTCTTACCCATGATTGACATATTTTATATTGGAATTTATGTGATTTAGCTTTACCCTTCTGTTAATTATTGAGTTGTACTGTTTTAACTTTCCTGAAGTTTAAAATTGACATGTCTTCCTTCAGTGTTGAGTAACAAAGGTAATTTTTTAATGGTGATGTGTCAGTTTGTAGGGGCTTGTCCCCTTAGGACATGCAGGAAAATTAGCCACACTGCCATTCATTATATTATTCCATGCATTAACAAATGGCATTAATGTTCATACCCGCATTAAAAATCAGATTTCAGGTGACATGATCCCAAATAAACTTGGCATTACCCATCCCAATACACCCCTAAGTTGTCAGTCTTACTCTTCAGATTTATTGCCTCCAACTACAATAGCACAACTAAGTGCCACAATGCACAGCATGAAAGAAAAGGTTTACAGACTTATGTACCATTATTTTATAGTTACATAAGTCCTACCTTTTCTATACATGTAATTGATCGCTTCCTCGCCAGGCAGACATGTAGCCTGACTACAGATTTTGAATCTGCACTGGATTCTGCAATACCTGCCAGAGAGATAGTTCACATTAGCTTCCACAAGGCTTGCATATGGCAACTAATGCATTAAAATTTGCTGACGCATTTGAAAGAATCACTGAGGTTTGTAAGGATCAACATTACATCAGGGAGGTTCTTAAACAACACAACTTCGAATACATTCCAAAATCCAAATGTAGTTTTGTTCTGCATCAGCTGGGTGGACAGGCGGACTAATATCAACGTCCTTGAAGGAGCCAAAGCACCAGCATCGAGGCCATGATCATCGGAAACCAACTCCACTAGGCCGGCTATGTGCTTCGGGTTCCAGAGTCCCGTCTGCCAAAGCAAATCTTCTTTGCCCAGCTCAACAAAGGGTCCCAAACAAGAGGAGGACAAAGGAAGTGTTTCAAAGATACCCTGAAGGCTTTCCTCAAGAAATGCAACATAGATACCAATGCCTGGGGGAGCCATGCTCAGAAGAGACCCACATGACAATCCTCCTGTCCGAAGGAACACGTTTCTTCAAGGACACCTGACGGCAAGAGGAGGCCCGGAAAAAGTGCCTGAGAAAGGAATACCAGCGATCTAGGGTCCAAGGACCGATTCCACCTTCTGGAAACATCTGCAAAGATTGCGGTTGACGATGCAGCTCCAGGATTGGGCTCATCAGCCATGCAGGGACCCACAGAACCATGACCAGTAGCACAGAGTTTCTTTGGTGGACAATCAGACAAGTTATCACATGATCGCCGAAGATTACAGAAAGTCCATACTCACTCTATCCAATTTCGATCCTTTAACATTTTCTGTGACTCCAAACTCACTTTATATATTGAACTACGTTTTAACGGAATTAACAGCCTCATGACAAACCAAAGTTAAAAAATATATATTTCTTTCATTTTATGTGCATTGTAAGCATATTTATAAACACTATCATAAAACACTAGCCCACCAAAAAAGTCCTCTCTGATATCTCCTGCCTCAGCTCGATGGTTGTGGGCCGATACGAAGGTGCAAATAAAAATTTGTAAAAACGTACCTCACATTGGAACAAGCAAACCAAGTTAGCGCTACACCATTAATTTTCATTTGGCCTGTTCAGCACAGCGCTTGCAAAAAACTGGTTGGTTGTTTAAACGTGGCGCATTTTTGGCGCGAATGTCCATGCATCAGGACTTCTGCGCAGTCCCGAGGCGCATCTGTTCCAGACAATCTCTGTATGTCAATCTCCAGCAGTCAATTCTCAACTCAGAAACCGCCTGCTTTATCTCAAATTGATAAGGCTAAAAGTCAACATTGTTGCCAGGTTAGTTGGAACATAGATCCTTGGCATCATATAATACATGCACCATTCATTGTGTGAAAGGTTTTCCTATTGATATAAATACAGAGATTTTCTGCAGGGACATGGGTGTCAGGCTGCACTTAATGCAGTCGAAGACAATAGCCTGTTTGATTCTTTGTTGCTCATTGAATACGGTGAATCGCAAAAGAAGGGCAATCATGATTTAAGAACTAATCTGGATATTAACTGAATGACCTGCAATTTCTTTGGTGGGGGAAAGAAGAAAGGGGAATTCTAAAGGTGTCGTAGAAGATGAGCATAGTAGTAATCTTTTTCTGAGCTAAGAGAGCATTAATAGGCACAAGTCCCACTTCTTGGCACAAATCCAATGCAATTAATTTTGTGGAATTGTGAGACAATTAATTATGTTACTCATTAGAAAGCCTTTTCGCTATTTGATTTGGCCACATGTATTATTATGTTTTCCACACTGCAGCTGAATGATTCCGAGGTGGCAGGAAAATTCTGGACACGATGATCTGTGCCAATTAAGATCTTGTTATAGTATTATAAAAATAAAACATTTAGCATGCACTTCTCCTCTGTTGCACTTCTGCCAGATTATAACTCTGAGAAGGCTCTCTCTCTCTCTCCTTCTTTAGTATAATACAATGCTGAACATGGACAGTGAGGCTCCCAAATGGAAAGCTGTCCTGCACAGAATGTTGTGGCTCTTTCTGTGTAAAACCAGCCTTGCTGTCAATTGCAAAACAAAAATGCTTCAAAGATTGACCAGATTCTGATGGACATATATAACATTTTTGTTCCACGTACAAATGAGATCCAGGGATCAAAATTCATAGAACAGGAACACCGAAAATGATTTATATCTAAAAACAATGTTATCATTGTTAGTTAACAGTCAAGCCCCCCTTTTCCTTCTGTGAAGGAATACTAGTTTTATTTATATAAATCAGGACTTCCAAGGTTCCTTCTGTGTTTCACTCTCCAGACAGGATTCTGCCCAATGACCCCTTTCATTTAACTAATTAGACTTGGCTTCCCGCCCGAAACCCCCATCCTTACTGTGCTCCATTACTTTGCATTCAGCCCTCAACTCTACACCTAATGCTGTGTATCATTCCCTGACTTGGATGCTGAATATAACATTCACCATTCAGATATCAGAATATCCACGAGCAACAGCATGAGTGATCAACTAATTAATTGATAAATTTGACTTATTCTGAAATTCATCACATGTTCAAGTGCATTATTTTTTATTCATAAAATGATTGCATTCTTTTTCTGTTTTACATCTATGTGTACTTTATATAAATGAATATGTCATTGCGTTCATAGTTCCATTTCTCTTGAGACAATGGTTATGAATTAGATACAGCTACTCATTCCACTGAATTAACTAAAGACGGATGAGAAGGAAATTTATAATAAAGGGCACCAGTAAGAAGATTATTAACATTGTAACTATATGCAGTCTGTTCCTATTGCCTGAAGGATCGGTGTGAGCAGTGCTTAAATGTCTGATTTACATGCACACAGCAAACAAAGACAGAATATCATTTAAAACTCAGAACAATACAACATCAGAAAATATTGTAAGTCAAAGCACATTGTATGGCATGTGCTACTCTGGGGCACTAGGTACAGAGCGTAATCTCAGCATTGGTAAATTATTAAAATTGCAAGTTTGAATCCTGCGATAAGGGAACCAAGCACATAGGTTAATCTACCCATAGGAGTCTAAACAAACTCTCCAAGTATAAATAGGTTTCATAGAATTTACAGTGCAGAAGGAGGTCATTCGGCCCATCGAGTCTGCACCGGCTCTTGGAAAGAGCACCCTACCGAAGCCCACACTTCCACCCTATCCCCATAACCCAGTAACCCCACCCAACACTAAGGGCAATTTTGGACACTAAGGGCAATTTAACATGGCCAATCCACCTAACCTGCACATCTTTGGACTGTGGGAGGAAACCGGAGCACCGGGAAGAAACCCACGCACACACAGGGAGAACGTGCAGACTCCGCACAGACAGTGACCCAAGCCGAGAATCGAACCTGGGACCCTGGAGCTGTGAAGCAATTGTGCTAACCACTGTGCTACCGAGCATAGTGGGGCTCTACAACCTAGAAAGAGCTCCTGACATCTGATAAGAGTATTTGTTTCCCCATTATATAGAACATTGTGGGAACTCAACTGAAGAAATAATTTGCTTCTGATAATCTGAAAATGGGATTTTGAATTCAATGTTCCATTATTGACAAGTCTGAAGAATTCAGGCATGACACTGTTGTTCAAAACTGACTGTACAGAGGTAAAAGAGGCGGGATTCTCTGTCCAACGACGCCGGAATCGCGAAACACGTTTGGGCGGAGAATCGTGCGTGAGCCGAAAATCTTGGCCGGTGCCAGGTGTTCGACGGAACGCCAGGCTCCGGTGCCTTGACAGCAGCTTCAATGCATTCTACTCCACATGTACAATAAACGCCATTAGCATATCATTACCGGGGCCGACAGAATATTCTCAAGGGCCTCTGCGATGCTCCACCTCAGCCAGGAGGAATTACCGATGGCGAAGTTCATTTGTGGTTTTAAAAATCGGGAAACAGACAGCATGGCTGCTGAGGTAGAGAAAGGAGGTAGGGCATGTTCCCAGAGGTGCGACCATAGGCTGCTGGTCACTGGCATGGCTGATCAGGGGTGACTGGCAGCTGCCAGGGCCAGGGAAATTGGCCGTGGGGTCGGGGCGACCCCCCGGGACCTGGTTCTCCAGGTACGGACAACCATTGCCATGGCCTGCTCGCCATCCTACTGATTGCCCATCGTGGCCCGTGGTTGCACCAAGTTATACTGGCCGAATGGGTTCCACTGCCCCACCAACCCGTCGCCCGCCACAACTGGATGCCACCTGCCAGCGGGGCATCATGCGGCCCACAGTAGCCCCGACAGGAAAGCGCCAGTGGGGGGCCGCAGAGAGTATTGCTGGCATGGGAAGGGCCAGCCACCGGGAGCCCTGCCAGCAAGAACGGTGCCGGAACTGGAGATTCACATGGTGCCAGGCACTGACGGGGCCAGGGGCGTTGTGTGGAGGGCAGAGTGCCAGTGGGAATGGCGGGGGGCCAGTGTGGGGTTGGGGTGGGGGGAAGGGGCACATGTGGGGCCAGGGGCTGCAGTGCAGCCTAGGACCACTGTGTAGTCCATTGGACCTGGCTGGGCACAGGGGTGCGCACCATGCTAACATTCTGCCTTTCACCCCTGCAGACAATGGGCTTCGGAATCCAACCAGGAATGGTGGCCTTCATCCTTGACACAGCAGCCCTGGGGTGCACTGAGGCTGTATGAGCTGGAGCTGGTCGGGGAGAACCTTGCAGGGGTGGAGCCTGCCCCAGAGGAACAGGAGCCACCAGGCGAGGATGGAGAGCCAGCCGCCAACAGGCCGAGGAGTAGGTGGGAAGGAGGAGTCGCATCAGGCCTCATGTGTACTGGCAGCGCCTGTCATTCGAGGACCTGCCGGACCGGGCATGCCGTTGAAGACTCCAGCTGAGCAGGGGGACCATGCGAGACATCTGCAGGATCATGTCATGTGTGTATGCGGGAGGATACCCGCTCCCCGTGGCCATCAAGGTGACGGTTGCCCTGAACATTTAAGCCACGAGCTTCTTCCAGACGCCGAGTGGGGACCTGTCTGGAATCTCACAGACTTCGGTGCACAGGTGCATCCATGCTATCACGGAGGCCCTGTATGCCCGGTCGACACAATTTATCAAATTCACTGTGGACCGAGCCCACCAGGATGCCTGGGCAGCAGGGTGCTCAGCTATCGCCGAGGGGGTCCAGTACTGGGGGTGATCAATAGGATGCATGTCCCCCAACGGGCACCAGCCCATGATGGGCTGGTCTTCAGAAACCGAAAGTGGTTCCACTCGATGAATGTGCCGCGGATACGTGACCATGAGCTGTGCATCATGCACATCTGCACCCGATACCTGAGCCGTGTGGACGACGCCTTCATCCTAACACACTCGATGGTTCCTGACACCTTTGAGACGCATCCCTGGCTGAGGGGTTGGATCCTGGGCGACAGGGGTTATCTGCTGTGGTCGTGGCTGATGACGCCGATCCGGAGGCCACAGACCAACGCGGAGACCCACGACAACGATGCCCATGCAGCGATCAGTGGCGTGATCGATCGGTGCATTTGCATCCTTAAGATGCGGCTCAGGTGCCTGGACCACTCTGAATGGGCTCTCCAGTATAGTGCTAGGAGAGTCGCCCACATCGTGGTGACCTGATGCATTCTCCACAACATCGCGCAGAATGATGCGAAGGATGGTCGAGATGAGCAGGGCGTGGGATCCGGGCAGGCACAGGAGGCCGCACAACGCCTGTGCCAGGGCCGGCGTGTGCCGGATGCTCTAATCACCTCCAGGTTCACCGACTAGGGAGCCTGGTTGATGGCACGAACATCCCACCCCACCCCCAGGCAGTACGTCAGGGGTGGAGGTGGCCTGCTGTGATTCCTGTTCTATGACATGGGTCCCCTTTGGCGGCTGTCCTCTGGAGTGACCGCGCAGTTGTTCGAGTGTCCTAGATGGTGTGGTGCCACCTTGTTCTGCCCGCTGCCTATTGGATGCACCAGGGACAGGGGGAGGGAGTCCGATGCTCTGTGGTGTTCCAGCACCTCCCGTGCAGGAGTCATCGACAAGGGCCCCACTACCTTCTGTTCCCTTGGGGTACCTGATGGCCCCAGGGCTATTCATTGGGATGGGAATAGGACCAGAGCAAACTCCTGGGGCTCTCCCACCACCTGGCGCACCAGTCCTGGAGTCCTGCTTTTGTCTCGACCAGGGTCTCCATGCTTAGGGCCATGGAACACAGGGACTGGGCTACCTCCCTCTGGTACTGTGCCACATCACTCAGGCCTTGGGCATCCTGACCCAAGGCTGCTACTTTTGCCCCCAAGGCCTGCACTGTAGACGGCCTCCATGCGTTGTTGGCGTGGGTGGTGCACATGATCGGCACCACCTCCTGCCCTTGCAGGCGGCTGGACTCCTCCAGCTGCACCTGCAAGCGCTGGATGACAGCCCCTCATGTAGTCCCTGGCTCTGTGTCTGCATCTCCATTGTTAATTGGACCACCCTTTCCAGAAGCGTGAGACCGGTCTGGACGGCAGCTAGTGCCTGGGGTCGGGCCGCCCACCGACCGTCCGTCCCATCGGGGGTTCCTACCTCCACCTGATGTACCACTGTACTTTGTGTGGTGCACACCAGATACTGCCCCTGGAGCCTCTTCACTAACATGCACAACCGAGGTGAGTGTCTCTGGAGGGTGTTGGAGACAGCTGTGGTGGAAAGTCAGTGTCGCCACTGGATTGGCGCTCTGGGGTGTCTCGGGCTGGCATTTGGGGCTCTCCTCTCTGCCTGTTGTCGCCTCATCGCTGGAAACTGCCTGGGGTTGGGGTCGGGGGTGGGGGGCACCAGCAGGGTGCGCCTCGACGGCAGGTGATCCTGTAAGACACAAGACATGATGCATGATTGGATCGTGGCTTGGAGTGGTGGGTGGTGTGAGGAGGTGGGTGGTGTGGGAGGTGGGGTGTTGTCGGGAGGTGGGGTGGTGTGGGTGTGATGTGCGGGAGGTGTGGGGGAGGTGGTGTGGGGGTGGTGTGTGGGTGGTGTGGGGAGGTGGGGTGATGTGGGGGTTGTGAGTGGGTGGTGTGGGGAGGTGGGGTGATGCGGGGGTTGTGTGTGGGTGTGTGGGGAGGTGGGGTGATGTGGGGGTGATGTGGGGAGGTGGGGTGATGTGGGGGTTGTGTGTGGGTGTGTGGGGAAGTGGGGTGATGTGGGGGTGATGTGGGGGTGATGTGGGGAGGTGGGGTGATGTGGGGGTGATGTGGGGGTGATGTGGGGAGGTGGGGTGATGTGGAGGTTGTGTGTGGGTGTGTGGGGAGGTGGGGTGATGTGGGGGTGATGTGGGGAGGTGGGGTGATGTGGGGTTATGTGGGGGTGGTGTGGGAGTTATGTGGGGGTGGTGTGTGGGTGTGTGGGGAAGTGGGGTGATGTGGGGGTGATGTGGGGAGGTGGGGTGATGTGGGGGTTGTGTGTGGGTGTGTGGGAAGGTGGGGTGATGTGGGGGTGATGTGGGGAGGTGGGGTGATGTGGGGGTTGTGTGTGGGTGTGTGGGGAGGTGGGGTGATGTGGGGGTGATGTGGGGGTGATGTGGGGAGGTGGGGTGATGTGGGGGTTATGTGGGGGTGATGTGGGAGTTATGTGGGGGTGGTGTGGTGGTGGTGAGGGGCTTGTGCTACGTGTGCCATACGGGCATCGCAACTCAATGGGGCTCAGTTGGTTCCCCAATGCTGACCGTCGCCTCGGCGACTGCCCTCTTTCCAGGCCCACTGACCAGCTCCAGTGCCGCTGCACCATGATAATGAGGTGCAGTAGGTCCAGAGATCCCTCTCTGGTCTTTCCCCTGTGGCTATGTGCCGCCTTCTCCTGGGGGGGGGGGGCAGTGGATCCTGGCGCTCACAAACTCTGCCACGTGCGCCCAGGCCCAGTGCACGGCAGCGGGTGGCACTCTCCTTCCCAACCTGGGAAACAGTGTGGCCTGCCTCTCCTCCATGGTGTCCAGCAGAGTCTCATGCTCTGTGCTCATGAACCGGAGTGCCGCACTTTTTGCTGCTGTTTTCTTGGCTGGGATGAGTGTGTGTGGTGAGTCAAGTACTTACACGCGGCTGCAGCTTGTCAGCCTCCCGAGTGGCAATCCAGGCCCCGGCAAGTCAGACACCGTTTTTCATTGGAATCACTCTAGTTCCACGTGGCACACGGTGCTAGCCCATTAACGGAACATGAAGTGCTGTAGGACCATCGCCATTTTAGTTGTCGTAGGAGCCCATCGAGTCAGTCCTGGCGTCAACACTTTGGGCTGGATTCTCCGATTCTGGGGCTATGTCCCCATGCCAGCGTGGGAACGGAGGCATTCTACGCCAGAAGAAATGGTGTAAAATGGCCACGGATTCCCCGTTTTGCTGGGGGCTAGTAGGAAGGCAGCGTAGACTACCTGTCTCTAGCTGCCAATACAGCCCAGAGAATTGCCGGGTCCGTGCCAGCGCATACGGACGGAGGCAGCCTTTTTAAAACATACAGTGAACATCTGAACATCTTAACAACCATCAATTCAAATACAACCCCCAAAGAATACAACACTAAGTAATCCTTAATAACTTCCCAAACAACATCCAGAAGACAAAAGAAACACCTTTTAACAGAAGCACATCAGGTTTACATTTACACCTGAAAACGTTTATAATTCCGAATTAACAAAATGATCAAGAGATAGTCTTTTCGTGGCAGAGAGATCAACAGTACACCTGCTCTGTCTGGCGTAAGCTCCAACACTGAAAATGAAACTAAAACACACCCTGCAGCAAACAGCCTAAAACGAAAGTAAAAAAACTGACAGACAGCCCGGCTCCACCCACACTCTGACATCACTGATAAACACCCATTTCTTAAAGGTACATTTCTTAAACACCCATTTCCTAAAGGTACTCTTACATGATACCTCCCCCAAAGAAAATAAAACCCATCAACTTCAATATGGTTTCATTTTTCACCTTTTCACTATCCTTAAAAATGCACACAGTAAATATACTTTCTCGTTTCAAAAAACAACACACGCAAACAGGTATAATAATATAGCCCATTTTCTTTGTTTGTCTTCCTCCAACTGAAATCCTTCTCGATTGACAGTCTCTTTGAACAAGAAGGTCTCTGCACGATCCATCCATTCCTCTACGCCTCGGCATTTCTCTTTAAAGTCAGATACTTTAGTTCAATCTGATCACAGAATCCCTTGTAATTCTCCAACACAGGAGCATTGGTTATCACAGCTTTCAGGATGTCAAATTATAGAATTTACAGTGCAGAAGGAGGCCATTCGGCCCATCGAGTCTGCACCGGCTCTTGGAAAGAGCACCCTACCCAAGGTCAGCACCTCCACCCTATCCCCATAACCCAGTAACCCCACCCAACACTAAGGGTAATTTTGGACACTAAGGGCAATTTATCATGGCCAATCCACCTAACCTGCACATCTTTGGACTGTGGGAGGAAACCGGAGCACCCGGAGGAAACCCACGCACACACGGGGAGGACGTGCAGACTCCGCACAGACAGTGACCCAAGCCGGAATCGAACCTCGGACCCTGGCGCTGTGAAGCAATTGTGCTATCCACAATGCTACCGTGCTGCCCTATTAAATGCCTGTTGAAAGTCTGCCGTCCACTGAAATTTTTGACGTTTCTTCAGTGGAGCAACCACGCTACAAGAATTTTCCACAAATATGCGATCAAATCCACTCATGCCAAGAAATCGCATTATTTCCCTTCATCTTGAGGGTATCGGAAACTCCTCAATTACTGTTGGTTTCGCATCCCGTGTGACCATTTGACCCTGTCCGATTGTATGGCCAAGGAAAGTGACTTGGGCTTTTCCAAATGCACTTTTGGCTAGATTTATCACCAAACCCGCCTCCTGAAGTCGATCAAATAACTCCATCAGTTGGTTTAAACGTTCTGTCCATGTCTGGCTGAAAATCACCAGATCGTTGATGTATACCGCACAATTTGGTAATCCTGAAACGACTTTGTTAGTTAACCGTTGAAATGTGGCTGGGGTGTTTTTCATGCCAAATGGCATAACTTTGAATTGGTATATACCATCTGGAGTCACAAAAGCTGAAATCTCCTTCGCCCTTTTGGATAAAGGTACCTGCCAGTAACCTTTAAGTAAATCCAGTTTGGAAATAAAAGCTGATTGTCCCACTTTCTCAATGCAATCCTTCAAACTTGGGATAGGATAAGAGTCCGCTCTTGTAACTGCATTAACCTTTCTATAGTCTACACACACATGTTGGGTACCATCTGATTTTGGTACCATCACTATGGGTGAGCTCCATTGGCTGCAACCCACTTCAATTATGCCATTTTTAAGCATGCTCTTAATCTCTTTGCTAACCTGTGCCAATTTCAAAGGGTTAATTCCACATGGATGTTGTTTGATTGGAACAACATTTCCCACATTTACATCATGTATAGCCATTTTAGTACTTCCCAATTTATCTCCACAAACTTGCCCACATGGTATCAATAACTCTTTCAGGTCAGTTTGTTTTTCCTCTGGAAGGTAACTCAACAATTTATCCCAATTTTTAAGAACACCCTCGTTTTCCAATTTAATTTGAGGTATGTCAAATTCACAGTCATCTGGATTTGGTTTGTCACATTGAGTTAGAATCATTAATACCTCCTCCTTTTTCTCTCCTTCCCTTTCAAAGTACCTTTTTTTGCATATCCACATGACACACTCAGTGAGTCTTCCTTCTATCTGGTGTTTTTACCACATAATCCACCTCATTTAATTTCCTTTCAATCTGATAAGGTCCACAAAACCATGCTTTTAAAGGTTCACCTACCACTGGTAACAATACTAAAACTTTATCTCCACAGGCAAAACTATGAACTTTGCATTACTTGTCCGCTACCCGTTTCATCACATTTTGTGCCAACTTTAAATGTTGTCGAGCCAATTCACCTGCTCTATTTAATCATTCCCGAAAATTTGACACGTAATCCAATAACGTAAGTTCTGATTTCTCACTCACCAATATTTCCTTAATCAATTTAAGTGGTCCTCTTACTTCATGGACAAAAATTAGTTCAAAATTACTGAATTTGGTTGACTCATTAGGTGCATCCCTAATTGCAAACAGGATGAATGGAATTCCTTTATCCCAATCCTCTGGATAATGTTGACAATAAGCCCTCAACATTGTCTTTAATGCCTGATGCCCCCTTTCTAACGCTCCCTACGTTTCTCGATGGTACGCAGTTGATTTAAATTGTTTTATTCCTGAGCTATTCCTGAGCTATCCAGCTAAACACGTGGCTAAACAGCTGGTGTAGGAGGGAGGGTTTCCGTTATCTGGACCACTGGGAGCTCTTCCGGGGCAGGTGTGACCTATATAAGAAAGACGGATTGCATCTAAAATGGAGAGGCATAAATATCCTGGCCGCGGGGCTTGCTAGTGTCACACGGGAGAGTTTAAAGTAGTATGGCAGGGGGGTGGGCACAGGAGCAATAGGTCAGAAGGTGAGAGCATTGAGGGAGAACTAGGGAATACGGCCAGTATGGCTCTGAGACAGAGCAGACAGGGAGAAGTTGCTGAACACAGCGGGTCTGGTGGCCTGAAGTGCATATGTTTTAATGCAAGAAGTATTACAGGTAAGGCAGATGAACTTAGAGCTTGGATTAGTACTTGGAACTATGATGTTGTTGCCATTACAGAGACCTGGTTGAGGGAAGGGCAGGATTGGCAGCTAAACGTGCCAGGATTTAGATGTTTCAGGTGGGATAGAGGGGGATGTAAAAGGGGTGGCGGAGTTGCGCTACTGATTAGGGAGAATGTCATAGCTCGACTATGGGAGGACACCTCAGAGGGCAGTGAGGCTATATGGGTGGAGATCAGGAATAAGAAGGGTGCAGTCACAATGTTGGGGGTTTACTACAGGCCTCCCAACAGCCAGCGGGAGATAGAGGAGCAGATAGATAGACAGATTTTGGAAAAGAGTAAAAACAACAGTGTTGTTGTGATGGGAGACTTCAACTTCCCCAATATTGACTGGGACTCACTTAGTGCCAGGGGCTTAGACAGGGCAGAGTTTGTAAGGAGCATCTAGGAGGGCTTCTTAAAACAATATGTAGACAGTCCAACTAGGGAAGGGGCTGTACTGGACCTGGTATTGGGGAATGAGCCCCCCCAGGTGGTAGAAGAATCAGTAGGGGAGCATTTCGGAAACAGTGACCACAACTCAATAAGTTTTAAAGTGCTGGTGGACAAGGATAAGAGTGGTCCCAGGGTGAATGCGCTAAATTGGGGGAAGGCTAATTATAACAATATTAGGTGGGAACTGAAGAACCTAGATTGGGGGCGGATGTTTAAGGGTAAATCAACATCTGACATGTGGGAGGCTTTCAAGTGTCAGTTGAAAGGAATTCAGGACCGGCATGTTCCTGTCAGGAAGAAGGATAAATACGGTAATTTTTGGGAACCTTGGATAACGAGAGATATTGTAGGCCTCGTCAAAAAGGCATTTGTGAGGGCTAAAAGGCTGGGAACAGACGAAGCCTGTGTGGAATATAAGGAAAGTAGGAAGGAACATAAGCAAGGAGTCAGGAGGGCTAGAACGGGTCACGAAAAGTCATTGGCAAATAAGGTTAAGGAAAATCCCAAGGCTTTTTACACATCCATAAAAAGCAAGAGGGTAGCCAGGGAAAGGGTTGGCCCACTGGAGGATAGGCAAGGGAATCTCTGTGTGGAGCCAGAGGAAATGGGCGAGGTACTAAATGAATACTTTGCATCAGTATTCACCAAAGAGAAGGAATTGGTGGATGCTGAGTCTGGAGAAGGATGTATAGATAGCCTGGGTCACATTGAGGTCCAAAAAGACGAGGTGTTGGGCATCTTGAAAAATATTAAGGTAGCTAAGTCCCCAGGGCCTGATGGGATCTACCCCAGAATACTGAAGGAGGCTAGAGAGGAAATTGCTGAGGCCATGACAGAAATCTTTGGATCCTCACTGTCTTCAGGTGATGTCCCGGAGGACTGGAGAATAGCCAATGTTGTTCCTCTGTTTAAGAAGGGTAGCAAGGATTATCCAGGGAAGTACAGGCCGGTGAGCCTTACGTCAGTGGTAGGGAGATTACTGGAGAGAATTCTTCGAGACAGGATCTACTCCCATCTGGAAGCAAATGGACGTCTTAGTGAGAGGCAGCATGGTTTTGTGAAGGGGAGGTCATGTCTCACTAACTTGATAGAGTTTTTCGAAGAGGTCACAAAGATGATTGGTGCAGGTAGGGCAGTGGGTGTTGTTTATATGGACTTCAGTAAGGCCTTTGACAAGGTCCCTCATGGTAGATTAGTGCAAAAGGTGAAGTCACACAGGATCGGGGTGAGCTGGCAAGGTGGATAAAGAACTGGCTAGGTCATAGAAGGCAGCGAGTAGCAATGGAAGGATGCTTTTCTAATTGGAGGGCTGTGACTAGACGTGTTCCACAGGGATCAGTGCTGGGACCTTTGCTCTTTGTAGTATATATAAATGATTTGGAGGAAAATGTAACTGGTCTGATTAGTAAGTTTGCAGACGACACAAAGGTTGGTGGAATTGCGGATAGCGATGAGGACTGTCAGAGGATACAGCAGGATTTAGATTGTTTGGAGACTTGGGCGGAGAGATGGCAGATGGAGTTTAATCCGGACAAATGTGAGGTAATGTATTTTGGAAGGTCTCATGTAGGAAGGGAATATACAGTGAATGGTAGAACCCTCAAGCATATTGAAATTCAGAGAGATCTAGGAGTACAGGTCCACAGGTCACTGAAAGGGGCAACACAGGTGGAGAAGGTAGTCAAGAAGGCATACGGCATGCTTGCCTTCATTGGCCGGGGCATTGAGTATAAGAATTGGCACATCATGTTGCAGCTGTATAGAACCTTAGTTAGGTCACACTTGGAGTATAGTGTTCAATTCTGGTCGCCACACTACCAGAAGGATGTGGAGGCTTTAGAGAGGGTGCAGAAGAGATTTACCAGATTGTTGCCTGGTATGGAGGGCATTAGCTATGAGGAGCGGTTGAATAAACTCGGTTTGTTCTCACTGGAACGACGGAGGTTGAGGGGCGACCTGATAGAGGTCTACAAAATTATGAGGGGCATAGACAGAGTGGATAGTCAGAGGCTGTTCCCCAGGGTAGAGGGGTCAATTACTAGGGGGCATAGGTTTAAGGTGCAAGGGCCAAGGTTTAGAGTAGATGTACGAGGCAAGTTTTTTACACAGAGGGTAGTGGGTGCCTGGAACTCGCTGCCGTAGGAGGTGGTGGAAGCAGGGACGATAGTGACATTTAAGGGGCATCTTGACAAATACATGAATAGGATGGGAATAGAGGGATACGGACCCAGGAAGTGTAGAAGATTGTAGTTTAGTCGGGCGGCATGGTCGGCACGGTCTTGGAGGGCTGAAGGGCCTGTTCCTGTGCTGTACATTTCTTTGTTCTTTGTTCTTTGTTTATAACTTCTTTGAATAACCATGAGGTAAAATTTTATCCTTCATCCAATTGTATTTCTATGGGTAGTCCATATCGAGTAAAGAATTGAAGGAACTCCTCAACAATTTTTTTAGCTGTAATATTACGTACTGGACTGGCCTCTGGAAACCTAGTAGACACATCCATTATAGTGAAAAGATATTGATTCCCACTTTTTGTTTTAGGAAGCGGTCATATGCAATTAATTAGGACCCTTGTAAAAGTTTCCTCAAATATTGGAATGGGCATTAAGGGCACTGGTTTTATCACTGCTTGAGGTTTCCCTATCACTTGATATGTGTGACATGATTGACAAAATTGAACTACATCTTTATGTAGTCCAATCCATTAAATATGTTTCTGGATTTTAGCTTGAGTTTTCCTTATTCCCAAATGACCTCCCACTGGTACGTCATGTGCAACTCGCAACACCTCCTTTCTATACCCTACCGGCAATACTACTTGATGAACTTCTGCCAACTTTTCATCCGCCTGCATATGTAAAGGTCTCCATTTCCTCATCAAGACATCACTTTTACGGTAATAACACTCTACACTCAGATTCCTCTTCCGCGTATGCTTTCTGATACATCCGTTGTATTTCTACATCTTTCTGTTGTAATTCTGCCAATTTTCCTGAACTAAAAATATCCGCCTCATCCTCCACCTGTTCTTTTCCAAACATCTGATCAAAAATCGTTTCTGATAATTGCACTTCAACTTCATCTTCACTCTTTGATTTCTCCTCTTGTCTTAACCTGTGACTTTGCGACCTTGTTACTACACAATCCGGAAAAATCCCAGGATATTCGTCCTTCAAAACTTCAGTTGTCTGATTTTCCACTGGCTGATCAATCCCCCAAGCATCACTCCCACCTGCGATCCAGCTACATCATTACCCAAGATAAACTGTATTCCTGGACAAGATAGTTTCTCCATTACTCCTACTACCATTTCACAATCTTCACTGGACTTTCCAACCTTACCTTATATAATTGAACAATACTCCTCTCACCCTGAATTTAACATATTATCACCTTTTCTGGCAAGGTTCTTCCCAAACTACATTACTCCTCATCTCTTACCATTAAAGATTGACTAGCTCCCGTATCTCTTAAAATTGTGACTTCTTTACCTGCTCCTCCTGACACACATGAGTAAATTTTACCCACACAAGTAAATTCTTTAAAGAGATCTGGCACCTTCTTATCAATCACCTCTTGATCAGGCTGTACAATCTTTTGCACCTCCTTCGCTTCACTTAGGCTTTCCTTTACCACTTTAAAAAAAACCACTGTCTTATCCTGTTTTACCGCATCATCCTTCCCAGTGCCTTTCTTCAGCCACCAACACTGTGGCTTTACATGGCCTAGTTTATTACAGGGAAAACATTTGAAACTTTTCATTTCTTTTCCACAGTCCTGGATTTCTCTTTTAGTCTGAGGTACACTCTCCTTTTTATCTCCCATCAGATCACTTTTACCTTTACCACTTGAGTATTTCTCATGTCCCCAGTTTCTATCCCTCACAGGCTGAAACTGATGCCGGAAACCCGGCTGTGATTCATGCACTAATTCATAATCATCTCCTATTTCTGCTGCTAACCTCGCAGTTTTAACCCTCTGCTCTTCGACATGAGTTCTCACTACATCAGGAATTTAATTTTTAAACTCTTCCAAAAGTATAATTTCTCTGAGAGCTTCATACGTTTGGTCTATTTTCAAAGTCCTTATCCACCTTTCAAAATTACTCTGTTTGATCCTTTCAAACTCCATGTATGTTTGACCAAATTCTTTCCTTAAATTTCTAAACCTTTGTCTGTAAGCTTCAGGCACCAGTTCATATGCACCTAAGATGGATTTTTTCACCTCCTCATACGTCCCAGATACCTCCTCCGGTAGTGATGCAAACACTTCACTAGCCCTACCTACCAGCTTTGTTTGAATCAGTAATACCCACATGTCCTGTGGCCATTTCATTTGTTTAGCTACCTTCTCAAATGAAATGAAAAAGGCTTCAACCTCCTTCTCGTCAAAACTTGGCAATGCTTGGACATATTTAAATAGATTCCCACCAAGCCTTCGACTTTGACGCTCTTTCTTACTATCCTCATCACTATCTTCCAACTGTACGTTTCCCATTATGTCTGCCAATTTTAACTGACTGTCATGTTTCATGGCCATTTTCTGAAGTTCAAACTCTCTCTCTTTCTCTTTTTCCCTGATCTGTCTCTCTCTTTCTCTTTCTTTTTCTTCTGCTAGGGCTATTCTTTCTTTTCTCCTTTCGTCTCTCTCCTTTTCTTTTTCCCCTCTCTCTTTCTTTTTCTTCTCTATCTATTTCTCTTTCTTTTGCCGCTCTCTTTCTTTCTTTTTCCTCTCTTTCGTATTCTAGCTGCTTTAATTCTTTCTCATGTTCCATTTGTTTAATTTGTATCTGAATTTTTGCCATTTCCAATGAGTCAAACTGTATCTCTGGCAACTTTAAATGCTTAGCCACCATCATAATGATCTCATCTTTTTGCATTTTATCAGGTAATGTTAACTGCAATGTTTTTGCCAAATCTAACAGTCTGCTTTTAGTCTCTGTCCGTAAGGTACTGTCTCCACCCCCAAAAACTTCAGAGCCTCTGAAAGAGCCATTGTCCACAACACACTCCCCATTTAAACTAGAATACCACACCTGAAAAGCAACCACAATGTGCTCACCCCTCACTGTCTTTAAGTTCACTAAGCCAATCCAATAGATAGATTTTATCCCCCTCGAGCCCCCAATTTGTTGTGGGTCAGGGTTTAGAAAACCCCAAAGTGTATCATGGAGTTCACCTGACCCACAACTTTTAACAGATTGTGGTATGGGGAGAACAAGGCCCACTCTTCAACAGTGGTACAGCAGAATTGGAAAAGTATTTTTAAAAGCAAAACAATGTTTATTCTATGAATTCAAGTTAACCTTTTTAAAACATACAGTGAACATCTTAGCAACCATCAATTCAAATACAACCCCCAAAGAATACAACACTAAGTAATCCTTAATAACGCCCCAAACAACATCCAGAAGACAAAAGAAACACCTTTTAACAGAAGCAAATCAGGTTTACATTCACACCTGAAAACCTTTATAATTCCGAATTGACAAAATGATCAAGAGATAGTCGTTTCATGGCAGAGAGATCAACAGTACACCTGCTTTGTCTGGCTTCAGCTCCAACACTGAAAACAAAACTAAAACACACCCTGCAGCAAACAACCTAAAACGAAAGTAAAAAGCTGACAGACAGCTTAGATCCACCCACACTCTGACATCACTGATAAACACCCATTTCTTAACGGTACATTTCTTAAACACCCATTTCTTAAAGGTACTCTCACATGACAAGAGACTCACGCCGTCGGGAACTCGGATGGTCGGGGGCGGAGCATCGGGGGACGGACCTCAGGCGATGTCCTAAGGCTGCCGAAACATCGCGAGGCGTACTCAGCATCGCGAAAATGGCGCCGTCAAATTGGTCGACAACTTTGATTCTCCAGCCGATCGTCGAACGCGATTGGCTGGAGAATCAAAGTTCATGAATTATACCACTGTGTGGTAGCACAGTGGTGTCGGCGACTGGAGTATCCAGCCCATTGTCACTGAAACGGAGAATCCCGCCCGCTTTACTCAACCAATTGCAAGAAAGAAACAAAACTTCTTCCAGGACAGAATCAACATGTCAACAGGGGATTTATTGAGCTTGACGTCACCTTCTGAGCAGGGTTGAAACTCAAGTTAAATAAAAAAGGAAAGCTGCAAAGGCTGTTTTTTTTTGTTCATTTTGCGCTTGAAAATGTCATCATAAAAAGGCACAGCATTATACTGTCTGTCATTTAATTGTAAACTCCAACCAAATGCATCTCAGATGCTACTGGCTCACAATTAAGCAGTACCCAATCTTTAAGCAATGGAAAGTTCCAGAAGGAAGACCCATCTGGGAATTATGAAATGGTGGCCAATATACGTAAAAGAAAACATGCCTTATAGCTCATTATAAAATTGAGATCTAAGACAATGTGATCATATCTAAGCTCTGCACTCCTGCCGCGTCCAGTCATGAATGGGTGGCATGGTAGTACAGTGGTTAGCACTGTTGCTTCACAGCACCAGGGACCTGGGTTCGATTCCTGGCTTGTGTCACTGTTTGTGTGGAGTCTGCACGTTCTCCCCGTGTCTGCGTGGGTTTCCTCCGGGTGCTCCGGTTTCCTCCCACAAGTCTCGAAAGACATGCTTGTTAGGTGAATTGGTCATTCTGAATTCTCCCTCTGTGTACCCGAACAGGCGCCGATGGTGACTTGGAGATTTTCACAGTAACCTCATTGCAGTGTTAATGTAAGCCTACATGTGCCACCAATGAAAGATTATTATTATGGTGTTGGCCAATTAAACAACTAATGGGAGAGGAGGCCTCATGAACAACTAGCTTCAACTAGAAATGCTTCATGAATTATCCATTTTGCCTCCTCTTGAGGTTCCCAGCATCACAGATGCCATATAGTCTGCACAGTTCATTACATGTGATGTCAAGAAATAGCTGAATGCACTGAATCCAGACAGTGATTTGGAGATAGTATTGAAGACGCATGCTCAAAGATTAGCTGCAACTCCAAGCATGATGCTTTAGTACAGCTTCGACACTGGTATCTTTCCGAGAAAGTGGAATGTTGCCCAGGTATGTCTTGTCCACAAAGTGTGCAATGGAAGACTGAATATCTTGGTTGCAAGTGGCCCAGAAGTGTGGAAAATCTAGCAGGGTGCAGAAGCACAATGGGCATGCAATTTGGATTGATTGTGACTGTATTTGGGGCACTGAGTGAGGCATGTGCAGTGAATGGTTGGCAGCCAGGAGGTTGCGGAGCAGGCAGATCATGACGTCAATGAGCATGCAAAGTTAATTTGACACCAGTGGTGCCATGTTGGAACTCAATGTTCCAGCTATGTGGGGGAGGGAGTAGTGTAGCAGTGTGTCATTAGTAATCTAAGACTTTGGGGCCATAGATTTAAATCACACTATAACAGCTGCTGGAATTTAAAATCAATTAAGAAAATCTGGAATGTAAAGGGAGCCTCAGTAATGAGGAGCGGGAAACTCATCAATTGTCATAAAAACCCATCTGGTTCACTAGTGTCCTTTCGGGAAGGGAATCTGCAGTCCTTACCAGGCCTGGCCTATATGTGGTCCAGACCCACAACAATGTGGTTGACTCTTCACTGCCTTCCTCAATGGCTTAGCAAACCACTCGGTTCAATGGCAATTAAGGATGGGCAACAAATGTTGGCTTTGCCAGCGATGCCCACATCCCATGAAAATGAATTTTAAAAAATAAATGAGTGACTGGGTAGGGTGATAATTCAGGCAGGTGTGTGAGGTAAGTAGGTAGGTGGATTTGATGCCATGTGCTTAGGGTGTTAGGTGGATAAAGTGATATATTGATAGGGCTGCATATGGGTGAGGTGGTATATGGGTAGAATGGCAGGAGGGTAGGGTGACAGTTGAGTAGGGTGCCAGGTAGGTGCGATGGCAGGTGGGTAAGGTAGCGGTGGGTCAGGTCAGGAAGTGTAATCACGTCCGGGGTTAGTCATGTTAGGATTTAGGTAGTCAGGTAGGTGGTGGGGATAATTAGGTGTGGTGGGGGGTTAGTCAGGTCAGGTTAAGGAGTCATCAAGGGGTCGGAATAGTCAGGTAACTGGGAGTAGTTAGGTCGGGTTGGGTCGGCGGTAATCAGAGGGGATCAGGCGGTCGTCAGAGAGATAGTTGGGGGTCACCGGCGGATTCTGGGGGGTGTCACTGTGAATGCTTGTGGGGTCAGTTCTGTGGTTACACGGGAGTTAGGCTGAATTTTTTTTGTCTAACATTTCCTGGGTAACTAACCAGGTACGTCCCACAGAACTGCCTGAAGTCTCTGACGCCTTACAGAGAGTCAGGGATATTAATGGAGCGTCCTGGGGAGCAGGGGAAATGCCCATCTGAAGTTCAAACTTCCCAGGAAATTCCCATGTAATTGAGCGTCAGGACTTCCACAGGGAAGTATCTTGGGTCATATGTCCTGTCTCCAATGACCTGGAGTCTGGAAGATCTGATCCTTTGTAACTAGAATGCAAGCTGGTCTTTGAACAGGAGACTGGAACGTGTTGCCAAAAAAGGGTGCTGGAAAAAGGTGGAGGAATTTAGAACAAAGATAAAGTTCGAAAAGTTCTTGGGACAGAGAGAGTCAGTGGAACTTTACAAGGCTAGGAATGATGGGTGTGTAGGATTTAAAATATAAAACACGCTGAATGCCAATTTTCCATGCAGATTTCCATTTTTATGTACCCGAGCTTCTTTTTGAAGACTTTAATTCTTAATCTAGATTAATTCTCAACTGAGGAATGAGGGTATGAGTAATGTAGTTTTTAAAAACAGCACACACTATTTAAAAAAGAACACACCAAAATCCTTCACTAGTGAGACAGAATAATCCTTGAAGAAATAATTAACTCAAGACACCAAGACTGATCAAAATGTAAACATGATATACTGGAAACTGTGTCTGTTCTTTTGTGGCTGCCATCCCCACCCATTTGAACAATTACATATTCAATTATTTTAGTTTGCTTTGAAACCAGCTTACCTATCCAGAGAAGATACAGTTCTGACCCATTACAGGAAGGAGGGTTGCCAATACATGAGAGTATAGGATTTCAATAAGATTTACATAGGATTACAGAGGAATCTTCGTAAAAACTAAAGAGCTAAAAATTGGGTAAAGTTTGGTTGCGGGCTTGGGGGTCATGATGCCTGATTGCCCCTTTTCCTTTTGAAGTGAGGCCATCAGCATTCAAACTTTGTGATGGTTATACATCTCCATGATTTGGAGCATGCAGCCCAGTGCTAAATCATAGAATCATAGAATTTTCAGTGCGGAAAGAGGTCATTCGGCCCATCGAGTTTGAACCGGCCCTTGGAAAGAGCACCCCACTTGAGCCCATGCCGTCACCCTATCCCCTATAACCCCACCTAATCTTGTGGATGCTAAGCGGCAATTTAGCATGGCCAGTCCACCTAGCCTGCACATCTTTGGACTGTGGGAGGAAACCGGAGCACCCGGAGGAAACCCACGCAGACACGGGGAGAAAGTGAAAATTCCACACAGACAGTCACCCGACGCCGGAATTGAACCCCGGACTCTGGAGCTGTGAGGCAGCAGTGCTAGCCACTGTGCCACCGTGTTGTCCCACTACTAAATGCACTCTGGAGTGGCTGCACGCTTAGCAGGGAGTTCATGTGCATATGTAGTTAGCACAAGTTAAAGGTAGCTTGAGCTTCTTTATGCCAGTCAGCATAACTCTCCAAAGGGAAGTAATTCTGGCTGATACAGGACTCTCAGAAGAAAGAAAGAGTAATGCAACAACTGGCCAGAGAGATCTTCCATCGTCTCTAATACAGCACTGCAGCCCTTAATAATGGAATTGCAAATGAGGAGCGTACTCCTTTTTACTCAGGAGACCCTCCTGACGGGAGGGTAGAGCTGCCGAGGGGTAGTGAGTTCAGGTATCTACAGGTTAGGGGCTTTGCACGAAAGGTCTGGAAGGGGTTCCCTAGATTGCCGGGTTACACCCTGTTGGAGCGGCTGCTGCTTCTGGATGTGGAAGGGGAGGGAAGAATTGGGGATATATATAAGTGGCTGGGGGAGCAGGGAGGCGAGCGGGTGGTGAAGATCAAGGAGAAATGGGAAGTGGAGTTGGGAATGGAGATCATTTGGGGGGTATGGAGTGAGGCACTGCGAAGGGTAAACGGGACCTCCTCTTGTGCAAGGATGAGCCTGATACAGTTTAAGGTGTTGCACAGGGTGCATATGACTCGGGCGAGAATGAGTGGGGTCTTTCAGGGGGTAGCAGATGAGTGTGAGAGGTGGGGGCGGGGGCCAGCAAATCATGCGTACATGTTTTGGGGTTGTGAAAAATTGGGAAGATTCTGGGCAGTCTTAGCCAGGACAGTGGAGGAGGAGGTGGACCCGGACTCGCCCTTTGGTGGCGATATTTAGGGTTTCAGAGAAGCCGGAGCTCATGGAGAGGAGGAAGGCCGATGTCTTGGCCTTCGCCTCTCTGATTGCACGGCGACGAATTTTACTGGAGTGGCGTTCGGCATCGCCATCGGGGGCAGCAGCATGGTTGGGTGATCTGTATGACTTCTGCGGTGAGAGAAGACAAAGTATGAGTTAAGGGGTTCAGCAGGGGAGTTTGAGAAAAGGTGGGGGATGTTTGTGACCATGTTTGAGGAGCTGTTCATCGTGGGGGGGAGGGGGTGATGGAGAGGGGCGGGTGAAAAAGGAGGAATATCTGTACAAACTGTATAGTTGATAGTTGGGAAGAATGTTCCCCGGGGGGGTTTATTTGCTGTAACTACTTTGATACAAGTTTGAATTAAAATGCGTGTTAAATAAAAAAGGAGACCCTCCTGACATACACTTTGAAGGGATTTGGAGCAGCTAGCCATGAATACAGGTACAAGGAATTTGGTCCCAAGGATGTTGCAGCCAGTTACCTCACACACTATTAAATGAACCATACCCCCATCACTCATCTGTAACTATCTCTCAAAATCAAAACTCATTACTAACATTCAGATGTTTCACCTCATCCTCAGACACTTCCTAACGCTGCAGGCCTCAGATCTTGCAGATTCCACTTATTTCCAGCTATAATCCACATTTCAGCCAAACACATCGCAACACAATCACTGACATTCCTCCCTCTTTCTTGTGATAAAGGTGCCACACATTAGAAGGGAGCAGAAAATAACCCAAAGCGAACGGACACAACTTCCTGTCCTCAGTTCCTTGTTGGAGACAGTGGTCCAAAGTATTGACATAGCAACCACTGAAGTTGTTGCTACCGGTGTCATTGACACCATCCAGGATGATGCCTTATGCATTCTTTCAAAGCTCACTTCACCCTCATCTGGCAATCTGGATGTAATACAAGCTGCAAGTGGTCTGACCATGTACTTCTTGCTTTCCACCCCTTCCCCTTGGGTGCGCTGTTTGCCAGCAGCGGTGGTCTGAATTCCCGTTTTTCAATGGGATTTCCCACTTTGACCACCCCATGCCGCTGGGAAATCCACAGGCGGGGGGGGTGCTGAAGCAGGAAAGTGAATCGCTATGAACTGGAGAATTCCAGCCAAGCTTTCATATAGAACTTGGAGCTCATTCTTCCAACATTGAAATGGTAGCCAACACCATGGTACTACTTGCAGGAAAAGCTGTAACAGTGCACCTGATTGGCAATATCTGAATGCAGCACAGTCAGATGCCTGAGTACTGCCGCAGAAGCTCAGATGGAGGTCATGAGGTCTCCGCTTGTTACCTTGAGGACCCAACTTGGTGTCAAGCAAGCTCAGACTGCTGCCATCATGACTACAGTTACCAGTGCTTAAAGGGGACTGCAGGTTTTACAGCAGTCCAGGAAGAGTGCTCCAGCAGATTATGGTACCATGCAACCTGAGCCTGCTGTCCTCTCCTGGGGTGACAGTATTTGTTCCCTCACCACTATCACTCTTCCAATGCTTCTGCTGTTACCTCTTACCCAGCTAGACCAGACTGCTGCTTCCCATGCTGAGGTGAAATCTGAAGCAAGGCCTTCAGCAGTATAAACAGCTGTGTTTGATTGACAAGACACCAGCCCGCACCTGAATCCTGGAGACCAAAATTCCAGGTGAATGACCTGACTTTCAGAAGTCTGGAATGTGATGTCGGGAAATGGACTGACTAGTTCCTAATCTTGTCCACTGTGCAACAACGTGCGGGGATTTTCTGATTGTTCGCACTGGGGAGAACTTACAGCCCCGCCAACAGCCGCCACTGGTTTTGTGGGAAAAACGATTGACAACAGCGGGATCAGAAGATCCCACCACTGGCCAATGGCGAACTGTCTCCTGCCACTGCAGAACATATTGTGGGGGGGGAGGAAAATCCCGCCTCATATCTCTGCAATGGCTATTGACCAAAGCCCATTTATTTGTGTCTGTACTATTTCCTTTATTAATGAATGCTTCGCACATTTAACTATCGTCACTTTCGTCTTATGTTTTTGCTATTTTCCCTTAATGTCACCTTCACCAATAATTGCCGACTACCTTTGTTAAGCACTAAATTCTTTTGTGATCCACTCTGCTTATTTTAAAAATCCAATTTGCTCCTCTCCAGCCTTAACATTTCCAGCTCTTTTTGTTTTTATTTAACATCCCTCTTATAGCTTTTAAACGTTCCCTTTTTTGAACCTGCTTTTTAATAGAGCTGCTATGTTATTATTACGTTTGTACAATATTTTTCTGGTAAATTCCTGTATCTAAACATGTATATGGTAAACATATGAAATGGTGCTTAATTTAATAACTGAATTGATTTTTAAAAATTCTCTATTTTTCAGGGTGGTGTTGAAAACTCCACTTGGGGGTGGTGTTGCACAAGAATGGTTGTGATCAGAGCTAAAGTCGACAATAAAATTTAGATCCATTTCAATTTTGAAAGGTAACAAATATGGCTATGTCTAAAATATCATACCCCCTGTGCAGTTTCACTTTACAAAATTTTGTATAATTTTTCATGTTGAAAATGTCAGACTTCTATTTACTGAAGCCACAGCAAGTGTACCTGATCACACAATAATGGTCTTTCAGTGCAATCACAAAAAGTCTAAGCTTCCGATAGACATTTCTACCATACAAGTAGCAGGAACGACCATCTCTAACAAAAGAGAATCCAACCATCTCATCTCCCTTGACATTCAACAGCATTTTACCATTGCTGACTGTCCCGGCATCAATACTCTGGCAGTTAACATTGATCAGAAACTGAACTGGACTAGCCATACTGTGGCTACTAGAGCGGGTCAGAAGCTTGGAATTTTGTGGCGAATAGCTCCTGACTCCCTAAAGCAGGTCCACTATTTACAAAGCACAAGTCAGGAGTGTGTTAGAATACTTTCCACTTGCCTGGCTGAGTGAGAGCAGTTCCAACAACACTCAAGCTCGACACCATCCAAGAAAAGGTAGCCCACTTGAATGGCACCCCATGCACAAACATTTACTCCCTCCACCACCAATGCACCTTCCAAACCTCCAATTGTTAGGTTATTAGCCATTGCAAACAAGTGTCAATTAGCAAATGACTGACAATTGGTAATGTATGGTTTGCGGGGCACCATTCCATAAGGGTGGAAAGGCGAACCTCCATTAACTACCACAGTCAACACAGGGATTAAACCCCTATCATCATTCAGCACTACATGCAAGCCAACTGAACTACAAGACCCTCTGATATCTCCAACTGCCAAGAGGAACATTGACAGTAGGTCTGTGAGTACCCCTCCAAGTCACATATCATCCTGACTTGAGGAGATGGGGCAAACCCCCTGTTCCTAGGGCTGCTGGGATATAAAATCCCTGGGAGATCCTTCGGGGAGTAGGAGGAGTGTATAGTAACCAGAGTAAAACTGAACTTTTCTACAGACATCACTTCCAAGTGGTTGCTTGCCTGAGACTTTACACTGGCGACGAGGGTCAAGTGGAGCTGCAGGAGATGACGTTTCCTCTGGACGGGCCCATCTGGATTAGGCCTCAGGAGGCCTTCATTCAGGCGGCAGGCATACCACTCATCGATAAGCTTGAGGTTCTTGATGTTGAGACTGGGGATTGGAACCGGTACATGGAACAAATTAACTTTTTTTTCATCTGAACAACATAGTCGGAGTGACAGGTGGTGACTCTCTTTGTGGCTTGTGATGCAGCATTATCAAAAGTTTAACTTGCCCTACTCGCCCGACAACAGCTAGTTCGCAGACCTTGTTATGCTGGTCACAACCATTCGACTATTGTTCGCTGTTTTTTTTCCACACAACTTCTCAACACCAGGACGAACCTATTACGGAATTCCTGGGCTGGTTGTGCAAACTCGACGAGTTCTGCGAGATCGGGCCAGCCTTATCAGAGGAGCTTCGAGATCTGTTGGTTTTGGGGATCAGAGATGGGGCAACCCAAGGATGTTTATTGAGTGAAATTGATCTGGACCTGAAAAAAAGTGACCGAGATAACATTGTCCTGGGAGGGCACAGAACGCAGTGTCCAGGAACTCCCAGGGATGGCCTCCCTGAAACTCCGTCGTCCAGCAGGGTGCAGAGCGCCGCTCACCCGTGCGGAATTTTCAGACTCCCATCATTGGGGGCGCATGCCAGGGGGCCACACAAAGCAAGTGGTCTATTTGGGCTACAGGGTTGACAGGCATGGACTCCACCCAGTGGAAGATAAAGTTCAGGCCATCCGGCAGGCATCCAGACCAAAGAATCCCACGGAACTCCGTTAGTTTTGGGGCTTAGCCAACTATTACGGGAGGTTCATCCTGAACTTGCTAATGATCTTGGCCCTGCTGCACATGTTGTTAGAGAAGGGCCAGCAGAGGATTTGGGACCCACCGCAGCAGAGAGTGTTCGACAAAGAAAAGCGGGGACTGTCGTCCTTCCACTTGCTGACTCACTTCGAAACCCTTGTCGCTCACATGTGATGCCTCGCCCTACGGAATCAGGGCCATCTTGACACACCGAATGGACGATGACCCTCTTATGGACTATGTTTCTATATTTTGGAACATCGCGCAGGGACGAAGATTCCCCATATGAACGCTCTCAGCTGCCTCCCACTGCCCAGCAGTGCGTCAACGCCAGCGGCATCGGACGAGGTAGTCACAACCTTGCATTTTATGGACTCATTACCAGTGACGGCAGCCCAATAAAGGCTTAACACAGGTGGACCCACTGCTGGCCAGGGTCTGCCACATCGTGCTGTACAAGGCCCAACACAGTGGCCTCCTGGAGGACCTGAGGGCTTTTACCATGACCGCGGTGGACGGCATACTCCTGTGGGGTTCCCGGGTGGTCATCCCTGTGGTGGTATGTATTACGGGTAGTACGGTACCCAGTGATGCCGAGAGGCTATTGGTGGACAGACACTGGGTCCTGATTGGATCTGCCGCCTACTGGCTCCACCCAGTAAGGCGGAGTATAAGAACACGGGTTCTCCCAGCAGCCGCATTCTGCAACCGAGCTGCTGGGAAACATGTCTGCGTAATAAAGCCTTCGATTGACTTCATCTCTTCTCGCCTCGCGAGTGATTGATTGTGCTACAATTTATTACGCACACTTAAAAGACTATGGAGCTCCGGATCGCCCCGGAGTGTCTGCGAATCATCCCACATGCAGCAAACTCAGCAGCC
The DNA here is from genome assembly GCF_047496885.1 of Scyliorhinus torazame. Classification (NCBI taxonomy): domain Eukaryota; kingdom Metazoa; phylum Chordata; class Chondrichthyes; order Carcharhiniformes; family Scyliorhinidae; genus Scyliorhinus; species Scyliorhinus torazame. Next base: position 187,326,447 of record NC_092712.1, read on the forward strand.
ACGTTTAAACACTGGCTAGCGTGCTTTGAGGGATACCTCCGAATGGCCCCCTGCAGATCTACAGAAGACCAGAAAATGCAGGTCCTGCATTCCAGGGTGAGTCCGGAGATCTACACGCTCATCGAAGACGCGGAGGATTTCCCGACGGCGCTTGCCATGCTGAAAGGGATCTACATTCGGCCCGTAAACCAAATCTACGCACGCCACCAACTCGCGATGAGACGACATATCCCCGGAGAATCGCTGGATGAGTTCTACAGCACGCTGCTAATATTGGGAAGGAGCTGCAACTGCCCACCGATGACGGCTAACGAACATACGGAACTCCTAATCAGGGATTCTTTCGTAGCAGGTATGACCTCATCCCAAATTCACCAGCGACTGCTGGAGAGAGACTCATTAGGGCTCACGGAGGCACGGGCCCTTGCAGCCTCCCTCAATGTGGCCTCGCAGAATGCCCGCGCCTACGCCCCCGACCACGCGGCAGCCCCTTGGGCCCCGTGGACCCCCGCCACGACCGACTCCCCGGCACCTACCGTCCCCCTGCAAGTCTGCGCGGCCAGAGCACCAGACCACCCGGGGGGGGCCCCGCTGCTATTTTTGCGGGCAGTCCAAACACCCACGGCAGCGCTGCCCGGCCAGTACGGCCATCTGTAAAAGTTGCGCAAGAAGGGGCACTATTCAGCGGTGTGCCAGTCCCTGGGGGTTGCCGCAATCTCTGGGGGAGAACTGGGACCACAGACTCAACCCCCCCAACGATCCATGTGCGGCCAACGGGCGCCACCATTTTGGGTCCCAGACTCCACGCGGGGGGGATGGGCCCCGCCATCTTGTGACCCTCTGGCCACGTGCGATTCATGGATGCGGCCATTTTGTCCGGCCCGACTGCGTGCGATCCGTGGACGCCGCCATCTTGGCTGACAGCCAAGGATCCCAGCATGGACGGCTCCATGGAACCTGTAGAAAACGCTCCGATGCAGCAACTATGACTGGCTTCGGTGACCCTGGACCAGTCGCGGCCCCGGATGCTCCAAACGGCAACGACGACGGTGCTGGTTAACGGGTACGAAACGCCATGTCTGATCGACTCTGGGAGCACGGAAAGTTTTATCCATCCGGATACGGTAAGGCGCTGTTTTCTTTCAATCCATCTGAGTACCCAAAAGATCTTTCTGGCAGCGGGATCCCATTCCGTAGAAATCAAAGGGTTCTGCATCGCGAACCTAATGGTGCAGGGGAGAGAGTTTAAGAATTATCGACTTTATGTCCTCCCCCACCTCTGTGCTCCCACTCTCCTGGGGTTAGATTTTCAATGTAACCTTCAGAGTTTAACATTCCAATTCGGCGGCCCTATACCCCCACGCACTATCTGCAGCCTCGCCACCCTCAAGGTTGAACCGCCTTCCCTGTTTGCGAACCTCACCCCGGATTGCAAACCCGTCGCCACTAGGAGCAGACGGTACAGCGCCCAGGACCGAACATTTATCCGGTCTGAAGTCCAGCAGCTGCTGAAGGAAGGCATAATCCAGGCCAGCAATAGTCCCTGGAGAGCTCAGGTGGTAGTTGTAAAGACCGGGGGGAAGCAGAGGATGGTCGTAGACTATAGTCAAATCATCAATAGGTACACGCAGCTAGATGCGTACCCTCTCCCCCGCATATCCGACATGGTCAATCGGATTGCACAGTACAAGGTCTTTTCCACCTTAAGTCCGCATACCACCAGCTCCCCATCCGCCCGAGTGACCGCAAGTACACTGCCTTCGAAGCAGACGGGCGGCTCTACCACTTTTTAAGGGTTCCATTTGGCGTCACTAACGGAGTCTCGGTCTTCCAACGGGAGATGGACCGAATGGTTGACCAGCACGGTTTACGGGCCACGTTCCCGTACCTCGACAACGTAACCATCTGCGGCCATGACCAGCAGGACCACGACGCCAACCTCCGCAAATTCCTCCAGACCGCTAACGCCCTGAACTTCACCTACAACAGGGAAAAATGCGTGTTTAGCACCGACTGTCTAGCCATCCTTGGCTACGTAGTGCGTAATGGAGTGATAGGCCCCAACCCTGAACGCATGCGCCCCCTTATGGAGTTCCCCCTCCCTCACTGTTCCAAAGCCCTGAAACGCTGCCTGGGCTTCTTCTCTTATTACGCCCAGTGGGTCCCCAACTACGCGGACAAGGCCCGCCCGCTAATTCAGTCCACTACCTTCCTCCTGTCGACAGAGGCCCGCCAGGCCTTCAGCCGCATCAAAGCGGATATCGCAAAGGTCATGATGCACGCAATCGATGAGTCCCTCCCCTTCCAAGTCGAGAGCGACGCATCCGATGTAGCTCTGGCGGCCACTCTCAACCAAGCGGGCAGACCCGTGGCCTTTTTCTCCCGTACCGTGCACGCTTCAGAAATCCGCCACTCCTCAGTGGAAAAGGAAGCCCAAGCCGTAGTAGAAGCTGTGCGGCATTGGAGGCATTACCTGGCCGGTAGGAGATTCACTCTCCTCACTGACCAACGGTCAGTAGCCTTTATGTTCGATAATGCACAGCGGGGCAAGATCAAGAACGACAAGATCTTGCGGTGGAGGATCGAACTCTCCACATATAATTATGAGATCTTGTATCGTCCCGGAAAGCTGAACGAGCCATCCGATGCCCTATCCCGCGGCACATGTGCCAACGCACAAGTGGACCGTCTCCAAGCCCTCCACGAGGACCTCTGCCACCCGGGGATCACTCAGTTCTACCACTTCGTGAAGACCCGCAACCTCCCCTACTCTGTTGAGGTGGTCCGAACAGCCTCCAAGAACTGCCAAATCTGCGCAGAGTGCAAGACGCACTTTTTCAGGCCAGATAGAGCGCACCTGATAAAGGCTTCACGTCCCTTTGAGTGCCACAGTCTGGACTTCAAAGGCTCCCTCTCCTCCACCGACCGCAATACGTTCTTCCTAAACATGGTGGACGAATACTCCCGTTTCCCTTTTGCCATCCCCTGCCCCGACATGACCATGGCCACAGTCATTAAAGCCCTCTGCACCATCTTTACACTGTTTGGTTTCCCCGCATACATCCATAGCGATAGGGGGTCCTCCTTCATGAGCGACGAACTGCGTCGATTCCTGCTCAGCAAGGGCATCGCCTTGAGCAGGACGACCAGTTACAACCCCCGGGGGAACAGTCAGGTAGAGGGGGAGAACGGTATGGTCTGGAAGACCGTCGTACTGGCCCTACGGTCCAGAAGTCTCCCAGTTTCCCGTTGGCAGGAAGTCCTCCCAGATGCCCTCCATTCCATCCGGTCGCTGCTGTGTACCGCAACTAATCAAACACCTCACGAGCGCCTCCTTGTCTTCCCTAGGAAGTCCTCCTCCGGAACGGTAGCCTTGTGGATAGCACAATTGCTTCACAGCTCCAGGGTCCCAGGTTCGATTCCGGCTTGGGTCACTGTCTGTGCGGAGTCTGCACGTCCTCCCCGTGTGTGCGTGGGTTTCCTCCGGGTGCTCCGGTTTCCTCCCACAGTCCAAAGATGTGCAGGTTAGGTGGATTGGCCATGATAAATTGCCCTTAGTGTCCAAAATTGCCCAAAAGTGTTGGGTGGGTTGCTGGGTTGTGGGGATAGGGTGGAGGTGTTGACTTTGGGTAGGGTGCTCTTTCCGGGAGCTGGTGCAGACTCGATGGGCCGAATGGCCTCCTTCTGCACTGTAAATTCTATGAACGTCACTTCCGACCGGGCTGGCAGCCCCAGGACCCATCCTACTCCGAAAGCATGCGCCGTCGCACAAATCGGACCCGTTGATCGAGAGGTTTCATCTTCTCCATGCAAACCCTCAATACACCTACGTGGCATATCCCGACGGCCGACAGGATACGGTCTCCCTGTGGGACCTGGCGCCCGCTGGAGCTCCCCACACCCCCCAACACCAATCACCCCCTTCATCCTGCTGGCGCATCCCACAGCGCTCCTTTCCTGGGTAGATCGGTCCTCCTCCCGTGCCCGCCCAGGAGTAGTGAAACAGGAACAAACATCGTGACGCTCCCAGAGACGACAGTGCCCGAGCCAGCGTCTGCACCACCACCGAAGCTGAGACGATCGGCAAGGACGACCAGGGCACCCACTCGACTCATTGAATCTGCATGACAAAGCAAGATCTGTAAATAATTCAGTAGCCCAGTAAAAGCGGCATTGTAAGTAGTTAACCGTTGATATCGATGCATAGCCACTGTGTTAATGGAATCTCAGTACCGACCTTGTAAACCCCTACCACCATGCGACCCACCACCCCGCCGGGTTATTTTTTAACAAGGGGTGAATGTGGTGGTATGTATTAGGGGTAGTACGGTACCCAGTGATGCCGAGAGGCTATTGGTGGACAAACACTGGGTCCTGATTGGATCTGCCACCTGCTGGCTCCACCCAGTAAGGCGGAGTATAAGAACCCGGGTTCTCCCAGCAGCCGCATTCTGTAACCAAGCTGCTGGGGAACAAGTCTGCATAATAAAGCCTTCGATTGACTTCATCTCTTCTCGCCTCGTGAGTGATTGATTGTGCTACAATCCCCAAACGTGGTCAGGGGGTAATATTGCGGGGTCTCCACAGTGGCCACCCAGGATTTCCCCAAATTAAAATTTTGCCCGGAGTAACGTGTGGTGGCCTGGCATTGACACAGAGATCGAGAAGTTAATGAAACAGTGTAACCGGTGCCAGGAACACCAGAAGCTCCCCTGGAAGCTCCTCTTCACCCATGGGAATGCCCGTTGTCCTGCCTCCATGTGGATTTCGCAGGGCATTTCCAGAGGGCAATGTACCTACTGATCGTAGACGCGCACTTTAATTGGATGGATGTACACCGGATGATAATGACTACATCGCCTGCCACCACCAAACGGCTCCACTAGCGTTCACGGACTCCGGAGGTCCTCATGTCGGACAATGGCACCGTGTTTACTAGTTTGGATTTTGCAAATTTTTTGAAGCAAGGTGGGGTCTGTCATGCCTGCACCCTGCCTTATCACCCATCCTCAAATGGGTTGGCAAAATGTGCCATACAATCAAACTTGGGACCATGGGCTCACCAAAAGCCCACCTCACCCATTTTCTATTCTATTGTAGGACCACGTCGCACTCTACCACCAGGGTGGCGCCTGCAGAGCTTTTGATGTGTCATTGCCTGCGTACATGGTTGAGCCTTGTTTTGCCAGACATCGGGAATAGGATCCGTGTCCAGCAGGAATGGACCGAAGCGAGACAATCCTGTGAGCGGAATTTTATTGACGGGGCATTATTCATTCTGGGAACGGTCATAAAACACCCCAAGACGGTCTCGTACACGGTATGGGTGCAAGGGAAGGTCTCAAATAGGCATGCGGACCATCTCCAGGGACGCTGGGTGGAAGGGGTACCCGAGGACCGACCACCGATCCCGAGCCCAGTGGTGCCCCTCCCATCGGAGGGTTGCCGGTGGTACCCAGCGAGGTGGCTGGACCCTGTGACCGAGAAATTCAGGGATGGACCAGGAGTCAGACATGGAGTTTACATGGAGGTCAAGGGGTAACCGCTGAACAAATGGCAGTGGAACCTCCCAGATGTTAGACCAGGAAGCGATGCTCCCCGATCCATTACACCTCTCTGATCCTGGAACGGCGGGTGGCAGATAATCAGCCTTTGGCGAAGGGGGGGGGGGGGGTAGAAGGGGTGTTGTATCCTTACAGGAGGCCCAGGGATCTGCAACATCAGAGTCCCTGATCCTCACCTGAGTACCATCTCCCCAGAGGAGGGGGCGGGACTAACCCCTCTGTTCCTCAGAATGCTTGATCATTTACAATCTGAAAGGAATATCAGTGGTAAATTCTTGGACGTTATTTATATCAGACGAACTCCCCGCCATGTAAGAGTAAAATGAAGAATTAACCGTTAGTGTAGTGTGGGGTTGTTGGGGAATGCATTGCAGCGCAAGTATCTTTAATCTTGTCTGCTGCTGTGCTTCAGGCGATTCTCTCTTTCCAACAAGCAATGGGTCCACCCGTCAGTGCGATTTATCTCTAACCTCACCCTGAAAGACCACGTCATGTGCAAAACTGAAATGTGCACCTAGTACCGGGACAGAGTGAAACAATCCTCAAGGAATTTCGATCTGTTGCCGCCAAATTGGAAAGCAATGATCCTTTACCTCATGGTCTCTTAACATCCCGTGACAACTCACCTGAACCGGGGGATAAAGGCTTCCCGACAGACTGACAGACAAACCCTTTCCTTCATGTAACGCCCCCCAAAGCCGGTAGCTTCTAATACACGTGTTTTTAGGGGTATAAAATCTATGTACCCAATTGTGAAACATGAGGTGCTGAAAAAAAAGTGATGCACTTCCCAAGGAAGGCTAATAGAATTCAAAAAGGTTATTTTTAATTTGCTCACGATCTGGACTTCACTTGAACTGAAAAAAAAATCGAAATATAGAAAAAAGATGTGTTATTATCGCTTGTGATATATTTGTCAAGCGGAAGTGCACTTTAATCAAAAATATTAGCATTGTTTTCCCGGGGTCTTCCTTTTGTATTCTCCTGATTTCTAACGCATCGCAGCAGCAAGATATCGCCTGAATGCAGAATCTTCAGAAATGAAAAGAAGAAAGGAATTGAATTAGAAACATCGCCGGCCTAATTCTTCACCGTTTTCCTAATCCTTGTGCAGTTTCAAATTTTTGGTATATGAATGGTTTCTGCTATCACGGCGCCTGTCCCTCTGCTACTGAGGCAGACCTGGTTGTAACCCTGGAATGGAATCTGATGCCTAATTAGGAAGATCTGAATAAATATAAAATAAATAGCTATGTTAATAACAAGACCGCAGACGTGGCCGTGTAACTCTGTGTATATGGACGCAGTATGGATATGTTTTAATTATCTTTGTGTAAATGTCATCTGTAGAGTTACATTTCCTCTATTTTCTTTTTGTGCTTAAACATTGACCATCACGAACGCTGGAAAAACTCTTTCTCCCTCTTGATGTTCCGTTTCGCTGCCTGAATGTGGTATGAACATGCTTTGTGTTTGTTAGACTCCTCAGATTATTGGATTGCTATTTTTAGAAAGCTCAAGCCGTGTGTTGCCACTAGTGCGAGCTCGGATCACATCTCGGTGGCAGACTGGGTTTTCTAAACATTAACCGTCTCCCTTCCTCATCCTGCACCCGAGGAACATGGCGGGTTAGACTGGATCGCAGCTCAGCTCAGCCTCTCACTCAACTGGGCGATCTTTGACAGACGGGGTTTAAATCGCTGCCCAAAAATAAGGTCAGTCCTGGCTCCGATGTCCATCTAATCCTGTAACGATAGTGTGACCCTCCGGTTAGAAGATCGCCTTCGATCAAGAGTTGGGAGTGGTAGAAGGCGAAATATTCCAAACACCATCGCAAAAGTAATATAAATTGTAACACTTCCCAGCAAACTAGGTCTTCAGCAATACCAAGGAGCGTTTCCACTGACAGACTGCGCTTTATATCAATGCAACACACACACAAACATTATTGCAGATTCGCTGATCATCACAAGTGCAAGTTGTAGCTATGTCAGTGAAATAGATTGAGTGCTACACTCAAATCAAAAACAATGTAATTCAGGCGAGTTGGCGAATACTTGAGTGCAATATGCTGAGGGAATAATAATCAGTACTCTCCCCAGTAACCTTCGTTTCGCTCAGTTTTTCGTTTGCACTATTTGGTGTGCGATGAGTTTGTATCGTGTCAGTTTCATACAGGTGGGCATTTCATCCTCCACTGCTGGAACCTGCATCCATATTTCATATGCGGTATTGTGACGTATAAACAAATAGTTTATTTGATGTAAATGCGCTTTTTGTTACGCCTGCTGGTCATTTTTGTAACTGGTTCGACAAATTATCACATATCGTTCTATGCTGTGATTTACTGACTCATGGCGAAAAATGCCACTTCGCGGCACAAATGATAGATCGCGAGTTTAATTTAGATTGGGTAAGAACTTAATCTACACTTTTATCGATATCACGTTCGAGTTAGGAAACGCCCATATACACCTGGCTGACATACACCTGTGGGTGTGCATTTTAAGAATTCTGATGCGCTGTATTTTCTAAATGAAATCTTTGGAAACTAGTCACTCGGTTTGGAATAACATGCTGATTCCCCCAGTGCTATAATAGCTTGACCAATTCGGCTTGTTTACCAAGCTAACATCGTACATGAAGGGGTGATGGAAAGGGTGTGATTACTGATGCTACTAGGATTAAAAGGTGTATGTCATACTCGGAGGGCATCTCATTATATTTGAATGAGAACTATTTGATTATTAAACTCAAAGGCGCCATATGCATCTAATCACCAACTATCGAGAACCGACTTAAACTGAAATGCAATGTATTGTAAAATACACTTCTGTCTCCTGACTGGGTGGGTTGTATTATCTTTTATTATTTTTATTTTCTTTAAAAACATTTTATTAAGGTATTTATGGTTTATAACAATAAACAATATAAATACAAATGCAAACATAGTTCAGTGCGTAACCCATCCCTCCATCTCCCACTGTTCCCGCCTTCTCTAAACACGAAATAGCCTAACTTCCCACTACCCACCTTACCCCCTTCGTATTGAATCTGCTGACAGTTTAGTTTTCTCTGAAGAAGTCGATAAACGGCTGCCACCTCCGAACGAACCCTAACGTTGATCCTCTCAGGGCGAACTTAATTTTGTCAAGCCTAAGAAACCCAGCCATATCACTGGCCCAAACTCCTGATTTTGGGGGCTTCTAGTCCCTCCATGCTAGCAATATCCGTCTCCGGGCTACCAAGGAGGCAAAGGCCAAAACGTCAACCTCTCTCGCCCCCTGGAATCCCGGATCTCCGACACGCCAAAAATCGCCACTCCTGAACTCGGCGCCACCCTCGTTTTTAGCACCGTGGACATGACATCCGCAAATCCCTGCCACTATCCCTTAAGCTTTGGGCATGCGCAAAACAGGTGGACATGGTTTGTGGACCCTCCCGCGCACATCACACACCTGTCTTCCACCCCAAAGAACTTGCTCATCTGGGCCACCGTCATGTGTGCCCGGTGAACCACCTTGAATTGTATCAGGCTGAGCCTGGCACAAAATGAGGACGTGTTGACACTGCTCAGAGCATCCTCTCACAGACCCGCCTCTACCTCCCAGCTCATCTTCTCATTTATGCTTAAGCTCACCTATCTGGGTTTCCTCCCACTCCAGAAGTTCTTTATATATTTACAAAACCTTCGCCTCCCCCACGCCCTTGTAGAAACTACCTTGTCCTGTATCCCCTGTGGCAGTAGGAGTGGAAAGGTCGCAACCTGCCTTCGCACAAAATCTCTTATCTGCAGATATTGAAACCCATTCCCTCCCGGCAATTCAAACTCCTCCTCCAAATCCTCTAAACATGGAAAGCTCCCATCAATAAATAGATCCCCCAGCCTCTCGATCTCTGCTCTTTGCCACCTCTGAAACCCCCCATCCAGCCTCCCCGGGACAAACCGATGGTTGCCACAAATTGGAGCCCACACCGACGCTCCCTCCACTCCTATATGCTTCCGCCACTGCCCCCAAACTTTCAGAACCGCCATTACCACCGGGCTTGTGGAGTACCGGGCCGTCGAGAATGGCAGAGGAGCCGTTACCAATGCCCTCAAACTTGTGCCCTTCCACTACCTGCTACCGCACCGACCCTTCCCCCATTACAAACAAAGAGAACAAAGAACAAAGAAATGTACAGCACAGGAACAGGCCCTTCGGCCCTCCAAGCCCGTGCCGACCATGTTGCCCGACTAAACTACAATCTTCTACACTTCCTGGGTCCGTATCCTTCTATGCCCATCCTATTCATATATTTGTCAAGATGCCCCTTAAATGTCCCTATCGTCCCTGCTTCCACTACCTCCTCCGGTAGCGAGTTCCAGGCACCCACTACCCTCTGCGTAAAAAACTTGCCTCGTACATCTACTCTAAACCTTGCCCCTCTCACCTTAAACCTATGCCCCCTAGTAATTGACCCCTCTACCCTGGGGAAAAGCCTCTGACTATCCACTCTGTCTATGCCCCTCATAATTTTGTAGACCTCTATCAGGTCTCCCCTCAACCTCCTTCGTTCCAGTGAGAACAAACCGAGTTTATTCAACCGCTCCTCATAGCTAATGCCCTCCATACCAGGCAACATTCTGGTAAATCTCTTCTGCACCCTCTCTAAAGCCTCCACATCCTTCTGGTAGTGTGGCGACCAGAATTGAACACTACACTCCAAGTGTGGCCTAACTAAGGTTCTATACAGCTGCAACATGACTTGCCAATTCTTATACTCAATGCCCCGGCCACTGAAGGCAAGCATGCCGTATGCCTTCTTGACTACCTTCTCCACCTGTGTTGCCCCTTTCAGTGACCTGTGGACCTGTACTCCTAGATCTCTTTGACTTTCAATACTCTTGAGGGTTCTACCATTCACTGTATATTCCCTACCTGCATTAGCCCTTCCAAAATGCATTACCTCACATTTGTCCGGATTAAACTCCATCTGCCATCTCTCCGCCCAAGTCTCCAGACAATCTAAATCCTGCTGTATCCTCCGACAGTCCTCATCGCTATCCGCAATTCCACCAACCTTTGTGTCGTCTGCAAACTTACTAATCAGACCAGTTACATTTTCCTCCAAATCATTTATATATACTACAAAGAGCAAAGGTCCCAGCACTGATCCCTGTGGAACACCACTGGTCACAGCCCTCCAATTAGAAAAGCATCCCTCCATTGCTACTCTGTGCCTTCTATGGCCTAGCCAGTTCTGTATCCACCTTGCCAGCTCACCCCTGATCCCATGTGACTTCACCTTTTGTGCTAGTCTACCATGAGGGACCTTGTCAAAGGCCTTACTGAAGTCCATATAGACAACATCTACTGCCCTACCTGCATCAATCATCTTAGTGACCTCCTCGAAAAACTCTATCAAGTTAGTGAGACACGACCTCCCCTTCACAAAACCGTGCTGCCTCTCACTAATACGTCCATTTGCTTCCAAATGGGAGTAGATCCTGTCTCCAAGAATTCTCTCCAGTAATTTCCCTACCACTGAAGTAAGGCTCACCGGCCTGTAGTTCCCGGGATTATCCTTGCTACCCTTCCTAAACAGAGGAACAACATTGGCTATTCTCCAGTCCTCCGGGACATCCCCTGAAGACAGCGAGGATCCAAAAATTTCTGTCAAGGCCTCAGCAATTTCCTCTCCAGCCTCCTTCAGTATTCTGGGGTAGATCCCATCAGGCCCTGGGGACTTATCTACCTTAATATTTTTTAAGACACCCAACACCTCGTCTTTTTGGATCACAATGTGACCCAGGCTATCTACACCCCCTTCTCCAGACTCAACATCTACCAATTCCTTCTCTTTGGTGAATACTGATGCAAAGTATTCATTTAGTACCTCGCCCATTTCCTCTGGCTCCACACATAGATTCCCTTGCCTATCCTTCAGTGGGCCAACCCTTTCCCTGGCTACCCTCTTGCTTTTTATGTACGCGTAAAAAGCCTTGGGATTTTCCTTAACCCTATTTGCCAATGACTTTTCGTGACCCCTTCTAGCCCTCCTGACTCCTTGCTTAAGTTCCTTCCTACTTTCCTTATATTCCATGCAGGCTTCGTCTGTTCCCAGCCTTTTAGCCCTGACAAATGCCTCCTTTTTCTTTTTGACGAGGCCTACAATATCACTCGTCATCCAAGGTTCCCGAAAATTGCCGTATTTATCTTTCTTCCTCACAGGAACATGCCGGTCCTGTATTCCTTTCAACTGCCACTTGAAAGCCTCCCACATGTCAGATGTTGATTTGCCCTCAAACATCCGCCCCCAATCTATGTTCTTCAGTACCCGCCTAATATTGTTATAATTAGCCTTCCCCCAATTTAGCACATTCATCCTCGGACCACTCTTATCCTTGTCCACCAGTACTTTAAAACTTACTGAATTGTGGTCACTGTTACCGAAATGCTCCCCTACTGAAACATCTACCACCTGGCCGGGCTCATTCCCCAATACCAGGTCCAGTACCGCCCCTTCCCTAGTTGGACTGTCTTCATATTGTTTTAAGAAGCCCTCCTGGATGTTCCTTACAAACTCCGCCCCGTCTAAGCCCCTGGCACTAAGTGAGTCCCAGTCAATATTGGGGAAGTTGAAGTCTCCCATCACCACAACCCCGTTGTTTTTACTCTTTTCCAAAATCTGTCTACCTATCTGCTCCTCTATCTCCCGCTGGCTGTTGGGAGGCCTGTAGTATACCCCCAACATTGTGACTGCACCCTTCTTATTCCTGATCTCTACCCATATAGCCTCACTGCCCTCTGAGATGTCCTCTCGCAGTACAGCTGTGATATTCTCCCGAACAAGTAGCGCAACTCCCCCTCTATCCCGCCTGAAACATCTAAATCCTGGAACGTTTAGCTGCCAATCCTGCCCTTCCCTCAACCAGGTCTCTGTAATGGCAACAACATCATAGTTCCAAGTACTAATCCAAGCTCTAAGTTCATCTGCCTTACCCGTAATGCTCCTTGCATTAAAACATATGCACTTCAGGCCACCAGACCCGCTGTGTTCAGCAACTTCTCCCTGTCTGCTCTGCCTCAGAGCCACACTGTCCCAATTCCCTAGTTCTCCCTCAATGCTCTCACCTTCTGACCTATTGCTCCCGTGCCCACCCCCCTGCCATACTAGTTTAAACCCTCCCGTGTGACACTAGCAAACCTCGCGGCCAGGATATTCATGCCTCTCCGGTTTAGATGCAACCCGTCCTTCTTATACAGGTCACACCTGCCCCGGAAGAGCTCCCAGTGGTCCAGATAATGGAAACCCTCCGTCCTACACCAGCTGTTTAGCCACGTGTTTAGCTGCTCTATCTTCCTATTTCTAGCCTCACTGGCACGTGACACAGGGAGTAATCCCGAGATTACAACCCTCGAGGTCCTGTCTTTTAACTTTCTGCCTAGCTCCCTGAACTCCTGCTGCAGGACCTCATGCCCCTTCCTGCCTATGTCGTTAGCACCAATATGTACAACGACCTCTGCCTGTTTGCCCTCCCCCTTCAGGATGCCCTCTACCCGTTCGGAGACATCCTGGACCCTGGCACCAGGGAGGCAACATACCATCCTGGAGTCTCTTTCACGTCCACAGAAGCGCCTATCTGTGCCCCTGACTATAGAGTCCCCTATTACTATTACTCTTCTGCGCTTTGACCCTCCCTTCTGAACATCAGAGCCAGCCGTGGTGCCACTGCTCTGGCTGCTGCTGTTTTCCCCTGATAGGCTATCCCCCCCGACAGTATCCAAAGGGGTATATCTGTTCGAGAGGGGGACAACCACAGGGGATTCCTGCACTGACTGCCTGCCCTTTCTGGTGGTCACCCATTTCTCTGCCTGCACCTTGGGTGTGACCACATTTACAGAACTGCGATCTATGACGCTTTCCGCCACCTGCATGCTCATAAGTGCATCCAATTGCTGCTCCAACCGAACCATGCGGTCTGTGAGGAGCTGCAGTTGGGTACACTTTCTGCAGATGAAGCCATCCGGGACGCTGGAAGCCTCCCGGACCTGCCACATCTCACAGTCAGAGCACAGCACCCCTCTAACTGACATTGCGTCAATTAATTAAAATTAAAATTTGTCTTTTTTAAAAAAATATTTTTTTTTAAATTTCAAAGTTACTGTCAACTATCTGTTTCCTAGCACTAGGTTTCTAATAGAAATGCGATAGCTAACTATAGTACTCTCCGATCTCTGGCTTAGATATCCCTCTAAATTATAATTAAGTTATTATGTTTAATTAGTTACCAAATACTCAAATTTTTTTAAATTTAGTGTAGAATCCCAACCAGCCACTCTGGCCACAGCTTTTCTGTGATGTCACTTCAGTTTCCCCCTGACACACACAATTTGAAAAAAGGTATAAAAGTAAAAATAAGTAAAAATCACTTACTTACCTTCTTACCTTCTGAGTGTCTTAGATGTTCTCAGGTTCTCTCGCTGACAGAGACTGCTCCTCCACCTCCGAACCTTGACCTGCACAATGCTAATAATATAATAATAATATAATATGGCACTTACCTCACACCAATGGGTCTTATTATTAGGTTAGAGGAGGAGGGCGGGTGGGAGACACTACACGTGTAGTGTCTCGGGTTTCCTCTCCACCAGAATTTATTGGTTGGGGGGGGGGGGGGGGGGGGGGACTTCCCAGAGGTCCGCGGGTCGAACTTCCGGTTCCCGCCTTATATAAAATCAAATAAAACAGAAAAGAAATTCGGCTGCCGCCGAAATCCAAAGGGCTGCTCCTGTAAAGGTAAGTGGTTTTAAAGTCGCTACTCACCTCCCAGAAGGCCCCTGCACACCGCTGCCGCCGAAATCCAAAGGGCTGCTCCTGTAAAGGTAAGTGGTTTTAAAGTCGCTACTCACCTCCCAGAAGGCCCCTGCGCACCGCGGCCGCCAAAATCCAAAAGGCTGCTCCTGGAAAGGTAAGTGGTTTTAAAGTCGCTACTCACCTCCCAGAAGGCCCCTGCGCACCGCTGCCGCCGAAATCCAAAGGGCTGCTCCTGTAAAGGTAAGTGGTTTTAAAGTCGCTACTCACCTCTCAGAAGGCCCCTGCGCACCGCTGCCGCCGAAATCCAAAGGGATTACCCATTTCCAAATCATGCCTATATTTGCTGCCCAGTAATAGTTCCTAAAGTTCGGCAGTGCCAGCCCAACCCCTGCTCGGCTCCGCTGTAACAGCACTTTCTTTACTCGTGGGGTTTTACCCGCCCACACAAAACCAGAGATTACCCTATTCACTCGCTTAAAAAAGGCCTTTGGTATAAAAATAAGGAGGCACTGGAAAACAAACAGAAGTCTCGGGAGGACCGTCATTTTTACGGTCTGTACCCTCCCCGCCAGTGAAGCGGGAGCATGTCCCACCTCCAAAGGTCCTCCCTCATTTGTTCAACTAACTTGGTTAAGTTTAATTTATGTAACTGCTCCCATCCCCGTGCCACCTGAATTCCCAAGTAACGAAAACTCCCTCCCACCACTTTAAACGGCAGCTCCCCCAGTCTCCTCTCCTGACCCCTCACCTGGATCACAAAAACCTCATTTTTACCCATATTCAATTTGTCCCCCGAGAACCGGCCAAATTCCCCCCTCCCCCAGGACTAGCCCCTTCCAGTCCTTTGAAGTTCTCAGCGCCATCGCCAATGGCTCTATAGCCAATGCAAACAACAGTGGGAAGAGAGAACAGCCTTGCCTTGTCCCCCGGTGCAGTCTAAAGTAGTCTGAACTCACCCGGTTCGTCCTCACACTCGCCACTGGTGCCTGGTACAGCAACCGAACCCAGTCAATAAAGGCCTGCCCAACCCCAAACCGTCCATGTACCTCCCGCAAATAATTCCATTCCACCCGGTCGAAGGCCTATTCCACGTCCATTGTCATCACTACCTCCGCCTCCCTCCCCTCGGAGCACATTTCGGAGCCTTCTAACATTGGCTGTTAGCTGCCTGCCTTTAACAAGCCCCGTCTGGTCTTCCCCTATCATCCCCGGAACACAGTCCTTGAGGCCAAAATCTTGGCCAGCAATTTGGCATCGACATTCAGTCGGGAGATTAGTCTATATGACCCACATTGCTCTGGGTCCTTTTCCCGCTTCAGGATCAATGAGATCGAAGCCTGTGACATTGTTTGGGGAAGGACACCCCGTTCCCTAGCCTCATTAAATGCCCTCACCAGCAACGGGCCCAGGATCCCAGAAAACCTTGTGTAAAATTCCACAGGGTAGCCATCCGGTCCCGGGGCCTTGCCCGACTGCATGGCCTCCAATCCCTCTACTACTTCTACAATTCCGATTGGGGCTTCCAACCCCTCCAATGACCCTTCCTCCACCTTCGGAAACTTCAAACTTTACAAAATCTGCCTCATCCCCTCCACCCCAGCCGGGGATTCCAACTCATACAGCCGACTATAAAATTCCTTGAACACCCCGTTCACCCCCACTGGGTCCAAGACTGTGTTCCCCCCTCTGTCCTTCACTCTTCCTATCTCCATTGCCACCTCCCTCTTCCTCAGCTGGTGTTCTAGCATCCTGCTGGCCTTCTCCCCTACTCAAATAACCCCCCTCGCCTTCCTCAACTGCCCCACTGCCGTCCCTGTGGATAACAGACCAAACTCCATCTGCAGCTTCTGTCACTCTTTCAACAATCCCGCCCTCCGGGGCTTCAGAATACCTTCTGTCCACCTGGAGTATTTCCCTAACCAGCCTATCCATCTCTACTCGCTCCATCTTCTCCCTATGAGCCCATATCAAAATTAGCTCCCCCTAGACTGCCTTCAGTGCTTCCCATACCGTTGCTGCCGAAACTTCCCCCGTATCATTTATCTCCAAATAGTTCTGAATGGCCTCCCTCACAGTCCTACATTCAATCTCCATTGCAGGCGCTGACACCCCCTCCTTGCTCACCCGCAAATCCACCCAGAGCGGGGAATCGTCAGACGCAACAATCGCCAAATACTCGGTATCCACCATCCTCGCCAGTAAAAACCCTGTTCAAAATGAAAAAATCAATCCGGGAGTACACTTTATGTACGTGGGGAAGAAAAGAAAATTCCTTCGCTGTTGGCCATCCTCCATGGGTCCTATCCCCCTCCCCCCAGCTGTTCCATAAACCCCGTTAGTTCCTTCACCACGGCTGGCACACTCCCTGTCCTTGAACTTGACCGATCCAACCTCGGATCAATGACCGTATTGAAGTCCCTCCCCCATGATCAGCTTATGCGAGTCCAGGTCCGGAATCTTCTCCAACACCCACCTCACATACTTCACATCATCCCAATTTGGTGCGTAAATATTCACAAGTACCACCGGCATCCCCTCCAACTTCCCACTCACCATGATATACTTACCCCCTGAGTCCACCATTATATTTCCTACCTCAAATGACACTATTTATTCATCAAGATCGCAACCCCCCCTAGTTTTAGATTCTAGCCCCGAATGAAATACTTGCCCGACCAACCCCTTCCTCAGCCAAGTCTGATCCACTACCCTCTTGTAGCATTGCCACATCCGCCTTCAACCTCCTCAAATGCGCAAATACGCGAGCCCTCTTGACCGGCCCATTCCGCCCTCTCATGTTCCATGTGATCAGCCTGGTCATGGGGCAGGGTGGGCTGTATTATCAATATAAGACAACATTAGCATTCAGTTCAAACCGGGGAATGTGACAGCTTGGCCGAGAGTCCATTAACATTTGCTCGCAGTCTGATCCATGTTTCTACAACAGTAGTAACTTGTTCTGAAAGTTACTTCTTGGGGTTATGAGAAAAGTCTTCAGGAAATAAAATGGAAGGAAAAGCGTTATTGCACTTTAAATACATTACCATTGGAGTTTACTGTGCAACATTGAAGAAAAAAGTTATATTCATATACAGTTCAGAAAAAGAGAATGAAACATTTTCATTTAATGAGACGAGTGCCATTTCCCCATCACAAAAAGGGTCAACAACATTTTATTTGTAAATTTAAATCTACGCCAATAAAAAAGACAGTTGTGAAATACTCTGTTGCAATTAATTTTGTGCAACACAAATTTGTTAGAAACAATGACAAAAATGCCAATCAGAACTCACCTGGTAATGAATACACGTGTGAAGCAGCTAATGAGCTGCTATAAATAATGGAGATTTCATTAGTCCAATTGCAATGTGTGCAAATGACGCAGTCAGATTTTAGGAAAACCAATTCCAACATCCACGACCTGAAAAATCATTTGATCTGAGTTTGGAAAAGTCTTGATATCCATTTTGGACAAAGTGGCGGGGCTAAACATACTGATGAAACAATCATTCAGATGCCTGGACACGTTGGCACAACTGCAGTGAGGATTAGAAGGTCTGGAAGACTTCTTACAATTTGAAAATGAATACAGAGCTAAGGCAGATACACTATTATGAAGAAAATTGTATGAAAGTGCATTTTTAAAGGAAACAATGCATTTTTATAGAAAAATACAGTTTACTTTGGGGTGCTATATATGCAAATACATCATTATGCAATCATATAATCATAGAAATAATATTCGCGTCTCATTTGTGCTGGGCAATGACCATTTCCAACAAGAGAGAATCTTACCATTTCCCCTTGATGTTCAACAGCATTACCATCGCTGAATCCTCTACCATCAATATCACAGGGGAGGGGGATTATCATTGATCAGAAATTTAACTGGTCAAGCTATATAAATACTGTGGGTACATGAGCAGATCAGAGGTTAGAAATTCTGTGGTAAGTAACTCACCTCCTGACTCCCCAGGGACTGCCCACTATCTAAAAGTCAGGAGTGTGATGGAATATTCTCCACTCGTCTGGATGAGTGTAGCTCCAAAAATATTCAGGAAGCTTGACACCATCCAGGACAAAGCAGACTGCCTGCTTGGCACCCCATTCATTGCGTGAAACATTCAATTCCTCCACATGACAGCAGAGTGTCCCAACTATTACATGCATTTCAGCAAATCTCCAAGCCTACTTCAACAGAATCTTCCAAGTTATGATTCCAGGACCACAAAGGACAAGGACAGTAGATACATGGGAACACCACCACCTGCAGATTCCCTTCCAAACCACGCACCATCCTGACTTGGATCCACATTGCTGTTCATTACTGTCACTGCGTCAAAAAACGAGAACTCCCTTCACAGCAGAACTGTGGGTGTACACCAGATGGTCTGCAGTGCTTCAAGAAGGTGACTCACCACCATCCTCTAAAGAAAATTATGAATGGGCAACAAATACACAGTGAAAATAATTTAAAAAGATGAAGACTTCTAAAGTACAAACAAGCATTTCGCCCATCAAGTCTGTGCCCATTTCTCCAGCATTGGTACCCTTGGTCAAGATTTTCGTCCGGAATGGGTTTGCTGTTGGGAGAGAGTTGGTGTGCCATTTCCTGATTCTACCCTGACCCCAGTCCAATTTCTTGGTTTGGAAGGGCAGCTGATGAGGTGGTGGTGGTAGTGGGGGGGGGGGGGGGGGGTAATTTATTCACGAGAGAGAGCTTATCGGTGCTTATGCAATAATAATGTCCCATCTTCTCCCTTCACAGAGAAAAGGGTTCAAATTTCTGGTGGTTTTTGGTTCCAGGAGACCACAATTCTTCAAATGCAGACCCATTAAATTTGGTTTGCGAGAAGGATCATTGACGTCTCTGGTGACGACTGGGTACCAATGGGTAGCGTGAGGAAAACGATACGATGATCCATTGCCCCCAGTAAAACATTTTTTTAAGCTGCAGTACATTTTATCTTCACAATGTCAGCGCTAAGAGGAACTGGATAGTCAGAAACTGAATCATAATCTCGACCCTGTATATCTAGGCATCACCATTGACAGAACTCTCATGTACAGGCAGAACCTCATCAGGGCCGCAGATAAAATTAAAACTCGCAATAACCTTCTCAGTAAACTGGCCAATATCACATTGGGATCAGAGTCCAAGACCTTAAGGACCTCTGCCCTTAGCATAAAATACGCAACTGCAACATATTGCACACTGATACGGTACCACCTGCCACAACCAAAATATCGATGTATAACTGAACTCAACAGTATGCCTCATCAAAGGGACTCTTCAGCCAACTCACCGCCCTTGTCTCCCAGTCCTGAGCAACATGCACGCCGCCCCCCCCCCCCCCCCCCCCCCCCCCCCCCCCCCGCGCCCCACAGAGCAAAACCTCAAAGTTTATAATACCTGTACTACAACATAAACCACTCACAAACTGACATCGGGACAAACTGATCAGAAAGGCGACTTCATGGCTTAAAAATGGATATGGGAAACAGTGCTTTAAATTCATGGAGCACTGACATCAGTACTGAGGAAAGAGGGAGGTTTTCTATTGGGATGGGTGGCAACAGAGTGGCACGGTGGCACTGAGCGGCATGGTGGCACTCTGGTTAGCAATGCTGCCCCAAAGCTCCGGGGTCCCGGATTAAATTTTGACCTCGGGCCGCTGTCTGCGTGGGTTTCCACCGGGTTCTCTGGTTTCCTCCCACAGTCCAAAGATGTGCAGGTTAGGTGGATTGGCCATGCTAAATTGCCCTTAGTGTCCAAAAGTTTAGGTAAGGTTACTGGGTTACAGGGATAGGGTGGAGGCATGGGCTTAAGTAGGGCCATTTTTCCAAGAGCTGGTGCAGACTCGATGGTCTGAATGGCCTCCTTCTGCACTGTAAATTCTATGATCTACTTAAACTGAAAAGGGACCAGTGTTCTGGCAAATTGAATAATTAGGGATGCAGGTAAGGCTTTAACTTAACAATGGAGTGGAGTTGGCGGGGGAGGCTTTAGATTTGGGGAGATATCTAAATCCAAAGAGAATGGACAAGTGTAGCCGTTTTAGAGTAAAGATAAGCAAAGTGCATTGGGAAGAGATAAGAAGTTTAAAGATAACCAGGAATCACGAACTCAGGTTAAATCAGGGAAAAATGACAAAATTAAAACGAAAGATGCTTTATCTGTTTGCACAAAGCATTCATAACAAGTTAGTCGAGCTAAAAGCATAATAGATGGAAACAAATGTGTTCTAATAATCATAATAGGAACCTGGTTGCAAGGTGATCAAGGTTGGAAATTAAATATTTCAATGTACTTGAAGTTTAGAAAAAAGAGACAAAAAGGAAAAGGAGGTGGGTTAACTCTTACAATGAAGGATAACAGAAGGGCAATAATGAGGAATAGCCTTGGCGCGGAAGAGCAGGAAGTGGAATCGGTATGGGTGGAAATAAGATATAACAAGGGGCAGGAACCACTGGTGGGACTAGTTTCTGAGATTCTGAGACAGCTTGACAGGGTTGATGCAGTGAGATTGAGTCTCCTGGCTGGGAAATCTTCAGCTGGGCATAGGCCCTCAGGGAAATATTTAGGAAAGATTTCTTCAATCAGAAGTTTATAAATCTTTGGAATTATTTACCCCAGAGTTTATGGATGCTCTGTCATTAAGATTAATCGTGGTTGAAATTGATAAACCTTTGGGCTATCACTGTATTGAGTGATCCCGGAGGTCATGTGGAAAAGTGAAGTTGAGGCCAAAGCTGAGCCATGATCTTATTGGATGGTGGAAGAGGCATAAGGGGCCATTTGGCTTACTCCTGCTCCTATTTCCTACACTATTTATGTTCTTGTGAGTTGCTTTGTAAGGTGTGTGTTTAGGGTGTCAAAAGTGCTTAAATTGGCAATGCATTGGGAAGCCAGCTATAAACTGCTGATTTCTGCATTGATCTGCAGCACCTTTTGCATTCAAACAACTCCCCCTCAGGAGAGATGGGTTGTTCATTTCAGTATATTAATAGCTCATGAAGAAGCACTTTAACATGGGTGTGGGGATTTAACTATAGGTGCATGGGTTTCCTGGGTTCACTGCAATTTACTCGTGAGAGCAACGCTAGAACACAGTGATATTTGAAGGGACTGAAGATATTGCAGGCAACATTTTTCATAAATATAGAAACCTGGCAGCTGATTGCTTGTAGAATTGGGTGAGAGGCTTTTTTTCACAGTACTTGAGAGGTAACTTTCATCACACTGCACACTATTTTCGCTGCTTTGGAGGTTCGTGTGTTTGATCTCCACTTTATAGTTGCGAACCATTAGGTCAACATGGTGCTGCTCATTCTCTATCAGTTCAGGGCTCAGATAAGGGCCCAGACGTCCAGCAGCAACAGCATAACCAGCAGGACCAGGAGCAGAAGGTAGAGCACCAGCATAGGCAGAACAAGCAGGAAGACAACCTGCTGGAGCATTAACAGGGTACGCACTGGTAGGAGAAGCACCATCTGAAGCAAATTAACACGAGCGACGCTGGCAGGAAAAACACCATCAGGAGAAACACAAGCAGAAGCGGCACCATCAAGAGCACCACCAGCAGGAGCCCCTCCAGCAGGAGGGAGTACCAGCATAAGCAGCACTGGCAGCAGCAACAGCAGGAGGGAGTACCAGCAGAAGCAGCACTGGCAAGAGCAGCAGGAGGAGGGAGTACCAGCAGAAGCAGCACTGGCAGCAGCAGCAGCAGGAGGGAGTACCAGCAAAGGCAGCACTGGCAGCAGCAGGAGGGAGTACCAGCAGAAGCAGCACTGGCAGCAGCAGGAGAGAGTACCAGCAGAAGCAGCACTGGCAGGAGCAGCAGGAGGGAGTACCAGCAGAAGCAGCACTGGCAGCAGCAGCAGGAGGGAGTACTAGCAGAAGCAGCACTGGCAGGAGCAGCAGCAGGAGGGAGTACCAGCAGGAGCAGCACTGGCAGCAGCAGCAGCAGCAGGAGGGAGTACCAGCAGAAGCAGCACTGGCAGCAGCAGCAGGAGGGAGTACCAGCAGAAGCAGCACTGGCAGGAGCAGCAGCAGCAGGAGGGAGTACCAGCAGAAGCAGCACTGGCAGGAGCAGCAGCAGGAGGGAGTACCAGCAGAAGCAGCACTGGCAGCACAGCAGGAGGGAGTACCAGCAGAAGCAGCACTGGCAGCAGCAGCAGGAGGGAGTACCAGCAGAAGCAGCACTGGCAGGAGCAGCAGGAGGGAGTACCAGCAGAAGCAGCACTGGCAGCAGCAGCAGGAGGGAGTACCAGCAGAAGCAGCACTGGCAGGAGCAGCAGCAGGAGGGAGTACCAGCAGAAGCAGCACTGGCAGGAGCAGCAGGAGGAGGGAGTACCAGCAGAAGCAGCACTGGCAAGAGCAGCAGCAGAAGGGAGTACCAGCAGAAACAGAACTGGCAGGAGCAGCAGCATGAGGGAGTACCAGCAGGAGCAGTACTGGCAGCAGCAGCAGGAGGGAGTACCAGCAGAAGCAGCACTGGCAGGAGCAGCAGAAGGGAGTACCAGCAGAAGCAGCACTGGCAGGAGCAGCAGCAGGAGGGAGTACCAGCAGAAGCAGCACTGGCAGGAGCAGCAGCAGGAGGGAGTACCAGCAGAAGCAGCACGGGCAGGAGCAGCAGGTGGGAGTACCAGCAGGAGCAGCACTGGCAGCAGCAGCAGGAGGGAGTGCCAGCAGAAGCAGCACTGGCAGCAGCAGCAGGAGGGAGTACCAGCAGAAGCAGCACTGGCCGGTGCAGCAGCAAGAGGGAGTACCAGCAGTAGCAGCACTGGCAGCAGCAGTAGGAGGGAGCACAGGCAGAAGCAGCACTGGCAGGTGCAGCAGGAGGAGGGAGTACCAGCAGAAGGAGCACTGGCAGGAGCAGCAGCATCATCAGTAGGAGCAAATTCATCAGGAGCACTACCAGAACCAGCAGTAGGAGCACCAACTGAAGCAGCACCAGCAGGAGGGAGTACCAGCAGGAGCAACACCAGCAGGAGCAGCACAAATGAATGGAGCACCAGCAGAAGCAGCACCAGCAGAAACAACACAAGCAGCAGCACCAGCAGGAGCAGCACCACCAGGAGCTGCACCAGCAGAAGCATCACCAGGAGAAGCAACATAAGCAGCAGCACCACCAGCAGATCCAGCATCATCAGGTGTACCACCAGCAGATCCTGCATCATCAGGAGCACCACCAGCAGATCCTGCATCATCAGGTGCACCACCAGCAGATCCTGCATTATCAGGTGCAACACCAGCAGATCCTGCATCATCAGGAGCACCATCAGCAGATCCTGCATCATCAGGTGCACCACCAGCAGATCCTGCATCATCAGGTGCAACACCAGCAGATCCTGCACCATCAGGAGCAACAGCAGCAGATCCTGCAGCATCAGGAGCCCCACCTGCAGATCCTGCACCATCAGGAGCACCACCAGCAGATCCTGCATCATCAGATCCATCGCCAGCAGATCCTGCACCATCAGGAGCAACACCAGCAGATCCTGCATCATCAGGAGCACCATCAGCAGATCCTGCATCATCAGGTGCACCACCAGCAGATCCTGCAGCATCAGGTGCAACACCAGCAGATCCTGCACCATCAGGAGCAACAGCAGCAGATCCTGCACCATCAGGCGCCCCACCTGCAGATCCTGCACCATCATGAGCACCACCAGCAGATCCTGCATCATCAGGTGCACCACCAGCAGATCCTGCATCATCAGGTGCAACACCAGCAGATCCTGCATCATCAGGAGCACCATCAGCAGATCCTGCATCATCAGGTGCACCGCCAGCAGATCCTGCATCATCAGGTGCAACACCAGCAGATCCTGCACCATCAGGAGCAACAGCAGCAGATCCTGCACCATCAGGCGCCCCACCTGCAGATCCTGCACCATCAGGAGCACCACCAGCAGATCCTGCATCATCAGATCCATCGCCATCAGATCCTGCACCATTAGGAGCAACAGCAGCAGATCCTGCATCATAAGGTGCACCACCAGCAGATCCTGCATCATCAGGTGCACCCCCAGCAAATCCTGCATCATCACGTGCATCACCAGCAGATCCTGCACCATCAGGAGCAACACCAGCAGATCCTGCACCATCAGGAGCCCCACCAGCAGATCCTGCATCATCAGGTGCACCACCAGCCGATCCTGCATCATTAGGACCATCGCCAGCAGGTCCTGCATCATCAGGGGTACGACCAGCAGATTCTGCATCATCAGGAGCACCACCAGCCGATCCTGCATCATCAGGACCATCGCCAGCACGTCCTGCACCATCAGGGGTACGACCAGCAGATCCTGCACCATCAGGAACCCCACAAGCAGATCCTGCAGCATCAGGAGCCCCACCAGCAGATCGTGCACCATCAGGAGCACAACCAGCAGATCCTGCATCATCAGGAACCCCACAAGCAGATCCTGCACCATCAGGAGCCCCACCAGCAGATTCTACATCATCAGGAGCACCACCAGCAGATCCTGCATCATCAGGAACCCCACAAGCAGATCTTGCATCATCAGGAGCACCACCAGCAGATCCTGCATCACCAGGAGCACCACCAGCAGATCCTGCATCATCAGGAGCACCACCAGCAGATCCTGCATCATCAGGAGCACCATCAGCAGATCCTGCATCATCAGGAACCCCACAAGCAGATCTTCCATCATCAGGAGCATCACCAGCAAATCCTGCATCATCAGGAGCACCACCAGCAGATCCTGCATCATCAGGAACATTGCCAGCAAATCCTGCATCATCAGGAGCCCCACCAGCAGATCCTGCACCATCAGGAACATTGCCAGCAGATCCTGCATCATCAGGATCATCGCCAGCAGATCCTGCACCATCAGGAGCATCAGCAGCAGGTCCTGCATCATCAGGATCATCGCCAGCAAATCCTGCATCATCAGTAGCACCACCAGCAGATCCTGCATCATCAGGAACATTGCCAGCAGATCCTGCATCATCAGGAGCACCACCGGCAGATCCTGCATCATCAGGAACACCACCAGCAGATTCTGCACCACCAGGAGTACCACCAGCAGATCCTGCATCATCAGTAACATCGCCAGCAGATCCTGCGTCATCAGGATCATCACCAGCAGATCCTGCACCATCAGGAGCATCACCAGCAGATCCTGCATCATCAGGAACACCACCAGCAGATTCTGCATCGTCAGGATCATCGCCAGCAGATCCTGCATCATCAGGAGCCCCACCAGCAGATCCTGCATCATCAGGAACATCGCCAGCAGATCCTGCATCATCAGGAACACCACCAGCAGATCCTGCACCATCAGGAGAATCAGCAGCAGATCCTGCATCATCAGGAACACCACCAGAAGATTCTGCACCATCAGGATCATCGCCAGCAGATCCTGCATCATCAGGAGCCCCACCAGCAGATCCTGCATCATCAGGAACACCACCAGCAGATCCTGCACCATCAGGAGCATCACCAGCAGACCCTGCATCATCAGGAACATCACCAGCAGATTCTGCACCATCAGGATCATTGCCAGCAGATCCTGCATCATCAGGAGCCCCACCAGCAGATCCTGCATCATCAGGAACTTCGCCAGCAGATCCTGCATCATCAGGAGCCCCAGCAGCAGATCTGGCATCATCAGGAGCACCACCAGCCAATCCTGCATCATCAGGAGCCCCACCAGCAGATCCTGCATCATCAGGAGCACCACCAGCCGATCCTGCATCATCAGGACCATCGCCAGCACGTCCTGCATCATCAGGAGCCCCACCAGCCGATCCTGCATCATCAGGGACATCACCAGCAGATCCTGCATCATCAGGAGCACCACCAGCAGATCCTGCAGCATCAGGAGCATCACCAGCAGATCCTGCATCATCAGGAACACCACCAGCAGATTCTGCACCATCAGGATCATCGCCAGCAGATCCTGCAGCATCAGGAGCCCCACCAGCAGATCCTGCAACATCAGAACTTTGCCAGCAGATCCTGCACCATCAGGAGCCCCAGCAGCAGATCCGGCATCATTTGGTGTACCATCAGCAGATCCTGTACCATCAGGAGCCCCATCAGCAAATCCTGCATCATCAGGAACACCACCAGCAGATTCTGCACCATCAGGATCATCGCCAGCAGATCCTGCATCATCAGGAGCCCCACCAGCAGATCCTGCAACATCAGAACTTCGCCAGCAGATCCTGCACCATCAGGAGCCCCAGCAGCAGATCCGGCATCATTTGGTGTACCATCAGCAGATCCTGTACCATCAGGAGCCCCATCAGCAAATCCTGCATCATCAGGAGCCCCACCAGCAGAACCTGCATCATCAGGAGCACCACCAGCCAATCCTGCATCATCAGGGACATCACCAGCAGATCCTGCATCATCAGGAGCACCAGCAGCCGATCCTGCATCATCAGGGACATCACCAGCAGATCCTACATCATCAGGAGCATCACCAGCAAATCCTGCATCATCAGGAGCCCCACCAGCAGATCCTGCATCATCAGGAGCACCACCAGCCGATCCTGCATCATCAGGACCATCGCCAGCACGTCCTGCATCATCAGGAGCCCCACCAGCCGATCCTGCATCATCAGGGACATCACCAGCAGATCCTGCATCATCAGGAGCACCACCAGCAGATCCTGCATCATCAGTAACATCACCAGCAGATCCTGCATCATCAGGATCATCACCAGCAGATCCTGCACCATCAGGAGCATCACCAGCAGATCCTGCATCATCAGGAACACCACCAGCAGATCCTGCTCATCAGGATCATCGCCAGCAGATCCTGCATCATCAGGAGCCCCACCAGCAGATCCTGCATCATCAGGAACATCGCCAGCAGATCCTGCATCATCAGGATCATCACCAGCAGATCCTGCACCATCAGGAGCATCACCAGCAGATCCTGCATCATCAGGAACACGACCAGCAGATTCTGCATCATCAGGATCATCGCCAGCAGATCCTGCATCATCAGGAGCCCCACCAGTAGATCCTGCATCATCAGGAACTTCTCCAGCAGATCCTGCATCATCAGGAACACCACCAGCAGATCCTGCACCATCAGGAGAATCACCAGCAGATCCTGCATCATCAGGAACACCACCAGTAGATCCTGCATCATCAGGAGCCCCACCAGCAGATCCTGCATCATCAGGAACACCACCAGCAGATCCTGCTCATCAGGATCATCGCCAGCAGATCCTGCATCATCAGGAGCCCCACCAGCAGATCCTGCATCATCAGGAACATCGCCAGCAGATCCTGCATCATCAGGATCATCACCAGCAGATCCTGCACCATCAGGAGCATCACCAGCAGATCCTGCATCATCAGGAACACCACCAGCAGATTCTGCACCATCAGGATCATCGCCAGCAGATCCTGCAGCATCAGGAGCCCCACCAGCAGATCCTGCAACATCAGAACTTCGCCAGCAGATCCTGCACCATCAGGAGCCCCAGCAGCAGATCCGGCATCATTTGGTGTACCATCAGCAGATCCTGTACCATCAGGAGCACCATCAGCAAATCCTGCATCATCAGGAGCCCCACCAGCAGATCCTGCATCATCAGGAGCATCATCAGCAGATCCTGCATCATCAGGAGCACCACCAGCCGATCCTGCATCATCAGGGACATCACCAGCAGATCCTGCATCATCAGGAGCACCACCAGCCGATCCTGCATCATCAGGGACATCACCAGCAGATCCTACATCATCAGGAGCATCACCAGCAGATCCTGCCTCATGAGGAGCCCCAACAGCAGATCCTGCATCATCAGGAGCCCCACCAGCAGATCCTGCATCATCAGGAGCACCACCAGCCGATCCTGCATCATCAGGACCATCGCCAGCACGTCCTGCATCATCAGGAGCCCCACCAGCCGATCCTGCATCATCAGGGACATCACCAGCAGATCCTGCATCATCAGGAGCACCACCAGCAGATCCTGCAGCATCAGGAGCATCACCAGCAGACCCTGCATCGTCAGGAACACCACCAGCAGATTCTGCACCATCAGGATCATCGCCAGCAGATCCTGCAGCATCAGGAGCCCCACCAGCAGATCCTGCAACATCAGAACTTCGCCAGCAGATCCTGCACCATCAGGAGCCCCAGCAGCAGATCCGGCATCATTTGGTGTACCATCAGCAGATCCTGTACCATCAGGAGCCCCATCAACAAATCCTGCACAATCAGGAGCCCCACCAGCAAATCCTGCATCATCAGGAGCCCCACCAGCAGATCCTGCATCATTAGGAGCACCATCTGCAGATCCTGCATCATCAGGAGCACCACCAGCCGATCCTGCATCATCAGGATCATCAGCAGCAGATCCTGCACCATCTGGAGCACCAACAGCAGATCCTGCATCATCAGGAGCCCCACCAGCAGGTCCTGCATCATCAGGAGCCCCACCAGCAGGTCTTGCATCATCAGGAGCACCACCAGCCGATCCGGCATCATCAGGAGCACCACCAGCAGATCCTGCATCATCAGGAGCACCACCAGCCGATCCTGCATCATCAGGGACATCACCAGCCGATCCTGCATCATCAGGGGCACGACCAGCAGGATCTGAATCATCAGGACCATTGCCTACAGATCCTGCATCATCAGGAGCCCCCACCAGCAGGTCCTGCATCATCAGGGGCATGACCAGCAGATCCTGCATCATCAGGAGCATCACCAGCAGATCCTGCATCATCAGTGAAGTGTTGGGTACTCTGCTACACAGACGAACCAACACGGTTGTGAATGGTACAACACAGTTTTATTTCAAACATCTATTTACACTGGTAAACTGTTTACTGAGTTTCTATCATGATCCTTGATTCTGTGGACCTATTCCTAATTCTATCTTGTCGTGGCACTCAGCACATGGTGGATGTCTGAGTGGCTTATAATGAGCTCTGTGCCCTGAGCCGTCTCCTGCTTGAGTGCCCAGGAAGTGTTGTGTTCCCTGTTTTGTACTGTGTATGCTCTTGCCTGTGATTGGCTGTCGTGTTGTGTGTGTTGATTGGTCCGTTGATCTGTCCATCAGTATGTATGTATGTGCTATGATGTTTACCTGAATATCATGACATCCCCTCTTTTTTACAAGAACATGTGCCTACGTGGTCATAAATAGAGATGTGTACTGAGTGCAGCTAAATGTGTGTGTGTGCAATATTTACAGCATGTACCATGGGGATTAACTATATACAAGGGGCGATGTCGGGTGTGACATAACAACGAGGTTGTACCATAAACAAAGAACGGGGAAATGTTGAACGACAAAACAAACTCCTGTAACGACAAGGAAGAACAGAAACATGTTAACACAGTGGTATTAGAAGTTCAATGTATAAACAGTCTCATATGTCCAGTCTAGTAAGTGGGCGACGAATTCGGGTTGACCGCCTCAAGGGTAGATCTGGAACCACCGGCTGAGGAATGGGCCTGGCCACGGGTGACGACGGAAGGGGCATGGTGGCAGGCAGCTCCACAAAGTCACTATCAGGAACATCAGGCGGGCACGGTGTCGGTGTAAGGCCTCGTAGCGAGCGTGGAAGTAGGCGAAGAGCCCGGCGATTGCGCCTACGAATGGATCCATCAGGCATGCGAACCAGGAACGAGCGGGGAGCCACGCGTCGGAGAACTTCGGCAGGTGCTGACTAGCCTCCTTCTGGTAGGTGGATGCGGACTTCATCTCCAGGGGCCAGGGCGGGAAGATCAGTTGCCCGTGTGTCATATGCCCTCTTCTGGCGACCGCGCTGCAGTTGCATCCTATGCAGTACCGGAGCATGGTCGATGGTGGGCGCCAGAATGGAAGGCACAGTGGTCCTGAGGGCACGACCCATCAACTGCAGGGCTGCTGAGAGGCCAGTGGCTAGTGGGGTCGAGCGATAGGCCAACAGGGCTAGGCAGAAATCTGATCCGGCAGCAGCAGCCTTGCAGAGGAGCCGCTTGACAATGTGAATGCCCTTCTCCGCCTTTCCATTGGATTGGGGATGCAGAGGGCTGGACGTCACGTGTGTGAAGCCATACAAAGCAGCAAAAGGACAACCATTCCTGGCTGGCGAAACAGGGCCCATTGTCCGACATGACCGTCATCGGAATGCCGTGGCGAGCGAAGGTGTCTTTGCAGGCCTCTTATGACAGCGGACGATGTCAAATCGTGCAGGCGTATGACCTCTGGATAGTTGGGAAAGTAGTCAATGACGATGACATAGTCCCTGCCGAGCGAGTGAAAGAGGTCCACACCCACCTTCGCCCAGGGGGATGTCACCAGCTCATGGGGCTGAAGCGTCTCAGGAGGTTGCGCCGGTTGAAACCTTTGGCAGGTGGGGCAGTTAAGCACCATATTGGCAATGTCATCACTGATGCCCAGCCAGTAGACAGCTTCTCGGGCCCTCCGCCTGCACTTCTCAACCCCAAGGTGGCCTTCGTGTAGTTGGTCGAGGACCAGCTTGTGCATGCTGTGCGGAATCACAATCCGGTCCAGCTTCAGAAGGACACCATCAATGACGGCCAGGTCGTCTCGGACGTTGTAGAACTGCGGGCACTGCCCTTTGAGCCACCCTCCCATCATGTGGCGCATCACACGTTGTAGAAGGGGGTCAGCCGCAGTCTCTCGGCGAATACGGGCCAGACTGGAGTCGTCAGCTGGCAGATTTGCCGATGTGAAAGCCACCTGCGCCTCGGCCTGACAGACGAACCCCTCCGAATCTGGCGGTGTGCTCACTGCTCTGGATAGGGCATCCGCAATGATAAGGTCCTTACCCGGGGTGTAGACCAGTTGGAAGTCATACCTCCTAAGTTTAAGTAGGATGCGCTGGAGGCGAGGGGTCAACTCGTTCAGGTCCTTATTTATGATGCTGACCAGGGGGCGGTGGTCAGTCTCAACGGTAAACCGGGGGAGACCATACACACAGTCATGGAACTTGCCCAACCCAGTTAGCAAGCCCAGGCACTCCTTTTCGATCTACGCATATCGCTGTTCTGTGGGGGTCATGGCCCGCGAGGCATAGGCGACCAGGGCCCATGACGCAGTGTCATCCCGCTGCAGGAGCACCGCCCCAATGCCGGACTGGCTGGCATCAGTCGAGATTTTAGTGGCACGAGATGTGTCGAAAAACGCCAATACCGGCGCTGTGGTGAGCTTAAGTTTGAGCTCCTCCCATTCCTGCTGGTGTGTGTGCAGCCACTGGAACTCAGTGGACTTCTTCACGAGGTGGCGCAGAGCTGTCGTGTGGGGGGCAAGGTTGGGAATGAACTTCCCCAGGAAGTTGACCATGCCTAGGAAGCGTAGCACTGCTTTCTTGTCTGCCGGCTGCGGCATGGCTGTGATGGCGCTCACCTTGTCTGCATCTGGACGGACCCCTGACCGGGAAATGTGGTCCCCCAGGAACTTCAGCTCGGTTTGGCCGAAAGAACACTTGGCACGGTTGAGGGGCAGGCCGTTTTTGCGTATGCGCGCAAAGACGCGCTGGAGACGATAGATGTGCTCCTGTGGTGTGGTGGACCAGATGATGATGTCGTCCACGTAGACGCGCACACCTTCGATGCCTTCCATCATCTGCTCCATGATCCGATGAAAGACCTTGGATGCCGAGATGATGCCAAATGGCATCCAGTTGTAGCAGAACCTGCCGAAAGGGGTGTTGAAGGTGCACAGCTTTCGGCTGGACGGATCCAGTTGGATCTGCCAAAAACCCTTCGAGGTATCCAGTTTCATGAAGATTTTAGCCCGGGCCATTTCGCTCGTGATCTCTTCCCGTTTGGGTATGGGGTAGTGTTCTCTCATTATGTTGTTGTTGAGGTCTTTTGGATCAATGCGGATCCGGAGCTCGCCGGAGGGCTTCTTAACACCCACCATGGAGCTGACCCATGGCGTGGGCTCCGTGACCCGGGATAGGACCCCTTGGTCCTGGAGATCCTGCAGCTGTTGCTTGAGGCGGTCTTTGAGTGGCGCTGGGACCCTGCGAGGTGCGTGAATGACCGGGGTGGCGTCCGGTTTGAGCCGAATTCTGTAGGTGTAGGGCAGTGTTCCTATGCCCTCGAATGCCTCCTGGTTGTGGGCGAGGAGCGATTGGAGCTGTGCGCTGAACTCTGCATCCGGGAAGTCAGATGTGCCGTCTGGAGAGAGAGAGTGGACTCATTGCATGAGGTGGAGAGCCTTGCATGTCTGTGCGCCTAGCAGGGAGTCCTTCGATGAGCCGACTATCTCGAACGAGAGTGTGGATGTGTGTGTTTTGTGTGTCACCTGGAACTGGCAGGATCCCATAGCCGGGATAACGTTCCCGTGGTAGTCAACCATCCTGCAACGGGACGGCCGAATTGGTGGTCTGACCTTCATGGCGTAGAAGGCTGACCATGCTATGGGGTTGGCGGAGGGTCCCGTGTCCAGACGGAATGTTATCGGTGATCAGTTGACCGTTAGGGTGGCACACCATTCATCACCCGGATTGATCATGTTAACTTGCACCGGCTCGTGGGTCCTGGCTGGAGAAATTTGGTTCCCATCAATGACCGCAACACGGAAGGCATCCCGGTCGTCTGTGTCACTGGTCTGGATACGACTCGTAATAAGGAGGCTGAATGGTCCGCACGTCCCTGCGAGGTTGTCGGAGTTGGTGAGCATTGACAGGTTGAGCTGCTCGACAGCAAGCAGCGTAGTGGCCCATCTTGCCACAGCGGAGGCATTGTCGGGTTCTTGCAGGACATTGCCGCTTTAAATGTGCGGCTCTACAGTAGCCGCACGTCGTGACATCATGGCGTCCATTGCGCCACTGCGCATGCGCAGTCCGGTCTTGCGTCGAGCGCGCCTGCGCATCACGTCCCTCAGTGTTGTCGTAGTTTTTGGCGCGCACAAGCGGGAGGCCTCGAAAAGCGTGCGAAATGGCTGCCCTCGTCCGGGCCGCGGGCTGGGAGAAACTCAATCGCCTGGACCCGTTCGGCCTCGTAGGACGCCTGCCTCGCCGATCCGGCCGCGTAGGACCCCTGCCGCACCGATTCGGCCGCCTGAAATTGGGAGTAGCGGCTAGTCGCGTTTTCGTGCAGGACACAGGCTTCGATTGCGGAGGCTAAGGTCAGGCCTTTATTTTTAAGAGCTGCTGGCGTAGGGTGCCCGAGGTGACCCCAAAAGCGATCTGGTCCCGAATCATGGAATCGGAGGTGGTGTCGTAACCGCAGGACTGCGCGAGGATGCGGTGATGCATAAGGAGTGACTGAAAAGGCTCATCCTTACCTTGCAGGCGCTGCTGGAAGAGATACCTCTTGAAGCTCTCATTGACCTCGACGTTGAAGTGTTGGTCGAGCTTGAGAAGGACTGTCTTGTATTTGGTCTTGTCCTCGCCTTCCGCGAACACCAGGGAGTTGTAGACATGGATGGCGTGTTGACCTGCCGTGGTGAGGAAGATAGCGATCTTTCTGGTGTCTGAGGCGCTTTCCTTTTCGTTGGCTTCCAGAAAAAGCTGGATGCGCTCTTTGAACAGCTTCCAATTAACGCCAAGGTTTCCAGCGACTTGCAGCGGCTGCGGTGTGTTGATGGTGTCCATGGCGCAGGATGGCAGATTCCGGAGGATTTGTAGGTAGGTATCAAAGTCACTCCTGGTACTATGGAGTGTTGGGTACTCTGCTACACAGACGAACCAACACGGTTGCGAATGGTACAACTCAGTTTTATTTCAAACATCTACTTATACTGGTAAACTGTTTACTGAGGTTCGATCATGACCCTTGATTCTGTGGACCTATTCCTAATTCTATCGTGTAGTGGCACTCAGCACATGGTGGATGTCTGAGTGGCTTATAATGAGCTCTGTGCCCTGAGCCGTCTCCTGCTCGAGTGCCCAGGAAGTGTCGTGTTCCCTGTTTTGTACTGTGTATGCTCTTGCCTGTGATTGGCTGTCGTGTTGTGTGTGTTGATTGGTCCGTTGATCTGTCCATCAGTATGTATGTATGTATGTGCTATGATGTTTACCTGAATATCATGACAATCAAGACCAACACCAGCAGATCCTGCATCATCAGGAACATCACCAGCTGATCCTACATCATCAGGAGCCCCGCCAGCAGATCCTGCATCATCAGGAACCCCACCAGCAGATCCTGCAGCATTACGAGCCCCACCAGCAGATCCTGCATCATCCGGGATATCGCCAGCAGATCCTGCACCATCAGGAGCCCCACCAGCAGATCCTGCATCATCAGGAGCACCACCAGCAGATCCTGCATCATCAGGAGCCCCACCAGCAGATCCTGCATCATCAGGAACCCCACCAGCAGGTCCTGCATCATCAGGAACATCACCAGCAGATCCTGCATCATCAGGAGCGACACCAGCAGATCCTGCACCATCAGGAGAATCACCAGCAGATCCTGCATCATCAGGAGCCCCACCAGCAGATCCTGCATCATCAGGAGCCCCACCAGCAGATCCTGCATCGTCAGGAGCCCCACCAGCAGATCCTGCACCATCATGAGCATCACCAGCAGGTCCTGCACCATCAGGAGCATCACCAGCAGATTCTACATCATCAGGAGCATCACCAGCAGATCCTGCATCATCAGGAGCATCACCAGCAGATCCTGCATCATCAGGAGCCCCACCATCAGATCCTGCATCATCAGGAGCATCACCAGCAGATCCTGCATCACCAGGAGCCCCACCAGCAGATCTTGCATCATCAGGAGCATCACCATCAGATTCTACATCATCAGGAGCCCCATCAGCAGATCCTGCATCATCAGGAATCCCACCAGCAGATCCTGCATCATCAGGAACATTGGCAGCCGATCCTACATCATCAGGCGCCCCACCAGCAGATCCTGCATCATCAGGAATCCCACCAGCAGATCCTGCATCATCAGGAATCCCACCAGCAGATCCTGCATCATCAGGAATCCCACCAGCAGATCCTGCATCATCAGGAATCCCACCAGCAGATCCTGCATCATCAGGAATCCCACCAGCAGATCCTGCATCATCAGGAACAACAGCATCAGGAGGGGGAATCAGCAGAATTTTAAATAATTTTTAATTTAATAAACTTTATTGTCACAAGTAGGCTTACATTAACACTGCAATGAAGTTACTGTGAAAAGCCCCATGGCGCAACATTCTAACGCCTGTTCGGGTACACAGGGAGAATTCACAATGTCCAAATTACCGAACAGCACTTCGTTCAGGGACTTGTGGGAGGAAACCGGATAACTGGGAGGAAACCCACGCAGGCATGGGGAGAATGTGCAGGCTTCGCACAGACAGTGACCCAATCCGGGAATCAAACCTGGGACCCTGACACTGTGAAGCAACAGTGCTAACCACTGTGCTACCATGCCGTGACTTCCTTCCAAATCACTGCCAAAGGTTTTTGCACGTTCGTTAAGTTAGCCGCCAATAGTTAAATTACACAGGTGATTGCTGCCTCATTTGTACGCACTTTGACACTGATGATGCCAGTCACAATGAGCATGTACTTGTGTTTGCAGTTCTATCTGCTTTCCTCCTGGTACAGGATGTTATTAACTGTACACATGTGGCAAATATGGTGTCCCTAATTATCCAGGAATGTTTAGGAATCACAAGGGTCTTCTCTCCTACAATGAGCAGCTGGAGTGTGGTGTGCAAACACAAACAAATCATTATGCAGGTGAGTGAAATATTCCCCAGCAGCTGCAATGATGCATTTGTCCTGCACCTGTCCAGCCTCTATGAACTCTTCGCACTTTGAAGCTGACGTATTGGTTACTTGGAAACAAGAGATAGAGCTTAATACCTGGCTAATGACATGCATGAGGAACCCAAGAAATCAAACGCAGGATAATTGCTAAACAACTCCAAAACCAGATCTGTTATTAAGCAAATGTTCAACATGCTGAAGATGTAATACAAGTGCCTTCACAGATCTGAAGACAGCCTTCAATATTCAACAGCAGGGCCTGGAAAGGGGGTGGGGGGTCGGGGGTGCTGCAGACGGTTCTCACCGGGCGCCCCAAGCTCATTGGCAGAGTAGCCTGATGTTTTGGATGATCAGTGTCCAAAAGAGCCAATCAGGCATGTTGAGTATCCTGATTGACTAACTACTTGTGGTAAACCACTGTGGCACCTCTATTAGGTGATGTATGGTAGGACCTGTACTACAGGTACGTTAGTAGTTCCTGCCTGCTGGCTCCACCCAGTAGGCGGAGTATAAATATGTGTGTCCTCCAGGCTGCAGCCATTTCGTCAGCTGCTGTGGGAGGCCACACATCTTAGAGCAACATAGCCTCAGTTGTACCCAACTCAAGTCTTCGTGCAATTGATTGTGCATCAATTTATTGCTCTAAGATTTTCAAAAGATGCCCCTCTGTGTCAAACCGGATCGCCTGCAGCTGGATCCGCATTCAAGCGACGCCAAAAAGGACTTTCAACACTGGCTAGCTTGCTTCGAGGCGTACATCAACTCGGCGCCCAGCCCTGTCTCGGAGGCTCAGAAGATACAGATCCTGTACTCAAGGTTGAGCTCCAGCGTCTTTCCGCTAATCCAGGACGTGCCGAACTACGCCGAAGCCATGACGCTTCTCAAGGAGAATTACGCTCAGACGACGAACACACTCTTCGCCAGGCACATACTCGGCACTCGCTCTCAACTCCCTGGTGAGTCCACATAAGACTTCTGGCGGGCACTAACCCCACTGTGACTGTCAGGCCGTTACGGCCACTGAACATTCAAACCTCCTCATGCAGGACGCGTTTGTTATGGGGATTGGGTCAGACCTCATACGCCAGCGACTGTTAGAGGGGGTCACGCTCGACCTAGCGGAGACAAAGAAACTAGCGCTCTCCATGACAGTCGCCTTGCTCAACGTTCGGGCCTACACCCCCAGCCGCGCGGCCCACTCCTCCTACGCATCGTGGACCCCACAGACGGCCGCCCCAGCGGGGGCCTCACCCAGCCAATACGCCTGTGCCACGCTCCAGCCAGCAAACCCCGGGGGTCCCCGATGTTATTTTTGCGGCCAGTAGAAACACCCCCACCAATGCTGCCCAGCCCGCGCTGCCCTTTGTAAGGATTGTGGCAAGAAGGGGCACTTCGCCACGATGTGCCAGGCCCGTGCAGTCGCCGCTATCACCCCCACACCCCTCGTTTACGGACAATGGGCACCGCCACCTTCACCTCACCGGACCACGCGCGGCCAGTGGTCGCCGCCATCTTCTCCCCCTCAGATCACGCACGCCCAGTGGGTGCCGCCATCTTCTCTCTCTCAGACCAAGCGTGGCCAGTGGGCGCCGCCATTTCCCCCCCTCCCGAGCAACACGTGCGGCCCGTGGACTACAGCCAGACCATCTTGTTCAACCCCTGCCACGTGCGGCCCATGGGCACTGCCATTTTGTACTCCTCTAGATCTTCAGCCGCCATTTTGTCCTCCTCGAGATCTTCAGGCGCCGCCATCTTGTCTCCCCCACGGCACATGGCACAGTGTTCCAGGACCAGGGCCCCCAGGCTCCCCATCATCCTACACCTGCGACGACCGACCACGACTTGCCTCAGTGACCATCGACCAGTCTCGTCTGCACAACCTGGCCACCGCATCGACCAGCGTTAAAATCAGCGGACATGTGACCTCTTGCCTGCTGGACTCTGGCAGCACCGAAAGCTACATCCACCCGGATACAGTAAGGCGCTGCTCCCTCGCGGTACACCCCGCCAATCAAAGAATTCCCCCTGGCCTCCAGATCCCATTCTGTGTCGATCCGGGGGTACTGTACGGTCACACTCACGGTCCAGGGCATAGAATTCAGCGGCTTCCACCTCTACGTCCTCCCTAAGCTCTGCGCTGCATTACTACTCGGCCTAGACTTCCAGTGTAACCTCCAGAGCCTAACCCTGAAATTCGCCGGGCCCCTACCATCCCTCACTGTGTGCGGCCTCGCGACCCTAAAGGTCGATCCGCCTTCCCTATTCGCAAATCTAACCTCGGATTGCAAACCCGTCCCTACCAGGAGCAGACGGCACAGCACCCAGGGCAGGACCTTCATCAGGTGCGAGGTCCAGCGGCTGCTTCGGGAAGGCATCATCAAGGCCAGCACCAGCCTCTGGAGAGTCCAAGTGGTAGTAGTCTAAACTGGGGAGAAACACAGAATGGTCGTGGACTACAGCCAGACCATCAATCGGTACACGCAGCTCGACGCGTACCCCCTCCCACGCATATCTGATATGGTCAATGAGATTGCACAGTACCGGGTCATCTCAATGGTAGACCTCAAATTCGCCTACCACCAGCTCCCCATTCGTAAATCGGGCCACCCATACACTGCCTTCGAGGCAGACGGCCGCCTCTATCACTTCCTCAGGTTTCCCTTCGGCGTCACCAACGGGGGTCTCGGTCTTCCAAAGGGAGAATGACCGAATGGTCGACCGGTATGTGTTGCGGGCCACCTTTCCGTACCTAGGCAACGTCACAATCTGCGGCCATGATCAGCAGGACCACAACGCCAACCGTGCCAAATTTCTCCGCACCGCCACTCTCCTAAACCTCACCTACAACAAGGAGAAGTGCGTGTTCAGCATGAACCGCTTAGCCATCCTCGGCTATGTGGTCCAGAATGGAGTTCTGGGGCCCGATCCCGACCGCATGCGCCCCTTCTTAGAGCTCTCCCTCCCCCACTGCCCCAAAGCCCTCAAATGCTGCCTGGGGTTCTTTTCGTACTAGGCTCAGTGGGTCCCAAACTATGCGGACAAGGCCCGCCCACTCATACAGTCAACCCATTTTCCCCTGGCGGCCGAGGCACAACAGGCCTTCGCCCGTATCAGAGCCGATATCGCCAATGCCGGGATGCACGCAGTAGATGAGACACTGCCCTTTCAAGTAGAGAGCGACGCATCAGACGTCGCCCTAGCCGCCACCCTCAATCAGGCAGGCAGACCCGTGGTATTCTTTTCCTGCACCCTTCATGCCTCAGAAGTTCGGCACTCATCCATCGAAAAAGAGGCCCAAGCTATCGTTGCAGATGTGCGGCATTGGAGGCATTACCTGGCTGGCAGGAGATTCACTCTCCTCATTGACCAACGGTTGGTAGCCTTCATGTTCAATAACACACAACGGGGCAAGATCAAGAATGATAAGATCTTGAGGTGGAGGAACGAGCTCTCTACCTACAATTACGAGATTTTGTATCATCCCGGTAAGCTCAACAAGCCCCCAGACGCCCTATCCCGAGGTACATGTGCCAGCGCACAGGTAGACCGACTCCGGACCCTGTACGACAGTCTTTGTCACCCGGGAGTCACACAGTTGTACCATTTCATAAAGGCCCGCAATCTGCTCTACTCCGTCGAGGAAGTACGGACAATCACCAGGGACTGCCAGGTCTGTGTGGAGTGCAAGCCGCACTTCTACCGGCCGGACCGTGCATGCCTGAGGAAGGCCTCCCACCCCTTTGAATGCCTCAGCGTGAATATCAAAGGGCCCCTCCTCTCCACCGACCGTCACACGTATTTTCTCAGTGTGGTCGATCAGTACTCCAGATTCCCCTTCACCATCCCATGTCCCGACATGACGTCTACCACCGTCATCAAAGCCCTCTACACAATCTTCGCTTTGTTCGGTTTCCCCGCCTACATCCACAGTGAAAGGGGATCCTCCTTCATGAGTGATGAGCTGCGTCAGTTCCTGCTCAGCAGGAGTATCGCCTCCAGCAGAACGACAAGCAACAACCCCCGGGGAAACGGACAGGTAGAGAGGGAGAGTGGGACGCTTTGGAGGGCCGTCCAACTGGCCCTACGGTCCAGGAACCTCCCAGCCTTCCGCTGGCTGGAGGTCCTCCCTGATGCACTCCACTCCATCCGGTCACTACTGTGCACCGCCACCAACATCACACCCCATGAACGTCTTTTTGCCTTCCCCAGGAAGTCCACATCCGGGGTGTCGCCCCCAACTTGGCTCGCAGCTCCAGGATCCGTCCTGCTCCGTAGGCATGGCTGACTCCACAAGGTGGACCCGTTGATGGAAAGGGTGCAGTTGCTCCATGCAAACCCCCAGTATGCCTACGGCCGCCAGGATACTGTCTCCCTCAGGTACGTGGCACCAGCAAGTCACACACACAACACACACCCCCGGCCCGGCACCACCCTCCCCTCCCCTGGCGCTCCCAGCAGCAACCCTCCGGGACCATCCGTCCTGCCCCTGCCCATGCCCGAGGATGAAGAGGATTTTGGCACGCTCCCGGAGGCTCTGTACATGAGACCAGCATCGGCATCGCCGCCACCACTACGTCACTCCCAGCGGAACATCAAGGCCCCGGACTGGTTAAACCTCTAACTGGTCCACTGGACTTCAATAGACATTATTTTTTCTCTCTATCAAAAATTGTAAATGGAAATGGAAAAGAAAACCATTTATTGTATATAGTTCTCCACCACCCCCGCCGGACTCAATTTTAACAGGGGGTG
Source organism: Scyliorhinus torazame (assembly GCF_047496885.1). Classification (NCBI taxonomy): domain Eukaryota; kingdom Metazoa; phylum Chordata; class Chondrichthyes; order Carcharhiniformes; family Scyliorhinidae; genus Scyliorhinus; species Scyliorhinus torazame. The sequence continues at coordinate 187,367,254 of NC_092712.1, forward strand.
AATGTGGTAAACCACTGTTGCACCTCTATTAGGTGATGCATGGTAGGACCTGTACTACAGGTACGTTGGTAGTCCCTGCCTGCTGGCTCCACCCAGTAGGCGGAGTATAAATATGTGTGTCCTCCAGGCTGCAGCCATTTCGCCAGCTGCTGTGGGAGGCCACACATCTTACAGCAATATAGCCTCAGTTGTACCCAACTCAAGTCTTCGTGCAATTGATCGTGCATCACTACTCAGCCAATGATTTCTGTTGTTCTGAACAGCAACAATGATTGGTCCAGTAGGGTGTGACAGATTCCCCTATCCTTCCTTTCCTTGCCAATCTCCTCATGGATTTCTGTTTGGGTGTTATCAGACTCATGCCTTTCTTTCTTCCCTTGCTGGAACCTGAAGACTGCTGGCATGCAAGATAAGGGCCTCCCTGGAGGCCCTTCCCTTCCAAAATCCTCCCTGAGTCCTGTACAGGCCTCCTCAAATCCAGTCTCTCAGCTTCTTCGACGAAAGTGTCTGTGGTTCAGGGTCTTCTCTTCTCAACCTGTTCATAGTAAGAAGTCTTACAACACCAGGCTAAACTCCAACAGGTTTGTTTCGAATCACTAGCTTTCGGAGCACTACTCCTGTAGGAGCTGTGCTCCGAAAGCTAGTGATTTGAAACATACCTGTTGGACTTTAATCTGGTGTTGTAAGACTTCTTACTGTGCCCACCCCAGTCCAACGCTGGCATCTCCACATCATGGCTACCTGTTCATGGTTAATGAATCATCACAGTCTGATGGCATTCTTGTGAAGACATGAAAAATGACTTCTACATCAGAGGTAACATAGTAAGGTACAGTTTGCCATGACATTGCATAAAACCATAATGTGTATCCATAGGATCATTATAGTGCAGAAGGAGGCCATTCAGCCCATCGAGCCTTCACCAAACCTCTGATTAGGCCCATTTCCCTGCAACTCCATAACCCCAACTAATCCTTGGACACTAAAGGGCAATTTAGCTGGAAAATGCACCGAACCTGCACATCTTCATACTGTGGAGAGGAAACTAGAGTACCTCGGGAAACACACGCCGACACGGGGAGAACGTGCAAACTCCACACATACAGCCACCCAAGGTCGAAATTGAACCCATGTCCCTCGCACTGTACAGCAGCAGTTCTAATCGCAATGGCACCCAACCTCGGCCCACTCTACCTAGCACCCGACCTAACGCCAGTCCGCCGCCCTACTCCTGTAACCCCACCTAACCTGCACATCTTTGGACACTAAGGAGCAACATTATCATGGCCAATGCACTTAACCTGCACATTTTTGGACTGGACTCCCAGCTGAGTCCAGAGACAAGGTGCGATCTAACAGAAAGGTTTCTCAGTGTCTTTTGTGGCAGGTTTTGCTAGGAGTTTCCCACCAGCTCTGCCAATGAGTTCTCCACTGTTATCTAACCACGCTTAGTCACTTCTTTGGGCTCTGGGTAGTTTATTTTTATTTTTAAACGCATTTTATTCAAACTTGTATCAAAGTAGTTACAGCAAATAAACACCCCGGGAAACATTCTTCCCAACAATCAACCATACAGTTTGTACAGATTTTCCTCCTTTTTCAACCCCCTCCCCATCATCCCCCCTCCCCCCCGCGATGAACAGCTCCTCAAACACGGTCACAAACATCGCCCACCTTTTCTCAAACTTCCCTGCTGAGCCTCTTAACTCATACTTTATCTTCTCTAACCGCAGAAAGTCGTACAGATCACCCAACCATGCTGCTACCCCCGGTGGCGATGCCGACCGCCACTCCAGCAAAATCCGTCGCCGTGCAATCAGAGAGGCGAAGGCCAAGACATCGGCCTTCCTCCTCTCCATGAGCTCCGGCTCCTCTGAAACCCCAAATATCACCACCAAAGGGTTTGGGTCCACTCCCTCCTCCACTATCCTGGCTAAGACCGCGAACACTCCCGCCCAGAATCTTCCCAATTTTTCACAACCCCAAAACATGTGCGCGTGATTCGCTGGACCCCACCCACACCTCTCACACTCATCTGCTACCCCCTGAAAGAACCCACTCATTCTCGCCCGAGTCATATGCACCCTGGCACCACCTTAAACTGTCTCAGGCTCATCCTTGCACAAGAGGATGTCCCGTTTACCCTTCGCAGTGCCTCACTACATACTCCTCAATTGATCTCCATTCCTAACTGCGCTCCCCATTTCTCCTTGATCTTCACCACCCACTCGCCTCCGTGCCACCCCAGCCACTCATATATATCCCCAATTCTTCCCTCCCCTTCCACATCTGGAAGCAGCAGTCGCTCCAGCAAGGTGTATCCCGGCAACCTAGGGAACCCCTTCGCTGCGCCCAAAGCTTTCACACGCTTGACTTTCTCCAGTGTTTTTAAGAATTAAATACTTGTTTTCCGGCCCTTCCATAATGTAAAAAACACTGCAATCAGATGAGTTGCCCAACACTGCGTTGCATTCAAACTTCTTGGCTTTAACAGCTTTGAGTTTTTTTTCAGAAGATGGAAACCATTCCTTCACTCTCAAGAATTTATTGCCATTTCTTTAAGAAATAGTCTGCAGGAGTAACATTGTGCCTGAGGTTCATGGGAATTGTTGCTAACTTTTGGTTGGTCAATTGGCTCTGTTTTAAAACCTTTGCTCTAGAGTCACCAGGTATCTTTATGATACCGCCACGAGGTTCAAGTTCAAGTAATGATCAATAACTCAATACACCAATTAGTAAGATTCAAATCAAAGCACATTTATTATACACAGTAATCGCTACTCATGCATACATTCCACTTCTAAGCTACTTCTACAACTAACAGGCCTATAGGTAGCTTCGGACTGGCCCACCAGGTCAGGGGAACAAATGGCCTTTCGTTCGGGTTCTGAGTCTGCGGGATTCGAAGTTGGTACAGATTGGTAGCTAGGAGCGCCTATCTCGTAGCAAGCGTTGACTTAAGACTTACTGGATATCGGCGGCAGCTGCACTGGTCACTGTCAAGGGTTGGTTCGCGTTGCTGAGTGACCCAGTCAAGAAGGATGATTTGAACTTGGGGGCTTAACTTTATAGTCCCCAGGGGCTTCCCGCCTTTCGGGGCGGACCCTGTACCTGGTTCCAAGTGATTGGACTTCGTTCCAATCGCTTGGTTCGATTTCTCCAATACTGGAGCGGTTCCCTGATCGATGGGCGGTCTTGAGGTGTCCGTTAACCTCTTTTGTGTTGGCTACTGCTGGCGCCGGGGTGTCTGGCTTGGCTTTGTTTATCCCAAATGTTTCGATTGTACCTGGGGATCGCTCATTAGTATGTAGATGGCTGCTACATTATTATGCAGATGGCTGCTTGTATCGATGCTGTCTGGGCTTTTGCAGAGTTTAATACACAGTAAACTTGCACCTGCTAGTTTCTGCCTCTGTTGGCTGAATTTCCCTGCAGCCTTTGCTGTCCTCCATTTTACGTCGGGAATTGGCCAACCCAGGTGGCTACACACCCTCCTTGTGATCCTAATGCGAAGCGTGAAGTATCACATAACTGCGTTGTTTTTCATTCCCTGACCCGGCGAGCACTCTCCTATGGCATCTACATTGACCATAACTATGCCAAAAAAGTTTAACTGACAATTCTGAGGGGCGCTGTGTCAAACAGGGACATGCATTACAAAACAAGAAAATCGGAACCTCTAACTATCCTTAATAAACTACACTGACTCAAACATTTCATCACACTAACTTCTTAAACCATACAAACAAAATCATAGCAGTATTATACACATACTCAGGATTGTACAATTGCTCATGAACATTTCTTTATTTACAACAAAAACGCAAACGAATGCTCTTTATTATAGATCGCGGGGGTCGGGGTCTGGTCATATCCGAAAATAGGGGATCTTATCCTATATACCGGGGTGCGAGCGCGGTAGGCTCTCCTTCTCCATTTTCTCAGATGAATAGTCTGCACGATGCAGCAGAGTATCGCCAATACTAATAGGGATTCTATCAAGTAGGACAGGGAGTACCAGGTTATAAACCTGTCACACCAAGATGGTGTGGTGTCGCTGGTGACTGGGCTCTGGGTACTGTGGGGAAGTGAATCATCAACGGCTGGGGGTTGTTGGGGTCAGGGGGTTCGCGTTCGCGCGCAACCAAATGTCCATTATAACGATGAACCACGTGGAGGATGTCCTCATGGTTCTTCTTCTTTCACTTCTCTTCTCTTCTCTGGTCCTGGAGCTTCTGGAGGTCTGTGGGATCAAGCATAGTGTCTGTTACTATCTTGGTTTAACATCTCGTATGATAGCCTGTCTGTCCTTTAGTGCCAATTACTCCCTTTATAATTGGTCACTATGTGTGACTCCCTCAGTTTTTCTTTTTCAAAAACCGAATTTCAGGACAAGACACACTTACAAGTACTGAACCAGTGCGAGCCGTCTCGCAGACTGTGCGGTTTACCATCCAAATGTTTGAGGATGTAAATAGCGGAGGGTTGGTAACCTAAGGGTTACCTGAAAACAAAACAAAACTTTTTGAACAAAACTTGCCGAAATGAGGTGCGTATGGGCCGCGACGGGTACGATTTGGATGGAGTCCCCGGGTAGGACGGCGACCAATGCCGTGTGTGCTCTACCCAAGCGTAGCTGATCAGAGCGGGGTTCCAGGCAGGGTGGGTCCCAATGCCGTTTCTCCACTGCCTGAGCAACCGACAAGAACGGGCAAGAAATGTAGTCATCGTGGGGGGCTGACGTATTGGTTCTTCCTTCGAACCAGAAGAGCAGTTACGAACGGGGGTCTGTGTTTCAGTCGACAGACGAGTTCCTCTGAACTGGCGTCTGGGACATTAACAAGTCTCTGCGGGCAAACTAGTTCTGCTGAACTAGCGTCTGGCCAAACTAGTTACTCTGACTGCCAGTGGGCATCAGAAGGGTGGTGGCGTGGGGGCGTGGAAAAAAGATTCCGGTCTAACACATAACATTGAACAGTACAAGTACAAACAACATCAACCATGCTGCAGGTTCCATCAGAAAGGACACCATTTTCTCCCAAGCGGTTCCTTTCAAAACATCATCTGGACACCTCAGTTATCAGTTGCAAACAGGGTCGCAAAGGGGTTCTCGTTTTGGGAGTCAGACTGCAAGTCGTCATCTTCTCCCGGATGCCAAACTCTCGAGTGTATCAGGGCTGATAGGGCTGCATGGTGTGATCTGGGATCGCTCTCGTCATTCTGGACGAGTCTGTACGAATTATCTCGGTGCCAAAATGTGGTGTCTAGTTCTGTGGGGACGGAATCGGGGTCGTCACTGTAGGTCGGTGGTGGGGTTTGTTTAGGAAAGTGATCGTGAAGGGATCACTCAAATCGTGGTCAGATTCACTGGGTGTGTGTCCTGTTGCATGGGGATAGTAGGGAGGCGTGCTGTGGCTATTGTCTGAGTCACAGTCGCTGTCGCTGTCGCTGCTGCTGCAGTCTGTGGGCATTCCGGGGTGGAGTGTATATTTCGGGGGTGGAGTCGAGGTTGAGTCCGTGGCTGGGTTGGACGTGTTGGGGGATGGTAGGGTTATGTTGGCCGTGGGCGGGGCATGGTCTGCTGCGTCAAGCATGACGTGGTGTGCGTGGTTAGACTGTGTTCCATATGTCTTCATCTGGTTGATATGGAACCACGCCGTCTTTCCATTGGGGTACTTTAATTTGTAGACGGAAGGGCTTACTTTGTCCGCAATGGAGTACGGACCCGAATACTTAGGTGACAGGAATGTGCTGGGGTTGCATATGGAGAGCATGACTTGCTGTCCTACACTGAACTCAGTCGCATGCACTGTCTTATCGAAACAGGCCTTGCTCTGTTTCTTTCTTGTGCCCAATTTCACTGCGGCTGCTAGCTGAGCCGTCTTAACATTCGCCACTAATTGTTCTACTGCTTTCTCGTGTGTGAGGGCCGTCACTTTGGGGCTGGTCAAATCTAATTCTAATAAAAAATTCTGTGCCTTTCATGGGGCGTCCGGTCATGAGAGTGTCTGGGGTGTAACCTGTGGATGTGGAAATCGTATTTCGCAGAAACATCAGCGCAAAAGGGAGGACTGAATCCCAAGTGGTGTTGTTTTGCTGGACCATTTTTCTGAGGGTGGATTTTAGGGTCCGATTCATGCGCTCCACGATACCACTCGACTGGGGGTGGTATGCAATGTGGAATTTTGGGGTAATACCAAATATCGTAAGGACGTTCTTCATGACACGTCCCGTAAATGGGAACCTCGGTCGGATTCAATGCTGCGGGGGAGTCCCTATCTCGTAAAGATGTGGTGGGTTAAAATCTTGGCTGTGGTCTTTGCCGTGTTTGTTCTGGATGGGAATGCTTCCACCCATTTTGTAAACGTGTCTATCACCACGAGTACATATTTATAACCATCCCTGCAAGGGGGCAATGGTCCAATATAATCAACATGGAGGTTAGTCCAGGGGCCGTTAATCGGCCGGGTGTGACTGAGCTGAGCCTTTTTGGCGTATCTGTCCGGGTTGTTCTGGGCACAGATAAGGCAATTCTCAATGTAGTGGGTTACATCGTCTTTTAAACTCGGCCACAACAGAGCTGCCTGAGGTGGGCTGTAGTGGGATCGATTCCCTGATGTCCATGACTGTTATGGAATAAACAAATCAGATGATTCCTGTCCTGTTCAGGAACCACATAAAGGGTGTCCTTTAACACCACACCATCATGTGTGGTCAGAGCATTTCTAAACCTCTCGTAGGGTGCTGGATAGTTTCCTTTTAAAATCTCCCTGAGATAGCTGTCCTGCGTCTGGGCCTGCACTAAATTCTCGATATTAGTCTGCGAGACCTGAACTGCATTCACTGGTGCGCTTTCGGGGGGTGTCCAAAAATATCCGTGTCTGGAACCTGCTTTAGCCAGTGCGTCAGCTTTTACATTTCCAGGGGGGAGGAACGGTGGTGACTTCGAACTTTGACTATTCCAAAGGTCCTGTTTTGTGCCCGCTCTAAAATGCGATGGAGCAATGGGGCTGAAGGGAGGGGTTTTCCGTCTGCGGAAACAAATCCTCTTGGTTTCCACATGGGTAGGAATTTCGTAAGGCTGTTGCAGACATAGAGGCTGTCCGAATATATGTCTGCTGGGCTGGGGAAGGAATCTGGGTGTTCCAATATGTATGCGATGGCCGCAGGTTCTGCTACCTGCGCGCCTAACTGTCCTGGAAGTTTTATTGCTATTTCTTCTAGGGCGCGTCCCTGCGCGCCTTCAACTAAATACTACATCCTGTTATGCGCTTCCCTTCTAATATTGTGGAAGATCCATCCACATATATCCTTATGGGTTCGCACGTGTCTGTGTGCTTGGGGCTCTGGGTTGAACTACCTATCTTTCTGGGGGGTGTTTTAGCAATAAAGGGGCCTGTGTTGTGGTGTTGAGAGATAATTTCACATTCATGGGGGGTTCCGGGGTACTGTAAGTTGTCGGCTAAAAAAGTGTGGGTCTTTGTCCTTTTAACAGTGATATCCCGTCCCTGCAAAAGAAGGGTCCACCTGGCTGCTCTTATCTGACTAACTGTACCGTCCTTGAGTCGTCCGTCCAGTAAAAGTTGGGTGGGGGTGTGTTCCGTGAGGATTGTGATGGGGTTTAATCCGGTAATGTAAGAAAAATACTGGACTGCCCAAAAAACTGCGAGCAGGTGCCTTTCACAGGCTGAAAATCCCTGCTCCACAGCATCTAAAACTCTGAAGGCGTAAGCCACGGGCCTTAACTGTTCGTGCCGTTCCTGAAGGAGCACGGCCGAAAGGGTGTGGTCTGTGCTTGCTACCTCTATCGCATAGGAGGAAAGCGGGCCTGGAACTTGTAGTGTGGGGGCTGCTATGAGTGCTTGTTTCAAAGAGTCCACAGCATTCGTACGCTGCGGAAGCCATTCCCAGGGGGCTCCTTTCTTTAGGAGGTCTGAGAGGGGCGCTGCCTTGCTGGCGAAACCGTCATTGTGGTTACGGCAGCAGCCAACCAGTTCTAAAAATGACCGGAGGGCTGAAACGTTCTGGGGAAGGGGCAATTTAGCAATCGATTCAATCCTTTTATGCTCAATCTCGCATTTACCATGTGTGATAATTGTTCCCAAATATATCACCTTGTGTTCCAAAATCTGGGCCTTTTTGGGGTTTACTTTACACCTAATTGTTTGTAGGAGTTCCAGGAGTTCGGACAGAAGCTCAATGTGCTCTTCCTTGGTGTCTGATTGCAGTAGTCGGTCGTCTAAGTACTGGACCAGACATTCGGGGCGAGAAAATTTTGATAAACCATTTACCAGCTGTCGGTGGAAAATGGAGGGGGAGTTGTGGAAACCTTGTGGCAGGCATGTCCACGTGTACTGTTGATTTTTAAAGGTGAAGGCAAATTTGTACTGGCACGCCTTTGCCAATGGAATGGACCAGAATCCATTACTTATATCCTAAATGGCCACAGTTGTAATACTCCTGTGACTTTTGTGGGGGGCTGTTCTTGCCTTCATTTACCCATGCGGGGTTCTGGTGTGTTTTAACTGCTTGTATGTCTGCTTCTACCTGCTTTTTTTCGGGATTGTTAACTGCGGGTTTGTTTTGTACAAACTGCTCCCAGGTGCGGGACAATCTTTTTACGACCCATTTCTCATTATGAGCCTCCTCTGAGGGATCATAATTCGCACAAGCTTTTTGTCCTGTTTCTGTGGCATGGGAGATAAGGGTGCGGGCCCATTTGGCCATGTTGTCCGGGGACAAATGGGCGCGGTCTAAGTCTCCAAAGACTGCTGCAAAGTGGATCCAAAGGCGTCCAGCAAACGCTGTGGGGTGCTCGGTTTTCTTTTGCCTGCATTTATTGTGGCCATCTATGGGGTCACCCCGGTTATACCCGATCGCATCTAGGATCACGGTATGCATTTCTGCCTCCTCCTACACTCTGTGGGTCGGGAAGGGCTGCTACGACCGATGGGTCTAGACTCAGAACTGTGAGCTTTACATGCTCTCGCTCATCCAGGCCGTACATGGTCACCTGCTGCTTTACTCTGGCAAAGAAGTGGTGGGGGTCTGAGGTGGGGAGGAACAGTGTGATTTTCTCGCATGTGTCCCGTAATTGGGTCACCGTTAAGGGGGTGGTGTACAGAAATTCCGTATCGTCCGATGTGGCTGTGCGGTGGGTGGTTACTGGGTTCATTGGAGCCTGAACTTACTGCTCTATGGGGCGCTTTTCTCTTTTGGGGCTTTCCCTGCGCACACGTTCCCTGAACATATCTCTGCGCTGTCTCATTCAACTCTTCCCAATCAGGGCCGTCTTCCTCATCTAATTTTGCTCCAAAGGTTTCCTGGAATCCTTTTTGAACTGAAAGCAGAGATTGCAGCTCTGCAATCTACTTCTGGCACTTTGAGTGGTCTAGTGAGCTTTGTCTTTGCTCCGTGGTGGCAGCATGAAGTGCTCTTAACGCTGCCTTCAGGTCACTACACTGCCTCTGCAATGCCTCAACCTGCTTCTCAGTGTCTTCTCGTACCAGGCCTGCATGTTGCGTGTCCTGATAGGCCTTTTCATACTGGGACTGGAAGCTGCTTAAGTGTGCCAGACAAGACTGGTGTGCCCACTTGGCATCATCCACCTCTCCATCTTTTGCTGCCAACCTCTTCCTTAACTCTACGTTCTCTCTTTCTACCTCACTGACATCGACCTTGCTCATTCGATGTATGCCTTCCATCTCTTTCCGGAGCATCCTAATGACCTCCTCTGTGCCTCGCAATTGTGCCAAGCAGGACACAATTGCCATCGGCTTGCGAGCTTTTCCTAAGCTCTTCTTGTGAATCTCGCTCATGGTCTCCCACCAAGTATGTCCTATACTCCCGGGACCTGTTTCCTCATTGTTACAGAATTCGCTCCAATGGGGCCATCCTTTCCCTTTGAGGTACTTCCTGATTTCTTCTTCCCATACGGGACACTGTCCTACTCTACTGCTGCTGGTCGCTGCGACCGCAAATTCTTCTGAGTTCATGAGGCATTGCATTGCCTGCATTGCCATCTTTCTTATCTGAATGCTTCTTTTAAATTTGGAACAGGGGGACTAAGTCGGTGCTGTAATTACGGGTATGGCTTTTGCTAATTTCCGAAATACAAACACCCGACAGTTTTGTCGCAACAAAAAGATCTATCAGTATTACCTTATAGCCCTGTTAGTTACGCATGCATTTAACACACTTCCGAATTATGAGTCTTGATCAGAACTGCTTGAACACGTGTGGTTTTCTGTTCCCAATTGGATCTCTAATTCAAATTTTTGGGTTCTCCGGGAGTGGTGAAGCCACTTCTAGTTTAGGTCCTGGCAGTAATATGTTGCTAACTTTTGGTTGGTTCAATTGGCTTTGTTTTATAACCTTTGCTCTCGAGTCGCTAGTAATTTTTATGATACCACCAAAAGATTCAAGTTCAAGTAACGATCAATAACTCAATACACCAATTAGTAAGATTCAAGTCAAAGCACATTTATTATACACAGTAATCGCTACTCATGCACAAATTCTACTTCTAAGCTACTTCTACAACTAACAGGCCTATACTTAGCTTCGGACTGGCCCACCAGGTCAGGGGAACAAATGGCCTTTCGTTCGGGTTCTGAGTCTGCGGGATTCGAAGTTGGTACGGTTTGGTAGCTAGGAGCGCCTATCTCATAGTGAGCGTTGACTTAAGACTTACTGGATATCGGCGGCAGCTGCACCGGTCACTGTCAAGGGTTGGTTCGCGTTGCTGAGTGACCCGGTCAAGAAGAACGATTTGAACTTGGGGGCTTAACTTTATAGTCCCCAGGGGCTTCCCGCCTTTCGGGGCGGACCCTGTACCTGGTTCCAAGTGATTGGACTGTGTTCCAATCGCTTGGTTCGATTTCTCCAATACTGGAGTGGTTCCCTGATCGATGGGCAGTCTTGAGGTGTCTGTTAACCTCTTTTGTGTTGGCTCCTGCTGGCGCCGGGGAGTCTGGCTTCGCTTTGTTTATCCCAAATGTTTTGATTGTACCTGGGGATCGCTCATTAGTATGTAGATGGCTGTTACATTATTATGCAGATGGCTGCTTGTATCGATGTTGTCTGGGCTTTTGCAGAGTTTAATACACTTGCACGTGCTAGTTTCTGCCTGTGTTGGCTGAATTTCCCTGCAGCCTTTGCTGTCCTCCATTTTACGTCAGGAGTTGGCCAACCCAGGTGGCTACAGAATGTATTTGTTTTAACGTGGCCACACTCATACAGTGATCTGTGCTCCACCTCCAAATGTATTCCTCCTCCTGCTTTTTCTCTCTGATTATAGCACCTTTTCTTGACATCAGGAGTGGTAGTGCCCTAGGCCACACAAACACCACTGGTGACTGGACTTAGGGAGGACTTCAGGACTTAGAGAAGATATCAGAAGGGACAGGGCACTAAGCTGCCCAGGGCCCTCGCGGCCTCTCTTATGTTGTATGTAAGAGTGCGCAACTATGTGTGTAAGACCGAGTGAGGGACTGTGAGAGTGAGTCTGTGTGAAAGCGAGTGAGTGTGTATGAGAACCACTGGACGTGATTTATTTAGATTTCCAGAAGGCCTTTGACAAGGTGCCGCATAGGAGACTGTGAAATATGTTAAGAGCCCATGGTGTTAAGGGTAAGATACTGGCATGGATAGAGGATTGGCTGGCTGGCAGAAGGCAGGGAGTGGGGACAAAGGAGTCTTTTTCAGGATGGCAGCCGGTGACTAGTGATGTATCTCAGGGGTCAGTGCTGGGACCACAACTTTTCACAATATAGATTAATGATCTGGTAGATGGAACTGAAGGCACTAAGTTTGCAAATGATACAAAAATCTGTAGAGGAACAGATAGTATTGAGGAAGCAGGGGGGCTGCAGAAAGACTTGGACAGGCTTGGAGAGTGGGCAAAGAAGTGACAGATGGAATGCAATGTGCAAAAGTGTGAGGTTATCCACTTTGGCAAGAGAAATGGAGGCATAGACTATTTTCTAAATGCTCAGGAAATCAGAAGCACAATCAGGCTTGGGAGTCCTTGTTCAAGTTTCTCTTAAGGTTAATGTGCAGGTTCAGTCGACAGTTAGGAAGCAAATGCAATGTTAGCATTCATGTCGAGAGTGCTAGAATACAAGACCAGGGATGTACTTCTGAGGCTGTACAAGGCTCTGGTCAGACCCCATTTGGAGTATTGTGAGTATTTTTGGACCCCATATCGAAGGAAGGACGTGCTGGCCTTGGAAAAGATCCAGAGAAGGTTCACAAGAATGATCCCTGGAACGAAGAGCTTGTCGGATGAGGAACGGTTGAGGACTCTGGGTCTGTACTCGTTGGAGTTTAGAAGGATGAGGAGATCTTATTGAAAGTTGTAGGATACTGCGAGGTCTGGATAGAGTCGACGTGGAGAGGATTTTTCCACTTGTTGGAAAAATTGAACCAGAGGACACAATCTCAGAGTAAAGAACGATCTACTAAAACAGAGATGAGGAGGAATTTCTTCAGCCAGAGGGTGGTGAATCATTGGAACTCTTTGCCGCAGAAGGCTGTGGAGGCCAAATCACTGAGTGTCTTTAAGACAGAGATAGATAGGTTCTTGATTAATAAGGGGTTGAGGGGTTATGGTGAGAAGACAGGAGAATGGGGATGAGGAAAATATCAGCCATGATTGAAAGGCGGAACAAACTCGATGGGTCGAGTGGCCTAATTCTGCTCCTATGTCTTATGGTCTTTTAAAAAAAAAAAAATTTAGAATATCCAATTAATTTTTTCCAATTAAGGGGCAATTTAGCGTGGCCAATCCACCTGCCCTGCACATCTTTGGGTTGTGGGGGTGAAACCCATGCAAACACGGGGAGAATGTGCAAACTCCACAAGGACAGTGACCCAGAGCTGGGATTGAACCTGGGACCTTGGCGCCGTGAGGGAACAGGGCTAACCCACTGCACCACCGTGCTGCCTATGTCTTATGGCCTTGAGCGAGTGTGTATGAGAGTGAGCATTTGTGTGTGAGTAACCAACTGTGAGAGAGTGAGTGTGTGTGAGAGCAAATGGGTAAGCATGAGGGCAAGTGAGTGAATGAGTGTGTGTGTGAATGTGAGAATGAGGGAGTGGAGTGTGCGTGAGTGTGAGAGTGAGTGACACACGCATACACACATGGAGGAAAACCCAAGTTGAAAGGCAACCCACTTCTGACCCCCTGTGAAGGCCAGCTCATTATGTGCACCAGCAGAGGTGGCGAACACAAACTCAGTGTAAGTTGAACCTAACTCCTCAGCTTGGAACTGGTCCCCTCCTCCTTCCCTGGTGACAGGTGCTCGGGGCCGAGTCTGTCTGTCTCTTGCTCTGCTTCTTCAGCAAAAAGGCTGAAACATGGGGCGGGATTCTCCGCCCCCCCCCCCCCCCCCCCGCTGCCCTGCCTTCGGCTGCCGGATTCTCTGGCGCCGGTTTTTCGGCGGGGGTGGGAATCGCATCGTGCCGGTCGGGGGCCGTTGGCAGTGACCCCCCTCCCCCCCGGCGATTCTCTGCTCCGCGATGGGCCGAGTGGCCGCCCGTTAACGGCCAGTCCCGCCGGTGTAAATCAAACAAGGCCCATTACCGGCGGGACCTGGCTCTCCGGGCAGCCTGCGGAGTCCTTGTGGGGGCGGGGGGGGGGGGGGCATGGGGGGATCTGGCCACGGTGGCCTGGCCCGCGATCGGGGCCCACCGATCTGCGGGTGGGCCGGTGCTGTGGGGGCACTGTTTCCCTCCGCGCCGGCCGCTGTAACGGTCCGCCATGGCCGGCGCAGAGAAGAACCCCCCTGCGCATGCGCCGGGATCACGCCAGAACACGCTGGCGCTCCCGCGCATGCGCCAACTCGCAGTGGCCGGCGGAGGCCCTTCGGCTCCAGCTGGCACGGCCCTGCCGCCCTGCCGGCACCGGCCTAACCCATGAAGGTGCAGAGGATTCCGCACCTTCTGGGCGGCCCGACGCCGGAGTGGTTCACGCCACTCTTTGGTGCCGATACGGCCCGCCCGCCGGTTAGCGGAGAATCCCGCCCATGGTTTTGGTACTCAGCTGGCTGGACCTTTATAATGGTGATTTTTATTCAGTATTTGCTTTGACATTGATTTGCTTTTGCTTTGCCAATTGTTATGGGCCAGGGTTTAGAAACTCCAATGTATATTATGAAGTCCATCTGACCTACAACCTTGATGTTGAATTTGACTAGGATGAGCACAAGAGCCTTCCCTTCAGGTGTGATTCATCAGATTTCCTGGGTGCTTTTATCAAAATAAACTTTATTCTATAAACACAGAGCAAGAATTTTTATCAATTACAAACATAAAGACACCCCCTAGCTACATAAATTTATGTCTAACACTTAATGAATTCCCCCTTAACTGTTCCAATTCACAAACAAAATCCCACAAACCAAAAAACCCTTTTCAAGGGCGGGGCCCAGCACTCTGTATTCTCACTTGAATAAGACTGGTTTAAACCTTTCCGGAAAGCAAACTATATCTTTAAGTTATCAAAGCAGGTAGTTATAATCAATGTTTTTTTCTTACTGGAACATATATTGAAAATGAAAATAAAGAGAGACAGGCCAAAACACTTATTTTCTCTGTATGTAGTTCACAGCAGTCAAAACTGAAACTGAAAGTAAAAGAAACCTAACAGCCACAGCTCAGCTCCACCCACAAAATCACATCACTGAAGCCATGTGATAAGACAAAACCCTTTCTTAAAGGGACACTCCAGTGACACCAATCCACCTACCATGAACATCTTTTTTGGGTTGTGGGGGTGAAACCCACGCAGACACGGGGAGAATGTGCAAACTCCACATAGACAGTGACCTGGGGCCGGGATCGACCCTGGGTCCTCGGTGCCGTGAGGCAGCAGTGCTAACCACTGTGACACCGTGCTGCCACCGGTTCCCCCTTGATAAGGGAAAGCCTCATCCCATTTTACCAGGGGAGTTCTGAGGTGGTCATGGGGAAACGGATGGTGCATGGTCCGCAACTTCCAAGGAGGTCATAACACCACTACCCCCCACCCCCCAGCAAGTCTGGAGAGATGTCCACATCCATCGGCTGTGGTGGAGGCCCTTTCATCTGATTGTCAAGGGGGTGGCATTCTGGTGTTGATGGAGCAAGGCCGGGAGGCGTGTATCTCACCGGTGACCATCATTTGTATGCGGATGTGGAGGCTGGACCGGTGAGGTTGGCGCGGTCGGGGGCACAACAAAATGTTTTGGCAGGGAAAAACCCATGTCAGAGTCCGTGTCCAAGTCTTCCAGGTCAGCATCGGGCATCTCAGCCTCTGGGCTATCGATGGGTGGAAGTGGGCGAAGTCTAGACGGTAACCGTAGGAGATCCGGGACCAGCGTAATCCGAGCAGATGGTTCCTGAGTGCGATTGTCAATATGGTCAAAGTAGCAGCTAACCTCCTTCTCCTGCACCCGGACTGAATAAGAGACCAGACCAGTCGGCCTAAGCACCAGACCTGGGATCCACGTGGAACCGGTGCTGAAATTTCAGATGTAGATGGTGTCTGCGGGCTTGAAACTGCACAGCGACTTGCGCCAGCCAGCATCCACCTCCGAGTGGGTCTGCCTGGACTCACGCTCTGATATCTGGGGTGACCAGGCTGAGGCGACCCCCTATCAGTCGCTCCACCAGTGCCACTCCTGTGATGGCATGAGGAGACGTCCAATAGCTGAACAGGAACCGGGCCAGACGGGTCTCCCAGGATCCCATGGTCAGTTTTTTCTTTTACGTGTTGAAATGTTTGGACCGCCCACTCGGCCAAAACGTTCAAGGCCAGGTGGTTCGGGGCGGTCTGCACGTGGGAGATGCCTTTCGAGGGCCCAAATGCGTCGTTGTCAGACACCTGCACTTTGAGGGTGCAATGCGTGCAGAACGTTGTTGCAACCGGTCCACGGTAACCCACATGGTTGCGGCCTGTATTTTGTGGACCTCGAGTCACTTGGAGTGGACATCCAACATGATGAGGAATGCCGCCACTTGAAAAGGGCCAGCAAAGTCAATTTGGTTGCGGGGCCACGGCCTCCCCGGCCACTCCCATGGGTGCATTGGGGAACTGGCGGAGCTTTCCGATGCTCCTGGCATGGCACGCAGAGCTGGGCCACCTTCTCAATGTTAGAATCGATTCTGAGGCACCAGACGTAGCTCTGGGCGAGCTGCTTCATCTTCGACACCCGTGTACCCCACAATAAGACACCGCTCTCCATGCTACGCTCCAGGAGATTCATAATGTAGGCCTTCAAGTCGTCGGACAAGGCCCAGTGCTGTGCTCCGTACTGAATCATTTGTCAGATCCGGGATAACTGTTGGCCCATCTGGTTCCACTCTCTGATGCAAGCCGCTGTGACTGACAGGGAGTCTGTGAAATGGAGGGCTACGATGCCTTCTGCAGTTGAAACAGATGCCGGTGGTCTCGTGGAGAGGGGTAGATGGCTCAACGTATCGGCGTGCGGGTTCCGCGTGCCTGGGCCGTGTTCCAACATATAGTCATAGGTGGTCAAGAGCAAAGCCCACCGCTGGACCCGACTGATGTGATCAGAGGGTTCACACGATCTTCCTTAAACAGTGGATGAGAGGGTTTATAGTGGGTGTAAACCGTAAACACGTGGCCGTAGATGTATTGGTGGCATTTTCTGACTCGGAAAACAACAGCCAGGCCCTCCTTCTCGATTTGTGCCTTGGAGGTCAACCGCTGTTTCATCTCCTGGAACACCTTCTGGTGAGGGGAACCCCATTCCCACTGGCGTCCCTTTTTCGACAGTTGGTGGAGCGGGCTGAGAAACGTAGCCAAGTTGGGGATAAATTTCCCGTAATAATTGACGAGCCTTAAAAATGATTGTAGCTCGGTTTGACCATGTGGGATGGGTGCCTGCCGGATGGCCCGCACCTTGTCTTCCACTGGGTGTAGGCCCTGTCGCTCCACCCAATACCCCAAATAGCTGACCTCTGGGACGTTCAAAACGCACTTTTCCCTCTGGAAGCAGAAGGCAGCCTGTGCAAGTCACCAGAGGATTTCAGCCAGGTTGTCCAGGTGTTCCCTGTCTGAGGCCTCATGATTTGAGGGCATCATCCTGGTGTACAGCCATCCTGAGCGGACCCCTCAGGATGTTCTCCATAACCTGCTGGAAATTTGCACAGGTCTCGGAACTCCTGAACGAAAAACGGGTGTATTCATCCAACCCCCCTGTGGGTATTGATGGTGATGAACCCCCAGGGGCCCGGATCCAGAAACAACTGTAGGTATGCATGGCTCATGTCAAGTTTGGTAAATGTCTTGCTACTGCTGAGCTTGGCGTACAGATCCTCAATGCGTGGGTCAGGGTAGTGGTCAAGACGGGAAACCCGGATCACTGTCATTTTATAGTCCCCACAGACCCATCGAGCTTCAATACCGGTACTACTGGTGCAGCCCAAACAGCGAAATGGATGGGGCGGATCCAATTCGGCATCGACCTTGGGGCATAGTACATATAAGAACATAAGAACATAAGAACTAGCAGCAGGAGTAGGCCATCTGGCCCCTCGAGCCTGCTCCGCCATTCAATGAGGTCATGGCTGATCTTTTGTGGACTCAGCTCCATTTTCCGGCCTGAACACCATAACCATTAATCCCATTATTCTTCAAAAAACTATCTATTTTTATCTTAAAAATATTTAATGAAGGAGCCTCAACTGCTTCACTGGGTAAGGAATTCCATAGATTCACAATCCTTTGGGTGAAGAAGGTCCTCCTAAGCTCAGTCCTAAATCGACTTCCCCTTATTTTGAGGCTATGCCCGCTAGTTCTGCTTTCACCTGCCAGTGGAAACAACCTGCCCGTATCTAACCTATCTATTCCCTTCATAATTTTATATGTTTCGAGAAGATCCTCCTGCATCCTTCTAAATTCCAATGAGTACAGTCCCAGCCTACTCAACCTCTCCTCGTAATCCAACCCCTTCAGCTCTGGGATTAACCTAGTGAATCTCCTCTGCACACCCTCCTTTCCAAAACTGAACACAATATTCCAGGTGTGGCCTCACTAACACCTTATATAATCGCAGCATAACCTCCCTAGTCTTAAACTCCATCCCTCTAGCAATGAAGGACAAAACTCCATATGCCTTCTTAATCACCTGTTGTACCTGTAAAACAACTTTTTGCGACTCATGCACTAGCACACCCAGGTCTCTCTGCACAGCAGCATGTTTTAATATTTTATCATTTAAATAATAATCCCTTTTGCTGTTATTCCTACCAAAATGGATAACCTCACATTTGTCAACATTGTATTCCACCTGCCAGACCCTAGCCCATTCACTTAGCCTATCCAAATCCCTCTTCAGACTTCCGGTATCCTCTGCACCTTTTGCTTTACCACTCATCTTAGTGTGGTCTGCAAACTTGAACACATTGCACTTGGTCCCCAACTCCAAATCATCTATGTAAATTGTGAACAATTGTGGGCCCAACACTGATCCCTGAGGGACACCAGTAGCTACTGATTGCCAACCAGAGAAACATCCATTAATCCCCACTCTTTGCTTTCTATGAATTAACCAATCCTCTATCCATGCTACTACTTTACCCTTAAAATGCCATGCATCTTTATCTTATGCAGCAATCTTTTGTGTGGCACCTTGTCTAAAGCTTTCTGGAAATCTAGATATACCACATCCATTGGCTCCCCGTTATCTACCGCACTGGTAATGTCCTCAAAAAATTCCACTAAATTAGTTAGGCATGACCTGCCCTTTATGAACCCATGCTGCGTCTGCCCAATGGGACAATTTCCATCCAGATGCCTCGTTATTTCTTCCTTGATGATAGATTCCAGCATCTTCCCTACTACCGAAGTTAAGCTAACTGGCCTATAATTACCCGCTTTCTGCCTGCCTCCTTTTTAAAATAGTGGTGTCACGTTTGCTAATTTCCAATCTGCTGGGAACACCCCAGAGTCTAGTGCATTTTGGTAAATTATTACTAGTGCATTTGCAGTTTCCCTAGCCATCTCTTTTAGCACTCTGGGATGCATTCCATCAGGGCCAGGAGACTTGTCTATGTTTAGCCCCATTAGCTTGCCCATCACTACCTCCTTAGTGATAACAATCATCTCAAGGTCCTCACCTGTCACAGCCTCATTTCCATCAGTCACTGGCATGTTATTTGTGTCTTCCACTGTGAAGAGCGACCAAAAGACCTGTTCAGTTTCTCAGCCATTTTCTCATCCCCCATTATTAAATCTCCCTTCTCATCCTCTAAAGGACCAATATTTACCTTAGCCACTCTTTTTTGTTTTATATATTTGTAGAAACTTTTACTGTCTATTTTTATATTCTGAGCAGGTTTACTCTCATAATCTATCTTATTCTTCTTTATAACTTTTTTAGTAGCTTTCTGTTGCCCCCTAAAGATTTCCCAGTCCTCTAGTCTCCCACTAATCTTTGCCACTTTGTATGCTTTTTCCTTCAATTTGATACTCTCCCTTATTTCCTTAGATATCCACGGTTGATTTTCCCTCTTTCAGCCGTCCTTCCTTTTTGTTGGCATAAACCTTTGCTGAGCACTGTGAAAAATCGCTTGGAATGTTCTCCACTGTTCCTCAACTGTTTCACCATAAAGTCTTTGCTCCCAGTCTACCTTAGCTAATTCTTCTCTCATCCCATTGTAATCTCATTTGTCTAAGAACATAAACACTAGTGCTTGATTTTACCTTCTCAGCCTCCGTCTGTATTTTAAATTCCACCATATTGTGATCGCTCCTTCCGAGAGGATCCCTAACTATGAGATCCTGAATCAATCCTGTCTCATTACACAGGACCAGATCTAGGACTGCTTGTTCCCTCGTAGGTTCCATTACATACTGTTCTAGGAAACTATCGCGGATACAGTCTATAAACTCCTCCTCAAGGCTGCCTTGACCGACCTGGTTAAACCAATCGACATGTAGATTAAAATCCCCCATGATAACTGCTGTACCATTTCTACATGCATCAGTTATTTCTTTGTTTATTGCCTGCCCCACCATAATGTTACTATTTGGTGGCCTATAGACTACTTCTATCAGTGACTTTTTCGCCTTGCTATTCCTGATTTCCACCCAAATGGATTCAACCTTATCCTCCATAGCACCGATGTCATCCCTTACTATTGCCTGGATGTCATCCTTAAATAACAGAGCTACACCCCTTACCATCCACTCTGTTCTTCCGTATAGTTTGATACCCTTGGATATTTAACTCCCAGTCGTGACCATCCTTTAACCATGTTATGGTACCGGCCGTGTGGGGAAATATCGGGGTTGTGCATGTGGGACCATGTTGATTTTAGCCACTTCTCCGTTGATGGTGCTGAGGTTGTTGGTGAAAACCAGAACTTTGCCAGAACCCCATCTGGGCCATGGGGTACATATGGCAGACCCACTGCCAGTCCAACTTTCAAATGGCACAGCCAGTCCCGACCCAACAAACTGGGGCCTGCACTGCGGATCACCACCAAGGGCAAGCATGCCGACTGGTCCCCACATGTCATGGCTTTTTGGGTGGTGCCTTCACTGGCCAGAGGCTCCCCTGTATATATAGCCAACATGGTATCTGTGTTTTGGAGAGCAAGGGTCTGAAGACCTGATCAGGTCATGGTACACGTCCGCATTTACCATTCCAGTGTCGAGCTCCATTTCAATGGGGTGGCCGCTGGCTTGCAGCGCTTTCCTGATGGATGCGTCTCTGGGAGCTGTCATGCAATGAAGCTGTTGGTAGGCATCATCTTGGTCTTGGAAGTATGCTCGGCCTTTAGGGTGGCGGTAGCGTTGTGGAGGGGGCTGCTGAGGAACGGCGTATTCCCGGGCTTGCCTGGTGCCTGGCCTGCTATCTGCAGCTGCCATCTTGGTATTCCAGCTCAGGGGAGTTGTCCCGGTCGACCATTGGGGCGCCATGGCAATGCCCTCTGTTCCTGCGTTGGGCCCACCCTGTGGGGTTCACGTCCTTCGTATCAGGTCTGGGCCATCAGGCGGTCGCTCTGACAGCCGAGGTTCGGGACTATCATTCCCTAAAGCTCTTGGACCCCAAGCTCCGTGCTCTCCTGGGAGACAGCGATATCATTCACCCGCTGGAGGGTCAAGTTGGTCGCCATCAATAACTTTAGTTGGGTGTCAGTATTGTAGTGATCTGTACATCTGTACATACATCTGCACAGACACCATGAACTGCAGACAGATGTAACAGCCACTAGAGGGCATCAGAGACGGGTATAAAGGGTCCAGCCCAATGTAGGATCCGCCTCTTTCAGAAGCACAGGGCTAAGGAGCAGCAGCAGCAGACAGAGCCAGCTCAGCATAGGCAGCTTACCTTAGCTTCACTGGTCATACCTCTTGACTGTATTACATCTAGTTAAGCTCTGGAAACAGAACAAACCTACTGAATAAAGTATTTGTATTAACAGGAAGTCTACAATCTTTATTCAGACTTAGAGAATAATATATGATACCAGGAGTGATTTCAGAAAGCTAGCTAGACATCAGCAAGAGATTAAAATCTTAAACCGGATATTCGACTGTGGAAGACTTCGCAGCAAATGGACCCTCGACGACTAACTGATTCGATGAAACTTGTTGGAACTCCATGGTGGCTGGAAACAACCGGTAATTTAAGTTACAACTGGAAAATGTTTGAACAGATGTTCCAAATATTTATCACAGCTAATGATTTAAGCCATGCCTCTGATGCAATGAAAATAGCCCTACTACTCTCAACAGGAGGGCATGGAGCTAGAGAAATCTATAATTGCTTTAATTACTTAGAAGATAAAGACAAATCCAAAGTAGAAATCATACTCAAAAAATTTGCTAAATGCTGCAACAGTCAGGCTGGTGAGATGCTGGATAGATTTAACTCTTGTCAGAGAAACGGAGGGCCCATCTCTGATTTTGTTACAAATCTCAAGTTAATACCACAAGGCTGTGATTATGCTGGTTTCCGAGACACTGTGATAATGCATCAATTAATTTCTGGACTATCTGCTAAATATTTGAGGGAAGAACTATTACAAAATAGGCATCTAACTCTAGAAATCGCTGTACAAAAATGCCTTGCTCATGAACAAAAACAAAATCAATACCGTCAGTCGTTACAAACACAGAATCAGTGTCGAGAAAAGAAAATCGGAAAAAACGGCGCCAAAACTTACCACGAGGCACAGACAGGATTGAAGGAAGTTCTGAGCGGCAGCCATCTTAGGGAAGGAGCTGCACATGCGCAGTTGTGCCAATCGAGTCCGGCACATGATGTCACTAGCATCATGGTGTCAGATGACCAGGACCATGCCCACTTAAAAGGGAAATGCTCGAAAATAAACAAAAATAAATTTAAAGCTGCAACACCCAATTTTCTTGCCTCAAAAGACAGAACAATGCCCGAACTTACACCAGCAGTTAAAAATAACTTTCACAACACCCTGGAACAAGCAGTTAGCACCGCCCTAGAAGATGATATGGTCCTTGTAGACTACGACTCAGACGAAGATTTCACCTTGGGAGATGGCTACCCCAGTACCAAATCCGAACTGCAACTAGAGGTGTTGTACCGTGAAGACCCCGACGATGAGTTCTTCGGAAAGGGGAATCTGCAGCCCAGCATATATGACATCCCGACTCGTGAGTGCAGGATTATGCTGCGGCCTGATGCCAAGAAACAGAGCATGGTCCACGCACCACGAAGGGTCCCAGCCTCCACACAAGAAGATTATTTGTTCATTGAACATGAAGAGAATGATCACAACTCCGAAACAAAAAGCGATGATTTGTCTATCTAACAATACAAACAATACTGCTCAGAAATGGCTGAGTTATTCGGAGATCCTGATCACAGCATCAGCAACACGGTTGAACAGTTCAATACCACTCTTCTCATGGTAGATGAATCCAACACCATGATGCCATGGCAGATCGTCGGTACATTGGATGATAGCAATACCCAAGATGAAGACAACGCCACACGGAGAGCACAGAACGACTCCATTGAGCACAAATCGACTCTACAGCGAGAACACTGCACGACTTCGCAGAGAGAGCGATGACAGACTTCACAGAGAGAGTGTTGAAGGGCTCCACACAGAGAGCGATGAAGGACTCTACAGAGAGCGATGAAGAACTCCACAAAGAGAGCGACACAAGCCTCCACAAAGAGAGTGACGCAAGCCTCCACAGACAGCTCGGTGACAGACTCAAAAATGGAAGCAAGCAAACACTCCATAGCGAACGCCATGCATGTACAAGACCATGAAGATCTATCAAGCTTATTTGAGCCATCAGAAGAAGACACTGAATGTCTATCCACAGGATGTGAGACAAGTGACAAAGAAATCACAATTCCCATACAAGGTGTGCAGAATCACAGCTAGACTGACATATCTCAGCTCGTCTGCACAGAAGCACTCAATAGTCAGAGGACGGCCACCCATGAGTCCAGAGAGACCACGTCAATAGAAATCTTGAAGATTTTGACTCCAGAAAAGGAGCACCACGACCCACAACAAAATTTATTCGTGAAGATTTTGACTCCAGAAAAGGAGCGCAAAGAGAACACAAATGATTCAAATGAATCTGAAATGACTCCAAAAGAGGAGCACCAAGAAATCAATGATAATTCAAATGACCCTGAAATGACTCCAAAAGAGGAGCACCTAGAAATCAATGATGATTCAAGTGAACCAGAAATGACTCTCGAAGAGGAGTACCAAGTAAGCAAAGAAGAGGAATCGAATCCACCACAAATGACTGATGTCACCAACATCAATGCAACATCAGATCATTCTCACAATTCTCAAGAAGATACACTCAATGTAGTAGAGACCACAAAGGACACGGACACCAATAACTGTGACAATGACTCAAATCATCCACATGGCACACTCATTGAATGCAACAAGAACAACAAAAACCGCATGAAGCACATCAGAAACAAGAACAACAGCAACAACAAAAGCAACATGCAGCGCAACAAGAATGACAAAAGCAAGAAGCATCCCAGAAACAACAAGCATGACAAGAAAAAGAGCAAGAATAAAAGTGAAAACAACGAAAACAGAATCAACAAGCGTGACAAAAAGAACAACAAGAACGACAACAATGAAACAACGACCTGTACAACATGGTACAGCTCTGCACATGAAGGACAATGCCACAGCACACTGCGAAACAATGATAAGACTACAAACATGCCATGGCATGATAAAGAATCTCACAAATTCACACCTGCTCCAGAACAAACAAGAAAAACAGCTTTCACGAACGATGACATACAGAATCAATACCACAAACACAGAAAAAAGTTGAGGTCAGACAATGGTGCGACACAGAATCGCTACCCACAATCAAATGGAACAGGGGAAAAGGGTGTCCACATCATTAAATGGCTCATCAGCAAAGCAGCCAAGTCACGTTCCGACATCAACCTAGCTGTTATCGTACTGAGCAACCCCATTGAGCTTAGGACTGTCACCAGCGCAAATGCTCTTCGGCAGAGACATCCAGACAACCGTACCAGCAAAGCAATTCCGAAACCCCGGCAACGCACCGGTTCTCGACGGCATGCGGGCACTATGCTCCAAACAAAAACTATACTACGATCAACATGCGATCCCACTCAAATCACTGACAATAGGTGACACCATCAGAATTAGGGACCCAGTAAGCGGATGGGTCTGAGTCAGCCACGGTGATCAGGCAGGAGGCACCGCGGTCCTACATTGTCAAATCGTCTGCGGGAGTACTTTTTCCCTGTCACCGCCGGGATCTATTAGAGATTCGACCTACAATGCCAGTATTTCCCACACTGGACTTGACCGAGTCCATTTGTCCACAGGACGTTCCTCGCCACACAACGCCAGACAGTATTCTGGATGACATCAAACCATCATCCCTACTACCACTGTTAAGACGCTCCAGCAGAAGCCGTAAGGATCCCGACCGGCTAGATTTGTGACGACACTTCAACACACGCACAAGACGAATATGGACATTTCTCACGATGGACTCATAACACAGTTTATTGTTTCTGTATTACTTTTATCATTTTCACAGTGTGCAGATTTGCATATTCTCACCACTTGTTATGTACAGTTTTCTTGAGGCCAGTCTAGAAAACATGTCAAATAAAAGGGGGGGGGGATGCAGTGATCTGTACATCTGTACATACATCTGCACATACACCAGGGACTGCAGACAGATGTAACAGCCACTAGAGGGCATCAGAGACGGGTATAAAGGGTCCAGCCCAAGGTAGGATCCGCCTCTTTCAGAAGCGCAGGGCTAGTGAGCAGCAGTAGACAGAGCCAGCTCAGCATAGTGAGATAGGGAGATAGAAAATCGGTGACCAAAAGACAGAGCAAGAGTAGGAAGGCAGTGCAGGTGTCCTCTGCGGTCATCTCTCTGCAAAGCAGATATACCGCTTTGGATACTGTTGAGGGAGATGGCTCATCAGGGGAAGGCAGCAGCAGCCAGGTTCATGGCACCATGGGTGGCTCTGCTCCGCAGCTGGGCAGGAAGAAGAATGGCAGGGCTATAGTGATAGGGGACTCAATTGTAAGGGGAATAGACAGGCGGTTCTGCGGACGCAATCGAGACTCCCGGATGGTATGTTGCCTCCCTGGTGCAAGGGTCAAGGATGTCTCGGAGCGGCTGCAGGACATTCTGGGGGGGAAGGGTGAACAGCCAGCTGTCGTGGTGCACATAGGCACCAACGATATAGGTAAAAAACGGGATGAGGTCCTACAAGCTGAATTTAGGGAGTTAGGAGTTAAACTAAAAAGTAGGACCTCAAAGGTAGTAATCTCAGGATTGCTACCAGTGCCACGAGCTAGTCAGAGTAGGAATGTCAGGATACAGAGGATGAATGCGTGGCTCGAGAGATGGTGCAAGAGGGAGGGATTCAAATTCCTGGGACATTGGAACCGGTTCTGAGGGAGGTGGGACCAGTACA
This sequence comes from Scyliorhinus torazame, assembly GCF_047496885.1. Taxonomy (NCBI): domain Eukaryota; kingdom Metazoa; phylum Chordata; class Chondrichthyes; order Carcharhiniformes; family Scyliorhinidae; genus Scyliorhinus; species Scyliorhinus torazame. The sequence continues at coordinate 187,393,227 of NC_092712.1, forward strand.
AACCGGACGGTCTGCACCTGGGCAGGACTGGAACTGATGTCCTAGGGGGGGTGTTTGCTAGAGCTGTTGGGGAGAGTTTAAACTAATGTGGCAGGGGGATGGGAACCGATGCAGGAAGTTGGAAGGTAGTAAAACAGGAACAGAAACACAAGGCAGTAAGGGGGAAAGTGTAAGGCAGAGAAGCCATAGTCAAAAATCAAAAAGGGCAACAGTACAAGGTACAGTGACTGAGGGGAGCTCAGTGAATAGGACCAGGTATACTACAAGGAATAAAACGGGAAGTGAAAACATTAATGGTAAGCGATGCGGCAGGCTGTTACATGAAGATATGGGTTCAACGACAAGGAAAATTAGGAGAAAGGTTAAGAGGAAATATAACTTAGGAGAGGTTACTGATCGAGGTGTTAAGATTCAGAACAGAGGTAAACAAGCCAACATAAGTGTACTTTACATGAATGCTCGTAGTATTCGGAATAAGGTAAATGAGTTGATGGCGCAAGTCATTGTGAATGACTATGATTTAGTGGCCATTACTGAAACATGGTTAAAGGATGGTCACGACTGGGAGTTAAATATCCAAGGGTATCAAACTATTCGGAAGGACAGAGTGGATGGTAAGGGAGGTGGTGTAGCTCTGTTATTTAAGGATGACATCCGGGCAACAGTAAGGATGACATCGGTGCTATGGAGGATAAGGTTGAATCCATTTGGGTGGGAATCAGGAATAGTAAGGCGAAAAAGTCACTGATAGGAGTAGTCTATAGGCCACCAAATAGCAACATTATGGTGGGGCAGGCAATAAACAAAGAAATAACTGATGCATGTAGAAATGGTACAGCAGTTATCATGGGGGATTTTAATCTACATGTCGATTGGTTTAACCAGGTCGGTCAAGGCAGCCTTGAGGAGGAGTTTATAGACTGTATCCGCGATAGTTTCCTAGAACAGTATGTAATGGAACCTACGAGGGAACAAGTGGTCCTAGATCTGGTCCTGTGTAATGAGACAGGATTGATTCAGGTTCTCATAGTTAGGGATCCTCTCGGAAGGAGCGATCATAATATGGTGGAATTTAAAATACAGACGGAGGGTGAGAAGGTACAATCAAGCACTAGTGTTTATGTGCTTAAACAAAGGAGATTACTATGGGATGAGAGAAGAACTAGCTAAGGTAGACTGGGTGCAAACACTTTATGGTGAAACAGTTCAGGAACCGTGGAGAACCTTCCAAGTGATTTTTCACAGTGCTCAGCGTTTATACCAACAAAAAGGAAGGACGGTAAAAAGAGGGAAAATCGACCGTGGATATCTAAGGAAATAAGGGAGAGTATCAAATTGAAGGAAAAAGCATACAAAGTGGCAAAGATTAGTGGGAGACTAGAGGACTGGGAAATCTTTAGGGGGCAACAGAAAGCTACTAAAAAAGCTATAAAGAAGAGTAAGATAGATTATGAGAGTAAACTTGCTCAGAATATAATAATAGATAGTAAAAGTTTCTACAAATATATAAAACAAAAAAGAGTGGCTAAGGTAAATATTGGTCCTTTAGAGGATGAGAAGGGAGATTTAATAATGGGAGATGAGAAAATGGCTCAGGAACTGAACAGGTTTTTTGGTCGGTCTTCACAGTGGAAGACACAAATAACATGCCAGTGACTGATGGAAATGAGGCTGCGACAGGTGAGGACCTAGTTATCACTAAGGAGGTAGTGATGGGCAAGCTAATGGGGCTAAACGTAGACAGGTCTCCTGGCCCTGATGGAATGCATCCCAGAGTGCTAAAAGAGATGGCTAGGGAAACTGCAAATGCACTAGTAATAATTTACCAAAATTCACTACACTCTGTGGTGTTCCCAGCAGATTGGAAATTAGCAAACGTGACACCACTATTTAAAAAAGGAGGTAGGCAGAAAGCAGGTAATTATAGGCCAGTGAGCTTAACTTCGGTAGTAGGGAAGATGCTGGAATCTATCATCAAGGAAGAAATAGCGAGGCATCTGGACGGAAATTGTCCCATTGGGCAGACGCAGCATGGGTTCATAAAGGGCAGGTCGTGCCTAACTAATTTAGTGGAATTTTTTGAGGACATTACCAGTGCGGTAGATAATGGGGAGCCAATGGATGTGATATATCTGGATTTCCAGAAAGCCTTTGACAAGGTGCCACACAAAAGGTTGCTGCATAAGGCAAAGATGCATGGCATTAAGGGTAAAGTAGTAGCATGGATAGAGGATTGCTTAATTAATAGAAAGCAAAGAATGGGGATTAATGGGTGTTTCTCTGGTTGGCAATCAGTAGCTAGTGGTGTCCCTCAGGGTTCAGTGTTGGGCCCACAACTGTTCACAATTTACATAGGTGATTTGGAGTTTGGGACCAAGGGCAATGTGTCCAAGTTTGCAGCCTAGATTTGGTCCTGGACGCGGCAGGTTGTTACATGAAGATATGGGTTCAACGACAAGGAAAGTTAGGAGAAAGGTTAAGAGGAAATATAACTTAGGAGAGGTTACTGATCGAGGTGTTAAGATTCAGAACAGAGGTAAACAAGCCAACATAAGTGTACTTTACCTGAATGCTCATAGTATTCGGAATAAGGTAAATGAGTTGATGGCGCATTTACCCACGAAGATAAGTGGTAAAGCAAAAAGTGCAGATGATACTGGAAGTCTGCAGAGGGATTTAGATAGGCTAAGTGAATGGGCTAGGGTCTGGCAGATGGAATACAATGTTGAAAAATGTAAGGTTATCCATTTTGGTAGGAATAACAGCAAAAGGGATTATTATTTAAATGATAAAATATTAAAACATGCTGCTGTGCAGAGAGACCTGGGTGTGCTAGTGCATGAGTCGCAAAAAGTTGGTTTACAGGTGCAACAGGTGATTAAGAAGGCAAATGGAATTTTGTCCTTCATTGCTAGAGGGATGGAGTTTAAGACTAGGGAGGTTATGCTGCAATTGTATAAGGTGTTAGTGAGGCCACACCTGGAGTATTGTGTTCAGTTTTGGTCTCCTTACTTGAGAAAGGACGTACTGGCACTGGAGGGTGTGCAGAGGAGGTTCACTAGGTTAATCCCAGATCTGAAGGGGTTGGATTACGAGGAGAGGTTGAGTAGACTGGGACTGCACTCGTTGGATTTTAGAAGGATGAGGGGGGATCTCATAGAAACATATAAGATTATGAAGGGAATAGATAGGATAGGTGTGGGCAGGTTGTTTCCACTGGCGGGTGAAAGCAGAACTAGGGGGCATAGCCTCAAAATAAGGGGAAGTAGTTTTAGGACTGAGTTTAGGAGGAATTTCTTCACCCAAAGGGTTGTGAATCTATGGAATTCCTTGCCCAGTGAAGCAGTAGAGGCTCCTTCATTAAATGTTTTTAAGATAAAGATAGATAGTTTTTTGAAGAATAAAGGGATTAAGGGTTATGGTGTTCGGGCCGGAAAGTGGAGCTGAGTCCACATAAGATCAGCCATGATCTCATTGAATGGCGGAGCAGGCTCGAGTTGCCAGATGGCCTACTCCTGCTCCTAGTTCTTATGTTCTTATGTTCTACAGGCAGCTTACCTTAGCTTCACTGGTCATACCTCTTGACTGTATTACATCTAGTTAAGCTCTGGAAACAGAGCGAACATACTGAATAAAGTATTTGTATGAACTGGAAGTCTCCAATCTTTATTCAGACTTAGAGAATAATATAAGTATCATTGTGCCAACAAACGAAACAGTTTCACAGGGACTCAGTCAATGCGGGCCCAAACTCGCAAGTGGCAGTGAACGTCCTTAAACGCACCAAGAAGTCGCTGCTGCACTCTGCCTGGCCCAGTGAGGCTGTGTGGAATCGAAACCGGCGGACCAAAAGCGTGGGTTTTGGGTTCAAATGCACCTCATCTAAAGCCACCAATGCATCAAAATATGTCCTTTCCGGGTGAGTGAGTCTCTTTATCAGACTGTAGGCTGGCCCACCGACTGCGGTCAGTGATATCACAGTTTCCCGCTCATCCCCAACCATGGCATTCAAGTGTGAAAATATTGTAACCTCTCAATGTAATCTGTCCAGTCATTGCTACTCACAACCAAAGGTTCAAGTTTCTCGACGTGCAGCATATCTGTGCAGCACAATTGCTTCACAGCTCCAGGGTCCCAGGTTCGATTCCGGCTTGAGTCACTGTCTGTGCGGAGTCTGCACGTCCTCCCCGTGTGTGCGTGGGTTTCCTCCGGGTGCTCTGGTTTCCTCCCACAGTCCAAAGATGTGCAGGTTAGGTGGATTGGCCTTGGTAAATTGCCCTTAGTGTCCAAAATTGCCCTTAGTGTTGGGTGGGGTTACTGGGTTATGGGGATGGGGGTGTTGACTTTGGGTAGGGTGCTCTTTCCAAGAGCCGGTGCAGACTCGATGGGCCGAATGGCCTCCTTCTGCGCTGTAAATTCTATGATAATCTGTGTCTGGAGTGGAGGCTTTCTGGGGCCTTGACAAAGTGGTTCGGCGGTGCAGTACATGATGCCTGTGGTAACTCCTCTTCAACCTCGTGGCCAGTGGAGAATTCAATGAAAAGGCATATAGGAACGCATGGTAGGATAAAATAAACTCAGGTTTATTTAGGTACACACAACTAACTCTTCTCGCCCCGAAGGGTCACCTTCCCTGACCTGCACCCAGGTCAGGGTTTTTAGACAATAAGGTGCCTCCTTGTTAAGGAGAAGCCCTGCAGTTCATATTCCGTGGTGGTCTGGGCGAACCAGATAGTGCATAGTCCGTGACCTCCGAGGGGGGCATTATATTGGAAATGCTCAGCACAACTAGTGGCATCTGTGCAGATAAAAACAGAGGTCAGTAGCCGTTTGTCAGAATGGGTGCAGCATGTGAAACTGAAACCTTGACTCTTTCCTCTCTCCACAGATGGCGCCTGGTCCTGTTGCTAACTTTTGCCTTAGTTTAATTGCTCTGTTTTGTCACCTTTTCTCTTGAGTCGCCAAGTATCCTTATGATACCGCCACGTGGTTCAAGTCCGAGTAATGATCACTAATCCAATACACCGCTTAGTAAGATTTAAATCAAAGCACATTTATTATACACAGTAATCACTACTCATGCATAAATTCTACGTCTAAGCTACTTCTACGACTAACAGGCCAATACTTAACTCAGAACTGGCCCACCAGGTCAGGGAAACGAATGGCCTTTCGTTCGGGTTCTGAGCCTGCGGGATTCGAAGTTGGTACAGATTGGTAGCTAGGAGCGCCTATCTCGTAGCGAGCGTTGAAGTAAGACTTACTCTATTTCAGCGATGGCTGGACCGGTCAGTGTTGGTTCACGTTGCTGAGTGTCCCGGTCAAGAAGAACGATTTGAACTTGGACTCTATTCTTATAGTCCCCAGGGGCTTCCCGCCTTTCGGGGCGGACCGTGTACCTGGTTCCAAGTGATTGGACTTTGTCCCAATCACTTGGTTCGATTTTCTCCAATGCTGGAGCGATTCCTTGATCGATGGGCGGTCTTGAGGTGGTCGTTCACCTCCCTTTGTGTAGGCCTTTGCTGGCGCCGCCGAGTCTGGGTTGGCTTTTTGTATCTAAATGTTGCTCATTGTTCCCGGAGATTGCTCATTATCTGCAGATGGCTGGTGTTTTGTTATGCTGATGGTTTCCGGTATCGATCTTGTCTGGCCTTTCCAGAGGTAAATACACACTCAACCCGCAGCTGCTTGTTTGTGTCCTGTTGGCTGACTTTCCCATCAGCCTTTGCCGTTCGCCATTTTAAATCGGGAGTTAGCCATTCTAAATCGGGAGTTAGCCATTTTAACTGGCTACAGTCCACTATTTCCAGCATCTTTTGTTTCTATTTGAGATTTCCAGCATTTTTATATGCTCTCCTGTATGCTGTGCATTTGTTAGTTTGGTTAGTTTCAGTTTAAAATGAGAAAATATTTATCACTTAATACGAAGTGTAATTTTTCTGTTAACAAAGCCTACTTATGTGGATAGAAATGCAAGTGGATTGATTGGTGCTAACTTACTGGAAGCGTTTTGCCATTTTAAATCTTGGAACTTAAACCGCAGGAGTCATGCACTAATAGAATGTACATGGGGCTGCTGTGAAGTTCAAGCCTTTTTGTATATTGCTGTCGGGGCTTGATTCGAAGAAGCAGAGGTGGTTGCATAATATTAACGATTAAGCTCTGACAAAGCCATGGCTGTAAAGTGAATCACACTGAAACCTTCCAATGGACTTTATAAATAGATGCATAGATTACGAGAGTCAATAGGTTTTGCTACATTTAAATGAAACAGTTCAATCCCATTGCGATTATGGTTCCCAATTGCAGTCACTCAAAAACTGTGAAGGAGCATTAAAGGGGATGGGGGGGTGGAGCTAAGGGGCCTGTAAACAGTTTGGGACTCCAGGAGAGGAAAGTGCAGAGCAGACAACATCTTCAGACGAGAAGGAGTGTGATGTGAATTGCCTGGGATACCTTCAAAATAGTGATGTTGAGTTTGGTTGTAACAGTCTACCCATCTAACAAACACATTCTAGGCCCACATCCCCCAACACAAAGCAATCTGAAAATGGACTAAACATCCATGTTAGAGGAGCGCAATGCTCACTTGAGTGCATTGCGGCCGTAGAATGCCGGGAGAGGCTTGCAGTGAGCCTCCTGACAGCCTCCGTGCCTTGCGAGACTCTCCGAGTCCCGCGATGAAGGCGGAGTCGGAGCCCCATCCCAAATGGGTGGGAACGAATGATGCTCACGGAAGTAGGTTGTAAACTTACGACCTATCTGCGCCGGATAAACCAGGCTCCCTCGATTCTTCAACCTCCCCAGGGAGGCTGCAGCCGGGTGCCGATCAGTGCTGGTCCACACAAATGTGGACCAGACACAATGGCACCCGTGCGGAGGGGGGTTTCCTGGGCCATTGGAGACCCCGGGGTGGTCAGGGTAAGTGCAGGGTTGCCCCCTAGCCCTCCCCCTGGAATGTGGACACCTTGGCACTGCCACCCTGGCACAGCCAAGGCAGCAGGAGCATTGCCTGGGTGCCACAGTGGTAGTGCAAGGGTGCCCCAATGCCAGGGTGGCACTGCCAAAGGTCAAGGGTGTAGGGGGGCAATGCCCATGAAATGAGGGTGGAGAGGGGGTTTGAAGGGTGGGAAAGTGCACGGTGGGTAAGTAGGGACCTCCGGGAGGTTGGGGAGGTGATGGTTGGGAGGTCCTAGAAGGGAGAAGTTACTGTGAGGGGGTTTGGGGGGGCCTGAAGAGGGGGAATCCCCAGTGACCCCAAACCAGGATGTCCTCACTTAGGGGATGTGGGGTAGCATCCATGTTTGTGGGGGTGACATTGACCATTGGGTGAGGGGTGTGGTGGCCCACAAGCTCACTTGGAGAGCGGGGCACCCTTTCAAAATGGCGGCCCGATCTCTTGAGTTCAACTCCCCAGTGCTAAAAAGAATCCTCAAGACCCTGGGCTGGATTTTCCGAGCCTCCATGGTGAAACTGCGCTCGGCGCAGGGGCGGCTAATGGGCATCAGACCCATGATTGGGTCCGACGCCTCCCCATAATTGTCTGTGGAAAGGAGAATCGCCGCTAGTCGCGCGCGCGCGGTTGGCACGGCCCTGGATGGGGGCCATTGAAAGAGGCCCCCACGGATATTCTCAGCCAGCAGCTGACCGAGTTCCCGCCGGTGTGGCTCACTCATGTTTCCACCCGGCTGGCACTTGGAGTGGCGGCTGCGGACGCAGTCTGCGGCCACCCTGGTGGGGGGCGGGGGGATGCATCACTAGGGGGGGCCTCCAGGACGGTTATGGTTCCGATCATGGGGCACCGATCGGCGGCCATGCGCAATCTGGGGGGTGTCTATATTGTCGGGGCCGGCCCGCTGTGCGGTCCGCCATGTTGCGCGGAGCCGCCGTGCGCATGCATGGACCCGCGGCCAGAAGTGCAGGGCCCCGTATCGGCAGCCAGAGCTGCGAGGAGCACTCTGGGGCCCTGCAAAATGGAGAATCAGTCTGGACTTTCTTCAGAAAAGTCCAGAGTGGTTCGCGCCCGTTTTCTCACGGGCGTGGGGACATAGCCCCATTAACAGAGAATTCCATCCACAATCTTTCCAAAAGTTGCCTAGCAAGCACGTTTAGCCGCATGTTTCCCTGCACTAGCAGTGCCTAGAAATACATGGCTATTCAACGCTACCTGTGTTGAACAAGGGGCCTAAATGGGAAATGCACAGCCAAGGTCATACATAGCTCCGTTTTTTACAACGGAGAGCTCCAGTTGTCCCAATCTCCAAGGCCCAAAAATAAAACCTTTGACCACCCCCCAGCCCGAACACAACATGGGAGGCTCCCCACCCCAAAACCACAGTGGGCAATCCCAGCCCAATCACACAAAAAATGCCAGCTTGGCAGTGGTACCCAAGCAGCACTGCCAAGGTACCAGGTGGCACCAGCAGTGCCAGAGTACCACCCTGTCCAAGGGGGCATGCAGCTGGAGGCCTCCAATCCCCTTGGGGACCCCCACAAGTGCCATTCCATCTGGCCCCCGTTTGTGGAGGCCAGTACCAAACAGCACTCATCCAAGGTCCCTGAGGCAAAGGAATTGAATCCCAAAGCCGCAGGTACCTTGGAAATCTGCACATTAGAGTAAGGCTAGCTGCCTCGCTCTAATGTGCAGATTTGCCAAAAAGTGATCCTGCCCATTGTGGGATTTTCTATTCAGCGTGGCCGGAAGATCACGCCATAAGTATGGACTAAACCGGGGAGAAACTCCCCAGGGCCCAAAAAAGTGAGTAAGTGTCATTGAATAGCGGTGATGAATTCGCAAGCAGAGCCGACGGGAAACTCCCTGAAAAACGCGCATCAAATTAACTTCGAAATGTTTTGGGAGAATTGCGCTCACAGCCTCCAAGCTCAGTGTTAATTCTGGTCTTAATCTTCATGAGTGAAAAGCCCACTTGGCAGGCAGAAATCAAAGGTGGGAAATATGGGAAAATTATTTAAACAAATAATATGCATGTGTCTCAAAAATACAATGTTCACTATCTAGCATTGTGTATGCACTCATGTGTATACACTACATATCTTAACTCTTCCTCTCGCTAACACTTCTACACACTGCAACTACTATGGCGTCAACAAAGATAGAGGCAGGTTGGTCAGATCCCTGCTCTGACTGCTGAGATGCTATTGAGCTATTGAATTTGGAGCCCCTGAGGGTCCCACACTACTACACCTCCACAGGTGCAGACTGGGCCATCGAGATAGGAGACAATGCGCAGAATACCAATTGCCGTGGGGTGGGAGGTGGCAATAAGTGAGAATTGAAAGCAGTTTGAGCCCACTTTTATGTTCCCTTTCAGCATTATCCAGCTCACAGCCAGCCACACCTCTCTGCTAGCTCTTTATATCAGTTCAGTGGTAAGATGAATGACCACTGCTAGCGTGCACTCATTTGATTTACCATATATGATGCATCATGCAGCTAGCCACTCTTTCCATAGATGAATATATCATTGCAAAGGATTGTGACATCTTGCCACTTGTACTTGACATCGACTTCTCCAACCTCTCTGGAGGTCTGCTTAGTGCTGGTGGAGCATATGCCAGTACATCACACATTCCTTACTGCTGCTCCATAAATGTTTTCCTTACTGAAGGCCTCCTGTGTACGCTATATGTGTCTTGCTTGTGATGTGTGAGTCACTGAATTGCGAGTAGCTGAGCTGGTACATGGTGTGTATGAGTCCTGCAATGGTGCACCATCAGAGTACGTGATTTTCTCTGAGGCGTTGTCACCATTCCCCTGCACCATCTGTGGGATGCTTGACGGCCCAATGGGACATTAACGAGACAAATAAAACCGTCAAAAGTTAGAATATTTTAATTGATCATTATGTACATGATCATATTTTACTGGCAGCTGACATTAAGACAACTTATGTGTCTGCTATATGTCATGTGACTGGATGATATGTAATCTTGTTGCCAGGTAGATGGGGGACGTCCACCCCATCAAACAACTCTTCTACTCTGTTTTTTTGTGAGATTGCTGAAAGACCATCTCTCGGTCTCTATCTCTCCCTCACATTCTGTAATCAGTTCTACTGCAAGGCAGTAAAGAAGAGACCTGTGGTTGAGAGTAAATGGAACATATTGAATGGATAAATAAACCACATTTGTTGAGGGTGAATAGGTAGGGGAGGTATGACATTAAGATTAGGGCCAGTGTCAGCGATGGGTGAATAGATTGGGAAGTACATATAGCGAGAGGTTAGTGTACCTGCAAGGTAAGTTGGAATGAGGAGTGTTGTGCAGGAATGGGCTTGAGAAGGCAGAATTAGCTTTTAAAATCCAGTTGTGGGATGTGGGTGTCGCTAGCCAGGATTTATTGTCCATCCTTAATTGCCCTTCAAAGGGCAGGTAAGCTGCTATCTTGAACCTCTGTAGTCCCTAAGGTATAGGTATATCCACTGTGCTGTTAGGAAGGGAGTTCCAGGATTTTGACCCAGTGACAATGAAGGAACTGCGATATATTTTGAAGTCAGGATGGTGTGCAACTTGGAGGGAAATTCATACTGTCATTGTTCTTCCTGGTAGCTGAAGATATTAGAGGTTATTGTAGTTGAAGACTTTAGAGGGTCTTGTAGTTCAGTTTGCTAGCGTGTAATGCTGAATGATGGCACAGTGACAGTGATGACAATGAAGGAATGGCGACATATTTCTAAGTCAGGGTGGTGAGTGACTTGGAAGGGAACCTCCAGGTGGTGGTGTTCCCAGGTATTTGCTGCTTTGTCATGTGAGAGTACCTTTAAGACATGGATGTTTAAACAATGTACCTTTAAGAAAACAGTGATGTCAGAGAGTGGGTAGAGCTGAGGTCAGGTCAGCCATTTTGCAGTTTAGTTTTGCAGTTGGAAAAAGCAGTTTGTGTGTGTCTGTGTGTTTCCAAAGAGCTGCAGGAAGAAAGCAAGGCGCTGGAGCTGAAGTCAACCAAGCTAATATATCTCTGCCATTCTACAGACAATATATATATCCTTTAACCTGATGTGATACTGTTTAAAGGTGTTAAGTCTCTTGGAAGTTTGAAGGAACATTTTAGGGAATTATTTACTGTTGCAATATTTTCTGAGTTATCTTTGAAGTAAGGGGTGTTAAGAGATCCAATGTTTATTTAAGATGTTAAGTTGAGTTCATGGAATAAACAGTGTTTTGTGTTTAAAAACCCACGTGTCCATAATTGTAATCCCACACCGAGGGAAAAAGCCCTGTGCTAGGAAAAGCAACAAATCCATTAAAGGGAGAGGTTGGTTGAACTCCATGATACATTTTGCTGTTCTGAAAACGCCTCACCCACAACAATTGGGGACTCGAGGGGGATAAAAGTCTATCTATTGGATTGGCTTTTGTGAACTTAAAGACAGTGAAGGATTGTTGCTTTTCCAGTGTGGTATTTTAGTTTAAGTGGGGAGAGTGTTGTGAACAATGGCTCTTTCAGAGGCTCAGAAGTTTTTGGGGTGGAGAATGTCACACGTAGTACCTTACGGACAGAAACAAAAAGCAGACTGTTAGATTTGGCAAGAACATTGCAGTTAACATTACCTGACAAAATGCGAAAAGATGAGGTAATTATGGCGGTGGTTAAGCATTTAACGTTGCCTGAGATAGAGTTTGACTCATTGGAAATGGCAAAAATTCAGTTACAAATTAAACAAATGAAACATGAGAAAGAATTAAAACGGTTGGCATACGAAAGTGAGAGAGAGGAAAAAGAAAGAGAAAGAGAGAGAGAGGAAAAAGAAAAGGAGAGAGAAGAAAGGAGAAAAGAAAGAATAGCCCGAGCAGAACAAAAAGAAAAAAAAAGGGAGATACAGATCAAGGAAAAAGATAAAGAGAGGGAGTTTGAACTTTAAAAAATGGCCATGAAACATGACAATCAGTTAAAATTGGCAGACGTAAAGGGAAACGTACAGTTGGATGATAGTGATGAGAAAGAGCGTCATAGTCGAAGGCTTGGTGGGAATCTATTTAAATATCTCCAAGCATTGCCAAGGTTTGACGAGAAGGAAGTGGAAGCCTTTTTCATTTCATTTGAGAAGGTAGCTAAACAAATGAAATGGCCACAGGACATGTGTGTGTTACTGATTCAAACAAAGCTGGTAGGTAGAGCTAGTGAAGTGTTTGCATCACTACCGGAGGAGGTATCTGGAACGTATGAGGAGGTGAAGAAATCCATCTTAAGTGCATATGAGCTAGTGCCTGAAGCTTACAGACAAAGGTTTAGAAATTTAAGGAAAGAATTTGGTCAAACATACATGGAGTTTGAAAGGCTCAAACAGAGTAATTTTGAGAGGTGGATAAGGGCTTTGAAAATAGACCAAACGTATGAAGCTCTCAGGGAAATTATACTGTTGGAGGAGTTTAAAATTCAATTCCTGATGTAGTGAGAACTCATGTGGAAGAACAGAGGGTTAAAACTGTGAGATTAGCAACGGAAATGGCAGATGATTATGAAATAGTTTATAAATCAAGGCTTGGTTTCCGACATCAGTTTCAGTCGGTGAGGGATAGAAACTGGGGACATGAGAAATACTCAAGTGGTAAACGTAAAGGTGGTCTGATGGGAGACAATAAAGAGAGTGTACTTCAGATTAAAAAAGAAATCCAGGAGGGTGGAAAAGAAATGAAAAGTTTCAGATGTTTTCACTGTAATAAACTAGGCCATGTAAAGTCACAGTGTTGGTAGTTGAAGAAAAGCATTGGGAAGGCTGATGTGGTAAAACAGGATAAGACAGTGGAGTTTGTTAGAGTGGTAAAGGAAGGCCCAAGGGAAGCGAAGGAGGTGCAAATGATTGTACAGCCTGTTGAAGAAGTAATTGTTAAGAAGGTGCCAGATGTCTTTAAAGAATTTACTTGTGTGGGTAAAGTTTACTCATGTGTATCAGGAGGAGCAGGTAAAGAAGTTACAAATTTAAGAGATATAGGGGCTAGTCAATCTTTAATGGTAAGAGATGAGGAATTATGTAGTTTGGGAAGAATGTTGCCAGAAAAGGTGGTGATATGTGGAATTCAGGGTGAGAGGAGCAGTGTTCCATTCTATAAGGTAAGGTTGGAAAGTCCAGTGAAGAGTGGTGAAGTGGTAGTAGGAATAATAGATAAACTATCTTGTCCAGGAATACAATTTATCTTGGGTACAGATATAGCTGGATTGCAGGTGTGAGTGATGCCTACTGTGGTTGATAAGCCAGTGGAAAATCAGAGAACTGAAGGGTTGAAGGACGAATATCCTGGGATTTTTCCGGATTGTGTAGTAACAAGGTTGCAAAGTCACAGGTTAAGACAAGAGGAGAAATCAAAGAGTGAAGATGAATTTGAAGTGCAATTATCAGAAACGATTTTGATCAGATGGTTGAAAAAGAACAAGAACAGGTGGAGGATGAGGCGGATATTTTTAGTTCAGGAAAATTGGCGGAGTTACAACAGAAAGATGTAGAAATAAAACGGATATATCAGAAAGCATATATGGAAGAGGAATCTGAGAGTATACCAGAGTGTTATTACCATAAAAATGATGCCTTGATGAGAAAATGGAGACCTGTACATATGCAGGCGGATGAAAAGTGGGCAGACGTTCATCAAGTAGTATTGCCGGTAGGGTATAGAAAGGAGGTGTTGAGAGTTGCACATGAGATACCAGTGGGAGGTCATTTGGGAATAAGGAAAACTCAAGCTAAAATCCAGAAACATTTTTATTGGCCTGGACTACATAAAGATGTAGTTAAATTTTGTCAATCATGTCACACATGTCAAGTGATAGGAAACCTCAAGCAGTGATAAAACCAGCACCCTTAATACCCATTCCAGCATTTGAGTAACATTTTACAAGGGCCCTAATCGATTGTGTAGGACTGCTTCCTAAAACAAAAAGTGGGAATCAATATCTTTTGACTGTAGTGGATGTGTCTACTAGGTTTCCAGAGGCCATTCCAGTCCGTAATATTACAGCTAAAAGGATTGTGGAGGAGTTACGTAAATTCTTTACCAGATATGGACTAACCACAGAAATTCAATCGGATCAAGGAACAAATTTTACTTAAAGTTATTCAAAGAAGTTATGGATAGCTTAGGAATGCAACAATTTAAATCAACTGTGTACCATCCAGAATCGCAGGGAGCGTTAGAAAGGTGGCATCAGACATTAAAGACAATGTTGAGGGCGTATTGTCAAGATTATCCAGAGGATTGGGATAAAGGAATCCCATTCGTATTGTTTGCAATTAGGGATGCACCTAATGAGTCTACCAAATTTAGTCCTTTTGAACTACTTTTTGGTCATGAGGTAAGAGGACCACTGAAATTGATTCAGGAAAAATTGGTGGGTGAGAAATCGGAAATTACACTATTGGATTACGTGTCAAATTTTGGGGAACGATTAAATAGAGCAGGTGAATTGGCTAGACAACATTTGAAAGTTGCACAAAATGTGATGAACATAAGAACATAAGAACTAGGAGCAGGAGTAGGCCATTTGGCCCCTCGAGCCTGCTCCACCATTCAATGAGATCATGGCTGAAACGGGTAGCGGACAAGAAATCCAAAGTTCGTAGTTTTGCCAGTTGGGATAAAGTTTTAGTGTTGTTACCAGTGGTAGGTGAGCCTTTAAAAGCTAGGTTTTGTGGACCGTATCAGGTTGAAAGGCAATTAAGTGAGGTGAATTATGTGGTAAAAACACCAGATAGAAGGAAGACTCACCGAGTGTGTCATGTGAACATGCTTAAAAGGTATTTTGAAAGGGAAGGAGAGAAAAAGGAGATTTTAATGATTCTAACTCAAAGTGACGAACCAAATCCAGATGACTGTGAATTTGACATACCTCAAATTAAATTGAAAAATGAGGATGTTCTTAAAAATTGGGATGACTTGTTAAGTTACCTTCCAGAGGAAAAACAAACTGACCTGAAAGAGTTATTGATATCACATGGGCAAGTTTGTAGAGATAAATTGGGAAGTACTAAAATGGCTATACATGATGTAGATGTGGGAATTGCTGTTCCTATCAAACAACATCCATATAGACTTAATCCTTTAAAATTGGCACAGGTTAACAGAGAGATTGAGAATATGCTGAAGAATGGCATAGTTAAAGTAGGTTGCAGCCAATGGAGCTCAACCATAGTGATGGTACCTAAACCAGATGGTACCCAACGGTTGTGTGTGGACTATCGAAAGGTGAATGCAGTTACAGGAACGGACTCTTATCCTATCCCACGTTTGAAGGATTGCATTGAGAAAGTGGGACAATCTGCTTTTATTCCAACTTCCAGACATGGAACGAACATTTAAACTATTGTATGGAGTTCTTCGATCGACTTCAGGTGGCGGGTTTGGTCATGAACCTAACCGAAAGTGAATTTGGAGAAGCCTGAATCACTTTCCTTGTGGAGTTTCTGATACCCTCAAGACGAAGGGAAATAATGCGATTTCTTAGCATGAGTGGATTTGATCGAACATTTGTGCAAAGGTTTTGTGACGTGATTACTCCACTGATGGACTTGCTAAAGAAACCTCAAAAAATTCAATGGACAGTGGACTTTCAACATGAATTTGACTGCCTGAAAGCTGTGATCACCAATGTTCCTGTATTGGAGAATTGCAAGGGGCTCTGTGGTCAGATTGAACGAAATTATCTGATTCTGAAGAGAAATGCTGAGGAGTAGAGGAATGGATGGATCGTGCAGAGACGTTGTTCAAAGAGACTGTCAATCGAGAAGGATTTTGGTTGGAGGAAGAAGAACAAAGAAAAATGGACTATATTATTACACCTGTTTGAGTGTGTTGTTTTCTTTAAATGAAAGTGTATATTTACTGTGTGCATTTCTTAGTGAATGGTGCAAAAGTGAAAAATGAAACCATCTTGAAGTTGATGGTTTATTTTTTTTTCTTGGGGGAGGTGTCATGTGAGAGTACCTTTAAGACATGGATGTTTAAGCAATGTACCTTTAAGAAAACAGTGATGTCAGAGAGTGGATAGAGCTGAGGTCAGGTCAGCCATTTTGCAGTTTAGTTTTGCAGTTGGAAAAAGCAGTTTGTGTGTGTCTGTGTGTTTCCAAAGAGCTGCAGGAAGAAAGCAAGGCGCTGGAGCTGAAGTCAACCAAGCTAATATATCTCTGCCATTCTACAGACAATATATATATCCTTTAACCTGATGTGATACTGTTAAAAGGTGTTTAGTCTCTTGGAAGTTTGAAGGAACATTTTAGGGAATTATTTACTGTTGCAATATTTTCTGAGTTATCTTTGAAGTAAGGGGTGTTAAGAGATCCAATGTTTATTTAAGATGTTAAGTTGAGTTCATGGAATAAACAGTGTTTTGTGTTTAAAAACCCACGTGTCCATAATTGTAATCCCACACCGAGGGAAAAAGCCCTGTGCTAGGAAAAGCAACAAATCCATTAAAGGGAGAGGTTGGTTGAACTCCATTATACATTTTGCGGTTCTGAAAACGCCTCACCCATAACAGCTCTTATCCTTCTAGATGGTAGTTGTCATGGGTTTGAAAGGTGCTGTCTAAGGAATCCTGGGGAGTTCCTGCAGTGTAACTTGTGTACACAGCTCCCACTGTTCATCAGTGGTGAAGAGATTGAATGTTTGTGGAAGAGGCAGCAATCAAGCGGGCTGCTTTGTCCTGGATGATGTCAAGCTTCTTGAGTGCAGTTGGAGCTGCATTCATCCAGGCAAATGGAGAGCATTTAATCATCCTCCTGATTTGTGCCTTGTAGATGGTAGACAGAGTTTAGGATGTCAGGAGGTGAGTTACTCACTGCAGGAGTCCTAGCTTTTGACCTACCCTGGTAGCCACACAATTTGTATGGCCATTGCAATTCAGTTTCTGGTCAATGGTGACACCCAGGATGTTGATAGTGGGGGGTTCAGCAATGATAATGCCATTGAATGTCAGGGGACAATGGTTAGATTCTGTATTGTTGGAGATGATCATTGCCTGCCACTTTTGTGGTGCGAATGTTACTTGCAACTTTTTAGTCCAAGCTTGGTTATTGTCCAGGTCTTGCTGAATTTGGGAATGGATTGCTTCCGCATCTATGGAGTTGCAGATGGTGCTGAACATTGTGCAGTGAGCAGCGAACATCACCACTTTGGACCTTATGATGGAAGGAAGGTCATTGGTGAAGCAGATGGTTGGGCCTCGGACAGTACTCTGAGGAACTCCTGCAGTGATGTTCTGGCACTGAGATGATTGTCCTCCAACCATCATAACCATCTCCCTTTGTGCCAGGTATGACTCTAACCAACGGAAAGTTCCTCCCCGATTCTCATTAACTCCAGTTTTCCTTGGGCTCCTTGATGCCATACTCGGTGAAATGCTGCCTTAATGTCAAGGGCAGTTGTTCTCACTACAATTCTGTTTGAACCAAGGCTGTAATGAGGTCAGGAGCAGAGTGACCCTGGCAGAACCTAAGCTGAGAGTCCGTGAGCAGGTTATTGCTGAGTGTCACTTGGTAGCGCTCTTGCTGGTTCCTTCCATGACTTTACAGATGATCGAGAGTAGATTGCTGGGGCGGTAATTAGCAGGGATGGATTTGTCCTGTGTCTTGTGTACAGGACATACCTGAGCAATATTCCACATTGCCGAGTAGATGCCAGTGTTGTATCTGTCCTGGAACAACTTGGCTAGGGGCACGGCAAGTTCTGGAGTGCAAGTCTTCATATTATTGCCTGAATATTGTCAGGGGCCATAGCCTTTGCAGTATCCAGTGCTTTCAGCCATTTCTTGATATCACCTGGACCGAATCTAATTGACTGAAGACTGACATCTGTGATTCTGGGGACATCCAGAGGAGGCCAAGGTGGATCATCCACTCAAAACTACTTCAGCCTTATATTTTGCACTGATGTACTGGGCTCCTCCATCATTGAGGATGGGGATATTTGTGGAGCCTCCTCCGCTATTGGGTTAGCATGATACACATATTAGATGCAGTTGTGTGTGCCAATATACTGACCCTTCCCACCAGGATTCAGTGATTAAACTGCTTTTGGCACTGAATCCAGGCGAGTGGCACAGGACTTTTGCTGCTCACCTCCTGAACAACCTTGAGCCATACCTTAATGCTTTCATTGATAGACTCCTTCCTCCAGCCTTAAACAACAGTGTCTCTCTGTGGTCAGATAGGCATCAGTAAGGCGAGGCACAGATTTGGAACATTAGGAGTCCATTCCAACTTTTTTTCACCCAGGTCCAGAATCCGTCAACTATCTTCTTTGCTGTGCCCCTTTAAGTACTGGGGTTGAAATTAAAGCAGGGCAGCATGGTAGCACAGTGGTTAGCACTGTGGCTTCACAGCGCCAGGGTCCCAGGTTTGATTCCCGGCTTGGGTCACTGCCTATGCGGAGTCTGCACATTCTCCCCGTGTCTGCGTGGGTTTCCTCCGGGTGCTCCAGTTTCCTCCCACAAGTCTCGAAAGACATGTTGTTAGGTAATTTGGACATTCTGAATTCTCCCTCTGTGTACCCGAACAGGCGCCGGAATGTGGCGACTCGGGGCTTTGCACAGTAACTTCATTGCAGTGTTAATGTAAGCCTACTTGTGACAATAAAGATTATTATTATTATTAAAGCATGTGTCACCTCACCCACTCAATCTTATTAGTTGGAAAACCAGGAAGTTAAATGCAAATGCCGTAGCTGAGTTTAAAAAGTAATCATTAGATACGCTGCCCTTACTTCCACGTACGAGTGAACACCTCAACCTGCCCCTGTCCAGCTCCCAGTGCATCTCAAGTTAAAATTCCCCCAATGATTTTGAGTCATCTTTCATCAGAAACTGCACAAGAGGGTTACATTACTCATTTTTATGTCATTGGACTGTGAGGCACATGTCCAATATCTCTTTAAAAATCCAAAATACAGTTGATTGCCTCTGGATTCCCAATTAGCAATATGTGGTGAAGAACCAATGGACATTAACTAAGTATATTGGACAAAACCATAAATTTGACTATAAAGACTTGCCAGCAACTTATTTAAGGGTTCTCACAATTGTCTGGTGTATTGATAGTAGACTGGCAGAAACCCTGGAGAAATACAGGGTGTGATTCAGCGGACTGGAGTTGAAGCCCGCTGAATGGCACCTTTAACGGTGCATTTCTCGGCAGCTGGAGTGCCAACACACATCCTGCTAGCCAATGGAAATTTGTCGTTTTTTTGGCCTTGGGGAGTTTCACCCCGCTGAGGTCGCACTTGCTCACCAGCAGGAAAAGATCCTTGCAGATTGGGCTGCCATTTTAGAAGGTAGCCCCGATCCGATCTCTTCCCCTGTCCCCCATTCCTTTCAGGCCCCCCCACGTGTTTTTGACACCCCCCCCCAACACTGCGGAGGCCCCAGGAACCCCCCTCCCCCACCGCCACCCCCCTCAGCCTCCCTACACTGGGCAAGGCCATCTCAGGCCCGGCCCCTAGTAATGCCAACCTGGCACCTGGGCACCTTGACAGTGCCAGGATGGCAATGCCAAGCTGACAGAAACAATTTGCCCGGGTGCCAGGGCGCCACCCTGCCTTGTCTCCAACCACCTGGGGATCTCCAATGGCCTGGAAGACAGCCCTGGCTGCCGTTACGACTGGTCCACGTATGTGTGGACCAGTACTTTACGGCGCTCTGGCAAGGCCCCAGGCGAGACTGTTGAGTGCTGGGCACCAGGTCAATCTGGCGTTGTGGTATTTAAATGAGCCATACGTCTAATTCAAATATTCAGATCTGGATGTTGCCCAGTGAAGCCAATATCCAGATCTAACTGGGCAGAGCGAGTCGGATAGCACGCGATCGGCCCGGTGCAGAGCACGATTTGGGGCTTGCACACGATTCACCTGTTGCGCCCGGATGTGCGCTGGGTGCAACTGGGTCGCGGAATTGCATTCAAAGAGTCTCTCGTCCCACAGTGATGATAACTAAGGTAAGGGAGTTATTTTGAGCCACTGCTACAAGTTTCATACCTTTCCTTGGATTGCCACCTTGCCGTGGTGGAGAAGCTTGAACTTCATATCGAGAGCAATGGCATCGGGAGTCTCAAGCTCTTGGCAGGGTCCCCCTTGGCGGTAAGTTTGAAGGTGAGGAACCAGACAAAATGCAATCCAAAATAAGTCCTCAATGGCGCATCAGACAGAAGATAATCGTATGCATTCAACGGCTGCCATGGTGTTGAAGGCTGCAGCAGTAGGGCGATCCCCAGTCATCAAGGTTCCCTTGCCATTAGATTTGGACCTACCCTCTGTCAAAGATAGTGGGCGGCGGGATTCTCCGTTGGCTGACGCCAAAATCACGAAACACGATTGGGTGGAGAATCGGCTCCGGGCCCAAAATCGTGTTGGCCGCCAATTCGACGCCAAATCGCAATTCTCCGTCACCATGACAGCGTCGTCAATGCGTTCCGGAACGCATGTACAATAAATACCATTTGCATGTCACTAGCGGGCCTGACCCAGTATGATTCGGGGCCTCCGCGAGTCTCCTCCTCCGATGGGCTGAGTTCCCGACGGCGCGGCTCACTTGTGCTTTTAAAAATCATGAAACCGGTGTTGTGGCTGATGAGGGGGAGAGAGGGGAGGTAGGACACAGAGAGGAGTGACTGTGGGATGCCGGGCCGGACACTGGCTGGGTGGGAGGGCCCTGCTAGGGCTGGGGGAGGGGGGCGGTTATGGGGGAACAGGCTGAGTGGCCGGGGTGACCCCCATGGGGCTGGGGAGGTGTCCAGTCATGGAGCGCCATTACTGCGGCCTGCAAGGCAGCCATTTTGCTGTGCATCCCACTGACAACCCACCTTGGCCCCTGGTTCTGCAGAGTGACACCAGCCGTATGGGTGCCCCACCTCACCCTCTGCAATACCCACCCCCTCCACCCACCCACCCACCTGGCTGTCATCCGCCGGCGGTCCATCCGGGGCAACGGCCACAGTAGCACCTATGGGGTGCCGGGTGGGGGCCATGTGGTGTACCACTGGCAAGGGCAGTGCCAGCTGATGGTAGCCCTTGCATCAGAGACGGGCGCCAGGGCCAGAGGCACCCACGGTCTTGGCATCGACAGGGCCAAGGGTGTGGGGATGGGGGTGGAGCATACGGGGCATTGTCCACAGTACCAGTCGGTGCCATTGTGTAGCCATGTGGACCTGGTTGGGTACGGGAGTACTCAACATGCTAACATGTCAGCCTTTCACCCGGCAGACAATGGATATTGGAATACAACCAGCAATGGTGGCCTTCTTCCTATTCACCGCAGCCCTGAGGGACGCCCTGCTGCTGTACGAGCTGGAGCTGCTCGAGGAGGAGGAAGCTGCAGCAGCAGAGAGTGCAGCAGAGGAACAGGAGGCAGCCGCCCAGGATGGCGAGCCGGCTACCAAACAGGCCGAGGAGGAGGGGGTGCCAAGGAGGTGCCGCATGAGGCCTCGTTTGTACTGGCAGCGCCTGCCAGTCTGGGCATGCTGTCAAAAACTCCGGCTGAGCAGGGAGATATTGCGACATATCTGCCAGACGATGGCGCACCTGACGCCGCGGGGTATGGGGGAGGACACCCACTCCCAGTGGCCATCAAGGTGATGGTCGCCCTAAACCTTTACGCCAGGTGGTCCTTCCAGTTGTTGAGTGTGCACCTGTTGGGGATCTCACAGACCTCGCTGCACAGGTGCTTCCGTGCCTTTATGCCCGGGCAGTTCAATACATCCACTTCAATGATGCCCGGGCAGTGGGTTTTGCCACCTTGACGGGATGCCCCGGGTCCAGAGGGTGATCTACGGGATGCATTTCCCCCTACGAGCACCTGCAGATGACATGCCGCTCTACACAAACCAAAAGTGGTTCCACTCGATGAACGTACAGCTGATATGTAACCATCAGCTGCACATCATGCACATCTGTGCCTGATACCAAGGCAGTGTGCCTTCATCCTGGCACACTCGACAATTCCTGACATGTTTGAGATGCCCCCTGCGGGGGGGGGGTTGGCTCCTGGGCGACAGTGGTTATCCACTGCAGTCATGGCTGATGACGCCTATCCGGAGGCTAACATGGAAGCCCACTACAGCGATGCCCATGCAGCGACCAGGGGCATGATCGAGTGTTGCTTCGGCCTCCTGAAGATGCGGTTCAGGTACCTGGGCCGCTCTCGAGGGGCCCTCCAGTATGATGCTGAAGTGCCTCCTCCACAACATCACGAAAAGAAGGGCAATGTGCTGGAGGAGGAAGAGCAATGGCAGGCCTCGTCCGAAGAGGAGGATGCAGGAGAGGGGGCAGCTGGGCAGTTCATGGAGCCCAGGCAGGCATGGGAGGCCACACGACGTGTGCTCCAGGGCCTATGCGCATGCGATGCTCTGATCGCCTCCGGGTTCACCAATTGGGTGGATGTGAGGGGAACTGAGTGGGTGGGGAGACTGGCCGGGGCACGGGCATGACACCCCACATCCACACCCGGTCCGTGATACATACTTGCTGTACTACGGGATTGGGGCCCTAGGTTGGCAGTAACAGAAGGTATGGTCCATGGGATGGAGGATGATGACAACCTGCTCTGCGATGAGCTCTGGTGTTCCACATCGTATGACGACGTCTGACTCCTACCCATGGCAGCACTTTCCACCATCCACCTTGGTGATCCCTGCATTGGTCATTCCATCACACGGTGCCATCGATCGAATCCCTGGGGTTCACCACGGGATGGAGGGGCAATTGGTTCCAGCCCCTGCTGCCCCTGCATCATCTGGCTCTGCCAGTCCTGGCGGTTGCCAATGGTTTGCACCATCATGTAGATGCCCTCGGCGATGCACCTCAGTGATTGGGCCATTTTCTGCAGCGCCTCGGCAATGCCACCCGTGACTGGGGCAAGCACCGCACCGCGTCACCCATTCCCATCTGAGAGTGGGAAATGTCTCGCAGAACCTCATCAAGGTCAGCCTGGTACTGGGTGAACATCCCCCAGCTTTATGTGAAGTGGGCAAATATGAGGGCTGGCCCTCCAGACTTGCTGGCCTGTCCTGCAACATCCGGCTGGTCCTCCCGTTCCTCCCTGGGCTCGTCCTCCAGTCCCTGCTGGCCCGGTGCCTCCTCACCATCCTCATCATCCTCGTCCTACCCCGCGGATGTGGCCACATGTTCATCATCACCAACCTCCAGCACGTTGCCCCACTGCTGTACGAGGTTGTGGAGGGCACAGCAGAGCACCACAAAGCGGGTGACCCACCGGGGAGGGCACTGCAGGGCACCACAGGAGCAGTCGAGACATCGGAACCATATCCTGAGGAGTCCGATGCACCACTCAATCACAGCCCGGGTGCTGACATGGGCCTCGGTGTAGAATGTCTCTGCTTCGGTCACCAGCCTCAGTACTGGCGTCATTAACCAGGTCCTCAGCTGGTATCCTTTATCCCCCAAGAGCCAGCCAGCCATCCTGGGGTGCTCTTCGAAGAGACCGGGGATGCTCGACTGCACCAGGATGTTGCTGTCATCCACACTCCCCTGGAAGTGTGCACACATGTGCATTACTTTCATCTGGTGGTCGCACATGAGCTGTATGTTGAGGGGTGGAACCCCTTTCAGTTAACATAGGGTAGCCCCAGATGACCTGGTGAGCGCAGGATATCTATGACCCGGGCATCCTGGCAATGGCCGAAAAACCTTCTGCCGGGCGTCTTGTTGGGTTTGGTCATGTCAAAGACGATATAGTTTTCCACCCGGGCATACAAGGCATCCGTGACCTGTTGGATCCACCCAGGTCCCCGCTCGAACCCTGGAATGATCCTGAGGCGTAAAGGTTCATGGCTGCGGTGACATTGACAGCCACTGGGAGTGGGTGTCCTCCTCCTCCATGTGATGCGAACTCCGCGAGGACATTGGCACAGGTGGTGCACCGTCTCTTTGTTGAGGCGGACACTCCCACGGCACGCACTGTCCGTCATCTGTTTGAATGACTTGCGACCCCTGTACACCCTTGACCGTCGCAGGTCCTCCCCTCCTGCGTCCCTCCCTGGCCTGATGGGTGTGGTAAACCACTGTTGCACCTATATTAGGTGATTTATGGTAGGACCTGTACTACAGGTACGATGGTAGTCCCCGCCTGCTGGCTCCACCCAGTAGGCGGAGTATAAATATGCGTGTCCTCCGTGCAGCAGCCATTTTGCCAGCTGTTGTGGGAGGCCACACATCTTAGAGCAATAAAGCCTCAGTTGTATTCAACTCTCGTCTTTGTGCAATTGATCGTGCATCAATTTATTGCTCTAAGATTTTCAGAAGATGGACCTCCGTATCAAGCCGGATCGCCTGCAGCTGGATCCGCAATCAAGCGACACCAAAAAGAACTTTCAGCACTGGCTAGCTTGTTTCGAGGCGTACATCAACTCGGCGCCAAGCCCTGTTCTGGAGGCTCAGAAAATACAGATACTGTACTCGAGGTTGAGCTCCAACATCTTTCCACTAATCCAGGATGCGCCAAACTACGTGGAAGCCGTGATGCTTCTCAAAGTAAATTACGCCCAGAAGACAAACACGCTCTTCGCCAGGCACGTACTCGCCGCTCGCTCTCAACTCCCTGGTGAGTCCATAGAAGACATCTAGGCCCTAATCCCACTAGTCCGGGACTGTGACTGTCAGGCCGTTAGGGCCACGGAACATTCAAACCTCCTTATGCGGAATGCTTTTGTTACGGGGATTGGGTCGGACCTCATACGCCAGCGACTTCTAGAGGGGGCCACGCTCGATCTCACAGAGACAAAGAAGCTAGCGGTCTCTATGACGGTCGCCTCGCGCAATATCCAGGCCTACACCCTCCGACGCGCGGCCCACCTCTCCTACGCATCTTGGACCCCACAAATGGCCGCCCCAGCAGGGGCCTCACCCAGCCAATACGCCTGCAACATGTGCCAGCCAGTGAACCCCGGGTGTCCCCGATATTACTTTTGCGGCCAGCAGAAACACCCCCGCAAATGCTACCTAGCCCGCACTGCCCTTTGTAAGGCTTGTGGTAAGAAGGGGCACTTCGCCGCGGCGTGCCAGGCTCGTGCAGTTGCCGCTATCGCCGTCACCCCCCTCGTTTATGGACAATGGGCGCCGCCATCTTCACCTCCCCGGACCACGTGCGGCCAGTGGGCGCCGCCATCTTCTCCCCCTCAGACCACGCGCGGACAGTGGGTGCCGCCATCTTCTCCCCCTCAGACCAAGCACGGCCAGTGGGTGCTGCCATTTTCCCTCCGCGCAACACGTGCGGCCCATTGGTGCCACCATCTTTTTCAACCCCTGCCACATGCGGCCCATGGGCGCCGCCATTTTGTTCTCCCCAAGATCTTCAGGTGCCGCCATCTTGTCTACCCCATGGCACATGGGCACCACCAGCGTTCCAGGACCCGTGCCCCCCGGACACCCCATCATCCGACATCAGCGACGACCAACCACGACTCGCCTCAGTGACCATCGACTAGTCTCGTCCGCACAACCTGGCTACCGCAACGACCAGCGTTAAAATCGATGGACACGTGACCTCTTGCCTGCTGTACCCCAGGAGCACCGAAAGCTTCATCCACCCGGATACGGTAAGGCGCTGCTCCTTCGCGGTACACCCCGCCAATCAAAGAATTTCCCTGGCCTCCGGATCCCATTCCGTGGCGATCCGGGGGTACTGTACGGTCACACTCACGGTCCAGGGCGTAGAATTCAGCGGCTTCTGCCTCTACGTCCTCCCTACTCTCTGTGCTGCCCTACTACTCGGCCTGGACTTCCAGTATAACCTCCAGAGCCTAACCCTGAAATTCGGCGGGCTCCTACCACCCCTCATTGTGTGCGTCCTCGCGACCCTAAAGGTCGATCCACCTTCCCTCTTCGCAAATCTAACCCGGATTGCAAACCCGTCGCTACCAGGAGCAGACGGCACAGCACCGAGGGCAGGACCTTCATCAGGTCCGAGGTCCAGCGGCTGCTTCGGGAAGGCATCATCGAGGCCAGCAACAGCCCCTGGAGATGCCAAGTGGCAATAGTTAAAACTGGGGAGAAACACAGAATGACTACAGCCAGACCATCAATCGATTCACGCAGAGCAAAGCGTGCCCCCTCCCACGCATATCTGATTTGGTCAATCAGATTGCACAGTACCGGGTCTTCTCAACTGTAGACCTCAAATCCGCCTACCACCAGCTCCCCATCCGTAAAACGGACCGTCCATACACTGCCTTCGAGGCAGACAGTCGCCTCTATCACTTCCTCAGGGCTCCCTTTGGCGTCACCATTCGGTCTTCCGAAGGGAGATGGACCGAATGGTCGACTGGTACGGTTTGCGGGTCACGTTTCCGTACCTAGACAACGTCACCATCTGCGGCCATGATCAGCAGGACCACGATGTCAACCTTGCCAAATTTCTCCACACCACCACTCTCCTAAACCTCACCTACAACAAGGCGAAGTGCATGTTCAGCATGAACCGCTTAGCCATCCTCGGCTATGTGGTCCAGAACGGAGTTCTGGGGCCCGATCCCGACCGCATGCGCTCCCTCATGGAGCTCCCCCTCCCCCACTGCCCCAAGGCCGCAAACGCTGCCTGGGGTTCTTTTCGTACGATGCCCAGTGGGTCCCAAACTATGCCGTCAAGGCCCGCCCACTCATACAGTCCATCCAGTTTCCCCTGCCGGCCGAGGTTCAACAGACCTTCGCCCGTATCAGAGCCGATATCGCCAAGGCCGGGATGCACGCAGTAGACGAGATGCTGCCCTTTCAAGTGGAGAGCGACGCATCAGACATCGCCCTAGCTGCCACCCTCAATCAGGCAGGCAGACCCGTGGCATTCTTTTCCCGCACCCCTTCATGCCTCAGAAATTTGGCACTCATCGTTCGAAAAAGAGGCCCAAGCTATCGTTGAAGCTGTGCGGCATTGGAGGCATTACCTGGCTGGCAGGTGATTCACTCTCCTCACTGACCAACAGTCAGTAGCCTTCATGTTCAATAACACACAGCGGGGCAAAATCAAGAATGATAAAATCTTGAGGTGGAGGATCGAGCTCTCCACCTACAATTACGAGATTTTGTATCGCCCCGGCAAGCCCCCTGACGCCCTACCCCGAGGTACATGTGACAGCGCACAAGTAGACCGACTCCGGGCCCTGCACGACAGCCTTTGTCACCCGGGAGTCACACGGTTGTACCATTTTATAAAGGCCCGCAATCTGCCCTACTCCGTCGAGGAAGTACGGACAACCACCAGGGACTGCCAGGTCTGTGCGGAGTGCAAGCCACGCTTCTACCAGCCGGAATGTGCGCGCCTGGTGAAGGCCTCCCACCTCTTTGAGCGCCTCAGCGTGGATTTCAAAGGGCCCCTCCCCTCCACCGACCGTAGCACGTATTTTCTCAGAGTAGTTGATGAGTACTCCAGGTTCCCCTTCGCCATCCCATGCCCTGACATGACGTCTGCCGTCATCAAAGCCCTCAACACAATCTTCGCTCTGTTCGGTTTCCCCGCCTACATCCACAGTGACAGGGGATCCTCATTCATGAGTGATGAGCTGCGCCAGTTCCTGCTCAGCAGGGGTATCGCCTCCAGCAGGACGACAAGCTATAACCCCCGGGGAAATGGACAGGTTGAGAGGGAGAACGGGACGATATGGAAGGCCGTCCAACTGGCCCCACGGTCCAGGGACCTCCCGGCCTCCCGCTGGCAGGAGGTCCTCCCTGATGCACTCCACTCCATTCGGTCACTACTGTGCACCGCCACTAACAACACACCCCATGAACGTCTCTTTGCCTTCCCCAGGAAGTCCACATCCGGGGTGTCGCTCCCCACCTGGCTCGCAGCTCCAGGACTCGTCCTTCTCCGTAGACATGTCCGAATCCACAAGGCGGACCCGTTGGTGGAGAGGGTGCAGTTGCTCCATGCGAACCCCCAGTATGCCTATGTGGCATACCCCGACGGCCACCAGGATACTGTCTCCCTCAGGGACATGGCACCAGCAGGTTCCCCGCACACACATCCCTCCAGCCCGGCGCCACCCTCCCCTCCCCCGGCGCTCCCAGCGACAACCCCCCCTGGACTATCCGTCCTCCCCCTGCCCACGCCCAAGGATGAAGAGGATTTTGGCATGCTCCCGGAGTCACCGAAGTCCAGCCCAGCATTGCCATCGCCGCCACCACTGCGTCACTCCCAGCGGCACATCAAGGCCCCGGACCGGTTGAATCTCTAACTGGTCCACTGGACTTCAAAAGACATTTTTTGTCTCACAAAAATTGTACATGTAAAATTCAGTTGTTGTATATAATTCTCCACCACCCCCACCGGACTCAATTTTAACAGGGGGTGAATGTGGCAAACCACTGTTGCACCTATATTAGGTGATGTATGGTAGGACCTGTACTACAGGTACGACGGTAGTCCCTGCCTGCTGGCTCCACCCAGTAGGCGGAATATAAATATGTGTGTCCTCCGTGCAGCAGCCATTTTGCTAGCTGCTGTGGGAGGCCACACATCTTAGAGCAATAAAGCCTCAGTTGTATTCAACTCTCGCCTTTGTGCAATTGATCGTGCATCAATGGGCGACCGCATCCTCAGGGTGTTGGGTGGAGTCCGGCACAATGGCCACCGGCTCGAGCAGCTACTGACGCTGCTGCCGCCACCGCCGTCTCCACCACAAGGGCAACAGCACCACAAGGGCAACTTCTGCGCCCAAAATCCCTGCCACAGCGTTCAATATCTGTAAGGAATTGGGAGAGAGTGTTAAACTGACAAACAAAAGTGGCTCCCAGCCCGGGACACTCCATTCACCCATTGGTTTCCCCCCCCCCAACCTGGAACGCCGTGCTCACGCCGCAGCAGCCCCCATCATTGGACCCCAGAGGGAAGAGAGATGGAGGTGGTGGTGGCACTAGATGCCAAGAAGGTGTTTCATCGGGTAGAGTGTGGTTACTTAATGGTGGTATTGGAGAGATTTGGAATTGGGCCGAGGTTTGTGGCGTGGGTGCAGCTGTTGTGTAAGGAGCCGATGGCGAGTGTTTGCACTAACAGCATGAACTCGGGTATTTTGCACTACACCGGGGTATGAGGCAGTGGTGCCCTATATCCCCCCGTGTTGTTTATATTGGCTATAAAGTCCTTGGCCATTACGGTAAGGAGCTCGGGGTTGTGGAAGGGGATAGTTGGAGGTGGGGGTGGAATGCAGTGTGTCCCTATACGGCGATGATCTGCTGCGTATATCTCAGACCCGAGCACGTTGCCGGGGTGTATAATGGAGCTGTTCAGCGATTTAGGATGTTCTTGGGTTACAAATTGGATTTAGGAAAGAGCGGTCTCTCCATTGGGAGTAGGGGTGGGCGTCGGTGGGGGGGTGGGAGGTTGGAGAATCTCCTTCTGTTGTTGGACGGCTGGGTGCGGGAGTGAAAGTGTATGTTTTGCCGTGTCTTTTGTTTTTATTTCAATGTCTGCCAGTCTTTTCATCTAAGTCCTTCTTCAGGGGGATGGACAAGTTGATCTTATTCATTTGGCAGGGGAGAAGGTGAGCAGGGTTAGGAGGGTGGTTCTGCAGAGGCAATGGCCGGGGAGGGATCTTAGGCCTCCAAAACTTGCTGTGTTATTATTTGGCGGGGAACGCAGAGAAGGTACGGTGTTGGAGCAAGGAGGGGGAGCCTCTGTGGGTAAAGATGGAGGCAGGCTCGTGTCGGGGGTCGGGGTTGCGGGCGCTGTTAATAGGGCCACTTCTGATGGCTCCAGGAAAGTACTCGGTGAGTCCGGTGGTGATGGCTACATTAAAGATTTGGAGACAGGTTAGGCAGCACTTCAAACTGCGTCAGGGTGGCGGAGATGCCGATTAGGGGGAATCATGGGTGCAAGCCGGGGAGGGTGGATGCGAGGTTTCGGGGGTGGGACGAGAGGGGGATTAAGGAAATTAAGGATTTGTTCCTTGGGAAGTGATTCGCGAACCTAGAGGAGTTTGGTGAGAAGCGTGGGTTGACGCAGGGGAAGGGTTTAGGTACATGCAGGTTCAGGACTTTGCAAGAAAGGTTTTCTGGATGTTCCGGGTAGCGCCGGCCTCCGCGTTGCTGGAGGAGGTACTGTCAGCGGGGAGTTGGAGAGAGTGGTTGTTTTGACGATCTACAGGAAGATCCTGGAGGAGGACTGGTTGACTATGGAGGGGGTTAAGGCAAAGTGAGAGGAGGGGAGGGGGGTGGGGGGGGGGCGCTGGAGGAGGGACTGTGGTGTGAGGTGCTGCGGAGGGTGAATGCCTCGACTTTATGTGCGAGGTTGGAGCTGATACAGCTGAAGGTAGTGTACAGGGTGCACTTCACAAAATCAAGGATGAGCCAGCTGTTCGAGGGGGTGGAGGATGTCTGGGAGTGATGTGGGAGGGGCCCGCAAACCATGTTCAAATGTTTTGGTCCGAAGCTGGAAAGGTTTTGGATGGCAGTGTTCAGAACAATCTCGGGGTCTTGCATGTTGATGTTGAGCCCAGTCCTCTAGAAGCCATTTTCGGGGTGTTGGACCGGCCCGAGATGCAGGTGGGTGTGGGGACAGATATTTTAGCCTTCGCCGTTGCTGATTGATCGTAGGCGGGTCTTGGTGGGGTGGAGGTCAGCTTCTCCACCCTGTGCCTCGTTGTGGCGGGGGGATCTGCTGGAGTTTATGACCCTGGAGAAGGTGAAGTTTGAGCTGAAGGAGGGGTTCTACAATTGTTGGGGTTTATTGATCATGCATTTTCAGGAGTTGGTTACCGTTGATTACTGAGGGGGGGGGATTGGCAGGGGTGTGGGGGGAGGGGTTGGGGAGGTTTCCTGTGTTTGGGTGGGCTTATTTTTGTATTGTGGGGTTCTTTTTTTCTTTCGTATGGTGAAAATTTGTTGAATGAAAATATTTTAAAAATATATTCTTTGTCCAATGCAAACAACCTAAGCCTATCCAACCTCTCTTCATAACTTAAATGTTCCATCCCGGGCAACATCCTGATGAATTCCCTCTGCACACCTTCTTCCTAGAATGTGGTGACCAGAATTGCACACAATACTCCAGCTGTGGCCTCACCAAAGTCCTATACAACTCCAACATAACCTCCCTGCTTTTGTAATCTATGCCTCGATTGATAAAGCAAATGTCCCATAAGCCATTTTCACCACCCTATTAACCTGCCTGCCTGCCGTCAGAGGTTTATGGACAAACACGCCAAGGTCCCTTTATTCCTCAGAACTTTGCAGTGTCATGCCATTCATTAAATACTTCCTTGCCCAATTTCTCCTTCCAAAGTGTATCACCTCACACTTTTCAGGTTTAAATTCCATCTGCCACTTATCCACCCATTTAACCATCCCGTCTATATCTTCTTGCAACCCAAGACACTCAACCTCACTGTCAACCACCCAGCCAATCTTTGTGTCATCGAGAAACACCAGGATCCTACCCCCCATATAGTTATCTATGTTGTTTATATAAATGATAAATAATAGGGGACCCAGTACAGATCTCTGTGGTGTGCCACTGGATGCTGGCTTCCAGTCACTAAAGCAGCCTCTCTCTCTCTGTCTCCGACAGCTAAGTCAATTTTGAATCCACTTTATCAAATTACCCTGTATCCCATGTGCTTCTTTACAAGTCTTCCATGTGGGAGCTTGCCAAAGACTTTGCTGAATCTGCAGTACCCTCATCTACACACCTGGTCACCTCCTCAAAACATTCAATCAGATTTGTTAGGCATGACCTCCCTTTGACAAAACCATGCTGCCTATCCTGATCAAACTCTGCCTCTCCAAATGGAAATAGGTTCTCTCCTTCAGAATTTCTCCAATAGTTTCTCGACCACTGTCATGAATACCACTTGTCTGGGCGAAGACAGATGTAAAATATTTGTTTAACACCCTCCAATGTCTTCTGGTTCCACCCACAGATTTCCTTGTTGGTCCCTAACGGGCCCTACTCTTTCCCTGGTTATCCTCTTCCCATTGATATACATAGCTTTCCCATATCTCCTCTTTCCTCTCCTAATTGCTTTCTTAAACTCCATTCTGCACTTTCTGTACTCCACTACTGCCTCCCCTGTACTTGCTAAAAGTCTCTCTTTTCTTTTTAATCATACCTTGAATATCTCTGGTCGTCTATGGTTGGCTGGGCTTGTTACTCCTTCCTATTACCCTAGTGGGTACATGCTGGGCCTACACCCTCCCAAGGAATCATGGAGAATGATGCAGGAGAGCAAAAAATATATTTTGTCCATTTATCCAAGTTGATTATTCTGAGTGTGCTCATGCATATGGACACCTTTAATTTTATTAGCGCATATCAATGATTTTGACTGCGGGTATGGTGCCTGATACTAATTTTAATATTTAAATCTCATCAAAAGCACTCAATACACAGGTCACACTTGGAACTTTGCACACAGCTCCATAACACAACCCTATATGCACATTTATCTTTCCAAATATGTACTAGCAAATTCATAGGGGGGGAACAAAAGTTTTGCAGAACAAATTGCTCCAACATTTAATAACAATAAAGAACAGAAAACAAGTCATAATGTTGTACTATTATGCATGCAGTGTTTTTCAGAATCAAGTAATTTAATTTCCACATATTGGGCAGCAGCCATACTATTTATTGCAGAGAATGAGGCTTGAAATAGGATAATAGATCCTAATAAAAAGAGAAATATGGGAAAATACAATGGATGTTTTTGTTGTTTACAATACTCTGCAGCTGGGTTAAGGTAATTATCTCATCAATGTACTGACATCCATTGTTCAGATAATTATATTCTTGAAATATATTTAACAGTACAACATTTCTAATAATGATGATAATGATTCATTTTCATAGAATCGTGAAGCACAGTAAGGGTCCATTGGCACATTGTGCCAATGCTGCCTCTGAGAATGGTATCAAATTAGTCCCACTTTTCTGCTCTTTCAACATATCCCTATAAATATAGTCACTAGGAAATACGGAAGCTTACAACATACAAGAAGCTCCCTTAATCAGCAATGTGATAATGACCAGGCAATCTGTTTTTTTTGTGCGATGTTAATTGAGGGATAAATATTGGCAGGGGCACAAAGGATATTCTTCTTCAAACTAGTTCTATGGGGCCTTTTACATTCATCTGAGCAGGGAGATGAGGCCCCAGTTCACCATCTCAAATGAAAGACAATGGGCGGCATGGGGTAGCTTCAATACGAATTCCCATTGACAGCGGTGGGAGCAGAGAATCCTGCCACCAACGAATGGCGTGTCACCTCCCGCTGCTGAGAAATACACACCTCGAAGGAGGGAGGAACCAGTCCAAAGCACTGACAGTGCAACGTTCCCTCAGTGCTGCA
The DNA here is from genome assembly GCF_047496885.1 of Scyliorhinus torazame. Taxonomy (NCBI): domain Eukaryota; kingdom Metazoa; phylum Chordata; class Chondrichthyes; order Carcharhiniformes; family Scyliorhinidae; genus Scyliorhinus; species Scyliorhinus torazame. The sequence continues at coordinate 187,426,518 of NC_092712.1, forward strand.
CTGGAGCTTCAGAGCGCAAATCTTGGGTGGCGTTGACCTCTCGCTTGAGCGCAACACGAGGCATCGGAGTTGGAAACATGCCCCAAATGGGCGTAACCAAATGACACTCACGGGAGTAGATCGTAAAACTACTTATGACCTATCAGCGCAGGATCCACCGGCCTCCTTCGATTCACCAGTCTTCCCAAGGAGGCTGCGGCCGGGCGCCGATCAGTGCTGGTCCAAACAAACGTGGACCTAGGCGGAACGGCACCCGGAGGGTCTGCCGAGCCATCGAAGACCCCAGGGTGGTCAGGGTAAGTGCAGGGTTGCTCCCTGACCCTTCCCCTTGAATGCGGGAACCTTAGCACTGCCCAGCTAGCAGCTTAGCACTGCCACCCTGGCACAGCCAAGGTGCCCAGATGGCACTGCCAAACCAGCAGGAGCACTGCCTGGGTGCCATTGCCTCACCAGTCTCTTCAACGAGCGTACAATTCCACATCCTGTGACTGCTGAAGCCAATCTGGCACAACTGTTTGAAAACCAGTTGACCCTACCAGAAAAATAGCTCAATAATAATTTAATAGTAATAGTGCAAGGGTGCCCAAGTGCCAGGGTGGCACTGCCAAGGGGGCCCACGCCTATGAAATGAGGGTGGAAGAGGGGTTTGAAGGGTGGGGAGTGCAGGGCAGGTAAGTAGGGGCCTCTGGGCAGTGGGGGGGAGGTGAAGGTTGGGTGTCCTGGCTGGGAGGGGCTGCTGAAAGGGGGCTTAGGGGGACCTTAAAAAGGGGGACACCCAGGGGCCCCATAGTGGGGTGTCCTCACTTGGGGAGTGTGGGGTAGTGTCCATGTGTGTGGGGGGTGACATTGCCCATGGGTGGGGGGGTGTAGGGGACCCACAAGCTCGCTTAGAAATTGGGGCACCCTTTCAAAATGGCGCCCGACATTTTCAGCTCCCCAGTGCTAAAAAATGTTGTAAGTGTGGGCTTCACCGGTGAGAAACTACCCTGGGCCCAAAAATGTGACTAAGTGTCATTGGATAGCAGTGGAGAACTCACCAGCAGAGCCGATGGGAAACTCCCTGATTCAGAGGTAGGTGGAAACAATACACTTAAACAATTCTTCCTATATATTCTATCAAACCCCTTCAAAATTTTGAATACATTTTCAAGAACATCTCTTTTCAAACAGACTCCCTTTGGACTGGACCAGTTATGCACTGAAGCTAAAAAAAGAACAATGCATGAGTGCAAAACAAGCTGTACCAGATTGGCTGCTCATTACACACCCTGCTTGATCTTCTTTTCCTTAAATGGTGCATCATGGGCAGCAGATCTCCCGCTGACTGTAATGTTGCCAAGTTTCAATTTAGTCCCTTATATTTTCATAACCGGGGACTGGGTTAAATTTGATTTCTGAGATTAAAGTATTTTCTATTCGCATGATTCTTATTTTTGAATAGACACAATTCACAGCAGCTGAAGGCTTCAGGGGAGACATTCCACAGGGTTCCCTGATCCACCATAACTTCCCTGAACAAACAGTGTAAACAGCCAATTTTAGATATTTGCACTCTTTATCTGGGAATTCCCTTGATCTCATGCTGAAGTTAGAGCAGTGGACTGGGAGAAATTCCAGGAAATTTTATAATGAGATATTCTCTACAATCACTGTTCCTGAACATAATACACACATGTGGCTGCATTTGAGAGCTGGAGGGATAAAAAGAAACCAATAGATTCTATGTCTTGATATTATTTTGCAGGATATTCAAATCCAAGATCAAATGTTAGAAGTATATCTATTCATTTGTGGAACAAATATTTGTTTCTGATTTCATTTGATTTGATTTTGATTTGATTTATTGTCACATGTACTGAAGTACAGTGAAAAGTTTTTTCTGTGGCCGAGGGAACGTACACAGTACATACATAGTAGACAAAAGAATAATCAAAGAATAATTGACAAATGGTACATCTACAAGCAGTGATTGGCTACAGTGTGGAACAAGGGGACAAACAAAGCAAATACATGAGCAAGAGCAGCATAGGGCATCGTGAATAGTGTTCTTACAGGGAACAGATCAGTCCGAGGGGTGTCGTTGAGGAGTCTTGTAGCTGTGGGAAAGAAACTGTTCCTATGTCTGGATGTGCGGGTCTTCATATTCCTGTACCCTCTACCCGATGAAAGGGCCTGGAAGAACGCAATGCCTGGGTGTCTCTGATGCATTGCATTGTCTCTGATAATGCTGTCTGCTTTCCTGAGGCAGCGGGAGGTGTATACAGAATCAATATGGGGGTGGCAAGCTTATGTGATGCGTTCGGCTGAGTTCACCACAGTCTGCAGTTTCTTGCGATCTTGGACCGAGCAGTTGCCATACCAGGCTGTGATGCAGCCGGATAGGATGATCTCTATCGCACATCTGTAGAAGTTTGTGAGAGTCGATGCAGACATGCCAAATTTATTTAGCTTCCGTAGGAAGTAGAGACGTTGTTGGGCTTTCTTGACTGTTGCATCAACATGCGTGAACCAGGACAGACTGTTGGTGATGGTGACCCCCAGGAACTTAAAGCTATCGACCATCTCCACTTCGGAGCCATTGATGCAGACAGGAGTGTGTGTCGTGCTACGCTTTCTGAAGTCGATGATCAGTTCCTTGGTCTTTCCAACATTTAGAGAGAGGTTGTTTTCGGTACACCATGCAACCAAGTGATTGATCTCCCTCCTGGAGTCTGATTCGACGTTGTTTAGAACATAAGAACATAAGGACTAGGAACAGGAGCAGGCCATCTGGCCCCTCGAGCCTGCTCTACCATTTAATGAGATCATGGCTGATCTTTGTGGACTCAGCTCTACTCTCCGGCCCGTACACCATATCCCCGAATCCCTTTATTCTTTCGAAAGGTATCTATCTTTTTCTTAAAAACGTTTAAAGAAGGAGCCTCAACTGCTTCACTGGGCAAGGAATTCCAGAGATTCACAACCCTTTGGGTGAAGAAGTTCCTCTACACTCCGAACTAAATCTACTTCCCCTTATTTTGAGGCTATGCCCCCTAGTTCTGCTTTCCCCGACCAGTGGAAACAACCTGCCCGCATCTATCCTATCTATTCCCTTCATAATTTTATATGTTTCAATAAGATCCCCCTCGCATCCTTCTAAACTCCAATAAGTACAGTCCCAGTCTACTCAACCTCTCGACATAATCTAATCCCCTCAACTCTGGGATCAACCTAGTGAATCTCCTCTGCATTCCCTCCAGTGCCAATATGTCCTTTCTCAGGTAAGGAGACCAAAACTGAACACAATACTCCAGATGTGGCCTCACCAACACCCTATACAATTGCAGCATAACCTCCCTAGTCTTGAACTCCATCCCTCTAGCAATGAAAGACAAAACTCGATTAGCCTTCTTAATCACCTGTTGCACCTGCACACTAACTTTTTGCGACTCGTGCACCAGCACACCCAGGTCCCTCTGCACAGTAGCATGCTTTAACATCTTACCGTTTAAATAATAATCCATTCTGCTGTTATTCCTCCCAAAATGGATAGCCTCACACTTGGCAACATTGAATTCCATCTGCCAGACCCTAGCCCATTCACCTAACCTATCCAAATCCTTCAGCAGACTTCCGGTATCCTCTGCACTTTTTGCTTTACCACTCACCTTAGTGTCGTCTGCAAACTTTGACACAATGCACTTGGTCCCCAACTCCAAATCGTCTATGTAAATTGTGAACAACTGCGGGCCCAACACTGATCCTTGAGGGACCCCACTAGTTACAGGTTGCCAACCAGAGAAACACCCATTTATCCCCACTCTCTGCTTTCTGTTAGTTAACCAATCCTCTACCCATGCTACCACTTTACCCTCAATGCCATGCATCTTTAGTTTATGCAGCACCCTTTTGTGTGGCATCTTGTCAAAAGCTTTCTGGAAATCCAGATATACCACATCCATTGGCTCCCCGTTATCTACTGCACTGGTAACGTCCTCAAAAAATTCTACCAAATTAGTCAGACACGACCTACCCTTTGTGAACCCATGCTGCGTCTACCCAATGGGACAATTTCCCTCCAGTTGCCCCGCTATTTCCTCCTTAATGATAGATTCCAGCATTTTCCCTACAACCGAAGTTAAGCTTACCGGCCTATAATTACTCGCTTTCTGCCGACCTCCTTTTTTAAACAGTGGTGTCACGTTTGCTACTTTTCAATCCTCTGGGACCACCCCAGAGTCTAGTGAATTTTGATAAATTATCACTATTGCGTTTACAATTTCCCTAGCCATCTCTTTTAACACTCTGGGATGCATCCCATCAGGGCCAGGAGACTTGTCTACCTTTAGCCCCATTAGCTTGCCCAATACTGCCTCCTTAGTGATTACAATCATCTCAAGGTCCTCACCAATCATATCTTTATTTCCATCAGTCACTGGCATGTTATTTGTGTCCTCCCCTGTGAAGACTGACCCAAAAACCCTGTTCAGCTCCTCAGCCATTTCCCCGTCTCCTATTATTAAATCTCCCTTCTCATCTTCCAAAGATGTGGAGATGCCGGCGTTGGACTGGGGTGAGCACAGTACGAAGTCTTACAACACCAGGTTTAGTCCAACAGGTTTGTTTCGATGTCACTAGCTTTCGGAGCGCAGCTCCTTCCTCAGGTGAATGAAGAGGTATGTTCCAGAAACACATGTATAGACAAATTCAAAGATGCCAAACAATGCTTGGAATGCGACCATTAGCAGGTGATTAAATCTTTACAGATCCAGAGATGGGGTAACCCCAGGTTAAAGAGGTGTGAATTACATCAAGCCAGGACAGTTGGTAGGATTTTGCAGGCCAGATGGTGGGGGATGAATGTAATGTGCCATGAATCCCAGGTCCCGGTTGAGGCCGCACTCATGTGTGCGGAACTTGGCTATAAGTTTCTGCTCGGCGATTCTGCGTTGTCGCGCGTCCTGAAGGCCGCCTTGGAGAACGCTTACCCGGAGATCAGAGGCTGAATGCCCTTGACTGCTGAAGTGTTCTCCAACTGGAAGGGAACATTCCTGCCTGGTGATTGTTGCACGATGTCAGTTCATTCGTTGTCGCAGCGTCTGCATGGTCTCGCCAATGTACCACGCTTCGGGACATCCTTTCCTGCAGCGTATGAGGTAGACAACGTTGGCCGAGTCGCACGAGTACGTACCGCGTACCTGGTGGGTGGTGTTCTCACGTGTAATAGTGGTATCCATGTCAATGATCTGGCACAGAACAGAAAGCTTGAGAAACTTGGCATCACCACCGGCAGCAACCAAGCCACCCCCGGTGCCACAGTAGAAAACAATACAGGGAAATCTATTGTCAACTTGTCAGACTACACCCTTCAACCAGACGAAATCGAAGTCCTCAGCAGAGGGCTCAATTTCTGCACCACCACCAAAATGGACCCCATCAGTCACGCGGCAGATACGGAGGAATTCATCAGGCGAATGAGGCTCCGGGAATTCTTCCACAGACCCCAAGAGGCCAACAGCGAACCCAAGCAGACTATCAATGAACCGAAACAGCAGACCGAGAGATCTGCGGTGCGGCAACCGAAGAGGAAAGAGTCGAATTGGACCCCTCCGGAAGGTCGCTGCCTTAGAATCGACATGTATGCTCAAGCCGTCAGGAGTCGTGTCAATGCCAGATTCATCAGTCGCATTCATAAGACAGCCCCGAACGTCACCCAAGCACAACACAATGCCATCCACGCTCTCAAGACCAACCGCAGCATCGTCATCAAACCAGCAGACAAAGGAGGGGCCACTGTCGTACTGAACAGAACGGACTACTGCAAAGAAGTATACCGACAACTGAACAACCAAGAACACTACAGACAGTTACCCACAGATCCGTCCAAGGAACACATCCGCCAACTTAACAGACTGATCAAGACCTTGGATCCAGATCTTCAGAGCACCCTACGTGCTCTCATCCCACGTACTCCCCGCATTGGAGATCTCTACTGCCTCCCAAAAATACATAAGGCCAACACACCAGGCCGCCCTATCGTTTCAGGCAATGGGACCTTGTGTGAGAACCTCTCTGGCTACATCGAGGGCATCTTGAAACCCATTGTACAAGGTACGCCCAGCTTCTGTCGCGACCCGACGGACTTCCTACAGAAACTCAGCACCCATGGACCAGTTGAACCAGGAACATTCCTCGTCACAATGGACGTCTCGGCACTCTACACCAGCATCCCCCATGACGACGGCATTGCTGCAACAGCCTCAGTACTCAACACCGACAACTGCCAATCTCCAGACGCAATTCTGCAACTTATCCGCTTCATTCTGGATCACAACGTCTTCACCGTCGACAACAAGTTCTTCATCCAGACGCACGGAACAGCCATGGGGACCAAATTCGCACCCCAATACGCCAACATCTTCATGCACAAGTTTGAACAAGACCTACTCACCGCACAGGATCTTCAACCGACGTTATACACCAGATACATCAATGACATTTTTTTCCTTTGGACCCACGGCGAAGAATCACTGAAACGACTACACGATGACATTAATAAGTTCCATCCAACCATCAGACTCACCATGGACTACTCTCCAAAATCAGTTGCATTCTTGGACACACTCGTCTCCATCAAGGACGGTCACCTCAGCACTTCGCTTTACCGCAAACCCACGGATAACCTAATGATGCTCCACTTCTCCAGCTTCCACCCTAAACACATTAAAGAAGCCATCCCCTATGGACAAGCGCTCCGTATACACAGGATCTGCTCAGGCGAGGAGGAGCGCAACAGACACCTACAGACGTTGAAAGATGCCCTTGTACGAACGGGATATGGCACTCGACTCATCGATCGACAGTTCCAACGCGCCACAGCGGAAAACCGCACTGACCTCCTCAGAAGACAAACATGGGACACAACCGACAGAATACCCTTCGTCGTCCAGTACTTCCCCGGAGCGGAGAAACTACGTCATCTTCTTCACAGCCTTCAACACGTCATTGATGACGATGAACATCTTGCCAAGGTCATCCCCACACCCCCACTACTTGCCTTCAAACAACCGCGCAACCTCAAACGAACCATTGTTTGCAGCAAACTACCCAGTCTACAGAACAGTGACCACGGCATCACACAACCCTGCCATGGCAATCTCTGCAAGACGTGCCAGATCATTGACACTATTACACGTGAGAACACCACCCACCAGGTACGCGGTACGTACTCGTGCGACTCTGCCAACGTTGTCTACCTCATACACTGCAGGAAAGGATGTCCCGAAGCGTGGTACATTGGCGAGTCCATGCAGACGCTGCGACAACGAATGAACGGACATCGTGCAACAATCACCAGGCAGGAATGTTCCCTTCCAGTCGGAGAACACTTCAGTAGTCAAGGGCATTCAGCCTCTGATCTCCGGGTAAGCGTTCTCCAAGGCGGCCTTCAGGACGCGCGACAACGCAGAATCGCCGAGCAGAAACTTATAGCCAAGTTCCGCACACATGAGTGCGGCCTCAACCGGGACCTGGGATTCATGGCACATTACATTCATCCCCCACCATCTGGCATGCGAAATCCTACCAACTGTCCTGGCTTGATGTAATTCACACCTCTTTAACCTGGGGTTACCCCATCTCTGGATCTGTAAAGATTTAATCACCTGCTAATGGTCGCATTCCAAGCATTGTTTGGCATCTTTGAATTTGTCTATATATGTGTTTCTGGAACATACCTCTTCATTCACCTGAGGAAGGAGCTGCGCTCCGAAAGCTAGTGACATCGAAACAAACCTGTTGGACTTTAACCTGGTGTTGTAAGACTTTGTACCATCTTCCAAAGGACCAATATTTACCTGAGCCACTCTTTTTTGTCTTATATATTTGTAGAAGCTTTTACTGTCTGCTTTTATGTTCTGAGCCAGTTTACTTTCATACTCTACCTTACGCTTCTTTATGGCTTTTTTAGTAGCTTTCTGTTGTCCCCCAAAGACTTCCCAGTCCTCTAGTCTCCCTCTAATTTTTGCCACTTTGTATGTTTTTTCCTTCAATTTGATACTCTCCCTCACCTCCTTAGATATCCACTGTCGATTCTTCCCCTTTCTACCGTCTTTCTTTTTTATCGGTATGAACCTTTTCTGAACACTGTGAAAGATCGCTCAGAAGGTTCTCCACTGTTCCTCAACTGCTTCACCATGAAGTCTTTGCTCCCAGTCTACTTTTGCTAGTTCTTCTCTCATCCCATTGTAATCGCCTTTGTTTAAACACAAAACACTAGTGTTTGATTTTACTTTGTCATCCTCCAACTGTATTTTAAATTCCACCATATTGTGGTCGCTCCTTCCAAGAGGATCCCGAACTATGAGATCATTAATCAATCCTGCCTCATTACACAGGACCAGATCTCGGACCGCTTGTTCCCTTGTAAGTTCCATTACATACTGTTCCAGGAAATTATCCCGGGCACATTCTATGAACTCCTCCTCAAGGCTGCCTTTACCAACCTGGTTAAACCAATCGATATGCAGATTAAAATCTCCCATGATAACCGCTGTACCATTTCTATATGCATCCGTTATTTCTTTGCTTATTGCCTGCCCTACCATCCTGTTACTATTTGGTGGCCTATAGACTACTCCTATCAGTGACCTTTTCACCTTACTATTCCTGATTTCCACCCAAATTGATTCAACCTTGACCTCCATAGCACCAATATCATCCCTTACTATTGCCCGGATGCCATCCTTAAACAACAAAGCTATACCACTGCCCTTACCGCCCATTCTATCCTTTCGTATAGTCTGATACCCTTGGATATTTAACTCCCAGTCGTGACCATCTTTTAAACATGTTTCAGTAATGGCCACTAAATCATAGTCATTCACGATGATTTGCGCATCAACTCATTTACTTTATTCCGTATACTGCGAGCATTCAGGTAAAGTACACTTATGCTGTTTTTTATGTCTTTGTTATGAATCCTAACACCTTGATCACTAACTTTTCGCAATTTATTTTTCCTCTTACCCTTTCTCCTAATTTTCCTTGTCTTTGAACCCATATCTCTACATAATAACCTGTCACGTAACCTGCTGCCTTGATCTCCATTAACCATGATACTGTCCATAGCTTTACACTTCCCTTCACCCCAACTTGCTAGTTTAAAGTCCTTGTGACCAACCTATTTATCCTATTCGCTAGAACACTGGTCCCAGAATGGTTCAGGTGAAGACCGTCCCAATGGTACAGGTCCCTCCTGCCCCAGTACTGATGCCAATGCCACATGAAATGGAATCCCTCTTTCCCGCACCACTCCTTTAGCCACGTGTTAACTTCCCTAATTTTCTCAACCCTATGCCAATTGGCACATGGCTCGGGTAGTAATCCAGAGATTATAACCCTGGAGGACCTGTTCTTTAATTTAGTCCCTAGTGTTTGATAATCCCCAAACAGGTCCTCTTTCCTAGTCTTATCTATGTTGTTAGTCCCAATGTGGACCACAACAACTGGATCCTCCCCCTCCCTCTCCAAATTCCTTTCAAGCCGATCAGAGATTTCCCTCACCCTGGCACCGGGCAAGCAACATACCATGCGGGACTCACGATCTGGCTTAAAAAGGATGCCATCAATCCCCCTAATTATAGAATCCCCTACAACTACCACTTGTCTTTTTGCTCCCCCCTCTTGAATGGCTTCCTGTACCACGGTGCAGTGGTCAGCCAATGAATCCTCCCTACAGCCCTCTTCCTCATCCACACAGGGAGTAAGTACCTCATACCTGTTGGACAAGGTCAAGGGCTGAGGCTCCTCAATTCCTCAACTCAGGATCCCCCTACCTGCCTCCCTTGCAGTCACACCATTCTGTCCCTGACCACTGTCCGAATTAACAGTACTTATTCTACCGGGTGTGACTGCCTCCTGAAACAAAGCATCCAGGTAATTTTCCCCCTCCCTGATGTGCTGCAGTGTGTGCAGCTCAGTCTCCAGCTCATCAATTCTGAGCCGAAGTTCCTCGAGCAGCCAACACTTGCTGCAGATGTGGTCACTGACGGTCTCAATGGGATCCACCAGTTCCATCATCATACAGCAACAGCACATCACCTGTCCAGCCATATTCAACTAGTTAATTAATTTAAATAATTTTAAAAAAATGTTTATAGAACCTCAAGGATAAACCCGAACGCCAACAAAAACACAGCCCTCTCTCGCCACTCACCCGAACTCAGTCATTCACCTAAACTCAGGTGCACTCTGTTCCAATCAGCACTCACCTAAACTCAGATGCACTCTATTCCAATCAGCACTCACCTAAACTCAGATGCACTCTGTTCCAATCAGCACTCCGTGTCTAAAGGCACTCCTGCCACACCTTTTGTGCACTCACCTCTCCCAGCACTGTCCCGGCTCTCTCCTCCCGCGCTTTTTAAATCTCCCGGCTCTCTCCTCCCGCGCTGTTTTCGCTGTCCCGGCTCTCTCTCCTCTCGCGCTGTTTTCGCTGTCCCGGCTCTCTCCTCCCACGCTTTTTAAATCTCCCGGCTCTCTCCTCCCGCGCTGTTTTCGCTGTCCCGGCTCTCTCTCCTCTCGCGCTGTTTTCGCTGTTTTCGAGATATGGCCCACCATAGTCGTATCATCTGTAAACTTATAGATTGAGTTAGAGTTAAATCTTGCCACACAGTCATGTGTGTATCGGGAGTACAATGGAGGACTGAGCACACATCTTTATGGGGCTCCGGTGTTGAGGATTATTGTGGAGGAGGTGCTGTTGCCTATCCTGACAGATTGTGGTCGGTTGGTGAGGAAATCGAGGATCCAGCTGCACAGGGAGGGGTCAAGTCCAAAATTGCGGAGTTTGGTTATTAGTCTTGTCGGGATAATGGTGTTGAAGGAGGAGCTTTAGTTGATTAACAGCAGTCTTAATAGGTGCCCTTGTTGTCGAGTGTTGATTGTAGAGCTGACAGTTATTGTTTTTGGGGTTCAAGCATTTGTGCTAGTAGTTGTTGGCATTAAAATCTCTTTATAACATTGATGCAGTCATACTGGTGTTCAGGAAATATCTTTAATTTCTCATACTCAAACTGATGTGTGTCACAAACTGAATTTATGTGCCTTTTTACTGTTTTCTTGTTTTCGTAGGTGAGGTAAGTGTATTTTCTCAGAGTGATTGTCCCAATTTAAATAGTTTGAGTATTTCTGTGAATTTTAAAATAAAGTATATTATTTATTAACTCAAACTTGCCCTCGATGTTTATAAAATATAGGGCGGGGTTCTCCGGTCTGCCAGCGTGTTTTCTGGCATGGCGTGCCCCCCTGGCAGCGAGATTTTCCATCCCCGCAGCCAGCTAATGGGGTTTCCCATGGGCGTGGGTGCGCTGCCGGTGGACCAGAGGATCCTGCCGATGGAGAATTCGGCTGATAATGCCTCACTCACTCAACTCACACGCACTACCACTCAAAAAAAATTACATACAGATGAAGAAATAAACAATATGGTTCCAATGTACAATTATCCCAGACTGTCTTTTGTCGCAAGTCTGTAGTTTCTTCGATGAGTTGATGCTTTTAGTTAAAGTGAAGACCTTGTAAACAAAAGATTTCTGAGGAAGCTGTGGGACTTCTTGCAGTTGGATTTCCAGGAGTATGGTTTTCGGGTGAATTGAAATCAGACTAGATTGGCGTGAGGTTTCTCCAACTGTGAAGGTATTGTTAATCATCACCTTGGCTACACAGTTGACTTGCAGCTAGTTCAATGGCTTTCTGATGGCCTATCTGTCACTGCACAGCTGTTTTAAAAGCAGGCAACAAATATGGCCAAATCACCCATATGACCCATGTTGTGAAAGCGATACTTACCTCATTGAGAACGGAGGTCGGGAAATTCAACTCCCAGCAGACTTCAGAGCTTTTGCACATACACAGACCAGGAACGGGTTGCACACACATAGTTCTGCAATTTTTATATTATTTTCATGCACACGTATGCATGAAAAAGGAACAGTGTGCCAACATGTGTGAGTTGACTGGGAGCAGAGTGCCACGGTGGATAAGAGTCCCAGTTAGGTGACAGGGAGAGGTCCCAAAAAGAAGAGTTCTATGTGGGAGACAGAGAAAGAGGACAGGCATATGTTAAGTTATGTTAAGGAGAAAGAGAGAACCAGAGAAATGGTATCCAAACAGGAAAAGGGCTGTAGTAGCAGACTTTAAGTGAAGAGGGCCCAGGAGAAATGCTGAAGATCCAAGAAGGTACTAGAAGGTTGTTGACTCAGTGCTGCGAGTCGTTGTGACAAGGGTGCCCCTTTGGAGCATTGGTGTTCTGCTCAGCATGGCTAAAGAGCTGGTGTTGTGACTGGTGTTTGAGTGAGTATTCAGCAATCCAGGTGAATGGAATCTAGGGAGACAAGATTGAAACCCTGTGAGATGAGTGGTCATTCATGCTGTCTGAGTTGGAGTGGCATATGGAGAGAATTCCCAGGTTAGAACTTCAAAGATGAAGACTGGAATCCCATGTAAGAGAGACAGAGATTCAGTGAGATTTTGTGACTCACAGTGTTACTGATGCCTGGGTGGGTTGCTGAGAAATCTATGGGCTCTGTCATGGTCATCTGACATTCAGTGTGCAATGTGGTGTGCTCGACCACAGTTTGCTTGTTAATTCACATTACCTCATATTTTCCCCGAATGCTTGAGTATAATATAATCAATTGTTCTGTCTTTCTGACCTAATATATTAATTTTTATATTTGTTTGTTCAAAGCCTACGGAAGTTTGTGGCTTTATTCTCTGAGCAAGTATCTTGAATCACAAACTTTGTCTAGTTTAAACAAAACGTTATTGGTTCCTCACCAGACCTTATCAACAATGTGGGAGTCTGGTCAATGATCATAATACCTGTTACAAGTCTAAAGTCCTTTTCCAATTAAGGTGGGTGATCAGGTCCTGTTTTTGTCATTTGAGGTTACCCAGTCTGGGTTTGGATCAGGGACCATTATAATACAATGGGAGGTTGATGGTGGCTCTCTCAGATTCATCCAGCACACAATGAGTTTTTATGTGTCATTTGTCCATGGTGAACCAGAAAGATGAGTTGGCTGGAATGATATAGATCTTTTATTGATGTTCCATCCTTAAACAAAGAGATGTGTTGATTTCTTGGATTGCTGTGAATGCCCATCTGTAATTAGATATTTGTTGAGTCTCAGGACTGTCTGGAGTGGATACCGTTAAAAGTCTATTGGTTTTCAGTGGATATTTTAACATTCTGTTTATGCTCAAAATTTTGAAATATTGTCTGCAAGTTCAGAATATACTGGAACAGGACATATGTTACTCCAAAGGCTATAATTAGAAGACATGATTCTCTTGTATGATGATTTTTCTTGGACCTTTACTGATAGATATGTTGAGGAAATTATTTAGTAATAGTCAAATTGCACTCATAAGTAGATTACAATGTCAAGCAACATGCAATGCTGAGTTAATGCCAGCACTGCCATTTTCAAACATCATGTTCCAACCCAAGCCCTATCTTAACCTCAAACACCTGGCACAACATTAAACAGCATGAAAGACACCCCTTACCAATTCTATTGATAATATACTTACAGATTAGGGGCTGGATTATTTATTTTGGCTGCTGGTGCAAATGCATGCATTTTTGAAGTTTTTCCAGATTTGACTAAAATTTCAGTTGTCGACAGGGAGCAGCCTAGCTGGTGCTGAAGCACTTCCTTGTTCATTTAAAAGATTATACTGAAACATCTTGCTCCTATAAATGACCTGTTATGCCTTTCTCTTGGAATTAAGCGTGATTGCTAGAAAGTAGAGGGAGGAGGATGTTAAGAGGAAGATTCTTGGCAAGAAGTAAAATCCACATGGAGTTTTTGTGGACCCTTAGAAAATGAATCTGGAGAGATTGTTATGGGGGTCAAGGAAATGGCAGAGGAGGTATTTTGCATCAGTCTTTACAGTGGAAGATACTTTGAACATCCCATTGATACTGAAGAATCCAGGGGAAGAATTGAATACCATCATCATCACCAGAGAAGTAACATTAGACTAATGGGGCTAAATACAGATAAGACCCCTGACCCTGATGGCTGGCACCCTAGGATCCTGAAAGAGGTAGCTACAGAGATAGATGAAATGAAATGAAAATCGCTTATTGTCATGAGTAGGCTTCAATGAAGTTACCGTGAAAAGCCCCTAGTCGCCACATTCTGGCACCTGTTCGGGGAGGGTGGTACGGGAATTGAACCGTGCTGCTGGCCTGCCTTGGTCTGCTTTAAAAGCCAACGATTTAGCCCAGTGAGCTAAACCATAGTGGATGCATTGACGCTAATCTTCCAAACATCCTTGGATTCTGGAGAAGTGTCGGAGGATTGGAAAATGGGCAATGTGACACCCCTATTCAAAAAGGGAGAGAAGGAAAAAGCTGATTAGCCTAACATCCATTGTGGAAAAATGTTGGAATCAATTATTAAGTAAGTAATAGCAGCACATTTGAAAAATCATAATCTAATCAAGCAGAGTCAGCATGGCTTCATGAAAGGGAAATCGTCTCTGACTCATTTATTAGTATGTTTCGAGGAAGTCTGAACCAGAGTGGTTAGAGGGGAATCAGTAGATGTGTTGTATTTGGACTTCCAGAAGGCATTCAGCAGGGTTCCTCACAAATGGTTAAATCATCAGATAAGAGCCCATTGTGTTGGAACAGAATATTGGCATGGATAGAGAATAAGCTAATGGGCTGGAAACAGAGATTTGGGATAAGGGTTCTTTTTCAGGTTGGTGACCTTGTCATGTGAGAGTACCTTTAAGAAATGGATGTTTAAGCAATGTACCTTTAAGAAATGGAGCTGATCATATTACTGAAGTGATGTCAGAGGGTGGGGGGAGCTGAGCTCACTTCTGCTTTTTGAGTTTCAGTTTGAGAAGGCAGCTGGGAGTGGCTGTGTGTTTTGCTGTGAGCTGCATGAAGAAACACAGAGCTGGTCTGTTGATTTCTGCAATCCAAAGACTGTAAATTT